>NC_137580.1:5377124-8267967 GCF_963210335.1 Falco punctatus | reverse complement strand
ATAATTTGATCATCCTGCAGGGAGCTGTGCTTTTTATAAAAGACAGAGTCCAGAGCTCCAGAAATTTCACTTAGTACTTACAGACTTACCCTTTAACATACTGGAAAAAAACCCCAAGGTCTGGAATGTTTTGGGTGTTCGTAAGGCAGAGCAGCATATATTTTCTGGAAAATGAAAATGGAAAGGAAATTTTCCCTCACTTTCAGCAATGGAGAGAACAAAATAAGGTATTTACAGAAGCACAAGCCCGAAAAGCTATGAACAAAACCCAGTTGTTTTCAAAAGCATCATCTGATACTAGATAGAAGGAAGAAATTTTTAGATTTTTTTATGATGAGGGTAGTGAGACATTGGAACAGGTTGCCCAGAGTGGTGGTAGATGCCTCATACATGGAAATATTGAAGGCCAGGTTGGACGGGGCTCTGACCAACCTGATGTAGTTGAAGATGTTCCTGCTCATTACGGGGTGGCAACTGGACTACATGACCTTTAAAGGTCCCTTCCAACCCAAACCATTCTATGATGGGGACAAACTTGCATGAGTTAGCTTAAGAATTCATAGTCCACAGCTATTCTAAAGAATATTGTATATAGCCATATACTGCATGGCCTTACTAAAGGAATCAGCCCGTTTCTACATATAAAATCTCAAAGCAAGAGAGAATTTCTTAAATGTAAAACTGAGCTCTTTCTAAACAAATGGAGGGATTGAAGAGCTTTCTTTTCCCTCTAAACTGCTTTTGAAGCTGTTTCCTACAGAACTTCTGCAGAGTGTGAGAACTTCTGCACAGAGCACACCTGAAGTGAGGCAGAGACACGACTGAGATTAATTATTTTAAAGAAGGAAACAACCATTTGCAGAAAACCTAGCACAGTGCTCATGCAATATAGTTACCTACATACAAAAGACAGTGCCACTTCTCATCGCATTGAAAGAGTTTTCTGTTCTTTGTACACGGTGCTCCAGCCCAGTGGGGCCTGGTAATAAGTGGCTCCTAGGAACAATTGCAACATAAATAACAACAAAAGCACATGCCTTATTGTAACTGTAAGAACACTAACCACATCCAGACCTTCTCTTTAACTGGCATAGCTTTGCTGCTTTTACTAAAGTTACAGCAATTTAAACCAGCTGAGAATCTGACCCAGCATCCCTAGTCCTTCCATTGTGTGAGTAAAGTAACTTCTAAAAATTATAATATCAGAAAATTTGATGGTCTGAAAGTATATCGTTTTTTTAATATAATGCTTCTAAAGCAATTAGAAAGGACTTCAGTTTTTAAGAAAAACTCTATAATGGTCATTTTCTCACTTTATATATTGAATTAATAACACTTCCAGAAAGTTAAAACCATTTTTTCTCACAGCTGCCTTCCTCAAGTTTCTGTTTGGTATAAGTGATACAGTATATGGCAATGGCAGTTTTGAAAAAGTAATAGTTTGAAAATAGGTAAAACAGACTGAAAAGGGACAACCTGAACACAAAACTTGAGATCATATTTATGAGGCTAGATCCCTACACAAATCCCTTTTTAATATGCTTGTTGAGCAAGAAGCATTTGTAGGGTTAGGATCAGAATGGGTGGTTATACTTACAAATTTGCCACAGCTCCCTCTCTCTGGCAGTTGTGTTTTGCCATTGTCTGGGGGCTTCTTGTTTATGTATCTTCCGATCCTTTTCCCTGTCTCCTAATAACCACAATGGATATTGTTGATATTACATCCTAGCTCCTATCTCAGCTGTCTTTAGGCTCTGAAACTTTTGATTTCACATAATATCACAAGTAAAAACTGAACTTGCCCCATGAATTTCAATGGTTGCTTAAAATGTGGGGATTTTTTTTTTTCTTTTTTCTTTTACGGCTAGGGCTTCCAGGATTTTTGCTGTTTGATGTCAAGAAGTATGGACATGTAAAGAAAAGATCAAAGTACACTCCTGGTTAATACAACTCAGAAAAAGTTACTGCACAAAATGCTGGTAAAATTAGACTTCATCAAAGAATCATGGATATCTAAGGATCAAGGGGAAACATTAAAAATCCGAGTAGAAATATTTTTTTAAAAGCAGAAGAAGGCAGAAAAATTTGGTTTTAGAAGGTATTAAGGAAAAATGTTACACATCATTATCTAATTTCATATTTTCATTTTCACACTGGTTTGCAGCTAAAGTGCTGGAAGGTATATTAGAATGTCCAAGGCTTAATAATTTTGGTAGTGGTCAATGAGCATATCATCTGAATGAAGACAAAATATTTACATTTGATATCATAATACTTCACAGTTAGAAAAAATTATAAAATACGGAAAAAAATATAGTCTTGTTTTCAACAATAATAGCAGCAAGAACTTTACAAGAGATGACCATTAGGTATAAACATTTATTTTAAATGTCTTATTTTTTGTTTAGAAAAAAGGAAGGAACTACCTTAAAGTATCCCATTTCTTCCTTTGTAAGGAGTTCATTAGACAGGCTATGTGTAAGAAAGCAACTCTATGTTCCATATTACACTACTGCTACTTTTAACCTCCTCTCTACCATTGTCCATACCATCTGTTTCAAGCAGCAAACAGTCCTGTAACAGAGAAATTATTGAAAAATTGAGAATACCTAATTAAGAGATAATTAATTCCATAGGAAAATTATGTGTCTAACCCTCACAGCTAAGATCGTATGCCCTATATGATCAATCTGAAATCACAGTTCTAAAAGTATCAGTTACTGTCAGTTACCTTGTTATTGCTATAAATGACCAAACTTTCCCAAGAATACTGTTATATTTTCTGGTAATGAGTTTCACACATTAACTATGTTGTGTAAGTTGTTGTTCTTCTTACAGGTTTAAAATGCCGCTTTTACTCTGAATGCGTTCTTGCATCAAAAACACATGAGTTACTCTTCCCATGCTTTCCTCTACACCAGCAAATCCAGTCCTCTAAACATAACTAAATATTTTTGTCTGTCTCTCTGCAGCAATACAGAATGCTGCAAATAATTTTTGCCACTCTTTTGCAATCCATCTGGGTAATCCAAATAGGACAGGGAGTTCAAGGTGAAAACACTGCTGATTTTATAAAATTGTTCTATTCCACTATTGACCAACTGTGCTTCCTCCAGTTCTTCATGCAAACTGAACTCTACTGGCTTGGCTGTTGCTGGGCGCTGAACAGCTGTTTCATTACACTTGTCTCAAAAAATGGTAATTTTTTCTCTAGATAAGTAAGACACTGACAAGTGGAATAGATTTAATCCGACAGGTGGGAACTTTATTAAACAAACCCCAAAGGAAAAGTAGAGAGATGTGAAACAGTGTGGCCCTCCTCTGTAATGATCACAAAGTGCTATTTAAAGAGTCCAGTCCAGTAAGACTACAGGACTTGCACACAACTGTAGGGTGCTGACACTGAGCTTTCTCTGCAGAGTCCCAGAGCAAGGATTCAGTGGCGTTAATAGCCCAGGAGTGTCTGGATGAGAAGAGAGAAAGCAAGCCAGTGGCATTCACTTAGAGTGAAAGAAATTTAAAGCCATGCACAGTCCCGACCTTGCCTCTCAAACTGACTATGCACCTCAGCCACTGTGCAGGAGTTGAAAAGAAGAATGTGTCTTTGTCCAGTGAGAAGCCCATTTCTTTCTGACCCTGGAAAACCCAACTGTTCAGAGTCTAAAACATGCCAGAAGACTAGTCTTTCCCTAAGAAAAAGAGAACTATAAGAACAAAGGAGAACAGGGTAACGCCACTAGGTAGAGAAAAACTGGCTTCCCATTCTTCTGGGGAGCTATGAAAAAGCCAGTTGTCTACATGCCTTGAAGATGAAGCAGTTACTGCTTCAAACTGTGAGGATGGCTCTCCTCTCCCACATTGATTGTTCATTGCACAGAAGATAAAATGAAGGAAAACTTGTGGCAGCCACACAGACATAAAAAGCTGTGGGCATTTCCTTGCAAACCCCTTGCCCACAGAATTCATATTCCTACAGTCTGTCCATCCTGCATTAGTCAAACAAAAGCTGCTATTTTGCCGTGTAAGAAGGAGTAAATGTTTCCCAGATTGAGACAGTTAATTTAAATGGCAGCTGCAGAGATGACTATTCTTACCCTTTCATTGCATTTTGAACATTGATTTCAATTGCTATCACCCAATGAAACTCAGAGTGATAGGATGAGGAAGTTCTTACTTTGATCTTTCTTCAAACAGATTATGCAAAGGACTCATCCAATGTTCATGTGTGAATTTGTTATTTTTGATGATTAACATTTAACTAATGAAAAAAAAAAAAAAAAGGTGAGTTAAGTCCCTAAAAATTCAGAAAGCACCAACCCTCTCTCTGGGAGACATCACTGAGATGAGGTCATCTTTCACTTTCAGTATCACTGTTGCAGATTTAAAGTATTTTTCGTAGTTTGCAGAACTTTGGGATTTGACTCCCCAGTTATAAGCTATGAAAAAAAATTGCTTCAAATTCAAGCAATTGAATAACTTCCAATATCAGGTTCTGTGAGTAGAAATAAAAAAAAAAAAAAAAAAAAGAGCTTTGTACCCATTTCTGCTGATTCCTGGGAAATAATCTTATTCAGTGGACATTTGGCAATTTGGATTCCAATCTCCTTTTCTTTCTGGTTTGCAGTCATAGCAAAAGCAGAGTATTTTTACCAAGGTATGCATTAGAAATATTTTAGAAACTGTGGGTTTGAATCTGATACATTTTCAAGTAGCTAACTCGATGGTATTTAAAGTCCTTCCATACATGACCAAGTATTTTGTCACAAACTCTTGAGTTTTTCCTTTCCTCCTTATAATTTAATTTTCTTCTTTTTTTCTTTTTTTTTTCTGTGTTCCATTTTGCTTCCTTCTTTTCAGTTTTTTAATATGCAGTGCATTTCACATTTTCTTCCATTTCTTCCATCTCTTTCCTTCCTTTTTTCTGTTATTTTACTCCTTTTTCCTTCACTGTTTCTCTTGCTTTCTTTGATACTCCACTTCTTTCACTCCATCAATCTATTGATTGACAAGTTGATGTATTGCTTTGAAAGGGTTCTCCAAAATAATTTCAGTACCGCAAGAACATTCAGATGCACACAAGGCATGTTCATTTTCAATCCATTAAATTGTCATTGGAATACTGAAATTGCTGAAGTGCAGTGACAATACTCCATTTTGCTTCTTCAGAGACTGTAAGTTTGCCAAATAGGCACAAATCATGTATACCAGAGTCATACCCATCAAAATTGCAGCCTGTATTCTGCACTGCTCAAATTAGAGTCTGCTGCCAGATTGTTTGAAAGAATATACAGGAAAGTACACAGCTGTGACAGTCTCTAACTAAATGAATAATGCAATATCAACATCTGTAGGATTTTTGAAATGCTAAATGTTCAGATATGAAGCCTCTGCTGAGGACACAGATGGTAATGATGTTGTTCTTGCAGTGGTTCCCACCAGAAACGGACAGAGTTCCATAATCAGACTGGACTGTTAATGCCTGAAACAATACTTTCCTTTAGCAGTGCTAGCTCTCAATGCATCGCAGAATGACAAATGCTTGCTTTGTGGGTTGCATTTAATTCCAAGCTTTGTTAAGCTAAAGAAATCCGGTAATGAATATGGACATCTTCAAGCGCGAATACAGATGCCAACACCAGTTGATAGCACTCAGCAGGTGAATTTAAACTGACAATTCAAGTTAAGGTAGAATAATTAAAATAAATTTTCTGTTCAGAGCAAGAAGCATAACGAAGTCCTGTGTTTACTTCAGAAAAACATAAACTAAGCAAAGTTTTCCTATATGCATGACAGTATTATTTCATGGCATTATATGTATTTTTTCTGCTAATTAAAACACATCAGTATGCATTGTGTACTGAAAGAATAAAAAGAAATAAAACTAATCTCTGAATACAAGCAAACATATCTGTTTATCATCCAGTGTTTTAGGGCACCAATGAAAGAAAGCACAATGTCTTATAATTTATTCTTTGTCCATTACTTTTTTCCATCAATAAAAATTGTGTTCCAAAGGCATTGAGCAAATACAAAAAAGTACTTTTGCTCAAATTAGATGATGTCCCTGGAGTCAGAAAAAAGCTAAAAGAACTAACTGAAAAGTCAACATAAAGTTAAGCAGTGCTGAGAGGCAGAGGAATTATAAGAAGCTAATAAGGAAAGCAATAACTATATAAAACAACCCTTAGAGAAGGCATGATGTCACCGATCAACTCATCTGGCCAGTCATAGCCTGAACACCTGATCCCAGGCACAACATATCTTCTTAGCTGGGATAGAAAGATTGAGGATTATTTCCTTTGTGCATTGACACAGCTGAGACAACTATGTTGGAAAGTTTAAAAACTGTACCCAAACTGAAGAAGAATATTTGAAAAGCTTAAAAGACAAGAGAAAAGGTCAGGATGCTAAACTAGAAGTTCCAGGAAGCCTGTCCAGGCAAAGAAGGAAAAGGATTGCATCATTTTCAACAAAGGTTCTTGATCGACCCTATACCTAACTTCATAAATTTCAAGAACCCCCTCTTACTTGTTTGCTTTAATTTTTAGGAAAAAATCAGAGCTTCAGCCACAAGAAACCTGACATAAACAGCAGTTACCTTTCCCATTTAAATGGAAACATGAAAGGAAAGGAAAGGCAATCTTCAGCGACAACTACCCACCTCTGCGAGACTTGGGGTTGATAACCAGTGTGCTCTTTAAGCAAGCAGCATCATTTCTCTAGGAAGGGATGAAACATGCTTATTCCTGAGAATACTCTGCAGCAAAATCTGAAAGGGACAAGGTCCTGTATCACCCACATTTCTGTCCTCAGGATCTGCTTGGCAGCTTTATTGTTCTCATGCTTTTATCATGCCCAAACTACTTACCTTGTCCTTCACGTCCTGTAAAGATAGGGAGCCACATGCTTCTGCTACTTGCTGGCAGAGCGGTCAGGAAAAGTGGATTCCTATTTCCCTTTGGTACTTAGACTTTGGCTCCTTCAAATGTCTGAGCTGCTGTCTGGCAGAAGGCTGGCTTGGCTCTGGCACTGGTGATGCCAGCTAAGCAAAGCCTGTAGACAACTGTGCCTTTATCCCTTCAGCAGAGAAAGAATTTTCCTATTTCTAAAGTCACATTTTGAAAAAGAATAATTGCTATTAGAAACACTTGGCAGGGGGAGGTGGGGGGAAGGCAAGACAGAAAGAAAGGTAAGAGCAGCATAAGCACTTCCTAAAGTCAAGAAATCCTACAGTGCCCTGGAGTGGAAGACCCTGGGGGACCATCAAATGGGCAGTAGTTCAACAGTTTAATCACCTCATAATACCCCAAGGGATGCAAAACTGTGCACAAAAACTTCAGCTATAGTTTTAAGAGTAAGACAGTTGCTATAAAACAGCCTCTCAGGTCACACCATTCTTTTCCAGGGGAGGCAGGGGGAAGCGTGCTGTTCTTCCCATAGGAGAAAGAGTAGCATTCATAGCCAAAGAACAGAGGCAGACTGTGAACTTTGGGGTCACTGAAGCTGTTATACCCAAGATTAAAACCCAATAAGAGTTCTCCTTAAGTAGAGAGGCTAAACTCAGGACCCCTGTGCTGTAAACTGAAGAACTCCTGCTACTAAAGCAGCAGATAAGGATGAAATGTCCAGATAGGGATTGAAAACACATGTGCAAAATGTGCATATAGCTCTGGGCAAAAGTAATAGAAAAAGAAAAAAATTACGAACTTTGGCAGGGGTTGGGGGGGAAGGCAGCTCTAGGATTTATAAGTTTCTACATAGGAAAAAACCAAAAAAAAGATGAATGTACACCTTAATGCGGAGAACATTAACATTTTGCACATGCAGGAAGCTGAGCTTCAAACCAAGCCACAGAGGGCCTCGGTGACTTGCCCAAGGTCAAAATATAAAACCCATGTAAGGCTCTTTGATTGTGATTTGCTTTCTAATGTAGAGAAAGCTCACATGCTGAGGGAACTGAAACACTTTTCAGGCATACAAGAGCTCCATCTAACTAATTTACTATTCATATATACTTTAAAGGATCTGATCCCAGTAGATGTTTGTTCACATCACAAAGCTACCACATATTTTGAAATATGTGAAAAGACTCGGTAGAGGAAAGGCCCAGAAACCCAAAACTGAAATAGAAGACATATTACAAAGCAGGATCAAAGAGTACACTGACAGATGCGTTCAGGAAGCTGAGACGGTGTTTCTATGCTCTGTGAATATCTTGAATCCAGGTTATCTTGTGTTAATATTCATACGTAAAGCATTTATCAAAACCTTAATAATGGCATTAATATGATAATACAACTTCTGCTTTCTTGTGAAACTTTTACAATTGGTAAGACTTTGAATTTGTTTTTCCCCTTTTCTATTGCTTGGTTTATTAAATCAAAATCTGATATTTACTAAGGTACATTACTGTAACAGCTGTGCTATTTGCTACAATACACTCAGGCCTGTAAGGGCCTCACTTTTTAGTAACATGAGCTTCCTACAAAAAATCCGAGCCAAATCTAGAAAAGCCCTTAGACAGCCTTATTTTTAGCTATACAGTTAACTCCAGTTGAACAGTCACTGCACAAAGATTCAGAATTACACAGTTTGTGCAATACTTTGCTAATGGTCAGCAGCCTTGCTGCTGAACCAGTTTCTCTCTGTAATATGTGTCCTAAAACATGCATATGGTTCACACACGTTTTCTGTTTGCTAAGAACACAGAACCACAGAATCTTGTCTTTCTGATTTGACTGCAGGCTCTGCTTTCTGCTGCACATTTGCTACCCAAATAAACAAAATAATACTCTACAGAAGAGATTATAAGCATTTTTCCATGACACCCTCATGCTAAACAGTCTGATAACTGTGACATTCTGACCATTATGGAATGTCCTTACACCAATCTATGTAGCTAATTGTATTTCTATCACCATAAACAAGCACCTCCCTAACTGAGGAAACTGATCTATAACAGGCACTGATCCTGCAGATTATGAATGAAAACCCAAAGAATAAATGATCTGCTTGGAAAAATGATGATTTCTAGATCTAAGATCTTAGGAGTGTTTCAGTATGTTGAAGAACCTCAGAGAGAACAAAATGTCTTAGGAAAACTTAAATTATGTAAAATACTGAGATGTATTATATGAGGCATTTTAAATAAGGGCAGAATAAAGGCTAAATACTTCTGAACTGTCTCAGAAAAATTAATCCTTCTTAATTCATGCACCATTACAAGACCGATATTAAAATGCCTCCTGCTTTTAGGCTGATGTGGTTATAATTATTCATTTGTTTTAATTCACATTTTATGTACTGTATGTATTTTTATGCAGCACCAATTGTGGTGGCATCCAACAATTAAAAACAAGCATAAATTAATTTCTCATTTACAGGCAACCATCTTCAATTAATGAACTAAAGGACCTTCTACAATTTTTAATTAAAGTTCTGAATAAGCCAATACATCTCATATAAATCTTATGAAATCTGAACTTTTCAAGAGGGCCTTTTTAACACCATCTTGGAGGCCATTTTATCCCTATTGCAAAAATAAGAGCCTAAGCATTTTGTCTTTCTGCCTACCACTGGGTGCCCTAGGACTAGGTAAAATCCTCCCAGCACCACTTGAGCAGTAGTTAGTGTATTGATTCTAGCCTCAGAAAAGTTATGTTCAATTTTTTAGCACCGAGTCCCTAAACGACCCTGGGAAAGAAAGCTGGTATTTTATATACAATTTCTTTGTCTCACAGAAGTGCCGCAGCACAAAGTCAGAGAGTCAGTGACAACACGATGTAGAAAACATAAAGTCTTCTCTATAAATATTACAATCACTAGACAGCGCTTTCCTTGACAGGGTTCATCTTCAAACACAGCCCCTAAACTTGGACCCAAAGGTGCTATTTTGGGTGTAGATCCACAGAACAAAAAATAATGTGGGGCAAACCTCCCAGGCTTCTCTCTGGGATGCAATGTCTATAACGGCACCCTTTGTATTAATTAGGCTTTTGCAGCTCCTGAATAAGAAACAGCATGCAGTGACTATTGTCTGGGAACTGATAATGTCACTACATCCAGCAGACCAGCAGGCTTTTGCTTGTAGCCACGTATGGCAACATGATGGCAACTGAACAGAGAATCTAGGAGATATAAACATCCCAAACAGTCATGCTCCCAGGCACAGCACAGGAGGCAAAGTTGCTAACTATTGCCTGAACGAGAACAGACAGTGAATAAGCTGAAGTGGAAAACATAGAATTCAGAGCTCATGGCAAACATGCCCTCAAGAAAAGATAAAAATTGAGAAATACAGATACATTTCTAACAGGTGTAATTTGCATAAAAATCTTTTTTTTTAGACCTAATTTTGGACCATATCAGCCCCAAGTCAGACTTCTGATGAAAATCTAAGAGATTGCGGTAAAGATCCCGCTCCCAAGTAGCTGAGTCCTAAACTGACAGAGGTTGAAACAATAGAAATCAACATTAACTTCGCACTGACCACTGCTTTTCATGCCATAAGCAAGTTAACTGCTGTACAGATAGAGACATCATTCTATTAATAATTGATGGGTGAATATTAGTTTATCAGTATTGAATGTGAATACTTTTCATGAGTATGTTGCACTGCATAACCTATATTACAGACTGAAATCCTAGAACTTATTTAGAACTTAGCTACAGTGGGAGTCAGTGACGATAATAAGATAATATGTAATATTACATGGGTATTAAGTTTCAAATATACGGTACAAAAGTAGAAGTATATAGTACCATGAAAAAAATAGCAGTAAAACATTATATTGTTTTTAAAGGTCCTTATGGACTTTTCTTTCCAAAGATGCTCTCTGCCTTCAGATGTAGAATGATATTTCTATCGTTACCTTTTGTAGGTTAGGAATATTCGTGTTTAAAAGAATGAGAACACTACTCATCAATATTTAGATTTGAAAGACATGCGAGGAGGATATCTATATCAAACTCCCTCTCAAATGATATAGGAGCACATCAAAATTTTAGAAATAGAGCTACTATTTGCAAACCTAAATATAGATTTATCCTATATATCACAAAACATGTAGTCCCTTTTCTAAATTATTAGTAGAAATCTTAGTCAGTTATTTACAGTCTTTCTTGGGATAGCCAGTTAGAATATTTTGGGTGATTAATTTGTACAATGCTTTTTGTTTACCTCATGCACAAATGCATATATGTGTATGTTCTATAAAAATGATAGTTTTCATACACAAAGGACAAGTGCATTCTTTTAATCTGAATGGTCCTGTAACTTAGAGGCAAATATAAATTGCTCAATAAGGAGCTATGTATGTCTGTCTCCAGTGAATGTCTGTATCTCTCTGCCTCATCAAACAGCAACCACCATGTGTAGGCAGAAGACTCCTGGAAATTAAATAAATTGTGCCATGCAGAGGAAATAAAACCAAGCAGTTCCATAGCACGACATAGTGAAACGATGATATAGCCAGATTTTACAGTGCTTCCAATCTGTCATATACTTGCCATCCTGAATTATATGATACTCTGTAAATCTGCTTTTCACTTTAAAAGTTACAGAAAGAGCCTATGCTACAGCAGATTTGAATTTGAAGGGACATATGCATATATACTCATACATCCAGTGCTAAAAGAAAAAAATTATATTGCAAACTTCGACATTGTAACATTGATAAATATCAGAAATATTTCCATTTAGATTTCCTGACTACATAGCAGTGTTTAATTCCATTTTCACCTACTTTATTTTCTAGAACCTCTTAAAGCCTGACTCCCTGTTATCTTAGCTCATTGTCCCGATAAACTGAGTTCCCTAGGTCCCAGACCTGGTTTATCTTATCTAAGGTACCCTGCCCAGTTAATTCTCATTTATTTTGCAGCAGGATTTATTAGCTGAAGCTTGACAACACACTGAATGCAATGCCTGGACAACTTAGAAGTCAGGCACACAGACCTAACGTCACTCCAAAAAATTGTATTGGCACAAGCTTCATTTTCCCCATTCTTGTCACAATATCCTCTACCTTGGGTTCTCACCTGCCAGCTCTCTCACACTTCTCTCTTCTAAGGAGACCTACTTTCCCCCCTTCCATCTATGTCAGGCAGCTTTCCCTTCCTTTCCCTTTTCAGCCAGGAGCAGCCAACATCGTCATTGCAAAACCTGAAGCATGTGAAGGCTAGAAAAAGTCTTTAGGGAACAGCGATGCTGAAAAATAAAGTGTGTATTTAGCTGCATGAACCTCGGCAAACTGGACAATTTTCAATAAATTGCAAAGAGAACAGCCCTGACAAAGCAGCCCCTCTCTGCCAATCTTTATTCACAGACATAGTTCATAATTATTTTAAATTCAGGCTAGCAAATATTTTTCTATGCTAATGAGTGAATACTTGCAGAGTTTTCCAAAATTGTTCAGCTCAAGTAGTCACATCTAGGCAAGATTTGAAGCATCTGAAAGTAAGTGTCAAGGAACACAAATAGGCATTTCTCCTTATCCCATCTCTGAAAAAGTTAACCTTGAAAACCTTCTTACAGAGACAAAGGTAAGTCAAGCATGTTCTTCTTACATTCTGCAGCTTTTAATTTTTATATGAAGTGCACAGTCATTATCCAATGCTGAGGGCAAGTGTGCCAGGGGTGGGCATGCTGTGTAGATTTCTCACAGTACTATTTCACAAAGGCATTGAACATTTGCCCCAAAGAGAAGAAAGGCATTGAACAGTTGTCACAACTCTCTCAATGGAAGAACAGCAACATTACTGAAAATGTTAGTGATCTATAGTTCATCTTTATTTTACCCTCATATGCTCAGACATGTGGACTTTATAAAAGAGGTCTCAAAGGTAAGGTCACACAGGGAGCAATAAAGCAAGTGTTCAAATACTGCTCTGTACTTGTATTTCAGGCATTAGCTATTATTTCACAGGGACAAAAAGAGGACACCAGTTCCTTGCCTGTTCCTTCATGTCAGAGATAACACTTCAAGAAATGGTGTCAGTGCCAGCTGCGATGATAGATTTTGTAATAGGAAACTGTTTCACTGGGAGACAGACATAGGTCATCAACCTGTGACTCACACAAACATGCTCAGAGATGTTAATGCAGGAAGCAAAACCAAACAATTTTTGGAAGGTTTCTGTTATTTTTACAGATATTAGAGAAAGTTTCTACAAAAGGGAAATGCTGTCTTGAAATCTGTTCAACGTAACATTCAGATACAGCTAAGAAACTCCATCTTCCTCCCAGCACCAAAAGAACCCCACACCAAACCCCCTTGCTGCTAGGAAATTGAATCAAGAGGTACCAAAGATACACCCTCATTTGAAAGCAGTGAAATTTGGTGCTGCGAACCAATGGGGGTTTTGTTTGTTTGCTTAAAAGTATGTAAGAGCCAAAAGACTGGGGATAGTTTTGTTTTCATGTCCTAAAACTTTTCCAAGCTTTTATTTTCTTGGCCTCTGAAAGAATGAAAAACTGAATTCTCAATATTTTTTTTCATGAAATTGTAATGTAAACCGAAATCAGAGTGACTGCAAGTGCTTCAGTTTAAATTCTCAGCTATTATCTTTATAGGGCCTGAAGGACCTGAAAATTTTATAAAATGCATCAAAGTTCAGAGGTAAATGTAGTCAACAGCTTTTTCACCTCTGGCACAATATATTTATGTGCTAATAGTAAAGTTTACTTTTACAAGAGAAGCAAATTACTTACACTTAGTATAAGACTGTGGAATTAACTACTACAGACACTAGCAACTATCTAGATAGTTGCTTGTTTCCATCCCACCTAGTAAATATTTTGGTCTCTGTCTCATAAAAATAAACCAAAATTTCCTATACACAACGGTGACATGAAGAACTTGAATATGAGCACATGGAACATAGCTGGAGTGAAACTCTTATGACAGTGTTGGATAGGCCACACTAAAAGCAAATGGTAATACTTACCAGTAGAAAATAATCACTTAAGACTGATGGCCATATTCAAGAAATACAAATAATTAAAGCTTTGCTCTTAAAATGTTAGTATTATTTTCTTCATCATCCAT
The DNA here is from genome assembly GCF_963210335.1 of Falco punctatus. NCBI lineage: Eukaryota > Metazoa > Chordata > Aves > Falconiformes > Falconidae > Falco > Falco punctatus. Next base: position 8,253,919 of record NC_137580.1, on the reverse strand, counting down.
CCCTATAACAAGAAATGTGGCTCCTCTTGGCTCTCACTGAAAATTTGGATATTGGAGGATGTTACACACTACCATTTTAAGTACAAGGAAGTTGCGGGAGTAGTGGAGAGAAGCACATTTCCAGTACAAGAATACATTTGAAACGCCAATATCTTTCCTGGATTCTATCTTAATTTCATGCATAATGAGATGAACAGAAGGCTATCATTTCATTTCAGTGCACAAGCGATCAGACCCTAGATACCATTGCTGTAGTGAACTTCATACTGAATTTCAATGGAGGAAACTTTCACAGGCCGATGTTAGATATTGTTTGGAAAATTGGTTGGGGACAAGTTACTCACACAGCAATGTAGTAACATTTTCCCCATGGAAGAAAAAACCCACATTATCACTTCAATTATGAACTTGATATCTCCAGCAGCATAAGGCACAAGCAATCCAAGGTAACTCTTCCATCTTGGTCTCCTCTCTGCTAACGTCATCAAGATTTCTAGATGGTTCTTTTCCTTTAAGTGAAGTAGGTACAAGATGCAGTGCTCAGCCTTATACCTGTGACTTGATCTTGTAAAAAGCTGAAAGTCCTGAACAAACATAGACCCAAGGAGTTCAGAATGTATTCTTGTTGAAATTTTTTACATAGCAGATTTTAATGTCTCAAATAATTGGGCTTTTTGTCATCGTTAATCAGGAGTTACTGTTCTAAAATTATGAAGGATGTCAAACAGAATTACACATATTTTTGCCAAGGCCTTTGATAAGGTGGTTTTCTTCATGGAAGTTATGGTCTAAAATTTGGCTGAATACGCTAGGTTTGTGAGACAGGGAAGGTCAGATGGGAAGCCTTATTAACAAGCCCTAGAGATATGGAGGCAAGTTTCTTACCTCTGTAATGTTGCATATCCTTTGTTCATCAAGTATTATGTGTTTTTTTCATTCTTTCATGAAAACTCAATAAGCAACATCTACATAAAAAAAAAAAAAAACAACAAAAACACTTCATTGAAGCATGGGTTAAAGTTCCTCCTTTTCAACCACTGCTTATTCTCGTGTGAGTTGGTAAACACTATCTAGAGGCTAAAAATGCATACCTGGACCATCTATGAGATGTATATTTGAGTCCTAAATAAGCCCTAGGTGTTTTTGGAGGTATGTTCTGTGTGGTGATCAGGCATTATTGACACTTTCACATACTGTTAACCTTTCTACAGAGAAAGGAAAACTTAAGACCATGGTTTGGGCTCCACAGTATACCCATGATTTTAACATGAAAAACAGCAGATGTTTTTTTCCTATTGTGACTTCCCAGTTGGCAGATTTTCTGCTCAGAGGGCCTACCACCTGGGCTTATGCCAACAGAAGTAGGAACAGTTGGATTTAGTCTGTGATTAACAGAATAAATTCCCTTTCCTACAGACAAAAACTCTAGATTTTTATCAGAAGGGATGTGTTAGAGAAAAGTGTTGGCAAAGCCAAGTTGTCAAACTTAGATGTACTGAGGAGGTGACCCTTTTGGAGAAAGAGTCTGCCCTGCTGAGTGCAGAGGGTGCACAGAGTCCCCACCACCAGCATCCCCCAGCTCTTGGCCACCTGAGCAGTAAAAGTCCTCAGCTCCAGGCTCCTTCCCCAATTCCTGCTGCTCTGGGCTCTCATCCTCATTAAGTCTAGTCTCTAAAAATATAACTGACCTAGACGTTCTCTTCACTCTTGTTGAGATACACCTGCAGTACGTTCCTCAGAAGAACTTCAGATATATGTACTGTATGACAATGGGATTGCACTGCCTATAAAAAAAAATCACATCTTACTCTTCTTAGGGTAAACCACAACTATGCTTCCATTTTTCTGCCACAAATTTTGCTGTTCTGGTGATCACTGCTCATATTCAGCAACCATTTCTTTCCTGCACAAAGTAAAACCATTGTCCCCAAAATCAGAAAACATGAGTGGATACACTTACATAGTTTTCACTGCTTTGGTTCATGAGGATTGGCTGGCTGCTTCCACCTTATCTGAAGGATGAGAGCAAGTGTCCATTACAGTTCCTGGACAGAGTTCGTTCTTTGCAGGCAACATCTCATTTTCCTCTGAATGCAGGGGAGGAAATCGTTGTATGTTACGATCGCCCAGCTGTTTCAAATGTTTACTTTGCATATCCAACTGGGATCTGTATCATCTGTAGGTGTATTCTGACCTCATTCCTTTCCTTTGGTTACTGTAATCACAAATTGCCTTATTTTGGGGAGGGAAGACACATTCAGAGGAGAGAAATCTACTTCTCCAGAAAACAATCTAGACCAGGAACCAGGTGCAGGCTATTAGTGAGCCTGGAAAACAATCATTTCCTTCCTCTAAGTACGTGGAAAGCCTGGAAAAGATGCACCACCTTACACACGAGGTACCTTCATGCACACAGTGGCATTGCTGCTGCTTCCTTCCCTCTTCTGCTTGCCCCACTACGTAGGCCATAGACTTTAAAATTTAAGCAGAGTTGATTCGTACACTTCAGCTGTAGGCCCTGCTTCCATTTTTTATGAAAGATTAAGGGCAAACCTCTAGTATAAATGTCTGTTTTCTTACCTGCTTCAGCTTAGCTGTCTGTTGCTGTTCATAAATACCTACTCATTACTAGTGGTACAGTACTGTGTGTCTCATGGCCATGTCAAAATTGATCTGGACTATAAATCAACAATGCTGTGAAACAGAGGAGTGTCGAACTCCTGTGAAAACCTCATCCATGTGATGTTCTACATTACATCCATGCATGCAGCTGCTGTCGTCGTCATCTGAAACTTTTCCCAAGATTTACATTAGGTGTTACCTTCCCCACACCGTTTAAAAAAAACCAAACAAACACAAAACCCCCACCCCAAACCATATTCAGGGCTTCCCTTTCAGGACAGAATCTGGGATTTGGGCTAATGTTAGTCACAGGAAAACATTTCTCTAGCTACTGCTACAAGCGCTAAAGCTCATTAAAGATCTGAGCCAGCTCCTGTGGAAGCCATTGGGAGTCTTTCAGATGACTCCCCTGTGGTTCAAAAAAGGCCCTGAAACACCTATATTTACTTAAAATCACCATTCTTTCCAGTGAGGATCTTCTGCTGTTTCTATATGAAGTATTTATAAAAAAAATATTGAACTATATTTCACAGTGACTCAGTAAATAACTCATGTCATGCTCAGTGCTTTTGGGCAGTAATTAAAGATTTAAGGCATTCAACAAAAATGTCATTGCTTAATTAAAACCAATAAAAATCTTTCCACATTAAAATATTTGCCTGTTGCCACTCAGACTTTGTTCTAGATGTACTAGAGGATTTTTCTAACTAATCTTACTTAAAGCAAGCAGTAAGCTATTTTTCCCTGGATGAAAGCTTTTAAAAAAGTCATATTGCCCTAATCTTTACACCGTTAAGAATGTTAATGTGTATTTATTCTTCAAACGTGTGGTCCCATATGCATTATTTAATTTCATTAGAGATAATGGGCAAATTGATACTCACTTTCATACCGCTTGTGTTTCTGCTTGTGTTTCTTTGTTGGAATTGTGGAGCTATAATCTGGTTATTATCAGACAGAGCATTATATACTGTGTCAGCCTCTACAAGGGGCTCCCAGGTCCCTCTCCAGCAGTTCCTTGGTCTACAAAACACACACATACTCTTAGTACCTCTGAAACAGAAAAAAATCTGAACTTTCTCCTCCCTGCCTGCCCAATGCCATTGCTTTGATGAGTAACACCAATTGTTTCATTGTTCTTGCAGAAGGCTCATTTTCATCACATCCCGAGAAACCACATCGCCATCGAAGCAAAAGAGACAGAATGCCACAAAGGAAGGAGAAACCTGGAACCCACATGTATCGTCCCAGTGAGAAACACAAAGTAGCATCCTGTCATGACCCAAGTTCTAAGGAACTAGCTGGTGTCTTCAAGACCCTCAAATGGTGTATTCTGGGCACTTGGAAAAGACAAATGTTTGGAAGCCTGGTCTACAAAACCTAATGGGGAAAAGGTCACATTAACCTTTATCTATAAGCCTGAAAGTCTATCCCTTTACTTTCTAATTCCTGGTTTTGGAGCTGTGGACACAAAGTTAGAAAGAAAATTTGTGTTTAAAAACACCTTCTTAGGTAAGTATTTGTGTATCTTTCTTTTTTCCTTTTTTTGAACAGTACTTAGGCCTATTCTGAAGTAAGAAGTAGGAAGGGAAAATGACAATTTCACAAAATAAAATTTTGCAAAATCATATGTTTTCACAGAACAGATGGTTCATAACGCAGCTTTTTCACCGATATGGTTACATCAAAAACTATTCTTCTAGCATAGGTATTTGAGCTAGTTCTGTTTGGGCTAGCTTCAGCACTGGCATCAATATAACTATTCCAGTAAAATACTTCGTTCAGCTCTGCTGAATTCAAGTCAGAGTCTTTCTCGATGTTTAAATATCCTGTCACTGATTTCTTTTTGTCCGTTACTTTTATTTGGATATTCAAAGAAGTTTAAGTAATTAGTAGGTTAGGCTTTTTCTTTTGCATAACTGTGATGGCAAATTCAATCATATCATGAATTTTCAGGTGTTATGCATTCTATATTTTAATTTCAGCTAATAAGAGATGAAAGGATTATTAGTAGCAAATATTTTGGCTGACCTTAGAATACTGTATTTCATTTTCCACTTTAAATGGTGGTATGTACATTTTCATTCATTTCTGTCTTTGCTTCTTAGCATCCTAATTTCCTCATAGGCTTCACATGTTTGATATCTTTAAGAAGCCTTTGATCTGTCTTGCACCTTAAAATATTTAATCTTTTTTGATTTGATGTAATCATTTTTGATGGGTTCTTTTGATGTCTCCATTGTATTTATTGCTTTGCTATATCTCTTCACTTTTACTTTCAAAAAGCCCTCTTTGTTAAGAGGTAGACATTACTTTCCCAATGTCACTTTCCTGGCATGTTCATGTATAAGAAATTTGCATCCTTTGTTTTTAATTTGAGGGGCTTTTGGACTATGCTAGTTCTTAATACTTACCCTCTTTCTATGACATCTACGACTGCTAAACACAATGAAAATGTGTCCTCTTGTATTTGGTGGCTGTACTACTGCTGCATCTCAAGATCACTCCTACATTAAGAAAGGATAAATAAAGAATAGCCTCTTCTTAGAATAGTAGAACAAGAACTGCCTGAAATGTTAATAAAATGTCTCTCTGCTTTTTTGCACTGTGCTGTTGACTGGTTGATATATAGCCAGTTGAAGTCTTTTATGTTTTGGCCATTTTTTCTGCCTCTTAAAAGCTAACTCGGAACTACGGAGTGTGCTTCAGTTCTAAGAATCTGAATGAAAATACAGTGCTGAGTACTGATGGCAGCAAACTGGCCACCCAACATGTCTGCATACTGCAAATTGCATACTCTGACCAAAAATTCAGTGGCGTGGTACTTTTCTATAAGAATTTTAATTATGGATGGTTGTACATAACCTTTCAGGAACAGTACACTTCCCTGATTCACCTGGTCTTCTGTAGTTCATAACATTTCTGATAGCTCCTGAGATTTTCTCTAGGAAATGAAAGGTGGGGGTTTGATTTGTTTTTTGTTTGATTGGTTGGTTTGGTTTGTTAGAGGGTTTTGTTACCGTTTTCATAGTACATCAAAAGCATCATTCAGTCTAAAGCCAGATAACATGGATAATTCAGAGAGCCCAGAAGTTGTCTCTGCCATAAAGTTTATTGCAGAGCAGACTGTGGTCATTTAAATGCAGGCCTTGCTCTAAGGCATTGGTATATAGCATCAATGATGCTCTTATTAGATACATAGGTGACATTCTTTTATGACACTGGGATTTATTTAGAGGAAAGAAATCCCCAGCTGATTTATTCATATAGCATTAAGGTTTCTTCTTATGAGCTGCTCAGAAAGGATTTAGGACAACACAGGGTCTATACTCGTTTACAGTTCATAATACACCGGAACTATTTTCCTTCTCAGTGAAAGTCCTGTAACAGAGGCAACCATATCAATTCTTGGGACTTGATTATCAAGCATCTCCCTATAGCTGGTCTGAGTTCCTAGAATCAAGTGACTGGATGAGAATTTCAGCTTTTCTGTTAAGGAAATTGTAGATTTTCTTCCCTCATGACTGTCAACAACAGCTAGAAAATAGAAACCTCTAACCTCACAAACTAAGACCTAAAATGAATTAATAATTTTAAATGTGTACATTTTCAAGACAATTGCACAGGAGACAATGAAGAAATTATCTACGGCAATAAAATCTGCCAGAATACAAAAAAAAAATATGCACTTTAACCTCACCTTTTGAAGTGGTGCTGCAAGTCAATGTCAATGAACCTTCCTCATGTTTGACATTGTAGAAATATATCTTCTAGCATCTGTTACCCATAATTTGCCAGAGGTCAGTGGCCCAGCACAGACACCTTCCTTTCCACAAGCAAAGCCAGAATTTGCAGAAGGGTGGTCACACTCAGATTTTATCCCCACGAAAGAGAAAAGAGATTTCTTTTGTGGCATTTTTGGTAATAATTAATACATTAATTATAAATACATAAAAAATTGAGTGTTATTTTGAATAAAGTATTTGTGTACCTTTCAGGGTGGCAGATTCACATAACCCCTCTACCACATCTTGTTGAATATTAGTTTTATCACAAAAGAAATAATAAAAATTACATTAGAACTCTGTACCTTGCTAGAAGTAAGAGAAATTGGTACAAATGCATCAACAATACCTGTATGTGCCTTCTTTCCATGTAAAAAGAATCTTCACATTATATATGTCAGTCAGCCAACCCTCATCTGTAATTTCAAGGTCTTTATTTCTATTTTAAAGGGAAGATCTGTGAAATAAAGAATACAGTTGAAGTTGTGATGAACTTTAGCAACAGTGGGTAAAATAGAGGGTTTCAAGCTTTAATTATTTGTATGACTGTATCTCAGTATTAATAATACCGAGAAAGGTTAACTACCATATTAGCGCTGATTTTTAGAAAAACGTCATTTTGGGGAAGCTAAATAGAGGGGAGTAACATCAAGATGAAATTAACAACAAAGAAATCATTCTTTCACTGAAGTAAGCCCCACAGACATTGTAATGTAATTTCTCGTTAATGAATGCATTAATAGAACTTTACCACAGAAGAATCCACTGAATTTTAAACTATCATAGATCTTTGTTCAAACTGCGTATGACAAAAACATTTTATATCAATTATATATTTCATTTGCACAGTTGGATGAAGTAATGATAGATACTGAGTTTATTTCCCAGTAACTCTGAAACAGTAATTAAAATAATTAAAATTCTTTCCACAGCATAAAAAAATTGACAATGCAATGTCATTTGCAGATCCATCAGGAGGCTCACCGACATGGTGGGGGTTTTACATGTACATGGCTGCTGAGATCCCAGGTTTGAGGGAGAGAGAATTTATACAGCGAGTATCTAAACCACAGAATGTTCTTTCCCTCCCTTCTTGCCTGTGTACCAAAGAGTTTAGCGTGGAAGATGAACAAAAGTGGTTTCTATTAGTCCTCCTCTATTGCTTTTAAGCAAAGAGCAACCCAGGCTCACGCCGCAAGGCAGCCCCCTAGCCCCATGCACCAATTCCAGCATTAGCAAGAGGCTTACCTTCTACGGACCTGAAGGTTATACAGGTTACCTACCAAGAGCCCAAGGGCCACATCCAATTTGCATATAAACTGTAGACATGTATTATAAGTGCATATAACCATATTTGGTATGCAGATGGAAAATAATGTATAGTGGTTCAAGTTCATTAGCAACGCCAGCCTGCAGTTCTGCTCTTTTGTCCCCATCCTTCAGTTACAGGAAGAGGGCAGCTGGAGCCCACATTATATGACTCAGCAGGTCTCATCTGGCCCTTGGGCTGCACATTACATGCCCCCGCTCCACTGTTTGATGTGCTGAACAATCTCCGATTTCTAACGGGGGATGTAAACTGATAATGAGATTGCTTTAATGCTCTAAACCTCAGTGGCATTATCACAAAGGCCATTTTCTGGCTTTTGCAGTTGCCTGAAAGGGAAATAAACAGTAGAGGTGAAAACAGAACTGTTGTGTAAGTTACAAGACAAACATGAGCTGCTGATTCAGGAGAAAGCATAAACTGGTTGCAGTCAAGTAGCAATTTTGTTTTCTTCTGATACATGTCACATTGAGTATTTATTGAACATGCTGTTCACATGAGCAGTCTCAAAGGAAGTTGCGTCATATTTCCACCAGTCTTAGGAACAACAGATAAGCCCTGCAAATACCTAACAAACATTACAATAGCATATTGTACCACATGATCGTTTTGTGTACAATCACAGCATGCCAAGAGACGCGCTTTACATCAGCAACAAAACCAATGATCTGTTAAATGCAACATTAAACAATCTACTAGCACTTCTGTTTCCAGGTGTTATGACAGTCCATAATTACTTCTCTAGTTCTCACTTAACATTTGGGCTATAGCATAGTTTCTAGTTGTCAGGCATCATGTAATTCTATTTTAAAATTTGCTAAAGAAGTATAATCTTGAGAAACCACAAACAGCAGGGGCCAAATTTTAATAAATATCTCTGTTAATGTCACTTCAGTAACATGATTCCCACTATTTTAATCACAGGGGGTCTTTAACATGCCTTCAGGGACACAGTTAAAGCCAAGAAAAATGTCACGATTATTAACTGACTACAAAGAAAGAAAAGTAAGGAAGCTGTTTAAAGCATTGCTAGAAAATTACTCTCTTAATTAGAGCATTAGAACATTGTTATACTTCTCTCTTCTGTAGTGAGTGGCAATGACGTATATATTTATACCAGGGTAAACATAGAAGACACTGACCTTTACTAAAATCAGCTGGTAATGATTTTCTTGCAACATCCCCGAATTCCTGAAATTTATCTGTGCTGTCCGTGCCCCCTCTGTCCGCTTCTCCCTGTCCTGTCCCAGGTGGAGGGCATGTCACCAACCTCCTCCTTAAGCTACGTGTGCCCCCATCCGTGAACATCCAGCAAAGCACTGGCAGGGGACTGAGCTTCTCTGCACCCAGGGGTGTGCTGGATGCAGGCAGGCGGCACGATACACAGCTGTGCTAAATGAGTACACTGGGACGCCTCCAGGATGATTCGATGGGGGGCTTGAAAAGTACGTGCCACAAAACCTAAACTCTTCTGTGTGTTTGCAGCTCAGTCAGGGCCTTATGTAATGACTGAGGAATAAATTTAGGAAAAAGAAACTCACGCCTTAAATCTCTCCTGTCCCAACAGCCAGGACAACAAGTTTTGCATCCCCAACTTCTTGTGAGACTGGCTCTTTGGCTTTTCACCTGCTGGGATGGTGCACAGCTGCAGTAATAGGGCACAAATTGCAGAGAACTACATATTTTTAGACACCACCATTAGATCCTCATGTTCCACATATCTCAACAGTCCTCGGATGACACTGTGAAGAGGAAGAAAAAATATGCAACAGTACCATACTGAGAAAATGCCTTTCAAACACTTCCAAAATATACCAAGTGTCAGAACACCAGCATGGCGCAGGTGTATGGTATTACACTAACTACTGCATGCTGCAAGTGAAGCCTGCTATGTCAAGTACTAGGGACAAAAAGTGTACATAGCTGAGAGAAAATACAGATTGGTCAGCAATAACCACATACTTCCATGCTTCATCCTTATCTAATCCTCACGCCAGAACTTAACTGCTATTAACTTCAAGATGTCCTTCTAGCCTCTGATGAAGTCTCTCTTCTCTTTTGTTTTAATACCCAGAAAATTCCTGCAGGTACCTCAATACTTGCTCTTACCCTTTCCGCATACTCTGTCCTGAGCTGGTTAAAGCTGTGGTTTATTAGTGCCAAAGACATCCAGCTAAGTTTGACCATCTTATTACAAACACGTGTCACTCTTCCACCAGCTTTCACTGGCAGTAACAAGGGTAATCTTCAGTTTCCAGCATCCACTAATGCTGTAATGAGCCAGAAACCAAAAATCCAGGAAAATTAAATGAAACTGCTTGTGAGCTTGGTGGGTGCAGCTGTATCACCGATTTAGTTTGATGCAGGGGTTCTTTCAAGAGACAGGTCACTCCAATCCCTTGCTCTCCTGGTGGAAACAAGAAAGGTGGAGCAGTCAGCTCTCCCAGCATGCCCAGTGAAACTCAGAAAGGAAACCAGCGTGAAATTCATGCTGATAAAACACAGTGTGGACACAGGTTTAGGCACAGGACAGATGCAATCCATTCTAACCCCACATCAGTTAGTAAAGCAGACACACCGAGTGAGCTCCACTTCTCCCTACTCAAAGAATGAATGAATTGACTTGACAAAACTGTATTGAAGGGTGAGAACCAAGTATAGGAAGATAAACAGAGTCATATATTCTTTCTCATTTTTGTTAATAGTTCCATAAAGAACAAAACTGATGGTCGTGTCAGAAAATGAGGAACAGTCTGTAGCTCAGTGACAATAGAGTTCACCTGAGCAAACCAACGAAATGTGCCTTGGATTGAGCAGCTACCCTAATCCAATGCAAAAGCTTGCAGCCCTTTGGGGGGGAAACATGGAAAAACAGAGCTCTCTGAGCACCAGTACAATTTAATTTTCACTGATCTCTGAATGGTGTCTAAACCTAATATTTATTACTTTACTCTAGGAATTTAATTTGGTCTCTGTTACTAGTAATCAAATCAATCCATTATTCTCTACGCAAAGTATTTAAAGTCTTTCCACTGTTTTCTTGGTGAAACAACTGTTAAGAGCACTTGCTGCCTTCCAGCCTCCCCCTGTAATACCAACCTGCAACCTGTGATTTTTCAAATCATAGGGCTCTATTGCCTACCCAACTAGGTAGCAAGGCTATCCAGTATTATGCCCATCATCTGCTTCAGTGAGCCGCTTCTTGCTTCACTAGCTACTCCATTAGCCTTTCCAGTCTTTCCTGTCTGTAGCAGGGCTAAAGACAGTGTCCATATTGCTGAGGCAATTTCTTAAACAAATTTTTCCTGTACTTTTCAAATCTAGGATTTTGACTCCACAAAGGCTGCAAAATCTTGCACTGGAGGAGAGAGGGGGTCATCGCTTAGCCCCAGGCGTACTTATTTTGCCTAAGCTGCATACTTTATTAATAATATGACAGCCTCTGTTTTATGATATCAGAGTTGGGTTGTTTTTTTTTTTTTTTTTTTTTGATTACAGAAATGTTCCAAATACCATCAAACTTAAAATGAAAGCTGAACACATTTCAGACTGCCCCCCTGACCCTCCTTACTTGCCCTTCTCTGCACGGATGCTGACAGTGTACTCCTCCCCTCCGAGCTGTTGTCAGTCTGGAGCACTCTGGGAAGAGCCAGTCCTTTCTTTTAACCTTCCTGTCACACCTAGGAGTGCCACCGTAGGCAGAATGGCATTTACATGGAAGGGGACGCAAGGTTCAGTAAGCTAAAGAGACCTCAAGGGGGAAGTCACTGTGTAAACCTGCATTTTGGAAAATTTCCTGGGAGACATGATCTGCGGATTAGAGCCTTCAAACATAAGTCTGTGGATTCCCAAGAGTGTTTGCTAATCTCTGGGCACATTATCAAAACTAATCCTTCTTTTGGTCTCTGCTGAAATAAAAAGTGAATGCACGTTAAATTCTTTCAAAAAATGGATGACAATTTCTGGCTCTATGATATCCAGGCTTTGGATCCCAGCTGGATGGAGTCACCTTCCAGCAGTCGAAAGGGTAGCCTGAAGAAGGGTGGGGTTTGAGCTGTATCAGGGATTACTGCTGCTATCAGCTGCCTGTACGTGTGTCTGCTCAGCTTATTCTGAACTGATATTCTGAGCTCTCTCTCACATCTCATGATACCCCATTGAAGGCACTGGAACCCAGAGCAGGATGTGTAAGATATTCCAGAGCTTATCTGTGAGTAACCTAGACCCTTCTTCAGCCTGGCTTTTTGCTTGTTACTGGCAAGTGCTGCCCATTTTCAGACGCTTGTTGCTCGTCTTTGGACCAAATCCTTACAAATCTTAGACTCAGTAATTTGGACTTTATTTTCAATGTGCAAATAAAGACTTCTATGAAATTTTGTGTGATTATACATATCAGGATTTCCAAAGCCTACCACATATGAAAATAATCTAGAAAATAAGAGAAAAATTAAGTTCACAGCTGCTATCTTTGTGTAAATACATGTGGGATTTTACAGCAACATAATAATTTTTTGTATCTTAGGCTCCTTCTTTTGTGTCAGAAAGTGGAAAAAAATTAAGGACCTAGGACATCTCTTTTATTAACAAAAGCCACAGCTGTTAAATTTTCTAAATTTTATAAATATTAAAACAGTTATGACTACCTCTAAATGTTGGTAGAAGATGAGGCAAGTTTTAACTTTTGATTATAATGAAAATATCACCATAATGAGAAAATATAATAAACAATTATTTATGTCTACACAGTACAGAAATATCTTACTTGCAGGAATTCAGAAAAACATATACAGTGGGAGTAGTCTCTTAAATCATTAGTCATTTATCTGCTACTGCTTTTGATCAACTGCTTTGAAACTTTCAGGCAATGAAGTTTATCCTTTGGAAGACTGTCCTAGACTAAACAGATCTTGCAAAGCAAGGATTCAGAAGAAAGGAAGGTATAGATCTGAACACACTATTCAGTGGAATTGAAGTAACGAGGAATGTTACCTTAGGAGCATGTAGAGAGGAAATGGAGTCCATGTGAATTTCCCTGCAAGGAAGGTCTCAAGATAATTACACTGACTTAGAAGTTACAGTAAAGTACTGTAAAATCATACAAGAGAATAAACTCTATGCAGCTCCTGAAGAAGAGTTACTATTGTTAAATAAAACACAAGAGAAGAGGAATTTCTGAACAATATCTATTTTGTTTTGTGAAAGGACAAGATTTATCCCCAGCCTCTGTGAGCACTGGCTACCTGAATGATGCGGATCCACCATGCTTCTTCATTGCCTAAACCAGTATGATAAATTGGATAACGTGCTTCCATCAGCCAGTTAGGCTTAGTTTTGCAGAAACTTCCTGTGCACCCCTACTCTGGATGGACTGCTGGGCAGATTCAGTAATGCTAATCTGCTTATTCCTTATGAACCGTATACGATAATTGCACCGTTTGTGATCCAAAATACAACCATGCCATTCTTTTACTCTAGTCAGTCAGCATGATCTCTGATAAGTAAATCAAACACTCTCTGCAAAGATTTTATAAGGAATTTATTCCCATTTTGGTTGCCTTCTTTTGAGAAGGATGTTACCAGCCGGAACACAGTTAAGAGACTAAACTGATAAGAGTTTTAGACCAGTAGGATTGTACATGATTTGAGGATGTACCAACACAATCCTTTGCTGAACTAAACACATCCTCTAATTTTATTTGTGGTTTGTGATTGGCTTTGGATTCGGGGTTATTTTGGGGGTTTTGTTGTTGTTTTTTTTCCAGTCTCACAGCTCATGAGTTAGCTGTGGGCCAGGAGGTTTGGGAGAGGGGGGAGTATTTTTGGTCCATTTTGCAATGAGTGAGAAAGAGGACAGTGACCTGGCATTTATTTGAATTCCTTACATTACAGATCATATACACAAATATAATTCATAAATGTCATTCTACCAAAGGCAAGACATCTTAGCAGAAAATGCTATGTTATCTGATTACAGTACTAGTTGTTTAATTAATGTAATGAGTAGACAGGACAGTATCAGGCTAAGTAAGTAAGCTGCTAATCTTAATGGGACTCTGTTTGAAAGTGACGTATACTTCTGATCTACTGATGACTTTCGTTATGCTAAGACCAATGATGGCATATTTAAAAATATTCTACGTGCAATTTTGCTTTGCTTTCTTTATATAATTTTCCTTACAAGTTCATCTAAATTATTCTTTAAGTATTTATAGGGTGCTCACCTTCGTGGAAGAGAGTAGCTTACACTCTAAGGCTGCATACCATCAAATTAGATCTGAACTGCATACATAATCCAGGAAATTTCAGCATCTCCTTCAGCTTTGTGCAACACATTTATTCAGGTGGAATTTAATTAAACTGAACAAATTAAAGCTGACTACTGACTCATTTTAAAGCACTGGAGCAGAGAAGTAGACAGTGACACTGGGACAATTTGCAACCATCTAGGACATTTTCATCTCTCAGTAGCCCTCAATTAGCCATTAATAATTTTGAATTTTAAATTTGATTTGCACTGTGTAACAACTAATTTGAGAAGAACAGAGACCTGTTAAGCTATGCCTTTCAACAAGTCTCTCCAAAGGTGAAAACGCCAAAGTACACACTTTTTGACCCCTACAAGCAACTTTATTGACCAATACAACCAACTGTATTGACTAATATATATATATATACATATATATATATATATCACCTCATCATCTTTGCTTTATTAGCTTTTCCTTCATCCACTCAGATCATGACAGAACATAAACTGTGCTGTCTATACCCGGATTATAGAAACTGAGGCTACAGCTAAACGAGCCCTTTGTACACACATGTCTGTACTTATCAAATTATAACTACAGAAACTGCAGAAACAACGGCTATTCAGAAAATCCTTTGCCTCTCCCAAACAAAAAAGATTTGTTTGCTTGTCTTTACCAGTCAGATGTAACTCAAACCAAAATCTGTAGCAAGCAGTTGTAAAAGGCCAGTACAAAGACCATATGTTCGCTCATTCCATGTGCTCAGACTGGCATACATGCTGCCAGGTTCAGTGTCTGAGCAGTATTTTCCCCGATCAATTGATCTACTTCTACTCTTGCTTGTAGAGGACCACGTCACAACCCTATGGCATTAACAACTCTATGAAAACCACACCTGACCATGTTTAACATAACCTGTTTTGAAAAGCCTCCGGTGAGGAAAGTCCCACAACCTCCACGAGTAACCCATTCTAGAGCTTAATTCTCCTTGCACTAGGAAAGGCTTTCTGACTATCTAAACTGATCTTCCTTGGTGCAATCTCAGGCCATTATTTCCTTGTGTGCCAGTGGATATGAAAAATAGCTCTTGCCTTGAAACAATCTACATATTTGAAAACTGTTACTGTACCTCTCTTCTATCCTCCTTTAGAAAAAAAAAAAACAAAACAACAACCACTAGTTCTGAGTCTTTTCTCCTAGATGGTGCTCTCAAGCCCTCTGAGCATTCCAGCAATGCTCTCTTACAGAATAACTCCTCCTTGTGTTCCCTCTGGAGCTGCATGGCTCTGCACTGGACCTCATTGCACAGAAATTGCACAGAAGCTGTGCAATTTCCAAGACAGCCCCCAAAAGGTAAAGGAACTGACTTACAAGACTGGATGCCCAGAAACCTCGCTTCATAAAAATGAAAGTTAAACCAGCTTGAGCTCTGACGCATGGCAGGGTCTCTAGATACCACCAAAATGCAGGAACTGTAGTAACTGAAGAGCAGCAACAGGTTAAAGATTCCACGTTTCCCCAGAAAACTGGAGCGTACAAAATAGCCCTGGTATATGTTCCCATAAGTTTAACCATATTCAAAATAAAATCTGTCTCTGAAATAAGCATTTGGAAAGCAGAAGGAAAACATAAATCATCATGATTGCTAAAACAAGTTAAAAATAATGGATGAAACTAAAAATGAGCATCAAATAGCACAGAACATTTCAACAGAGTAAAATAGTGCTCAGAAAATGTTCACAACATTTGAACAGCTGAGAATGATTTTCCCTTTACTGAAAAAGACCTGTATGGAAACGACTGCAGGAAGAAAAACTGGTAAGGAAATTTACAATCAAAATCACAGGGGAAGAAAAGAATCAGAGTTGGCAGTATCAAAAAATATAGGAAAAAGGAAATGTTCTGATCTACTGTTAAAGATCAGGAGCACTTAACTGACAAGGCAGATAATACACAAATGATTTCCAATGTTAAAATTTTCCTACATACTAACAGAGCCATCTTCAGTGTGGTTTTATAATCTCATGTGCAAAACCACAGAAGCTGTCCATAAACAGTACATGAGAGAAGCACAAAGCTCCTGTGTTTGACATGGTGGAGGTCTGTGGAACTGCTCTATATGCTGAGAGTTGGGGTTGTCCAGCCTGGAGAAGAGAAGGCTCCAGGGACACCTTACCGTGGCCTTTCAATACTTAAAGGGGGCTTATAAGAAAGATGGGGAAAATGTTTTAGCAGAGCCTGTGCAATAGGACAAAGCGTAATGGTTTTAAACTAAAAGAGGGTAGATTTAGACTAGATATAAGGAAGAAACTGTTCATTATGAGGGTGTTGAAACACTGGAACAGGTTGCCTAGAGAGGTGGTAGATGCCCCATCGCTGGAAACATTCATGGTGAAGTTGGATGGGGCTTTGAGCAATCTGGTCGAGTTGAAGATGTCCCTGCTTATTGCAGGGGGGCTGGACTAGATGGCCTTTAAAGGTCCCTTCCAACCCAAACCTTTCTACGGTTCTGTGATTGTATGTGTAGTCCTATACTTCATGAAGCCAAGAAATACTCATTACATGGCTAAAAGCCTAGGGCTACCCAGAAAAACTGTAAATCAGGTTGTTTAATTTCAGTTGTAATTTAACTATGCAGAAGCCAAATCAGGACAGACTTGAAAAGCAGGGCCGTATGCAGAACTTCCCATGTACTTTGATGACTGGAATTTAATAGAGCTATCGTTCTCTTTTGCATGAGTAATATTTGTTACCAACCTAGTTCTATTAGATTTGTAAATTGTTCATAAGCAAAGTCTCATTGTCTTTAATACATTTGCTGTGCGTAAGATCTCCTGGAACAGTTTAGAAAACTAATTGTCAGGCTATTTTTGGCGAAATGTTTGGTTTATGTGTTCTCAGATTTGGATGACGGGTGGTTGCTGTAGTGTTTCAACTTTCATATTGGCTGAAAATCTTCTTGCAAATAATAACAAATCCTCATCCCCACCCCCTTTGTCATGGCATGTCCAGGAGGAATTCTTAGATGCATAATTGATCCATCTCAAAGAATTAAAACATCTGAGACTCATGAACATTTGTACAATTGTTCAGTAGAAGATGCTAGAAGGCTCATGACTGATAATTAGTAGCCTGCTATGGAGCGTAACTATTCAAAATTTGACACCTGTGCTCAGAAACATACTTGTATTTATTAATCTGATTTAAAACCTCTGTTTATTTTTGAACCAGCTGTGGACACTAGCTCAGAAACTATTTTTACTACTACATTAAAGTACAAAAAATAGACAGTGCAGATGCTATGGGCATGATGTTTGGCTAGGATAAATCAACAGATTTTATACAAAGCTGTACTCCCTTTGACAACTGCAGAGATTTGGCCAAAGATATTGAACAGACTGTTAATAGATCTTTTTGAAGCTATTAAGAATTAGACAGGGTCTCTACCTCTTTACTTTTGATATTAATGACATAAAGGCATATAAAAGTGATGTTCCAACTTCTTCAAATTATCATTGAGCAGGAAAAGGGCAGAATGATACCTATGAATAGACACAGAAGGAGTTAATACACTAATCACTTGATTTGATGACTGTGTCAGAGTTCAGTGCACATAAATAGTTCATGAATGAAGCATAGAAATGGAATTATTTACTAATAGAAGAGAGCACTAACGTAATCAATAAACACAGAAGAGATTTAAGAGTTAAAATATTGGCCCAAATGTTCATCTCTAAAGACTGCAGAGATTATGAAAACACAGTCTGTGCAATAACTATGAAGCTAAACGATTAAGCCCCTTCCTAGATTCTAGAAATGTCACTTTTCAACTGTGCTCTCTCTCACAAACCTATAATGTATCATATAATGGAAAGCATACTTATGTAATGTGAAATAATATGCAAATAGTAAATTCTGCATTTACGTGTCATTATGCAATATTTTTGGTCTGGAATACTTAAAATTTAAAGTTCTAGTCTGACAAACATTTCACAGATCTTGTTACCAGGTATCTTCCTAGCACAGTTAATTGGGCTACACAGAATAAATGATGCCTGGTTGTAAGTATTTGCAGGATCATCCCTAAAAGAGACAATATGACAGGTTTGGAATTCAGTGTTAAATGCTACCTAATCAAACACTGAAGAAGTATCATAATAAATCATTCAAAGTAAAGGAGGACTAGATGATACTAATCAAGATAAATTATATTCGACATATAAAAATGAAATATTAACTTGAGCCATTCAGCATGGTACAAATGACTGGGTATAAAAATAACAATCAAGACAGTCACTCAGGATTCAAACCCAAAAGAATTTAAAGGTAATGGACATTATTCTGACAGAGATTGTATTGTTATTTGGACTGTTCAAGGTGTCTAGCATTTTCCCCAATAAGTGCTGTGTCTACCATTTAGCACCCAGAAAGAATTTTTTGAGGTTTTTTTCTTTCCAATAATGTCTCCAGTTGTAATTTTAAGGAAAAAGTGAAGACATGGATTTCTGCCCGCCTACACTTTCCACAGTTCAGATTAGGAATTCTTTCCTTGCATTATACATATTAATGTCCTTGGAAGATAAACAGATTTGTTAAAGTATCCTTACAAGGTGATACTGTTTAGTATTTAATTAGTTATTCCCCAAAGTTTAAGTATTGGAAAAGACATCCCAAAAGCAGCAATGCTTCCATTTCTATGGCCATTGACAAATTTGTATTTGTCTACATATTTTCAAAATCTACTATCACTTACATAAGTATTTTTTGGAAGACAAAAATATTTTTCTTAGTAGATAATCCTAGAAAAATTTAAAGAGATACACCCAAACTGTTGTTTTCCTCATGTTATTATGTATAGATGTAACTCAACATTGTTATAGCCTTTGGAGATTAACAAGAAAATAATGTCTCCATTTTTTGTTTGTTAAAAAGGCTATTTACCTTTTTCTGCTGACAGACTATGTGTAGTTGTTTTCCTTGCTCAGCCCATGTATAATAGGTTTGTTTTGTAGTTTCTGTGCTCTTCCCTGCAATGGCAGAACGGGAAAAAAAAAAGGAAAGTGTAATTCTAATTCCACAGAAATTAGCTGACAAACTCTCTAGTAGGTAAGATGCTTTTAAGAGTTCTAAGAATGACCAGATTTCAAGTTCATGGTGTTCTCTTAATGCTTGTAAAAGCTATTAACTCTGACAGCCTGCAAAACTGAAATCTTTTTTCGTTACCTCTTTTGTAGAACAAATGCGGCTGTAGTACAAGGTTTCCCAGCTTCTCACACAAACACCTTCCCTTTTTTCAAAAGATCATTTATACAGGAGTGAAACAGTAATAAATTCTTGTGGCATCATTTCCTAGGATGCCACCATCAGCTACAGTGCTAAGTGGCATACCCTTGGCTAGCTGGAGAGCCATCATGTTGGTCTTGAGAGAAGAGCGTATGTCTTGAGATTGTCAGAAGCTGGAAAATGGTTAAAGACATTGTATAGATTATTTCAGCTTGAACTATATCTACTTTAGACCTTATTTTTCCAACTCTTTTGCAGGCTCAGTGGGAAAAAACACCTGGTGAAGAAGAAAATTGAGCATTTTGAAATTTTCAACACTGAGCAGCTGTTCCTAGCTGCTGAGCACCCCAGAAGTTGATGTAACTCCCGTGCAAGAGGGAGGAATAAATTGGCAGCTCCTCACCAGCTGGCAGCAAAACTTCCACCCTTCCACATCTGTATCTTGGAGGTGAAAGAGTGACTGACAGTCCCGTGAAAGATATTAGCTTATAAATGATCAATAAAAGTCCCTGTTTTGGCAATACTTTTTTGCTGCTGCTGTCAACAGCTACGAGGATGGCAAGCTTCTTTTGTCTATATATTTTATTGATGGATAAGATAACCACAAATATATACACTTTCGTTGTTCAATAGTATCAATACCACTTTAATGTTGCTTTAGCACTGATTTAAAGTTGTTTTATTTTTAGAGTTTCTAGTAAGGAGAAAAATCTCTAACTAGCTATAGATTCTGAGTCCTTAATGTAACATGGCTACCATTTTAAGAGCAAATCTAGAGCGGGAAACATGGCTGATTTTTCTTTTTTTCCTCATAATCACAGGACAGTATCAGGTTAAATATATACACATATAAAAGACTGAATAACATCTATGTAAAAGTGAAGATGCTAAGCATTAATTTCATTGACATCTCCATCACTGATTCTTTTTGTGACCTTAGACAATTAATTTACTCTCTGCTTTACTTTGTTTATTGTAAAAGAAGTTCTTCACAACGTTCATGTTTTGGTTATTGTAGGACTTCGTGAAAAGGGGGGATGGAAACTGTTTGTGTTCATCAGATAAACTAGAAAGGCTTGCATTTTTATACATTTAATTGCCCTGTGCTCTTTACAAAGAACCAAGGGGAGAAAAGGTCTTCTGATAATCAGTCCTTTCAAAAGCATATTCTGCAATGTCCACAATATATTTAATTGAATAAATCACTGATTGGGAGTATTCATAAAAAGTACATACTTCCAATAGAAATCTTTCATTGGGTATTTTGCCATTTTTCAGTTAAATGCCTGAATTTTTTCACTCCTCAATAACTGAAACTCCTCTGTTTATCTGGTCCTTTATATCTTGAGCCTCAAGCCTCATCGGTTGACCATACAAGCTGTGATAAGGTACCAGGTTTGTTTGTTTCAATTTTATGGCATACAAAGAAAAATTTCACAGGCCCTGCTAACTAACATTTGGAAAAAAGGAAGAGAGGGACATGAAAGAGCATTTCTTTTTAAAAAAAACTTGTAATCTGCTATCTTTGGTTATACTGGCTTGAGACTGTCTACAGTGTGGGTTAGACCTGTAGCTGCACTCCATGATCATACAAACACAATCCGTCTCTGTTCCAGGTTTGTACTCCTGGTTTGCTTCCATTTGTACTCCTGGTTTGCTTCCAAAGGAATGTATAGTATGAAACAGGAATAAGAGTCTAAAATGTGTCTTGTCTAGACAAAGATATAGGCTGGGCATGCATTTATTGCTTGGAGTTAGCTAGTATTCATAGCTCACAGACAGGTATATGTAACAGTAAATAGAACTATCTAGTTTCATATTTTAACATTTTCCTGCTCTCAGATCCAACAGCATATGAAAACTTACTAATATAATAAATGTGATTTAATTAAATGTTCACAGATCTGTGCTCCATTGTCCCCCTGAAGGGTTACTAGCAGTGTGAGTCAGATCCTTGAAAATCATGAGCAACCTGTTCCTTTTCCGGCAGTAGCTAACCTAGGTGATACCACTGAAGCAGAATATTCAAACAAGGGAAAAGCACACAGTCTAAAGAGGTCTGTTAGTTAGGTTTATGCTTCCTTTGCCCAGTGTACCTACAAAAAAAAGCACTAGTAAGTGCAGGGAGGAGAGCCACTGCAAAACCAAGTTCTTTCTCGGATATTCACATCTTTCAGATACGACAGTGAAATGCTTCAAGGGATGCAACTAAGCAAGAGCGAGCCACGGTAAAGACACAAGGCAGGCCCCAACCTGTGATTACAAACACAGTTTAACAAGCAGGCAGAAATCTCATCAAGGTCTTTTCTGAAGCAGACAGCATCTCCGTCCCTATAGGTGGAACTGAAATAGGACTGTAAAATTCCCAAAGAGGAATATATCTCACAGACTGCAGACAGACTGACAGTGATGCTGTCATACTCTATGCTGTCCAGAAAGTAGATTAGCAAGCACAAGTTTCAGAAAGAACACCTGCAGCAAGTTCAATGTGATGTAAAATCTGATAGTGACTCTGTGACACATAAGCAACATTAAAATCAACAGGAGTTTCAACACCATTTGGGATTACAGCCTTAGGTCAAACAGCTGAGGTCCCTCATATTGTCACAAACCTGCAGCTAAATTATACTACCAATTTATCTACAATAATTTGTGTTCATTATGCCATGGTTTCTTTCACATTTTCCTAATGGCAATATTCATGCTGTTATCCAATACCTATATACAATCAGAACAAAGTGACTATACTTTCTTTTTATGCAAGGCATGCCCTTTAGAATTCATTTGTCAAAAAGGCAGAGTAACATTAGATATCTACAACAAATGCTAAATTTACCTTGTATTCACTGTACCTCTGCTTCCAAATTCACCATGTCTTCCCTACTCCCAGGTCCTGTAGAGTAAATGCATTGCAGGCTTGATTCTGAAATTTCTCAATAAATATATTAATTTTGATCTCTTCATTCTCTGGCATTCTGTCAGCAAGGCATGGCAACATAAATAATAAAAATAGAATATAATTACTATGGAACTATTTTGATGACTATGACCTCACATTTTTAAAAAGCAGTGGCTTGATCAACAGGTAATGCCAGTTGTGGTTTTTAAAATGAAAAAGTTCCATTTCATTAAGAAATAATACAAAGAAAGTAACCAGCATCTTTTACAGAATAGAAAAGAGTAACTTTCAAGTATCTGTTATGCATGCATTTATCTGGATGTTCACATTATCCCATATAATACAATCATTATAACAAAAAAAGCTATAATCCAAGTTCTTAAGCTCTACAGAGAGAGAAGATGGAGAACACAGGAAAGACAAATTAACTTTTCCTTTTCCTTCCTCCTCCTGCCAGTCTGGAGCCACACACTGGGTCTAATGCTCAGCACCTCCCAGGCTGCTGCTCAAGCCCGGAATGTGGAGTGATGTATTCAAATTTTTCTGTGACAAGTCAACATGAACACGTATCCCCTGTATATTGCTGGCCTACAGTCAAAATTACGTTTTCCACTGGTCTGCATAGGTGTGGATATTATTGTCATAGTTCTCAGCAGTTGTACAGATAAACCCTTACTTTACATCCCATGGTTCTGAAAGACATTCAGCCTTGTCTGTGTTTGTATTTTTAAAGAAAATTGTCTACATTCTGGAAACACAAATACACAAGTTATCAAGGTTTGCATTCACACCTGTTCTAGCACCCCTACTCTACAGCGTGTTCAAACAGTAAAGCAAGAAGTTTCTTTGAGAAATCTTTGCTGAATTCTCCTTTCTCTTCCTCCTAGAAGCTCATGAAAGAAATATAATAATGAATGGAGAGTACTAAACCAAAGAAAAATCTCATTTCAGAATAATCGGAGGACAGGAAAGATAGCACGGTGCTTTTTGGAATAAAGTAGACATTCCAAAGCCCCTTGTGCTGTGAGGCAAAATCATGTAAATGCTTGCTTCACAAATACATCTGCTGATGAGGACAGACATATCCACCACAGACATGTAGCTTTTGGGGCTGGTTCCTGCATCTCTTGTCTCTTAAGCCTCTCCAATACAGGTCATGCAGGGAAAGAAGTGGATATCAGAGAGGAGTTTCATTTACATCTGCTTGTACCCAGCAGAGATTCCAACAGAGACAATATGTCACCAGCTCAGGTCTGAGGAACTATTTGGCTGTTCCATTTCTGCCTGCAAGTGATTTGGACTGTTATACAGAGTTAGGAAGCTGTAACTCAGTTTCCTCTAGCTGTAGGGTAAAATGTTACTTTGGCATGGTGATTTACATTGAGATTAATCACAATCATGGTCATGGCAAACTGTGATCCTGTTTTGTTCTAGTGACTTGATTGTCCTGCACGTACTAAGTCAAAAGACAACTGAGTTTGTATTCTTGGTATTGCTTGAAGGTACCCACACTGCTGCTATTACACATTGGCTGCCTGAGTTAACTGATTATATGGTTAGTTAATGTAGCTAGGTGGTAACCCTTATGTCATTATAATGATTCAATTGTTACAGTCCTAAATAAAAGTGGACGATTTGGACCAGGAGCCTGAACATCTGACAAGCTGTGTGGCGTCTAGATCCAATGTTGTGGTTCAGCACACTATACATATGTGAGCAGCTGCACCATTTAGCTGTGGATCCAGGCTCGGGCTGGAACACCCCAGGCTGGTTTGAACACTTCCTTCCAAATTCTGGCGGGTTTCAGCATGATGGTTTTCAGCGAGGCCCATTTTTAACAAAAGCAAATGAGAAACTACCCAGAAATAGCACTGCATATCAATTTTCTACATCAATGTATAATGCAATGGAAACAGATGGTACATTCAGGCAGTGTCACCATTTGGGTTTTGGTGACTACTCCTTTTTTATGTTTGATGGTATACTTATTCTGTCTTTTTCCATTGCTGAGTTGTTTCAACACCTGTATAAAATAGGATACCACTGTAAAGTGAGTGCTATGTAAACTAATCTGGGTAACATATGCAGCTTTCTCAGTCTTGAAGTGATTTTCTGACCAATGGTAAAGCACGCCACTTTTTGGTGGTGATCAACACTGTTCACTTGGTTTCTAATTCCAGAAAGAGGGGCTAATTTATCAGGGATCGTGAAAAGCCATTTCCAAAGCCATGAAAGGTTCCTCCTATTTTTAGGAGACATGTTTTGTGTTAAAGATAAGTCAATAGATCATTTATTTTGATATTGTATTCCACACAGTATTTGTATTCTACATTTTCTACAGTATTTACAAAAAAGGCCAGTATGGTGATCTAAATTCAGGGCACACAGCTCAGAGAAGATTAATTCAGATAAGGCTTGGGGCAACACATAGCTTATGCAATTTACTGCCACCATTTCCACTGAGTCTATGCTGATTAATTCAGCTGCAGCAAAAAAGTGACCATTGTTTTTTTAAGGGAGGAGCATGGTCAAGGTTGCTGGGTTGTATACTGATATTGTGTAGTACTGAAGCAACCCCTTCTAGTGTCTATAGGCACTCAGAAATTTGCCAGTTAAACGCGTTCATCAGAAAACATCCATTCATTAAGAGATTCAGTCGCTAAAATGCATTAAATATCTCATGCCCAGAATAAAATTGATGGTCATGATGAACAAAAGCAATGAAGAAGGCCCAGCTGTCTATTGTTAACGCACAAAGCAGTAGATTTAATTTTGAGGGCCAAACCCCCTTTTCCATTCTCCAGGGTCCCCTGCTCACTGTTCTCTCTCACACCCTTCAAGTCTTACTCTACCTTGCATTTGGTAATTACTTCCTGGATCAAATATTTGAACTTCAGCAAAATAATAAAATTGCCAAGCTAGAAAGTATTTCACCTGCTCAGTCTTCTTTTTCTAACCCCAAGCCCACTGTATTGAATCTTTAAGTTCAGACGTAACGATTTTCCTTCAAGTAAAGTTTCTCTTTGGGTAATACAGGCGAATAAATATGCACCCTCTTGAACTGTTGAGTGAGCACCTAACACCAACTCTTAACACTATAAGATTCTGAGTATCCTCTCTGCTGTACAGCAAACTTCTACACTGGATAAACGGATACAAGCCATTTATCATAAAATAGTTTCCCTGTATCCATCAAAGATAAATTACTACTAATGTGAAGTATTGCAACAATTCTCGCACCAGCTCAGACACATAATAGCTTTGGTAACTCGAGAAGGGGTCATTGGGTTGTGAATGACATCCCGAAAGGTAAACCCTGACAACTACAGGGAAAAAAAGGGGGGAAAAAGAGGAAAAAATGGAAGAGCTCATGTACTGTGCTATCTAAAAAAGGGAAGGAAAATGACTGATAGTTCCATGTAGTGCATGAAAAGGGGGAAAGATCCAAACTGACTGAAACAGTGTAGTTAGGAAAATAATCAAGAAATGGTCTTCTGTATGATGTAAAACAAATTATTCAAAATTTATATGACTTGGGTTTGTCATTTTGTAAAATGTGGGTATATGTTCTTGTTTTCTGTATTTATAATATGAAGTCTCCACAGCAGAGTCTATGGAACCCAGCACAGTTGGACCAGATCACAGCTGCAGTCTTTATATCCTACAGCATTCGTCAATTAATCTTATTTGTTATGTACTTACGATAGCATGGTCTTCTGTATTAGTGAGGTTGGTAATACCGCCGAATTTACTAACAATACATTTCAATCAGGTTGCTGTTGAGAGTCAGTATAGAGAGCTCCTCAGCAGCAGCATGAAGACAAGAAAATTCCCTAGATGTGCCAGCCACAGAACCAGTACATGACCTTGCCTTGCACAACCACTGTCTGAGACAGACAGAGAAAACTACACGGTATTTACTTCCCGGCGAAGGACATGATTAAAGTTAGATTTACACTGAGAAGCAAATTAGCACATTATGTTATTCCCGTATATCAGAAAAAGGAATGACTGTAAAATATCTTTGTTTACATACTGTAATCTATTTACCTGATATTTACAGATAAATAAAAGAGACACAGATCAGGCATAAATCAATGCAAATCATATGTTTATGTTCATCAATTGAACCTTATTTTTTGTGACTTGTTGATAACCTATTATTTCAGTAATGAAAAGCAAGTAAAAACTTCCCCCAAAAGAGCAAATTCTTTTTCTATTTACTATGCAAATAGAAGCAAACCGCACTTTCTGTTTCTAATTACATCTCTACCTGTTCCTCAATCAGGTAAATTGCTATTAGCTTCTTGCTAAGTTATTTTTGGGACTATTTTGAACAGAATTATTCTGGTTGCTGTAATTAAGACTTCTAAAATTAATATTTAAATTTTATAAATGCTGGACTATGGCATCCTGAGAAATAATAATTACCTGTCTGATTGCAGAGTTGAAGTGAGCTGTTATGTGCATTTGACTCTCTTTAATCTTGCAGCCTGTATCCTTGTTCACTTGAAAAATGTTATTAAGTTCTGAAGCTGATTATATGGGTTGGTTTGTGAGTCAGACAGCCAACCCTTCAGGCATCTAAAAATAATGTTCTGTTTCTTTTGTTAAGGGGGCAAAAAAAATAAAATAAATGCATGTACCACTTTAAGCAACCTGAGCTAGACCTTAGAGTGAAAGCCCAGCCTGGTCCAAACAATTCAAAAACCTCACATCAAACCTAAAGTTTTTTTTCGGTGCTAAAGGCAGGGAACAGAAAATTCTTGATCTCCCCAGCTGAACATCGAGCTGAGACGGATGTCAGTATCTTGTCAAGTCTGTCTGCAGTTCCTCTCTTGAGGTCTGAGACTCTCTAGGCTTTGATAACAGCAGGGAATTTGAAGCAGGGAATACAAGAAATGATTAATGTAATTGCTCAAAAATAGCAAATAACTCCATCACAGGTTATTATCTGCAGTGAGGTTATGTTTGTGAATGGGAGAGTTCAGTGTGCATATATAACCCAGAATCACGAGATTCCTAGAAAACAAGGAGAACTACAAATTACTTTAAGGATGAAATACCCTGAGAGAGCTCAGTTCAAGACAGAGTAGGTGTCCATGTGTCCATTACCTTTCATGCCTCTGTTTAGAGGTCGTCACAACAAGAGTGGATTTCGTCAGATGCATTAAAGCACTGATGGTGCAATTTTGTTTCCTGTTGGTTCTATTTTTTTTTTTTTCCTCCTTGGAAATTATGTTCCGAGCCAAACGTTTTAATTTTTGTAAATTCACTGTACTGTGTTTGCGTGGCAAGGTTTTGGTAGCGGGGGGGTACAGGGGTGGCTGCTGTGAGGAGCTGCCAGAAGCTTCCCCCATGTCCAGCAGAGCCGATGCCAGGCGGCTGCGAGAGGGACCCGCCGCTGGCCGAGGCCGAGCCCCGGGGCGATGGTGGCAGCGCCTCTGGGGCAGCGCGTTTAAGAAGGGGGGAAATGGCGCAATGGCAACTTCAGCTGGGGGGAAGAGTGAGACTGTGAGAGCAGCAGCCCCGCAGCCCCCAGGCGGGTGCAGGAGGCCGAGGGGCTCCAGGCCCTGAGCAGATCCCCCCGGCAGCCCCTGGTGCAGCCCCCGGCGGGGCAGGCTGTGCCCCTCAGCCCCGGGGAACTGTCTCCCGTGGGGGGGCCGCAGGCTGGGGCAGGGCAGGGGGCGAGGGGCGCCCACCGAATTCGCCCTGTCCCTGCCCTCCTCAGCTGTGCCAGGGGGAGGTGGGAGAGACATCCAGCATTAAGTTGAGCCCGGGAAGAAGGGAGGGTAGGGAAAGGTCTTTTTTCTGATTTGAAAGGTCATAATTTCAACTAATCTCCCCAAGCGGAGTCCGTTCTGCCCGTGCGGTAACTGGTGGGCGCTCTCCCTGCCCTTACCCCGACCCACGAGTGTTCCGCTCTGTGTCCCCCCTGCCCGGCTGAGGAGGGCAGGGACAGGCAGCTCTGGTGGGCACCTGGTGTCCGGCCAGGGTCAAACCATTGCATTCACCCAAACGTGAAGAGCAACTCAACTTAAAGAACAATAGAAAAGGCAGATGGAGGAGAGAACAAATTCCATTACGGCATGAAAAGGAAAAATGAACCACTTAACGAGTCCAGTTTTCAAAACTAAAGGTCTACCCTTACTGTTCCTAATGTGAAGCAACCTAACTAACATTTGTTAATAAAAAGCTGATTAAGACTCAGTGGAGAAAGACTGTTTTTTCTGTAGTGATTGAGTTAATGCAAGACTTGAATTGCCCTCTAGAAGCTTCTTTTTATTGATTATACAAGAACTTAGGACAACTACACTCTTAATTAGGATCCTCAATTAAGTACTTAAAATTTGGTGGGATCAATGCCAACCGAAGCAATTACCCTCCCTTTTTTGTACAAATAGAGTGCTACATCACATCTTAACTGAAAACAAATGGTTTTTTTACTACTTGTCCTGGTTCAGGGACCTTTTGGGGAGCTAAAATGGCCTCTGCAATAGTGTTCTTTTTTGTCTTCCCTTCTGCTGAAGGATTTACCCCTGCTCTGTGTTTTCCACTGTTCCCGTACAAAACCACAGCGATACAGAGTGCAAGGATACAGACTCACCCCTTCAATACTGACATTAACACACCTAGGCAAGCACCTTGGCGAAGAGCCCCCAGCACGCCTGCTCATGTCCCCCTCTCACCTTCAGCCAAAGAACTGTAGTCTCCTCCCACATTTCTGTTGCTCTATGATTTCAGTTGTTCGTTAGTATTCTTACCATAGCTTTCCTAGAAGATGGGGATAGGAACTTACAGTCATTAGGTTCCCTATGGCATATTTGTCAAATTTCTCAAATCTGAGTTTCATCTTGCTCCTGATTGCCCTTTTTATTTCCTATGCTTACACTATAAGCTTAAGAATATACCGTATACCAGCTATTTGCATGTTGCCACAATCATTGCATAGTAATTCCATACATGACTAATTAAGCATCAAGCATCAATTTGAACTATAACTGATCAATTTTTTAGAGAACGTTTAAAAAGAAAAGACTTCAGCCAACTGTTCCTTGCTTTATGTGATTTGACTTGTCAATATGAGAGATTATGATATTTTAATCTTAATTATCATAATTTGAAAATTGCTTTTTCAAATCAGAGCAGTATTGCAGAATGGATTTAACGGTTTTAATAATTCCAAAATCATGCACTACTTACAATAATTAACAACTGTCTGTAATTATGGGTGCATAGGGGTTTCTCTGCTTAATGCAAAGTGCCCTGTTGAAAGTCAAGGTATTTCAGTGGGGGAAGGACATAAAATGTCACATGATATGCTGAACAGAAAGCTTTGCTCTTCTGATAGAAAGTAACACCATTTGCAAATTAAAGTTTAACATTTTACTGTCTTTAAAAGCTGCTGATCTATTTTAGGAACCATAAAAAAACCATATACAGATATCCATATGTAGTTGTATTTATTTGAAGTAGTACTCAGTAGAATGGATGTGGCAGGATAATTTTGCTGACAGTCTGTTACGTAGTCTGGTCATTACTGAGAAAACAATAACACTGGTCTGTGCATGGTGGTGGTGGTTCTCATAACCACATGCTATTATTTTCTGAATCAGC
This sequence comes from Falco punctatus, assembly GCF_963210335.1. Classification (NCBI taxonomy): domain Eukaryota; kingdom Metazoa; phylum Chordata; class Aves; order Falconiformes; family Falconidae; genus Falco; species Falco punctatus. The sequence goes on along the minus strand of NC_137580.1, from coordinate 8,224,138 downwards.
AACTAGAAGCACCCATAACATTTACACAAAATAAGACAAAGCACCTAGTGAACTAATGACATTTTCAACCTGAGGAAAAAAAAAAAGACTACTCTGAAAGTGGTCACAAAATTGCTTTTGTTTTTATGCCCAAATAGTATATCTTTCTTGCTTTAAATATAGCAGTACTGGCAATCAGAATGGTCAATGAGTTTAAAGCATTTTCCTCAAATAAAATTTGAAAATCAGTCACCTAACATTCAATTTTCCTCTAAATTAGGAAATAATTGTAGTCAAAGTTATAAATTATTCATAAATGAAGTTATCTCTGATTTGGAGTGTTCATGTTTTTAGTGTTCATCTTAGCCTCATGTCAAGAATTTAGACCTATATAGATTCATCTTTCCTAGCATTCATATGTAGATCTGTTCATCTTTCTTTCCAAAATAATAACTATGCAACAACAGTATATTTAGAAACGTTTTTTTCCTATAGAAAAAGATGTTTTTTCTCAACTGACAGCTTGAAGACTGCACACTTATGTGTTTGCACGAGCATGTGTGTTCACATGCATGTACATTATCAGCATACATATTTCTAACCCTAATAATAGAGTACAGATTCCTCTGTCTAAGCTTTTGTTCAATAAACAGAATGTCTTTTATAGTCAGGAATCAATGATCATTTGGAACTATTCAAGCCGTACTTTTTAATCCTGATTAGTGAGAATAACAACACTCCCAATGAACGAAATTGTGATTGTATTAAGTAGAACTGACAAAAGTCCCATTAGAAAACGATGCACTCTGCTATGTTTTCCTATAATGCCACTTTTTAAAACAAAAAGTCCCATATTTCTTTTGTCAATTGGCAGCCAGAAGCTGAAATTCATCCCAAATGTCTCTGTACTGGCTAAAAAAAGTATTTTATTATAAAGATGATACTGCCATCTATTGGGTGACATTACTATACTAAAGAATTATGTCCTTTCTCTCTGGATTCAGCAAGGACATATAAATTATATGATTCAACTGATTTTCTGTGGAGTTTTATTAGCAACTAGATTGTAACGACCTTTATTTAGTGTATAACGTGTGTCTTATACAAAGAGCTTGGTCCCCTCTTCATTACCATTACCAAATTAGATGGAGAGACATTTTAGCATAGTGATAAACTTGAATTTAATGATGTGTCACTGGAACAACAGAAAAATAAAAAGACAACAAAAACCACTCCAAACCCACCCCTTAATATTGCCTCACATCTCAGAAAGATCTCATAGAGATGTTTTCATGCACAGTGTCAGTGAGTGGAACTGCATTACTTGCTGTGTTGGAATAAAGGGTCTCATTTCCATGTAAGTGGCAATCTTTTGCAATACAAAGAGTTTCCTGTGATATACGGAGACTTCACAGATATTTTTTTAAAGTAACCTAGTGAAGCTTCAAAGAAATATTTTGCCCATCTAAGATTGATTTTATTTTCTTATAAAATTTTAATTGAAGTTCTGATTTCTTTTGTGACATGCCTGCAGTAGCTATCTATATCTTAGGCACATGAAAATTGCATTTTCATGAAGAATACAGGTGTCCAAAGAACAAGCACTGAAAACTTATATATGAGCTTTGATAGTTGTGTAGTTCAGCCCTGTACTTAGCAGGACTTCATGGGAGTAACTGCACACTTTAAATAAGTTGGAGAAGTGTCCCCCTGTGCTCTGTCAGTTCTAGCAGTGCAGAGGCCTTGAAAGCATTGTTCTGCTACAGCAAACAGGCAAACAAATAATAATGGCAACAGAGAACAATAGCAAAAGATTGTCAAATCCCCTTCTTTGACTCTGTTGCCATAAATTTATGACACTCTGACTAATCAGGGTTCTCTTGTTTCTCTTCTTTCTTAGCTTTCAAAAGAGCAAGAAGTCATTTTACCTCTTGCAGCCCAGGAGAACGTTAGCTGACTACAGTAACTATCACATACATAACGTCTGCTACTGCTGATGCATAGGCCACCAGTAACTAGCTTGATTTCCTATTTCTAAAGTGGACTTGGAAGGCCAGCAGTTGAAACCAGTAGAAAGAAAATTCCTCTCTATTTTCCAACAGAGTATTTGTGACTCAGAACACTGAAGCAACAGCAAGCTGGAACCTCACAATGCTAATCTGCAGAGAACAGAATTTCTCTTTGCAACCTCTTTGATTTTTTTATTACTGAGGTTAGACCCAGACAGGTTTAGATAACTCTGTGCTAAGATCAAGAGCAGCCATCACAGAAAGTACAAGATTCTATTCTGCCATGCTTGGGAAAAAAACATTTCTTCAGGCTAATGTTCTCCTAGGTAAGTATAAATGCCTCCCATTACCATTAATGACATAGAAAGGATAGCTAATAAGTATTAGAATAGAACTCAGAAGATCTTGCATCTCATTATACTTCTGCTACAGCATTTCTACATGACCTTGGGCCAGACACAAAAAAATCTGTCTATGCTTCAGGCCACCACTGGTAAATGAGAGATAATGATATATTTGCCCCTTACAGCAGTGTTGTGAGGTTAAACTCAGGTTACTCTAATATTAACATTTGTTTTCCAGTATTGAAATGATAAAAGCCATTAAAGGTCTATTGCAGTAAGATTAGAAAGGAGTTTGAATTTCTTTTTTGTATATGTACCTTTCCCCTAACACATTATTTAAAGAAAAAAGGGGATTCTTTTGGAAACAGTCGCTGCTAAACTGCAGCAGGAAGATTTGTGTGTGGCAAAGCATCTGTAGAAAAAGAAAGTGCATTAAAAGGGGAGGAAAGCTACACTCCTATTTTTTGGAAGATTGCAGAACCTACCTACAGAAGGGCTGATAATATGAACTCAGTGTATTTTAACTACCAGAATTTCATATTACCTAAAGGGGAAATGACTGTTGATGGCAGCTGTGTGAAATGACAATCTCTGCCAGCTCCAGTGGAAAACAGGATACAGAAAAGTGTCATCAGTGTAATATCAAAGTTGTGTTTTGGGGTTTTTTTGACAGGCACCAGGTGAATTTACAGATAATGTAATTTAGACTTGCTTTAAAACTAATGTAAAGCCACAGTATGATTTGAGTTATATTGTACCCTGCTTCCAATGTTCCTACCACCTCAGCCAACTGTTCTTTTTATTTAAGTAGGCAGATGTTTTCCACAAGGGTTCTTGTCTCTTTCTGCAGTACCTATGGATTAGTAATACCGTGCAGCTCCCTTGATAGGTACTGACCAAGCTCTTGCTTTAATAAGCCCTTGGTCTTTGGTCTCACAGAATCTTCACTTCTTTATCCTAATCCTAACTTGACCAAGTATCTGCTGGTTATATAGTAAGTATCTGCTGGTTATATAGTAACTATACCAGCAGGATAAGTTAAAAAGGAAGGAAAACCCAGCAGTTTATTTTCTCCAGTCTGGCTTTCTATGTAAACCAATACCAGATGTCCAACAGAAATGGGATGTTCCTCTAGCAGCAGTAAAAATCACAAAGAAGAGGTCTAACTTTTTCTTTTTATTCCAAGGGCTACAAACACAAGGACCACTGCATGCTAAGGCTGCTATTTAGCTGCTCCAGAACATGCTACTTCCAACCTAATGTTGTCTAACAAAGCAAATTCTAGCTTTAAAACTGATATTTTGAATGCTTGGTTTAGTGCTGCACAGGCTATATAGACACAGGACTGAACATAAGGCTGCAGATATCTTTTCTATCTCATTTCTGCAGCAATTCAATCTAGGGTTGAGTGTCAAGTAATTTTGAAACATTTTATTCTAAGTCTCCTGGACTGGAATCCTGTTTTTATTTCTACTGGAATGTGTCTATTAATATAACACATTCAATTAGCAATACTAGAAATGTAAACAATTCCTTGCCCATTAAACTGGCATCACACTTCCATTCTGCCCGGGAACCGAACAACAACTAGTCAGCGTAATGAAAAACAGTTCTTTCTATTCCGCCTCTGAGTGGAATGCATGAAGAAATAGTACACGTGAGTGTGAAGAGCTAGAGGAATTCGGTATTGGACTGCTATGTTTGGCTTAGTTATCAAGAAAAGGAAAGGATCAACTTCTGATTAAACAGCAACTCTAAGGAGCATACTGAAAAAAATGTATGTGTGTATGTGTTTAAAATGCCTTCTCTGTGTCATATAGTTATTCTGTGGTTCAGGGAATTAATTTAAATCACACTTTTCCTCTAGAGGCTGCTTCATATTCCTCCTTTTATAGTACGACACTCCAGAGGTTTGAGGTCTGTTTTTCTAAAGGTCTGAAGACCAATAGCTAGAACTAAGTAAAAAACATTTGAAAATGAAATTTTTCATACATGAAAGACAACTTAAAATACTGATTTTGCTAAAACTATGTGAGCCAAGCTCGGTAGCCATTTATTTCAAGTCTGAGGACCTAACAGCCCCCACTTCTGCTTTTGGAGAAGCAGAGGACTTCTCAGCAAAAGAAAGTAAGAAGAGAGAAGACTCCTGTACAGCAAAAGCCTTATTTACAGTAACTTGCATCTGACTGCTTGGACAAGCAACAAAACCAGCCCCTGAGGCAATATGGAGCCAAAGTCATCCTTTTGCAGGTACCACAGGGTGAACTGGAGGGGAGGATTTATAATTGGGAAAGGTTTATGTGCTTAGCAGCTGGGCTATGACCAGATGTAGAAGAAGGATTTGCTGGCTGTTTATATCCCATTTACCACTCAAACAACTTTTTGTCTCTCCAACAGTAAAGACAAGAGACCTAACTATGCAGAAAGCTAGATTTGACTGAAAGGTTGTTAGCAGGCATGTGTCTCAGGCCAGATATTTAAAGTTAGTGGAAACCTCATGGTTCAAGCCCCAATCACTCTGAGCCTCAGACCCTCCTCTAAGAATATAAATAGCAAGGTAATAATGAATAGATATGGATTGCGCATAGTAATGGAAGTCAAGAAAACTCACAGCAGAATATGATTTAGTATCTTCATCATTCAGGATGACTAACAGCTGCCATCCTGTGAGCTTTATCTTGTTCAATGCATTAGGCTACATAACAAACTTACAGAAAAAATTACCAACATACAGTGTAATTAAGGAGCATACCATACAGCTTCGACACCAGGGATGGTGCAGCTGATGATCAACCATAACTCTTTATTATGATAATTCCTAAATTTCAGCAGTTGAATGTGTTAATTTAACAGAAAGTTTGGGGATATTTTTGAGAAGAGAGAGAAGTGCATTGAGAATTCCCACCCACATAGATGTATCCATGACACTTATGTTTACCTCGGCTTCTTAGGGTATTCCTCTCCATTTTCTGTCATTTCTTCTGTCTCTTTCTTGCCTGTATTTTTCCAGGCCTCTCCTTTTCCTTCCCGGCTTCCTAACTTTTCATTCTCAGCAATCTGTACTGAACATAAGTGAAAAAAAATTGACTAACTTTTAAAATAAACAACAATGACCTTTCCCACTCCTTCCAGCCCAGGAAAACACAAGCAAAAGAGAGATTGAAGGAGTTCATCTAATGGTACCAGCTCTTTTTTCTCTACTTTTTATTTAAGTCTGTAAAATAGTACTATGGATGGAAGGAGATAACTTAAATGACAGAGAGTTCCTGGTATTAAGGTTTTTTCTTTCTTTTGTAGCAACCCCTCAGAGAAACAATAAGAGAAGCAAAAAGATAGAGATTCTGTTCTAGAAAGTCTCTAAAGTTCAACTTACAAAAAACCACTTGTTCAGTTCTGTAGCACAGCCTCCTCCAGAGAAAGCAGAAACAAGACAAGAGACAGATCCTACTTTACAATGTCACTAAAAATAGAAATTATTTTGTAACTTTTATGTTTCCTGGGCCTAATCCAAATGTCTCTGACTCCTATTTTCATTTCAAATATACACTGGATTAGTCCCCTTTCTCCTTTTTCCCTCCCTTGACAAGCATTAATTATTTGCATGCCACACATTCCTGAAGGACACACATACTTTTACAGATGAAGGGAGAGAAACATTTCAAGCCGGGGTGAAAAGAGGAAACCATTTGTTATGAGCCCCAAAAGTCAACACTTTGTAGGCCAGAGTCAGCAGTGCAATCAAGCCTATAATAAGCAGAGATCATGGCAAAAGGGAGCAGAGGACAGTAATCTTCCAACATCCCCAACTCCACCCGCCCAGCAGCTGTTCTGGACACCCATCAGAACAATGTTATAGCCTTTCCTGTAGGTGCCAGATGCTCTGTAATAAGCATAAATAAGTTTATAAAAGAAGCTTATCCATACATTTTGGAAGATTTTCAGTCAGATTTGCTGTCAGCTCGGTTTGATGCCACTTCAGGAAATTCACTGTCTAATTCCTCCATATACTGCAGGTGTCTCCATACCTTAAGCTATACATATCCTTTGCAGAGCCAGCTTGAGATGGTAGAATTAACTAAAGTAAGGCAAGAATGAAAGCGTGAGAAAGAGAAAATAATATTAGAATCATATTCTTGAAATATAGCTAACATAGCTGCAATTATTCATTTAATTTCAGACTAAAACGAAATATGATTTTTCCTGTGTGGTTATGGTGTTACCACCAAAGACATTGTGTGGATTACTAAATTCAAGCAAATGACTAATCCTTCACGTTAGACAGGCCAAATCCTGAAAGTGTTGAGGACCCATAGGTTTTGGGACCTACCAATGCCCAAAATGCTAATGATTTGGCTTGCTGTCCTCCTTTGGGTCCCATACAGTTTAGTGCTGGATGTACCTAATTCCAGGTAAGGCAATTAGCTAACAATGCTCAGGAGCAGTACTTAGATTCCCAACAGCTGATCTTACAGTAAAGGCAACATTGACACAGAGCATACGTGTGACTACAGAGCATTTTAAAAGTCCCATGCAGTTTTATACTCAGTGCTTTAGCTATTATTGCAAAAGCTACATTTACTGAATGAGCAGAAGGAACCTGGACTGTAGTAGTAACAAAGTATTTACTATTTAGCCTATGCCTAAGTTCAATCAATTTTTCAACATCAGCTCTCTGGAATAATACTGTATGGCCTGCAATAAATAAGGCAGTAGATAGCTATGCAATTATAAGAATCTACAGATTTGTATGTTGTTTGAACCACAGCAACAACTCTTTGTGTTCACTCCAATAACATCCAATTAGCTCTAATGAGTGTAAGTTTTAGTGCTTAACCTGATGCCTCTCTAAGGATATGCTTGCAAGGAGGTATAGCTTCTAGCTGGTAATATATAACACCATCTGATTAGGACAAATTATTTTCAAAATATAACTGCCATAAAAATCTAAAATGAAGGGTAAAGTGACAGAACAACTGCTGCTAAATTCTATTTTCAGCATTGTAATTGGGATAATATACCATAATTTATTTTAATGAGTAACAATTAAGAAATGGTTTCTAGAGTTGCATGTAATTTCTTTCAATTATTAGTTATTAGTTGTTCATGCATAAATGTGTTTTAATATTGGCTTATCTGAGCTCTAGTAGGTGATTAAAGCCTTTCAGTATATTAATTTTTTGTTTGTAGAGTTGTACATTGCAGGGACAATTCCAGCACAAGGCATTTATAAGAAAGAGATCAGTGACACTTCAGATAAATATTTCTTAAATATTAAAAAAAAATATATATGTAAGGCAATTTGAGGAAGGTGTCAGAGAAAATCCTGATTTGGTTAACACTGAATTTTGTTTTATCTAACTGCAGCTACAGTTAATGGCCCCTGTCTTAATAAAATATTTACGTTAACCTGGTTGCAGAGTGAATTATTATACTACATATTCTTTCACTTCATTAGGATAAAGAAATATTATCATGGGAGGCTATGCTAACAAGCCTAGACATTGCTTGTATTGTTAAAGAATAGGTTCACATCTCAGAGGAGTATAAAGACCTAGAGAAACTGGCACCTCTTTAACTGAAAAGGCATTCTACTTATCTTATAGAAACCAGCCTGTTTTGTGCTAAGAAGAATGGCTTATAACAACAAACAGCCTCTCTGCTATCAGTCATTCTCATATAACACAATATTTATTGTGCTTGCTCTTATCCAAGCTCCGGGGGGAAGGGGTGGGGTGGGGTGGGGTGTGTGTGTGTGTGTGTGGAGAATAAAATGCTGAACAACCCTCTTCAGAAGGCAAACATCAACAGAATAACCTGACCTGAACATAGCGCATCTTAACCTCATCAGTGTGAATCTCATGGGAATCAGTGCCTATTCTTACAAATTCATCCATGGAAATGTTCATACCCAGGGTATAATCAGGAGATCCTGGTTTATAGATTTATTTATTTATTTCTTTTTTACATACACTATTCTGCCAGGTTATATTTATGTTCTTTAGGTCTCCACACATCCAGAAACTTAAGAATAATGAATAAACCTTTGAAGATTTTTTTTTTTTTTGTAGTTCCACTTAGGTGATTAAAATTAAGATAAACTGCTTCAAGAAATGTGGATATTTCTAACCACTATGGATACGCTGTTTTTTTCTATATTTTAAAATATATTTCTTATTCTGGTTACAGATAGCCTTCAAAACAATAACATCTCACTATAATAATTATTGCTGCAACTATCTTCTAGAACGTAAAATAATGCACCATGATTTTCAAACTCCTCTTAATTACAAACAGTCTTTGTGGCAGTTAGATAATAAATAAATGTCAAATAGTCTTAAATTTCAGTGCCCTATTGCCCTGAATTTCAGTAGAAAGTGACAGCTTTGCTCCTTTAAGCTCCACAAAAATGCTTGATACTTGGATCATTTTTAACTATCAGATGAATTGGGGAAAAAAAACAAAACAAAACAAAACAAAAAAACCACCACCAACAACAACAAAAGCTATTTCATTTTACTGTTTCTAAACAAAATAAGTTTTGCCGGGAAAAGACTGCTGTGATCAGCATGAAGGTTTCATGCCTGCTATTTCTTAGGGCGTTGAGGATGGCTTTCTGTGAGGATTCGCTGCTTGTTTTCCCCTTGCAATGAAGCAAAGCCTATTTTGTACAGATACAAGGTTGACTAAATCCTTCTTAGACAGCAGCACAGAGTACATGAGCAACGCAGCACAAGGAGTATTACAGTCTGCATAATAAATTTATTGAAGCCTTTATTTTCCTGTACATTTAAAATCTTTTCTTTTCCTGCTGAAGATTATATTCATCCTGAAACATTACCCTTCAAGTGTTAAAATGACAAGTGCTGATGAAGGCAAAGCTGATCAACTGCAAGACTCCCACTGCTGAACATTATAAAGTTTCTGTTGTTCAAACAGCTCAGTTAATTATCCAAATGTGAAGGATATCAGGAGGGGACCTGCTGAGCTTTACAGCTGACTTCCAGGGAATTATCCATAATAGAGCTGTTATAAGGAAATTATGACAGACCCAACATACAGGGACCTCTGCTTACCTCTCTTGAGGATTTGTACAGGACCTTATAATCAAACAGAGTTAGGACTTTCCTCAGAATCAAAGGGAAGCTAGATTTTGCAGGGGAAAAGCAGTCCAATCAACCTCATGGTGTTTTATCACATAAACCCAGAGAGGATTCCAGAGTCACGCATGTTAATTGCCTGCTGTAAAGATGACTGGCATTACTGTGGTGCCAGGGACTACTTTCCCAAATTTAGGTTCTTAAAATGACTCTCATGCCTTGTCCATGGCTAAAAATTTAGTCCCTGCTGCCTCTGTGTGTATTTTTTGAGAAGCCATACAATCTCTTTACAATAAGCACTTTTGTGTGTTTATGGGTGTTTATGTGACTGTGATTTTGGTTTTTTAAACTGTAACAGTCAATATTTTGCAAACCTGGGACATACAATTCCACAGGGAAAAAAAAAAAAAAAAGTCAGGGTAAGAAAGCCTCAGTGACTACTAAAGGGTGTGAAAGAACAAGCAATATTGAGGTAAACTGAGTAAAACATGGAATCTGCTAGAATCAGCTGCTAGAAAACTCAGTCCTTTGATAAACATGCACAGCACTGGCTGATACTGCAGCAGCTAAAGCTCTATGACTCTTTATTTCACAACCACAGTCACTTGGTCTAAAACAAAAGATATTAACTCCAACTCTTTCTTCCCCTCCCAGAAACCATAATTTGTGTGCGCAGCGCATTGCTGTTCCGGCACAACGCTAGCTAGCTCAGGGACTGGAAGCACAACAGTGTCCTCATCCCATCTTGCTTTGCAAGGTTAACATGCCTTGTTATTTTTTACTGTTTCCAATAATCACTCTTCAGTATAGCTGCATAGTATTGCATTCACCTGTGTGGGCATGCCCCGGCTGGAGAAAATAGCATAGGCCTGTGATTAAGCTATGAAAGAGAAAATTAAAGGTATTGAGGAAGGACCTACTGAGGAGTTAATACTTGAAAATGAACAGTCAGTGTATCCAAAGTAAATAGTTAATTTTCCATGACATACAGTTGGAAATAATAGTATTGTCATAGCTTACACCAAAGTTCACCATTATAATTATATAAGCCTTTTTGAGAGGTCTATCACCATAGCATCTAGACACTATCGATTAATCATTTCTAGACATTCATAATTTTTCCAGACGTTAGGTATCTTTCTCTTTGAAATATTATTTAACTTTGCAGTATAAGTTCTAACCAGGTGCACATAACAGCTTCTGTAAAATAATGTGCAGCAGAATGAGCAATTTTGGGTGTGATAATATCAGTGAAAGTTCTGCCCTGCATTTATTACTATAAATTTGTGAGTGGGGTGGTATAATAATGGAATAGTGATAGAAACCACATTTCCATAATTGAGATAATCCATATTCTGTAGTACCACAGGTTAATTTGCAAAATTAATTTGATGTGATAAATGGTTACAGAGTTGTCACGCAACTAACCAAAGCCAAAATCACAGAATAGTTTCTCTGCTATAACCATTGAATTTATTATTTTTTTCCTCCTTTCTGTCCATCCTTTTTTTGCAGGCTTGGAGACTGAAAACGATATAAATCTTTCTACCAGATTCTTCAGATTGGAAAACAGACATCATTATCCTGGCTACAAAGCCGATGTGGCTATACTACTTGCAGCACAGCCACTTGTATCGTGTAGGGCACACCACCTTCACCTTGGCTCATAAACCCTGACTCCAGAATCAGTTCAAGGTTCCACAGCCTAAGCATTGAAGGTATTGCCTGTGAAAGTCTTATGCCAAATCTAAGAATTTAGTTTTAGTCAGTTTTTCCCTCTTCCAGTTGTATTTCTGTGTACTTCTGCTTGTCCTGGCAAAAAGTTCAAGCCCGGGAATGACCATATTTTCCTACCAAAACAGAGTTACCTCTATGCCACCTCTAAAAAAAGTCTCAGAGTCAAGCTAAACCCAAGCAGCAGCAGTGAAATCCATCAGAAATATGCAGCGTTCAGCAAAACCTGCAAACCTTAGTAGAAACAGTATCACAGTTCCCTAACAGTATTATATAAACATATGCTCACATCTATTTTTGAACCTAATTTAGTAAAATAGTAGAACATGAATACGATAGTGACACATCAAAGCACCTGCATAGGAGTTTTACTCAACTCTTTCTGTTTCTGAGACAGTTTAATCAGACTCAAAATTCTGCCTTTAACTGAGCAATAGATTCACTAACCTAATGCCATGGCTACTTCTCCCATATCTGCGGTCTCACCACAGATCAATGAAGAGAAAGGCTGGAGATGTATGTCTCTAGCCAAGGCATCGCTACCTCAGTATATCTCTAGCTATTACCATGCATCTGGCCCCCTCAAATGACAGGTCCAATGTATTTATCTTATTTTCATAAATTAATTTGCGGAGAGCCAGTCTAACTCCTTCAACCCAGAGAAACAATGTCAGCTTGACTGATTGCAAATTCTTTCTTACGGAAAGACCCTCAAATGTAACTGTAACAGCATGGCAAACAGTTTTAAAGCAGTGACTTTTCTAGGAATAACACCCCTCACGTTCATATTTATATTTTTACAGGAATCCTTTCCTTACTTTGCTTACAGCAGTCTATTTGAGGCTTCATTCTGTGGTCCTACTTATACCTGAACACTTTCTAGCTGCTTGTCTTCTCTTGCTGTAACAATTCCACTCACTCCTTTACTCATCTTTTTGTGTCACACAGTATTTCATATACAGTATTTGCATATAACACCACTGAGGTATTATATACACTACTGTTATAATACCTGTTGATAAAAGTTGGTATTTGCTGGGTGGTACTGCCTACTTCACTGATCATGCAGTATTTTGCAATTCAGTTGAAACTGTAGAATCACATTTAAAGAAAAAATAAAGTTATCCTTCTGGAGGAAAATAACCCAACACTGAGTTTTATAATAAATAATCCTGGGTGATTCATTACCTAAACCACTCAAGAAATGCAAGATGCTTTTCAGATTTTATTTTACAAGCTCCAGGCAAAGATGTTAAGGGTATTGTTCACTAGACATGAAACCTAAAATCTTCCTGATGCTATTAAGAATATTTTTGTTGTTTTGACAGTGTCTAATTGTAATTGATATCTCTTTAAGCTTCAGTCTACCATAAAGAAATACGATTCACTGTTTGTTCCCTGAGCCCTACACCTGAACTGCTCCACCTCAATAACTTTTTATTTAGAATTGCCTTGTCAAACTTCTGTAAAGTACATTAAAAAAGTAAACTTCTTGAACTACATGTACATTAATGCTCTGCCAAACACAGGATCTGAAGTTGATGTAATTTGCAAAGAAACACCTCAGCTGTCACTGTAGCTTAAGAGGCCAAAGTTCCAAGTTCAGTTATTATGAACTAAGAAAAGAGCTCACAGCAGGAAGCTTTTGGTCTACGAAAGAAACAATCGGAGTCTACTGTTAGTATCTTGAGCCTGGGAAACCATCTAGCTAACTAAAACTTAGAGTTGTCTTAAATGTAAAGACCATGCTTTAAATATTTGGAATATAAAGCTACAGCTAAAACCAGTAGCATACTCTCACTATGTTCCATGTTCTCCAAAGCAGTGGCTTCGCATTCCAGTTTTTATCATAATATTTAGAAGATGAATTGGTTCTTCCCTTCAACATTTGAGTCAAAAATCCAGACCAAACTACTCCTCCTTCTCTCTCTTTCTCAAAAAAAAGAAAAAAAAAAAGGGTGGGGGGCAGGGAAGTCGGGACAACTGATTTTAATAACTTGCTATATATTTATTGTTTGTTAAATATAAGCCAGAAACAGGAAAAATCTGTTACATAAAATATTCCTATCGCTTTAAAGTTAATTTTAATTTCAAACACTTCATAAGAAGGATAAAGCTGCTTTCATAGAATTTCTTGAATCTCTGAAAATGAATACTTGATATTTCTATTCAAGAGCCCAGTAATCCAAGTATTCATTCACTCAGAACATGAGGCCTTAGAGTTCAATTCCTCAATCCACATTAGTGGAATAGAGCCCAATTTTCCAGTGGTTCATGAAAGTACTTTAACCACTAAGCTATTGGATATATGCAGATCGTAACACTGGGAAGTATTGTCTTAAAAGGTGGCAGACAGAATGTCTTTGCATATTACAGTTGTTTTGTACTACTGAAAGAAAAAAGAAAATTTTGACTCTTACTACCTGCAGTCTGGCAGATTGCACATTCCTGAGCAGCAGTTATTACTAAGACCAGTGAAGACGAAAGCAACGAAGCCAAAGAAAAAATTGAGAGCAAACACTTTTTTTAATTTAGCCAAGCCCTGCCAAACATCAGCCTTCCCTGTCCTGTGAAATTATGAGATACCTCTTTTCAAGAAAACTCCTCTTCTAAGCATAAGTGATATGATTAGCTTACTACTTTACTCTTAACCTGTTCATTTCATGTGACTCAAAGATGGCTGCAGTGTTGTTTCTGCGACATAAAATTAATCCTATTCTAATAGGAATGTCTGCAAAGTTGTCAGTGTTTTCAGTTCCTGTTTTTCTGGAAGTGTAATTCTTTATTGTAATCTGTCCCCTTTGAACTGAAATATCTCATTTTCAAGCATCAGTGTAAGTAAACAGGGTCTTCTGAAGCAACCGACAAGGTTTTCATGAGAAAGAACTGCATGGCTGGTATATTTCCCAAGAGAGCACACAAATTATTTCTAAAATACACCCGGTATCTACCATCCAGGAGAATAAAAATCCAGCATTTTCTCATGAAACAAGGTCTCTTGAGGGCCAGCTCTCAGGGCTGCTTCTGTGCTATCCACCTAGTTATTAATACTAAATTCCTGAAACTGAAATTGATTTTAATCAACTTTTTTTCAACTCATTCCACATTCACTCACTCTGTATTTTTATTTATTTATATTTCAAAGTCCAGTGATTTTGAGATATTGCCTTTCACATTTATAACCTCAAGGGCATTTGAAGTTCTGATGACATTGTGATCACTAGACTTTAGATGACTCTCAACTTTTATCTTATTTATCATCCTTGTCTTATTTCCCAGCAATATTAGGAGTAAGTACAAAATAGCCTGTACTTTTACTGGATAGTCTGCAAAATGTATCAGAAAAGAGTCCTGTATTACCTCCAGGAAGAGGTACCCTTTCTTATCAATCCCATAATTGCTGGCCCAGTCAATATTAACTAATTGAATTTCCAATGATTAATGATCTATCCCTTTTATAGGCTTTCCTTATCTTCCTTTTCTTTCTAAATCTTGCCTGGGAGGTCTATACCAATTTCCAGTGATTCTTGGGTTTTAATTTGCTTATCCTTCATCTTCATCTAAACTGTCCCTACTCAGGTGTCCAAACTACATATGCCATTTATTTCTTTTGTCAAGTAAGGTTCTTCATACATATTGCCATATGTCTTTCGGTCTTGCTGTGTCTATGCCTTTTACTGTATATATTTATCAAGGAACTTCAACCTTTATTCCATTTCTTGGAACATATTTACAAAAATGGATATTAGGAACAAGACATATTAGTGTACCCTAATTAACATCCTACTTATAGACACCTGCTTTTATAAGAAAGCTGGCAGCTCTGCCTACAAGTCAGAAAAAGTACCCTGAAAATACATGTATCCCTGACGAAATTATGTATTTCAGTGTGTGGTTTTGCTGGATAGTCTCAGTCAAATGGAGGCATTTTGTTATTCAGTAAAGGCAGTAGATATTCACCTCATCTGAAAAATCTGACCCTAAATGGCTTGATAGTAGGCAGTCATATCTGAAAATCGTTGTTTCAACAAGTCTGTGCTAGTTTCTCTGTGTGCATGATGGGATTAAGAATGCTTTTCTACATCACTTGTAAAGCTAAGTTTATAACTGTTACAGAATGTTGAAGATATTGTCTACGTGACAGCAGTACTGTTTATTGAGCTAATGACTAATGCAAATAAAGAAGCAGCTGTTTTAACTGAGAATGATTACACTATAATCAGACATAGACTAAGCCGGAAAGATCTGCCCCCTTTGTGTGTTTATACTATTTTGGTGTTAATTTTACCCTGATGGCATGAAGTGAGATTGAGTGAAAGATAAAGATTTTTCACTATAAAAATTCCTTTTCATTCAGAAGGTCGATAGATAATGGAAAACAGAAATCAAGTCCGTGCTGGTGTACAGGCAGCAAGCACCTGGGGCAGTCAGCATTGTTAAGCATTCTAACTTCTGCTTTGGTGCAGCATCTAGGCTACCTTCAGCAATGCATTGAAACATTTTAAGCTGCAGAGCTCGAGCAAAGCAGAAACCTGAACTCTTGAAACTAAGGCTTGCCTCTGATAGAAATCTTTTGAATGTCACTAAAAGATTTAGTGTTACTTACCTGAGCCACTTACATAGCATTGCACAACGATACCTTGATTTGTTTAGCTGAAAGCTTTGATACTTTTTATATCTATCACCTTGGAAACAAAATGTGAATAGGGGGTTGTTCCCTTTAAAACATGAGAAGTGCTGAATTTATAGCCTTGATGGCTGATGCACTGTTCATAGTAGTCATTGACATGTACGGTTCAGCAGTGAACAGTTGGAGCTTGCTTTTACTGTCCTGACAAGATGCCTCAGTCCTGATCTGGGAAGAAATTGCAGATGAGGGACCACACTTCCCTTCCCCCCCATGATTTCTTCCTAAGTAGAGTAGCACTTTCTGTGATCTTGTAGTTTTCATGACATAGGGGTAAGACCCCTAGTTCATACATATTGAAGTAAGCAGTCAAAATGCATTATAAACACAAGTCAAAATTCCATTATAAACACAAGAATGCCATTATAAACACTTTTATTTATTTGCTACACATTAAACAAGCCCCCAAAAAGCCTCTAATGCTGACATATCATAATGTCATATATGGCTTTGCTTTCACCATCAAATACAATGCTAATGGAAAAAACACCTTGTAATTTTGCACATCATCAAACTATATTCTATTCAAACTGACAACTATAATTTAAGAAATACTTATCCTATAGTCACTCCCCAAAATGGAAACTTACTTTGTTTTGAAATCATTTTAATCGCAAATAATATTAAACAGGGAGATGTCTGTGAGGTTTGCTACTTTATATCTGTACAACAGACAGCTGGAGAGATAAATACATGTATGGAGAAAGGGAAGGAGTCATCCCACATGATTATTTTGTGCTGTGTGATCCTGACAGTTGGGACCAAAGACCAGCTAAATTGCCTGGGAAGCCTCACCTTAGAGCTTTTACTGGAGGTTTTTCTCTTCTTCCTTCTGTTGATGTAGCAAGGAAACCAAGGCACAGCCAGATTCCACCTTTGCCAGCCATGAGTACATTTTCAGTCACAGTGAACAGTGAAACTTGAAACAGCCTGAAGGTCTGGAGTGCTAGGTCAGCCGTCACTGAAATAGCAAGAGGACAAAAGCAGCACAAAGATCAATCTTCTGCATATAGATCAGTGAGCTGTCATTTAAGTAACAGATCACACCAGAGTATATCCCCATTATAAACATTTAAGCAGCAGAGGGAAATACAAGTCTTCAGTGTTTAAGTAGTGCCCTCAGTAGCATTTCTAGTTGTAAAAACCCCAGGAATACAGTGAACATCCCATGGACCGCTACCCATGAACTACATACCCATCTCTTCTTTACCTGAAATTAGTGCATAACAATAAGCAAGCTGCTTTTTGGTTAGAGTTTTTTGATTGCTATACAAAAACATGACTTTGAGTTGACTTTTAGGAACAATCAAAAAAAGAGTACAGAATAGTAATCAGGATCCCTTTGAGCATAAACACAGACCAATTTGGGCACAGGGTGCACTTGGGAACAAGGTGTGCTCCACTGCAGAACACTTGTTGCCAGGTTAGATCATTGTTATCGACAGATACGTGAGGTACTGCTTAGTAACAGAAGAGGTGATTAGTCCTCCGATAATCCAACTGCCCTAAAGTAAAACAACAAAAAAATGGAGTAGACTGAATGCAGGCCAAAATTTTGGAGGTGATTTGAAAATGTATTCAGCTCCTTCAGCAGAACAAAAATCTGTGTTATATGTGAAAAATCGCTCACAAATATTACATACATATTGAGCATGCACTGAAGGACCCAGACTAACTGTCCCTTTTTCCCACGCCCAAGCATGTTTTCCCCCTAAATCCCATCAGAATGACAAAATTAATGTAAAACTACTTGTTACTAAATGCTTAAATTTGCAGACAGCAATCCATGCAGTTCTGGAGGCCTGGCAGCAAGTTAATGAGGTTTGAGTATTCAATAATAGAGATAAAACTGACCCAGAGAAACAACAGAGCTGTCAGGTTGTCATTTTTAACAGGCAGCATAATGAAACCTATAACAGAGGGCAGTAAAGAATAAATGCACAATAATAATCTGCTTGGAAATAACAATCTAACAATCATTTTCCTTATTTAGGGATAGCCCTTCTTAACTCTGAATTGCTTATGTATTTATTTATTTGACAGATAGGCAGAAAAAGCAGTAACCACATGGAATAAATGTGTACATATTTAGCATTTTTTTTTGCAGGGCACAGCAGTATTTAATTTTAAAGACAAATTCTCCAGGAGAATAATTAAATCTATGCAACCCAAGTATTACAGCAACAGCAGCTCTCACAGGGTTGAACAGTATTTAAATATATACTGTTTGAATTCTGACCTCAGTGCTCCCAATGGGAAGATGGCAAAAAATAAAAGTACGTAATTGCTGAATATTAAATATATTGCTTGGATATACTCTGGACACAGAAAAATATGGATGTTCATTGTAGAGATGATGCTCTCCATCAGAAATTAATTTCTTTTCCACAACGTGAGTCAACAGGAAGAAATGAACCTAAATTCCTCCTCACCCAAAAGGAAAAATTTGCATCTATTTCCTCAGGTGTGCTTAGCACTCAGCAAACCTTCCAGTGGGTCCCGAGGCACCAGCTGCCCTAGTATGTCTCAATATGCTCTAGGGTTTCTAATGCACCCAGAATCCAGCCTGCAGAAGATAGTGCCAAAGCCTGGATATGGGTTGCAGAGGATCTGCATGCTCTGGAGGGAAGGCGCTGGGGGGAAGCCTGGCACAAAGAGAATTTGGGAGTGATGGCAGCAGATCTAATTGATTGCTTCAGTGTAGCAGCAGTTGTTTTAAATATCCAGCATTTAACATTCAAGGGGCTTTTATGCTCTCTTATTCAGCATACATACGGAACAAAGAAAAACAAATAGAAGCAGTTACTGCATTAATCTAATAGTTACTTGCTGTAAACAGATATTACTGATTCCATTCTTTCACAACAGACAGTGAGTAACTCGCATCACTGACAATGGATAATAATGCCCTTTGTCTCTGCTACAAACTAAGAAACTCTCTTTGTACAGCCTAATTCCTACAACACAATTACACCACAGGAACACAACGTTTAATGTAGCAGAGGTATGTATTTAGTTGAAAACAAATTCTTCTAGTGCATAACATGGAAAGTGCATGCAGGTATTTTCAAAGCCAGGCTCAGTCTTCTAGTCCCACAACTTTTACTGGAGTGAATGAAAGACAGATTATCACCGATCAGCAGAACTGTGAGACTGCATCACCACTCACAGGGCCTTGCATCCTTCTGGCACTGTCAACAGAAAGACCCTTGCTGATTATGCTGCTACTCTGGGCTCCCGCTATGCACAGAGATATTGAAAGTAAGGGATGAAAAACATTATTACTTACTAATATTATAATAGGGATTCCTGTAGACTATGCTTTTAAGAGAGAAGTACAGAAAAAAAATTGTTTTAATTTAAATAAACTCTGAAAAGTAGTGGAGAAATACAATAAGCCTGGTCAAAATTCGTCGTTGGGTTTTTTTAGTTTTTTTATATATTACAGTGTATTCTTCCTGGATACTATAAGAATGTCATTTTTTCCGTAAGCAGTTCCTTATGCCTGCAAATATCAGGGCTTAGAAAACAGATGTGTGCTATCTTTTTAAATCTAAGAAGGATGTTCTTGCAGTTCATACTTGGCTTAGCATCAAATACCATAAGCCAATATGATCTTTACTTGTGCACAAAAGTACTCTTGAAAGATGTGGTCTGTTTGTTTTCCATTGTTATTTCCATTATCATTATGAAACACATCTGTTATGCATAATGCTATGTTAAGTAGAAAAACAAAGTACAAGGTATTTTCAAAGTTGTGGTTTCTGTTGGTGTTGGGTATTTTTGGATTATTGGTTCAGACACTGCATGGAATGAAATTTACAGCCTGGTAAACAAGGACCAGTGTCAGAAAACTGTTCCCACATCCCTGGAGTTGGAGAAGTCACAAAACAGTGTTTGCCATTGCTGCCAACACTAGTCATTTGTTTCAGTTTAGCTGAATGTATTTTCCCCTTGAACAAAGTAACAGCTGCAACTGCATTGAGGTTTCTTCTCACTTCCAGAACTTAAACAAGCTGAATTTTGAACTCTAATATGCACTGAATAAAGGGCAGAAACATGTTCCTTAGCCATCACTGACTGGAATC
Organism: Falco punctatus; assembly: GCF_963210335.1. Lineage (NCBI taxonomy): Eukaryota > Metazoa > Chordata > Aves > Falconiformes > Falconidae > Falco > Falco punctatus. The sequence goes on along the minus strand of NC_137580.1, from coordinate 8,204,200 downwards.
TATACCTTTCCTCACCTCGTAAAGGAAGAACTTAGCTGATACTTCCCTCTACGTGATATGGGAACATTTTCAGTGTGGCTTTGCTCATCACACTTTCACGGGTGGTGACACCTTTATGTTCTTGAAAAAGCAGTAAGCTTGGGTTTCAGGTCATTGTGAAATGACGAAATAGCTACTGAGAGTACTGAAAGTCCTTCCCCCTACCAATCACTTCTCAATTTGTTAATTAAGGCTACCATGAGTATTTGTGGGTCTAATTTCACATGTCCCAAAAAGGAATATTTGATCTCTGAGCATGCAAAAAATGAAGCAGCACAGAAAAATAAGACAAAAAATTATCAAAAATGAAGCTTCTAGAAGGAAGAGAAATATGGGCCTTTGTTTTCTCTTTCTTTTTAGTGCAAGCTTTAAAAATACAAAACACTTAGATTCATATCCTTCCTTGCTGTGAGATGACCCACGATAGTGCTTTACGCTACACCAAATCATTCACAAATGCACTCATAGATGGAACTTTGTATGAACAACTTAAATAGCAATTGTTTTGGATACCAAAAATAAAAATAACTACAATTTGGAAACTAGGACGTTTGCCTGGTACGTGGAATACGATAGGTAAAAGCTACTGAAAAAAGATCTGAAACACAGTCCCCTCTGTTTCACAGGAGAATACCCTAACCTCTCAGGTATTGAGGGAAATGAGGATAAACTACCATTTTCATTCAATGGCACCTTTGTGAACGCAGCCCTTCATTTCTTTGGCTTTTATTGCAACTGTTGAAACATTTCTCAGTATTTCAAAATACTGTTTCAGCATTGCATTCTCATTTCAGCCATTCTGAAAATGCATTTTTTGAGGAAAAAATAACGTAAAAGAAAAATATCTTTCAGCTCAAGTTCTGAGTGATCTGCTAGCCTCGTATCATCCCATCGTCTGGTCAGCGGCTAAAATAAGTCTCCAAAGTTATATAGCATATACAGTTTGCGGTGTATAGCAAAAGGTTAGGAAGTGTACTCCTCACAGTTAACTTTAAAGCTGATGATAGTTTTCAGTATTTTTGGAAGACAGTATAATATGATTTCAATGAAAAAATTACAACTTGTCATGCTGATCAAAGCATTCTATTTCAAAAGTAACTGCAAAATAGACAATGTGGAGAGTTCCTATTTTAGTATTTAAAGCAAAACTTAAAGTGCAAAAATATTCTGAAATGTTGTGAAAGTGGCCTCCTGCTCCTAAGATTAATAAAATCAGCCAACACCCCCACCCCTTTCCCAACTTTAAAAGTGTTTACACAATAAGACTGCATAAAATCAATATATCTTCACGTTTCTCTCACTTTTAAAAGCCACATGCTTATCACGGGAAATTTATTTTAATTTTAACCTAGCTGAAGTTCAATCTACACTATTAATGTTCAGAAAGATAGGGAAGGCCTTAATTCTAGGCAAGAATATATGAATGATGTTCTTTCACAATGATAGGAACATCAGAATTTTTGTTAGCTTTTTCTTATTTTTCATTTTTCTTTTTTCATCTGTGTTCGTGATCATTTTCCTCTGTCCTTTATTAATTTTTATCAGGTTCTCTTCCATCTTGTCTCAGCTATATTTTGTGTTAAATTTTCCCTTAAATAAAACAGGAATTAAGTTTTAGCTTCAGCTCAGGGAATCTTAAGTTTTTATGTCTGGAACTAGGCAACACAAATCTGTGCAGCTCTCATAAATACAACATGTCTAAGAGAATAGAAAGTGTTCATGTATTTATCTATTTTTTCTTTCTGTTGAACAATATTAGTAATCCAACATGAAAAATCATGCCATTTAAGATTTCCACAGCATCAGATGATATAATTTCAGGGAAGAATACAGATACTTTTAAGGTCTGTAGCTATTTCCTTCTTAGTTATTGACCTAACTATGTTAAGTTCCACTTACCACTCTGAGTCTGTGATCTTGAGGCAGCGTCATGGAAAGAGTTTAAAAAATGTTGAGACCCTTTCTTCTGTCATAATCTTAATACAAAAAGGAGCATTAATATTCCCTTAAAGGCCTTTTACCCTGTTTTGACATAATCATTCTTGGAGCACTATTGTCAATTCTTTTAAAAAATATCTTATTGCTGGAAAAGTAAGCAAAAAGAAGTAATTGCATCGATCTTGGTGCTGGAAATATGAGTGAGTTCTGAATGACAGCCTGACAAATCCTAATCAATATAAAAAGAGAGCTTTAAAGATCATTTAATTGAAGTAGAGTAAGTAGAATCTTACATGGTTTAACTAATGTCAACAGAAAGTTACTGTTTTCAGCTCAGTATACATGATAAGACTGAGAGTCATAAGCACCTAATACCATCTCAGGAATTTAGTAGTGGGTAAAGATTAAAGCTTACTGTCTCCACAGGGTGCTGAGCTCTTGATTCATGTTTTTTATAACATCAAGTCTGGATTATTGTAATACCCTGTTTGTAGGCCTCTTTGATACAGTGGTTTGCCGTTCACAAGCTTCAACATGCACAGATTATAACAACTCACATTCTCAGTGGAATTGAACTGTATCAACATCCTCCCAGACCTGATTGCCTTTTTGTCAGATTTAAAATGATTTTTAAAATGTGGATGTTACTTTTTTTTTTTTTTTTTGAGCATTCAATGACTTTTTTCAACTTTTTTTTTTTTTTTTTCAGACTTAAAGCTTTCTAATTTTCTCCGCTTGCTGCATATTATGGTGACAACTGTGCTATTGGCTGCAGACTCTGAAAGCAAATGTGCCCTCAATATAACGTGGGATATGGTGAGAGACAGCACTCAAACTGGGATAAATATTATAAACTCTACAGAACAGATTTCTTAATGCACGTTTCATGCCGGGCTGTGGTGAAATAATACTGAAAACTTGAGGAATATAAGATAATTTATATAATTTAAATATACTTTTAACAGTTGAAAAGTATCATTGGAGAACAGCAGATAATACTTTATGAATCTATACAAAGTAGCTATCCCAGCTATGTATTTTAATGCATGAAGCAATGAGCTCACTGTACTACTCAAAATTTCTGAAAAGTCATGGAAATGAGAAGAGGTAATAAGAGATTGGAAAAAAAATAATAACAGTTGGTAACAGCGATAACTTGAGGAAAAAATAAGAGGGTTATGTTTTTAATTGTCATTCAGCGTATCTATTTCCATCGTGAAAGAAATATTTAAACTAGGGGAAAAAATAATATATATTAGCCTTAATTTCAAGAGAACTCAGCACTCCAAAGATGGCTGTAAATTTCATTACAAACTCTTCTAGCTAAATAAATAAAAGTTACTTGAATGTGCAGGCAATACGAAATCAACATGTACTGCAACTCCAGCTCTGAAAAGAAATGTACATAATGGGAATGTGAACAAGAAGTGAATGAAATTTAATATGAAATAAAAATATTATATTAAACAATTAATTACAGAATTTCAGTGGGTTGAAAGGTTTCAAAATCAAGACCTAGGAACTACCGTGTAAGTGATTTTGTTTCTCTGCTAGGTAAGTAAAATAAATATGGAGATCAGTAAGAAAAACTGTAATGTCACAGAACGTAATGTCAATTATCTATAAGTATCTGAAGCTATAAGCAACAATTGTGCATATAAATTATTCAGTTTGGTCTATGGGAATGTAATTACGTTTTTGCTGAAAATGGAGGGAAAGGAGTTATTGTAAGCACTGCAAATGTCTCACAAAATGACAGCACCCCTGTCTACTGCAACAGGCAAAACACTAGAAGCTGCAATGTCTTTAACAATCTTGTATTATCATAAGAATTGATTGGAAATTAATGTATAATGCCATATGGCTACATAGAAATAAACATGAAGCTTTCTTACCTCCATTCCCCAGCACCATTTCAGTGAGGCCATTGTGTCATCCCAACTAATTAGAGGTGCAGGAGTATGGCACAGTATTATGTCAAGCAGTTTCAAACATGCAGCCTTTTTAAGTATAATTGCTTGGCTTCTTTTTTTACATTTTCTATTTAAATCTAGTTTTACATTTCCTATGGTTTTATTCTGATTGCATCATTTCCTACTTATATGGGTAAGCACATTCACAGAAAAATGTTTTGTAGGAATTTCTTCTTGGGTTTTATTTTCAGATTAGATTCTCCTGTAAAACAGTAATGCGGTATCATAATCTCATATTTACATCAGAATAACAATATAATATTGTAGACAAGCAGCTTCTCCATACTGGTTTTCTTGGCAATTCCTTTTGTATACCTCTCATTCCTTGTTTTTATAAAAATACAGATCTCCTTGGAAGTTTTTTTTCTTTTTTGTCTTTTTTTGCCAGCTCAACTGTTTTTCTTTGCTATAGCACTGAATATATTTCAAAATGGGTTTCATTGATGTGTCTGCTGGATCTGCTGCTTACACAAACAGGTTATTTATTACCTTCCTGCACTGAACTGGACAAGCCCCTGAGTTACAACATGATATTAAAAATGATGCATATGAAGTGGCTTTCAACTAAAGTTTTCAAAGATCTATCTAAATGTTGATCAGCTGATATCATAACTGACTTAAACAAACAAACACCCCTCCTTTAAGAGTGATGAGACTTCTATTAAAGTCCTTTATAAACTAGGTATTTCACAGGATTATTCAGGAACTTTTAATGTTTTGCATAACAAGATACCAAAACTTTTTAAGGGGGGTGGGGGGTGGGGTGGGGATGGGAAAGAGAGAAGGAAGAGAGAACCCTGCCTGCCTGCCCTCTCTTCTTGACATACCTCAAAAGGTATATGCTTAGTTTTTAAAGAAAATAGTAAGCTCAACACCAAAAATCCCAATTAAAGGAAGCAATCTCCATAAAGCATTGTATAAAATGCTTAAATCCCAGAAAGGGGCAGACACATCCCTGTCCTCACCACTTCTGACTGGCTGGTTACGCTGCTTTTCAGCTGGTTTTGAGTCTTGCATGGATGTATTAGACACTGATCTATCTAGCACTGCACAAAAAATCAGCGTGACAGTCTGTTTACAGAGTAAATGCCTAAACAAGGGACATGATGACACTGCATACTCTTGCATTAAAGACCCTTTGGGGTTCTAGGCATTCAGTACTCATTTGGTAATATTCTATACAACTGAATTCTGGAATTATTTTTTCACAAGAAAAAGAGTCTCTCTGGCTTTGCAGGCAGTGCTCTGCTTTTGTGTCATTTCAGCTGCCAGCACTTTAAGTGATGTAAATATTAACATGAACTGCGACAGTAAAAGAAAGCCAGAAGACACCAGATTCCTCAGGCTTCTGGTAATTTTTTTGCACTTATGAGAGAGATTGAAATGTAAAGTCCTAGAGGAGCTAAATCTGCCACTCAAGAGCCATTGCTTACTCAGCCAGCAAACCCAGAGAGCTGAACAGCTAAGTTACGGGGCAGAAGTAACACTATCTAGCTGTTTATAGCAGATATATATTTTTTCTTTGTTCAAATAGTCACTTTTTTCCATAAACAGCAGCATTCAGCCTGAAAGCCTGGAAATACACAGACTCTCAAAACCAAGCCCCCACTGACTAGTAACACCACAGTATTTCTCCTAAAATCCCTGTGTTCATTAAACTGAGTTTCTTAATTATTCCCTTTTAAATTCCACCTGATAATTTCTATGTGCAAGTAAAAGGTAGAGATTTATCCCCAAGTGTTTTTACTTTTGCAGAACTCAAATTCATTTTTCCTATTTAGTTCAAAAAGAACACAAGCAGATGGAGTCCAAGTTAATTTTCCCTTTGGGCCCAGAATGCCAGATCTGGTTAAAGTGGACCAATAATAAATTGATTTGTACTGTTATTTCATATTTTACAGTGGAAGGAGTTTTATATATATATATGATTGATAGCAATAAAATAATAAAAAGTCTAGATAGCACATAAAGAAAAAAACAGAAAAAAGTGCTGTAAATAGTTACATAGTGTTGTATATGAGCACTGGATATGTAAAGTATTTATTGACATTTGATCCTGTAATCAATGAAATGCTCCCAGACTGAGAATGTCTTCTAAACATTTTTTTTAATCTTAAATGTCATGATGAAAAAATAGGGAATGTAAACACTGCTGAGAGAGCTCAGACTGGTTAACACCAGTGATTATTAATATTAAGAAAAAAAGGCAAAAAATGCTGGGGAAATGTTGCGTTTATGCCTGTGGATTAAATAAATCATTAAAGATTAAGCTGATTTACTTTAATTACAGTAGTCAACAAATTTACCAGCCACTTACAGGGAAGATAAATCAAACTATAACTGACTTACCTTTAACGCGGGCAGAGACTTACTCCCATTCAGGAACTGCCCTTAGATACTATCATTGCCTGGTGAGGTTGGACTTAGAAATCAAACCTATTCTTGTATGGTAAGGTACCAATCATTTCAGTGCTGAAGAATAAATTAAAAAAAAATATTCTAAAGAGCATTGTGATACAAACCTTTGATTCAGTTTAGTATTTGCTCTGTAGGAAACCCAAATGTTTTTGCCCTGACACACAAATCACTATTTACAGAGAAGGACCCCAAACTGTAATGCATTAAAGACATTTTTTCTCTTGCGTTTTGTTTCCAGAAATCACACCTGAAGCACACCATCAAAATTATGTGATATTGATGCTACTCAAGGAAGAGATAACAAAACACTCTAATGTCAAAAGTCATTTCATTTTTCCATCAAGAAGAATGAGGCCATCTCTAAACATATTAAAATATTATTCACTTTGACAATAAAACTAGTTCCAAGACATGAACTATTGCTATATTAGAAAAGGGAAGCAATCAGTATTTTTCATCTTCTAAGAATCTCTATAATACAAAAAATCCATCATGTCTAATGGAATCGGTAAGTACCTGGAAGGCAAATGTCTTTTCTTATTTCCAATATGAAATCTGGTTTGAAACAAGCACTTACAGTTAACTCACTTCTCTAATATCCGGAAAAGTTTGACCAATAATGAATGAATATTATCCATATCTTATTTTGAAATGACATACATTTTTCATTAATATTCCATGGTGTATTGTTGCACTGCTAAAGAGTCCTAAAGGGATATATATACATGGCTGCACTTAATACTCAATAGTACTACAAATGGTAATATTTCCAAAGATTTTAACCTAAAGCAGTTAGTTGTTCAAAGTTGTTAACTGTTATTACCCACTTGCCATTACATTTTTTTCTGCTAATCTATTAGGCTTACTACAGTCTATTACACTAATGGCAACACTTGTGCTATATATACTAGCTGCATTCTATATAAGTATTTTTAAACTTGCTTCATGTCAGATATCAAATCAAGCAATAAGGGTGTTAAGAATAAAATTTCATGCATTTCATTATGAAAAACTTTGTTTTGACTGAGTGGTAATCATCCCTCATGGATTTAATGAATCTTATGCTAAAAAAAAGAAATGTGCAGGAACACTGAGTAAACTTAAAAATTACTTCTATATGTATAAATTGAGAAGCTCTGTACTTTAGCTGCCACAGGCTGACCCTTTCTCTATCATTATTGAAGCTTCTGCTGCTCTGTATCATCACAGAGACCATTACATGTCCATGATTAGTAGGGTGTATCTAATCCTTCTGACTTTATGCATCAAGAAGCTGGATTACTGTGATGGAATTTCTGATTGCTTGGGAAAGACAGAATTCTCTCAGAAGTAGGGACAGTTATTTACTTTTTACTTACTTAAGACTCAGTCAGAACAGCCACTCTGTATTGTTTACTTTCTTTTCCACTGAGAAGCCATCTATGGGTACATTGAGTTCACCCTTCCTTTGTTCCTAAAAAAACACATGTCTAGTGGAGTCGAGTTCCATATCCAAGGCACAGGCAAACCTGAGTGAGCTTTTTGTATTACACTGTTTTCACAAGGAGTGAAATGTGACTGAAGGACTAAAGGCCTTGGTTCTCTCACAGTGTAGTTCTCTGGACCTGCGTAGGATGGGGAATAATACTCTTAAGTTTACTGTTACTTCTACTAGCAATGTTAATTACTTAAGCCAGCATGACTGTGTGAATCTTAATTGTAAGCAGGTTGTGTTTTGCATGTTTAGTAGAGTTTAGAATATGAACTAATAGAGATTAGTTAACAGGAGGCTTTATTGTGATGCCAGGGACGTAACTCAGAAACCATAGCACACATACATCTTCAGACTGGTCCATCAAAGAGAAACTTCTTCAAGGTCCCTTAGTTGCATATTTTAATATCTTTGTGGCAACTTCATGTTACCAGTACTAAAGCAGCCAATTCATTGCCATTAGAAATGATTTTCATAACTGCTAAACATCTACAGCTTCCTGAAGACCACAAGCACGTTTTACAAGTGCAACCAAATAATGGTCTTGAAACAGCTTCCTTTTACCATCAACCTGGGCTGTATTTGAAAGGACATAAAAAGATGTGTGCTTCAACATCCAGTCAAAGTCCTGAGCTATCAAGCCAATTTTTTTTGGTTAGGGTTTTAAGGGCTATGAAATATTTTTATTTTTGAAAACATGGATTCAAATAAACCATTTTTAGGGTGTCTTAAATCATAATTTTCCTTAATTTAAAATGGCTATGTTCTTTTGTTTGCTGCATATAATTTTACAAATATGCTCTGGTTAATGGGACTTTACAAAGTGTAAAATTAATGATCAGTTTTCTTATTTAAAGACCAGTAGCTAATGCCTCTTTTCTGTGTGAAAATACAAGCACAAAAGCACAGCATTCAGACTGAACTCTTAGTTACTATGGTGATATCATGAAGCACAGTAGCAAATGTTACTTTAAAGCATTCTTCCATTTCCTATTCAAATGGTTAGTACAAAGTATTCTCCAGTATATTTAGTTAATAGCAGATCAATGTCTTTGTTCCTCTCCTGCCAGGCAAACTATAGACAAAGAGGAGTCATACTGCTTAACAATATTGCTATGGGAGACTGGATTAAAATAATCAATATGGCTTTTAACACATGCTTTTCATTTTAAACAAAACTCTAAAATTCCAATTCTTGGATTGTCTCCTGCCAGTAATTGTATTGGATAACATTATAACTATTATTTCTCATAGCAACTGACCGTAGAAACATAGGAATTAATACACTAAATCAGATGTGTGGTCCATCTTGTCCATCATACGGCTTTTCAGACTGCCTGATCGTACATGCCCTACCAAAATGTGCAAGGAAAGTCATCTATAAGGAGAAAGAGGTCTGTGAGATGGTCTCTATGTATTTCATGCTGTATACGGCTAGCAAAAACACTTAAGTATGGTTCCAATGCCAGAACTATGTTGTGTAACCTGCCATGGGGCTGTTGGATTAGCTGTAACGTCTAGTGATACTGACTTTAGAGATTTCAATTCCCAGGTGGAATCTAGCGGTTAAATCACATAAATTCTGCTGGAATTGTAACTTAAACCAGTAAACATTGCAATGGTGGTCTTCCTTACTTTTAAAAATCAATTTGATTTCTATGAAACAGTACACCTTCTATCTCAGGACAGAATCAGACAGTCTTTGTCCTCTCAAATTCATCAAGTAAAGTAAAGTTGTTATATTTGTGTCTATCATGACAAATGTGGCACTGCAGCTTTGCAGTAGTTCTCATTAATGGCACGTATTGACCACTGTCCCCAGTACAGATTAACATAGTTTCATCTGTAAGAAAACAAAAACTAGTGTATATTTCCTAGAGGATCTATTCCTTCGAATTCTATTACTGTCTACAAAGCTTGTATTTGATAGCTGCATCGTGACAATATTGCCTAATCCTGCATTATCCGACTTCAGCGCCAGCACTGCTAAAGAGTTTGGTTCTAAGCAACCATCTGCTGTAAACCCTGTCAAAGAAAGGGACACTCATTTATAAGAGCAAATTAGCCACCTAAACTCAGCAGACATCAATACTTACCTACCTAAAATCTATTAGTCATATATTCAACTATATATACAGGTAGAAAAAGATTAAGAAAGAAGCAAAGAATAGTACTTAAAGTAATACATCATTTTATAGTATCATTTAGATTACTAAGTACAAAAGTAAAATTTTTAAGAGCAGTTTCCATAATTCCAGTGCATGTGCAACACCAGGAAAGCTTGCTGTTCATAAAACCAGAACAAATTACTCTTGTCAAAATGAGACAATAGAAAATATAAATTCCCAAAGAAGGTTAATTTTTCAATAACATTATGTTGTGCATGGTACTTCTTATATTACCAATCCACTCTCCTCCTCTCTGCTAAGTTCTGAAGTCAGTTCTTGTAAGATATTTCTTACAAGGAGCCCGAATAAAAAGCTTGCTGTACAGCAACCACGCTCCTTCAGTTACATGCCCTATTGCTTTCTATATATGCCTCTAAAGTTTAAATTTTTCATAAGTCACTGGTGATTTAGGGGTATCTGAATCTGCAGTTCAAAAAGCTGCCAGGATTTTAAAATATTTTGCATAGAACCAGGCATGTTTCCAGAGAAAGGAAACAGTCAAGGATGATTCACCGAAAAGTATTGTTTTTAGGAGCTTAACTTACTGCAAAATTACAATCAAATTATTTTTGCCAAGAGAACAAAAAGGAGGAAAAAAAGGAAAAACTGCTTATTTTGGTGTTGCTGATACACTTCATTCTACAAAGGAATTTAATATATATAAATATATATATTTATTTACACACACTGCATTAGAAGTCAGGTATAGCCACTCTTGTGAGTTGGGAAGCTGAAGTTAACTTTCTTGCTCTGAGTGAGGCTGGGAAGAGCTAGGACTCATTGTTCCACCCTGAGCGAGCACCATGCCCCTGAACCACGTGACGAGCAATAGCAGCCCCTCTGCTTCAAGAACTCCTTTAGTCAAGCCCAAAATTTCAAAGTTTCCTCTGCTTAGCTAAAAAAGGCAGCAATAGAAATGCAATAGATCCTTTCAGGTTCCATAAAGCTTTTTTTCCCTCCTTACTTTCTAGAGGGAAAATATTAAATATTGCATCCAAGTTCAGCCTCCTCAAACCAAACTTGGAGCTCCCAGCATGTTTAGAAGTATGTGACAACTATTTAACAATCCCATATGTAACTCACGAAGTTGGTCATTTTAACATTTCACTTGTCTATTAGACACAAAGGTGGGATGTCTCTTGCTTTTAAATTATTCCTCTGTAACTGATGTCTAAAAATAATGTCCTTGGTTTCAGAGAGTGGCCCTGTAACTTTTGTTCATATAAAGCTTGATTTTATAAATAGGACTCAAGGCTAGACGTAAATTATATGCTTAATTTTCAACATACAGCCAGTATTAATGATTTAAATTACATTGCTGACAAATACATGTTTGTGTGCTCTTGTATCTCATCAAAGATCCAGAAAACCTTAGAGATAAAAAAAATCCACTCAAGTAATCCCATGGAATTAAAGCAATTAAAAAAGTTTTGCTGGATTAAACCTTAATTTGCAAACAGTATCAGAATTTTTTTCCCTCAAGTATGCTACCAAAAAATTTCATTTTTATTTTGTGGTAGAGATTCACTAGTAATTAATCCTGAAATATTTCTAGAAACACAATTAGGAAAAAAAAAATATCAAAACCAAACAACCCCCCAAAAAAAGACATATCCTGCTGAATTCTGCCAAAATTTCAGACTGTGAACTTGTTAGATATATGGACAAACATACTGAAATTATGAGACAAGCTGTAATTTTCTGCAAGAATATTTCCAGAGCTCTGCTGATTCACATTAATATCTTATGAAGTCCTGAAAAAAACGGGAGTCAGCAGCTCATCATAGTTTCATTCTCAAACTAACTCATCCTTCCAGGCTTCTTAGGAAAGGAAGTGATTCACAGGTTTTCTCTATAGGCAAAAGATAAAAATTGAGGATGAAATTTGCCAATGTTTAAATATCTACTGTTTTGCTTGTGAGGAAAATCTGCCACAGGGAAAGACAGATAGTCTGGAAGAAACCCAAGTGTTTCATTCTACAAGATTTTTTTTCCTAGATTCCTATTTACATTTCCTTAACTGTTTCTGCTTTAGTTTCTCATATCTGGGGAAGCCCTATGTCTGATTACTGAAGTGGCTCTGAATTCAGAAAATTTCAAAGGTATTACTGGTAATGGCTTCCCATTTACTTTCGAGGATAATTCCTTATATATGATCTTAACCTATATTAAACTTATTTTAAATAATTTAAGAAATCTATACTCCATCACCTTCTTCAAACATTTCAAGATCTCATCTGAGGATTCCAAAACTGTATTTGAATATATGGTGTGTATTTATTAAAGTCACTGCAAAAGTCAAGTTTGTTGATGATTCATCACAGTTCTAATGACCAGCTTCAGACAAGCAGCTAAAGCGTATCTTTTTGACAAATCATTTAACTGATCACAGGATATACCTGAGAAGAATTTTCTCACTGAGATTTTGCCTGAAGGAGAAAAATACCGGGCTTGGTGCTGTCTAGTGAGGACAATTTAATTTAAAATCTTCTTTTTAAATTAATATCATTGGTAGATCCAAGTGTCATGACAATACTGGTTACAGTGATAGCTTCAAGTCCATATCATCTAAACTCCCAATTAAAAAAAACCAACCAAACAAACAACAAAACATTATGATGGATATCTTTCTGTGGCCTACCAAAAAAGGGTAGTTATGCATTTCACACATCACTACAGAGATCATAGAAAAAACTGTCTTCCTTTGCTCAGATTTATACGTGTATGGCCATATATTCACATATGGGTACATGCTGCTAGGACTTTCACATCTTGTCAGTCATCAACTATTGGCTCTGTCAGAACAAGCCACAAAACTTTAACAATGACTTATATGATTCAGTACAGCAAATTCCATTTTCTCATTCTCTTCAGAAAAATTATTATATACATCTTTTTCTTCACTTAGTTTTTATCGAAAGCTGACACTCTACTCAAAATGATACAATACATAAAAGGCAACATAATCCTCATCTGGAGAGTTTCTCAGTGTAGAAACACAGAAAGCTAATAAAACTTCAGAGAAGTTCTGACTTTTTCCCCGTATGCAGACACATCAGATACACACACACACACATAGATGGAACTAAGAATATGAAGCCAATTTCATTTACATATTTGATGTATAGTATGCCAGCAGGCATTATGGGAGAGAAAGACATGAAGCTAAGGTGAAACTGGGTAAGGTGAAGTGTCACAAATGTTAAAAATATAAGAACATTATTTTCCTAGAGATTATGAGCACCCTTCTGCAAAGAAATTTTGTTTTCTAAGCTCTACCCGATATATATTTACCTCCTGTAGTTTTCCAATAAAGTTTGCCATAAAATTTGAATAAAGGAGGTTGACTTACTGCCTGCTAGAAGGCACTGCAAAAAACAGCTATATTTTGTTTGGGTACATTTATCCTATATTACATTACGCAGGATGCTTTTTCTTACTGTTATGTAATGAACAACACTTCAGAAATTAGTTGGCACTGGGTGTGATGGTTTAAGTGATGGTTCAAATGAAAAAAAAAATAAATTGGCTCTTATGCTAGGATGTGACTATGTATTATTTCTAATGGGCTTCACAAACACAGATCAGTCCTCATGAGAAAAGGTTGAAACATACCACCAGCCAAGCAATTGAAATTCTAAACATTTACCAGAAGACATAAAGGTCAGATATGTACCAGTATCTCTAGACACATAGATATGTTATCTCCTTCTCTGAAGGAGAAGAATTATTAGAGAGAGGGATAGTAGATGAGAATCAGAAATTAGATGCAGGCACTTCTGCTAGAAACAGGATCAGGTGAAATCTCACCCAAGGGATGAGATATACTCCCAAACTCAAGTTCTAAAAGATCTGTGGATCAAAGGAGAATACTCAAAATAAACCCCAAAGCATGACTGTTCGTGCTGAGCATCCTTTTATTCTTATAATACTAATTATGTGAACTTTCAGGCTCACATGAATATTTTGGGATAACATCAGTAATGGAAGTATGAGTAATAGCAAGACAATAGTTAGAGGGTAAAGATGATGAAAGTTCATCAGAAAGAGTGACTCTGACTATGGATGCTTGGATAATTGGGATTCCACTGCCTTTTCCTTTTCAAAAAGATCCACAATGCTATCTTAGTTTGGACTAATGAAAACCAAATGAAAGCTACACAGTTAATTTGATTTATTTTAGCCTTCCTCCAAAGCTTTGTTTCTCCAATCTGTTCAGTTTCTGCTATTGGTTAGAGTTGATCTCCCTCCTAAATGAACCTCTTTGGAGGGATAAATCTATTTATAAATAGAAAACAAATCAAGCAGTCAGGCAGAGCAGTGTCTCTGTGGTTGCTGAGCTGTGACAAAGTTTTTTTATCTAGAAAAGAACTCCAATAAACTCTTTTTTTTTTAAATGCCTGGAGTTCTTAATGCAATTGCTAAATTAGGGGGTGTATGACCACTAACCCTGGCATAGATTTAGCTTGGCGATGGCTGGCAAATACACAAGGGCAGAGCACTAACTGGGGAGAACGACATGGCATATAAGCCATGTTTAATAGCAAAAGCATTTGCATTAAAAAGAATCAGGATTCTGGTTCTCATTCAGATCCTGCTAGATTCAACCATGCAGTTGGAAGACAATAAAAATTAATTTTTTTTAGCAAGGCTGAAAACATAAATGGTTTTAGGGGAGAAGGAACGGGGATATATAGAAAAGAAGGGAAATAACATAGAAGATGAAACTATAGCTTTTTATGTATGTCATGGCTCTAGAGCTTCAGGTCTTAAAATTGTAACTTGGTCAAACAGACATGATGAAGTTGAGACCCTCTAAATCTTAGCAATTAGCACAAAGAAGAAATTAAATTGACTCTTCTTCCACAGTAATTTCATCAGAACTTCACAAGACATTTTGTTTAAGGTAATTTGAGCTGAGTTTAGTGGGCATTTGTTCAAAGTTTGAAAACCCCCAAAAATAACCCTAGCGTTGTGACTTTACCATCACAAGAACAATATTTCAGAAACTAGTGTACTCTTTAGCATCCTCAATGAAAATGAAACCTTTGTCTATATGCACAGCTCTTGTTCAGATAAATAAAAGAGAAAAAAAACCAACAAAAAAAAAAGATGTGGCAAAAGAGAAGACACATTAAAAAAAAATTAACTAAAACCAACAGGAAGGTGTCCTTCCTGAACAGAGAAATACAAGGGAATATGATACATGTACTTCCCATTTGCTTTCCTTAACGACTTTGAGACATTGTTGCTTCTTTGTCCTGAGCCCTGTTGGTACTTTCAGGCTCAGATAAAGACATCTAACAATCCTAAGAATATACAAGATGGACACATACAAAGGAAAGAACTTAGTAAGGGACATCATATTAGAGACAGCTTTCAGGCTGAAAGCACAGTTCATCTTCAGATGCTCCTTCAAAAATATTATGACTGATGTTTAAATATACCACCTTCAATATAAATAATAATATCCTATAAAATGATATCCTATAATTATTACATTCTCATTCCTATGAAAGATTCTTTCAGCACAAAATTATTCCTCCTCAATACATCATTTGTAAAAAGATGGTTGGGTTCCCCCCCCCCCCCCCCCTTTTCCTCTTTTAATTCTCTTTCTATGTATGCTTTAGCACCGAGTCATTGCCCAGTCAAGTCAACTGTAGGTACATCAGAACCACTTGATGAACATTCACAGAGCTCAATAGAAAAGTTGCCCCAAAATCAAATTTGAATGAAAAACTAGGATATCTGTCACATAGACAAGTAACCCTGATGCAGTGTTTTGAAAGAGAAAAGTTGGCTGTGAAAAAGACTTGCCTGGATTTTTACTCTAAACAGCTGGGAAAAAGTCAAAATATCTCTCAAAAAATTATACATGTTGTCGTATTTTCTGAAGTCAATAATATCATCCTTTCAGCAAAATATTTGTGTTGTATATTGCTCATCTAGGAAAGGAAGTATTCCTTGCAAAAAATGCTGGGCTTTCAAATGATTTTAGAAAGCCTAAGGGATGTTTAATACATTTTAGTAAGAGCTCTTAGGTATTTTCAGCTAGCCTTGCTGTTGACAAAGCTGCTTCTACATGAACAGGCCCTGGGAGAGGATTTCCAGACAACCAGGACAGGGTGCACAGCATGCTGCTCTACTGTACCCATTGTACACCAGATAGAGCTCCTACCATAAACTCTATTTACTACTATTAGGATACAAAGAGCCTATTATTTACTATATAAATCAAAGGATCCATCCCCTACTTTTTCTTTTCATTAGCACTCTATTGCTATGCAGGAAAAATTTGAAATTAAGAAATAAATTAGCTTTTACAGAAACAGGTAAGTACATCTTTTCCTACACTCATGGAAATCTATGCAAACTTAGGCATTGTACAAGCCAGTGGGACGTCCACGTCTTACACATGCTCTGCAAGACTTCACAGAATTTCACAGATTGTTTCCCACATGCCCGCTGGACTTCTCCTGAATTGCAAATACTATACTAGGGCCATAGCCTCCCATTTTAACTTTCATGGACAGTATCAGGACTTTCCAAACAAAAAGAATGCCGTCTGTTCTTTCTGCTGATGTGTCAGTAATACCAAGGTACTGAGCTGCTCAGTTCCCTTCTTCACACTGCATGACTCAGGGATTCTGTGAAACAGTGTGAGCATGCTTTGTAAAAATGTGTGCCTATTTCAAAAGGCATGTGAAAAAGCTCTTTTATTTTTGGTTTGGTTTGTGTTTTGGTTTTTTTTTTGTTTTTTTTTTTTTTAAAGTAGTTCAAGGCTACTTCAGTTTTGGGTTTGCTTAATTTTAGAATATTTGTAGGCATAATTACTAAGAACAGTAGGTATGGCACATCAAAATCAATATTGTGAGTTTTAAATTAAGACCTTTTAGTATTAGAGAAACAATGCTGATTTTCAGAGACCCAGACTTCTGAGTATTTGATCATACTTTGGACAGGAAATATTTTATACTTTTAAATGCTCAATTTCTATTTCTCGTCTTAAAAAAAAAAAAAAAAAAAAAAAGTTCAAAGAAAATATTTGAGCTGTTCCTTCCTAATCTCTGTTAGTACATAAGTTCCTTGAACCTGAGCTAACATGTCTGGGTCTTACCCAGTGGAGCTTATAACTTGTTTGATCTGGAGCTATTTGGTTTTGTGCCTCCTGGACCAAGCCCCTCTGGACTCATCTGACCTTAAAAGAATTGCTGTTGACTCAGACATCCTTAATTCAGCCATCAATTTTAGCAGCAGTTTGACTGAAGTTAAAGTTAAATCATCCTTTACCTAAGCTAGCTTGCTGGAATCCATTCCATCTAATTGAGGCATCCTTTTAATAAGACACCTTTCACTAAGCTATTCTTAATAAATACAAGAAGAACACATCAAACACATTAAAATCCTTATCTGTTGTAAGACAAATCTATACATGCAACTTAAAAACAATGAGGCATTTTTTCCATACTTGGCTTCACTGTTAAGGCTCAATACAACTTACATTTGACATTTCCAAGTAGTTATTTCTTGGTTATTTCATGACAAAACTCTGAACATAATGTGTATGAGAAGATGTACTCTGTCATGCTTCAGTTCTGTGTAAGGAGAGACTGGGAGTGATTGGCTAGGGGATCAAGGATATTTTCTTCTCCATCCATATTAGAACTAGCTGGTACAAAGTAAACAACTAAGTCATCTGGTACTGTAGTAGTTAATATCAAGTTTATATAGTAGTTTATATATGAACTTGCAGTTCTCTCAAATAAGCTCAATTATGCAAAATTCTATACCAAAAAGAAAACTGTTGAAAGGCTCGTTTACAAATTCTGTAAAGGTTATAGAGATGAGTGGGGTTTTCATTCTATCTATCAGATGTCCTGATTATGCTTAAAATAGGCTGTGAGGATTTATATAGCAGAAAATAGCCAGGTACTATATAATGGTCTCATCCAAATCACAGCCTGAGCAACAGCCTTTCTTCTGCCAATCATATTTAGTATCTGCACCACCCATTTTTGGAAAGCAGGAAATATTACTAAGGTTTTCTAATTAAAGCACTATGGTATGGTTGGGTTTTTTTTCAAAAAAAAAACCCAAAATGGTTTTAGAAATTATTTATACCGCTCCTTCAGTAAGGCAGTGAACTGCCATTATATTGCAGAATTCATTAAGCACCATATATTTAAAATTTACCTGACCTTAGTGCCACATTTCTAAAACAAATATTATAGGTCATACTTACAGTACTATTTTAGTGATTCTGGAAAAAAAATAATAGAAGTCTTTCTAAATATCCATTTCAGACTAACTTCTTTGCAGGCTGTCTAGCTGGAAGAGTTAATATGGTCT
The DNA here is from genome assembly GCF_963210335.1 of Falco punctatus. Classification (NCBI taxonomy): domain Eukaryota; kingdom Metazoa; phylum Chordata; class Aves; order Falconiformes; family Falconidae; genus Falco; species Falco punctatus. Next base: position 8,185,841 of record NC_137580.1, on the reverse strand, counting down.
TTAGCAGTGTTTAACAGATGGATATCTGGAAAAAAGTAAAGTGATGGTATTATTTGAGATGTTTACTGGAATAACATATCCAAATCTATTCTCCACACACTTAAAATGAAGTTGCAAAATTTGAGTGAGTAACAAACTGCAAGAATGATTTAAAGACTGGAAAATCTGCCTTACAGAAGGAGATTTAAGAGGTTCAATCTATTTAGCTCATCAAAGTCAAGCTTAAGGGATCTATAAGTACAGACATGGAAAGAGGATATCTTACACCAGAGGGCTTTTTCACATAGCAGGCTAAGATACAACTATGACTTGACTGGAAGTTAAAGCTCAAGAAATGCAAACTGGAAATAAGGTCAGTTTTAAACAGTAAAAATTATTAACCAGAGAGGAAACTTAATAAGGGATGTTCTGGATTTTCTCATATTTGAAACGTTTCAAACAAACCTAGATTTTTCCCTTTTGTTTCTTAAAAGACATGATATGGCATGACTTGGTGTTGAGCTAGATTATGAGCCTGTTCTTGTAGTTTGCTGAAGACAGCTCCAAGTTTGTGTTGTTACCTCCCTGGAACAGCTGGCGACAAAGCTTGTGTCTAGTCTGTTCAGCCCAGGCAGAGAAAGCTCTGTTCCATCTGCCACTATAGTCATATCCATTAAATATCCCTGTGGGATGAGCCAAGGAGTCGACTTCTTTTCTGATCAATATTAACAATTAAAAAGGCACTTTCATGGTAAATTTATCTGATCTACTGGATTAGATGAATCTCCAGAACAAACCTCCAGAAAAGACCTCTCTCACTGTTGATTATTGCTACACTCATAAATTTGTATGAGAAAAAAGGGAAAACAGTGTGCATGTGGAGCGAAGAACTTATTCTTAGCCCAGTTGGTGCTTTAACAGGCTAAAATTCCAAATTATCTAACTAACTTTAGGAAGCCTTATAGATAATACAGTTTAAATTGTCATGCAAAACATTTCTAGTGTATCCCCTTTCCAGCGCTCCTCTAGGTCCTATATTGATAGTTTCAGACTTCTTCAAGAAGAGCGAGAGGAAGGTGACAGAGCATCCTCAGGCCTTTGCTGAGAGGATTCTAATGTCCCGGCGAGGGGTGGGGGGAGCTTCCTTTTAAGCGTAGGGGTCTCTTAGGGTTTTTGGTATATGTTTTCCTTAACACAGCCTGCTTCCTTCCTAGCAGTGCCCAGTTAAAGCTTGAAAGTTCCAAGAGATTTTCCCTCAACACAGGGAACACAAAGGACATGCTTGTTATGAAGGGACCACCAAGAGCTGTCAGGCCATCCCCAGAGCCAGTGATAGCAGGGAGGGCAACGAATGGTCACTTGCCCCCTTGGCAACTGTTATCCCAGCTAAACCCAGATGAGGCCATGGCAAGGCCAAACAGCCCTGAGAGCCGGTGCTGTCAGGTCAGTTCAAAGCCTCTGGCTACCTACTAGTAAATGGGAAAAACTGCTTTTACTGGACTACATTTGAAGAGATTATAGAGTGAATACTTTAGCTGCAGATATTAACATTTCATCAGACTGCATAACCCATTCAAATCACTTAACATCAGCAGCTTTTAATCAGGTCAGAAGCAGAGGACATCAAGCACTGTGTAGAAGTAACTGGGATCTCAAAGAGTTGGATCTTCAGGTGCTTTTAGGACTCGTACCACAAGTTCTAGTTTTTAATTACTTGATTTACACATACACATACACGTGATTTACACAAGAAAGTTGTTAGTTTCTCTTGTGTAACCTTCTTAATGGTCTTGATTGTTTAGTTTACCACAGAATTATCTTCTCACTTTTTGTGTTTTTCTTTTAAGGCAAACATACCATCTAAGCAAGCAATCACATAATCTTCCATCTAATCTCCACTAATAGCTACTTTTGGTTCCTAAAGTAAAAGGCATAAGCCCCTTACCCAGAAAGTTGCTCAATTCTCAATGTTACAGCTCTTGGTGAAATTTATTCTTGATCTCAATTAGTACTCAGTATGTCTTCTGAACCCCAAGGATTCATTAGCTCCACAATTTTCATCGCAGTTGGTATAACTGTAAATGCTATTATTCATATAGAAAAATCAGCCTTTAAAGGGTCACAGCTCTATTACTCCTTCTTGAAGCTTAATAAGCACTTCACTGCAAAGCTGGTATTACTGCTCCAAATGGCAGGGAACTTCTTATCTGTAGGGGGAATCTGAATGGAAGGTAGCTGCATGGGACTTTACCAAAATCGAATGTTAATTTACATTTATGTCCAAATACTGATTACTTCAAACATTTCCTAGAGTAATTACTTGCTTCTAGTATATCCCACATATGAATCAAGGAACTAAGAATGTTCTCTCCATCCTTTGGTTATTTTTTAAGTTTTCTTTCTATGAAAGTAACTCGGAATCCTTCAGTAGTTGTTTTCACAGCCCACCTTCCGGTTCATATGATGCAACTTTAATCTTCAATCAGCTGCTTGTTATAAACTCTGTATTTAATCATACATTTAATTTTATGTTTCTTTAAAGTGCATTTACTAAAAGAGTGAAGTGTAGGAAAGGGTTTCCTCAACAATGCCTATTATATTGAAAGAAATTGTGGACTAATTTTCAAATGCATATTATACAATTCAGACAATATTTAGACACTTAATTTGACATGATGGCAACTGAAGGCCTTCAGAATTAATTTGACCCTGTAAAAGAATCAGTAAAAAAGAAACATTATGAAATAATAAAATTAATACAATAAATGTTTAAATTATTTCTAATATTCATTAAAGGCTTACATAGTTGAAGGCTGCCTGACACAAAAGTTGCATTTCACATTGGTTCCTAAGACAAATGGGGGGAAGAACTCAACATAGGTGGAAAATCAGGGGTAGGTAAGCTCAGAGGAAAATCTTTCACTGGTGACAAAAGCAGTCTTTTCCAAACAAAGCAAGCACTGTGTATTGTAGCTGCCCTAGTACTAGTGACATTTTTTGTTTGTACAAAAAAACCCACCATTCATGAATTTCACAAAGTTGGGTTCTCCTGTGATCTCATTGGACACTTTACAGGTAAGATGTAGCTTTAACTTTTTACTTTCAGGTAGGATGTATGAGTACTATGTTTCATATCCCTCAGCTGGCATCCCACTTGCATTTTCAAAATGGGGCTTAGGTGGCAGTATCCTTTGAGGATACATCTTACCTTAAGAAAGTACTGAAAATTTATGCACAGCTTCTAGTAAAAGCAGTGATTAAGACTGTTAGTTGCTATGAAAAGGCATACTGAAGAGCATTCTAACACCTGGGTTACAAACACCATATAGCAGTGGACTGGATGTAGAAAACCAGGAAAAAATATTCCTTAGCATTCAGTACTGACAACCAGCTGAATGCTGCAGTTCACCAGAACATATCTCTACATGTAAAATGATGTTTAAATTCAATTATTCAATTTATGGAGCAAAAGTTGGACACATACACTGAGTCAGCTATTGCTTTGCTTTCTTTTGAATTGTTTTCTAGTATCAGACATCAGTCCCAAATCTGCAGAGCCTGGCAGTTAGATTTTTAAAGTTTTTCTAATTTAATCCTGACATCAATGTGTTTGTGCAATATTTAGAGTGCTTCTCAGGAAAACTCAGTAGTCAGGCTTTTTTTTATGAATAACATAGTTCAAAGAGTGAAAGAGACAGATGTCCACAGACCACTTGGTATTTCTTTGTTTCTTTATATCATATATTGATTTTTGCTACACAGGTGGAAAAACATTCTTTTGTGAAATAAACTTATTGAAAAAAACCTCAGGTGAGGCTTTGGAGTTTCTCTGTCAAAAAAAACACAACTCAGCAAGCAACAAAAAAAACCCCACAAAGAATATTTGTTACTTCAAAAGATCAAGCCTGTTCTAATTAAGTCTTTTAAATCTGAAAATAAGAAGCAGAGCAATCACATACTTTTCTGCAAATAGTAGTCCTCTTCAGTTTTTCTGAGATTAATTTCCATCTGAAATGGAATAGACATAATTCTATTTTGGATCAGCCACACAGAGCACAGTTAATAAATGGTGAGTGTAGGACTGAAGTAACTTGGGTTTTAATCTCAAAGTACAGGCACTTGGTAGATGCCCTGCAAAGAAACCACAGTAACAGCTTGAAGGACCAGTGTTGTTCTGGACCACTGAAATAGTGCAAACAGGAACAATTATATATATACATACATATACATATATAAATAAACAAATAAATAAAGTATATAGAACATCTTACATCTAATCCTGCCTCCCTAGAACCCAGGTTCAAAACTTGTTGATTCCAGAGGATCGCTACTGTCTTTTTTAAAGACAATGGAATAGCAGGCACCTTGCAGAATGGCAGGTACCTTGCAGAATTAAATACTTTCACATTAAATACTTAATGATAAAAACTTCTACTCAATGTAAATGCAAAAAACAGACCATAGAAGAATGAGCTTTCAAAAATTATAACTGAACAGGATTAATTTATTTCAATAGTTTTCACCGGGACTTTTTCCTTCTTTGTTATTGCCAGTGCCAGAACCATTATTTAAGAATTGTTACATTGAAAGTACATAATTAAAACCTCTATTATGCACCAGAAATGGTTTTTGCTTTACTTCCAAGTTATAGGATTACTGCAATTTTTTTCTCTTAATTAAGCATTATATGTTAATTCTGCTTTCTTCCCTTAGAGTGATTAGCATATAAATACAAGCACTGACTATCTGCAATTCTGTGTAAAAGATTAAGTTTTTAAATTCCAATGGACTAATGATTTATTAAAAAATAAATATGTTGCATGAAATTACTGTTGCCCTAACATTTCCATTTATAAATGCACATCTAGAATAGAAATTATACTAAAACTAATTTGGACAAGATGGACAAATGAAATTCTAAATAATTAAATGGGTATTTCCTATTTTAAATGTTATGCTTTGTGTAAAATATATGCCTTTGATTTAGAGGCTATTTTCTATTTCAAATCATTCAAGAAAAATATGGTTAAGCATTTCTTGGTTGACATTTCTTATCTTCTGTAGCAAATCAAAATATCGGATGATATATTCTCAATATTAATTATTGAATATTGTGACAATATTCTGACAAAAGTTTCCGAATTGGAAGAAGTCTCAGAAATACATTTTTCTACAAAAGAGGAGAAATAAAATATTCAATTGCCAAAAAAAGCAGGAATATATGTTTTTCATGTCCTACCCATTCTTTGTACTGTCATCAATTGGAATTCTATATTATATCTATATCTATCTCCATATCCATTTTTCTTACTATGAAACAGGCAAAGACTATGCATTGAACCCTGCAATACAGATAACACTTGCAACATCACTGGTGAAAATGAAAGGCTGCTGCGTGAGAGATGGTACGTCTGTGTTCAGTTTTATGCCATATTCCTGTAAAAGGGGTGGTGAAGAACCCCCCAGCAGAAGGGGGACATTATTGCAACCTCCTGAGTTCTCACCCAGCTTTCAGAGTGTGGCAGAAGAAGCAGTGACAGTCACTGCAAAGAACAACATTCACATCTCAAGCAAGGAGCCTAGAAGATCAAGGAGCGCACAGTCATGGGGGTCCATGACTTGGGCACTAAGTTTCAGTCTACATTTTTGAAAAAAAAAAGGACTGATTTGAAAGAGAATTCAGAATTAACTAGCATAATCTTCTTCCTATACCTTGCCAAATGTCCTGGTCTTTTCTGTCTTACGTTGACAGCTTTTGTAAATTGGACTGGGTGATGTTTGTTAATCCACAGGGATTTTCCACAAGTTCCTTTGCTTATGAATCAGATTGTGAGCTCTTGGCAGCTGACCAGAAAGACAGTACCTTTTCTAATGCATTATCAATCGGAAAAGTTTGTTACTGTTCTCTGGTGTAGACACATTCTTTCACATGCTAAATTGTCTCAGGTGGGCCTGTTGTAGTGAGGTTAATGCACTAAACCCATTTGGCTAGATTGCATAAAACTTTTTAATACTGCACAGAAAGAGTTGCATCAGCTATTCATACCTTTGAGGGGCCTAAAGGAGTTTTCTGTATGGCCTTTTCAGTAGTTAATATATGTTCTGTAACAGCCTCTCTGGCAAGTTTCTTTATGGCAGTGCCCTATAGGCTGTATAGGCCACTAAAACAACTAAATATCCTGATGACATATAAGGAGGCTAAGATAAGACACATGGGAAACAACAAGCAATTCAGTGTTCCACATAGCCTCAGTTCTGCTCTGCAAACTCTCCATCCAACTCAGAAAATATTGGCAAATCCCACTGAAATATCATACCAGAGCAAGAAAACACTCATTTCCTTCCTACCTCAGGCAAGACACACATAAACACCACCTAGTTTATTCACAGTGGTAGCAGTTATCAAGTGAGGTCTCAGCTCTCCCTGTAGCCTTCACCTCTTTCTACAGCATTTTATTTTTGTTTACTTGCATTTGTCCGTGCCCCCCCCCCCCCCCCCCCCCCGCCCCGAATCCTAATGTTTTAAAATAGTAAATTAGGTACAAGCCAATGCCTGAACATGGGATCCACATTTGTCAACATTTTCCTCACCCACCTGGATGATGACACAGACTGCATCCTCAGCTACTTCAAAGATGCCAGTAGATAGGGAATGGGCTGACATGACAAACAGCAGAGTCTTGATACAGAGACCTTGAAAAATTTTAGGGTTGAGCCAACAAAAATCTCATGAGGTTCAGTAAGCAGCATCAGAGAGTTCTGCTGTGGGGCAGAGTCCCCCAACACATTGGTACAGGCTGGGGAAATGAATACTGACCTTTCTGAAAAGGACCCGGCAGTTACAGCGGATGCGGGAATGAATATGAGCCAACTCTCACTGCCAGTAAGACAAACCACAGGCTGGGCTGCATTTGGAGGAGTGTGGAAAACAGATCAAGAGGAGCTGTCACTCCCTCTACTCAGCACCAGTGGTGCCACGTCTGAAACACTGGGCTCTGCTTTGGGTCTACTTTGGGGTATGTGGAGAAGCCTGGGAGGGTCCATTAGATGGTTACCAAAATAATAAACGTTGAGGCAGCTGGGCTTGTGAACGGGTGGCTACTGGGCAATCTAAAACCAATCTACAATTATTGGGAAGGTAGTTACAAAGATGATAGGGCTAAACTCATGATGCTGAATCTCTGTCCGTCAATGCTTTTAAGACAGCCAAAGAAAACCTGACTTTGGCCAAACACCAATATGTAAAAGATATTGAAGAATGCAGAGAAAAGCATAAACTGGCTGCTCTGAAATATATATAACAAACATTCTCTTAAAACATATTTGATGATTTTTTTTATATAGAAATAATGTATTTTTCCTTCACAGAAACAAGTCTCTGTAGAAATACCCTTCTAAAAATCCAAGGGAAGCAGTGCCGAAGAACAGATTCAAAATTAAATTCTTCTAAAGATCTGGCCTCTGAGAAATAACATTTAGACGATAGCAGGGGAAAGCTAAATTTCACATCTAAACTCACTCACATTTTACCTGTGTTTCAGACCAAGCATTTAACTCCGGTAAAGCAGTATTGGTGGTTTTAAAGAAACTTATTTTAAAGTGTTGTCTTAGCCTATTAGATATTCTACCCTCTTCGCATATAATATATAGGCATGTTACAAAAGCTTTGATTAATTGCAATCTGAAAAGGAAATAAATCCCCCCTAAGCACCCCACCCACCCCACTCCCCCAGTATTCCATCATCCCATGAAGGGATGAGTAGATAATACTATCAGGGAGAGAAGCATTGTATAGAATATAGTATTGTAGGTATATACATTTTGCAGGTTACAGATCTGTGTATATCGTCCTTGTGCCAGGCAATACCTGCCACTTAATAGCAGTGGTCTGGAGCAGAAAATATCTGGCTGTAGCTAATAAGCTGTTTTGCAGCCTCCTTCATTGTTAATAGCGCTGAGCAGAGGTGACAGCAGAAGGCTATCTGCTCTACTTTGCACGGTGTTATAGGGAATTCTCTTCTATAGTGCAATGCCACTGATGTTCCATCCTGCAGTGTATTTAATTATATTCTCTTGTATCATTCTTTTGTGCATGTTTATTGTTATTTTTAATTATTATTTTTAAATATACCACTTCTTTCCCAAACTTACTCTTTGTCAGAAAACAACAAAAATGCACCAATATAAAGAACTAGGAAATTCTCAATGATCAATAAACCTGAAGAGCCACAATGACATAAATTATTATTTTTATGAATGTCATTGTGGCTTCTATCTAAAATACACATTCTAAGACCATTAGCAATGATGAGGCTGCTGGTAGAATGACAAGGAAAATGCATTTTTTGTGTCCACCCATTTCAAATAAAATTTACAGGACATATAAAATACTGCAGTACTTTTTTAACCAATGCAGTATCCACTGTATCCACTAAATGCTCAAGAAGGACCACAGAAACTATTCAAATAAGGAGGCAATGAGTAGTGTGGGATTCAGTGGCAAGGAATTTTGCTATCTGTGTCAACTCAGAAGGAATTTTACTTGGGGAATATTAGGAGAAGCAACATGCTACTGGCTTCCAAAGCTAAGTCTCAAGTAAGAAAATTCAGCTGTGTGTTTTTATGCTTTCATTTCATTCACATAAAAACATGAAAAATGAACTCAAAGAGATCTGATGTATTATAATAACACAGATTGTTGTTGGCAAAAAAATGTATTCATCAAAGACCTTGTAAAATCTGTTGTTAAAATATTTTTGCATTGAAAACCAAAAGAAAACAACAGTATCAGAAAAAAATCCACCATCTTTAAAAGTTACTTTAAAAATTGAGACATTTCCTATTCATGGAAGCTGTAATATTTTGTAAAGGACAGATAGACTTCTGACCACAAAGGATAAATGATTTTGATTAAAGCAAATCTTCCCACTGTACAAGTGGGAGATACTCATCTCTGAGCAAATACCTGCACCTCTGCATAAAAGACAGTTTTTGAAGATAACTGCTGAAAATGACAAATTAACTTGGGGTACTGCCTGACAGAGGTAGAGGGACACAGGGGCCTATTATTAAAAGAAAAAACTTTGTTTTGTTTTTTTTCCCCTCCGGTTCAACTGAATCAGACCACTCAACTGAAATGCAGCTTCTGAAATGAGAAATCAGCTTAAAATAACTTCTGCCAACTTCAGCTGACCCTACCGATTTATCTTCGTGTTTAGATGGATACCACCACCAAACTGCCTTCTCCAAGGAGTAACATAAGAAAGATACTTCTCTTCTTTGTTACTGGCTGGCAAGAAGAAGGTTTAATAGGTAGTGTCATTTTATTTAAAAGTCCAGTGAGTTTACTGTTTAAAAACATTTGTGAGAAAGCTTGGGCTCAGAGATGGATTTTGCATTATCTTAGAAATGAGAAAGCAAAAGTAATCTCGTGTTGACTTGCTTTAGTGAAAATTCTATGGACACAATAAAGTTTCCAGCCGCTGGCCCTTAATTCAATTCACTGTAGTAAATAGCTGTTGTGAAAATTTTATAGGTGAAAATGCGACCCTTTTGAGGATTACCATGTGATAGATTCTGCCAATTAGATCATCAAGAGAAAAAAAAAAAATCACAACACAACCTCCACTGTGTACACTGCCTGACCCTTCTTCACAGTCCAGAACTCTAATTTGCCATGAAAATCAGCCTGATACTTTCTGTGGGAAGAAAAGAAAAAGACAAAAGAGAAATGATCCCACCCAAATCCCTCCTTCCTGACCGTTAATTGTAGCTTGCCAGCAAATTAATTTTTGAGAGTACCAAATCTCTGGTTTCTCAGGCAGATTCAGAATAGTTATACATCAGTGCTCTTGATAGCTGGGTCAAGTAGTTCATAACTTCCCACTCCAGGGTTACTGAAAAACAGTAATTTAGTTTAAAAAGTTCAGAAGCAAAAATTAACCTATCTTTGCTCAAGCTACCACTTACAAGTAACATTGTGTTTCTACATATACAGTTTTATATGCAAAAACTGAAATGGTAATTAATTTATTACAATGGGCTATTTTTATATGTGATAGTAATGGCTGAAAGATTAAAGGCTTTTCTGGTTTAAAGAATAATAATAATTTTTTTTTTAAGATCAAAAGGAGATTGGGAAAATGATTTCTGTAAGAAGCAGTAGTCTTCTGAAGCAATGTCATTTACTTTTAGCCGTGATGTGATTTCCTTTGGATATAAATGTGCTGAACCTCAATCAGGATGCAGAGCAGCCAGTTAAAGGGGAACTTCAAAAAGCCCTGAAAAAGGGAAACCTGTGTAAAAGTTCACAGTAATTTCTGCATACAGTTCTGAAAAGGAAAAGACTTTGTATCGTGAGTTCTCAATTTGCAATTTAAGGTGCACTGTTCATCTAAGATGCTTTTCTAAGACTGCTTTTTGCTTTAAGATTCAGACAGACAAAAATTAGCCTTTAGATGTTTTCTCTTTTTAAAATTCTGTTTCTTCTTACATTTTGGAAGCCTGAAAGTCTTTAAAATGGGGCCTTCTTTACGTAGCTTTTTAGAGAAAAAGAATAGCATCTAACTGTATCATTTCCCTCACTTTTAATATGAAATTTTAGAAAAGTAATTCACTTCAGTAGATAAGAATGACTAATCCTTCAAAAATATGGATGAAGAAAATTGATAATAGCTAGAATGAAGCTTTAAAAGAAAGTATATCTTATCTTGACACCATTTCAATATTTTAATATGTTTCAAATATCTTTCCAATTATGAAAAAATAAAGAGTATGATTTTAATAAAGTACTAGGAAACTTCCAGGAGGCATAGGTAGCTTAATACAAGTCATATGCAAATACAGCCCTGTCACTTTGTTATAAATATATGGCATATGTAAAAACATAGAAATATACTATTTTTAAAATTCTTTTTTGAAAATGGTAATTTTCATCTCAGCTATATTTTGAAATAAATATAATAAATATAAATAAATATAACAACTTGCCTAACATAATAAAATGTAAACAGGCAATGACAGAGAAACATAGAAGAAAAAACAGAAGTGAAAAAAATTGGGTGGGAAGTACCTAAGAGCAAGTCCTTTTGGCAAAATATTGACAGATGTAATGAAGAAGTACTAGTAGAGGATGTTAATACAGTAGCTTATACTCTTGCTGAACACTGAAATATTGGGTCTTATAAAATGAATTAATATAAGACAAGACAGTCACAGATTCCAGGAGTGACAAGTTGTCAGTCTTCTCTTCAAGCCAGATCACATGCTTGTAAAAGCTATAACTCAATTCAGAGTGCAAGAAACCATAAAGAATCAACAATGTAATTTATATGCTAGCAGCAAAGAAGACACCACATCGGATAACACTGATATAGAAAAGTTGAGAAAGACAATTTTGAAAGGAGTAGTAGACCCCATACAGCTATAACACAGGAAACCAAACTGGCTTTGTAACAGAGAACAGACTGTGGAAAATGTAGTGAGGCATCAGGCCAAACAAGGAACTAAATTTCCAACAAGAGACGGGGACGTAGCAGGTGTTACAAAAATAATATTTTCCAACAGCACTGAGGTCACTGAGTACAATCCATGATGGGATGCAATCATCTGATAATAATCTCCTGGGAAATAATGTCATTAGTACAGACCACAGGGATGATTCTAAATAGATAAAATATTACACATTAAGCTGCTTCAGTGCAGAAGGGGACTTCTTCTTTGGCAGTCTCCTTCTATCCCATTTCCCATCGATACAAGCAGAATTATGATCCTGCTGTGTACTGCACATGAGGAAACAATTCCGTGCAGAATTGCAGTCCCTTGCTGGGAAACCGTGGAGGTTCTAGCAGCAGCGATGTAAATGTCTGTTTCATCATTGCTGCCTTAATCTCTACTCAAATGCGCTCCCACAACCCCAAACCCAGCATTCAGAACACACCTAATAACAAGATTGATCTAATAAATAGGTAACCAGTCTGTGGAAAACCAAGTACTTGAGGAACCATTTAAAAGCTGAATCAATCTTTTAATAACAGAGATAAAGCAGGTTTGTCATGATTCCACTGTGAGGTGGGTGCTCCATGGCTGTTTAAGTATGGGATTATTTTTAAGGCTTGTCATGTTTTGGTGCTATCTGTCAGATTCTGTTCCCTAAAAGCTTTAGGGGATGATGGTGCTCCACAACACTGTAAAGGGACTGGCTAGCAATTATGCAAGTTATCTAACATCAGGGCTCTAATAGGGATAAAAGTATGGAAAATGACTCTTTAATAACTATCTAAAATGCATATGCAAGCTTTTCTACTCTTTGCAGCATGGGGTGCCTAAATGCCAAACAGCACGTCCCAAAATGAGCCCAGCTCCAACCTAATGTTCTCCACATTCTCGTTCCTTAATATCCTTCTCTGTGTTTATATTCTGTTATACTGAAAAAACACCAACAGTAAATGAAGATACCGCACACAAGTCCTTGGTTGGTTAAATACATAACTTTAAGCTTTGATAAGTGACTTCTAGTTTTGAGTAAAGCAGACAGACAATTATGCAATTACATATTATTCTTGTTCAAAGTACACAGTGAAGTTCTAGCTATACAGTTACTGAAATTCACTGCTGATGCTTTAAAACACCCAGAATTTTTATTGTTGCTTTCTCCTGCCACACTGTAGTATTTGATACTGTGTTTTGATCTTTTGACTTACACAAAAATGTTATTTTCTTAAATGCAGAGAGAAGTATGGACACATTTGACCGTTTTTCTTGGCTATTGAGCAATTGTTTGAAATCTATTTTTATAAAGTAATATGTAGATGACTATCTAAGATTAATACCTTAGAAAATTAATGTGATTATTCCACTAAAATTAGAACTACCCATATCAAGAGGGGGAAAAAAAAGCATTTAAAATAAACATAAGACAAAATTCCACATCAAGAAATATTTTTCCTTCAGGGTTCCACAACACAAGAAAGGAATTGTCTAATTGTTTAAGTCCACATTCTTTACATCTGAAAGAACTAAAAAGGTAAGCTAGCACATCCGTTGCAGGGCAAGACTAACATTTTCCTGTCCATATATTAGTTACCACTTTGAACATGAAATTAAATGTACTAATGAGTTCTTACTTAATAATTTGTTTTATATTTTGGCATCAGGAAAAGAGAAAGCTGAATAGCCCTACCATCCTAATAGATGGCTTGCATTACATATATAAAACATGTACAAACATGTATCAAAGTCCACTCTGGTATAAAACTTTCTTCCATGTAAAGCTGAAAAGAGATTTTTACTTACAAAATTCTCATGAATTTTAGAAGCTTGGTCAGCTGAAACTGATTATAAATGCAAATTCTAAAACAGTAAGAATAAAGCTCAATGATCTACATGCTCAAGAAATAAAAACAGAGGTTATCAGTCTGAACACGAAACTGAACGCAGAAAGAAAAGGAATAAATACAGGACCAGCTAAAACTATGCTCAAAAAAAGGAAAAAAAAGGAAAAAATAAAAAAAAAGAAAGAAAAATTGCTAAGGATTAATTATGTGCATACATAATATTTTGGGAAAGGAGGGGTCACAAGAACAAGGTCCATGTCACAAGAACAAGCTCCAGCATAAACACACTACTGATGATGACAGATTTGATCATGGCAGTCCTAGACTACCATTATTATCAGAGCACTTAATAAGCTGAGGTACAATCAGAGTTTTAAACTTTGAGCTCTAAATGTGGCCTGATTTTCTACCACTGCTGTTAATCATTAAAGATCACATGCCAATACTGAATCAATTAGCATTATATATCTCAAAATGTTGAATGAACTCCCCACCCTAACAAGGACATCCCCCAAAGAGCAGAATTTATAGTGACTAAGGTTAATGCTGACAACAATCGTCTTCCTGCTACTGTCTCACCAAAATGTAAATAAAAACACTTCTTCAAAAATCTTCCAAAAAAACATTTTTTTTTATCAGTTTGCTCTTTCTCTTCCATATCAAGGGATGGCAAGACTCCTATGACTCCTTTATTTTTTACTTCTGTTTTCCTGGTCTTTTACTCACAGATTTCAAGCTTCTTCCCTGCATAGTTCAGACACACCAGTAGTGGCGGAAAGACAAAGGGAAAACAGATGAAGAAAATTTGAATGCAAATGAAATCTTACAGATAACCCTTGAAATATGGTACTGTGCAAATAAATACTACATTCCTAAGGTTCTTTTCAGTAAGTGCCACCTGCGACCACTGGTAGAAAATAAAACAATCTGCAGCATATTAATTTTCGCCTTAAATACAGAGATTAAATAGAACCTGCTAATATAGCTTGCACATAAACCTGGATAAATCTCAGTAACTGAGTTGTCTATTTTCATGCATTATAAGCAAACATTTCTATGTGCTTTCATTAATCTGGTCTTTTGTTAATTTTACTTTACCATTATTGGCTAATAAATATCAAAGCACACCAATATCACAATCCTTAAAAATACAGTAATTAAATACTTTAGTGACGCCCAACAACCCAATCTCACTCTTCAGACAAAAGCTAAAGCAAGCAGATAGGCTGTGATTTAATATTATATCCATGTATCTGAAATAGAGCTTTACAGCATGAAAATTCATCTCTCTCTGATTCTGCTCATGAGCCTACGAGAGGAAAGGTGAAAACTCCCCAGATTTCGCCAAAGCTCTCAGCTAATTTTTTTCAAAACCAGAGGTTTTAAACACAGAAGGTTTTTGAACACAGAGGTAAGCCTCAGAACATATGGGTGCCCATTGACCCAGCCAAACCTAAATCTCCAAGCCTCCAAAGAATTTCTGCTAAAGATTATTGCTTTAAAAAGAAAGCTGACACTGAGGAACTATTTTAATGCATATTTCAGTGTGTCTTTACTCTGAAAATGAAGGCAATCCCATAACTAAATTCACATTTATAACATCCTTTTACATATCAACCACGATCTGTAATGATTGCAGTCCTAGTAATAACAATTGCGCTGACACCTGAATAGCTTAATAAGAAAAGGCAGTTTTATATTACCATAGTACACTGCTTTGCTTTTTTTTAAGGATGAATTATAAATTTGGAATTACTATAATTTTTTTGAAAAGTATAGACATTTGATGAAAATGTTAATAAAGAGTGTAATGTTGGGGTTTGGAGCTGTACAAAAGAGAAATGAAAATAGAGCACAAAATTGGACTAGCTCTACTGACAGAAAACGTAGAGAAGCAGCTGCAACAAACCAGTGGTATGTAATGCTATCATCTATATACAGTTTTCTGGGACACTGAGGCAGAGAAAGAGAGAAATGTTAATTTATTCTTTTTCTTTATGTTCAACATATTCACTGCCATTTGTCAGTGTATGTCCTGCATTTTCTTCTATTTTTTTGTACTCTGTTGCTAGATTCAGTATTGATTCAGGGCTGCAGTTTACAGCTATCTAGCTTACTTTGCTATTGGGTGAAAAATATTTGGATATAAAATCCATCTCAAACAGTGTCAAGGTAGCAATATGCATTACCGTAATAATTACTCTGGTGGCTGGTAAGACAACAGGTAGCAATCAACCATTTTTGCATTGATGGGGTGTTGTACAAAGCACTGGAGATATCACTCTAATTTGGCACATGTTAGCACATTACCCAAAACTGTGGTTGTAATGTGCATCTGCTTCTATTGAAAATAAACAAATAGGGAATGGGCACAGAAAAGGAGTGTACACTTGCTTTGTGTAAAAGTCTAAGCAAATAACTAAACACACACAAAAAAGTATCTAGTGAAGCTAAAGCAAAGGACAGTAGCTGTTCCAATTAATTGATGCATTCTTTCCTATCACATCAAAAGCACAGCTGTTGAAAGGAGTAACTCTGAAAGTAAGAATGAAATTGCATTGGCCTACACCAGATTTGAATTTGATTTCTGCTGGTACTGAATATGTGGAAGGCTGAAAGCCTGGAATAGTGTTGATCAAAGCAAAGTCATTTTCCCCTCCTGAAGGTCAAAAACCAGTGACCCTATACCTATCCTTTAGGCTTTTTCTGTTGCTTAAGTTTTTTATAAGAAACCTTATAGACTTTACGCTTTTCTACATTTGTACAGATGCACACTTGTAACTCCCACCCACCTATCAGAAGAATACTGAGGTGAGAGAAAGTTGCATTCCATAACGATATGAAATATGGTCCCACCTTATTCATGCAATGATTCATAGCTGGGAGGAAGGACTCCAAATTCATAAGACTGTGGGCTTCCATGAGTAGCTCAGAAGTGTTAAGACCTTATGACCCTTAAAGTTAGTCCTGTGTCTGCAAGGGTGTCCTTATTTTTATAAAGCTGGAAAGCTGCCAGGAAAGGCTTTATAAAGAATAATGAATATCAGAAGCATTAAAAAAAATAATAAATCTTTTTACTCTGGCCTTCATCAGTCATTCATAACCAGTGCAGCTTCTCCCAGCTTTCTGCTTTACAGAAGCACATCCCAGAAAAGCATGTCTTGATATAACACGAGATCCTGAGACAAAATAAGAGAGCAGTGGTACTGAAAGTGTGTAATCTCCCACACCAAAAAAATATTTCTTTCTTTCCTGACAATTGCATTAATTCACAATAAAACAAATCATACTGCTTTCTAAACCACAACTTCTGCTAAATAATGTTCCTTCATAATTTAAGCCTTGGGCTCTTTGCTGCCTCAGGCAAGTGATGAAATGAGACTTCTTATCTCCATCTTATTAATTTGTTCCTGATTAACGCTTTAAAACAGAGAAAACATATTTGCCTCAAGCTTTCATTAAGTAGCCATTTTTTTAGCTCTCAGGTCTCTGCATGTGTTGGGTTTCCCTCTCTTTTTCCTGAATTTTTGCTTTGTTACATTTTATTTCGCTATATCTTTCTGTTTACGCTTCAAAATTATATTACTCTGGTATTTATCTTTCCATCTTTTTCTACATAATTCACTCAATTTTTTTCCTGTACAGCCTCTTTCAGTCTCTTCTCTGGTCCTGTTAGCCTTCCACATCAATCACCTTCTCCCTTCTATACTTTTGTCAATTCCTGTCAGGACCCTGTAGACTTAAATACACAACCTCAACAATGCATCCTTCACCTACACTAACCTCTTAAGCTTACATCTCTTCTCCACACGTGCACACTCATGTCCACATCCACACACACACATACAAACACAAGGATTCCCTGGAAGCAGAGACGTAATCCACATCTATGAAACAATTTATCTTCCCCACATATACTCTCCATCATGTGTATCTTTCCTCCTCAAAAGCATAAAAAGGGGATGTAGAAAGGAAAATCAGAATCTTTATCCTTTTTCTGTAGAGGCAAAATCATTAACTCTGCTTTTCAGCTTAATTTGCTGGCCAGTGTTGGACCAGGGGCATACATGTTAGTTACAATTAGATAATTAGGGAGAAGTATATTATCAGACTATGTATAATTGCCTGCTTATGGGGAATGAGTTAAGTGAAGACATTTTAGAGAAAACCAGGATAACATGAAGCAAACGGAAGCAGCTGCTACTTCAGGAAAAGGTTTTCTATCTTACTACCCGAGTTCATCTCTACTTGCACTCCGCTTTCCTACCACCGCAGCCCCATACACAATTAAGTTCAGCACTTCCGCATCCAGTATAGACAGGCTGCCACCCAGCAAGTTGAGATTGTTGCCTAGACCAGGTTTTGCAACACTGGACGTGACTGCCTGGTTTTGTTCTGGAATTGCCAGTACTGCTACCATTTTAGAAAGACTTCCATGAAAAGGCAACACTCGTTTGCCCACAAAAGTGTCCTCTCTTTTGTTTATATAACTAATTTGAGTTAAATAAGTTATTTATTTCTCTGTGTTCAGTTTTCCAGGCTTGCAATAAGCTGAGACACATGCCTCCAATCACCTTAACAGTGTCATTTATTTTGACAAAGTCTAATAGAAGTTATTTTGATGAAAGAGAGTGAACCGTATTAAAACTGGACAATCTGGTCTTAGCTGTGACAGGTTTCAGCATGCCATGCAGAATAAAAATAATTGGAAGTAGAAACAGATCTATTTTTCCTTTCCAAACTTTGGAGATGTCCAATTGATCTACTAGCTTAAAAAAATATATAGAAGAAAAGTAAAATGTCAATTACAGTGTCATCTATCTCTGTCAATTGTAAACATATTTGCCATGCATTGCTACAAACAGCTGTGCAAGATCAATCACTTCATCCAGGACTCCTAAGCCAATTAAGGAATCTTGTGGATGGATGAAGGTTTTTTCTTTTTTTCTTACAGTAGAATGTAGTGCAATTATATCAGGTGTTCAAAAACCTGTGTGTATGTGTATGTTTTAGGAGACCAAAGAAAAGTAGTGTATTTCTATGGCACCTCTTCAGCAAAAAATACTTCTTTTCTCAGTGTCTCTTTAGCTGTAATTTAATCTGTACTTGAGAATAAATTTTCAGCTAATAGTTCCCTAACTGCAGGTCACCTACCCTACAGAAAAGTTTCGCAAAATATAAGAAAAAAAAAAAATTTGTGATTTTACATGAGAATAAAAGTACATGTCAATTTCTATTCTAATTAAAATCATATGTCGCCTGCCTGAGATACAAAATTTTAGTCAGTCTGTTTCCTAACCCACATTTGTAAAGGTGACTTGGGAATTCAGATGACTGAATTTTAGATCTTTGAACTGAAAGGATCAGATTTTCAGAAACTGCTCTGAATCCTTTCACTAAAAAGCAGTTTTGTAGCAATAGAAACAAAGAAAAACCTCAGGCTTGTATACATCAACTGTTTGATGCAGTTGGTAGAATTCCTGAAACAGGAATATGTTCAGCAGATACTTCTGTTCTACATCTGGAATAGCAGAAAAGCAAATATCCATCATGGTGATGTTGAAGAAAAGGAAAGGAGGATCTAGTCGCTGCTAAAAGAAAGTATTTTAAAACCAACAGTGGCAAAAACTTTATCCAAGAGTCTTAAATGAATTAGCTTTGAAGACTGATAAACCACTAATGATACTTTTAAACAAATCTTGGGAAATTAAAAACATTCCAGAGACAGCACTGTCCTGCCAACACTATCCTAATATATTCAACTTACAAAAGAGGTCACCATAGTGAAGCACAGACAGATCAGCCTGGTGACTATCCCCTATGAATTAGTAGAACTATCAGTATATAATAAAATATTGGTAGCTAAAGTCATTTATAGTTAATTAAACAGATGACTGGATGGAGTGTAGCTGAGGTGGATAAAGCAGAGAGGAAAAGAGAAGGTAAAGAGAGATCAGCTACTGGCTATGTCTTTCAGGTTAAGAACAAGAGGCATCAAATGAAACTACCAAAAAGAAAATTCACCAAAAAAATACGAAGCTGCACTTAACAAAACTTGCAGTTAAGTAAGATAACTTCTTAACACAGGATTTTTGTGGGTGTTAAGTTTATATAGGTCCAAAAAAAGCACTAGGCAAGTTCAGGGAAGAAAAAGACAGGAAACTCAGACATAGAAATGGTATCTTTAGCTCTAAGCTCCAAATTGCTGAAAGCATGTGGAGTATTCCAGAAAAATATTGCTATTTGCATTCTTATATTCATTCTGAAGCATAAGGTATCTGATTCTGGCCTAGACACAGATTAATGAGCTAGAGAGATCTTTGATGTGGTCTTTCTCATAATTCTCTAGCAATCAGAATCACCTATTAAAATGGTTTTAATCTAAGAAAAGCCATAAAAATACAGAAGACACCTAATACTTCAAATATTACAGAGTGAACAGAAGGCAGAGTATTCAGAAGTTTTGATAAATGAATGCTTACTACAGGTGAAAAAAGGAAAATACCTCTTTTCATGTGTGTAAAGGCCAAAAAAAAAAAAAAAAGAATACTTTAATATACAGTCTTAGAAAGACCACTGTGTTACTGTGTTAGACAGTACATTTTTCTCCTCCACATTCATAAGGTTGCAAAAAAGTATTAAAAAAGGTTTGAAGAAATATCTCCTACCTATCCCCAGAGCTGGGAAACAGGGTTTATGATACAGCGCTTTCAGAACCTCAGATAATTCAATGTTCTGAAAACAAAGCTAATAAATGACAGAGGACATACATGTACACAGATAAAACCATCTGGCTATGAAGACAAACGAAGCATTTGAAGGCAAGGAATAAGACACAATTTCCCAGCTAAGAGGGAAACCAGCACAGATTGAGCCTACAAGGGAATTCACAACCTGCTCATGTATTTTGGGGGGCTAGCAGTCACCCCTAGCACCCCCGTCATTCTCTTTCCAGTCTTTGATGCCTCCTGCTCCCTGCACCACTACGCACCTGCAACTCTGCAACTCCCAGCTGCTGGGACTGATTTGTAGTTGCTAAAACTGTTGATTTCTTTGGCTTGCCCTTCTCACAGCAAACCTGGCTAGGAGCCTTTTGAGAGCTGTCTATCATTTGGAGTTGTTAAAAATAAATAAATAAATAAATAAATAAATAAATAAATAAATAAAATTATCTTTATACCTACCCCAAAGCTGGGCTGGCTGTGGCCTTGGAATTTTTGAACTGATGAGCCCTACTGTTAATCCTTTCCAGCCCTGGACTTTAATAAGATGAAGGTTGCCAGACTGTCTGTCACGTGCCTGTGATACTTGTGACTGCGTATTAAAGACAACAATTATTGTTAGCTTTCTGCATAACGGTTTAACACTGTTGTCTTCTTGGATGAAGCTTTTATGTATGGATGCTAGATTTTACCTGGGTGGAACAGAGGACTTGTTTTGCCTGAGGAATGATAAATTGGCCAAAGCTGAAAGCAGGTTATTGAAAGGGGTGAACTACTGCAGTGAGGGTTTTTTCAGTTATTGCATCTGATCTGCCCTTCTCACATGTTTACAGTCCCTACGGCTATACTTAATGGTGCAAAAAGGCATGCTAGTCTCCTAAATTGAGGGAATATTCCTTACCTATATGCCAAATATGTGGAGGGTAGTGGTCTAGGAACCCTATACTCTGATTTCCACAGAAAGAACACATGGACATGTGAACTTGGCAGGTCACTGACAGATTCCATTATTTGGACAATCAGGAGATTTTGCTTAATCCATGTATAACCACCAACAACCAGATTTGGTGTCAGGAAGAAATTTCTCTGAAAAAGTATGTTCAAAGTAAAACATAACTTGGACTATTTCCTTTTCAGGCTTTACTTACCTGCTGAAATCATTTATGTTTATCTCACTTAACCAATGTCTTGACACCAAAATCTCTGGGGTCGCTGCTGTCTCAGCTTTGTGTGCTAAGGAATGAAGTCCTTTAGTCTAATTAAGATCTCCGGGCTTCATGTAGTGTGAAACATAAAGGCCTGTGATATAAAAGAGGTTGGATTAGATGAAATAATCCCTTCTGACCTTAAACTCTACGAAATTAAAAAAGTTTTACAAACTCCAGTTAACTGTGGTGTATATCAATAGCCTGCGTTCTGAGACATGGCTCCTTGATTTCATCTTAGTTCTGCAATGTCAGCTTTACTGAGTTTGAACTGTGGCAGCTTGCCTTTGATACTCTGGCCTTGTTTTAAATAGCTTCAGAGAAAATTTGTATAGATGGAATGACGCTGAAACAGCCCAGATTCAATAAAATAATAATAAAAAAAAGAATTACCTAATTCTTTATTCTTTTAGAGGATTGATCTTAGCAGAGTCTTTGGATTTGGAAGCTTTATATAATAGTTTCAGGACATGTGGGTAGCTGGAGAATTTTATAATTTTTTTTAACTTTTCTTACAGCTCCTACTATGACAATTTAGAAAGCTGGAAAAAGGTGTTATCTGCTTAATTCAGAAACATTCACAAAAATGCAAAGTATTAGGTAGCATTTACCAAGAAACATAATAAAGCTTTTGGAGCTGTACACCTTTTATATGCATGTCACATGAATATTCAGTCAAATATATAAATTTAGGGTATCTGTTACTTTTAGTAGATTGATCTATTATTTGAGATCAAGGTACAGATGACAAGAAAGGCATATCAAATTATCAGACCTTTTATATTATTCTTGTACAGAATATACTGCAGGTAGTCATGTTTGTTTCTGTTCCTCTTGGCAGTTTGCTTTCTTTCTATAGGAAAAGAAAAATTTAAATTTCTCTTAGTTTTGTCACTCTATATGCTTTGATAAAGTGCTTCATCACTGAGGCATTACAAATAACGCTTTGCACTTCAAAAAGAGTTTTTGATACTCTAATACCAAACCTATGCAGTATCCAGAATCTAAGAATTACAGTGAAATGCAACTAGAAGATATGAGAAGTCAAACAGATTCAGTGTAACTCTACATTTCTTAAGTACCTAACTGGCTCTATAATATATTCAGGCTGGTGAGAGAACAGAAAGTATTGCT
Organism: Falco punctatus; assembly: GCF_963210335.1. NCBI lineage: Eukaryota > Metazoa > Chordata > Aves > Falconiformes > Falconidae > Falco > Falco punctatus. The sequence goes on along the minus strand of NC_137580.1, from coordinate 8,163,467 downwards.
ACCTTATTTCAGGTACTATTTCAAAGCAGGTGATTCACCAATTTCTTTAGGTACATTTTTAGAGCAAAATTTTGAATCTAACTCCTGAAACTCCTTTGGAGAAAAAAAAATTAAATGTACCAGGGGCAAGGTTTCAAACAAAGGTCAAAGAGGAAGTAATAATTGCCCACTAAAAGCATGCTTGGTTAGTTGAGAGGAGACTGATGCAAAGTTCTGCAAATCTCCTGCTATACACTTCGGAATATTAATAAATCGGATGAATCGATTTAACTTGTCAGATATTCTGAACTCAAGTTGAAATTCCGTCTTCCAAAAAGACTAGGACTCTTTACCTCCGCTTTCTCCCCCTTCCTGCCTTCTCCCCTCCCTCCCTCCAAAAGGACATACACAGCAGTCCTACATACCAGGGAGTTTTACCTGTCTGGGTGAGGATACACTTCTCTCCAGATTTTCTACAAAGTAGTTCTTTTCAGCCAGATTCTCTGGAATAGCTGATAGGCAAGTTGCTCACAATCATCCATTCAAAACTATCAGTGGGCAGGAGACCCAGCTGTTTAGCCTCTGTACAATCTCATTCCACAATAGGGTATAAAAGACTTTCCCTTCCCCAAAAAAGAAAATCTCAGCTCATTTTTGGCATTCTTTAGCATTCTCTGTTCTGCTCTTACTGCAAGGGATTAAAAATCCCTGTAGCACTCTTTTTTTTTTTTTTTTTTTCTCAGCTATATCACTTGGCACAATGAAAGACGTCAGTTCTCCCTACAAGCTCTACCTTATCTATGCTTAAACCAGCACAGCTACAATGCTACTGTTAAAAGTTTAAAATGCAATATAGGACAGCCAGGTTTCTCCAGAGCAGGGTTTGGATGTTGACAACAGAGCAGAGAAGAGGACTGCAATAACTTGAGTTCCCAAGTTTAAAAGAAGTGTACCTGTCTCACTGATTATTTGGCTTGGCTAAAGAAATGATGTGTAGGTCCCAGTCGTAGTGATAAAGTTAATCTTCTGTGTCTCAAATCAGTCAAGGCTCGAAATAAGCTCAACACAAAAACACACAATCCAAGTAAAGTTTAATTTTAGATCCATGAAATTCCCAAAACCCTAGCTGTGACTAAGATGAGTCGTATATATCCAGTGCTTGGGAGTCTCTGGTGCTTTCCCTACAGGAACTTGTGCAAATGAATGCTGTTTCTGAAATGATTTGTTTCAATTAGGAAACTCCCTTTAATTCCTTTCCATGTTAAAAGGCTGGTATTTTAAAAGAACAAACTACAGAAGAGATGTGATTCACAACCACACTTATCTGTTAGTCAGACAACAAGCTCATCAATGATAATAAGCAAACAGGAACTAAAGATCCGAACAAAAAGCATGAGAAGTGAGGAGATGAGTAACTTCTTGAAAAGCAGAAGAAAAACTGCCAGGAAACTTCTAATTAGCTTACAGACTGCAGCGAGCCCTAAGCAAACTGAGGAACGGGAAAGACGATTCTAAAGTATACATATTTGGAAGGTATGGCAGCACCCTTAAAAGATAAACCTACCACACAGGTGGTTTTTTTATGACTACTTTACACAAATCTATTTTCTAATCAAATGATAAAATATCTTTGAGATATTAATATGCACTACCAATTAATATCCTTAAAGTTGACTGAAATTACAATGACTTTAAAAATTCAATGGATAAAAACATTGAAAGCAGAAATCACTGAAATGGTATCAGTCATGTTCTGTCTTTCATCTGGTTCCACCTTCTGTATATAACCATGGCATAACTTTAATGAAAAATGCATGTTTTTATCAGATGAGCTTGTTAAATCTAATTTGAGATTATATCTAATCTAAAGGAAGAATATCTGTGGAAAAAATGACACATTTGCTTCAGTCTCTGGATCTTTTAGCAACTGCTGAGACATTTTCTCCAGTATGTGGAAAAAAAGGAAAAGAAAAACCAAAATCCCAGATTCTGAATGTGAGTACATTAAGCCTTTGGAAGTGATTTGAAAGCATTCTTTAGAAAACCCGGAGTGAATAACCTGAGCATCTGAGGGCACCAAGCAATGCAAAAAAAAAAAAACCACCCAAAAAACAACCCCAAAACAAAACCAAATGTCTGTTGTTTCTAAGTGACCCATCTGACTTCAGTAAAAAGCCCCTAACAGAAGACAACTGGTGTTAGAAAACACACATTTGAGTTGCCACAATGAAAGATATAAACACCTAAAGCTGGTGGTGACTTATGGGTTTATAAGAACTGGCCACCTCTTCTCAAAGTTAGCATTCTACATTTCTAAGAAAATTTCCAGTTATGGAAGAAGAGAAAGTGGGAACCATGTATTCTGCCAAAAGATCTTAACTTGTTCAACATCTGTAATGACAAAGAAAGCAAAAACTCTACTAAGCTGAGCATTACGCACATCATTCAGGTTTGGTTTCAAGGACATCTTGCTGGACAAATTCCAAGTTCAAATTATCCAGAACAAAGACTGTGCTTGAAATCACTTACAATCTACAGTGGGAAGGCCCTCCTTTATGAGATAGGTAATCCCAGGGAGTTTGGAATTCAGCAGAAGACAGAAGCTGAATTTCTTTTGGACAACTTAAATATAACTCTGAACTACGTGCAATCCCTGCAGCTAAAGGCTTGAAATCGACTATGTAAAATCATCATAAAGAAGATGTATTGACTTCTCTTGAATTATACTGTAAAGGTGTACCAGAAGAACCTAAGTTACCTTTTCCAACAGCTTTATCTGAAGCTAGGCAAGATGGACTGCTGCCAAAAAAAAGGGTGGGTTGGTTTTTGGGGGTTTTTTTTGGCTGAACTCTTCTGGAAAGCCAGAAACCTTGAGTCTGCTGTAATTCTGTTCCCAGTTCCCCAGCTGCAGTTACCATTAGAAGTTCATTGTGAATTTTCAGGATTCAAATATTGGACCAGTGTTCTTAGAATCAATACATTTGCTCTAAATAAAGCAGAATTAAGTCTGGATAAAACTTGAAGATGTCCAAGCTTATCTTTGAGGGATATCATTGCTGTTTTAACTCCCAAGCACTCTGAGGTTCCTAGTATACAAATAACACTGCTGATTAAAATTATTTTTGAGTCATTCAGTTTTTGTCTTCTGGGAAAGATTTAGTCTTATCTGGAAATATAATCTGAAGTTAGCCAATTTCACAACACTATAAAAACATTATCAAATTCTTAGAACACTCCTGTCAGGTCATCAGGTATCCAATGTCCCTGATTTTACAGATGGAGAAATTGAGCTATAGAGGATTTGTAGAACTTGCTTGAAATCATGGATGAAGACTGGCAGAGACAGGGTTAGAAAGAGTGTCCTGCTTTCAGAGCTAAGTCCTGCTTATTCTGGGTAACTACCAATGAATGAAGCAAAACTGCCTTGCTTTGAGTCAAAATATAGGGACTGGTATGAGATAGCAATTAAGTGCACAGCCAAAACTTCCGAAAGAGTGGACACTGGACACTTCAGAGCATATGAAGAAAATGTATCTTAAAGATAGCTGGAAGTATGAAAAACAGTATTCACATGAATAACAATCCTCAACAAAAGGGAGTTACCTGTAAAAGTCATCATCTGAGGAATGAGGATTCAAATAAAATATTTTTTTTCTACATCGAGAGAACGATTTGAACTTGTGCACAGACCATTGGCATTCTCAGCCTTCCCAGAGCCCACACATCATAAAGCCACATCTTGTCCTCCAGCTACTGCCGTTTCCACTAATATAACACGGAGTACAACACCTGAACACAAATTATTCAATAAAAGGCAATATAGAGCTGGATGGCTGTGTGGGGATTCTAGGGAGGCTAAACTTGGGGAAAGCTTCATCAGTACCCCTCCTTGGGCAAGAAGGGACGTGCATTTAAAGCAGCCTTTAAAGTACACTCTGTGGTACCTTAGGTCTACCCAAGAGCATGGTACAGAAGTTATTTTCTTCTTTCACTCCTTGCCCAGATGAAGGGTGACTGTGTTGTAACTAAAGTCTGCAGCTTTCAAATACAGCTTCACACCCCATTTGGGGCTACCAGTACTCACAACCGGTCTACAAAACTCTACGTATATAGCATAGTTCTAGAGACAAGTAGAAGTAACACTGTGAGTGGCATTGGCCTGCCATTGTGACTATAGCTTCAAAAATCTATAGAAAAGAGCTGCTGGTTACCCACATAGAAACATGGGGTTCAGTGCTTTATCTGGCTTTACTTTGCCCAGTATATTGCTGCAGATGGTTGGCAAACAGGATTTCTGTGCTGCTTCTCACAGACAAGCATCTGAAACAAGTAATGTCATAGCTACAAAATGATAGATAAAAAGGAGCTAGAGAAGGTCCTGTGAGTATTAAAACAGCCCTGAAGTAATGAAGTGCTGTAAAGTCCTTTGCACAAATAAGAACTCAAAAATAGCTAAGATGTTGAGTACACTATGTCAACAATGATCTCAGTGACATATTACTGCCTTCATTTGTCTGACCTTGGACAGGGGGAGAAGTATCAAGGACAGTAGATAGAAGACATGCTTCTAGTGGGGTAAAAAGGAAAAACTGCAACTGTTATTCTTTCCTGGCAAAAATAGGTTTGGATAAGGTATAACATGGACACCAGTTAGAGTAGAATAAGGAAAATATTGAAATTAATGCTCTAAGCATGTATAGAGGTGGAAAACAACAAAACGTATGAGGGGAAAAAAATATTCTTATTGTAATGTATTAAGCTGACTTACTCTCTTATCCTTTCAGGAGAGTGCTTTTTCTGCTGCCTTAACCTTTCTATACACAGATAGAGTCCTACTGAATTCAGGCTGCTGGTCATAGGCTTGTTGATTTGTCTACACATCCCAAGCAGTAAAGCTGATGCTTTGGTATGCAGTACGCAGTAGTTTATTATACCTTGAATAGAAAACGGGGCTTAGTCTGCAACAATGTCACTAATGTCTTTTAACCCACAGCACTGGTCACTACGTAAATCTTGATCATGCTCTGCATTTCAGAACTGCTTTGTCCATTAGCATTCTTACTTTCAATAAGTTATGCTTTCACAACATCTTTTTTTGTAAAAGAACGTGTTACTACAGATTCTTGGAACAAGATCAGGCTCAAGAATAATTATCTCAGCCACCATTACAATCCGAGTAAATAAAAGCAGATAAATAATCAAAGCATTAGTAGAATTAATATGGAACAGGCCACAATTTTTCAATAAAAAATTCCCTTATATCTTCCAAATCATCTACTTTATTAATCATTGCATTCATAAAACTAAGCAATTAAATAACATTGGCAAAGCTGTTTAAATTTAAGTGTGTAATAACAATAATGATTTTTATCTTTCATTAATATACTATCTGTGTCTAAAAAAACCAGAGCCATCCTATTCTTTCACTTCAGAAAAGTTCATTTCCTGGAAACATTGTGATAGGGCCAGGAGAAACAGGAGAGAGAAGAAGAAAAGGGATGAAACATAAGAATTCCCATCTGATTATGAGGAAAATCTTCTTTACCATGAGGGTGCCAAAGCACTGGCAGAGGCTGCCCAAAGAAGCTGTGGATTCTCCTTCTCTGGAGACATTCAAAACTCACCCGGACACGACTTTGTGCAATCTGCTGCAGGTGAGCCAGAGGTCCCACCCAACCCTGACTTTTCTGTGACTCTGTGATTTTGCTTTTTTATTTCATGATCAATGGATTTTTCAGGATAGAGAGAAGAGGAATGTTGGAATATTTTGTAATCACAACTCTTTATATATTTTATATAATATATGTATGACATATTTATATTGATATAATTTACATTTTATAGAGTTATGTATACATATTTACACTGCTTTTAAAAATCATTTGTTTTATGACCCATAAAGGACATCTGACAACAGCAAAATGATTCTCAGAACTCTGAGATCCTAGATTTTAAAAATCTTACTAACTAAGCAAGTCAATGGCTAATTCTTTTTACTTCAGTGATATGACACATGAAGAACGACACAAAATGTGTCTGACAGGAACAGTTTCTCTCCAGAAATTAGCAATTTTATAGACCATGCCATGCATGACCATGACATTGATGAAAGGAAGCTCTTTGTACTGATGAACCCAGGATACAGCATTGGAAAAGTTTAATGGCCATTTCACCTTATGCAGCTATCAAACATTATACATGTAATTTTTATTATGACCAATAAAACCTATTTCCAGTCTGTTGCAGATGGGCTCTATTTAATGGTCAGTTTTCTAATGTCATCATCCTTGCTGCTACTGTGTAAAATGTAATGATAATTCCACTGCAGAGCACAGCATTGCTGCATGTAGATCATATTATCTGGGTCAATTTAAATGTTATTACTGGGTCGATTAAATTGGCCTAAGGCACCATTGATTTAAAATAAATCTCCATATTGTTTTATTATACTGGAGGCTATATATCAATTTTAATAAAGACTAAAACAAAACCTGTGTGTAAACCATATGTAGAGGATTAATCACAGGTTTATGGAGTTGTCATAGACTGCACATTGGGAAAAGAGAAAATAAGAGAACATTATAAATATGGAATCTAAAAGGATTACGTATTATATAATTCAATGACTGATTTAGGTTTCAGTTCAAATGTATACAATACAGAAAGAGCAGTAAGGTTCTTCCTTCTTAATTGAAAGAAATTATTGCAAAGTTTAAGGGCAGAAAAAGAAAATAATTTTTACAACATGTTTTGGTTTTTTTCCCTTTCCTTTCTTATTCTGACCATGTGCCCGAATAAGACACTTTTCAATTATATACGAGTCCAGGGGTAAAAAATGAACAAAGAATATAGAGTACATTTACAGAGGTAAATTCAGACAAAACCTATTTTTTCCTGAAAAGTCTAAATTTCACATTAAATTGGATATCCAACATAATTCATAGATGAAAAGTGTAGAAGCTCAATAATAAGTTGGCAATAACTCAGAGACTTACTTTTGCTGTGATCTTGTTAAACTGCTTTGTCTTTCTGTACCACCTGTGGAAATACAATTCTAATGTGGGGATTCCAAAGTAAGCAAGAGAAATCAAGCATACATATAGATTATTCATTTTTACCTCAGTATGCACAGGACATTTTCTTAAAATCAATGCCCTATACATTAGTCAAAGTCCTTGAAAAATTCTTTAACATACCTTTAGTTTCTCCTGTCTTAATTATCCTGTACTACAGCAATACATCTACAATGTCAAGCCCTGCCCTTATGCTATCTAAAAGAAAGGAAAAATGTATTGGTCCAGAATTTCATGCCTGACATGCACGGAACATAGAGCATATAACTAATAGGTCTTTTAAAGTATACATGGATAATTTAAGTTTATAGATGCTTTATTTCGTTACCTCCATTTTGCTGGAAATTACATGATTTCTATCATTCCCGAGCCAATTCTGAAAAGTTTAAATCATACCCTAGTCCGTTATCAATTAAAGATATAGGTCTATAAGTAAAATATACTTATCAATGTGTGAAGAGTTATTAACAGTTTTCTATTCAATTAACCAAAAAACCAAGATATAGGAACAGCTGTGGCTTAAACGTCATGCACTTCTGGCATGTCCATTTTAGGTAAATGTTGCTTTACCTTGAAAGAAAGACTGGAAGCATCTATGCAGGTGCAGGGCTATCTGGTTGCTATGCTGAATTGATAAAACAGTGTCAGACAATTTTTAATAGGAAAGTTGATCATCCAGTCATCAGCCAAATTAAACCCCTAAGGACTTACACTAAAAATGCAATTACTGTATAGGCAGTTATAGTAAGACAACTTCTGTGTGTATTCCATGGAGGAAAATAGCATTATCATTTGTCTTTGTAGCATTGTAACATACTCTGTTGTATAGAAAAACATGAAAGATATGTCTATATAGATATATATATATACCATATATTTATTATATGTGATATAAAGAAATTATATAAAAATGCCTTGTTTATAGTATTATAGTATAATTAACAGTATAATAATTTCATTAATATAGTTATATATTTTTATATCTTATACAGATAATAAAACATATTTTATGTAGATAAAATACATAAAGTTGTAAAGAAATATATAAAGAAATCAAATACTGATCCTCTGCTACAGACGAGTATAAGGTCGCAATATCGCTTGTTCCATATCCCACAATACAAAGAGAAGCCTTCTACATTACATAGAAATTTTATATTACTTGGAAAAATCTCTCTCTCCCTTTCCTATCCTTCCCATTATATCACTATATCTATTATGGAATACAGATGTGCTAATGCTTGCTAAGCCAATGAAGGGATCTCTCTGAAATAAGTACTACATACTCTAGGGCTGACAGAATTGTATCAGTAGCTTAAAAAGCACAGAGACATTTATCAAATATCCAGCACAACTATAATAATTGATCTGTGAACTAAATAATTTGCAGATAAAAATCTACTTTGAAAGTCTTTCTTTACATTGCTAAGTCTAGCTTTTGGTAGTTAGGCAAGGACTGAATCACAGTTTAATACACAATTGATTAACTGAAGATCACATTTTCCATGAACCCAAATTATGCACTTCCAAAATGTATATCTGGAAATAATCTGATTAGATACTGGTACTATTTACTAGTTACACAGTAACTACTCAACATGAATTACTTTCTTTGTGTCTTTTGAAATCTTCATTGGTTTTAATAGCATGCATTTTGTTTGTTTTAATGATACATCAAAGTAATTTTTAGTCGGTACATCCTGTCTCATTTACCTCATATGCTTCTCTAAATTTTGGCAGTATTGAGTCATGGCAATAAAACTCTCTGTTGTCAGGTCTGGACTTTGGGCTGTTCTTTCTTTTTCTGATAAACATGCCTAAAGTTATTAAACAGTTACAGGCTTCACCTTCGGATTCATTATTCCTCTTTCATAATGATCTTATACTCGTAACTAAGTATTATTGAATATTAATTAATAGTTAATAGAACTCTCTAAATTCTCCTTCAACAAAAAGCACAGGTAATCAAACTCCTGCCAGTGACAGAGGCAAGTATGCATTTGTTGTGATAGCTGGATTAATAGATTTGGTATTTTTTAAACACCTATTTACATGTCAAAGTGAAGTATCCCAAATGCACAATTTCATTCTTACATTGGTAGTAATACCTGGTTTCATTCTCTTAACTAAAAGAAATTTACCTTGAGACTATTTCTGCCTGAAAGTTATACTCTTATGCTAAAGCAAATGAGTAAACAAGAAACAAAAAAGCGCCAAGAGTATTAAGGATCAATCAAAGATTTGAGAACTGTCAACAAACCACAAATGCAACAAGTGCTTACATCTGCTCAAAAGTCAATTGTGAATTTTAACCCTATCATTTGGTAGTGGGATACACTGGCTTGAATATGTTCACATGTAATAATATTCCCTCTTCACTGATCAACCACTTCTAAATAAAGATTTGGTATGTATACCAATCAATACTTAATAGAACAAGGAATCATCTGAGCTAGCCAACTTGCAAGGGCCAACACAGTATCAGCCTGATCCATTTTCAACACCACCACAAAATCTTTATGAGACTTCCCAAGAAACTCGTATTTGGAATTATTGCCTTAACATTACTGCAGAACTAAATTAACATGTAGTAACTCTTTCATACCTATGAACTCAAAGACACACTACAGAAATCTGGGGTACTTACACATTAGTTGACCCTGTGCATTATTTCCTGTGGCAATGTGTTGAGACCCTACCATTAGGGCAAGGATGGAAAATCCCTAAGAAAATCACCACCAAGGATCATCTCTGTAGTAGGGGCCCTTGAGAGCACAAGCATGGGATGATGACAGAGGCTCCAGGGGTGTAAATGTAAACCAGAAATGGTCAGCTGTGGATTAACAAGGGAATGCATCCTTGAGAGCGGGACAGAAATGTTTCTGGAGCATAATAAAGAGAACAAAGTACCCATACCCAACATATGTAAACCAACCCATATATACTAAAGATGCCAGAATGTAACAAGAAGGGATTAAAGACAGTCATAGCCCCTACAAAGAAAGAACAGAGAGTGAATTGCTCTCGCATTGTCATCCCCAGTTAAGATTCCTGCACCTGATCGATACAGCTGCCTGTCTGAAGAACGTCTTCCCTCTCTTTCGGAGAGAAAGAAAACTGCTTTTTGATTTGCCATTCACCACATGTTGCTATCGCAGACTCGGCAATCTTAGTTAAATTATTATATTTAATATATCCTTGTAAAGAAATTTAGAATTCTAAAGAGCAGCATGTGTGGTTTCTGCTCCCTTCTCACATGCCAAGACAACTGATAGTGCAGAACCAAATCACAGAAAACGTGAATGCAGTAACCCAGAAAACATCAAAGTAATAAAAAACGAGAGCTTTCCAGCACTTTTTCCTGACTAATGACCCTGAATGTGTTAGGATCCTGTATTGCTCTTTCTGTCTTACAAAATGGTGTTCTTGGGCAAAAAGTAATTCAAAGTACACCTATGCAAGCCTGAATAGTCCTACAAAAGTAATGAACTGAACCAACAAAACGTTGTCTATATTGTTCTTTACAATTCCATGACACACCTGTTTGAAATGATATGGCTGACATAAATTAGTGACGATAATTATATTGAGCTTAATGGAGTCACAACAATTAACACGAGTGGGCTTCCACTGGTTTTATAACAGAACCAGTGCATTCTTTATTTTTCTAACCTTTCTAATGTGATTCCATTTAACAATTTCACAAATACCAGGAAGTAAGCACCTCAATAAGTCATATATTTTGGGTTTTCACAGTTCTGCAACTAGTTTGGGAGTTGGTTTAGGGTTTTTTTTAAATAATGTATATGACACACTTTCTATACACGTGTGTGTGTGTGTGTGTGTGTGTGTGTATTAAACTGATGTGCTGGCATGATACAACTCTGTATACCAGAATGGTTGAACTTGGCAGAACCACAGATAACAAAAATATACTTCTTGTAAAACAGAGATGTTCAGCATGCTGAAAGAAATGTGCATCAAGAAACAGCAGGATCAAACACAAATTTTCAGCAACACACACAACATTTCTACTAAACAGGGACTGTTTGCCTTTGAAAAAGTATGGGCTACTCATCAATGAGGGCAGAGATGTCACATGCTACCTGCCTTTCCCTTCAAGCAAAAAAAGACTAGATCTGTAGCTGCCTGGCTATTATTAACCAAAGGAGAGATATTTTGTTGAAGTAATTTTTTCTTTAAATTCTCTATCATCCTCAGGCCCAAAACACCTAAAATCAGATCTTTCTGGCCTATCCACTGAACACACACTCTTTTTACCTTTCAAATACCAGTTTTTCTTATAACTCCTTTGGACATTCATTAATTGAAATGCAACACAGCCAAAAATGAGCTCATTTTTTCCCTCCTCCCCAAACCCTCCTTTTCCCTTTTTTCTATACAGACACACTGTCATATCTCCCATCTTGCAAAGCCAGTCTGATCTTCACCTTTGACTCAGCCCTCTGTTTTCATGCAAACAGCTTACCTAACAATAACTTGTCACTTCCCGTGACTCAATATTGTCATCACACAGTATTCTTCCAGCCAGTATTTTTGCCTTGTACAAATTCAATCTTCATTGATGTTTTCAGAATCTTTCCAAACCTGTTCCTATACTACTATTTGGATAATGTCATGATTCATCATTTTTTGTGGATTTTCATTCTGGCACCAAAAGAATGGAAGTTTTGTCTCACTACATCCAACACCCTTCACATTCTTCTTTATTTATACAGATCTCAAATTAATTAGCAATTGTCTTTTTACTTTTAAATATTTTCTATAAATCTTACCAGCCTCAGGAAAGCTTTTCTTATTAGCACCGTTATGTTTACTCCTAGTCCAGCCCTTTTATATGGGAGAACCTTCACTAAAGTCCTCAGAACCACATCATTATGCCCCTCCAAATTAACTTTAAATTCTTCATCTTCTGCACTATCTTGAAAATTCTCCCTGCTGATAAGAATCAAAATATTTGATTTAGAAAAGTTGGCTTATCTAAACTGAATCACTTCACTATTACAGATACCTTAATCTTCTGCCTCTTCAGCTGTTATGTCTCAACATTTTGTTTATAAACTCACTGGAGTGGAAACTATCATCTCCTATAACTCTATAGCATAGAGTCTTGATTAGCTTGAAGATATCCAGGTGTCTTGTTAATGTAGCTAATAAATATAGAAGAAATGAGACCCACCTGGGAGCACAATAACAGGTCACATAGGAACTTCCCTACTGATGTCAGAGCAGCGTACAGTCCCTTTAATACAGACATCTAAAATGTAATAATTCGGAGTGAAATTATGGCTCCACTGAAGTCCATGCTTTTTATGACTATCTTGGTAATATTATAACTTAAAGAAAATCTATGTATAAAATTAACTTTAGAAAATGACATATATTTTTGTTTTCCTCTGTTTGGCAATGGGTCTATTATCGTATTTACAGTAAGCCCCGTAAGACACAATGTTCTGGTTTTCATCCTTTGTTTCATAAAAGAGCTATTTCTTTTCTTTCAAGCTTATGAATCTGATAGCTGTGTGTCAATTTTGTAAACTTGATAGATGTGTTCAGTTAAAGGAGGAGATCAAAGGGAAAGCTGGTGGGCCTGAAAGTTCTGGCTGTGATAGGCTGAACTGCTCACAGGGGCCTGTGCAGCCGGGCATCACTGCCAGGGCACAGCAAGAGCCATCTGCTCCCCAGGGATGGGCAGCCAGGGGCTGATGGGGACCCCCACACTGGCCATGCCCTCACCAACGGGGCACCATCCCACAAGGTCTGAACATGGCAGCCTGGTGACAGGGCCTGTCAACAGCCCCAGACAGCAGTGAAGCAAGCCCACAGTCCAGAGTCCTGTCAGGAGCAGCTGGCAACGGGGCTGGAGACAGGGCTACACCTTGGGTCCAAAGTCCATCCAGGAGATGAGGCCAGAGAGGCTACAAAATACAGGCAAGGTGCCTGACCACCGCAGGCTGCCCACACCACCGAGTCCCTGCTCCACCTAGTAGACAGTGCTGGAGAGAGGCACAGCTACAACATGGCTGTCATGGTTTAACGCCAGCCAGCAACTAAGGCCCCATGCAGCTGCTAGCTCACTCCGCCCAGGCGGGATGGGGGAGAGGATCGGAAAGGTAAAAGGGAGAAAACTTGTGGGATGAGATAAAGACAGTTGAATAGGCAAAGCAAAAGCCACACACACAAGCAAAGCTGAACAAGAAATTCATTCACCAGCAGGTGTCCAGCCATGCCCAGGACAGCAGGGCTCCGTCACGTGTAACGGTGATTTGGGAAGGCAAACGCCGTCACTCCGAACATTCCCCCACTCCTTCCCCCAACTTTACAAGCTGACCATGATATTCTATGGTGCGGAATATCAGGGCCAGCTGTCCCGGCTGTGTCCCCTCCCAGCCCCTGGTGCCCCCCAGCCCACTCGCTGGTGGGGTGGGCTGCGGAGCAGAGAAGCCCTTGGCTCTGGGTAAGCGCTGCTCAGCAGTAACGAGAACACCCCCCTGCTCCCAGCGCTGCTCCAGCACAAATCCAGAACACAGCCCCACACTAGCTACTGTGAAGAAAATGAGCTCTACCCCTGCCAAAACCAGCACAGTGACTCAAGCAGGGACTGAGATGGGCTTGTGGAGGATCCCAGGTGAGGCTGATCCACCAGCCCATTAAGGCTCATTGGTGCAATCAGGCCCCCCAAGAACTGCTTTCAATTCTTTAGTTTCTTTTTTCCTTCCTCTTTCTACCAACTACAGACCTAACAAGCTGAATACACGTTGCCTCATTTCTTCTGTGAATGGCAACCTGCATGCACATCTAGGAATAACACTTTAAAGGATAAAATGCTGAAAGTGTTCTTCATACTTAAGGGAAATACAATTAAATGCTGTATTGGATATGCTGAGTTCTCAAGTGGCCTCTTAAAGAACTTTTTCTTAAATAGAGCTCCATCTGCCTGAATCTACAAATCAGCACATACGAGACCCTTCTTGTGTTCATATCTTTGGACCTTAGACTTACAATTCTGAAATCAAAATGCTAATTTACTTGCACAGCTGCACATCACAGAGGAAAATTGTGGATACTACTGAAAACAGAGGGAGTTTTGTTCAGTGGAGTTGGGATTTCATCCTTTTTTGCTGTTGTAACAGGTTTATCCATTAAGGTTGCAGATGCATTTGGAAAGACTGATCAACACCTCCCTTGGGAGCTGAATCGAAAACATAGCAGTAACAGAAACTTCTGCATTTCAAAGGAGGTTCTTGAGACCAGAAAGGTTGCAGAGAAGTATAACAGTGACTCCTTATTCTTTTAGCTAGCTTAATGCAATGCTTTTAAGATTCATTTCTCTCTTACTCACGCTCCATATATCTGTCAGTCAAATTTTCTCAGTCATTAACCATTCATTTGCTATTCTGTAATTTATTATGTTGTTCATTTATACAAGACAGCGTGCAAGGTTTCTTGCTTGTCTGTTCAAGTAAGGCATAATGCTTTATGCTAACCTTCACAAGTCATACTGAACTTGTCAGGGATATATATCATCTGAGTTTAGGAGGTTATCTACACATTTTCCAGATTTTGATGTCATTTATTAGTTTTCTTTTTTTTTTACAGATTTTTCACTATGTAGTGAATATGGGATTTTTGATCCATACAGTTTATATTTCAGAGTTGAATAGGTCAAACTAAGATCAGTAGATGATGTTTATCCATTTTCATTGATCTAGCAGTTCTAATGACATCATACTAAGTGAAAAGCTTCCATGAATGTCCTGTAATACTAATGAATAATCTTGCCTCATCACAATGTAGTTTCATTGGATTGAAGAGTGACACAAAGAAAACGTGTGACACCATTTAATGTTATCATGTTATTAAAAAATTCTTGAAAAACAGGTACTTAGTTATTCATTTTATCAATTGGAAAATAGAAATAAATATGATGTTCTTAATCTATGAGTTTTAAAGAATTTTTTTTTTCTTAATAAGCCCAATGTATACCACTGAAGTTGAAATAAACCTAAAACGTGACGTACTGCTTTTCAGTGACATTTAAGAGCTTACTGACTAAAAGAAAACTTCTTCCAAAAGAAAACTGGGTACTTTGCCACATGTATCTCATTAACTTTCAACAGGCTTTTTGGAAAATTAGGTCACTAAGTTATCACTTTTATAAGCAGTATTAATGTAATAGTTTCCAGCATTTTCCTGTATCTGAGGCCCAATACTTGAAAGCCTAAAGGCACATTCATAAATCATCAATTTCTAGGTTGATTTTTCATTCTGCTTTTTAATTGCAGCTCAGATTGACCTCAGCACTTCTAAAAATGCAGCCTGTTTTTATTTAGAAATCTGTATTTCAAAAGGAAGCTTAAAAATAGGCATCCCAACTAGGCAACACTGGTTTCATTTACATAATTTAATAGTTTGTCATCACCAAATATTGTAATAATTTTCCTTTGATTTTGCTCTCCATCAGATAATTCACACTAACTACTGAACAAAGTACATGGAAGCTGAATGAGTAGGCTATACAGGATACAGTAGCATTTTGGTTCCAAGTAGATTTTAGGCCAAAGGGACACAAATACAATTGAAAACAAAAGTTGTTCATTTCTTTCCCTTCATTAAGGACTCCTTCCTTTGCTTACTGAGGTGATTTAGAGCTATTTGTAAGAATCTTGCTGGTATACAGAAGTCTCCCAAATGTGTGTGGAAAAGTACTCGCTGAAAGTATTCTATGGACACTAATAAAAAAGCCCCAAACATAATTCTCCAAAAAAGAGAATCAGTTACAAGTACACACAAATCCAATTAAAAATATTGTGAATACCCACAGAAAATAAAATCTATCTTGTTTATACAGCAAAGACTAACAAATACTGAGAAACTTGTGTTTGGGGGGAAAAGATCTAAGATCCTTGTGAACCTCCACTTTTACCAAAGGAGTCATACATACCAGAAAAATTTTGAATACATTAAACTGCTGGGCTTGAAATGGTATTTATATCCCTTCTCTTTAATGTGTTTAAAACATAGTTTAGCTAATTTCACTTTTGCTTGCTAGGCAGTTCTTAAATGATTTATGGATGCTGACTCCCACAGTTTTGAAATCTAGAAGTACTGCCAAAAGTATAACTGGTCCTATTCTTCATTTCAATAGTTTGTTTGTTACAGATGCAGAGCATCAAAAAAGCTCCACTGCAGATATAGCAAAAAATTCAGCCTATTATTCATGGCATTGTGTCTGGGAATGTTCAAATATTATATGATGTAAAAAGCAACAGATGTGGAACTGCCCTCCTTTTTATTACTCTTGTAATTGAGAAAGGAGTCCTGGACATATTACGGGGGTCACCAGTTACAAGAATCACAGACAGGAAAACTTTCACTGTTTTTCCTGTAAAGGGTGCAAATTTCACTTGTGACCTGAGTAAAGGTCTTTAGTACATAATAATGACACGGTTATAGAATAGAAATACAATAGTTCAATTGGAAGGGACCTACAATGATTCTCTAGTCCAAATGGTTATGATGGTCAGAAACCATTTTTTCTTTTGAAAAAGTAACAAGATTATAAATAATTTATAAACTAATAAAAAGCATGCAGAATTAGATAATATGCAGGACAAGCAGTAAAAAATGTATTTTCTCTCTCAAAACTGCTGCCTATAGGAAATCCTAATTACCATCAGAAGTATCTTCAAGGACTCTGTGAATTGTCACAGGACTTTGGGAAGCTGATAGAATCTTGTTTCAGGGAGCAAATCTGATGCAAAGAGGTGCTGAAGGTGGAGGGAAGTTGCAGGCCTGAAGGTCTATTAAAAAAAAATAAAATAAATAGACTTCGCACTCATTCTGTTATACAAAGACACAGGGCATAGCAAGTAAATTGGCCCACTATAGTTAAATGTATATATTATTTCAAAATTACTACTGAGACTCGCTGTTAAAGGTTCAGTAATTATTAGAGTCCTGGATCAGTTATCTGAGCTTCTGAGTCTGGAGCCAAGTACATTACCGGAGTGATAGCAGATGGAGCCTGCATAAATAAGTCAGGAGTTATCATTGCAAAACGTGTAATAGCTACGAGTTCCAGTCTTTATTTTTAAATTAAGGGTAATAGGCACTCTGCTCCAGAATCACCAGACCAGATAAAAAAAATGCACCCTAAATGCACTGTGGTGGGCTGACCCTGGCCGGTCACCAGGTGCCCACCAGAGCCGCCTGTCCCTGCCCTCCTCAGCCGGGCAGGGGGGACACAGAGCGGAACGCTCGTGGGTCGGGGTAAGGGCAGGGAGAGCGCCCACCAGTTACCGCACGGGCAGAACGGACTCCGCTTGGGGAGATTAGTTGAAATTATGACCTTTCAAATCAGAAAAAAGACCTTTCCCTACCCTCCCTTCTTCCCGGGCTCAACTTAATGCTGGATGTCTCTCCCACCTCCCCCTGGCACAGCTGAGGAGGGCAGGGACAGGGCGAATTCGGTGGGCGCCCCTCGCCCCCTGCCCTGCCCCAGCCTGCGGCCCCCCCACGGGAGACAGTTCCCCGGGGCTGAGGGGCACAGCCTGCCCCGCCGGGGGCTGCACCAGGGGCTGCCGGGGGGATCTGCTCAGGGCCTGGAGCCCCTCGGCCTCCTGCACCCGCCTGGGGGCTGCGGGGCTGCTGCTCTCACAGTCTCACTCTTCCCCCCAGCTGAAGTTGCCATTGCGCCATTTCCCCCCTTCTTAAACGCGCTGCCCCAGAGGCGCTGCCACCATCGCCCCGGGGCTCGGCCTCGGCCAGCGGCGGGTCCCACTCGCAGCCGCCTGGCATCGGCTCTGCTGGACATGGGGGAAGCTTCTGGCAGCTCCTCACAGCAGCCACCCCTGTACCCCCCGCTACCAAAACCTTGCCATGCAAACGCAGTACATGCATTCAAAAATACCTTCTTTAAACTGCTTGTTCTAAGTCCAATTCCGGGATCTAGACAAGCAGTACATCTGTGTCTGCACAGGACCGCTCAGGATAGCGTGTGCGGTACCTGGCCGTATAGGCTCCATACCTGGCAGTGTGACACAACATGCTTCACCTATCCTGAAGCGCCACTAAACCACCTGCAGTTATAACACATTTCTGTTGTGCCTTATGCAACACCCATACGCTGTGCCAGACCTCTGCAGGGAGAATTTAAGCCCATTTGTTAAGCTATTACATTATAAAACTGTTCTAATAGTGGAAGGCTTCGTTCAGCTCTTCGCTTTAGGCCCTAATGCACAACATTTGTAACTGTTCATATTTTTGGTGTACTCAATTACCAATTTTATTATATCAGTGCCCAGAAAACCCCAGTCATTACTTTCAATAAGCAGTCACGTAACTGATTTTAGATGGGTCTAGGTAAGAAATTAAAAATAATGATGAAGGGATTTAAATAAGTAATGTGTAGGCTGAACCTAATTCTGATTTCAATTTCATTGACTGTATACTAATTTAACTACATAGACTTTATAGAGGTATTATGATTTACACCACTTCCACTGGCCTATATTTCAAATACAGATCATAATTCCATACTTCAGTGCTACCTAGTTTCTCAGGGCAACAACAAAAAGCTTCTTTTTTTTCTTTAATGGTGTGTATACGTATACACACACAGACACACATATATATAAATACAACATTTTTAATATAAAATAGAGGTTATCTGGATCCATAAGGAAAAAGATGTTTTCCTGCTGCTCAGGTATTATGTAGCCTGTCTATAAAACAGAATGGTTAGGATTATAACTTTCTTTGTTAGCATGTTAATTTATCTACTATATGTAAAGAGAAGGAAAAAAATCAAGAGTAAATTTAAATAATAAAATCAGGCAAAAAAACCCTTTATGACTATGCTTGCAGTAAGAGCAATTAAAATACAACTGTTTCAGAGAAAAAAAATGAAAAATACTTAAGCAACATAAAAAATACCTTCTTACACTAAAAAAGGCTGTCTTGTTTTCATATTCCTTATATCAACATTGTATTATGACACTTCCATTGAGGATACTTACATTTCCCACTGAAAAGTCCACTTTTTGGTCGGTATTTACACTTGTCTAAATTCAATGAAAACAGATTTCCAGCAGAAAAACTTCCCCATGTATAATTTCAGCTACACCTACTCTGAGATCACTACTGACAATGAAACAGAAAGGATGAAGAGATCACCTATGAAAAAGTGAATCCTACTTCTAAAGAATGAATGAAAAATGTTAAATGAAATTTTAGGTTTGTGATTTCGTCAGTTCTGCCTGGATACTTTATAAGATAATACTGCACCAAGAACCACTTTTCAGTGTCACAAATTTTTCATGTAATAAACTCTACAACCGCAATGGCAAATATAGGGATATTAACAAAAAAAATAATCTTAACTTGTGATATTTATTGCTGACTTGGCTATTTCAACTTCATAACCCAGGTTATCCACCTTTGATAATTTTTTTTCCAATGTAAAGATCTTCAGACAGTGACAGAGGCATGTGTTGCAACAAACATAGGAACCTTCTTCAAATGGAAATGCGGAACTGTGCTACAGCCACAGCAGCAGTTCAGTCTCATTATTTTAATCACTGTGAAGCATTTACAGTTGTCAGGAAAAGGGTTGCTTCCATTGCCTCCATCTGGCAAGCAGTTTGTCAGTTTAATGGACATGCATTCCAAGTCTTCTTATGCCTGTGGCCATGTTTGAATTCATCTGCCTCAGTGGAATACCTAACAAGAGAAATTTTAAAAAATATATAGTTTAATGAGCTATCAAGATTGGTCTTCAGGGTTAATAGCTATTTACCTAATTAAAATACTTAGAAAACATTTTTCAGGTTTTCTGTGGTTGTTAGCTTTTTGCTTCGATTTTTTCTTCCCTTTTCCCCTTCCATTAGTTATTTTTCTTCCATCAAGAATGAGTCTTGTCTTACAATGACAGAAGTAAATTAGGGTGTGGACCTAATTATCATCCTTTCAAGATTTATAAATGAACGTAGCCCTAGAATGGGGATTTCTCATGTAGAGTTACAGCAAAGGCACACCCCATGAGCTCAGTGGTACTGCCCTCCCTTTTGGGAAATTGCATCATCCCTCAGAACTTGGTCAAAAATGTAACAGATTTCAAGACATATTAATCTGGCTTTATGTTTTTTCTAGATTTAGAAGCCTGAGGGGATGGGGATTTGTGACTAAAATATTTTTACCACCCCAAACAAGAAGTCTGGCACTTGTTGCAATAAGGTTGCGTTACCCATGCACATTCTGGTAAATTATGCATATTTCATTACATGTGCATGCCTACTAATTCTGGGAGATTCATAGATTATGAGAAGAGTACACAGAAGAGCCTAGCCTAAATATACACTGATTCAAACAACAGAAAAGAGTGTTCTAAAAAGAATGAAAAAGAAAAACAAAACAAAGAAGAGAAAAAAAAAGAGAAAAAAAGAAAGTAAAAGACACTGTTTTCATAAAGCCATGCCATTTGCAAGAAAAGTGATACTGAACAGTAATTATTTTTGTAACATCTGCACCTCAATGGTAGGTAGCTGACCTATGCAGTTATGAATAAGACTGCATTCCTGAATCACATTCCAGTTTCCAGCTACAAGTAAACCAGATACCCTACAAACATTTAAGTCTCGTACTTTTGTTTTACACATGTCAGTTTTAGCTTCAGTAAATAATTTGCAAATGAATTTTTGGGTGAAAACAGAGCTTCAGAAAACAAACATTTGCACTAATTGAAATGACATATTAATGTATTTTTATTGATCCCTTTTGCCATTGCTTTTGTTTTACAAATTTTCTCTGCACATTAGCATACCTAAGATTAATAAAATAAATAATTTTTGAAAATTGCAGTGTCCCTGTAATTACCTTAGATACAAATTGCACACATTTCATTGCCTTCATTAAGCCTGTAGCCATATGTGGCTCAGAGAATTAGTAATTAGGCAGTTAATGGGTAGTTTACTGTACTTTTCCAGTCTGCCTTCCAATTCTTTTGCCATCCCTTCGTAGCTTCTTGAGATAGTTGTACTCTTTGCATGCTGACATATCTCTTCTTCCTTGGCTTAATGAATCATCTGCATGGAGTTTCAGAAAATGCAGAATCTTATAAATCACCACTGAATTGAACAGAAATTAGTTTGCTTTGTTTAAAAGCTTTCTTTCTAATTAAATGTTGCTGCATGCAGTAACAAAAACGGTGACCCTGTAAATTATAATATGGCTATTAACAATTAATGAAGTAGAAGAACACTTTTATTCCCTACAGTATTATCATAAAAGGGTATGTAGATTAAGTAAATATTCAGCCTAGACTCCTGGCAGACAGTCCTACAAACTCTTGAGTTTCCAGTAGTTTTGAGAAAGGGATGTCACATTTTTGGTGGAAGCCAGAAACATGCAAGAGAGCAAACTGTAAATTCCACTCGTGCTTTTCCCTCAAACCAGGGAGCCATAACCTGCCTGAGTTTTCGCTTTTCATTGCTTATTGCTGTGCATATGCTAGTTATGCTGGACAGCCAATGCTACAAACATATCAGCAACGTCCCTGCTTCTACAGCCTCTGAAGTGACAAGCAGCTCCATGGAGGCTTTTTGTTGTAGTTTAACAGCACCATCTCTCTTGCTGTGGTCTGCAGCATCACCTGCAGAGCTAGTAGTAAGGGATATTTTATACCTTTACAATCCTAACCAGGAAAAACCCACTTTGCATTTCTTGAAATGCAACTCCAGAAACTATAACTCAATCCTGCTTCAAATTTGCCTATATACCATTCAAGTCTTTTAGCAGGGAAAATACAGGGTGGTTGAGGTCCTTCTGACATGTCCTGCCCAGCCATCAGAACAAAGGTACCTACAGAACAAAGCCAGCATCAATAAAACAGACATATTCCTGCCTTCAGTTGCATCTTCAGCAAATAAGCTCCACATCAACTTACTTTCTCGGTTCTATAGGTTATTCTACTAGCTTAAAACCAAAGGACATGAAACAACATGAGAAGTGTGTCGCCATTGTTTGCATGTTGGATTTGTACAACTAAGAAGAGTAGGGGACTGGGTTAGACAGGCCTCCAGCCTCGTTCCACTACTGCCAGGTGTGCCTACACAAGAGACGGGGAGGAGAATGGGGTGGGAATGAGGCAGGTATTTTTGCCCACAAGGGATTATTAGATATCCCACCTCATCAGGTATTTTCTCTCTACACCTCCTCTGAGAATGACTAGATGCATTAGACATTGTAAGTGATTGCAAATATCCTGCAAAATCATATTCTTTTGATCTCTGGTTAGCTATCAGTTAGGTATGCTCTGCTTACAGCACTGGCAGATCAATAAAGGGTGCAAAGAGCCAAGCTTTATGAAAGGTATAAGGTTTTGCTTTTGTTTTGGCAGTCGGGATCCAAAACAGCTATAGCTATTGCAGCTTTAGAATTTCATCAAATGCAAATTGTCAGCTTCGGTACACAGAAGGTTAATACTGTACTTCTTAGCCCTGGAGTCATGTATGAAAATATACAATCAGTGACTTCGGAAACCCATCTAAGCCCTGCATGTACATTTTTCACTTCACCAGCTACTCTGGTGGTAGCCAGTAGATCAAATTTCAGCAAGTTTGTGTTCCTGACAGCAGTCACATCAAATTACAGAATCTTCCAGACTTAGCTGGCACCTTCATCTCAGCCTTTCTATCAAATAATATGCCTGTTGCCTTCATCATGCAATCCTTAATTATCTGAAAATCAGCAGACTGCTGCTTGTGCCAGCAAAGGAAATGAGGAAAGAATAGCGTTCTTTCCAATGCACATGGCTGGACACCCTTCAGAGACATCCAATTTGATTGCCAGTAACAATATTCCATTGATGTTCATTTTTATATCTATGGCTTAAGGCCCTTTTCCTAAAGAATTAGCATATGCACACACATATTAAAACCTGCCTGATTTTTTTTTTTCTTGGTGACAGAGATGCTGCGAATTTTAGTTCTGATTTTCCAACAGATGGTGCTTGGTGGATAAGTATGGTGGGTCCCTAGGGCCACTATCTTGTGCTGAAAAAAAGATTAGGAGGATGGGTGAAGATTGTTTACTGCAGAAGAATGCCATGCATAAATCTCACAGGAGAGTCACAAAACAGCTTATCCTAGTCCCAGACAAAGGTGTTCTAATTTCTTGGAATCAGATACAAACCCCAAAGGAGATCAAGGTCAACACAGCAAACCAGGCGATCCATCAACAACCTAATTACATTCTATTGACCCAGAAGAAATTCCAGAAGCAACACAGATACCCCTGGATACTGGAACGGTATCTATCAATTTCTGGCCTCTGGGTCTTGTCATTACCTGACATGTCCACTGCTAAAACCACTCCTTAGGAATCCTCTCCTCATTTCTGTAACCTGATTATTTAGACTGAATGCCGGTACCTAACAAACTGCTCCAGGCTAAAGTCTAACAGGCTGCATCATATAAGGGATTTTGCTCCTTGTAATATCCTGCCTGTCATTAACAATGTAAAATATTTTAAAATAGGCTTCTTTGGAAATCACACTCTGATATTTGCCTACGTGTTGCCATGCATTTCAGAAAACTTGGCCAGAGGGAAAGTCTGAAGACTCTTGTCTGCCTTAGTTATCCAAGAACCAAACTGCATTAACTTAACAGATACGAAAGGATAACAATTCCGTAATTTTAAAAAGAAATAAAAAATTAAAAAATAAAACTATGCATAGACAAATTGACCAGTCTATATCAGATATATAATAGATTTCCCTCTTTTTCTTTTTTTAACCGGTTAACAATTGAAGTTATTACCCTTTTGGGACAGGGGTCAGATCTGTGTGCCAACTTGTCCACAGAGAACTACCCCACTTTTGCGTACATTATCAGCTACTAAAAAGCAATCAAACTCATGCATGAGGAACATGCTTTACAAACGTTTCATGCTGGTTGCCCAGCAGAACTGCTCTTTTCAAGGATGTCCACTAGTACATTGAGGACAGCTGAAAAAGGAAGCAAGAAAACTGCACTGGAAACACAAAAAGAAATGGAATACAAGGATTGTCTTTTTCTCACAGTCTGATGACTTTTCAGGGTGAGGGAAGTAGAAGTGCTACTGACAAGGAATAAATTTTAATATATAAAATAAAAGGTATGCTAGGTCAAGTCCCAGGTCTGCGAAGTACTGTGAGTGTGAACTGTAAAAAGCATTCAATTGTTACAACTGTATTGAACTGTACACTATGCATTTCTTTTTGTTTATTGCCTCATGCCACAAATATTCCCTAATTCCAAATCTCAGCCACATGCAGGAAAATATATTTGTGCTGCAATCTAAATGGACTAATAAAAACAACGTTCAACCATTTGGAACTGAAATATTCATGAGATACTCAGGGAACAATGAAACTGAATTGCTTCAGCTATCCTAAAGGAACAAGAGTCAAGAAAACATAGGAGTAACTAGACACTGTTCTCCTGTGCCTTCAAACTTTTTTCTTTATTTTTCTTTTGCCTTTTGCTCCCCTTACTTCAAATCAAGCAGCTTCATTCTCATTTAGTAGATACTACACCTGGCTACCCAGGTGGCTCACATCTATTTATTTAAATTTTAGCCTGTGGAGTTAAATTACTGTGAAAGGAAAATAGGAAACTACTCTGCCTACCTGAGTGAACTTCCTTTGCTACAGTATAGTCATATGTCCAGATGATGTATTTATGTGAGTGCGTGCATCTTTGCATAAGTCCAAATAAATACTGAAATGAATGTTAGAGTTTCCTAAAATCTAATGCCTAGGGTTAATCTCAGGGAAAACTGTATATCCCCTGCTTAAAAGATTTTAAAGATATTAAAGATATAAAAAAATAAAAGATATTACTTTGTTGAGAACTAGCTCGCAGCTCAACTTTCTTGAGACACTTATATTAACTGACCATTTCCTATTTTAATGAAACATAAAATCCAAATAAGAAAACCAGTTTCCTAATTAAATTGCAAACAGTATAACTAAAGTATCTTATATCATTATTCAGAAATCTGGGTCAGTGCTATTATTGCCAGGAATTAAATGGTTCTAGAAATAACACACACTGGGGGCAGTTATCTTAAACTACTGCAGCTCTGCCCCTCAGACCCACATGACATCTGCAGCTAAAGAGGACGTTCTCTACGCCTCTTCAGTATCTGTTGGTCTTGGTGAGGAGGAAGTAATTTCACATGATTCTCCAACTGTTTATTCTACATTCTTTGCATCTATCTAGCTATCTGTAATGGCAAATTTAGCTGTCACCTCTCCTTTTTAATAGATGTCCTTTTTCACAAGGGAAGATGGAGCACACTGGCAACAGGACATGGGAAGTCTCCATGTCTCCCATTTCCCAGACGTATTATCGCATATTTTTTTCACTCAACAAATAAAGCAGATAATCAGTCTCCTAACTCTGTGATACAAGAAAATAAGAGAAATTTTACAGAATGCAGACAAAGTTTTCAAGGAGCTTTTGATCTATTCTGACTGGTTTAGATGATGTTCCAGCTGCAAAGACTACCCTTACTGCCTGCAATACAACTTTCCCTTCCAAAGACCCTTTTGGTGCAACAGCCAGCACTGCCTACTCACAACTTCTTTACGCATCATGTTAGGACAAAGGCTGCTCTGGCTACAGCCAGCCTACTGTCCTCCAGCTCCTTCCTGCTCCTCAAAGCTGCTCAGCACGTCAGTAGGCTTTTGCACCACCCCAAAGCATAGCCAGCTCTCTGAAGCCCTGGTCTGGGCTTCTGCATCAACACCTAAACAATGATGTTTAAAGTCAGGTAGTATTGACATCATTTAAAACCACATCTCTAAATCCAAGAGGTGCTGCAAATTGCTTATATTCTTGCTCAATAAACGATATTTCAGTACCAAGAAAAAAGAGATTTTGTATGAATTATTGTATAGTCAACTGTTCTTTTGATGAATACAAGAAAAAAAATAGCCTAGGGGAGAAAGAAAAAAAGTTTTTGTTCTGGAAAACAGATTTTTCCTATTGACTCATTAATTGACAAGTTTTGACATGTTCTTTAATGTTGATGATCATTTTTGGTATCTTGCCAATTTCTTACAGTTTTCAAATCTTAAGTAATCCTTACATAATATGTGCTGTTCAAAGAAGTCCCATGGATTAAGGATACAAATATTAATAGAGGATTTTGGAAACTGAACAACTAAACAGCATTAGCTTACCTAGATTTATGTGCTACTTACTTTTGTATCAAGCTCACACGCTTACAGCAGTACAGTTAAAACAGGATCTTAGTGGTTTTGCACCAAAGCAGCTCCAGTTAAGTTCAATTAGTTGGTTTGATCCAACTAACTCATCCCCCAAGCACTCTATTTGCACAGTCTTAATTATGTGCTCTGAAACATCTTTAGGTGCCATCCAAATTTCCAGATTATAAGCTTTAAGGAAGTTTGTGGCTCATGCTTTGTTCCACCTGGGTCTTTTGCTAAACTTATACTGTGTATTTTCTAAAGTGTTTGGAAATCATTCTGGGATTTGAGAAGTGTTTGAAAGACCCAAGAATGCACAGCTTCTTCCCTTAATGTGGTCTCCAAAGTGAAACCATTCAAAATTGTTCTTCCTAGTTTCACAAATGTTTGAGGAACATTATGAGAAAAAAAAATGATCATTTGTTTACCTTTTATTAAAAAAAAGATCTCTATACCATTAATGTATCCATTAACATAAACACTAACAAGAGTTTGGTTTTGTTTTTTAGAAAAACATTTGCTGGAAAATATAGATTTTAAAAATGAAGAGGACTTCAAGTTATATAGTGAATACATAAACAAAGAGCAAGCCAAACAAGTTTATGTTTCTGTTTTCTGGAGGCATCCTGGGTAACAGAAAAGTAATATACTGTTTCATCTTTGTAAATCAATGATTAGTTGTGTCTATTGAAATTATTAACCTACAGTTCCTGTTTGGTTCCAAGTGTGTTTCAGCTTTGAAAGTTTAAAACATCTTTTTTTTTGTTGGGTGGTTTGTTTTTTTAAAAAAATAATATATACCCAGTTTCCATGCCTATTAACAAAAAATCTGAATCTGGCTCAGTTAAGCCTGCTTAACTTTGTGGTTATTATTAAAAAGAATATAGGTATTTATATTAGAATTTTTATTTCATTAATATCATAACTGAAACAAGACATATCACTTCGAAGTCAGTTTTTAAAAAATCTTATAATTTTTGTGAACTATGCAGAGACTGACCAATCAGGATTTATTTATAGAAATAGTGTAAGAAGGTACAAATAAATGAGAGAAAATTAAAAACAAAATATAGCACTTTGAGAATAATGTTTTATCATCCTCCAACTTTCTGTTTTGAAATTTCATTTTTGAGTTCATGATTTTTTGTTGGAGAGCTGCTCAGACTACTGGATTTCAAAAAGATCTTGAGTGATTCTGTGTCTTGTAAACCAGACACGTCAATGAATAAACCTCCTAATATGAAGAAATTAATGACAAATTAAGTTCTGTCTCTCCCCTTTGCAGAGCACTGCTGCTCAGAGTTGTTAGCAAACAGTGGTTATGTTAAGCCTTTATCTACTGAGTTACTAGAGCTTTAGATATGTATCTGTCATGATACCTTTGTCTTTTAAGGTACTTTTT
Source organism: Falco punctatus (assembly GCF_963210335.1). NCBI lineage: Eukaryota > Metazoa > Chordata > Aves > Falconiformes > Falconidae > Falco > Falco punctatus. The sequence goes on along the minus strand of NC_137580.1, from coordinate 8,135,737 downwards.
GCTATTTTCCTAAAAAAGAGAAAGTCACTTCTTCACAGCACATCTGGAATAGTAAGATACTTGTTGCATGAAGATGATGTTCTCTCTGTGCCTCATATCCATAAATCAACTCAATTAAACCATGATTAATGTTTGGCTCGGTGTCATATATATTTGCTTAACAGCTGATATGACATAAATCAAGATGGCTGGGTGCCAGCTCTTAAAACATTGCACCCAGTGCATACCACGCATCCCATTCCAAACACAGGTCTGCTTCCTCTAACTGCAGAAAGCTGCTAACGTGTAGAATGAAGACCTAGAAACCCCCATCCTGTCTCTTTTGTTTGCTACCAAAGAAAGCTACAAATGCAAACAGAAATATCGTTATAGTACAAGTTACAGGAATACACTTTAGAGTTTACACCCTATTTGCTACTCCTTTTCCTTGCATGGTAACATAAAGAGCACTAAACAAACCGAAAGTTCTATAAAGCTGTCATGTTCTTCCAAAATAAGAATTCTAGATACATCCTAGAAAATTTGAATAACATTTCCTTAAGTTTGAGTTATTCAGATCTCTTCTTTAACTTAAGTCATCTCTACATGCAATCAAGTAATCTATCTCTATACTTGGGCAAGGAATGGCTAACGCTGTGTGGTGAGCCCCACAGCAGTTTCCTTTCAAAAAAGTAATAATAAACTGACTTCTAAGTATTTGACAATGCCAATCAGGAAGGATACAATCATGTAAATTGGGTCTTCTAAATAAATTGCATATGAGACCCAGACATGCAGGGGGAGACAGTATGCTAAGAATGCAAAAAGTTACAGTAAAAGAAAAAGATACATAACAACTTATACATTAAGAATACATTTGCCCCCTTGATAATAAAGTGTTATGTAATCCTTTTTAACGTGAAGAATGGACAAGGTATATACAACATATATTTTTAAATGTACAACTTCTGTCTTCTGATCACAACCAGCTAGGAGTACCATCTCATAGATTTAACTAACAATGGTAGCATTGTTAAAATGCATTGTTAAATGAAGTCCCCTGATATAGAAAAAACATTTCTAGAATTATGAAATCATTAAAAAGGAAGTGAAAATAACAAGCAAGAAATATATAGGCAATTTATGATGTAACAAAAAAACGGCTGATTGATAGGTAGTAGTTACTACCACTTCTGATGTATTTAATCAATATTGATTATACAGTTATCAGATACTTACTGTGGTCAATAGTTCCATACTATGCTCTATGGAAATAATTCCATGCTATATGAAGCACTGTACTTGATGCAATGTGCAGTATTCAGTATTTATGGTAAAGCCATTCTGTGTCACCTCTGTCATTTAGCACTGGGCAAGATCCAGACAAATGCAAACTGTAATTAGAATGAGTCAAGCTTACACTTGCATAATGGCAGATATCCATAAATTGTCTAGACTGCTCAATTATTTCAGACAGCTTTTCTCAAAATGTCCAAGAATGTTTACCAATGTCCACATTTATTTTTGAATTAGATATGCATTAGGTAATTAGACTTTTGAAATAGCTGTTAGAATTCTTAGCTGGCTCCCTCTTCTCAAAAGGCCAGAGGAGCTGACAATGGCTAATAACTAAATATTTCATGTGAGAAAGGATATGCAGACATAATTACTGCTGCAACCTCATCAGACCAGCCAAGTCTAATTAAGTGTCAAGCCAGAGTTACAAAAGGGTTATGAGATTTCCCTTAAAAAACACAACTCAGCTACAGAGACACATAGACAATAAAACTACCTCAGGAGCAAGAGGAACATGACTTTTATGTAGGTTTGTGAGTAATGTCATGAAAAAGACCTGTTCTTTCACATTATTCAAAATATATTTTTGAAATTAAGCACAATTGAAATGTTCGACCTGTAGCCAAGAAAGAAAACTTCATTAACATGCCCTTAAAGCAGTTAACACTTAAGTGTTTTTCCCTCCAAATCAAACCTAGAGACTTTCCTTACATCTTTCCATTTGTAATTATTTATATTTCTAATTATTAGTGTATCTTATTACTAAGTATCCAAATTATTATTAAATTTATCATTAAAATATGAATCTTCTGTATTCTGTTATAGGCATAAAAAAAAACCATACAAGTAAATGAAAAAGAGTAGCATGTTAGATATTCAGAAATAAAGACGGGCAGGGAATAATATTATTGGCCCATTAACTTTCTAGATTTCTAGCAGCTTTCTTGATTCCATATTGCACTGGGACAGAGCTTTCAAGTTTTCATAAAAGTCTTGCCAGAGCAAAAAGTCTGGTTTTTATCTAGCTTTAGTGGGTACTATGTAAAGAGACTGCACATATCTCAGAGAGGATGTCAGGCTCTCAGGTATCAGCATGTATTAAAGCAAAAGTCTGATTCTTAAGAATAAAAGATGTAAAGATGACACAAACACATTTTCTATTCTGTTTATCAACCCGCACATACACACCGGCATTCTTCATAATATCTTCTTTAATGCAGCAGCGACTTTTCCTCATTTGAAAAACATCTCTCAAAAATAAAAGGCAATCAGTGCAGCATTATCGCATCCCATTATTTCTAGAGGTGGCTGCCCATCTTAAGTTAGAACAAGGATTCTTCTTTTACTTCTTCCACAGAGTTCTGTCATCTTCATTATATTGGTGCTGAATAATATTGATCCTTTTTTAATTTGAAAATGTAATAGTGTTTCAACTCAATTCCTGCCACGTTACTTACCATGTAGAGCAACAGAGCTATGCTAATGCTTGCTGTGGTAACAATGCAGAATTCGCTCAGATTTTGCTATTAGCAGACACTAAACTCTTTAAGTGTGGCATGCTAATCATGTTCTAATTCTTCATCCATCTCTTCTGAACTTTCCTCCGTTCCTCCATCTAAATCTGCTGACAATCCCATGCCACTGAATATTATTACAGTTCCTAGAACTGTTCAGGATGTATTTTATCTTGCTCAGGGAATTCTCCTAATAATATGAATATGTACATATAATATCTTAAATTGGTTGGCAGCCAGTCACCTTTTCCTCAGCCAAGACAGCTATTTAGTATTTAGTAACTTCTCTTAAAAATGCAAGAAGGAATGCAGAAATTTAACACTGTCTTTAAGCCAAACACAGTTCTGATTTTCCTTACTACCCAAGCAGCAGGGTCTGAGCTATGTGCTAATCAAATAGCATTCAGCCAAGGGGATGAAATCCCAGGCTTACTTAAAGAAATTACAAATAAAGCTTCTGTTTGTTTCAGTAAGATTTTGTTATGTCATTTTGGATCAGTTTTCTGATATTTTGCTTTGTCATGCCATCAGTTGGAATGGGAAGACATGACAGAATCACTGGCATAATGCAGTCCACTCCTACTGACGATTTGAATGAAGGTATTCGGATTTGAACTTTCACAAAATAATAACTTTGCTGCCCTGGTAGAATACCCTTTACCTTCAAAAGCTGTTAAGTCTTCCCTGCCCGCACCAGCCCCCCCCCCCCGACCCCCCCCCACCCCGTTTGAAAAAACATGAGAATCACCTTGTTTGACTTTTTAGTATTATGGCTGTGTTCAAAATATAGTCAGGGCTACAGAGTATTGAAAACAATCCTTCATCTCATAGTCTGAACTGAGAAATCAATGTATGCATCCTACAGTATCCTGATTATCTGCTGAGATAAGGGCATGCATCACCTCATCTTCTCCACTCTTGCTGAAAAGGGCATCTGTGTGCTTCAGCTGGACTGCCAACCAGGGCAGTCAGAGACCTGAGCTGAATGACACCCCATAATCTACTACCACCAATGAGAAAGACTGAGTGAGGATTTAAAAACAGAGGAGAGTGAGTGGCAGTGATATGGAGTGTTTATGCACTTACCTTAAATACATTTTTTCACTTTCCTAAATTTTTTCATTTCCAAAAGGGAAGCATATTCCGATTTTGACAATCCTTCAGGAGAAGGTGGGCAATTTCTGAGTTGGTGTAAGCTACACTATATCTCAGACAGAGACATTTTAGTTATTACTGAAATTAAGCAATATCTAATAAAAACCAGAGAAAACTTTGCTCCAAGTGTAAGTTGTGTGAATGATGGGATCCTGTTCACATGCTGTATTACGGCTTCTCTTTTTCTGCATGCAAGTTTAATTTTACTACTGATGACATTTGTTTAATTTTGGGGTATTGCTCTCATGAATAGATTAAATTCTGGGAGCTCTGAATAGTGGTTAACACCCACATATATGAGCGGAGAACCTGTCTGTAAAATTACAATACTGCAGCAAAAGATTTACTGTCTAAATGACTTTTCAGGCTTTTGTTTCAATGGAACTTTGTCCATTCAAGCAAACCTACGCTGCTAGCCACAGTAATACAGGTAGCACAGTGAAACAGAAATAAATCAGAAGGAAGATAAGCTATTGAAGTGAGACTCATATTTCAAAGGCATTGCCTTTGAGGATGAAAAATTAATTTTGAGAGTCTTCCAGTCATTTTTAAAACTTAAGTAATTTAAAAAAAATAGATTCTAGATACTGATTTCTCTCAGGTATTATAAAAATCAAACTATAAATTTCATGTAATGTTTATCATAATAAAATGTTTTCAGAACCACACAAGTAACATGAAATTTGGCTACAGAAGTACTTCTAAAAGGTTGGCACTTTAAAAAAAACCTCCAAAAAATAATGTTTCCCATTGTCTTTGCATATGTGACAAATTGGCTGTTTAAACTGTATTGCAATTAAAGTTTCACTGGAGTGAAATTTTAATATTCTCAAAACTTTATAAAGGTTCCTTATTTTTGGTGCACACTCGGCATCCTTGCTGTCACCTACTGTTGCACAGGTAATTATGGAAATCAAAATCTGAAACCATAAAGGATATTTTTCACATTGTAGAAGCAACTATTAAGAAAAAAACAGAGCCAATCTCCAGTTTAAAATTCATATTTTCTTAAGTAACAAAAAACAAAACTCTGGACACTTATTATATAATAATTTAAGAAAGCCAAATGGCATAAATCCCCAAATAAAAACGTATTTTGAATAAAGGAGTCATCCACATTATGCACAAGTAAAAAACTCTAGAGTAAAAATCTCCTAAGAAAATAAAAAAAAAACAGTTTGGAAAGTTGGAGAAAATACATTAAATCTTGAATATAGAAATAGAACTATGTTGTTGCAATGACCATAATTTGTCTTATATAAATGCTATTTTGAGCAACGTATATCAGAATTGATTTAAACACTAACATCCTACTAGTCTCCTAGTCAAAATAAGCATTCTTCAATGCTTTGTAAACAATGTGAGCGTGTTAAATATCTGAATGAAGCCAGAAGTTGTCCCTTTCAAACAATTCTGTGGAAACATGAATACAAAGACTACAATATAAAACAGAAAAAAGATATGTTGAATGCCAACAATTTGTGTTACATGGTCAGCAGATATTCACTGCACGTGTAAACACTGATAGCATTTACTATGCTATGAGAAGCAGGTAGCCTTGAAGAGACCTTGTTCCTCGTACGTGCCACACTGGTTTTCGATCCACGTGTTTTTTAACACCTAGGAATTACTATAGATCAAACTTCTTATTTCAAAATCCCTTGACACCTTTCTAGAAAAAACATACTTTTTACAAACGTAAGTGCTTGTTATGGCTGTCAAACGCTATCAGTCAAATTTATCTCATAAAGCACTAAACAGGCTTTGGCTGCTAGTTATACAAGTTTGGACCATAAATTTAAAATCTGCCTTGTCCCTATTTATTTACAGCAGACAAAGATCTCCATACAAAAGAGATTAATAATTTTGGGGATTAGCAGAGGTGATCATGTGTCATACTATGGATACAATATTTATTTTAGACAATTCAGCAATTATTCAGGAGCTCTGCAAAATAATTTAAAGGTTTGTTCAACTAATATCATATATTAGATGAGAAAGTTTTCATCTTTCTTCACTGTCAATCTTACACTTGTAGAGAAACTTCTCCAAGGCCAGAACTAATAAACAAAAATTTACTTCAGTGCACTTATTCTTAAGGGTTAAGTGATATCCATACCCATTGGTTTAGAGCATCTCTTTCGCAGGGAAGTTTGCTTCTTTTTTACGTCACCTGAATTCAGATGTAAGGGAAAAGCAATTGTTTGTGAGAGAGGGAATACCAATATTGCTAATAAACTTATCTTTGTTACCAAAAAAATATAATCAGATCAAACTTTATGCTTCTAATAAAAAACAGGTTTGCTAGATGTACTTTATAAATAATTTGATTTTTTTTAAAATAGATGGGGGATTGCCAATTTTATGAAATTATGCCCAGATGCAAGAAAGTATATAAATCCAACATACTCTGATGCAAAAAAATAGAAAACACAATGGGGGGGGGGGGGGGGGGGGGGGGGGAGGGAAATCGTTGTGCTTACCTGGTAATATCTGGTGACATACCAATTCAATAAAGAATTTATACATCTGAGAGTTCTGGGACTGGGAAAATGGAGGGGGTTTAAAGTGAATTATTAAAATTTGCAACATTTATATTACTGTGAAGATATTTAATTCAGGTTTTTTGCAAGCATTTCAGTATTTGGTCAAAACCAGACCATGAAACAGAAGTACATTCTCTGCTGTCATTCATTGCCTCTCCAATTACCAAGTTTCAATCCACTTCTCGGAGGAGTAAGAAAGATGAAAGACAGCTTTGTGAATGACTGATTAACATGGAAAAGATCATTTCACGAAGATTATATTGTATTCCTAACAAGATCAAAAGTGCGCACTAAATTATTGTTATGATAATTACCTTCGGCAGAATTTGTATTATTGTTAAGAAGCAATAATAAGGTACCTTAAGAGGCAGAATAATTACACTTAACTGCTGTAATTAATAAGTTAATTCTCAAGCAAAGATTATTCACAATATAGGAATTATGTAACTGCTGCCATTTAAATTCTTACTGCAATACCTTAATATAATTTATATCAAGCATTGTTAATATTTCTAAACCTTTACTTCAATAAGGTAAGAGAACAAATTCAGTTCAGGAAGAAGACCATTCAATTTCTGCATCACCGGACTGGATTGTCTGAACATTAATATAAAAATATGCATATGTAATCCAAATGAGGAGAAGGGAGTGAGAAGAGAGCAGAGGTTAATATTTGTACACACAGCTTTTGTGACATCACTTTATTCCTTTTCCAGCAGGTGTCATTTCAAAATCTTTCTTCACTATCAAAGGCGTTTTGCTATCAGACATTAATTCTTGTATTTCACTGCATGATCAAAAAGAAGTTTCACAGAAAGATTTAATCCTCCATTCTGCCCTTAAAGAATTTGTGCCAGAATTTGTGATTTGATATAATTTAAATGGTGACTTTTATTAAGAGCCTTAAGATCTATTTTTCTCTGACGACCTACACTGCAGTTCCTGAGTGATCTTCAGAAAGCCAAAAAATGTCAGAGTCATTTCATTCCTGGTTTTAATAAATGGTTCATTAGAGTACTGCGAGTATAAAACAAATCCCAGGCTACCTGTGCTTTATTACCAATAGTCCTAGATGATTTCTAAATGACACAACACAGCTCTCAGTGTCCTTATTACATAGGAAGTCATACAGGTCATCATTTTTCCAAAGGTGGTATACACAAACAATTTTACGATGTCACAGCACAATTTATAAAAGACTTATTGCAAATAACAACCACTCAGCTTGTTGGCATCGTTGATACTTCATGATCTGAGGGTTCACTGGCTTCCAAAATGGGTTCCTCAAAAATAGAATACAGAAAGACTTCTTTAACAGTCCTTCAGAAAGAGGAATCTCACTTCTTCAGTGTGAGAGCAAGTATATTTTCTACTGTGTTCTCTCATACTTAAGCAAATTTCTTCCCAAATACTCTGCAGTAAACTTCCAATTTAATTATTTAAAAAAAAAAAAAAAACATTGCTCTTAGGCTATAGTAAATCAATAACTTAAGAATACAGTATATCTTCAATATATGAGGTGCTAATTAAGTAAACAGCAATAATTCCATAGAAATAAATACAGAAATCATCTCACACCTGGAAATGCATCCAGCTTTTATCTCAAGGATATATTTAGGAACTCAAAAACTGCAGGTGAGGGCTACATCTCCTATCTTGCAAAGGTGCTGAAAATTGAAATAAAGGTTGCACTCAAAACATAAGAGAAGGCAGGTTTATTTTAGTTAATTCTTGTTGTAAGTTAACTGCAATGAATGGGTTAACCTTTGTGGGGCTTAGCTGCTGGTTCACACCTCCATGGGATGGGGGAGGGAATAGGAAGAGTGATTAAAACAAGAGATTCTTTCACTGCTTCCCATCAGCAGGCAGATAGGCAGCCACTTCCAGGAACTCACGTGAAAAGGTTGCTTGGGAAGACAAATGCCATCATCACGGATGTCCCCCACCTTCCTCCTCCTTTTCACCAGCTTCTGTTACTGAGCATGATGCCATGCGGGGGCCAGCTGTCCCGGCTGTGTCCCCTCCCAGCTCCTGGTGTCCCCCCAGCCCACTCGCTGATGGGGTGGGCTGCGGAGCAGAGAAGCCCTTGGCTCTGTGCAAAAGCACCACTCGGCAACAGCTAAAACGGTGTGTATCAACACTGTTTTGATCACAAATCCAACGCATAGCACCATACCAGTTACTATGAAGAAAAGTAACTCTATCCCTGCCAGCACAACTGTGTATAAAACTGTATGTAGTCTATATGTAAATATGTATCTGCATATGTAAAGGAGAGACCAATCCAAATAAAATCATATTCTCAGATTCATTGTCTATGTGTTCTCTACATGATACTAAGGACAAGCTGAAAGCTAGTAAGATGCTAGTGTGATAACTGTGTGCTGTAGTACATGTATATAGTAAGGCATAACAGTTAGCATGATGATAGTCCAGGCATCTAAAAGGCAAAGTAATTTGTCTGAACAGAACTGACTGTTCTGTTACTTTGCAGGGAAACCAGAGCCGAGGTCAAATGAACTCAAACATCTTTCAGAGGAAAGTAAAGAGATGGGCAATTCTTAGAATGCATTTTAGAGTTTGTCTGATATCTTTTTGTTGACCTGCAAGACAATGTTATAATTTGTGTTTTCATCAACATAGCCATACAATACTGCAAGGCTTTAACAGCACCTTCTGCAGACACCCCTCGCAGGAGCTTTGCGACCAGATATATTCACCAAGTATTCCCAGCAGAGAGTGTCTCCGAGCTGGTTGTCAGGTCAGGCCCAAAGCAAGAGACAAAACTTTAAGGCTCAAAGGCTGAGCAGACTGTGGCTCAAAGAGATTGAGCTCTGCTTGCTAACCAGTTTTATTATCTCTCTGGATAACACAAGGGCAGCCAAAGACACAATATTTACTGAGGCACCATCTCCCTTGAAGTGATACCCGTGTAACCTTGACAAACATGAGCTGCCTGTGTATGATGGCACCAATATACTGAAAAGTAGGAAAAGAGAATGCACCCTTGAGATTCACATGAATGCACTCGATAGCAAATGAAGCAGAGGCATAACTAGCAAACAGCAACCAAAGAAACATTTGAGTTGTTGGAAATAATCCTCAACCAGCAGGACAGTGATCGATTTTCCCCACTTCTTCTAAATGCTTGTAAATACCCTGAAAGAAATCTAGATTAAGGGACCTTTGCTTTGGGTAGATGTTGATTATGTGTTCTTTTATCCTGTTTGCAACTCTGTTTCCAATTTTGTAATAACCTACTTCACCTTATACTTTCATAAATTAAACTAGAACGATTTTTTTCATGTAAATTTGTCTAGTCAATAATACTGGTGTTGATTTGATTTGATGGGATGTGGGCTTGGGAGTGCTAAGCCTATTTCCAGTGGCACACATATTTACCTGCAGTGCCACATACCCAAGAGATATTTAGGATTCTCAAGAACAAGCATCATGTTTTAGCACCTACCTGATAGGGTCAAATTTATGGATTTGATATTTGATATGGTCTGTGATATCAGACATTAAATCAGAGGGGAAAATTACATCCTCGGTCATATGAAAAAAACCTGATTCTTTGTGGAAAGATAGTTCATAAGTTTTGATATATTTGGAAACTTTGACATGATTTTACTGTCTTTTTTTTTTTTTTAAAGTGATCACTCAAAAATGAGAAAAATATAATGTAAGCATGATAAAATGACAGTGAGCCAAATGGGGTGATTGTTTCAAATCTTCTACTGAGTTTCTTTGATATACCTCTAAAAAAGTCTAATAGTTATTCATGGTCATTATGTTCTCTGAAGTTAGATGGTGACTAAATACAGGATTTTAAAATGTTTTTGTGAGTTAAAGCGAGAACAGAATACTCTGGTGATGAAAGAAAATATGCCATTATTTAGTGTATTTCTTGTTCTTAAATTAGACTACCAGTGTCAATTCACCTAACTTACATCCCAAGTCTGTTAGGTCCCTTTTTTTGCAAAATTTCTCTAAAATAAGTCCAATGAACACCTCTGTGGGTTTTATACATGGAGGCAAGGTCACAAAAAAAGGTTTTCACAACATTCAGACTACTTCAGATTTAAAACAAATGACCATAATATGCATGTGTTAATTATTATTGCCCTGTAGATGGACAAATAACTAAAGAAAAATAAGCATTGTTAGTGGTCTTTAGACCTTTGCTATCTATATGTTAAAAAATTGTGACTATACCTTAGACAGAAAATATCTGAAAAAATAGGCAGGAGTATAATCCGTTATAGTAAAAACATTGCAAACAAGTACAATGTAAAATGGTTTAGCAAACTGAAATTACTAAGATAGTGACACGGTATTACAAACTTCAATCACTTTTACAGACAATAACAGTGTACTTAATGTATAAATCATACATATAAAGTGAAGTTAGTTTTATTAATAGAGGTGGAGATATAGGACATGGAAATATATAATATCAAATACATTTCTCCTTCATAAGTTTCAAAGACATTTATCTAAGTAGTGTTTTCTTCTACAATAAACCAATTATTGGTTTTATTATAAATCAATGCCTTTTGTTGTCATTTTAGGCCATAATTATTTTAAGCAATAAAAAGTTGAACCACGTATTTTCCCTAACTTTACTTTTTTGCAGTTACGAAAACCCGTGGTTCATTATTGTATACAGTTTGATTTGAAACTGGAGCAGCAGTTAATTCTGTAGTAACAAAAAGGAGTATTAATTATCTGCAAGAGTCTCAACTCTGCTAAATTATTATTTCCACCATAATTATCAGGGTATACAGGCCACTGATTGTCATCAAAAGCAATTAAGACACCACAGAATCAAGGGATCACAATAAATCTTTCAGATCTTTTCTACAAGGCTGTGACCTACCCAAAGGCCTGCTAGAGTTACAGTCAAGAGATATGGGGGGTGTCATACCTGAGCTTAAACTTCTATTTGAGAATGCAGGATAGCTCATACTCAAAAACTGAAACACTCTGTGTCAGATTCTAAATTTAATTTTGGTATTCAAGAAGGCAAGGAAAAATGAAAGCAGTTTTCATGTTTCAAAAAAAAATCTTTCAGAAAAAAATAATAATAGAATAACTGTTCTGTTATTTGAAAGAGTTCTATTTGAACAGTTTTCAGCACTTACAATTTCACACATGCAGCCTACTGAGATCTTATATCATCAAGGATTTTAGAATCTGCTTTAGAATGAACACACCACTCAGCTGGGTAAAGAACATACCAAACTAGTTTATCAAACAGATATCTGTAAGTAAAAACCAAACAAACAAAAAATTCAAAACAATTACAGTCTTAAAAAGACTTCTCACTGTGGTATCATGGAGAAATTTCCCCTGAAAGAAATTACATGAAATCCACATAAATGTCAAAATTATATCAGTCGCTGTTACACTTACTATAGAATTTCTTGTTAGTTTTATGGTCCCATTTGGGATAATAAAAGACATCATTTGCACTTCAAGGAGTCAAAGTGAAACCATACAGAATACCATTTTTAAGAAACATGTGCCACAAAATGTAAGACTGTCTTGAAAAAAACAAGGAACGTTTCAATCCTCTGCATATGTGCATTAGAAAACCACTTCATTCATTTATGCTTCCTGTCTGAAAATGAGCCACCAGCAATTATTCTTGTGAAAAGACTAGCACCTTTCCAAGCCTATTTGAACAGACACTAATGAAAAGGTGAATGACTAATGAGCATAGGGTTTGATGATGGACTTCTGTCCACCATACAGAAGTCTGTATTCTGGGACCTAACATTGTCTCTCCCTCTACAAAGCATACTCAACACTCTGGTTTTGTTGTCAAGTCACCTCTACAAGTGGAAATAGGCAGTTTTGATAAGAAATATAAAAATAACTCCAAGCTATAGGTACAGAATTTAACTCATGGGAAAGAGATTACATTATTTTCCCAAAACATTTTGTGTGTGTAAACAATAACATTATATTCATCTGTATTCATTTAGGTACTCTAATCTTACTGTCCTCATTATAACATTAGCACTTATCCTAACATGTTTCAGCTAAGACGGTATGTACAGGTTTGCTAAAAACTTGCGTTACTGGGAATCAACCATATAGAGAAGAAAAAGACAATATAATTCAAATCTATGACAGAAGCCTGCTTATCAAACAAGAGTCAAAAAGAAGATGTGACTTCTGTTCCTCTCTGCCTCAGCTGGAAGGCCGATTTTCACAATGTCCTGATGCTTCCCTTCTTGAAATTCATCATGAGTCTTTGGTATTCTACAATCTATTTGTGATATTTCTGTAACTGAATCCACCAGTTAAAGCTCTGAAACTCCAAAACCAAAATCTCCAGATATACATCAGCAAATGAGTACTTCACTCCGTTCCTACTGACATGAGGAGCCAAGCAGGTTCCACACTAATGTCTCAGCACTCCCTCTGGCTTCAAAAGGAACATTTAAATTCTGAGTGTTCAACCCAAAACAATCCAGCTTCCAGATCTGGTGATCATACCTGAATCTATCACCAATAAGCAGCATTGCTTATATGATAATTTCTCTTATTTAAATATCGGGGGTGTTCTCATTAAAAATCCCTAAGAATCAATTAGCATTTTTGGAGATAAAATAAACCAGCTGTTACATGATAAATGAATCAGGTTCTTATAAATATGATAAAAGTTTAAAAATCATAAAGGCCTCTCTACAGGTGCTAATTTTACTACTTGAATGAAATTAATAAGACTCTCCATAAAACAGCAGGAGATCCTTAGATTACATGAGTAATCAGCAAGAAAATTTATTGTGGATTCACAAAGCACAAAATGTTTGTGTAATGTATGCAAAAGTGGTACTTTATTCTCTGCAGTGAACAATTCTGAGTCCTTATAATAGAAAAATATTTAATAGTTTGAAAACTCTTGAGGCATAGTTTTAAAAAGTTGTTCAACTGTGATTAATTCAACTCATGACAAACTAGTAATGCAAGAAGGACCACCTTATTTTAATATTCAGTAGGATCCATTATTAAAATAAGTATTTAAGGTTAAACAACGGATATAGAGACAACTGAAAATCCAACCTGATGTCTAGGGAAGTAAGATTTAGGAAGGTGAAATTCATAAATTGGGTAGTACGTTAATGTGAAAAGCTAACAAGTTTTCATTATCTGATATCCTGAGACAGCATACAGGCAAGTGATAAATTTAACATTTGAATACCAAAAATTTTTAAAAGACGTTTTCCTTTGTGTGTAATTGTAGCCATTCTGATTCTTTAAGGAATGTTTTCTTTTAGAGGACTCTGCAATTAGAATGTGCTGCTTGCATAGAATATTTAGCTCTGTAGCTATTAATGGATTTTTACCTCACACTCTTTCTTGGCTAATGTATGTATTTATACAACTACTTATCTGTGAACCTTATGTATGTTTTATGAACCATTTAAGATGAAGTTCTAGCAGTAGTCCCGAAAAGGAAATTCTGCCCCATTTGTGCTATAAGACACTTAGCAAATTATGCCCTCTGAGAAAGAGTGTACAGACCAGCTTTTATCTTTTTCCAAGAATCTTTTATTGCAACGTACCATAGAATCATAAGTTTGTGTTCAATACATTGCATCTAATATTTATTGATTGCTGCAAGTATTTGCTTTTGTTTTGTACTTTTGAGTTTAATTAAGTGGACTAAAAGTGCCGATACACTGCAGCTGTTCAGCTCACAAATGAAACTAAGTAATACTTCACATGACTAGTTATTAATGCTCTGTCAATGAAACAAGCAAGGGGACTGCATGGGGCAGGGAATTAATAATAATACAGAGCCTTTAATTTTTAGATCAACTGTTCACCACAGATTAGCAGTAGCTAAAAGGATTTTAATCTAAGAACGCTGGTTCACTTATGTTGCATGCGCTATGTGAAATGAGATTACTGATAGCAGTTCAGTTGCTGGCATCCACACCTCAAAAGCCATCACCAAGTGGCATCTTTTGCTAAGTATACTTCCAGTGCTTGAAGATACCGTCTGTTTCTACTCATGCCCTGAACAGAGGTGAGCAAACTGCCAAACTTCAGAATAGACTGAAAGCCACACGGCTGTGCCAGTACAGTGTTAAACTGAAGCAAACACACCCTACAGACAGGCCAGAAATATTAGCTGGAGCTTGTGAGTGTGAAATGTGTTTGCGTGGCTTTTGAGATGAATTTGTGTCATATTCTGCAGGCCTACAGTGTGGACAACAGTAATACACGGTGTGGATATATCCATTGACAGTCCATTAAAGTCTTTGTATTAAGTAATTTGGGGACTGTTTTGCACTGTGACCTTTGTAACTGTTCACCCCACTGCAAGACTGTAACCCAGTAAATAGACTCATTGCTGCAGAACATGTTGCACTTGTTAGGGAGAAAAAAGGAACACCTCTACTTCCAGAGCTTTGGTACTTCTCAAAAACATTATATGAAATCAGAATCGTTTAGGTTGGAAAAGACCTTTAAGATCATCAAGCCCAACTGTTAACCCAGGACTTCCAAGTCCACCACTAGACCACATCCCTAAGCACCACATCCACACGTTCTTTGAAGACTTCCAGGAATGGTGATTCCACTGCCTCCCTGGGCAGCCTGTTCCAATGCTTGACCATTCTTTCAGTGAAGACGTTTTTTCCGAATACCCAACCTAAACCTCCCCTGACGTAACTTGAGGCCATTTCCTCTTGTGCTGTCACTTGTTATCTGGGAGAAGAGACTGACCCCCACCTGCCTACAGCCTCCTTCCAGACAGTTGTAGAGAGCAATAAGGTCCCCCTTGAGCCACCTCTTCTCCAGGCTAAACACTCCCAGATCCCTCAGCCACTCCTTACAAGACTTGTGCTCCAGACCCTTCACCAGCTTTGTTGCCTGTCTTAGGACATGCTCCAGCACCTCAACGTACCTCCCTTAGTGAGGGACCCAAAACTGAACACAGGATTCAAGGTGCAGCCTCACCAGTGCTGAGTACAGGGGCACAATCACTTCCCTGCTCCTGCTGGCTACGCTATTTTGGATGCAAGCCAGGATGCTACTGGCTTTCTCGGCCACCTGGGCACACTGCTGGCTCATGTTCAGCTGGCCATCAACTGGCACCCCCAGGTCCTTTCCCACCAGGCAGCTTTCCAGACACTCCTCCCAAAGCCTGTAGCATTCCACAGGGCTGTAGTGACCCAAGTGCAGGACCTGGCACTGAACCAACACAGAAGCACAGAATGACCAGGGTTGGAAAGGACCTCTGGAGTTCATCTAGTCCAACCCCCTACAAAAGCAGGTTGACCTAGAGCAGGTTGCACTGAATCACATCCAGGCAGCTTTTGAACGTCTCCAGAGAAGGAGACCCCACAGCCTCTCTGGGCAACCTGTCCCAGTGCTCTGTCACCCTCATGGTAAAGTAGTTCTTTCTCATACTCAGATGGAACTGCCTGTATTGCTGTCTGTGCTCAGGCCCCTTGTCCTGTCGCTGGGCACCGCTGGCAGAGCCTGGCCCCGTCCTCCTGGCGCTGGCCCTGAAGCTGTTTGCAGCCATCGCTCAGAGCCCTCTCAGCCCTCCCTTCCCCGGGCTGAGCAGCCGCAGGTGTCCCAGCCTGCCCTCCCCCGGGAGGTGCCCAGGCCCCTCACCCCCTGCGCAGCCCCCGCCGGGCCCTCCCCAGCAGCTCCCCGTCTCTGGAACTGGGGAGCCCAGCGCTGGGCACAGCACTCCCGGGGCGGCCTCCCCAGGGCAGAGCCGAGGGGCAGGGTCACCTCCCTGCGCCTGCTGGCCACGCTCCTCCTCATGCCCCCCAGGGCGCCACCGGCCTCCTGGGCCACCGGGGCTGGCTGCCGGCCCGGGGGCAGCTGCTGTGCCCCGGCACTGCCCGGCCCTTCCCCGCAGAGCTGCCTCCCCGCAGGCAGCCCCCAGCCCCTGCTGGTGCGTGGGGCTGTGCCCCCCCGGGGCAGGGCCTGGCACCGGCCTCTGCTGGGCTCCATCAGGTCCCTCCTGCCCAGCTCTCCAGCCTGCCCAGCTCTCGCCGGATGGCAGCGCAGCCTCTGGGGCATCAGCCGCTCCTCCCGCCTTTGTACCAGCCACCAGCCTGCTGAGGGGACGCTCTGTGCCTTCGCCCAGGTCACCGGTGAATCAGCTGAACGGGACTGGGCCCAGCACTGAGCCCTGGGCAGCACCGCTGGCCACAGGCCTCCAGCTGGGCTCTGCGCTGCTGGTCACAGCCCTCTCGGCTCCGCCGTTCAGCCAGTTCTCAGTCCACCTCACTGTCCACTCATCTAACCCACACCTCCTGGGCTTACCTATGAGGATGTTATGGGAGACTGTCAAAAGCCTTGCTGAGGTCAAGGTAGACAACATCCATCATTCTCCCCTCATCTACCCAGACAGTCACTCCATCATAGCAGGCTATCAGGTTGGTTGGCCATGATTTCTCCTTGGTGAATCCTTGTTGATTGTCCCGATAACATTCTTTTCCTCCACATGCTTCAAGACAACCTCCAGGATGAGCTGTTTCATCACTTTTCCAGGAATAGAGGTGATGTTGACTGACCTGTAGTTTCCTGGATCCTCCTTCTTGTCCTTTTTGATGATGGAGAGTGGCTTGGCAACACCATCTGCCAGCTCCCTCATTGGGAGTGCATCCCATTGGGGCCCATGGATTTCTGGATGTCAGGTTTCTTTAAGTGATCTCTAACATGATCCTTCTTGACCAAGGGAAAGTCTTCCTTTCTTGCCTCCAGGGTGTGGGAAACTGGAGGCTGGCCTTGGCACTGAAGTCTGAAGCAAAGAAGGCATTCAGCAATTCTGCCTTCTCTGTGTCTTTCATCACCAGGGCACCCACTTCATTCAGCAGCAGGCCCACGTTTTCCCTAGTCATTCTTTTCCTGCTGATATACTTGAAGAAGCTCTTGTTGTCCTTGACCTCCTCCACCAGACTTAATTCCAAACAGACCTTAGCCTTCCTTGTTGCCTCCATGCATGTTCTGACCACATCCCTATATTCCTCCCAAGTTGCCTGTTCCTTTTTCCACACCCTGTAAACTTCCTTCATCTGTTTGAGGTTTTCCAGAAGCTCCTTGCTCATCCTTGTAGGCTTTCTGCCCATTTTGCTCAATTTCCTAATCATCTGGAGTTTTGAGGAAGTGATGCTGGAGTATTAGCCAGCTCTCTTGGATCCTACTACCTTCTAGAGCTCTAACCCATGGGACTCCTCCAAGGACGTCCTTGAAGAGACCAGAGTTAGCTCTCCTGAAGTCCAAGGTTGCAATCCTACTTGTTGCCCTGCTTCCTCCATGTAGGATTCTGAACTCCACCATCTTGTGGTCACTGCAGCCAAGACTGCCTCCAACCTTTACATCCCCAACCAGCCCTTCTTCGTGAAGACAAGGTCTAAGAGCACACCACTTCCTTGTTGAACTTCATAAAATTGGCATCACAGGTCCAGCCTGTCCAGACCCTTCTGCAGAGCCTTCCTGGCCTCCAGCAGATCAACACTCACCCCCAGCCAGGAGTTACCTGCAAACTTACTGAGGGTGCACTCAATGCCCTCATCCAGATCATCAATAAAGACATTAAACAGGACTGGCCCCAACACTGAGCCCTGGAGAATGCCATGTGTGACCGGCCACCAGCTGGATGTAACTCCATTCACCAACACTCTTTGGGCTCAGCCACCCAGCCAGCTTTTAACCCAGCGTAGAGTGCATCCGTCCAAGCCATGAGCAGCCAGTTTCTCCAGGAGGATGCTGTGGGAGATGGTGTCAAAGGCTTTACTAAGGCCCAGGTAGACAACATCCACAGCCTTTCCCTCCTCCACTAGGCAGGTTGTCTTGTTGTAGGAGACCAGGCTAGTGAAGCAGGACCTGCCTCTCATAAGCCCGTGCTGGCTGGGCCGGATCCCCGGTTGTCCTGCACGTGCCGCGTGATGGTGCTCAGGATGATCTGCTCCGTAACCTTCCCCGGCACCGAGGTCAGGCTGACAGGCCTGCAGCTCCCCGGATCCTCCTTCCCGCCCTCCCTGCAGACGGGCATCGCACTGGCTGACCTCCAGCCTGCTGGGGCCTCCCTGGTTTGACGGGACTGTTGGGAAATGATGGAGAGCGGCTCAGCGAGCTCCTGCGCCAGCTCCCTCAGTGCCCTCGGGTGGATCCCAGCCGGCCCCACAGACTTGTGCGTGTCTAAGCGGAGCAGCAGGTCACTGGCCGTGTCCTCCTGGGCTGTGGGGACTTGGTTCTGCTCCTCGTCCCTCTCTTCCAGCTCGGGGGGCTGAGTGCCCTGAGGGAGCTGGTCTTGCTGTTGAAGCTGGAGGCAAAGGAGGCATCAAGTACCTCAGCCTTTCCCTCACCCTTTGTGTCGATGTTCCCTGCCGCACCCAATACAGGGCGCAGATTCTCCCTGGCCCTCCTCTTGTTTCTAAGATACTTGTAAAACCAGGTTGTGTTATCTTTTACAGCAGTGCCCAGCCTGAGTTCTAGCTGGGCTGTCACCTCTAATCTTTGCCCTGCATAACCTTGTGACATCCTGATAGTCCTCATGAGTACTCAAGCATATGCAACAAGAGAGACTGTTAAGTTAAATTGGTACATCTTCTTTGATAGCAACATAAATTTAGAGAAGTGAGAAAACGTGGCCCAGCCCAGAATACAAATTTAAATCCAGTTTTCCTGTTTAAAATACAAGTTGCACATTAACAGATGTTATCAATTCTAATTTACTAATTTCCTGTATTTTTTTTATGCAGGTTCTTCTAGAGTCATCATTTGAAATCATCTGGCCACATATTGCTTCTAATAGCTAATTGGTTTATTTATCCCAAACCACGGTAGCTCACAAATTGTTCATCACTAACCAGAAGGCTTGTAGGGGAACTTCATTTGTCAGTATTGCAGGTTATCCATGAAGTTGCTGCCAATCTTTTTGGGCATCAATATGATAGCAGATCATCCGTTCCCATGTTTTCAGTGTTTTCCCTTTCCTACATGCAAGGCAATTCGTCATTTATCAGTTTCCTTTCAAACTTACATGCCTCTCCCCTTATCAAAAGACAGCATTCAGCTACAAATGCTCCTAAGCCACTTAATTTTGAAAAAGCTGGCTGACCTGGCTCTCAAGGTATCACAATTCTCTCAGAACTTTGGAAATCTTCCTTTTAACCAGGATTAGTGGTTTTGTGCCTCTTCTCTCCAAATACCTCATCATGCTGAATCTCCTTTTAAAACTACTTCAGCCTTTTATTCCCCTCCCTCCATACACACACGCATACATATGTATATTTATATATAGAGAATATACATAATGTATATTATACATATGTGTGTATATACATGTATCATATATTTATACATATGTAGGTTTATTGGGGCTTATCTGATGTATCTTTCCTGTAATGCCTTCAGCTATTTCCTCCCTGCGGTTTCACCCATATTTTGGTTTACTGTTTAAGGACACACACTAATCTTGTGTTGTGGGCAAATGAAATCAGACCACCTTCAAAAATAAAGCACCTGTTTGCATTATATAACATCTATAAAAGGATGGGTTACACAGAATTATAAGATCCAATAATTTATAAAAAGATTTATAATTTGGAATAATATTTATGGTTTTCATATTCTCTGCAAATACAAATGCAAGACATGAATCGTGCTCTTTAACATATTTCCCTGGGTTTTCTGAGACTAGATCAGATGGAAAATTTCATCAGAATCCTTGAAATCACGCAAACAACAAACATGAGCATCTGCATTTTAAGTATTAACTGCTAAAAAAACATAAAAACCTCAGCACTGGCAGATTCACTCTGACTCCTCTGCCAAAGGGTGGGCTTCATATTCTTTACCCTGAAAGCATTCCACACAAGAGATGAATGTGAAATTCAGCTTTCATAGCTGAGACGCATATCCCGGAAAGCCTTACCATCGTTAAATTTAATCCTGATAAAGAACATGATAATTTCCATGCTACATTATTTATATATGAATTAAAGAGAACATTCAGTAGCCCAAAATGCAAATAATTATATCCACTCTTCAAAACAGATATCTTTGAATCCTATTAATGTTAGTTCAGCATCTGCAGAAATGACGTTACCTACAAACACACAGGCAAACTCTGCATCTTGATGGGTTAGTTCATCCTTTAATGGCCTCTTGCTCTGTGACTGATCTTTAATGTTGGCCACACAGGCATTTAGAAAAAACCCCAGGCTATTCTTTACTAAATAATCCCATTTAATCTCAAAATCTAAAATCTGTATGTTAAAGGCATGGCTAACTTTCTACTTTTAGTAGACTACTCTAAAGTTTGCAGCAATGTCTATGCTGGGCAATATAGAACAAGAGCAAGGATTCCTCTGTTTGATTTCTGCCAGGCTGCTAAATCTGGAAATGGTATTCACACAGTGCTGTGCCCAGAGCTCTGCCTCTGAAAAAAATGCCTGGGATGACAAAGAGACAAGCAAATGGTCTGTACAGTGCCCCTGAGAAAGATCAAGACTTTAGAGGAAACCACAAAAGTACGCAGATAAAATCTGAGCAGTGCACGTAAGGTAAGAAGTGGAAAACAATTTATACCTTGGCAGAGTTGCAACTTCAGTTTCTCCCTTTCCTGCCCCCTTCTACCACATATCAAGACTTTTGTGTGTATGATGTGGTCACATTAAATCTGTACAAGCCCTTTAAAGAAAAGAAAATAGGCCTAAGGGCTGAGGATTTTATAAGCAGCCTAAAATTCCAGTCTCTAAAATCCCCAGGGCCACTTTGAAAATCTCAACCTAAATGTTTAGCTGAGTTACTATCTGCTTTCCTTTCAAACTGCAAATCCCAGTTGTTCTCAGAATTTCCTAATGCATAACACGCTTATCCATGAAACATAAGCTGTGGTTATGATGAAACCTTTGCCCTGCATTCTCTCCATAGATACAAACTGTCTGTCAATTGCCTATAGCGTGGCTACCATTGAGATCACATTGCATTTAGGAACCTCATACTTCAGGATTTAGGAGGCTTCAGAAACCAGCTTTTTAAAGCATTTTTTCCGCAAACTCTAATGTAAAAAGCATTGTTGGTCCATTTCAAGTTTATAATATGATGAAAAAGAATGTGAGGTGGTTAAAAATACCATGCGACGTGGAACGGAAGCAGGCATTCTAGATAAAAGTACTTAAGATTAATTTAACATGCACAGGATTTCCCAATTAAAACTTTCACATTACCACTGCATTTTAAACAGTTAATCTCCTAACGAGACAGCCCCAGCAATGAGAAGTGAATTGCAGGACTGCACATGGCCCTGAGGCCTGCATCTGGAGCAGGCTGTGCTTTGTAAATGCGGGATTTACGCCGCCGCCTCAGGCCCGGCAAAGAAAGAGTCGCACTGCCACCTACTGTCGCGACGTCTTTTCCCATCAGGAGATGCCACCGAAAGTCAGAAATCCTTCCTGCTCCTGCATAAAAATACTGAACGCTGTTGACCAAAGCGCACACACACACACACACACACACACAAAAACCAAACCACAAAAACCAAACAAACAAAAAAAAATTATGCCGGTTAATTCTTCATGCATACACGTTTTAGATTATGTTTTGGGGTTGTTTCTTTTTACCCTGGTAGCTGGAAAGGCCGGTTGTTTCTTTTTCTGCTTCTTTTCCTCATAACGTAATAAAAGCAAAAGAATGCTGTGCTGAACGATGTGGGAAAGCCTATGCAAAAGTCTTTTTTTTCGTCTTTCTTTTATTCCCAGATCTCCACTATGCTACCTTTGAATCCTGGCTGACCCGCAGTCAGCTCAGCTAATGATACTCGTCCAAGAGACGTGTTGCAGTTGACTTCTTCCCTTCCCTTAGGGGCCAAAGGCATTACTTCTGTGATGTGCCTGATCTCCAAGAGTCTGGATGTGAAGAAGTCTTGCACAGCAGCTCAGCACACAGCTGTGGAGCTTACCTGAAAACAAAGTTTTACTGCAGTTTCCTCTCAGGGTCTTTTTTGACAGCTAAATTTGCAAATCTATTATCATATCAAGAACAGCTACTCCCTTTCCTTTTAGACAAACTCACTACCAATTGCTCATGAAATAAGTTTTCCTAAGTAGCAGAAAACAAAGTGAATTAATATTTCAGAAGCAAAGAAAGAAACATACCTAATAATGAAATAGGGAAGACAGAACATCAGAATAAATTAACGTCAGCTATGGTCTCTGCTAAATTCTAGCCAACTTGAACAACCGTGTAGCCAGGATTTAAGATACCATAGCTGATAACTGGGTCTTTTTCCTGCTCTTTGCCTTGATTGTACACGCAGATGGCATTATAGATCTATAGGTGAGAGAATCCCCATCCTCACGTTTATAGTTGTTTGGTAACATTAAAGCACAGACCAATCCAAGCCGCTGCCCGGAAAATCAGAGTTACATATCAGCCGCAAGCACCCTGGGGGGGGCAGGGGGGAAATATCTCCAACTGAGTGTTTGTCAAAGGTGTCTCAGAAGACTGAGGTTGTGAGCGCATACTTAAAGAAATGTATGCCCTTCCTACATCACCATCAAAATAATTCTGAAACAAGCAAGACAGCTTAATTGTATTTTGTAAATAATATCTGTAATAGACAGAAGCTCCTGTCATGCAACTACAGAAGTGGTGAGATTCGCTTGTTTAATAACTGGGGGGAAATATTCCAGACATCCTGACACTCTCTCTCTTTTCTCCTCTGCCTTCAGGCCTAGCAGTACTCCACATTTCAAGTACAATACAAGACAGCTACAAAATTTGTGTGTCTCTGTTCTGTGTCTTTTTAGATACAAAATATGGTCATGGCAGAAAGGGTTTATGTGTTCGGACCCTAGAAAAGCGCTGTTTCTTTTTCAAAGGATAAATATAGTACAATAATCCTTGAAAAAACATAAATTTCCATACATTTGCACATGAAAAGTCTCCTTTCACTTTTCATTTATCAAGAGAATAGTTCTGAAGAATTAATTCTGTTAGAAATTCTATTCTATCTGTTGCCCTAAAATTAAAATCTTGTATTTATCTCTTCATCGTGTTACGTACTGTAGGGCTTTTACTGCAAATAAATTCAGAATTTTTGTCTCCATTACAGAACAGTGGCAACAGAGGTAATAAAAAACAAACAATTTTTTTGTTCTGTCTTTATAGAAATGCTGCCTTTTCTTCCCACTGGAAATTCTTAAAACATTCCTTCCAGCAACAAACCCACGTGATAACTTTTATGCAGCATATTATGTAGAATTAACAAAAGGAAGTTGTACTTTACCTATTCCTTATATCCACTGTGTTTAAATTCATTTAATGGAGCTGTTTCAATCAGGAAGAGTAGATTTTTAAGCCATTTCTACAAAAGCCCTTCAGGCAGCAAAATGAGTCTAATTAATTATATGTTTCCATCTTGTCTTTACACGAAATCATCTGACAAGACAAACACACAGAAAGAGAAGACCAGAAACAAATTTCAGAAAGATTAATCTGCCCCTCTGCGCTTTCTATAGCTGCTGTGTTGGGTTTTGTCCATAGCTGGCCATACCATCACCATACTTGGCCAAAGTCAGCTGTGAGTTTTCTC
Organism: Falco punctatus; assembly: GCF_963210335.1. NCBI lineage: Eukaryota > Metazoa > Chordata > Aves > Falconiformes > Falconidae > Falco > Falco punctatus. The sequence goes on along the minus strand of NC_137580.1, from coordinate 8,111,660 downwards.
TGTGTTAGCCAAAGCTTTGTCCAGGGAACACACCTGAGCAGAAGTGCAAAAGCTTGATTTTCTATAACACAAGTATTTAAGTAAGTCCTTAATCCAAAAGCGTTTTGGATTGCTGCTGTGAACAAAAACTATTTAGTTTCTTTCTGTACTTAGTTTCATAGCACTGTTCCTTTTTCACTGCTCTTTTCTATTTCCTCTCCCCCAGACTGACCCTCTTGGTACTCCTTCTGTTTACACAAAAATCATCCTGCAGTTTTTTAGCTGAACCTTCAAGCCTACAATGTTCAGCTGTGCCCATGGTAGGAAAAAGAGGTTGTCCCTTTCCAACAGAAACTACAGTGAATGTGAGAATCAGGGGAGGGCTGATAAAAGATCTATGGGGAAATCACGAAGAGTGTCTTAACAAATGAACAATTTTTAACAAAAACAACACATGTTCCTTTTTGTTATTGTTTGTGAAGGACCTGTCCTGCAATGCATTCTGGTTTGCACGTTACCATTTCTAGTACTGGAAAAACAAAGACAAAGGCCAGAACCCCAGGTGCTGTTAATGTTGTGGCTTGATGGCACTTAACAGCACTGTTTTAATAGCAAGCAAGGATGAGCAAAATCCTGACATACTGCAATGCAAAACCAGGACTTCTATTGTTTGCAGTAAACTTAAGAATTCACTTAATGAGCAAGCTTCATTAACATACAGCAGATACATTGTTATACAGGCTAACAGAATAAAACTCTGACTCTCAAGTAGAGATGCAACATTTCAGAGCCCCAGTGCCACTTTCTGACAGAGACCGAGCGAATTACTGCCCAGCTCCCTGCTGATGAATGACAGGATGCCCAAATGACAACATGGAAACTTAACTGAGCAAAATAAAGACACAACCGTCCAAATGACAATGGTTAACGACTTAGAAACATCCAGGCTAATAAGAATGCCATGTTACAAGGATCGAGCTGCAATTCTTCCCAGTATTGGTTCACTATTAATAACCTCATGTCTGCTACAATAGTGAACACCGTTGTCAACTGTTATGACTGAATAAGCTGGCTAAACAGCAAAGCTCTTTCATGTCTTTCTTTGACCACAAACTGTATTATTGGTACTCTAAGACAAAAGCTGGAGAAACATCTGCAAGATGTGCATACACAGTTACATCTCTGCTAAATAAGAATTTGAAGTTCTCTTTTATAACTACCTAGTGGCAAACCCAGGTCATTTTAAGGCATATCTCCCTGAAGAAGTAGCATAGACAGCAAAAGTATGGAAAGAAATCAAAATTGTTCCCCTATTGTACAGCATTTCCCAGTTTACTTGGAGATTCAGCTTGGTGTAAGACAGGTAGGCTTTTACAGATCCTACAGTTCTGCCCCACCTCGAAGGCATCTCACCTCCAGCTTGGTCCTGTGGATACAAGGAGGATCACAGCAGGATTTCTTATTCAGGAGCTGATATCTGCTGAGCATTTTTTTTTAAATGTTTCCTGGTTATTTAGGTTTCAGCTGATTGAATAAATCAGATAGATAGCCTAATGTGTTAGAAACTAGTGGTAGATTTAGTACAGAACACTGTCCCTCATTTTCTACCAGATGTTCTTTATATTTTGCACATTCATATTCTTGATAAGGATCCTCAAGAAAAAAAAAAAAAAGAGAAAAAAGATTATGCTTTCAACTTTAATTATCAGTTTAAAAATGCAGTTCTGTATCTTGAATGTTTCACGAACAGGCTTCTTTGGTTTCTGATCTCTGTGATAGTTAGGAAAAATAAAAACATTCAGGAGCTGGAACATATTACTGATATACAATCTGTCTTCAAAAGGAAGGACACAGCTCAGTCCTAGACATAAAAATAATTTTGCTAAAGTAGTCTTTAAGTAAAGATAGCAAAGCTTAAACCATCACAGTTTAAGGACACTTCCCCCCTTCCCCCGCCCAGTACTAGGCACTAAGGACACTTCCCCCCTTCCCCCGCCCAGTACTAGGCACAGCAAGTTGCAAAGGTACCAAGGAAGCACTCTTGATGTTAAAGAGATGATGATCAGTAAAATGTTCTTCATGTTTTCCAGATCCTGGCAATAATAGTGCAAAGCAATATGCTGTACATACTAACATTATCTTTGTGAATACCTAACAAGTGTAGACCATACTTGAAATGAAGGTACTCTGCTCCAGAGTTCTTCCAATCACAAAGAAAGCAGAAGTTGAGACAGAGAAACAAAAAATCAAACTGAAACCCTGCAGCTTGAAGACATAGGTACTGTTGAGCTAAGTAATACCTTTGATGTGAGGCAAAGTTAGACTGGTACTACTTATCCACATACAATGATTTTATATACTGATTATGCCTTCAAAGTATTTGTGGCTGGTTTTCAGCAGTGGTTCTTAGTCATCTATGAAGCACTGCTACGAATGTAAGTGACCCTCAGAGATCCATCTAATCCTCAACTACATGAAGGAACATTAGATTTGAGTTTTATAAATCCTCATTATTGTACATGGTAAGCAGCCAGACTTTGTTTTAAGATTTACAACTATATTTACGTGTAAGAAAGTTTATTTGCCTCTTACTTGGGTAAGCATCAGTGAAGGGTGTCCTGTTAGACACAGAACGTTCATTTGTTTCTGACTGTGTTAAATAATTTCAGATTTGATAGCAAGCAAGCCACTTCATTTCTGAGTTGCTTTCTTCCACAGCTCTACGAAGCTGCATGCAACAACAGGGCTGGCATTCTGTTAAGGCTTTGCAGTTGATGGCACAGGACTCCACAGCTATGGCAGAATGCTTTACCAAGCATTTTCTCCATGAAGGGAAGCTATGGCTCTGTTTACTTGCCAGCTGAATGAAGTTCCTGGCTGATGTTTCAGTCAAGGGAAGAGGAATTTTAAGAATGATGCAAACTGAAAGAGCTCTCAGGCTACCAGAAAAAAACTGCAAACAAAAACAAACAAACAAAACAAAACAAAAAACAAACAACAAAAAAAACACAAACAAAAAAACCTACAGTGTTTAAACAAGACAGGAAGGGAATTGTAATCTCTTAAGAGATCTTTCTCACCCTCTAACACAAAACCAACTATTTCAGAACCCACAATCCAATGAGGTTAAATAAGGTGGGAGCCCTCCTGCTCATGCCTGAGAAACATGCATGTTAAGATTATTCCTCCTTAATGAACCAGCCTAGGGTGACCTGTCTTTCATCTTGAATGCGTTAATACAAGACCCTCTACCCTAGAAACCTTCTGTGGGGTACAAGGCATGAGTAATTTTTGGAAAAGAGATGAACCATGACCAGGACTAGCAGAGTACCTGAGACTGTAGGCTAAGTCCTTTACATCTCGTTCCTCCACCTTAAAAATGTTCTATTATTCTTGAAGGAAGAAGGAGAATGTCAAGAAAGCTTACCAGAATTTCCTCTAGACAGATCAGTCACTTTCTTTGATCTTATGGACAGAAAGACCACAGATATTCTCTGCTGTGCCATATCTATGAATAAAGATTAAAGGTGCCAAGCCTTATTTGCAGATTACTCAAAGCACATGCTTTGCAAGAGTTCCAAGTGTTTTGTTCTGGCTCTAATACACAATAGGAAATTAAAGCAGAAATATCCAGCAAAAATAAGACAGTATTAAGAAATGTACTGTCACCTACAAGACAAAAACCTTGAAACATGTACCTGTCATTTTACACTTGACAATGGCAAACTGAGAGCTCAAGGTGAGGTGAAAAGCCTGATATTGATAAAAATATCTTCCCTTCAGCCTTTGCATTAAAATGGTCCTCAAGTTTTACTGAGCTAAACGAAATTGAGAAAATGGTGTTATTTCAATAGCACCACTGTTCTGAGAAGCTGCGGCAGAGGGCAGAGTGCACCTAAAGGCTCTTCGCGGCAGAGGGCACAGCAGCAGCCAGAGGAATCCAGTGGTACTGGGGCAGAAAGGAACAATATCTGTTGAAGAACACGATCTGCCTCTAGAGACCCTTGTACAAACGAAGCTTCTTGGCCTGCTGGCTGGAAGCCCTGAAACAGGCACCCTGGCTAGCCAGGGTACTACGTACCCCCCTGATGGGTGAATCCCCACCCGCAGCCCATGAAGGACCTCAGCCAAGCACCCTACCTTGGCCCTCACACCTCACCTCCTTAATTCAACCCACAGCTTTCAGAATCTTTACACACACAAGATTTCTTTCAGTGTCTGCTTTCTGTTCACAGGTTATAATTATTTTTATAGGTGTCTGTGTATGTCCAGGTTAGCAGTTTCTACAAGCAAGAAAACATATTCCGTGCTGGAAGAGCAATGGGAGTGTTTGTCCTCCAGCAAGACAAATAGCTAGGCTCTACTCTAAATAATCCAGGTGTCCATCACTATTATATGAGCACAGTTTCTAAGTAATCGTATAGAAAAACTGTTAGGCATAATCAAATACAATTTTAATCCCATCAGATCCTCATATAATTCTCTTTAGGATTAGTTTTAGATTTTAAAAAAACATTAGAGTAAGCCCAGTTAGTGAAAAGGCATTAATTAGCTCCATTTGTTCATTTTATGAAGCTCTACAATGCAGCATTTTGCAAAAATGAGATACAATGAAGGAGGCTGAAATGCACTAATTGATACATTAAAGATATTCCCGTTGCTACCAACACACTTTTAACCAAAATTCACTCCAATCCTAAACCAGAAGTAGCTATCAGGAAAGAAATTTCAGTGACTCTACCAAACTCCTCATTTATATTTCTGTTATTTTCCTCCTTCCTTCCCTCATGCTTATTTATTTACTTTCCAAAATTATGGAAGCAGAAGTATCTTACGACAGTCAAATTTAAGAAATTAACAAATTAAAAGAAAATCTGTCCCAAATCTGAAAGTTCAGAAAGTTCAGTAAGAATTTGGACTTCTGAATCCTATGATAAGCATGATGTTATCTTTATAAATATTACAGGAGGATTAATGTGGTTATTTCTGTATCATATACAGGAATGGGCACTATAGTTCTGAAGTCTGCCTGAGGCGGTCTTTGCACCAACAGGATTTGCCAACATCAGTATATCAACAAACACTCCTAACAGAGATACAGTATTTTCTACCAAACTAGCTACTTTGCTGGTATAGCTTAGAAAAAGTACCTAATTTTTATGGGCACAACCAAGTCAGGTGGCAGAGGGTGAAATGTGACCTGTTTGTAGCAGTGTGCAAGAAAAAAGCCAGTCGCGCATAGACAGTTGCACTGTGTAACTGCACCAGCAAAGTGGCCCTTGCAGGTGTAACCTTTGTTGACTCTACAGAACACAGGGATCTTCTCAGAACTGGTCTGACCTATGTTGACTACAGAATGTAGGGAATTAGGGGAGACTGGAATCAAACTGTGTTCAGGATATGGTAGGAACATACAGGCTCTTAGTGGGAAGTAGCTGACAAACTGAATTGATACCTTGTCCCATTGCATTATATTCAGGATAAATTGTTCTTGTACCCCAGTCTTAAGTCTTCTTTTGGAAGGGACAAAATCTTTCCTCACAATGCTGTGTGCACATAGCAATACGAGAAAAAGAAAACTGTAATGCTCTGCATCGAACATAATTAATGCACATTTAATATGGAAGTTATTATGTAGTGACAATCAATTATTAAAACCACACATTAATTTATGTCTCTTTCCGCATGTTAATTAAGTAACATCTTTTCAGAATTTGTGTTTCTATTAATGCCTCTCAGTTTGAAAATCAGAACCATTCTTGCGAACATGTTAACCTCTGCAACAGTTTTCAGATGGCCATCTCCTGAGAGGTACGAGATGAGTGACGCTAATGCATGGTGCTTTTCTGTTGTCTCCTGTCTTAATTTATTCACTTGCATGCATTTATGTGTCCTGAATCATCACGTAGTGACATTAGAATTAGGGAGAACTAAGTTTCCACTGAATATAGGTTCCCATTAATCAGTTTCTTTTTTATATGATTTGTGTTATTTTTGCAAAAGACCCTAAAATAACATAGCCTTATTAGTTTTTATAGATTTGAGAAAAAAATATAGAAACACTCTTATTTTCATGTTCCTTGTGGCAATATTTGAGGTGTACATAGAAACCATTTCTTAATATAGGATTAGAAATTTAACCATATTAGCACCACTAAGCATTAGCAAAAGCATTTGCAAGTATACATTCAGTTACAGATGCATCATGATGCATTTGTGACTTATTTCAGTCACTTTCCATAAACACTGAAATGAACACATTTATCTTCACACAAATATGCATTAAAAAACCCAAAAAGTGATATGAATAATGGCATGGCCATGCAGCTGCATAAGTCCTCATGTTAGATGTGTTTGTGTGTATTTTGAAAGCTTTTTGTGGGGTTATGGTTCATCTGAGCGTAGTAGAGAAAAAAAACAGCATGTAACTTGCTGTTCTACGTATTATTAAAGTTCAGACAGCCCAAAGATAATTATGTTGGTTTAGAGACAATAGAACATAAATGAATAGATTGAAAGTGGTAGTGGAGAGGTACTGTATTTCTCAAATTCAGTTGTAGTGGAGACATTAGATAGGCAAACTATGATTTGCAAAGTCAATTTGCACTGTGATCAGGATACTAGGGTGCTACAACTAATAATGTTTTCTAACATTCCTTTCAGTAATATCTGAATTTATTTCATCTATAAGATAGACTTTTTATGTCATACTATCCACATGTTTTAGATATGACCATTCTATTTAAAATGTCTTAATAAATATATTTAATAATTTTTATAGAAATCACAGACATGTTTTATCTGTTAGTATTCCTTTAAAATGTCTATACTTCTTATATTTTCAGGTTGATAAATTTTAAATTAATGAGACATGCATTTCCCATCAAAACTATTTAACAACAATTTTATGAGTTGTTTAGATTAATTAATCCTGTTAAACCTTTAATTAATAGGGTAGTAAATGTGTGCTGAATAATGGATGCATTTAATTTAATTCCATTCTGCTCTGTTGTTTTAAACTAATCCAGTATCACCTAACATGAAGCTGACAATATTTTTGTCCAATAATTACTATCAAATGAAAATATAATAAGATGCAAGCTTAGACCTTCATGCAGCAAAATATGTCAACACACATTTGAATTCAAGCATACAGGTTTTTTCTGTTCAAGTCATTATGGATGCTCACATGATTAAATCTAAGCAGGCCACCGAGTGATATACTGGATCGGGGCCCAAAGATTTAAAGGAAAAATCAGTCCTTTGAAAGCCACCAAGAAATCCAAGTAGGCAATCCAAGGCAATCCAAGTAGGCTTTCACTTACCAAGATTTAAGAGAACAGTCAAAAATGATTAACTGGAATCAATTTGCACATACTGTATGCACCATATTTAGATCACACAAATTACTTCATATTAGCAAATCGATACTTACATTCATTGCAGGCTCTAAAACTGATTATCCCTTGCATCTCTGCAAAAAACTATAGAACATTTTAAAGCATTAATAATTCATATAAGGATTAAGGTCCTTCTCTAAGTATATAGATTAAAATAGATACTTATAAATATACCTTTGATTAATATGAAAACTAAACTAGAAAGCATTCACTAACATGTTTTGCAAACAGCCAAAAAACCCCTGCAGTATTGTATTTGCAGAATCCTATTTCACTGAGCAGTGTGTTGTTTAGTACGAGTCCCCACAGCAATCCAATCCCATTGTAAACAGTGATTACTATAAATAGACTAGCTGAGCAATATTTGTTTATTTGGCAATAACCACCTGATCTACATAAAATATGTTAAAACAAAAAAGCTTGGCTTTTAGGTAAGTATTTGGTTGGAATAAATTGGCAATACCTGACATAAAAATCTGTCCAAACAGGGTGTGTAATATAGCGTCAGGTTGGCTGGAATGAGAATTGGGAAATACAGGTTCTAAACCGGGTGCTGTCAGTGAGAATATGGCCATTAGTAAAAAACCAGGTAGGTCAAACTCATTCTGTTTGCTGGCAGAATCATCCTCAGCTGAAAACTGTGAGATTGTATTACCAGAGAGCTGAGCTAACAAGCCCACTGAGAGCTAAAGCAAATTCCTGCAAGTTCAGGTCCCTGCTTATGTAGTTATTCAGCTTTCAGACCAGACGCCTCTCATATCTCACCTCCTAAGTGAATTGGTTTTCAGTCTTGGGCAAATCACTTCCCTGTCTTTGTTTCCCCTCCCATTTTCCATACCTTACTCACTCAGAGTAAAAGCTCTGCAGAGCAATGCAGGTATGATCTCAGTTGGGACTTCTAGATGCTTCTGTAATATGAACACCAGCAATAAATCAGGAGAGGATAATGGAAGTGTCAACTGAGTCCTAAGTGTAGCAGCAGAGCTGTAATGTACTGTATTATACCCTACATGTAACACTATTCTTCAAGAAGGTCTTTGCACAGCATGGTTTATTCCACTACAATAATAAATGTATTCATGATGCATCTTCAAGTATTACCCAGCACTAAAAATGAATCACAGTAATGTTACCTTCCCTTCTCTCCAACAAGAAGATAATACTTTTTGGATGTGATGCCGTTCTGTATAGTATTTGACAAACTGGAAATACTTTAATGAAGTAATAAGACTGTACCAGGAGCATATAATTCATCTTGAGGTAGTAGTATAGAAAAAGAGAGCTGGAATAAGTGAGGCAATTCAATTTATATCTGTTTAGCTGTGCTTGTTTATATTGTTTTTCCTCACTGTTCTAGATTCCAACAGATACTTCCTTTGCAGCTCCTCCAATTCACCATGATCAATCATTTCCAAGAGGTTCATGAGATGCCACAAGATATGCAGGAAATGTTGGCAAGTGCATGTATCACTAGTAGCACACCGCAAAAAGAAGATAGCAAATGATGTGCAATTTTTAATTCTCCATTAAGGCAATGGTGCTTTTTCAAAATCTGAGATATTGCCAGTGATACGCTATCATTTCTCTCACAAACCAGTAAACATGGTCACTAGTAATCCCATAAATGTGATTGTAAAGAGCATAAGCAAATCGTTAGCATTTTCTGTTTGTGCTGTTCTTTATTACTGGATGCTTGCTCCGCCCACACTACTCTTCATTTTTTTCAACAGGCTTGGCTGATATGTTTCATGGTTTTTTTGAACCCATCCGAGTATCGAATGTTTTCCTACATCCTCAATAAATTCTGCAATGTAGCTGTTCCATTGTTATCTACTAACTTAGCAACGTTCAAACGAAACACATTTATCAGTCTCAGTGTCCTCTGTATGAATCAATGCCAACAGACCACTCAGTGAATGACATGTTTTGTGTCTGAATATACTGTAGTTTTGCCAGTATTTTCTATATCTTCCCAAGAAAATTTAGGGCATTCCTTTAGTTCCCACTACTGTACAAAAACATCTTTCTCTCCCCTGCTGCTGATCACATCTATTAGTTCTCTTGGTAGTAGACCTTCCTTTTTCTTTTGCTAATAATTTTTGAATCTTAATATATGATTCTTCTGAGCCTGAATCTTTGTCAGCTTTTGATCGTTCTAATTGCCTTATTATCATCTGCTCTCATACAGCGATAAAGACTTTTAATGTTTCATGTGCTAGGAACGAAAGGAAAAAAAAACGTGAGCAAAATCTCTCTTTGTTCCTGGAATATTACCACCTCCACAGTTCATAATCATTAGGGTGAAGAATTCATTTTGGCCCTCTGTTATGTCAGAGTTTCATCCTTTCAGTGGCCCCGCTGTCTCTTTGCTATTTTATTCGCTTTAGCAGCAAAATGAATTGATCATTGCTGCTCCTTTTGCCACCTACTATTTCATATGCTACTTTAACATCCCAGAACAATGATTTGTACTCACTTCTTTAATTTTTTCTGTGAACTGGATGTCTCATGCATTTTTTTTAATATAGCTTCTTGTATCTATGTATAATAAAAATTTATCATCATTACATTTGCCCAGAGCCTGAATTTTATAATCTGTTTTAATGTCCTTTTCTTTGTTACAAGAACACACTTTACAAAGCAGAGATTTAAAAACATGACTGAACTGCAGATTTGTCCACCGTTTTGAATTCTGTCCTTTGAGAAGTCAGAAATGGCTCCAAATAATAGTCTCTACCACCCCCCAAGATACACTGCCTTTGAATTTCCAAATTCAGAACGAGCTACAGAAGCTTACACCAAGTATCACCAAAATCCTAACTACAAAACTTTCCAGATCATCTTCCAATGATTTTGTAGCTCAGTTAATTCAAAAGCAAACAAACTTAATCTTACAAAATTAGTTTTACTGGTTTATTTTATTTTTAGGTTTTTTTAGTCAGCCAAAACCGCTCATGAAAACATGCTGGCTTCAACAAATATTTTCTCCAGAAGGACTCATCAGCTCCACAGTAGAATTGGTGCTCAAAAAATAAAAATAAAAATGCAAAACCAGAAAGAATAGGGACAAAGAAACACTTCTGCTCAGGTATAGTCCAAATCCACCCATCACTGGGAGATTATCCTAACCATAAATAAGAGAACTAGTTTGCCCATTTTCCAATGAATATTTTTTTTGCAATAACTAACTCCAACAGTAAGAGGAAGAACAAGATAACAGCACTGGCTTTACAGTACTGCAACCAACAGTGTTCACTGCTTGGCAGGACAGCTGGGATCTGGTTATCCTTTTTGTGTGCAGTCTAGGGCATAATTTAGAAGAAAATCGGGATCGTTCTTCCTCACTGTCTGCTGTTGATGTTTTACAAGTCTAAAGAAGGGACAGGACTCCAGGTCTTTCATATCCCAGGATATGAAAGATATTTTCTGCGTATTAGCTTCTGTTACCCCTTTGTCAAGCTCCCATTTTGGATATTGTTCTACTGTATAGAAGTAAATATATCATTTGCACAAGAGAGTCCCAAATGGTGCATGGTCTGGTGGCTATAGCATCCACCTAGAAGACCTATATTCAAGTATCTGTTTCGGAAAAAAGGGCAAGCAGGAATGACTTGAAACCAGGCTGTGATTTACTGGGGAAAGGAAGGGTGGGAGGGGCAAGATTTCCAATACATAATCATACAGGAAATGGAACAGATGTGAATTTTAAAATTCTGTGTTGCATGGGTAAAATATTTTCTAGCTACACTCTAGTTATCGATAGTTAACTATACTAACAACATCTACTTTCAATATAGGTAATCTTCCATCTTTTCTTGTAGAAAAAAAAATGTACACATTTAAAACTAAAAGATATATTTTTTTAATTTCTACCAGTTGCTCAGTCATATAATTATACTCAGCCTAAAAATTATAGTGCATTTTGAAATTTTGTTTTCATTGTATTCCTTTTTTTTTAGTTCTTCTTGCTTCATCATGTGAAAGAAACAGATTTCTTTACACTTAATTGTCTAGGTGCATATTTGGTACAAAGCTATAACCTGAAGCCCTTGTGTTCAAAACCAGCTGGTTCTATTCATGCTATAAAGTGAATAGGACAAGAGGAAATGGCCTCAAGTTGCACCAGGGGAGGTTTAGGTTGGATACTAAACCTAGGAAAAAATTCCAGAACAATTTCTTCACTGAGAGGGTTGTCAAGCACTGGAACAGGCTGCCCAGGGAAGTGGCTGAGTCACCATCCTGGGGGTATTTTAAAAGACATGTAGATGTGGCCCTTAGGGACATGTTTTAGTGGTGGACTTGGCAGTGGACTGTTGGACTCTATGACATTAAAGGTCTTTTCTAACCTAAACGATTCCATGAAGTCAGTGAAAAGCAGAATACTCATTAGAGGGCTGTCCATTACAAAAGTGGAATTTCTACAGGTACTGTCATTTACATTGCAGCAAACTGTGGCTATTTGTTTCCAATTAAGAATAAAGTAATCCTTTACCAATAAGAAATTACCTGAGAGACAACAATTATACTAACCAATGCCTCCACCGCTAGCCTCTGAAATGTCATTGCTATATAACTTCATGTGAACCAATTAGGTAATTGCTGTTGATCCAATGTGAATGGCCCAGCCATTCTGAAAAAGTAACAAAAAATGTGTAATTCACAAAGCTTGCTTAATCTTTCCATTCCTTTTTCTACCCAGAAAATTTTACAGTTCACAGCCCTGATTCTCAAAAGAGACCTACAACTCACATCCAAAGAGAAGCCTCAAAACTAAAATTCATGACTCAACAGGACATTTGATATCACAGATCAGGATACAGAATTCCCTCACCTTTGCATCTGTGAGCACATCCCCTTCAGTGACGACTCCCAGATGTCTGGGATTAAACTCTGGGTCAGACAGAAACAGAATGAGTTTCAAGGTGAGAACCAGTGTACAGCACAGCCTTGCATGGCAGCCACTGACATTTACTTTATGAAACAACTTACTGCACTAAATTACACCCATCGAGAAGGATTTCAAGCAACTACTTACCAAATAAGCCAGGAGCTCTTCAGAAGTATGAATTCCTGCGGACAACCTGAAAGATAGTACAAGTTTTGCGGACAAAACTTCAACAATAAAGAAGGAATAAGGAAGTAAATTAGTTCCTCTGGAAAAAAAAAAAAAAAAAGTTGTGAACTATGCAGTCTATTCTCTTTATTGTACATGTGTGTTTCTCTTGGTTACCTAGCGTGTTTGAGAGTCAAACTATCATTTAATGGAGATTTAGGATTGTGTCCGCTTTACGGTCCTGATGTTTGTCTGACCACTAAGAAACTTTTAGGTTGTAGAAGGGTTATTTTTAACAGACACTGCAAATGATTGATTGTATGACTTGCACACACCAAAACAATTACAGATTAGTAGCAAAAGGGTTAAACATTAGAAAATGTTCAAGCACAGAGGGTATGACAACAAACATTTCCAAATTGCAATGGTGAAAAGAAATTTTTGATGTTAAAAGCCGAAAGAAAGTAAACACGCATGAAAATTGGCAGTTACTTTCAACAAGTCTAAACACAAAAATTGCATTGTTCTCACTAAAACTATTTTGCAGGTCTATTTAATTAAATAGTACAGACCTGTGAGAACACTTTTAAAATGGTCTGCAATATGTTTCTTATGATTTAGCTTAAGTCAGTAAGAAATCTACTTAAGGATATAAGCTTTTTGTAATCGATACAAGCCTTTTGTAAAACAATTTAGGGGTAGCTATATGAGGGCTTCCGGAATGTGACTAAATTGATTTGTTTAAATGTGAGTTTACTGAAATGGGTGCAGCTTTTGTATGTGGACAAGGTCTAAAGGTGTGACGTATTGTCTTGTCTGCACTGATTCCATGCCTACTTTCAACATTTATCAGATTTTTAATCTTGGTAACGTTATGGCCTCCTGAAAGGGTAAAATGCCAACCTCATTTATACATGCTGTGATCTATCCCTTCCTTAAGAAACTATTACCTGTTGGTAATCTCTCAAACACCTCCAATCATATCTGAAAATAAACTTTACTGATTAAGGTGACAACAGAACTGCTAGTCCCCTTACCCATTAGGATAATAATGAGTAGCATATTGTTCAAAGGATGGATTTCTTCAAGGCTACAAGTAGAAAATAAACACCCTGACTATTACCAGTAAGCCTGCTGACAGCTTTGAATGCCACTAATCATGATGAGGCATTCGCTGGAGTGAACCAACAGAGCTGAGATGGGATTGCAAAGCAGAAGCTATTCACTTTTACAAAGAATCCCACCTATTGGATTCTGCAGAATGCAGCATGAAAATGATCACGTAAATGACATTGTTTTAAGATATTGTGGTATAATCAAAATGGTGATGAACTTCAGGTGGTCCAGACAATTTTCTCCCAGAATGCAGCAGTAATAGCAGTAATAGGCTGCTTAATACATCTAATGGCACTTTCTAGTGTTCAGCCCCAGCACACCCACTCCCACCCCCCAAAAAAAAGCCCCAAACAACCCACAAACAAAACAGGGAAGAGTGTGTTATGGCCTAACTACCAATTAATAGAAGACTGATGTTCTTCTGGTGCCAAAGACTATGGATTCTGGCCCACAGACATAGTCTCTAGTTTTCTTTACTGGATTGTTCCCCAGCTGACTGCTTCCCAACGCAAAGGGGAATCACTCTTTTGTGAAGTCACAAGAGGCAAGGTACCACTCTAAATGTTTAAGAAATTACAACCTCTGCAAAGAAGGCCTAGGTACTACTGCATTTCTGGCAAGTTCCCTGTTCTTATGAATATGTGGAGGGGTTTAGGATTTACGCTGAAGTAATACAAAATCAGAACAACTTATGTTTAACTTTGTCCCTTTAAAAAGACAGACTGATCATGAAACTGTGACCTTCAAAATCCCCAGACCTCAAATCTGTGGAACTGTCTCTAACAAACTTTAACCAAAATGAACCAAATGCTACCAAGCACATTTGCTGTAATTAAATGACACTGTCTTGCCATACAAGCAAATATATTGAAAAATTGCTGCTACATTTCCAGGTACACGATTATTATCATCACATTACTCTATGCAACAGCATAGGAATAAACGTTCTTCTAATTAATGCTAGGTTAAGTTCAGAGGATAAATATGAGGATATATTTCTACTAGGGCAGCTGGGGTTTTGTAAGAAAACTAAAATGTTCTTCTCTTACATCTTTAATAATAGATAGCCATGGAGCCAGTTACACAGCCAGTGGAGGGGAAAAAAGAAGGGAGGGGGGAAGGAAAAAAAAGATAGCAATTAATCCATAGCTATGCCATATATTGTAAATTAACATCGCCATATTTTAAGAAATATATTCTAAGAAATAACCATTTATACAGTACTGTAAATGTATGCGGTACATTACAAAAATGTGAAGACGTGTTCTTTTGTCCAGATTGCTTACAAGCTACCAGTTATAAATATTCTAATCAGGCTTTTATACCTCTCCTGTCAGTGTGGTACCAGAGTGCCTTTCTGTTGTGCATTAAGCTACATGACTAGAATTTTTTTGTCTTTCTGTCCCCAGGTGGAAAATGTGTGTATTTAAAAATAATTAATATTTTATTTTTTATCTATGATGTGCATGCACTTTCACTAGCAAATGCAGACAGAACAATATATATCACGTTTTACTGTGTTGAATTTAAAGTACTAGACAAGTGTTGTATTAAAATAAGTATATTTATATGCTGAACTAGTGGAGAACAACAGCTAGAAATGTCTTGAGGAATCTGTTTTATACCCACAGCAGCAAATATTTTTCATTATCCACATTCCAGAGTAACCACTGATGAATGCTTTGGATGGATTTTCAGATATGCTTCGTATTAGCCTAACTTTGCTTCAAATAGAAGTTTTATCACGTGGCATAATGGGAGCAGAGTTGGGCCACTGCTTTGTGCATCTGCAAACTCCAGGCTCTGAACCCAGTGTGAAAGCGTAAGCACATCGGAGAGCTCAGGAGTCCCTGACTGGCTGCTCAGGGACCTAATTAATCTGCCCCAGTTCCCTTCCAATCTGATGTAGTTCTTTGTTTGCCTCCATATGTAGGAATCACAAAGTTTCTTCCTGCTACAACAACTGTAGTCACCAAAAAAAGTTTACCATTTCTTGTAGACAGTTACAGGTAACTTCACCACAGTAATCCTCACCCCTTTCCAGTTTACAATGAGATACAAAACAGAAAGTTTCAAATACTGAAATATTACACTGAAATTGTCAGTTTTACACAATATAACATTTATAACACCTCCTACACAAGGTTACACCAAAACAACATCTGTGAGTTACCCAAAGAAATTCTACATCTGTATTATATCGTGCTATTTTGTGTATTACACTGAATATTCATACAACTACTTTTCTATTACAATCCCTTACTGTTCCTTTCATTTCCAAGCCATAACCATCCACAGATTTCAATTCTTAGCCAATTATAGAGTACATTTTTTAATCAGGTTAATAGGAAAATGACGATACATCAAATAGCTTTTTCTGCTGGGGACAGGACATAAAGGACATTTCCCTAAATTTGCTACTGACTTAAATTTGGAATAAATCTGTATAACTTTTTTGACATTGCAAAGAAAGCATGGAAACGCATATGCAGTTTTGAAAGATATAAACCACAGATCAGTTGTCAAAAACAATGGGATCTTCCACCAATTCAGTATGCTTCTGGCATTTGCTTGAGAACCAAACTCCCAAGAACAAACTCAGAAGCCAGGGAGACACTCTACTATCACATAGGAAAGAACTTCTACTCAGCTATCCTACCTAGATTTCAATAAATGATAAATACAAAATTTATTTCTGCTTAATTTTTTATGTAGAGATCTCCTTTTTCTCTTAAAAAAAAAAGAAAAAAGATAAGAAAGTGCTTTACAGCAAAGTATCGCAAACCCTGCAGCAGAAAGATGTGAAAAGCTCCATTAACAAGAAAGAGTTTTTAAAAGTGGTCTGAATTATGCAGCAGCCTGACGTTCAGAGTGCATTACTGTACCAGCATACACATTCTTACAGCCCCATCCCCAAAACCCAGTAGTTATGTAAAAATAATATTAAGTCAAAATAATCTCTTGAAGGTAAGTTTGCTAATTTTTGTTTCTATAGTCTAAAACGACAAAGTTTTGAACGGTATTCCTTCTTCACACACCACAACCTGTTCACAGAATTATATTTTACATTTGTAGTATCAAGAAGTGTGTTGCTGTTCTATTGTCACAATAGTATGATTAATATTTGCAGAGAACTTCTGAGTTCAGAAAGATTCATGATGCAGATTTTGTTACGGATGTGTATCTTCTCTTCCTCCCAAACCTAAATAGCCGTAAGGTCATCTCCTGCCTCATCTCCTCCCTTACCCCACTGTGCTTCACACCATCTTTCTAAGCATCCCCGTGTCTTCCACTGACAAATAGGTGGCATATGTAGTTTCATGCTAAATGACTTGCTGTCTTTGACCAGAGTATGTAACAGCTGAGTTGTTCCTGCCTTTCCTTCAAAGCACAGGGAGGACAAACATTTCTCTCTTCTGCTTAGCTTTGGTTTTTCATAAAACTTGCAACTTCAAGATCCTTACCTTCCTTCAAATTTAGATGAAGCTGAAAAACTGGTTCAAAAATACCAGGGAGAGATTAGCAGACAAGCAGTCAGACAGCTTTTACCCCTGCCCTGAAAAAAAGAAGAAAAATGAGAACTGTTCAAAAGTTCACCAGGAAGTAAAGGCAGCAACCGTGTAGCACCTTTCCAGCAGAGGAAAGCAGAAGAATTTCAGTTATTCTTAATGAGTCCAGAATTTTGTCAGAGTAACATGAGTATACTCAGAATTACCTGTTTCAAAGATCAGAGATCACCAAGTTCTGTCATTTTCCCAATACTTAACAAAGCAAATATGTAACAGCAGAGAAATAGGACAGCACACTCTTCAGTGTTAAACTATTGTCTTTTCAAACCAGCTATACTTGTGAGATCTAAATTCTGTTAGGACGCCTACTGTTGATTACAAAGGAATTAAGAAGTGAAAGGGCATATCCAAACACAGTCCTATGTTTTATTTCTAATCTCAGAAATGGATTTAAGTCTAAACACGTCTCGTTTATGTATTCGAGTGAGCCAACCACCATATGAAAAAAAAAATCACATACCTGATACCAAGACGAGGTCCAGAGCAACAGCAGGAGTGACATGGTAGTTAAGGGGGCTGACCTGGGATGCAAGGACAGCCAAGCTTAGCTGAGGGGTTTCTGCAGATTTCCCTTATGTGCCTGAAGGTAAGTCACTGTGACACAGGGGCACCAAGATATTTACATATGTAAACTCCGGTCACCCAAAACCACTTGGGAGATAAACAGTACTTGAATAAAAGTACACTCTAAATGCCTTTGTTGATCATATAGTCATACAATATCTCCAGTTGGAAGGAACCCATAAAGATCATTGAGTCCAACTTTTTGCTCCTCACAGGACTATC
Organism: Falco punctatus; assembly: GCF_963210335.1. NCBI lineage: Eukaryota > Metazoa > Chordata > Aves > Falconiformes > Falconidae > Falco > Falco punctatus. The sequence goes on along the minus strand of NC_137580.1, from coordinate 8,093,757 downwards.
TAAAACGAAATCAATATGATTAAGATCATTATCCCGACACTCCTTGAACTCTGACAGGGTTGGTGCCATGACCACTCCCCTGGGGAATCTGTTCCAGTGACCAACCATCTTCCCAGTGAAGAACATTTCCATAATGTCCAGTCTGAACTGCCCCTTAAGCAGCTTTATCCCATTTGCTCATGCGTTTTTTGTCTCCCTAAAATGTAGAAAATACTGTTTTCCTGCCATGTAGAGGTTTTGAGCAGAAAAATAGACTCAAAAAAATCAACATATGCAAAGCATAATCATCTTTTGGCAAAATCCTCCACTGGTAAGAATAAAAGTAATTAACTCCTCCAGAGTATGTTTTAGGTACAAAGGTACATGTTTCAGGGTACAAAGATCTTCAAGTCATGCTAACATCACTGGGCCTGATCCAATTTCTGATGAAGAAAAAGGACATTTTTAATCGATTTAAAGTAACTTTGAACCCCATCAGTCCTCAGTGTTGGCCAGCTGACAGTGTATACATCTCTGATCCTGCTGCTTTAACAGGGTTGCACAGACCATCTTTGTACTGAACGCAGAGCAGGACCACACCTGCTGAACCAAAGCCAGCCCCAGACAGCCTTAGTGTGAGCTGCAGGGCCTTTCCCACTGAAGGCTTAGGACCAATGCTCTGCAAGTCTGTGCTCATCACCCCTGCCCATCACTAGCTCATCTACTCACCGAACTGCCTGTAAAGTATTATAAATCATCTTGTATTTGACAGCTTACTGTCAAAGACTGCCATAGAAAAAAGAACTCTTACAGAATCTGTAGTATATATTATTTTAAAGATACATATAAAACAATTTAAAAATAAAATAACCCAATGTTGTTTAATTATCTTCATAATCTACTTAGGTACCATTTTCTTTCATATTTTGACCATACTAAAAAGAAAAGACAAATCTGTACAACGTCAGTAAATTAAATTGTTATTTGGTTAAAGATATGTTATCATTCCAAACTTACATCACATCTGATGGCAAATTAAGATGATATTCTGGAAAATAATGTTCATACATATGTATGAAGACAATACATCTGACTGTACTTCAGAGAAAATATTTAATACGGGATTTTCAATTTTTATTTGTATTCGCTAATCCAATAAATCCAAGACAATAAAAGTAGCAACGGGTAAAAATAAAAAAATAAAAAAAATTCTTCAAAAGCTACAAGATTTCTTGGGTAACGAGTTTGGTGACCAAGTAACTACAATACTCAAAATACTGTTCCTATTTTGCCAATATGGTCTTAATATGAGTACAAAGATCCATAAGAAATTAAAAAATCCACATTAATAAGGAGCCTCACAGACTCTTATTCAATAAACAGTTCCTATTACAATTTTAAACACAGTAGATTATTTAAAGAATATTTGGACCAAAATACTTCTGTTTTAAAAGATAAAGCAGATTTTTCAACCTCAGTTCAATTCATTAGTGTATTTTTTGAATTAGACTCCAAAAGCTACAATAATTAAAACCATATGTAGAGCAGAAATGTCTCATTTTTTATGTTATATTACTTCTTCAGCATTATTATAAGCTCAGCCTGCCTGATGTGAGTCTAATTTTCTACTCAATCTTAGGCTGAGTCCCACTGGGAAAGTGAGATATTGTGATTATTAAGAAAAACAAAGAAGAGATTAAAGACTCCCTGCTAATGAGTAGAAGAGAAGAGAAAGATGTGCCAATCTACAGTGCAGTACCTCTAAATTGAACTGCCAAACAATAGACAATAGGAAATAAACAATTCTTCATTAGAGAGAGAGACATTTTTAGATGTTCATAGATAATAAGTGCAGAATGAACAAAACCACTGATAATAAGAGAAAACACCAAAACAGTCATATACAAACTGGAATTCATAATGTTTGAATACTTCACTTACAGCCTTTCACAGAACTAATCCATTTGGTATATTCATTAAATATTTGAAAAGATAGATAAATAATGAAGTTCTGGTAAGATACTGCCAGTTTTATTAATTTTATATCTACTTATCTTAGCTGATTAAAATAAGGGAAACAGAGTTCAGCTTCACTGAGAAGGAATGTAGTTTTTCTGTGAAGTGCTACAAAACAACAAAAGCATGGAACAGATAAAAAAGATCAGCAATTGTGCACACAAAATATTTAGAAATGACAATTCTCCAAAGTTGTTTGATGTACCCATTGGGTTTTTTTAATTCCAAGGATCTCACTTACTCCCCCTGTACTCCCAGAATCCTAATTCCACGTAATCTAGAAAAAGCACCATCATTACAAAGAAAAATATCTTTTAAGGTTCTCCACAATGCAAATTCTCTGAAGACTGATACTACAGCATCAGGTAAAACATTTCTGTTTGCACCATTTTTGAACAGAAACCATCTTCCCATCAGGAGATTTCAACACATTTTACGAAGGAGAATAGTTTTTAGACTGCAAAAATGAGAGAGAAAAAGTAAATGGAATGCCTAAAAATATCCAGTATATTATTACTGCAGAGATACTAGTAGTAATATGTATTTAAATTCACATTTTTACAAAGCTATTTTTTTAAATTATCAAGAGGAACTTGATGCTACTGCACAGAATTACCACAAATGTTGGTAGAACTGTAGACTTGCCTACATCTACCAGATGACTGCAAGATATTCTTAAAAGTACTTCTGCAAATCTGTAAAACACACAGCGTTCTGACCTTGCCCAACACAAACACAGAATCATCTGCAATTCAAGGCAGCTGGAATAGCCCAATAACCCCCCTGAATTCTTCTCTGTGCAAACTAGTAGAGGGTGACTCCTGCTCACGTAAAATTAGTCAGAGCAAGTGCATCAGGGTCATCCATCGTCTCTTATAGTAGCCTTGAGTTTTGTTCCAATTATCAACTAAGCGGCACAATTAAACATGCAAAACTTGACTCTTTAGCATTAAAGGAATAGGAAGACGACTATCCACGTTTAATACTAACAAATGGAAGGAAACCTATGTGGTCACCTAGAATTAGTACGCCAAAAATAATGGAACCTACAAACACGTACCAGGATAAAAGTAGATGCTCTGCTCCCACTCAGTGTTCCTGTATAGTCCTTACAGGCTTAAACAAGTCACGTTTGTCCACCGTATATCAGAAGCCAATCATTTCACCTTCATACTTTGTGAAGCTTGTTATGCTATAAGCATTCCACCATGTCTTCGTTCCCTATCCAAATGTGGTTTTCTCACTTACACCCTGCTTACCAACAATCTGTATTGCTTTGAGTATCAGTAACATAAACTCGTTATGTTTAGATCTCTCAGTCTTTACATCATCCACACACTGTGTCACTAATGACATTGTTTATTCCAGGCCACTGATAAGCCCTTAAACATTGTGTGGGCATCCCTGATTAAAGACCACAAGAACTGTGCCTGCTTAATGATTACTCATCGTTTAGCCCCTCTTCATTCATCCACTCTTCATTCATATGGCATGTCCTGGGCAGCTTTGTATTGTCCTAGCTAATTAATCAAAATTCTTTACCCTCTCAAATCCCCCTTTTGCCATAAAAAAACCTCCCTACATCAATGGCTCTCTTACATCTATAAAGTCAAACTGTAATCTTGTCAAAAGGGTGTCATATCAGCTTTACAATATCTGTGTTCCACAAGTCTAACAATTATTATTACCCTTATTTCATTCCTTATAATTGAGTCCTATATCAGCCATGCCATTATTTTGCCTAAGATGGATGCCAGTTTGACAGGCCTATAATTACCATTGTAACCTCTTTCACCCTTTCAAAATATTGGCTCAACAACACATTTCTTCTCATCTTCTGGAATTTTCCAGTACCAGTTTTATTGAAAAGCAATGGCAATGGTCCACTGAGCTCCTCAGACAGCTTTTCTATAACATTTGGACACTACTATAAAGAAACGCTGATTTTAAAAGGTCCAAGGTTAACAGCCAGTGCCCATTTTTATCCTCATTAATTGTTGAGACAAGATGCTTCAGCATCATCATATGGCTAACACCATTTCTTTTCCACAGAGAACCAGGAGGAACATTCTGGATTACCACTAACTTTGAATTCTATACATTAACCTGTAACAAGCCCCACACAGGAAAGGCAGCAAGTGAGACAATAAGGGAGAGAGAGATGGGACTCCTGCTCAGGGAATAAAAAGGGTTGCAAGGGGACAATGTCAGCCTTGGAGAACCCAGAAAAAACAAAGGAGTTTGCTTCCCAGGGTGAGGACTGCTAAGAAAGCCTAGGAATTTTAAGGTACAGCAGAAATTTCGCAACTTAAGGAGACAAATTTGTAGGCAGAAGTTAAAATCGGTTCAAAATTAACCCTTGCAAATCCAAGATCTTTATCTATTTTTTTTTCTTCCTCATCAAATCTCTAGTTATTTACCACCTTACAACTCCTCAGCTGCTGTTGACCTCTACTTACTTGTTCTTAATCAACAATTTCCCTGGTAGCACTCCCTTCTTTGCCTCCTATACCCACCCAGATGAGATCACTACATACCCTTTAGCTGGGAAACTAGTTATCTTCACTAAAAAAGGTGGACAGGTTAGCACAGATTGGTTAAATATGTAACAAAAATCTTTATTGACTACCTCTGGTTTTCCTGCATTATCACACACGTTTCCTCCCTTTCCATACAGTAACAAGCAAATACCATCATTAGGATTTTTTTCTTCTTTAAAAAAAACTTTTTTTAAGTCCTTAATTCCAATGACCATAGATTTCTCCTTGTGTCCTTCTGCTTCCTTTACAAATGTCTTCAATTCCTAACTTCTCATTTATATTCATTTATTCATTGCTATCAACTTCCTTTTTTTCCATTTGTTTCATTATATATTACAGCTGCTTTCTCTTCCCCTGTAAGCCAGGCTAGTTTTAACTGTTGGAAAATTTTCATTAAAAAATGCCAATGAACTGACCCTGAAACACTTCACTCCAGACATCCCTACTTTGCTAAAACTTTTGTCAAAACCAGCAGAAAGAACTCTGATGTGATTCCCTGGGACTGCCACAGGGCCACGCACCTCCTCTGGGTTCCTGCCTTGGGGGAAAATCTGCCAAGTGCAATGGCAAAACCCAAATGTTTCTAGTTGCCAAAACAGGAGGAGAAAAAAAAAAAAAAAGGGGGGGAACAAAAAGAAAAAAAACCCAACAAACAACAAACCACCAAAACCAACAACAAAACACAATACAGACCACACCGTGCTTTAAATTCTCAGTGCTTAAAAACAAAGGAATGTATCACTCAAACTCTTTCAAAACAAACACATCTGAATGAGGACTGCAAAAACACCAAACCACAAGCATACAAAAAACCAGATAGTCTAGGTCTTAGTATATGCTTGTCTATATTACCAGTGCTTGTTTAATTTTCCATGGCTCAGTCAATTCAAACATTTTGTATTTTAAAATTTGTCTAACTCATTGCATGTCTTGGGAAGTGACGGGTGTCTCTCTGGGTAAGAGTGACTGACAGGTGCTGTGCAGGCACGTGTGTAATGAAAGTCACAGACAACACGGAGGCCTCCTCAGAGAATGCCACTGGGAGAGACAGCTTGTCTTCTGGCAGTTTGTAAATAGAAATCCAGTGGGAGTTACAAGGATTTGAGTTACCAGTCACTTCATTCCTGTCTGCTCTCTACGGGATTCAGGAGAATAAACAAGTACTCTTCATCACAGCACTTTCCATCTGCAGTGGAAGACAGCGTCTATTCAGAACAGACATCACAAAGGATAATCTCTCTTTTGTTTTATCAACATCCCAATCATGTTGTTACCACTGCAGTTATGGCCAAATAGTTATCACAGACCTGGATCTCCCCAAAATGCATTTTTATGATGTGCCTACTCTCTCCCTTTTCAAAGCACACGTGCACAAATGGTGGATAGGATCCTGAAAGCAAGGTTCTTTAGAGAAGCAATAAGATGAGCACAACTTCTACTGCTTGTTTTACTTAGTGACAACTGGACACCGAGCAGATAGATAATTCTCCAAGACCTCTCTCACATATCGACGCAAGGAGCATGCTTTCAATGTAAACTGTTCCTTTTCAGAATAATGAAGTCCACTGTATATTTGTCATGATCCCTTATTTGTTGTTGTTTTTTGTTTGTTTCTCTTACTACATCTTTCTATAAAGAGAATAGAAGAGCAAATATGAGCAGCAATACCTAGTTTTACTCAGTGAAATGTGGACACCAGGAAAGCCTTGGAACGCATACACAGTTGCCTTTTGGCCTGCACCTCCCTAAGACAGCTGACAGGCGTGAAAGAATTGTATTCCCTAAGGCTGTATTCAGGAACTGACACCTGACACAACAGGACGTACACCTTCAGAAAAACGTCTGCATGTCTGTGAATGGCTAAGAGGCAAAAAGCCAGCAGGTGGCACTCAGAAACACGCACTGGTGCCTGGATGAGAGCATCATCTTGTGCACTAGGTACGACAGTTTTCTCAGCAGTATCTTGTCTACCTAACTGGACAGAAAAAAAACCAAAGAAACAAGAAAAAATAAATTCCTGTTAAGACCGAGAGCCTGATTTTTAACCAAATATCAGAGAAACATCTATGAACTCTTAGTCCCAGGTGAAATACTGTGTCAATGGCATCTCAAAAGTCACTTTCACACAACCCAACCAGGAAAATTCATGTAGTTTGTTCCATTTTCTTCTCTCTACACCGGTGTGATTTGCCTGTGCAAAGGAGATTTCCATGCGTGATTACATTTCTCAAGTCTCAGGAGGGAACAAATTGTATCAGTCTTCTGCGACAGAAACCTGCTGGTATGGGATTGGTATCTTTTCCCACTGCCTTCAGAGTTCAGTGGTGAAGTATCTGAGCATCTGCAGGCAATTGCACCTACTCACTGAAAACAATGATAAGCTTTCTAATATTTTTGCTGCTTCTTCCCCCCTCCTTTCAACACGTAGCCATTTGCTCAAATTAGCATGTGTCCAAGCTAAAAACTAAAGCTACCACCTTGCATCGGTAGACATTTAGCACTGCTTTATCAATGATTAAACCAAAGTTGCTTCGGTTTGTGAAAAGGCATCACTAATGGTCACCAGCCTCCTCTGTCAATAAATAACAAGAAGTCAGCACTGCCTGTCATTCCTTGAAAGACACTGAATCCAAGTCTGCCACTTTAAGCACAGCTCTCATTATTTATTCTCTTTCTTCCACACAGCCCGTTATCAAAATAGACTTCCTTTCATATTTCACAGTTTTTTAAAAGTTTAAAACTCGACATTTACAGGTTGGGGTTTTTCTCCCCTAATTAGACTTCCTGAAAAAAGAACTAAAAAAATTTTGCCATGTCGGATCATATTGCTAAAATTGTAGTTTCTACATTTTTACAGTTCCTTCCCAAGTCTATATCCTACAGTTTACAGAGGACCCTATATATGGGTCATTAAGAACAAAATCCATGATTAATACTTCTTCTAAAAGGCTAGCCATACGACTGACTCCTAGATCAAGCAGACTCCCTGAAGTGAGAGACAGACAAGACTTTCAGAGAAGCCACAGCAGGGATAAGGTGAAAAAATGTTTACAGCTCTCATTTTATTTATTTATTTATTTTTAATATGAGCCTTATTGTTCATCCAGTATCAAAAAGCACAAAATAAGCATATCCCTCCCCACTACCAAGAAATCCAACAAGAACAAACCTCTTCCTTCAGATATATATAGCACATCGCTTGTGAGATAAAACTATAAGCTCAGAAGTACTTCAAGTCATAATCAAAATTCACGCAGTGCTTCAAGATCCTTCATACTCCATACAGCACAGAGCCACAGTTGCCGAGTATGCTTCCTGGTAAGAGGGGAAAATGCTAGATGCTCAGGTTTAATTGTTTAAGTGATACAGTCCTGTTTTTTGTTCCTTCTAAATGACCAGATGGGATATTTTAGAGGTATTTTTTCTTTTCCTCCCCACAGGAGGGATAAATATAGTATAGGTTGCTAAATTGGTTCTGTTCTGCTGCTTTTATTAAAATAATTATACCGTGTATATATCCAGATAGGCCTAGGGGATTTTTTTAATTTTTATTATTAATTCCAGTTCAACACTCAAATGAATAAGTAAATAAATCTAATTCTAGTTAAGGAATTTGTTAGCTGGCTTTACAAAGTGCAGACTATTTTTGGGTAAGCCAGACCCAAATTTTATAGTCCTGATTAAATTACTCTCAACCGTGAGGAGATCATTTTCTTCATCATTGAGTCAGAGTTCTGGCATAACAGCTGAATTTCAAAGGCAACACTCAGAAATTGTCAGCCTGCATGGAATTCTCACATATTTCAGACTTTATGTTTTGCAAGTTTCAACTCAAAGGATATTACTGTCTCAATCACTCTGCTGCTCTTGTCTCACATAAAATTTTAATTTAGTTAAAGCTGAAACAAATAAGATATTGAAATATTTAGTTTTATTATAAAAGAGAACAAAGCAACCTTTGTGTTTGTATTTCCTCTTTCCCATAATTTTAAAGGAGACTGATTCTTTCATGGATAAATTGTTCATGTTACTGTTAGATTACATACTTTGCTTACAGCTATAAATTAAACATCAAGTACAAGTGAACTACATTTTATACATTAATTAGAAATTACATACCTACTGTACAGTGGATGGCAGGAAGAGCTCTACGTTGATCTGACTGTTTTAATTCATTCTGGCTGACTTAATTACACAAATTATTTTTTTTTTCTTTTCTGCAACTAGATGGTAAATGTCAAAAATTCTCCCCGTTTCATGAGATTAAGGAACATTACTACACATTAGCAAATTCAGAATGACACAGTATTAGTGATTCACAGAGAACATACTGTAACTAGTTACTACCTTTTCCATTGGTGATAAGGCCATTTCTGTGCAAAAAAACAACCGTAGAATGAATTTCATTGTCCTTTTCTGGATTCCTGCTTTCAAAGAAAATTCAAATTTCAAAAATCTTCATATTTAAGGCCATTTATCATACAAGCATATAGAATTACTAATATACATATATATATTTATACGTACATTAAACTCATTTGTACCTGCAAATAGTTATCTGTTTGCACCCATCCTTGTGGGAGGATTTACTCCACTTCCTAACTGTCCTACTGAGTTAAGTGTCCAGCATTTGTCCATCTGTCCACAAAGGGAAAGCCTTTGAACATACTCTTTCTTGGGCACGCAGATGTTTCCAAACTTTGATAAGCAACAAGTTTTCACCATTGCTAGTGATAGTAGCTGAAAGTCTGGCTCCCTCTTTATCCTGATGATAAATTCTAGTTACAGCTGAAAGTATCACAATTTTATGATAACTGTTGTGATAACAGAAGTAGAAAACCAGCACAATCAAAACCTTGGCACAGTAAATTTTATTAGAAGTGTGGGATGCATAATGAGGGATTTTTTTTCCCTCTCAGTTGGAAATGGTTACAAATACATGAAATACAGCCATATAGAATTCCAAAATGGAATGCATTTTTAAAAGTTATACAAGGTATAAGGCAGTTCCTCTTTGTCTAAGTTTTTTTTAAATTATTTTTTCCTACAGAAAGGTATGCAAGCTTTAGACAGACTCAGTAAATGACATGGGTGTCAGGATATCTTTGCACAGGCTGTAACTGCACATAAGATGTTGACATTTGGAAAAATATTGTTTCTTTTAATCAGACTTTTATCAAAGAAGTAGAGTCCTTCATTCTAAGATGTGTGACTATAATTAGATGGTTCCCTAACCAAATCCTCCTACTCTCCCAGCTTTTGATACAACTATAAGTTATTTACTCATAGAATAAGCTCTGCACCAACTTAATGAGATGCACAATAAATGCATCGTTAATTTATGCTAGATACTATGCCATTCCCTTCATATCTATTGTCATTATTCTCCCGCAGCGCTCAAACTAATTCTAATTGATGGTTTCCATCAGCAAATTAAAAAACAATATACTCCAAACTATAGTGATGAAAAACATACAAACTAAAACAATATGTTCTAAGAGAACACCACACTCTGTTATCTTTATGGTGCAGAATGAAAGACAAATTAGTTAAAGAATGCTGTGCAAGTCTTTTTATTGCTTTTATGATAATAAGAAGATAGTCCTTATTTGTTTTGATTGGGTGGTACAAATTCATTGTCCTGTTACAAATTATTGATTTGGTTGAAAATCAGCAGTTGCCTGATTTAATACTTACAGGTGTTTTCTTCTGATAGTTTACATTTGCAATTTAAATTGCATTCAGAAAGCTTAAATGACTAATCCTCAACTTGTAGGCACGCTCCTCTATGGAAAATATAAATCCAGTGTCAAACACCTTTTTTGTTAAATACATTATTGGTGAAAAATCCGTTACTTGTTCTGCTAAATAGAGAGAGAACCACAAAGTTTTAGTAGGGGCAGTAGAAGCTGGAGGGGGGGTTGGGGAACGGAGGTATTTATAAGTTGCTTTAATAAGTGTTTGACAGCACCCCCAAGCTAATTACATTGTGTTTGGTCTACATACAGAAATAATTTTATGCTCTTACAGGAAGGGCAGGAAAAGGAGTTGCAGTTCATTTGGGGTTGCTCTGTGGTGCTGCAAGCTGGCAGGGGACAGAGCAAGCCCAGACACAGTGGTACTCCCGCCAGCGCTGATATTTGCTGTTGGGAGATATCTATGTACCGACAGAGTGAGGCTCCTTGTTGCTAAAGAGCCGAGGTAAGCGGGGATGACAGCGCAAGAGGCCATCAAACCCACAAGCACATGTCTTGAAGTCAGGACCCCGCTCTGCTGCTTTCTGCCTTCCCTCTCCACCATCCAACATGCCCCCCTGGCCCTCACCTCCACCCAATGGCTTTCCTGCCTGCTCCCTTCCTTGCCCTGAAGGACAAAACCAGAGGGACATGCACCCTGTGCCGACCCACGCTGCCACCAGGGTCCCGAGGGCACCAACAGGCCCTCGCAGCCAGCCCTAGCAGCCTCCCCTCACCCTGCTCCCTGGGCGCCATTTCACCTCGGCCTGGGGCCTTCAGCCCCGCTGTAGCTACCTCTCCAGCTCAGCCAGCGCCTGCCTGGCCATGGCCACCGCCAGCCCGTGGGCCACCACCACGGGGCTCACCTGGCTGCCAGGCACGAGTGGCAGGAGAGCCCTGGCTGTGGCAGTGTATCAAGTACATAGCGGTGTAACGTCTTACTCCTAATTTGGGTTTATTTTGACTTCTATTGAAAAAGCAGTTATCTTTGAGAGGAAGCGATTTACCACCTTTCTGCATAAAAGCTATCACTTCAGCAGATATCAGCCCAGCTCTCGGAAAGATTTAGAAAATCTTTCACATGAGCCCTTCCGTCCTCCTGCTTCTGCTGCCCGCCCGCTAACCATTGCTCTGAAACTGGGCTGCAGCAGCAGTGCAAACTCATCTTCCCTGTTTTATAAATAACTTTTCAGGTACTTTCTTCAAATGACAGTTCTCCCTGTGCTGAGGTTTTCTTCCATCTGCTCAAGCCCCCTTCGAAACCACCACATCAGGCAGGGCAGTCTGGGCAGACGGCACCACCCAGGCTCTGTACGCAGCACATACAGCGGTACGTGCACCGTGCCCAGGTATGTTTGACCTCTCTGTGCCTCAACTTCATCTTAAAACTGTAACAGTGGTAGTACTACTTCCATACAATCATTTGAGGACTAATGCTAGAAATCACCCTGTAGTCCAAGCAACTATCATTATTTTCAACTGTTTCTCAGTTGTGAAAGAAGGGTCAAACTGTATTAATGTGGGTGTTTTTTGTTTTTTTTTTATCTTAGGGTGGGTTTTTTGGGTGGTGACTTGGGTTTTTTCTTTGTTTTCTGTTGGTTTTTTTTTTTTTTTTTCTGTTGGGTTTTTTTGAGTTGTCACATTTCTCCATGGACAGGTATTTTCACTCCAATCTAATAGTGGCAGCCCAGTTTGTAAGCGTTTTGTTTAATTTTTTTTTTCATTTTTTTCATTTAATGGTCTTCCATTTTATTTTCTCCTACAGACCATACACTTACAAGATATTTTTAACATTCTTCCTCTTGTTCTGTCATGCCTTACCAGTAGTAACCAGTCCTTTTCCTTAGGTTTCCATTCAATATCTATCTTTCTGAAAGTTCTCCATCCTCAGGCACATGTGAGTAAAAGATGACCAGTGTAGCTTTATGACCAACATGATACTTTGTTAATATTTTCCTAATGAAGTAGTCTATAAATAAACAAAATAAACATGGCTTTCACGCTTGATGATAGCGCCTGATATTTTCTCTCAACTGTTGTTCAGTTATTATCATTATTAGCCCTGACTCTGACCAATAAAAGAAGCTACACTGCCGCATGAACTTAAGCAACTCTCATGGGCTAACTGCAGAGCTAAATAACCTTCAATGAGACCACCACAGACATAATCTAATTTTGGGGTTTTTTATTGTAAACAGTACTATTTTAGGGCAAACACCTTTCCATTAAAGTCTGTTCAGTTCTGTAACTTTTATAAATTAAAAGAATCTATTATTTACTGAATATCTACTAATACACAGAAAAATCCCAAACCTCTTACTGTAAGGTGTATTACATCCCATTCAAAATATTTGCCTATAGTTAGCTATTAAAAATAACCTGAAAACACAGTTCAAGAGCTGCAAATTCTCTTTAGAAGATACAAGTCTTCACGTGAAGTTTTGCGTGAGAGATGGTTTAAGGATTTGACACACACTACGAAGTGTATTAAGCTCAATTTCCAGTTTTAATCCATAGCAGCATTTAAAAATCTTCTCTTCAATAACACTTCACCTTCAACAAATAAAATTCCTGCTTTCTATCTCCTGGATCTGAAATGCTTTCTCCTGCAGTCCCAAACAACTGGGGCAGGGCATACAGGGAAAGAATCAATGTTTCACTGTGCCCACTTCCTTTGCCCTTGAGCTTTGCAACTATTTTGAGCACAATTTATCCTTCCCCTGTACACCCAGAATATCACCTGGGAAGGAAACAGCTATTTTCCTTTCCCAGGGAAGTCTGTCACCACTCTGTGCTTCCAACCAGAACGTGTGTGATAAAGCACTCAACTTGAGGGAGCCAGCAAAGAGGTGCAGCCACTCATCAATCCCTTTAGCATACAGTGCTGTGATGCATGTGAACCCAATCTCTTGACCATTTTCAGGCATGAATTCAGTGCCATATGGGTATAACCTGCTGAGTGGCATTACAACCAGACTCCATTGCTCTGTTCAAGCAAATATGACCCTAACAGCTGCAGGTGAATGGAAAGGGAGTAAAGCACAGTTGCTACCATCCTGAGTCTCCACCAAACCAACAGGAGAGCTCTAGACTTACAGAATAACCAGCAGCCAGCCAAGAGGTTTGAGCAAACACCAGCAGGATGCCATTCAGAGGAACAAATGCCATTTCTTAAAAAATAGATCACAGAATGATGGGGAGTCTACAGCTACCAAGCCACACTGCGAGCAGCCACAGGTGCTGATTCTTCTATCAAAAACGTATCAAAGGAAAAGAGCTGCAAAGGGAAGAGCACTCTAAAGGCTTGCAGAGACAGAAGGTGGTCATTTCAGGTTACTGCTATTGAGAGGAAGTATTGTGCATGTGCCATTCACTTTTAGCACCCAATTAATATTTTAAAGACATTCTCAAGTACTTCTCATAATTTTATTATTTTTCACTTCTACTGTTTTAATGCCCTCTGAGAACCTTGAAAATCCAATGTCTTTCCATATTAATTTTGTCCTTTTCTATTTGACACACTCATTTATCTGAGTTTCTTAGCAAGGCTCAAATTAACATCTTTTTCTTTCCCTCTCGCTTCCTTGTTTGGAAAGTATGGCTTGTTTCACCTGCAGAAGATAAAGTATCTTAAAGCAAACAGCACACCACGCCACAAAGAACTCAGCAGCTTAATCTCAGCTTCCCAGGGCACGATTAGGAGCTGAAGGATCTATCCCACAATAAGGTACATTTGTAACAGCAGCCATGAAACAACAGGTAAGGAAATAAAAGGATATTTGCCGGTTTCGGATAGCTTGGGTCCAGGCATCACTAGCATTAAAATTTAGATTTCCAATTTAAAACATCAAAGCACACAAAGTCAGTTTAAGCAACCTAGGGCTCCCGCTAGAGAATTAAGGTAGAAATACCAAATCCAAAACTACAGTTCCGAAATCCCTAACCCAACACCTGCCTAACTTGAAGGCACCTTAAGCTTAGTCATATTCCACGTTGGTTTTCCAACCTGTGTTCTTTTATGAGTTACTACTGTTTCCTAATATGACAGATGCTTTCTATGCCCAGAACTGCCTCACTTAAAAGGAATTGACATTTTTAAGGCAACTAGTATGCAAGCAATCCCACCTGTGCCTACAAGGGGAAAAATCCGATTAAGTCTTTCACTGTACAGTTAAAACACACCAGCTCAGATACTCGGTGAGAGGGTCTGTAGGTACCTACTTTGGCAAACAATTTATGTGGCAAAGCTCCTCTAGCAGTCAATGAAACATGCAGTTCAAACCAAAAAGTGAACAGGCTCTGAATTACATTCAGGAAAAGACTGCCTCTGCTGACAACTGCAGAAACCTAGCTAGATAATTTTGCTGGCTAAATTAAATGCCTGTAGTAAAGTGCTAATGTCAAGTGATACAAGCAGTTCCCCTTTGTCCTAAAAATGCAAAGCGATGGTGAAAATAACATTCAGTAACCTTTCACTCAATAACTTAGACCCTCTTCTCTGGGCTGTTTATGTCTTGTAGCCACTGACTGCTAAATATAAATTGTACAAATGCTGCTGTAAGCAGAGAGTAGGTGCTAATATTCCTGCTTCTGCAGGCATGCTTAAGCTAGATGAGTCATGGTCTCACTCGCGCTATCTCTTTTCTTGTGACTATTGAATTCTTTTCTACATAGTGGATCAGTTTCAAGGGCAAAGTTAAGATTGCTGTTGAGATTGCAGCCCCACTCAGATTACTTTATCATTCACATCACTTTCCTGATGCTAAAGAGAATATGTATCAAGCAAAGCAGCAGCTCTATGACTATCACTCCTCCCCAGCTCTGCTTTAGAAATGGACAGACACATGCTGAGTTCCTAGAGGAGCTGGTTGGAAGCACTTACCATTAGGAAACGTTTCTTCAGCATGCAGGTGGTGCAAATGGAGATGCCTGCTTACAGGTCTGAGTAGCATTGTAAAGAGTAAGAGGGTGGGATTTCAGGCACATCATTTTTTTTTTTATTTCTTTCTTAGTAGTTAAGCAGATTGCTGTTCTCATGTGATTTTGGATGACTTTTGAGCAATTTAACTTGCCACAGTGCACAGGATCATAGATTAGTTACCCAACTATCTGTTTGCAATACCTTGCAGGCATTTATATTCTTTATCAGAACTACCCACAGCTGAAGCAGTCACTGCAAGCAATCATGTTGTCAAGAACAGATAACTGTAAGAGAGCTAATACCTGGATAAACATAAGAAAGCCAGTTTGGCAGAACAATGAGGGTAAGAAAGGGAGCTGTTAAGGATTGCCAAATTACCTGGAAGCAGATATTTTCATCTGAACAGGATGTGGATTTGTTAATCCCAGGTGGTCAAGAGAAACAGCAGAAAAATTTTTGTTCATTTAATACAGCAGCAATATCATGCATTCTCTAGGCCGGTATGAGAGAAAGTAACCAAAGACGACAGAGAGACCCACAAAAGGATTAAATTTAGAAGGTTTTTGATATTTATTACCCCTTCCATTTCGAGTATGAGGTCTAAGTAAACTGAAAATCTTCAAAATCCACAAACGCTTGGGAAAGCATGTGGCTTCCCAGCATTCAGATAAACACTACCCTCCATGTAACATCTCCTCTAGATCCTAGGATCCAAGAATTGCTATGCTGCCATCATATAAACAGACTTGCTTTACAATTTTGCATACCTCAAGGAGGTAGCAGAATTATGGCTTACCCTCCAGTGTAGTGAAGAAAGAATCCTGCACACTTGTGTTCCGTTTAACTTCACTATTTTAATGGAAAAAACTATCTGCTTACCTTTGTTTCATGACACAGGTGGGATATCACCAAATGGCATACACTCTTACCCTAGTAAAACTATTTCATTATGTTTTAGAAGTAAAA
The DNA here is from genome assembly GCF_963210335.1 of Falco punctatus. Taxonomy (NCBI): domain Eukaryota; kingdom Metazoa; phylum Chordata; class Aves; order Falconiformes; family Falconidae; genus Falco; species Falco punctatus. Next base: position 8,077,600 of record NC_137580.1, on the reverse strand, counting down.
CTCACAAATAAAGCAACTGTTCCCCATTACTCTTCCTATTTATTTAATCATTAAGGTGTTGATATTATCATCTAATATTCTTTTTCCTAATGCCTACATCAGAGAAGGATTTGAAGATGTGCCATCACTTTAAATGTAACCCAACAATAATGATTTTAAATAACTTTTCTATAATAGACTTTGGTCCTGAAAATTAATCTTTTAGAAATAAAACTCCTACAAAATCCTGCTATTACTGTTTCTTTTCCCTAAGATATTTCTGAGTCGTTAGCATTTCTCTATGTTCCTTATCTATCACCTACTTTTAAAAGCCATTATAAACTTTTAAACGTTTTTAAAATAGTTGCCTCATTTTCCCGTAACTTTTCCTTATGTAACGTCTTCTCTTTCTGTGCAGAAAGTGTACCAGCTGCTACTGTTGGGAAGGATCTGTGAGCAGTGTATTGTACAGGACTTTATTCTTGCCCTTCTACTCATAAGTAAGAAACTGCTGCTGCAAAAACGTGTTGGTCTTTGGCAATAAACCACCTTTCCAAAAAGTGAAAATTGAATTGTCACTTTCATAAAAATTTAACCCAGCAGAATTCAAATAGAAAGGTAAGGGGAGACAAGCCAAAAGTGACTGTGTTTCATGAGCACATAAACTGAATTTCAGCCTGTGGCCTTCACTCATCCCTGCTCTCTTTTTTTTGCAGAGGGCTTATAATTTTCAAATGATAGTTATCCAATCTTAAATGGATTATATCCAAAATTCTGCCCAAAGTAAGAGCTTGTTCTATGTGAATAAATATACGAGTTAGTTTCTATCTTTCTTTCCCTTTCTTGAATAAAACTGAAAGAACATTTTCCTAACCTCATTAACATTCTTCTAGTAGCACAAGAAGATACAGATACCCTCTGAAAATATCCCATATTATAGCATCTTAGGAGGAATAGAGTAGTAAAGGATAAGCATCAGCAGGAAAGATATACCCAGACATCTGAGAACTATCTATCAGATATCCTGTGTTTCTCTTGGCCTCTAGAGTCATATTCCATTAGCCAACATATTTAGTTCACCCACCTTAATTGAAATCACAACTGGGAGAGCAGTGATGTTAGTAGGAATTAGTTTTTGTCACAAAACATGCAATAGGATGAGGTTTTTCTTTGTTCCTGTATTCAGATGGACACTTGAGAACATTGACTTTCATTTAAAACCAAACCAAACCAAAACAATACCTCCTTCAACTGTGGAACTAAAGAAGCCTAGTCTGCTAGAGCTCAACGCCCTCAGGGCCTTCTCAGAACACCACAATGAATCCCGACTCTTACAATCATTATACATAAAACCACACGTAAGACAGCAAGCTGGCTGCTGCCACACAGAACGTATAACACATCAGTGCTACCGGCCATTCCTTCATTGGACATGGTAATTTTTTATTTTTTCTCTTTGCATTCCATTTACCAATTCTGGGGAGTAGGGGTGGGAATTGAAATGGATTGATTAGGTTCAGAAGTTATTGGGGAGAGTGGTGCACAGAAAGAGAGGTCTTAATCCATCATTTCCTTAAGAAACTCGGTAAAAAGTTTTATAGATATGAAGAAAATACTTTGAAATGTGACTACATCACACTGAGACTTTAAAACAGAGAGACAACTCAAGTCTTTTGAAGCTGTTATATATTTGAATTCTATATTCAGGTAAAAGAAGGCCTATTAAAATATTTTAGAAATGGCAAATATTAAATAGAATACAAGAACATCTTCGTAAAATCTGACTGACCATTTTGCCTCACAAGCAGCTTTACTGCGCTCAGAGAGGAAGGATTCAAAAGCAGCTAATTCTTATAAGGGCTAGGTATTGAGAAGTTTCTCATAAATCTAGCTTATGCTTTCTTGTTCAGGAAAGAGCTTAAATTTCTAGTGCAGATAGTCTTCTACTAAATACAGTGCCCTTTCAGTACAAAAGAGTACAAAAAACAGACTGCAAAGGCTTTAAGATTCACTATGCGTGCTTTTCTTCTTAACTAGTACCCTGTTTATAAAGATCCAATTACTCCAGTGGTCTTGTTTGCAGACATTAGGTCAACAAATAACAGGATAGATACACTTTCATGTGACTTGGGTAGCAAACATGAATATCTCATTCTGCAAATTACACTCAGAGGAGCACTTGCAAAATTCTACAAGCTTAATGTGATTGTAAGATTATTTGATGAACTATATAAACCACACACATTCATATAAAAAAATCATTAGCAGGTCATGGATAATTCACAGATAGAAAAACTGATTAAATCCCAAAGCTGTTATATACAGTGAATGGCTTGACCTGCTCTATTCAGTACATGCATATTGCAGAAGTCAAGTATATTGGCTCTTTCCTGACACTTCATAGATCTTTGCATATATTATTCTAACTGTTCCATAGATTAGACTAAGAAAAAGACGTTAAGTTAACCAGCTGCTTCTGAAAAATCTAGCAATTACAGTGATTCGTAAGCCAAAACCTAAAAATCCTTCACAGGTTCCATTAAAATTTACACCTTTTCCTGAATAAGCTATGGAATACAAAACCAATGGTGTTCCATTTTTTTATCGAAAAAATGCCTTCATTGTTTCAGAATAGCAGTTTATAGGTGCTCATTTGACTCTCTAGCCAAATAAATTATTATAGGGTTATTTAGAGTCCTGTTCCAGTAGAGTTAGTCCACGTGCAAATGCCTATTGATTTCAGTGGAACTTCTATTACACTATCTGCTATGAAGTCCGATTCCCTTCTCACTTAAAATCCTCACTGCTGTGTTTGCTCATTTCTTTGTATTATTGGTTCAAATCGTTGCGATATTAGAGCTAACATATCCAGAGTAAATCACTGAAATGAGAGAGACTAGAAATCAGAATGCTAATGTTCAAGATGGTCACTCACAAAAAGAAGGCTTACCTATTTTCTTTGAAGACTGCTAGGTATAAAGAAACCTAATCAGTAAATGACACTTAATCTTTCTTAACTCTAATATACCACATAATCTTATTTGTACCCATTGTTTTTACAGAAACCTCCTTCCAATGTAAGCTTAGCTCTATTTAATAATTAAAATTACTTAAAAGCAAAATTGACTACTTACAGGTACAAGAGCTGATTATGTTAATTTAAATTATAAATGCTTTTTCTTCAGTGCAATCATGTATTTTTAAGTCTTTTAGACAATCATGCTTCAAGCACATTTGGTATGGAATATATGAACTGATAACTTTCATATGGTAATAAGTTTCCAATTTCATGTAATCTTTCTTTCTTTTTTTTTTTTAGAGTGAGAGCATTTATCTTTTATTCATTACATAATCCTCTTTACATACAATGGCTATACAAAATATCAGTAATAATCTGTTTCATCCTTTTGATTTTTTGAGAATTTTATTCAGACCAAAATTTGATCTTCATGTTTTCTGGCTGCAAAGCTTTCCATATTTTGCTTGGTTCATTTGCTGCTCACACCCAAATCGGGAGACTCTTATGTAAACACATGCAGGCCCTCATTCAGTAAAATAGTAAAGCACCGGTATTTAGAGCTGTCTGTGGCATAAATGTGCCTTCTTCAGTGCACTACAGATAAAGACAAGGGCTTACGTGCTTTGCTGCATTGTAGAGAAACTTGATTTTATATTGATGGCATTATAGTCAGCCATATGACCGCACTCTGAGATTATAACATGTTAAAAATCAAGCAGGTTCCATGTATATAAGAACAGTTCACTGAAGAATCAGCTCTTTATATACTGTCTACATGCTATCTACTATCAAACCTGTAGAATTTTTTTAACCCTTCATACAGTAAAAATAAGAGCATCACTAGCTACCATTTAACATATTCAGAATAACTCTAATTGCTATGTTCTGGACTCTGGGATATTGTAACAGTTCGCATGGATGTTTGAGGCTGTCTGAAGCCTCAATAAAGATGGCAGAGATGGTATTTAACTCATCTCACTGTAGGCACACATATCTAAACCAGCCAATTATTTCTTCTTTCTAGTTACTGGAGAAATAGGTGTTTCTACAAAAATATTTATATCCTCAGAACACTGATATGTACCACATATTCCCTAAAACATGTTCCTGCTTCTCTCTGCTGACCACAGCAAGTCTCCATGGCCACACTAGTTAAGACCGTGACACTGCAGATGACTCCCACCCTGCTGGGAGTCTCAGCCCTCTCAAGTTTTTTCTTTAAAGTATGTTTTTTCCCTTAGAGTATGGTTAATTATTTTTTTCCATCACTTCAAAGCACTGATGTTCCGATGGAGGAACATCCATTAAAATGGGTGCCACATGAAGTGGCTAATCCCAGTAGTTTCTCTGTGAGCATTAGGCCCTAAAAGACAATACCACCTGAGATGCAATGTACTAGCCTTCAGTGGGTTACTGCATGCCCTGCAAGTGCCTGCGCAAAGGTATCCCCTCAGTGGGTCACTGATAGATCAACCAGAGGTGTTCAGAGCAGAAAGAGCCACAAGAAGATCCTGAGACACAAGACCAGCTGCTCAGAAGGTTAAATTGCTTGCTAACCCTAAGAATTGCTCATTCACCAATTAACCAAGGAATCAAAGACGCAATCAAATTTCCAGTCGCCAAAGATTTGCTATCTGTATAGCTCAAGAAGAAAAAGCTGCCAGGTATTTGCTCTTGCTTTAAGAATACCTAATATATTATCACCTATTCAACTTTTCCCATAGAGAAAATGATCAACTATGAAGTAGCAAATAAAGGTCTATTTGATACAGCTTTAACATTTTGCCTATCCTGCTGTTTGTGGAGGACAGATGCCACTATGCTTTCACACGTTGCTCCTTACCTTATTCCAGTGTGTGACCTGACTGGAACAAATATAGAGAAAGCTACCATTACAAAGGGAAAAGTATTGTACCTTGGATTGACTTTACAACAGAACACCTTATAAAAAGGTAAAATTATCTGAATGGTAACCAGGAAAGCTCTAATATGAAAGAAAAGGGAAGAAAAGAGGTGAGTGTGACCTTTAAGAAGATTCAGTTCTTTCTAACGTTTTCTTCATTCTGTATTTTCTGGTAGAAAAATTCTAACACGAGAAACGAATTGTGTTTGGGGACATAACTGAGCAAATACATTGCTATCTTGTCTTAAAAGAGCCAGTGCATTACATATAAGAAACAATGGAGCTTCACAGGACCACAAAAAAACCCAACCATACTGTTTTGGCCGATTTGACAAAGCAGAAGAACAGATTAAAAAAAGGCAATTCTAATAAATGAGATCAGGAACATAATAGAGAGTTGTGTGACGCAGATTCAGAAAGTTATCATCCTAGGGAGGCACCCATTAATCCAAAACTTTGTGAGAGCTCTGGAATGCTCCAAAACCTCTAATGCTGAGGGAAACAACATAACCTATAGTCCCGATAAAATGATCGAACTATTGTCACTAGCCCAAATGTTGGAATCCTGTTTGGTTCATCATCCAACAGACTATTAGCAGTTCTCCTTCAGAAAAGACTCCTGATAACGCTCTTTAATGTTTCACTAAAAAAGAACAGAAAATTAATTGTAACAAAGCAGGTCTCTAGATGCTGGATGGGCATGCAAACACATGAGATGTTTCCTAACTGCTTGCTACATGGATACTAATTTGTCTGACAGCCAGTTCTCATGGAGTGACCACAGTTTTTGCACTCTGTTTTCAGGCAGAAACAGTTCACAAAGATAAGGTCACTCTCAGAGAACTGAAATGTCAGACAAATCACCATCCAGCTTGTAAACTGTGCCTCTAAGGGAAACTGGTGTGATTTGCGACTTCAGGATTTGTTTTTTATTGTTCATATTCCTGAGCAAATCACTGCAGAGCTCATTTGTTCCAGAGCCTGCACAGCCACCACTCCAGCATGAGGAACTCACAGAAGGCATGACCACCAAACCCGCTGCTCTTTTGTTCACAGATTAGCACCTTCCAGAGGTCAAAGGAAAATAAGCCTGATAAGCTGATGCCAAGTCATACTTCACTGAAGAGATGGCTGACTGAAAGGGGCAAAGTCAAAGATCTGTTTGAAGCATGGATCATCCAGCACATCCTCCACAGCCAATTTCTCAAATACAATACAGGAAGAGAAAAAACGCAGTGCCTGCAAGCAATTTAAGAGGCTAAAAGGAAGTCTAAGGCTGTTTGTTTACAGTAGGAATACTTAGCTGAAGGTTCAGTCATTGGTTTATATGCAGATTTTTTTTTTTTAACATGCAAACCCAATTTTTTGTCACCTTCTCCTGAAATTAAAATTGTTACCAATATGGCTATTTAAAGCTAGGTTTTTTAAAATAGGTTATTATATATCATTTATCACATACTAAAAATTCCTATAAAACTGGACTAAAATCTAAGCTTTTATAGAATCTTAGGTGATACTATACCAGCTGTCCTATGTTTTAATTCACTTTTACCTACAGGAATGAGGTTCAGGTTAGGGAGCCTGAGTTCCGCACAGATATCATTACAAAATTTATGTATGTAAGAAAAATCAACAGGAGACAGTATGGAAAGTCATCTGCATTAGCAAAGAGTAAAACACAGCTAAATATTCATCATCAGCTATGTCGCTTCTGTAGTTCACTGCGTAGTGCTTGTTTTCCTATACCTGAAAAGTAAGAGAGAGGAAGTCTCCAGAATGATTTTTGCAAACTTCCAGATCCCCAGGTTTGACGCCCTGTACTGCCTCATTTTGTACATCATAAGTGGTTTAGCCACCAGTCTCACCCCCATTAAGGGATGCACAGATACATAAATGGAGTGCAAATCTCACGATATTCCTGTGTAAGATCTTCTGTTCAAGGTACTAATGACAGAAATCTACTTTGAAACAAGAAGGCAGCACATTGCCTAAAATTCCACCTTTGCAGCTTTGGTCAGAGTTGGGTTCCAGCCAGGTCATTAGCAGTGAAACATTATCATGACATCTGACTTAAGAGCATGCCTACAGGCAGAAACTGCAGGGTTGAGTAGCTGTGGAGTAGTCAGCAGTGTCTATTTCATGTTCCCAAGTGCATTTATAGGTGGCATTTATGGGACTGAAAAAAAGAAAAATATCATACTCGTCCTTCGTAACATTTAGAAAAATTATAGAATAAAACAGCTGCAGTAGGAAATATTTCTTACCTGAATCTGGCCTAATTCTGTCTATTCAACAGAGAGATCAAAAAAGGGCTAGTTGTGCCTTTAAAGCTGGTGCTGACATTACCCATATCCAGTGTTCACTTAATTGGGTCACACTCAGCTGTAGTGACTGACAAAGATAATTTGGTTACACATAGATTGTTCTGATTTTCCCCTATTGTACTTGAAGTGGATATTCTTGTAAAGGTCACTATTTTATTGCACAATTATTAGGTGCATCAGTACCTCCTTTAAGTGATGTGGCTAACATTAGCTGGTGGATTCTTTCTCAATTTGCCTGAATTTAATATCTGTCTGTGGAGGCAGAAGCCAGACACTCCACCGCAGTATCTGAATCTGTCACAATTATTAACAGTTCTTTAGACTTATAAAGCTCTGGGAGGGAAATACAATTTTTACAGTGCAGAGAGTAAGGGCAGAAGCAAGTGGAGATGACCGACCCCCTACCACACAGGATAGCTGTGCCTTAACTGAAAACTGACCCTGGGTTTTTTTGGCAGGCAAGCCATGTACCCTAGCCTCTAGACCATCCTCCTAAGCGCAAAGATAGCTGCATATTAATTAAATAAAAACTACTAGATGTGCAAGTCCTCCTTATGCACCCATCACTGAGACTGGTAGGTTTAAAATATTGTGTGCCACTCTAACCATCAGATGAAAGTGATTTTAATATATTTCCTCATCACATCCACCGACATCTTTTCCATTACTATCTTAGGAGGCTTTAACAAATGGAGGATAGATGGGAGAAAGTGTGTGTTAACGTTAAAAATGTTTTATTGAGGGTCTAGAAAAACACTGGCCAAGGATCTGTTTTCAATACATTCAATGTTGACGTGCTATTAAAGAAGGTCTTCCCCCCTTCTTTTGTACTTCAATACTTGCATCTGTCAATAAATTAGCACATTTCAATTACAATAAAGTTATCCTATGTGGTCTGAAGTAATTTAATTATTTCCAGTGTAAGTTAAATAGTCATCTTTAAACACAGCTCTTTAAAAAAGTGGGTATTTTTGGTTCAATTCTACCCTGGCAAAATCAAGAAAAAACAGTGCCTTGAATCTCAATAAAATTTGAAGCCATCTGAATTATTAAAACACACACAAGTCCAAAATAAAGCTTGTGTAAATCCTGATAAATCTAAACATTTCAGATCATGTCTTTTGAAATATCTTACTGACATAAAATGAACATTTCACCCTAGGAGCAGCACTGATTAAATAAAAAGTGTTGAAGATTGATATTTCAGCAAAGTTCCATTTTGAAGGTTTAAAGATGAGAAAATTTTGAAAATTTGTCTCCTAAAACTTCATTCTTGACTATGGAGATTTTTCTTGTAAAAGGTATTAAACCCCAACGATTATAAAGTAACAAACTCAAAACTATAAATCAAACAATAAGGAGCCAACGTGGCCTGACATTTCCTTTGTAGTTCCTTGATTATCCAGTTCCCAGTGTAATAATTTAGAACAGCCCCAGGTCTGCCCTGAGTTGTACCTTGATCTCTGTAGTTGAGAAAAGCAGATCTAGCTTCAGGAGACTGGCAGAATGCAAAGGTCCTTGACGAGGAATCTTTTACCTAACAGCTTAATCTGTGAAGAGAAATATCTTGCCTAAATGGTTAGACCAGGTTTTAAGCTGTTCTGCAAAGGAAAGTTAGTGAAAAGGATACACTGAAGATCAGTCTCCCCTGTGCAAGCAGATACAAGGACACCCACATCTCACTTTACTAGTAAATATAGAAGGGTTTAACCAAGCAGTTGCTCTTTTCTTTTTTGTTTTATTTGTTTTTCTTCAATAAATCACCTAATTTTTCAAGTGTCGATCAATAGGTCAATCCCCAAGCACAGTTTTAACATATGAGGGAAATAATTCAACTTGTGTATGTATATTTTTAAGTCCTGGTCTTTTGCTGTAGGAGTCAGTGCACTCTATCAGCAATTACTGTATATATTTAGATGCTGTCCAAGCTGCATAAAAATATTTTCTACCTTGAAAAAGGCAAGCTGCAAGAAAATGTCAAATCACGGAAGGGATCCCACTTCAATGTTAGCTATGAAAAAAGCAGAAGTGTTTTTTTGCAGTAGTTGCATTGTGTTTTTAATCTATCTGTAAGACAGTATAACATAATAGGAGAGAAAACAAACGCCACTGCCTAACCAAAAGCAAACTTAGAATAATTGAATTGAATTTCCATCCAGTCTCACTAACGGGTATCCTCAGCATAATTTATGAACATTTCATTTTGAAATATTTATTGCAATTTTTAAAGGTGGATTAGTAAAGATCACTTCAGCTCTCCACATTACTTCTCTAATGCCCATGCTTTAATTGAGTTTATCCATCAATGTCGTACACTGTTTGGAGAATGGATGCAAGGCTAGAACTGTTAGCGCTGCATCTGGAAAAGACTTTGATTTAATTAACAATAGTATCTCTGCAGAGAAGTTAAAAGGGTATATTCATTCTGTTCTAATAAATTGGATTCAGGCTTTTTGTTCGTACAAAGAGTGGTGAGCAATGTTCAGGTCTATTTCTTAGAAGTGGCAGGACATGAAACAGTGATAGGTTGCAGAATGGTAGTAAGTTCAAACTGTTAAAACAAACAAACAAAAAAATATTACCTGGCTGTATTGGAAACATACCAGCAGTACTGTGTTATATACTTGCACATGAAACACTATTGCTTCCTTGTTTCTGCACTGGTTTCACGGGCCAAGAGGAAAATTCAGTTTCAAAACCAGTATTGCAAATACAGGTATGGACTTCCACCTGGAATGCCTGAGACATTCTTTGTTCTTTTTGCCTTAGCAGACAACTCACTGCAAAGGCTGAGTTAAGATAATTACTCACATGAGGTATGCATTCAAAGGGGACCAAGATACATTGAACATGTGTTGATATTGCCAGATGACTCTCATTCAGCTTCATGGTTTTCAATACATCTTTGTTTTGCATTTTGTACAGTCCACTGAGCATCTTTAAAATAACAGCCAAATAAATGTGGTTGGGGTTTTTTGTTTTGTTTTGTTTTTTTAAAACACATTCTGGTTAATGTATGAAGTACAGAGTTGACCTTGGAGCACAATACAGAGAGAAGATAATGCTCACTTAAATTCTCCCTAAATACAGTTGAACACCAGCACCAGCAGAACTGTTTTCCAGTATTTGATTAAGGTACAGAATGCAGCATTAAACGGGTGCATGATGAAATTTATCCTCTGCTTTATATAGCAGCTTCTAACCTAGTGTGTCAGAGGCAGTAACAACACGACAGAAGCAGCAGTAACAGTGGTTGTTCTCATTTTAATCCAGAAATCTTATGCTTTAATGTCAAACAACAAGAAGTGAGAACCTTGCAGAAAGATAAACAGAACATACTATTTCTGAAGTAGAATACACTAATCAGTACCATACAGCAAGGACTGGTGATGCTAAACAGAACGTGGGACCCGAGAAAAGAGCAAGAACCACTGATAAATCCTTCAGCAAAAGCTGATAGAAGATTCTGAAGTATTGATTCTATCTTTTATCTTCCTAGGCTATGTGAGCAAGCAAATAAACAGCAGGACAACATCAAAAACAAAACTATTCAATAGGGAGGACAAAGATCAAAGTAGTCTTGAATGTATTTTATCATTGTTTCCTGCTGGTGAGTATCGTTAAGTGGAAGCATAGTATAAATGCATGAAAGCAAAACCAAGGTTATGCATTTTGTACTAGAAGACCATACAACACATCTAATTAAAGTATCTAACAATCTACCAGTTTAAAGACAAAAAGAAGTGGTATTATTACATGCAGAGGTTGCATCTAATAATTAGTAATTCTACAGTGTTTTGAAGCACTTTGGGCTGAATCCTCTGTGTAGGGTTTATTTAGCTTTGTTGTGGTTTTATTCGTTTGCTTGTTGAAAGAAAAAGAACAGGTCGTAAGCTGTCACCATCAATAAACAAGGATGATTAGGTGCCTCTTACTAAACATGATAACATTTCACCTATCATACAAACATCTTCTGAATTGAGTAGTCATATGAATAATCCTAAAATCTGCCTGAGGCACTACTTGATTCAAGGTAGCTGTAATGAAGTAACAAGGACCACCTAAAAATTATCCCCTTATGGTAGGGTAAAGCCACTTCAGGATCCAGAGAAAAAAAATATAAATCAAAGTAACCTCTATACTGCATTTAAATACCATCAAGCTCAAAACAGGGAAGAATAAACACTGTTTTAGGTAATATTGCACTGGCTCACTTTTCTATGAGGAAGGCATACTCATAAATTAGAAATATATTTAACGGTATGAAATCAAAGAATATTTTACATCTCAGGAAGCATATAGTAGAATGTTTTTGACGTCCTATAATTATAATAGGACAGAAATGCCTGTGAACAAACTGCAAGTATCCTTTACTGTCAAAGTTTGCTTACCTTCCTGTTGTTTGCCCACATCTGCCAATTTTTAAAGATTTTCTATGGAGTATTTCTTCTAAAAAAATACAGATATAAGAGCATCAGAAACATTTAAATTTTAAAAGAAATATTCTGTGATTCAGAAAGGAAGAAAAGATTAAGATCATTAATACATCTTTAGGGAAGATTTTCAGGTCATGTAAATCGTCAAAAGTCATTCAAGGTCTGTAACAATTAACATCAACCAAAAATCTTCCCCATTCACATCTTTGTAGTTCAATGGCTTTCAACTTTTAAAAAACTGCAGTCCACCAAATTTTCCTGTGAAGATGCAGATCACCTCAAAATTTTTTCACATATATAGAGTATTGTAGAACATTTATTAACTTTTCTTCTGCTTTTCCTAATTTCAGTTTTCCTTAGAAACAATCCACAGATCCTCACCCCATGAACGACTGATCACAGGTCAAAAAAGAAATAAATCCAGTGTTCCAATTACAGGCTCCTTGGTAAGCATTCTCTGGTAACCAGACTGTAGGTACTGTTTGGAAGTTTTATTTTAGTTCACTCCTTTATTCCCTCATGAATCTGGACTGTAGATGCTTTAAAGTTTTGTTATTCTTTATTTAATTTATAATCTTCACACAAAAACCAGTGAGAAAATATTAGCTTCCAGAAGGTTCAAATTATTATTATTATTTTTCTTAATGAAAAACTGGGTGAGGATGAAACAGAAGAACAGGCTGTCCAACAACGCTAAGGAATTCCCATCCTTGCGGGTATTCAGCAACCTCATTGCACACAGCCACAAGCAACCTGCTGTAACTGGACCTGCTTGGAGCTGGAAATTGCACTAGCTGACTTCTGGAAGTCCCTCCCAGCCCACATGATTCTGTGACTGTCCTGGAGGTGACATTATAGAGGTGTGTTAGACAATCCTAGACATTCAGCAACTGTGCACATTTCAATCTCAATTTTCTAGTGATCTTCAAGCTTCCATGCCTTTACCCATTCTAATATTTGTGTGGTCCCATTGCTATACTTCTATAAATTCACCCAACCCAAATTTCCTCCAGAATAACAGCCGTGTTAACTGCTCTTCTGGGCTAGATTTGTTTTGAGCAACTCCTATGTGTATCATTGTCCAGCACTAAAATTCAATGTCGGTGTAGGTCACAGACACCATACTAGCAATAGGTAGATAATCATCCAATTACTGGAAATAGTGGTAATTCTAACAGACTCAGCGTAGCTGCCCAGAAAGCAAAGTGTGTCTCCTGAGGGCTTAAGGATTTTAGCTTCATTCTTTACAGTTCTTCTCAAATTCTTAAGGTAGCACAGAAGGACTTGGAATCGCTCACAGAAACTTCCAGAATATAGTCCTAGAAGAAGGAAATTAAGTTAATGTGATGCCAATGAAGCTTATAAATGCAGTATTTCTAAGCCCCAAACAGCACAAATTTGATGCACATATTGCACTACATTTATTTACATTAGTATCATCTTGTTTACAGTCCATATACTCCTAAGACTCGCAGCCACAAGTTAGCACCTGCTTGGCTTGGAATATGAAGATTTTTTTTTTATTTTTTTGGGGGGTGGGGGAGGGGTGAGTGTGGATGGGGGTGGGTGGGTCATGCAATTCTATAGTTATGAGATGAGCCATCCTGCCTCTAAAGAAACAGTGTGACTTAGGGTTGACAGTGTCGAGCACTCGATGACAACCACCATGGCCAGTCATTGTTTCTTTTTTTCACTAAATGTGGCTTAGATAACGTAAGTCATACAAGCTATGTAAATTCACCCTTATTTACAGGGATAAATTGGATTTTTTGCTTTCTGGAACACAGTGTCATGTTCTTCAAAAATTATCTGAACTCTTTGTTCCTCAATGTACAGTTTTGCATTTGCTCAGGGACAGGTATATACCTTATAATTTACTATTCTATTAATCTTAGTTTTACCTGTAAATAATATTAGAATTATTTAAAATTTTCTTTCAGAAAAAAACTGAATAACATGGGGCTGTTTCCCCGGCAAATCCAAGTAAATTTTTTCCTCTGAATATTAAAGCTAATAATGAAATATTGAGATGCACCAATTCTCATCCTTCTAACAGAAACAATTAAGTACAGAATTGATACTGTATAATGCTGGTTTTTCAGCTGAGATACCCTCTGTTTACATGGAGGGCATGACAAAACCCTACCATGTCTACACAACGCATGGATATGAGTCTCAATATTTTTCTGCTGTCAGCAAGCAGTACAGTTTGAAATCTTATGGCCTCTAGTCTACCTGAAAAAAAAAAAAACCCAGCCTATCAACTTACTGAGTTAGATCAAGTAGTGATATATAATTCAAAGTCCCATGTGGAGACCAGTGTGATTCCACAAAATAGAATTTTTCTTTTTTTTACTGTTTATTCAAAAAAATAGGAAATGTCACACTAAATAATTATGTTAAAGGTTAAGAATGAAAATCGAAGCATGCCAAAAGGTAGAAATTAAAATCAAGGTGTACTGTGCAACATAGCTGAGATCCTTTAAGCACAGACACTACAATCTGAATGCTTCCTTGCATAACATGCACATACACTATATGTTCCTTTCCTTTTCCTTCTCCCGCCTCTTTGGCTCCCAGTCAAAATGACCCACTGACTTTCATTAGAAAAAGGTCAAGTGCTGTGAATGAGTCAGTTTTCTCATTTGGAAGAGAAGAGCAGCGATATTCAACCTGGTGGACCTTCCCACCAGTAGACCCTAATACTCACCAATAGCCAATTCAGACACAGTGTAAGAATAAAGCAAGCATATGGTGAAGAAACTCCCCAGAGTCCAGCGATTTGCAGCTCAGGGGTTAATGAAACTGATGTGCTGACTATTCAAATCAACAGGAACTGAGCTTTGAATTCACAAGTACTATATGAATACTTAGACTGATGGAAAACTAGACCAAGCTTGACACTCAGAATTGGTGAAAACTTTCTACTTTAATTTTTGTTCCGCACTAAAACTGGATAAGAAAGGGGAAACAAGGAAACCCTTAAGATTCTGTGAAGATAAATTCCTTAGGGTTTGTGAAGCAGCTCAATACTACAACCAAAAGATATAACAAAGGAGCACACAAGGAAATTAGTAGTTTTGTACTCTGTGGCGTTTGGATGGCAAAGTAAATAAAGCTTAGGGGCACCTACTATATGATCCAGTACAAGTAAATGTTGAACAATTAACCCCAGGGTGACCACTGTATATCTGTGTATAAGTGCATATGTAAACTGTACATATACACACACAGAGTATAAAAGACAGAGGTCCTGTGGGGGGGAAAACCCTCTGGTAATTAAAACCTTTCCAACTGTACATTCATTGAGCAGCTGAATAAAATTTCCATAGATTTCCCACATTCTGACATGTGAAACTTGTTCTATTTTTCTTAATGTGTTTCTCTGGGGTGCAAAATTCATACATCTAAATTTACACAACATCTACTGATTGACCAAATTAATTTTCAACATTCTTTGATGCACAGGAAATGCTTTCCCTTTGATTGTGCTACTTTTAAAGATATACAAGGAATATATATGCACTTGAACATTTTTTTTTCTTTATTTTAAATAATTACAATAATTACATTTTATTTAAGTATTTTAAGGGTGTTTTTTTCTGTGTACTCAAGTTGACTTTATTAACATCTTTTTTTTAGGTACCAAGAATTTTTAATGTGCTTTTTAACATACCTGGTTAAATAACATGACAACATAAAACTAGGAATTCCTCTTCCTACAGTTCATTCTGAAAAAAATCACAATCAATAAGCATAACTCTGCCTCATCTCTACCACAGAGCAACAACTCACTCTGAAAGCTCAGATACAAATTTCTGAAAAGCTGAAGTGCAAGAATAACAAGCAGATGACATCTGTTTCCCACAAAAAGGAAGCTATTAAGAAGATATTCTCCTCCTCCTCCTCCTCCAGGTCATTTTGACATATAGCCTAATACCCTAGTAACACTTTTAAAGGCATTCTAAAACCTCCAGACTACTTAAACATTATGTCAGACCCTGCACTGCTAACCCTTGACCTTGTCTGTCCCAATTATGGGACTTGCTACATGCAAGATCAGCTTAGAGAAAGTTGCTTTGGAGCCCAAGATAAGAAGCAGTGCAAACCTTACAAGTCACCACATCCCCGCAGAAGATCTGCGGAAACCCCAAGTGATGTGGGAAGATCTACACTGGGTTTGGTTACCGAGGCATATTTCACTCCAAGAAAAAACATTGCTGAGAGCAGTGACAAGTAGAAAGATAGCTCTCAAAACAGTTTTATGTAAACGATACTGAATTCTTACTTTATTTACAGATCTTTTGAAATGCCTACCTTTGGAAACGTGCTTGTGAATACACTTTCCCTTTCTTAAATCACACCAGAGTTTTTTCACAGGCTTTAGTCCACAAATTCACATCCTCTGAAGTCTTGCTTCACCCCTCAGGAACTACAACAAAAGCTCATAACAGCATATTGCAAACTTTTAAAACTATTATTTAGATTGTTTGGGAGAAAAGTCGGGGTTATAGGAAACCTAATCATTAGGAAGCCTTTGGGTGCGTTGTGATTCTAGACTTGTTCCTGTAAAACTCCAAGCTTCACTCCCAGGGAATGCAATAAGTTAGAAACATCAGAGTAAACAAGGCAGAATCATCTTCCCAACCAGCACCAATACAGAAAGAAAAATGAAAAGTAGTCTTCGGTACATGAAGAAGCTAAGAAGTATTGTCTACGTCTGGCTCCCTGATACAGGTTGCAACATTTCATAAATATTTGATTTTACTTCTGCGCTATGGCCAAGTCAAAACTCAAGTTGTTACTAAAATGTCACTAAGCAGTGTTTCTGAGGATATAAATTTGAAAGCTACGTCTAAAGGTACAATTGATTCAGCTGGCCTTTCCATGTTACCTGAGAATACAGATATTCTAATGGTTAATGCAGGAAGCTACTGCATGTGTCACACCATCCTTCTACTTGCTGTAACCTTCCAGTGTAAGTACATTTAAAAGTACCAAAATGTCAGTACCAGAAAAATAAGTGCACCCAAAAACCTTAACTATAACAAAATCTGAGATTTTTTTTTTATTTGCTTTCACCTGAAGAATACAAGTTAAAAGATTAAACTGACTCTTCAGTAAGCAGCTAGTAAAGGGCCAAGGAGGACCTTACAAAATAAGTACCTACGCACTCCTGGTAAATGTCTATAACTAGGAATGCAGGGCAATTTCCAGATAATACTTAACCCAACTTTAAATATTCTAGCCTAGGCTTCCAAGTCTCAGTAGCACAATGTTCACACAGGCATATTTATCCTGCTAGAATGTAATTTATCTTGACTCAGTGTACTCCTAATGAAATAACTGGTGCACCTTGTCAAGTACCATGGTGTTCATTGCGCAAGGGGCATTGCAGCCTTTCACTCTGTTCCTATGTTGCTACTACTGTGTTTCAGCTGAGACATCGTTTCTCCACTCTTTGACCTATTTGATGTCAAAACTAACCCTGAGTACTGTACACAGCAAGCAGGACAGGTATTAAGGAAAGAAGTAAGCCCCTTCTAACCATAAAATGTTTGCTGTCTGACCTAGTAATCAGTGCTTAAAGAACACACGCATTTGAAAAGCATTACCACTGAAACATTATCGATCCAATAACTCACTTCTATATACAGCTGTGGGCACGCTCTGGTTTGCTTATGGGGAAGCATTTTCTGCGTAAATGAATTGCTTCTTCTTGAGCTGTCAAATGTATAAAGCATACAAAGCAGCCAGAAACCATCCAATGATAGCGTATTACCACATAATCCCAAACTTCATCGGAAACAACTCAGGAAAGCATTACACTGTGTGTACAGTAATTTAAATTGTGACTTTTTTTGATCGAATAATAGAGGTTTGTCATATTTCTAACATGCAGGTAACAAAAAAAGCTTTCAGTCCTAAAAACGGCCCATAGATAATTTAAATGCATATGGTTTTTGCAGTAACAAATTAAAGCTTGGAGACTTGGAAATCCTGTCTGGTGAGCAAGTTTAATAGTTTGTGTAGATGGAGAGGGATTATGTGCCAAGGCAGGAAAGGAGAGGTTGATGGCTTTAACCCATCTTCACATTCTCAGAGTTTTAAAGCTGGTCCTGAGCCAACTCAGGCTTCTGCTTTATGCTATAATGTGTTATCCTCTACTGCCAAGAATAACTGGAAAGCAGCAGACAAACCAGTAACATGGCAGGCAGCAAGAGGATGGGCAGATCAGCCTTTTACAAGAAAATTATCTGATGGAATAAGTATTCTCAAGTGAGATTTCTGCTTTCTTTCCTGCATGGAAGAAGTAGAGAAAATGCAGAGTCAAGTGTGAAATCAAGCACCGACCGTAGCATTGGCACTTTGGAAATCAGGATAGGGATCTTCAGTTTCATCCATAGCTTTTTAACTGAATCACAAAATATTTCAGTGAAACAATTTAAAAGTCTGATCCTGCTCTCAGATAACTCAGCAGCAAAGTTACTGTTTTCCTATACGGGCAACCCATCAAAACTGTAGGTATTATTTTTCTCCATTTACCCACCTCCAAAATGGTGTTCACCAACAAAGAATTCCCATGTGGTCTTCCACGTACACTTCAGTGACTTGCATAAGTTTTTCTCCATAATCATAGTATTCTGTAGCTTTCCAAGTTCAAGAACTTGTGACGATATGAATCTTTCCTACCTCAACAGCACATCAGTCCTGAGTACATGGACAAGTGGGATACTCATGAGAAAATGAACCTTTGCCATGTATTATTCACTCACTGGTGCTGAGCACAGCAGCAAAGCCTTGATTTTACTAGGCCATTATCATGTATTTTACACAAGTCAGTCGTCACTGCTTCACCAGGAAGATGCAAAACACAGTGAAACAACCGTGTCAATCTCAGACTGCTGCTACACAAACAGCTTCAGAGGGCAAGCACTTGGAAATGTCTCTGAGACACAAGACAACCTTCCTTCTCCCAGAACCAAAATTCAAGTCTGAAAAATATATTGGATTACTCTTCCCTGTGTATATGATATAATCAGTTAGGTTTTAGTCACTACACCTTGAAATGTATGAAATCCCTCTTTTTGCTAAAGAGCAGCTATGAGAAAGGTTTCGAGATTAATTAAACCCAGACTGCCATCTAAAACTGCCTGCAGCTCCTGTGAACCTCCCCAAGCTCAGTCCAAGGGATCATCACAGAATTGTATGTAGCTGAGGCACTCTGGCTTCTCTCAGATGCTAGCCCAGGGTGACAGCCTAGCTTATACAGCCCACAGGTAAGTCTATGCACAAGCTCATACTTTATAATCTGTGTTATCTTCATTTTTATTTATTTTTTTTATCTGAAACAAATGTCACGGAACATCCTCAATTTTCAGCACGAAAAGTATAGTAGTCGGATGGAATAATATTTGTTCCTGGGCAAACAGTGAGCACGTAGCCTCATACTTGTGAAGCAGTAGATGGCTCATTCCAGAGAGCAGTGCCGGTTTCATGGACTTTTAGTGGGCCATACAACATTGATGCCTAAGCATAGGTGGCCTCAAGATATCAGATCTCATTAACCATTATATTGTTGTTTTTAGAAAAGTTTTGATAGAGTATTTCAAAGAGTCTCTTGAATTCAGTAAATTAAACTTGTTTTCACCCTCTGAGACTAGAACAGATTCATTTGGAAACTTGTCTGTGCAAGTGCCTAGATAAGAAAAGAGCATCAAAAAAACCCTCCCTAAACCGATCGTTAATAAGGTTATTTACTCTCATAATATCTGTGACATATGTTAAACCCAGGACCATTGTTATAAAGGCTCTCACTTGGCTGACCTACATAACTCATTCATGGCTTTGCTGCTTATGCATCTTTGATACATCTATCCAAAAGAAATCTCCATAAAACACGTACACCACACCTTGCTATCCAATGTGCTTTTTTTATGCAAGCTGTACCTTAAAGCAACCAGAACTTCAGTACATGAGCTTTTCAATACTGAATTGAATTTCTGCCGCTATCTTCTTATAAAAAGCAAACCGCAAGATGTTTAAACAGGGCAGACTATAATAAATCTCAAACATTCCTTAGGCAAATGTGTAAGTTTGTAATGGGGATCAAAGCTGAATATATAAATCCAAGATGTGAAAAAGAACAAAATACGCTCAAAATGTCTAAAATCACTGGCAGACAATCTAGCTGTCTAATGTCAGACTACCAAATAAAAGATAAAGAAGGCATATAAGAGGGAAAATAATCTTTTCATACTACAAGGGAGAAAAAAATTGAGCCAAAAATCCCCTAAACAAAAAGCCACATGTACAATGCTCTTAATATGCCAAAGCCTATCTATGTAACTATCAATCAATGTATGTATCAGGAACCGTACCAAGAATCAAATAGAACACTAACATATACAGATATAACATTGGTATATATTTATAGCTGAACACTGATATACAACTATGTCCTGTATCTATGGAGACAAAAATATGTTTGTAGGTTGGGTAAAATATGTTTTATCAGGCTAAATGCTATAATTGATTAAAAAAAATAAGCATTCATGCACAGAAATCCTTCTCTGGGTAATTAAAGATTGTATAAATTTGCAGCTATATTAGCTGGTCTAAAAAAAGTGTTAACACTATTTACAAACCTGTTCTTGTGTCCTTAGGACTTTCCTGCTATAGCAAAACATCATTACCTCTATCTAGACATGTCTACCATTTATATTTAATATAATTTTTGGGACTTGATGAAAGCAGTGTTAATTGAACAACACCCTCACTCGCTTAAATAATTATTACTCAATTTCTCAACAAAACTGAACAAGAAAAACCTTCTAAAACACACCTCAAAAACACTGAAAATCACCTCTGTCCTGATTTCAGCTGGGATGGAGTAAATTTTCTTCCTAGTAGCTGGCGCAACGTTGTGCCTTGGATTTAGTATGAGAACGATGTTGATAACACACCGATGGTTTAGTTGTTGCTAAGCAGTGCTTACCCTAAGTCCAGGGCTTGCCCGTTTCCCATGCTGTGCCAGCGAGGAGGGGCACAAGAAGCCGGGAGGGAGCAGAGCCAGGACAGCCGACCCGAACTAGCCAAAGGGATATTCCATACCATAGAACAGCATTTGCAGTATATAAACTGGGGGCAGTTGGCCGGGGGCTGCTGTTTGCTGTGGGGGACTGGCTGGGTATTGGTCAGCCAGTGGTGAGCAACTGTATTTTGCATCACTTGTTTTTTCCCTTGAGTTTTATTCCTCTCTCTCTTTTTGTTATCTCCCTTTTCATCACAACTGTTAGTACTAGGTAGCACATTTTACTTTATATCAAACTGTTCTTATCTCATCCCATGGGCTTTACCTTTTTCCAGTTCTCCTCCCCATGCCATCAGGCAGGGAGGGGTGGGCGGTGAGTTAACTGGCTGAGGTCAAACCATGACAACCTCTTACTCTTTTTTTTTCCTGTCAGGATACATGTAAAGTTTTGGGGGACTCATTCAAACAGCTAACAAATCTGTCCACAATTAAAATTATAGTTTAAATGTTGGCGAAAGCAGTTGTTCTTCAAAAGAGAGATAAAAAGTGCATCCATGTTCATCATGCAAAATGCTTTGAAGTAATTTTGGAAGAGAAGTGCTGACAAGTAATTCCAATAATAATGTAAGGAGAATAATAGAATATACACGGGACAGTACAAGAAAGAACAAAAATTCTAAAATGTTTAATGAACCTAATTTTAAATAACTGTGAAGCAAAAATGTTTTTTAAAATACTAAGCAGATGTTTAATCATCTCAGAGGAAAAATGAAATTAAATAACAGACCACAAAATTTCAGGTTATTAGCAGAATATCATTGCAAGTTCAAAGTAAAATAAAGTGGCTCCATTGCCTGTGCGAATTCAGATAGAAAATAGTTTGTATAAATTTTGTTATGTAGAAACAATTTTGGTATTGACCCTGTAAAAAGGCATTTCTAACCTTGCAAGCTTTGAGTGACTGACTTTCATCTCTGAAGCATATTGGTCTTACCCAACCACTGTACACTGCAGAAGTGCTTGACATTGAACTAATTATATTGTATGACATAGTGTTAGAATAATCAGCTTTTAATTAAAAGTTAAAGAATACAATTTATACAAATAAAGCTCTAGGTTAACTGAAGAATTAAAATGTTCCAGGCGCAGGGTATTGTTTTGGCTGTTCTGTCTATTGGATTACTGTTGAAATAATAGACCTCCTGGGAAGAGCATTGTTAAAACAGAGTTTTCATGTCAGGGAAAGACGCTTCAAACACACTTGTTAGTGGAACATATATTAAGAGGCAACCATTACCAGTAGGTTTTTGATTTGTTGCACCAAAGAGAGGATGGGTGAAGACATTAAAAGAAATACTGCTCATTCTTCAGTTGCACAGATGAAGAATGGAGGAGGAATGGAGCAGGCAGTTTTGAAGAGGGTGTAGGCATGCCAGGAGAAATAATAGGAAAATAAGTGTTCTCAGCTTAAAGTGAAAGTAGATTGTACAAAAGACGGCTAGGAAGAAGGTAGCTTCAGTAGGTAGGATGAAGCTTGGATGATGGGATAGGAGGGATGAGAAGACAGACACGTTGCAGAAGAGTCCTCGGCAGAATTTGACATTAGCAGAACGATGCTAATTACATGCTTATTTAATTATATATATTTATTAAAATTAAATTTATTAAATCCAATTTGTTAAAATTAAAATAATGAAAAATAATATATATATATATAATTATAATCTGCTAATACCAGACAAGACAAAGCTCAGAGCTGAGGTGCCTGGGACTATGGTTAAGGACCTATAATTGTTGGGTTTTTTTCTCCTTTAAGCTATTGTTTCTAACATGACAGTGATGCATTCAAATTTAAATCACAGTAAAGATGAGCAAAGCAGGCTGTTGTGTGCTACGTGCAACATACTGTATGATATATCCACAAAATAGTAAGTAAACCTGATAGAGCAAACCGCTTATAATATTTTTACTAGAATGAAATTATGTTTAGTCTCTCAAGTTAGGATTAATAATGTCAAATTAATTTATGCTCCCTCTAAACCAGTAGGCAGAGACACGCAGCCAGTATAGTCATGATGATGTCTGACTCACTTGTCTCCAGTGCAATAAATTTAGATGAGGTATCCTCTATGCAAATTGAAAATAGATATCTGATCCAAAAGAAAGTGATGCTGTATGAAACAATTTGCAGGGCTGTGTCAGGCCATACTGAGTAATGCTCCTTGTGCTATAAATTAGTGTGATATAAATCAAAAGCATTCTTTTTTTGACCTACACTATATGAGATACAAGATCATATAACTGACAGGACAGCTAATAAGTGTAATTGTCCACACTTATTTTGTATTAAAATTCCAATCAGTGGCAAGTTTGGAATCATACATTCATTGAAGATTTTTTTTTCTTACATACAGGAATGAATCATTATTAAAAAGTGACAATAGACGAGCTCTAGAAAACTCAGAGGCAGATCCTGGTAAAGATGCAAAGTCTCAGCTGTGTGCCTGAACCTGCTGGTTATGCCAAATAGAGTGAATATATTGCACAAGCTCTTATAACAGTTACTTTTAGCTCTGCTTTCAACGCAACCCAAAAATTCTGCAAGAAGGACCGCTGCCACATTTCTGTCCATCTTTAATACGTTATGCAAATGTCTTTGATAAAAAAAAAAAAAAGGAGGTCTCAGCTCTGCAGAGCTTCTCGTAGCCCACTAATGCCCAAGTGGAAAGTTATCAAAGGAAACTCTGTACCATTCTGTACCCTGGCATTATTCAGCTGAAACTGAAGGACACTAATCTGTACCAGCTGGCTACAGTCCCTAGGTTGGTATATCAAATGAACACAGCCAAAATACACTGTCATGCCCCTCTTCACATCTCCTGCCTTGAGGGTGAGTACAGGAAACAGCACAGCACCTGGGAGGTCACCTTTCCAGTGCTTTCATGAATTCTAGGCATGATCCACACACTGATTAAAGTCCTGCTGCATTACCTGAGCACTTTTCCTTCCTAAATTAAATTTGCATTGCATGAAACCATCAAAGCCAGCATGTAGTCCTATTGGAACCTTATTAGGTTCAATGCATGCAAGTGTATGGAAAGCAGGTATGTCTACCAGAACAAGGAGTATAACGGAGACTCATTTTTCATGCAAAAAACCCCACCCCAACAACAAACAAACAACGCAGAAGTTTGATTTTGCATGCATTGAGCAGTTTCTTGTGCTGAGTGGCACCTTACTGATAAAATACTCTTAGATTCTACAGATCTCCCAAGTGCACAAGGCACCAACATTTACAGCTGCGAGTACAGCCATCTGATCCGAGGCAGAAGAACTGGACTGTAATTTTCCAGACCTGCAAATCTGAACAGGTTTGTACAGAGCTTCCAGTGATAAAGTCTAACTTTCAAAGAAACAAGCTGAGAAGCAGCTACTCCTTTGGAAACTCAGAAGTCTCTCCAGTCACAGTAGTGTGATTTAAGTCACATTTGAGTAAAACCAGCTGGATTCTCTTGTTGCCCCACCTTAACACTAAGTTTGTCAGCGGTTCAGATGTGGAAAACAGGTACCAGTTATGCTGGGACAGGAAGGCAAAATTATTTGGATTACCCCTGTCATGGTTTAACTCCAGCTGGTGATCGAGCACTGCACAGCTGCTGGCTCACTGTCCCCAGCTAGGATGGGGGAGAGGATCAGAAGGGTAAAAATGAGAAAACTCATGGGTTGAGATAAAGACAGTTTAATAGGAAAAGCAAAAGCTGCGCATGCAGCAAACCAAGGAATTCATTCACCACTGTGCATGGGCAGGCAGGTGTCCAGCCATGCCCAGGAAAGCAGGGCTCCATCATGTGTATGGTTACTCAGGAAGACAAACACTGTAGCATCAAATGTCCCCCCTCTTCCTTCTTTCCCCAGCTTATTTACTCAGCATGATGTCCCACGGTATGGAACATCCCTTTGGCCAGTTCGGGTCAGCTGTCCTGGCTGTGTCCCCTCCCAACTTCTTGTGCCCCTCCAGCCCTCTCACTGGCAGGGCCTGAGAAACTGAGAAGTCCTTGACTTAATATAAACATTACTTAGCAACAACTGAAAACGTCAGTGTGTTATCAACACTGTTCTCACACCAAATCCAAAACACAGCACTGCACCAGCTACTAAAAAGAAAATTAACTCTATCCCAGCTGAAACCAAAACAACCTCAAAATATTATACTTGGATCTAGAATCTCCTGGATTCCAAGAGGAACTGAACAAAAGCCAGATTTTTTTTATGTTACATATGCACACTGTTAACTGCATTGATAAAAACTTGTACTTCTCTCTTCATCCCATTTTAATATTGATGAGCTGGTTGTGAGCACACTGGCACGCTGTCTTGCTCCTACTGAATTGCGTGTCCTCAAACGGAAGAACTGAGCCATAGGCTGAAGGCATTACAGCTTTAATGCCACCAAAAGTAATTACATACAGGTAATTCCAATTTATTCATATGTTACCACTGTCCATATTATTACATAAGTGCATTTCACTGAGGTCAGAGTATCAAAATCATATAAAATTGAAAATAAGACCAACCTTTCAGATATACAATTGGTTGTAGAGAGTCACACCAAAGGCCCTCAGACCCAGGAATTTGCCAATGGCAGAGTCAAAAAGAACACAAAAATACAAAAATCAAGAAAAATACCTATGCTACTTACTTGAATACTCAAACATCTTCTAAACATTTGAGAGACAGATTACTCAAATCAAAGGTTTCAATGGATGTTGTAATGCTGAAAGGATTTATCTTCCATGAACTTTTCTACCCTCCCTATTGAAACAGCATAAAGTTCTACCATACACAACTGGCCATGGCAACACATTTCACAGCTTATTGTTATTATTATTTTACAATTTTACATTGTCTTATATATATTACTTTATTTGAACGTGCTTTGGACAGCTACCTGGAAATCAAAGGGTTTCTAATCAATCACAGCAACACAAATCATCAAGGCATTTCAGATTTGAAGAACAAAACCAGTCCCACTCAATTATGTTCCTGTTATGTTAACTAACTTTAAGCCCAAAGTATCCTGCTAGTGCAAAACTGAAATTTGTTCATTTATATGGATAGTGCCAGCACAATCTGTGCCTCTGGATTTGCATCCTGCAAATATGTACTAAAAGAAGCCTTAAGTCATAAAAAAAGCCTCAAGTCAAATATAAAGGTGGACATTAAACTAGTTATCTTTATATATTTCATTATATTTATTTTTGATCTATGGACTGACTTTTTAAACTTTAAAGTAAACGGGCATCTGCAGTTTTGCAACAAATAGTGCAACATCATAGAGCATTAGAAATCTAAACTGAAAGAGATTTTTAGCTTACCATAAATGACAATGACTGTCTTTGCCCTAGCTGACAGATGGGCCAAAAAAAAGCTGATAGAGCAAACAATGAACAGGATTTTGATCAAATCCTATATTTGACCCATTTTTAATCTAAAAATGTTCTTTAGGCTGCCATATAAAATAAAAAATGCTTTAATAAAACATTCCAGCCTTTAACTATAAACTGAATGATAATAAAACGTACATGACTTTTAATGTGGAACTTTCATCATACATTTTTTATTTTTTTAAATCACAGATTTTAAGAGAACAGAATACGCAAAGTGAAAGTAAATTCATGGTATGCAATATCATTATCATACTTATTCAGTATGAAAGGGATCACGATGTTCCTGGGCTGGCTGAAAAATAAATACCATTGATGCAAGCCCTAGCAAGGTAAAAATCATTAAAAATAATAGAAATATTAATTATAACACGTTGGAAAGGGACACCACTAACTGTATAGTATACAATCAGGTCTTGTGGT
This sequence comes from Falco punctatus, assembly GCF_963210335.1. Lineage (NCBI taxonomy): Eukaryota > Metazoa > Chordata > Aves > Falconiformes > Falconidae > Falco > Falco punctatus. The sequence continues at coordinate 8,051,038 of NC_137580.1, read as the reverse complement.
CCAGTGGCTCAGGAAGTTTCAAAAATATTCGTAAGGGACAGATTCTTTCTTACCTTTTCCTGGGGAAACACCAAGACAACAGGTGAGGAGCTGGCACTCAAAAGTCACCAGTGTTTTACATTCAATAACTGATGTCCAATTATAGCTAAATCAATTACTACAGCTCTACATTAGGGCGTAACATATTCAGGTTTAACTTACATTTGGCTGTCATCAAGCATATCTTTAAAGTGTTTTGCAATTGCATGCCACTAATGTTGTATCAAGATGTTTACAAGCACTGAGTAAATTCATATTCATATCACTGGAATTCTGGATTTAGATTGGTGCCACGTATAATTTATCTGAAGTGAATGTGAACTGTTTGGCTGGATAGGATGTGGCTGTGCAATCCTCCTTTTTTCCACCACCGGTGATAACATGTGCCTCGTTCTGCTGACAAGAAGCTTACTCTGCTGCTTCCATTCAGGATGTTTGAATCCTTTACAGTTTATTTTGTTTGCATTTAGCATTTCTTGAACGTAGGCATTTTATAACAAAGAAAAATTCACCTTGCTCTCCTTTGAAAATAAGTAAAAACCCAACAGCTACTTTAACAACTTCAGGCTATATTGTGTCCTTAGCAAATGTGTAAATGGTGATTTTTGTTTTGCACTCGTACATAAGGCATTAGCTCAGTCACACAAATGCAACACCACTAGAGAGGCTCCTATCAAGTAGTTAGATACCATTATACATCTGCTGCTCCATATTCTTGTGAAAAAAACCTTGGCTTTTCAGCGCCTTGTATGCTTGACTTTGTCATAGCACTTGCCCCAAAGTGATCGAAATTGAACCTTAATATATATATAGTAGAAAACAGAAAAGTTAGAGATACACTGCAAGCCTAGAACTGTCAGTTCTGAATTTTCATTTTTGACTTAGTCAATGCAAGATGAAAGCTCTATCCTTTTTTCTACCTGTCTCTATAACATCGTAAGCAATGACATATACCTGAAGACAGTGACAGCACAGGGCATCATCCTTGACAATTCAACATATTGGTTACTGTTCTTACATGGAGAAAATTTCTCCTTAAGTGAATTTATCAAAATAACTGTATATAATCTGAAAAAACTTTAGAGTTTTTTTGGTATTTTTATGCCTTAAATAATCTTGACTCCTATGAACAATAAACTGGCATAACCCCATTGATGAAGTTATTAATGTAACGTACATGTTTACCTCAAGTTCACAAGTAACTTGGTCCCATACTGACATTCCAATACGTCCTATGAGACTTGTTGGTGAACTTATATTTCCAGAAAACAAAGCAAAACATGTTACGGACACACCCAAATTAATTTGTAGCTATCCAGAGAAAAAGAAGAAATTTCAGGAAAGCCTCAGCTATCCTTCGGCATTTTCTACTGAAAACTTTCACAATTATTTGTTACATTACACAGCACTTTCCCATCATCACTGTGTTTGAAAATGTTTGAGACAGCCGCTGATCTCAACCGGATATTTGGCAGAAGCTAAAAATCAAAGCATAGCATCAAAGAAGTTCGATACTAACACTCTAATTCACACATGCTCATTGATAGGGAAGAACATTGCCACTTCAAAACTGGAATGTCTGAAAAAATGAGGGTATACCATCATCTGCCTGTGTGATTTAGTCCACAGAAGGTTATTTTTGCTACTTTAAGGGAACGCAAATCAACAAAAACAGAAAAAAAAAAAAAAAGGAGGATTTTCATTGACTTACTATTTCCACAAAACTTTGCCTTTATGCCAGTTTCCAACTGTGAACTTTGTAGTGATACTTCTTGTGGGTTGCCAGGCACCAGTTTACAGTCAGCATGAACAAATCAAAGCACTTAATTTCCACCTTGCTGCCCTAACTCATTTTTCAGCCTTTATAAATACCATTAACATCTCATTTGTAATTCAAACCCCAAACCCAGGTACTGCCTTTAATGTGCATCTTTCCCTAGTCTTCACATCACTGAGATATTCTAATTTTGCTCCATCTTCCCACACAAATTTCCTAAAGAGAAGGCTTTCTTGTGCGTCCAAACAGATGAAATTAGCACCTTGGCCTTGTACCTAATGTATTTCAGTCTTCTCCTGTCAGCCTTGACCCTCTCCATCTTACACTACGGAAATCCACTCAAAATGCTGCACAAAAAGTAAATCTTCCTTATTAATTGCATGTACTCCTGTCACCTCTGTTTTTCTTCTATGGTTTTCTCTTCTCTCTGAATTAAATACAAAATTGTGTACTTATATCACTGGTTGCCACGTGCACTACTAAGGTGCCACCTTCTTCTTTTCCCCATCATTCTCCATCTGTTCAATTTTCAAAGATCTTTCTATAGCCTCTTTTTAAGGTCATCTTTTACAGTTGGAAACACTTGCAAATTTCCTAGAACCACCTCACTATCTCCTCCTCCTCCTCCAAATTTTACCAGGACAGTACTAGACCATGAAGCTTATAAAACTTGTGTTCAAGACAAGGAGCAGATGGAATGCAAATACCGTTTCCCTTGCCAAATTTTCATTTCTCATCATTATATGGCCCTATTGGTTTGTTGTAGGTATCACTAATCCTATCACAAATTTTTGCTTCTTGCTGTATGGAGGACTTTTCATTGCATGTTTAATCTTATTCCAGACAGTGGACAGATGGACTGAAGACATATGTGTTACAACAAAAATCATCAAGCCTTGAACAGCTTTCTGCTTCAATCATCTATTGTGTGTGTTCCCGTAACAATTTCAATTTTGAACTGTTTGCCATTTTAAAATCTTAGTGTCACATCAGGCCCTTTTTTTGAACTCTTCTCTTTTTTCTAGATATTTTCCATTCTAAATAAAAATAGTTTCCTGCAATTTTCAGCTGAAAACATAGAGATGGGTATGAATTTCCAATTTAGATGGCTCAAAAAGGGCAACGTGACACCAGCATTTATGACAACTCTAAGTAAATCACTTAAGGCAGTTATCATCAAAATCTCTTTCAGAGAGATTTTTTTTGTACATTTTCATGAGACCTTTGATTAGGACACCCAAGATGTTTAAACAGCAAAAGTATTGAGGCCTTGGGCTTTCCCTCATCAGTACTCTAATGTTTATCTTCTCTGTTATTTATAGACTCAACCTTTCAACAGCATTCATTGCGTACTTTAAAAGTTTCAATTTTTTATATCATTGGTTTCATAATTAACGACAGTCTTAAAAAATTCCTCAGACAATTCTCACCTCATTTGGAAACGCACACAAAATCCCCCCTTTTTCCCCACAGCACAACTTCTTACAACTAAAACTTTTCAAAACTCAAGAAGATTTTCACTTTCAATAGCTCTACACTCTCTTTTTACTTTATCTTACTTCTACTTACTCTTTTGTTATTACTTCAGTGTTACCACTATATTTACCACACACGATTTACCACTCTCTGCCTTCTTCAGCACCTCATGGACTGTTTCTCAGAAATGCGTAAAAGGTCAGAGCATTGCCATTTGCCATGCATGTTGGAACCAGTTAAATATCCAGCTGGGTTTGTTGTACGTGATGTTGAGGTACCTGTATCAAAAACTATATTCTCTCATTAATAACTGTCTAACAAGATTCAGCGTGCCATTTAGCACCATAATAGTTGTTGCTGAAACTATACTTTGCAGTGGGAAGTTAAAACTGAAAAATGACCCCAAGTAATGTTGATGTTCAGATAATTAACATTTTAGTAGTTCCCTTTTGAAAATGCCCTGCGACTCTCTTCTGCAGTCTTCCCCAAGAGCTTTATATAGCCTTACTTAAGGGAACATGTAATTAGACAGGATTTAAAAGGTCCCACTGGCCACTTCAAGCTCTATGTTCGCTTCAAAAAGAAACAGAAGCCATTTACACTGTATTGTTTGGTTTTGTGACTAAGATTTCCTAATATTTAACAGAGGTGCTAGAAATCCAAGGAAGCTTTAAACAACCAGGGAACAATGTAAAGCCAGAAGTGAAAATATTTAAAGAGAAGTAAAGAGGATTTAAAATCCATTTTACACAGCTGCATCTGCTGTGACAGTTTATTAAGCTGCAAGGCAAGGGATGTTTTTTCTTGCTGAAATATTTACCATAAGCTAAATAGAATTGTCACAGTGTCTCCAGTCACTGCTGTAGAAAGCTGAACATTAGCATTCCCAAATGAGAACATTACTTGATTGATTCACTGAGTGAAAGGTTAAGCAAAATCAGATCAAAATGGAAGCCAACATGCAGCATTCAGATCTGTGGAGGGAACTGAAAATGGGAGAAAAGCTGGAGGGGGGAAGTAATAAGCTTTGTGCATTGGTGGATAAAAAAATGGCAAATTCTCAACTGTTTTCTAACAGCTCCCAGGCTCTGATGCTGTACCAAGCAGAAAGTGCGTACATTTGAACCCTTCTTTTTGTAGGAGAAACTGCCCAATTTCATGAGGGCTTGGAAGGAGTTATGATTTCTCTTCGAGGAAGCGACCACCTTGGTAGAGGAGAGCAATGTCTAAAATAATGATCTGGGGGTTGTTTGCTTTTTCTGAAACCATTAACGTAAGGTAAGATCCTTTAAGTTGTGCCATTCACAAGTGATGTATTACTGGCTTTGGTAGAAAAGCAGGAACACAAATCCCTTCATCTGGAAGACTGGCTACCATTGGAAACATCTCTCTCAAAACCAGCTGCCAACTGCAACAAGCTAGATCTCCTATCACAAAGCCTCCAAGACACATCTTTCTTCTAAACAGATAAAAGAAAGACACATCTTTCTTCTAAATAAATCCTTCTTTACTAAATCCTTGTTAAATTTTCAGTCATGTGAAATAAGAGAGTCACTGGTGCGCATAATACCAAAACAAAGGCTTGGTCATTCAAACTGGACATTTCCTTCAGCAGGTCAATTTCAACACCAAATTAACCATGACAGTGCCCATTTTTATTTTGTACACGTGAACAGATCAGCTACACGGAGCATAGCAGAGAAGAGACTGAGGGGAAAACACACCCAAGCAAGAGGTAAATTCTGCCTGAGTCCTGCAGACACTTCTGCAGAAGTCAACAGAACTACCTTTGTGAATCAGGCATGCAAGATGTGACCCCTCGTCACATTTTAGCCCTTGATATTTAGAGAGATATCATTGCAGTGTGTGTGTGCCGCACAGCTAGACCCTGAAATAAAAGCTATTGACCTCGAAGAGCTGGTTCCTAATTAACGTTACCCATCTAAAATCACACAAGTAGTTCTGGCACCTTTGGCCGTTCATGGATATTAGCTGTTACCTGAAAAAGCACCAAAACAGTCTGCAATTAAATGTTCTTTAAAGTTCTGTTCTTTCTAAATAAGGAAGAATTTGTGCACGATACTGACAGTTTTTTTCCCAGTCTTCTGAAAATATTTTCAACACTTCGTTTTATGCTTATCTATACTAAAAATGAGACAATAAACAATTATGTTAGGAAATTTCAACATTACATATTGCATTAGAAGTCAAAGGTTTTGTAATAGGATGTCACATCTCTAAAAAGTTATTACATACGGTCTAAGAAACCAAATAATAACCTGTGCCAGGACAACTTCTCTGTAGCACTAATTTTGTTATCACATGTCACCTTTCTACAAAATAAGTTGTTCTGGAAGCACACCAAGCATAAGTTGCTGTGTGCTGCTCTTACAATAGTAAGTGTGGGTTTTTCCAATATTTTCATGACCTACACCATCACAGGACCTTCAGTTTCTTACTAAAGGCTGAGCTCTAATTCTTAACAGTTTCACTTTTTTAACACAACTTTTTCTTTCAGGTAGATTGGGGGGAGGGGGCTGAAGAACGGGGATCATAAACAGGAAAATTTTTTTCCAATCATTTATGACTTTTCATGAAACTTATGGATTTAATATCTCTGATACCTGTCAAAAGCTGCACTAGCAAGGAGGGGAGAAGCTCAGCAGTAGCAGGTATTGGGCATACCAGGATTCAGAATTCAGAATATATTTGAAAATCAAAACTAAACTAATAAGATGAAAGAAGGTTAATATCTTACAAAAAGAAGATTGGCATGACGTAGGCTACAAAGCAACAAAGGGTATCAGAAGGCTAATATGTGAAAAAGAAGGTCTTTCCCTTCTAAGGCCAAATAGCAGGACAATGGGTGTCCCTAGAACGCTACACCCACCCAAAGAACCATAACTCATTTTCATCCCCAGCACAACCAGCATTGAAAAGCTCTCATGTGGCCCATGTTCATTGAAAACGTCATTGATTTTTTTGTATTTACATAGTAATAGAAAGGACATTCACTGGTCACAAGAGGAAGAACTAAGAAATCACATTCAATGACAGAGGGTAGAATAATTACCTAATTAAGTCATAACTGCAGGAAATTAGGCAAATTCATGAAATATGCATGGGTAATGGATCAGTATATTTTCCAGGCTTCTACTCTGTTGTTTTCATCTGCAATATGCATGCTAAAGGGGGAGGTGAGAGGCAGGGGGAGAAAGTAGAGTGGGAGAGCAAGAGCAAGGAAGGTCTGCGTGCTGCATCTGCTTTGCAACTTAAAATAAAAGATTAAAATGGATTTCAAAAACAAGTTTCAACTGGTTAGTGTCACTTGAGGTATATTTCCATTATATAATTCTGATATTTAAACCTAGTATTTTTCATATATACCTATAAAAAGTGTTATGTATATTACAAAAGTGCAGGGGATCCAATGCAGCTTTGATATAAAACTGCTGAGGCTTAAACCTGACATACATCAGTGCCACACTTGATCCCTTCACTGAATTCTATATGCTTAGGAATCCTGACTACAAACCTGATCACATTTACTCCATGCCTGTCTTTCAAATGCTGAAGTAGAAACCCGTGATGCTGGGAAAAATGTTTTCAGACGTTATTCTCCCTCTACATTCTGGGAACCCGTTACTCTGTAGTATGTGGCCAGCAGGACTAGGGAAATGATCATCCCCATGTACTCAGCACTGGTGAGGACCCAATGGTGAGGGTCCCTCACTTCAAGAAGGACGCTGAGGTGCTGCAGTGTGTCCAGAGAAGGGCAACGAAGCTGGTGAAGGGTCTGGAGCACAAATGTTGTGAGGAGCAGCTGAGAGAACTGGGGGTGTTTAGTCTGGAGGAGACTCAGGAGGGACCTTATTGCTCTCTACAGCTCCCTGGAAGGAGGCTGTGGGCAGGTGGGGTGAATCTCTTCTCCGAGATAACAAGTGACAGGACAAGAGTAAACAGCCTCAACTTGCACCAGGGGAGGTTTAGGTTGGATATATTAGGACAAACCTCTGAAAGGGTGGTCAAGCGTTGGAACAGGCTGCCTGGGGAGGTGGTGGAATCACCATCCCTGGAGGCATTTAAAAAAAAAAAGCATAAATGTGGTGCATAGCAACATGGTTTAGTGGTGGACTTGGCAGTCCTGGGTTAACAGTTGGACCTGATGATCTCAAGGGTCTTTTCCAACCTAAATGATTCTACAATAACCTTACTGGTCACTCTGAATTATTCTCTGCTTTTCATTCTAGGAACCATGAAATTCAGTCTCACTAGGCTGATGCAATGAAGGAATAGCCAGATGAATGCCCGAATACCAACTTTTAACCCACTGGAGAAGTTTTTAAGTACTACTTTCCTTACTAAAATTCCTTTTCATTGTCCAGAAATGCAGAAGAAAACAAAACCAGAAATTTTCTGAAAAAGGAGATTATGAGCACCCTACACTGAAGTCCCATTAACAAGCTAGGATGATAGGAAAGTCATCACAGAAACTTCTGAATGGGAAAAGATGAGGGGTAAGGTGCTAAGAAAGAGTTCTCTTCATATCTAAGAAGCTTACCTTGCATTTAATACAATGTCCTTGACACAACATGAATTGATAAAACACCATGGTTAATAAAAAGAGCAAGAAGCACTACCATCAGCATTCAAGAAAATGTCCCTGGATATTGTGACACTTTCAGGGAAGAATCAATATTCTGCAGTCCTTTTCACACCTAACGCACCAGTGATGCACACAGCATACGTTTTCAAATATTTACCCTTAGCAATACCATAAAACATCAAATACAGAACTGATCTTGAAATAAGCAGGATATTTACTTTGAGCGCAGAAAGGAAATATCCTTAGATTTCCAGCAGCTTACCACCTCTATAGTACATCCTAATTTCATTTCCTCTATATTTTTTTCTAATTATCAAACTAGTTAAAGTTAAAACCATTCTACCCATGCAAATATTCTGTCAACTTGAAACATGATTCATTTAACTCAGATGTTAGTTTTATCAAAGTGGGTTCAGTAAACTCACAAGTTGGGAAAGATGTTTTTGGCAGCCCTCAGTGTGATCTCTGAAGCCCTTCAGAATGGGGACCCTTAGAAACATGCCTTACATTTTCAGCACATGCACCCAGCCAAGTACATCTCCAGATAGTAAAGAACAGTGCAAACGTAGGCCTTTTCAGTGATAAGTTCTTCATTTAAGAATACTGATACTACAGGGACCACAAAAGTGCATCACAACGGCAGGTTTCAATGATGTCCTCTAGCACCTTTTTCACTTGCTCTGCTTCAAACTTTTCACCAACTTTAGTTCTTCCACGCCGCAGTCCCTGGGCTGCAATTCAATAAAGGACGTAACTAACATGCGGAAGGCCCCTGTGTTACACATACTACTGGGTTCCACTTTGCTGCGTTTGTTTAACAGATGTACAGGCACTGAAGTTGTTTTTATTAAACCTTTCCCCTGTTGTTATTTGAGTTTATGCATGAAGCCACCATAAAGGCGTATTTTTAGCCTTGTGAAGTGTTTTTCCCCTCTCTGTTAATTATCAAGTACCTGACTGATTGCTCATGATTGATGACTGATGGGGAGAAGGTTCAGCAGGTGTTAATGGTTTGGTTAATGTGAGTGGCACAGACGAAGGAAGTGGCCCAGAATTCCATCAAACCAGGCCTGCTGCGGTTGCCTATAAATGGTTTTCTCCATGGCAGAGTCTGTGAATTCCTATTATAAACCAAAAATGGAAATTTCTGTAAGATGTTATTACTTTAAAGAGTATTACTAAAGTAGTATGATTACTTCTGATATTTGCTTATGGAAATTATTGTCTATTTAAACTTTCAAGTGACACAGAAGGTATAGTCAAGTGAAAAAACTTCAAGTGGAATAATCAAATGAAATACTATGAAAAGAGCTTAGCATCAGGAAAGGTAACTTGCAATTTAATCTAAACCTATCCTAATAACTTCATATAATTATGAAGAGAAATTCATTTACGTGAAAGGCTTAAATAATTTTTGAAGATGATAAGTGAACAGGATGTCATCTTAACAGCACAATGACTTCGTCTGAGACAGGGGGAATGCAGCCAAGCTTTAAATAAAAAAAAAAAAAACAACAAACAAACAACCACCCAAATTTGAAATAGATTTCTAATTAACTAAAACACAGACCCACCTTTCTGGTATCTTCTGCTGCGGCGGACTCCATGCTGTTGTGTTTTTTTTAATATGGTCATAAGTATTACTCCCCATCCTATGTTTAGTGAGCTCTTCTTAGAAGCAGATCCTGAAGGGAGTAGGCTGGTGTTTCTGCCTACATAGCACTTCAGTGAAAGACATCAGGATATCTAAAAAAATCTGCTAAAATGAGGGTTTATGTAATCTCGTGTAATCCATTACATACATGGGATGTACACAACTGAAGTGACTAACCCACTTAATAGAAGTATTTGTGCATACAAACTTGTAGAATATGGATATGAAAGTTTAATTATTATTTTTTTTCTTTTTAGTTTCATTTATATCTTTTATAATACTTTTATTTTTGTATTTCCAGAAGGGGAAAAATTCCTAGAAACAATAACAACCTCAGTCCAAGAGAAAAATCTATAGAAGGTTTTTGAAATGTTTATGAAAAAAGTCTTACAAATAAATAAACGTGAAAGAGGAGAGATCTTAGAGCTAAATTAATGCTTAAACATGATTCAAAAAGGTAGCTGTCAACATTCTTTCAAAAACAGTTTTAAAGTGAAAAATTAAAAGGATAAGAGTTTATATATAAGTATATAGTTCTGAGTATAGCTAGCAGTGAATACTTTTCTACTGATAAAAGCTTTTTTTCTATAATACAAGGATATGAGTATTACCCAAAGTTATGAAACAAGTCAGAAAATCAAGCTCATTGTGTGTCTTAATGTTAAAATGTGCATTTATATTAATTTTGAAATACAGATTATACAAATCTGGTTTTGTAAATCAAGATGAGTTTGATGAAAACATCATCAAAATGGGAAGGCAATCTCTGAATCTCGTGTCATCATTTCATTACTGTGTCACTTAAATTCATAAAATCCTGCTTCAGAATCTCCTGAAATTTTAGCCACTTTTCTGTTCCAAGGTTGACACGATAAACAAATTCCAAACTCAAAGTTTGAATCTTGTTAACCTAACACTGGGAAAAAAATAATTTCCCAAATTAAGTACAAAACAAAATCTGTTGAATTTACAAAGGTACAGTAATCATGCACATGACGGTTATAATGTAATTTCCTTTAAGTTTTAGAAATGCAAATTTCAAGCTATACGAGCATGAAATACCACATACTGCTCACATCAAGAACGACAGAAAATAGTTTTATTGAAGTAAGTTCTTGGATCTTAAAAGCAGTTAAGAATTTTAGGTATAAAGATTCTGTCAAGTTCCAATAGGATTTCTACTTCCAAATCCAGCAAAAGCTTTTGTAAAATCCCATCCTCTTCTCTCTATCATATTGGCAAGCATTCTTTGAAAACATGTTTGTGAAACTGATTCTTTTTACACTGGAGACAGAACACGAAGTTTTCTTAATGCTCCTTCTAGATTCTGATATCTTCTGTGGAAATGAAACAATTTCAGCTTAATAAAATTTGTAAAGGCTTTTACTCTAAGTAATAACAACGAATTAGACATCTATCCTTTACCATGCTTCAATATGTTTAAGTTGAAAATCCAGTTCAGTGACTTCAAGAAAATTCACAGACAAAATATGGCTTTTTACAGTCATTTTAAAAAAGAAAAAAAAAAAAAAAGAAAAAGGGGGGGGCATGGTCTTTATAGCAGCAAAAGTAGGAAACTTCGGACAGATGAATAAAAGAGCTTTTAAGTCAAAAGTTCAAAACCCAGATTTCATTCCTGTCCAACTCAACTAAATAAATATACCCAAAGAAATATTCTTGTTGCTTTCAGTAGCAACTGGGTACAGCTTCAATGCTTGTAACAAAACTCAATGATGAATGTAAAGGAAATACAGAAACTACCAAAACCTCCAGACATATTAATGGTCTTGGCAATAAACTTGCCGAGGTCAAGAATTCAGAAACACGGGCACCTACAGCAGGAGCACGGCTGTTCGTGCTGTATCCCAAACAGCTCAGGGCATGCATTTCTGGATTACATTTTCCTCTAAAGAGAAATTTTACAATGTCTTCCTAAAGTGGCAGTCAGAAATGATGATTTCCTGACAGTGATATGTGACTATCACAAACAGTGCTTTCTGAAGGCAGCATTTCTAGTTACCGTGTACATCCAGAATGGCAGGTTTATAGAAGAAAACATTGGGAACTACACCACACTTAAATATTGTGATACAAACCACAAATTTCTCTTGTTCAGGTTCGAACAGGTGCTTTTTGAATGTAGTCTAAAGAACAATAGTCTGCAACGTGCATATCTGTAATACATATATATACACGTATGTATGTATACACCGATATAAGTCATGCATTTATCTGTTGTCTCCATTACATCAGTAGGTGTTACTTCCGTAGCTTGGCAGACTACATCACAATTACTTTTGTACTTCATCTAGACAAGATTTCAAAATTTATATGTATTAATTTATCATGTATGCTGTTAAGCATTGCTACTCATTTGTAAGAGGCTGATTATACAAAGACAAAAAAACCCCAGCCTCTGAAAAACAGCTTTTTATGTAAGAATATTCCAAGTACTATTATGGGAGTTTCCATCCTTTTTCTGCAAAAGTATCAGATATATTCCACAAATATTCTATCTGGGGGCTTGAATCTTTTGGGGAAATTGGCTTCTTGACAACGATTTCCAATAAATAATCTAGTCATTTTTTGGTATGAACCCTCACAGAGGAAAGACGACATTTCTTATGGAATGAAAAAGGACACATAGAGCGGGAAAAAAAAAAAGTTACTCTTCCTAAGCTCTAAAGCTAAAGTCTTTTATAGTGTTTCATTTATTGAAAGATGCTTATGTTTATTCTTTTAAATAACAAGTATTTTTTAATGAGGGAACATTAACATATTAGATTTTTATTATTGTTTTTACAGCCAATGGATTACTAAATGTTTCTGGCAACCACACAATCCAGTATCCGACACACTATTCAGCAAGCCAGTCCTCTATTGCCTTTTTAAGGACGTGCCAGCGACCACAGTAAATAGCAGTCAAGACCAGGAGTGTTACTCACAGGAGGTAAATGAGTCATATGTGCACAGCCTGAAAGAACAAAGCAAAGTTTCAGTAAAAACCTTTGAAATATTGCCAGATGAAAGCAGAAAAAGCATTAAGTTTAATGGCACAAATAGGTAAGGAATAAATTATGAGTAAACTGGACTACCTAGGATTCTAAAAATTGTATGAATTTTTAAAGTGAAAATTACTGTATGACACTGTATTTCCAGTATTATTAGCATAGCCACAATGTGCTTAAATACACCAAAAGCATATGTTTAGTTTATGCACTCATCCTTAAAAATCAGATTTATAAAGCAATGTGAATCCAGAATAACATTTGTTTTTTTTCAGTCTCTCTTCTATTCTTGGGGTTTTTTTTGTTTCATTTCTCTTGAAATTAAGTCTGCAAATAACATTTATTGCTTTTATATGAATTGAAAAGTTGTTAGATCAACCAGAAAAGTGGAAAATTGATTAACAATGCAATGTTATCAACTTCAGATCATCATTGTTACCACTTCTGAAGATCCCAGTAAGTCTGACATTAGATGAGATCATTAGAGCACTTATCTGGTCTGCCTAGCATTTAGGATTTACATTAATCACAGACCCTGTTAAGGCTAGACTTTGGAATTCGGTCCACCAAAATCACCTCCAAAGATGTTTCTGTCTATTCCCCATCATAACTGCTTGATTTATGCCTCGAAGTATGAGGGGGTTTAGCCCTAATTAATTTTATCCCATCTAATGTAACTGCCTTGCCCATATAGACATCTAATTCCACTAAGCTCTTTACCTTCTTGATATCTCATGGCAATAATTTCCATAAGCTAATTATATATCGGGTAGAAAAATATTTCCTTTTAATCTGTGTCACGTCTCCCTACACAATCATCCCTTAACCATCCACAGTCCCATAAGCAACCTCAGAAATCCATAGCTTGCAATTCAGACCCCCTCCATCTGATAAGGCTTACTGTCTCTGGCCACTGTTTCTTCTAATTGACTGAGCTCTGACCTGAGTCCAACACTTTCCTTTTCTAATTCAGTTCACCTCTAACACTTTCCTAGAATCTAAAGAATTGGCCCTCTGTCCCCCAAAGCAATCACATTTCCCATTTGCCTATTCTGTATCATGTGCACCCTCAATTGATTATCTTTCCTTATGTCTAACATCAGTTGTTACTGTATCTCATTCTTCTTTCCTTCTCAGTATGTCAAATCACAAAATTATTTTGTGACTCCACCCATATATAACATGTTTATTGAATTCCTTCTCCAGAAACTGATCTTCCTCTACCCAGGCTCTTTATTTATCTCATAATTTCCTGTGCTTATTGTCTTCCCTTATCTCCACCTCATGATTTTTCAAACTTTTCCAAACTTTTTGATAAGGTATTATGTTTGCATAGTAGATTGTGACTGAACTATGAACCATGAAGAAGGAAAACAAAGCTGATAGAGAGCTGCTACCGACCTTTCCAAAATTAGCAAAGTATTGGAAAATAGAAGCTGGAAAAAATTCCAGCTTAGTGCACAACAGTCCCAGTTAGGCTTAACGGAGGATAAGGTTTCTAGTTTCTTCTGATTTCTAGCCAGTATAAAGTTACATTTATGTGGGAAAGGAAAAGAACCAATCCTCATGTCAGTATTAGTCCAAGTCAAACACTACATTGCATAGATCCAAAATTATTCTGTTAAAACTGCAAGTGCTGGGCCTACAACTCCACTGACAAAATCTTTTCCTCTGCCCTTAGTACTATATATACACACACATCTGGCCTCTTTGCCTTCCAGAACAGACTTCATTTTTTGTTGTCCTCTTCCTCTTCCAAATGATCAGTACCAGAGCACTAGGTACACAATTCCTTGAAAAGAATATGGCTGTGGCAAGAAGCAAGATCAAGAGGAAAGAAGTTAAGATTGAACATCGTTAAGCTGAAGGTGATACAGAGATTCCAAGAAGAGTAGAGAATAAACGAAAGACCTAAATTGTTCTGTCATCCATGAAAGCAAGTCACAACAGCTGTGGACAGAGCGCAGTACACACTAACCACACGTAATTGTCTCACATTAATTTCTTAAAAATACTGTGGGCAGAAACCAACCATCAAAGTCTTTACACGTCATTCATACACAACTCATTTCTTCTCTACTTTCATTAGGAATTATTTTTAGGTGTTACTTACAGCATGTGAGGTTTCTGTTTTAAAATAAAGTTTTAGACTGCACTTTTTAAAAACTGACATTATCTCTGATGGCAAGATGCTAATTCAAAAAAGAAATCTAGGTGCTTCTGTCATCTAATATGTCAAGATGGCACATCAAGTTAACCATTTTTAAATGACACTTGATTGAAACATCATATTATAGGCACATTTTAATTAAATAATTTATGTGCAAATGGGGTCTATACAAAGTAGACCAAAAGCTATGACTCTAACCACTTCTATGTTTCTTTGATATAGACACAGTATCCTAGCAAATGTTTTCACAAGACATCCCTGAAATGCCTTTTTTTTTTTTTTTTTTTTTTTTTGGCCTTTTTAAACACACATGCTTGATGACTTTTTTGGTCAAGAAATCTACAGTCTAAATTAAGAAAATACTGTAACAGAATTACCTTTCTAATTCTAAAGATTTCACTTTGTCTTCAGGACATGTGAGCAAATAAGAAACATATTTAATAAATAAAGAGTCTAATTTACTTTGGTTAATTTAACAAAATCCTGAAGCGCCATGATGTTCTGTATTACCAGCAGGTAAATCTTCTGTGAGCCACAGTAAAATATTTTGCATCAACAAAGCTGGACCCCATAATCAAATAATGGATTAACTGACATATAGTTAAAACTGTATGTGCACAGTATTATTAACTATCGATGTCTTTGCTGAGCTGTGTAGGCTTTAATACAAACTTGTCTGGCCACTTACTAAAATGTTATTCTCTATCTTGTCACAACTGTCTGTGTGTGTAAGTTTTAAGATTCAATTACATCCAAATAACATTCAAAGAAATATTTTTCTGAACTGAACAAGTTAAAGGTTTTATTATTATTATTTATTTTAAAGAAGACTTTATGCTTTAGAGCTGTAATAAGAGAGTTAAATTTTGTACATGAGCATATAAAATCTGGCTTAAGGTAGGTCTGAACTTATTGTGACTTCTACTATGCATCTTGGGACAGTTAGAGGTATATTTCACAAGTTACATAATAGTTACTAAGTTGTACCTTGTGAGTGGTATTAGAATAGCATTAAAAGGCCAAAGTACAGAACCCCTCAGCATTGCTAATCTTTGTACCAGATACTGATATTTTATTTTACTTAAATTCAAAATTGCAAGTTCATCTGTGGTAACTTTCCTTATTTAGTACAATGGAGCTGACCTTCAAGAAGCATCACACAAGAAAAGAAAAGGAAACCTGTCATTCCTAGACAAGAAAATTCAAGCCTTATCCTTCCTGCATTTAACGGATATGGTCTGTTGTTCAAATGCAGACTCTAAATTATTCACTGAAAATATCCGTGAAAATCACAAAATCATACATATAGGTAAAATGAAAGCTGTAAAAACAGCATGTACCTAGATCATCTTCAGTAATCTTTGTGAACAAAAGTTGTTCTGTCATGAGCATCTCCAGGATGGGAATTATGGGCCAAATGTAAACACTTCCATTATCAGATGCTATTATGTCTACACTAACATGCTGTATATAATATACATATATGTAATTTGTGCAGACTGCACCCCAAAAGATATACTTACTTTTCCCGATTTTCTCAAAAATACTTCTGTCAATTCTAACAGTGTCATTGATGACAAATGCCCCAAATACAGCCTAGACAGCCCCTTTAATTTTTATTTCCTTTTCTCTTTGCAAAGTAGTATATACAATGTAAAAGGCATTTTCCTACAGTAGATTCTATACTATGTTAAGCTCATTGCAAAGATAAACCATTAATTCAAGCAGATCCTAATATTCTTTAAAACAACCTAGAAGATTAAAATGCTCTGTCTGTCATGATTGCAGGTTTTCAGATTTATCATTGCCATAGATGCACAGCCTCTGCAAGTCACAGATATATTTGCTGAGAAGGGAACAGCCCCTTTCCAGGGCACCGATTTCTTTTTCAGAGGATAAACCATGTATGACAGAGACAGTTCCTTGTGTTGAAATAAAACCAAAAACCAGTAGCTTACAAAATGAGATTTTAAAATAAATTGCCATGGTCCATCCAAGTAGCCAAGGTCATTAACAAAACAGGTCATTAAGCTTTTATGAAATAAGCTATTACTGAGCTTTCTTCACCAAGTTATTGTCTGTAGAACCACAGTTTATTCCCCTAGTTTACAGAATCAAAAGAAAAATTCTTCAGCAAAGGTGGGGAAAACCCCGATGCAATCCAAACCCAAAACTAGCCTTAAACTCATTATATTTCTCCATCATTGTTATAAATAAATTGTGTGCATCTTCCTTCTTGACCACCATCTGATTTTTAACTTATATAAAAATCGGTTCTGACCATCTTTTTTTATTTTTACTGTTTTTAATTTAAAAACTCTTTATGAGGTCTGAAATAAAACTCCACTATTCAGCATATGAAACTCTCGATCATTAGTATACTGCCCTATCATGAAAAGGATATTATTAGAAATCTCTAAAAAACTTTGACTGTTATCATTGCAGAGGCTAGAATAAGCAGATAACAACTACTAGGGTTTATTTTTCTTACATGTGTTTAACAAGCAAAATACCTCAAAAATATTTCAGGTATCTAAAAGACCAAGGGTACACAATTTTGCACAATTACTTTGATGTTGTTTTTAGTTTAGCTTTAGCTAAGAATTCCGTGCAACGGTCAAAACACTGTGAAGTTTACCATATATATCAAATACTGGAACACAAATTCTGCAATTTTAATTTTTCTGTGTAGGCCCACCAACATCCATGGCACTAACTACAGAGTATAGTACTATCAAATTAAGTGGTGTCCAAAGCAGATTTTACATTTTTGATGGACTGTATGATCTTACCTCAATTAAATGATATTGTATATTTTAAAGGACTGTCAGTCGTTTGACATAAACATAAATATTGCTACAGCAACAGATGAACAAGAACTACAGTCCAGTCTTTAAAAGCAATAAATTAATTTTAAACATAAAGTTAAAACATGGCAGTTTGTAGTAACTCAGTTTCAAAACAATAAACCATCTGCCTCATTAAATCATCAAGAGCACTCATCCTTTCCTTCCTCTTGGCTGAATCTGTTCCCAAAACTCTTGAGCTGTAGCCAGGCCTAATTCACCGTCCTTTCAAGAGCTGTTCCTCTTCTGAATAGCTAAGCATCATCAGCTCGCTCGCTCACTCCCTTAATAACTGCCACCCTTCCTTGTAGCTAGAATAGAAAATTTCTTTCTTAATTTCATACTCAGGAAGGTGAATACACCATACATAGAAAGCAGCAGGGAAAGTGGTGGATACTCTAATTGCCCTACTTAAGTACGCCTGCCAGAAAAGGGAATCATGGAATCATTTAGGTTGGGTCTTTCATTCCCAACCTTTTGCATTCATGCATCTTCACAAGAAATAAAAAAATACTATCAGTGATTCTTTGTCCTAACAGAAACCAGTGAGCATCTCCCCTCAAGAAATACATCTCCCCAGTCAGGTTAATCAAAACACTGCTAACTCTTACGAAAACTCCAGCAAATATCTCATCTTATAGGCAGAAACCTGGATTTTTGTTGACCTGAAGCAGATCTGCCACATAATTAAGACCTTAATGCAAAATGAAGAGGTGGATCAAATAAATATTAGATATAAAAAAAATATCAAAAATCAAAACACATCAGATATTTTTTCTGCAATAAAATGAGCTGATTACGCTACACATGTGGCGTACAGTAGCAGTCAAACAGGTCCTGTAGTGGTAAATCCTATCTAGAAGTTGTGAACAGAATAATGAATAGCTCAAAGTCTTTGTGGCGGTTTGACCCTGGCTGGATTCCGGGTGCCCACCAAAGCTGCTCTGTCACTGCCCTCCTCAGCCAGGCAGGAGGGAGGACGTATAACATAAGGCTTGTGGATCAAGATAAGGGCAAGGAGAGATCACTCACTAATTAGCATCACGGGCAAAACAGGCTCCACTTGGGGAAATAAGATTAATTTATTAACATTCAAATCAGAGTAGGATAATGAGAACTAAAAATCAAAACTAAAAACCAATTTCTCCCCACCCCACCTTTCTCAGTAGTAAGTGAAGAAAACAGCTTAATCTAGATGGTTTTATTTATACATGCAAATAGGATCTTTTCTACTCCTTCAGTCATGTAATACTGGTGATGTAGTTTGTAAATCACTCAAAAACCTGTATTCCGAGGAGTTACCGCCTGGTTATTCCTAGCTAACCATAGCATTTGTCATCAGTATGCAATTCAGAAGAAGTGGGAAACATAGGAAAAAAATAAAAAAACCTGTTGAGCCAAATTTTCTTGTTCTAATCTCAGACATAACTGCAGCCCTATCAGCCTTGGCATCATGAGCAAATTGGACAAAAGTGCTTTCAACGGCAACACAAGACTCATTAATAAATAATACTGAAAGGAACTAGACTCAGGATAGATTGGGCCCTACACAATGCTCACCTCCAATACAGCAACGCACCACTCTAACTTTAGAAGTTTTATTTTTTTTATTGAACAAAATGCTGATTAAGTATCTTCCCCAGCTCAGCGAAAGCAGATCTTCAGGGTTTTTAGGAGTTAATCAAAACAGGGATGTTATCAGTTCTTTCTTGATCCTTCATGCTGCAGAAAAGTAATACTGAAAATCCCGGTCACTTTTGAAGACCATCACCATTGACTTGGAGTTCTGTGCATGGTCCTTACTCCAAAGGTTTTATCCCAAATATTGCTGGTTTAATCAGAAAATTTACTGAGTTATTTTATTCCAGAAGAGTTCATCTTCCTTCCGACACTCCATTCCCTCCCTCTCCCCATTTATAATAACTATTGTGCCATTTTGTTACATAGTAGTCCTTCTCTCCTGATAATTTGAGTTTCTTTTTTCATGACAGTGATAGATGCATCTGATAAGTCATAGAAAAGTAAACTTGACAACATTTTCTACTTCCAACTCAATTTCTAATCTGTTTTTACATTGACTCTTTTGCTCCAGTTAACAAAAAAATGATGTCTCTGAGCTCATATCAATTTTAATATTTACAACCTGTCAAAATGATTCACATTCCTCACTGAAGTCTTAGCTCAGGTGTTTCATTGATCAGGTCCCAAATCCCTTTCTTTAATATGAGCCTTAAATCAATCTCTTAGTGCTGGCAACATCCCTCACAGAAGGTAGAAAGACATTTTTAGTACAGATAAAAGCAAAAGCAAAAGACCTAATTCCTATTTAGTTAAGCGTTCATCAGTGACAATGCTTTCTTGAAGTTTCAAAAGACCTTATATAAACCAGCTTGCAGTAAAAGGGAAGAGTGTGACAAGGTGGTCTTTGTTGTTCAGCATCAGTGTCAGGTTCCGCCTCCTCTTGCCAGCGTGTGGGTGCAGGGGACTGCGTGCCCCAGCTGGAGCTCCCCCAAACGTTCCTGGGGGCTAGTCCTCAAAGCCACAGAGATTGACATAGCCCCTCCACTCTTCCCCACCTCTGTGCTCCCAGTGTGCTCTGCTGACAACAGAGGCAAAGGCAAGCACAAGTCCCAATCCCTCTCCATGGGAAAAATCTAATGGTCCTGGATAGGGCTGCTCAGATTCAGAAATCAAACGTTTCTCCAGAAATCAAACAACATGTTTAGTTGGTGAAAAATTCACACCAGTGATTTTAAAACAAACAAACAAACAAAAAAACCCAAACCGAAAGCACAACAAAAAAACCCCACAACCAGAAAAAGTTTCTGCAAGCCCAAGTAGCGTAGCAGCACATTGCCTTCTTACAGCTTTATACTCCATCACAAACTGTGAAATATCCAAGCTGAAACTGAAAATACAAGACTTTCCAGTCCTGAGGGATGCTGCCAGCCCTGTGGGACAAGCACTAAATGCTGCATGTAGCTGTGCACTGAATGTCAATGAAGAGTATGAGAAAATTTGTGATTTTATGTTTCCATTAATCAACTTACCCCTTACAATCAGCCTTATTTTATTAACTAGACACACACACACACGTGTCTCATCAAGTTCAGAAGGAAGGCCAGCCAGCAAAATCTTGCAATTCATCAGGTAAGAGCTTCCATTTTGAAATGACCTCAGAGGTTTTGTAGGGCCTTGAGTATCACAGCTGCATTAAATATCCTCAGACACTTAAATCTTATCCTTCAGACAATACAGTTAGGCCAATTTCACATTTAATTTCTTACTCTTGTAAAGTTTGACTTTTCCACCTCAGCATACCTTAAAAATTGAAGACATTCTTTGCAATAATAAAATAACTTCTTTCAAGGATATGAGAGATAATTTGATGATCATTTTTTAAAGCAGGAGTTAAACCTTTTTACTGTGAAGTTGGTGGCATAAATTATATCAATATATAAATGCTCTACAGGAGCTTTAATATCATTTTGTAACACTGACTTCTCCCAGTTGGTCTGAAAAGTATGACGAGGTAAATCTCAAGGTCAGAATTCAATAGTAGCATCTGTCTTTTCTTTCAGTCATTACCAAGGAAGAACCTTCATATTGATTTTCACAATAGTAATTTAAGGGTTAGGCTTAGTTTGAGGTCGTATCCAGTAATTTTTGGTTTATTTTAGTAAAGTGTGTCTTTATGGAGTTAAGGATAATGACCCCCAGTCCCAGCCCTAGATGGACAAGGATTTGAGTTTCATATCTAAATGTCAAGTAATATGTGCTTACACTGTTCCTTCTTTTTCCCGTCCTATTTTCTTTCTTCCCAAACGAAAGATAAATATTTTCTTGTTTAGTGGAAATAAAACAAGAACAGGGATAAGATCCATTTTGCAAACACATCTGGGTGAGTGAGCTTTTGCTCCTCTGAATAATTCTTTCAATAGAGCTACTCACGTGAAAAAACTGTTCATGTGGGTGTGCAGTGATTTATTGTTAATACACGATTTCAAGATCTGGGGACTGAAAAAGTTGGCACCAAGTGGCCTCAAACTTGTAATAAAATGGTGGAAGCTGGTGATACAAAGGCAGAGCAGAAGCAATCCAGATTGATTAATAGATTCCTGAATTTGCAGCTGTTACAGCAGACATTTCTTCTGGCTTCCTGCAGTTCTTAATCAAGCTAAGCATCAGCAAGAGGCACATTTGCAAAAATATCCTAAAATGTGAATATATAAAATGATGCACTTGTGTTTTTATACACGCACTGGTAACTATCTTTTAGTAACTAGGGAACTGCATATTCCCTTGCTGTATGATTGCATAGATACTGTTTAGACATCTCCTGTGGAGATTTGTTATCCAATAACACAGATTTTTAACATTTCCCAGAAGTCTTACTGGAAAAAATGATCATGAAATGATTGTTCTATAACCTCTTGCTGTCACTCTTTTTCCATTTCCCCCACTCCCTGAGCTGTTCACCACCACAGAAGAGTTGTTACAAGTTTCAGAAGCATATAGAAGTGGCTGAAGGTTGAAAACTTCCCGTCCTTACCTTTCTTTGATTGAAAAATGTTTGGGTTTTGTGTCTCTAAACTTAAAATCAAAACTGCTCCCTTGATGTGTCTTCTATGACATGTTTCACCCCAGAGCAAACACTCAGACTGCAAGGAACAGGGGATCATAATGGAAATAGTAAGAAAACTCTAAACTGCAGCAGTGCTATCAGGCACGATTACAGTTGGTTTAGGTTTAAACTGGGAGCTCCCATTTTCAATTTGTCTATAAACTTTAAAGGTAGTGTCGCATTTACAAAGAAGGTGAAAAGATGAATTCAAGCTGCAATGCAAAATAACAGGCAACAATATACCTGTATTCTTCAAACAAAGCCCAACAGAAGCTGCATATCAAAACCTGGTGTAAAAAAAGCATTAACGATAATAATTATAATGAAGCAGCTTTACTAGCACCAGCGTGCTTAAATGTATAAGAACATGTACATACGATCATGACATATTAAAAAAGATAAAAGGAAGGGGAAAAGGTTAAAAAGGGAAGGTTTGTATTTGCATTTAGGTGTCAGAAGTCTTCAAAACTTTTCCGTATTTTAAAACCCTCATATTAACTATGGCTATAGCTTTAACAGAAGCTGGACAACTAACATTCCCTCACAAGACTGGGATATGTGTTTTAACACCTTTAATACTAAAGCACAGTCTGTGTTAGCTGAGAAAATTATGTAAGTACTAATTTATGCTTTATGTCAATATTAATGCTTTTCTCAATCTATAAGTTATTCTTGAAGGACCAAATATATAGTTATCATTCTTGCACTTAAGCCATGCATAATGAAGTCAAACCTTTGCTTTGCTGCACCGAACTCCATAACAGTTTATTCTACATGACAGAATACTTGCAGCTATGAAATCTTAGTGAGGGGAGAAAAACAGACAAAACCAAACACAGATATGTTTCCTAACCAGCTAAGAACACACAGAATTAAAGTTGGCCCTTAAATAGAGACCACCTTATCAAAGGCTTCACTGAAGCCAGAACTGCATTGAAAGCATTTTGGGGTCTGCTTTGTATTCAATAATTGAAAAGCATTCTTACCTTTCATAGATGTTGAATCCATTCCACAGCACAAAGCACCTCTTTAGATGGTTTAACATGTGAATAAAGTTATTCTAATAACTCAAAAACATATTTGTTGCCAATACAATATTGAAGTGCAGAACAGTAATTCTTGCTACCAACTTTTACTAAAACTTCACCAGCTAAAATATAGATGTAGCAGTGCAATAAAATCCTCTCTTCATTCAAAACGCCATTTAAATTCACCTGTTCTGTAAAGCTCATGTCTGCTCAACTCACTGGTAGGAATGAACAGCATACTCATTGTAACAATTCCCACCAAGTGCAGAAAAAAATGGGATTGAGAACTAAAAAGATCTGCTCTAACCATCACCTTTCAGGATTTTTGAGCAACTTTTGGCATTTAGAAGATCCAATTCCTATCTGATTCAGTAAACATGTATGGGAAGGGGAAGAAAGAACAGGCTCACTAATAGCTGCCCAACATCTAAACTAACAATCTGTTTATGTACACTTCATTTCAGTCTCAGAGGAAACCAACTGTTTTGATGACCATTACCTATTACTGCCATAAGCCAAGCACACAAATAGCCAAGGTTGTTGCACCAATACCTGATCATACAAACAATGCCATTAGCTAACAACAATTAAAATAAATAAATAAATCTGCACTTCTTTTATTAAGGCCAGGAAATAATTTACAGAAAAAATAATAAGTGTGCACACTTACCCACACATAAGGTCATATGCACATACGTATGCTATGCATAGGTAAGACTAACTGCTTCATTCTTTTCCTTTAATCCCATCACACTAATAACATTCATCACTGATTCTAGTCAAATTCAAATCACAAGTACCTTACAAGACTAATTTATAGTCTCGGGTGCTCTCTGAAATCCTCCAGTGAATAATCTTTACTGTTCTGGTTAGTGAAAGGTAAAAGACAGATTTTAGTTATATACAGGAACTGTGAAATTATTTCATTTTTCTATTAGGAAATCATCTTACATTAGAGTTTTCATGATTGAACTTTCATTTGTTTCTGTCTAAAAAATGGAATTAAGTGAACAAATTATTCCTTTTTTAAAGCATTATTAAAGGATATTTTCATAGAATAAATAAATTATATACCTGCATGCAGCACAACATGCACATGTTCCAAGCTCTTTGACACATAAGATGTGATTTAAATTTTTTGTCACCTGACCAAAGCGACAGCTCGGGAGATTTCACAGTAACCATTGGATACATCACCTTCTCATCTTCTCCAGGGCTGGCAGGGGAACTTACAAAGTTATTTATGAATAGCAATATTTTTGCTTTTAGCATACACAAGTTTGCACCAAATGTCAGGTCTCTCATGTTTTGTTTTGTTTTGTTTTGTTTTTGTTTTGTTTGTTTTGTTTTGGTTTTTTTGTTTTTGTTTTTTTGAAGGAATAACACCTTCAGGCTATTTGGCAAAAATCTTCACATCTCTAAGTTGCAGCTCAAATGATGTAAATTAGATACTGTTGCATTACTTATATGCTAAATATTTAGACTTCTATAAATACTATTAAATATTTATAGTTTTCATCCCTGAAAACTATACTGTTGGAATTTATTTGCCAAATGTCATCACATTCCTCTTTGGATTTAGAAGAAAAAGTCTTCATTTTGATCACAAAAACTCAAAGTGGAATCCCTGAAAACACTTTCTACTTTCCTCTGAGGTAGATGTCTGACTCATACACAGAGCTCTCCAAGTACCACAGAGAACTTCTTACAGATGCTCCCCATTCCAGAAGTGGTTACATCTACCACTATTCTCAGAAGCCATCATCATCTGTTTAATAGCTAGAACACAAGTCAGAAGAGACGAAAGTGGTGGGAAATGCATGGAGGAGCTGTTGGGACTTCCACTCTTTTAAGCCTCTCTCCCAGCCTAAAATAAAAAGAAATCTTTCCTTACTGTTGGTGTTAGAAAAGCCGATTTCTCTTTCAGCAGAGACTCTTGTAGGATCCCATTTCAGGGCATAGGAGTCTGAACTTGACTTTTAATAAGGTTTAGACTGTCCCACCGTAAAAGGGAGGCAATCCCTGACCACTCAAGGTTAGAATTTCAAAGATCTTCATTAAAAAAATCGCTGTTTTACCATACTGATTCATGGTACACTGCCTTTACTAATTAAATTAATAGCTACACTTGCTTACTAAAGAGATTAACTTCTGCATTGCCCTCACTAGATGGGTTAGTTGCTAGGCAGCTCTCACTCGAGATTTGGCACTATGTTCTTATCTCTGAGGACAAAGGCTGCTATGCATCTTTCACTAGGAGAATGAATGCTACACTGCTCTCACTAAGAGCATTCATCTCTGTCTTTATATCTCAATTGCTATCCTTTAATTATTTTAATCACTTGGTGCATCCTAGTGTTGCAAGCCTATTTAATCTGGAGTATATTTTGACTTGTATGCTAAGGAATTGCTTCCATTTTTTCCTCCCTTGCCAGTTTACAAGCTCAAAATTTATTCCAAGTCACTTGTGAAGGTCTTGCATGCCAGAGCATGCCACACCTGCTGCTGCAGTAATATTCAGTCTGATATTTAAGCCCCTCTCAATATTTTTCTATCCACTGAACTGTTCATTGTCAAATATTTATTTGTTTACTTTGTTCATTTTATTCCACACTTCAGTTCATATCTAGCAAGTCATACCTTCTAGTAAAAGCCTCATTGTGCCAAATGCCTAGTGAATCTAAGCAGCACAGTTCCAGTGACTTTGCTGAGGTTATGATTTATGCCACCAACAGCCTGATCTCCTTTACTACCAAGCACCTGGACCTCCAGATATCCAGATATGGGTGTACTAACTCCCTCTGCAGTACCCAGATGATACCCAAAGAATAAGGTGTCAGCGTTGATTTTTCTTATTGGCAATCTGGCCTGTTTTTCCTGGTGAATAGATCCACACACAGCCCACATCCTCGTGCCATATCAACAGCTGGGGAAAATCAGCTCCACAGATCTCAGCAAAGCTGAAGACAGAGCTCCTAATCTCCAAAACAAAGCAATCCAAAAGCAAGGACAAGTAACATCTTAGAATTCATTCATGGACTCTCTCACATATATTCCTAATAAAACAACATGGATCTTAAAAGCAATATGTATATCAGCGTTACTTAGAACATACTTCCAATTACTCTACTTGGAAAAATTACTGATTACTGATTGGGAGGAAACAAATCGGAGCTGAAAAATACAGTTCTTTCAGTTAACTTCTAAGTTACATGAAGACTTATTTTAAAATTTATTCTTTAATTGATTTGCAATCTTTCTATAATCATCTCATGCAAATTTATACCAACCTGTGTTTTGCTTTTTGTCATGCAGCTCAATTTATCCATTCCTGAGTACTTGCTATCCTCTAGATGTTACTCATGTAATATCATTATTCCAGACAGCACCATTTGACTGCATGGCCCAAACTCTAGAGAGATTGAGACAAAAAAACTGAATAATTAATAAAATATCCATACAAATTCAAATTCCCTTGTTCAATAAAGAAATAATACAATTCATATTCTTTGTAATGAATATGTGAGCACAGTCGAGTTGAAACCTTTTTATAAATAATTTGCCTACCCTTTTGCCCAATTGTGAGAATTGGCAAGGTTTCTTGCAATTATGTGGAGTCAAAATCTGTCAGCAGCACTGCATTTTTTCCCAAGAATAAACAAATAATCTTATCCTGCCTATGGATAACATGAAAAATAAGACAGACAACAGAAAGTTGGTCGCTTCTGCCTCTGAAAAGATAAGAAATTTGAAGATTTAAGGCTAGGCTGAAAAAAACCAAGTTCCACACGTTGAAAAGAACAATTTTAGAAAGGAAGATCATGGCAATACACATTTCATAAGAAGAATATATGCTTTTGTTTTTAAACAAAGGTTAAATTGTGATATTAGATGCTGTCAAGGATTTTGATCTTTTTCAGATTTCAAGGAATTGGGATTAAAACAAAAGAAAGAAAATCAAACTGTCAGGTTTTTTCTGTAAATATCAAACTGATGACTGCTCAGAGAAAAACATAAGTAACCACCTTGCTTGAAGGCACCTTTATTTCTTATAGTGTGTCAGCTTCTTTTGACATTTCATGGAAAAATACTGAATATTCAAAAAATTTGCCTGAAAATTTACCTCTTCTGGGACATCAATTTGAAGGATAGTCTGCTAATGATGCCGTAGTTACTGGGAAATATTTGAGACTGACATACATAATTTATACTGTAAAGTCACACATGAAGGTTTTTTAACTCTTTTATTAGCGCATTTAAAAGTGCTTTAGAAAGATGTGCAAACATGTACTGAGCAGACCACAGTTTTAAGACTCAAGGAAAAACGTTGCAATTTCTATGAATCCCAAGCATCCAGAACAAAAATTCTGAGAATAATGCACAAAATAAATGGTATGGTCTGCTACTCAACATAATTGACTATCAGCAACCTTTATGACCTATGTATGATAAATAGCTGATTACTGTAATGACAGTAATTTTAAAATAATCCAGCAGTACACTGATCCTCAATAGATTAGCATGGCCTTTAAACCTTCTATTTTTGACTACAAATGTCGACTGCCGTTAATATACAGGAAGCACATCCATTTCCATTGGCCTTGCTACTGAAGAGTTGCAGCCGTGACCAAATAAAACCCCCCAAAAATAATGAGACAACTGAGCAAACCAGAATAGTTAACTTTCACCTTGGTTATACAACAAAACAGTTTAGAGACATCCAACTGCTTCAAAATTAATAGGAAGCTGTACAACAGACAACAGATAATGAAGGGTTTCAAATTCAGTATGATAGAACCGACCTATGTTTTTACTTTCAAACAAACACTTCGAAAAGAGGCAGACAACAGGTTTTCTTGTCAACTTTTCCCATCTTTTTTTAAGCAACCCTTTTGGCTGCTGATTTCTTTCCAAAAGATTTCCTTAGAGCTGAAAGTTTCAGCACAGTGACAAAGCTTGGAAGCCAAAGGAGCTAGAGCAGAAGTTCCCCAAAGACCACTGAAAGAGATTTCTCAATATCTGATTAGGCAAATTCACTTCATTACTGGCTCACTGTTTACTGAGAAACTATAAACTGTCTTAAGGTTGAGGAAAAAATGAAAAATTCTTGTTCCAAATAGATGGGGGGGGGGGGGGGGGAGGGGCGGGGAAAGGGGAAGGAAACACTAAAAGAAATGCTCTGTTGTATTGGGAAACTGCTGTTTGCTCTACCCCAAAATTTTATCTCACTGCTATATTAAGGAGTTGATAATATTCAGTTCATATCTTCCCTTTTTTTTTTTTTTTTAATTATTTTGGTGCTCTCAAAATGAGAAAAACCTATATATTTAAATTACATCTGACTAGTGCGCAGAAACTATCATTCCATTTTATACGTAGATAGATTTAATTATCACCCAAGCAGGCACAAAGAAAGCATTCTCTAGCACTCACAAGAGAAAGAAGAGCACGCATACTCCTTTCCAAAACCAATGCTCTTCACAGCACTACCATCCTCAAAATAGTTCCAAACTTCACATTCCAAGAACTCATTGCTGACATGTTTTGTGTAGCTAAGAATAGCTCCCACAAGTTTCTCTTTTAAGAGGAAAAGCAGTAATGACAACATCCATGGAAAAAGAGAGGTGGTGTGCGAGAAAATTGCAAGTAGTACCAGCCAATGTACTTCATGTGAAACAGATTAGTTATTGGAGAATTTATATTTCTTTTTAAAGGAAGTTACAGGCACCAAGATGAAAATGTTAGAAAGATGCAGAGGAGGTACAAGGCAGGGGGTGGTGGTGGAGATTTAACATTCATCAGAACATTTATGTCAATAGAAATAGCATCCAAAAATGTCCTCCACGCATCAAGTGACAAAAGAAAAAAGTTGTAAAATTGTACTATCTTCGGCAGAAAACTCACACAGATTACCATGGGTCCGATGGCATGAGTCTGCCTGCTATGACATCAATTGAGTTAGAGTTTTGTGTGTGTTTTTATACAGTTACTTAGAGGGTGCTACTTCTGAGCTCACGTACTGATCGCAGCCTGTGAGCTTGAGAAGAGTTATCGCTGATCCCGTTCAAGCCAATGGCAATTAGATAACCAAGATTTTCTCTCTGTTCTCCCCATTGCTTATCTTTGCCCCAAATCACTGGTGACAACATTCAGATGTTTAATGGCTATAGATTTTGGAATAGACACATTAGACCTTAAAAAAATAGACACATTGCACCGAGATCAGATGAGTATACACTTTTAAGTGCATTACACAGGACAGGTTTGCCACATCTACATGTCAGAAATGTATTTTATGACACTGCTTGAAAGACTGGGCATATGCTATTTTTTAAGGTTACGTATAGAGCTTCATAAATCATGTGTCTGAGTGAAACTTTGTTTATTCTCAATAGTATACAAGCAGATATTTTTGTAACTATATTTTACCAAATGTATCTGAGCATCCTGCTGACACAGTATTTCAAGGGAGTCCAGCGAGGCAAACAATATGACAGTAAAAATAATGTGGAATATATGTCAGAGCAAATAATTGATGTAGCAGATAATAAAATCTAATGCAAATATAGCTTTTAGCGGTGGGAGGGGGAGGGGGTGGTGGGGGGGGTAGCACGAAAGTGCTAGTCTCTCAAAATTAGCATGATTCAAAAAGGTATATACAGTCACTGCACTATGCCATTCATGTCAAGTAATGAGCCTGATAACGTACTGTGATATATGAAGATATTTAGAAGACTCATAAGGGTTGTTTGGAGTAAGAATAGCTTTATAAACTGGTTTATATTGTCAGTTGAAATGCTTCTGAATCTGCAACTTCTTTAGCATCATTATATTTGCAAGATTATTGGAAGAGAAGAAACTGTCCTCATCAGTTGTTCTTGTTTAAGTCTTAATCATGCAAGATTACAGAGAGACAGCCTTTGTTATAGGCACTCCTGACATAATTCAGATTGAATATAATTTTGGAAAAGCTTTCTCTATTTTCATTATTAATGTTCAGAGTCAGAATCATATTTGGATTCATTGTTTTCTTTTTTTTTTTGTCACAATGATTAATCACACAGAACTTGTATCCAACTCATACCCCAAAATTCTCAAAGCCTTTCCAGAATTATAGTAAGTAGATCTATCCTAGACAAAAAATAAAAAAAAAAAAAAAAAAAAAAAAAAAAAAAGACAAGCTGTACTTTTCCTCCATGATACACTTTCACTACTTCAGAGGCTACCAATACCATCTGAATCCCAGTCCCTACCCATTATCATCATTGTAGCCAGATAACTTCATGAGCCAGATAAATCTCTACAAATACTACTTTTATAAACATACACACAACCTGGATTCAAAATACTACTTTTATAAACATACACACAACCTGGATTCATAAAATTTCAAGTGTCAAGCTTAGCAGTTCAACCACAACAAAAAGCACAGATTCATTTCTATATTTTTCATATTCATAGACAATATTTCAAAATATTTCATATAATGGAAATTAGTAAAAATACCTGAGAACGTTGGTGTTATTTTGTCTTCTCCCTGTTCATTTTAAGCAGGGTGAACCAAAAGGATGTTAAAGGGGAAGCAAATATTTCTAAAAGACAACATGCCTCCACTGAACAAACAAGAATATTCATACTCTCAAGAGCAAGGACTTAAATAAATAGTGTCTTCACAGAAAAAAAAATAATAAAATACAGTCCATCTAAATGACAAAGAAATGGACAACTTCCTTATCTGTAATCCATACAAGACCTTCAAAGAGAATAGCATCTGTCTAGTTACCAGCCTCCTGCATTTAGCATGGAAATCATATTACAAACTACTTGATTGTTGAAAAAGATAAACAAAATTTTCGAACTGGGATTTTGACCAAAATATTTCTTTAAACTCATTTTTTAAAAACAATTCAGATTTACATTTAAAAAATAATAATCTTCCAGTTCTCAAACACCCACTCTGTCCACTATCTATCTTTCCCCAAAAGATCATCTTTTAGAATTGTGCTGCAATGCATTCAGAGTAGTAACTGGTACGTCACAACCACCTTTGTGCCCCCCCTTTTTAAATAACACCCATAATAATCCATCGTTGCACTACAATATCTTAAAAAGGGCCCCATGCCCAGAAGGTTCAGCTGGTTCTCAGGTTCAACCAGGCATAACACTAGCCCATGAATCTAGTTCAGACTACAGAAAATATTTTGCTTTTACTGTTACTATGCTTACAGTACAACATCATCATCCAAAAGCCTCAAACTAACAGGAACATACAAATTCAAAGGAAGCTATCCAAAAGAGATCACAGTCCAGTTTCTGTACAGTGAAGTATGTGATAATAAAAAAGGAAAGGAGAATGAATGATGGTTTTCACATCAATCAGATGAAAAAATTGCTATGTAAGCTAGATTTGACACAACTAAATAATGCAATTTAAGGTCAATAAAAAAATAGTGGGTTTTCACAACAGAACATCTATATTCTTCTATTTTGCCATATTTTTACCCTTACATTTTGCCATTTAAAATATACTCTTACAGTTTTGCCTTTTTATTTCTGACCTAACAGCTGCAAAATTTTACTTACTAAGAAAAAATCTGATGTCTTAAAAATTTAGTAAGTTTAGTAGGTAAGCAAGCACCAGAGAATCACCACCCATTCCTGCAGTAACAAAAGCTTGGAAATAAATTCTATGGGGCCAAAAACATTTCCAAACTTCTCTTTCTTGAACACTAAATGATGCACAATCAACAGCAAAACAAGGTTTTGCTTGACTTCAAATCAGAAAGAATTAATTTTATTGTTTACCCTGGTCTTGATCTAAAGTTATTATCAGGTGTTACAAGAAATTTGGAAGCAGAGGTCACAGGTAAAACATTATATTCAGCATCTACCTCCTATTTTCAGAGCAGGGTTTTAAAATTGGTCCCAAAAATCTGGTTTAAACATTTCTAACTTAAATAACTCTTTCTCAATCTGCCTGGGTTTGAGCAATAAAAACCAGTGTGCTATTTTTCTTCCACCCAAAGAAATGCCCCTCCTCAAAATTTTTTATGAGAAGAATTATTCATCTCAAATGCAAGCTCCATTATTGATAGAGCCCTAAGCAAAACCTTACTTCGAAGAATCCCCTAGTGCCAGACAATGGGAACTGTGCAAGATTAAAACAAGCAGGATTTGGCACTGAATTTAACCGCCAATGCATCATTTTCCCCTCACTGTTTTAAAATGTTCATGCTACCAAAATCCTTATTTTAACAGATTTTCAGACATTCTTTCAAAAAATTTGTTTTAGTAACTTCGTTTTAGATAAATAAGACTTAACCCAAAACAATTAGTTAACAATTTATTACCAGCTACCTTATTTCTCATAAAAATAACAACACACTCTCTAGGTGTTGCAGATCTCACGGAGTTTCCCTAGCCTAGAAAACAGGTGAACTATATTTTTACAAAATAAGAGCTTAACTTTTCTTCCCTGACACTGATCTATTTTATTTTCTGTTGGGATTCCTGAATCTGATGTTATTTCTCACTGCTTGGCTGAGTAAGAATTTTAAAAAAATATATAAGGTTGAAAAGTCCAGTCTAACGTAATCATAAATATTGAATTAATTTTACTTCAACATATGCCTTCTTTTTTTTACTCAACACTGAAAAGGAAAATAAAAACCCTTTAGATTTTCTTACAAACGAACAAATGTCACAGCTGCTTAGAAACAGTTACTTACTTCCCTGCAAACAGTATTTTCTAAGCACTTTGTGGACCATTAAGATGATCTAATTTATGAACTGAAAGGACTGCTATTCCGCAAGCTCAGTCCCTGTGCTATTTAGAGTGCCAGAACACTCAAAGTTAACTGGTGACTGAAGTCTCACAGTAACAACTGACATTTCATTTAACCTTTTTAACTAAAATAGTCATCTCCGCGAATCACTCATGCCATGTCAAGGCAAATCTTCACCTTGGTACTGACACCAGAGCCTACAAAACAATGTCTGGCACTTTATGAACGATACCTCTAAGTAGTACAATCTATAGGTAGGATCAAGTGCGTGGCACTAATTGACAACCTGTATGCACAGCCTGGTGACAGACAACTAAAGCCCACTACTTTCTTTGATATTAACTTCTGTGAAAACACGTAAAATGACCCTGAAAAAAATAATAGTTCTTTACTGAAAGCTTGAGGCAAAACCTGCTAATAGTAGAATTAGTTTGTGATTTTTCCCCGTCCATAAAACTGAGAGCAGAAACTACTTTAATCTTCCTCAGCCTTCTCTGATTTGAAGACAGTATCAAATACCAAGTGCATGTTTATGAGAGCAGAATGAGGCTGGACTGCCTGCTTGGGGATCACACTTGCTTCATTTTAATTAAGGAATACTTTGCCCAAGTTCCCCAGGCTAATACAAGTCTAATTGAAGTCAATACTAAGTCCAATACATTGCCATATGTGCAATCTAAATTCACAACCTCAGCTCACCTCAAGCAGATGAGAATACTGTGGATGGACCTAATAGAGCTTGCAAAGGGACACAAACAGTTCACATCCCTTGAGATGTCCAACAACCAGCACCAGACTGTGCTGGAAACTGAAAATAGAAGAGAAAGATACAGCATCAGTCAGCTGCAGCCAGTGAATTCAGTAGGTGTTCTTCTGGAAGCAAAAGGTTAACTGCAAGTGTCCACCTGTGCCTATAGCGATGCCTCTGCGTTAAGCCTTGTCCTCTCCTTTCCCAACAAAGAATGACAAAAATGCCAAGTTCCGAGGCCACCCACTTCTGCATCTGGGCTTTTGGACAGGGAGAGATACATTTCTTCTAATACGCAAAACCCAGTAAATCAAGAATTTCCAAAATACTGCCATTTTAAAGAAAAAAAACCCCAAAAAACCACAAGGGAGAGGAGGAATCAGAGATTAGGAACAAAAAGCACAGAAGTTACAAGTCGAAGCCCTCTGTGATTACAGCTGCTTACTGAAGGAGGACTTTACAGTGCTTCAGGTAGACAGCCGAGAGAGAACGCAATGAAGGTGCAATCTGCCAGAGTTTCAAACTGTCAGCCCTAGAATCTAACTCCAATTTAACAGTAGTTCAAACATTAGAAGAGATTGCCATCATCACTCCTCAATAGCCTTAACCCTCTGGAGCTTTCAAAAGAATAGACAGTGAATTGAATTAATTATTAACCTTTCACCTTAGACACCTGGGTACAAAGGTAAGAACCAGTAGCTCAGAAGGTAGCTAATGAGACAGGTAGCCTACTCTTGGTCTCCAGTGTGCTCTAGTGCCCCTCATACATTTCCTAGACTTCCCTACTTTTTTTCTTGTTGAGTTTCCCCGACGTAAAGTGAAAATTCAAGTGGTCAGGAATGTCTGACATCTAATCCTCCTATTCATGGGTGTCAGCAATGTTGGAGCAATGTCAGTTGTGGAAAATGAAGCTGCCAATTAAAGACGGCCTTATGTGCCCCCCTGACTTGACCAGTCTTGAACACAGCAGGTGGAATCTGAACTGTGATCCAGACCAGAAACCTGCAGGAGACCACTGTTATATATATATACACACACATATTATAGTATAACCTGTCAAATATCTCAGGTTCAACCCAAAGATTTCTTAAGCAGAAGATGGAGTAAAGAAGAAGGATTTTCTAAATACAAGATTTGCTTGTTCTATCTCATACATCTTTTTCACAGTACCTGTTACCATGATGGTCAAAGGCCAGGTGAAGTAGCACATAAATTATCTGCAGGCATTTATATAGTAATGAAGCCTTACAGCTACGTTCAGACATGTCTTATTTATGTCTCTTCAAATGCGACTGTAGGACCTATGATGACATTGCTAATCATTTCATACATTTGAATAAATAAGAACCTGTCAAAAAAAATGCTTTATTATTTTTAAATGATATTTTGTTAAATATATTTTGTTAAAATATACTTGCCTATTTAAAAACGGTTAAGGAAGCACAAATGAAAGAGATTGTCAAGAACATGTTCCATGACATGGAGAGAATGGCTAGAGAACAGGTGAAATCCAGAAGTTAAGACTCGAACCTGTACACTGTTCAATAGACAACCGATAGTGAATTACTTCACGGAAACTGGGGCCAGCTGGCAAATAAGCCATTGCTATAAAGACCAGATAAAACCACGATAATTATATCTAACAACTTAGGCCAAATGTTCAAGTGTTCGGTTCTATTTATGTTTCGGTCACATTTCTAGAGCATGCCTAAAAAAAACCCTGCAGATGTCTATATTTAATATTTTCTTTATATGCTGTTGTATTCATTCTCACCTTTTAAAAATAGAAGGAAATAATTAAAAATTTACTTGTAATGATTATTTTCCCCCATAATGAAATAAATCACTTCATGCAGGTAACACACATTTTCTGTTCTAAATAGAACTATTTTCTATTCTAAGTTTACTAAAAAATGAGAGAATGGTATTTTTAATCATTCTGAAGCTTTTGTCAAATATTTTTTAAGTGGCAGTGGATGTATATGGAGCCACTCTTTCAAGATCGTCTTTTTTGCCA
This sequence comes from Falco punctatus, assembly GCF_963210335.1. Taxonomy (NCBI): domain Eukaryota; kingdom Metazoa; phylum Chordata; class Aves; order Falconiformes; family Falconidae; genus Falco; species Falco punctatus. The sequence goes on along the minus strand of NC_137580.1, from coordinate 8,015,260 downwards.
TCTACATCAAGTGCAAATGAAGTTACAGGGAATTTTTAGTAAGCCTGAATGTATTCCTGCCAGAGTATATCAAAATGACTAACTCAGACACTTAGTATCTTTTCTAATACTGTCAATAAAATCAGATTCTATAATGAATGTTTGTAAATCTCGTTGTTCTGCCTGAAGTTTAAGAAGAAAATTATTTGTGTATTTACTTAATCTGACTATTCTTTAGCTCCTAACGCACATACAAATGCATGTTTCCCAATAGTTCTAATACCTTGTGTGGATTTTCCTGAAATGCAAATCTAATTTTAACCAAAGAAAAGAAAACTACCAAGTATCTCTCTAAGTGCTGGACAATCTACATGAGAAAAACCATCATACTGCTCATTATGAAAACATAGCCATGAAAATCAAGAGGTTTGTGAGAACTAAGTATTGTTGGCAATACTAAGTAGGATTGCATTTAAACAAGGGCAGCCACCTTCAGACTTAAGAGTTTTTAGCAGACAAAAAAAAGCAAAAACAACCAAACAAATAAACCCCAGGGTCATTAAAATTGCAGTGCAAAGGCCTGGATCTGGTTATCGAATGTCTGGCACCTATGCTGGGCATATAACACACCAAGTTCCCAAAGTAATAAACAGAAAAAGAGAAAGCATGAGGAAAAGTAAGGGGTGGGGGTGAGGGAGTGCAATATCTAAGGTCATTTTAAATCTTAGTTGGCAGGAAGGTTTGGAGGTGCCAGTCTCTCCTCTACTTACAAGTAGAGCCTCAGGTACACAAGTTTAGGCACCTCAAACATGTAACTATGCCCTGAAATAAAATTTACCAGCCTTTGACATCGCTTCTCACATGCACTGGAAACGCCTTGGTGTTCTTTGGGTTCCCCTCTAAAACCTTCCTTTCCCAAGACCTCACAATCAAGACTGCCCATCTCACCTGGCTTCTCTCGAGAGGGACAGAGGCAAAAGGAAAAAAAAAAAAAAAAGAAAAGGGAAAAAGAGAAAAAACTCACTACCATTTTACAAAATTAATTTTAGAAAAAAACTGTGTCAATAATGGTTATGGATATGCAACCAGCAAGGAGAAGAGCACTTTCAATTCCTGAAGACTTTTGCAGGGACTGATAACACTTGCCCTTCACAATTCAGACCTCAAACTTCTCAAGACCTGGAATAACTCTGCAGCCTATTAGTAAGCTAAATATACCCATGGAACAAACACGTATAATATATCAGTCTTTTGTCAGAGATAACAGCCTGCACTGCTTTGATATGAACAGCACAGAGATCAGTTGTGAAGAATATAAAACAGCTGAATTCAGCAAGAGCACTCTCTATTAGGATGTTTTTTATTATTTTTATCTTATTCAGTGTACCATCACAAGTTAGAAAAAGCAGTAACAGCAGACAGGAACAATTCGAAATGGAAACTTAAACACTGTATATCATATATCTGATACAGATGGATCCTTAATGTTAGTATAGACCTATCAAATTAGTATTAGTCAGAGGTGCGCTGGACAACACTTCTACAGGAAAGGAGAATAAATAGAACTACTGTTACAGATCTTAGCTAGCTTTGATAAAGAAAACAAATTTGAACCACTAAAATTCAGTCTAGATGTATAGGTACTACGCGTCTAGTAAGGAAAACAAACCTGGAATTGAATATTGAGTAACTACAGAATCAATCAACTCCGTAGACTTTTTTTCCCTGTACAAAAGCTTGCTTTATCCTTGCTTACTGTATATTTTTGTGTCCCAATACATATAGCTGCACTCATAGTAATAATTCCAGAAGAAGAAGGGAAGGAAGAATTGTCCTTCTAATAAAACTATTTTCTTAAAGCCATATTTCAGACACATATGTAAAATTTCAGCCAAACTAAACAATCAGCTCTAATAATCTGCTTGGAGCAACACTTATTTGAATCCACATAATACATTGACAAAATCTGTGGCTGAATAGGTCATTCAATTCACAGGACCTTTCAACCCCATTGAAAATTTCAGAGGGAAAGAAAATAAAAAACATCAAAGTCTTTGTATGTAGTGTATAGACCTTTTTGCAAGTTCAAGTTTAAGACCTTTTTAAAAATGCACTGTCAGCAGCATAGCTTTTAAAGGTAAAATGAGGCCTTTAAAGCAGGTATCCCACTGCGCATTCTACCACCGCGCTGCCTGTGGAGTGTAAAAAACAAGGGTAAAGATGGGACTGAAAGTCTCAAACACTCTCTTACAATGGCTTTCATCTTCTCTTCCAAATCCGTAACCTTTGAAGACAGAAGGAAATGCAGTTAATGCGTTTACAAATAGGCTGGAACCTGCTACATTTTTAAAGGAAACTCACAAAGGGCACAAATGTCCACTGGAAGCTCATTATGTTGTTTAAAGGGACACTTTCGAGGCTGGCAGCCCCCGAGTTTGACCTCTCTCTTTAATTTCATCTGTTTGAAAAGTGCATGCACTTCTTCAGATTCTTTTAATGATTTGTCACTTCCCTCTCTCAAAATGAAAACAATTAAAAATGTCACTGATACATGATAATAGCAGAAGGAAGCCCATCTGAGACAAGTTACAAATCCATCCTTACCCTTCATCTTTTGCAAGGAAAATACTGAAAATTCAGCTGACAAAATATCCGTCGCCTTGCAAGTTTATCAATACAGTCTTTTAGAAACACTAAATAAGCAACAAGGAAATAAATCCAAGTGGTCCAGAACTCATGAGCAACTCTGAAACAAGCCAATATGCACAAATGGTAGAAGCAAATACACTTTGTGAAGATAATAACTGTAGACGTAATTCTTCAGCAGACCCTGAAAATAGTGAAACTAACATTAGTCTTTGAAAGGCTGCAAATAATAAGCAGCATGCAGTAACCTGGCAAGTTTCCTTATGTGAAACACTGCAGAAATAAAAAAGGGGCAGTAGGAGGAACGAAGCTTCAGAAACAAATATAATTTCATATTCTCATATACCCCTGTGACTGTGATATACAAACACTGTTTAAAAAAAAAAGACCATAAAATTATTTTTCTATCTGCTTTCTAAATCGTGATTTTCTATTTGAGGGTATAAATCTGTACAGTAGCTTTTTTTTTTTTTTGTAATCTTCTCTGATTTTTTAATTGCTTAATTTTCAACTCTAGTGTTTACTAGTTCTGGATTTTTCAATTTCTTTATGGAATCTCAATAGGATGGTTCCAATCAGCAACAGTTAGACAGAAGTTTGTTTACCATAACTGTACTGTTTTAAGATTCACATTGTAGCAATATTAAAACCCACAAATGTCTTATTGTCTTTTGATACACGAGACACTTGAGCAGAAATATTTCCTTCTATCTAATCCAGTAGCAGAAAGGTCACTGGTAAGACAGTGGTGTAACTGAAAGCATTTATGTGGGAACTTGACATACCCTTAATTCCATATTTTATGCAACATAGTTCATCATAAACCCTAATTCTTGCCAAAAAATATCCATTTTCCACACTTCATTTTGTCTATGACTATTGTAGCAATAGATAATGGCTAGATAATAGATAATGTCAGAATGGCTCAGAGTAACACATGCAAATCTGTTTTACCTAGCAAAATACAAAAGTACTTCAATAAGTCATTTGTGGCTGAAATAAGAGATTATAGTTTACAGAACATCTAATATGCTTTTGGGCAATAGAATTGGAGCCACATGGTATCTACAAATAAAACTTATGGGAAATCATACTTTTCCATCACTCTAGATGTTATTGTTTATAATTCCCCATTCATCCACGTAAAATTATGATTCCACTATATGCTAATCCTCTTTTACAATCCTGCATTGTTTTTGACAAATGTAAACCTGCATTTTTAACAAAAGCTAAGCCTGCGCCCATTGACAGATAGAATTCGCATACACATGCAGTCAAACATATTGGTGGATTTCGAGCATTTCCATCTCACTAACCTGCACCGAAGTGATCACACAAAGAGAAAACTCCAAGTCTGTATAGGTCACCTGTAGTAACATTCTGTTGGGAAAAAGAATGGCAGTGAAGGGAAAAGCTGCCTTGCCCTGAAACTCTTAAAGGGCAGCTAATTAATTCCAAAATTCATAAACACCAGCATTATGATATTCACTCTTAACGCATTAATAATAATGTCATCTAGCCACACAAATTAAAACCGAAATAATTATTCTCTCAGGAGAAAGGAAAAAAAAAAAAAACCTAAGGTTTTGCAACCTCTCTATCATTGAGCTCTAAACTGTGTCTTGGAAATGTAATCTCAAGGAATAGTTTGACATCACCACCGTTTGAACCAAAGGAAAGCTCACATCAAACCAGAATAGTGACAAGATCCACATCCATCCTTGCTCTTGGAAATGCTGGCAGTACTCCGAGAATTCCTGCCTCTTATTGCTGACTTTCAACCAGTTATTTGTCTCTGAATGTTTCTGCACTACAGCTGTTTGTTGACAGTTTCAAACTGATTGTAGCAGCAGTTCATTGTGCTCCCAAAAGTGAACGGAGTAGCGTGGACTATCTGTAAATTCCTTGAGTTTTACTTTCTGGATGACCTGTAGGCTAATCTAAGGTTAAAATACGATACAGTGCGATTTCAGAAGACCAAAATCTCTATTACTATTAAAAGCACTCTGAAGAATTAACCTAAAGATAAGATGTTTATTTCTGATATGTTTTATTTACGAGCTGGAGTTAACAACATCTTTGCTGTGGGGAGCTGTACAATGTAACAACTTAAGTATACTTGGTGAGGAAACTCTGGCTGAACTGCAGAAAGGGTTATGACATAAGTGGCCTATAAAAAGCCACCAGAGACTGGCAAAGGATAGCAATTCAGCTTCCAGAGTCTAAAAAAGCCATAAATTTTCTTGGGTGCTCTCAGTGACTATCAAAGGCAAAGATAAAGAATGCAAATAATGACTGCAGGTTTTTAAGCTGTTTCAGAGCTCTAACTTCTTCAGTAGAAACAACTCTTCTGGGCTCTCAACATTAACTACTCAAGTCAGGCCCACAAAATGTTATTTCCTAGCCCACAGAAAGCATGGCAATTGAAACAAACAAACAAATATATATATATTGCTCCATTCAGGCATTGCCAAGAGATTTCAAACAAAACAAGCCTCAATATCTAGTCCACACCCATAATTTAGTGGTTGCATCATTCAGCTTTGTTGGGAGACACAAATTTGGGTTCCTATTCTGGCTATTTGGATCCATTCCTGACAAACACTTGGGGCAGGGTAGATTCTCTTTTGTTTGTTTTAATTAGTGAACTGTTACAGAAGATGTGAAATACACAGTTTTGCAAAATATACATCTCAGTGCAAAGTTCCATAAGTTGGCCAAATTCATCTGACAGCTCACTACCTGGATGAAGTTCATTTCTCCACACCCCTCTCAGTCTTGCCCCTGTAAGCATGTTCCCCTGCTTTAGTCAAGTCAGCTCTGACATTCATTGCAATATTTAAGGGGCCAGTTCAGCTCACTAACTCAGCAGAAAACTATTCACAGGATTTTTTTCCTCTTGGTTAGCATTTCACCTATTTCATTAGAGTTGGTATAAGGTAAATATGATTTCTTGCCTCAGCTTTCATTATCTTCAGAGGTGCTTCGATCTGTTAGGAATAACTTAGCAAAGAAAATTTGATTATCAATTTTGAACATTTCTTTCAGCAAATCATCTATGGCATTATTGCCTCAGTTCTGTTAATTTCTGACTATGAATAATCTGTATTGCACTTTAAATACACTCATCTTACAATACGCTTCTGAGTATGAACTTTTCCTACATTTTTTTCTAAAGTAATCACATTGAAACCAAAAGAGTAAGGGAAACCAGAAGCAACGGTCATAAAGGTAAGATGGCAGAGTCAGATGAGGTCACCCCTTTTCCTATTGAGAGGGAGTCAGAGGAGCGTAAAACACTACCAACGCATGAAGAAAGCTGGGACTTCCTTCATCAATGAGTTCTCAGGACTGGCCATCTTGAGTTTTCAAGGAGTGATCATCAGTTCAGCGGTATTACATACTTGCAGCTAATTTAGGATACGTTAGTTAAGGACCTATTGTTTTGTATGTGTAGTGATGATTCCTGGCAGGGACTAAGAGCGCACCACTGGCAATATGTATTGTCAGTCTAGCAAAGAGTCAAGTCTGAAGCTTGAAACTGTACTGATCTGTCCTTCAAAAATTCCCATCACAGCAATCCCTAATCTCTAACTGATGTACAGACTGAGCTGTATTCAGTTCAGAGCTATATTCAACAGAAAGGACCGTGGCAGTAAACTGCTGGCTGGTTTTAGAGGACAACCCCCCGGCAGGCCAGGTGCTCCTCTAGTTCCTGGTCTGCCTGGCCAAGGCACAGATGAAAGCACAGGAGCAGCTACAAATCAGTACGATAATTCTGCAGCCAGAAAGAAGGTAGCAAACACCTAAGTATTTAACTGACAGCATGAGACTTGACCAGTCGGCATTTTTTTCTATTACAAACAAAAATCTTTGCAAGTGTATATGAAAGCTCTAGCAATTCCCAACTCTGCCAGCTGCGCTTTACCATTGAAATGGATAAAAGGGTCCTGTGATATTCTTGTAAAAAAAGTGGAGGCCATGGAAAAATGTTTGCATGTCTTTATACTTGAGGATCTGTAAGAACTTAGATATGCATGTATAAATAAACATATATATACACCTACGTATATATACATATAGGCATTTTAACTAGATATTAAGCAACATTGTTTTCTCTAGCAATAATTTTGTAATTGGACTGAAAGTGATTCAAGCTTCAAAACTCCTGTTGAGTTCATAGGGCCATGGTCTCACCACTCAGACTTCCTAAAACACATTTTGCTCTTAGTAGATACCATTAAATCTGCTGGCTACATATGCACAATGCCCTACTATTCAGTCTCCATATTCTGCTGTGCATTATAAACCCTGCAGTATTTGTCAGAAATGTTTGCAGAGCAACCATGGCAACATACAAATAAAATATAAAAAGAAGAAATATTTTTATTTTTATATTGAAGCCAAATTAATTTGAGTATCATTCTGTTTTGTAGGTTAATGAAATAAAAGATAAATTAATTACTGTCATAAATAAACATTAATAACGCAAGCACCATGATAACAACAACTAATGAAAAAGCCCCTTCATGGAAGCGCTCACCCTAAAGGGTAAGAGATATGCCAACCTGATAACCTCACCAGGGGTTATGAAAAATCCGCACATTGCCTGACAGCCTAAGGTAGAGTCTTATGGCAGTTCTTCAAGTGGATAAAAGGGAAAATGGAATGCATTGCAAAGAGGTACCGTTTATCTAAATCAGTGGAGACATTTCCTACTGCATTGACCTTCACTGCATCTTGAGGAGTATAAAAGGCGTTAAGGAACATTTTAAAAACACCCAGGGGTTTTCTTTATCTAGGTTTTCTCCCTGATCAAATAAACTGGAACTCTTTATTATAGATATTTCCCATATTTCAAGTTAATGTACATTTCTCTGCAGCACAGCCACCTAAATAATCTTAACACTTCACGAGGGCCTGACAGTCTCCCAGAAATGTCAAATTCCTCCCTGGGTGAACATCCCTCAGAACGATAGCTTTGCAATGTCCCTTTGCACTGACACTAACTGAAATGATTACCCTTAAGATGACCAGGATCTTGAAATGGAATGGAAGGACCAATGTTTAACATCAACACAAGTACTAAAGAGTGGAAAACCAGTGTGTATAAACTGACATTATGTATGTGACAGAGTTCACCCGTATCTGTTCTCTTACTCCAGTGTTTATGAGAAATACTACAACCAACAGAAGGGTAGTTACCTAAGACAGCAAAGTAAATTGCTCACTCCTGGCTTTTTCCTCATGAAGACTCAGAAGTAAATCAGGCAACAACAACATTGGCAGCCAAGCCTATTAGCAGACCTTCAGTAATCCAGAATGGGCATGGGTTTGAGCCTGTATGTCACCTTAGCACCACCGAATCACTGTCTGTTCAATTAATCCCAGTTTATAGAGGCATTCATGATCAGAGAACAATTCGCAGACATGAGCTATAAAGATATATTGCACTTACAATCTTTATATGGCTTTCCTCTCTCAACTGTTAAACGTTGCTCCTTGCAAACTAGGTTTTCACTCCAGGATAAAACGGTAAAAGCAAGCTCTGCGCGCAGACTGTGATGGTATTTCACCCACAGTGTGCTTTTTGTCTGTTGGACTTGAACGCTACCAAATTAGCAAGGCTTAAGTAAATAAGACAATGATAAATCCACTTCTTATTCTACTTAGGGCAACATACAGCACTGCAATAAGCAGTAGGTCCTGACTACAGGAGGTATATTCATTTCTAAAAATCAGCTTCAATCTCTGCATTCTTTCCAGTAATATAATCGGGAAAACATTTGTAAGATAAAAATACAGAATTAAGGAAAAAAAAAAAGGGGTTAATTTAAGGAATTTATTTATCTGTGTTCTCTCTCTCTTTTTTAAAATCACTCATTTTGCCATTATAACATTGTTTGCACCTGAATTTGAGTCTTTCCATACTTCCTTTTACTTTCTTCATAAGCTCTGATTCTTATCTAGCTAAACGTCTAGTTCCATTTTATATACCTTTTCCCAAATTTCTCAGCAAAGGTATATTTGATTTTAAGCAGAAAACAGGCAAAAAGTCTCAAAGTAAATTGATACCTTTCATATAAATAATGTCGTGAGGTGCGTAAAGTGTTTCATTTAATACTATGGGGAGTGACTTTATATGAAAAGTAAATTTTTTCAAGTACAGACATGTGAATTCCAAGCTCTTTATATTCTTTTCATATATAAATTCTCTAACTTATATGCCTGCTTTACAATTTCATGTTCAATACATCTGAGTTTATGATTTTTTGCATACCATTAGTAACTTATGTGCTGCTACACCATGTAATACTTATTATAGTTGTGTAGTTTTTCTTCACAATTCAGCCATTTTTCCTTGTTACGCTTCCAAAGCACAGATTTATTTCTGAAAAATATAAAAGATACATGCTTTTCTGCTTAATAAGTAAACTGCAGAGAGCAATTATAATCATCACTCAGATCACAAGATTATTCCATAAAGCCCAACAACAACAGAACAGTGGCAGAATAAAAGCAGTTCTCAACAACATTTTTTAAAAACTATTGATCACAATATTGGAAATACATTGCCCTAAGATTTCTTATGGGAATTTGTGTTTTACATCCATAGCTAACAAAGCAGCTGCTTTTAAAATTCAGGGTAAAGAACTGTGTGTCTTGCCTGCCTATTTCATTGAGTCCTTTGCATCTTGTCTCTAAATCCAGCACACGGAGGAGTTTTTGGGTTTTATCCTCTCCTCTTCTCAAAATTAATGTGAGTCATATAAAGCACCTGACACTGGTAATCATTCCTTTATATTTAAAATATATGTAGCTAGAACAAATGTATGACTCACTTGGCCACGTTCCATAGCTGTGCTACTGTACCTGAATAGCTCTGCAGCACTCCACCTTTCGTACGTATTGCATGCTTTAAAGCTGTCTAGTGTAACAGATAAATCTGGGCAATCACATATTTTATAATGATTTCTCCTGACATTCTCAATTACATTTTGGAGAGCCTTGAGTACAACATTTCCAGCAGTTCCTTCAAGAGACAGCATAAATTTTGTTAAACTGTAACAGAGTGCTGCGCAGGATTTATTTGCTGAGCAGTTAGCTCTGGTTACACCGTCAAAGGCAGGAAGCAAAATTGCATCAAATTTCAGTGGCAGTAATTAATTTGTTATTTTGAAGGGAAATACTAAGAGCCAAGCTACAAACAAAGATTAAATTCATATAATCACAACACAGAAACATTTCTTTAAATTGCCTACAAATTAGCGTGGCGTGCAAACCATCATATAAGAAAGCCACTGTATATATTATTAGGGGGCCTTGATAACAATTTTGGCAATAGGCTAGAAGTTAAAAAAAAAAAAAAAAGGTATCAAGCCAGTGTTCTCAACCACCACCTAACAGCAGGTAAATTCCTATGTATATAGATACTTCTCACATACTATGTGGAAACCTAGTTTGTTAGGGTGATGGGAAGGTAGTGGATTTTAATCTTCGTGTGTAAAAGCTGAAATATTTTGAAAACTCATAAATTGGCTCCACTTTTTTTTTCTGGGGGTGTGTCTTTTTTTGTTGTTTTTTAATCATTCCAATCTGAAAACTGTTCTTAAAAACAAAGCATGAATGTATGAATACTATGTTTTACTACTCTACTAGCAAGACAGCCAAAACCACTACTCCCTAAGAGGGGTTCAATGTGGTAATTTATAACATTGTGTTTCTTGTATGGCTGAGAAGTTCTAAAGAGAGAGTTGTGGTTGTGTCTCTAAAACAGAAATACCTGTCCAATTCTCCTCCCACAAGAGACTGGAAGCATGAGTAAGGGAAAGGAGTTATGTTATTTTTTTAAAGGTTCAAAACACAAAAAGGACTATGGACAAACAGGAAACTCTACTGATACATGACATTCCAGTTTACTCAAAACAGACTGTTGAGAAACATCATGTACATAAACCAACAGAGAAAACAGTATACTGAACACATTATACTGAACAAGAAAACGTATTACAGGAGCAAGGGAAAAAGTAGCATTTCACCAAGAAAATGCCTATCCTAAACGTAGTATTTTCCAAAAAGGTCCTCAACAAAAGAAAGGAGAAGAGAGGAAGATTGCTTAATAGCTGATCTAATAAGATACTCTCTACCACGTTGACTTTTCAGTAAATTCCCAATTTATAGGAGGTCTCCATTTAATAAGTATTTTCAGTTCCATACAAAACCAGAGTCTAAACTAGAAAGCCAGAGGGAAAAAAAATAATTAAGGAGGTTCTTATATGCACATTAGGAATGACCTAGTGCCAACAACTCCATTTCAAGTCAGTCTGTGTGCACTTGCTGTGGAGTATTAGAAATTGCAGGTCTTGTGACAGAAAGATCAAAGGCTTGGTTTTGAACGTTGAGCCTGAAATTCTTTTGCTTTGGTGTTCCCAGCTATAAAGAAGGGTAATAGCATGTCCCTCCCACAAATAAGCTCCACAATGATGCATGCATCTATAGAAAGGTACTTGCATAACAGTGATACATTATTACAAAAATAAACCACATTTTGGTCCATAAAAGCAGCAAATTGAGTTCTACACTTGTGCTGAAGATATTTTTGAACAACCATGGCCCCAGTTAATTTTAAAGCCGTGTGTGTAGAATCAGCCACAAAGGCAGACAGCCCATAAGTGGTCTTGAAATAGTGCCTTTCTGATACAGTCTGTAGGTGCACTAAGTACTACTGCCACGAGAACGAGAGAAAGGTGAGAAGTTACCAAAAAGAGGATCAGCAAGTGGAGTTTCTTTTAGTGTGTAGGCATAAATAAACCCAACATGAAGAACAGAAGAAGTTCATACAGCCTATGGATTGTTGACGATACATATTTTCAAAGTGATGTTCATAAGCAGATTTCTCTGACCCTTTTTCAAATCTCGCATTGTTTTGCCTTTCCTGTATTTAAATTCTTTTCATTTCTCACATTCCACAGCTTATCTCTCTTTCTTACTTATTAAATGCATTTTATATTCTCTCTTCTTCCTAATTCTGCTTAGTTGCTGTCATAAACCCTAAATCACCCAGAGTTTTTCTCTCTGCCTTTCCCTTAGACTCTTCTTATCTTTTCCTTGAGAACTGTAACTCTCATTTAAATTCATTTTCAGGGTGTCAGCAGCTTCTCAAAGCTGTCTAATTTTTCTCCAGCACTACATTCCAGTAAACATAATATGTCATCCAATGGAGGGCCTGTTTATGTACGAGACAGAATATTTACCAGTCTAGTAGGGACGCCCCATCTGCAGGAGATGAAACTTCCTCCCCGTGGCAAACCCCTTGGACCTTCTAAGATTAAACCAATAAAAGTTACTGTTTTATCACAGAACTTCAGTGATCTTATAAAGAGAGTTATTGAATATGGTGACAAACTGTCCACAGAGCATGCCCTGGGCTGCAGGAACAGAGCACTTTCTACATTCTGCTGAGTTGTTCCTTCCAGAAGCAGCAACTCATGTCAGTGATTAAGAAGAACCTGGTGCAGATTCAGCACAGTTGGAGGCCAGCAAACTACAAGCTGCAGCAGCGACTGCAGTAAGTGAATTTAAAATTAGATACCGAAAACTTCTAAAAACAGAAGAATGGAAGAAAAGAGGAAAGTCCTAAAGCATTGTAACTGGATTTAAAGAAGTTGTAAAACTTTTACACCGATATCTCAGGAAATTTCTCCAGCAAGCTTTACTCACCTTCTAATAGTGTGTGTTAACAACCATAATCTCTGTCTTCAATGGCAGCAAATGATGCTCATTTTCTTTTTATTTGTTCTTTAAAGAGCACTTAGATAAAAATAATTGTAGCACTCTTCCTTGAGAAGTTTGGGTATAGTGGCTAATTGATATGGATCTGCTTTAGAAGTAAATGTGCTTTCACTGCGATACTATTATTTTAACTCTGTTTGCCTCACACCATAAGCATGACAAGTTTTTGGATAGAGTTATATATTGTCCCATTCTTATCAATATTTAGAAAAAAGGAAATAGCCACTGAAAGAAAAAATAAAAAATTAGGACTATTATTTTCACGTTCATTGACTTAAGTTCCATAATCAATACTTACATTATAGTTCAGCTGTATATTGTCATTGATAACATGAATGTCACATATGGCATTTGACTTGTTTCTGTCGTCACACCAGTTTGAGAGTACCTGTAAATATTATTTTTGTGTTATCTGTATTTTTTTTATAAGCAAAGGAAATTTATGAAAGATGAGACCATAACAATCCCCCCAGCCTTGCCCAGATTTCGTTCTGGAAGAATAACATCCCTTGAGATTTTCCAGGAATCTGTGCTATAGTGGCAATTATTAAAATTCATGCATGGAATATTCATCAAGAAAACTGAGCATTGTTGTTTTCTTTACCTTATCTTAACAAGTATGTTGTATGCCCAATATCTGCTTTCTTTTTAACCAGACGTACCAAGAAAAGCACAGTATACCATATACCCAACGCTCTGTTCTTCTTTTCCTCATTGAGCAAAATACAAATTTTAGCCAAGGAGTAGCTCTCTAAAAGTAGACCTAAAAAATTATTAAGGAAACATGACATCAATTACACTTCTGTATCACCTCATTACAATCCGATTAGAAATAAGTATTGTACGGAAAATATTTCAGTGTGGAATACTTTGAATGATTAGGCATTATTATGTGTATTGAGTCTAGAAAGCAGTTACTCCAAAAAGGAAATAAGGGAGACTGCACATACGAGCTTCCAGCACAATATTGTAGCCAAGTCATTCTTTGAATGTGTAAGGGACCATCTGGAACAGAAGAGAGGCGGTGTTGCCTCTGTAGCTAGTATGGAAATTGCAATATCAAGACAATACCATACACTGGGCCCGGTTTGAATACCTACAATTCAGAAAAGATGTTGAAAATGAAAAAGAGCTAGATCTACCTTCACCAAGGCACTTCGTTATCTCAATCCATAATCACATCGTACATTGAAGGTTTATAGTATAACTTGATCACAAGCAATCAGTATCTAACAAGCAGAGATTTCTGATAGCAGAAGGCACTTTTAATAATCTAACAGGTAGTTATAACAAAATCCAGTGGCTAGAAACTGACAGCTAGTTAAGTCCAGAAAAGAAGACCTGCACACTTTTAAGAGCGAGAGGAAATGCTAACAATGTTTCCAGAAACATATCTAATTCTCTGTACTACTTCATAGACTGAATTGATTTTTGAATGTTGCAAATTTACACCGTGAGGTATAAATTTGCTACTGGTTAACAACTGTTTAAATTGCAACAGAAAGCAGTTACGCAGTGATTGGACTATGAAGAAGGTCAAATCATGCAGAAAGTCATAATGGAACCCTCCTTTTAAATCTACGAGTTAGTCCTGTGTACTGTCTCTGAAATGTAAATACTAAAGATTATTCTTTGTTTTGAAAGAATTTAATGTCTATTTGGATAGCAAAACTAGAAAGCTGCAGAACATTCCTTACTCAGCTAGTGTGCTATTAAGTGCAAGATATACAGTAAGTACAACAATTTCTTATGAACTTAAGACTGGAAATTGTTGTGAAGCCTACACCGCACTGTTTTCAGCAGTCTGCATATTGATTGCAGTTGTCCAAATTAAATTAGTACGTACATGTGGGAACCTCTGAGATTTCTTTAAGGCAGGGGAATTGCCTGCTTGTGGTAATGTCTTAAATGTTGTTTCCATTACCTTAAGACCATCTTCCTCTGCTAGACAAAATACCATTTACTTCTGTCAAATCAATTAGCCTTTCTTTTCAGAACGAGTAAGCGTTCATTCTGTCTGTATTGAAGCTCTTTTAGTCAGCCATTATCTACTGTGTATTTGTGTGCCACCTAGAAGAGCAAGGCTCTCACCTAATAGATATCACTGCAAAAATACACATTAAAAGATAGCAACTAAAATGAAAATACCAAAGCTAGACTCTTCCTATTTGTTTTAAATATCGGCCGCTGCTAACCTAGATTTTGTAAACTACTTAGTATTTGCCAGTGTCTCACAGGAGACCAAGAAATTCAAATACTATAGTTCCTAAGTACCCCAAACGTCACTGAACAGGTAGCTGCATTTGAAGGGAAGACTATAAAGCTTACTTATATAAAGTCATGACCTACAGTCTTAATTTTCAGTTCAACACAAAACAGAAATCTGAATTGGGTTTTCTTTTTACTAAAAAATTGAGAGCTAAATATGTTTATCTAGCAGAAGGCCACTGTGCTTTTCTCTTTCCAGCCCAGAACCAGTTTTCACTTCGACTGAAAAATTGAAAATTCTTCAAAACTAAGGACTGCATTGAAAATGCAAGACATCAACTGTAGAAGAAAAAAACAGGCACCATTTTAATGCCAGCCTGATATCAACTCAGAGAATGCATAACTTCCTACAGTTTACATTTTTGTGTCCCTTTCACAGCGTTCAAAGATGCAGAAGGAACTACAGATCCCACAGACCACACCCCAGCTAAACATCCCTGTCCTGAGCTCCTCAGCCATGCTGGAGTACTTCCAGGAACAAGAAAAAGAGACACATATATCTCAGAAGTACAGCAGTCATCTTTTACAGGTTGGACTTATGCACACCACTGCCAGACGTCATAAATCCAGATAAAAGAGAGTCTGAGATAACCCACATAAAGAACTGCTCATTGAACTCCCATAATCTATACGGCAGCCAACGAGCATGGAAGCAGGCTATTAAGCATGAACTCCACAACTGTCTTCTTAAGTGCCTGCAAGCTCTCGGATGAATGGAAGTAGGGTTCAATTTTTGTGCAAGACTTCAACATCACATTGCCTGGTATTGGATTTTGAATGCTTTGGACTCTTTATCATTATGAATTTTTTATAAATGTTACTTAATATGCAAGCACTATGAGATTGTACATTAACTGGAGAAACAGCGTAATTTATGGGAGATACAAGCAATTTTCATATACTCAGCTAAACTGAAATAGAGCGCTAGCCTTTTACCATATGGCTTATTCTCAGCTGTCATGTAACACAGCTCTCTGCCCAGTGAAATTACATGCTTTCACAATCAGCACCCTGTCCACTCCTCATAGTTTTCTTGGTTCCTTAGGTCTTTTTGTTCTCTCAAAGCAAAGCCCTGTTACAACGAAAGAAAGATAATACTCTTCATCTTACACCGCCTCACTGGACAGGCAGTTACCAAATGACAGATATAATAATAAACAGAGAAGAATAGAGGAGGCCTACAGGGATGAGCAAAGATAACATTTGTTTTTCCTCTGTAGGGGTATAACCATCCCTTCTGTTCCCCTTGTGTTCTGCTCTGTAGTTACTCTTCTAGCCACTACACAGCCCACTTTTTTGTCTTCACATTTATCAGACTCCGATTACACTGTGACAGGGTATGAACAAATATATGTTCCTTGTTTTGAATCTATCCTTCTCAAATGATGTAGGATCAAGACACCTGAGGCAGGACTATTAAAGGGGGAAAAAAGCAGAGAGAAAACTAAGTCTAGAGTTAAGAATATGACAAATGAAGTAAATAACAAGCAGACTACAGACAGAACACAGGACTCACATGAAGAAATAACTGAAAGGAAAGAATACGCATCATCTTTCAACCTTCTGCTACAGCATTTCCAGAGGCGGGTGGGTGGGAGGGAAAGTGCCCTTATTGCAAATTTTCTGCTCTTCTTTGTGCTCTGGATAAGCCACATATATTCTAAGGAGTAGAGGAAAACATAGTGTGGAGAATTCTAATTTCCCACTAGTTTCAAGAGAAGGTTATAGGTCTTAGGGCTTTGTAGCAGAACGTGCTGCAAAGCAGCCAAAATAATTACGAGGAGGTAAGGGAGTAAAGAAGGTTCCTACTTCCTAGGTCACTGAAGGATGCAGCATCCCAAAGGCAGAGATAGATTCTGCAGGCATAGGAGTAGAAAATAACTGCCTGCAAAGCAGCTCATCGAGCAATCCACCTGTACCATTCCCCTTTGACCATGGACACTGAGAGTAGCTGCACCGAGGGTCACACACATGGTAACATATATATACAGGAAATACTGATTTTGGTGCCAAGGAGGTTCTGTAACATGAGGTAATGACAGCTGAATTTAGGCGTTACTCTTTGGTATGTGCGGTTCTCGCTGAAAACACTCATTGAAATTTAGTGCTAGCGAACAGTCAAAAGCAATATAAAATAAATGGGCAGGCAGAACTATAACATACAGGCATTGGACAGATGACAAATGTGGCTATTGTAAAATTATTGTTACACATTATTGAGCAAACCTATATGAAATGATAAGAAAAACTCACTCCCTGCAAGACTCATCTACTATCACAGTGTTCTCTCTCTACAGGTGACAAACATTTTGGAAAATGACTATACATACTCTTTGAAATCTTCTCTGCCTCTATGCCTTTCCATAAAGTGATACTGTTTCTATGAATGGCTGTTTTTGGATATCACCTCCTAGCATCTGAAAAAATCCTTCTCCTCTGAAGTTTCATCGTGAGTTACTTTGTACATAATCTTGTTTTCCCCCCACCTTTTACGTATGTTTAATAAGCGCTTAGTACAATGAAGCTCCAAACTCTATAATCAACAGATTCAGGGTCTTGGTGTACTTTGCTCTTAGAATGGAAATAAAATAGTTTAGCCAAGAAAAAAATATTAATCAACAGTTATCTTTTTTAAGCATTTTTATGCAGCATTTCTCTTTCAGATGGAAGAACAAGCACCTATGTTTCATTTTTTCCTAAGCTGCATCCTCTAACTAAGCCTCCTTAAGACATCTCACTACCAACGTCAAAGAAAGTGGATACTCTGCTTAGTCAGATGGCATTCCCTCATTCTTGCCCAAATGAATTCTGTATTTCCTTCAGGCTTACAGAAACCTAAAGGGATTTGGGGGTGGGGTGGGGTGGGTGTTCAGGAGAATTGGCAGAAAATATCATGCTATGTCAAAAATAGTCTGATTTCATGTTGGCGGTGTTGTCTCTAAGTTACCACTATCCTCTTAAATAGTCAGTATCTGCCAGATACTACTGTATTATTTGTGCTCATAATAAAGAACAGCTCTGGTATGTCTGATGTGCCAGAAAGATAGTATCATTCCAAGCAAAACAATTGAAAATCAGCATTCAGGGATACTTAACAAAAAAATGAAAACAAACCCCCAACAACAAAATGAAAACAAACCCCCACAAGACTACCTACTACGTTCAGCAGGTTACAGCAGCTCCTATTAACAACAGCTCCTGTGATGTTTGCTATGGACCAGATGACTTTTCCAAAAGTTATGTCAGGCCTAGCAGCTTACTCTGTCTCTGTTGTCTTTGTGTCTGAAATTGCAAGAATGGCATGTTATGATTGATGTATCTCCTGGCACTCCTGCTCTGAACCAAATCATTCTTGTTTTCAGGATCTGTGAATACTAATTGACCTTCTTGAGAATTCATTTCAAAAAATGATAGGCTTTATGTTGGGCTTTTCATTAGCAGCATGGATGCAAGCAGCCTTACAAAAGCTGTGTGCACATTGTGATCTGTTCTTCGCATAGGTCGCTCACTTGGATCCCTACTGGAAAGTACCACTATTTGCAGAATCATATAACAAACAAGCAACAATTATTACCAAGAGAGTCAAAGGAGCTTGTGGCACAGTAACATTCAGGACTGTCATTTGTATCTTCAAGAAACAAAAATCCATTGTTTCTTATAGGCCAGCTTTGGATCTTACGCATTTCATTACCTATACTTGAATAAAGACCTAGGTGTTTAGGTTACTTTACTTTTTTGAAATAGGTAAAATGCACAGAAAATACTAACATTTTTTCAGTAGTAAAGTTAGAGAAGCTAGACAAGCTTGACGGGTTTTGCTATTATTGAATTGTAGCACAGGATTAAAAACTAGATTTCCCCCATTATTTGAAGAAATTGAAGCTCCTTTATGTTGTTGAATATTGAGTGTCCACTAACACCTATCTGAAAGTGGATTGAGAAGCTTTTCATTAGGCTTTCTTACTATAAAAACGATCTCCCATTTTTGCTTATATAGAACATCATCAACAAGAAATAAGTTAAGAGATGCCACACACCATAGCAGTTTTGAATGAACTTTTGTCTTCCTTCCGAAAGATAAAACTTTGAAACCCAAAACAACAACTCTTCCCTAACAAAACTATTCAACAAGTATGACAAAGAGCATAAAAATCACTTATGGTCAGGATATTTTGTGACCAAAGAATGGCCTTGCCTTTGAATAGTTTTTTTTGTTAATTCTGAAACAATTTGATGCTAACCTCAGCTAACTCAAATGACTGAATCATCTTTCTTCTGCTCCTCAGCTGTCTAACAAAAAAATCTGTTAGGTGATGCTAATAGCTACTTGATGGCGGCAAGACCTCTCTACAGCTGATCTGTGAATAGTTATCCAGCCCCCACTGAGTTGTTGCAGTATTCCAACAGGATTGCTGTTTCTCAGTTTCTCTTCCCTTCAAAGCTCCAGTCATATTCTCCAGCACAGTCCTTAATCTGCTTATCTCCAGAATTAAAATGGGAAACAAAATAGGTCATCTATTTACATATTCATAACTATTTAAAGCTTGTCAATCTCTTTCATATAAATCTGCCTGTTTTCCTGCATGCAGTTCCCTTTAATGGTTTATTATCTATCAAACCATAGTTGTACAGTACTTTTCTTTATTCCCTTTGTTAAAGGACTTGGGAATTTAGCATTTTTTTCTTTTAATTACATCTGAAATTTTCATCCATCATTCATCATCATCTCAGTCTGTTTTTCTTTTATGGAAAGTGATTGTATAAAAAATTTGCAACAATACAATCCCTCAGGCTTGAATTGTACTTGCATAGAATTATTGATAAGAACAGTGTAACATGTCCTTCTGATAAAACATGGGATTTTTTCAGAAACCATGCTTATTCATTTATTAGTAATGATAAAAATTGCCAGGGGCTGTATTTCTTATGCCTCTGTGTAAAGAATGAACTGCCTCAAGGCTAAACATCTCCCACAAGATGTCTTCCCTTCTGGAAAGCAGCAACATATTTATGCTAATGATTAAAAATGTTCTCTGGATCTATTCTTGGGGCTTTTTGGAAGCAAAACTTTTGGTTTCCCCCCCCCCCCCCCCCCTTTTTTCTTTGCACATTATCATATTTCATTCATAAAGAAGATCCCTGTAATGAATCAAGTATGCCAAAAATCACCCTAACATGTGACATTTCAGAATAACTTCTACGAAGTCAATTGAATATTCCATTGTTTAAGGTAAAAACTGTCAAAGTGTCCTATATGATGGCAATATGGAACATGAAGCCAGCACGGAGCCAAAGAATTACAGTTTTTCAGCCATTCTTGGCTGCACTGTTCCCTTCGACAGATCCAAGACACAGCAAGAAAGTAAAACTTTTGCCAAATATCTAATGTGAATTCATACCTAACCTTCCAGTCTGTGCAGCCAACAGCCTAGCAGAGTTTCCCCACATTGGAGTTAAAGATACTACCAGCTCGCAAAATCATTAGAACAGCTTTGGAGAAAGAAAGAGTTACCTTGAGTTTTTTTCAGGTATCTTTGACATTATGCACCACCTATTTTGAAATCATACTTTACGTTAATATTTTTATGCTGCCTTGTAGGTTTCTAATTAAGACCTTCACTAGGTTTGTATGGACTGCTATACTGCAAGAGATCCCCCTCGAGGACTGTACAGATTCCCATGTATCATTATAACATGTTTTTTTATCTGCAGTTGACAGGAGAAGATCAAAATGCAATCATCATCGCTATACTGAGATCAAACCAAGTAGCCTGTTTTTCTCATATCAAAGTCAATATTACTTCATTTTTAAAATAATGGGTTTCATAACAAGTTCTAATAAATTCACCACATAATCTATCTGCTCAGAGGGAAAAGCACTGCATAGTAAACACCACTTTTGGTACCACTACTTGACAACAACCATGATACTTTTAAGTAGAATGAACTTCAATCTGCAATGCAGAGCCAAAGTAACCAGCACACCTGCTTGTAGTTTTTGCCAGCGTGGTGAATGAGTGATATGGATAACTGTCACATACTATAATTTCATAAGATATTCCACAAAATATGTTAACAATGAATTCTTGATAAGGCTGTTGGCCAGTTCCCAAGCACAGACGTAACCTCCGTACATTAAGGTCTTCTCCCAACTGCCATGTACATCAATAGAAAAATATTTCCCTGTAGAAATCACTCATTTATAGAACTAGTGTTGCATATTACAAAATATAAACATGTCTTCTCCTGTTATCAAAACTCATTACACAAACAAAACCTGGAGCCAAACCAATCAGTCCTATTGAATCAGCATTCTCCAACAGAGCTTTGTCCTGTCTAAAAGTTACTGACCGGGTCTAATTCTACTTAACTGCTTTGCAAAGGCCTTTTAAGAGTTAAGGATGAAAAGCAAAGTATTAGAACTATCTATTGCTGTTATTCAACCCTATCAACCTTTTCTCCAGAGGCTGTGGGAAAAGAAAGAGCAATTTAGCTATTAAGAACATGGTATACTCATACCTAGAGAAGAACTGAATTTAGCTACGGCCTCACACACTGCAACCATAATCCAAAGTTCAACAGGTGAAGGGACAGATGATCCAACAATTAAAGTAATTCACCAATAAGCTGAGCCTTAATTAAGACTTCTCACTCTACTGCCAGTTTCCTGCATGACCTCACACAGCTCACTCAACTATAGCAACTGGAAGAGGGTCTTGAAGCTGGTCAGCTCTTACAGTGGTGGTACCTTGTGGCCCGAGCAGCCCAGCCAGCCGTGCTGCACTCCCAGCACCCTGCAGAGAACTGACCCTGCTTCTCTGCACCCACAGTACAGACAGGCAGCCTTAATCTGCTTCCCAGAAATACTGATACTGGCACCCAACCATTTCCCTCGCAATAACTGCATCAGAAGAGCTCTATATTAAAATTGTGGTTTTTCCTCAGTTCATTAATTTGAGAATATAGTAGCGAAAGTATCCAGTTTCTCATCATTTGTTGATACACAGATCAAACTTGTCCCATTTAGCTCATCTTCTTGAATCTCTCAGGAGTAACACTTCTGTCACCATTATGATCTCTTAATAAAAGGTTCCTTGAGGGAAGGTGGAGTTGTCTTCCTGACTGACAACATTTGTCACTTTGAAGAGTCAAGGGCAAAGATACTGTTGGCAGACCTGATCCAGGAAATACTTGTACAAGAGACTGCAGTAGCTTTTTTTTTTTTTTTTTTTTTTTAAATGTTAAAGCACCTATTTATTCCCTTGGATGCATATTGCTTCTACACTCTGTCTTTTATGGGCAATCAACTAGATCTATTTCTTCATCTATTTAGTAGGCAAAAGAATCATCATTTCAAACAAATTAGAACCATAATATTTATTTCCAACATTTTTGTTCTACAGGACATAAAATTTGGCTGTTATTTTGGTATCTAAATAAACACATGTATTAAAACCATTGCATTGTTTGTAGTGAAAAGAACAAGAAAATCAGGTTATGGTATTAATCTTAAATAGGCAGATTTCTTTTACTGTTGTTTTATTCTATTATGCCCTAGCATTATCCAGCATCTTCCAAGAACATATTTTTCATAGTCTTTGATAGAATTACATTCTTTTAGGTTTTTTCTCTGGGACACTGAACATAAGCCAACAACACGCCCTAAACTGTTGGAATTTAATATTACCTGAAGTGCCATAGTGTTTAAAGCTTGGCAGAAGCATCCATTTAGAAGGTTTTAAGTCTGATATCTTGGCCAGAATGCAATAAGGTCAGTAATCACCTGGCCTTCAAAAACCTGCTTGCAGTGATACAGAAGCAAGGTAGATTTATGAATGTTTCAGAGAACTTGGGCCTAGCTTGAGATCAGATCTCCAGATTTCCTCACTCCAGTTTCATCTCCATATCAAGCCTGCACAATATGTAAGAAGTTCCCTATACTGATAACGTTAGGGTTTGCCTTTGAGACAAGGAAGCCATATATTTTGGTCCTCCATCATGAGGCTGGAAGAAAGCACATCTGACCTCATAATTCCGGTGTGACATTTTAATCTGACCAAAAGTTGAATTGCTCAAAAATATACGCAGAGAGCGCAAGGTGCCCAACTGACACACACACATAAAAGAAACCCTCAAACAACCAAACACCCACACCAAATAAAAAATGCCAAAAAACCCCCAAAACAACAAAACCACCAAACCCACAGAAAGCAAAAAACTAAACCCCACAAAACACGGCCATAGATCATCAAAATTATTATTGTACTTACCCCTCTTCCCTAGCAGTGGGGTCTGGAAAATCTCAAGATGAGGAAAGTCTGGCCAAACAGCCAGCGCAATGCTTCTGACTGGGCTATACAATCCAGCTTCCAGAAATTCATATGCTCAGGCCACACATATATCCCTGCTGCAGGACAGAACTTTACTCTTAGACAACTCCATCTACAACTGCCGGCTTTCCAGATACCTGGCACAAAACTAGAACCTCTGGAGCATACTTCATAACGTGAAGAACGTTAAAAATGTACTGGAAGTAAATGAAGACACATTTTATTATAAGGCAGTTAAAAACTGAAGTACCCACTTCATAACATGAAGTCTATGAGACTGCGGTCTTAAATATTGATTTTGTATTCATTGTCATTGACAGAAGCAATTCTGCTTTTGCTGAATGTAATAAATATGACTTTAAACAGAATAAGGCCCTTTAAGCAAGAAATTTTACATCTATCTGTTTATGAGCCTAAAATTAAAACCACTAGAATTGAAAAAAAGAAAAAATAACCAAGGGGGTTTTCAAAAATTTAAAACTCTATCATGCATAAATGGAGCTCATCAGAGAAAGTAATTTCCCTGCAGAAAACACTACATCTTTTGTTTTATGTAAGTTACCAACATGAATATTTTATTCTTAGTGAAACTGCCGTTACCCTTTTGCATTTCATAGCTTTGCTTGGTGCCTCAGATAAATATGTGCTTTTTTTTTTTTTTTTCCCCTCCCTTCTCTCTTTGCTGTTCAAGCCTATTGCAATTACAAATTTTGCCATAGCTCAGTAGATATTAGATCCTGGAATTTGGCATTAGCTGGAACTATATCATTTGTCCCTAACATTCCTTCTAGAAATATGCGTAAAGGACAAACCACTGCATAGAGAGTAATTATTCTCAAGGTATCCATCGTCATTTGGAAGGCACATTGACTATCACTGTCTTCAGGTAGTTTAGGTTTTTCTCAGAACTACTTTCAACCTGGGCAAAATTTTACAGTTACAGAGAAGGTAGTAAAAACACCTACATTGTATATTCACATTAAAACAATGGCCTAAAAGCATACTGAACTGAATTCACCACTGAGATATATTTCAACTCCAGGATGAGAATAATAAAAAGAATCAGTACAGTGGATAACTTATTGCATTGCTGGGAGCTGTTGCACAAAACTGTGAGCAAAATAGGCTGCACGAGAATACAGACCCTATACAAAATTGTATTTTAAATGAGTTTCATCTTAAGAAGCTTAAAAGTAACTTTTTCGATCAAGTTGAAAATTTGTAGATGATAAGACTATTTGACCTATATGCAGTTCCATTATCATTGTAAATTCTCTTCTTAGAGAGCAATTTTATTTTTAATTTTGTTGCTTGGAATGTCAGAGTGAGTGGCTGAATTTCTCGCCTAGCGTTGTTGGGGTTTTTCCAGTCATTTTTACAGGAATTTTTTTTTTTTTTTTTAAACATCTCCAGGAAATAGTTGTACCACCTATCAAAGCCTCCACCTAAACAGGAATATACTTTCTTCTTCATATGTGATTTTCCACATAGACTTTTTGAACTGCAGGGAGTGAACAGGGGTAGGGTGCCAAGGACATCTTAAGAGGACACACTTAAAACAAGGCTAGCGTGCCTCTGAACCACCTGGGTGTCCGAGTGGCAGAGGGTAGCACTTCTTGAAGGCATTAGTTCAGGACAGCAATACTAAAGCACCGCTGCTGGCTAATTAGTTCTGCCAACCCAAACTAAATTACACATGATTAAGTTAAACTGACAGATTCATACTGTTCCCATTGCCAAACTAAAGTGCTAACTCCTGGACCTACATACAATGTTTACATTGCAAAGGATATGCAAGCCATGCCGTTCACTCTTTACTGTGTGTAGAAGCCTGACTACCGAGGAAAAGGAGAACTGAATTTGTGCTGGCTAAGGATGATGTAACTGGAATCATGCTGCAAGGCAGACCACCAGCACACTTCATCGACAGACTACATAGGAAGTGTCTCCAAGATAAAATCACTTTCCAATTGCAATACCGTAGGCCAGCACCAAAAAGCTTTGCCACCTTAGCCAAAAAATCATCAAGGGAAGATTTGTGCTCCAGAACGCCTGAGTCTAATCACACAAGGAGGAAAAGACCAGCCACTGTCTGATAAAAGTCATCTGGTAACTAAAAGCATTATATGTAAAAAACATTGCTCTCTCTCAGATCATTGGTGAAGGTCCAACTTCCTCTACCGCTGAAGTTCAGAACACTTTGAGATGTGACATGTTTACAATTGTCACTATTCATTTCAGCTATCTGCTTTTTTGATTTATCCTCTACAAAACCCGTAACTTTTTCCAAATGATTGACTGTGAGAGCATGAAAGAGTTTGCATAGGCAAGGACTCAAAATTCCCATAAGACAGACATCAGGAAAAGAGCACCTCATGCTTAAAAAATTAACTCAAAGACATGCACCAGTGTTTTTTCCCTGTTCGATAGTTGACAGTCTACAAATGTAGAGGGATTTTTAAAGGACTGAGGACATGTGTTACCATCGTCCGGGTTGGACAACCCAGGCCTGTTAGTTGAAGCTGCAGAGCAACTTTAAATTGTCCTGGGAACAAGCAGGGTGAGAAAGAAAACAAGCTGTGCACAAACAAGAAGCCAGGTGCAGAGCAAGTCCTGGGAACCGCGGGATCAACACACTCTCATCGGCACACTGTGATCAGGCGCCTGCAGCATGCCCACCGATCAGCGACACGGACGCCCGCCTGGCCAGAGACTTTTATCCAATCACCTGCATGTAAAGTCGTGTGAGCGGCCGGTTTAAGTTATAAATATGACCTGCTTGTTTAATAAAGTGAGCACGGCATGTAGCCGTATTGGTGTGATTGTCGTGACTTGGCCGACTCTCCACGGCAGACCTTCTTCGTACAAAGACAAGGAAGGTGTACGTCGTGATTACTGGCAAACAAGTACAGCAGAATTTCATCTTTTAACTAATTCATTAGCTTAGCAAGTGGTACAACAGGAAGAGTGAGTCAATGGATAAGAGGCATTTTAAAACTTAGCTGGGAGAGTAGGGGACTTCAAAGTTTAACTATTGCAGAATCATAAGCTGAGTTAGTAAAACTGCTTACCTTTACAGTAGTTTACATGCAAGTTATTGCCCATCCCTGTGAATCCTTCTCAGCATTAAGAAACTAGTTGGCAGTGCTGTAATTTAGCTCCATCTTTAGTGTTGTGGTCAACATATTTGACATCTTTTGTAAATCACTGCTACATTTTTACTTTAATTTGTTATGGAAATTTATTGCATGCTTCATTTTACCTTGTGAGTCCCTAATTCATTATGTATAAAAATATGCTGAATTATATCTCAAATGATATTCCATATAGGCCTAAAATAATCATAGATATCAATGCATATTCACTAGTAAGCCTCATGTATCTTCCGCTTTTCCTCTCTTCATCTACTCCAATTGGCCTTTAATTCTTTCAGTGTTCTTGAACTCATTAGTGGCCATAGGGATTGTGAAATTTATTTCATTGGAAGCTGTTGTAGTGCTATATAAATACCTAATCACCTCATTTAAAATTTTTAGAAGAAAGTTGGCAAGAAAATACACCAGAAAACAGCTGCCTCTTCCACTAGAAAAAGTTTTCACATAAAAGAGTTATAACTGGGGGAGGTCATGCCTATGAAAGATGATGTGGATATTCCACAACCTAAATCCTGAATGATGATGACAAAAGTTGCACCTGATGACATTTATAAATTAATTAGTAAGAACAAGAAGCTTGAATTCCTTTAGATAGCCTGAACTTTCCAGCAGTCCTCAGGGTCTTCTCTGTTTCAAGAACCATAGTCTTTTAGGTCAACTGTCTTCCCACTCTGCAGTAGAATTTGTACTCTGACCATAAATCTAATTTTCTCATTGCAGACAGAGTGAAAAAAGAAATATTGCAATCATTTTTTTGGGAAATATTAGAAGTCTCTTTTCAACTTAAGATGCTAGACAGAGAAATAATAAACAGCCAAACATCATTGATGGCTGAATTTGCTGCACTAGCTTGCTTTTAAAGACAACCCTATGTATAAGGCAAAGTATCTCTGGCCATAAACTCTAGCACAGCAGTGCTTTTGGACAGAGATAAGTTCCTTCATAGTCTGATTTCTGTGTTGGACTGTTTTTTAATAATACAGCCATATATCAGCCCTACTTCCTATATTTTCATGTAAAACACACAAAAAGGATGGTATAACTCATAAATAGAATCCTGTGCTGAAAGCAACAGAGTTTAATTTTTTTTCAAAGTGGTTATTCAACTTGTGCATGAAACCATATTTCCAAAAACAGCTTAATTTTATTATCAGGCTCATATTGCTTCATTTTTTTAACGTGTTATGACATTGCTTTTAACAACAAATATGTCACACCACCTTTTAACTGTGTTACTCAGAATGTAAACACTGGACAGACGGAAGATAATGCAAGAAAATAATTTTCCTAAGGAGCTGGATTATTTCCTAATTGTTTATTAGATACATATTCTCTTGCCAGAAATCAAGATATAAAATTTCCCCTTCTTCAAAGTTTCAGTGTTGTTTGGATCTCTGAAGCATTTATATTTAATTTCACAGCAGTATCACAATTCAATTGGTATATTTTAATGTCTGTAGCAGCCAATTGTTGATTTATTTTCTTTCAGGAAAAATGCAAATAATCTCTTAAGATGTTTGCTCGCAACCCTTGTGTTTGAGTTAATATATTTGCAGCGAATAAATTAAAAGAAGTCCAAATATGACTTTTTAAGGCCCTCTTGAAATGAAAAACTCCATTCGGTTTTAAAAAAATATTTGAAAGTTTTCTGACGAGAAGCTACTGGAAATGAACTCATTAGCAACCTTGGGCCATCTCCAGTATAGGGGTACGCCAACCATGACCTTCGAGGGTGGGGAAATGAGCAGCTCCAGTCACCTCACACCTTTTGGAGCTCCCCACTAGAAGCTCATTCTTATGCAAGGAGACGTTACTGTAAGCCATACCCTCAAATTAGCTCAAATACTCTCACATTGGGGCTAACTGCCCCAAAACATCAGACGCTGTCTTTGTCAGAGCATTCGCCTTCCCACTGTATTTAGATTGGTTTTAAGTTTTAAAATAAAATTTTAATTTTAAATATGAAATATAAATATTAAAAAAAAAATAAAAGTAGATCTTAAATAAAAGTTTCTCTTAAAATCTATTCCTTCTCCACTCGGTGTGGTCAGAGGCTGCTGTAACTGAAGTGTGAAAGCGTGAGATGGTAGCCCAGGGGCTCAGATACCAGCCTTCACTCAGCATTGCCCAGCAGCAAAGAAAGGGAGCAACCAGACTAGGTTCTCACCCGCCCAGGTGAGCAGATTTCTTCGCTGGTGTGTAAACTCCAGATTTACGGTTCCCAAGTCATCCAGGCTCACCTACACTGACAGGAACTACAGCTCCTGCCTAGCCTGTAATTTCTACAGAAAGGAACCCCAGTTACACAGATAGAGGCGAGCGTCACCTGGTTTGGCTTCGTTACATACCTGGGGCATTGCTGTAATATTACTCAGATCCCAGTTAGGGACTCTCAGATTCCCAATCAAGGCAACTCAAGAGTTAAGCAGCATATCTGTACCTCCTATGGATTTAATTTCCCACCAGCACACTTTACAAGCCTCCCGTTTATCCTGCTGTCACCTGACAGCACAAAAAGAGGAAAAAGTCTGTATTTTAAGGAGTTACCAAGCAGGTCAGCTTCAGGACAAGAGCAGACTCTAATGACAGTCAGGTTGGCTACAGGCCAGGTTTAACATGTTATAGAGCAACCTCTCGGGGTATCTAGAGCTAAGAAGTTTCCATCAGAGATAACAGCTAAGGACATGGAGGGGTTTTTTGTTTCTTTGTTTGTTTGTTAAATAATAATCTATACAAAAATTAACCTTAGGGAGAGAGGTCCAAAAAAAATTTTTTTAATATCAAATTTTCCCAGAGCATATTGCAACAGTTATTTTCCAATAGAGAAATGCTTTGTCAGATCATCAGTGAATATTCCAGATTTATTAGGATGAGCTTGGTCTTTCAAATAAAATAAGGAATGGGAAGTTAAGTTTGGATTGTCTGACATCTCTCTGTCTCTCTGAGCATATTAAAAAAAAATTACCCAATTTTAAAGAATTTTCAACATTTTTTTCAGTGGTGCCTTGTGAATAGATTTATTTTTTCTAATTAGGATTCACCAATACCTGAGTGCACCGCGCTTCACAGAAAGATATTTTTTCAACCTGGTCAGCACATCCGAAAATTACTACCTGCATCACAAGTTTCAAATATGTCATTTGTTCTGATGGCACCTCTAAAAAAGAACAAACCACAAAACAAAACAAAAAAACAAACCATAAACACTTGAATCCCAATTCTGTTCTCGTTGGAATTAAATTTTGGCAACTATGATAAAAGAAGCAGGAAGTAGTTTTACAGTACAAATGCTGTAATGAACACCAGGTATTGCACAGATAAACAGTTTTCAGATTTCAAATCATCTTGAATCACATCGGTCCCTAGTAATTTTTTTCTAGTTTAAATAGCCTGTTACTTCTGTATCTAACAGATTAAAATAGGTCTTTGAACCTACATTTACCCAATTAGCTTTTTTGTTTTATTTTTAGACTCAAGTACTTCACTTTATGAAAAAAGTTAGTGTTTTCCCATACAACTTTCATGCAAGAAAACACTTTTGTTTATACAAGTTTTTTTCTATTTCAAAACACAATCAGCTTTATAAAAAGATAGATTAGTATTTAAGGGCCCAGCGCGATAAATTGTTACTTTAAAGAGAAAGGAGTAAAGATTATTACAGAAACCATGCAAAAAAATTGTTAGATTTTAAAACTTCTTTTCAAGTGAAGGGCATTATTATTTTGTGTAACGCTTACTAATGAAGTCAAGATTTAGCTTTTCTGCAATTTGTTCCAGATTACTGTTAACTTCATAACTTTCACGTTCTAGTCTCATGAACATTGAAATTGTACTCTGAAAATCAAATTACGATTTGGAGTTTACTGACCAAGAAGATTGTATCAGAAAAACTTAATACTCTTAGATCTTTGCTAGAATAGATTAGAGTTATGGCTGGGCAAAGCTAATTGCTTTTCAAATGAATAACCATGGATAAATAATTGCATTTTTTGCCTAACTTCCTTTGATCTTTATTATAAATAGGAAAGTATCTTAATTCTTTAAGAATCACACAAGTGAAAAACAATCGTTCAAAATTCAGCAGTATGAAAATATACTAGCAAAAATAGACTCTAATGTCTTTATTTTTCTTACGCTGAATTTTCTTTTGACTTCTTTTGTTACATAAGGAAAATTCTTTTTTTGAAAAGTTTTACTGCCTTAGTTTTCAGATAGTCATGATCACACGCAGTTTGGAAATACAGATTCAAAATTATAAACTTCATTAACACTCTCTATTGCTCTCCTTTCAGATAGGAAGATTCCTTTGTCTGCCTTTTCATCACATATGGCAGTATTTAATCTTTTTCAGGACGATACAGTAAGTACAGCCATAAAAATTCAATGTCCTATAATTGATAGTATATATTTTTATCCAACCAAACAGATGTTTGTTTTGACATAGGAATCTGTAAGAGCAAACAACATTTCAGTAAGAAGTCAATATTACACAATCCTCCCCTTTCCATTTGGTGCATTTCAATATACAATACAAAAGCTGAGAACTGTTAAGTCAGACAAAATTCACAGCAGATAAACTCATGTTGACAAGTTTCACCCACAAAAATATTGGAGGGAGAGATACCAACAGCTGAGGAAAGAATTTTTAATGTTCATAATCTTTTAATCTATAAACTGTTGATAGCCCAGCACAACATAAAATATCAACATTATAAATTATCTAATGCAGGACCTTAACCAGAGACCTCCAATATTTCTAGATCAAGTCCCTTAGCAGCCTAGCACACCTGACTATCACATTTCCAAATGTCTCCAGCCTAACAAGATCAATGACACAGGGGGAACATCCCTCCCTGGAGACTGAATACCAGCACTCAAAAGAGTAAGCCTGTCATTAAGTGAAGAACCAGCAGCTTCGCTTCAAGCAACATATAATAGACTTACCATGCAAATTTATCTATGTGCTCCGCAGTGTTAAGGTATTACCAAAGTCTCAGACTGACTGTGCATAAGCAGTGAACAGTAATTCTAATGTCTGGTGGGAGTACTGAAAATATTATGCATTGATAAATATTTCCAATCTGGCAATCCAAGCCTTACCTCTAATAATGCTATTCTATGGGTTTGTTTCACCTTCGCTATTTCAAATAGATTTTTACTTAAGACTGATACTATAACCAAATGTAAGACAATCTTCATGCTCCATACCCTACCACAGACCCAACATATCCCCAAAATGTAGTGTTTCCTTGCATTATAAGTTGCACCCGTCTCCCACAGGAAGACTGCCATTTGGTGGAAACTCTTTAATAACTATTTGGATGGAGTGGCTTCATCACGCATCTGTGCAGAGTACATAAAATGCCATCATACTAAGGGCTAAATGTCTCACGTGAGTCCACTATTCACTGTTCTTTTCATTTCACATCTACCTGCAACTTTACCCCGAAGTCCTCATATTGTTCCATTGCTGACCAACATTCTCTTGTTATCTTTTTGTATTTGAATTGCAATGCTGTAAATAATAAAGCATCTGGGCAGAAAAATGTTCACACCAAATCATGCCTGCAAAAACTGAAGTGTTCACAAAAGTTACAATTTGTCCTCCTTAATCGCCTCAATAATCAGATGGCTATAGTTTTGGAATCGCATTGACATTTTTTTGTTTCAGCTTTTTACTGAGAAATGCACTCCAAAGATTCCCAGTGACGTTATTCACCAACAATTTGACATGATGCAACTATGATTGGTTTACACCACTGAGATCTCTAAAGACTTGGAGGAGCATTTCATCTGATGCTGTAATGCCACGTCTACAAATTCACAATGACATGCTCAGGAGGTTGTTAGGATCACACACACCCCCCAAAAAAAACCCCAAAAAACCCCAAAAACCCAACAAACAAACACCAAACCCACAAAACAAAAACCCAAACAAAACACATTGGAGTGATTAAGATATAAGCAGCAATATTAACAGCACTATGAAACGTAATAAGGAAAATTAACTGATTTTTTCTTTTTTAACTTCAACTATTTCCAAGCCTTTTCTTCAAAGCAGAAAAGCCCTGTCTGTGCTTACAGACTAGATTTACAAACTAGACCCAGTGTGTTCAAAACTGCAACCTCAAACTTGTGAATCCTTTATTAGAGTTATGGATGCAGATTTCCAACACTGTGCAGCATAGTCATCTCAGAATGGGACTTCCAAGAGGCACCATTCATAAAAAGGTGCTTCAGATGTACGAAGGGAAGTTCCAGAAACACCCTTAAGAGATGGCTGGGGAGTTTATTTTTTTAAAAACTGGAATGCTTTCTTCTGTTAATGATTTATAGTCTGGACCTGTTTATTCTAGTCAAACATATATGTGTTTTGGGGTTTTTTTTATATTTTTTTCTCTTTTAAAACTCAACAGAGGTGATACATTTCCTCTAAGAGCGACAAAGGGAAAGCCTCAGCTTTTTGACTATAACTTACAAAATCCACCCAGGACATAGTAAACCCTTATTAAGTTTCCTCCTCTCTCTGAAACAGTCAGGCGGTAGCTGAGGGCTTTTTTCAGGCAAAAGCAAGAAAGTTAAAGCAGTTAAACCCACACCCTGGTGAGTTGTCTTCTCCCTGCATAAGGAGGAGGCTCAGCGACGTGGGAGGCGAAAGGCACTCCTCCTGCGCTCGCCCTGCCAGCCACATGACAGCTCAGCTGGGGGAAGAAAGGGGTCTGGTCTGCTGGCCACGTTCTGAGCGAATTTGCTGGATCAGCCTAGTCAAATGAGATGAAGGTTACTGCATTTGTGTGTTCCGACTTGCCTCAACATGTGAAGACTGAGGGTCTCTTCAGAAAACCCAACGCAAACCTTCAGACATCTAGAAAACTCCATCAAAAACTGCTGTGCAGAGCGAGGCATCATCTGAGCAAGAGCTTTAATTTCCTTCAGAGAGTCGTAATTTCAGGACTTTAACCCTTAAGCCATTTTTTGTGACACAAGCGCTAATTGCCTATAAATCATGCTGTGTTATCTGTTTGGCACATAAAGCTTGTCTATAAATACATAACTGTTTTAAAATCCATATTCCTACATGGCACTGAATAAATCGAATTGGAAATACGTCACTCTTTTCTGTTTCTTTTAAAGCTCCAGATACAAAAGAGAACATTTTAAAGTGGGGTATCAGGGGTTTTTTTGGTGTAGGGTTTTTATTTCTGAAAATCAGTCTGCTTCTAAGCATTTATATTTACGTGAAGATTCAGTTTAATGTAGTCTTCGGAATAAGTGTCACATGAATGCCAGTGCTTTTCTTAAGTTGCATTAAGAAAAGGTCATCTCAGCTAGATACGTAGCACTAATAGCACTGGCATTAACAGTATTTATTTGCTCTCACAAAAAAAAAAAGAAAAAAGAAAAGAAATTTACAACACATCATCTTCAATTATGTTCAGATAATCTGGGTAGCCATAAGAACTAAATATCTTGTATGCCGCTTGCCACCTTGCTGGGACAGTCAACAACAGAACCTAACCGATACATCTACAGCTTTGTGACTGCATGCAAAATAATTCAGTAGAGTAAGGTGTTTTATCCAGAAAAGTGGTATATCAATAGTTGCCAAGCTTTCCTCCCCACCTTGGGAATTTATGGAAGATCACAGTAATAATTTATCACACTGTGACTGAGAGTCCATCATGTATTAGAGCTCATCTCTTCTGTGATTTAAAACCACCTACACAAGTGCTTTAGAGCTATTTCTGAGATTCCCTGAGCTGTTTTAGTCTGTGTGAATCACGAAGACAGTGAAAGTTTTATAAAGTTTTACTGTTCTTAATTTATTTTTATTTTTTTTTTAATATCCAGAACAAAAGATTGCTCCAGCCTGGGCCTTCTGGAAGTACACAGAGAGGAGCACAGCTGAACCATCCGGATCAATGTGGTTCTTTTTTCTGACATTTACCTTCAGTGCAACACAAGGTGAGGGACCCCAGCCCCAGTGCTCACGCACCCTACGGGATCACTCCTGGGCTGCACCACGAGCATGACTTGTTCACATAGCTTACAGAGAAGGAGCACTACGAGGTGAATTTCAGACACATTCGTAGGCCACTGGGCACAATCTAGGATTATTCAGCCACAGAAAAGGATTTCTAATGTTAAATAAAACAGCCTCAAAAGAAGAGAAGTCTGCTCCCAAAAACATTAGACATCCCAGTACAGCCTGAGCATCCCGTGTGGTAGGAGCACACCGCTGCAGAGCAAATCCTCTCCTTCAGCATTGTTAAGAATCTGGTATCTGGAGCTAGATCCCAAGAGTCTTGGCATCACTAGAAGTCCTTGTCTTGGGACAACCAGCTACAGCCAGTACCTGACCAACTTTGCTGGCCCTGTATGATAAAGAACATGTATATACGATATGCAGTGAAATGCTGCATATCATGACCGTCACGTCAGTCAAAGGAGAACCACAGTTGAACTTCAGGAAAAGCAGAAGTGTGTCTTTAGGGTTGTTAAGGGACAAGATTAACCTGCCCATGAGCATCTTCTCACTTTATTAAAACATTCCAATAATAACAAGTCAGAGACACTGTAAGAAATAGATTCTTTTTTGTATACTCAAAACAGTCCGCTAAGTTTTAGAGGGAAACCAGTGAGCCAAACATTCTGTTAATAAAAGAAAAAATTACAGTATTAATCATGACCCAAACAGCCAGAGAAGCCAAGCGTGTTGTTGAGTCTGTCATCATTAGGCAGCAAAAATGTAACTTACTAGGAAACTTGTCACTGCACCAGGAGTGTTTCCAATAACATTCCAACCTTCCCCACATGCCCTCCACATCCAAACTGCACAGATTTATTTTTTTAAAGAGTTTGTAGGATTACTTTCCCTTCTCGTTGCACTCAACAGCACTCACAGAGTTAAGATTAAGTATAACCAGATGCCACCTATAAAACGCCTCACAAGACTGTGCTTGTTCACGTCTATGCAGAGAAAATGGCAAGTGGAGCAGAATCCAGACTTTTCTTTATAAAAGGCCCTACATGTGTTGCAGATATAGTTAAAATGGACATAACCAGCATGATGGATTCTACTGTTAGGGCATCTAGGGCAGCAAGAAACTAAAAGCAAAAGAAAAATAATTATTTCAGCCATGTGAGCCACTCAGAGCTGTCAACGTAAAAGATTAGTTCATCTGCCTTTCCAGGCGAGGAACTGAGACCACCCAGGCACGTTATGAGAGGACACTACGCTGACTTTAATACACCTTCTGGCTGAAAACTTGGATTTGAAGAGAGTGGACCAAACAGTTTGAACTTCAGAACCACAGGCCTTTGCAGACATCCAAAAAAGATACAAGGAAAAGCCAACCATGTTTTGAAGAGGTTTATGGAGAGCAAAGGAATACTTTATTAGTTTACCAAATTTAGATTTTTATGACATCCCCTCTTGCATGCTTTTGCCTGATTGAAAACAGATTTACCAGATAGAAAATGATCTTGGAGAGCTAGATAACCTAGACTGTGAACTTGTCCCCACTAAGAGAAACCTCGGTTTGGAACGGTATTTGCTTGCCCACAGGCTGTCAGACACATACTTCTTTGATCAGGAAAAAGGCAAAACTATCCATATTCAGTTTTGAAAGTGGAATTAACAGCCTTTTTTTTTTTTAAAGTATTGTTTTTGCCGTAACAAGAAAAGCATAGCATCAAGCAAAAGGTTAGCCACAATTTTGTTATAAATAACAAATACAAAAAGCTCGAGTAGCTAAAGGTTAATTATAATGCTCAACTGTCTTTTATGTCTTTTTCATAAGTGGCATGCATGCACCGCAAATGAAGGTTCAAGCTATCACACTGTAATATAAAGACGCTGTGCAACTGCAATAGCTGCCAACAAAAAGCAGTAAGTAGGGTTCTAGATTCTGCAAGGCTTCTAACATCTTAATTTCTCTTGATTCCATTTGTAAAACAGGAAATTTGGTATAATTCTAAAAATAGGATTAAGCGATTTGCATTATTCTCAATTGAATCATTCTAAGCCTCATTTCCAGAACTAAGTCTAATTAAAATCACTGACATAAATTAGATCTGTCACCTCAAAATTGGAAATTCCCATTCTAAGCTCCTAGGAAAAGTCTAAGACACAATCCTGTGCTTGAACTAAACAGGGACGCGGTAACAGCGGCTACTTCCAGGGAATACTAATAGCAAGCAGTTTACAATCACCTCAACAGCTGAAACTCCTTCATGAAAATTTAAGGGACAATTTAAAACAGCAATAAAAAAATGCAAACAGAATTCACACATGGATTATTCACAAATAGGAAAGAGGCCTGCATTAGTCAAATTAATTGTTCTTTCAAATTGCTCACACAGCTCTCTGAGTGTTGCTTTCTGCCATCAGTCACTTGGAGTGCACCTGTGGGCAACCATCCTGGCAGAGCTGCTACTGCTGCTCTGGCATGGAGATGATTACCTCTTTTCTTCTGCTAATCATACCCGGTAACTCAGAAAATAAAAGTAAAATCATCTACAAAATCCCTACAATAAATCACTGGGTTTCATTTCTTTGTCCCTGTTACAGGTTAATATTGCTACACTTGTACCAGCATTGTTTCAAGTGAAATATGAGAAAGAAGCTTTCAGTGTGGACACTGTCTGACTTGCATACTAGTACTTATTTAAAAATCTGGACAAAATATTCAAAATATTAATGTGACAAGCAAATATAAGGTAAGAAGTAGCTGAGCATATTAAAGCGTTAATGCACCCATCCGATTTCATAGAAGCTAAATGACACTTCTGGATGGTTCAAGTGGGTGACTAACCCACTGTGAATGCAAAACCTTTGCTCTGCTGGCTTATGTCATAGGAGTGATCATAGACATTAATAACTCAAGAAGCATATTTGTACAACTGTCTTATTTTCTGTGTCAAAGTTTCAGCAACAGTGGAATATGAAACAAACTAAGTAGCGTAGAGTAAAAGAAACACTGAAGTAGTCAGAGTACAAATATCCCACCTTTATTCTTTCTTTGTTGCCCGAGAAATTGAGTCACTCTTTATGGTGTGTAGAATAATGTGAAAAACCTTCACCAAGATCTAAACATTTAACTTGGCTGCATTAAAAAAAAAAAAAATAAAATCCCTATGTTCATGTGAAGATCGAAATCTTAAGAATAAGCACACATTCTCCATGATTAATCTCAGATTGTCCATTCATTGTTCAAAATCCATCCCAGCCTCACAGCACCTTTGATGATCTTGCCATGGTGAGGTTGCAAAGGTGCTGAAAGAACTGCTTTGTACCAGGCTTTAGCAAAGCCTGTTACAAAATGCACAACACTCGGCAAATATTTCCTTCCTTTTCTTTTTAAGCTTAGATACTGGAATCGCAGCAGGTCCTCAGATTTAGACCCGACTTTAGAGAACTTTTTTTGCAGTTTTGGAGCATCTTACTTTGTGCCAAAAAGAACAACAAAAACGGTACATGCACGTTTTGCCCAGCTCTAAAACACAGTAGCCCTGATTGCCCTTCACTTACAATGACTTCACACAGCTGTAACTGTTTATTTCTGTACAGTTAGTCTAGATTTACACTAGCTCAGTTGAGATGACAGTCAAATTACCTATCCAGCTGAGACGGCAGGATATAGTTCAGTTACCTAAGGTGACATTTGATCAGGACACCAGAATTGAAATTTTTTTCTTTTACTTACATTATCCCATTGCCAGGAATGCTGTCTATGTCTATCCCAATAAATTTAAGAATCACTGGTAGTAACTCTGGGTACCATAATATCATTAAACTGGAGTAGAATCCCAGCACAGTTTCTCCCCGCATCAGCTCTTGCTCTCCCAAGCAGTTCCCGGGCACAGCTGCAAAGTGAAAACACTCCGAAGCCTCTCCACATACACAGCATGTGTGCAGCCACCTGGGTGAGGGGCTCACTGCCCCCTGTGGCCCACAGCAGTCCCAGGTGTTCCTACTTCAGAGCTTGGGCATAGCCTTGAAGTCTCATAAATGCCTCAGTATCCCATGACAAAGTACCAAGCGCGTCTCGTCTAAAAATAAATTATTGCAAGGAGGGTGCATGCTAAATTTCAACCTAGCAGGAGGTTATCCAAAAGCACTGGAGTTAAGATATGTAACAGCGCAGTATATTCTGACAGAAGATTGAAATGTTGAAACAATTTTTTTAAAGCCTTCCCTTAAAATAAAGCTCCTTTCCTGGCTCAAGAAAATTGAGTAATATTTCATGTCTACAGTTATTTGTGATGATGAAAAGGAGTTCATCTGCTGACAACCTGTCCCTTATACATCAAGCACTTCTCTAACAGTGAGAGGAGGAAGACAGTTAAGTGTGATTTAAGTAAAAAGAATCAGGTCTTTGTACATCTTAAATTAAGGGTTGATTATAAAGTATATGCATATATGCATCCATAAATCAGTCAACCATAATTAAAACTTCTCCAACAGTGAGTCTTACTCCTGACACCCCACAAAAATTTCAGTTTCAACACACCCAAATAGTAGACAAAAATCCCTAAGACAGGTTATACATTCAGCCTCATGAGAGCTAGAATTCAATTATATTTGCTCCTGAGAACCAGGTTCTTTAGTAGAATACACTTGTGAACCAGCACAGCAGCATTTTCAAATCAAAGGTGTCCAGCTTTCTGCTGAAAGCTGAAACTTGCTGTTTTCAGGTGTTTCATTTTTTTGCTAAGAAGTCAAAACTGTCTGTAAAAAGCACACATATCTCACATAGAAAATAATTTTAATAAAGAAAAAAGTTTCAACAGAATATTCTGGGCCACTTCTACAATGAATTCATGCTGGTTTGCCTTTTACAAAGCAACAGCATGAAACCTCAAGGTTCAGAGCTAATCCAGCAAAGCAGTCTCAGTCCCACTGAATTTTAATCAGAGTGCACCCACAATGGCCATCCTCACATTATTCATTGAAATCAACAGTAAAAAAAAAAAAAAAAAAAAGGGAAAAGAAAAAGAAAAAAATTAAAATCCTCACTTTTTTCCTCTTGGTGGAGCCTTCTTACATTTGGCTGCATTTGAATTACGCTGTTTTATCTCCACTGACAAATCTGTTATACCTTGGCTGCACCAACATCTTAGACACATGCTATTTCTTTCATTCATTTCCCTTGTGCTTTTACCTCAGTACCTAATGCACTGTCAGAATCAGAGAATCCATCCATAAGTATTATGTGATGAGTAACTGCTGTATATGCAAGCACACAGCAGAAATGAGCTTTCATTTTTTTTTTTTGTTGCAATCATTTACATAGTGAAGATGATCCCATATAAATTACTTCTTGTCATCTTTTTACATTTGATCAGCTGAAGGATTCTTCTATTGAAACTGGGGGAAAGAAAGAAAAAAAAAAAAAGAAAGAAAAACTACCAGCAATATGACACTCCTTTATACTTAGAGTTCGAAGGTTTGTACAGTTTTATATTCAAACTGCTATACTTTCTGATGGTTTCTCCCTTTAGAAGAGGATTCTTTTGATAGTCAAACAACTTCTATCTTATGCCTCCAGGATAAAAACCTCTATTTTCATGACTTCCTTTAGAAAATTAGAATTTCTGTATACCACAACATTAAGTGAAGAGGTGTTTCTTAAGTGGTTACGACCTGACAGAAACATCTTAGCTGTGGGAGAACTGACAAAAAAGCATGCTTCTGGAGGCTGGAAGAACACACAAAGTCTGCATTACTGACATACAGCTTCTTACTATAAATATTTTTCACATTAATATTGGTTTTCAGGCAAGTTCTCCAAGAATTTAACAGAGTCCCACCTTGACAGGATTCATCCTAAATCACATCTTTGGCTACATTTCTTAATACAAAAAAATCCACTTTGCATTAAAGTGACAAAAGGGTACGATTTAAAGTCTTAACACAAAGCAATTCACAGCTGAAATAACTGAGCAGCCTAAAATGTCTTTTTCTGTGCAGGTTTTACAAGGCATCCGAAATCAATGACTAATGTCAAATACACAGTCCCTTCCATTAAAAAAAAAAAAAAAAATCATATTTCTAATGTATATTTTCCAATGTCTTTAAGGTGGGAATGTTGGGGGTGGGGTAGAGGTAGCTTTTCCAGTGCCATTAACATCTCTGGGGCTTTCTCAGACAAATCTGCCACAGAAAATGCACTGTCCTGAGATGTTTATAGAAATAATAGAACAGGTTTTGCTTTTGCTTGACACAAATTCAAAAGTCTTCTAATTACTAGTGACAAACAAGGGGCCAAATTCCGTTTTACTGTACTCGGTACCATATGTGGCAGAATTCAGAACATGAGTGCAGTGGCAGGGTATGGCTCATGACATTTTTCATTTTCATGCATCTGTGTGATCAAGATGAGCAGCTCATAGCACGCCACCAGTTAAAAAAATAATTTTAAAATCAACAAAATTAAGAACATTTTTGTGGTTCTTTTCTACTTGAAGAAATATTCTTTAACTACAACTGACTACTTTTCTGTCCAAGAAAACTAGCTACACTACAACTCCAGGAGGTTAAAATTTACATAAAATATAACTGTGCAAATAGCCTGAGAACGCAAAGCATATAAGTGGTCTCCCTCTGGACTGTAACAGCATCATCACTAGCTCCTGATTTTAGCCCCTCGATCCTAAGGTGGAGGGGAGATGGGAAGGGGGGATACAACACACTAATCACTGAGAAAGATTATTCTTGCTTCAGTCATTACATTAAATCTAAAAGTCTACCTGTTTTTCATACAAACATAAATCACTCCCCACAGAAACACAAGCAGAATTGTGCGCTCTACCTAGCTTTCATGGGATGTCTTAAAAATTGACTTTGCAACACAGATGCAAAATGTCAGGTCTCAAACATGCACCTTAGTAGATCAGTGCAGTGTTTTCTTCAAGTTTACATATTATTTTTGAGTAGGAAGCCAACAGCTGAATGGTCAGGTTTGGTTGCACTAGTACTTAAGAGACAGAAGGTGTACCTGAA
Source organism: Falco punctatus (assembly GCF_963210335.1). NCBI lineage: Eukaryota > Metazoa > Chordata > Aves > Falconiformes > Falconidae > Falco > Falco punctatus. The sequence continues at coordinate 7,974,083 of NC_137580.1, read as the reverse complement.
GTTTGCGAGGCCTGTTTTGAGAAAACAAAATCAGATTGGAAATAAAGGAGCTACTCAATTCCTGAGAGGGATGGGACAACAAAAGGAAAAACAAAAACCAAAAGTGCAACCTTAACAAGCAATGTAGTTCAAAAATGGCATTTTCATAGATCTAATGTCAAAAGATTGAATGATATTCTGAAGGATTCAATAGCAGTATCTATTAGTTATGGAAATGTTCACAACTTTTAAATACTGTTACAAAAATGCTGCAGGTTTTAATACGATTTTTTTCATCATCCAAAAAGGAGCATCTGTTACTTGTTGATTATCCTCTGATTTAAGAAAAACAAACAAAACACCAAGCTTTTGTATTAGGGAGCCATTGCAATGCTATATGATCCAGCTGGCCAACCTCAAAATAAACATAAATAAGACAAGAAAGTCCAAAGAAAGTGAAAAGTTTGGAAGTCCAACGCTACGTGAATTAATCAAATTACCCAACAAAATCCTTTAAAAACAGAAAATCTCCAAGGTACATTAGTATTGGCAATTTGTTAAATTTTCTGAGCATTGAAAGGCATGGTTTGTTTTAAAAAAAAAAGAGAGTAAAGAAATTAGGTAACTTACTTGAGAGGAATACCATAACATAAAAAGCCGCTTGACTGCAGGAGTATAAACAAAATGATAAAAGAATTGTTATGCTTTGCCAATCACTATTGCATCTACATTTTCTATTGTGAATCAGGATAGTAAGAAAATTTCATATTATCCTTTTATTTTATTTATGCAATTTATACCAAATTCAGCCATGACCTCCACAGCATTTCTACCATTAAAGGTATTATAGCCTTATTTAAATGTCTTATTTCAAAAGCACACTTTTAGGTTGAAAAATACCACATAAACAGAAGTCCTACATTGTCTTCACAAAAAGCTCTCCTATGATCTTCACTGAAGTAATGTAAGATCAGAAGAGAGATCTATTTCCTTGTAATTTTCAAGATAAACTGCCTTCATATAAAGCAAAATCCCTACAAACCTGTGGCCACTAAACATTTATATTACAGCTTTAAATCAACATTACTTGCAGATTAAACCCTTTGAGTGCGAGCATCAAGGCTTCTTTACAACTACACACAGTATGAAACTCCCTCTTACAGGGATGCTCCAACACAACTCCTCCAAGGAGAAAGCATGCGTATTCCTTTACAATGCGCTAGAGAAATCTTTGGGTCATATATCTATGTAACAATATGCATAGCAGAAAGTTTCACAGATATATTTTATGAAAACATACCAGGTTTGTTTTCTCAGCTCTGCCCAACTGATATAACGTGTCTTGACAGGCAAACTAATATAGTCAACTTTAAAGCAAGCTTCCCCTCTATAATTTTTGTCTATTGCAAACAGAGTTACAGATATTTCCCTGCTATCTCTGTTATATATTAGTTGAGAACAAAATGCAGCAAAAGATTGACTTCTGCTTCTTTAAAATGCAAGATTTCTAATTTTACACCTGTTACTGAGAACAAACATAACAAATCTTGTAACAGATACCCCTTACTGCTCACTTTTCAACACTGTTACTGTATTTGTTTTACTGCTTTTGTTACCCTCCTTATCATCTAAATTATTTGCCATTAAAATTCACATCCTCTCCTACATTAGGTTACATATCACCCTAGCTGGAAGTAGGCTGCTATGACAATCACAGACTTTTTGAGCAGCAATGGCATGTCTTTGGGCAGAAAAAGCCTGTAAAGAAAAGTATGCATCAGTAGCGCAGCAGACCAGCTCACACACTGAATTAATTCGTGATGAATATCATGCATAGGCTCGTGCAGGCAGTCATGCATCCACCATACTCTGCTCACCGCTTCCCACAGCCCCTATCAGCCTTATTTAGGAGGGACATCTCAGGTGATGATAACATCGCTCGACATTACTGGCTTATGTAATACTTTTTTCAAACTATCTCTTTTCTTGCTTCAAAAGTAAATCAGTGCAGAGGCTCCTGACAGCCAGACAAAGCAGCAGGGGGTGAGGAATGTGTTTAAACACTGTACCTTTCACACAGTTTTTCAGGTCCCGAGGGCATGAATAGGCCGTAAGGGCCCTGCCCATCTCCCAGGGGTCCCATTTCAGCCAGGTGGTCCCTGGACTGATTGTGGGTCCAGTCTGTCACCAGCCCAGCTGGGGCCCCAGGAGACTTGTGTCCTGCTTGTGCATGCATCACCCTCAGCTCTGTCTTTTCCCTTAGGCTCAAGTACCTATGTGTGCTTTTTCACTGCAACATTTGATAAACCAGAATTTTTTTAACAAGAGACTTTATCCTGGAAAACAGCAAAAATGTTACTATTTACAGAAATTTATTGCTTTTGCTACAAAGGTGTCACTGATAAAAGATAAGAGGTGAAATTTCTGGTCAAAATTGACAAAGCAGTTTCTACACTATTATAATCCTGAATTAAGCACAAGCAGAACTTGAACTTAAGGTTTCTGTATCTCTGACAAGTGGTCAAGTCACTGACACTTTATCTGTGCACGCATACCGATGCTCTCTCACACACACATGCTTTCCTGTTCAGGATTTTTTAACTGTGAAAATGTACATGGAAAGCGGATTTGATACCATAGAGAAGTTTTGTATTTTCAGGGCAGGTTTGGGTTGGGGGGTGATTGGGGGTTTTTGTGGTTTGGGTTGGGGAGTGGAGCTGATTCTGATGAAAAGGTGGAATCTTTGCAAAGTTCTCACAAAAGGGAACTGGGGAAAAGCCCTAATATTGGAGGAGCTAGTCATCCCACAAGAAGCTGCCACTGCCCAAAGCTCCGATTTGCCAACTTCTGCCTAGTTAGTGGACTAACAAATAGTCTGAAGGACAAATCAGAGGGAATTCTGGCATATTTCAAAAAAAATTAATATCTTGAAGTCATGCCATCCAAGCTGATCATTGTTGAAATCAAGCCCTTTTCCTTCATATGTTACATTTTTGACAACTTGGCAAATTCCAGTCAAGTAATTTTTCATTAAAAATAGTGGTCAAGGTCCTTTGAGAATTAGTAACGATTTAAGAAAAGTAACCTTTTTATTCACTGACTCATCTTCCATTCCTGCTTCTTGCCATGAATCTATATACATCTGCAAATGTTACTTCTTGGGAGAGTAGCATGGGGACAACCTTTCAGCTACACGCAATGCTATAAAAAGGATGGAAGAGGAGCCAGGACAGTATTAAGTGGATCCCAGCTGAATGAGACATCGATCCCCAGATTGCCATTTGAGAATTGCCATTTAAGAGAATATCCAAGCTGCAGCTGCATCCTTTGAACTCGTAACACTATGGAAAATATTCCAGGCTCCTCCAAGACTACAAAAGTAACAAGAGGTCTATATGATCTATTTACTCTTTGGTCTGATTTACAGAAATAGCTTTTGACAGGAGGCAAGTTGATAATAAAAAGTGAAGCTTTCCCACTCCTCTTTTAAGAGCATCTTCAGATGTTGTCTCTCTCTTCTCCCCCCATTAAGTGATAGATCTAAAGACTAAAAAGGAACTGAAGAAGTGGCAAGATCTAACGCCTGTTGGACTAAATACGTAAATTATGAAATCAAGTCTCAGAACTGGGAGACCTTAAGTCAAAGTACTGGTAAATCAAGAAAGTGATGAAAGCAGCATTCACCATTAGAAAGGGTGCTGATTTTATCTGTGACATTTCTAGCCCTCAGAAGTCTACAATATTTTTCATATAAGATCAAAGAAAATGCATTAATATTTGCATATTTGCTGTATATTTCCCCCCTTCTATTAGCATCTCTCTCACTCCCTAACTTCAAACACTGGATAGTACTGAAATCTTTAGTTTAAAAGAAACAAAAACCCCTCCACTTCAGATAACTGAAATGCATATTGATATTAATGGGAATCATTTGATTCCTTCCTGTGACAAAATAAAAATCAGACATTTTCTGGAAAAGAAGCATCTTTAATCTCCCAGGTGAAACATGAAAGTAGGGAAGTGTGATTTCTTAATGAAAGCCTTTTTGTTATTCTCACATTTTTCTGCATGCAATTTTTGCAGTGTTTGTTTGTATAACTATGAATTGGCTTATGCTGTATGAATTTCTTAACCAAGCATTTTGCTTATATTGTAATAAAATTTTATTATAATTAAAAAGAACTTGTCATTTAAATATTTTCTGCATGATTGGCATTAAAGCATCCAATGTGAGGAATTAATGACGGTATTGAATTAAATGTGTCAAATGCATCCAATTTTTAAAACCTCGGCACAACAAACAAAGCACAGAAGTTATTTTGTTGGCATAAATGATGTTCAAAAGCTTAAAGCTGTCTTACTGTAAGGTGGGTTTTAAGATCTGAGGTAGGGTTACTCTTTATAGTATCTTGACTCCATAATAAACCTGCTCCTTTTATTGAGTTGATGTTTACATTTTCCTGTTCGTTCAGAATGAACAAAACCTGGGATGTGTCCTGCAACCATTTGTGAATGCAAGTGGCTCTGTGTCTATGACTTCAGTTGCTTACCTCTGCTTTACAAAAACGAAGAGGTCTTTACCAGTCTAACTATACAACTCAGTTGCATTCAAGTCCTTAGTGAGGCTGCACTAACACACAACAGTGACCCCACTTCTCTGCCCAGCCTGGCTTTCCTGCAGAAAAAAAAAAAAAAAAAAAACAAACAAAAAACAAAAAACCACAACCCTTACAGCCCCATTCAGCAAAACCAGAGCACTATCTAACGATCAAGTACGAGTCCTACATTTGCAAGTTATGTAGAAGTATCACAAGCGTAACAGAGAGAGTCATACACAGAGGGAAAACAGTATGATTTCTGAAAGGAAGCACACCTGCAAAAAACTTCAGTTCTGGTCCACATAGGTTATTAATTTCTGAGTGTTACTGAAAATCCTCCCAAAGATGGGTTGCAGAATTAAAATAATTTTTTATTGATTTAAATCAAACTCCGTGAGAACAGTCAGGCTTTTTACTTGGTCAGCTAGTTTCTGCCCGTCAGAATAACGATTCATATTATTTGAAGTACTGCCCATTTCTCCTTACTGAAGACCCTCAGCAAGACTATCCACAACGTAGTATTTCATATCTGCTTCTGAAAGGTAAATGATCTCAAACAGAAGGCAAAATTCTCATGACAGAAAATCCAGCCACTTCTTTCCCTTTTTTTACTGTAATATCGCACATCTTTCTTACTGAGAAAAGAATGTACCTAATGTAAGGAGTTAATAATTTACAACTGTCTTATGGGAAGACCAAGGATCAATACTTACCAGTTCACAATCAAAAAAAGGCAAAGGGCTACATTAAGACATTTCCTATATTTTGAACATTTGCTGACCATACCACAGTCATTAACGACTGCAATGCATTGAAATAAAACTACATCGATTGATAACAGAAATAAACATTTTCAGGCTAAACTTATTGGTGGAATTTCTATGCAAATAAGAACAAAAATACACTGCTTTACCCAACTTCAATGACAGATCAAGGAAAGTTCAAGTAGAAGTTTTTCTTTTAAAACTCTATAATTTTTTTTTTTATTGCACCGCCTTTCCAAAAGTATGGATAACAATTAATGCTTCCTGACATTAAGCACACAGGTTAAATGGAAAATCCTATTACATACCTAGGAAAAAATTAGCTGTGGAATAACATAAGACACAGCCTTCAGCTCTTAACAACCTAGGAGGTGTTCTTGTTCAACCATTCAGAAAGTCCAAATTATATATAATTCTACTAAACTTCAACCTTCTCATGAATCTCTCAAGACTTGCTCTCAGGAGACTGGTAAGGAAGCAGGGTCATTGGGTCCCTTTTTGATGTTACAGTAGGGACATCCATGGTAAAGTAAAATAGCTGCCATGACTGATAGTGAAGAAATATAATGGGGACTAATGAAGTACCATATTTTAACGTTCTCATTCCAAATTTGTTAAGCACAGCAAAAAACAGACTATGTTCTTTATATATGAATGTATAAAAACACTGGTGTAGTATTGGAATATTTCCTGTTATTTAATCAGTAAGTAATGTTTCTCTTCTAAAAGTTGATAATCTGTAACTCTTTTCAAACTCCGCATTTAAGACTTATCAGAAGCGTGTCATTCTGCAGGACAGAATTTCTCATTCTATATGACTTTGGCAGACAGATATTCTGCATGCACAGATTTAAGGACACAGCTGTATACAGAAGAAAGTTATGTATAAATATAAGAATGCAGATTTTACACTTTCAAACCTATTTACAGAAAGCTACAGGGGGAAAAAAAAAAACCAACCCAACCTTTCCATCTGCATTATAGGAGTATTGGGCAACGGGAGGATTTAATACATTTATTTAGACGTGTTATTTAACTAACATGCAGCATGAAACAAAAGTCCTGAACAAATAACCTTTTAACCACTCAAAGGTCCTTTAAGGCTACCTACCCTTGCACAGCCATCCAGAACAGGGATGTTGGGCAGGGATCTTGGCAGATGCTTTCACTACAGAAGGGCTTTTAAATTTGAGCGGTGGGTTTCCATGCCTCATGCTGCTGCAGAGCATTGTTATGCTGGAAGGTGTTAATGGTTGCCAGCAAGTATGCCTCTGATCCATGGGAAATCATAGACTTTGCAAGCTGATGTGCATGCTAGCAGCCCTTTGTTCAGAGAAATTAAGATCTTTAATAGAGTAAAACAGCTGAAACAACAGAAAGCCATGTGGGAAGGCCCAGGGGATTGATTGAAAATGTTGGCTCCTGTATTGACAGGAGGTAGATGTGTTGGTACATGTAAAGCAGAAAAACACCAGGATGCCAGAAAAACAGTTGTAGGCTCGGCCTTGAGAACAGAAACAGACCTCCTTGGGTGCAGGACTGAATGGAAAAATAAGTTTAAAAGTTTGAATTAAGAAAACTGTCCATTATTATTCATTTCTGCTGCATTTAGGAAAAGAGTATAATTGACTGCAAATGACTAGGGACACTCCAAAGAAATGCCTGACAAATATAAGCAGTTTCTCCTTCCCCAGAAACAAACCATTAGAGCCTAGCTAATAGTAGCAAGGAGCTGAAAACAGTTTACAGTGTTCAGCTCACAAAGAAAGAATTAATTTCTTTAAGAGATAGAGGGATGGTTCCATTTCCCATTGCGAACACCAGCCACAACTGCTTGCTTGAAAAGCTGAAACCACTTTATTTTTGATGGTTGCTCCCACAGTGCAAGCTTCTGCCTGGAGCAGTCAGTCTGCTTTCAGAGATAAAATGGCTATGGTGCGGCCCATGAGCTTCCCACGGGCCCACAGGACAAGCACATCGGTCCTCTTCACCTGGCAAGCATCTACGCCACAGAGGTGCCACAGGGTGGGCGGCCGCATCCAGTCCACCATTAGTCACACCCCTGGTACCAGGAACTTGGAGGAGATTTTTAAGGACCCTTTGCAACTGCCTGTACACTACATCAGCCTCTACAGACAGTCAATACTCCGAATCACATGAGAATGCATCTTTCTTGAGCTCTGGAGTGTCTCTCTCAGCCCACTCACTAAGCAGTCCATTTTCAGCTCTTAGTGGTCTGTTTGGCACCATCAGTGTTGCTGGTGACCAGGCACAGGCCCAGATATGGACTGTGAATTGTTCCGCTTCTTTGCATTTCAAAAGCAAAGGTCAATCTGGGTGCGAGGCATGGTGAATAGACTTTAGACAGCACAGATAGTTCAAGCAAAAAGAGAGGTCTCATTTATGTATGCTCTTGGACAACCCAACAGTACAAAAACAATAAATTAAAAAAACCAACAAAACACCAAAAAAACCAGAAAGCTGGGTAGCCACTTTTACTTACAACTTCCTGAGGGACCTAGGCATTCACCAGAGTCAGTATTACAGCAATCAGCTTGAACGTGTAACGTGTAGTAGGTACAGCTAGTTCTGCATCTTTCCAAGCCTCCAACACATGCTTGAGAATGCAGGCAGGCAACTGTAGACACCCATTGCCGACTGATTAAATCCAACAAGCAGCCTCTTGACTCAGGTACGTGGATACTACACACGTCGACAGGCTGTTGCCTCACACCACAATATGATTTATAAATTGTAATGAAGATGGCTTGTTCCTAAATCAAGTCCTACTGAAGGCATTTTCTATGTATGATTTAGGTGTTTGCGGACAGATTTAGGAAAAATTTTCAAAAGGAAGCGGGCCTCAACCTTCTGAGGTACTTTCATAAATACAAGTATGGGCACAATGCTTCAGAACATAAATAAGCCACGGCAACTCGGCCTTTCAAATCCATGTTGTCATTTAAAACCATTGGGTCCTAAACAGGAATAAGTTACTACATTTTTTTCAAAGTTGTTTCCCATGGATCTAACATATTATGTTTCTCTCTACTACTGTCACATGAAATACTAAAAACAGTAGCAACTAACAGTTAAACACTAAGCATATACATTTGTGCTGTAGTTATTCATACTTGATATGACCGTAACCATAATGTCTAATCTAATGCCAGACAATTAATTTGATGTTCAAAAACTTTACTTCTCCGTGGTTAGACTCACTGCAAAAAGGGAGGAGAGGAAAGAAAAGACACTGGTAAACCTTACACTGGGTGTATTGTGGACAGCACAAGAACATGTTTATTTTTGTTATTCCTTCTGGTGCTCATTATAAGCACCACACTTTTGGATGAATTATGGCCAAAGTGTCTAGCTATCAATAAAACATGGGGTTTACTGAGTCTGCAGCAACATGAGACATAAGTGCAGTAATCTCCTGTTTACTGATGGCATGTTATGTGACATTATTTTTATTCAACACTGACTATTGGAAAATTAAAACAACTTTGATCACTTTTGGAGATTCTGGGCTAAGATTTCCATTTGTAACTATCAATTATTTAAAGAATAGTTTTAAAGGGTTCTTAAAGCTTTTTAAAAAATTACAGTAATTTAAGCAGCAACGGCAAATGATTACAAGTCTTAAGCCTCATATGAAATAAAAAGTCTGTATAAAATAGTCACATTGCCATCTACTGACAGCTCTTTATAAAAAGGCTAACTTTTTCATTAGCTGCCTGACTATATACTTAATGCTCTCCCTCTTGACACACAGTAGTACAAAAAATTAGGAATGTACAATATACATTGTTCAATACATCCCACTGCAATAATCCTGCTTCTCTTCGAATCCATTCCTATCCATTCAGGCTTTCACAGTTATATACTGCAATTAGATACGTTTATTAATGGCATTATTGCACTGTATTTCATAGGAGGTAAAACTGTTTTCAAGAAAGTAGCTACAGAAGGGTATGTTAATAAATCTGTGCTACAATCACAGTACATAGGGACTTGCTAATAGGATTTCTGTAATAACAGCATTTATCCCACTGCACATTTTATAAAACCAACCACTGTTAAGCACAGTATTGTTATTTTACTACGTGAAAAACAGGATTTCATGTTAAGGACATATTATATAGACTAAAACAGCAGCATCATTGATACATCTGTGTATTAAAAAAAGCTTTTGTCTCATATTTGTACTGAAATACATTTTAGCCTGAGCCTTAATGTCCTAGTTATTACAGCAGAAACACGTAATTGCACTTTAAAACTGAATCTAGGCCTCACGTCAGTTCTACCTTACTGCATCACAGGTCAGTGGATCCTAAAACTGACCTGTAAATGAAATAATGCAAAGCTTTTTCATGAAAGCAAATATACCAAGCTGGGATGTTCTCACCGTTACCCAACCAGTGCTATTAATCTTCTGCACAAACTTGAAGGCCACCCTTAGCTTCTCACTGCTTAATTCCCTGCTAACAATTTTTGCATGCTCTCTGGTCCACGGCATATGGTGATTTTTCTTCACCCTTGCCTCCCAATTTTAATATTAAAGTTTGAAAGAAGAAAAAAAGAACTAAAGTAGTGACTTGTCAGGTACTGTATAACCTACAGTATTTGTGTCCCATTTTTCATACCTCCAAATTTGCCCTTCATAAAAGAGTTTCTAAAGCTCTAAATTGTCTTTAGGGCTTCAGTTACTGTCATTTCTTACACTCATTTGAACATACTCCAGCATTTTACCTTTAGCGACTAATTATCTTGGCATACAGAACTGCCCAGAGATGGGGATACCCTAAAGAACACAAGGCATTATAATACCCTGTTGAGAAACTTTACACCAGTAATCTTCATGTGCCTTCTAAGGGCTGGCTCCTGGGCCAACCAAGATAGTAAAGAAACCTACCTCCACGTAGCACAGTAGCTCAGGATCACAAATTAATCCAGCTGCCATTCACCGCTCCGGAAGTGTGGTCCTTGCCTAATTAGTCAACAAAAGCAATGCTTTTTAGACAACCATTTAAAGTATCAGCTAAAACAAAGGAGTACCTCACCTACATCCCAGTTACTTTTAAAGTATCAGGAGACCAATAAGCAGACAGAAGCATACAATAAGCTAGAGCGAGAATTTACAGAGATGTAGCTATTGACCATTAATTCCTTTTGTGCTCTGAAAATTAAATAATCTAAAAGCATCCACAGAAAGATCCAACAGGAAATCTGTTGAATAGCTTACCCATGGTGAAACAGGGCACAAGCATTCTCAGACCTCACAGTATCCTGAAATCCTTTCTGGATGTCATTTCTTAGGACTAGTATATGTTTATTGTGCATAACCTAGCATACCCAAGTATTTTATTTGGCCTCCTTTTCTAGTTACCCAACTGCTTCAATCTTTTTAGAGCTATTGAGCCATATCTAATTATCACTCGCTCACTGATATATCTGTAATAACTAGAATAACTAAATGTCAAGATAGAATTATTAGTATGCGCACAGTATGAAGAGGAAGGCAGGCCACTGCAAGGTAATACTGTGTTTGGCTGAAATTCATTTTGTTTACAGATAAATAAACCAACTGCCAGATTTACCACTCTGCATCTTTCCATTCTGTCTTCTCATCCAAGGGTTGCTGGCAATAGCATCACCCTGAAGTCACCCTGACATGAAGCTCTTGCAATTCAATGAGCGCAGAATAAACTATGAAAGTCACACTCTTCTCCCCTCGTAAACACTGCAGGTTTTTTAGCAAACCACTATACAGAGCAAATAGAAATACACTGCACAAAATTCATAAAATTTCCCATTGCAATCATTTAAAGACTGCTTTGATGAAACTTGAATGGAGATCAACACTTTAGGAACAAAATAGTTTCCCTGAATAACAAAGCAAAATCAAAGCTGGCATTTGTTTCCAGAATAAGATACCTGCTATCCTAAAACTCAAGGTCAGCATCAAAGCTCACAAGTTTACCTTAAATATAACCATCCTCTCAACTTCTCTAGAATGAGGATAAAAGCATTTTCACTACTGAGGCAACCAGAAAAACCAACTTTTGAATTTAAATGCAAATATATTTTGAGCAAACCCCATATAATCCTAGTGGGAAAACTAGAATCATTTGTTTCACTTGGATTGTGACTGAAAAGCACAGGAAGATAAAATATGAAAACACAGGAGATGTGTAGTATTTCTTCCCTTAGAGAGTTCAAATATGTATTTCACAACAGGTGTTGAAGGGGTTTTGATGGCACTTGTTTGTTTGTTTTTTTAAACAGTGTATTGGTTTAGCTCTCAGAAATAAAACAGCTGAAGTAGTGGAAACCTCTTAGCCAAAGACAAACACTACCTGTTGGCTGTATGGGTTTCCTAAGCCGAACCACCCAAAACTGAGCTACTCCTCAAGCTCAGGCTCTGCTCTCCATATGAGAGGATGATCAGCTGAAACGGCCAAGAATATCCAAAGAATGCAAACAATCAACTAGTGCCGTTCAGAAGTGAATTTACTATGTTTGCGATGCAGAGATCATACAGCAACGATAAATTATTGCTTTAACATTGTAACAGCATCTCTTGCGCACACAGCCTGCGGGACTAAGATCTGGCCTTTGATCTAAATCACTCACATTGAGCAGAACAAGGTAATCTGAATACCTGTAGGACTCATTTGCACAGCTTTAGAGAAGCTGTAAAAAAACCATACTCTCAAAGAATCATTGTTGTGGTTTTGAGGTTTTTTTTGGAGGGGGCGGGGGAGGGGGATAGGGTGTTTTGTTTTGCTTCAACAAGTCAGAATGAAAAAGTCCATCGAAGGAAGAACTTGCAAGCTGGTATATTTATTTTATGTTTTGCACTGTTTGTTTGCCACAGATAAATACATCCAAATGTACTTACTTAAAAAGCATGGCTGAACGAGGGAAGAAAACAGTTAACGATGGTGGACACAAACTTCTGTGACTGATATGAGAGAACCTTTCTTACACATTTCATTTTAGAACCACCACCGTATACTTAAAAAACAGCAAATTCCATGGTGTCAGAAGTGTCACTTCTGCAGTGCAGAAGGTCATGTCATTCAGCACAGCATCCTGGGAGAGCCTCTGAATTAAGAGTTTGGTCTTTCAGTACCTATAACTCATTAAAAACTAATTTCAAAGTCTTAAGGTTTCAAAGCCACCAAGAGCAGAAAGTAGAAGTTTGGAGAGTAGTTAGGAATGGTACAGCCCCAAGGGGCTTGTGTTCCTGCTTTTGAAGAAAACACTTGATCATTGCCCATGCTTAAAATTAAAAATACGAAATACTATTGCAAGATTAAGCCTTAAAGAATAATCTCCATAAAGATGTTCCGAAACTCTTCAAGATATACATAGGTTTTACGTATGCCTCTAACGCCTGAATCTGCATATTCAGAAGCAAGAATCCGAAAGAGGCAAATGATTATTTTTCTTTAAGATGTTCACACACACACACAAAAAAAATATGTAACTCAGCTTTCAGACTCATCCATACTACAGTATGAAATGCCTTTGGCAGTGAACTGAAGGCACAAGTGACAGAATGTGGAGTGTAACTGTCATCCTCAACATCTTATAACACCAGTGGCCAGTGCAAAATATCTTTGAAGGCTGCAGTGGGTGACAAGACACTTTAAGGATAGGAAAATCAAAGTACATTGACTGGTTTATACATTGTCATTGAGTAAACCAAACTTTGTTTGCTTGTAGGGTCAAGATACTTGAATTATATTAAGGGTTCATTAGCACAAATAAGCATTGTCTCTTACAGTGCTATAGGCTGATTTTTCTTTTTGAAGGTCTAAGAAAAAATAAAGCTCTATAGGAAAGCGGCATGTTGGACTGCCAAAAGATCTCAGCACAAACTATGCTCCGATGTCTTTGTTACAACAAAAACACTGCATATTGAGTAGCTAAAGTAATAAAACAAAACTGTTTAGAAAATGTTCTAAAAACTGAAAATTTTCAAGTCCACACATTTTATACATTATTTTCACATATATTGCATATAATACTTGTAATTATTTGAGCACTAATTATGTACTGGGAAAACTGGCCTTATTTTTCACTATAGACCTTGAGCCAGCAAATACCTAATTTTAAGCCTGTGCTTAAGTGCTTAGAAAGCAGTTCCATCTGAAGTACCTAACTCAATTACTGCAGACGCATTCAAGTAAAACATTTTAAACATTTACACATTTTAAGTATGCAAAGACATTCCTAAAGCCTAGAGTAAGGCTAAAAGGCTAAAGTTTGCAATACTATCTTTTAGCAATCTTCTTATGCACCTGGCGTACAGGGCATGAATTTCCTTATTCAGCGAGCACTCCAGACGTACTTATTGCCTTTTGTTGTAAGAGTGTGTCACTCACACTAACAAACTGCTCAAAACCGCAACCGTCTGCAACAGATTATATTGTTAGTTATGCGACCCACTGTTGCCATTCTGAAATCACAAGTTTGACCCAGACCCAAGGAGAGTATCTGCAACAGGTACAAGTAAGGTCCCTCTGCAATCACCACGCTGTAGTGGTTGTACGCTCCCTGAATGAAAACGTGGTAAAAACCTTTTCACCTCACACTTTGTTGCACATAAGTGGCAGAATAATCTACAGCTTATGAGATCTATCCTATTATTTTTATAAATATGTCATGCTAAGTTTAGAGAAAGAGGTGCAATTGTATGACGAAAGTTGCCCTCAAATAATTTACTGCTCGTTTGCTCTAAGACACTGCAGAGCAGGTGAAATAATGTTAAAGGGGTAAGAGAAGGAGTTATAAATGATAAATGGGACAAAATTCACAGCCATTGGTTTACTGCATCAGCTACAGCCTTAGTCATAAAGAGAGGGGAAAATCATTAACAGACATAATTCATCATCCTCTCTTCACTCTGGTACCCAAGTTGTATCAATCACAATTTATTAAAAAACATGAAAAAATACGAATTATGAATACATCCTTTAACAGTGTAGAAAACGTCATGATCATAAACGACTGCTACACAAATCTAAACCCTAACTTTAGAACACTGCATATCTAACAAACCTAAGGTCTAACAAGGTCTATTATTTGTATTACTACACTTTCTCAGCTGCATAGTATACCCAGTGCAAATCTGTAAAGTGTAACCCATCTGCCAACACGGAAATCATGTATCTTACATCTTGAGTGCTTGGAAGCACTGGTAGTCCTTATGACAAGTTTTTAATGAAATAATGTTATGCTTGTCAGCGGAACTGAGAAAAAGAATACGTTAGACTGACATATATCTAATCATCCTGCAAAATGTTGCATCCCAGAAGTGGAGGTGGAGAGTTGTAAAAAGCAGACAGCATAATGTGCTTATTTGTGGTCTTGTCCTGCAATCAGTGAGAGCTAGTGTGTTTCTGCCCAGAGGAATTAAAAACACGGGGGTCTGGATAAGTTTACTGTAAAAGTATCAAATGATTGCCCACAAATATACAACCTGAAAGTGTTTGTTCCCTATTTATTTCTACAAAATTGCAAACAGCTTTGGTTTGTACTGCATTCCAAGCCATGCCAAGAAACACGATGCACAACAAATACGAACCACAGACATGTTTACCCTCTGCCTCTTTATGCTTCCAGATGTCTCAGTTTTATGTGCCAAACCACCTCCTCCTCTTTCAAAATCCTACTTCTAAACTTTTGAAAAGTCTGTTTCCTTCCTACATTATTTTTTTGTCGTGGAATAACACTGTGTTTGGAAGGCATGCTTCAGAAGTACTATTTCCAATCTAAAATTCAACCATACTGTTACAAACAAGAGCTTTTAAGCGTTTAGTAGTAAAAAGAACCCAAATGACAACAATGGCCTGTTAAAATATGGCAGCAATATTGTGATTAATTGTAATTCATAAAAGAAGTATATATGCTGTATACTTCCAAGACAAAGTAGTATGTCTCAGGATGTGATTAGACGCTTTCCTGTATTAACTCAGGAGAGTGCTAGCTAGCAGCTTCTGAAGTCTGACATTTTAAAAATCAGCAGATTCAGATAACTGAAGTGTCTTAAAAGAACCAGCCAAGCATCTTTGTAGGCTGTCAGTGACTTCTGTCACTTTGCTAAAGCTTCAGAAGACTGAATATACCAATAGGACAAGATGGGGCTTTGCAAAATCCCATAGTAATTATTGGAGTGAAACATTGAGAAGAGCAAGAAATTAACTTCTACAAAGTCAATCCTATGCACAGTTATAACTCCTATGTACTGAAATCCAAAAATCAGTGTCTTGTGGTTTATATCAGTCAGAAGCAGAGACTGATGTTTGAATCGGGGTTCTGGTATGAAATGCTTGTTTACAAGAACGTATCAAATTCTGCTTCTTTAAACACAGGAGAAGTGAAGTGAGCTGCGACAATTACCTCTCACAGCACCAGAAATCCTTCATTCATCCTGTTCCAAAAAATTGCCTTGGAAGAACACAACTTGCATGGGCTCAGGTTGCATAAAATATTCCTTCGCCATTTCCAAGTTCTCTTCTTGCATGAGACAGTTCAGCCACACAAACATACCCCTTCGTGTATCAATAATCCACCAAACTTTCTTCACACAGAACATCTGGATTTCTAAATAGCTGGCTTTGTTTTGAATGAAGATACATTTAGTTGTGTCTCACAGCTACCATAAAAAATATGATGGCAATTAACTCCACCAATTCCTACCAGATTAACCCAATTTATGCTATTATATTCTACTTAAAAGGGACTTTGTGGGATAGCACTAAAATTAATGTTCATTGTTTTCAGTGCATTTTATATTAGTCTAATTGACCAGTGTTCCCATTTCTGCATTAAAAAATTGCATCTTTCTAATCAGTGAAGGCACATGTAAAAATTTATTTCTTGAAATGACTTGGCTATAGGTATATTAAAAGCAATTGCTTTTAATCAGGTAACAGAGGCAAAAGACCCCAAGGTTATTTAAATTGAACATGTTGGCAGTGCCGAAGTGCCACGAGCTCAGCTGATGCTCTCCAAAAGAGGTCCAGTTAGTGAAGCTGCAGTGCAGCGGCTCAGGTCTTGCACGTTAATTGTGTCTAATGAACACATAGCTGACTTAGGGAGCAAGAACTGAGCAGCAGTAGTCTTTAACTATCACAAGTTAACTAACTTAGACAACTGGAAGAGAAAGTGATCTGTTTCCACTTCCCACTTCATTTTCTTGTTGCTAGCTCAGTCTCCTTTCGACCTACCTAGAGCAAATTCTGCTGTCACAAGACTCATTCCAAAACAATCCTGGGGCTAGGGATGCTCCTAAAGCCTCTACATTGCGAATGCAGTATTTGAGGGTATCACATAGACATGCAGCCTCAACTAGAAAAATATTTACAGCCAATGCTTAATGATTTTTTTTCTCCCTCCCCACTTGCAGCATCTCTATCGTCTCGAAACAGACATTTTGCCAAGGTCCACTCTCTCCATCCTACATGACAGGGCTCCACATAGTAATAATATGAGAATACGGATCACGTCCATCAATTACAGTAGAAACCCAACCATTAATCCATAAAACTATCCAGTAAGCAGGCTATACTAAAGGTTAGACTGAGACCCATAAATGAGTGATAAAGAATGGAATTCAACTAATTAAACTCTGTGGAACCCACTGCCATTGTGGACACATAAAAACACCAAGTTGAGTAATATTCTACAAAGACTTGAATGCTTGTATGGAAGCGAAAATGCTCAAATATGCAATCGGAAGGAAATCACCAACTGAAAAAAATCTTCAAGGGCCCCAGCAGTGAGAGAAAGATAAAGGTTCTCCCCGAGCCATTCATTTTGGATTATTTGATCCTGTACCATTAAAGACGTGAGTGTCTTGCCTTGCTTTTTGCTTAAGAACTAGGTTTTCTTGTACTAAGTTGTTTACTGCTTCCTGTACTCATCATGGAAAAAACATCTAGCTTGACCATGCTGAGACACTTACCTTTGTGTCTTTCTCTGCTTTCTCAGAAGTTTTGAAAACGCTCCTTTAAAAAGGCTAATCCTGTCTTTACATCCTGCAAGTTTTTGGAACATTTAGTATCCAAAGTATTAACAAAAATAGGACTAAATATAACCAAATTCAGGTATGAGAAAACCATGAAAGACTAAAAGTACATACTGACACTCAGCCAAGAACAGCCCAGGCAAATCCTGAAACCCTACATTTGCCATGTAAGTACATAGTCTATAGCCTCTTAGAAGAAATGGCAAAAATCACATAAGTAATACATATACAGCACATATAAATATGAAAGACAAAATGGAACAGACTATGAGGACAATACGATCACACAGACAGAATACCAGTGTTTCAGAGACTGTCGGTTTTCTAATTTTAAATCAAGCACCACACTGGCACCTTCTGATGTAGGGCTTGAAGCAAAAAAAAAAAAAAAGTAGTAGTGTATAGAGTTCACGTAAGGTTTTCCAAGCATAAAAGACAGCACAGAAGAAGAAATGTGGGAGAAAAGAGCAAAGGAGAGTTCAAGTATGGTACCTTTGAAAGAGTGAATAAGAGACAAACTTATGCAATTTTGAAACAAGTCTGACATTACAATAAAAGGGTTCTCTTTCCACTAAGTGTTTGGCATTTTGACTTTTTATACTTTAACTTTCACAACTTGTTTTTGTTTCCCAAGATCCACCTTCAAAGTAATTTGCTTTTACTGTCCTGGAAAGCATAATGGAACGAGCAATTCCTGCAACTTCCACATTCAGCCACGGCCTCCATGACACCATAGTTTGGGGTGCTTCTCTTTCGAGGAGCTTCTTTTGGTTGTTACATTGAAAAACCTTCACAGCTTTCCACTAAGTGCTGTAAAACTGACACCCTTCTGAGTGAATCCTCAGCTGTCTACAGAAGCTTTAGAACTTTCTGTTGAATAAAAAGGTGATTATCTGCAAGTATTTACTGAGAGGCTGAGTTCAAGCATACATTATAAAACTAAGGAAACGCAAAATGAACCCAAATTGCTAACATCAAAGATTCCAGTTTCCCCTTTTCTGACAGTAGCTCCCAGTGAGAAATAACCTTCGCTGCCAGGTTAGATCTGGAAAGTGGCAGCAATGGGAGGAGGGATGCACATCAAAGCTAATGGCGAGCAGGGCATCTGCATTCCCTTTGAAGTCCTTCTCCATTGTCGTTCTCCAGTCACCCATAAGGGCAAATGAAAAACAGTAAAAGATAGGTGGCATCAAGCCCAGACTGCTAACTTCTGATGCAAAGAAAGAAAATTCTCTGTGGCAAGCACAAACCGAGCTCCATGCTACCAACGCTCCGGGCAGCCTGTGCCAGAGCTTAGCCACCCTCCTTCGGTGCACCTCAATGAAAAGCTGGAACACATTCTTCTGGCCAAGCCCAAGAGACCTTAGCCACCCTGCCACTACACTTGCATGTCATTGATAACAACCTGGAATTCTTCTATATAAGCATTTACACCTGACAGATGACTTGCTTTATTTACCAATTATGGCTCCATGACAGACAATTTATTTGTTCTTAATCTGTATTTGTGCTCAGAAGAACTGAGAGTGGCAAGCTCCTCTGGGGGGGGAGGAGGGGCTTTTCCTGGGGAGTATGGGAGCAAGTGGAGGAAAATAAGGAGGAGTGGAGCCCAGGGTGAGGCAGAAAGTGGTAAAGGGGAAGGTAATCAGCCAGAAGCCTGAAGCACACAGAGCTTGCGAGTCTGCTGAGAGTGGCCAGGCTGCCAAGGGTCAGCACCCAGAGAAACCACTGGCCCCAGAAAGCCAGCAAAGGCTGAAATCAACCTTGGAGGGAAAAAAACTGCCTGCAAGAACACAGTTGACAAGGAGGGAGCTGTTTACAAACTCATTTTACTTCTAGTCTCTGTTTCACATCACTTCACGATTTCTCTGTTTAGAGAGTGAGTTATTCCAGTTTATATACTAATAAAACATGGCTTTCAGCTTAAAAGTCTTATTGCCTTCTATGGGATGCTCACTACGTAGGAATAAACAGGTACAGCCCAAAGCTCTGGTTGCCGTGGGTCCTGTCAAAAACACTTTCAGCTTATTTAGTTAAATCGCTCTTATAACATTTTTATTTATGCATAAAAGCATAAACAGGGAAGAGCACTGCATGTCAACTCTTCTTAGTTTTCCTAAAAGGGTAAAACGTTTTAGAAAAGTAAATTCCTTTATACATGCATTCAGCACTTACGTGTTAAATACTGTATATGAACTTTTCTATTGGAAGTTGAGAGCAGAGAGTAAAATAACTCAACTAGATACTACTGACACACCGAAAAAAAACTTGTCACAGCGAGACAATTTTAGATGCCAAAATGGTACCAGCAAAGAAAAAAAAAAAAATGGGTTGCGGAAAACAGCAGCTTGTAGGCCATCTTTTGGAAGCTATTGAAACACAAACCATGCCGAGCTTAATGTTTCAATGAACCTGCGTGAAATAGAATCTGACAGCTTTCTGGTTTTAGTACAATTATCAACAGACACATTCCTGCATACTTCTTGGCTAAGCAAATACTAGTACAACTAGTACAAAAAGGAACATCTGAATATCCCTGGACATAAACATTCAGTGGGCGTTAAAATATAGGTAGGAATTTATATCACAGGAGAATACAACCAAATATTTTAGACAGCCAAACCTACGCACGGATGGTAAAACACAGAAGCAATGGTCACTAGATGACAAGATCTGACAGCCCTCAACTTCTGGCTAGTTACATACAGGTAAAGAAAAGAAGCATACAGTAATTTCTCAGAGTATTTGGAAAAAAAAAAGGGGGTTCATTACATAGATGGTGGACTTCTCAAATGCTTTCTGTACCCCAAGTTATCTTGCTGGACTTGTATGTCTGGCTTTGAAGGAACAGCATGCGTTTTAAAGAAAAATTCAACTTACGGGCTCAGCTGACAGAGGAGATCTATTCCGAATGCAGAAAAGTTGTTGGAAGAATCTGTCAAAAAATATCATGTGTTAAAGACAGAGTTGAAAGACATCAAGCAAACATCCACAAAAGTCTGACTGATGTTGCTCTACAAATATGAACTATTATCAAGGAGCAAGACACGCATGCAGCACAGCGTCCAACCATCAGAACTAAACCAAAGTTCAAAAAAAGTTGCTTGTTTCACTGACATACGTCCTTCACGCAGTTCTGACAGGAGGTGAAGAGCAGTCAACCTGATCTGAAAGGGTGCAGCAAATGATACTTGCCTTTAGTGAACACTTAACTTATGCAGCAGAGAGCAAAAGTCAAAGCACATCTCTGCTGCCATTTGCAGTGAAATCAACAGGCAATGTGAAACTGATCTGAATGCTGAACTGCACTGGGTGAGCGCCACTTGTTCATGCACTAAGTGGATGAAAACAGCCACATTTTTACAGAGGCTGTTCCAGCAACATCACCGTCTCTACAAATATTCCTTCCTGAATGCATTACCTACATTGACTTAGAAATGAATAATAAGTGGTGCATCAGTGGAGTGCTGTTTAGGTCATTCAAGAACAATCAGTAAGTGGCACTGCCACCTACGAGAAAGCAGCGTTACAAAGACCACGTTCATGATGCTAAAAAGAAATAAGGCATCAAAACCATGGAAAAAAATATAAACCGATAGTTGTGTAATATTAAATAAATCTCCGGTTTAGACTTTTGCTCTTTCTTTAGAGTTTGGAAATTCAGAGACATTACGGTTTGATGTCAGGGCAACAGCTCTTCTGTATCTTCCTAACAACCTATAAAACTCCCTCCAAAGACAAGTACTCTAAATTATGAGCAATGACCTCCAGTGGTAATAGAATAGGTTATTCTAGCTGAATATCAGACCTTAAGTGCTAGATCCCTTGGAATGTGGAACGACCAAGAAACTTTCATAGATTTGAATAACATTTTGAGTTTTAAATACAGTGAGATAGCTGGAAAACATAGGTTCAGGATTACCATTGGGATGAGTTCACTTTGGGTTTGCTTACTTTTGGTGGGGAGTTGTTTAATTCTTTTGTTTGTTCTGTGATTTCAAGATCCAGATTAAAGTGTCTCCATGCATAATTTTATGGCAAAGGGACCCAAAAATACATGTGCCTGCACAGTCTACCTTGCAGTATGGAGAAAACTGGAAGAGAGTTGCTTTCTGAAAATGAGCAAAGATGCCCCACTTTTCTCCTTAAAACTTATTTGCGACAATACAGAGGTTGCTGACATATTGAGACGAGGCAGCGTTGTCTCACTCATCCTGCACTTCCTTGTCTACACGTATCTGCTGCCACATGCACCTACTCAGATGGCTGGATACTTTGGCAGCAGCTGTCCTGCCTTTTTTGTTTGACATTTAACGCCACTTAATTCCTGACCAAACTTTTCAGGTTGCATTTTTAAGAGAGGTATAAGCCAACAAAGTGACCACTGGAAGAAGTGCTGCTCCCACACCCTTCAGTCGCTCCTTCCCAACAACATGCTTTCACTCTCTCATTTGCAATGGCTTTGGCAGCATATTAGAATCCTCCATGAGCCAAGAACACCTGACAAGCACAACACAGAAGTAGCTCAACAAAGACGACGGCAAGCTGATACAGCTTACAGAAGGATCAATTTGATACCAGTGTTGACACAAGAGAGGAAGCAGGACCCAGTACCCAGAAACATGAGAAAAGGGAGGACCAAGCAACACTGGGTTTTGTCCACTCAGCTGTTTGCAACAGTGTACACTGGGATAACAGAAGTAACAATATTTAAGGGGAGAGGTGAGGAAGTAATAAACAAATTGATTCAGGGTTTTAGAAGGGGGAAATTTCCTTAAAAACTGAATGTCAGTGACCTGATTTTGGACATAACCGTGCAAAAAGCTGTACCATGAGTGGTAAACTGTGACCAAGGGTAGAAATGAAGAGTTAAAAAGCTTTTCTACCATTTAAAATGTTCAAGCAACTCAAGAAAAAGTTGCCTGGATCACCAAGCATCCTAAAATTCACTTTCATCTTTATCTTGGATAATCTACCTACAAGTTTTTGAGCCAGGTCTCACCTCTTTCTATTACTTGCATGAAAAATTTTAGTCTTCTGAGTCATTACTGTCTAAAACAACAACCACCAACCTTAGCCACGTAACATAATAGCATATTTATGCTAATAATTCAGGCTAATAAATACATAAGCCACGGAGGATGAGGATGAGTTGGATGATTCTCTCCCATTCTATCTCTGCTTAGCATGAAGGTCTTCAGCAATCCATGACTATCGCTGGTATTTTCCCACTGCTTCAGTTCCAGTTTGCGAAACCAAACTTGGCAAAACTGATTTTCTTAAGCCTTAGTTTACCACTGCTTTAAACTATTTCCATACCAACAGCTCCACATCAGCATTTAATGGCTCATGTAATGACCGCCCTACCTACTAAGAATATTTTGGGGACTGTTTTAAGTCAGATATACATTGGCAGACACTTCTGTTGCAGCTAAGTTTGTAAACCTGCAAAACTTCAATGTATTAGGGTGTCCAGATAGTCAACATTCCCGAAATCCCTGGTCATTTTATAAAAAAATAAACAGGAAATATTCCTTCATTGCAAACGAATAACATGATGAAAACTATTCCCATTGCAATTATGTTGAAATTTAGACTGGATTTGATATGCTGGTACAATAAACATGGTAACTAATGAAGTAAGTATGAACAAATGTCAGATTAGAACAGCAATAAAAATAGCTAGAATTTATGTCCTGAAAATCATTTGTAGAAGAATAACTAATACTAATGCATGTTATTATTAACCATTTTTGGTAATGAAACTATCAATAATATTTAGAGACTTCATTCCAATAATAACACTTCATAAAAATTGGAAAGCAAAAATTGACCAGCGCATCAGTTTTCTAATTTACGATTATCTGAATAAGCATAATTTTAGTTGTATCCTATCAGTCAGAATAAAAATTTCCAAGAAAACGGGTGACTTTTATCACCCAAAGCAGAACTTTTGTGCATTTGATGAAAGCTGTTTGTGATTAATTTGGTACATATAATTAGAAGGAAATACAGGCAGCTACCAAAATATGGATTGTTTCGTAAGCATAGAAAGCAAACCAGAGACTTATAACATTAACATACTGAAACAGCGAAAGCTTTCTCTTATATTGGATTCGGACGTTCTCCACAGAACATGAAGCCTCCAAATACTGTAACATAGTCACGTACAAAGCAAGCAACCAGTAGAATTTGATATCTACAACTTCTCACACATCCTCAATTCCTAACAAAACAATACTTTAAAAGTCCTTGCTTAAAACAAAGTCCAGAATTTGCATGCTCTGGTAAACTAATGTAGCCATAGAAATTGAGCCCTTCCCTGTAATTTATCTTCAACATTGCAGTTTATACAGAAGCAAAGAAAAATATCAGCACAGAAAATTTATTTCATCTGCAGTAGGTATTCTTCCAATCAACAGATTTGGTAATGATTCCATATTTAGGATAAGAGCTTTTCCAGGGGGATTTGTTTTAATATCTTCAACATTTTAGGGAAAGGAGGATTATTATTTTAACATGAGGTGAAACATCTTTCAGTTCTTACAGTCAACTGTCCTCATCATGGTGCCACTTGAACACTATTTTAAAATGTTTGCTTTGCCATTAATGAAATCAGGAAGATAGTGTTTATAATCTTCCTTTGAACTATTGATTAAAATACATACATAAATAGATATATATTTATATATGGGAGCATTTGATGGTTTTGATCTACACTCTTGACACTTCGACTCCACTTTACTTTGAAGATGGTTCAAAAAAGAAATATCTAGCGTATGCTCCAGTACCATTATTTGCATAGGAGATGCAGAACTACTATCAAAATATGTCATCCTCATACAAAGGGAGACAATTGTTTTAAATTCAGACTTTCACACAAAATGATAGCAATCAAGTGTTGTAAGGTCCCTTAGGCTGCACTGAATTTTTCATGTCATAGAATCCGTTAAATCTGACAATTCATTGTTTTCCAAAAACATTTTAAGAGGTAAGCCAAGTGGCAATGGTAATACAGGAGCAAATAGTTAAAGTCTTCCCAACTACTAACTTAATGTTCAGTTATTTTCACATACTAAATATACAAATCTATGCATAAGTTCAGATTTTTCTCTAGCACCCGACTCCAGTGCCCAAATGAAAGATTACTCACATATTTGTGTTTGCTTTTTCATAAGCTGCAGTGTTCAATAAGCTGCATCCCTAAGAACTGCAACCACTGTTTCTGAAAAGCCAACAAGCAAGCCTGACCTCCAACCACTGCCATAAGCTTTCAAAAATGTGATGCGCACATTAAAAAGCTGCCTTCTGATAAAACGGACCTTGCCTGCCACTGCTTGAACTGTTTTTAGTGCTAAAACCAGATCTGATATCTGGTCAGCATGAAGTGATTGTGACCTTGTATTCATGAAAACAATTCTGCTGCATAAAAAAAACAACAAAAAAACTTGGTGAATTACTATCCTTTACCTCTGCACATTTGTTGTATCTGACAAGAATAAGTACGTAACAACAAGGAAAAAAATCCAAATGCCTTATAGCTGTATGAAAATATGAAACTGAAGTCAAATCGCTGAAAACTCATTGCAAATCCCCTGCAGGACAGGCTTGTTGGAGCAGTGGGGTGGGGGAAGACTTGATTGTAAAGACCAGCAAGAAAAGAGTTTACACAAGAGTCGAGTCTATCTCAAAGCTTCCAAGACCGTGCTGCAGAACTACTCTGTAACACACCCACTGCCACGTGCTGAGGTATAACCTTTACTATGTGTTCCTGAAGATTAAGACTCAAAGAGGGACAACATCGATTAACGAAAGACTTTGTTGACAGTTTCACTTTTGTAAGACAGCTGTCTTCAGATGTTGTTCAAAGGCTTTGCAAGGAAAAACTTAAATCTTCATTTAATGTTCTTTAATAGTACATTTACTTGGCACTATTTCTAATTTATTTTTTTACATCCCTATTTCCCTTCCGTCTTTCTCCAGCTAAACAAAATTCCCAATTTATACATACGCACGTAGACCATTTATCTCAGACATGGGCTTTTTTCTTCCCCCCCCCTCACAAATGCTGTGTGGAAAATTCTTCTAATGACCCACCACAGTAAAAGCAGAGGTAAAGCAAGCCTGTTTTCTCATAGCACGTGCCCGAGCAGTTCTGAGGACAGCAGTGTCAGATCCTTTACAGCCGCTGAGAACTACAAGGCAGTTGTGAATCAGTAACTGTACAGCATCCCTGAGCACAGATCAGTTAAATCTATTTCATTTCAAGCTAACCTACACTATGAAACATGTAATTGGTTACGCCTTTTGCATTATTTCTAATCTAGCTCAGATTTGCATTGTAAACAAATCAATTTGCCACTTTAATTGTTTAGCTCTGAGTCAACGTACAGGGCTGAGAGGGCAGGCAAAACATAATAAATGGCTCCGTGTCCGGGTTTTATCACAGAGAGCTGAACTAAATAACTTATGAGCCCAGTCAGTTCTATTGAGTTATGAACTACCTCTTTCTCCAGAGTAAATTAAAATTCTTATTGCATACAAAAAGCCTAGTGAACATATTTTATTACTGTTGCAGCGAAGTGCAGAAATAACGGAGGTAGAGCTAAGGTAAATATATAACCTGATGCCTCTCCGGTGGATTGTTTGCTAAACCTTGTAATTTTATGCACTGTGTTTGAATGTTGTATTTTCTGCCTGTGTATTCAGAAGGCTCAGTAGAAAAACATAAGTCGCTGGGACATGGCAAAATGAAAGCTTTGTGATGACAGAAGAAGCTACTCTAAACAGAGAATATGTCCTAAGAGCAATGACAATTTTCTGCTACATTTTCCAACAAGCAATCTCATCCCAGTTCAGGAACAATGGGTATTTTAGTTAGAATTTGGGAAAAGAGCAAAGAACATAAAGAAACAGAAACTAAGTAAATGGGAGAATTATAGAGTTTAGATAAAATGGAAGCTGGCATTTATTCCATAGCACAAATTCCTAGGTTTCGAAATATACACTTAACTATAATAGTACATACGTACGACAGAGGAATACGGACTTTAAATTATTACTAGAGAGCAAGGCCAAAATCCCTAAATGGCATAAACACACACAGAAGGGCACGATTGTCATATGCAGTATGAGGGTGAGCTAAGAAAGGTGACTGCACCATTCTGAAGGTACAGGCCAGCAACAGGTTAAAACTCATCCCCCTAGTGGCAAAATTCTTACTAATTTCAGCAGGTCTAGGACTCCACAAGGAAGACAGATTTTGCAATAATTGAAATACATGGACTGAGCGATACAGAGACAGAACAAGCATGAAACGTTACCACTTGCCAACTAAAACTTTGAACACAAAAGAACATATTCCAACGCATTTATTTTTCTGCAATGATTAGATGAACCTGCACCCATCCCCATGCATAAATAACAAAATACATCTTAAAGTTACCAGTTCAGAAATTCAACCCAAGTGAAAGACAGAAGTGCCGATTTGAATCTGCAAAGGGGCAAGACTCGTACTCATCTCACAAGTTAAATATTCAACACAGATCTTGGCAATAACTGGACAGGATTTCGAGTCTCATCTTTGAGGATAGCTCTTGTGAAAAACATTGCAGTAGTGTGACTAATGGGACTCTGAAAGACAGATCACGATGTCAATTCGAACGGAGCAACAGAAAATAAGTTACTCTCTGTAGATGACTTCAAAAAATGACTAAACTGATCAAGAAGAATGCATATTAAATAAAAATATTAAAGCTACATGAGAAATCAGGTTCTACTACATAACTGCAGAGCATACTTAAAAGATTTTTGCAAGTGAAGTAAATAAAAAGACAAATACATTTTGCATACGGAATAAACCCAAGTAAGCCTCAATAGGAAAGAATATAACAGAGGCCATCTTACAGAAAACGTCAGCATTTAAGGAATTGAAAGCTTGCTCAATTAAGGAGAATATAAAAGCCTATACAACAGAGGACCACCAACCTAAAATGAAAATTAAGAGAACTAAAAAGGGATTTGAGGAATGCCTTGTAAAAAGCTTTTAAACAGAGTAAAATGTTTGAAAATACATCAAAGAAAGAAGCAGAGGAGGAATTCAGAGGGACAGTTTGCCAATAAGGTGTGTGAAGTGTACTTGAGTTGGCCATGCCATAGCGGAGAGGCTCAGTGACTGTTTTGCACTTGCTGAAGACGTCGGGGAGATTTCTCACACTCAGCTTACTCCTTGGGCAGGAAAGGTCAGAGGAGCTGTATCAGCTTGGTGTAAACAAACAGTATTAAACTGTTTAATTTACTACTCAGGAAGAACCCAAGACCTACACACCTCTGAATCTGACTTCCATCCTGTTAAGACAGTGAATTGTATGATATGAATAAGATGAGTTTATCCAGAAAAAGTCAGCATGTCTTCAAGTCCTGCCTCACTCATGTGCTGAATGTCTTCAAGGGTATCAACAAGCAGGAGGTTGAAGATCATCCACCAAATGCAACATGCCTGAATTTTCAAAAAGTGTATGAAAAGTTTCTACACGAAAGGTTATTTAAGAATCTCAAGTACCATAGGATTGTAGGCTAGCTTCTTTTACAGACTGAAATCTAGTTCAAGACCAAGAAGCAAAAGGTGGCTTTAACTGGTCATTTTTCAGGATGGAAAAAAAGTAGGAGGTGGGTTCCCTGCAGATCATTGCTAGGACTGTTTCTATTCAGCTACAGTTAATAAAATCTACATTAATTTAAATGATCTGTTCCAACTCGTCAGTGGCCAGTTTATCCAGAAAGATTTTATCATCATCAGTATATCCAGAAAGTATTTAAACAGGGAAACTAAACCCTTTCAGCTAGTCCGTCTGCCAGTGGCAAGGAATGCCAGCAGAACCATTGCAAACACAAGTGGGGAAAAAAGCAGGAAATCAGTTCATCATAGAGGCACGTGTTCAGGGAAAATAGTCTAAGTCATAGTTACATGCTGCTTACCTCAGAAACGGGAGTCAAAACTCAGAAGGGAGATCTCAAAGTCATCCTTGCCAAATTGTTCTTTCCAGACAAACTGGCTTAAAAAACTAGAGACACACTGGGCATTATTATACATGGTGCAGAGAACAAAAGAAAGGGATACATGTCTTTCCACATCTTAATACAGATTGCAATGCTGGTCAAGGTCAGTTCAGAAGCATGCAGCAGAGCTAGAAAAAGTACAGAGCAGGCAACTATAAAGGTTCAAAGAGTTAAAGAGTGAAAAGGCTGGAGAGAAGTCCCAAGGGAGAGATGAGAAAGATTTACAAAATCATGAAAGCAATATGCTGAACTGCATTTCTCTGGATGTTTGCAACACCACAACTAGGAGGCACTTGGTAAAACTAGAAGGGGATTAATTACAGAAAGATAAAAGAAACTACTTCTTCACACAGTGGATATTAAACTGTTGGGATTTGCTGGTATAGGAGATTGTGGAGAAAGACACTATCAGAAAGCTCAGAAAGGAATTAGACAAATTCATAGACACCAGGTGCATAGATCAAGTCTCAAAGGACTAAAAGGATATAAATTAATACTAAAAAGCAGGGCCTCTGATGTCCCCAAAACAACTCAAAGTGCTGAGCAATGAACTGCAGAAAGTATGCAGGCTCACGCACCTTCCCTAGGTAGCGTCTCTTTCAGTCCTTGCTGGAGACAGGCAAAAAAACTTCTTCCCCAGAAGCAAACACGTTTAGAGAAGCATACTTTGTAAATGAATTTAACTTAAATTCTTCTGCATTTTAATGAAAAGGAGAAAAGATTCTGCAATCCATTTAAGGAATTGGAGCACATACTCTGACACAAAGTCTCATTTCAAATTGGGCATTAGTGATATCATCGACACAGCTGAATCACTTGTGACACCAGACTGGTTGATGTTTGGGTTTTGTGGTGGGTATTTCAGAACAAGGCTCTGCTAGCTTTGACACATCCCACTTCAATGGTGGGATGAGAAAGAGCAACCTTCGCAGGATCTACCGCCCCTCCGCTAAGTGCTTGCATAGTGCTCATCAAACCAAAAGCGAGGAGACATCCCTTCACCAAAAACAGAGAATAATCCACCAATTGTCAAATGGTTATACATGACAGACTCAAACCCACAAACAAACAAAAACCAAAATCCCAACAAAAAAAAATAAAAAAACCACCACAAAACCATGGACAGTTGTTGTAGTCGGAGTCCAACTCAATCAGCCTCACACAGGGCACCAATTGTTGCAGCAAAAACAAACTATCAGGCTGCAACAAGGCTTTACTGTCAGTCAGATTCTACTGTCCGTGCTGTTTCTCCTTCCTCCAGACCACACTGCTCCTCCTCCATCTGACCCACTCTCCCACCATCCTCAGGGCTATTTAACCACTTAGCAGGAACAAGCTACACCTGCACATCGTCCATGTCCATCAACCCACCGCCTTCGAGGCAAGGCCACAGCTGCATGTTATCAGTGTTAATCAGCCCACTGCCTTCACTCCTCTACAGACAGTGACTGACTTTTTTTTTTTTTTGCCTGCTGTTGGTCTCTACAGAATCTAGGACTCCATGAGGCAGGGTTTGACTCGGCACACAGCAGCGCAGCACGCTCTCACAAAGGGATTCAGGCAGAAATCAAGGTGCCCACACAGCCACGTGCACCTCGGGACTGTGGCAGCACAGATAACATCTCGGTTCTGGCAAGGGGTCAGCACTGCCTGGAACCTGCTCATAAAACTGGTCTGAGGAAGTCAGTCTGTAAATGAAGCCCAAGAATAAGCCCTCACTACAGACTTACTACATATTTTTAATCAGCCTGCGGTCTTTCTTCTTTCACAGAAACAAAAAGAGGATACAGCTTTCCCTCTCCCGAAGCAGCTAGGTAGTTGGGAAAGTAGCTCGTGTATACAATCACCTTGTGTCTGCTTACTCAGGAAAAATAGTGCTGTGCTTTCAACACCGCAGTCATCTAGGACTGCAAAGCCCACTCTCTACCAATCATTTAGGTCACTCCGTTTTGGCTTTGAAATTCTCCATGAATCTACCCCTGTTGAGCTGTTTCCTCAATCTTATTAGCTCATCCACAAAGTCACATTAGCCATGCCTGTATGAATTACTGCAGTGCTTCCTAAGAGCTGGAGTAGAGGAAGCAGAGATATTCCTTCAAAAATCCCAGATGCAGCATCCATGGGAAAAATAAATAATTATCTCAATAAGGAAGAATTTCAATTCAATCAGTTTCTATTCAGCCCTTGCTCAGAAAAATTCAGTCTTAAGTAGCAAGCCAACTCCAGGAAATGCTAAGCAATAAGCAGGGATTACACTCTCTCATAAGACACTTTTCAGTTCTCAGGTGGCCCATTAGTCATTCCTCCCAAGCCAAGATTTCATATTTAACTATTTTGAAAAGATCAAAGCAGAAGTTCCTTCATCATTTCCATCTTGATAGCATTTTGCATACGCTAGCACCACAATTTCAGACCTGGCACAAAATGGGTGTTTCTTCCTTTCCCGTCCTCAATTTCCATTTGGCATTCAGGTTTTTTTCCTTATAGCCACAATTAGGACAAGGGATCAAAAAATGTCACAAAGAGCTGTTGTCCAATCACTGTGCAGCTATTACCACCATATATTGCATTATCAATAAAAGGGGCTAGCAATAACTGTTATTTTTTAAAGGAGAGTCAAATAAGCTCTGTTTATAGTACAGCCAGCAGCAAGATGACTTTACTAATAGGTAACAAATTGCCCCTCTGATTGTAGCCAGCTGTCTAGCGAAAAACTGGAATCAGGCATTGATGTTTTGGAGCGCTTGCTTTTGTAAAACGTTGGCTGGGTACAGCACTATTTATATGCAGCTCTTGTGTGTGCTGCATTCGAGATGAAGTGATGGCTACCATCTTAAAACAGCTGTAAAGTCATCTCTGCCATCAAATCATATAAACTGGGGGTGGGGGTGGTGTGTTTGATTTATTTTTCTTTTAATTAGGACAGTGAAAACTTACAGTCCAAAATAAGCAGGTACGCTAGTCTACCATTTAACATGCCAGTCTTCAGAAAGATTCGGTCAGCTCTTACATTTAATTCTATTCTCCTTCGATTGGCTTATACCAGATCTGCAATGACAGAAACATGGATGCTTTCTGAGGCTTTCCCATCTTGATGTTCATACAGCCTGATAAGGAGGGCTGGTGGCAGGGAAAGGAAAGCAGAACAGAAAGGACACTAACTCACTCCTTGCCACTTTCCAGCAGCTCAAGCTGACTGCATGCTGGCAGACTTTCATTTCCCATGTCTGTAATTGCTTGCCCCAGTTTCATCTTTCTTAGGCCATCCTCTTCCCTGCAGATGCCTAAGCAGAGTTATCAGGTTTGACAGGCAAGTGAAGGGAACAAAAAGCACCAAGTTTGACTTAATATCCACCTGAATGCAGATTTTTATCTATCAGAATTTTTTTTTTTTTTAGATCACATTTTTATCTTTGTTATCTACATAAGACTTGCAGGTGCAGTATCCTCCCTCTCTGGAGCTTCTTCATCCTTTCCTCCTGCAAGGAGATAACAGGTTTACTCCGCCCCCATGCAGCTCTTGGAATTTGCAGTCTGATAAAGGACAAGCCATCCTGCAGCAGCCTCTCATCTAGCAGGCTAGAACTAATGCAGATACACCTTCATCTAGCAGGAGACACAGTAGCTTCTGCATTTTCATGCAGGAGACCAACAAAACAGAGGCAATACACAGTAAACTTATTTGTCTTTCTCCAGCACTCTACTTCAGGCTTTTTTCTGCTTCCCATTACTCACTTATGGAATTTTGCTTTATAATGTAGATACCTTGCACCACTTTCTGAATAAGTACACTAAAAATAATTTTAAAAGCTTTGGGACTGTTCATAGCAGGAATTTCTAGTTTCAGCATATTTATTACATCTGAGGACCAAACCAAGGATATCATTGAGGATCCAGTCAAGCGCATGAGTTAGGGGCACAAGCCTCGACATGAACAGCCCCCTGAAACATGGACACAGTCTCTTAACCACAGCAAAACACCTTTTCTTCAAAAAACGTGTGGTTTGTTGTTTGGTTTTTTGTTGTTTTTTTTTTTAAATAACATGATATGCAGACATATGTCAGTGACATTACAGGCTTAAATCAAAATGAAAGGATAAGATAGCCTGAAGAAGCCTCACTGGTTTAGTAACTGGTGAGGGTCAAAGGGGTTACAGACATGCTGCTGGCTTTCCACACGTATGGCTCATGTTTGCCAGAGGAAGACAACTCCTGGCAAACCACTCACTTTTAATGAACTTCATTTAAGAAAACAACTGCTCTCAGAAAACATGGCCAAAAAACGGGTTGTCTGCTCACATTATTATTTTGGTATTCACAAGTAAGTTGCATGAACTTAGAGCTTCACAGAAAGAAAAGATTTCTTGAGTGAGAAAAGATGGTGACAGTGCTCTGCATCCATGGACCAGACCCTGAGCCCTTGCTTATCTAAATACCCGGCTGCAGCCCACAGATTTCAGTTTGATATTTACTTACTAAACAACTTCCAGGATAAAAGGAGCACAGTTTTGGAGTGCCATAGCACTTCAAACTCCATTGCCCTCTCCTCCTCTTCTTCCCTTTGATGTCATGATATTGCCACCTTTAATATAACAACTCTTTCAGCACTAACAGAGGCCTGGAGTTTAAAGACACTTGGTTTTTTGCATGTCGCAACAAAAAAAAAAAAAAAAAAAAAAAGCTGAAGCACTGAAAAACGCAGACTGGCCCAAGGCTAACCAGCCCCGATGGAGATCAGCTAATGAAAAAGGTCCCTCAAGATGTCACAGATAAGCAGTAATAGTTTTGCATATATTTAAGAAAATACAGACAAAGGCCTAGTTAAGGTACAATTTTAAGGAATGTTCACATTCTTTACAACAGTGACAGTATGTATTTGACCGGAAAATTCCTAGATTTTGTAGTGAATTGGCTAGAGTTCACTAAAACTAAAGAATAAAAAAACAACCCTGTTACTTCTATCGCGTGTTTTACTGGTAGCAGTGAAAGAACAACTAAAGTAAACGTAGTTTAAACCCAATACAGGCCACACACCTCTAAAAAGCAACAGAATATATATGGAGGAGGGGGACAAAAAGGTTAAGAGGCAGCCTTGTGGGCACCTAGGCCAAGGAGGAGGAGGAGGAGCTGCAGGTGCCCAAGCAGGTCATTGCCCTG
This sequence comes from Falco punctatus, assembly GCF_963210335.1. Taxonomy (NCBI): domain Eukaryota; kingdom Metazoa; phylum Chordata; class Aves; order Falconiformes; family Falconidae; genus Falco; species Falco punctatus. The sequence goes on along the minus strand of NC_137580.1, from coordinate 7,940,484 downwards.
CAGCCCCCAGAGAGCACCACGCCAGAGCAGTCATCATACCGCAGCCATGGAGGACCTAAGTTAAGCCTGGAAAAAAGGGGAGGAGAGGGGCTGTTTTAATTTTGTTTTTGCTTTTCACCATCCAAATCTATTTTAATTGGCAATCAATTAATTTTCTCCAAGCAGAGCCTGTTTTCCTGTGCCACTGATTGACAAGTGACTTCCCTATCTCTAGCTCAACCCACGAGCTTTATCATCTTATTTTCTCTCCCTGCCCTGTTGAGGAAGGGGAGCGAGCAAGTAGCTGGGTGGACAGCTGGCCAAGGTCAGCCTACCACAGTGACCGTACGACTGCAACAAGTAATGATTAGGTTTTCCTAAACACCTCTTTCAAACGAGTTACAGATCAATGTGAGAGCTCACAGTCAGTGCTTCTTCCCGTTTCGCTTTAAGGACAAGACAACATGGAAAAAAGGGTCTGGAAGTTCAAGCCATCATTAACAACCAATATACCATCCAAGGGGCAAGGAAACCATCTTTTAGCAGGAACATCTTTTTGTTAAAGGTATATAAAGGATAGTGGTGTTAGTGATGTGCGGTCTGACAGCATTTGAGCTGTTTGACTCCACTTACTCATCACAGATCCTTTACAATTCCACCAATCTTCTGTGTACAACTTATTCTTATATTCACACTAATAATGGAGCCAAACGTGAGCTGGTTTAGGCACTTAAGGAACTTCCTCGCAGCAGTAATATTTGCTATTTACAAAAGGAAGTGCTAAGTGCTACATTGTTAAAAAATAACGACCTTTGTATTGTTATAACATGGGGAAGTACTTGACCATTTAAAACAAAATTATACAACACACCAAGGACTGAAGTTCCGGAAGGTTAGTCATAATTTTAGAGAAGAACTGTGGAGAAGAGGTAAACTTTCACCCATGATTTTACCATCACTGTAAACACTCTGGATAAGCAACCACAACTTAAGAAAGAAAAGGAGAAAGTAATTAATTTGAAAATATCACTACTTTCCCGAGCTTTTGGGGAGATGTTTATCCACACAAAAAGCAACAGGGAAATGTCATGTTTCCCCCACACACAAGAGAGGCAAACATGGAAATAAGGCTTCTGCAACAGTCATTACTACAGACATTTAAATGAAAGAAAGTGAGACTCAGAAGCAGCATAGTATATTGTTTTAATCCTTTCTTTCCTGTTCCGTCCTTCTTTTATTCTTCTTTCCCCCTCCACCACCATCTTCTACAGACTTCTGCCACTTCTCCAACTGACCCTAAAATGGCAAGCGTTTCTAATGGCTTGATGATAAATCTTGTACTCTCCCTGCTCTTGAATTTTGTAGCCCAAGGTTTACGGGAGATTTTACTCGTTAACAGTAATACATCTAATAACAACATCTAATAAACTATAACATCCTTCTAACCTTCGTGCATCAGTAGCTCCTCCTCAAAACTCTGTCACTACCTATCTGCTACCAAGAGACAAGTGACTCCTTGAGATTCATCCACACTGCAATCATCGCACTACAGACACACCTAAACCAGTTATTCACAAGCTAGCTCCAGTTCTGCTAGCAGAGTGGCTGGGATCGGCACAGGAGGCAATACCCAGCTGCACAGGGTCAGGCTGTTAGCTTTCTGCGCTGGCAAAACCCCTCAAGCCTCAAGGTACTTCTTTTTTTTTTTTTTTTTTTTTTTTTTAAGGCAAGCTAAGCATTTCTGCATGAGCAACAGTCACAGTAGGGACTATAATGTAGATACACTCCAAGAAACTGTACCTACAAAGATTTCCCCTCAGAGAAAAAAGCCAATTAATTCCCTAAACCAAAATGGATCCCTGAGGATCTGTGCAGAGGTCAGGAAGTTTTCTCTACTTAAATGCTATCCACAGCACAATAATATCAATAAGGAACAAGTACTCGACAACTGCCAGAGTTTCAGAGGGGTTTGCATGTCATAGCAACAAAGTTCGTAAAACTATTCTAAAAACACGGTCATTAGCAACCCAGCAAAATTTCTGCAGACTGGGAAAGGATGATTGTGTGGAGACCAACTGTTCCACTTCCCTACTGTGGACACTCACACTGGTAGTGCTTTCAAAAGGAGACAGGCTGGAGATGATGACAGAAACATCAGACCTCACCAGTGGGCACCCAGCCTCCTTTACATGGGAGATTTCCGGTAAGTTCTGCTGGAAGGTGCAAAAGGACAAGAGAGGATTTATTCATGTACCAAAAAGAAAAAGTCTGTGCATTCGAACACTTCTTGAGGACATCACACCGGGTCACACTTTAGCAAAAAAGGTATTTTTTGATACCAAAGGAAACAACTATACAGTGTAAAAAAAAAAACCAAAAAACAACCCACCTATACTCCACGTAGCGGTCGTTCTCTGTGTTGCTGGAGCCAGATACTTCAGTTACCACCATATAAATATCATTAAAAAGAATTTTCCACATTCATAGTATGTATAACAAAACTGAAAAAAAGATCGTCTCAATGCAGTACAATACAGAACTAACTACAAAGAAACAATTGTGTTTTTCAGCCTCCTGGGTAGTTAACACTGCTTTTAATTTCATCTCTGTCTTTTCATATTATCAGCTGCAGAAGCTCATGGCCAAGAGTTTGCCTTGGTAATAGCTGACTGTTCTCTTTGATATCATCACTCCTTGCTCTTTATGGACAGGCCAATATTCATTGTGATTAGCAAGGGACAGCCCTGTCTATCCAGATTAGTCATGAATACTTAGCAGTTCACTCCATGCATCATCACTAATTGCTGTAAAAGAAAATGTCTGCATTTCCTTTTTAAACAAAAAGGACCATAATTTTCTCTCTCGGGGAAGACAACAATGCTTTGCTTCTATTCACCACCGTTGGTGAGAATTTGTTTCTATCAGTAATTCCAGGGAATACTACGTTATTGGTCAGCCTCTTTATTCTTTGCCTGAGATTTAAAGTTGCTTGAACCTGTGCTAAAATATTACTTTATTAAAAAAAAAAAAACAACCTCAAAAAGGTATTGTCAGTAACTTATACTTATTCCAGTCACTGAGCCGCATGACCATGCGTTCCTAGATGATGATCCCAAGGAAGATGTAGCGACAAGTCCTCCTACCGTGGGAATGAGTGTGGGTGAGAGTATGTGTGCCTAGTCCTACAAAGACACGAAAATACTATTTCTATTCCTAGTTTAGCTCATCTTCTTAAAAGGAAAAAAACAAACCACCACACATTTAAGCAGGATACAGTTTTATCTTCCCCCATATTTGGACGACTTCTCTGTAAGAAATTTATTTTTTCCTCAAAAGTCACACTCATAAAGTTACCAAATATTTTTCTCATTTTAAGAGACATTTTAAAAATGAGTTGGAGTTTTGGCTTTTGTTGATTTTTGTTTGATTGGGTTTTAACTGATCTGTTATTGAAATGTATGCGTGCTAATCTTCCTGGGTTTGTTTCTGATGGTAACTGACACGTGTAAGGGAAAATGTAGCCTATTTATACTAAGTAAAATAATACTGAGCTGATACCAATTGTGTTTTAAAAGATTATTTCATAAATATGATATTTTAGATCTTCATTCATTAAAATTAAAAAAATATGCAATGTATAAACATTGCATGAATCACGTACATACCATTTTGCCATAGAATAATATTTTTTTCCATCAGAGAATACTTTTTTCCGTCAGATTGTTTTTCCAGCAATGAAAGAAAATTTTATCTGCCAAAAAAGCACTGGTAACTGATACAACCTCCTCCATCAAGGGTTATTTTTCTATAGGGCAGCACTAGAAATCCCATTACTGAAATTAACAAAATGTAGATGGAACAAAACATAGCAGGTGAACAAATATTTTTAGAAGTCATTGCAGAATCATCAAGGATTTTACAGATTCTAGGTTTGACACAATCATGAAGGCAAGGAAATGGGAAGTTTTATACTAGTTTCAACACACATGCCTTTCTGCCACCCTTCCCTTGCCACAGCTGCCAGATATCACGACCATGCCAGCTCTAGCTGGAAACTCCAATGCAGGCTAAAGCTCTTGTTGCTAGGTAGGGCCTGGCGGCCGGAAGATCTCGCGCTGTACGGAAACACAGGGCCCCCCTCCAGATAGCCAACAGCTTTTGATTTATGATGTAAGCAGACGGAAGTGACATTGTAAACCTAGGCTATATAGTGTCACGTCGTTCAGCAATAAACGCCATTTGCCATCCACCACATTGGTGTCTGTGAGCTGATGGACCGAGCGGCCTGGGGTTGGCCGCCGTGCCGTTCCTGAACCAGGTCACCGCGCGCCTGTAAAAAAGGCAACAAGTGGTGCCGAAACCCGGGAAAATCACCTGGAGTCGGGTGAACGGCGGCCGGAGCGGCAGGACCAGCCCGGCGGGGAGGATGCTCCCGGACCAGTCAAGAGGATGGAAGCTCTTGCGAAGGTCGTATTACAACTGCATAAGCAGTGGGGTATTGACTGTAAGCCCAAAGATTTTACTCTCGCAGTTGCGAGACTTTTGGAGCTGGGGGTCATTGACCAGCCGGTGGATATACTCCACCCAGATGTGTGGGACAAATGTTCCCGCGCTTTATGCGATGAAACGATGTCTACTGGTAGTGGGAAAAATCTGAAAGCGTGGGGGAAAGTCGTCCAGGCTCTCCAAAAAGCTAGACACGAGCAGGAGACCTGGAAAGCTTCCAGGGATTGTCTGTTAACCACCCCACGGGTGGGAATTGGGGCGGCTACGCAAACCTCACGCCCCCCGGCTGAGGAGGGTTCCGTGGACCCTCAAAGCCGACAGAAAAGTGACGCGCCCACTCTGCGTCCGAAAGACTCTAGCATCTTCAGCTCGCCCGCAGACTCCTCGGCGAACTCCTTTAGGGGCAAACTGGCTGCAGAGGCCAGGGGTGCTGAGGCGAAAGCCGAGGCTGAAAATACACGGATTGAACCACCACCATATATGCCCCAAGATGTCCCCGAGCAGCAAGAAGAAGGGCGGGCCGAGACCACCCCCGGTGGGAGCAGGGGGGGAGCGCTAGAGTTAACAAGCGCACACAAAGGGGAGGGGGAGGAGAATGGGAAGGAAAAGAGTGATTGGCATGACCAAAAAAGGGAAAAGATCACGAGCGAGGGGCGGAAAGCTAATCAGAATGACCCTCCCCAAAACCGTCCTTATAAGGCAGGCGCCTCCCCAAGCAGAAGGCAGGGCGGGCAAAAAGGGAAAGAACCGCCCGATTACACAAGAAAGGGGAGGGGCCGAAGCCCGACCACATACCACCAACACCCGGAAGAGAGCAGTCAGTCGGACTCTGACTCCGACTCAGACTCTGCATGGGAGACTTGGCTTGCAAATACAAAGACCAAAATATTACCACTCACGGAAAAAGAAAAACATAAGGGGACAGAAATTACTCTCACTGATTGGAAAAAAATACAAATTGCATGTGCCGATTGGGCCCCAACAGACACACTAGCATTCCCGGTCCGAGTGACGGACGGGGGACAGAGGGTTCATTCGCCCTTAAGCCCTAAGGATATACAAGCGATTGTTAAAGCAATAGCAGACAAAGGACTCAATTCGGCCATGGTCTCCACCCTCATAGATGGAGTTTTTGGGGGAGATGATTTGCTCCCGTTCGATATAAAACAGACCTGTAGGTTGATTTTTGACGGGGCAGGGATGATTGTGTTTAAACAAGAATGGGAAGAGAACTGTGCGAGGCAGTTAGCCCGAGTAACCGGAGCGGATCATCCGCTACATGGCTCCAGTCTACAGCGCTTGATGGGTACAGACCCAACAATGATTACCCCCCAAGCATAAGCCCAGGGTCTGCGGGCCCATGAAGTTATGGCAACCACCCGTGCAGCTAGAGAGGCTAGTCGCGTAACCTCTAGAGTTATTGCCAAGCCATCGCCATGGTCCACAATAAAACTAATGAAAATTGTGAGTTTTTATCTGCAGGACCGGATCATCGGACACCCCCGTAACCAGTATACCCTGGTGTCAAGAGAAGACAACGAGTCGACAAGCGGCCTGTCCGCATCTGAGAGCTCTGCACCAGCGGAGTCCAGACAACGGCGATACAGCCCCCACAGGGGGGATCCAGAGCCGGCTAGAAAGGGTCAACATCATGTTTGTAGAACACCAACAACTGCTTTAAAAATGTACTTGATCAGTATTTTCCCCAATTTTCCCTGGCTCTCCCAAGTATCCCAAGCTACACTCCATTACCCCCAGTCGCTTCCTAAGTGCCAATTGCTTAGTGTGCCTTATCTTTATACTCTTTTTTAGAAATACTTTTACTATTTTAGCCTGTTTAGTTAAGCATAGAGGGGGGGGAAATGTTGCTAGGTAGGGCCTGGCGGCCGGAAGATCTCGCGCTGTACGGAAACACAGGGCCCCCCTCCAGATAGCCAACAGCTTTTGATTTATGATGTAAGCAGACGGAAGTGACATTGTAAACCTAGGCTATATAGTGTCACGTCGTTCAGCAATAAATGCCATTTGCCATCCACCACATTGGTGTCTGTGAGCTGATGGACCGAGCGGCCTGGGGTTGGCCGCCGTGCCGTTCCTGAACCAGGTCACCGCGCGCCTGTAAAAAAGGCAACAGCTCTCATTTTGGGGTTCGTTCTCACATGAAAAGAAACTCTGATCACAGAGCTGACATACCCAACAAATCCTTTCAGTCATCATTTGTGCTCTCTACATCAGCAAATAGTAGAGTCCAGAAAAACCAAACCTGAAGAGAACATCAGTAAGTATTCAGGAAGATCAGTTTTATTTTGCATTGGTTTGTTGGGGGGGTTTAGTGTTTGGGTTGGGTCGTTTTTTTTTTTTTCTTCATACTAGCTCTAACCTGGTCCCACAGACTGAATGCCAGTTAATAGCTGGGGCATGCTAGGTGCACTCCTGGACTGCGTCTTCCAGTTTAGGTTCATCCAAAAGGAATCCAGTTCTCGCAGCCCGAGACTGCTCTATACCACAAACCAAAGAAGAGCGAGTGGGGACAACTGAGGGACTGCTTTCACAAACATGTTCCTTGTCTAACCTAAAGCACTTTACAAAAAAAAAAAAAAAAGCGCGAGCATTTTGTTTCCATGAAAATTAAGTAGATTTATGCACAATATTTCAAGTCAGGAAAGTTTTTTCATTAGATATGAACACCAGTTACTATATTAGTGATGAGTTAATAAGGCACCTTCTGTCAAGGCTTTTTTATCTTAGCTTTCTGTTGAACATCTGGCAGGCACAGCAGAGAAGGGACACTTCTGAAAATGTCCTCAGTCAATCAATACATGAACACCTAAGAACATCTAAGGAGGATTTGTGTGTCCTATTTAAAGTTTTGACCTGAAGCTGTCACCATTTAACATTCACCATAAACCATTTTGAATACTACTGTCAGACTCCACACGGAAGATACAAGCCACGCGAGTAGAATATTTAAGAACTTTCTGCTGCACTTCTGCAAATCTGGTAATGAAATCAGTCTGCTAACTAACTGCTAATTCATTTCTGTACAGCCATTAGTATGTTGTCACTCTAGAACCTATATATTATATTAGTTTTCTTGTATTGTTCCTTTGTTCCACGTTTTTCCAGGAGACACATTGTCAACATTATTCCATATTCCAAAGCCTCCATAGCAGTACCTGTGCATACATTACTGTTATCAATAATACACATTCTCTATGATAACAATTTATAAAGCAGCTGGAAAAAACTTAGTAGAAATTCAAGGTATTGAGGTTTTCACGGCTGCTTCCTGTACTGGTTTCAGCTGGGACAGAGGTAATTTTCTTCTTAGTAGTCAGTGCAGTGCTGTGGTTTGGATTTGGTGTAAGAACAGCATACTGACACATGGAGATGGCTGACCACCTGCCTGCCCATGGAAAGAAGTGAATGAACTCATTCTTTTGCTTTGCCTATTAAACTGTCTTTATCTCAACCCACAAGCTTTCTCACTTTTATACCCCTCTGATCCTCTCCCCCATCCCACCTGGGGACACTAAGCATGGTCACCAGCTGGGGTCAAACCACGACACTTCCATATTGATTAAAGTAACATTTTTCTGGACTCTCAGAAATCTTTATTGTTTATACTAGATCTGTTACTAAAATACTAGTTGTTCTAGAAAAATGATCTAAATTACATGCATTCTTCTGAGAATATATGCAGAACCTTCATCTGTGTATAGCTACCACTAACTGTAACGGGACATAGAAGTCACGTACACAGACCAGTTTGAAGAATCAGGGCCTTAGACTTATTAAGTGAAAGATGATAATTTATATCACTGCCTGTAGCCCCTTAAAAACATTTTTTTTCCCTATAAAATCTCTTTTAGCTTTCTAATCTCAGGCATTCCTAAACGACTGTACACGATTTAAAGAGATGAGATTTAAAATAGATTTTGTCTGTCAACCTAAAACATCTATTCATCTGGAAAATCTTAATTAAGGACATATATATTCAGCTTCCTTTTTTTTTTTTTTTTTTTCCTAGCGACTGTGGTGTATGTCCTATTTTAAGGCATTTTAATTCTGAGCATTCTGATCATCACCAGTATGATACACTGTTAATTCAGGACTAAGAATACCTGAAAAAACAATTCGGTAAGTAGAGGTCTGCAATGTCACTTCTGCAGTGCTCACTGTAAGCTCAGTCTGTACTTCTTGCAGGAGAGCTGGAGTAAACATGAGACATACGCACACTCCTACTCATCTGACACCAGCCACCAGGGTCTAGAAAAGAAAAAAAAAAAAAAAACCAAACAAACAACACACAGGTGCAATCTTTAACTGGTTGTTGACAATGCCACCCTTAGCAGGGCTTAGATCCACTAATGAACACAGACATTCAGAAGCCCAAACAAAGGTGTCATGTTAATAGTCCAGGTGATTTTTACTCTTATCATTCCTCCGTTTATAGATGGAAGAAATTCAGTAAGAATAAGTGGATACCCAGGACTGATACCACATTATTCTCTCTCTATTCAATCTATAGAAATGAAGCTGTGCCTTAACTTCTGATTATACAGGCAATCAAATGCCCAGTGCACCTGTGCTGAGACTATCCCTAGCTCTAAGGCACAATTATCCTTACACTATCATTTCAGATGCAGGTCTATATGTAAAACAAAATGTTTGTTTCCTCTGTGGTCTTTTCATTAGCCACGGTGCAACTTCAGTGTGTTTGGAGCTAGAGAGTCAGCATTAGAGCCACAGAGCTCTCTTGGCTGGGAATGTTCAGTACGATAAACTCTTTCCCTTCTTTCCTCGCCATGCCTCTTCTTTCTGCATCTGAGGAGAGGTGGCCATCTCCTTCCTGTTGCCTGCACACACAACAAACATTTATTATGTTGAAGACTTCTGAACAGGGAGTACAACTCTCCGTTTGTCTCACCAGCTGACTCTCATGCTGGGAGGCACTGCTCTTTCAGACAGCTCTGGAATCTAAAGGTGATTTATTTATTTTTTTTTTTTTTTGTCTCATGTAATAAGATTGGCAAAGAGCCATCTGGCATCCAGAGGCCTGATCTGGGATTTAGATTCCAATTCTTGCACAGTGGGAGAGTTCCAGTAACACTGGTAGGTTAGAAAAAGTCAAACAGAAATCTTTGTAAGTCAATAAATTGCTTGGTCACAGCCTGAAGTAGGAAGGAATACATCCCGTGCAGCTAGTGAGTCTTTCTGTCTCAGTTCCGTAACTCCTGATTTTGGGGCTTCTAATCAAGGCCACCCAATAGACCTGAAGATGCAGGTGGGCATCTGGCCCTCACACTTACCCAAAACTCGATTAAAAAATCAAGAACCATTAGAACATCTCTGATGCAGTACTGCCAACATATATTCAAGTCAAATAAAAAGGTATAAATGAAGTTACAGCCTCCCTGTATAACTTTTATTACCTATGCTACAGTATGCTTGTACTGACACAAGCAAGAACTGCCAAAGACAAAAATGTCACTTCATATTTCTACGGTTCGCTAAAGCGTCCTAGAAGTGAAAATAGATTGTTTCCATATGTAGTCTGAGACCTTTCCACATATATTGAGTGACTTCAAATTAAATTTAAATAAATACATAAAAAAAAAAACTTCACAATTGACTCCAGTTTCTCTCAGAGACATCTCATGACTCACCTTAAGTGCCAAAGAAATGTTATCTGCCCCATTACAAAATCCCAAAGGAGACACGATGCTCTAGTTTTTCACAAGAAAAACTAGACAAGGTCACATATACGGAGAGAATGAGTGCTGGAAGGAGTGAAATATATGGCTATGAGAGACTAAGTAACTAATAAAAGAAACTACCAACTCTTACCTGTGCTGTGATTTTTTTCCATGTTGGCATATGTCACTTATCTTTCTATAAAAGATGAAATATAAATCTTCTTAATAACGAAGACAGTCTAAAATTCACTGGGAGTGAGGCACTGTATAGCAATTTGCACTGCTCGCAATAGTTTTAAATATCTTCCTCCAGGTTAGGCTTTCATAATGCACAGCAAATTCACATCCATTTAGAAGTGCATGTGTGACTTGAACCAAGTCTGATTTTAGTGAATTCATTTCTGAGACAAATGACCCAATTGAGTATAATGGCTCTGTGAAGCTGCCTAGAGTAAAACATATGAGTAAGTAAGTGATTGCATGACTGAGGCCCGAGACATTAAGAAACATACTGCTGCTAGTCAGTAATAGCATCATTAATGCAGCCATTTATCGGTTTATTTTTACTTAGAACAGGAGAAAATGCATTGCCCTTCTGAGACCATGAGAAATCAATACATTTTCAGCTTTTAATAACATGATCTAAACCAGTTGCTATAGTCTGCAGTGAAATCTGTTGTGGGTATATGATGCCATTCGTTCTCTCCACAATATTATTTGCATTTTAACAGACACAAGCAAAGACTTCAGTGAAGCAATAATTAAACCTATACTACACTGCCTAAAATAAAAATTATGTACGTTAAGAAGCCTAAAACGCTTTTTTTAGCATTTTCGTTGTTTTCATACTAAAGAAAACTGAGTCACCAAAATGTATGTGTTGTACAATCACCAACTCAGCACCAAATATCTTATTAACAGGGTGTCACTGACTACGCTTAGGTTGTAAAAATTCCAAATACCACATATACATAAATGCATGCTGAATTAAATGCCATGCATGCTTACTGGACCTGTTGACACCCTATTTTTGAGAAAACCCACTCATATATTAACATTTTTACATGTCATTTTCCCTTGAAAGTATATGGCAAGTAGGAAATGGCAGAACGTAGAACCTTGATGATGACATTAAGTCTCAAGTTCCTGACCAAAGCAGTGGGAACAAGTACTATCTCAGGAAAGGGCCATTATTACGGACCTTCAAAGTGAAAGGGCCACTACTGACTCAGTAGAAGGAGCTCTTTCAGAAGCCTTATCCAGGAGGGAAGGCAGCCCTCCTTAAAGAAAGAAAGATAGGGATAAGTAAGGTCAATGCAAAGCACCATTCCTGGCCAGCAATGCCAAAAGCTTTAAAAAGTAATTTACATTTCATTTTATTTGAAAGTTTCCTTATTCATTATTATTCTCACAAAAAGTTGGCTGGTACTCACAGAACCATCATGGGTTAATCCTCAGGAGTTCATATGTGGAACTTTGGCTTTGCAGGCATGCAGTTTTAAAACTCACAAATACATCAGTAGTAACTGGGCTCAAGTGGCTCAAAGAATCCATTTGCAATAGATACAATTAAAAATAAACAGTTTGAAGAACGATCATTATTTCACCGACCATAACATAACAGCATTTGCCATGCTATAAGCATTTAGTATCCACTGTTGGCAGTGTTTTATCTTGCTCTCAGCTTTGATTTTTGATTACTGCATAAGATGACATCTCTTTGCTTGCATCCAGTTCATTCTTCCTTTCAGTCACACCAGATCAAGCGTATAGATGTTTTACTTGTTGTGCCTAATATTTTATCACCTTTTTTAGGATTCTCATAGTATTTCAAGAGTCCAAGAGAATTAAGCAGCTCTTTGGGATTCTCATCTGTTGGGGTTGTCTGAAAGCTCCTAAATTTTTAACATACAGATTCTATTTCCCTTTGTGTCTTATAATTAAGACCGGACATCCAACAGAAGGTAACTGGGCAAGTTCATTTTGACCACTGTGTCAAATTATGAAGTTTCCAGTGCTGTACGCTTCGCCTACCAAAAGGAAGTCCATGGGACTCCACACAGGTAGAGATCTGTAAGAGTCCATTTTAAAAACCGAGCTAAATGGCGTTAGGAAGAACTTGAGCCATGCCAAACACAGCGAGGTTGCTGGTACACTGCCCAAGCATACATATACTGCTATTATTTTTTCCCCAGACAAATAAAGAATACTTCACACCATCAGCTTACAACTGAACATCACTGAACCAAGCAGCGTAGGTAGACATGCCCAGCACACCAGCTTCTGTGAATCTTAAACCTTGGTAGCAATAAGTTACATAAAGGGGATTGCAGCTGACAAATAGTGAACCAACAGGCACTGAAATATCTGCAAATATAAAACTTAACAGGGATGATGGATGCAAGAAAACCAAGAAATCCATCTGATGCTTCTCATTTGCTGATTAGACGGAGGTTTATAAAGATAGTTCCTTTTTTCCACCTGCCTTCACAACTTGACAGTAACAGTGGTTCTCCAGCATGCTGCTGAATTAGGAGGCATTTTGTTTGTATTGTTACAGCCTTAATTGAAACAGTCAGAGAGAAATGTTTTATTACAAAGAAAGGACTTTTTTAATAAGGCTCTATGGAGACTCAGTTTTAATGATGCTTTACACAATGTTTTAAACCACACAGTACATCTACACACTGCTACTTGTTAAATGTTGGTTATCTAACAACAGGCTGGCACCGCATTGCCTGCTGTGGATAGTTAGAGCTGGCTCATACAAGTTCTGACAGTCTCAACATTGATGAAAGACAGCATCAATTTTAATTCTTACAGTATTTCACTTCTTGACACTTTCTTTCTCAAACTACTATTTATAACAGATGTTCTTCACACAGCAGTAAGTGTAAACAAATATAATCAGCTGCTAAGCTGTATGTCCTGACATCACCTGGAACACTACATACCAGACAAGGATTATAAAAAGTAAGTACATCTGTTCTTCATAGGTGTAACAATCCATGGTTTTGATATGGATATGAAATACAGATATAAGACTCCAGCCAATAAAGCCTAAACATTACGAGTCAGCTGTTGAAAAGCAAAGCACAATACAGAAAACCAACTTTAGCACTGTATTAGTAACTTAGCTTACACTTACATGGGTGTTAAGAATAATAAACCCTGATTAGGCAAGCACTTCAAAAAATTATCGAAGTATGATTTCTCAATAAAGTTATTTAGCCACAGTCCAGGTATATTTCAAATCAGTTCACAACCTTTGTTTTTCAAGGATTTTTTTTTTCCTCCCTGCTCCCACTTGGGGGAATTTTCACATTTTTACTTAAGATAACGGAGGGTGGTTGGGGTTTTCTGCTGTTGTGGGGTGGTGTTTTTTCCTTTTCCTTAAAAAAGTACACTGCAGATGCTGTCTTAGATGAAGAAAAGATAGAAATTTTATCTATAGAAGATTAAAATAAAAACAAAATGAAATGTAATCCATTACAAAATTACAGAGCAGTTGAAACTCGAATCCTTCTCCTTCAAAGGCAGAGCTGTGGCAAGCAAGTTTTAAAGCAAGCTGTTCTCAAAAATCAGAACTGTCTTATTGCCAAAATACACTTTTTTTTCTAGGACGTGACAACTTGTATATATACAGGGAATTTGTGACATACAGGCAAAGAAAAGGTGAGAGTTGAAGGAGAAATTGCATGTCATGGGCTGAAAAGCTGAACTACAGATACTCATAACAAGTGACAAAATGCACATAGGGCATTTCTACCCAGTCTTGAACAGAAAGGAATACTCAGAGTTTTACATTAGTTCTGATTTTTCCCCATAGCCCATTTCTAAGAGGCAGGTATGCCCTAAAGGAAATGGCAAAAAAACAAATCAGAAATGTTGATAAGGTGACTCAATCAATCATGGGACATATTAGAAGTGGTAAACAAGGTTGTCTAACCAGAGTGTTAACCTTCAGAAAGGAGGCAGAAGTAATGAAATAATCTAAACCCCCCTAACACATCAGTTGGTATGTAAATCTAATAACCAGTTACTTCATTATTGATGCAGACATTCCTTTTGTGGCTCCAAGAGGGAAATTTGCATTTTGTGGTAGAAGAACTATCTACAGGCAGTATATAAAATGAAGTAAAACATCTAAAAAATTCCTAGCAATTGTCAATGACTTACATAATGAACTAAACATAGCATAGAGTAATGAAAGTAAACATCTCGGCTTACATAACCTAGGTTATAGAAAGTACTTTTTGCCATGGTTTCTGGTAGTTAGGAAAAAAAAAGTTCAGTAACTCATTGAAAACAATGAAATCCTTTCCAGATGACTAGAAAACACATGCAAAACCCCAAAACAAAACTATAAGAAAACCACCCGACACACTGAAGGAAAAATAATAGCCAAACTTCTTTTTTACATACTTCAAGTCTGGAATATTTGTAATGTATGGAAGGCCGAAAAGCAATCCCAATCTAGAGGCCCACTAGACCATGTAGCATAGTACTGAACAAAAGCAGCGTTTCCAGGGACTCAGTAACTGCATCTAGCCAAGTATTTAGCAGGTAAAGACCACAGCCGCCGGGTGGGCCCCGTGTTTGCAGGTGTACACCCAAAATGGAATGAATTCTTACCGAAAAGCCAATTGAAAATCTGACTCGAAGTACATCAAGTACCTGACAATACAAACAAAATACAGAGCAACCAAATTAGGATAAGAATAAACCCTTGTGTTACCACCTTCCAGGCATTCTTAAGTTAAACGCTTAAAATTTCAGGGAGCAACTCCACGTGCAAGACCTATCCTTTTCAAACATTATTCATACTCGCATAAATGCACACACATCACACAGAGATCAGAGACGGTATCACCCAAGGTCCATTACTCCATTCTTTCAAAATGCCTGTCTTTTCCAAGCGTTAGAAGATGTGAAGGCTAAAGTAGTTACATATTAAATTATCCCGGCAATGGATTCTCTATAGCTTTTCTGGTGTTGCCATTGCACAGTGTAAAGAATTTAATTTTCATTGACCTTTTTTTTTTCTTCTACTTTTGTTGTTATTCCCTTTCCTTCTTTCTGTAAGTTAATTTTCTACAGTTAATTTAACCTTTTTATTTTCATTTTGTTGCTCTGAAATACATTTTAAATTTCTTCCCTATTCAAGCATTTGAGACTGCTATCATACCCCTTCAGCTATATTTCCCTGACTATGTCTCCTTTTTCGGCTGTTGTCCCTCACTGCCTCCAAAACCATATACATAATATTCCATTGAATTTTGCCTGCATGAAAGGGGCACAATCAAACCATTCAATCTTTTCCCCACTAATTGGTCCCTTCAATCTCCAATCTCTTTGGTAGCTTTTTTTCCCCCCTGAATTCCTTCCAGCATATTCACATTTTTGTTGTGCCAGCTCCAACAGCCCTAGCATACATAGGCTAATGCAGGAGTGTTTACATATTGAAACACGTACATGCAAATGTTGAGTACAAAGTAGAATGAATTTAGAACAGACCGTAGACAAAAAAAATCACACACCAGTGCAAAGCCTTTGGAGAACACCAAAATGTCCTGGAATTAAACTTTACCCTAGGAAACAGCTGGAAGTGAGTGTGTGGTACTCTATACCTATCTTGATCAACAAAAGCAGTAGAAGAACTGTTTACAAATCATATGAAGATCCAACGTGAATGTTTCCAAAATTTTACAATTACCAGACATGTATACATTTTAGTCGTTTAAGACACTGTCTCAGATATACCCAACATAGAACCCCCAATATTTAGATTTGGAAATTAGACAGTTAACACATGCGCTGCAAGATGCTCTTGTACCAACATGCATTGGATTTGAAGCAAGCTGAAGGACTCTGATATGTAAAGGTTAAAACCAGCTTACACTGTCTGGTAATAGCCTTCTTGAGAATCAAATTTGACCTATCTGCTGAACCTAGTACAAAATATACTCGGATGAAAACATAGTATACAATACAGCTGACTGATAAGTGTAAGCCCATCCAGAAAGGACAGTTAGTGGCATCCGTGCAATCCTTTCTTTAAGTGTTTTCAGCTTGGACATACAAAAAAAAAATTTCCAGCTTGGGGTTTACCAGATGAAATCTGGAGCCTAAAACAATCTCTGCTCATCACAGACAGTCTTCATTTCTGCATGTCTGACCTCCTCATCCTGAAAAATTCATTCTGCTAGTTATAAACAACCTTTTTACCATACATATGCTCCACCTTAACCTTGTGGCGCCTCCAGGTAATTCCACATGCTGATTTGTTCTAGTATGACATCTCTGCATGTTGGGATTTAGGTTAACCTTTTATGCTTCCATAACAGATGTTGCATATACTCCAGTCAGGGATTT
The DNA here is from genome assembly GCF_963210335.1 of Falco punctatus. NCBI lineage: Eukaryota > Metazoa > Chordata > Aves > Falconiformes > Falconidae > Falco > Falco punctatus. Next base: position 7,923,925 of record NC_137580.1, on the reverse strand, counting down.
TGTTAATTGCTTCTCCAATGGTAAGGACATCTCAGCTGCAAGAGATTCAGAATAAAATCAGGAAATCAACAACAGGTAAATAAGAAGTGTATCAGACACTTCCCCATTGGCGGAAGAAAAAAAAAAAAAAAAAAAAGGAAAAAAGAAGAAAGATAAAATAAAAAGTTAATGTAAAAAGCCAAGTTTGATCCTCATGTTCATGCATGCTTTCAAAATAGGATTTGTCAACTGCAGATGCAAAGCAGCTCCAATTTGATATTAGTCACTTTGTCTAGTTTATATTCTGAACCATTAAAGCTGCATAAATGACCTGCCAAGTATTGATGTAAGCTTATTGACAAAACAGAATGCTTCACAGTAAGGGCATCATCTCACAAGGCTCCACACAGTGACTCTGTAATTACTGTTTCAGCCTCTGCATATCAGATCTCTATTATACTGTGCATGATTCACCAAAAATAAAAAAAGAATTAGCTGATGTAAGTAGGAATAACTTATCTGAAACCAATAATCTTTGGGAACTCACAAAAACAGAATTATTCTAAAATGATCAGTTACACTTCTTTCACTAAGGTTTAGAAATAATGGGTAAACTCAGCAATTTCTTTAAAAATTCATTAAATCCTTATCCAGTAGTGCATAGATCCCTACTACATCCTCTAGAAAGCTAGGGCAACACAACAAAATAGCCTAAAAAAAAGAAGCATAAGAAAACAGATTTGTTTCTAGTATTTCATGTAAAATGAGTATGATTTTGTATTGTGCAAAACATACATACTTAAAGCCAGGCGAAGATCAGATCTAGCCAAAGCTTCAAATTTGGGCTGGGGAGGGAAGCAGAACTGTTAGTTATTTCACCGGGAGGAGAGAGAAAAAAAGCAACAAAGTGGATAACAGGCCTAACTGGACCGGCATACCTCAAGTCCATAAGTTATGTCTATATTTAGTTTCTTCTCTTGACTTCGACTGTCATCTTGTATGTTCCTTTTACGTTTCCACTTGCCTTCCACCGTCCTTGTCAGTCTACTCTTGCTTAGCAGTTTGCATATTTATTTCATTGGCACCATTTTCATTATGCTATTCCTTGGTAAGAAAACAGAGTTAAGAAATACAAAAAACTTAACTGTTTTTAATCATCTGAGAAATGTAAACAAGTTGATGCAATCTTTTGGGAGTGGGTATTATACTTACCTTTTCTACCAGAGAAGACAGCTCTAGCAACTGGGTTGCCAACAATCCACGCTTGCCTGGTTTTGGTTGCTTGTTGGTCAGCCCAGGGCAACCTCAACCTACTACATCAATCCACCTCAGATACAAAGGTTACAGTGGCATGAGTTAACGATGCAAAGGTTTCATTCAAGCTGCTCATTATAGGAACCACCACCTTGAAAACGAACTCGGTGGACTGACTCAGTTCAAAAATTGCGCTGTGAGGAATCGCTCCTCTATATATAGAGCAGGCAAAATCTAGAGCATCAATGTGTGTATTTAAATAATCCATCATTTCAGTATCAATGGTATTATTTATTGAATCATGCAATCTTTGTTCAGTTGCTCTATTTCAGAAAGTTTTTATTCCGAATTCCTTCAGGTTTTTACCCCTATTAATATTCATCCAGAAGAATGATGTCTTTAAATACCAATAACTGTCCCACTTCATCCATAATTTATGAACCTCCTCTTAACACAGAATCCATAGGTATCGCTTTTTGCCCCTTGACTCCAAAAATTAAAGCCAGACAAAGCTGTAGTGAACAGCATAGGAATATAACTGTCATTTTCTGCAATCTCAAAGAAATCTGCAGTTTAAATAAAGTTCATATTTATTTCACATCTGAGACAAAAAGCTATTAAAGGCACCCTGTGGCTTCAAATCCATTTTATTTACTTTATTTACATTTTAACAATGTTTGACAAGGTAAACCTCTTAAGAAATATTGTATCAATTCTGAGAAAGGGTGCTGAATCTTAAGAAAGCAAATATTCTGAGCCATTACATAAAGTACCCTCAAAGGGATATTTTCCTTAAATTACAGCTGTCAATCAAAACCATGACTTTGTTCTTTGTTATGTGGAGACTAAGTTTCAAAGGGAAGACTAATGTAGAAAAATAAGAAAACCTTTACTCAAATAAGGATAAACAGGAGACAGGATCATCAGAAATATTTCAGAGAAAAGATAGAAGTCTATAAATCAGACTGAGAAATTTTTTGGAAGCATTTCCTAGCACCCACTAAAGTTATTTAGAAGTTAAAAGATATCATTCCTGTTGCTATCTTCCCAATCTAAACAGCAAATTTAGCATGTTATACGTATGATGTGGAAGACAACGTTAACTAAATGTTAGCAGTGATTTTGTAAGACAAGGAAGGACATTAAGCATGAGAGAACGCGCCTTCACAATTGCAGGAAACAGTGTCTGACTTCAGATTGCATATATTCAATCACACATGTAAAATACTAGCACAAAAAAAAAAAAAAAAAAAAAAAAAAATTACCCCTGCATGAACTTCAGCTTTTATAAGTGCAGGTGGTCACAGAGGACTAGAGGACTGGACTCTGCAAAGATTCCTAGCGTGTTTCCCAAAAAGCCTCATCGGCTCATGTCTACACAACGGAACAAAGGCATGCAGCAGAGATGCCCAGACTGACTGAGACCCAAACAAATCAGCCTGTGCTTTGCAGCCCAAGCAGCACCATCGCCATGTTCTCATAGCACCAAAAACCCACCTGTAAAGCCCTGCCCCCTGGCCCCATGCTAATGAACGTGGAAATGCCAGCCCAAGCCGGCCCATAACTAACAAAGGCAAAGTTTTCTTATCAGCAAACCTCAGCGCTTCCAGTTTCAAATCCAGCGTTGGCAGAAGTGACAGTGCCCACGCGGTGGGGCAGGCACACTCTCAGGAAAGGAGATCTGCCCAGGCTGGTGATGATACTGGGAAAACACACAGCTAGGGATCCCCTGGCTGGGGAAAAGGGCAAAAGGAGATGGATGAACCATAAGGATGGACCTATACTAAGGCCTACGAGTAGACAAGCACAAGTGCAAGAGTTTTCTTAAGAAGAGTTTACAGATGCAGTATTATATGCCCACACGGAAAGTTAACCACTTTAAAACTATAATATATTTGCGCCCACGCAACACGCAACTACTGTTGTCATAAGCAAGCATCGAGAACAATAGTTTAATAGCAACCTGTTCATTTCAGCGACCTTTATTTTGTTATCATTTTAATAGTAGTTACTACCAGGGCATCAGGTAGTGGGTTTTTTTCTGAAATTCTCTCATTCTAATATAGAATCGTGACGATCGATTTAAGTCCTGCATCGTAAGTTTACAGGCTGGATTTCACTTTCAGCATGAAAGCTTAACACAGAAATCAGTACATAAATTCAGAATTTGTACAGATTTTAAATAAGTCTAGTCAATGAAATCAACTCTTTTAACTCGGCAACAAAAAGACAGCTTGAATATGGTATAGGAAGGGTAAAAATCCAGACACCACCATTATCTTGCAAGTATAATCAGTATCCTAAACTATTGATGTTCCAGTGACACAGTAAGTTGTTCAGCTTGCTGACCATGCTTCACTAATACCTAAGTGGATAAAGACATTACACACACACGGAGAACACCTACTTTCTAGTGTAGAAAGTACTTAATATATGAAATTTCAGTGCAGTGAAATTTGATAATTGTGAACAACAGAGCACTGACCATAAGGATATTTTGTAATTCCGGTGCTATGAATTAGGTATTTGATGGTATATCAATAGGCTTGGATAAGCTAAAAAGGTAGATTTAAGTTTTATATATAGACTTTAATTTGCAACAAGGAGTGGCTGAACGGTATAGCCAGATTCCTTGCTTATCATACAATCATTTTAAATGGTATTTCTTTGGTACACCAAGCAGCTGTAGAGTTAGTTTCATCACTGAAATGGCGTGTTTTCTCTGCTGGTGGTTTTAGGCTATCAAACATGAATAACATTCTGGTACTCTGAAGTTTTCTCAGTGTCTCCCCAAAGGCGATGCGTAACAACTTCTTGAAAAGATTAAATGTAACATTTTTCAATCTCTCTCAAGATAATTCTTCTTTGATTTCAGAGATGTAGCAATCTACCTGACCAAGCTGTCAAAAAGGCACACTCTGCAACTCATGCTGAACACAGACAGACCACAACCTGGAAGGCTATCCGTACAGACACACACGCGAAGAAAACTAGCCAAATTGTTCCAAGAAAGCATGCATGAAGTCAATTTGCATGATGTGCAGTGATACCATATCCTATGAAGCGATTCTGATTGATCTGATGGGTTTCTTTAGAAAGAAAAAAAAAAACCCACACAATTTAAGGAAAAGCAAGTATATTCTCGCACAAATTACCTAATCTGAATTTGCCCCAGCTCACACTGTCTATAATGTGGGAATAACGCTTGCAATGTGGATTTGTTACAAGGTTAAAACCCAGTTCTAATTAAGCAGCGTTCAGATCATAAACAAAGAGAATTGCATAGCCAACTGAAATACAACCGGCGCTATACCGGTCTTGCTCACTCTTCATCCATTTACGGAGTCTCTTAAACACACACTACCAGCACACATAAAATTAATTACTACTTTTGACTGCAAGTCACTTGTTCCTCATATAGCAACCAAAGGAAGAATTTACTTTGCCAGTGTCAACAGGTACAAAGGCTTCTGGTTTCGTTACTCTACACTGAAATATTGATATGAAGAATATCTGGTGTTTGCAGCCAGCAGGAAAATTGGTGGGAACCAAGTCAGTTTAAGCGACTCTAATTGCACGGAGATGAATGCCAGTGCTCCAGTATCTCTTCATATAACTTGCTCAATAATTTCAATAGGTGCTATGCAGATTCTGGAATGCATTTGTAGAGGTGCAGATCCATTGTTTCCTCCTACTCTGAATTTTCTTTTCCCCATCCTTTATACTTCTTACTCAGAATGCTATTCTTCCACCCACTATTCTCTCCTTCATGTTTCCCTCAATATTTTGTAATTTTTTATGGTTTAATTGCATACCATTAGAGACTAAGCCAGCCCCTGAGAGTTCAAGTGGATCTTTGATTTGTGGGGTTTTTTTTAAATACAGCAGACCCCATCTACAAATTACGTTCAACGCCCAGTAGCATGACCACCACTTTTACACAGGGTCTCTACTACACAAGCCTATGATCTAGAAGAACTTTGTGTCCACCAGGACTGGACTGAGACCTCCAAGTTACACATTCTGTAACAGACCTATTTTTTTTTCAATCACACCCAACGAAGCGGGCCAACTGCCGTTGTTCCCTAGGATAATGTCCCTCTAGGCTCCCAAAAACACTACGTGACTTTAAGACATGGCGTATCTTCACCACAGTCCAGTAGAGAAACTGAAATCTAGCTTTAATCCCAGGAGAATGGTTTGCCAGGTCTGTTGCATTGGTTAAGTGCAAACATGCTTCGCTTGCACTAATATCAATGCAACATGAATACATCTAAACTGTAACCCAAAAGTACACCTGCAACGCTTGTTGCCATATCTAAGCAAAGTTTACTTACCTGGATTGTGGACAAAATTCAGTTTCAATGCGATCTGTCTGAACTGGAAGGTATATGGTCTATGGCTCAGGGTCTCACTGTCGCAATTGCATGCTCTGCTGTGCTGGCCAGGCAGCGGTGGCAGTGCCTACGAGAACTGCAACTACACCTCTGCATTGGAGCCAGGCTCTGCCTTTTGCTTTGCTGGCTCTTGTGGTGCTAACCTCCCACCAGCTGCCATCATGACATGCTTCAATTTGGGAGCAAACAGCAAAGGTCACGCTGCTGGTACTTCCTACCGCTGAGCGCAATACTCATCACAGAGCTCAAAATTTCAGTAAAAAGACCACTTGAAGTTAAGCGATGCCTTGCCCCACTGTTTTAACCTGACCTCGTAATATCCAGAGGATAAAGAAGTCCTGCTTGCAAGAAGTAAAATGTCAGATAAAGGCTCAAGAGGAAAAGCCAAAGCAAACCATATTGTGGCTGTTTTGCTTTAGAATCCAGTTGCGCTACAGACAGACATGCATCAACAACAAAGAACTGCAAAAAAAAAAAGACTGCTTTCCTCTAAAACTGTAAACCTTATTATCGTTAGTACCAAGTGCTATCTCTAGAACTGCTTTGTTTCCACTCTGTTTCACAGTTTAGAATATTTTTAAGTTTCCTCCTGCTCTGGTAAATTGATTTTTGTACAGCATGAGGGGATGTGTTCTGCTTCCGACTATAGATTTAAAGAAATACTACACATCACCTTACACTGAGTAAAAATCAATTTTCTACCTGTAGGTGATGAAACTATTTCTCACCCCTGCTGAGCAGTCATATCTCATAAGGCTTAAAATCATAAACTGGTTCATTTCACCAAGAGCAAAAATAAAAGGTGATGTCTTTAAATATATTATTTTACATGTTACTCAGGTATTCCTTTGCAAAGGTTATCTGTAGTTTTATCTACTGTATTTAATATTAAGCTTTCTCCTCCTCACTCTTATATGCTCAGCTGTTATCAAGAGACTTTGGTCTTGGTAAAACCCCAAAACACATTACATCTGAAAAATGCAAAGCAGTTGTCTCTCCCTTTCTCCAAGTGATAAAGGGCGTTCTAGAAGAAGAGCTGCATTAAAAGCTCAGATCTGAATCTGAGCACAACAGAAAGGCAGCTGTTAAGATTTGGCTGTAGACTGCTGCAAAATTATCTTATTTGCAAAGCTCGCTATGTGGTAAGGCAGATAAATGGTAACACCATGAACCAGTAAAAGGCAGAAAACTTTATTCTACACATATCTGGGTCTGACTTCAAATTTCATATTGAATATGCAGCTTTGAACATATATTCATAAACATTCACTCCAAGCAGTTCTGCACATGTAGCATTTTAATATGGGGAAAGCAGTACTAAGCTATTTCCCAGCATAATGGTACAGAAACAAATATTTTAACATTCAAGTGGAATAAAATGTTCAGAAAAGAAATGGCTGGGGAAAAAAAAAAAAAAAAAAAAAAAAAAAAAAAAGGCTCATTTCTGGCAAAGGATGCCTTTCCAGCCAAATGAGAAAAACTCCCTGTCAGTCAGTCAATCAGCACACAGTTTATTTTAAGCTGGTGATAACATGAATTTGGAGATTAGGAAGTTAGTGAGCTACAAAGAAGATGAAATTAATTTTCCTTAAGTGAAAAAAATAAAACCTTTCAACAAATAAGCCCAAAACTTAACCCTATCAAATTCAAAATGGAAAACCTATTCAGAAACATTATCTGATGTGGGTTTGGTCAGTATCATGAAGCAGAAATAAATGAGCCATCTGAGAAGCAGGAATTATGTACCACATGTGTGAGCTGGAGGAGTTTATTATCATGGTTTCTTTTGTTAATTGATTAATTTATGGAGCTGTGCAAATACAAAGTGGAGAACGGAAAAATTTACTGCGTAGACAGCCTCAGCCAGAATTTTCAAATCATAACGCTTAAGGTTAGCTGCTGAGATGCACATTTAGCACTTCAACCAAAGCAGCCTCATTGTGAAGTCGGGTGAACACCCGCAACACGTACAGCTGCTGCACAGGGTGCAAGTTCAACACCCAGAAAACAAAGAAATGTTGATCTAGAATTCCTAAATTTGGGTCCAATGTCAAACATCTGTGTTAGACAGATTGGGTCCTCCTCCATCTCCCAGTGAAAAGCAATGGCCACCTCTGCACCCTGTGCAAGCCAGTTAGGTCCCCCGCCACCCACCGGGGAGAGGCTGCGTGCCATCAAGGTGATTTAGGAGCAGCGAGCTGCCCCCCTTGCACACTGCCTTGCACGCAGAGACAAGGCACCCAAACTTGAGGATGGAAGCTGGTGGAGGGGTGAGGAGAAAGAAAAATAGAAGTTGGAGTCCCTCCTCTGCCTCTAGTCTCACCTTCTTATGGGATGGTGACCAAGGTCACCAGTCCCAGTGTTCCCCACTTCAGTCTAGCATCAAGCAGCTTCCCAGGGCACACACAAGGACAACGTCTGACAACTACCTCACGTGTAACACTGCTCAGAGGTGAAACACGGAGTCGCTTTGGCCCAGTATGTTCCAACAGGCAAACCAGCCCAGCAGGATCTCTTGCTACGTGTGCTGCTCCCGTCTTTCCCATTGTGATACAAGAAAATCTTCATTGAAAGCCCACTGAAAGTTCCTTTCAGTTTTGCATTACAAAATGCACTACTGTATTTTTGATCAGCTATATCTTCATCAACACTGCTAAGAAAACATTCCCTTTGATTCCCCAAGAGAGGATCACAGCTAAAATGAGACAAAAATTATTCTAAATGGTGGCACAAACCCCAAAAGAAAACATGCCTTTCAAATAAGCGCAGCAGCTTTTAATTTCTGAATTGTGCAGTCAAGCATACACATCCTTGTCTGATGAAGAAGAATATAATTACCTAAGGGCATGTCAAAAATAACTGTTGCTTTTCCCTTCCTATCTTTTCTTGGGAGAGCAGAGTTTGGTGAGCCAATCAAGAAATTAAAACTGACATTTCACAAACTGATCGTCATGTTGCTATTTATTTATTTATTTTGTTTGACTATTTAGATTGAGTACAGCTATCAGGCAAATACACCGAGAATCTGACACAGCCTTCAGCGGTATCTGAACTAATCCTTAAGAAAATTAATTCCCTAAAAAATAAACCTGGAAATCTCAGGAGGTCATTGTGCTGTCCTACATCTTCTATAGCGAACTGAATGCTTTAAATTCTGGTATAAACTCTGTCAGCCACTTAAGTTTCATTTTAATAAATAACATATTCATCAGTTAAAGAAATTTCAAGTTCATCCTGTTTTGAAATAGCAGACTGATTAAGGGAAAACAGCCAAGTTTTGGGGTTTGGTGATTGGGTTTGGGTTTTTTTTTTTTTCTTTCTTAACTTTATCACCCCTTATCAGCAGAATTAATTCACAATTGTTCCTTACTGCAGAACAGGACGTTCACACACTTCTCTTAAATACAATGGTCACAAATCAATTAGGATTTATTTTATTGACCCAGCATTGCACACTACAACAAAACAGTTCTGGGTGTTTTCAATATTCACCACTAAAATATATTGTACATTCTTTTGTCTTTGTTGTACAGTAGCTTTGTTTAGACAGAGACACAAAATTCAGTGGTCAGCTCCAGAAGTCTTGACCCCTTTGTTTCAGATTTAAATAAATTACTTCAGGTTACGCTGTTGTCACAGCTGAAAATCTGGTTGTGACTTAAGTCAGTTTAATTTTCAGAACAGTTCATTTTGAGAACAAATCCGTGTAAGCAAAACAGTCTTGTCCTACAAATCTTTGAAATATGAGGAATTGTTTGCGCAACTAAATTTTAATCCTTGACACTAAGCCTTAGCATACATGCATTAATACTTCTATTATAAAGACTATCTATCAAGAAGACAAGGGTCTGAGGTAAATATTACTGGTTTTTTCCATTATGAATTATATCTCCCCCAGGGATACTGACAGACTTTCAAAGAATTATAAAGAACCTTTCAAATATCTAAGAAATATGCTTACTAGCAGTCACACTGTGCTATATGCTAGAAAGGACAGTTTTCTGAGTTTTGCTCTCATGTATTCCACTACATATCAAAAACAAAACAAAAAAATCGCAAAACCAACAAACCCACACAAAAAAAAAAAAAAAAGACCCCAAACACAGACACACACACAAAAAAGCTCTGAATATCCAGGAAATTCTTCCCATACTTTCATATTCATAAAGTTCATATAATCACAGAATATCTCAAGTTGGGAGGGACCCATAAAAAGACCATCAAGTCAAACTCTCTGTAAAGTTCAAGTAGAAAGTCTCTTTTTTTTTTTTTTTTTTTTTTTTTTTCAAAAAAGCTACCATGAATGAAACAGTATTTCTGTGCCATTAAAGAGAAATTCAGAAATTTGAGAATTGTCTTGGTTGGTAGGTATCAATATTTTCTATACCATTAGATGGTTTGTTAAATTAGTAACTGCACATCAGCAGACTTGCTATGTTATACAGAAGTCACATTGCTAATTACCAAATAAAGACGTTATTGTTTAGAATCTCATTGCAAGATGCATAGTACTAGGACACCTATCAAGATGCTCGAGATCATTTCAAGTGCTAAAGAAACAGCCAAGGTTTTCTTCATTTAGAAACAATATTACTACTAATGACAAGTAAGACTTTTAAATTGGATGTGTAATACTGTGACTGACTTGCTTTAAATTATTACCTTGTGTTAAACATTGGTCGGGTGTGAGTTTTCTGGAAAGAACAATTTTTTTTTTGAATGACAACTTACGCACACCTAAGTATTTTTACTACCATTTAGATTAGTTGACTTAATAATGCTGTCAGCATTCTGGTCATGGTAATGTGGGTTTTATCGGGAACTGATTTACTTTCAAAAGGACTTATTTCACGAATGTTGAATCCATAGTCTATGGCATGATATTCATATTCTTGTTTCTAAGTGACAGAGCTTTGCATTCCCCCTAGTTCCTAGTTCTTTAAAAGAAAAATTTGACCGAGTCTTAGTAATTTCTACAATATTTACAGTATCATTAACCACAACCAAACAGTTCCTGTATGGAATATACATATACATCCACGTGCTTGTGTGTAAATACAGGCGCTCACACATTTTTTCAAAACCAAGATGTATTTAAAAAATTAAAATTAGGCAGAGATTATCTGCAATGAGATAGTTCATTGTAAATATCTCATTAACTTTGGTCAGACTAAAGCAAGTTGGTAGTGACCTCCAACGTAAGAAAATATAACAAACTTCTTAATGATAACGTTCTTGATAAAGTAACTTTTAATTAAAATGCATATAATAACCACTTTCCTTAAAGTTTACAGACTCTGCCCACAGTAAGTAGGAAATTTCATCCTGATAGTACTGAATATGTGGCCCCCTAGCACAAGATTGTAGAGAGTCAGCCACTCTTTTCTCTCCTGCTACTGAAATATTACCATGATGTTTCCTTTCACTGTAAAAATATTTAAAGAGGCATACCTTGCAAAAACTAGATCAAGTGCTTTGGTTTGTACTGGTAGAAATGGAATAGTTTGCCTCACTGTTTTGTAAAACCCCAAGTCACACAAGACTTCCATCATCTTCCATCTGACACAAACTCAAAATTCTCATACAACTCAACAGTTAATACTGCTTTGTGTTTCAAAAATCTGATTCACTGAGAAGGTTTCTAAACATGGTAAATAATTCAAGAAACCGCAAAGTCTGCATGTGGAAAGGTTCACATGAACCTTGAAAATTCTTTTGTTGCATTATTTAGTATAGTTATAAATGTCAGGTTACTGTTCATAGAGGTATGTCTGTTTAGAATAGCATTGGCAGAATAATGTTTGCAAAAGTTCATATGAGTATTCCTCTCAGTGCTTCTGGCAAAAATATGTATATATATTATTTTTTAATTCTTCAACATGGCAGGTCCCTTTAAAGGAGATGCTTCATCTTTGTTCTGTTTTCAGATCTGTGTCCTACGGCAGGTCAAAAACATTGAAGAACTGTATAATTGTAATTGCTATTGTCTGTCTTAGCTGTACACAGAAGCTCTGATCAAGTAACAGGATTCTCCACTAAGCTTTATGCTACACTATTATCATCTTAAAAGAAAAACAAACAAACAAACCACTACAACAAAACCCCACATGAATAAGCCACAAAACCCAAACCCTCACCTCTACTCTAAGGAGTTTCCACTCACAATATAAGAAAAGATGCAGACAGACAGAGAAATACAAGATAAAAAAAAAAAAAAAAAAAAAAAAATCAGAAGAATTTATTTGCCAAGATATATCCAAATGCCCAGGGGAAGATTTTATTTTAATTAAAAGCACTGAGCATATGGAGTACAATAAGCCAGAACAATCACTCAGGGCATTAGTTTCAAAGTACCTGTCTTCTGTTTTCACTCTGAATTCTTTTTTTAGAGGTGGAAACGATTACTGCATGTCTGACTTACACCTGCTATTTATGGTCATATAAGCAAGCCTGATTCTTTGAAAGTGCCATCTCAACCAGCACAACTTTGAAGTTTAAGTTAAAAAGTGGCAGACCAACAGCAGAAGAACAGTTAAAGAAACCCTAGCTGCTCTTTAGAGATGCTCCACATATTGTTCAAAACATTTGAACTTCTTATAACACAGTTTTTGTTCAAGGGCATTTACTCCGAACATAGTAAACCATACTTTTATATAGCAACTGATCAGATCAAATTAGGTGAAAAAAAGCTTTACTCCCAGGCTGGTATCATACCAGCCAAGCTCATACCTAGAAGAAATTCATTAAGGAACCAGGCATTGAAAATGAGCAGCACTAATAGATCAGTGACCACTTCCCCACGTTCTTTGGCACCACACCTGAAGCGTGTGCTGCCATGGCACAGCATGAAGTACCAAGAGACAGGGTACCTGCAGCATGCCATGTTTCATACAGATTTTTTGTTACGTTTACGCTGAGCTGGCCCAAAGGATAGATTCAAATATTTCCTAGAATGCAGTTGGTACACAGAACTGAGAACAGGAAACATCTCACTGGACATGCCACAGAAGTAACGGATTTGTTCTTCAAACGACTACACACAAAAATATGTCAAATCTGGTCAGAAAATCACTGCACCCTAAAACTTTTCTTGTGGAAAGAGCACCACCACTCAGAGCGCCCACAGACACTTCAGCAAAGCTCTTGCTGTGACTGCTGTGTCTACAAGACCATCACCCTGTCTTCCTCCCAAGGCCACCTTTTTCACCAGTGAAAATGCGCCTCCACACATGGACACTCAGCCTGTTTGCTTCAAGACAGGCAACATGCACAGTGTCTATGAATCTAACTGTCCCAGATTGATTATCCAGTTATCCAATATTGGTAATATCACAAGTTTTTACAGCAGTCCTATAATACAGCTTCCTTTTCCTCCAAGAAAAATGTTTTTCCCTATACAAAATACAGAACTGTTTCATGTAAATAAAAGAACAAATAATTGTCATAACTTTATTTTTTAAAAAAGCAAAGTAATTTGGAATCTTTGCAGACAAAATATGACAACTTAGGACCTAAGACTCAGCTTAGTTGCTAAGCTATTTAAAAAGACAGTTGATTCCTAGAAGAAAACTAAATTGTCATGTATCGGTCACAGGAAACACTTTTAATTCTAAAATCTGATACCATTCTAAAGCAAACAAAACTGATATTATGCAGTCTTAGAGTTTTCCACTACAGATACTTACGAAAATCTATTTTTAGGGATCATTTTCAAGTTTTATCTGCTTTATTTTTCCTACAAATGTATTTCTTCATGACATCTCGGTAGAGGATGGTAATTTAATACATTCCATTTCTTTCATTTAATTTCTGCTATTTCAATAAGTAACAGCTGTTGCCACAGAACTGCTGGAAGTATTTTTTTTTGTCAAAGTGTTTTCTGTTTATATTTGTTTGCTACAACAAAGCAAATATTTATAAAAACCAGAACAAACCCATTTTCGTCATAAGATCTGCTAAAAAATTTTTTAATCAAAATAACTTTTCCTGATGACAGCTTTTCTAAGGGAAAATCTCTTAGCTATACAACTCAGAATTCATACAGAGAACACAAGACAGAGATATCCTAGGAAGTGTCTTCCATAAAATATTCTGGTTCTGTTTGTTCTATTAAGTGAAAGAAAAGTTGATTTAAATGGCAAAAGCAAACTAAAAATTTTTAAAAATATTAACCATCCTTTAGCCTGGTTTAATCCATGACTGGAAAGCCAACGAAGTCTGTGTGAGATTTACCCATCTAATGTAGGTTTGTACTATAAAACATGAACTGTTATCTGCAGAAAACATCTGGAGAAGCAGCGAAGCTCCTAGAAACAAAATTACAGCAAGTAGTAAACGTGAGAAATGCAGTACAGCAAATAAAATTATGTAAACCAAGTTCAAAACTACCAATATTGGATATACTCTTTAGACATTTATAAGTTTCAGCAAATGCAGTCTGACACCAATTCCACTCCAGAAGTCTGAGCAGGACCTAAGCAGTTAATAAAAGCATAAAATAGTGTGTGTACACGGTGAATAAAAGCCTTTATTCCAACAAGACCCTTCAGTAGTTCACAAACATCACAGCCAAATGCCTTGTAAGGATTTATAATAAGTATTTACTGCTTACTCTGATCTCCGTTTCAGCAACATAAAACACCTACATATGTTTATCAAGTGACATATTCCAAACGCACCCTGACCAGAATTTGAACCCATAACACTTTAAGGACATTTTAATCTTATATACTATGGATGTAATTCAAAGTCCACATCAAGCTTCATGAGTATCAGCAAGAGCTCCCCGTAAAGCCCAAGGCAGACCCATGGTGTTCCCTTGAGGATACTGCCATGTAACTAAGAAAATTAACTTCTAAGTCCTTATGAATGCTTTGCACTGTGATTTTGATAGCATTTACAAGATTCAACATTGCATATCAATTACCATACAACCCAACTATTTAACACCAGGAGCCAATGAAAAATATGTGTTTCTGCTGACAAAAGTTTGCTTTCTATTCTGACTACATCTTTTGACACAAGACATGAAGCACCATCTCCTACTTCATAACATGTATTTATTAAAAACATCCTTCATTTTCTTTACCACACATGATCGTGTACAAAACAGGCAGACTAGAGTAAAAGCAGCTAAGCGAAGCATCTGGAGTGTAAAAGATTTAGATCTTGATATAGAAGTAATTCTCTGAAGTCCAAGTGTTAAAGGATTCCTAACAAAGTATGAAAAGTCAGTTAATGGCAAATAAATATAGAAAAGCATTAGCTGCTCCTAATCTGTGTACTATTTTCTGTTTTAGCTAAGAAAACAATAGAGAAGGCTGAAGGTGATGCTCACCTTCACCTGCTAGTCCCGGTAAACACTCAAGACTCACAGTACAATAAAAGCTTATGAATAATTTTAAAGTGCTGCTGTTAACATTTAAGTATAGGAAATCATCTATTCTGTCTTCCAAAAGACACAATTTCAATTGAAAATTAAACATTAAAACAACAAAATAAATTCTTCTACAGACATATTATAAAATCTTTCTTTGAATGCATCTTACTGTGCCACTAAAATACAAAAAATGCCTTTGTTGAATTGTTCCCAGTAAAAAGCATCACCTATTTCAGAGTGCCCCAAAAGCAGCTGTTTGGGGGTTTTTAATTCATTTTCCTGAAACAATTTCAACATTAAACAAGAAAAAGTCAGCTTCTCCTGAAAGTTATGACACTCCACAAGAGCATTTGAAAACTATATTATTTTTTAGACTTTTTCATTCAGCTCCTGGTCTCTAACACGACACTTGCATTTTCAACCGGTATCTTTCTTCTACTTACAAGATCTTTTTTTTTTTTTTTTTTTTTTTTTTTTCCCTGTAGATGAATACAGTTTCTTCTACCATTATTGACTGCAATAAGAAAAACAGCAAGTTACCACAAAAACTCACTGATAGACTAAAAAGGCTGGTGACACAGGACCAGAGTACCTGTAACAGAAATTTACGTTTACCACATTTTCCCAGCTTCACATTTCTGTTTAAGCTGTTCTTTGCTATAAGTGGAGAATGAGAGAGACCTAGTCTCAGCAGAGCTCCAAAAGGCCTGGGAAATGGAAGTTTCAGTTGAATTGAACATTTTAAAGGTCGTTCTCTATGAACTAAAAAGAAAGCGGTTTGAGTTTTTTCGCCTCTATTCCCTGGCTTCATTACCTCCAGTGCTTTAGATTCTAAAGGGGAGAGGAGAGAAAAATCTTTGCTGTCCTCATTTCCCCCACCCTCTTTAATTTCATCTGTGACTTTAATTATATTTCTTCTCATAAGCTTGTCTTGCCTTTATTTTATTTTTAAAGAGATAAGAGCTTGCCGCACACGGCTCCCTAAAAAACTCTTTCAGCTCTATTTTTAATGCACAGTGAAGTCAGAAGCATACATTAAAAAATACAAAGAGTAGATGATTATTAATTCCAGTTAAACTGTTACCGAGAATCACTGATCAGAATTATACTAATTAATTTTACATAATCAGTGATTTTCTACAAGAGCAGCTTTGTGAGCACTTACAGTCTGTCAGGCTTTGCTTAATGTTAAATCCTCACCTTTTGTGCTTGCACACTTTACAGCATTGTTGAAAACTTGTCGACAAAAGTAACATTTAAACTTTTAGTGTACGTGTGAGCTAAAAATGGAATTACATCCTTTTGATAATTAATTACTGCTTTGGAATCGCTAAGTAGGAGAAATGTTTATTAATCTATGTACAAAGTTCTCTTTAAGGGTAATCATTTTATCACTTTGCAGCACGATTCCAAAACACAATTCAGCACTTGACAGTTTTTGTTAAGCTTGTTTTTGATAATTGGATACAGAAGTCGCTCGCGGCCATTTGGATGGAACTATTCTAGTTTCACAGAGCTTTTGAAAGTGATCAGACTTAAACACATCACTCATTCTGCTGAGCCAGCTTGACAGTTTTGATAGCCCATTATGGTAGTTTATATTTCATTTCTGGAAGATTTCAGTAGACATGTCAGAAATAGGCTACCTTGGAATCTCAAGTTCCAGTGGGCTCTGACTTTGATCTCAGGTCATCATTACTTAATGCAAATAACCCATAGCAAGTACTTTCATATTAACATTAACATATTAACTGGGAACTTTGCAGCAGCACTCTCCCACTCCTTCTTTATTTATAACCATGTTGGACAGCTCAAGAGGCACCTCTCTGAATCAGACAGCCATTTCTCAATAATTCAATTAATAATTAGATTGAACAGTAATTCATGGGCATGATATGCATTCGAGAAAAAGCAAGCCAGCAATAGCCTCGTGGAAAATAAAGTTGTTTGCATTTTACTACCGAGAAAGCCAAAGAGAAATGCATATTGTAAATTCTCTCTGTTCTTTTCTCCTTTGAAACTGTAATAGTGATGCGACGGGGAGAAACGCTGGATCAGGGCTAAGCAAATAGGAAGAATGTTAATTGTGAATATTCTATGATGTATAAACCATGTTCTGACTTCGCATTATTCGTGCCCTTCTGTTGTGCTATCTTAAAAATTCATAGGGCCAGTAATGGCAATAGTCAAATGGTAGCGTTGCATTTCAATCAATCTGACCATAGAAGGAAGACATGCATTTTTAACTTTCTAAAGAACAACTCAGAAATGAAAGCGGTAGTGTAATATGACTGAAAAAGCAGCAGAAACTCTTCCATTGCCCTAGCCAGATGTTTGAGTGGTCCAGCATTACAAACCTGCTTTATCACCAGCAGCAATCTGACCTGGCTTGCTAAACCAAAGAGCATTTACTACCCTTTCCCACAGAAGAAAGCAAATGCACAAGGAGAATGCAAACAGCTTTCTGTACGTCAGAGATAAAATATGCTTTCTGGAAGTATACTTAATGGAACATAAAATATATTTTTACTTAAACTAAAAACAATCCCACGTGACAATGCGCTCAAGTAGTCCATAGCTTTTGACAGAAACATTTCTACATTGTACGCACTTGTATTGGGTCTGGCTGAGCCCCACAGCAGCCCCACGGTGCTGTGCTTGCATCGGTAGCTACAAAGACGGTGACAGACACCAGCGTTTTGACTGCCACCGAGCAGTGCTGGCACAGCACCAGGGCTGGCTCTCCAACCTTCCCCCTCCCCTCACCACCAGCGTTGGGGTGGGCAAGGTCTTGGGAGGGGACACAGCCGGGACAGCTGGCCCAAAGTGACCACCGGGATATTCCATACCGTGTGGCGCCTGCTCAGATAGAAAAGCGATGAGAAAGGAGGACGAGGAGGCGGGTATTGGTTATTTATGATGTTCGTCTTCTGGAGCAACCACTACACACCCCGAAGCCCTGCTTCCCGGGAAGCGGCTGAACGGCGCCTGCTGATGGGAAATAGAGAATAACATCTTTTGTTTTCCTTCACTTCCACGCATGTGACTTTAGCTATTGCTTCATTAAACTGCCTTTGTCTTGATGCACAACTTGGGGTTTTCTTCCCCATCTTATTTTCTCCACCCCAACTCGTGCTGAGGAGAGGGAGTGACAGAGCAGCTTGGTGGCCACCTGGCTCTCAGCCAAGGTCAGCCCACCACAACCCTCTATTATGAGCTCTCATCTTGTTTCTCTCCATCATAAAGCACACTCAAATTATTGTCTAATATAGATCAATGCTAATTTGAACAATATGTATTTGCATCAGTTAACAACCCAGCCTCTAGTTTTAAATTACATTTGTTAAGACTGTTTCTTGGAGATACAAAATAATACATAAGTGGAAAATGTGAAGAAGGAACTACTCTATTCTCCTTAGGATTTTCATTGCAAAAAGGCCTGGAATGGACATTTTTCTCTTTTTTTGGTGTCTTCATAAAAAAATGGTGCCAGACACAAAGACAGAAAGTATCCAATAGGTATAGTCTATGCAACTGGTTCTCACCTAAGGTACCTGGAACCAAAATATGTTCACACATTATTAAAATCTTTCTGAACAATCTGCAGATTACCCCGGATTCCATACATAAACATATGCTACTGAATAAAATTTCTATAAAATATGGTCAAAGGTTATTTTTAGGCACCTAAGAAAGATGGTCTGCTGCCTTCATTGTTGCTTTTTGTTTTGATCGGGGTTTCTTATTGGGGTTTTGTGGTTGGGTTGGAGGGAGGGGGCAGTTAGGGTGTTTTGGGTTTAAATCTTTATCTTCCCCTGACCTCTCCACCCATGATTAGATTAAATTTTGGCAGGTATTAAATTAAGCCATGTACCCAGAGGTAAAGCTGACACTTTTATGATCCTTGTTCTCTCCTAATCATAAAAACAGTGTAAACTTTATTTAGCGGGATCCATAGAAAGATTATAAAATGGGATGGGACAGTGTGGCCTGGGCCATTCCCCCGCCCCCCATCTCGCTCAGAATAATTGATTGCTACAGAAGTTTTTATGCGTGTTTTCCTCTACCAGGAGGAACACAGGTTGAGTAACATATCTTAGAACTTCTGCAAAGTCATGCCTGAAGTCACTCGCTCAATACAAATAAATATATTGCTCAAGGTTGATGAGGGCAACGTGTTACCAATTTGTGCCCTCCAGATGTTAACGCTGCTATTATCAGCACAGGATTCTATACGATTCCACAGGTAATGCTACGAGTAGCAAATCCTGCTTCTCTCACCAGCAAATTAGAGAAACACCATTATAATGTTTTTCTTCTCCACGGTAAATGTAAGGCTCCCTAGTCCTCAATGAGCATTAGGGAATAAAGCTTTACCATAATGATAACACGACAGCCAGTTACTTATCTCATTTATATATGGAGATAAAGCCCAGCAAAGACAACTGACTCACTCAGTTTCATCTTTAGAAGCTGTGACAGAACCAAAACCAGAACTTTCTCAGCATTTCATTTGAATTATAATACCAGTCATTACTTTAGTTGTAACATTTACATATACTTTTTCATATATATATATATAGTTTTCAGCTGAAAAATGGTTTCATTATGTAGTAAGGACTTGGAAAATATGTAGACAATGTGACTGAATGATTAAGGACATCATGTTTTGCTATAAGACACCAAAACAATGAGGCAAACCAGAGCAGCAAACAGATTCAGCATACCATGAAAAAAAATCTTGGCAGTACCCTACTGGAATGTTAAATAAAAGGAAGGGGAAATATAATGACTGTCCCCAAACAGCTAAACAGTATCCATACCAAGAGTGGACTAGGAGAGGGTCTGTCAGCATGCTTTGCAGATTTCTGGTGCAAATCACAACAATAATCTTTTTTCCCCAGAAAAAAAAAGCAGTTCAGAGTAGAGATGATACGGTATTTTCAGCTATGAGGGGCTAGAGTTTGTGCAGGTTTGAAAGAGTGTGAGCATGTGTGCGACTTTTAAATTTTGTTTTCAAATCTTAAGATACCGTAGACAGTCTCTCAGGTGTCAGTAGTTTGTTCCCATTGTAACGTGTCTGCAGCATGTAACTGAAAGATGTAAGTACGCAAAGACGTTACCAATATCAGAAACAAAACCTAAGGGTTTGGGGGTTGGGTTTTTTGTGAAGCAGAAAACTCGAGGGTTTTAGTAAAATGCATAACTATATTGGGTAGGGACATTCAGATCAGTAGACTTTGATGTGCCTAAGATTTCTAACACTGATCGCTAGCATTAAAAACTGGAACTCACAAGCTAGCTGAAGTTGGCAACTACTCACTAGTCCAACACTCCTGCTCAAGCAGAGTCACCTAGACCGGGTTGCTCAAGGCCACGTCCAGCTGAGGTTTTAATATCTCCAAGGATAGAGACTCTACAACTTCTGTGGGTAACTTGCTGCAGTGCTTGACCACAGTGTGGGGAGCAGAAAAAAAAAAAAAGAAACAAAGAAAAAAAGACAGGGGAATTTTGCATTTAAATGGGATTTCCTGTTCTTAAGTTTGTGCCCATTGCCTCTTGCCATGTCACTGGATAAACAGAGACAAGCTTGGCTCAGTCTTCTTTACTCCCACTGATGTAGTATTTATACACATTGGTAAGATCCCTCCAAGCCTTCTCTTCCACAGGCTAAGCAGTCCCAGCTGTCTGCCTCTCTTCACAAATCTGATGCTCCGATCCCTTCAACATTTTTGTTGCCCTTTGCTGGACTCACTTCAGCATGTCCACATCTCTTTTGTGGAGCCCAGCACTAGTGCCAGCGCTCCAGGTGTGTCTCACCAGTGCTTTGCAGAGCAGAAGGATCACCTTCCTTCACCTGCTGCCAACACTCTTCCTAACCCAGCCCAGGAGGCTGCTGAGCCTCTTTTGTTGCACAGGCACAATGCTGGCTCATGTTCACCTTGGTGTCCACCAGGAGCACTCGAGTCTTTTCAGTAAAGATGCTTTCCACCTGGTCACTGGTGCAGGAGGTTATTCCTCCTCAGCTGCAGGACCCTGTTTTCCTTTGCTGTACCCCACCAGATTTCTGCCAGACCATTTCTCCAGCCTGCTGAAGTACCTGCATTGAATTGCACATGACCTATGCTTTGACAGACCCTCTTCACATTGCCTCCAGTCATTTCACCAAAACATTTGTTAAGCAGTAACAGCAAACATCATGGCATACACTGTGAAGTTTCCTTATGATAATTTTGCCAGTACTAAATTACTGTCTACTATTTAAAGTACCCAAATCACTATGTACTGTGAAAACTTTCCGCACCTTAGCTATAGGTCACCAAACAGTTCACCATCTTTTCAAGATCCTTAACAAAAACACAAAACTGTAGAAAGAGTGGGATGTCCTAATCCTCCTTCTCAAGGAATTTTTCTGTAGAACTGCAAAGCCTTTTCCATGTTTATCTTCCAAGTTTCCACTTATCAATCTCTCCTGATTATTAAGTTTGCCAGCCTGGATGACAGCTTTGGTATAAATAATTTTTCAATTTCTCTCACCCTTGCACAGCGAGTTACTCTTACAGTTATTCTTATTGAATCTCTGTTAAATAAAACCAGACATACATCTCAATACGTGCAGTACCTACCAAACAAACCGCTTCACCTTTAGACTCTAATTAGATATTTTAAAGCTGTTGAATTATCACAGAACAACAGCATCAGTTAGGAATAATGATTTAGAAAGGAAGTTGAACAACACAAATCAGACTGAAGACTTACGCTTGCAATGAGTGAAATCAACTTGGATTCTCCTCCAGCACAGACTGTAGGCATGGGCAGCATGGTTAGTTTAAAGACTCATTCATTTGACACCGAGTCTGAGGACAGTCATGTCAGTGAAACCCATGAAGTGGAAAAAACGTCGCCCTTTTAAGAACAGCAGATCAGGAATAGCAACGTATCAGAATTTATCATATTCAACAAAGAGGGGTTTTTTTCCCCCTCTATCCTAAGTGTCTTATAGTGAGTTTAAATGGGATTTAAATTAAAAAAGGTATATACAAGAAAACACTGTAGTCACTTAGTTTCTGCTTCCTGTAACATCACCACAGCAGATGAGCACAGGAGCACTTTATGCAGACATGGCATTTATCTCTCTTGATAAAATCCTAAGATACCAGGCCTACGTATAGCCCACAGTGCAAAAAGAAAAAAATAAAATCCTAGAATCACTCTGCCTGCTTCCCCTTTTTAGCTTTAGAACCCTAATCCCTAAATAAAACCCACATCGAAATATGAGAACCATGTTTAAAAACCCAAACTCCACAATACACACATAACCAAACCGATCAGCTGCATAAGCAAGCCTACACGCAGCGTGTAAACCTTTCCTGCCTGGACCTCCTTCACCACTGGACCCTTTCCTGTCACTAAGTTAGATCAAGCAACTGGTCTTGTCCTTAAACTGTTAGAGTAACTTGGCTCCCCACTTCTTGGGTTCAGCATCAACTCTTACCTTCCAACAAGCTACCAGTGAATTTCTAGGCTAATACTTCTTTGAACCTTGTAGCTCTGGCCTGTGACTAGGTCCAACCACCCTCAAAGGCGGTAGGGGGAGGTGGCCACATGGAGCTGGCTGCAGCTCTGTTACAGCTTCTCAGTATACGGCAGAGACAGACTGTGACTGCTGCGAAGGACACCAGTGGAGAACTAGGTGTAACACAGCTCTGCGCAGCCACCTTCTGCCTCCTTGTTCCCTTCTCCTTCAGGCACACCGAGTTTTCAGCAAAAAAAGCTTAAAAAAAAAACATGTCAGAATCCCAAGTCATAACGTTGCCAAAGCAATTAATAATTCTCTTCTGAAAGTTGATTTTCCAAATGTTTACGTTACTAAACTTTTTTTCACAAATCTGAAAACTTATCCCTTTATTAAAAGGAAAATAGATTCTCAGGTAAGAAAAAAAAAAACAAAAACCAAACAACCCAACTAGCTGCAGCTTTCACAGACAGCAGTAAGAAAACGCATAAAACCTCGAGATAAAACAGAAGAGTTGGCAAAACTGCCAGCTAGCCTTTCTTTCATGTCTGGTTTATTATTTTCACGGGAATTGTGCCAACACAGATTTGCTGTGCACCTTATGGCTGGATGCACAAGCTGGCAGCAAGGGTAGCAGTCCTGAGGGAGAGCTTTCCATCCGTCACGGCACCTCAGACACCTGAGCGCTGGCCTGAGACCCAGGTGATGCAGAACACTGACATCCTCCATGGTCAAGTTATTTGTGGTTCCTAATGAAAAGTGACTTACAAGAACTATTTTTTAATTATTATTATTTTAAACAGGAGCTTTGGCTGGAAAATTTGACTAGCAAGGAATATTGTTTTCTTGGTCCAAAACACTTCTTTCAAACTGCTGTTGAAGCGTTTCCTGGTATAAAGCTACTCTACCTTTAAAAAACCACTTATTTCCAACTACTGCATTATGTACATCCAAATCACCGTAAAGATGAGAAGTCCCCTACGCATTAATTTGCTATGAAATGAGAACACCTAATTGAAATTACATCCACTTAGTGATGGCTCTAACACTTCTTAGCTGGTGGACATCCTCAGCACTTGGTGTTCTGGTTTGAACTTCTGCCCCAGGACGCTGCTGTGCCAGGCTTGCTGCTTGTAAGGGCGCTGGCCACACAGAGAACAGGAGAGAATTAAGACTCAATGACTTTGCCATAATGTTCTCCCCTACCCCAAAGTAAGAATCAGCCCTGCATCCACCCTAAATATTAATAGTGTTATCCAGTATTTCAAGATCACAGAGTTAGAAAAAAAACTGCTACTGAAATGGAAATACAAATACCTTTTTAAAAAATATTTTAATTACCAATTCTTTTTCATAAATGAATTAAATAGCACTTTGAAGGTTTCAGAAGAAATACACACAACAATTAAGGAAGATTTTCAGTAATTTTACCTGCCTATACATAATCAAAATAAACGACAAAAAAAGAAACAAAGTGAAATGCTGAATTTTAAAATGACCTTGTCATATTTTCTAGTACAACCCATTTTTAATTTTATGGCATTTATAACATAATAGATGTTAGTTATCAAGTCTTATTAGCATAATAAAGAACTATAACCTGTAGCAGTTGGGAAACTAAATTACTGCCTTTACATTTAAGTATTACATTGACAAATACATTGACCTTTACATTATGTTACGCTTAAAGGTTAAAAAAATGCATTATTGTTGGGTTTATTGTCTTTTTAGACACAAAGTTTCCTCTGAAAGGTCTATTGAAGGACAAAAGATTGATATAAATGGAGGTGGGGGGGATAAATTATTAGCATCGTGGGATAACTTACACAGCAAGTCTTCCACAAGGTCAGGACTAGATATTCCCATGGGAACAAACACAGAATGTATGTGAAAAACAACTCTTTTGCCTTTGGGGGTACACATCTGGGAACGGCACCTCGGATAGTGGTGGGTGTGAAGCTTTGCCTTGCACTGACTGCAGTCATAATTCATGTCTTTTGGGTTTTGGATACATGTTTGTATGTTGCATTCATAAAGATTATATGTAAATTTCTTACAGCTCCTTTTCAGAAAGTTTCAAATGACAGCTGGAAGGCCCACCAACATTGCCCAGCATCTAAGAGACACGTGTCGTGGTTTAACCCCAGCCAGCAACTAAGCACCATGTGGGCACTCGCTCACACACACACACACACCCTCCCCGCAGTGGGATGGGGAGGAGAATGAGAAAAAGATAAAACCTGTGGGTTCAGATAAAAGCAGTTTAATAACTGAAGTAAAAATAACAACAACAACTGTAACAGGAAGGGAGAGGGAGGAATAAAACCCAAGGAAAAAAAAAAACAACCTAACAAGTGACACACAACAGAACTGCTCACCACCCACTGACCAGCCACCAGCAGCCCCCAGCCAACTTCCCCCAGTCTATATACCGAGCACGGTACTCTCTGGTATGGAATATCCCTTTGGCTAGTTCGGGTCGGCTGTCCTGGCTCTGCTCCCTCCCGGCTTCTTGTGCCCCTCCTCGCTGGCACAGCATGGGAAACGGGCAAGCCCTGGACTTAGGGTAAGCACTGCTTAGCAACAACTAAACCATCGGTGTGTTATCAACATTATACTCGTACTAAATCCAAGGCACGGCACTGTACCAGCTACTAGGAAGAAAATTAACCCTGTCCCAGCCAAAACAAGGGTAATACATAAAACACAGCAACACACAAAGTTTTAACGTCTCTAACACAGGATTTATTGCCTAGCCCCTTCTGAAACTAATATAATAGTTCAGCTGGAAGGGACCTTACAATGATCATCTAGTCCAATTGCCTGACCACTTCAGGGGCTAACAATATTGTAACAACAGTTACAATCATTACATTACAGTTAAAATAACAGTTACAATCATTACAATATCTTGTAAAGCAAGTTTGAGTTTGAGAATGCTAATGGTTCAACAAGTCCAACCACAGTTTTGGCAGCTCGTGCTCGGGTATGGAAATTAATCAGGACGAACTCGCCATTGGAGGAAATAAAACACCAAAAGTGTTTTACTCATCATCTTGTGGGGGAAAAATAAGTCTCATTTCCGATTCAGTTGAGGAATTTCTCTCATCTTTGTCTCTATACCTTCCAGAGGCTCACTCAGAAGCACAAAGCAATGTGAAGAATCACAAGGTTTGGGGGTGGGGTTTGCATCTTTTGTGCAGAAAGCAATGAGCTGGACATGATACAAAAGCACCTTCCATTTCTATCTGGTTTCGGTTTCAACATCCTTATGACAGTGGCACCTATACTCACAAGTACAGGGACCAATCTACTGAAATTCCTTTTGACACGGATTTTCAACTGGCCCTTTTCTTTAGCTTGCAAGCAGTATGCTAACCTGGGTGTTTGCTGACTGATCTGTTAGGATTATGTTAAACTCACTGTGCATTTTTCACTGACTGTCTACAATATGGCATATTGATTTTGCCTTTCCGTGGTTCACTTCTAAAACCTACACAGTCAAAACTGTTACTTACTTGAAGCTTTCTGCTTCTCCAGCCCTCTTCTGACAAATATCTGTGTTCTGACACCATCTGCTATCTTCATATTCCATCACTGGACCACAGGCTAGCACTTCTGCTGTGACGGCTTTTGAGGTGTAAAATACACTTCTCTTGACATCTGCCTCAGCTCATCCATCCTCCACTAAAAAAAGTCTGAAAATATTCTCGAGATACTTTACATTTCAATTTCTCTGTAGGATCCTTCTTCCCTAGAAGGATGCCAACTTGCTGTGGTTTATTGTCTTTTGACTTTGAAGAGTTCCTATTTTTCGTATGCAAGCTCACAGTGCAGTAGGCAGGCAGGGAACCCCTGATATGTCAAATTAATGCTGCTTATTCCTGTCTGCTGTCTACAAAAGCACACAGTAACATGCACATGTCCCTTAGAGGCATAAGGGAGCTAGCTATTCCAACTCCTTTGACTGCAACGACACACTCCAGTTAAAGAAATCATCTGCTCTCCTAAAATGAAAAGGAAAATACGAAGCAAGCCGATTAGATGAGTTATGGTCTACTGGACTAGGAAATGGAAGCTAATCCCATCTGAAACCACCTCTGCACACAGTCAGTCCACTTAGTATCTTTACCTTTAAAGTTTCGACGATGCTCACCCGATTTTCTCAAACTATCACAAATTAGTACTGTAAAAGCACTTTGACAATTCAGGGTCTAAGTTGTAGCTCATTGTCCAGCCTTTAGCAACCACAATGCAACAAAGCTGTTCTACAGCAAGGTGTGTCTTCAAATTACCTTACAAAAAAAAAAAAACAAACTCAAAAACCAGATTCTCATCTAAGTGCAGGAGGAGTAAGGGTTGTACCTCTTTCTTCTTTTCAAATTATATCTGATGAACTAAAAATTGATGTAAGAAAACACATGTGAAACATATTCGAATTAGGTGGTGGAAGTCACAAGTAATAACATGAGAGAATACTTACGAAGGACAAAAAACCCCACTCAGTTACTAAAAATGTAGCAAAATAGAAAAAGAATCTGAGAAGAGTATCAAAATTATAAACAAGAACACGGCTAGGACCTGATAAATTTCCATCTTCACTAAACACAGAGAGAATCCATACTACTTAATGGAAAAGTGATATTACTTTCCAGATTTGAGGAATGCAACACAACGTAGAGAGGAGCACTCTTAAGATGTTCCAGTAGAAAAAACAACAAATCTAACGGGCTATTGCCATTCAGCTCAAGAGGTACTATTATAATTCATTTCTCATAGGCTTCTTATAGGTCTTCAAACACATTTAATCCATAAACAAGATATCTGATAGTATGCCTTCACATCTTGCCACAGTCAGTCATCAGCAGAACATAGTTTATAAAACATTTTGCATTAATAAGTACACTGTATCCATCTGTCTCTTCTTTGTTCCAGCTTCTCTCTCACCACTTCCAGTCTTCCATTGCTCATCTTTCCTAGCCATACCTTTTTGCAATAAATTTGCACATATTTTAAGGAAAAAACCCTTTTCCTCCTAGGTTCCGCATTTGTACTTCATATTAGTTGTTGTCAAATATATTTCTAAAGCTTGTGCCTGCCTAATACGCTGTACAAATATTGTCATTTTATCCAAATAAAGACCTACTCTGCATCAAGAAAATAGCTGTTTTATGCCTTTTATACAGCAGGTCCAAGGCTCTCTTGCGAATAGTCTGCCTACAATAATTTCCAACTGACCTAGGTGCATATATCTGACTAAAGTACTCCCTAATTTATCTGCCAGCACACTGCCAAAAATCCCTCCATCACCTTTCGTTCATTAAATAGATCTATATCGTAAGCAGTTAGTCAAGCTCTCTCCTTTTTGGCTATTATAAAAATTCTTCCTTCCTTCCCAGAGAGGAGGTCTCCTCCCTAAATGATCATTACAGATAAATCTGTCAATGCTAGTAGTTCAAATTCCTTTCAGTGTCCTGTAAAATGAGGATACAGGGATACCAAGGTATTCTACCTTATTTATCTTAAGATCCTTTCACAAGCATCCAGTAGTACTCTATGATGTAACTAAGAATTTTTTTCTTGCATTTCTCAATGAGTGGACAGATACTTAAGGTACTTCAATTATTTTAACCATTGTTTTGGTTTCTGTATATCTCTGGAGCACATAATTCATAAACGTCTGCAAAATTATGTTACCTCTTATGAAATAATTACTAGCTGTCTTGCTAGAAATTTTTTTAGCAATAATTTCTGTCTTAAAATTTCTTGCTAGAAGTCTGCCTGTACTAATATACTACTATAATTTTGTATATTTTCAGTCAATGTATAAGCTCTATTACATGCATTTACTATTTACCCATTTACATCAATGCTTATGTCGTATTTGCATTTAAGTTCTCAGTTACATATACAACCCTTCAAAAGGCACTTTGTCGGCACACATACACATAAATTTTCAGATAAACAGTAGTTTTTTCTGCATTACCATTTTGGAAAGCGATAGTTTTAATTTCTTTTTAAAAAGAAAAAGAAAGAAGAGAAAAAGAAAAAGAAACTCCGCTCACTTTTTAATTCCTGGAATGATAGGGCATACAAGATAAGCCGCCTGCAGTTTTTAGAGGGTTTTTAATTTGTTCTGGTTTTGTCCTTTTATGAGGGGAAGCATCACCAATAAAATTATCTATAATTACAGTCTGCCGATACTCCACAGGGTATCTTTCCCCGAGATAAAATGGTAACAGTCAAATTGGTAGTCACAATACTCTACTCAGTCCTTGGGGGTATTGCTGGGTTGCCCTAGTCCCAAACCCTGAATGTGTCCTGGTTTTATGTCTCTCAACCTTTTCTGCTTTCCCCAAATATATGCATATATATATATATATATATACACACACATATAATTGAGTATAAGCTCACCTCCACCCTGCTTGGTGCTATCGCCTTTGCCCGCTGAGCCCCTTGGGGCTGCCCCTAAAAAAGCCAGGCAACTGCACTGCTGCTGCAATATCCCATAGCCCAGGCTCTCGAGCGGCACTCAAAGACTCTCCCCCACATCGTTTCCTATCCCATCCCCTCCCCACACACTTTATTCCTTCTCTTAACTTCTATCTACTCCTTCCTGCTTCCTTCAGAATGCCATCACCATTATCATCACGTCAAGTAACATTTTATCTTCCTCTCGTAATTCTCTTCATTTTTCTTCCTTGCATATTACAGTTCAGAGCGGCACAAATCTTTAATAACTTTAATATTGATATTTTTCTTATCTCCTGTCTCCCTTGTCTTTTGGATCGTTCTGCTCTTAACAGTTTAGCAATCTGTACCTCAGTGTGTTCACACTTTCTCTGTTGAAGGAAAACTGAATCTTTCATACTCTTCCACTAGACGCAATTTCTCAAGGATTTAATCCTGCCTTCCCTATTCCTTATGATATACTGCTGTTCTTGATGTGTTTAAAAGGAGAAGAAATCCTACTTTATATTTTCTGTTTCAAGACAGACCATAACCTTCCTCAGGTCTTTATTCCTCAGTGCAACTTGTGACAGGTTTTGAAACCCCAGTACCATATGTTCTCCTAGTGTAAGATCAGAAAGCTCTCTAGCTTGGTTTTGTTTGGTTTTTGCTTTTAAAGACTCTTCTTTCCACTCAAAATGGTGCAGTGTTAAAATTGTATTACCATATTACCTGAATTGAGAATAAGAAGAGTGGTAAAGATCAATAACTCTATGCCCTCCTCTATGAGACTTGCAATTATTTGTTATTTTAGAAAGGCACGAGTCTTGCCTTAATATTTAGCACACATTCCTCCTCCCGAAAAAAAATCCTCAAATATGTATTTTTTCCAGTTTTCTACAGCCTTTTCAAAGTCTTTTCATTTCTTTGTAGTAATATTGACTTATTTTGTAAAGCTATTTTATTTACAGATCTTCATTCATATTTATCTTACAGATAAATATTTTATTTTTGCCTCCAATTTTTAACCTCCTGTTCATTCCTCTCAAACTTCACCTGCTACAAACTTGAGAGCTTTGACAAAAACCGACCCCTCAAAACCCTGTCCAGCAGCAGGAACTATTCTGTCTGTCTTCTCAGCACCCACCACTCCCTCCTGCAGCGGACATTTTTGAGCTCCATGGAAGTTTCTTGAGTAACAATCCCCAGATACAAGCATCCATTAGTTCCATAAACAAAGATGGACTTTTCAGAGGTTTAGCATTTAAAAAAAAAAAAAAAAAAAAAAAAGAGAGAAAAGGCATTTGGATTGTCCCATTGTCCAGTATTCCATCCTCTTTTCCTCTGTCTCAGAGCACCAAGACCAAATCACCATGAGCGGTGACAAGCCTGCCCAGCTACCCTAGATCTGCACGGGTTTAGGACCAAACTAGGGTTTAGTGTAATAGGTGCTCAGGGACAATAGTAGAAAAAAAAAAACAAAAACACGTGAAAGAGTTGGCCTTAGGGTCAGCATAAAGACTTCTTATTCCGTCTCTCATTTTGCATGTACTGTGTTTTCAGAAACCTATTAACATTAACTCCTCCATACTAGTAGGCGTGATACGCTTGTACATTACATGCATTAACAAGGACATATTCACGTTAGCAGTAGTAATTCACTGCCTATCCCGAGTACCAGACGCTTAACATACACAGCTCTGGACTCTAAGCGGCTAAGCACAAATGGGGAAGATCCTTCACACATCCCAGCAGAAGACCGCCTCTCCAATTCTTGCCCCGACTTGACTAGCTGCACTCCTTGAACCTAAGTTTATCAGTACTTCAACACACTTCACAGATGGTAATTTGGAAAAGTTCGGTGACTGGGTCTCTTCAGGAATAAAACATCACGGGCTTTACCAAGCTTATGAAAAAACTATCTTCATAATGACAAATTAAAATCTCTGGTTTTCATTTGCTGTAAAAGTTTTAACCCTGCATTAAATTTAGCACAGAATTTTATTTGCTCTGCTAATAGACCTGAAGCCACTCAGAATAAGATCTTTTCTTATTAAAAGCTAGAAGGAAAGTTCAGACCATTCACCTCTAATTAGAGAGACCTATAAAGTAACTTTCGCTGCTGTCTTAACTGACAGATGTTCTTCCCTGAACACCACCTGGGATCAAAACCATCCCGTTCTCCCAGGGACTGCTGTACTGATACACATGACAGTTTGGCAAACCACAGGCAGATGTCAAACCTGTGAAGACGTACGTAATGTCAAACTTCTGCAGCTACATTTGGCTCCCCTTCGACATCGCCAGGCTTCGCACCGGTCCACTTTGTGCACATCTCACCGAAAGATCAGTGCGAGCTGAGCGAGTATAGATACACCGAGCTCCTGCAAGGGAGAACAACGTGGAAACACCAGACCTGGCACAAACCTGTGTCAGAGATGGGTGGTCCATGAAGCCTCTGCAGAGCACAAGTCAGTGCTCAAGCTGCCGGCTCAGGTGCAGAAGCACAGTCGGCAGCCCACGCTGCTGTCAGTGGCACCCAACTACCCTGCATGTGTGCTGCCGGCATCACCCACGACAGTATTGCCACGGTGGGGAAAAGCACAGGCAGAGCCACCTTGCATCCAGCACAGGCTGAAAAATAGAAAGGAACTAGAAACAGATCCTGACTGGAAATACTGCGGGATGAAGAGAGTGGGGTAGAGCAGGGGATGAGCAATAATGCTTGAAAAACTAAGGTCAAAACTTGCCATCCTTTTTGAAACTCAGTAACCGCCTTTATCCCTTTTCTCTCAGTTCCTTATTCTCCTCCAGCAAAGTTCTTGCAAATATAAAGAGTTCTGTCCATTTTGTCTCAAAGGAAATATTACAGCCCTTTAAACATGAGAGCAACATAACCAGCCATCAGCCAAGGCACCTCAAAACCTCCCTTGAATTGCAGTCTTGGAGAACCTGGGAAAGAAAATGGGTTCCTCCTTCCCAGCTCTGAGCTCAACACAAATGTCATGTTTGGCAAAACGACACCTTCAGCCCCTTCAGATACATCACTTCGGCTTTACAGTGTCTCCTTGATATTTCAGGATCCCAGACTCCCTATTACTGTAGCACATTTGCAGGCTCTGGCAATAGAAAAGGGTATTTGTAACCCCAACACAGACGGCATTTTAGTAACATACCAAAATGAAAAATAATTGTTCACCACTAGCTATAAATTAAGTATGTTTATTTTGCCAAGGGCAACATTTACTAGAAATAGTAAATAGCAAGCAAGTCAGAAATCACGTAAATCATGATCCTAGCTAATTAAATTCTGCATCTAATGAACTAAAATTTATTGACAGCTCAACTAAAATGAATTAAGAAATGCAGTAACTGCATTTGTTGAAAGTAATAAAGTGTGGTTGGGGTTTTATTTGGTTTGTTTCTGGGGGGGTCAGGGTTGGTTTTTTTGCAGGCACTTCGAAGGTTATTATAAAATTGCTCTGGGCCACACCGTTAACATACAGCAGCCAATTACTGTTCTTTAATCAGAGAAGACATTCCTATTTATTGGAAAATAACTTACTTTGGCTATTGTTTCCAATTTTTATTCCTGCTTAAGAAATTGGACACTTACTGAATATTGAAATCTAGGAAGGCAATGGAAAGATGTTAGTAAGGTTCATGTGCCAGCTTACTTTCTAATAACTTTCTTCAGTCATTTCAGTATTTCCATCCCGTAATTTGGAATGACTTAATGCAAACATCTTTGTTATTCAACTAACTAACAGTCTTCACAGTGGGAGAATGCATGTGTTCAGACCTGTGCTGAGATTTGCCATATGGTTGGCTGATCATATTTTATCTTTATCTGCAACACACACTAACTTCTGACCAACCCATTCATTGACTGGTTTAAGTGTTAAGCCCTGGAACAGAAACCACAGAAAACAGATATTCTGGCAACCAAAGGAATATAAAGGAGAAGCCTGAAGGAGACGGCACATTAATGAAATCAAAAGAAGAAACTCCACTGTTCTGTGGTGAAGGATAACAATGCAGGCAAGGATTAAATAACAAATGGAAAAAAACATAAAAAGACGGTTAAGGGAAGAAAAATGTGAATCTGACTCAACAGGGCAACATGTTATTGACTGCTATATTGGGACAAAAACATTGGTATTTTATGGCACACACAAAAGAGCATTATTAAAATAGCTAGGAAGTTAAATGCACGAACTGGAAATAACTAGATGTGTAACAATGGAGAGCATATGAGGGGGGAAAAGCAGCTGGAAATTCCCAAGGAAACAAGAAGATGTTTCTGATGTTAACAACGAGTGAAGAAAAATGAGATCTATCACTAGTATCCGTGCTAATTAGTAAGCTGAGTGTATGTATAGGGCTTCCAGAGATGGCCTCCACCTCAACCACAAAAGAGCAAACAGACTAATAGCTAATTATCTGAATGGACTTTTATATTAACAGCGATGGTCAGCACAGGAATTGCGTATATAGACCTTTAACAAAGCTATACCATTGTATAACAGCCTGCCCCTCAGTCTCACACATTTCCTGCACAGTAGGATAGTAAATTCGCTGGGAATGTTTTTTTACTGTGTGTGCCTGCAAATGCTGAGCATGACTGATTTCTTTGCTCAGCTGTATTTTTTATTTCAGCACACTTGCCTCCATTTGATATGATT
Source organism: Falco punctatus (assembly GCF_963210335.1). Classification (NCBI taxonomy): domain Eukaryota; kingdom Metazoa; phylum Chordata; class Aves; order Falconiformes; family Falconidae; genus Falco; species Falco punctatus. Next base: position 7,890,262 of record NC_137580.1, on the reverse strand, counting down.
TTTAGATCACATTTAAACTGCTTGGTACTTTTCTGTAAAAGCGATCATCAGACAGTTTAATTCATTGACAGCGTTTATCTTCATTAGTCCAAATTGAGGGTGTAAGTCTAACACATTGCCTTTAACAGCGTACGATGCCACACTTCTCTTTCTGGTCTGCCTCCTAAATGTTGAGCTCCACCGTAAAAATGTTTTATATTTCATTATTCTTGCATGCATTCATAGCCACTTCTTTACTAAATTACTTCTTTAATGAAGATGTTTCTCTGATAACATCTTAAATGAGTATGCCTCCAGTCCTGAAAGCAGAAACACTTCATGTCACCTTAAAGCTCTTCCCTGAGAACCCTTTTCCAATGCTCAGCAAGGAGAAACACCAAGGGTGGAAGAGGAAGCCGAGAGCTGGGCTCCACAGAACCCAGCAGCAGAGACTGTGGCCTCAGCCCAGAGCTGTGTGACGGGCAGCAGGCACCTCACTACCAGAGCACACATCTGCAGTCACCAGCCACTATCACTTATGGACATGAACAAAAAAACACACAAAACCACAAAACACCACCCCCCCCCAAAAAAGTATAATAAAACATTTATGATTCCTAAGTCCCCCAGTGCCTTTTTTCTGTTCATATTCTGTTATCCCACCAAACACCAGCAGAAAAATGCAATTCAGTTGACAAAAAGCTTCCCAATGACTACTTTAAACCTATTACATGGTTCTTTTGACAAAAACAAAGGAGAATCCTAAAGAAACCTATGGGTTAAGCAACATAACCATTCCCTTCAGACCCCCAACAAGTGAGAAAACAGTTACAGTATTTGGGACACTGAAAGTCTGGCTTTAAATCATTGTTGATCAAATCAGAGAAACTGAACTTCAACTCCTTTCTTGAACACTCCTGCACTGTAAGTAGGCTTGAGCAGCTGGCTTGTGGGTGAAGTCTAACCGCTTTTAATTCTCCTCCTTGAGACAGACCAAATGAAAGTATTGACCTAACTACAGCAAAAGGGGTTTTTTTAACTGCAACGTATTAAAAAGTTAACACTGCAGCCTGACAAAAACAGTAAGGGATGTCATCTCACTCTACACTGAGTATCAGAGCCAGTATCGCACACCTTAGCTATCCATCTTCCACACCAATTATATACTTTGTAAAGGAATGTCAGTATTCAAGAACCATACAAAATCTTAAGTAAATTTAAGATAAAGACATTTAGATCATGGATGTTTCTTTTAAAAGCCATACATAACATGTAAAAATTAGGGAAGTTGCTTACCAAACTAGATTTTCTAGAAAATAATTTGCATTTTAGATGAATGCACTGAATCTGCAGTGCCCTGCTTCAGAGTGCAGAGAGCAGTGCCTAGGGAATGCACAGAAGCTTTTTTGGATGGTGTTCTAGAGGTTTCTTAAACACCTTCTTAAAGCAAACTTACCCTTCTATCACTCCGTGAGAAGAAAAAAAAAACCAAAAAAAAAACCACACAACCAGAAAGTGAATGAAAGAGACTGAGAGAATACACAATCTTTAACTCATTCTTGTAATTCCCAATGAAACCATCATATACACAATACTGAAGTATACAGCAGGAGCTATAACATGCGTTTTGATTTGTAAATATTAGAAATTTGACTAAGGAAGCACTGGAGAAAAAAAGCCAGTTAAGTGTAACACAAATTCACTTCTTTCTGTAATAATTTATCACTTAATCTTTCATTCATACATAGCAAATTTTCTCCCACCTATAGGTCCTGCGTGGATATATACTACATATAAAACCAGAATCACAAGCTGTTCTATATAGGAATACACTGCATGCAAGCAAAAAAATTAATTCAAAACACGCACACATTGAAAATTGAGACTTTTACAGCTTGGATTAGAGAAGCTGCAACTTTTACTATCGAATACCATCTATAAGGATGCTTTATCTCCACTTGTAGATATTGGGTAAGACACAGCTGCCGCACATGTTCTTTCACCCTGATGCAGCAGCATGACAAGGCATTTGGCAAGCCACAAGCAGAGGACAGCAGTGGCTAAGTGCAGGTGGCAAAGGGCTACAAAGTCTGACAGATATTGTGTCATGCAGGTGGCAATAGCAACAGCAGATGAACAGACTCAAGATGGTTAGAAAATAGCTACAAATGCTTAACTATTTATAGGCTGGAAATATCCATACACACCACCACAGGACACAAGCAAGACCCAGGGAATAAATACACACACACACAGTATAGATGTGATGATTTTTAAATAGAAAAATCTGTAATTCCAAACCCTAGATCCCAGAAGAATTACACAGCTCTAGGTCATTTTCAGCTTCCTCAACATTTCAAGGGGAAAAAAAAAAAAAAAAAAAAAAAAAAAAAAAAAAGAAGTCGTCATAAGTTCAAGGGGGAACAGGTAGAGAAACTGGAGAACATATTTTACTTACTGGTACCACAGCTGACAGTTAAGTCAAACATGGCCAAATGGATCAGCTTAAAATTCTGAATCATTCAAAATCCTCAGCCTGTAGAGGACTTTTCTTGGAGAAAAATCAGAAGGAAATCAGATTAACTTATCAAATTCTTAAAAACACATGAATTTCCTTTGACCTATTTAACTCCAGAAAAGGCCTGGCACTTCATACAATGCCTTAGGCAAGATCTTCTCTTTCAAAATTAAAAATAAGACATTCTTCTCTTATTAGTTATTATTATAAATATATCATGCATTACACAGATAAAGAGTGTTTTTTGTTCACACTGGTTAACTAAGCAGACGCTAACACATTATTCTCAAAAGCATACACAAAGATTGGAAATTTGCAAAGATACTGAAGTACTCAGATGCTCAAATCCCACTCCATTAAATGGGAGTTTTGCACCCAATTCCTCTAGAATGTTTTGAAAAGTCTACGTTGAACAACTCCTAATAATAAAGATAAGATCTATTTTTAAAACAAGCGGTACAGAAGCATTTTATAAACAGAAGAGAATTTAGACGGGTTCATCTCAAACAATTCCACAACCTCCACTCAACTCTGCACACCCTATAAATAAAAGACAAGATCAGACTTTTCAAATGCCTTAACATATGGTATACCTTTCCTTGACAAATCAAAGAGATCAATTTTCTAAGCCCTTGTATCTTTGCTGTACAGCATAGTCCCCTGGGTTACAGAAACTTCTGTCACCGAGTTTTCCATCATTTACATATTTAGCAAGATACAAGTTATCCTAGCCATTACAGCTTTCAAAAAAAAATATGATTACTCTAACTGAATTCTATGTTTGCAAATAATAAAAGAAACTTTAAGGCAATACTTAGAGAAGATAGGTGAATTTGATTTTTTAATTTCTGAACTTTGCCTCTGAAAGGATGTTGTTTAAAATATTCAGAGAGCTTCACAGTAATTTCCAGTCCCCACAGAAATAAGAATTCTTAGTGGAGCCTTCAATTCATTTTTCATGCAAAGCTGTTTGATTTTATTATCAAAATATAAAAAATTAAAGACATTAAGAACATCTGATTTAAATAATCATTTGGCATATATGATTGATCTTCTAGATTTAATTTCAAAATTATTTCATACAGCAACATGCAAAACAGATTAAAATGATGGGATATGTCACTTAAAAAGATATTAGTAACCATTTATAATGCCAGAGGTTTCCTCCATACTGCTGTCAAAGATTAAAGGTGGTTAGATCCTTTTTTAGTAAACTGAACATAGTAGGAAGCTTCCCTGCAAGACCCCCGCACGCTTACCCTGCAAAACCATGGACAGAAACACTCTGCTCCTGCTGCTGGATCCCAAAGGCACTCCAGACTCATCCGTGGCCAACTCAAACATCAAATTCCGTGAAACTGGGGAAGGAATGCCCATCACGGCCATGGAGCAACAGCAGGGGAGGAATAGGAGCTTCACAGGATTACTGGACTACAAGCAGGGACCTCGTTCTCAGATCTTACCTACTATTCACACCTTTGTAAGGAAGACTCTAAAATACCATCAATAGATTTCAATGGCATGTAAAAATCTACTTTATGCAGTTGTGACTACCACCCAGCAGAAGTCTTGGGAGCTGTTAAACTATGATTTTTAAACTTCTAGTTATTATTCCACAGCATTCTTAATAAAAATTTTATAACAACTCTCACATGACATTATTTGCGATTTAAAACAGTTTCTATGCATCATCACCTGAAAAGTAACACTGAAAGTAGGTAAAAGAACTACAGGGGAACTTTTTGCCTAAGCAGGTACAACAGTCACTGTTTTGGGCTTACAATTATTTGATGGCACGCCTGCAGCTCATATCCCTGTGCTGGTTTTGACATTATGCACTTCTGGGCAGATGTTCCATGCTGCAGGGAGCGGCCAGCAGCTAGAACCGACTGTATACACACACAAGATCCCCAGCAGAGTACTGGACCACAATGGACTGTGCTTTCTGATCACAGAGGCTCCCCAGAAGGTTTAGCACATCTGGTTGGTCCACGAGCTCATGGATGGTGTGAGCAGCTGGAACATCGCTGATACTGCTCTAGCAAAACAACCTCTAAACAATATTGTTTTATGCCGGCAGTTTGCGATAGATTAGCGAGCAAAACTGCAAGCCTCTCAGGTAGAATTGATTTCTTTTGCGTAAAATATACCTAATTATATTTGATAATATCTGTCGTCTGGAAGCCACTACCTAGCTGGTAATAGTACACAAAGGTTGGGGTAATCCTTATAGCTTCATTTAAGGGGTTATTACACATTTTCCATTGGTATCTGGCACATTAAAGTAGAGCTCTGCTGTTCCGTTTTCTTCTACCTTGCCGCTCACTCTTTCACTTACACTTCTAGCAGTCCTGGGACAGAGACCAAGCCTTCATCAGAAACATGCAATTAGTCTTCTGCAGCCCAATCACCCTGCCTCAAACTCCAGTTAGTTTTCACATTGCTAAATGTTGTAGCAAACGTGCTGTAAAATACAGCCCAGACAAACAGCTCCAGTAAAAGAAGCTCCGAGGGAACAGGCAGAATTTAGGAGCTTGGCCAACTGATGAATGACACAACATCCCCAATTGAAAAGACCTCCACAACAGCCTATCAGAGAAAATAAAATAAAAAAACACCAAAAAAAAACCCACAAAAAAGACCATCACAGTGATAAGCTTTTTACATCTCACACAAGCAAGTTTGCAAAGAATTAAATAAGCTGAAGGACCACCAAAGAAATAGTGTGTGAGGTTTAACATTTTACCGAAAACACCTAAAATCAGTCTTATCATGATTCACTGTGTTCTCAGGCACACGATACTTTCTCCAGCGGCAATGTACTGCTAACAGAGTCATCATCAAACCACCTTTTAGTACACTTCTCTGACCCTCTGAGGGAGGAGAGAAGTATCTTTACCTGGCACTCAAATATTCCAAGTTATGTCAAACTGTTATCAGTTCTGCCCATGCAAGTAGAATCATTTTCCTTAGAAGCTATCAACCTCAGGTTCAGGTCCTTTTTGGATTTTGAGCTGCACAGTTGTACACTAGCTCAATAAAAACAGCTGAAGAAAAATAACAATTCCTGTCACTTCTAAAATTATAAAAAATACAACCACCCACTATTGCAATTCTGTTTGCCCTCTTTAAAACTTAAGTATAAATAGCAGCAGAAAGGGGGAACGCTCCGTTGCTCCAAAGTTAGAGGATGGGATAGAAAGCGATTCACAGACTTCTAAGAAAACCCAAAATTCTTCCCACACACCATCCTGTTCAATGAATTTGAACAGGCAGATCACTGTCACTCCGCAGGCAATACAGTCTCAACTTCTCACAAAAACATGTTCCCCAGACCTGGCTTTCATCTTCTCTCTGCATTTTTGTGTGCAAAGGAGATGCTGTCAAAGCTACTAACTACATCTTTCAGTCCTCATTTCCTAAATACAGAACCTTCTCCACTTGGAATGAGATCCCCAAACGGTCAATACTATGAAGCGGTCAGGATCTCCTTTATTTCTTCTTCCTCCTGGGAACAAAAAGGAGCATGGTTCAGACTTTGAAAGGATGGGAACATCTGTTCCCATCTGAACCACCATGGTGCAGCTATTTGTTCTCCGAGATCAGAGAACAAGAAGTACTTTTTAAAACTTCAACCAGTAGTTCTCTGGAGAGAACAGACTGCTTTCTGAAGAATAAATTAAGCATTCAATTAAACTCTACAACAGGTAAGTACTTTCTTATCCTTTTGGGGAAATATGTTCAATGCTATTATTACAATTCCTGCAAATAACTCCAGTAAGTGACATCGAACTGAGAAGTTCTCTTCCCAGCTCAAGCAAAATGTTCAATATAAATAACATAAAGATTTAAGAAGTGAGGAAAAGAAAAAAAAACAAAAACAAGAACAAAAACAAGTACTTCAGTTATTTTGCAGAATATTAAGAGATGAAAAATATCGGCACTATACCAGACCTTGTTCCACAATTGCAGGACTAGATCAGTGGACACTTCCATTTCCTTCAAGATTGCTATCAGGGCTTCCCATCCCGTTTCTGATGCTCAACTTCTCAGAATTACAGATGCATATATATGAATACTGAGGTGTTTCTAAACACAAAATAATGCTATAGAAATATGGCATTAAAGAATTGATTTGTCTCCATTGATGGAGCATCTCATTTAGGTTGGATGACTATGTTTATGAAAAAGCTTCAGGATTTATTGTTTTTAGCATGATAACTCATCAACTACAGTTTAGCTTGCAGGAATTTAAGAAGTTAATTAACAATAATTTTCAAAGTACCAAAAGCTGTTTTAGGTTCAGTAAGTATTCTATATACATACGATCATGATGTAAATAAATAAATAAAAAGATATTCTTTCCAGACCACTGAGCATATTACTAAAATTGAACAATATTGGCATGGATATTTTAATCATATGGAATAGTTAAAAGCAACTGTAGCCTCTGAAGATACAAATATTCCTTTTATTCTCTATTAAAACACTGACCACAGTGATTAAATAAAGCAGCACATGCATCTCTAGCTTCGACACATTTTAAGTAAATATTACACTGGACAGAAGCTAACACATTGAAAAGAGTTCTCCAAGCTTGACAAGGTAAAACCAAATGAACCAAAACAATGAACCACTTTTTAAGGTTTTAACCTTATTTAGTAAAACTGTATTTGGACAACCTACTAAGGATGGAAGAAAAAGAAAAAAACAGCAAAAAATGTATCTGAGCATAATTCAGAAAAAATATTTCATATATTAATAGGGAAAAAAGTTTATCACGATACCATGAAATAAACTTTCAACTCGTGAGCAACAATGGCTGTAAGTTTTCACTGATCATTTACTTTTTAATCGCTGTGTATTTCAGACTATTTTTCTTTGCTTCTAAACCTAAATATGCTGTGGCCCTTAACACTATAAATCACCTTACTAGGTCCAAGCCCTCTTGAACTGTAATGCTCTTTTACTAAGATCTTATGAAACATTTTCACGCAAGCAAATCATTATTACAGGCCCGATCCTTTCTCATACTAAGACCCTTTTCACCGGTAAAGACTTGCCATGAAGAACAGATGCAGAGTAACCAACAAATAATTTAAAGTCAGTTACTTTGAATGAAAGCAAACATCATTTCAGAATAGCAAGCAAACAACAAACAAGAAAGTGTAGCCGCTTGGGCAGGGTTCTCTGAGTAAGTAAATACTACTTGTGCAAGCATTACAAGACTGTATCTATAATGCACATATATTATCAGTCTAAATTTAACAGGGCAGACGTGATGGCAAGAAGAAGATGCGTGCGTGTATATGTATAATGTACACTTAATGAGTACACAACACACGTATTTTTTATAGATAGAGCCCCTGCTTTCTTGACCTACCAGTGTGCTATGATCAATCTAACAGGAGAGTGCACTGCTGAAACAGTATCTTAAACCACAATCACAGCATTATTTTCCTAGTTGCAGCTACCAGCATCTTCGAAATGTGAAAAAAACCTGCAAAACAAAGACATGCAATAGCAGGTGAGAACAGCTTCCAGCTTCGCAGAGCTCTTGAAGCAGTGCTACCAGATTTGCCGATGGGATGTTGGTAATTGGTTGATCCTGCAGGAGCCTCTCTGAGTTGTTCTCTGTTGGAAATCACTTACATCCAGTACCAGGATGGGAAGTATTGCTAATTGGCTAGGTCTGTTCAAACAATCTAAGCTGGAGGTGGCAGCCAGAGTAACTGGCAACAATAATATTGTTAACTTCAACACTTCATAAGCTTTCTGTCCAGGAAACATTACAGAAGAAAGTATGTGAGTATAATTTCAGGATTATCAGAACACGTGTTTTACTTCCACAGCCAGCGAAAAAGATGTCATGCCAGTTTTCCACAAGCCATTTGGCATCACAGAGTTTCTTGTGGTTTCTTCCAGTGTAAATCCATCCCTCGGACCTTTTTTTTCTGCAAACAATAAGCTGAAGGACAAGCTGTGACATCCCTTGGCTAAGATTTTTGCCCTTCGAGTGCCTAAAGCTCCGTTGCCTGATGGGTGCACAGGAAACCTGGGCTCATACTTCTGCACAGAGCTGTGTGCCTGCACAGGTGGCTGCAGCGCCCGCAGCCCGAGCCAGACAGATGTGGTGCAGAAGCTACAGATTGCTGGGCTTCTCAGAAGACTTAGCTTGGGCACCCTGTCTTAGTAAGACCCCTGCAGAGTTTCTGGAACTTTTTCTTTTTTCCTGGAGAAAATGCACATGTATATGAACCCACTCACAGGACTGTAACTTGGGGTGGAGAAGGAGTGACAAATGGTTACAAAATGAGAAGGATGCGATCACGAAGAAAGCGCTTTCTTGAGATACAGGTTCTCAGGCAGAACTGCTGAGGCAGAATAGAAGGTATGAATAATTTTAAACTATCTTTGCCTCCCAGGAGGCTGGTTTTATGCAGCAGATATGCCTGTGGTACAAAGGTGTGACTGCCACAGCTGAAGTGCTTCACTTAATATAGTTAACTCAGACACCAAAACCTCTGAATCCACATCAGCTTGGAGTTCAGCGCAGACCAATGCATGTATGAAAGAGCTGTAGAGCCATGCAAGGACCCCATAACCGCCGCTTCTCTGGGCTGGGAAATGCAGTACAAACGCAGTTTAAGGCCAAAGCAGAATTGTGAGGTTTGCTTTAAATTATACCCAGCCACAAGAGCATCCTGACCTCCATTGTGCACATCCCCAGCACTCTACCTGCTCCCCTGGCCAATTCTCTGTCCCTGGACAGCTGCGGCCACTTGCCACCACTAAAAGTCATGCAAAAGCTTGATTAGCAGCAAGAGCCTGACCACAGAAGCTGCATTTAAGATGTCAAGATTAAGGTGATTTCCATGGGAGCCTACTGAAATAGTGAATTTAATCACAACGATTAAGCCAGTAAAATTACATGTCAGTAGGTGTAATAAATGCTGGGGGGGGGGGGGGGAAGCATAGATAAAAATTACAGGTTGTGTGTTCTGCTACAAAAAAAAAAATACATGGAATAGAACTGAGAAATAAGCTCCAAAGATGACCTGGGTGAAGAGAAATGTATACATAAAACAAAGTAATTCCATGTGACTTCACGACCTGGCAGCTTATCTTCAAGGATCGATAAATTACCTTGAGCAATATTTTTGGGTTTAGTTTGTTGGTATTTTGGGTGGGGTTTTTTTAATTCTTATTAAGAAGTAATATTGCGGTAGTGGTTAGTAACTCACAAGATTCTTCCACATTTACATAGAAAGTACTCCAGTTATACTTCAGCCTTTCAGTGTAAAGCTTCTTAGATACGTACAGCCAGATAAACAGGTTGCGGGCATCTGCCCAGTTCATACTTGTAATGATACAGCACATATTCATTTAGAAAGTGTCCTTCAGATGTAAGGTACATTGACACAGGCTGCAAAGTTTGAAAGCAAGCTATTTAGAAGACCTTTTATATGGTCACGGATATTTAGAAAGGGATAAACATTTAAAAATATAAATACATATATTGGATTCACAGACGGCACAATAGCCTCTTTGGATCAGAAAAAAAAATAATCAGCATTGGTAATGGGCATTGCAATTTCTTTCATGCTGTGCAAGCCTTCACAGTTCCTATACACCCAATACACCCACATCTTTAGAAACAGTCTCAATCTTCTGAATGCTGGAGCATAGCTGAAAGCTCTATATGGAGAAGCCTTTGTATGTGTGTGAGATTACATAAAGATGATATACAGTTAGAAGAAAAAAAGAATGCCAAGGTGAAAAGCAGGTATACAAAATAAAAAGATAAAACACTTTCTGGTGTTTGCCATATTCAAAAACGAACGGAAACCAAAAATTCATGTCCTATGCCTATATTGCTTAACCTGTGAAAACAAGAGCAAGTTAGATGGCCAGACTTATTTATTTATTTATTTTTAAAACTTGGGGGTTCGTGTGTGTGTGTGTTCAGTTTTGGTTTGGGTTTTTGCGGCTTTGGATTTTTTTCCCCCCAACTACAGAGGCAAATGCCTAGGTCCATTCTGCTTGCTTATTGTTTCTGTGATTCCTGCATTTGTTGCTATGTAGACACATACTCGGGGCTAAACCTGGATGCAGAAAACAGTTGAAATATCGTGACCAAAAGTATAAACTTTCCAAGTAGCCTAACTGCCAGCTTCTTTGTCAAAGGGCACTAGAAGTATAAGTAGTTATAGACTTTTTTTTTTTTTTCCCCTTCTAAAAAAAATAATAAAAAAATAGGCTCAAACTCTACTCCAGAGAAAAACCTAATTCAAACCCCCAGGCTCACAGAGGACACAGGGTTTAAGGCTGCACTCTACACCTCACATTTAGGCAGCTTATAATTCAGGGCAGAGTTTTTGCATTACCACACACTTGCACCCAACGAAGCACTCATGTTCTGCTCCTGGAAACACTGTCAAAACCAAGACACTCTCCAGAAATTTAACCCAGTCACATAAATATTGGCACGTTACTTTATAAGAGAGGAAATGAGGCACCCCAGGTAATTGCTAGTATATCACAAATCTATAGGCCTGCCAGTAAAAAAACCAGACAGCACCAACTTTTTGCTTCATGTTTGATAGCTAATCTCTTTTGCTGGTTGAAATTATGAAAGTCAAAAAATACTTCTGTGGTTAATACTTGAACCTCTTATTCAAGTTTCTGCTCTGGCAGGGGGCTGCAGCCTGCCGATACCCAAGGACATGGAACCACAGGTATCCCATCAGCTGCCTCGCTAAGTGCGAGATCGTCTGTCCCTGCACAATCCCGCTACGAGGACAAACGAGTTCACTAAAATAGCTCCAGCTCTTATTCTCAGCTCAAACAGAAACCTTCCAGCAGGCAACTGTTCTACCCACTTGGGGGCAGGAGGCGGAGAAAGGGTTCAGACCTCTCTTCCACTTCACTCACAACTTTCTATCAGACATGCCATCAAAAAGACTTGTCCAATCGACAGAAAATCCCAGAAAAATCAAATATTTCAAGTGTCTTATTTTTGTTGCAGTTCATACCTTCCAACCATAACTGCACAAAATGTAAATCACCATTTCATGTATCCACAGCTGCTCTTGTATGTCATGATCAGCCCAATGATCCTCTATAATAACACTTGCTAACTCTAAACCGTCTGGGAGAAAACCAAAAGAGGGTGTAGCAATGCATTTTACCCAATGCCACTATGCAGACACTTGGATCCTCCCATCCCTCAATTAAATGATATAGGCTACTTCCAAGTGAAGACACTTGGTTTAGCCTAGAGACAAAAAACTTGATGTGTAGCTGTATCTTTAAAATCCAGAAAGGAGTTGTTTTTTTTATAAGAGGAAAAAAAAAAAAAGAGAGACACCATAATAGTGCTGATTAATTTCCTAATCATTATTAGAGTATGACAGTTGTAAAAGGTGCCACAAGGACTGCTGATCTGAAGAAACGAAAACAAGAGGCTGTGGAAGATGGAGAAAGAGGGAAAGGCAGATAAAAGTGAGTTCCAGCAGGAGAAAAAAAAAAAAAAAATGAAGGGTGGGCAGAAGAAAAATGAGAAAAGCTGCCAACAGGATGCATTGGTAGAGGAGGGATGATGAGAAGGATATGGGCAAGGGTCTGCAACATACGTGCTCTTATGCGGCAACTGCCATAGCATCCCAGACAAGTGATCTTCAGGTTTGTTTGGTTTTACTAAAAGTGAATTAAAAACATCAGCAACATGCTTGTATTATTTAAGAGGTTCTTTCAGCTCCTTCTTGCCTTGTTCCCTAAAGTCCAAATATGGGATAAATTAAATCTTCTGAAGAATATTTCAGTTCTGAAGCATGCTGTCATCTGTTCACCGGTGGGAATTAGACTTCATTAGCAGACCTGGAGGGCATGCTGTAAGGCACTTCCATTTTTACAGCCTGTTACACAGAGTGGGGATTTGATCAAGGTGAGACCAGCATATGGGAAAACAGGTTAATGTTGCTGAATGGTTGAGTTCTGTCTCTCCCTGTAATTTGTTTCAGCAATAATGAAGCTCTGGAAAACAGTTCTGTATAAGTGCATCACAGACACTTATCCTGCTGAAACATCTCTGTAGATCTGAAGAGGATATTTTGTGCAAGCTTCAAAAAACTGCTGGAATGTACAAGCCATGGATCAGGCTTTATATGAAAGTATAGAACTATGGACAGATGAAAAAATGGAAATATGAAGTCCAGCAAATTAACAAATTATCTTATTTTTTACCTGTGAGATCAATGCCCAGAGAGCAAGACACAACTTTAGCATGACTTATCAGGATGACATTAGCTACTGAATAGTTGTTCATCAGCTGTTAGCATCAAGAGTTTTCTTTTTTGGTAAACTATCAAAGTTCAGCAAAACTTTACACTCAAAAGCAACCAATCTGTGCTGCTCAGAAAAACAGTTATTACTATGCTATTACATTCAAAATGGGATTTAAAAGCAGAAGCATCACTGGTATCATACGGTGTGCATTGATTGCTTGCATCCACTTTGCTTTCCTAAAACTAAACAAAACTAGAAGGAGAACATCCAGTTTATCCCACCAGCATGAGACGAGGCAAGCATTCAATGACAAAGCACTAGCATGAGCATGCACACATACTCAAGTTTGGGCTTGAAAATGGAAGGTCACAGCCTTCGCCTACAGAGGGGTTTATTAATACGTTGGCCCCATTTCTAGTTTTAAATTTCTTGCTTTATGTGTGTCATTTCCAGGACCACTACGCCCCAGGCTTAAGAATCTATCAATTGCGTGTTTGCACCTTCACAAAGATAGCAAGAAGCTCGAAGAAGTTTTGGTTCTTTCCTCCTTACACACCTTTATAAATGTGGATACCCAAGTATTAGTTTCTCAAAGCAACTCCCATTTGTATTATGTAGAGAACTACATCCAGCAAGCTAACCAAATCCTGCCCAAAGAAACAGGTGTGATTATTCACAACAGTAAAAAGATTTGACTTGGACTTTTAAGAATTTCACACACACACACACTTGACCTAGGCTTAAAATGCATTGGGAACACTTTCATTCTAATTCTAATGCTTGCTATGAACCTGCAACTCATTCTCCTCCAGGGAGTACTTACAGAATCCACCAAATCATGTACCTTATATCCAAAGCTGTGATACTGAGCAGTCATCCTCAACCGCTGAGCGATTGCAAACATGCCTACATTTCTCAAATTGTGTCTTAAATTCTCCAGGTGTCTAAAACTCCATTCATTCAAATGTCCAGAGCTGTCAGAGATGGGGCAGTACTGTACAGCCTAACATCTTTTTTGATGTTGCTTTTAAATTATTTAGACCTTGTCCTGGTTTCAGATAGGGTTAATTTTCTTCCTAGTAGCTGGTACAGTGCCGTGCCTTGGATTTAGTACGAGTATAATGTTGATAACACACCGATGGTTTAGTTGTTGCTAAGCAGTGCTTACCCTAAGTCCAGGGCTTGCCCGTTTCCCATGCTGTGCCAGCGAGGAGGGGCACAAGAAGCCGGGAGGGAGCAGAGCCAGGACAGCCGACCCGAACTAGCCAAAGGGATATTCCATACCAGAGAGTACCGTGCTCGGTATATAGACTGGGGGAAGTTGTCCAGGGGCTGCTGATCACTCCTGGGGTTCTGGCTGGACATCAGCCAGCGGGTGGTGAGCAACTGTCCTGTGCATCACTTGTCAGGTTTTTGTTTTTCCTTGGGTTTTATTCCTCTCTCCCCCTCTCCTCTTCATTACGATTATTATTGTTGTTATTACTGTCAATTATTAAACTGTTCTTATCTGAACCCACAGGTTTTACCTTTTTCTTATTCTCCTCCCCATCCTTCTGGGGGAGGAGTAGGAAGGGGGGAAGAGCAAGCAAGCAGCAGTATGATGCTTAGTTGCTGGCTGGGGTTAAACCATGACACCTCTTAATGTAGCAGAGCACTGGCAGTAAGTTTCTGACAACCAGATTTTAAAAAAATGCCCCTATTCACTGGCCAAAACATGTGCAACATTAAAAATATATTTGATAGAAATGAACCAATGAGGACTTTTTGCTAATATTTTGTTTTACAGAACATTTTACTCACTTTTCATTTAATTTGTACTTGCTCGGGGTGTTTAATCAGCTGAAGAGCCATAACTAGGCAAAATGGAAATGTAAGATTCATGTTTAAACTTCAATTTCTAGAGAAAAGATAAGTATGTCTTCAACAGTTTCTATCATTTAGAGAGAAGACTGTGCAACCAGACCAGACCAGACAAAACCAGAAATGTTATCACAGAAAAAAAGGAAGTTTAAGTGAAAAAAGGTTTAGGAAAAAACACAATCACATTTTTAAAAGCCGTGCTTCTATCCTGAAAATGAACAGAAGAACACCACAGAGATACATTGTTTATTGTGTCTAATAAAGCAGCTTGAAGTTTAAGAACAGCACAACCTGACAGTCCCACAAAACGCCCCTGGATTCCAGAAGTCAAAATATCTTTGATCTAGTTGGTGTTTCATCACCACCAACGAGCCCGACACAGTCCATTTCCATGGCTATATGGTGCTCCCTAGGTCCTTCTGGGTTTTGTGTTGTTTATTAAGACTGAATGTTTTATTAAGCCACCAAACAGTAAGCAATTAGCCAGAGACAATATGAATAAAACAGAAGAAAAAAAAAACTCTTTTATACGTCAACGCTTCAAGTAGACATATTATGGCTCTTGGGACATTGCTTTGAAAAATTTAATTATCGTAAGTCTAGATTCACATGTTTCTTTCTAGAATAGAGATCATTCAAAGGTCACTTGTAAAATCATGATGGAGCATATATCTCATTGCAGTCTGTGACACAAGTTGTACTTTCCCAGTAAACCTGGGGAAAAGAAAATATACCCCAAAGAACTGCAAGGTAATAAAATCTGACAGTCCGACAATAAGAGAAAATTTATCATAAAAAAAAATCTAATAATGCCTCCTAGCACTTTTTAATCACAGACACTGAAGTGTTGCATCCTGAGGAACATGGCTTGTTTTAATTATTTATTGGGAGTTGATGGTTTATTTGGAAGAAAGTGCAATTATATCCTGACACTTTAATCACTATCAGTTTGGTTTGTTCACCTGCTACCGCTAAGAGGAAGGTTACCTTCCTATGGAAATTCTGACATTTCTGTAATTGGTTTTGCAACTCTTCCAAAACACTGAAAGTATTCATATTATTAAATTTGTGCAAAAACTGTGGAGTTAAAATATTATTAAGATTGATGGCTTAACACCACCAATAAACTAAGCCTCAAATACATTAAATTTCTTTTCTCACTTTGTTAGACATGTTATATATAGTCTTTGGGAAGTAAACTCTCCACTGACATCAAAGATGGAAATCAAGCACAGACCCTCAAAGATCAATTCACATAGCTCCAATATTCAGAAAAAATATTAAAAAAAAAATAAAAAAAAAATATCAAAGACTAGCAAATCAAAGGCACATAGGATGGATAAAGACTCTGTTCCACTGAAGTCAAAGGGAATTTTGCAAAATTTAGCCTTCAAGTTAGAGGTTGGATCTTACCAATTGATCAAAACCGGGAAAAATAAATGACATTCTCAAAAATGCTGTGGAAAGCTTTAGCTACTTTCAGTATTCAGAGTACTTCAGAAAATCCAGTAAAATATTCACACAGCTGTAAGCAGCTGAATTAAATGTTTAGCTTCAGGATCAAGTTAACTCATTCAAAGCAGAGATTCTAATGTTGTTTATATGTGCCCGTGTGATGAACCTGCTAACGGAGCACTACACAGGTCGCTGTACACGCAGAAGGGCAGAGGAAAAGGCAAGCACCGTAAGCAGCAGGACCAGATCATAACAATATCATTTAGGCTGACTTCAGCATCCCTGCAACGGCACTTTCATCCTTCTATTGTACTGTCCAGGGACTTCTAGTGCACACTAAATTATTCTCCAAATGAAAGGCAGTCCTGGTTATCAGGTCACTTCTAAGTGACCTGAACATGGCTTGGCCATCACCGAGCCCAAGCTTCACGCCACAATTTTCAGCAGGACTGATGCTCTGGCTTTGTGCCGAGCGAGTGGTTACACAGCTCCTGGCCAGCACGGGACAAGCTCAGGCCTCTCCAGTCCTGGAGAGGTCCCTTCCATGCTCTCCGAAGAGCACAAAAAACTTGCAGGGGCAAGCAAAGCAGCTATCAAGTGCCAGGCACTTAGACACCACACCTAACAACCGGGACATACGTTTATTTATTTTCCCCGCAGAGTCTCACCCCATCATTGCATAGTTGAAGTAAACATGAAAGCACCTAACCGCTTATCTCTACCAAACCCATGCTCTGTAGCCTTAAAGGCTTACCTATGTCAACCAACAAGGTAAAGAGTAATCCGGGGTAAGCAGGAGATTGGATGGTCCAGATGCTCAAACAAAGCCTAGCTTCCTAAAAGCAGACAGTGTTTGGACAGTCAATAGTTATGTCCAATCTAGCAAAATGGAAAGTGATTTTAAGTTCCCTATGTAGGATTTGGAGATAACAGAGGAAAACACACGCTGGTGAATCTGTCGACTAGAGAGCCCCCCACGCCAACCCAAACAGTGTGAACCATTCAAAGAGAACTGATTTAAAACACACTTATCTAGTATTAAAGCAGCAATAGGTAATTTGAAGAGAAAGACATACTTGTTCAAATTATCCCCCATGGCTCATAACTACCTCACATTGTGCCCTTGGAGTTTATCAGTGTTGTAGAAAATATTTATTGACTTTTATTTTCCCCTCTATTGCCAAAGCACACCAGGTTTAATGCAGTTACTCAGCACCTCTGATGTAGCCAGGAGAACATTTGACTTTAACACACACACACTTGAACAAAGCAAGTATCAAATTGCTTAAGGAAACAGTGACTGGAATTGTTTTCAAAGCGGCACAGTCAGTAAATGACAGTGACAACTCTGCTCTTTACTTCCTGTAAGGGCAAACTCAGACAAGGAGCTGAGCATCTGCAGAATCCAAATAAGCTCATTCACAGGATTAGACAATACCCCACAAAAAGCCGTCAAAAAGTTGCTGAAGCAGGATCTCACCAAGTTGATAAATAGTGATTAATGGGTCCTTTTATTGAGAAAAAGCCCTCCTCGGCTTGCCATGTGAAGTCCTTAAACTATTTTTCTTTTTTCTCTGGGTCACATTTGAGATCTGAACCAGAGGGACCTTTGCATTCTGTCCCTACGCTGCATGAGACTGGGGAAGAACAAGAAAAAGAATCCAAACCACCAACCAAAAAAATCAAATCAAGATTAAAAAAAATAAACAACAAAAAACACCAAACAAAAAAACCCCTACACAAAGGAAAGCAATTCCTTTAACCAAACCTGGCACCTTTTTCAATATTATTTGTACCATATGCCTAATTTAGGAAGTCAATCCCCACTTCACAGTCCAGAAAGCATGCACACTTTCCCACAAGAGGATCTCATACACTGACATACACTTGTCTGTCTGCCACCCGAGACCTGATTCACTTGCACACAGCTTTTTCAGGTGAATTACAGGATTCCAGTCACTAATTTTCTAGTCTCCATGCAAATAAAATGCATCAGGTTTTCTTAACACACGCACTACGAACATTGTAAACATGAACAACTGTAAACTTCATTAATGACAAAGCTATTCTTAAAAACTAAATTAGCCAAGGGGTAGATGGCTTTCCTCCAAAGTTTAACAGTTCACTCTTGTGAGTGAAAAAAAAAAAAAAAAAAAAGAGAGAGAAGAAAAAAAACACCAAAAAAAACCACTTCTTCAGTACAAATCACAGTCACTCCTTGCACTTGAAAACATGATGTTGGAATGTATTTGAAATACACTACAGGTCTTCATGGAAAACCCAGGTAAAGGGAGCAGGAAATCCAGTTGTGATCTGTTCTGTTTTATCGCACTTACTCGGTCACATAAATCTTGTGCCATCCGACTTACGTAAATCCATTATAAGACTTGCTTTATCTTTTACACTCATTTTTTTTTCATTCCAGCTTTTCATTTTTGAAAATAACTCTATAATCTACTTTATTACTGCTCTTATTAGACAAGAAGATTGTATTCCTGGGTGCAGGCAATTTCTTACAATCTGCTTTTAGTACTTCCAGGCCACCAGTTCCTCGTGCAATCCAGTCAGCTCAGCAAACAGACATAGAACATAGTTAAACAAAATAGCCTGACATTGCAAAGACACATTTTCTAACCTATATATTGTCATGGTACTACGCCTAGTGTAAACCACTTCAGATAACTCCAGCCAATACTGATATATATCCATTTGCCGGATTTAAATGAAATATTCTCATAGAATCTTATTTCCTTTGTTTGCTAATGCACTAAAACACGAAAAATATTTAAGCTCATTCCCACCTGAAGAATGTGGAATATCTAAGTCATTCACCTGCATGTTATTCCTTAATTATCTAGCTCTTGGTGCTCCTGCTGAAAAAATACATTCCATTATGAACCAAGAAGTAAACTGCTACAGTAGCATACACTGATGAACTCCAGCAAAAAGGTTTTCCAATCCAATTCAAGCTTTAATTTAAAAGTGAGATCAGAGTAACAGAGGTCAGCTCAGGATGGGCCAAATCTATATTCTACAATATGACACTATTTACAGATGGTGACATGTAGTCTCGGTCTAAATACTCTCATACTATAAAGTATGCCATTAAATTATGACTTTCACCAATGATTTTTTATATGTAGTACCTTTGAATACCTAATTAGCATAGATGAACATAATTACAGTACAAAATGATCAAATGGTTACTGAATGCAAAGTGTAAGAGAAGAAGCTAAATAAAGGGTACATAAACAGCGAACTGACAAGAAGGTGTTTATTTGTACAACTCTAAGTATTTTAGATGTCTACTACACCACCACCAAGCTTCTATGAACCGATCTGTTCCAAAACCTCAGAAGCTCAGATGAGAAAAAATTTCCCACTCAAGCCTTTTTGCATCCATTTTTTTTAACATGACACCACTCACATCTGTGAAGCCATACTATCGTATAATAAGCAAAAGAATAATCAAGATACTAATTACTACCAGAACTGGAACACAGTCAGAAACTTAAATCCTGCCATTAATCTCCTGAAATTTGAAGTTTGCTCCTGAACTCTTTGATCCCAAGCTGTTCTTGTAACATTTTTGGTGCAGTTCAAAGTCAAAGAAGAATAAGACCTATTTTCTAGATGTACTTCAAAGTTAGCCCAGGCTGGTTGAAATCTCAAGAGATCAGTGCTTCTTTTCCTTTTCCCTTTTTAATCAGTATGATAATTTTAGTCCCTCATGTTTAACAGATTATTTCACTCCCGTTCTCAGCCACTTTTTTTTTTTTAAAAAAAAGTCTCCTCACATGGAGCAAACCTTTATTTTACCTTCCTTGAATTCAACAGGTCCAGAACATTTAAAGCGCACATGTGTTTTCACCTTGAATTTGCCTTCATATTAACACATCTGTATTTTGCAGTATTAAACACCTGAGACAACTATAGATAGCCATTCAAAAATGTGGTAGGCCATAAGGCAGAGCAAATGCCAGGAAAAAAAAAAATAATCCCATTACTGCCATTTATTTTCACTTGTAGTTAAGTGAGAAAATAGCAAAAGGTGTTTCTATAGCCAGCAGCCTGACTTGCTGACATTGGGTAGCTCCAAGCCAGAAAATGCAAGAATAGCCATCTTCTTGGCCTAATCACCTTATATTGATAAAGGGCAACAAAAATATTATTCTGTTGAAATATAGGACGCACAACCGAGCCCAGTAATTACTATTACAAGCCATATCTTTTAAAGACACTAAAATTTAAACTACAAAATATACTGAACAAAAGACAACTACCATTAGGCCTGTATTACACAAGGACAAGCACGCACAGGTCTGAAATAAACCTTATGTATTTTACAGTGAACACATATTATTCAAATCTCAGGGGGCAGTAAGCAAGGGTGGGAGCACAGGTCTTCCCACTTGCAAATAAGCATCCTTACAACCAGCCACATTTCCTCCTAGGCTGGGGCATTCTTTACTTATAACAGTCAATTCTGCTCCGAGAATACACTTCACCTCGGTAAAAATCTTACTTGCACTACATGAGCATCACATGGTTTAATTGATATACCAAAGCAAACATCCCCGTTATCACTATTTACTTAACTCAGTGAAGTAGTAGGTTACACTGAAAGAATATAACGCTGACTTGCCTTTATTTTTAATTCATAATTATTCTGAGGCACTATATTTAACCCAACGTGCACAAATATCAGTTTTGTTCACAATTGTAAGTTACAGGTACATAGTATATTATATCACTGTAACGTCCTACGTACAGACTAGAGAAAAACATTTTACTGAGAGTGGTAATCGAGAGACAGGTAAGCAGCTCAGAGACACTAGACTTCTCCATTGTGAGATTTGCTATGTAAAAGTTACAGCTACAACAGATCTGGCTAAATTCTCTGGGTAAGGAGACATGGTGAGAAGATATCAGACAGCCCTGAACAAAGAGCCACATAACGCACACCACCATAGGAACTCCCGTGCTCAGAAACATCCTCAAGGCGTAATTCTGTCACTAGTCCCTTTATGAGAGGGGATTAAGAAGAAGCTGCTGATATACCTTGGCTCAAGACAACTGTCTTTTCCGAGCTAGTTTCCCTACAGTGCTCAGAGCAGGGACAGGGAACCAGGGGGAATCATGTCACGAGATGGAACTTTCCCCTGCTCAGAAAGACCCAATGGCAAATACATAGGAGTCACCTGAGCTCTAGATAGTTCCCTGTAGGTCATGAACCAAGGAGAAGGGCAAAGGCAGGTTCCCCTACTACAATCATGGCAATCAAATTCCCATTTCAACTTAAAATAGCGAGAATTTAGTGTCTCTTTATTGACTGTCAAGACCTGACTAGACAGCGAAGTTTCATCTCGATCTCCCCTCAAGTTTGACTGTTACTTGCTGTAAATATTTTCCTACATCAGGCAAGTACTGGTAAAAAAATATAATGCTACTACTCAGCTACTACACTTCTCACAGTATGCTTCTAAGAGATATTTGTGCCATTGGCATAGCTTCATTCCTCACTAGAGGCAACTGCACACATTATCTAATGGAAGCAAAAGTTTTAATGTTTATGGTATTTTATGCAAGACATTTGATAGGTTGCAAGAATGCAATCAGTAGGCTTTCCTTAAAAGGCTTTATAAACATTGTATATGCCTCAGCAGAAATCATGCTTTATCTCGTGTCACGTTTTTATGTAACATTACAGCAACAACTGTTTAATAGCCCTGGGGAAAAAAAAAAAGCCAAACCCCTAAATATCTTCAAGCACTGCCAAACACCTAAATATCTTTAAGCACTATTTAAAAGTTAACTCTTCCAATACTAAGGAAGAAATGTTTGGTTCTTGAACTGTACAGATAAAAAAGTAGCTGATTTTTCAGCAGATTCCCCAAATGACATTTTGAACAAGATGAAAGCGTAAATCTTCGTTGGATTACTTCTATCACTGACCTTTCAACCTTCCCACGCTACTTTGTGGATTTATTAAAGGAGGTTTTTTTTCCCCCAGCTTCAACTACAGACTTAACAAGGTGTGGCATTAATTGAAATTCTGGTGTGCAGCCTCCAGCTAGCCACCTTACCGATTCGTTTATCCGTCTCGCCCTCCTGCTGAACCCAAGCAAGCCCACCCATTCAGAACTGTCGGTGGGGCATAGGAAATCAAAGCAAAGTCGTGAACAAATCCTCTTTCTTTGAACAAGTGTTTAAGGAAAAAGGCTCCACGTGCTGAGTCAGTACCAGTGCTTTGCTTCAGGAAGGCAGCGGCTGATCTATAGAAGGTTTCCATCACCAGGAGCTACAGATCTGCTCCCAGCTGCATTTTGCTTTCCCTTTTTCAAATTCCTCCCTCTGCGTCTCACATCTCTCACAGGCTTACCAAGGCACGACCGACCAAGCTCATCCTTCCTATGAACCCCATTAGAGACCTATGACAGACAGGCCCGGGTTCATCTGCCCAAAATCAGAAGATAACTGAAAGCAAACCTGGAACCACAAGCAACTAGGAGGCCCTGCACCGTGATAAGGGGCTGCCATCGATGGGCAGTGCCGAGTCCAGAGCATCGTTCATAAGGCAATGGGGCCAGCTGAAAATCAGCTCTGTTTCCTCACAATTTAAGTCAGGTCATCCTCAAGCAAGCAGCCTGAAAGTCATGGTAGGTGCCTAATCAAGCCAGAAATTGCTTCCCTGGTGTCAGCTCAGATGGAAAAAGGAACCTGCATGTCATCGCCCCAAATAGCTAGCTGGAGTTATATTTCTGCACAATGGCAACTTTAAAGTATTACACAAACAGAACAGCATGGGTCCAAAAATTTTACCCTGTAGGATTTCTCAGAGGACTTTGACTACACTAGGAGAAAATCCCATCCGTAAAATTATGTTTAGTGCATGAAATAAAGTTAGTATGAGATACTTCATGCATCCTCCAGATACCGAAAAGCGCATTGACAACAACTTTGCTGAAGAAATAAAAGAAAACCAATTGTAGTGAAGGAGATGTTATACACTAGCATTTACACGTGAATCATTAACACATTAAAGACACACTGAGCTCTGGAACGTCTGAATCCCAAATGAAACACTTTTGAAACTATTGTAATACTGTTCAATGTACTGTAACGGTAAAAAAAGTAACACATTGCTATTTTACATAAGAAAGGGAATAGGATAAGGTGAAAGATAGTATAAAGTCATCGCAGAAATCAAATTTATACTCAAGTGGTATATTTTGTTCACTTCAAGATTCTTCATTTCCAAAGGAACAGGTGATAGCTGATTAATTCAGACAGCTGATAGATGTGATTAGTAGTGCTAAGACTCTATACCCAAGTGATAGGACAAGGAAGAGATTCTCGAAGAAAAACAAGAAGCTGACAGAATATATCATTTATTATTTTCTGTTCATCTTTTCTTGCAAGAGACGACCACTCCGACAAGTAAAAAAAAGGAAAATTCAAAACTCCTATTTATCACCCCTTCTTCCCTACACAGGGCAATTCATCTGTGGAATTCGCTGCAGCTACAAGGTTTTGACCTAAATGACAACAGCAGAATATGTAAATGGTTAAAGTAAATTTCTGTAATCAGTCAGGAATAATGACAAACAGAAACCAACCAGCGACTAGCTAGGTCAGCCTTGCCAGTTCATGAGTGCAGGGAAAAAAAAGAGTTTCTTCCATCTTTTGGAGGAATGTTTTTGAGCCCTCTCTTCCATTTAATTTTTGGTTTTCTCTCTCTTTTTTAAGTCAGTATTCGAGAGGACATACTCAAACACACAGCTTTCAGTTAAGCAGCCCAATAAAGGTTGCTCTTAAGTTTACTGTCTTCCCAGACACTTCTTTTAACACATATACACACACACTGGATTTAATTATGAGACTTACCACCAGATTTCACCAGTATAAAGTTTATGGGGAGGAGGCAGGATATCTTCTTACAGAGATCATTTCATTTACCACACAATTATAATTTTACAGCGGGCACTGCATGTAAGGGAGAAGATTTTATTTTGTGATGAGGCATACCTTACTATAAACACACGCTTTTTGCACATACCTCCTTTCCCCCAGGGATAACAATTTCTTTAAGCATCACTTTAAAGCAGAGATCCATCCCTGGATAGAAGCCATTCTGTTATGAAATGGCATCTAGGAAACAGAGCAATGAAACTGAAATTTTTAAGAGAAGAGAAACTGAAGAAAAGATTTCATTCACACCTATTCAGCTGTTTAGTCTTGAACACATCTTGCTCTCTCTTCAGAGAAGCATGCTCCACTTCATCTCACTACAACGTATTATCAAATTATCCATCTTTTTTCAGTTCAACTGCTCTTCAATTGAAAGTGATTATCTACATTTCCCTTCATTTTGATTTTCTTGGTTTTTTTTCTTCTTCTTCTTCCCTGGATGGTTCATTCTGGATGGTTCATTATTCCCATAGCTTGCATATGAAATCAGTCTTCCTTTTAAACTGGGAATTATCTCTACTTCCCAGAGAGGACAGAGTGCTCAGCCTGTAATGAACTTCATCAAAACTACATAGAATAAGACCATACAATATGGAGCAGCAGGCTTTAAAACATAAATATATCGACATACATTACTGGAGGTCAAAAGCAACAGAAGTATTAACAACTGTGACATGAAACCGAATAATCTTCTGCTAAGAAAACAGCCAATCTGACAGCACAAACAGGTTCGGATTATGCTGATCACATCGAAGTATCTTCTGAAAATTCTGGAAGTTAGCAGGGTGGGTGAGCAATTCACTGGTGCTCCTGCCTGCCTGTTTTTTCCACTAGGCTACTCTGCTGCCCAGCAGCAAGCAGAACAAAACAAAAGCCACAAAGCAAGCCTCAAAGCAGTGTTTTCACACACACCTTAAAATGTCACAACCCTGCAGTTGTCCCTCCCAGCCTAAAAGCAGAATTGGTCAAGATGAAGCAGGTACTGCCAGAATTGAACATCGTGCGTTGGCTGCATAAAGCCAAGAAGGTACCTGGACACCTTGTTTCCCCGTTTAACTTCTAAATACCCTGGGTAGCAAAGGTTATGTCTTTGGGCATAGTCAAAACCAGCAAGATCTAACCAGCTTGTGTGGAAGATAGATTAAAACCTAAAGACGAGGCAGAGGAAGTTCAGTGCCTGCCCTCTGGATGCACAGCGCACACCTAAAGGATGGCGCCCACCAGATCGCAGCAAGGCTGCGCCCGGCCCTCAGCACCCACAGCAGCCAGACCAGCCGCAGGGCACAGATGACGGACTGCCACTTCTAGAGCGACAAGACTCGAGCATGATGTATTTCAGCTCAGGGCTGTGGGTGGAGGCCACTAGGGACCTGACACCCATTTCAGAGAGCTATGCCTTCCTCTGCACCTGCATTACACTTCCCTTTCTCCACAGCAGCCGGTCCTCAAGAACCAGCTTGCACCCGGGACAGCCCTCCTTGAGAACCGCCTCACCCTATCCACGCACCCTTCCCCACCAGCACCCAGCGCTCTGTGCCCGGCTGGGGCAGTGCAGGATGCCACGGTCAGGTGCAGGGAAATGCTGTCATGTGCCAAAAGGGCTACGGTGATCACCACTGAATAAACAAAAATCAAAGTACACACGCAAGCCTACCTAGAACAAACTAGAACCTGAGACATATTTTCTCAGCTTTCCTACTTGCAAGGCTATGGACTTGGGCTTCTTCTTGACTATGACCGAATGACACTATAGCAGACAGGGGTAGGTAGGCAGACTCTGCTCACTGTACCATCAAGGCAACTTTTTAGTTGCTACCAAGTCCAACCAAAAAAATATGACAATCGTTTGTTATGTCCAAATACACCACTTTGCTTACGATCAACATGATCAAGTAGTTCTGTTTTCCCTCCCTCTCCCAAAGATGTACCATTGCCTTGGTTATTTCTGTTTACAGACTATCTCCACTAGTTAATTTCTTTTTCTTCCACTTCATTGGTATGATTTCTGATCTCCAAGTACATTTTGAGCCCTATCTATTACTATCTTCCATCCATTTAACAGGCACTAGCTGACTGCACATTTGCTTATTTTCTTAGCTGAAATGCCAGATGGTGGCAAGTCAAATGCTCTAAATACTTCCATTGCATTAATAACACTACAGTTACAAACCAAACATGTTATCTCGTCAGAAGAGATAAAGTGAGTTTAAGAAAATCTATTGTCTATAAATGCATGCCAATAGGCATTATCTCATAACTTCTCTTAATTTTGTATTAATTGAGTCTTGTATCAGGCTCTTCATTATCTTGCCTGGAATAATATGGGTCTGACAAGCCTATAATTATCTTGGTCGCTGACTTTACACGTATTAAATACAGCACAGTATTATCTTATTTGCAATCCTCTGGAACCTACCTAATATTCTGAGACTTTTTGAAAATGAAAATTCTATTTATTTCTCCCTAATGTATTCTGGTAGGTATTAACCATTCAACTTGTAAGTCATTAATTCTTTGTTCTAATAGATATAAGTATTTATAAAACCACACACACCCCTTAAATATTTCTTCCAGCAAGATGCTGTGTGTCGTCTGCCCACCCACCACACACACCACCCCACGACCCCACATTTTAATAGTTTCTAGTTTCATTTTCTCTATTATTTTCATTTTTCTCACATGTATGTTTAACTTACTACTTTGGTCACTTCTTTTCAATAAAGATCACATGCTACCGTCTTTATCTGTTTTCATCATAAAATAGCAAAGCACTTCAGTTTACACACTGTTTCAATCACATAATGCAAGAAATCAAGTCATTCATTTTCTTTTCAAGAACTGTAAGTATATTTCAAGTGAAAAAAATAAAATCAGTTCTTTAGTTATAAACTTGTTTCCTTGAAACTAATCACATGTAATGGGGTTTTGGTATATCAAGAAGTTTCACCTGCCATCTGTACAAAAAAACTGTAAGAAAAAAAAAAAGCGCCAAAACATTTCCTTTCAAATTCTCACAGAAACTTTTTTGGCACTCCTTCTCAACAAGAGATAAAGGTCTTTCATTAGCCAGATCGGATCAACAACTGCTTAAAGTGTTTGTTGAAATTCAGATATAAAACTGAACACGTCTCCTAATTGCTTTGACTGTAAGTGTTAACAAATAACCATATTCCATTCTTCAGCAGAAGGAAAAAAAAAAAAAAAAAAAAAAAGGAAATTGTTTAAGAAATACTCCAACATTATCCTACAGGTTTTCAAGCTAGCTACAGTCAGGAACCAAGATTTTGGTCTAGTTTAAGCTCAGTTAGGAATCGATCTGAATTATCAGGATAGTAACCTAATTACATCAGCAAGCATTTACTAAAAGACATCTTTCTGCCTTGGCAATCAAAGTTACAAATAACAAAGAGAACTCGTTTTGTGAGAAGAGAACAAAGCAGCGAAAAACTGCTGGATTTTTCCCAATTAAAACATGAACTTTACTGCCAAATGCATCAAATTCATGAACTGGAAACCAAAGGCTAGTACATCTTAAAATACAGTTTCCCATTTACCTAGTATAAACAATTCCACACATTGCAGCATAAACCCTAGATCTCTGTTTTATGGTACTTTGTCTTCCTTTCTCTGACCTCCATTTGATATGGCAGAGTTCACTTATTTAGGAGGCAGTTCACATTTCTTCTGTTCTTGCTATGTCCTCTTTATAGGGTCGCTTAGAGACTGACTGTTGTCTAACAATAACTCTTCTCAATACCCCAGAAGCCCAGGCTCTCCACTGCAAAACACTGTTTACAAAATATTTTTGGCACTCTGAAAGAATTAGAGGTTCTCATTTAAATTTTATGACACAGAAGCCAGAAGCAGCATTAAAATTCTTAGGTCTAGAAGGGACATCCAAATGCCATCACAAATTCTAATCATATGCTGCTGGGACATCTAGTCTTGTAAGCGTAAGTGTCTTTGGGCAAGGAGAAAATCCTCTGAGTAAACATCACAACCTTGTTTTCACAACTGGCATTTCCAATTGGAGGGTCACATTTCAGCTCCTCTTACTTTCTTTGCTTACCTCTACTTAAGTACTGTAAAAAATGTGGATACACCTTTGCCTCCTGACCACGCAACAGAACACTGAGAACAAAAACACAAATACAGGCCCATCAGAGATGACATCCATATTTTTAGCCAGCTCGGATAATTTTAATATGAAGCGCACACCAGATGGAACTTAAAAGTTGCCTCTGCATCCTGGTGTAGGGAAGCATGTAAGCAAATGCTTAACACCAGCCTCGTCTCAGAACACTTTTATTTCGTGGTAACATGTCCAAACCTCACAGCAGCACACCCCACCATACACACCTCACTGCCCAGTCATCTAGCAAAACAAATTTAAATTCAGCACGTGGGCTAACACTTCCAATACGATTAGACACGCGCACGTTACCCAAGCAATCAACAGGCATCTGCATCTTCAGGACCTCCCAGCTCAGGTGCAGGTTTCTGCTGGTGCATTTCCCTTGTGTGTCAGAATTAGAGGACCAGGAGCACCATTCATCACCCAGGTCAAGGACCAGCGCTTTAGTACTACCACTAAGTCCCTTCTGGACTTCCTTCCCTTGCAAAGAGTTTTTCAATGCTGTTCAGCTAGCATCACCAACGTACAACAAACAAGTATTCATATTTCACTGCTACTTGTAGCTGAAATGAGATCAGCCTTCAGGCTCAAGGGTTTTTTTAAAAAAAAAAAAAAGTTAAGTCATCTGAACAACATGGAAAGGTTTTGTTCTCCAACATGAATCAGAGCCAATATTAGCCATCATCATTTCCTTCAGTATCCTGAACTCGTTTCTTCCTGGGTTTTAACTTAACACTTGCATTAAAAACTTCTGCCAGTTTTCTACTAATATTAAAATGCTCATCGTATATTTCTCAAGTATGGCAAGAATTAAACATGCATTTTTCTTATTTCTCTGAAGCTCTTACAATAGCAACTATTCCAAGTACTCCCTGTAACACAAAAAACAAACCCTAAATGCAGCATTGTTAACACTTTTTCTTTTAATCCCACACCTTAGTCTCCTATGTTTTTGTCAAATCCTCAGGTCCTAACCTCATGTGATTACATAAATTCAAGCTAATTACCTTTTTTCAAATATATTTACTGTTCTGTGAATGCTGAAAAAAGTTTTCAAAATTCAGTTCAGATGTTTCCAAACACTCGACTATGCACATACAACCTTTCAAATTATCTGTTTCAATCACCTGAAAAATATTGGAGTGAATTTCACAACAGAAGAACCTTGAAAGAAAGAACAGGAGTTTGTCTAGCTGTAATTCCTTAAGCACAGCAACAAGACCCAAAGTTTGATTTCATCTAGTCAAGGACAGTAGATATACACACAGTGACTCAATGTTTAAGAGGAACCAAGAGCTGATCACCTTTTAAACACTGAACTTAAATATTTGGGTTTGCCTGCTGGTAACAGGATGTTCTCCAGTCACACACGCTGCAGAAGAGAAGCTATTACACAGCTCCACATGTGACATGGGTATCTTCCACAGCATTGCACTGTGAAAGGCAGACAGGATTTCACCTTTCTGCCCAATGTGTTTATGGTCTTCTCAGAAGAAAGAAAGAAAGAAAAAGGAAGGTGTTTTCTCCTTCTTTCAGGAATAAAATTATAATAACCAGGTGCAAGAAAAATGTATACATATTCCAATTCTTGGTTAATATATACTATAACTTCATTTCACAATGTATTTACAGAGTTCTTCCTATCCAAAAATTGCTTTTCTTCCTGTAGTTGATGTCAGATTCATTGCAGCTAATTTTGTTACACATTCCAGTGATTAAAGCTGGAGTCACAAGGTGCTGCTTCAATTTCATTAATGCCAAAGTGCCTCAGGGTTTTGTTCAGCACCAGTACTACTAGATTTGCCAGGAGCTTAATGGTCAAAAACATTTTCCAGGATAGGCCAGGGACTTCATATCAAGAATACTCCATGAGGTGAACTCTTCTTGGTTCTCATTTAGGTCTAGCAGCAATTATAAAGCCATAAAACTAGAATGTCTTTTTTTTTTTTTTTTTTCCCCTAATATTTAAGTGACTGGGAAAAAGAAGAGAGGAGTGTGAAAACATGAAGGAAAACAAAATCCTTGTTTGATTTTCTTGCATTACCTGTTTTGGTATGCAGGGAAGTCCCTCAGCATGCATCTCTGAAAATATTAACTATACCTTCAAAAAAATACAGTTCCCCTAAACAGAATTTTGAGGGAAGAAGGTTAAGTGGCTTAACATCCACTTAGCTTGGGTACAGCTCTCAGCACAGCAAGCATTCCACCTTAAAAAGAAGCATGCAGGGAGAGAAGTAAAACAGCATGACCAAGAGCACATATTTTGTTGCTTGAATAATGGTGGGGAGCCTCATTAATAAAAAGAAATATGTGCAATTAAGAAGAAAGATACCAGTATTGCTTCTAGGTTAAGTGATATTGCCACAAAGCCTTCTGAAATAGATGTTAAAGCTTTCACTAGGGTGAAGGTAGCTCATATTTTTGCTGAAATGTGAGCCTGCACAAAGAAAAGGAAATTGAAGATATTCATTGAAAATGCACTTGAAAAAAATATTACTGAGAATCACAGTGCTATAAAGCCATTTTTTCATCAAGTGCTACATTTACTTGAGCACATTTTGAAACCACACAGAAAGCTATTGTGTGGAAAGCTTTGGTTTCCGCAGCAGGCATGGGGACAATGCCTAAACATAATATAAAACACTTGATAATTTGACGGCCCTGATGGATGACGGTGCTTCCATCACCCCACCTATAAAAAAAATTCTGCCATAAGCACACACCATCTTGACAGCGTCACACTAGACCCAGTGCGTTCTCATATGCACAAAGATACACCATGACTTAAAAACTGCTGTGCACGATCAGTGGCATGGCGAGTGACCTGCATACGCAGATATCAAAAGTGTGACTGTGCCTCAAAGCTTGTTAGCCCACTGATTTGTACGAGTGTAGCTCTACAGTCAACAGAGCACTGCCAATTGACAAAAGCTGGAGAACGAGCCCCAAATCTGCAGTCTTCCTTGCCCCTTCACAGCAACCTGCAGCCTTTATTTCTGTAAGCAGTAATGACAACTGGAGGCATTCAATCCCACATCATTTTGAGACCATTTATTCCAAGTCTACTAGCCTGCTGTATCTGCCAAATCAAAACTGAAATGAGTTTTAAAAAAAAAGAATTTAATTTAGGTACATTCGTGTGAAAGAAAAAAACCTCAACTATATTGGGTGAAATATATACATATATACACACACACAACAGTATTTTAAAAGTACCTAGAGAAGTAGAATTAAATTTAGAGCTAGGGCCATAAGGATTAAAACCCAGTTTACAGCAGGCAAAGTGTTTGTTGCAGAAGCGTTCCTTATGGAACAGTAGTCTGAGCACAAAGACATGGACATCACTGACCTTGACTATTAGCTTCAGTAGCACATTTCTGTAACAGGTGGGGGTTTTGCAGTATACAGAAAATATGGTCAGTCTATATACGCAAGAGTGAAGTGACAGCCTTCAGCACAGTGTGCTAAGTTACTGTCAAGCTTAGCGGCACAGAAGGATAATACATTGAGTTTCAATCTTTCGGTGACATTTGATCATTCTTTACTAATCATTTGCTTGGTACTAAAATAATTTAAAGGAGAAATAAGAAACATGGATGGAGAAATAGACTTGTATATCTTTTCCGCCTCCCTTATTATCTCTCCCCCATTTTTCCCCTTTTTGAAACAAAAGAAAAAGGGCTCCTCTTATACTGAATTAGAATGAAACTGACATCAAAAAATCCCCATTCTGGCTCATTAGGTCCTAGTACTGCAAGTATTTTTCATATGATTATAGTGGGTCGATTAAGAGTTTTCAGTCAACATCCATACCAACAGGACCAGGGAAGTGCAAATCACAAAACTTCCCAGAGCCATACATTTTTACTATTAAAAAAAAAAGCTGCCAATAGACACATTGGTTTCAACATTTTGGTCTTTGAATCGGTTGGGGAAAGGTTTGCAGGAATATGCTTTATTTATGGACTTTTCTCCACAGAAACCACTTTGGGCACGTGCTATTTAATCTGGCCAACAAATACATAGTGAGCGACTTCAAACCTCAGCTTGCAAGAGGGTGCATT
The DNA here is from genome assembly GCF_963210335.1 of Falco punctatus. Lineage (NCBI taxonomy): Eukaryota > Metazoa > Chordata > Aves > Falconiformes > Falconidae > Falco > Falco punctatus. Next base: position 7,857,993 of record NC_137580.1, on the reverse strand, counting down.
GGTGCTAGTGTGAATCTTCACTGAAACAGCTACTTACTGGCTGTTTCTGAAACTCAAAAAAAAAAAGCGCCAGTATTTTCATACAAAAATTCTATTAGTTATAGTTGTTTAAGAATGAGTCTCTGACATGACCAGGAGATGGATTTTCTGTTATTGTCTGCAATAGGAGCTCAGACCAAGAACAGAAATCCTAGTACTTCCACACACTTTCTCCCTGCACCTTCAACGCAGATTGAGTTAGGGAGGTTGTTGATTTTACTCCAGGTAGAAAAGCTGTTCCAGAATTCAGCTGATTTCAGCCTTTTCTCTGCAGATTGCACCTGGGGAGATGGCACAGATTAAACAATTTGCCAATGTCTTGAAAGGAAAGAGGATCCCATCCAGGCCAGGCAACTGTGCCAGATCTCTCCAGACCTACTCCAGTACCCATCTTGCCAGGCAAGCTTTTTCTACCCAATCAATAAAGCCAGTCACATAACCCATAGAAGGAAAACGTTCACTGAAAGGAGCGCGCTGAAGCGAGACAGACATGCAGCTCCTTCATGTAATTGGTAAGGACCAGAGCCCCCAGCATGGACCACTTACAGGAGCGATCTGGGAGGACTGACAGACTGGCTCAGGTACAGCCCTGACAGATATTTTGCATCCCTGCAGACCGCATTTGCTGTAACGTCTCAGCCCAAAGTCAGACCTTTCCTCTACTGATTGCTGCTGGAAAGCCTTGCCTTCCGTTTCACGTCCTCAGCTCTGAAAGAGTTGCTCAAACTCAGATCTCTAGAAATGTTTATATTAGACTAAACACACTAATGTGATCAGCCAGACCTCCTGTTCAGTCCTACTGAAGAATTAACCACTCTTGATATGTGCCACTAAGTCATTTAAACCAGAATTAATAGAAAGATCCACCACATCTAATATTGATCTGCATAGTTCCTAAGTGACCTGTCATTTATGCCCCCTATGAATCAATAACTTTCATCCTTCTGCTTTCTATCCTTAAAGCACTTGAGCCGTTCCAACGTTCTTTTGCTCGTATCAAATGTCAAAACGAATAGTGATTTAGTTCAAAGACTTTTCCAAACTTTGTAGGCTCGCTCTTCTTCTATGTGACCTTTCACTCCTTTTTTCACTCCAATTTCTTCCCAATACATGTAAAATTAACATCAACAATTTCCCTGCAGTACAGATAATCTCCTGCTTTCTTACTCAGTATGCCCATTGCTCCCTCTCTCTCTATAAAAATCTGAAAAAAATATTTATATAATATATATTGACAGACTTTTAAACATGGGCTTGAAATTGTATGTAATAGGTAATAGTTAATGTATACTGCCATGCATATAGAAAAAATCATATATACCTATATTATAGTCCATCCGTAGATTAGAACCTACTTTATACTTCAAGCTATTACAACTGCTGTTCAGTACCTAGTGCTCTGAAATACTACCCGTTCTGTAACTATCACCATCCCCCAAAACCTATTCTATTTCCTTCAGTATCTCACTATTTAAGGAACATGAGCAGCTTAAAACACGTAGGTTTTCCGACCTATCCAACAGCACGTGTATTAAAGCATCTTTAAAAAATACACAACAAAATAACCCTATTAGTTGCCTGTATCAGCCAGTTTGGTCCCCAAAATGCTGAATTACAATCTCTAAATTCCATACTGAGTCAGAGAACACGTTCTGAACCACTGCAGTGTTCTCTTTTTGCAGTCCTTGTACACCGAACTTCTTCAGCATTCCTCTCTCATGCACGTGATTGTGTTTAAAACGTAGGGGAAACTGCAGATTAGTATCACCCTAGTTAGTTATGACTCAATAGACTCAACTGGGGCGTTAGACGCTGCGGAGAGGAACGGGTCCCAGAGAGCACGCCCGGGGTTTGCACGCAGGGACAGGCTCACCAGCCACCCACAGCCGTCGGAAACACCTTTGACAACAAAGCGCAGCAATGAATTGAACGCAGTGCCCCAGAGGGGCAGGAGGAACAGAGCTGTGAGAAAGCCAGGAGAGCCTCCTGCCAGGGGACAGGTAAGTTTTTAAACCAGAGTCAATCGCTTTCAGGTCAGTTAATTGTATGTGTTCCGGTCCTTTGGATAAGGAGTGTCAACAGCACCAGCCTTCACCACCAAATTCTCCACACAAAGGAAACAACCTGGAATGAGCATGAATATCACAAATTTCTCAGACTGATTAATGTTATAGGACGTAAGACAGCTGAAAAACACATTTGCTTTCAGATTCTTCCCTCATCCACGTTTCCACACACAAACTATGAAATAAAGCTAATGTTTCTAAGACCAAATTGAACAGATCAAGTACATTACTTTGATTCCAACATATGTTAGACAACTTAAGTCTTATAAACAGTCTGAGAGCTGATCATACAATGAAGTCATAAAAGCAAAACTGGGTCCTTCACCTGAAGTACTAAGGGTGGGGGATCAATACACACAAAATACCTACAGAAGTATAGGTACAAATGTTTCACACCTATTTAAATGAGAATAAAAATATAAGGTACGAAGATTTAAAAATATTTCCAGAGAAGTTAATGAGCTGTAGTATTTACTCTTTTCTTATTGAAGATACCAATTGGTTTTGTAAGCCCAAGTGATTAGTTTGAAGCAAATGGCACGATCAATTTAAACAGTCTTTACAGTAAGAACTCTCCGACACCTTTTTTCCCCTTCGAGGTAAGAAAAAGAACAAACCTCCAAGCTGTCTGTAGGTCTTCAAGGAGGTTGCATGCTTAAACCTTTAGCAGGAGTAACCTAAGAAAGACGTCACCTTATTTCAAAATAAGAATGCTTTAGCGGCAGTTTTGTAGCAAAGGTATTATATCAAGGCAGTTATCAAAAAATAGAATATGGACAGAAACTCGTCCTGAAGCAAAGCATCCTTTTCTCCAACTGAAACCACACTAACAGGGTAAATCAAGTCTCTTTTTCCACGAAGGACCCCAGTAACACAGAGCTGGCATAGCCTGGGCTTACAGCTGGCACAGCTGTAACACACCACAGCCCAGGAACCCTTACCTTGTGGATCCACCACCATTAGCAGCTACACTCAATTATGCTGGTGGCTCGTGGGCTGCAGGCATCTCATTTCCTACTCAGCCTCAAGTAGGGATAGCTCTTTCACATTCACTGATATAAAAATAATTGATTGCTTTGTAAACAGTAGGTTAACAAAATGCACGATTTACAATAGCCAAAAGAAGTTTTAAGCACCCAGATCTTGACAAAGTATTTTGAGAAATTCATGCAGGTTCAGAGCTGAAAGCAAACAAAAAAAAAAAAAAAAAAAAAAAAAAGACTAGATCACTTCATAAACAAAGGTAGACCTTTCAGAAAGATTCATTGTTGTTTCTGAACAAAAATCCTATTTTAAAATGATTTTTCAAAACTACAGTTTCTCAAAAAAGTAATATAGGACAACTTAAAAATGGCTTTAGGAGAAGGCTTGAAACTTAACAGCATTTTCAATAAATCCAGATGCAATTTCCTGATCAAATATTTTCTAACCAAATGATTGCAATTTTATCAAATCCTACATCTACTTAGCATATAATGATGAAGTATAAGTGACTAGTTTGCTAACGACAAATCAAAGTGTCAAAGCATAGTGGGTCCTGAAAGTTAAGAACATTGTTCAACGTTATTTTCAAATCATCACGTTGTCTTCTGTTCAGGTTAACATTCTTCAGCTCCTACTCGAAGCATGAAGTTCTCACATGAGAAATTAACATTTAAATTAATCAGCTATTGGGATTTACCTCTTAAAAAGGAGAGGGTTTTGACATACATTGGCAAAGCTCACCAATTTTGACTACAAAAGTGATATATACTAGATATTACCATAATATATACCACGTATAGGGTCATGCTATCAAAGCAGTTAATAAAAGAAGAAGTCATTTTGAAGTGTTTCTTCCTGGCAGAAAACCAAGTTACCCATTGAAGCCCAAGAATTCATACAAATCAAAATAATTCACATGAAGAATTGACCTTAGGCGACAAAGCACAGTTAATTAATGCATTGCTGGATTAGTGCTTATTGGTGATAATCAATTATTCATTTTAAAGTAATTAACACACTCTTTCTTGTGAAGTTAAAAATTGGGGGGAAAAGCTAGTGCTCATCTTCCGGGGGTTCTTTTTGAGTGGTGGCGCTGAGGGGAGGTGCTTTAGGTTTTGTTTGGTTTGGGGGGGGGGGGGGGGGGGTGGGTTGTATTTAATCTTAGCTGACGGTGCCCATTCTTCCTTCAGATTCTGCTACGAGACCCTGCAAGTGAGAGGCAGTGCAGCTTGCTTTTTTTAAACTGTAGGAGCAAGCAAACTTTGCGCGAAACAAGCAAGTTACATGATCCCTTGATCTACTTTTCAATGCTACGTAATTCTCCAGTTACTCAAATATACCCAGTCTATAGGGAGCAAAAGTTTTCTTTTACACAGGAAGTGACATGAACATCGCAGTCTGCAAACAGAACAAGCGGGAGGTCTGGTGCTACTACAAATAAATCAGTACTAACAGTAACCACTATTCCTATAGTCCCAAGGACAAAGAAAAGAGAGAAAGGAAGAAGAGAGAGAGAGAGACCGAGCTTTTCAAAATGATTTACATTAAACTCAGGGAATCAACCCTCTGGGCAGCTTTGCAAAGTGAAGCCTAAAAATTCTTTTTATCTTAATCTTTCTTTAAAATTCTAGCCAGAGGAGGAAATTCAAGGGTACCTTTTCTGTGGAATAATGCCATCATTTATCATCCAGGCTGATACGCAAAGTGACTTAGGATATGGAAAAATGTCTTTAGAAAATATTGGGGTAAAATCCTGGACTCCTTGAAGTTTCTAACAAAATTTGCATGACCATTCATCGGACAAAGTCTTATTTCTGAACACCATGATTACAACCCTTTAGTTTGCAAGGAAGTCTCCTAAAATATGAATGTGTAATTCTTGCAGCTGTTTTTACATGTATTCTTTCTAAGAATCAATTTCTAGAGCACAGATTTTATTATTATCACTTATCCCTCCAATTGAAATAGTCAAGATTTTTTTTTTCAGTGCGCACACCTCTTCTAATGTTAGACTGACATAGTCGGTAATTATAAAGTTAAGTTTGATCAGGTGAAAATAGAATCAGTGGTATATAGTACTGTAAAAATTGTAACGGTAACGATGAACTGAGTAGATCTTTGATCAAATTCCAAAAGCAAACGAGAAGTGCACTCCTAGTGCAGACAGGACAAGACAGATACGCATAGGGAACAACCTGGGAGAAGGACAATGAAGTCTTACAAGAATTCCTAAAAAAAAAAAAAAAAGACACAGAAGATAAGTGACTTGTCAAAAGAGGATTTAAAAAGAGAAACTGAGAGCTTAATTATCGTACCATAGGAATAGGCTACACATGCAAGATAAATAGAGGTAAGATGGATGATAAGAAAGATTTCAGCCTGGAACGTTAGATGCAGGGCTGAGCCTCAGAGACCATTAGTTCTAAGTGGATGTACCAAGCTGGCCAGAGATGCATATGAAGTACAGCATGACAAAGTTGGCAGAGCTGTGCTCTGCTTGCTTTGTAAAGAATGATCTACAGGCAGTACTACCATCTGCCAAAGTTGGAGAACATAAGAGGAAAGTTTCATAATATTTTTACACTTTATATTCTTCACGAATCGTACACTATAAAACTGGTTAGAGTATGACAAAATATTTCACTAGATATATAAGAAAGGACTTCATTAGATGGGAATTGAAAAAATCTTGTCCATAAAAAAACATGTAGGTAATACCAATTTTTTTCCCCTCATGCTTTAGGATGTCATGATGATGACCTAATTACAGAACTATGAAAGACAGTAGTTGGCCAACACTAAAAATTTAGCTCTTTCCCCAAAAACTCCAGTAGGCATCTCCCAAGTACTGATTTCGGTGACAGCATTCTGAATTCACCCAATTACTGTCCCACATGGCTGCAACGCCAGCGAAGTAGTTCCCAGATTGTCAAATCCCACGTGAAAGAAACAAGAGTTCGTCAACTACGAAACCACTTATCAAAACACTTGTCGAGACAGTCCATTATTTTGCAAAACATAATTTTCTGGCTCTACAGTTAGAGCTTTGGGATCAGTACTGTTCAATATCTTTACTAATGACACCGTGGGATCAGGTGCACCCTCAGCAAGTTGGCAGATGACACCGAGCCAAGGGGTGCAGTTGATAGCTAGAGGGAAGGGATGGCATCCAGAGGGGCCTCGACAGGCTTAAGGAGTGGATCTGTGCAAGCCTCAGGTAGTCCAGCAAGGCCAAGTGCAGGGGCCTGCACCTGGGTCAGAGCAATCCTCTGTATCGATGCAGACCGGGGGGATGAACGGATTGAGAGTAGCCCTGCAGAGAAGGGCATGGGGGTACAGCTGGATGGAAAACTGGACACTAGTCAGCAACGTGCACCTGCAGCCCCAAAAGCAAATCGTATCCTGGACTGCATAAAAAGAGGCGTGGCCAGCAGATCAAGGGAAGCAAGTTTGGGTACGTGATAAGCAAAATATTACTTTGTACATGGTAGAGCATGATCTGAGTTAATCCCATTATTTGAGTGAAATTCCCTGAAGAATGCCACCATTCTAGGCATCCTTGAGCAGCTGCAGGATCTGAGCAGGACTTCCCTGCATTTTGAATCTTCTGGGCTGCTGTGGGCCACGAGGTCTCTCTGAGATGGCCCTTCTCATGAAGATATCAGCAGAACAGAGGAATCAGTCCAATGAGACAAGACCTAAACATTAACCGCAGGAGTGCATGAATAGAATGGAATAAGAGAATAAAATGCAGCAAATGGAAGTTAATAAATTAAACAAAACAAGGACTGACTTAGCAAAGAGACTGAAGCTCAAAGCGGTTGGCAGTAGCCACGGGAAACAGGGACCTGCCTGCCCAGAAGACTAAGTCAGTAGTCAAAAAGGGAGGTGGGACAGGTCACTAGCATCTACGTGATGAAAAAACTAACATGCACCAGTTTGGAGGGCATGGATACTTCATTTGAGACATATGACAGTATTTTTTATTACTAGAAATTTATATGGTGATAAGTATAGTCAAAAGAAAAAACAACAAGCATATGACTGATCAGTCTGGTGGAGGAAGAAAGTTCTTGAATTTCAACGGTAAATAATGCTTCACAGACACACTTAGATATTCCTGTGAAATATGTATTACGTGAAATAATCTAATATGAAATCAATAGCTCTATTGCGAATAAAGGCTTTCATTTTACCGGGAGAAAGAAAACATGCCAAACAGATAAAGCCATATGACTATTTACAACGCACATCCAGCCCAACTCAGCATTTAGACAGCAATCAAAACACCTCAAGTCTGCACTGAAATCATGGCAGAGAATGCTAGAAGCTGCTAGCTGAAAATAGTAATACAAATTCTTTCCTCCTTTCACTCTTCTCTTTAGCAGTGTGGCACTCATGAAACTGCCATTTGCTCCATTAGGATTCATTATTATGTACACAGAGCCTCCCACACAACGCTATTGCTATTTGCCACCTCAAAGTAAGCTAATAGCATTTTCAAAATGCAATTAGAACCTTTCAGGAGAAAGCTCAAGCTGTGTTTGGATAATATGAAGTTAACTCTCTACTACATTTCACAAATAGGCACACCAAAGCTAATAAATTCTTCTCATGTCTTCAGATTATTAACACACCTACTGGCAATGTCAAGATGTTAGTTTAAAGAATTTCAAATATGAAACAGTTCAATAATCTGGTTTACGACAGCTGACTGACAAAGCTAATTAACTGCCTGGAGAAGATTCTTTATAAATGAAGCAACTTCTGTCTGAACACATTTCCAAGAAAAACAAAATGTTCATTTAGTCTTTCTCTTCTCCCTCATACGCTTTCCCTTCCAGCCTTCTCCATCCCATCTAACCTTTGATAAAAGGTTTCTTGATGGCATTTATATATTGCTCTTCCTTTAAGTTGGTGGCTTCTTATTTTCTGTGCCCTTCGTAGCTTCCTGCTGGACGTTTCTCCTCTCCTCCAGATCTTTTTGTTAAAACTATCTTTTCAGGCACTCTACACAGAGCGCTTTCACATTTCCCCTTGTATCCCGAAGGAGTTTCGTGTTTGACTACCTACAAGCCTTCCCCAGCTGCGAGGTTGCCGTTTCACAACATCCACCTACTTCAGTTATTTGTCTCATTTACAGACCTTCCACCACACATCACCTCCAAAAAAGAAGGGTTTCTGCCTGCATCCAATTCTAGTTACACAGAAAGAAAACAGCACTTCAGGGGTTTTTCCCCCACTTGACTCACAGAATGTTACAATCTGGGGGGAAATTTTACGCTGAGGAAGCTGACACTGATAGCTGTAGTTATTGCTAGCCTTTATTGTAAGCAGACATTATGCAAGCACAGTATGTAAGCTCTGCCAACATATCTCAGTCTTGGCCTGAAAGACATCATTAGATGGTCTCTCCTTAGTGAGAGCCACCTATTATACCAGATATTTTACCAGTTTTATGAAAAGGACATACAGTAGAGCCAAAGAAATTACCTATTGCATAATATTAGTTACAAATTAAGGGCACTGACAGTACCGACATCAGAAAATACCTGCAAAATCCAGATAAACCCACCTGCAACAAGAGGAAGAGTTGGTTTATGAAGATGAACAACATCAGACTTTTATTCCCATCAGAACCCAACTCTGAATGCTACATTTGAGCATTACAGGCAGAGTAATAGCAGGACTGGAAATGCTTATTTTTAGGCTGATGCTAAATGCTGCCTGTGACACAGACCAGCAGCAGATTAATTTTATCTGCAATTTTTCTTTTGTCATCGCAAGTTCTTGAAAAACTATAGATATTCTTCATACAAAGCAATTTATTGCCCCAATATTTTTCTGACACAAACAGAGCACCCTGAAGGTACTAGTGCACATCATCATAAACACCAAAACAATGAGATACAAGAAGATTACCTGCAAGACTTGCGGAAGCATTTGCGCAAATTCTAGTTTCAGGTGTCTGATCCTGCTCAATCCTCTCAAAATAGAGGAAACCCAGCCAGAGTCAATGGAGAGAAGACGTCTGTCCTTTGACTGCCACATCATTTGCACCCTGCCCTTTCTCTTTCTGATGCTACATTCAGAAAAAAAAATCTCAACTTTTCACCCTGAATCCCCACTTCAGACAAATGAGTGGCATTATGCCAACATTGCATAACATCTTTGAGGAAGAGTGGTGTGACTGTCCCTTGCCCATTCTCCTCTCATCTTGATCATTTCTCTCTAAGAGGAGTAACAGTTGATCCTTCCTAGCTTTGTTCTGGAAAACGTATTTGCCATCTTCAAAATGCCTACAATTCCCACCATTCAAAATAGAGGAGGAACAAATATTAGTAATTTATGGGAAGCTAAACGAGACATGGAAGCAGACTTGTACTGCTGCAAAACTGAAATCTGAGTGATTACCGTTGTCCTTCCCCATTCCGTACTCTCCAAAAGTCAGAGGTATTCACATTTGAAGCCCTGCTTAGACTCAAAACTGAAGTTCATGGAATGTTATCAATTAGAAGAATCAAACATTTTGCACAGTTGTAATCAAAAAATTAGGCTGGAACTATCATTTGCCTTTCTGTTGTCACATAAATCAGACCTCAGGACACTTTGTAACAGACCAGCTGGGCACTAGATTTTGGGGAAATAAAACACATGAACATGTGTTTAAGTATGCATATATTAATAAAGGATAATTGGTAAATAATCTTTACTAATGAGTACATCAGGCTTGAGTCAGAAAGTCCAGCCACAGATGAGTCATTTTTTCCCATCTCTCTTTAAAACTCACTGATTGTGCTTTGCTTTTAAAGGTCTATGTAAGCTAATTAGGGAATTTCAGTAATCTATTTTTAATATGTATCATCTTCTGTACTTTTTAGTGCAGCCTTAAGATAGACTTTTATCTTTACTGCTGTGCACAGATCATCTGAAAATATAAGTTCTCTACTACATGACAACTCATAATGAGCCTTAATGAAGCTTGGGAACAGCTGTTAAAAACTCCAGTTGAATAGGTTTGCCCAAGCAGCAGTAGCTTAGGATGCTTTTTCTCTTATAGCACTGTTGAGTCATCTGCTCACCACACATATAATGAGAAAAATCAAAAATGAAACACTAAAGCAGCTTAATCCTTTTTCCTTAGACATTTTATTTTAATCAGAGCTTTAATAAGTACATTATGAACCATCATCTTTTAAGCCTTTCACCTTTTTAATTATATTCCTGCTCTCAACATCGACAAAAGCAAATGTTATTATGCAAATTTTGCTCCGAATTCGTGTCCTTACCAAAAGCATGAGAAAGAGTTCGAACTCCATTTTTAATTATACTACAGATAAATGAGCAGCAAATTATTAGAAATTACAATAAGCTCTCACAATTTTACATGTTACCTAAGCTAAAAGTCAAAAGATTATGTATTTTTGGTAGGATAAAGGACTTCAAGAACTATGAAGGTTAAACATGATTGAAACAAACAAATTCCATTACTTCATATTGTTTGTCTTCTCTTATTGACCTTTCATTGCTTAGACACTAAGCTATATGGGACACTCGGGGACTTTGTACTGCTTTTCTGATTACAAGGATGTATAGGTTCCCTCCAGCCCTCCAATTATTTTTTTTTAACATAATTTGCCAATCATTCAATCAGAACACATGGGAGCAGTTTGATACACTTTCATGTATCAGCTTTCACATGATACACTTTCATGTATCAACTGCAAAACACTACTTCATGGAACATCAGAATTTTTTTTCTCCAGTATTCACACTATCTGGTTTTGTTCCAGTAACACCTATAGGTCTAATTCCCACTCCACTAAGCACAGTACAGCTGCAGCAAAGAGATAGTATAGTTCAAAAGCACATAGCTTAAGTCTAGAGCCAATGGATGAAGAACTCAGATGACAGGAGATAGGAGAACGAGATAGATGATCGCACTGAACCCGATAAGCAGAATCCACAGAACACCTGATAAACTTTTTCTCTTCTCCTTCCCTCAATCAATGTTTCCCAATAAAACTTTCAAAAAGTCAACACTGCTTGCTATTGCCAACATTTTCAATGTTTTACATCAACCTAATCGAGCCAAAACCTACCCATAGGCATTGGGCTTCAGATCTTTAGTTAATTTAATGTTTTGGAGCTTTGAATGTTTCATTATGAAATTTTTCAGTTTTTCTGTAGGGAAATGCCAAGAAATAAAAGATCCTTAATAGATCTGTATATGCTGAGCAACAGGAAGTCTGCCAGTGCCCTGGTCCAGTGAAGTTTTACCATAAACTGCAATGGCACCGGAATTAATTCTTTTCTTCCCCAGTTTTGAACTCCAGTATGATTTGACTGCCTTGCACAAAGACTTGGAACTGCTTGCTTGTGAAAGACTGTTATTTGCTGAGTTTTTCGAAGTTCCAGTCTCATGGTTCATTATGTTAATGACACCAACACTTCATTTTCATCATTGTTTGCTTTGGAGGATACCACACAATTGCCACACCACCACTGACAAATAGCAAATATGTAACTGGAGAAATGGATCTGCACAACTTAGACCTGGAGTTGACAGCTTATACACTGGCTTCCTTTCTAAATTGTGACTGTCCTAGCAACACTGCTATTCTAAGGTCACTGAAAACAAATAAAACAATGCACTGTATTGTATCAGCGAGAGCAGCCCTGAGGAGAAAGACTTGGGGGTGTTGGTGGATAAAAGTTCAACACAGCCCGACAATGTGCTCTTACAGCCCAGAAAGGCAGCCAAATCCTGGGCTGCATCAAAAGCAGTGTGGTCAGCAGGTCAAAGGAGGTGATTCTCCCCCTCTACTCTACTCTCTTGACACCCCACCTGGAGTCCTGTATCCAGCTCTGGGCCCCCCAGCATAAGGACACGGAACTGTTGGAGCGAGTCCAGAGGAGGCCACAAAGATGACCAGAGGGTTGAAGCACCTCTTTGGTGAACACAGGCTAAGAGAGCTGGGGTTGTTCAGCCTGGAGAAGAGAAGGCTCTGGGGAGACCTTATTGTGGCTTTCCAATACCTAAAGGGGGCTTACAAGAAGGCTGGGGAGAGACTTTTGACAAAGGCACGTAGCAATAGGACTAGGGTCAATGGTTTCAAACTAAAAGAGGGTAGATTTAGATTAGATATTAGGAAGAAATTTTTTGCCGTGAGAGTGGTGAGACACTGGCGCAGGTTGCCCAGAGCAGCTGTGGGTGCCCCATCCCTGGCAGTGTTCCAGGCCAGGTTGGATGGAGCTTGGAGCAACCTGGTCTGTTGGAGGTGTCCCTGCCCATGGCAGGGGGCTTGGAACTAGATGATCTTTAAGGCCCCTTCCAGCCCAAAGCATTCTATGATTCTCTATCTAATAACTCTCAAACAGAAAAATAGAGACCAAGTCCATGGTTCTTAGTTACAGGGACCTTATCTGAAGTAGTTGCACTGAAAAGTGTAAAGCACCCTAGCAAGAATCCGATTCAACACATCTGCAAGTTTTTGTAGTGTACAGTGTCAAATACAGAGTCTTCTGCATAAAGCAGAAATCTAAAGCTGCTTGAACTCCTTTATTTTCAGAAGGGAAGAGTAAAAATAGACTAAGGGTGTGAATTTTGAAGCAGCCACTTTCTCTGAAGCGGCCTTCCTAGCTGACATTATCTGCATTTGGTTAGTGAATTCACTCACAAGGGTCACAGAATAAAGGGAGGATGATGGCAATGCTGTATAATTCAAAAAGTTCTAATAGGTAAAATTAGCAAACATTGTAAGGAGTAATGGAAACTATACATGTGAAAAACAGCACAGTGACAGTGAAATTTCAGAACAGCAAAAAGAAGGGACGTAAAGTTCCAGAGTCATTGACCAATAGGCCTTTCCATGCATGAGAAATGCCTATGAAAAATACTCTGCACAATTTGGAGAAAAATCTTTACATACTATAACAGGACAGGAGTCCCCCCCCAAAATGGAATTAAAAGTCCAGAAGCTGTTTCAGGAAAAAGGAAAACCAAACTTCCCAATCTCACCTGGAAATATACTTAGTCTCAAAGCAAGGTGGTTTTATCAGGTCTGTCAGGCCACTAATCTAAGATGACACTTGGTGACTTTAAGCATTATTCCCTAAGAAAATATTCAGTCACTCTAAAGAAAATTCACCCTTTTACATCAACATAATAATTAAAAAAAAAAAAAACAAAAACCAAACAAAAAACACACACACACAACAGAGCAGAAACCTACTGGTTCACAGTCTATTTTGCACAACTGCTCTCTTTTTCCTTGACATATGTAGGAAAGTTTGGATATCCTGATATACACATCGGTTATTGGGGAGGAAAGGAAGGTGGGGAAGGCTGGAAGAGAACAAGGGAGCCAAGAAACAATTTTTCTGTCAGATTAGACATCGCCTTATCTGGAGGGCAGGGGGAGACCATCTTCCAATAGTTCAGGGACAACTCCTTACATAAAACTGCAGAAGTTGTATTCTGGCAGATTCCCAGACAAACTGACCATTCAGCAGAGTCAAGTTGATGACTCAAGAGGAAACATCTCCTCTAAGAAAGATGTTAAATAAATAGCCCTCTTCCCTCTTCCTGTAGCTTACTTATTTTAGAAGAGAAGGCAAAGGGATCTCAGCACAACACAGGTAGGATGACATAAACAGCATCCTAGAGCCAGTCTTCATGTATACAGATTACCACACCGACAACATACAGTAGAAAAGCTAATGAAATTGCATCAGAGCTGCAGCCCATTCCTGAAATCCTGCCTCTGTGTAGTGCTCAGCCAAGGTGCTATTTATGCTAAAAAACTGAAGCAATAAGCAACTGCAGAGACATAAGATATTTTTTTCCCCACAAACACATAGCTCTTCATCTTCTCTCTCAAGGGGTTTAAATTCTCAGCTATCGTAGACATAAAATGCCATGAAACGTGAAGTCAAACAGGGAGAACGGAAGCGTCTAGTTCTAGCAATTGAGGCTCCCTAGTGAAATTACTGTATGAAAAAACACTCTCAGGGATGCACGTTCCTTTTTTTTTTTTCCCTCCTTTAAACATGAATAGCCAAGTTCAGCCTTCAGAGCAGACAAAACACAATTTAGCAAAGGAAGGTAGAAGCTGTCTTTTGAAAAAAATAATCAAAACTCAGTGGCAGGCAATCATTTGCTGAAAGAGATCCCTTCCACTTGCCAATAGTTTTATTAAAGTAGATTTTAAGCCTGGTCTTTTACAGGTAGCAAAGGTAGCATGCTATCCCAATTGTCAACAAGTTCAGAACCTGTAAGTTAAACCTGGCTGAAATATGGAAACAGGGTAATAGTCCCAGACATGGAATACTCCATGCTACATGAAAGTCAGTTGCTGAACCAAGAACAGATTCCCCAGTTACCACCTCCACTAAGGGTACTGTGTCTTTCATAGGCAGCAGCCAACCAGCCAGTGTCCAGCTGGTCAACACAGCACATGGACAGCTTCCAACCAGCAAGCTTCGGCAACAGCACCCACCTCAGCCACGTCAGTAAGGGACACAGAAGGGAGAACTGGCGTAGTTAACCAGAGAGAGATGGTATTATTGAAGACAGAGGGGCTTAGAAGACACAAAGCAAATTACAATCGATAGAAAACTGTTTTGTTACTGTTCAAATTGTTTTAAGTTAAACTTTTCATTCAAAACTGTTCTACAAGCAGTTAAATCCAGATCCAGTCTGAGTAGTTTAGGGAAGACTGGTGTTATAACAGACGGAGAAGAGTCAAAAATGGTTTAGGTATGCTGCACACCCTTCTCGATCAGATGTCTATACTAGCACTGGTCACAAATATTCACCTACATTCACCTTTGTGCCATTAGCTGGTTTAGTCATACAGAATGGCTTCAACTAAATGGCTCAATAGAATTCAGATAAACAGAAACAACGCAGAGAACATCTCAGAAAGTCTCAAAGCACTTAGAGGGCTTTAATGATCTAGCTTGTTACCACAAATGGGTCATCAGGGTTGAAGGACCTTCTTAGAAATTTAATACCATATTTAGATGACTTTGGGTACATCTACATGGTCAGATAAGTTAGCCATGTAGTTAAGGCTCAAATCCCCTGATGATCTCTGTAATATGCATGTTATTTCAGACCTGGGCTCCCTTGTGGTGTGAACCACTCCTCCACAAAAACAAACAAAGCCAAAGCCTGATCATGGTTCTACAGATCATTTGCTCCAGGAATGGCTCTTGTAAGTCAACACAGGTGAAACCACATCAGGCTTGGCTTTCTGCACTCAACCAGGCCTCCAACACGATCCCAGCTCGCACTGTGCTCTCACATTTCCCCCAAATGTTCGTGTCACACACCGCCACTCTGGTAGACTGCAATGTATTGTTTCACATACTTTAAACTTGAGGGGGAAAAAAAAAAAGCGCACATGTATTTTATGACCCAGAACAGACCTGGGTAAAAGCTATGCACTATGGATAGAAGCAGTCCACCCTGCACCACTTCAGGATCAGAGATCAGTCCTGCGGCAGCAGCTTTAGGAGTGCAACAAGCCTGCCTGACTACACAGAGAACCGCAAACATCCACGTCCCTGCTCCACATACACTGAAGACTCCAAACAGCAAAGCACCGACACACTTGTAGCTTGCACAAAGAGAGAAAGCGTTACCATAAATTAAAGCTTTGCACTTCTATTCTAGATCGGTAAAAGACAAAATTTAGAAAGACATCCTGTACACCAGAGGTAACATCCTGCCCCAGGAAGTCCATGGAAGTTTTGCCGTTAATTTCCCAGGGGACAGGGCTTCTCTCACTCTTTTATCCAGTTTTTTATCCATGATCATTAATAGTGCATTTAAACAGGTTACTCCAAGGAAAGCAGGAACACATTTCGGAGAAACATAACTCATTTTTCTAGTCCTTGATCAGGAAGCAAGCCACAATAACTGGCTACTAAATCAAACCTTAGATTTACAGAAAAAGAGCAAGGATAAAGTATAAGTTAGAGCAAACAGGAAAATTTAGTGTTTAAGTGGTAATATAAAAGTAATCATGTAATTCTTCAGTACATCACCTGATCCAATCCATGAACAGCTTTGCAGCTTGTCTCAGATAACGTTGGGCAAGAGTTACCCATCCTTAAAAATTCAATGATGACTGCCAAATGGAAATAGGCTCTAAGTATCAGTCATCTAATCGAAAGTCTCCTCCAGCCCCCCAAACGTGACAGTCTTGCTTGAAAAACTGTAAACTTGAGCTACTGCACCAAGGAATAATAGAATCTTCTTTTTCATTATGTATATCAGTTCACACTGAGGACAGGGAAAATGAATATTATAGGCAAGTACTTGGCCTACTCAGATTCCTATTTCTTTGGTCTAAACTGTACCTAATGAAATCTAACTGGTCTAAAAATTTAGCACAGATATTCCACTAGTATCAGAAAAACATAGTTATCGCACTTCTAGCCATCACAAAAGCAGAAATTGCTTGAATCTTAATGAAGGTATAGAAGATTAAAAAAAAAGAAATAAAATATTTTTAATAGTAATAAAAGACTAAAGTGTACGGTAAGGCCGTGAATTCAAGCCTTGATTAAGCTCTGTAATTACATATTAGGTAAAGACTGAAGCATCAAAACTAAACAGTACCAGTTTTCACAACAGCAGTATGCTTTAGTGAATCCCTGGAGCTACTGTTTCAACTGTTAGTAGTTTTTTGTGGTTTTTTTATAACTACTTAAATGGGGCTATACTTCTAGCACTTTTATTTTTTATTATACCTAGGTTTTGCTAAGCATATCCAATTCATTCCAGCATTCCACTGATGTTCTATAAATGACATAGATTCAACTAACATAGTAAAACCAGTAGAGAAAATGACTAGCACCTCCTCTTCCCATTCACACTTTCTTCACTTCTGCATGTACTTGACTTGCACGTTTCTACTTCTTTCCTGTTCCTCCCCATCTCCTCTAGAATTAAAAGCAAAAACTTGCGTTTTCAAAACTACCATCTTTGTTTCATAAATTCCTCCTACCGTACTAGGTTCTCTAATCAATGTTCTTCCAAGTCAGAATATTTAGAAATATATAATAATATATATTCTAATAAAACAATGGGATTATATTAACCAATAGTTTTTTTCTTTTCATTTCCTTTCTCATTAAGCTATTCTTATTTATACACTTAGCTATTCTAAAACCTTCTCTCTTCCCACCCCCAACACGCACTAAAGGGCATTTCCTTATTTTCTCTAATTGGATGCCCTAACATCATTTAATGTTTTGCTGTTGTTGTTGGGTTTGGGTTTTTGGTTTTGTTTTTTGTTTTGTTTTCCTCATGATTCTAATGCCTTGCTTTATGGATGATTTCAACTGGCTGCATAACAGGCTACAGCAGGAGATCAGTGCACATAATTACATTCTCCACAATATCTGCTTATTAACAAAGCAAGCCTTATAAATTCATTTATGTCAGACTAAGAAAACTTTATAAACACACCTAGTAATGCTGACATCCAAATGCTAGTTTCTACAATAATTTTTATGCCTTCATGAATCCTAGCAGCATAATCAAGGCAGCTACAGCATCAAATTATAGAGGCCATAACCCTGACACCAGCCATAGAGGGAAGCAGGGTACCACTAGACACATTCAACAGCAAAAATTCTGATCTAGTAGGACTGCCTTTAGTCTGAGCTGGTATGATTTTGTGCGCCTGCAACTAGTAAACCAAGTACTGCTTTCAGACTGTGGCAACAGCAACTACCAAAAAACACTGCTAACAAGATACCTGTAGTTGATATCATGGTTAAATTTTCAGAGACAGAGCACAGAAGTCTGAAGACATATTATTTCCACTCCTTTGCTACCACTGCTTTTATGGGTGTTAGACAAGTCTGCAGCACAGCCCTTGAAGAGTGTTCTGAAGTGACATTGAAGGGATGAGACGCCAGCACATCAGCAGCAAAATCAAGCACAGTACTGTTTTCACATATACGAGAGTAATTAAAGGAAAGAAAGGTATCTGAAACAGACGCGTCCACAAATATCTGGAAACTCTACTGTTATCACCCATCACTTCCCTAGAGATTGCCACAAAACATGTTAGCATCCTGCTAACTGCCCTTGAAAATTCAGAATATTTTTCAAAATCTGAATTTTCAGTTGACAGTCACACTGGCAACACGAAGAACAAAAACATTTTCAAGACCTTCTAACAATTCTTTCTAGTGGAACATAAATAGTACTACAAGTTTTCACAGCCTGTATTTTACATCTGTTCATCATTTGTAAATAGTACAAGCATTTTATCCACATATTATAAAGCCACATAAAACAATTAGAAGCTTTTTATATTTCTTTAATATCTTTGCTACCTATTTAGTAAGCCATTTCAGCATGCCTATAGACACTGTAGAACTAGCTTTGCATCATAGGCGCTTTTCAAACAGGAACAGTGTCATAGCAAACACTGCTATTACTTTTGCTGTGCTTCTACAGAAGTTATTCTATATCCTGTGGTCAGTGAAATCCTAGCAACAAGATAGTATAGCCATGTTAAATCTCCATAATGGTTAGTTATAAAATAATCCATCAATAGGGAATGTTTCCTAAATTTGTCACTACTAATTTAGAAAGAGAAGTACGGAAGCATATGTTTTACAGCAGAAATTATCTTAAAAACCTTAATATCCTGGAATTTTGTGTCAACTACGTATGTTGTCTCCTGCTTAGGTTTTTTTATTTATTTGGGGTTTTTTCCTTTTCCTCTTCACAGATCAACAGTAAGCATTTGATATTGCCAACCTAGACCCTGATGTGGAAAAATGCCTACTGCTGCGTTTCATACTGAAAAATGTACCATGCATTCCTCCTCTGATGATGTTTTGTAGTTTTTTCAATATACACAAAGATCTTGTCTTGCACAGTACGATGAGCTATCTAAACAGCCACTTAGAAATGAATTGCCAAAATCCTTCTACAAGTACAAAAAAATATAATGAACATCCACTGCTGAATATTTATCAATGTATCCAAAGACAGATGAAAGAGATAGTATTTTAAGAAGTTTACTAGGTTTACTTTATCATCTTGTTTTATGGAGGGTTGTTCTGTTGGGGTTTGGTTGGGGGGGTGGAGGGGTTAAACAGTTTTCTTTATAGGAGACTACTTCCTCTTAATGTATTCTCAGTGCCTTTTTTAAAAAAAATATTAAAAAAATAACAATCTGTCCTTCCTGCAGCTTGAAAACTGAACCGAATGACAGGTTAAGTATCTAGCAGACTGGCCAATTCATACCCGTGTTCCCGTACAGCTTTTGGATGCTTAGCATCTGTGCAAGCTGACCTAAGTGCTCCATAACGTACTGATCCTGGAGGATGTAGTGCTCACCTTAGCACCTGGGAAACAGCCCAGGGGGCCACATGCAAATAAACAAGCATAGGCTACCTTATCAGCATATGTCTGAAGATCTAAGGAAATACAAATAGCTAGTACTTCAAAATAAAAATGTATTTGCAACATATTTCTTTCAGAGTGAGATAAATATGTCCCTAAAGAAACAGACACTGACTGCGTTTTTCATCTCAACATATCCCTGTACTATATTCATTCACCTTCCAGAATCACTGACCACAGTTTTGTGGGTTACACACCCATAGTTAAAAATAATTGGGTTATTTACAGCCGTTAACATCTTCAGCTACTTCTCACAGCTCTGTATGAGTACTGATATAAATTCCAAAAGAAAGAAAAAAAATCTCATTACAGGAGATACAGGTCTATATCTTCTTTAAGAATCAAGACTTTAGGAAAGAAAACTGAAATTACTGCAGGACTAACCTTATTGCTCCTATTGATGTTCAGCTATCTATTGGAAGGGTATGAAGAAGGTGGAGGTAAGACTTTTCTCAGAGGTGTGCAGTGAAAGGAAAAGAGGCAATGGGAAAAGTTTCAACAAGGAAAATTTTGACGGTAGAAAAAGAATGTCTAGCAGAAGAGTAATGAAAAACCAGAGCAGGTTGTCCAGAGAAGCTGTGGAGAGCCCCACAGATATTCAAAGGCCAACCTCTTCTCAGTTGACCCTGGGGGGTGGGGGGCAGGAGGGGCATGCCTGTGTTAGAGCAAATAACCTCCAGATATTGCTTTAAATGTAAATTACAGAGATTCAGATTGTAATGCAAGAATTCTGCATACAGGTAAGCCCCCACACAGGCTTGCTATCCCTGCTTTCCAGACCTTTTCTTAGCTTTTCAGCAGGTATGGGCAAACACACAAACATCTCACCCTTTTGTAATGTCTCTGCTGTAGGGTTGCACAATTTCAGGATTACAAAAACCCTGAAAATACATGAGTGACAGTTTTATTGTTCTACCTACACACATCGGAATGACACACACACACACACAAAAAAAAACTTCACAGAAAAACTATTGTTTTTCAGTGTGAAATAAAGCTTCCCCTCCCTCCTCCACATTAGCATCGGTGAGACTTGTTTTTAACACATATACTATATTTTTGTAAAGTCTGAGGTGCTTTACAGAGGAGTAAAACATCGTTTGCAGCTAACCCTCTGCCTGCACTTTCTGGTTTTGAAGGGAATGGCTTTGAATCCAGAACTACCCACTGTTCTGTGGTTGCAACCTAGCAAAATTTAACCTGAACATAAATTAGAAAAAAAAAAAAACACCACTGTTGAGAATTAGAATATATATATTTTTGTTATTTTCATGGTGAATATCGGAGAAGTAGAATAGAGTCTGGAGCATTCAAAGGTTCCCTCTACAGGTGGGGATTTTTATTTATTTTATTTTAAGATTTGGAGGGGGTTTAGTGGGTTGGGTGGGTTTTCGGATTGTGGGTGTTAGGTTTTTTTGTTTGGGTTTGTTGATATTTTGGAATTTAAGTAATTTGGGAAACTATTGTTAGTATATTCTTGGGCTGACATCACTCATTTCTTATATTACTTACAAAAGAGCATTATTATTAGAACCAGTACTATCATCCAAAACACTGTATGGAAACATCTCCCTTTACTGAACAAATTGTCTAAACATGGATATGGTCATTTTTCTCTCTTAACTCAGGCGATGTCAATGAAATAATCAGAGCTAGCCCCCTGCAAGTTCCTTTTATTAATGTATTATATGCAATTACCAGAAAAACAGCTATTTTAATCTACCATCTTTTACAAAATGTGTCTTTCATACCATCAAATCACATAAATACTAAAGTCACAAACAGCCATTAATAAAGGAAAGATGATTAGGAGTCAATTAAACATGTACTCCCAAGACTTCAGCACACTATATGTAGGCATCCCCTATCTTCCTATAAATGCTTAGTTAGGGTGCACACTTGCAGTGGCTTCTCAGACAATTGCAGTGTCATTAAACACCATTTCATCGTTATTATTTCTTTATTTTTCAGTTCTGTTCACATAAGGCAAGGACCATTAGCCACAGACAGAATTTATTTCAATTGAGAGTGTAACTCATGAAATGTCCCAGCACAAGTCAGCAGAATACTTGCAGAGTGACAAACAGTTCTTTTTCCTCACCCATCACCAGTGGTATAGAAGAAATTTTAAAAGTTACCATTACTCATTTCTTGATGAAATTCGATCCGATTTCAAAACAGTTTAACAAAAAAACAAACAAACAACAAAAACACCTCTCTCAAACCATGTCTACCTGTAACGTGGTTTTTGTGGCCCTGATAAAAATAATGGCAATGCTCTAAAATATGGTTGTTCAAGGAACATATTATTTAAGGCGACCAAGACAGTTATATTGTCATTTAATACAAAACAACTTAGAATTATTTAATCATACTGGGAATTAGCACCAAAGAACTAATACAGTATCCGTCTCATTTTATATAATGGTATTACTTACTTTGAACCTAAATGTGTTTACATGAAACGGGTTACAGTCAAAGAAGCCAAAGCCTATTGACACCACGCTCTTAATCACCTTGCAGCCTGACAAGGTACCATAAAACACAGGCTATGGTTACCTAACACATCTATATCCTTTCCCACTGTTCTGGTTTCAGCTAGGATAGAGTTAAATTTCTTCCTAGTAGCTGGTACAGTGTTGTGTTTTGGATTTAGTTATGAGAATAATGTTGAGAACTGACGGTTTAGCTGTTGCTAAATCAAGGACTTTTCATTTTCCCATTCTCTGCCAGTGAGGAGGGGCACAAGAAGCCGGGGGGGAGCAGAGCCACGACAGCCGACCTGAACTAGCCAAAGGGATAATCCATACCATAGACCAGCATGCTCAGTATGTAAACTGGGATGAGTTGGCTGGGAGCCACCATTTGCTGCTGTGGGACTGGCTGGGCATCAGTAGCAAGTGGTGAGCAATTTTATTGTGCATCACTTGGTTTTTTGGGTTTTATTTCTCTCTCTCTCTCTTTTTGTCGTCTCCCTTTTCATTACTATTATTATATTTCATTGTATTTTAATTATTAAACTTTTCTTAACTCAATTAATGGGTTTTGCCCTCTTTCTGATTCTACTGCCCATCCTACGGGGGGGGGGGGGGGGGGGGCAGAGACGTTGAACAAGTGGTTCGATGGCACTTAATTGTAAACCACCACACACACAAAGAACAGTTTAATTTTAGGAATGGTATCAAAGGCTGAGACACCTCTCAAAACTAATGGGATATTGATAAAACTCAATCTGAACACTGTTGGG
Source organism: Falco punctatus (assembly GCF_963210335.1). NCBI lineage: Eukaryota > Metazoa > Chordata > Aves > Falconiformes > Falconidae > Falco > Falco punctatus. The sequence continues at coordinate 7,835,213 of NC_137580.1, read as the reverse complement.
GTGCCCAGGATTTCCTCAAATAAAACAGTTTGGCTTTAAACTTCCAACGCATTTAACAAGTTTTCCCCAGGGGAATAATAATAAATAAAAAAAAAAAGTCTTGGCAACTGAACCCGGTGCTATGTCATTCATTAACTGTGGGGTTGCATGCCCCAAAACCCTAATGATGCCCTCAATGCAAATAATGCAGTTTTGCCTTAAAATAATGAGCCAACTTAAATCTGGGTGCACTTGCAGGGAAACAATTACAGCTAAGCCAATGCTATAATATGACCCACTGTACACCACTGACTTAAAACATGCTATTTTTTGTGCAATAGCTGCTGATTTTATGCTGACACTTTGCCAAGCAATCAACTTGGCAAAAATTGAAATGGTCTTTAATCACAGTTTCAGTTAAATTACATTCTTCAGCAAAACATAGTCATGACAAACAATAAACTGACAGACACTAGCCTCACAAATTCAAGGTACAGCTACTCAAACACAGCCATTACCAAATAAGTAAACTAATCTGAATAAAAAAAATATGGCCCAATAATGAACCCTTTCCTTGAGTGGATGCATGCTGCCATATGCAGACATAAGATATAAAGTTACATCACTTTTTTAGAACAAGTCTTTTCTTCCAACCATAAAGAAATTGAATTTAACAGAATGCATTTTTATAACTAAGTTTCAGAAATTTGTATTGTGAAGGAGAACATTCAGTCAAAAATTCCCAACTAATTCTCTTTGCAAGCTGTTAAGTCTTAAAGTACTATTAAAAGCAACAGTATGGGGATAAGGAGATCAGCAGAGATCAAAAAACTGATCTCACTTTATTACTTTAAGTAAAAGAGATACTAAAAAGGGATGAAAAAGAGCTGATACTTTGGGCCTGTGTCACCAAAGGATACTAGAAAACGCTTAATTATATCACTAGCTTAGTAGAGATCAACAGGATTGCACAAGTGCTGAAAGCTAAGTATCCACTGAGTGGCTTTATGATAGGTGCTGATAAGCACATTCCAATGGTCTTTTAAATATAATTTTTCTTTCAATCATATTAATGACTTTAGTCATGGATATGTTAAGCACAGAAATCCAAATATTTTCACTTTGCCACGTCAACTTTCAGAAACTTTACAAGAAGCAAAAACTTTTCACTTTTACTCACCTGTTAACCAGCAGATACAAGGTAGGTCTCTGAAGCGTGATTACAACTTAATTTCTCCAGGTAGCACACACTTAATAAGAACAATATCTGCTTAAAGAAATCCTTTTCAAGGGACAGAGAATCCTATCTTTGAGCAGCAACATGGAATATCCACTTTTTAAAAAAGGAAGTTGTCTTGCAGCTGGACGCTTTACTTTGCCAGCATTCATTTCTAAGGCTTCAGTTGTCAGGCATCCTTCTATTCCTCAAATTCTTAAGACACTATGAGGTAAAATTTCCAAAATAACAGGTAGAGAATAAGGCCTTAAATTCTGGTAGCAGTAATGAGACCAAGGCAAGACATTCCCTACTGTACTGCTGTGAAAGCATGTTTCAATAAGTTGCTGCATGTTGTTATTAGAGCTCTCCTAATAAATGTCATCAGTAGAGATACAAAAGTGGTAAGTTATTTGATTTAAAATTCTCTTTCAGGTCATTTATTTTATTTGTTGTTATTGGCTTTTATCTATAACAGTGACAGACAAAATAGCCATTTATGTGATTTAGACACCTAGCCATCTCATTTTTGCAACACGTGCTCCAAGAAAAGGCAAAGAATTACATGCAATGTTGACAATTTATATGCAGCAGAGCCACTGTGTGACATCTCAATCTTTTGAGATATATCATACAATTACCACTGTAGGCCACTTTAAAATTATCCTACTTTCTTCCATAACACCACGTAGGGAGGGAGACACGCTGGCTTCTTTTGAAGTTCTTGCACCTCCTCGTTCTAAAGCCCTCTGCTGAGTAAAAATACCTGTCAGTCTGCAGATTTCATTGTCATCTGCTTTCAGCATACTGGTTTCCCCAGAGATATAATTGATTATTTTTTTAAGCTACCTTATACTTCGAGATGCTAGAGTAGCAGCAAAACTGAACAATTTCAACCTGCTATCTATCAATCATATGTAAAACTTTCTACATAGTTCTGTTTCCTTCATGCGAACTGAACAGGCTTCTCTCTTTTTCCAAAAGAGTCTTTAACACATTAGACTATACCTTTCTTCGGAATGTGTTACAGTAAGTTGATGGAAACGAAAGACTGACCTTAGATAACCAGACCTGTCAACCAGACTTGTAGTAGAATGGCTGATTTTTCCTAATATTAAAAACTGGCTGTGAATATTCTTCAGTTTCCCAAAATTTTCTTCCCTTTTAATTTAACACACACAATCAACTATCAACTAGGCAATATTAAGGTAACTCGAGTAACATGGCATTCACTCAGAAATTAAGGGGCATCTTTCTTAGTCCATCATGGTTAGCTTATGTCCTCTTAACACACCCAGAACTAAAGTAAGACCTCAACATTCAGTTTTTAAAGTGAAAAAATTAAGTCTTGTAGAAAAAGGTAATTTTAGAAAAAAAACATAGATCAATATATTCGTCTATTTCAAGGAAATGCTGTGAGGTTTTGAAGTTTCATAAGCAGATACAAATGAACAATTAGCAGAATTATAAGGGGAAGTTTTTAGCTACTTACCTCCCTTTATAATTCTGCTAACTGTTCTTTTTTTTTAGCTTTTTTTTTTTTTTTTTAGCTTCCTTTTGGTGTGTTTGTTAATAAATGCTTTGAGTTCAGGAAATCAAAACAAAAGGGGAACTGTATTTTTAAAAAATACATATATTCAGATTAAAATTTGACAGGAAAAAACCTTGACCAACCACCACATTTTCATATTCTGATGAATTAGTTTGTGACTCCACTGGAAACGCATGAAAGATCATATTTAGTTTGACGGTACCTTCCACAGCAAGACATGTTAACCCATCTTGGGATTATGACTTCACTAGTAGGAGTTTTGAAAACACTATTAAGCACTATCAAACATCCCTAAGCAAAAGAGAGTTGACAGAAGACAGCATGGACATGTGTTAACCATATTCTCAGTATTCAAAAGCTGGCTGATTTCTAACATTTCTGTAGGAATACAGCTGGGCACTGAGGGCCTCAATACTACTTAAGGAGTCAAGTAGCCAAGAGCTGTCAGATTGCCAAAAAAGTGTCATTTTGGGCAGCAGCTGCCAACAACTACTTTCACACAATACAGTTAACTAATGGCAAGGATATTTTTTGGCTTTGTTATTAACAGATTACTGCAGGGGATGTATGAATGGGAGCACATTCTTCTAGGACAACTGGAAGAGAAAAGCATGACAATAATTAAAAAGTAAAGTTAGGTAATATACTTCGTGCTATTGAAAAGCCACTGTGCTGCAAAACAGATATTCAGAATCCAGTTTCTACATTGCAGAAAGAAATCAGTTAATAGCATAGTTTTACAATTGGGGATTATTAAAAGATCAATATGTACAGTACAATTTACTATCAGCACAACTGTTCATCTTTTCAGTCACAAAAGACTGTTGGGTAGCATTGAAGTAAATACATCATTTACAATTCAGTAGACAGCTACAGCGATAGAAGTCCAGGACAATAGATTGTAGCACCAAGAATTCACCAACAGTTACTGACCCTTCCTCATTTACTATTTGCATGATCTGAAATTCACAAACCCTTAACAACTGTTTTAACTACTGATCACAATATTTTATCTCCAGAAAATTACTATGGCATGTGTAGAAATGAGATTCATAAGAATCCTTACTCTCTTGGCAGAGAAATTAATTTAGTGATTGTACTGCATATTTAAAAAAAAAAAAAAAAAAAAGAGAACATCTAAACAAAGCATAGTTAAAATTTCAAGGAAGTGGATCGATACAAGTAATCATCATCCATATTCAGAACAGCATGAAAGACTTTTTCCTGAAGATAAAAGAAAGTTCCATGAATGCATTTGCAGCCTGCCATACATATTCATTTTGGCATATTGCACCACAAATTATTCCTTTATAATCTCTACTAAGATCATTTGTCACTCATTTACGTCTCAAGCCTTCTGAAAGTGAGTTGTTTAAGCTGTTTTATATCTACACCACAAAGCAAGAAGATTGCTTCACTAAGTAAGTTGTTAAATTTGGGTTCATGTTTCAAATATTTCCCAGTCTTCTTGTCTTCACTCAAGACATCATTAACTACTAACATCATGACTTGAATCTAGTCTTCCATAACATCATAAACCAACAAAGAACAGATATCTTCAAGTAGTTACACACATATCTGAGTTCACAAAATCAGCTCACTCCTCAGTATAAAATATGGAAAGCATTAAGACTTCCTATGAGATATTTTTAGTCATAAAAATAACATCCTTGCCCAAAAATCTCTCTTCATTTACTTGACTTATCTATATGACAGCCACAATAGTCACGGCTAACTCCTGATTTCACTCAAAGTCTTCACAGGTAATGGAGTCTTTCCTGGAAGCCAGGAGAGTCAGAGAACCTGCACACATTCACCCCATTAGAAGTTCAACGGCGCACAGCACTGTGACAGGGAAATACTAGAAAGCTGAAGTCCTAGTAAGTTCCCAGACCAACATCTTAAGCAAGCTTTAGATACACTATCAAAGACACTAGATCCTCATTCAGCAAGCAATTGCTACATTACCAATTCTGTTCTACTATGGGAAACCTCACAGCCATCACCAGTGAAATCTTAGAGAAAAGAGAAGCAGGAGAAAAAAAAAAAAAAAAAGACTAAAATTGGTCTGTGAAGCAACACTGTTTTAATGGAATAACAATTAGTACTTACGCTTCATGAATTTTAAGACAGTTTTCTGTTGCATTACAGTGACTAAAAGGCTCTCAATGTTAAAAAAAAAAAAAAAGATTTAGGATTTTTTCTTACTGAATCAACCCCTACATAAGTAAATGACAAAAGTTTCTGAAGTATTTTAAAGTAAGCACCACACTAAACAATTCAAGCAGAAGAGGGCAACACTTCCCAGTGACAAGCTTTTTTAGAAGACTGGTCATTTTTAAGGAAAAAAATATATATTATTTACAGTACTATGAGACTGTCTCCACTAGCAATACTCAGCTAGTCATCACAGCATTGTTTTGGACACTGCACAATTGCCAAAGACTGGAAATTCAAGTTGCTCACCACACCACTTCTTAAGCAAGACTGGGAAATCTCTAAATCAACAGTAATAAGAGGAACCAGCACTAACATTTACTGTCCCGTAGGCAGTTGCCCAGCTCCACACCCAGAGAAAATGTAGCTTCACCATCAGATGGTCTAGGGCTCAACAAGTCCTGCAGCATTTTTCTGTGTGAAAACTACTAAAAGAGCTCCCTTGCCCAGAACGCCCTTCTGTCTCTGCAAGAACAAACATACCTCCTTCCTCCAGAGACAAAAATAAAACCTCCAGGCACAGAAGAGGAAAGAAGAAAACAAAAGAAACTTCCAAGCCTTTTTTCCTCATGTGCAATCATTGATAGCACCTGGCAGTCCCTCTTTTTATCAGAAACACTCATTAGTTTCACCTGAAGGCTATTTCTGTCCCACCAGAGCACTAAGCTATTAATTGCTGGGCGAAATAAGTCATTTGCTTGAAACTAGGATGTAGCCTATTCTTTTCTTGCTAAGTTTAGTGTGTAGAATATGTTTCTACCAAAGGCAAGCACTTAAAGGCTGCATTTATCTCATAAGATAATGTTCAAAGTATGAAAAAGAATGGTGGTTTTCTGGCTAATAAAAATAAAAGCATTGTTAACTATGTAGTGCAGGTTCTCAGGAAGCTCTTTCCCTTACTTATTTCTTTCCGTATCAGCCAAGCATACGACTGCTGCACGGTATTTAATGTTACTGAGCTGGGATTGTTACCTGCTGTAGCCAATAGCATTTCTTGGAATAACAGCCTTTCTTATTCCATGTGAAGTACACAAGCCAAGTGCCTCGGTCTCCTTTCAGCATTATTCATTAGACTTAAATGAAAAATGCATACGATAGCCTCCAAGATCTTTCCCCTTTTTATATTTGTTATGTTCTTTCCTTCTTTTAGGAGTCACAGTACCCAAGCATGTAGCCTTTTTCCTGCTGCTGCTGCTGTCATTAAACTTTACATCTTAGTCCCTGAATGCAGCAAAGCTGTAAGCATGCCCAGCACTCGCTTTAGGCAAACAATGTAATCAATGAGGTATTATAGCACTGCGTACCACAGGAGTAAGTATCCCATAATATGCTCCGCATAAACAGAAGCTCACCCTCAACTGCCATGATTTCATCTGAAAGAAATTATTTGGCAAATTTTGTAAGATTTAAACTTGAAGCATACCTATATGGTTTATTCAGTGTTCCATCATGATGATGCCCGTTGACTACATAGTGACATACCAAGCTTGCTTTAAACAACAATCAACAGAGTAAAACACATAGATGAACTCCTGACCAAAGTCCTAACATTAATATTACTGTGATTTTAACTGTGCAACCATCACACTGCGTTAAAAGATTATGGCGATTGCCTTTGCCGTTTCCCCCTTCTTCGGGCAAGCACCAGTGCGCGTTTCAAAGAGCCCACAGGAAGCTGAATGAACCTTCCAAATAGATGTATCTAGAGACTGTCGGTTTTAACAGCTTCCATAAGGGTTTCTACAGCCCGGTCAGCACATACAGGGGAACCCATGATGGCTGAGCCCTCACTCTCCCAAGGAAATACCATCTCACAAGTATGAGGGCAGCTCGCTTGTCTGATTGATAAGTATACAATGCCCAGAGAACTGATAAACTCCAAACGGATTATTTAATTGCAACCAGTAGTGAAAACACCAGTGCGGAATACTTCTGCTAGAGTAAGCAGACATTCTGCAACTCATTTTGCCGTTATCCTCAGGGACATCTCCAAATAAAGCCATTAAAACAATCCACTCTGAAAACAGTGAATTGACATGGAAGAGTTCCGAGAAAGCTACCTTCTTTTTTGCATTTTCCTCTATCACGCTTTACCACCATTTTATAAGCCCTTAAAGAAGTCCCTAGAACTTTATTAAACAGAACTCTGCGGATTTAATCCATTACGTATTGCGCAGGACTTCTTTCACAGAGGTGAAGCTGAAAATTGAGGCACTTAGACCTAGCTTTACAAAGAGCTCCCTGCAGAGTGACTCCTGCAGTCACCCAGGAGCCCTTATAGAAGAGAACTCTAATTAAGGGCCTAACTACATGGTTAGATATCTAACCTGAGACATATGCTTCGAAAAAGACCATCCCCCTAAGAGCTTGGTTTGGAAACCTGCTCAGAGAAATCTGCTTTAAATTTGTCCTTAAAAAACACACCCAGCCTCTTCTGTAGTGGGAAAGAGGTCACTAAGAAGGACTGTTATTAATCATTCTCCTCCACGAGACACTGCCAACATCACTAATGCTATTCATTTGCTCAGAAATTTCACACTCATTACAGAACTTTTAGATTTTTATTCTTCAGTATAGCTAGGAAAGAGATGATTCTGCCCGAGATCAGTGTAATTACTGAGGACCTGGAAGGTACGGTATCCACAGTCATTAGCCTCAAGTTGGACAATCATGATTTGGCAACGTAATATCGGCAAAACTCACCTTTACACTGGCCTGGTAGAGCTCCTGCAACTGGGCACTTACCAGATTGCTGAGTTTGTGCACTCCAACAACTAGCCTAATTTCTGCAGGCTACAGTGCCAGTTCTTTCCTCGGCTTGCCCAGTACACTTCTCGTGCACAAGCCACCTCTGCCTGCCATCTGTTTGTGTAAATGAGATTTTGCAGCACAACCCCCCCAACGCTGCATGTTCAGACCTGATCTTCCAGACTCATTAACAAGGACATCCTCTTCTGGTGCTGTGCTTTGGGTCATCAATTAATCACTTCAAAGACACATGACAGCTGAATCAAACAGTACACAAACCTTGTAATGGTTTCCAAAAAAAATACAGCATGCTTTAGATAATACAAGATACAAATAAGCAAAGCAATAAAACACTTCCACACATCTCTTATTTAATATATGCTGGTAACTAATGTGAAATCTAACAGTAACACATCCAGAAGGCATTCAGCTACCTACCTCCCAGGATTTAGGTACATACAGATTTAGGTACATATGTGATTTTGAGATAGCAAACTTATACTAAGGCATCTAATTTTTTTTTTTTTTTTCAAATTGACTTTAAGTCACTTATAAAAATGGGACTTAGGTACATTGGGTACTATATGCAGTGAAACCTGTAAGAAAAGTTAAGTCAAACCTACAAAGACATTTTTAGGCACCTGATTCCCACTGAGCCGATGAGAGTTAGGAGCCTATATGGTTTAGCACGTGAGAACCTAAGAACATTTTAAATACATGCTTTTTTGGAAGTTATTAAATAGAAATTTGCCATTTGAGGAGCTCTGACAGAATAAATTATATCTGAGAGCCTTGATGCAACAGGAAATGCCCAATTTGTTTCATGGCAGTGCAGACTCACCTTTAGGTGTTACAAAAGAAAGCAAGCAAGACTGTGATGCATCTCATTAAGTATCTTACACTGTGTGTTTTGTCTGGAGTTTTTGCAGCTCAATACAGTAGTTGTACTGAGAGCCTGAATATGTAAAACATACCGGTTAGACTAATATTAAAAAAAACCCTGTTTTAAAAGCTTAAAAACTCACCTTCACCATTTTACAGAAGTTGAAAGCCACAGTATTATCTGCACTTTGGAAATTGTTTCAGTAATTCTTAAGATTACTGGAAATGAGAATTTGAAAGGTATAAGAATTGTGCACCATTCTGTAGAATACATGAAGATGAAAATTGTTGCAACACAGGGTAGCGCTTTCATCAGAAAGTTGTATTTAATGGACTCACATCTGAAATATTGAAATCATATCAGATATCCTACTTTCATATTATTTCATGGCATCAGACCTAATCACTTCCTTTGACTTGATGAATCTTATAGAATTACTGTCAAGCTATATTTGGCTGAGATCTGTTTATACGAAGCTGATTCATAGTTTTGCTGCTAAGTGAAAAGATAAATCCATCTGCTGTCTTTCATCTCACCTTTTTATGAAAGCCTGCAAGATGAAGCCTGTAGCAATTTTTTTTTTCAAAATCTTTCTTTGGCTGTTCCATTTTCAAATATCAAACGAGGATTTTTCAGCACAACTCACTGAAGCTTCTTTCCACTGAGGTTATAAAACATCACTAATTCTTAGCTCTAAAACCTACACATGCAAGATGGTCACATATTCAAATGTTCATCAGCCTCCTGCTTCAAACAAAGGTTGAGGTGTGAGAAATGTCACAAGCAGGTCCTTGCCATAGTGAGTGAGTTACTTTAACTTCACTCCAAAAAGCCTATTACTTAGAGCCAAAGTTGAAAAGCAGGATATTTCACTTCCTTAACACTCAATATTTTGAGTCTGTTTAATATTTAGGGGCCTGGCTTCCTCTGTTGACACACTATTTATAAATTCTAGATTGGCAAACCTTCAAGGTTAAACACATTCCACCGTAAGCAGTGCCCGTGTTGTTTTTGTACAGCACAGAGCCACCTGTGGGAAAATGAAAAGGGGTTCTAATGAAATGCTTAAAGTCATCCTCCTCTGCAGCAGCTCATGGTTTCTTAAAAAACAGTTTCACATTAAGGACTAAAATAAAACTAAACCTGAAACATCCATCTGAATAGAGGACAACATCCTTGCCTGGCACAGGAACAGGCACACTGAAGCTGCTCGGAACCCAGCTCTGCTAACTACTTGGTTGCTCCATCTTACAAAAGTCCAGCTAGCATTTATGGATCAACAAAACATCATTGCTCACGGATGCTCCATCTTCCCATACCAATCATCTAGTGCCACCTGTGCAGACAACACTAACTAGAAATTCCACCTTTGCTGTTCATGAAGAAGATACTAGCACTGACACAGTGCCAGATTTTTTGTGAAATTTGGCTTTACATCACAGGATCAAATTTACAGTAATATCTGGCAATAGGTTGCAGTTTAGAATTTACATTTCACTCAGAGATGTACAGACAATTTGGGCACGAAGCCATAAATTCAGAACAGTCCTAAATAGTGTCACTAAATACTAAATTTTGGAGTAAAAAAATGCACATCTTGCGTGATAAAGTGAAAGATTGCAACAGTAAAGCATGAGTCATCACCTGTTGACATTTAACAGAACACTGAGAACAAGAATGCTTATAATGCTGAAAGCTGATATCAAAGGAACAGAGAATTTGAAAATTTTTTCAGACAAAGATACAGTCAAACAGGAAAAAAAAAAATTATGGTGAGTCCAGTGCAAAGAAGTGACAGCATACAACTACGACAGTACTCAATAATATATTAGAAGGGATGTATCAACAGGGCTACTCCACTAATTCACAACTTTGTGCCTGTGGTGGGCTGACCCTGGCCGGACACCAGGTGCCCACCAGAGCCGCCTGTCCCTGCCCTGCTCAGCCGGGCAGGGGGGACACAGAGCGGAACGCTCGTGGGTCGGGGTAAGGGCAGGGAGAGCGCCCACCAGTTACCGCACGGGCAGAACGGACTCCGCTTGGGGAAATTAGCGTAATGGATTGCCAGCCAAATCAGAGGAGGGTAATGAGAAAATAGGAACAAATCTAAGAACAACTCCACCCTCACCCTCCCTTCTTCCCGGGCTCAGCTTCCCTGCCGATGTCCCTCCCGCCTCCCCCGCACGGCGCAGGGGACAGGGATGGGGGGTCAGTCCCGCACACGCGGCCTCTGCCGCTCCTGCCCCCTCACTCCTGCCCTGCCCCAGCCTGCGGCCCTCCCACGGGAGACAGTTCCCCAGGAACTTCTCTGACGTGCACCCTTCCCAGGAGCTGCAGCCTTGACCAGTGGTGGGCCCATCTCGCAGCTGGCTGGCATTGGCTTTCTTGGACCAGGGGGAGGCTTCTGGCATCTTATCACAGCAGCCACCCCTGTACCCCCCCCCTACCAAAACCTTGCCATGCAAACTCATTACAGTGACCCAAGACACATGCTGTCTGGGGAGGGACAGGCAGCCCTTTTGGCCTCTAGAAGTAAAGGGGATAGAAGTCAACGTTCTGCCCAAAAAGGCCTTGGAGAGGCAACGTTCTGAGGCTGGACAGAACAGTTGCCATAAATCCCCTCCACTTCTGGAGGCAGTTGGTTAAGACACCGTACTGTCTCAATACAAAGACTAGCCCTCTCTGACAACAACAAGGCAGATCTCCAGTGACACATGAAACCTGGAAGTCCTAGTGACCTCAGAAGGCACTTAAAAATGACATTTTGTGAATTTGCTTCAGTCTGGTTAAAACGTGCTCATAATACTATGCCCTATACATGTTGGCTGTTTCTTGTTATGTTGGTTAACATTAACTTGGAAGGGAGGTGTAGAAAATGTACCATGAAGAAGCATGCTTTGTGACACTGAAAAGCATCTTATAAAACACATAAGTAACTAAAACAGAAACAATGAATGAAACATATCTTTGCCAAGCATCTCACCTCGGAGAGATTTCTTAAAATTATAGAGAAGACTCAAAATTCATATTTTTTTTCTCACTCCTCTGAATGGATGACAGGTGTTGAAGCAGCAGTCCCTTCACAGAATATCCTTAATGCATTTCTTTTTCTGTTTATCAATCATAAAATATTCAGCAAGACCACAGTGCCACCTGAAAAGAGGGAAAGCAGGCTATGGATCTCCCTACTATAAAATTCAAGAGGCAGAAATTTTTAAACAGAGGGGAGGGGCTAAAGAAGGAGTCTTTTGTGATGATCCTAAAGTACTACAGAAACATATTTTAGAGAGAACCAGGAGATCATGCATTCACAGACCATTCCTAAGATGTTCCTCCATTCATAGCTTCTAGCTGCAGTTACAGGGTGTACACCACTTGGGAGTGGAACAGGAGATAAGACTTATGTGCTTCAAGTACTTCCAAATGCAGCAACCAGACTGTTAACACGGGGGATGCTAAGTTATCATTTCAGTTTTCTTGTCGGTAAACTGACTTGCAGACAAATAAAAGCTTCTATGTAAAATGTAGATGTTGAGCTTTATAATTCTCAAGGACTGTATCCCTGACTATTTTCAAGCTTTTGCTCCTATCATGAACAGCTGCTTCTGAGATTTCTGTAATTTGTAAAAGCAATGAGACTGTCACGGGGCAAGTTAAGTTCACTAGTCTAGAAACTGCTGGTTCCTCAGTTTAGGAAGTAACTTTTTTCCTCAAGCACAAAATAATGATCAAAAACCTTTCACATTTCAGAAGAAAAAAAAAAAATGGAAATCATTCCTCCCACTCCTTTTGCCAGAATCTTCACAGTGCACAATTTCTAAACAAAAAAAGTTCTATGCAGTTCTTCAGGATAACACAGCTACAGTATAACCAGATAGATGACTGAAGTGCTTACAATAAAAAAGGCAACCAGAAGATTGCATGGGCTCTTATCTTGACCTCTGCTAAACTGAGCAGGGCCTCAACTGGACACATTACCTCCAAGATGCTTACTCCCATTATTCTCCACTCTGCATTTCCAATTGTAGCTAAAATAATCAATTCCTGACAAGGATCACTGGCAATACGGATTATGGTACTAAGAAGGACCATGGTGAATATACCAAAGACTGAAACTACATCATCTGTCAATCTAGAACTGTACTACAACGCACATACTTGTCCATGGACTACAAGAGCACTATTAATGTCTTGTCGGTCTCCAGCATAGTGGAAATTATATTTGCCACTCCAATCTCTTTCCTAAAATAAACCAGGACATCTGATGCTCTCTTACACAACATAGATCTGGACTTTTTTCACTTACTAGCTCAACAGATTGGTCTTTACAGGTGATGCTCCCGTTTGATCCTTCCCTTATCTGTATGGCACGATTTATACAGAACCTAAATTAAGAACCACATTTACTTGTGTTCATTCCTTGGTTTTCCAAGTGATAGGTTTATTGGCCATGTTAGTGATGTCACAGATTTTCTTTGTATTTCAGTCATCTGGAGTGGCATTTGGAAAGGGCATTTTCCACCTAAAATCAATAGCTTCTCTAGCTGCTGCGATATTTCTTCTTACTTAGAAATATTACTCAGAATATAAAAGCAATTGATTGCAGGCAGAAAATATACTTGCCAGTTACTGATGGAGAGGGAAAGAATACAAAGTGCCCTCTAGCTTAAATAGTTCCAGCTGGTGACACACCAGTACTAATCAGCACGTGTTCCAGAGGCACCAGAGCCTTCTCAAGCAAATGCCTGGTATTCCTCCTTCTTATCCTTCTTACAAGTTAAAATCCAAAGTGTGTTTTTTCCCAATGAAAACATGAACCCAGATTTCTAATCCTGGACTTCTCAGAGACCTACTTTCACCGTAACTGAATTAGAATATCCTGTTCTTGAATTAAGGTGGTGAAAGTGTGAGTTAACTTTGATTATTTTTTATGTAAGCCTTCCAGTAACCTTAAGAGAATCTGAACAGATGAACAGATCATTGGAACAAAATTAAAATATCGGCAATTTGTCCTTTCTTCTTTGGACTGAAGCTAAAGTAAATAGTAAGTTACATACTTGATTGTGACAGGTTCTGATTAGCTAAGAATGGTGATACTAATTTCTATACAGTAGAACATCAGCATAGCTTTGGTTTGGCACACTGCCAGAAAAATTTCTGGTTCTACAGTCCAGCCTGATAGCCACAGCTCTGAAAGTGGAACAGACACATACACACTGGCCTCATTTCATAACTTGCGTTACAGACAATTGCACCCAACAAATTGCTTCAAACACCACAGTTCTTCCCTGTTGTCTTACCTCCAAACCTGCTGCAGTCACTGCAGCACGCATTTTTCTCCGTTGTAACTGGCTGCAAGGAAGTCTCACAGATCTATTTAGTACCTCTGGCCACACACTGCTTGTTCTCATGATCCCCAGCCATGCATAGCATATGCATCAGATGTTAACAGTAAAGCTGGAAGAAAAAAGGCCGAAAAAGGAGTTACACAGTTTCAACAAGCTTAACATAAGCAACAGCCAAATGGCCAAATCCATGAAGATGTTGGTTTGAGCAAGTTTTCTCAATGAAATTCTGATATCTCACTTGTTTATGTACATGTCAAAGAATGTTTGTAAGAGCTATTTTAAAGGTCATATTTTCACATGTACCTTGGTGAAGACTGAAGTACAAGTTCTGGTGACGCTGGATCGGAGCACCTAACTCAAACTTTCTGAAAGAACAGATACGAGTACTTGTTAGCACAAAATCAGTTTGACTGTTGTTTTCCATGCAGTTTTCAGAGAGAGATTAATGCAAGTATACTTTTCTGGGCAAGTGATGCCATTAGACCCTGCTGTAGAGTGAATTCTGGATTCGTCATCCAGAAATGCTACCTTTAACATATTTCTCCAAGACATGAAATACAGATACCAGTGCAACACCTTATTAAGGTGTGAATCTTGTTTCTTACATATGTCAAATAAACCCTTTCATTAGAAGTAAGCCCTGACTTTCATAGGTGTCCCAATAGCATCTGTAAGTTAAATCACCTAGTAATAAATACGATAATTTCAAAAATTATATCCTTCTATACTTACACCGCTTAGTTATTTCAGGATCTAAACCAAAACCTTTGATAAATGTGAGTCCTCCTTGATATATGTTGAGACCTAGAACCCAATTTTAAGTCTCTTCTGTATGGGGTTTTTTTCCTTCTGAATTTCTATATGCTACCACTTTATATACATCCCATTTACTTAAACTGGGTCTCAAAACGTGCTTTAGTTGTTTCTAGTATCAGCAAAAAGATTCTGAAAAAAATATTTTATTCAGGAACTATTGTAAGCCACAGATAAGAGATGACATGATTTGTTAAAGCAAAAAAACCTCGGAAACCAGGAAATGCTTTGGCCAGCTTCTCTTCACAACTAATTCCCTCTTCCTTGCCCTGATGTATATGGTCATTAAAGAAGGCAAAGCTTTCAGTTAGCACATTTAGTAGGTTACTTCCATTTTAAAAGGATGTTTTGGAACATGCTCAATTCCAAGCAAGCATTACACAAAATTGGGCA
This sequence comes from Falco punctatus, assembly GCF_963210335.1. NCBI lineage: Eukaryota > Metazoa > Chordata > Aves > Falconiformes > Falconidae > Falco > Falco punctatus. The sequence goes on along the minus strand of NC_137580.1, from coordinate 7,820,064 downwards.
TAAATGAACTCCATTTGACATGCTGCTTCAACAAACACCAATGCTTCATACAAAGAATGACAACTAGGTCAAAAAAGAATATGTTAACAAAGAGCCTACAGCTTCATACTTCCAAAACATTTTCTGCTATCAGAGTAAGTTTTTAACCCTTCACATGCATTGCTAAAGTGATAAAGAAACAAGGAAAACCAATAAAATACCCCACCTCACCCCCCCCAAGAAAGCAAACAAACAAACCCCCCCCCAAAAAAAAAAAAAACAAACAACCAAAAAAACCCCAAACAACCAAGCCCTGCTTGAAGCACAAAATTTTAGTTTCAAAACTACGTGCATATGAATCTAAGTATTACTGTATTAGACAGACTAATAGACCTCTAAATGACAAATTTCCAGGACGTGTTTTTGGTTCAGGATGATTTTTAGTATGATTAAGCTTGAAATATCGAGCTTCCCCTTCATTGGGAAATTTAATGGTGTTTCAGTTTGGCTGTTAAGAAGTAAGTTAAATGACGTAATGCTGCTCACATCCAACTGACCCATGAAAATAACAATGAGTTGTGTTCAAAATTTATCATCCACTCAGGGATAAACCTGCTCTTGTCTAATTTTTTAAGCAGAATGAGAAGAACTTATCTGTTCCCTGTATTAACTGGTTTCTCAAAACTTTATGCAATTCTAAATAAATCTAAATATTAAAATATATGCTACGACATAATAGACTTCTAACATTGCAAATGTTGTGCATAGAGAGAAGAGCGAGCTAGGAAGAACACACAGATTCATTTGGGCAGGTGGAAAATGAAGAGAACATTGTCATGGAAAGGCTCAATCAGTCACTTCATGCTTCACCAATTTTTAGGTAGGTCTACTTTACTCATATGGCAACCTACCAAAACGTGGTTTGCCCAAAACTCATTTTACACCACTTTGGTCTGTTGCCCAGCAAAGAACTTAATAAACCTTATCAAAGCGAAGAATTAAATGGACTGCCACCTTTAGGCATCCCTTGTATCTCAGTCTCTTTCTCTCAGTCATCACACTTACCTGCTCGGCAGTGCATAACCACTGGTCCAACTAGATAAGTGCTGTGATCAGCAGCTTTGCACTTGATCCAGTTTGAATCTACCATACTGTTGCAGTTGAAAAGTCACCGTCATTTCTGCTCAGCCCAATATAAAATATTTGTTGTTGTTTCTGTTCTGATATGCTTTTGTTCTGACTCCTAGCCATACCCAGAAGTGCAAGCAGAAAAATTGATTGTTCCACAGTTTCCTTGTCTGAGTTATGTGGAAACAGGAACTATCAGTAACCCTTGAATAATTCTCACTTCCAAAATTTCACCTTTATTTTTGAGAATCAAGTGCTTTAATGATTTGAGGATTCACATAAAGCCAGCTGATTTTGCACAAGCTCAATGTATTCAAAAGGTGAAGATCATCCTCAGGGACAGCACTTGTGCTGCTAGTTAGGATTTCTTCTGACACACCACTTACTCAAAAGAATTTTCCATGCTGTCACTGCCCTAAAGATTCTTTTCACGGTTTCAGTAACAGTGGCATCTGCAGAGGGGAGCTCCAGCCACTTGAAACTCATTAAAACATACTTGAGATTGACAATGAGTTGAAAACATCTGTCAGACTTGGCCAAGATTTCAATCAAGTGTGATGTTGCCGTGTTACTCTGCTACATTGACTTAATAAATGACTTGGCTGCTGTCAATGCAAGGAAAGTTGGGTTCTAATTACTAGCCTGATTTTTTTTCTGTATCTGAAATGTACTTCACTTTTAAAGGTTCATACTCTACGTGACATGCATGAAAATTAATATGCTGAATCTAGAAGCTGAGATGAAGTAATACAGACTTGTTTTCTAACATGCTATATTAGGCATCGGCTGATGTGTAACATGGCATACATATAAAGAGTCTCCAATCAAAATTAAATCATATGCTTCTCCCAAACAGCCTAAGAGCAGCAAACGAGTGACTACCTGATACTTTCAGCCTCTTTATTTTTTTTTTTTTTTAATTAACATCAACAAGTTCCAAACAACTCTTAAGCAAAAAGCTTCTAAGAACCTAGTGTTGTTTTTAAGAATAATGTCCAGGAAAACCTGAGTTACACAAGTCATTTTTCAAAGAAGCTAAAAAATTGTCAAAGAGTGTCTACCTAACTGAAGCTATGCCAAAGTAAAAAAATCAAAGAGCTGTATTACTATTTCAAATGGAATGGGAAAGAAGTAGTACACAGTTAATTCTTACCTCAAAAAAAGACGTTTTCTTTGAGAGGTAAGTGAAGGGAATCCAGTCTCGGGACGGATGCATTTCATCTTCTCTCTCTACTTTTTTTCAGTATCCATTCATTATCCATTTCATCCAAAAATGAAGTGATTTCTTGAGCTCTCCCTTCTTGGGAACGGTCCCATAAACAGGATAGTTTAGAAAAACAAACAGTTTTAAACAAAGTAAGGCCCTTAAGGCTCTCAACGACATCAACAGCTTGGACTTTAGAAAGCTGTTATAATATGATTTAGATTATATAAAACTATTACATGGGATGACTATGCTACATAGTAAACCTGTAGATGCAGGCAGACTGTGTCAATGAAACGTTACTATTGATATAACGCTGCATCACTTTTATTTTACCATTCTGACATGTGCAAAGTATTCTGGTAACTATATTGCTATAGGGATAATTTTAGAAAAATTGACTTCCAATAAGCAGGTTTATTTTATTTGGCCAGATTTCAGCTTTTTTTGTTTAAATGTAAAATAAGAGAGCAAGTGTAAAAAGTAGTCAGACTTACTAAGTGTTCTGGGAAGCTTCTGCTTCCACTAAATCCACTGTAAAGATCTGCCTGAAACCATCAGACCACATGATGGCCAATGAGAAGTGCTTTAAAATATCCTACCAATTTGAAAGTCTTAATTCAAGGTTACATGAGTGGCTAGAAAGAATGAAAAGTTAACACACAGTTCCTGTTCTTCAGGAGTTAATCTGTCATTCCTTCTTGCAAGTACTGACATGTTCAGATCGCGTGCGCACTAAAACTGCCGCTCCAAAGAGTACCTTCTTTGTTTGCTTGTTGCTGGTTGTTTTTTTCTGAAACTACTCCAGTTCTCTGAAATGATGGCTATTACCTGAGGAAACAACAAAGGTTTTATTATCTATTATTTTATGTATAAATTATTCCCAAGTGGAATAAAGATAATTTAGATAAAAATAATGAAAATCTTAAGTTTTGACAGATGTGAAATTTCATATATTCATAGAAAAGCTCTTTTCCTTTGCTTGCTGTGCAGGAGTTTTAAGAAAGTAGAAAAATATTAATCTTCAGGTTATCACCTGTGGCCAAATCAAGACATCCTTTTCCCTAACTGTAGTTTGAAATTACACATAAATGCATAAAAAAAAACCCATTTTTTTCAAAAGATGGAATAGTTTGTTGTCTTATGTTTTGTTTTACAGTATGGAGCCCTGTCACATGCATGGTTCCTCTGCGAGAGAGTGGCAGACAGTCTAATAGACTGTCTTCTTATGCAGCTGTATTCTTATTTTTTAAAATAAAATTCTTTATGCAGTCAAAAAGTGCCTTTCCTAAAAAAATTTTGTGTCAGAGGTCCACCTCTACTTACACTAAGATATTACAACACAGAATAATATAATACACTCACATATTCTTTACATGCATATTGAGCATTTTAAGTAATCTTTTGAAATACACAGTATTATTGCAATGATTTCTCTTTTTTCCTTGGCTTAATGACCACAATAGATGTGTCCACAACATGCTACTTTGACAATGCAAGGTGCTTTGCTTCAGAAATTTGCACTTCTTTTTCTTTATGATCTAAAGCTAGATGAAAAACTGCAATTTCTTGGGCAGGGGGAAGGGGTGAGGGTCAAGGGCCAAGCTCAGACTATAGTAATAAGGTATGTTTAACCTAAGGGCTACTACGCGTACTTCAGAGACTCTCACTCTGTGAGCAAACCAAGAAATCAAAAGATTACACACAGAGTAAGGTGAAATCCAGTTCAGGTAAAGATGACAAAAATCTAATCTTCATAAAACTGTAACAAGGTTCTTTGAGGCTTTTTAGTCCCTAGGATTTAATAATAATATCCATTGACAGCTTAGTCATTGAAGTCCTTGGTGGTATACCAGGCACTTCAACAGTCATCCAGAGAATACGTCTGTTTCTGCCAATTCATAAATGCAAATTCATTTTAGACAAGGCATGGAAAACCCACTCATTCATCCTCAAGCACAATCAGATGAAAATATAAGCGTTGACCAACCAGCTATATGTTATTATTTGTTACGGATCTGTTATATCTTTCATTCATTTCTACCCCTTTTCAGAAGAGGGACAGACAATGTGATTAAATAGGCAGTGTAAATCTTGAGATTACAGTCAGGAAACATAGCTTCATTGCAAAAAGTTCTCTAGAAGCCCCTATAAACCCATACGGTCTCATGGACTCTAACAACACGTTATTGATGTTCACTTCTCAAAAACTGCCACTTGAAAATACAAGGTTGTAATTTCTAGCTGATCTGCCGTCTTTCTCATATCAATACAAGAGAACTCAGTGGGTGAAATAGAACAGAAAGTCATTCCTACACCTCCAGCCTCCAGGCTAGCAGAGACTATCAATGGTATGCTTCTATTACGATGAACATTCACTAAACCTTTTGTTGAACCAGTTTCTGTAATTTCCTTATCTGGGCCTGAAATAATATGCTTAACTCTGTTTTCTTAATAACACTGTATTGACACTTGCAAATCTATTTGCTCTATACTCTAAGTTCAGCATGCTGCAAAATGCAGCTCTGCTGTAAATCTGTAGCCTCACAAATGAAATGTGTTATACATTACTAGTTACCATATTCCAGCTGTGCTTTTGCATAATTTTTAATAAAGTTCACATCAATATGTAATTTTGCATAATTTTTATTAAATATCTAAAGCAAGGAAATTAGTCTAACATTCATTTAGCAGCAACATATATGTACCAAAGCATATAGTTGCAATAAAAATAAGTACATCTTCACAGGCAGCTAAAGACTGCAGCAAATTTTGTCCCTTTTCAAAGCTAACTTCAGGAAAGCCAACTCAGTCCTGGCTTAGAGATATCAAAACAACAATGTCCTTGAGCTAACAGCACCCTTTTTTAAGAATTCACACTATCTTCCCTATCTTCTCATATCATGCCTTGTCTTTAATTGACAAAATGTTCATCTCCTAGAAACTACACCATTTTATATCACCTAGCAATGACTCGTCTGAAAAAAACAAGTGATCCTAACAGGTATAGGAGAAATCCAACCCTGTCCTTTAGATAAGTTAAAAAAAAAAAAACAAAAAACCAAACAAAAAAAAAACCACCAACCACCAGCATGATGTACAATTTTTAGAAAGAAAAAAATACAGGAACGTTGGAAAAACACTGCAAAAAATAGTTCATTATTTAGGAATACCTGTTGTATTTTAATAAGTATGAGTAATGCACATTGCCATATCACCTCAAAAAATGACATAAGAGTCCCAAAATTATGTCTGTACAGGATGAAGCTCTCCTAAACGAACACAGACCTCCTAGTTTAATGACTATCAAGTTTTAAATTTATAAAAGAACCACAAACTATAGAACTCCTTGTGTCTGCTCTAGAATTATTTTTACTTATTAAAAAAACTTCATGAACACTTCAAAATCATCCCTTGTACTTGTTTTAATCTCAAAAATGAAAGATTTTTCTTTTGGAAATCAAAGTCTTTCTGCATGGCCTGTTTGTGCTTCAGTACCTCTTACCACTGCTGTGTTAACTAGCACCCTTAGTCTCACACAGAAATAAATTTAGCATCCTACGGCATTCCTATGAATAAAAGGAACATCACAGTATGAGCCAGTGAATCACTTTCAAGGCAAACACAAGCCCATTTTCATGTCGTTGTATTCTATTGAAGTTTGTCAATGTCAAGTCAACCCTCCCTAAAGACAACACATCTTCAATTAGAGATGTAAAAAACAGTTTGCATGCAATTTAAATCCTGGAAACTGGCAATCTTCTCATGAAAATCACAATTATTTCCTTTCTCATGCATCAGTACTTCTAATTTACCATCATTTTTCTGTTACTTGAATTGATCCTTATTTTCCAAGACAGGGAAAAAGGCAGCATTTTTGACGAGAGTTAGTGATTTGCCATTTAGTCACCGCATAGTCAAGCTTACGCTGCCAGCAGTTTAAGCTACATGATCAAATAATATTCTTCCCTGCTAAATTCTTAAGGTACTCATGGATTCCCACTCCATCCTCATCAAGAAAAGTTGGTCTGTTCTCATCTTCCCCACTGAAACAATATAAAACTGGCTTATCAGCGCTTGAAGCTTGCAAGCTTTGTTGTGCTAAATGCCCATCAAGTATGTTACTGTACAGCAATTACTGGAGGTATGTATTTTAAACCATTAGAATACCAGAAAAGGCACTGAATTTTGATTTAAATATAGAAGGTTGTGCTCGTGGGAGGCCAGACCTTCAGCTGGTTAAATCATTACATCTCCTCTGCCTTCAGGGAAACTACACCTGATCAGATCCCAAATCCGCCCAGCACTGCAGTCCCTCTAAGTCAGTCGGTCTATATGCAAAGTTCAACAGCAGCGTAAGGACATTGTTAATACCAGCGGACTGTGGGCTCACAGTTTTATTGTGATCAGAATATTAACCTTGCCTTTTAGGTTACCAAAAGAGTGAGTGCTCAGAGACACACCCAAAACTGAAAACGAATGAATGGGGAAATGTCACAATTCAAAAGGAGCTGACACCTGTCAATGTGCTTTTAAAAAAGAAATTGTCTTTTTAGCAAAACTGGTAGAATACTGATCTGTTCTGATGAGTACTCATTCAAAATTAGGACTCTATTCATTAAAACATCTCTTCCCTTTTTTTTTTTTTTTGACGGAAAATTGGAACTTTTTCAGTTCCATTTTACAAACAACATTTTTACAACAACAACAAAATGTTCCATTTTAAAAAACAGTACTTGCAAAACAGTCCAAAAAGGTAGCATTTTAATTTGCCATATCTTCGGTTTAGGGTCTCAGAACACGTAACTCCCCTTTCTCACTCTCAACCCTATCGCATTTTGATTGATTTTACTCTCCCACTTTTGTTTAAGACCTCAGCTTTTTTTAATGTAATTTCACTATCCCCTTTTCCTGCAGGATTCTCTCATTTTTGAGTCTCCAGAGCCCTGGAAGTCTGAAGTTTTTTGGAAGATATTGAAGTTGCTCTGTGGTTTGCAGTGTATGCTGTGACTGACTGGAAGTGGAGAAAGCATGTAAGGAACCATCTTCCGCCACTATTATTCTACTCAGCACACCAGCTGGCCTTAAAGCCCTGTGTGCCCCTGTTTATGGGATATTAAGCACATGCTCCCAGACATTAAGTTGATTTCTAACATAAAACGTGTAAGCAAAATGCAATTTCAATTCATTTACTTTTAGAATATTTTGTTTTAAATTCAAAATGGCAAATTTCTGTGAAACATGTTGATTTAGATGAAAGTGCCATTTGCAGAAGGAAAATACCATAATAGTGAGCATTTGGAGGCAAGTCTGCTTTGGAGAAAAAAAAAATAGTTCCTTATTATTTTACTTTTTTAAAAATATCTTTCTTTTAGACAGACAAGTGAACTAGCTTCACAACAAGCAGATTTCTTCATGGGAAATACTTCCAAAAGGGAAATTTTCAAAGCATGACATACCCCCTCATCGCCCTGTGCTGCTTGATGTGGGTAGAGAAAGTGAAGAAGTGAGGGCAAGCTTGGGAGAGGGTGGAAGGACAGGCATTGGTTTAATGTTTGTCTTTGGGTTTCACTACTCTTATCTATTTTAATTGAGAATAAATTAGTCTTCCTCAAGTTGAGTCTGTTTAGCCTGCAACAGCAACTTCTAAGTGGCCTCCCTGTCTTCAGTTTAACCCAGAAGCTTTCCCACCCTATTTGTCTTCTCCACCCATCCTGCTGAGGAGGAGTAGTGAGAGAGCGGCTGGGTGGGTGTCAGCCTTAGCCAAGGTTAACTCACCTCACTGCATTGGACTAGATTTTTCACAGAGGACTGGAAACTTGCAACTCCATTGAACAACTTCAGAAATCCTAGCGATGACTCTGCTTCTGCAACTCTTTGTGTCCACAAAAAGACACAGGTCTGCGCAGAGCCCTGTTGATTTCAATGTACCTGCCTGCAAGTGCAACTTCAATACGCAGAAGACCTAGCTGGAGTCAGCGAGGCTCCACCAGAGCACAAAGCTCCACCTGCCTCAACTCAACTGCATGATCAAGACCATGAATTTCTCAAAACCTGAACCTGAAGCAAACACAACTTTCAAAGGCATATGAACCAAAACCAGAAAATTTCTTCACAGTTACCCTGCAACCACTTAGCTATATGGTCATCAAAATACTAAAGAAAAAACTTGTTGCCAATATAGTCAGGGCTCTCTTAATTTCATGCACTGTGACTTCAACAATTTCTTCATTTCTCATTTTATTTCTCTAAAAGTGGCTTCATTTAAAAGCAGGGAAACCACATTTCATGCTCTTCAGTTTCATTAAAGATATACAAAAGCCCTTACCAAAAGAAGACTACTCTAATTAAACCATTGTAGCAGAAGAAAATATTGAAATGATGAATCTGGAAGGATTCTGACACACTCTATATTCTCTTGTACATCATTCCTTATGGTATTAAAGAACAAAAACAAAACCAAAAAAATACCTCCTCCCTTAAAAAAAAAAGGTTTAGAATCGCATGATAAAACATGTAACAGTCAACACAAAGTAACACAAATGGACTATCTCACAGATTTTCTAAAGTGTGTCAAGAAAGAAGATCACTGATCACTTCTTCAGCAGTGTGAGAACATAATGTTACACTCTCAGAAAATCAAACTGTATCTGCTTGACAAGGAAGGTATCACTAAATCCCCTGCTTAAAACTCATTCCATAGGAAATGTGATAGAAATACCATAGGAATTACAGAGGAGTAATTCAGCATCATTCAATATGTGCTGCTTAATTGGCATTTGAATTAAACCATTGCTGAAAATAAAAAAGTAAAACCAGAGTATTACTCCTTCCCTCAGGAATGGCAAAATAAGATTTATTTTTTTTTAATTATATCTTTCCAGGAGCAAGAAGAATGGCAATGACTGTTCTGAGTCTGACACTAGGAACAGAATGAGGTGGGCTTTTATTTCACTTTTGAAGCACACGAAACTAGGGCTATGTTAAAAGGTTAGCTCACAGAGTATTCAATTTTGTCATTAATTAATCTATTGCTCCAAATTCCAACAGTATTTTAGGGATCTCTTGTTATAGGATGAATACATGCATCAAGAGTTTGTATCCACATGGGTAAGCAACCATTTCTGGGGCTGGCTTGAACCAAAGCAGCAGCTTATATGTATTCAAATCCTATTTTATACTGGATAAGGATCTTGAGCACTCCTTTAGCATTCAAATCCTGTACAGATAAGCATTGTCTGTTGGCTGTTGCATCAGATGAGTCTGACAAACTATTTCCTTTAAATTCCCCATTGGTGAAGATCTCTATCACAGCCTTTCCCCTTCTCCTTTTCAGGTTGGTCTGCAAAACAGCTTAAAAAGAAAAGTGGGGGGTGGGGGGGAAGCCTCTCCTTTCTTTCTTGTAGGTCTATCCAAGGAAAAGAGGCTACCCTGAGCTTTCTAGCAGGGAGCCTCCTCCACAAACACACCTGCCACCTTCAATTCATGCTGTTCTCTACCTCCTCCCTCAAAGCTGTACTGCTCAGACTCTGGTAGCTACAGCTTCCTGAGGAACCATCCTTCAGGGTCTTTCTACATGAAAAGCAAAGCAAAGACTGGAAATGTCTATGAATATTCCCAGTCCTGACAAAGCCTGTGCAGCCCATAACATATGCTTCCGTGTGGTTTCTGATACTGTAAGACTTCCTTCTAGCTCCAAGATGACAGAGAAATAGCATTGAGACAGGCAATTAGACTTCCTTATCCTCATGCCATGGTTTTGTCATTGCAGAAACACCTTCACAGACCTTTTGAATTATCACCTTAGCTACACAAAAGATGAGTGAAACAGATATTAATTCTGTGCTTTTTTTTTTTTTTTTTTTTTTTTTTATTCCTGTTGACCTTGTAACATTAGCCCAGGGTCTAACAAAAAGACCTGGAAAAATCAGTTCCAATAATCCAAACCCTATTTATAACAGGCAAGAGGCACAAAAGAGCAGATTCCCAGGAAGTTAAGAAACCAAAATGTTGTTTCTTTCATAGCCTAAATGAAAATGAAAGACATGTCTTCCAGCCAGAAGAGCAGATGAATTCACGAGCCTTGTCAATCTCACAAAAAAAACTCCCTATCAAATTAAGGGCCATGAAATATTAATTCTGTTAATTTAACTTCACCTTGGTTACTCTCCTTACAATCCACTGGAAATACTGAAATACTAGAAATACTCGGTAAACACACATTCATAGCTCTGGCACTACTATCAACAGCAATCAAAGCAGTGAAGAGTGCAAATGCATTACCGACTGACTCTTGGGAGACTTTAATCTTTTCTCATAAATCACTCCTCTCTAGCTACCTGATCATTTGGATTTCAGAATAAAATGCATGTTTTCTGAAAGGTTCTGACTGATCTGAGTGGCTCACAAGTAGGACCATGAGGAGTCTTAAATGGCAATGGCCACATGCCATCCTGTTTTTTACCCATCTCTTCAGGTAGATTGTCTGAAATGAACCATGATATCAGCTCATGAGGAAAGGTTTCATTTTTTCAAAGAAACTTGCAGAGAACTATAACTAATCTATATTTTTTTCTAGCTTGCAAGGTTTAGATGAAGATGTATTGAAAATATATTTCAAAAATATTTGCTAAATCCATACACTAAAGCCAAAAAATTTAAAAGCTTGCAGTATATCTATTTCTCACTTGCTTACTCCATGTAAAACAGTGGATTGCACACTATATATGCTGGTGGGAGAGTGGGTTCCCTAAAACATAACGCAGCGGAAAACTGTGGTCTAACATACCTTGCCAATTTTGCCTAAAGCAGTTTCCATCAACAACAAAGAAAGGGAGGTATCATTGATTTCAACGGATGCTGGCTCAGATGCAAAGACATTATACACAAACAAAGCTTTAGGGACTGGTTTTGATCACCCAGGGTTTTTTTTTATTGTTGCTCATCTCTGCATTTCCTGATTTTGCTGAAATAAAGAACAGCTGTTCTCACAAGCTTACCAATTCAAAGCTGTGAAGACAAAAGTTGCATCCAAATTTCCTTTTTCTTTAATAGCATAGTATAGATCTTATCTCATTCAATGGCGAACAAAATAAGTCCAAAAAAAGGGAGGGAGGGGAGTTAGTCCCACAATTCTGCCAGTTGTAGGAAAATGTATCTCCCTGCATGTGTATCTACAGACATGCTGCTGGAATTTCTTGCTCCCCAAAACGTGGCCAACAGAATAGATACCGTGGTGATATGTTTGACATCCTGACAAATGTTCCCCAAAATTCCTCTAGGGTCATTACAGTGACAAACCTGAGACAACCTCAGCAGAGCTGGTATTTTTCCTGGACAAAGAGATACATGCATATTCTTCACCACAGACAACCCTTGCACTGACTTATGGTACATATACAGTACAACTGATGTGAATGTGCTCAGTGGTTCTGGCTTTCTGAATATTCGGCACTCCAAAAGAATCCTGAACCCTTGTTTTCTTCCTCAACAAAATCTTTTGCAAAATAAGTGGATACAGCCAGAGGAACGTGATCATAAGAGTAAGATGTAAGCTAGGCATGATCCCACACCAGTATGTAGCTTAACAGGTGCTATAAAACCTGCCAAGGAAGTTGGTCAAATGTTTTGCCACAGCAGGCACACCACAGAAATAGCCCTACATGCTACAATTAGCTGGAAAGATACCATAGCTACCTACAGTAGCTTTCCAACAGCATGAATCAAGTCCAGGGAAAACACTGCACCCACACAACTGCCATGTTTTCAAGCGAAACATCTCACTTTGGATTGGACCACGCAAAGCAAATGTACCTGCAGCCACTGTACTCTAGTTAGCCCAAGCATCACCACACTACAGTCACCGCCGTAACAAAAATTTATATATATCCTTAAAGTGGGACGCAGTCTGTACCTGAAGAACTGGAGCTCCACATGTGGTCTTCACTCCCTTTGTAAACCCAAGGAAACAGATTAGGCATTGTGCCACTGTGCCTGCTGCTCGAGAGCCCGGCCACTGTGCTTTTCAAACCAAAAGGACAAAGATTGCTGGCTGCGCGTAGGCAGGGGCAGACAATTAGTGCCCTACACGTGCACACTCATGGCTAGAAGGAGGTCTGGCTCTCTGGCACAGCAGCAAACAAGAGACCATGACTTCCAGGTCCAACACTTTTTTCTTCCCTTCCCTGCTGTGAAATGAGGCAGGGATGACAGCTATCAGATAAGTTGCTACCTACCTGCAAGTCAAGTGCCACACACAACTAGTTTCCCACTAGCAGTATAGTTTCCCACACACATTAAGGGCCCATTCAGAATCCCAAATAATAATTTACCTCACAAGAGGTTGCTCATTATGTGCTTTGCCTGGCCCTTGTGCTCTTGTAAAACCCTCTTTGAGCAGGTAGGCATGAAATAATCTCCTGCTGCCTGTAGCACTGCCCTTTTTTTCTTTTCATGTGATTGCAAACAGAAACTCCTTATTCAAAAACGAAAAGGTTATTAAACTCAGCAGAGTTATTTAAAAAAAAGATAGAAATGAACTGTGACTGCAATCTTAAGTGTGAGTCTTGCCTGGAAAGCTGTTTGACACACAAAAGGTGAGTGGAAAGCACAGATTCAACTCAAAGCTGGCCATTTTCATGTATAGTCACCATTTCAATAGGAACGGTCCTGTCATTTGGGGCTGTTATTATTATTTTTATTAAAAGTTCCTTTAAGCTGTATGTTCTGATGACATGCATCTCCCTTTTCTAAACAAGGCACACGTGTCAAAAGGAATTACGTGTTGCTCATACTTTACACCCGTGAGTTGCCTCACTGATGTCAAGAGTGACTCACATGCATAACGTGAAGGCCGATAAATCTAAGCAGCACTGGACCCCTGTCTGATTAAATCTTCATATCCATAACAGTTTCACCTGTAAAAAAGCATCATGGTCATGACATGAAAAGTCAGCAGCTGGTGAGCCAACAAATCAACAACATATACTTCCAAAGGCCAAGTTTTAACTTATCTGCTTGTTTTAAATAGGATGATGAATGATGGCAAAAATGGGACTCGCTCTTCACATCTTTCATTCCCTTGTTTGTTTAATGGTTGGACTGCCCAGCTACAATATTTCTTTTACACATAAAGCTTATTAAGTGCACTTCAAACCTGAAGTTTTAATGCTCTTCTCCACGTTAACATTTGTCTGGTACATAAACTGCCACAACAATCTCGCAGCTACTGGGGAGTCGGTACAATGCCTTGAAACAACAGTTTCAGGCTGGTCAGAATTATTATTAGCACCAGTCACACTTGATTGAAAACAAAACAGATAAGCTGTATTAAACCATCTTATTGGTAACTATCAAGAAATGAAATGAGCTAATTACTACTTCCTTTCTTTTCCCAGTGATCTGCAATCCCTGGATGAATGCTGTGTAAACCAGAAAGGTTTTTGTGGCCATCCTTTAGTAATTGACCTTTAGCTCTCCCCATTTCATTTGCCCTAAGTGTTAATTGACTTTGAAAAAGCAGTATATTATCCTTTTAGAAAAAAAAAAAAAAAGAAAAAGAAAAAAGTCTGATTTGTGCTCGCCAACGTCTTACAGCATCAAAGCCCTGTTAAATCATAGTGGCAGTACAGCTGGAAATGAGTCTCCAAAAGAAATGGAAAGGGGGTGGGGGAAGGAAGCAGACTCGTCACTGAAAGAGCTCCACTGCCATCTAGAGAGAATTTGCACTAGCCACTTCTCTGAAAGGCAGGATCAGGTTGTTAGTCAAAATATTTCCATTCTGATGTTGTTTGGGAGGAAGGCAGGGACTCCATTCAGGTTCGCTGCATTTATACATTTTTTTAAACCAACTTTGTAGTAATTTGCACTAAAAGTAACACATCCTGGAATACAATCTACCATAAATTGTACAGAAATCATGGAAGATAGCTTTAAAGGCTCACGCATAGGCTGTCCTACAATGAGGTATAATATCTGTACAGTTTTGTTTCAAAGACGCTCCTTTGAAGATGTAGGTGCTCTGTCTTTGCAGAAGGGTGCTTCAGTCACAAACAATTTACATTTTGACAGACATGCTGTGTTCCTGGCAGCTGCCTTTATGATATTGCTTGTCAGTTAGAAAGAAAGAATGTGCTATTCCAGGCTATGATTTTTTTTTCTCTTTCAAATACATAAAATTGTCTTTTCTGAGTGTTTTATAGGCAGCAGCCTCACAGAGATCAAGTCAGACAGAGAGCAGGAGCCAGCCATGAAATGCATTACTAGTAACAGTCTACTTTAATCTGACCAATTTAATATACTCTGCCTCTGACCAAAAAGCAACTGAACTCCATTTAGTATATGTGATGGGTCAGCTGCTATGAAAACTGGAGAGGCGTTCCTCACCACCAGCACCTAATCCAGTTACATTCTCCAGACAGCCGACACATGGGTACATGGCTAACTGCATCTGGAACAAAAGAAATTAATTTGTAGCTTAGGGTACAGTCAGTGAGTAATGAAACTGCATCGCTAATGCACCTCAAAAGGGAGAGTTCATTACTGCTCTCTCACAAAACCGCTGTGAATTGCGGCCCTCTTGGTCTCCATCACTGTTATTTACTTGCTAATTAAAGAGCAATGTGGGACTTGTAACAGCTTATAGGAACTCACAGGTTCCTCTGTCTATCGACCCCCTGAAAATTTCAAGACCAAAATCTCTTTGAGGACTAAGGACTGCTAGTATGAACCTAGTTGCAACCATTAAAAAACTGCCTGGGTGTTTTTCATATGACTGCAATTTGTATTTGCTTTGTCTGTGAAACCCTATTGGGCCGAAATATCTCAAGATCAACAAAACTTGTACATTAGTTTGTGGCTGACTCCTTTAGCCAGCTGGTGAGGTGCTCTGTAGTTGTGCAAGGTACTTGCCTGCTGTGGCAGCAGTGGTGAATTAACACTGCACTGAACAAGATGACGGTGGTTGTATTCTAGTTAAGAGTAGGTAAAACAAGCTGCATCATACAATTATGAAGGGCAGTATCTGAATTATCTATACTCTTCATTCCTGACTAACACAGGCACCTCAAAACAGGATTATCAATGAAATTATACCCAGGAAAAGCATTCTTCATTTTCACTGAAATACACTGAAATCAGAAACATTCAATTCCACACTGCCCTGCACTCCTTGACATTTATCCTGACTGGATGCTAAATCAGACCATTCTGAACACTCATTTTATATGGGCATGCGTGGCTACTCAAGGTGAAAGCAATGGAGAATCAAGCCTACAGAACCTATTATGCAAACCATAAGGTTCACTAAGCCAAGAACTGGTCTCAGTGAGGTGGCTGGCTGTCTCCTTTCTATTAATGGTAACACTGATGATTCCTGGATGGAATAACATCGTAATTTTGAATAAGGGGTTTCTGAAGAGAGAGAATCCACTCTTTGATGGAGTATTAGGAAACACAGAATACAGAAGAAAGAAGTGGATGACTGACTAGCTAGATCTTCCAGTCCAAATGTCTTGCAAAATGCAGGAGGCATTGCCTCCATTCATTACAGCCAACAGGCTTGTCAGGAGCAAAAAAGCCCAATGCACCTTTAAAACACAATTTGTCCTTTTTGCTGACAAACACAATTAAACTGTGCAATTCAGGGATAGAACAGTAGGTATAAGAATAGTTATTGTGAAAGGACAAACATTTAAACATGCCCAGACTGAGCTCTTTGCTGTTATCCTGCTTCTTACCTTGTCCAGAGACCTTGAAGACAGTCCTGAAATAATGATAAAGAAGAGCTCACCTTATAACAATAAAGCATTAAAACTGAATCAGGTAAACGTCAAAAGTCAGAGAGTTGTAGACAGGGTACTGCTGCTGGTGAAGCAAAGATTAGACTTTCTTCTTTTTTAAAGGCAAATAAATTCAGTCCATAATGCTTGCAACATGCAGACCAGCCCTTCATTCACTGTATTTTACACCAGAAGTTGTTTTAGGCATTACTGCCAACAGACAGTCCTGTTAACACCAGACACAAGTACATCAACCAGGAATAGAAAGGAAGATAACATTCATATTGTGGAAATGAAAGGATAGCATCTCTTTTTTGTCTGGAATTTATTGTGGAGTCAAAGGGCACTGAAGAAATTCTGTTTGATTTGTACATGCCACTGAATATAATAGGATGGGCTTCATGAAGATATGAATCAGCTTTTTTTGAAGGCTCGCTTAAAATGTATTCTTTTTCAAGGGATATAAATAAAACTCCTTCAAAGGCACTTACTTACAGTGTGACTGTAATCAGTTTATTTCATGTCTTGATGTTTCCCTCCTCTCGCTTCCAGACCATCTTGTTTATTAAAACTCTGTATTTCCAAGGGTAGACTGTCCCTCAACATTATTTTTTGTGCGTGTGAAATGACTGGTACTATGAGACCACATGCCCCATCTGAAGGTAACTGTCATGTCAGGGTCCAGTTCTTGTTCAGAATGAAATTCCCTAGAACATATTCATTCATGCTAGCTGTTTTCATTCATTTTACAGAAATGAAAGGCACGCACAGATCTTCCTACTTTTTTCACAAGCTCTTCATAGTTTCATTGACTAACAAACCTCATTCCAGATGGAGGTTCATGCCTCAGCTTCTCATTAAATACCAGGTTAAAAATTACATAGGTGGCACTGTTGTAATGTAATATTTTGACTTTTTAAGACATGTTTATTTTCATATTGATTGTAAAGGTTTTGGAGAATAGGCTGGGCCTGCTCCAGAAAAAGCAAAAAAAAGGCAGTTTGATAATGTTTGTCTAGTTTCTTCAGCGATCAATGCAAGGAGTTACAACAGTCTACTACTCATTTGAAGTTAACAGTTGCCCTTGAACAAATGTCAGGGACTGGCCTTCTTGATATAGAGCGTCTTGAGTTTGATCATGATGGAAGATCATCATGCAGGCATGTAACCATGATACTGGATATCAAAAGCACAAAACCATATTCAGGGATAGCAAATATCATCATGGCAGGGCACTGATGTCATTCATCACTTGAGCAGCCAGAGCCAGATGCTAATCAAGCATAAATCACCATAACACCATAGAGACTAGTCAAGCTTCACCAATTTTCACCAGTGAAAAAACCGTTCTGTCATACAGTAATATACAGAAGAGCCTCATAACACAGACACAAGAATGAACAAAGAGGCAGCAGGTAAGAGTGCTCCTCTGTTCTTTATAGGTAACCTATAGGGATAACCTCTCCGGATTTGTTTGCTTTTTAAAGAGCTTGCACAACTTTTTGGTTAGCCTGTTTCAGACCTGACCAGAACAAGCGTTCAACTTCTAAGGAAGAATGCTGTAAGATATTGTTGCATATTCATTGTAGTATGTGAGATACAGGAGATGAGGTGCTTGAGTGGATGAAAACTAGCTAGCATACTAGAGCCAGAAGGTACTTGTGACTAGAAGTTCAAAACGGAAGGAGTTGACTTGTGGAATACCATAACATTAGTATTGATTCTGTTTACTTTATAAAACTGAAAGGAGGAAAATGCAGTAAAGTGATGAAATGGGTGATGATATGAAATAGGTGAATCAACACGTACACAATAGGGAAGCAATAAAATTCACAGGGACTTGGCTAGACTAGAATCATGGGCAAATAAGTGGTTTATGCAATTCAATTTCAAAAAAGGTAAGATAATGAATCTACAGACAAAATAAAAAGAAAAGGGAACTTTATCTTCAATGGACTGAGAGGTGACTGCTGAAAAGGTTTGCATTTTAACATTCCAGTGCAGAAAATGGTACACTGCAAACTCAGGTTTCTCTAAAAAACCTTCCTTTCTGCCAGCCCTGTTTTTTTTACAGCAGTTGCTGCTGTATGGGAAAAGGCACTAGCTCAAAAAGAGGATTGGAAAGAATATATGAAATTCTTCAACTTTCGGCCAATTGACTCAATTGATATATAAAAAAGGGACAGGAAACAATGTTTATGCACAGAGAAATTAAAGGAGATTATTCTAATACTGGGCTAGATTAGGTATTATGAAAGTGACATTTATAATACATATATCACTGATTAATAAAATGAAACGGGATTAGAAAAGTAGGATGTGAAAAAGACAACAAGGAGAAAAATATATAGGCTACTACTAAATACTTACTTAGGAAGTCTGAGAAACGGGTTATATGTTTGGAAAGCAGTGAAGAAGATTAACCACATCATTCTTACCAGCTTTACAGAAGCACAAATCCCAGGATATTGTTGTGAAACCCGTAAACATACTGTTAAAAGGAAAAAGGAAAAAATAAAAACCAAACCCTGACAACTGAGACAGGATTTACTAAGGAATACAAAATCCCAGATCTGTCAGGATTATCCCAGTAACTTTTGTACTATTGAGAGCTCCCAAGCATCGGTAACATGGCTTTGACCCCAAAGTTCTGTGCCATGCCGTTAATACTAAGAAACCATTATTGTTGAATATTTTACTCATCAGTAGTACATTTTAGCTGTCACAAAACTGATTTCTGCTTAACTTTCCTTTGTGGTTTTGGATGAAAAACTGTTCTGAAGAGATGTTAGGGAGGGTTAAGAAATGGAGGTATGAAAATGTCACAAAGCCAAGGAAAACATAGCGAGAGATGGAACTTCCCTTTCTTTCACAATATCCCCTCAGGCAGTAAACTGACCTGCAGTGTGCAGTTTACATCTGGATCCCACTCCAGGCTTGACAGGGAAGGAAGTTTTGCACCCTCCTCTCCCACTCTGTACCTCTATTGCCTGGTACTCTCTGATGAACTTCTGTTGGCCTTTCCTGCGGGAATATTTCTACTTTGCACATAACACCTGAGTGTTTGTTGAGGCAGAGACAAGACCTCAAGTATTTTGTCCGTACCGTAACACACCTCAGGAGAAAAACACTCACTTCCCCGCCACTATATGGCAGCAGGCACTTCACAAGACTGAGATACTAGCAAAAAAACGTACATCTGCCTCCTCATCCATCCCCTCTTCCATTCAATTCAGAAATATTAAAAAGGCAAAAAACTCCCACCCTTCCAGAATTCCCCAAGAGCAAGAGAACCAACATTTCTATGGTCAACGTACCAGTTCTCTACTTCACACAAGCAGCTACAGCAGTGAGTATCCACAAAATGTAACAAGTACCAGCACATGGTTCCCCTCTCACACATGCCCTTGTCACTGGAAGACACAGCCCACACAACCAGGTACTGAAAGCTCAATAATGCACTAAAACTGACTTTTAATACATAATAAATTACTAATAACAAATAAAAGACCCCAGTAAGGTTTCAAACAGGGAAATATTTGGGGAAGAAAGAACTAATGAAAGCTTAGGTCGCCTCTGCAGTTATTCTGGGGAAAAGAATAACATTTTGTCCTTCAAAGACTCCTAGGTCAAATACATTTTGCATGCTAAGACAGGCTCTGTTTTAATTTGCCACAATGTAAAGTTTTTCTGGACCAAAGAGACTGTGCAATGTCTTTCCATTTAATATCTAATTATTAGCAGTAATGGTTTGCTGTTTCGTTTTCCCAAGCCACTACAGTCAAACGGATCCTACAGTCCATGACGCTCTTTAAGATCTTCAGTATCATCTGACCAGCCACAAACCTGACTGATCCGACCAGTGAAACCTGGCCAGCAATGCTACTCATAGAACGGGAAGAACAAAATCCTGTTCACTGGTGAGCACTATACTTGCAACTGAATTTTTCAAATCTGAATTCCTGCTCCTAAAAAAAATAATTAAAACAATCAAAAGATGGGACAACACAGAGATTAAAGTTTATATGACAGGAAAGACTGCGTTTTCTTGCTGACAAGACACAGGCTCAGTTTCAACGGCGGCCCCCCGGCCTTCACAGGAGCCACCCAACTGTCTACTAGTGCCTGAAAAGAAAAGCATTGCTCAGCTACCTTCAGATTATAGATATTTGTTTTGACATGCAAAAACAAATCACAGCAATAGACAACCAACAGAAGGAAAACCACAAATCACAGCAATAGACAACCAACAGAAGAAAACCCATCAGCCATTCAAATTCCATGATTTCCATTGTGACAGTTAAGTTACCATCCTTTATGCTCCTTTCAGACATTTGAAACATGTACATGATATCCCAAGTCTCTCATTTATTCTATCAGGACAGTGTCAGAAATGGTGACATGTATTACTCCCACACGTTAAAGAGGCCAAGCGTGACAAATACTGCAGGTGGCATGTAGAAATTTCACACATTTGTGAAATATCTCTACTTCAGAATTACTTGGATGATTACATCTCATTTGTTTCACACAACCACAAGGGGAAAAGGTAGGCATTACACACACAGAGTATCGCAAATTTTTTAATATTTTGTGGATAATTACAACTATTGCTAGAGGCTGAATACTAATTGCCTGAAATCAAAGTAAAATAAAAAGCAACCCTCATAGCTGCTGATTTGACAGCTGGTCATTTCTTGAAGTCTGATAGAGAATTCTTGGGCTGAGACAGCTTTTAGAACCGCACAAGGCACATTCCTGTAGGAGGCAACATAGCAGCAGGGCTTCAAGGAGGGAAAGCGATCTTTATTTAATAGACTGACAGCTACAAGAGAGAACTCCAGCACATTTGCAAATGTGCCTGTAGCTAATGAGTGCATGTGCAGCTCAGAAGGGTTACAGATCTCCACATAAAACTCTGACCTAAAGCTAACACTCAATTTAGAATCAAATTATAGGGGGAAAAAATTGTGTAAATAATTCATAAGAACTTTAATTGACATTTCTTATCAGTGGCAACAAGCCCATTAGCATTATGGGCGATTACCTGTTTTTTAATCACTTTTTGTGTTATAGTTGTGCATTATACAAACTACCCAGTCCTGATATGCTAGTACAATCTAATGACTAATTCTGCAATAGTACTTGCAGTCATAAAGGCAGTCCTATTTTCTTCAGTGGAATTATACCAGAAAAGGCAACTTACCGTCGAGAATGTATTGCACCATACCTTAATTCTGAGACAAATCACACCAACATTTCATGCACTATGAAGTCCAGCTGGTTTCCACACCACTAAATGCAGGGTTAGATATTATTTAATTCAGGGGCAGCTGATCTTAGTACTTTTTCAGATAAGACTGGTGTCACAGCAAGAGTGAAGGAACGGTACTGCGCAGTACATCTACACGTATTCTCATCCACCCCAGCTTTTTATAACAGTACTTTACTAGTATTATTAAGCCTTCTCTCTAAGCATCATCCCATGGAGATATTATAACATATCAATCTCTTTTTCTTAGCCTATGTTTAGCTTTTTTTTTTTTTTCACTTCTAGAAAACACAGTGGTAGTAGCTTAATTCTAAGGATTCCATGTCAAAGCAGCTTGGGGAAAGGGAAAGCCACACAAGCAGTAAAACCTCAGCCTTGAGATGAGATTGTATCCATTCATCAGGTAAGCTTATTCACTGGTCACTAGCATTGACCATCTCGTTTCAGAGCAGCACATCTCTGTAAATAAAGTTACACTCAGAGTATATCATTAATGCACGTCACCAACTTTGCCTCTAGTGTGCAGTCATGTCTAGACAGAATGGGAAGTGATATTAGAAAAATGTTTAATATATTATTATTTCTTTTCCCAAATGCAATCATGTGTGTTGATAGATTCAAGCTCCTTCTGGAAACCTCTGCCAGCGCTCTAGCACATTCCCTTCCGCTGCTCTGCACAGCCCTGCACTGGGAAAAGCTGGTGAAAATGACAGCCCCGGAGATACGAGGTAATTATTCAACTCAGCCATAGCTTCCAGAATCCCCTGAGTTCCCAAATGCTCTCTCTCATCAAGAAAAGTCACACCCTTAAAAAGACAAGGTCCATGCTGTTGTATTGGAAGATGTTTTTACAGTGGGTATTACGTATGCACCAAAAGAAGCAGCATGAGAAACATTTATGAGAACACATAAATAATAAACAAAAGCAAGAATAAAATGAACAGTGCAAGATTAAGAGATGAGAAGTGTCATTCTCTTTGAGGACTCTTAACCTGGTGGCTACAATGAGCCAGAATGTTTCACTGGAAAATATCCTACCTCAACTGTCATTAATACAGCTCTTCGTATCCAACGTGATTGGAGTACGCTGACCAGTTCCACATGTTGATTTACAAGCAATGCCCCAATTCCACCCAGTGCCCTAGTAAGTGTATAGATAGCTAAATCCATGAGCAGCTCCAGCTGCCCAGAAAACAACTCAGATGCCTGAAGTCGTGCATGAGCTTAAGCGTTTGCAAGAGCTGGGCCTAAATTACAAATTGCATTCCTTATGCCTCTGTGATTGAGCATGGCAGCTGTTCTAGCCTCGTGCAGCAACACGACACAGCCACTGAGGCGAGAGAGTATCTGACCTCACGACACTAGAGGGAGAATTGCAGGTAGGGTGATTAAAATTACCCAGATGGAATGAGTCTTTAAATATGAAGCTTATGAATTATATAGTCCTGTCAATGCCATGGGGACAGACTAGACAGCACCTTCCATACACCTACTCTCAGATTCACACAACCACAGTTTGGAGGTAAAGGCTGAACCCTGGTATCACACAGAAGGCAGAGGGGCAGACTTCCCGAGCAGAGACTTGGTAAAGAGGGGAGAGAAGGAAAAAAAACCAACATTGGAACAATGAAGCTAAAAGCATTTCTTTTAGCAACAATTGTATCAAAATTAAAACTACGCTTTTGTAATCAGACCACCAGCAGACTCGAAGCAAAGAACCGGACTGCCATCTTCTGGTACTGCCACGTAACGAAAGCATGGCAACAATATCATTTTTCGAAAGTTCCTACAGGACTTGGCTCTTGGAGTATCTGCCAGGGGTACTGTGCCAAAATAACTGTGCTGGGTCACGCTGCCAAAGCATGTGCTGCCTACAGCATGTTTAATATGATGCATATTAAATGCATCAAGAAATAGAGAGACTATGATGGTTTCTGACATGTGCTGCAAGATGTAATAGGGACCAACATAAAGTAAACCAAAAGCAAAGGGAAACTGCAGAGACAGAGCAAATGTCTGCTCGCATCTGCAAACCTGCAAGCAGGTTCTACCCCAGCTAGCACACAAATTCAATATGAGATGAAACTCCAGCAAAACAGAAAAATATTAATCAGCCTGAAGGCTATTTTTGTCCAATGAAAACAAGTGGCTTTTGACGTACACCCATGCTGCGTATTCTCATGCCATACATTTCCACATAAGAAGTTGACTGGAGCCTTCAACTCGCTGGGTTTTTTGTAAAACTAAGGCTAGCATCTAGTGTACGTTAACTTACTGTTACTGTAAATTCACAAACTATTTTGATTCAAAAAAGTTACATACCAAGAAAATCAATAGATACATTTTCTTCTATTATTCCCTAGGGTCTTCCCTTAACTATAAAACCATTTATGGCTAAAATTAAGCTGCCCAATTGTTCCATTACTCCCTCATTCTCATTATGTACTAAAACATCCATTCAGCATTTTTTTTCCTCTACTAATGTAACAGAAACTCATCTGCTCAACGAGATTTATTGCTTGCTTTTTTTCCTGTGTTCACAAGAGATTGTTGTGCATTTTGCAGTAGGTCTTTATTATCTAGTAATGATGGCTTGCAAATTAAATTAGTTTTTAATGGCACAGTTAAATTCTAATTTATGTTTCGGAGCTTTGTTTAATTCATTTAGTTGTAATGTAATCGCTTTCTCACTATTATCTTACATTACATACGAAGAACAAAAGAAGAGTGACTCCTCTCCTCATATTCAGTTGTTTTGCTTTTATTAAATCTTGTTACTAATTACATTTCCCTGATAAACTTTTTAAACTACCATAGGCTTATCTGAAGGGAGGGGGCAGGGGGGTGAACTACACGGTCATGTGGGATTCAGAGCCTTGAAGGAGTCAGATCGAACATTTACTGCAACTCACTGGGGTCTGACTATGCACACATCCTCTTTAGAGGGAGGACTCATTACTGCCCTACAGATTTTGAAGAATATATGTGAAAACAGGGCAGTAAAGAAAAAGTAAGAGCTCTTTACCTTTTCCAGCTGTGAAGATCTGGCCCCAAACCAGTCTGTTACTAGCAAGCTATTTTGGAGGACTGGAATGAGGCTGGAGGAGTGATTGTATCTCCAGGTCTGCCTCTGAGTGATTTTCCTCCCTGTATTCCCATCAGGTCATGTTCCGCCCTTTAAATCTTCGCTTTTGTGAGAACGGTTTCTTACAGGCATCCCACCTGTTCAGCAGGAGGTTAAAAGGAAAGTACTTATTCGGTACATCATGTAAGAAGATATAGTTAGTCTAAGTGTAAGGAGTTTGGAGGGCACTGTGTGCTACAGATGATTTCATCCAGGAACTAATGTAGCCCTACAACATAACTTGGAAAAGACAATTTATTGGGTGGGGAAACTAAAACACAGAGGCTAAACGACTTCTGAAAGCTTATACACTAAATAGCCAGTAAGAAATAGATTCTACACTTCCAGCAGATTAGTTTTGAGTCAATAAAGTTGATTTTGTCCACCAAAATTCATAAACTACTTAACCTTGCAGTCAATCGCATGTGTTTTTAAAGGTCTTCACCTCTGCCTTTCCATAATCTGTGTTTTCAAATTGACATAAATAAATGTAAACCAGTTTTAGTTTAGCAGTTTAAAACAACACACACAAGTATATGCAAAACTAAAAATTCTGTCTTCTCTAATCTGTGTGCCACAGCACTGTAAGCTGTTCAGCTCTGAAGAGCAAACATGTTCAGAGACTAGAAGTGATCATGAGCAAGGACTTCAGAGATCTGTTGCCTGCTAAGGTGACAACTCCCTGAATAACCCAACAGAGGACAGATCCCTTTTCAGTTCTCGGCTTTCTAGTCCGTAACATGGTAACAGCAGCTTTTACCCTTCGCTCTGTCCAGAAAGATAGCTAATTTTTTTACAAACCAATGATTAAATCCATTTAAGTAAAATCAAAAGGGCTACAGACATTTAAACTATCACTACTACAAAATTGGAATGAGTTGCATATAAATGGTACTGCTTAACTACAAAAAGAGTAGCAGCTCTCTGGATTGATATGTTTTGGTATACTTTAATTTCAGCTTCAATGTCTTCTGACACGCCATTTCTAGAAGTGACCCTGGAGAGCCTATCAAACTGAATTTACCCTCTGCAGTCTGCTGCTACTCATAAGCCAATAAAAGCTGTTTCTGAATGTTTGTGGTATAAGAAGAGGCCCTGAAATTAACTGCAGACCTACATGCAGCCTAGGGACAGCTGTGTTATACATGTGCAATGTTTTCTGATGTTACAAACCTCCAGAGAATAGCTTTTGTGGTTTATGATTCACAGGTATAAATTCAGTTTTGTATGACCTTGTACACCAAATGTCATTAATGTGGCACTCTGAAAAAAACAAATGATAATTTTTAGTATTGACATGCAGTACAGAAAAGTTAAGTTTTATCCTACTCTTGAACAAATATGATCAAAGCTGTTCACATGGGAAGAATCTGCAGTTTTTTAACTACTTATCAACATTCATCTTTAAAAATGTATAGATCCCTACGTCACTGTTTGCCTTTAACGATACTATCAACAGATGAATAATTATCAATAATCATTTGGTGACATTATTTTAAAAGTTAAAATTCTCTCACAAGTAAGAGAATCTGAAGTACTGCTATGAACATATTTTTGATTAACGTTTCATAAGGGTGAAATACTTCTTCCTCAACGTATTTTTTAATATCTAGGAGACAGCATTCATTTGGTTGGTTTTGACAGCTTTAACTTAATTCTAATAGGCACAGTAATTTTCTAGTTCTACACTATGCTTAAAAGTTTTTCAAAATTAACAAAACTATCCAAGACGAATCTTCTGAAAAAAGACTCTCTTCTGCACAAAAGTTGTAATTTATGTATTCAGCCCAAAATATTTCTCACCTGTTTGCTGCTGAATACAACAGCTAAAGATTGCCTGCTACAAGACAGGCACATAATTAGTATGACAGACCACTACAGATTTCAATTACGATATCATGATCAGTGCCTAGAATAAAGAGGGAAATTTTGTAGAAGAAATCTATAGGAAATAAACCGGACTGACAACTGACTAGAATTCAATTTTGCTGAAGTGATATTGAAATACAGAGAAGTAGCAGTACATTGATTAAGTTTCAAACTGCTGCATTACTAATACTGTCTCATGAACCTGTATACTGTGTTATCACCATGGCAACATGATCATCAGAGCAATCCACAGAGCATGCAACACTACAGACTGTTCATTTACATTTGTGATAGACACTGAAAAGGCTTGGGATTTAATAAGCCTGAATTTCTTCTAGTACATGAAGGAAAATGAAGCTCAGAACCATAACTGAAGTTCATAAATAAAACTTACAGGAAAGCAAAGGGGGAAATGTTCTCAGTATTTTAAATACATAGATTTAATCTGGATTCTATAATAAGAATTTCCACCCTCCAAAATTCTCATGACCTGTTATGTCATTGGGAACAGTATACTGCTGATGTCTTGTGCTGCATCCAAATAGAAATGCTTTATTTCAATCTTAGTCACATCTACTCTGCAGCTGAAGTGGTCTTCAGATTCTGGACTTCAATCTTCACCTTTAAAATCCCTCAAAAAAATCAGATTTAGACTTCATACTAGACTTCAAATAGTCCCTGATTTGTGGATATTTATAACTCTGGTATCACAATGTACATGTAATAAAAGCCTACAAAGATCTTTAAAAACATCAGAATTTATGTCTCCAGGCTCATAAATCTGAGCAAAGTGTAAGACAGGTCTGCATCAATCCCCTGGACACTACCTGCATTCACACTCTAAGCATGTACAAAGTTGCAGCCAACATCATCCTTCTGTTAGAGGAGGACGCTCAAACGGTGATCCAGTTTACAGCGTGGTTCCACATACAGCTGTTCCAGTACAAGTCACAGGGCTGCAAATTAATCTAAAGTAGGAATAAGCAGCTAAGAAAAGGCTTACGCCAGAAAGCCTATATACTAACAGACTAAGATGTACAGTATTACAATATGCAAAAAGCTGTTATACTGGTGGCATCTTCAGGTTTATGAGTAAGAAATACTTCACTTTGAATAACAACGGAAAAGGGATTCAGGCAGACACAAGTGAACTTATTTTCAAAAGCTCATCTTGACAGAAGTCTAGGAATTTATTTACAAATATCACTTTGAAATTGTGGGGGTTTCTAAACAAAAGCTTCCCAGAGCAGGGTGGTGAGCTGGGCTGAAAGTGTTGTCCAAATGACATGACTTCACAGGACATTACTCTCTGAACACTACAAAAGAAAAAAAAAAAAAAAAAAAAAAAGAGCTACATTTTCGCTGCTCTTCCTATAAATCATCTATTTGAGATATTTATAGTCATGGTACTACAAAAACTGGCTTTATGGAACAAATTTGAGAAAAAGAATAAATAACTTCAAAACTTGAGAATAAGAATGTTTTAATAACATACATTATATCTATTAACCTGCATTCTGTACTTAAGTATTACGAATTGAAAACTACAGACACTTCTCCCTTGGTCACTAGCGAAAACTCAGTTATTACACATACACTAACCAACTGCATGTATTCAGCCCATAGCAGCACGGACTTCTCCAGTTATAGAGTATCCAGCAAAATATGAAGTTCTCTGTTATGGCTGGAGTAGGGGTCCACATGGGGGAGGAGGAGGAGGAATACCATAAGAGAAAGTGTTTCCCTCTGGGTTTTTGGTTTTTTTTTCATTTGAGTTTTGGGGTTTTTTTATGGCAGTTGGTCACAATGCCTCATGAAATTGAAATGCCACTGTACGTCCTGGAGAGAGAGATTAGAAGGCATAGAGCAAGTGAAGAGGTCAGGGGCACAAGATATCAAATCCATTTCAGCTCCACATACATGGTATATAAACAGAGATGGGTTTATATGGCATGTATATGTACACAACAGCACTCAGAGACAATTTAGCATTTTATATGTTAAATGGGATTTGAAGCCAGGACAATTAAGAGATGCTGACATTATGAAAACCATCAAATTGAACCCAAGCAAACACTCAAAAATAATAAAAGTAATAAGACTGGATTAAACAGTATTAAACAGCAAACACTTAAATGTAATTCAGAGCCATTAGAAGGTACTTCTTGTCTACAGTTATCTGTTCTTTTGAACAACAAGGAAAAGTAAAATGCCATCATTTTCCAAATGTATAATTACAGCAGTTCACAAAGATAATTAAAAATTAGTATCACCAGCTCCAGTTCCCTACAATGTAGAAACTTCATGAACAAGAATGCAATTAATAGAATTTGCCATGTTCCCGTGTGATCAGCAGCACCACTGCCACAACACATGTGTTGCAGAGTGCCTGCAAGAAACAGACCTGGAGCCCAGCTACTACGCTAAAGGAGATCGTTCCTAGCACAAGCTGAGAGCACAAGCCGTGGGAATATATATGCTAGAGGAAACCCAGCATGTAAACATCCAATAAGAAGCAGGAAAAAAGTGAAATTATATTGACACCAGCCCCAGGCTGTAGTTGCAGTTTCTTTTCAAACTAAAAAAGGGCACATTTCTTGACTTCTATCAAAACGTTGTGAATGGCTTTTGTGTTATTTCAACCAAAAAACAGGAAAGCATGACAACAGCAAATGATATCATAAAATCAAATGAAAGGTTGACCGCCTCACATAGTTTTCAGGCTGGCCTAGAAGATAAATGTGAACCTTAAGCCCCAAATCTTGTTTCTATGACTCATATTTACTGAAGTCTCTCTCTCCCCTTCTCTCTCTCTCCCTCCTCCCATTTTTTCCCCACAAATGCTAAAAACCAAGGAAAATCTGCCTCCTTACTGAGATTTTGTAAGCATCAAATATTACGGTGATATTATTATATGGTTTTTAATAATGTTGTAGATAGTGTCTAAGCCTCTGTGTATAATATAATAATAGATAAAAGTCACCACCATTTTATTTATTCACATTTCCTGCTACAGCAAGCAAAACGCTTTCCACTTTAGAGAAAAGAGCCCAAACCACATGCCTGTCTGATGACACTCAAGGATTTTTCAAAAACTGAATTATCCCTAGTAAAAATAATTTTTAAAAAAGGAATCATTTTGCAAATGTATGCTATGAGTCTTCTGAAACATGTTAACAACTTGTGTCAAGGGCCTGCTGTAACTTAGTACCAAAAAAGCATTAAACGCAATTGCCTTTGACTAATAGGTATTTTATGTTAAAGGATAAACTCTAATTCTGCTCCAAGAAGTACATACCTGCCCTTCACTGTAGATATTAGGAATTACGATTAAGATATATGAATGGAAGTCATTTGGGGGGGAGGGGCAGGGGGGGGGGAGGCCCATATAAACTTAAGTGAATCAACAATGGACATTGGAAATAAAATTATGAAGTTTAAGGAATAATCAGCAGAACTTGGATCCAAAGGAAAAAGAATTTTAAAAACTACTAGAAGATTTGTATCTCAGTAAGACAAAGTATTTATAGGGGCATATCCATGCCATTTATCACCACATAAAACAAATCCTAGGAAGGAGTCATGAAGAATTTTCACAAAATAACATTCTAGTTTGTTAAACACAGTTCAGCATGACCCCATTCTCATCTAACTCAGTAAAAAATGGATTCTAGTAGCAGTGGGAGCTACATTTATCTCTATGAGATGCCCAGCTTCCCTATGAGACTCGATATCACAAAGGACTGGCATTGTACACACTTCAAAAGGGCAAAGCCCAGCTCCTTTATTTCCGTGTTCCCCCAGCCTCTGCAGTTCTTCAGGTCTTATAAATGAGTGCCTGAAAAGACAGTATTTCGCTAAGGGACACAGATTTTTCTTCAGCTCGAGTGTGGTCACTGAGATTAAATAGGCCAGGTCTTGAAAGCATGGCTTTGAAAAAACATTATAAATAAGTAAGGGTGCAGTCAGAAGCCATGTCTTACGAAGAGTATATACTGAAACTGCATCCCAGTCACACCCCAGACAAAATCTGCCTGTGCACTATCCCCTTTCCATTCCCCGCTCCCTCTTCCCCAAGAGGAGCTAACCAAAGCCTGACCCTAGGCCCAGGGACATGGCCAGGCAGGGCACCATGGAGATCCAGCTGCTCACCCCCCAGCAGCAGTGCCAGCACCTCTGCTCCTAACGAAAACCACTCAAACAGCACTCTTTCCCCACCCCGAGCATTCCCTCCGATTACCCCCTGTTGTCATCATTCCTCGTTGTTTTTAAATGTTATTTTGTTTCAGAGCCCAGCTCCGCGAAAGGGAGCCTTGAGGACTTTGCCATGGTAAGGAGCCAGCAGGACGGTGAGCACAGGGCTGCAGCTCTGGTCAGGGTCAGGGGGCCAAGGGCAGGCATGGGCCAGCCTTCCCCTGAGACCAGAAGTGCAAAGAGCTCTAAAAAGTGGAAGACAAGTTATATACGAACGAAAAATGGCAAGCTTTCAAATGGCAAAAGGCCACCTCCGCGGTTAGGACAGCCAGAGGCAGCAGGGCTGGCAGGCCCACCCCTCCCCCACCCCTCCCCCAGCCCCGCAGTCAGGCCAGCAGGGGCAGGAGTTCCGGGGGTGACTCTGTGCTTTCCAGTCATTCCCCTCCCCGAATCCCAAGGAAAAACATCTTTCTTCCCTTGCATTCATCCCAGGCTGCCCACTGGCCTCTGCAGTCAGCTCCCTGACTGCTGGTGGCTACAACTAGCCCCTTGTGGGGCTGGCTGGCTAATTGCAGCTGGCTATAATTAGCCCTTTACGGACTGGCAGGCTGCAATTTGATCATGTAAAGGCAGGTCTTTTTAAAAAAAAGTTTTTTGGCATCTGTATACTAAGCCCCTGTGGAGGCAAAGAGCATACATATAGGAATGGTTATTCCATGGGAAGTAAGCAATCACTCACTGGGATTTATTTTAATGCCTCTTCATGTTAACACGGCATAATGAAAGAAATTAACCACAAGTTTTCTAAAATGGAACTACACACGGCTGAATGCAAAATCACAGCACTGTCTAAGCAAAAGACGGGGAACAAAATAGTTTTTATCTTGAACTATTCATTACCAGACCAATGATAAATTATTTTGCAAAGGAAGCAGGCAGTGTACAGCAAAGGTGTAGCTTTCTGCATGTACAAATGTTTGGGGATATCACAAAGCCTGTATCAGTTTGAAGATAGCAAAGCAACAGGTTTCTCTACTGCTTATATTCCCAGACAACATCAAAAAGGGCAGGCGGTCATCTTCTTTGTTCTAAATACAGCAGGCAGTAATTGCACATTCAAGACATTTATGCAGTACCCAGTAATTTCATATATACTAGTTTTATTTTATTTTTGGCAACTGTGCCATGCATTTATTACACTACAAGTGTAAAGGATAAAACGCAAGGTGAATCCATGTTTGCACTTCTAGGGGAAGGTCTCAAATACACAATCTATGATGAGAAACACTGTTGTTATGACACTGCTATCTCTTTGTGTGCTTGTCATTCTGCATGTTTGCCATTTCCTACAAATATATAAGGCTTGGTCTTAATTCTCAATATGCAGATATCCCATCAGTTTCAATGGGAGTCTTAAATATGCAGGATCACTCACAGTTATGTCCTTATGACTCTCTCCTGAGATGTCAATTATTTCCTTGAGAAATATATTCAAACATAATTCAGAGAGGAAAAATCTGTAAGCAAAGGAAGAACTGGTATATACCACTTTAAAACTGAATGCAGTAAAAAGTGAGAAAACAACCTTTCAAGGCAGAATTATATGTATACTAGACACCTTTTATTTCAAATATAAGATCACTGACTAATAATCCAATGCTTAAAAAGAGGGGAGTGTTTTTCCAAAAATAGTCCCTCTAAAGAAATCTACCCCTCTTTCCAAAGCCTTAAGTGCACAGGAAGATCCATTTTAGGAGAAAGGCAATTACAGCAATTTGAGGGCAAAATATGGACAGGAAGGAGGAAAGAGTCACTCCCTTCCATTCTCCTTCCATCTTGTGATGCAGTAGTTCCCACACAGTTTGTAGTAAAGGGGACTCAAAGCAGGGAACGGTTATTCTGAGCCCTCACCTCAGGGCAAAAAAAGACTTCCAGCTCAACAGTCTACCTGGCAATTACTGGCAACAACAACAGTTGCAATCCTACCCCTTCATCCAGCCAGGCTTCAGTGGGAAAAGTGCCTAACAGCTGTGTGGTCACACTCATCTTCCTCCAGCAATCTTTCTCCTGCCTGCACATGTCCCAGAATCCACGTAGATCTCTGTTTACTTGCACATTTCAAGTTGTAACAGCTGGTTCATTTTGCCCTACACCTTATAACTACCAGTCGTTCCAGAGCAATATTTGCAAATGAGAATTCAACAGTTCTCAAACCATACCGCTGAAAATCCTACATGTGATGTCGCATAATTTAAATTGAAAGAGATGTTCTGTAATAGCTCGAAGTTTTGATTTGCATTGTACCAAAAAAATGCATTTTTCCATACTGAGCTCTATTCCTCTACTGTTAAAGTAAGCCCAGACTTCTTACATTGGAAACTGAAGGGTTTTCAAATGCTCAAGTAGTTTTTACATACTGGTTTATATTTTAGGGTGGTTTTTTACCCCCAAAACATAGCTTTATCCATGTAGGGTGTGACCTGAATTTCAGCAGTCAGCAGGTTCATTCTTGCTGATTTCAGCAGTCATTTATGGAGCAAAACTAAACCAAGTTAGCATTACTTAGAACCTGAAACAAAAGTGCATTGTCTGATGAAAATTATTTACAGAACAGAACATGTGAAATAATTACCAGCAAAATAGCTGACATTTGATACTACTTTACAATCAGTTGAGTAGGCAGACCAAGAAATGCCAAACCTGTCTGATGCTATTTAGGTAGCTACTGGACTGACAACTATTGACCCAGAACTGCTGGCTTTTTTCCCTTGTGTTCTGTCTCTTATATCCATGTATTCCTTCTCACCTTGCAAAATTTTTGAGAGGCTGCCTTTTTTGTTTGGTTTTTGGTTTGTTTTGTTTTTTAAGAAAGTTTTACTGTGGTCTTCGCCTGCAAGAGTTACTACAATACAAACAAAAAAGAAATTAAACACCAATTTTTGAAGTGCATATGGGAAAAAATAGCTGTTCCAGCTGATTCTGAACTAATTTATTCTGCTTGTTGTTGAGACCCAGCCTTGAGGGATAGTCCTGGTAAAATGAGAGGGACAAGCAACCGATCTTCTATATCTTCCATCAGATTTCACAGGATTTTCATAAGAGCATCATCTCTAAACAAGAAACTTATTTAGAATTTACTTTGATTATTATGCACTATTCTAGTAATTTCTAAAGTGATTTAAAGGGAGATTTCTTTCCCTGACCAACACTCCAAGTATACTCAGCTCAGCTCAAGGAAATAGCAGCAGTATATATATGCCCTCCACAACACAAAACAGCTACCATTATTAGCTTTAATGACGATGTGACCACAGATGCTGGTGCCAGTACTCCAGCACAAACCTACACTATTAAACATCCTGCTTCAGCCTGAGCCATGAGCTTTACACCCAGAAGCTTTATGCTGACAAACAGGAAGTTAAATAAAAACGGAGTCCTGTCTCAGCAATTAGTTTTAACAAAATAGATATCACACAGAGAAATCAATCCTCAGCATCTTACCCCCTCTCAGCAACTTACTCTTTTTACAGCTTTGCATTTCTCAATAATAAGCCTTTGAGGAAGGAACATTAGCATTTTTCCTCCTTTGTCTATAAAGGACAATATAATTCCTGGTGTTACAAAAACAATAGTAATGTCCTGCTTGCATTAGTTTGCCACTATTTACCTTGAACAGAATGAGCCCCTCAAAAAAACGTTTTTTTATTTTTTTAGGACTGAAGGAATACAGTGAGTTCTAACCACATTTGATATTGGTCTGTATGATCCATAACATCATTGCAGAAAACTCTGGATTCAATTTGGACTGAAGCTATGCTCCCACAGTTGAAGTTTCTTTTTCATAATTCAGATTTTCTTGGGTTTCAGATTTACAAATAAAAAGTTTCTTCCACGTATAAATGGTATAGCAATCACTGCTCCCTCAAAGTCTATTCTTCCCTTTTTCCTTATGAAAGGCAAGAATTATTTTAAACCCAGTTGTCCTTCATGCTTCACACCAACTACTGTTTTCCAGTTTTGTAAAGTAGTTAGCTTTTCATGGTATAAATTTGAGTAATACATTATGGTCCTGTAATTCTTTACCCAGATTTCTAAGAAATCAGTTTAATATTCAAGTAAAAAATATGAAAAATAAGACTTCATTATTTTATTAAAGATAAAGATGTCTTGTTTCCTAGAGGATTCATGTTTCCAGCACAGTAAACCTAAGCAACATTTCCAAATGGAAGTGTTTACTTGCACATGATATTGATTGCACATAAGATATCAAGTTCTTTTACATTGCTTCAACATTCTAAAGGAATCCACCAGTTCTCTCAACAAGATTAATTTATAAAAGTTATCTTGAATATTCCTGTAAAGAAAGTCATGCAGCCTCGTACATTGTTGCTTCCAGTAAATGCTTCTTTGAATGCATGGATCATTGACTGGTGGTTCATTTTCCCTGAGTTCCAGCAAAGAACCCAGGACACAAGAAGTGCACAGTATAGCAACAGCTTATCTATCTGTAATAGATAGATCTGTTTACTCCAGCTGTACAATGATGAAACTTGACTGAAATCACAGGAATTCTGTGAAACTCGACTGAAATCACGGGAATTCTGCCACTGGAGTATAAAACGTTATCAGTCAGGCAGGTATCTTAAATGTCTGATGGTTGGAGCTTCCCTGTGTTTCCACTCTTGTTCCCTCCACTTTGAAGTGTTCTGTTCCATTTGTGAAATAATTAGGGGATAAAGCAGTTGTTAGCAGGGCACAGGACTAGGTGCCAGGAGATATACATTCAGTTCCTTCACTTTGCAGCTCTAAAGTCCACAGTAATGAAATCATTCTACAGACTGTGGAAAAATTAAAATACAGCAAAACAAAACAAAGACTTCTATTTAAACTCCAGTATTATGTCCCAGAGTCAACCTCAGCACGTCTTTTCTTATTCAGGTCGCATCTTGCCTGGATATGTGGAAGGCACTGCACTACATCCATCAGACAAGAGAAAAAAAATTTCCAAAATAAAATAGTATTCAAAAATATCATAAGACTGGGGAGAGTGGTAAATTCAGTGTTTACTCATGGTGATAAACCTTTTGGGTAAAGCATATCAACCCACCTATTACACTGTTTAATATTAGTAGCTCCAATAATGGCCAGTAAACAACTCTTTTAATGCAAATACCGGTTTTTGAAGCAAAAAACATTAAGCTCTAACTTCAGTGCTCTACTCGGACAACTAGCAGAGTGAAGTTGTTGCTAGGCTCTGGACTACAAGGCATTGTGTTTGGTGTAGAGTGACAGTCTGCAGACTGACTGGTGGGTTTAGGTTTTGTAACTTACTATAATATGCACTTCACTGTAAGCCCCCCATTGCAACATCAGTAACAGACAGGCACAGAACTGCTTATTCAACGATTCCAGTGAGCAGCTCATTGTCATCTCCATCACAGATGCAAAGCATATGCTACAAAGCTAAAACATCTTACTGCTTCTGTCTGCTGGATTTTACATTTGTTAATGACTGGTGCAGAAACAGGTGCTGCTGTAAAGTCACGGGAAAGCACTGAGTTAGCCATATGACTATGGCAGTAATGCAAAGTTCTCCACAAGAGGGGAAGACTGAAAATTAAAACACGTGTAATTCATTTCCTTTGCAGAATATTCTCTGGTGACATTTGTACAGACCTCCATGTGTTAGCAATCTATTTGTGATGTTTTGCAATTGGTTTGAAAGCAGTTTTTGCTCTGTGGAGTGACAGCAGCAGCAGTGATTAAATGAAGCTGGAATGCAAGGTCCTGCCGAGCTTACCCTGCCGGGAAGCAGCCAAGCCACTGTACTTGGGAACTTTAGGGAGCTTTTGTGGGGTTTTTTTCCTGTTTTCCTTGCCAATTTGTGATTTGTTGTGTTTGATTTACTTCCCCTTTCCTTAAGACTGTCACTATCTATGACAACCTAATTATGATATATTCATTTCTGAATACTTTTAGAGAGATGTCCCAGAATGTCAAATAATGTTGTAATAGAGATGAGGAGAAAACAGCAGGTGCTTGACATCTAATTTAGTTAGATCTGCCAGCCTCAAATAAGAAAAGAAATGAACATACAACATGTACTATGCATATATTTATTAAATCTCTATATACCTGCATAGCAGAGAACTGAAATTAACCTAGCCAACAGATTTCATTGTTGTTCTGTATCTCTTTTCTATTACACATATACAGAAAAGGAGGAATGCAGTTTGGAACATCCATCTTCTCCACAACTATTAACCTGCAGAGATTCATCACAAGTGGAACTCTCAATCAAAATATCAATACCACGATATTCCCATCGCATTCCATAACAGCTGAAGCTGTTCCACATCTCACAGGAGAAGCACCACACCTTTCAAGGTTGGCAGTTAGATGACTATCAGTCAGAAAAAATGTTCATAATATTATCGACACAACCTTGAACAGTCCTGCCTGTCCTGTCTTGGAAGTCATGACCTTATAAGAGTGAGTCATTCTTAATAAAAACATGAATTAAAATGCAAGTTCACCTAGATTTCCTCTGACCCCTAGATCTCAAGTACTTTTTTGTGAAAATCCTTCTCTGTTCACCAAATCACAAGCTCACAAGACAGTAGCAACATTAGCGGGATTCAGGGAGATAAAGGAAACTGTAATAGGAAAGGGTTTAGGCAGCAAAAGATGCATCTTCTTATCATTTACATTTGTTTTACCTATCATCTAGGTAATCATCACCTGCAATATTTTGTCATTTTATGTTTTCTTACCCCAGCTGTAGCACTATGACTATACACAGGTCACCATACTGCCTTTCCCTCTAGACAGCTGTGCAAAAGAGAAATGTAAGTTATAAAACCCTCTCAAAGGGTTTTGACTCTCAAAGCAAGTTTCTGTCTTGGCTCTTGGCTTTCTTTGAAGCTGATGGGACTTCAGAGAGGTCCAAACAATCTCACTGGAACTTGGTGGAAAGTCCTCCCCAGAAACTTGGCTAGACATTAAGCATCAGGCCATACCAATCGTCTGTTAAGAGGATTCCTTCTTTCAGACATTGTTTTCCACATGTATCCTTGGTTTATTGCAGTTTAGATTTTTTTAATGTGTGTTTCCACTGGAAGAAGTAGTTTAGAAGGGCTTGGATTTATTTCACTAGCTTATTTCCTCTGGTAGATATTAATTTTGTAGGCTGTTATATACCTACGCATTATACATATTCTTGCAATGCTTGGGATGCCCTGCTTTCCTACTTGGACACCGAGAGCAAGACTTACTGAGAAACCTAGTCTAGGAGCCTGTTACTCTAAGCTGCATGTAACATTAACAGATAGAGGCAGAGGAGCTAAAGCATCATCTAGCTATGACTCTGTTGTCTCTCTCCATCCACTTCATAGGAGTTTAGAAGCTCTAGTCAAGCATCTGTAAAATTATCTGTAAAACTAGCTATGCAGGGTGAGTACAGCTGAAATCTGCAAGACATTGAGAAAATAGTATGAGTAGATATTAACCGTGCCTCACTACAGTTACTCTTTCTGTATTTGTGTATTGTTTTATACACTAGCAGGCAGTGTTAGGCATTCGGAGTTCAGACTGGGTATCTCAAAATAGGTTTAAGAGCAACCAGTCCAAGGCCAGGATTCTTCTTCAGTAACCACTTTTGACAACTGCCCAATATGCCTGATTTTCTACGACTGCAAAAAGAATACAATTATTCTGACAAGGAAAAAAAGTACAATCAAGTTTGATACTCTTTTCAGCTCCTTATTGTGAAAGGTGCAATCCACAGCTACTGCCTTCCACGTGTGCAGGGACTCCTTAATGCTCAGGAGACAGAGGACTGCATAGCTCCACAGACCTCCTGAGAGAGCTGCAAGCTAAATCTTGAGATGGCAGGCAGCTTTCTATTAGGAGCCTTCAAAGCCAATAAGGCTGTTGGAGAAAAAAAAAATCATGTCACCATTCTTGAACCAGAACTGACCCATGACAGAAATCTGTATTCTTTTGCATTGAAGTTTCTTCCTTCCCATGGTTGCTCCAGGACAAACCCCAAACCATGCTGTCCTATTCACAAGCCATTCACTGTGGAGTCCCGTTTAGGTAGAAATTTACTTAAACTCTCCTGTGAAACAGTATTTCTATGCCATTCAGCTATTCTAAGGTTTGCCAAGGATAGTAAGATGACCTGCAGGCAAGAATGAAGTACTGTGCTCCTCTGTACATTAGGGGAGAGAGTCTTTGGCTTTTTTCTATTAGCTCTCAAGATTCACTAATAGCAGTAATAAACTTCAGTATTCAAAATATCATGGTCTGTTTCACACAGATATATATATATAAAAATAATAGGGTCTTATTAACAAAACGAAGTTGTCTTTGGGTGCTCTGCCATCTCTGAAGTATGCAAGCATACAAGGAGTGGGGAAAAGAAGACATTAATTATTGAACCGCAAATGGAGGAACATAGTCCTCATGAGATTCAAAAGACCCCTGGGAAACTGAACTTCCTTGCAAAGCACTTCTAAGACTGATGTGCTCATAGATCAAGTGTTTTTGCTTTCTTTAAAGCAGCTGAATGGATACCAAAGAAGTCCTACATACAACAGTACTCTCTGCAAGACCTCAAAAATGACAACTTTATTCACCACTGTAAATTGCTAGCTCAGTAACTCTAATCTTCAGGTATGGTACTCACTTGTCTGCAGCACAAAAAGCACACCTCTCTTAGCATTTATGAAACTGAATCCATAAACGTCTCAAATTCAAGCATATGCCCTGCACTGCCCTTCAACAGACCTGCATCGTTTGGATTTTCACATTTGAATGATTTAAACCTGGAAAGAGTTGAGTGTACCTCTAGATTTTTCTAAGTGCTGTGCACAACTAATGAAAGAAAGATACCTTGTAACAAAGAACCTAGTCTAACACAAAGATTAAGTATTTCCAACAGTATAATAGCCAAACCCTACATTTTTATAGCTGGCATTACATATTCTTTATAACACTAGCAATACCTGTAGCAAACTGCACTTATTAACCAGAAGCCTAGGGCTAGCACAGTCACCTCAATAAATTAATGCTGCATACAGAACTCAAGTCAAAATGCAAAGCTGGGCTAATGTAAAATGTGCAAAGCCCTTTCTGCAATAAGCAGTACGTTTTAACAGACAGCTGTGACACTAGTGTGCCATGATCCAGGTGGGCTCTGCTGGTGTCCAAATCATAGATCTGAAACTTTAAAGCTATGGGGTCTAATTTCTCTGTTAAAACGGGTACCCTGTAGGGTTAATCAGTCTGGACAGAGGATTAGAAAAACATCACAACATTTCTGTTGGAAACCAAGGTAGCTGTCAGTATAAGTGTGCCTATTGTGTAAAAACACTCCAAGTGTAGCATCTTAGTTTCCAGGTAAGATGCTCTTAGCAAGGACACCAGTGCCACTATCTAAATGGTAGATGTAGAAGCACTAAGTTTTCCAGGCTGGAGAGATACCCTGGCTGCAACCACTGCAATGAAACTTGTGCCTTGATCTTTGCAGGATGGAAGCCCGAGAATGTGTGCTGGAAGACCTAAGAGCAGCACTCCAGGTCCTTCACTAGGCATTTCAGGGTCAGGACCCTAGGACACACTGAAGAATGCACCTGTCCCTCACTGTAAACGCAGTATTAAAAAAGATGCGTGTTTTGCTTTTTGCAAGACTAACTCAGCAGAATTTTCCTCTTTCTTTCGGAGTAACTGTTAAAAGAGTTATCAATCATGTTCATTTTCAGATGGAGGGCAGTTTTATACTTGCCTTCCTCTGCATGAGTGAACTCAAAACTAACTAAACATCCCAAAAGAGCCAAGCTCACTGTTATCTGAAATAAGACTATTTTCTAACCATCTGTCTTCTTATTCCTCTTGCTTATATATATTAAACAATGAAGTGCCATTTAAAACTGCTCTGGTTGTCCTTGTGGTTTCTGGAAATTATCCTCTCTGAAAGAACTCTTCTCTGTCCTCCCTCTCAGGGTGTTTGTGTAGTTCAATTTGCTTCTCATACAGTGTGCTGTTCTGTAATCAGAGCCAACTGAGAATCAGGCAGAGACCTGCTTCCTTCAGTGACTGTGTAAAAGGTCTGAGCTGCTTAATAGAGCACAACAGAATAACCCAGCCTCAACCATCACCTGCAAGAGAATCTTTTAAAGGCATAAAAGTTATTTCAAGCCAAGGATAGACCAAGTTCTTAAACAAATCCTGCCCACAACCCTCCCTGCTAAGTTCTAGAGACTTCATAAAC
Organism: Falco punctatus; assembly: GCF_963210335.1. Taxonomy (NCBI): domain Eukaryota; kingdom Metazoa; phylum Chordata; class Aves; order Falconiformes; family Falconidae; genus Falco; species Falco punctatus. The sequence goes on along the minus strand of NC_137580.1, from coordinate 7,779,243 downwards.
ACATCTATGGCAAAGTCTTGGGAAGATACATGCCACTGAGAAATCAGGGAAATTAAATTTTAACACTTTTAGGAAATTATGGAACCTTTTGCTGAGGGGCTCTCAAATTATCAGCCTGTAAATTCCTCCAGTCCCTTATGTTCTAGAGGATTTTGTTACAGATATTTCATGAAGTCATTGCACCTGCAAGGTGATTGTCTCAACAAAAATTTAAAAGCAGCAGTCCTTAAGCCAATCTGAAAATTACATGCAAAGAAATCATAAACAGGATTTCATAGCAAACCCTCAGAGGTGCCTTAGAACACAGACGAAATAATTCTACAGTTGCTTACAAATTCCCCCCTGCAATTGGCACAAGTGACCAGATAGGAACATTAACCTGATCCATTCATGGTAAGTCAGCGAAAATACTCTTTCAGACTAGACCTAACTGTGGATCCAGCCCAAAATCCAGGTGGAAAAAAAAAAAAAAAAAAAAACCAAAAAAAAAACCCAACCAAAACAACATCCCCCCTCCAAAAAAAAAAAAAAAAAAAAGATAACAAAACCAGCCATATCATTGAAATCCTTATTCATAGGGCTATGGGTGGAAAACAGCAGCAAACCCAATGTACTTTCTTACAGTACAAATCACTCAAAGAACATATCCCAAGCTTGGATGACAAAACAAATTTAAATGACAGAATAACCACAGGAAGATTCAACAGTCTGCTCTGCAACTTTACTAAATGTATTGCACTGTCAAAAGAAAGTTTTATAATGAAAGTGTTCAGCAACCTTGGCAGCTTTCACTAAGTGCTTGCTATACCCTTCCTTGATCTCATGCCATCTCACTTTTCTAATACAACCTAACATGCAATCTGCCTATTTTACTGTAACTGTTTGATGGGATCATGCTTCCAACAAGTGCTTCCACAATAATCCCCAACTCGTCTTCTTGATCATTGTGCTGGATGATTGTTCCACTTAGCAGGTTTTCCCCAGATTATTTAGTTCCTTCAACTTTAATTATCTTACATTTCTCTACGCTGAACTCTATTTGCCATCTGCTGGCCTAGTATCAAGTGAAACAATTCCTTCTAATTTTGATTGCATTACTCTGCATTATTTGCTCTGCTTCTAATCCTGGTATATGCAATCTTAGATGATTTGTTTTCAATATTCTTTTTCAAGTCAGCTTGATAGGTGTCAAGAGAAATGACCCAGCCAGTTCAGAAAAGAAATAAATGCTTTAGGAAAAAAATATTTGCTTCTATATGAATTTAAGTGTTCCTCAGTAACTAAAAAAAAATAAAGCTTGTGTTTCATATAACACAGGAAATATAAATTACATATTGTCACAAATAACCTGTGAGCTGTATCCTTCTCTACCAAGGAAAGATCTAAAAGTCAAAGGCTTGGAATAAAATTTTTTGCCTTTCTGAAGCCTTCTCTAAGCTTGTGAAAACTATTGATTCTTAAAATTCAGCTTAAACTGACCTGTGAATTAGGGGATGATTTCAGCTCCCTATTGCAGGTTTTGCTGACTTGATTGGCAACAGCTGTATTTTGCACATAAAGCAACCAACCCAAAGTCTGCTGCACCTAGTTTTCCCATTGGCTCCAGTAGGCTTTGGCTCAGGCTTTTCTAGTATTTTCTACCCAAAGAAGCTAGCTAGCTTAATCACAGACAGAACGATAACTTGCTAATATTTACCTTGTACAGAAAATAAACTTGAGTCCCAGAGGTTAACTAAGTTTTTGAGATCAGCAGTAGGTTTTGGCTGTGGCTTTTAAAAACTTTGCTGAAGGAAAGTTAATGGTAGCATAGGACAAGAATCTGCATTACAAATCATTAGACTAACCAGATTACCCTTAGCTTTATTCCACATTGAAGCATATTTCAGCATATCCTTGGAAGCAGAATTTATCTGTAGATAAATCTGAAAACTGTGAGGTTAACCCACACTCAGATTAAAAGTCATTAACTTTCTACCTCAGGAATTTGGTAATGAGTGATTTATTTTTTTTTTCTACCGCCAGAAAAAGAATCAAAATATAGCAAAAATATTTTTTTTCAGCTGCCAAGCAGTGGGGTTTGATTTTCTCTGCTACTGTAATGATATCTTGTAAGAAGGGTGAAGAATCATGTTTTCTAAAGATCAGAGATTCTGATGACAACTGCAGGTAGAAACACTGTACCTTGAATTCAGGTCTCACTAAGAAAGGGTGGGTTTTTTTCCCTCAGTATTTCTAAATGTTTTTCCTCTGCTTCTAATATATATATTCAAGTTTGACGAGAGCAACCTGCTTTAGCTGGACCTGCTTTGAGGTCCCTTCCAACCTGGGTTCTATGATTCTAAAGCCAGGGAAATGGATCGACTTCCATTTACACACACCAATGCAACAAATCCTGGAGACGACTGGCGCACAAGACATTTTTATATCTGAATTCTAGAAGATGCATTTGTGCCTTACTAAGATTTCTCATTAACATCACTTCATAAGGATATTGTAAGAGCTTTAAACTACTAGGAATTCAAGATGTTTGTAAAATATTTATATCGAAGGAGAGAACGTTAACTTAAGCAGAGCAGTTTGCTTTCAGAACCAAAATTTTTGCACTCTCACACCCTTCCGAGGGGGACTGCCCCATCTGAAGGGTTAGGTTTGGAAAGCATCTACATATGTGGTCTAATAGACTGAACTCTCTCCTTAAAATAACAACCTGGTCTACTGATCAGGATTGAGCAACTCAACTCTTAGGTTACACTTAGGGGCTGAACCCTTTCTATTCGATTTCCTGCTATGATGAAGCAGTTGCCCTTGTCTGATTTCTGAAGGGCTTTCTTTAGCTCAGTGAAAGCACTGATTATGTATAAAATTATCATCTATATTATTGTTTATAAAGTGGCAACATCTTCACATGTATTTACAGCAAACTCTCTCTATGGCTGTTCTGTTTCCTTCCACAAAATGAGTACCTTTACTCAAACGCTGCCTTTTGAAAAACATCAGAGGAATCGGTTATACACAAACTCATTTTAACTAGGTTTTCTTTGTAAAAGCCACAGGAGTGTTTATGCTCTACCAGCCCTCTTAGCAGGAGCTTACATTACAAACAGGAACCTCTGCCCTCACAGCACAAAGGAGTTGGCACAGAAGCATGTCAGTCTCCTACTGATCTCCCCTATCCCTCAGCCACCACTGGCACGGTTTTCCCATGGAGGAGAGCAAGGGAGGGCAGTCAGGGCTATTTCTAAAGCAGCTTTAATTCTCCATCAGCTTCCTGCCAAGAAATCTGCAAGGTCAACAAGGTACATTGTTAGGGAGTCACAATACTTGTTGCTTGGGGTTTAAGCTTTATTGCAGCTTGAGCTTTGTTAAACATTTAGAATACCCGAAGAAATCCACTGTAAGCACTGATAAGGGACATCTGCGCCATTCAGAATATTCCTCTAAATCCACTAATAATGGATCCAGTCATACCTTCAAGAGGCACGTCCTTGCACTTGCTAAGAGGTGCAGCTAATACAAGTCTTGGTGGTTTATTCTTCTTCTCAAAGAATTCCCTACCTTTCTAGTTCCAGATTATTATTTGCTTTGATTCTTGTGAAATTCTTACTTCATCACTTCTTTCATCTAGCAGCCTGGTACCAACCCTCCATACTCTGAGTCTTATCAGCCAAATTAGGGGATTCTTCCACTTTCAGTGAACTGTACATTAATTTAAATTTATAAATATATAATTGAGGCACTGCCTTCATCACGCTCTGGGAATCTTAGAAGCCAATAACTTCAGTATCTTCTTCAGCATCACTTAACATCTTTCTAGTCATCGTGGCTATAGCTATGCCATGATAACTTGGATGCATAAGGGCATCCATGGTCTCAGTGTCAAGAGCAAAACATTCAGCCTTCCATTGTATCGTATTATTTGTCTCTTCAGAAACTAAATGTCATACCTATCTAAATCAGTATTTTAATCTCAGTGGTATGCATGTACACAGTTTCAAATACAAGATCCGTAACGGCTTCCTTCAAATGCTTCCAGAGTATAGGATCTTTACTAGATTGGTATACAATCTTTACTGGATTTACTGCAAAATTAAACCACACCTCAAAGCTACTCTGCAAAATCTCCTAGCCTCTCCAACAAGCTATGGTAAATACTACAGATTTTCACTGATTTTCAGATTACATTTGGAGAAGGGACTGTTGTTCAGTGTGAATCCTACAGCACTGAGGTTCAGATTCACCACACTTAACCAAGGTACCAAAGGTAAATGAGCAATAACCATAAGCTTCAATAACCATCAGCTCCCTCTGTAATCATCAGAGACAGACACTTTCAGAAAGCAAATCAGATTTTCAAAGGAATGAATGGCTTTTGGAGAGTGCTTACCTCCTTTAAGTGAACAGAGAGGGAGCCTGAGACAACAGTGTTCTCAGTTTAGGTATGTCAGCCTAGTGCTAAAAGTTAGGTGGCTGAAAGGTCCAAGCTGTTTCTGACTATCAGATACCATCACACTAGATAAAAATAACATGGGTGCGCAAGTTTCTCTCTCAGAATCGAACACTGAACAGAATTAAGGGACCCAATGTAAGGGGACCTTACCTAATTGATCAACATCATTTGCACGTAACAGAGCTACGAACTGTACAAGAGCCACCAAGTGTTCATCCTAACCTCATTTAGAGATCCCGTATCCTTTCTAGAGCTCTTCGTAACAGTGCCCATGTATACAATCATTCTTAACTTCATTTCAACAGCTGCATCTGGATTCAAAAGCCCAACAGTAAAATGGCCCCTTATTCTTCCTTTAAAACCTTTGCCTGTAAGACTTGCATGTAAAACTAGTAATGACTTGCCCAAGTGTTTCCTCAGAATGTGCTGAACAAGATCAAATTTAGTTAATTGTAATAAAATCATTACAGGTTATAATGCCACTTGATGTTCATAGTAAAGTGAACTCATTAAGAAGAACAAGTGGTGGTGTGTATACTCCCTTGTAAGGGAAGAGAATTATTATTATAAGTCAGCCAAGCTTCATTAGCAAAACAGCAGCATTGGTGAGTCAGAGCAGCACTAGCAGACAGCAGGCTAGCCTATTTGATCCATTTTTAAATCCATTTCTATTAGCCCTCAACTACTATTTTCAACAGTACAATGTTTAAACTGCTTACCGTAACACAAAATCACCTTCCTCAATGTATAATTGAAGCATTCAATAAACAAAGTATTCTGGCAAGTAATGAAAAACAGGGCACTATATACAACAGTAAATATTTGACTGGCTCTTCAAAAGAAAATTGCGGCATTTCAATATTTACTTTCACTCAGAAGTGTTGATGATTTCCCTGCTGAGCAATAAAAAAGGAAAATTTAAAGTGCCTTCATAATCACTTGATCTTCTTTCCAAAAAATAATATTTGCCAAAATATTCTCTGTATTCCTCTTGTTTGTGAATTAGAAAATGTAAATTGCAAATACATTTGGAAGTGCTACTGTTTCAAAATAGCATCTCAAACTTTGATTCTCCTATCTGCTCTCTCCCCTAAAGCAAAGAGCAATTTCTCACTATGACAAGATGGATCTGGCATCCTCAAGCTATATCAGCATGAACTATCATCAGCACTTGCTGAGCATCTATCTCACATTACATACAGTTCCTAACACATTTATGCTACAATGGCAATTATAAGTGTAACTTTGGCTGCCTGTAGATGGTTATTTGATCCATAACAAAAATGAGTCCTCTTATTGTTTATTATCACTGGCATAAAATCCATCCTGTCTGAGTAGAAGACAGAAAACAGATATCTTATCTCGTCAACTATGTAGTCTCTTGAGAGTAAATCATCAGTTATACATGGTGATAAGGATGCCCCAAAACGTCACTTCAATTTTGATCGTTCAAAACATTCGGAATAAATCTCATCTAAAGCAGTAACAATAGCCTGCCTGCCCACACCTTTCTTCAGAATTAAATGTCTATTTAAAACAAGTAGGTATGATTCACAAAATAGAAAGTCACCTTATTTTCTGGCTCCCACCTAGCAGGCATACACCTGGTACCAGTTTATGAATCTTATCTGTATCTTCACCAGGCAAAATAATGGAATCAGGTAGTGTGCTGTTCCTAGGACTGGCAGGATGATATAATCTATTTTCTTTTAAAGATTCAATGTGACACTTATTTTTAAATACTTACTCTACGAATCAAGGGCCAAATCCTTAGCTATGCCTGAAAACAGCTCTTCAGTACTAACATTTTTCCACCCCAAACCGTGAGTTTTTCATGACAAAAAGTAAACAGAAAGGTCTGATTTTTCGTACGTTGACTACCTGAAGTCATACCAATAGGCTAAGCAAGCCTTCTAGGCTATCCTTAGAGTCAGTAGTGAGAAACAGGCATCTCCAGAGGGCAATTCATCCCATCCCAAAACAAATGTTATGATACAGAATTGCTGTTACCTCTCTGTTCACCACTGAATAAATTGGATACCTGCTTTCTTAGGTACCTAAAGATGAGAAAGCCCTCTCAGAGCCTGTCTTTGCCCAAGTAAAACACACCCATTAAAAGCAAACCAGAACCAGGCTTCATGTAGTAGTGGCTACAGCTAACCAGTAATCCCTGGCCTAATTGTAGGACAATGGCAACAGTGTTTTAGAGAAGAGCAAAGGATATGTTATGATTATTTAAAATTATGCTTCAGAGAATTACATTCTGGTATAAATAAAATGCTACATAGAAGTAACAGAATATTTTTTCTCTGTTACCAGAACACTCCTTAAGAAGCCTTTTTCAGAGAATGCATAGCTGAAAAACACTAGCCCATCACTCACCTGAGGAGACTGGATTTTATGGATAACGATGAAATGAGGAAAATGTTGTCAAGCTTAATTTTATATTTTCTGCTTTTGTCAGCTCGTGTGAGTAACTTCCATCCCCTTTTGCACAGCTCTTAATGTATTAAAAATAATGAATAAAGGAGACTAACGGGAGAAGTCAAATATGACAATATAATTAAATTACTCAGCATCCAGAAATCTCTTGCTTTTCAGATCTACAAGTTAAATATATGCCAATTCAATTTCCTTAAACACTTGACAGGACCTATTTTCTATGAGATTTCTTGCTAACAGGCTTTCAGTCACATTAAGTGCTCACAAAGTGCACAGAAGTTGTATTTTACTGCACAGTCCTAATTGAGCTGTCTGGGCTAAAGTAGCTGAATGTTACAGAAATGTTTATTATACAAGCCCACTTAGCCTCAAACTAGAAAAGAACATTCCTGTACATTTGAGTGTAATTTATCCTAGAAAAAAGAAAGCAAAAGGTCTTTTATCACGCTCTCATTTCAGTGAATTATGCTTAGAGAGTTCTTTCAAACTCAAAATCTGGTTTCACTCCAAACTGCGAAAGAGCAAAGTCTCAAATACCTTTCAGCTGGCTCTCATTACATTTGATGTCTCTTTCTGACCAAGAAGTATAACTTAATTCCTTGTAGTATTCAGTAGCTATCTCCTATTTTATAACTCATAAGTGTTCATAACTCAGCAGCACTCTATGAATGGGGAGATGATATATTTTTGTTTTCAGTAATCATCTTGTTGTGCATGTTTGCCTTTTTCCTATCATTTCATTTAGTACTTGTTTCTCCATTTCTTTTGAGCATCTATCATAAAATCATAGAATAATTTAAGTTGGAAAAGACCTTTTAGATCATCAAGTCCCAGCCAGTCTAAGTTAAAAGTCACGTTTAAAGACACATAAAATACAAAAGACGACAGATGTAAAAAATCTTAATACCTGCACATGAAATGCAACTGCGGCTGAAATGTCCCACACCCCCAAAATCCCTACCTATCCCATACACCTTCCTCATGGAGGTAAAGGATGGAAATCAACTTCTCTACAGCAGGAGACTAAATTCCAGCTCTGTGACAGACTAGGGATGTGTTGTGGCAACCAGTTCATTGGATAAAAGCTGTAGCAAAGCTATTTTAGTGGTAAAGCAAGATGACATCAACATAACACCTGGTATTGGCACTTGCCCAACAGGAGCCACTAGCTCACCTGACCCTCTCTTGAGCAGCTTCCCATACCTCTGCAGCATGGCTCCAAGAGCTCCCAACTGTGAGTACAGGGCAAAGTCACCTGATCTGACCCCACAACTTGGGCCAGAACACATCAGCAGAATCTATTCATTTGATCTGTGGGTCACACAGCTGCAACTGTGCTAGTGGCTCACCGACTCAGTACACGCCTTGGAGAAGAACAGCGATCTAAATGAGAACCTTAAATATTAGACTTGACCTGTTTTCCTTTATTTCTGAATATCTGTGTAGTTTCTTTAGACAAATAAATAAATAAATGAGGGAAAAAAATAACAACAACAACAACAACAAAAACCAAACCAATCCTAACACACAAAACCCACACATCAGCTTAGTGAGCCAGGCTACAGAAAACTTTGGTTTAAATCCAGTTTTTGCCTCAGTCTGGCCCCACTTACGCAAGCTTATTATAAAAAAAAAAACCAACAAAACAACCCAAGATACTCCAGCCCAAGAAGACAAAGGACAGAAGATTAATGAAGAGCAGAGACTGAAAAATGTGTTCATTTGTTTGTAACCAAGAAGTCCCCAAAATAAAGTAATATAAAAAACATTCTCTCAGTAGGCTCCCTTCCCAACATACAATCAGTGTAATTACAGGCAGGGATATTAGATCACAAGATGGAAAGCAGCTTGCACACAGGGCCATAAAAATAAAGTCTCTGCTCTCCTGTCAAATCTTCTTTTCCCCTTGTGTATTATCTCTGCTTTTCCAACTAATTCATTTTATTTTATTTCATTTACTTTTCTCAAGTGTCCTCTCATTATAATTCAGTGTCTACACTTGACCTATGCCATGACTGACTGATTTTTTTCCCCCCTTTATGTCCGTGCTTGGCAAGCATTTAATAGTAATTAAAGATTTCTCCAGTCTATTCAAAGGGTACACAGATAATCAACAGGCAGTGACTTTGATTGATAGTGACTGTCATGAAAACTGGAGAATGAAACCTTTGAGTAAATTTCCTTGAAGAAAAACTCTGTAGATAATATGTTCCAAACTACGACCTGAGATATATTTTTACCACTTGCCAGTGTTGCTTAGAAAGATGGTATAGACTACCAGAGACCGGCACAATGAAAAAGATTTGCTGCAGCCATCTGAATTGCTCAGTGATTTCATTTGCCCTGGGGTATCTCGTCTTCTTAATATTACTTTAGATTCCTTAGCCGTATGACATATCAACAGAAAATCAATAGCAATAAAACTACAGTGAAGCAACCTTCAACGCTGAGAAATTAAGTCAGAAAGTGAGTCTCATGGATTTCAAAATAATTATGAGACATGACAAAAAACAACACCAATGGTAAAAGGGCAAGAACAGGTAAAGGGTCTCAATTGGTCATCACTACAAAACATTATTTCTGTATACATGCACTAGATTTAGTGCCCATTATATGAGGTCTATAGTACCACAAAAGCTAACACATTGCCTTCCATGACAGCCTTAGCACCTGTGTTTCATCAAACAGCAGGAAGCCTTGTAAATCACCTAGAGAAGCAACAGCTGACCATACCGCATGCCTGTGAGAATCTTGCAAGTCCTATTTCAGCACGCTGATTAGGTTAATTTCATTTTCTATATTATTAAAGCTCACATAAACACTTTATAGTACACTTATCCTTTTTCCCTGATTACTGTTTTAGGATCAAGTTATCACTTTTGCTTCTTGTGCTAGCAGAGATGCATTATTTCTCATTTTTGAAGTAGTGCCAGCATGTCTTTGATAACAGTCTGGAACATTTACTAATTTAAAAGAAAAAGGAACGGCTAGAGAGTGATGTTATAGAAGACCCTAGGCACTTGTATTTGAGGATAGATAGATTGTTTATTTATATCAAAGTGACTGGAAACCTTCAAAAGCATTTGACTTGATACTGATAGTCTTTGGGTTTTCTTTTTCTTCACTTAAATGGCACCAAATATTTTTTCACATCAACGAAATTTACTTAGAGTTGTATACAAGCAGTAGATGATGAGTCAGCATCAAGGAGAGAAATCACACTGACACAACTAGACCTTTGTTTATATCAGCAGGGAACAGTGTCAAGAATGTTGATAATACGCAGATGAATGTGAAAAAGTAACTTCATCAACTACATCTCTAATTCCAGCCTGGATTTACAGTAATTCTGAGATTTGTTGTTGCCAGCAAATGAAGTGATTTTACGCAGGTTTAAAGAAGTTTCAAAAGGGTGAAAACATGAAAGAAGTCTGCTTCAAATATTAAGGGATGTGAGTTAATTCAGTGGATTTCAAAGTATTTGAAGTTAAAATCTACCGTTAATCCCACCTTTAAACAAATGAAAAACTGACCTCATGCAGAGGATACATGAATGGCCACTAGTAACAAAGAGAAAAGCTGCACCAAAATTCCTGGTGTGTTGAACACTTATTTCTGAGTTTTGTTTATTAATACATTACACAGCATGAATCTACATCTCTGACAAATTTGGTTGTTTTCTCCTTCCCTCTTTTGAAGGCAGGACAAGAATTACTTTACACGCTTTTGCCATGAGAGATCTCGCAGTGGAAGAGAGCTGGAAAAACTCTTTTTTGATAAAAGAAGGCAAGTTCAAAGAAATGTGACTATCCACGGGGAAAGGCAGACGTCACATGCAATTCATTCCACAATCTTCAGCCACCACTGCAGAAACTGCCTCCCTTAAAGGCAGTCTCTACCTTTACTAAACACCAGCAGTGTTCTTTATCCCAAAGGTTTAAGCGCTCAGTTATTCTGAATTCATGCCATGGAACCCACTAAAGATAAGAAACAAGACTTTTATTTCAATCAAAAACTCTGCAGAAAGGCACTAGAGAACAGAGTTCAATGCTTGTATTGCTGAAATCTGTTGCAATGTTTTTTAACCAGGTAGAATCCCTTAAATACTGAATATATATCCATATCCATATAGCACTGGTCTGGATCAGGTAAGGAGCAACAGAAAAAACCAAGAACATGGTTGAAAGCTCCTGCTACACGATAGCAAGCTATAGCCCAGATTTATTAACTGTAGCTATCATCTTCTGCCAAGGAGGTCACACCAAATCTGCAAATGTCCCAAAATACTGTCCTGTGCCCATCAGTATTACTTGATTCTTAGTTTCATCTACAGTTGATTTACATCCATGAATGTGCTTCATCCAACCCCCGGCAATCTTCATAGCAGTAGCATTTTTGCAGAAGGTAAAGTATAACTAAAAATACATAACATGCCTTCAATATGCAGATGTGAGTGCTTCACATTTTGGTAAATTACTTAAGTAGTCACAACCTAGTTCCTCAAACAGGCTAGAAAGCCATGAGACAGGGAAATTACCCAGGCTAAGCACCAGACCAGAACAGGGCTCTGCCATGAGCCACTATACTGGCCAGAAGCTACGGTTTCAGCCTTCACCTAAAGGCTACTCTTCCCAGCTGCAGACTGGGAATACAAGCATGTCTTCTTAAAGCATACCTCTCAGCAACACAGATTTGATCAGATTCTTCCTACTCACAGATACTGATGACAGCCACAATCAGTAGAGATTCAATACAAGTAGAAAAAACGTGAATGCACGTCTTATAAAAAACATACAAACGGGTTTCATCAGCTGGAGTACACCAACAGGAGGTCATTATCTGAGGAGTATCATGACAGAATTATAGCCTTAAGACCGTAATGAGAACAACTTGTAAAAAATGGTATAAAGATTGTCCATTCACATTTTGGTCTTGATTTCTAAAAATATTTTCAGTAAGTTTTTTATTTTCCTTTAAGATGGCTCCATATGTCACAGGACCAAGGTTTAGAATATTAATGTTTCAAAGTCTCTGAGAACTGCGAATAAATTGCAAAGAATTTTCAACCCTCATTTCAGCCTGTATTAGCAACCTGCCATTCTACTTGCGTAATTGATAAGCCATTCAATTTGCTTCTCAGCTTTCTGCTAAATTCTAGCTTCACGAAATTGTCATTCACAAGTGAAATAAATACCCATACAAAACAGAGAAGACCATAACTGATACAGCTTAACGTTGTCTTAGCTCACTATATTAGCTCTAACAGTCCTGCTAACCTCTAACAATCATTCTTTCTACAAAGTGTCGGATTCACTCACAGTGAGGAAACCAGGTACAGAAGAAATAAGAGTAGTCAAGCCCAAAGAATTAAGTAAATATGCAGTTATTATTTGCTACTACTATATAATAAGGAATATGAGCAGCTCAATGCAGTAAGGAGGTCTAATACAAAGGAAAAATAAAGTATATGATTCCATCAGTCATGAATTCAGCGATCATACAGACAGCTATATCCCTAGCTTAATCAGTTACTGATCAACTGAGAAGCAGTCACAGTGTATCTGCATGATTTTGGCCGGCTACACATGAAAACTGTTCGCTCAGACAACAAAGACATTTAGGTTTGCACTGGTATCATACAGAAAATGTGCAGGAAGCCAGTTAATATAGCTGAGCTGATGCAAAGTTAAATTAAATGTCTGAGTTCCTTCTCAATAAGGAACAAGGCATAAAACTAGGTCCACAAAGGAGAGCAAGAGCATTTAACAGCGTAAGAGCAGAAAAAACACCCATCTGACCTTACATAGCTAGCAGTGGAGATATTTTGTTTTGCAGGACACACAACATGTGTCATGGTTATAAACATGTTTACAAAATAAAGACTGTACCAATGGTCCTTTTACAAGCAACTAGCCTAGTCAGACGCTGTTATTTGAAGTCATGGCTGAAAGACTTGACTTAATCTGTTCACTATAAATTTATATATTGGCATCCTCTTGTTGATTTTAGGATGAAATTATTTAACAGTTATGGGGTGCATTTCAAATCAAAATTCTTCAATCACCTTCAACACTATTTTTCTTTACAGAAAACTAGCAATAAAGGACAGAACTGTTTACTTATTTTGAATCTAATTTTTAACACCCCTTTTTAAAAAAATGTCTGTTACATCTTTGGATTCTTGCTAGTCACTTAGAGATCTCTTTAAGAGTAAAAAGATTTCCCAAACATTCCATGTGCACCCAGGGCACCTGGCTTAGGGAACAGATCAGAGAGATGGCTTACTGCTGGAAAGAATTCTAGGTCCGTCTGATTAGCAAAGGGAAAAAGGAACACACAAAACCAAGACATTGTAGTGGTTTATATTCATCTGCTCAAATTAAATAATTATACTCACTTTTTATAAATATTTGGCCTATTAGTAAAGCCTAGTAGATTATTCCAGTTTCACTGGCACACATTGGGAGTTCAGGAAGCGAATATCTTACCCTCCTCCTTCAAAGAACTGACATGCTGCAAGGCAGATTGTAATACCAGCATTCAGATCAAATATTTTGTACTGTGTGTAGGCCCACAATAGCCAACAGGACCACTTACAAGATACAACTCATTTTGACAAGCAGATCCAATGACTGAAGAGCAGGAGCTGAAAATATGTTATTGAAGAGGGTTTTTTTTCTTTTTCTTTTCTTTTTTAACAGTAAAGGTAATTATCACTTGGGAGAACACTCAGTTGGTCCAATTGGTTTCCCATCACTGAATGTCTGAGTCAAAGTGTAGATTTCTTTCTAAAACATACATTTTAACTCAGAAATTTGTTATAATAAAAGAATTTAGGGTCAGAATCCTGTTACCTACGACCACGTCTTTGGTAAAATGTTGTCTGGGATTAACCTGAATCTTATTTCAAAGTGGTTTAAGCAAAAGCGGCGTGAAACACTGAGTATACAAGTTCTAGGTAATCTTAAACTTCACATGAGCTAAACTAAAAGGTTATTAAAAAAAACAGTTTTAAGGACTTCAGGAGAGGTCTTCCTGAAATGAACAACTTGGTTTAAATTCATCTTTCAGGATAAATCCATTTAATTTTTGTTTGTTTTTTTAAACACAGATTAACACTTTATTGTGAAGAAGACAGAATAATAAAAAGGTCCCTTTACAGACTTAAAATCTATGAGAATGTTACCATTCATCCCTATATCTGGGAACAAGCCACAGTCAATCAATGCAAAAAGCAGCTGTCAGCAATGGCTTTTAAGCAGTTCACCTGAACAATAAAGATTAAAATAGTCTAAAAAATCTAACATATTTTTCTAATGGCTTAATTATTTTAAAACATAGGGGTCTCCTTCTGCTCATGCTATAATATAGTTAGGTGTTTAGTATGATAGTTTTGCAATCACACTGCTATATTTAGAAACGGTATCAGTGGCACTTTTGACTCCTTTATTTGACAAAAAGTCACAGATGAAACTGTGGTTAGATAAAATAGCAAACCATTCAAGAACTCCTAGATAGAGAAAGAGTAGCAGACAGATACTACTTCAGTCATATCTGCCACGAAAGGGGCAATCTAGAACCACACCATCACTGTTGCTGCCACAGAGAATGGCAAGCCGAGAGAGCAGACAAATGATTCGACTGTACTGCAAGTTCTTTAACTCAGCAGGAAAGAAACACTGCCTTCCCAAAGCCTCTGCATGTGCTCAGCCTTTCCCTTATACATTAATCTCAGAAAGCTGTCCGGCTTCCTAAAGGGATGAGGAAAAGAACATTGCATCCCTACATTGCCAAGAATGAACTCTGCTTTCTGGCTGCCTTGCAGGCTGAAGCTCCAGCAAAAGATGTCACAGCTGTAGGGTGCAGAGCCTTTTTTTCTTACTCATACCTGTGCCAGCCCTGCTAGTACCGCTTCCACGCAGTTGATGGCTATGGCTGCTCCTCACTCTCGCCACTGAAGCCAAAGGAGGGAAACAAGACCTCAAAGCTTGTTCTCTCATGTTAGCCAGATGCAACCCTCCTTCCCTCTTCCAGTAACCGCTTCATACAAAGCTTTAGCGTGCATACTGTGTCACAGAGCCCAAATATCAAACTTCTCTTGAACATGACATCTCTTGATCCCCTGAAGCCTTTCACACCAGCTGGGATTTAGGAACACAGTTAAAAGTGGGAACAGAGAAATTTTTCCTTTACCGTCTCCATTGTGCCAGCAAATAAATGGCTCCATGCTCCAGGCCTTCTCTTTTAACCCACAAAGCCAGCTATGCATTTGCAAAAGGTTACATTATATTCTTTACCAAAAGAAATCCCATTTAGATCAATCTAAAATGAACTTCCCTGCATCAGACCGCTAACCTGTAGAACATTCTGGCTGCAGCTTTTATGGATTCTACCCAATAGTATTTTGACAAACAAGTTCAACATTGAAACCAACAGTTGCAATTTGGCAGCCAGGAGTTTTCTCTCTTTCATTTTAATAATCCTTCTGCCAGCACTCACTGTTCTTGTTATTCAAGGTAGAGCAGCCATAACTCATGTCGCTAGGGCATTATTGTATGTATACTTTAGAGTAAAGAGGGCTCTTAGGATGTCTAATATGATGTCCTTTGCAATCTGTTATTAGAGTATGAATCACCTTGCCACTTAATCATACCATTATGAATGCTGAAGCCATGAAAACCAAGAGGGATTGAAATGCGTATATTTCCAGATTAAGAAAAGCTATTTGAGAAATACAGGCAGACTAGCGAAGATAGGTTTTGAACTGCGTTGGATTGGTGCACAAAACTGAAAAAATTTTAATCAAAAGGGCTTTTTTTTGCCTTAGTTGCTTGTAATGATGCTGGAAAAGAAAGGGAAAGAACACGCAAACTTCCATCTCCTGCTAAAAATGGAGAGGTAAAAGAAGAATTCAGTGCATTTGGATGAAACCAAATATAATTAAAAAACAATAGATAAATACATCAAACCTCTATTTACCTGCATTGTCATTTTAAGCTAGAAGAGGCTGATGCATTTAGTCAGAGTCATCATCAGTACTGCACAGCGTCATTAATCTCTTGCTTGTTTATGCATTAGTGTTCATTTTACTTTCCTTGCATGTACTTTGCTGCCACCTCCAGGATACTGTAGCTATAAAACTGGAAGTTTAAAACCCCTGTAATCAACTGAAAGTTTACTTTGCTCTGAGGTGCAACATTTCAAACTGTAAGCATGGCTTTAGTTTCATTTTTAAAAATAATCAGCAAAATATGTTTGCACACCATTCACAAGCATGGGTGTCATGATGGCTTACAGATGCAAAAGCTGCAAGCTGCTTGTTAGAAAAGTAAAACGGTGCTTTAAAATAATAGCCTATTTAGCATCATACTAAATTACAGAGGAAACCCTATAAAAAGATATTTATGGCACACATTCATTCCAAAGAAGTTTTTTGTTATTGTTATTCCACTAATTCCAGGGGAAAAAAAAAAAAGAAAAAAAAAAAAAAGAAAGAGTAAAACACAGTTCTTAAATGGAAGTATTTTACAGGGTTGGGAGTTTTTATTTTCATTTTTTTTAAATGGTGTTAAGTCATTCCAGGCACACTGCTAGCCCCTTAGAAGCACGCAATAATCACAGTGAAAAAAAGGTTCAAAATCCTCTAGAATGAGAAGGTAGTAATGGTATCTTTCTTCCTCCTTTATTAATCAGAGGATCAAGTTCAGTGGATGGAATATCAGGTATCATTAAGGAATCCATTTTAACAAAACTGTAATGAGGTGTTACATCTCAGAGTGCACAGCTGTACACAATGGACTATAGAAAATTTGTCCTAAAATTAAGACTAACGTTAGACTAGAGCAAAAATTTTTAAGATGCTATACAATTAGTAATTTCTACTTAATATAAGCCACGCACAACAGTAAATTTTTTCCCTCATACATAAATATTTTCATCCCTCTCACCTTTTCTGTTACCTTCCTTTGGATAGTTCCTGACATTATACCAACGTATTAATTCTGTACCGTACTTCACTCTCTTAACTGCATACCATGCACATTCCCTTGGTCACAATTCCAAAGCTACACTCACACTGATAATACAGTGCTAAAAGTTCTTTACCTTTCTATCTGAACATAAAGCCATTTCCCAAACATACCACTTGCCTTTTCTACATTCACTTTCAATGGCCCCTTGTTTGCCTAACCACCTTTTGAGCGGTTCACACAATACTGTAGCCTTCATTAGCTAAATGAATTTGACCTGTGCCAAGCCAGTGTCCTAACTGGCTATGACATAATGCTTATTAAATTCTGATATGTCTCATTATCATCTTTTTAAAAGGAGTCAGAACTTGCTAAGACTAACAGTATGTTCTGATTATAGACATACTATATACTTTGGTTTGGTATTTCCAAAACCATAAGATCTTGAAGTCATAATTTATAACAGTGAAGGAAAACTCACCAAGGAGACACTACCAGAATTAGTTTTTATTAAAAAATAAGATTTAGTGAAAACTAGGTCATACCCTACTAGGACTCTCATTTTTATTATGAATCTTCCTATATCAAAAGTATAGGATGCAGCCTAGTTCCATTGTCTAGAATCTACACTCCAGATTTTTCAGTCCCTGATTAATGGTAACAACAGGAAAACGAACGTATCGCATACCATGGCAGAAATGGTCTGTACCACTGGATTAGGCAATGCCACACTCTCTCTCTCTGTAGAAAAGACCAGCATAGGTACTATATATCACAGAAGCCACAAAACAAGTTTAGTGACATTTAAGCAAGGTCTTTAATCTGTTGGACTTTTGCAGAGTTTGTCTTGCTGGCAAGCATTGCTGTATAAATCCTGCTTTTCCCTGGCTTTTATAGACGGCAAGCTACAATGCAAACACACACAAACATCTTTCCATGTTCTAGCTGAAATGTTTTGCCAAAAATCATTCAAAATTATGTATACCGGGTAAGTTATTTGGCTCTATTTTTATTTTTATTCTTGCAGTTATTTAAATAAAGACAGGTTGGTAAAGATGAGGTGTGTGTTCACTGGGTTCTTCTAAAGTCGCTTGGCAATAATCTTGCCAGAAAAAGTGGAAAGCATAATAATGTGACTTTCATTGATTTCCTGCACTAAGATCATTACACTTGTCTCACGGCCATAAAAATGCATAGAATAGGTACTCACTGTGTTTACAATAATGCTGAACTATACTTACCTTTTGGAATTCAACAGGCTCAATTACTTTTCCTCTATTTTAGATGGAATTCACTTGATTTCCAATCTCAACAGAACCTGAAGTAGCTCTTAATTTGTACACAGTAAATGTAATATTTCTTTATAGTTGAAGGGAGTAATTTGAGAGAAAAGGCAAACATGTCAGTGGAATTTTTGTATGTAACCTCATAAAATGCAGCCTGAAATCCAGAAAAAAAGAGTCAATATTTCAGAACTACTAAAGAAATTATACCAAAATAAAAGCATTGCACTCAGAGTAAGGACTTAGCTGAATGGAATATTCATCCACATTAGTCTGGACTGGAACAGTCAACTACTCTGGGACTTTGGACTAAGATGATAATTTCCTGAAAATCCCTTTGACACAGACCCTCTTTTTGGCGTTACTCATCCTTAAGAACTAAAATATAACATGAATATGTTCAAAAGAGAAATCTGTGGTAATTCACAGCATATCAGCACCTCATCAACACGGTGTATTTGTGGTTACTATTTGGACAAGGGTATAAGTATCTGCTAAAAGAAATTCAATCACTCAAGCAGTAATAAGGATATTTTTGATTGTTTTCCTCTTTTTTTTTGGTTTTCTTTTTTTTTGCTTTTTAAATGCTCTGTAAATCCTACAATATGCATTAAAAATGTCTGTAACCCAAGGAAAGCTAGAAATTAAAATGAAAATTGTAAATAAACTGAGAATTCCTGAGAAGAGGTAATTTTCTGTTACTGCCATCAACGTCTTTCTTATATAGAACAGAAATGAAAGGCTCATACAGCCTGTCTGAAATTAAGTTTTAAAACATGTTTCTAGAACACATTACTGTTACAGGTTTTTTCTCGCTATTGTTAACTTGGCATAGTTCTATGTAAACATAATCCCAGCTAGATGTTCATCACATACAGACTTCTGCTGTCAATATTCAGTATGGTTCTTCACCAGAAGCCATCAATATGACCTACACACTGTATTTTCTAACTGACAGGTCAAGCATCAGCTGCATGCTGTTTATTTGTTAGCTTCATTGATTTAAATGCTTTCTTATGCTTTCATTTTCACATCCAGGAGGGGGATGACATTAGCAGAGGCCTCACAACACAGATGCAATGAACTACTCAGAGAGAACACGCCATGAGATGAGTGTCCATAACTTGAAGAGCAAGAGAAAATTATAAATACTGTAAGTATATCAAGCTGCTTTTGCCATCTTGATTAAAGGGTAACAAGCTTTCAGGCATACATGTCCCTAACAGAGTTTTTACACCCCACTTACCATGCAGAATCATCAATGACTTTTTTTTTTTTTTTTTGCTAAGCACTGTCTCAATTTTTAAAATACAAAAAAGCAAACTTCTTTTTATAGTTTACACTGCTTGTTGTGACAGCTGATATAGACAGGAGAAAGAGTTCAAGTCTGCAGTGTGGAGAATGAATCACAATTTCTGACACCTTTAAACCAGACAGAATTAAGCCTCTTCATCACATGAGGTTGAGTGGGAACAGTATTCATGCTAAAAGGAGGATTTAATGCTCCCGGTAGCCTTGCTTTATAAATAGACTTCATGAGATTACAACAACTACAAAAAACCCCAAGCAGGTGTAATTTATAATTTCACCCACCAGCAAAGGGGTTAGATTCTCTACATTCTTTCAACATAGGCAGAAAATTCATTACATCCAAGAACATGGGAAAAAAGCCTCATCAAGACAAGCCACAAAGGAAAAAATTAAATTAGAGATCACTGTGGGCATAGTGCAACTCCTATTTTGGGCTAAATCTTATTGAGATGAGAGTCTCAAGACAGTCCCATTTAAACTAATTTAGCATAAAATACCATTCAATATAATGGTGAAAATGCCTAGTCTCAACTGTCTCCTGCAATTTACTTTTAATCTATAACGTTCCCTACCTTCTGTACAATTTCATGGCAGAAAAATAATACTTATAAAGGCTACTTTATAAGTATTGGGTTTGGTTACAGACCATTAGTTGTAAAGACATTGAAGCACCCTAGCGCTTCTATTCAAATGTAAATATTTGGAAGTTCTAACATCTTACTATTCAAAGCAGAACAAGCTATTTGTTTACCACGTTTTCTTTATTCAGAACACTTTGAATTATATTTACAGTCAACACTTTATTTTTTCACGGAAACTTTTTTTTCCTTACTTCAATAATCATCGTCTTTCAAATGTCGCTATCACTATTGCTACTAAATACCATGGCATCTTTTTCAGAAATTATAACAAATGCCGGAAAAAGGTAAAATATTTCAATTACAAAAGCACATTGTAAATAATAAATCGGGCAGTTCATAAGTGCTGTGCCTCAGGAGGAGCGGAAAGCAGGATCTTTGAAGTAAGTATAATTATTTCCTTGCTACCTTTTATCTCAAGACCCTGATCAGTAATAGGTTAGTTACTCCAAATTCCCACCCCCTCCCCATGCCCACCCTCCCCAATATGAGTTAGATAGGCCGGCACAGCAAAGGCTAAAATATAGGTGCTGTCCATTCCCCATTTCTCCCAACTCACCTCATTCAAGCAGAAGCAACAGACAGAACAGACAGCAGGAAAAGGGCAGCAGAGAAAAATAATCATGCAGAAGACTGCACTGAAGATCACTTACCCACTTACTCCCAGGCATTCTGGCCCTTAGCAACCATGGAAGTCAATGCTGAATATTCCAGTAAGATTGTACTGTTTGAGTAAACAATTGTGTATAACCTTTACTTTAGCTGATAGAAAATGATGCAGTATTCCATTATCTACACTGACAAGTGATTTATTGGTATACTTTTTATTCCTCAAAACTGTTTTAGGTATTACACTTCTCCACAACTGTACTGAATGTCTAACTCTCTGTGCAATTCTATGTCTGAACAGCAGTGCCAGAGAATCTTAATTGTTAAACATACATTAGAGTAGTCCATTTTTTTCCCCAATACCTGCTTCCTTAGGAATATGTTTACAGCTACTTTATTACAATGCTTGAAGGCTGACCTCAGTCCTGAAATTTGTTTTTCTTAGCAGATGTTTTACTTGTCTCATCCTCTCTCCAAGATTAGACACAATCAAATGAGACAGGAATACTTCTCTATCAATAATTTGTTTCGCTACCACGCAGCTTAGCATATTTTACGCCAAAGCATTTCAGATGGCCTCTAGGTTGCTAGCTAGATGAGTACAAGTAACCAGCTTTAGAGATCCAAGATCATTCCAACCTATTGCCCACTCATTTTTGAAAGGACTAACGAGGCTGCATTTTACAAAAGTTATCAGCAATTCTCCCATAATATTCCAGAAAGTGTAAAGACTTGCACAGAAATAACTAGTGAAGGGGCAAATGCTTTAAATCTGCAATGTAAATATTAAATATGATTAATGCACTGGACAAGCTGCCCTGCCTAGAATCATTCTGTTCTCACAGATACTGCAGACATCTTTTCTACCTTAACTAAAATTAAATGATCTGATACATAATAAAAAAGAAATTTATTACAAGGCAGAATTCAAGAACTGAACTGCTTTCATTAGAAGTTTCAAATATTAACAAGAGAAAAAAAATTGAAAATGCAAATTAATGTAAATTGTTTTCCCTCAAAAGCTATTTAGAATATATACAAAAGATCTAAGTATTTGTGCTTCATATTCACATCTAGGTAGTCACGAATGGAATATAAATGGCCTGAGCACCAGCCTCTCAGGAAATCAGCTACTACTGACTCGGAGTATAAATACTAAAATTCAAAATTTACTGTTTTAACAGTACTTATAGACAATATCCTCAAGCTTCCAGTAGTAACCTGAAGTGCAAAGTTACCAAAGTCACTTCTGTAGTATTTAAGAACCTCCTTCTTTGGTACTACTTGCATGACTATTAGCACAGTTGCCTCTTCAGAAAAGACATGTCTAAGTAATGCTGCTCAATGCCAACTATTAAAAAGGGTAATCCTAAACATAATTGCTGGATTAATGCAGTGTCTCTTTCATTGCATTTAATATACATGTCCTGGTTTATGTTCAGATTTGCCTGTACCTGTTCGATCACAATACTTCTCACTCTGTAAGATCATTTGTAGGGACTTTATTCGACTTCCCTAACAGGCAGCATGCTCTCCTTTTGTCAACTCTGAGCTCAGGCTATTCTCAGTCTGGAAAAAACTCTAGTGTAGGTAAATGGTGCAGTGTCTGGAGAGAAAAAAAAAAAAAAAAAAAAAGGAGGAAAAAAAAAATGTCCACCAAAGCCCCATTACCATCATTGTTACCCCTTATGCCCCTGTCTTCTAAGTCTTTTCTGTTTCCTTCCCTCTTACTTCAGGGGAAAGTAACGGACATTTGACGACATCCTTTTGCAGTCCCGCCTCCTGTGCGTGAGCCATCAAAGTCAGGTTGCTCCCAGAAACCGGAACACACAGTAAACAATACCCTGCTTTCAGAGTCAAAACTCCCTCTTGAGCTCTAGGGCAGAGTATCTGCCCACTACCTCTTGCAGGTATCTCATTCAAAAAAGTATTAAAGCTGGAGATGTATGAGGGGGGAAACACTGGGGATTTTTAGAGAATGCCAGGTTACACCGAAAAGTTAAGTAACCTTATATTTACATAAATAAAGCACAATTCCCTTTTCACTGCATTATATACCTTAAAAAAGGTAACGTCAGAAGAATTTTTAAAGGCAAATTTTGGTATTTTAGAATACTTCAGTTATTGAGGGATGCTGTTAAAGGAAACTGAAGTTTCATTTTATTTAAGTAAGCTTTCAAACATTTCTGAAAAGCAAATAAACCTATAAAGAAAAGTGAAGCTTTCAAATCTCCAGTCCACCAAAAATACCAAAACGTCATGCAACTCTGGGAAACAAGCTCTCCATAAACTAAAAATCCCATTTCTTGCTTGGCTTTGCTCAATGATTCCATATGAACTCCGTTTTTCTGCATTGCCAGAGTTAGCTAGTGTTCCAACTCCTGAGCATTACCTGACTGCACCTAGAGGTCTCTATTTCTTCTTACAGACCCAGACTAAAACCTGTGGAACATTCCAACAGAGCTTCTGAACCAGCGTTCACCTTGGCCTGATAATCCACATGACTGCATCACACGACTTTCGTGAAGACTCTTCTGTGTGAACAGATTACTAAATTCCTAAGCCCTATTCTCTGTCCACTCAGTTTAACCAAGGAGTTTTCCAAGTCTGTCCCTCTCTTTCTGGATCTGGGAATACGCATATCCACAAACATACCGCCTACAGAAAAACAACATGGCACAAGCTTCTCCTTTCTGTTATAATGAATCTGCTCTGCCTTAGAGAAGAACCAGCAAAGTACCTGAGTTCTTGTGAATTTTTCATTAAACAAGCTATGTAGCCTTTGTTTTTTGTGATTTTTGATTTTTGTGATTCTTTCTAGAATCTAATTACAGCCAGCTTGTTCACATAGCCTTCAGAAAATTCAAGGTATAAGACAAGTCACATAATTTTCTTTAAAGATAAAATATGAGAAGGAATAATTAATTAACTAGAATAAATAGCTCAAAAAGTTTTGATTTCATGTTCTAAAATGTTCTATTATTTTTTAAACAAAATGTATATTCAGCGTGATTAATTTTCAAAGAAGGGGCATGATCTAAATTTGTTGATGGTACAGTGATAGTTACGTATGAACCAGCTTTCAGCCAGAAAATAGTTATAGGTGCATTTATACTTAAAAGCAATGCAGCAGATTACTTTTGGGCAATCATCCTCACAAGTTTCACAAAACTACCTCATACATTGTTTCAAACTTAGTGGGAAGCTCATGAGAACTCAACTTTTCTGTGTTCTAATCTAATAGAAGGCAAAGATATGAAATTCAGAGACAGCTTGATGATACCCAAGGTGCCCCTAAGGAAAAGCAAGTTGTTTTGTTGCTTAGGTCCACAGCAGCATGCCAAACAGTGTTTATGAACTTGGATACCCTTCTTAAAATTGCAGGTTTGCAGTTAATGAGCCATTGATACACACACTTCAGAGATGCATAAAATTAGGAATGAGGTAGCTTGCTGATCTAATAAACTTTTCATTAGAACTTTTTCAGGTATCATTTTTACCAAAGTCATAACGAAACCAAGACCTAGGGAAGGCCCATTGATTTCAAGGAACAGTCCCACTCCGTTCCATAGTGACCCCCTGACTTTAGCAGGAAAATTGATGCTACCAAAGCATGAATTCATACTCCGCACTCAACAACAGCCTGAGCAGGCATTGAGATAGAATCACTGCTTCACCCTCTGCAGCCAGGGTTACAGCACGTTCCCCAGGAACACAAGGGAATTGGCAATAAAGTTGCTCTTTATACAAAAGACAGGTGCAGTAAAACACTGACCTTGGATTACTAGATATTTGCAAGGATATTATGCTGGCATTTTTCATGAGCACTAAATTCAGTGAAATGGAATGGGGTTTATTAGAGTAATTGGCAATTATTAAATTAGCAGTGAAATGATGATAGTACCTGAGAGTCTTAACTTCAAGACCCTATCTAAGCAGCAATAGTTTAACTAGAATATAGTTTAGTGCACACTTGCAAGCAAAATATGTTTACTGATAATCAAGTAAGCCCAAAGCTTTATTTTCTTATCAAATATACTTGCAGGACTTCCTGGGAACTGACAACTTCAACGCTATTTCAAAGTGCTATAAATAGGTTGCACTACACCAGTTGAAAATAAAACCTGAGTGATACCCTGTAATAGCTGTCGATATTGATGGGATATTTATGCAAGAAAAAATAATCAATGGACTTAAATGGCCACTCACTGTTGTGCCAGAAAAGCAAGATTCTCTCTCCCATACGCCTCCACTTTTTAAAGCAAGAAAGAGGACATTATGTAGAGGAGCACTAAGATGAAAATTAAGTCTTTTGGTGAATTAAAACTTAAAGACAACTAAACACTGCTTCCAACAAATACCCTTTTTGATCTATTTCACCAGCACAGGCGAAACTGCTTGATGGAACAAACCTACCAAGCAACTACTGAGTTGGTCTACGAGTTTAAAATGTACCGTTTTATTTTCTCACTTGAGAATGACCAACACTGAATCAAATTCCTTGATTTTGAGTAATTATAAAAACATTCCATTCCTTTGTAAAAGAATCATCATTATTTATCATGACCCAATGAATACAGTAAATCACTAAGAACAATGTCATCTATTTTCTTCTGATATTTCTGGGAAATAAGCAAGAAATGTACATCCCTACTAAGGGAGATGTCTCATATCAAAGTACATGCAACAGCTCTGCACACCTGAAAACTCAGAAGACGACAAATGAATTCTGAGAGGTTTGGAAGCCTATGAAGTCTTGACTCTATTTTAGTACCTTCTGTGCTACTCAGGTTCAACTCATTTAAATAACTCAACAGCTTAAAGCTTAAACTTTTTAAGAAAGGACATGTAGTAAGAAAAGACGTATTAAAAGTAAAAGCCATATTCAGATGTAGCCACGTTAAAAAAATAGAAAAATTGTAATGAGCCCTATGCTTAGGAGAGAGCATTGTGCAGTTAATGTAAGTAATGAACCTTTCATGTGAAATGATGTAGTGTCACAACTCATTTGCATCCCACTTAAAGTGTAATTAAGTTTCCCTGACAGCATGGCTTATGGCTGAAAGAACAGACCTGGCTGCTAAATTAATCCAGAATCCCTCTAGTTAATAACACTCTGAAAAGAAAACTTAACACACTTTCATTTAAAGTTCCTAAACTTACATTTAAAGTGGCACTATAAGGAATTTCAGAGAATGTTTTTAAAGACTCCAAGCCATACTCAACTGTATAGCTGACCTGAAGATAGGTGTATGCAATCCAAGATAAGGTTTGACTCAAATGATAGTATGCAACATAACGCAGCAACATGTCTAAACATGCTTCCATTTTTTGTTACCATTGGAAAACTGACATATGCATTGCAGGAACTCCATCACCAGGGGAATGTTCTCAACTGCAGAGAGAGGTAAAAGGTCACAGTGAAAAGGTGCTCCTAACTACAGGAAAACAGATGATCATCAGCTGGTTCGATACTTGTAATGATACCAATGTCTGCTTTTTCGATAGAACAATAACATCCAGCAATGCTCAGTAATTGGCAACAGTTGATTTGTTTTTAATTGAAAGAAGCCCTATTATTAACCATTCTTTTCAGCTACCTATAAAATCCATGCTTTAAAAAGGAGTTACTGAAAACATTATAGGATTGTCTGCATAAAGCAATGAGGCTTTTATTTTTTGAGGTAACATTTTGTTTTATGAATCAAGTTTATTCTTTACTGAGTTTCATCTTAAAGGTTCCATTTAGAGCAAAGAAAGGTGAAAGACTCCAGAATACATGAATCTTGTAAAATCCACAGAGATCTAAGAAAAGTTAACTCATTACCATGAGACGAATTTATGGACTATCTAGAATAAACTGTTCATAAACACTGTCATTTTATTTACCATTATATTCCTGTATGTACATTACAACTAGTGAGGAACCTACACAGTCTCTCCATTATTCTGAAAATCTCATTAGAAAAAATTCCATTTCTGCTACTGGAAAGAATCCAATTTTAGCAGCTCCGCAAGATCATTCCCAAGAGTCACTCTGAAATACATTACACGAAAAATCTGCAAAGTCAGAATCTGGATCCAAAAGGAACAGGTACACAGCAGCTATAATTAAACTGCAGCTGTTACAAAGAGCTTATTCCTTCCCTACAAGAGGATTAGTTATAACAGCTTTTGTGACTATCAAGTATGACTAACTCAAAACCAAAAATCATGTTTTGCAAAATGTTTTGATGTTCTGGAAAACAATTTTACTCTACAGCTGAAGAAAATGTAAGCTGGTAGCAGCTTTTTTTTATATAAATAAATGTTCCAACTAGTCACAAAAAACATGGTTTTACGGTTGGTAGTATCATAACGCAAATCAACCAAGTCTCTCTGAACTGCAGAGATTAAGCTATAGCTTTATAATATGAGTGCCATCACTACTTAGAAAACTGGTCAAAATTATTTCAAATGTTGTCTCTTAAGGGGATGGATTTGGAAAGCACAACAAAGAGAACTTTAAAGCACCAGTTATCCCTCCACAATATCATTTATAACAATGTATTTCTTAGGTTTTGTATTGGTTAAGTGTATTATAGATTATAAACTTGCTCATTTGCCTGAATGTGGCTTTCAGCATAAAACAACACAGTTTTAGAGACCCAGACCAGATGTTTGTTTTCAAGGGGTTTTAGCCATTACTTGACAGTAGGAACTGATATATCTATATCCATAATAGTAAGGCAGTTGGTTCCGAGATCTCTCCAAGATTCCATTTTTGACTTAATGTTTGGAAATACACCAAATAGTAGCTAATGGAGAAAATAAGGAGCAGAAAAACAGTATGCAAGTAAATGTTACGCATTCCACTAATAATTTACACTTAAAAATTAAATTACCTTAGATGCAATAAAACTAGAATTCATAGTCTATGGCTTTCATATGGAGCCACTTGCAAGTCTAACATGTTACTCAAGTCCACATATGTATCTCATCACACACAACTGTGTCTTGGCCACACATTTCAGGGCAGCAAAATTCAATTTTGCTTTAAATGCAGTGAGGTTTTCAGTTGCTTTTTCAAGTAATTAACAAGAGTTTATTGCCATTAACTGAATTAGTATTGTATAATAGCAATTTTATTGTAATACTGTATAATATTAAGAATACAAATGCTATTATATTCCCACCAATTAGGTAGGTAGATAGCAAAACACTAAAGTTTTTAAAGTGGCAAATAAATATGCTTTTTTGGCAGCGACAGAGCAATTTCCAACTTTGCTGCAATAGTGAACAGAAAAAAATGCCCTAACCGAGGTAACCAGAGACCACCCAGGGTCCTTAAGGCCACCAGAAAATTCCGAGGTACTACAGAAACACCAAGCCTGAAATGAAGGAAAAGCTTCCACAGTAGTTTTTTTCTCTAACATCCTGCTTCAGTTCTGAAATCAGGGCCGCTGGAGCCTACCATGAGCCCTGGAGCTTTGAAATCAATGTGTTACCACATGGAAGGAATATAGCTGAATATATTCTCTGCAACTTGTTTGCATATAGCTGCTACATTTCATCTAGAACATTCATTCTCTGTAATTGTATGCAAATTAGCAACTTACATAGGATGCTCCATATTCTCATTAGCTGAAAAGTCTCATTGCAGATGACAGTCCAGATGACATCCCATTCTGGATTTAATCCAAAACCCTTTAAAGGCAAAGGGAAAAGACCTATTTCCAGACTTCAGTGGCCTCAGAGCCCAATCTTGCTTTACAGGCAAAAAAAAAAAAAAAGTGTTCATACTCACAAATCAGGCTCCTGACCCAGTTCAATCTCTTCTTCAAGTATTGGATAATATACTCATATATTCTTCCAATTATATATCCATGGATAACATGGAATTCATTATTCTCAGGTGGCAAATACTTTCAACAAATAAATGATGCACCATACCAACTGCTCCAGCTTATATCCACTTTTTAGAGCAGACCAATCCCTTTGCAGGGCATTTAAAATCAAGTCACTGAAATGTCAACCTCATTGGTGATGTGATATTGGCAAAGTACTTTGAACTAAAGCATTTTCAAATACTCAAAAATATTTTTTTATCTGCATTGATCAGACAAGGATCTCCAAGTTTCTCTACTATTTCATGATTATTCAACTGATTCTCCAACAAAAGTTTCAACATATAAACTTAAAAAATGCAGAAGATAACGTTCAATAATTCTTTTCCATAGGAAATCACTGCAAGCTTTAAAATGCGCATTGAAATATAGACAGATTTTGATTACTTAGCGGTTTTTAATAGTATTCTTTCTTTAAACTACCATACTAATAGTATTCTTAGAGATATGTAAGATTTTAGTTGAAGAGATCAAACTCCACTAAATTAAATGAGTAGTTATTTCTGCTGGATGCAACAGATTGTTCGGAACATCTTCCAGATTAGGGCCATTCCTATATGCCTCCTCCTCCTCTCGCATTTGTGATTGCACATGCAGGAACTTTTCTCATGCTTTGTATTAAAAAAGGTGTGGCAACTTCAATAATTCCTTAACTGAGAGAATTATCATTAAAGTAATTTTTAGCTGTCTTAATACAACTGGGCAATGGAAAATGAAACAGCAGTTCAGACTACACCTCCGGCTCAATCACCATAGGCTGAAAAGTTTAGAACACAGTAAGAATCACCTTTTGACAGAAACAGATTTACAAGTGCTATTAAATGGAGTACCATACTATCATACAAGTTACAGTGAAATTAATTTCTAAACAGTTCTGTTACTTGTATGTACCAGTAGCAAGTACCTCATAAAGTCTACATGTAAAGTGGAGAGTGTAGAGTGCAAAGAGTGCAGGCCTTCTATCAAAGTGCTCAGTGGTGCCATCAGTTTTTCCATTTTTAATTTAAATTTGAAATTTTCTATTTGAAAACAATTTTTCAATTCAGCACTGATGTAAGGTTATAACTTAGTTTATATGTATTAATCTTATAAACCAGTGTATACCGACATTTTGGATTAAGACAGCAACGTCCAAACCACTACCACAGTGAAAAATAACTGCTTCTCAGTGTTAAATTCACTCTTACTGTGGACAGTACCAATAAAGGTACAACCTTTTCCCTCTACAGCTTTTTCAAAGATTCATTAAAATAAAAGGAAAATCATGAAGTTGTCCAACCATGCTAATTACAGACAAATATAAAAAATTAAGATAAATCAGAAAAATTACTCTTTTTCTTTAGCCTTGGTTACTGTGTGATTAGGTATTACCATACCTGCAACGGCATAGGTGCTACCCATTAGGACAGAAAGTAATGGATGACAAAGGATATTTATGTGCATTTAAGAATAGCAGGCTCCAATTTTATTTACGTTGTATGCTTGCACAGACACAAGATACTGCAGATATGCATGAGTACCTCCACATAATCTATGGTTGAGGGATATTGAAAAAAGCTTTAGATGAATTCAAACACCAAATTGGAAAAGATAAAGACCATCTGAAGAAGTCCAGAAGTATACTTCTCCCCTCTCACAGATTTTTGTCCCCACTTGCTTCACTATACGTCCTGCAGAGAGTAGGTTCTTGGACAAAGCAAGTTTACTTATTGTCAGAAACTTTACTTCTGAGGACTGTTCTTCTGCCACAATACTGTATTTGACTATCAGTTGTGGCTGCATATCTTGTATTCCTAAATTGTGACAATTTAAAAAACAAAAAACAAAAAAAACACCAAAAAAAAAAAGCCACCAAAAAACAGGCCCTTCCATTTCCAAGAAAAACAAAATATCAAAGTCAGCCTAACCAGTGTTTTCAGAAAAATTCTGGTTTGGTCCTGACAAGATGACTGGATATACTACAGCATAAACTCCAATCCCCACTGGTAATTTAGTCCATCATGGAGGGAACTCTTGCTTATCTTCCAAATCAGAACAAAATGGCTAAGTAAGCCTCAGACAAGCCTGAGATGACAAAATGGTAACTAATTCACCTGCCCAAGTGAAGACAAAACCTTTTGTTAGATTGCAAAAGACAGCATCAGGTTAGTAACTCACCTTCAGATAGCCACCACGCCAAATCCTTACCTCAATACAAATACACTGCCTCTGCTGTTAACAGCAGTGGTATTTAAAAAAAAAAAAAAAATCAAACAAAAACAAAACAAAAAAAATCCACAAAAAACCAAAAACAACCAACCAAACCCACGAAAGGAGCAACTGCTGCTTAAGTACAAGAAACATTTTGATCACACAGGGTGAAAACCTATGAGTTTTGTCATTTAATTCAAGAGGAGCTAGATTACAACCTTAAAAGTATAATGAAAGACTGTGATAAACTTAAGTTTCTGCAGGCTTGATGACACACTAACCATTCTCACAACTTCTGCCTGAAATTAATACTCTTCATTAAAGTATACAAACATTCTAAAAGCTGCCTGCCAAAGTTTTCACACATTACAGAAATCCTATTATTCTAAAAACACTAACTTAAGCATGCAGTTAACTGAAAGGGTGAGCTATTGAAAAAACGCGTTTGTCTTCTAAACGATATGTTAAAGTGAAGCTGGACTTTTTGATAATTAATAGGGAAAAAACAGCTTTAGTCTTCATAGAATGTCCATAAATCTTAAGTATAAACTTGAATATAAAGAGATGTTCACAGAACAGTTTTTTGATTAACTGGATAACCTGAGCCAACTTACAAGGGATACAAAGGTATCTTGTCATTACTCAAAGTGCATTATTTCACCGATTTATTTTAGGACATTAAAATAAATGAAGTAAAATATACAGGTTTTAGTAACCAAAAGGAAAAAAGAATAAAGAAGATGGTAAAAAGAGCAATGATTGTCAATTTACAAACCTCTGTGTAAATGAAAAACTGGGAAAAACATTAGAAGATATTAGAGAAATTGATTTTACCATGATGGTTCCCATCTATTTTTACATCATTAAAAAAAATTACTTGTATTTAACCTTAAAGATAATACACTTTAAATGGAAACCTATTAAGCAAAATAGTTTGCAAGCTGTTAATTTATTATTAAAAATCAGAAATATTTTACATACTCCTGGATCTTATGCTATATTGATCTTGAACAAAGTTACTCTTAAAAAAAGCTTGAATAACTCCTTTTCCACTTGAAACAGAGAACCATGCATAAGTAAGCGTTTCTTAAGACTCAGTCTTCTTTTGTCTAGTGTTATTATATACAAAAGTAATTCAGAAAAAATATTTCTATATCCTAGCCTTAGAAAAATCCTCAAGTCTTATTAGGCACCTAAACTGACTAACCAAATCTGTTTTAAAAGTGACCTACCAAGGAAAATATTTTAGACCTAATTCTCTTATTCTGGAAATACTTTTTAATGTGAAAAACTACGTGTGGGTAGAATGGTTAACATACAAATATGAAATCATGTACTTTTATTTCTCCACCATTAACAGTAGCATACTAGAGTATCCTTTCAGCCAATGTGTATACACCTGTCTATTCACAACTCATTGTTGTGGTATTTTAGTGTCTGGATGAAAACCTATAACCATCAACTTTTTAATTACTGACCGAGAAGCTAGAACAGCTGTTACTAAGAACCACTCTCATCGCTATGGCTAGCAAGGAGAAAGGACAAGGACTCAGTTTCCTCCTGTGAATTTACAGCAAGGCGCAATCCAATACCAATACTGACACAAGATTTACAGAGAAATTCTGTACTTCCAGAAATAACTATGAAGTCAGTGACTTTGTAGCCAATTAGCTGTGTCAAATTTATTCATAATTGAACTACTGTCCCCTATTAATGGAGGATTTTGTCAGTATTTGGGGAAATTTACAATCTGTTGTCCCGAACAGAACTCTTCACATAGATCTCAATCGTTCCTAAGCACTGAACACCCTCAGAACTCTTTAAGAATTCCTTAATCATTGTTTTCCCCATGTAAATAATGGGGTTTTTTCCACATATATAGTGGGAAGCAGGAAGCATTGTCTGCAGAAAACTTTAATTCAGTAAAAGTTCAAGAATGCAATCTGGTTTTATTGTGTAAATTAAAGGGAAATGCAGTTCCTAATTAATGAGGCTATGAAGACATGAAAACAATGTGAATTGTGTCTTTCCAAAAATCTGATCATTCTGAAGTTGTTTTCCCTGAAAATTCTCTGATCAAACTGATAAGATGACAAAGAAGAAACCCTTTAACTCTTAGAAAATTAAATAAAAATAATAATGACAAGAGAGGAAACAAGAAAGAATTTCTTTCAGATGGCATTTCTTTGTCCTTGCAAAAAGCTGATCTTCTTGATTTTATCCAGAGAGGATTCTTCCATATTCAGTCAAACAAAACCACCTAAACCCTGAGTTTCAATTATAATGTTACAACAAGCTCAGTCACCATTCATTAAATACTGAATTTAACTTCACATTTACCCTCTTCTTCAGTCAGCAGTTTGACTGATCTATCCTGACTTTCCATCAATAACAAAAACCACAGGCATATGCAGCCACATAAAAGACAGTGGTCTTTCACCCTCATGCAAATGACTGCAATAGTTACCAGTTCAAATTAAAATGGTATCTGAATTTAAATTATGCACAGACACACAGAGCATTAATCAAAACTTCATCATCTAACTTTTTTTGCTCCACTAGAAGTTAATTACTCAACAGGGAAACACATTTAAGGACCAGATGTTTATATTCATTTTATTCATTGTTCATCATACCTTATATAACTGGTAAAGAACTCTATATACAAATTTTAAGTCAATTGAAGTTTCAGCAGTCAACAACCTCACAATCAGTGCAATGGCTATTACAGAAACTAAGCTATAACTTCACTTACTCAAAACTGAAGTGAATGATAGTTTACATAAATTCTTATCTACAAAACTAGTAAAAGCATTTTAATCCCATAGGTTTTGCAATGTTTCTATCTTTTGGCAGCTATATGAACTTTTTTTCTTGTTTTCCAAAAGTGAAACTTACATGGTTGCACTGTATCTGTCCTGTTATAATTCCTTTTGAATACACGGAGCAACCTCATCTAAAATGGGGGGGTGCGGCGAATGAAGAGACGGGACGCAGCTTGATGCAAGCAAATGTCAATTTATTGTACAGAAGCACGAGGTTTTTATACTCTTTCAGAAAGTGCGCGTTTTAAACAGATTGGTTCTTGAAGCTAAGCCTTGCATACTAGGCAATCCCTGATTGGTGGTTAACTGCCATCAATTAACAACAAGGTGTTATCTTTCCTTGGCGCCATCCGTCTCCCACTCCCCTGTGCTCTGTAAACATGCCTCATCATGTTAATTGTTGTCTAGACAAGCTCGAGCACATTCCCCTCAGTTGCCGCGCATGGTCCTAGTTTGCAGACCGCTCCTGCAGGGGGATGGGGGGGAGAATGCGTTAACAATAAACAAGGTTTTACAACTTCTGTAGTGAAAAAGACAGTGAATAGGTAGGAGGCTCAAGTCACTGCTCCCTATGAAGTAAACAGAGGTACTATTTTCAGTCATTTGCATTCTGTTCAAGAAGCAGTTGCTAGCGAATCAGCTGATGCATGTACCCATCAGCCCCAACAGTGTGTGCATAGCTCCAGGAATAAACTATCTTGTGCTTAGGATAGGCATCAGAGGACAGAAAGGCACAGGGAGCACAGAAAAAAACGTCAGAAACTACACTCTGGGAAATTGTAAGAGTATGTTCTAATTATGTGATGAAGGATACTTGGTTCATCATAAAGATCAGTGTATATAACTTGCACGTTTGTGGAGTTTTTTAATAACTGCCAAAGGCTCTGATCCTGTCAGAAAGGAAGCATCTGCAATTCCTAGAATACTAGATCGGACTTCTTGGATGAGCTTGCAGATGCTGCTCAGCAAATCTCAGCATTAGGCCCAAATTTGATTCAGAGTACAGATGCTTACATATTTTTAATCAAATCACTATGCAAATCGTTATAGCAAGGCAACTCCAGCAGAGATTTTGGGGTACAACAGAGCTGATTTAACAAAGCTGAAATGGACATTTGAAGTCTCAACCTCATCATCCACCATGGATTCCCTCCCATGTCCCACGTGAACTTTGGTATGAATTTTCTGGTCTCAGTTTTCATATTTACTTG
The DNA here is from genome assembly GCF_963210335.1 of Falco punctatus. NCBI lineage: Eukaryota > Metazoa > Chordata > Aves > Falconiformes > Falconidae > Falco > Falco punctatus. The sequence continues at coordinate 7,744,433 of NC_137580.1, read as the reverse complement.
CACTCAAGACTCTCCGATTCCAAACAGGCATTCTGCGCTCTATGGTACTACTCACTGCAACTTATGGCCTGACATATCTAATCATAAATATTAACATTCCAGAGTGCGTTAACAGGTGGCATCAGTTGATTTCTCAGCATAGCTCTTCCGGTGTGCAATGTCTTCTAACACCCAGCCTTTCAGACCCATACATCACTTCAGATTCTGCCAACTTTTACCCATTAGATATAAAAATAACCTGCAATACCAGAGCTAATGGAACTTTAACAAATGTGAAAACCTTCAGACTATCTTCTGCTTCAAAAAAACCTCTTAAGATGTCAAATGCAAGCTCACAGACCTTACTGAAACCTGATGACATGCATGCAAAGAGTTAACCTTTCCACCAAAAAAAAGCCTCAACATATTGCTGTTGTCTCCATTTGTGAGAAGCAGATGACTGATACTCTGCTCAGAGTCTGACAGCAATTACAAGCTCCTTAACTTTCACTCTTTTAACAAGACCTCAGATTCTTAAGTGATTTCTAATGCAGATAGAAGGGCTCAGGGAACATGGAACACAAATCCAATGGAAACTAGGCTTCAAAAAACAGCTTGTAATTAGTATGTTCTAATTAGGTGCTGAAAGACAACACACAACCATCCACAATTAATTCTATTCGTGATACGGCTTAGGAAACATCACAACTAAGTTAGACCAGAAGTGCCAAAAAATGTGAAAGCAATGCTAGGTGGCTCCTATTACGTGGCCTACTGAAGAACAACAAACTCATCTTGTATAATAACTGGAATTCATTTTAAACAATCCAGTCCTTATGACCATAATCAGTTACATCACAGATGCTGAAAAAACTAGACAATTAGTAGTTCTAATAAACTAGCCATTAACTTGTACCTATAAATGCTTGAGTTTAAGAGGAATATATTTAATAGTTTAAAAGAATCATTATCATTGTCAATTAGCACCATCTTCTTTTAATTAAATCATCTTTTCATTAGTGGAGAAAAAATAATACAGGAGATGTTTCACAAAGTTTAACAGAGCAGACAATTTGACTAAAATCTGATTTTTAAGGGCTGTAATGGCTATAGTGCTGTTTTGAGTTGTAAACGTTGCACAAGCTGAACAGAGAAAGGAGAGCAGCTGCACAGATCTCTGGACAAAGTTGTACTTTAAGAATCTCATTCTGGTCTTGCTAATTAGGAAAAAAGTAGATTTCAGCAGAAAGAAACATACATTGTTGAAAACTATAGAAAGCTTTCAGAACTCAGAATATATTTAAGAATCATGAAAGGGGAAGGTGTTAATAACCAAAGAGGGGAATTCATTATAACACATTACAGTAAACACAGTCAATGCTTGTGATGTAATTCGTGTACTATTTCCCATTTTAAACAGATATATTACATACCTTATAAGCAATGCTATCATGATTATAAGCGCTTCAGACACTGTAGACTCAGGAGGATCAAAATAAAGACTTGGCACTGTGATGCTAACACATGCAGAATGTGATTACTTTTCCCTATATCATTTTCTAAACCTGCTAATTAATCTGGAGAGCCTCACCCAAAGCATCAGATCCACAGATTAACTGAGATGGAAAGCAGTCAATTTAATTCTCTATTAAAACTACCTAACCAGGTGCAGAAATAAAAAAAAATAAATTTCCACTACTCATTAGCTCATATATTCTTTTCCAGTCCTGAATGCTAAATCTCAATAAGTTTTGACACCTCAGAGATGCAACATGTGGAAATGAACTCATGTCTGAAGGAACTTCCAGTATATAAACTGCAGTAGTTAGCCCTTTTTCCTGACCCAATGTCAGTGTCTATGTTCCTTTCTTTATGTCAATAATCATTCACCTGAATTCTATTTTGTTTTAAGGGTTTTGCAGGTGTCTTGGTGTTGGTTTTCTGCTTTCAGAGAGAGGACCTGGGGTCAGGGTTAGGTAGGGAAGGGTTATAGCTGGAGTTGTTGTCTATATTGACTCACCTCGTGGCTGGAAAAAGTACTGCTGTGACCATAGAAGGGATATCAAACCAGAGACACAGACAAGACAAAGGTGCTCCCTTTTGAGCAGCAGCCTGCACTCAACTTTCAAAACCATCTTTTATCCCAAAGATTTCACTAACAACCATCTCATCAGTAGTATCTGTATAGATAACATCACTGTTTCCTACCTGAAGAATAATATTACTACATGACCTGACATAGTTTGAAGTATGAGGTCCCTTAGAGGAAGATTTGACTCTCTTCCTCTCTATACAGTGTCAGGACTCAAAAGGAGTCATTTAGGATGACTTCCTTCCCCTTGGAACCAACAAGGAAGCTCGTGATACCCTTATATCCTTGGACTGAACTAAGGTGAAATGACACCAACCAACCAGTTTTATGATTTATTAATACAAAATATAAGACAAATGATTAGATACAATAGCTCAATGGTGATCACTGGGCGGAGAAGCAAGTCCTGTCCCACACATTGTTACTTAGATCTCACCACTATGCAATAAAAAGAAAGAGAGGAGAGGAGAAGGGGGGTGGGCAGAGAGAGAGAAGAGCTATCATCACCACATGGATCCAGCGGCATCCCACTGGTCCTCTTGACCCTGGGTGTCTTGGTTGTGGGGGTCCCACCCGAGCTTTCATCAGTTTGAGTTTCATGCTCTTGAGAGGACACCTCCTTGTTCACATACAAAGTGAGGGTGGGTGTGGTCTGTGTCTGTGCAAGCTCAACATGCAAGCGGTGGTTGCACGGGGTCCACATAGGTGGACGTGAGGGGTTCTGGCAACCCTTGCTCTGCACATGAGCAGTTGCCTTTTGTTACCACAGAAGTTTCTTTCAGGAAGCACTAGCTAGATCTCACCTCCATGAGACCTAAAGATTCTAGAACGGAATCATCCTGTACCACTTTGGAGTTACCAAGTTAGGCAACAGTGGCTCACTTTGCAGCTACAGCTCATTTCAGCTCCTCTCCAATTTGAGCAGAATTTTGCACCAGCTCCATTTGAATTTGTGCACTAAGCAACATTTAAGGCAATTATCAATATGTCAGTTCCTTACACACGGATTATACCAATAATTTAAAAATTCAAAGATAGCCAGATTCGTTTAATGTAAGGAAAATATGATTAACACTAGTTTGAATAGTGATTTGTGATATACAGACTGGTGTCCTTTACCTATTGTCCTCATAGCAAAAGAGTCTGTAGCAGTGACTGAAGGGATCCATCATAAATAATAAAGGAGCATAAAAAGCCACTGTGGCATAAACAACTCGAGTTCAGAAGTGACAAAGTACTCTGCAGCCTTAACTATTTTGTATTTAGTTTCTTGTCTACGATTGCATGATCCCACACCATACTGAACTACACATACCACATGAACTGCCACATGTATTCTGTACTTTCATTTCACACGATGGACAGCGTGCAGGGAATTAATTTGTTACCAGCGAGATTTCTGCATTTGTTGCAGAAGCTGGGAAGAATACCCAGAACAAACAAAACACCAAGCCGAACAGATGGGATGACAGTTCAGTAACTTGAATGATATCCTGATAAACAGAATTGTATTTCTGCCTCTGACACACAATTTTTATATATTTGCCAAGTTATTGAAACCTAACTTTTCACAACTGACCACTAACTGTACTCCCATTCTGCCTCACATTCCACCTCTACAACTTTATTCATCAGGTTAAAGTCTCCACTACTTTAGTAATCAGGTTAAAAGCAATAGCAATGAAAGGCTAGTTACGTTCTTCATGGTCCACCAGACTACAAAATACAAATTTAGCACTTGACTTTCATGGTGATCTGCTAACAGCAATAGGATGTGAAAGTATCCTCGGCTCTAAAGAGAACAACATGTAGAAGCCACTGAGCTTTATTCTTTTCTTTTTCTCCCCCCCCCCCCCCCCCCCCAGCCCTATCTCCATTTCCTCTTTTCCCTCAAAGCTCCTTCTCTTGACTCTCCTGAAATTTTTGCCACGCCAAGTATGCTCTCCCCTACCTTGCCTTAGTTCTTCAACCATGTATCCCCAGTCATCCCCTTCTGTTTTCTTGTCCAGCTGCTGTTGCATTTCATATCCTTTTCCCAGAATTAGTCTTCCTTCATAGCTCCATGTCCCACCCTGCATTTCCCATCCCCTCTTCATTTCACTGTTCACACTCATCCCACAACAGCTAAGACTGAGCTTCCCCATTTGCAGAATTCTGGCAGCTTTCTTCTTCCACTTCTCATTAACTTGGTTCAGCATGAGATTTTTGATAACAGCAGCAAGAAGAGCTGCTTGACCCCTCAGTTGTAACACACAGTTCTAGTATAACTTATAACTATGGAGAAACAATTGCAGGGAATTACAACTCCTTCAGCTGGATTTCAAGTACAAGACTAACTACAGTGTTTCAGACCAAGAATCCATCTAGCACAGTGGCCTTTATCTGTAAGCAGATGCTTAAAGAAGGTTGAGAGCCAGCAGTAAAGAAAGCATATGCCCATCCTACTACACTCCCAACCTCCCATTTTCAGCTGGGGAAATGTCTTTAACCTGATTTTATATACTTCAGAACCTTCACTTTAAGTTTCTTCCAAGTACCTTTCCTATTCTCCCACTGACTCCACAGAAACTTCCCAAACACATGGTGACAACAGTGTTATGCTCAGTACCACCTGTCTCTGCTCAGAGCATAGCGCACACTACCTTCATATGATGGTCCATCCAAGTCATCCCCCATCCAGCTTCTCTTTACAGTTTCACCCATCTTTACATTTCACACCATCACCATCTTTACACCATCACCCATCACTCTATACAGCAATTTGTAGCCCTCTACCACATCCTCAAACCACCTCTTCCAGGCTGAAGACAGCCCTAGCCTATCCAGTAGGTGCACATAAAAAAATAAAAGTAAGAGCATTCCACACCACATAATCTGTCACTGGGAGGCAGAAAGACCACTCAACGTTGCACAAGTAAGCCTGGCAAATCTACCTGCCAGTGGTGTATTCCTACTCAGAGCAGAGTCTTCACAGAATTCACCTGCCAAGCTGCAAAAAACTCTTTGGAAGTTTCTGAAAAGCTGTTTCACAGAGATTACAAAAGACTCCTAACAATAATACGGACCTCTCACCAAGTCTCAAAATTTCATTCTTTAAGAATTTACAGTGATGCAAGACTACATTTCTGTCTTCTGACATCATGAACTACCTTCCTCTGAAACAGCTAAGTATTTTGCTGAAATTAAAAAAGGTTTGTAGCACGTACCTGGCTTAAGAGGTTACAGACCACCCTGTTAACATTTAGGAAAGTAATATGCAACTTCAAAACAAGAACCAATTATTTAAAGTGCCAGCACAATTAAATATAGATACCATGGCTTGTTTAAGCTATAAAACACTGAGAAAGTACCAGTTTCCAAAGTGTTTAATTTGCTGATGGAAGCAAACTCAGCAGTAAGAAGAAAGTGAACCAATTACATGCCGTAGAATTAAAGAGATGAATAATTTTATGACAGCTACTACAGGCACCAAGATATAAACTTCACAGCCTGCAGTGACTGAGTTCAAGAGAACGAACTCATTAAATGAAAGACAAGATTAAACTGGCAAAAAATGTGTTCTACAGAGGGAAGTTCTGTATTTTAAAAAGGTGACATCTGAAAATTCCTTTTTTTTTTTTTTTTTTCTTCCTCAAGAATCCGTTGCGTATTCCAAGAAAGCCACTGAACTGGCCTGGCTAGGTTGGTTTTAAAATAGCAGCAAAGGCACAGTAATTTAGATTTTATCTCGGCGCTATTTTAACACAATTTAGTTAGTTCTGATTTACCATAGGTGTAAGAATGCATTCGTATTTGCAAAGAAGCTACTAACTGGCAAAAGGTATTTACACACATACTCAGTGGTAGTCTATAGCATTATTCCTGAAAATTAATCATGAAGGTATTTTGGTATGTTCATAGCTAGTGCAGATATAAACAGTGCCTCCTGAACCATCACTTAAAACTTTCCCACAGAACCTGAGGCTAAGGCTTTTGCTTGTTTTAAACCAGAATAAAGAAAACAAGCAGTATGCTTGGATAGAACCAGCTCCTAGAATTGAATTCTCCGGATAATACTGATACTAATTTCAACAGATAGACAAGTAGATGGAAAAAGGCATAACTGCAATACAGTTTATGTTAACTGTTGCATTGATCTCACTGGGACTATTTGTATGAGCATGTGTATAGCTGTTTATACAACCAGTGTAAATAAGGGTTCTATAATCAGGCATAAAGCACTTCCTAGTACTTTTGCTGAAGCACTGTTCAGAGACACGAGTTAACCACAGCACTCACTGAAAGCAAACGGAAGGAATCCTCAATAAAATAAATGCAGGTTAACTATCAAACTTCAATAGCATTATTATAAATGTACCATAATTAAGTGCAACGAAGACCACTTTAGAGATGGTTCTGGCACTGTGAAAGAATAGTTTTACATTTTACGTGCTGCAAATTATGCACTGTGCTGTTCATATTTTGAAAGTATTTCACGTGGTCAGAATTTTAAATACAACAAACGTTCCATGCTGTGCCTTTCAGAGGCACAAAACACCTGAGCCTGGGAAAAAGAAATAGCAAGCAACGTAGTACTTAACATCACATGCATCGGTATTGTATCATCATAGTGCTGGGCAGTATGAATATTAACAGACTCGCATTTCTAATGAGTTAACTAGAACAGATAATACAGTAGCTATGTCAGCCATGGCAAGCACAACACATAATCCAGCACAAAGTTAGTTTACTAGCTCTACCATCTGACCTGGCATATGAGAGAAAATTATTAAAAACTGTGCAAAGACATCAGCAAAATTTTACTTCTATCCAGATCTTTTGCATTAAAAAGAACCCATTATGCGGTGTTAAGATTTTGTCACCTACCATACCTGACAGCCTAAGTTGCTCCATTTAAGACACAAATCACTTCTGCCAGTAGGACACATTGCCCCACAAGTTTTGTTTGAAGACAACTTTCTTTTTGCATTTTTGTATCGAAGAACAACAACTTTCTGTCCCTCTTAAGCTCCAGTTTTCACGTTGTTTCACATTATTCTCTAATTTTCACAGAGTTCGTACCACCCAAGCCTCACCCTTTAAGGCAGGGGTCCTCAAACTATGGCCTGTGGGCCAGATATGTTCCTCCAGGGCCCTCAATCCGCCCCCGGTATTTACACACACACACACACACCCCGGCAGGGGTTGGGGGTGGAAACCAAGCAGCCACAGATTACTTCCTGCCACTTGATCCACGTGCCGGCCCCCTGTTTAAAAAGTTTGAGGACCCCGGTTTTAAGGGGTGCATCACCTCTTACAAAGCAAGCTGTATTTAAAAGCAGTATTCCTTCAGAATTAAATATAGTGGTTTTGGAAATTTTGCAAGAGAATATCCCAGACATATAGAAAAAAATCCAAAAAACAAGAATATTCAAACCAAAAGAATATTCAGATCATTTGCATATCACAACACTATCTTTTATAGTTCAGACTGACATCTCATAGAATTTATCTTCTGTTAATTTTGTCTCATAATTATTTATATAAATACTACTGTAGGAAAAGGAAAAAAAAATGTAAATACACAGTATGGCATAGTGTTTCTTTTGATAAAGATGTCTCAAAAAAATCTAAATAAGCTACCATCAGCCTGAGTGAAACATCTTTTTTTCTAAAATCAAAAATATAGTAAGAATGAATGGGTCTGGTTAAGGATAACTAGGCTGGTAACACCAAGGCATAGTTTCGATAACCTTCTTCTTCCACCTAGTGGCAAGAAGCATAAAAAACAAGGTCTTTGGCAGTGCAGTCATAAGATGTTTTCAAGCACCAACTATATAAATATTCACTGACATAAGGAGGATTGACTCATGTAGAATTCTAGTTTTCATGTTGAAGTTCATAAATAATAAACATACTATCAAAAGAAGCTTAGAAATGCACTTACAAGGTTTCTTTCCAAAATTCTAAGTTCTCCTAACAGGTGAATTCTTCATTTAGGAAGCTCAGTATTTTTATTTTCCAGGTTATCTAGTCTGATCTTCTTGCAAGATGCTGCAACTATCCAAACGTGCACTCTGCCTCAACTGCTCCAGTATTTACTAAGAAGATTTGAAAAAAAAAAAATGTTACAGCAAAACAGCTCAGTATTTTATTAAACTTAGTAAATCAAGTATCACATTAGTGTATATTAAGACAGATAATTCTACTGATCTATAAACGGGGGTGGGGGGGGTGGGGAAGGGGTGTGGTAGCAGAATATAAAAATAGCTAAAAGCTTCTGCTAAATTATCTGGCCACGTTGGAAAAAAAGCCTATCGGTATTGAGCACCGTGTAAGCAATAGAAATATATCCATTACTTCAATTAGAATTTTAATTAAGAGCAGTGTTCTCAAGCTCACATTCTGCTTCTCTTTAGGATCAACATTCTTACAACAGAACCTACTGAATAAGAAAATGAATTCAACCAGAAGTGTATTTTCAGAAGCAATGACAAATCCTTACGTTTTCAACTAACCCTGGCTTTAAACTTTAAACTTGTGGAAACTCCATCCAATGACTACTCTGTGTGGGATCTTCTCCTGAAAAAAAAGGACAGGAACAGGGCAATTATTTCATCAAGTTTCAGAGGAAGGCAAAAAAAGAAAAAAAAAAGGCAGCGCTGAAAACATGATTGGATATTTACATGTTAGCAGCAGGACTAACAAAACATGGCTCCTTATATAATTGTATTTTATACATACACTCTTGCCTCCTAAGCTTCTTACTTCAAGATAACTAGAGCATAGGTTTGTGACAGCACCTCACATCCTTTAAGTTCCACACATTTCCCAGTTTCCTAATCAAAGTCTAAAGGTACGTGGTTATATGTACTACAGCTGAAGTTAAGCATGCAACAACTGCTTCAAGTACTGGGCAGTACAACCACAGGGTAAGGGCTAAAAGATGCTCTCTCCTTTTTCTCAGTTTGGGGTGGTATAGTGAGGAACTGCCTGCAGTTGTTCATGTCCACACATTCTGCAAGAAGCCAGTATCTTTTGAGGCTGTCTACTCCTCCTATTAATCTGAAATTGGCTAATGGATTTAAAAATCGTTGTGGAAATGGGGGAAAAGGTGATGACAACATCGCCAGAAAGGCAAGAAGGTAGTGATAAGCAAACAGCCTCATTTCCTTAGGAATTCTGGCTAAATACCATAAAATAATTAACAATTGCCATGACACTGACATTTTCATGTGTGAAAATGTCACACTCAAGGTTACCTGAAACCTTTGCAGGGCTAAAAGTAAAAAAATAAATTAAAAAAAATCAAACACTCTGCACTCCCCAGTGGGTATTCCTCCATTTCCGAAGTAATAAAATTCCTGCATCTTAGACTCAGTATGTCACATGATATAACAGGCACAAGGGCAAATATTATCTACAGGAATCATTTACAAGACAGGTTGATTTTTTTTTTTATTATTTTTTTTAAGGAAGCAATGGATAAGAAGTGCTCACAGGGTTGAAGTGTTTAAATCCATTTCAAAGTGAAATGGATTTGTGGATAAAGTCCTTTCTATCATGCAGTTCTGCATTTTATTAAATTGATATCCTACATAAAGTACATCCAGTGAGACAATTTAGAGAATTTACTTGTATTATTCTTGATACAAATCTGACATACAATACTGAATGCCTATATATATGTATGCATGTTTATACACACACACACACTGAGCTAGACTGGATTGAATCACATTCCTTCTATACCAGGATTAATAATTAATGAACATGTACTTAAATGGAACTCAGGCAGAAGAGAGTTTGTCTTTTCCTCATGTCATCAAAAAAGAGGCAATTCAAGAAAGACAGGCTACAACTGTACTCCACAGTGAAAAACAAGGCCTGGTTAAAAGCAGATCAGAGCAAGAGCGGTACAGACTAACTAGCTAGTCATCTTGGCAAACACTGATACCTGTCTCTGCAAAGTCCTGGGAGCTTGAAGTGATGCTGGCAAGCATTGCATTGTTCATTGATGAGCCATGAATTCACTACTATCTGCCAAGTCACTGTGCTTCCATCTAACACACACCTTATGTAGAGACTCCCTCCTACAGTAAGTTTCTACTAAGGGATTAATTTAACTTTAAACCTTTAGAAACAAGTCAGTGCACAGGTTCCAACTCTGCACTCCATGAACCCGTACAGAAACCTGATGAAAGCCAGCACTTACATTTCAAACAGACTCTTAAAGCTTAGAAAAGTGAACCAACTGACAGCAGTGTGGAGTAGCATGTGCCTTGAATAAACTCGGTATGATAATTCCCTTTTTCAGAAGCTTCTAGCATTACATTTTGTACTGCAGAGACAATTACTTTACTTTAAATAGCTTGTTTAGGCAAAGTAATCTATTTCCCTCAAAGTTTATAATTTGCATCCAAAGTCAAATCTGAAGTAGTCAGTTTGAAGGGGGAATGAATATGAGATTAAGCCTGTGAATAAATAATTTGATTTACCATCCTTTACATACAAAATGCCATTCAACACATGAAAACAACCTTTGTAAGAAAAATAGTAAACTCATTTTGGACCTTTGCATGCGCTTTTGTGACTAACTGTTTAAAACAAAATCTGAAAGCTTAGTGAAAGTAGGTTTTTTGCATTTGAAATTTCAAAAGCAGCTTTAAGATGTCAGTATCTAGATGTTTTTAATCAACATTTATTGGATTATTCAGTATTTCAGACAGATGTCATTCTTTAGAAAACTACATGGATTGAAGGTAGAAAGAAGGCAAACAACTGAATGTACAATACTTGTAATTTTCAACAGATGGCACTTTATAGCAAGGAATCCATAGTGTCTAATTAAAAGAGAGCAAAACCAATCGGATGGCTGAGTGCAATGATATGCCAAAGCCTGCATCTGAAAAAAACTAATACCCTTAAATCTGGAAGTACAGTTCTATAAAACAGAAAGCACAAAGAGTGAACCTAAAGCCAAACAAAACTTCTGAAGTAACAGTCTATCTCTTACATTAATCACACTGAGATGTTCTTCACAAAGGCAGGGTATTCCCAACTTTTCTCCTCAGGCAGAATTTACAAGTAGGGTTAGATTTTAAGATAGTAGAGAAAACATGACCATCAGACTACGGTTATTATTGCATACAAGCTCAGAAGAGAACAGAGAATTCTTTTAGTAATATGACTTGGAGACCACAGTCTTGTGTAAAACTTTACAAGCACTTTGGTGTCTAAAGCTACACAGAAGATTTTTAGAATCATTTACCAACTAAATAAACAAGAAAGGCCTGGGAGCATTGCTGCCTCTGAGTTACAACCCAAGTTACACTTTTAAGTTGTCTGCCAGTATTATCTGACTGGAAGGTGCTTACTAATGAGATTCATGAAAGGCAAGCAGAGAATGACAACATTTAAAGAAATCCACAGGGAGCCAACAGTTACGTTCAGTTACCTAATCAGTAGTTACAGAAAGTCACTCTTCTTGGAGACACACAGCAGAAGGACAAAAGGCAATGGATAGAAGTTGCATCATAGGAAATGGCAATTAGCTAAGTTTTCATAACAGAGCTACCTGAGTATTGAAACAGGCTGCCCAGAGCATTTGAAGCTCCATCTTTCGAGTTACTCAAGACTCGACAAAGTCCTGAGCAAACTCATCCAGCTTCAACAACAGCCCTGCTTTGAGCAGGATGTTAGACTACATACAAGACGACCAGTTCGTTCCAGGAACTTGTAGGATTCCAAGCTACTCAGCAGAAAATGCTACACAAAAGGATGAGACCCAACACCAGACACTCGGGGCATAAGTCCTGAAAGATACTCCCTCAGCTATGACTAAGCAATATTTTCTCAGACTCCCAAAACAATCCTTCTCACAAAACCAGAGAACATGACCAGTTTGTACCCTGTGATGATGACATTACAACAGGATACAGGAAGTGCTCTTTCTAGCAAAGGACTGCGGACCATGTCTTAGTCTGAATCCTCATTCTGAACTAAATCAAAGTTTGCTTTTAAAATCACCTATTTTTCAGACTGGGTAAGCTTCCCATTCTCTAAGTTAATTTACATAGAATCAAATCAGCAGCCACAATCAAGCAGCACTTACTATGCTAGACAAAAAAGGAACATCTCACTTGTAAATTCAGTGAGAGTTTACAGATTAGATGTTACAATTTAACAGTATCCAGTACTGTTAAAAATATTCATGCCCATATGTAGAAAATGTAGGCAACATACAATTAAGACTCTTTCCAACTTTACATGGCATGCAAAAAAAATTCTCATACGTCTGAGATGAATCAAGGTGATGTGACAAGGTCTTGGCACAAACCAGCTTTTGTAGGCACACAACTATATCAAAAGATTTTATTTAACGTTATTTTTCCCAGAAACTTTTCCTGGAATACGTAAAATCTTTTGTCAATTTACCTCCTGTACCTACATATCACTAAAAATTCCACACTGAATTTGAGACAGAGAGGTCTGCTAATAAAGCAACAGAGATTAAGTTCCCCCTTCAGCACTGTGAAAGGGAAAACTTCAAGTATAGGAAGGTATAGGATGAGGTAGTATTATACCTCCACAGCATCTTGTAATGCAAGTACTGGGCCACAAAATGCCATGATAGCTATATTCTTTTCTGTTCTGAAGGACGCATCCTTTCTCCTGATTGCGATCAAAAACTTCAGGCACATAAGAATCCCATTCAACAGCCAAGATACAAACAAGCAGCAGTGAAAATACAGCAGAAATTCAGCAACTACAGGAAACTGAAATATTCCAAGCCAGCTATTAGCCTTGTCAGGTTTAGAGCTCTCATGAAAACACAGATGTAATTTTAGCACATTTTTTCCCCTTCATTGGTAGGAGCAGATTAGCCCTTGCACACATGAAGAACTCCATACCCACATGAATTGAAACACAAGCCACTGCATACTTCATACATTTAGCATCAATTGGCCCAGATGCTTTACAGTTGATTTTAAGATAGATCAACGATTTTGGTTTCAAGGAAAGCCTTACTAGTCTGATATTTACAAACTCTGCTCAGAATGGAGATTTGTTTCCATACAGCTTCATCCAACCTTAATGATACAAAAATTTATGCCTCAATCCATTTAATTAGTGAGAGATTTCCATATATCTGATTCAGGCTGCTTCCAATCTTCGCCCATCAGTCCTTTCAGGTTCAAATCTTTGAAAAGTTCCAGGCGATGACTGCAAAGAGAGGAGAAATAAATAATTTAAAAAAATTGTAAGTTTTGTAATATGTGTCTTAATAAAAGGCAGTGTCCTCAAAAGGTTTAATTACTCTTTATTCTCACATTCTCCTGGACAGGAATGTAACCAGCATTCCATGTGTTCATTTTCCAAAACTTCAGTTTATAAATAAAAAACACTACTGTGTTTCTAGAAATCTCATACTGGAAAACATGGGGCAAAATCCTCGGCTATGAACAAGTATCACGCAGCACAAAGGGAAGTTAAAATGCTCACTTCTTAAACTCCCTCAAACTTATGTTTTCTGGAACTGTAGTCAGAGCAAGAGCACAGTGATATCTCCTGCTTTATCTGGGCTCCAACAGAGTTAAAATTTACAACTCTCAACCAATTGAAAAATTGTATCACAGGAACACCCTTTCCTTACAGAGAAGAGGAAGACTGGATAGGATTATAAAGCTAGCAAATATATTTTTCTGTAAGACTAAAGTCTCATTTTCTTTTCAACATTAAGAATCACTTTTTGCTAAGAATTTCTCTTTTGGGCTACCATTCAGAAACAACAGAAGGAAGACAGTGAAGTTAAATGCTAATAATATTTACATTAAACAACTGCCAAACAGTAGACAGAACATCTGATAACTACACTAATCATTTAAAAAGGTAAATGGAATTCTTAGGAGGAAGTAATTTATAAGAGTAAAGACCAAGCTAAGAGCAATGAAAGTAGTAAGAAGCAACCTCTTCATATAACTGCATCTGCTACCGATGTCTGAAAAAGTCAAGGGTTTTTTTGGAAGAGGTCCTACAGAACGAACAGAAATGTATTTTTCCTGAAAAATATTACAGGCATTCTCCAGTTTACCACAGAAAAATAAAGGTAGCCATTTTTTACAGAACTGATAAAGTTATTAGCAATAGCTTAGATATTTTTTTTTAAATAAACAGTTGCAGAAGTTAAGTTTTTCTTAAATACAGGCAAAAGGGCTAACTTATCTAAAATTTACCTTACCTGGCTGTCATTGTATGTTGAGTAATAAGTTTGCGTTACGTACTATAGTGTAAACTCAAGAGGTAGCTCATTTACACAAAATGCCCAAAATAGCCGTTTTTATCAAATCATCTCAGCCTCACAGTCAAAGAAAATAAACAGGCCCAAAGCACAATTTATAAATCAAGATATTCTAGTTTTCCTGTTGGTACTGGATATCCTTTTATTATACTTCTCAATTTAATCTGCCTTTTCTATTACTTCCATAATATGGAGTCATATGTAGAGGTGAGGTTGTTTAGAACAGTAGGGGAGAAGCAGAAGAGATTTACTGGAAATGTATTGGTGAAATTAACGCTAAATGGCATTTCAGAAGGTGCTGGAGGCAAGGAAAATGCAGAACAACCTATCTATGATTTAGCTGAGGAAGGTGATAAAACAGATGCCAATGGTGTTGAATGCACCTAGGGGATAACATAGAAACCAAGCACTAATTACAGCTATCTGCCGTAGTGCTGTATACAAAGTACAATGCCGATGGATCTGGGGCTAAGGAGTATAATTACAATAGTAGTGGCACTCAATCTGAAAACCAGATCAGGTTTCTTTAAGTATTCCAAGAACAGTGAAACTGTATTACAGAAGAGCTAATTTTATGCTTACAAATCCGGTTTCTGTCCTTCCCGTAGTTCATGCTGAGGCACAGGATGAAGAGCTTCATATTTTCTTTCTTCTCCTGAGCCATGAATTGCAAATGCGTTGAATTTGTTAGTGCATGGTGGAAAATAATTCCAGGGAAGATAAGCTTTACCCTCCCATTTGGTTTTCATTCTGGTCACCTCAAACCTTAAAGGAAGTTCTTCCTGTTAAAGGAAGGGAGGAAAAAAAGGTAACATCTTCCAAGCAGGCAACAGGCACCTAACAATAACTAGGTTTTCTGTATGTTATGATATACTTGACCACTTACTTTCCATACTCTTCTTCTGCCAGAAAGCAGCAGCAACAAGTGTTGTCCATGACTATCAAAAAATCAGAGCACAATTTCCTTAAAATAATAGTACACAATTAGTGTGCTGTTCTGCCACAAATACCTACCTTCTCCACATAGGAACAATTTCTGTACCTAGTCTTCCTCATATAAATATACTACAAGCATTAGGACTGGAAACGCAAATTAACGTTTGTGACTTTTTCAGAGCTCTGTACTTACGGACAAAGTTCAACTTCTAAATACTGTTCAGTTCTGTCACTCAGGAAAAATGCTTCTACAACTGAAAAAAAACCAAACAAACCAGGCTGTCAGTATTTTATATTAAATATTGTGCAATATCCTGAGACCTTCATATTCCACTAAAACAATTGTTCTCATGTGCCGTGCCAGGGCTTTACTAGCTGTGTACATGCTGCAGACAGCTTTCTAACCATTCAAAATGCTATGCCATAATTGTAACCTCAAGAGCTTTTATTTTTAGTGCCTATCATCATAAAGAGCTTTATAAAGCATTGTACTAATTTTATTTACAAATTCCAGCTTTGGAAACGCTCATCTCAATGCTGCAGAAAAATATGGCAAGTCTACTAGCTAATCTCAGCTGTCCAAGGAGTAAGAAAAGCATCCGCACACAGCTATTTCATCTAGTATGCTTGCTGTGAACAAAGCTGACCAAGACAGAGTGATCCCAGTCAATCATACTCACAGCAGGCACTCCAGATACAGCACTTGAGTGCAGAAGTCTTGTGTTTACTGGTGGCCTGAGGATTCAGAGCACCAGAGACCAAGGAAAGGAAAAAAAGAAAGAAAAGAAAAAAAAAGAAAAGAGGAACACACACTCACAGTAGAGCACGCATGCCATCATTCAGACTGCTAAATCCCAGAAACAGTAAGAAAGCATTTAGCTCTTCAGTGTTTTTTTC
This sequence comes from Falco punctatus, assembly GCF_963210335.1. Taxonomy (NCBI): domain Eukaryota; kingdom Metazoa; phylum Chordata; class Aves; order Falconiformes; family Falconidae; genus Falco; species Falco punctatus. The sequence continues at coordinate 7,728,249 of NC_137580.1, read as the reverse complement.
CTGTATATGGCTGATACTTTGGACAGGGGATTACTGTTCCAGGTGTACCTGAAATCCACATCTAACTGTTGACTCATCTTTCAAAAACACAAAGTAGAATTATAATGGTGTTTCTCACAGCAATGACATTATTAGAAAGCTTTAGTTAGAATTATAATGAGATATGATTGATTACTTCATTTTATCTTTACAGAAGCCTATTTAGTATAATAATATCAAAGAGGTGCTGTGCTGTTTTAGTAGAGCTGTAATTGCAATAGTTCAATTATCAGGAAGTAGAGAACTGCTGGAAATGTTAAATACTTGCGTTATTCAAAGCAACATGTAAAAATTACGGTATTGACAGGAAAAGAGAAACAGCATTACCATAAAAATATTCCCCATTCCACTTGGGTTCAATTTTGAATCATATTTTATGAGCTGCTATTTCTGTTTCACACCTTCCTAATTCTCCAATAGATTTTGGAAATGTGATAAAAATAAACATTATTTTAGCTATTGCTTTCTACTTCTTAAAGCAAAAGTAGAACCTATCTTTAGGATTTCACTTCTATTTACCTACTGCAAATGCATTTATATATATGTGCCAAAATTTTATTTTTTATATTCAAATATGTCAGGCCTCTGTTACTGCATCAGTTTTACAAACCAGAAACTAAGTTTGAGTGCCTGTACTGTTGACAGGATCAGGAAGAGTCAACCTCATCATTCTTGAAATCAATTCAGCTCATTGGACTCCATTTCTTTATGGCCACCAAGTAAGATAACATACTCACTTCTTTTCCCGGTCATTTGTATTGTTACACTACTATTAAAACAACCACTCACCGTCAGCAGTGCAAGTGATGAAAATCAATTCACCACCTAGCAAAAGAGCATCATTCTTTATACCGTTTGGCGTAGTTTTCAGCTGAATATAGCATGAGGCTTACAGTTAAGGAGCTGTTTGAGGGCAAGGTAGTGATTACAACTAAATTCTTTCCCAGACTACTCAGGATATAATAGAAAGAAAAATTTTTACTTTACATTTCAGATTTGATCTTTAAAAGCAGTACTGTAACCAAAGAAAACAAATTAGATGTCATACACTCACAACCATTAGATCAGTTTGAAAAATAATCTTCAAAGACTCTTAAATAAAGACCAGACCTCTTAACTACAGAGGAACATCAGTGTCTACACAAACATATTTGCAGCAGAACAGTTACACTTACCTTCATAGTCCCACAGTCTACTAAAAGGTTTCCCTGGCTCTCCAAGTGGTGCTGCAGGGTCATTAAAGAAAGGAGCATTCACTTCCATTAGCAGTCCTGCACTGTCCGACTTCAGCCCAATTGTTACCGGCTCATGGCTCACAGGTAAACCATCCCATGTGTGTTTAATTGTAAATTCCATCTTCATATACCATAAAAAAAGAGAAAAAAAGGTTCTGTCAAAGAAGATCTCAGACTCCATTTCAGCACCAGCTATACTGTTTGCTGGGCCAGGAAAAAAGCACGCATTCGTACAAAGTCAATCATCAAATGATGTTTTTAGACATCGGAAGAACTCTAATAGTTTAGCTTTATAAAGCTACTAAACAAATGGTTCCATGAATGCTTTTCATAGGTTTTTATACTTGCATAGCTACAAATCACTCTGAAGTCTTACCAAGCCTAAGGCATTTCAACTATGTACCTCAATAAACACCATCCATAACCATCAGAAGTATTTCTCAAGAGAACAAAACAAAGTCTCTGCTACATGATCTTAGATGATTTGGTAACATGAGAAAAATAGATTGAGAAAAACCTTTCACGAATACAAGAAAATGAAACATTTGTCTAAAGCTTTCCTTCACGGCCACTGCAAACCAGCCAAACTAAAGGATTTCAAGGAAAACTGCAGACACATCTTGTTAAATGCATTGAACATTTGCAGAGCAGCAACAGAGAATACTGCACTCCAACAGCTGTTGCTACTTCGAAATAACTGTACAAACCATAAGAATGGCCTTAATCTACCTAATAAGCAAAAAAAAAAACCACAGAGGAGCCCAGTTTCCAACAAGTTTATGGCCCTTTATCGCTCCCCTCTTCAATATTATGAGTTCCTTCCCATCTCCACAAAAAATGATCCTTGATTGCTCCCATCACATCTCCTAGCCATCCAAGAAGGGAACTGGCAATACATAGCCTGACTGAGAATTATGCATATGCGTTAAAGTCCTGTGAGCAGAGAAGTAGCAGCTCAGTAGCCAAGTTGTAACGACATTTCCTTCAGTGAGGAACGCTGAACTGGGTTATTTCACCTCCACTCCAACACCCATTTTCTTGGGACTCACAGGAAGGTAAGCATAACTTGCCACATTCTGCAGGTGTTAATACATGAAACAGAATGTAACCACATGCACCACACTTCCCTATATGCCATAGCCTTGCTTTTATTAACTGCTTAAAACTAATTACACATTAACTGTGTCTCATAGCCTCTGCTACAGTCATACTAGCCAGTTTCCCTTCACTGATATTCATGCTGAAAAGCACCAGACCTCCTCTCTTCGAGTTCAAGTCGGTAAAATAGCTAGAATGATGTTAAGTAAGTAGATATACTCAGGATCAAGGAGATAATCCTGTGACCAAACAAGTGTGACAGATTTGAGAAAATCTGAAACAACAGATTTAGTAATTAGACACCTTAATTTAAAAAGTCCAGTAAAAAAGGGAAGTCAAATACTGGGCTATCACTTTTGACAAGGTGATTTAAACAAACTGAAAACTAATTAAATTCTTATGTCAGCATTTTATCTGCATGATACACTAGACTAACATCAGGGGTGCTTTATGCAAAAGACCTGGAATAACCCTAGAAACTATAAAATACCGTGATTAATGTTCGCTCCAACTCAAGTGGCAAGTTTCTGGACACAAGATGACGTAAGTTGAAAGAAGTCAGCATACAAAGCATGGGGAGGGAAGACACCCCAGTGTCCTAATAGCATTCTTAAGCCAGCAGAAACTGGCTCATAGTCCAGTATCAGCACTAACTCAGACAGGCAAAGCTGTATCATCCACAGTTTAAAACAAAAAGAGAGAACTCATAAGAAAAGGTACTCTAAGCAAATACACCCACAGCTCTTCTGCAATAATTACAATATAGGCCACCAAACCAAAGAGCAGTATGTTAAATAACAAGTCCCTTTCACAACACAAACAGCTACTGCAACATATTCAATGGGCTATTTAGCCTTAAACTGATCCAGAAAATATTAATCCACAGGAAATGTAGATGAATGTTGTGTTTTTAATTTTCTAAGCTGCAAACACTGAGCAGCATAAGCATGAAGTATCCACAGATGGTAAAATCCTTCCTAGTGCTTTTTGAAATTAACAGGAAAATTCCTGGAAATGGAGTGCACAAGTCTTATGCACACTCACTTTCTGAAAAGACAGAATTCCACAAGCTGGACCACTTACCCGAAAGAGTAAAATTTAAGAGTAGATGGGTACATCTAAGAAAGATAATAAAGTTTTATGAACCCATTTTATACTACACTACTAAATTAACATGTACTTACAAGTCAACACTTCCTTCTATTATTCTATGTTCAGTTTGTGCCAATAAATTGCACCATTTGCATTCACTGGTCAAGGCAAATATCTGAAACACCTATTTAAAAATACTGCCTGACTTCAATAGTGTTTTAAAATAATACAGCCTTCTAATAAAAGAAGCCTGGGAAGATCTTAAAATCCAGGGAGAATTACAGGACTAGCTATTGCAGCATCTGACTCAAGTAAGCTATGTGAGGCTTCTCCTTGTGTGAAAGATCTGCTGAAAATCTCAGAGAGTCACAACATACCAGGTTACCAAAAAAAAAAAAAAAGCAGTAAAAGAACACAACCTGCTAAGGTACTTTAGATGCTACTGTAACCACAACATCTAAAAGGAAGATGAGACACAAGATGCATCACACATTCCTATTTGTACCCATATGAGAGACAGGTACAGGTGACTTCTTTTGGTGAAAACCTTAACTCCCACAGGGGCAGCTTACATTGTACTGAAATGAACGTACTTAAAATTTAGCCCATTGTTGAAAACCAATACTACTCTTGAATAGAACATGCAATTTTTAAAAGAACCATAAAGCAATAAGGACAATTTGCAAAACATTTGTTAGCTTTTGTTAGAGGTCTACCTAGTGCTAAGAGACTGCTCAATTCACAGGAATTTCAAAGATTTTCCAAATTAATGGCCCTTGGTGCAAGTTTTATGTTTACCACATTGCATAGATTTAGGTAAGCTAGTTACTAACGTGATTTTAAATTATAATAAACCCAGCAACACATAGCAATGACGTAAAAGCAACTTAAAAGAGCAAGAGGAGACCTTTCATTACCTTTTAACACTACACCTCAGCCAGTTGTTAATACACTGCAAAGAGGTGCAAACGCTACATTAGTTTTACAGCAAGTACTTTCTCAGCCATTTAAAAGCACACACACTGCATGGTCTCAAGTTACACAGAACGGACAGCACCTGGCTGATCCGCTCAGACCTCAGCCAGATGAGCCCCACACCTCACCAGCAAGGAGAAAGCTACTACTGCTTGCCGCCATAATTGCCTCTCATCTGTCCTTATAGAGGGGATTCACATCTTCTGTCCCAAAACCTACCGATGTTGGTAACAAGGACAAAACCAAGCAGGAAGTAATTACACTGGTGTTTTCCTTAATTGCTCCAAGAGGTCTGGGGGAAGTGGTGCCAGGAAAGTTCCAAATAAATGACCTAATAGCCAAAGTGACTATTAAGCAGGTGTTTGTTTATTCAGCACTGGGTGTGTGGGGGATTGCTCCTCCGAACATGCACACCCACTGAGCAGTTTACTAGGAATTTATAGAGCATAAACATACATATTCATGGAAAGCACATATATAGTTATAGAAGTGGAACATTTCTCAGAACACAGCCACTCCTTCTTTGGCCTGCACACTGTCTCCTGGTGGTCTTCATTGAGGGTCTTGAAGATGAAGGCTCAAAGTCTTCCTCTATACTGAACTATTTTACCTTGTCTCTTGGTGCAGGTGCAGTGTCTTCAAAGCAGTTACCCAAACCACAAAAACAGTTCTAACCAGTGTACTTAAGATCTTAACCACAGCACTAACTCCTAATAGCTACGTCTGTTTAGGCAAGGACAAGTTCAGCAGGACACATCGGGTCATGAATCCTCTGCTGACTTATCATTTCCTCTTAACTCTTCACTTGACTTTTTCAGTATCAGAAGGCTGGAAACCAAGCGAGAGATGGAAGCTTTTACTGCAACTAAGGCTTCCACTACCAGACAGACACAAGCTCCCAGCGGGCTCCAAACTGTCTACAATTTCGGTGACACACAGCGCTACTCTCGCACACGCGCGCAGCTACTCGCACACCCGCACGCGCAGTGCTACTCTCTCACACGCACGCACTCGCGCGCAGCTATCTCACACGCGCGCACTCGCGCGCAGCTACTCTCTCACACGCGCGCACTCGCGCGCAGCTACTCTCTCACACGCGCGCACTCGCGCGCAGCTACTCTCTCACACGCGCGCACTCGCGCGCAGCTACTCTCTCACACACACGCACTCGCGCGCAGCTACTCTCTCACACACACGCACTCGCGCGCAGCTACTCTCTCACACACGCACTCGCGCGCAGCTACTCTCTCACACACGCACTCGCGCGCAGCTACTCTCTCACACACACGCACTCGCGCGCAGCTACTCTCACACACGCACTCGCGCGCAGCTACTCTCTCACACACGCACTCGCGCGCAGCTACTCTCTCACACACACGCACTCGCGCGCAGCTACTCTCTCACACACGCACTCGCGCGCAGCTACTCTCTCACACACGCACTCGCGCGCAGCTACTCTCTCACACACGCACTCGCGCGCAGCTACTCTCTCACACACACGCACTCGCGCGCAGCTACTCTCTCACACACACGCACTCGCGCGCAGCTACTCTCTCACACACACGCACTCGCGCGCAGCTACTCTCACACACGCACTCGCGCGCAGCTACTCTCTCACACACACGCACTCGCGCGCAGCTACTCTCTCACACACACGCACTCGCGCGCAGCTACTCTCACACACGCACTCGCGCGCAGCTACTCTCACACACACGCACTCGCGCGCAGCTACTCTCTCACACACACGCACTCGCGCGCAGCTACTCTCTCACACACACGCACTCGCGCGCAGCTACTCTCTCACACACACGCACTCGCGCGCAGCTACTCTCTCACACACACGCACTCGCGCGCAGCTACTCTCACACACGCACTCGCGCGCAGCTACTCTCTCACACACACGCACTCGCGCGCAGCTACTCACACACACGCACTCGCGCGCAGCTACTCTCTCACACACACGCACTCGCGCGCAGCTACTCTCTCACACACACGCACTCGCGCGCAGCTACTCTCACACACGCACTCGCGCGCAGCTACTCTCACACACACGCACTCGCGCGCAGCTACTCTCTCACACACACGCACTCGCGCGCAGCTACTCTCTCACACACACGCACTCGCGCGCAGCTACTCTCACACACACACGCACTCGCGCGCAGCTACTCTCTCACACACACGCACTCGCGCGCAGCTACTCTCACACACACACGCACTCGCGCGCAGCTACTCTCTCACACACACGCACTCGCGCGCAGCTACTCTCACACACGCACTCGCGCGCAGCTACTCTCACACACACACGCACTCGCGCGCAGCTACTCTCACACACGCACTCGCGCGCAGCTACTCTCACACACACGCACTCGCGCGCAGCTACTCTCTCACACACACGCACTCGCGCGCAGCTACTCTCTCACACACGCACTCGCGCGCAGCTACTCTCTCACACACGCACTCGCGCGCAGCTACTCTCTCACACACGCACTCGCGCGCAGCTACTCTCTCACACACATACACTCGCGCGCAGCTACACTCACACATACACTCGCGCAGCTACTCCCACACATACACTCGCGCAGCTACTCTCACACATACACTCGCGCAGCTACTCTCTCACACACACTCGCACAGCTACTCACACATACACTCACGCAGCTACTCTCATACACACACAGAGGTTCTCACACCCAGCTCCACCAGCCACTAATAGCAGCAACACTTCCTGAAGTGCCACGCGTAAGCGCCTATCTTTAACCCATAAATTCCTCAGAGAAGTTTAACAACGGCTTTCTTACAGCTCCAGGCATCCGCTGCGCCCCCGGAAAGCGACTCGCCTCGACAGCAGGCCGCGCGCCTCCCGCCACGGTGCTGCCGCGCGCGCGGGGCGGGCCCGCTGCCACCTGACCCTGGCGCCGCCGGGGGCCGCTGCGGGCGGAGAGGGCGGGGCGGGGGCGGGGCTGCGGGCCCTTCGCGGGGCGCGGCGCCGGGTAACCGTTGCTGAGGCGCGAGGGTGTCGTTAGTGGGGGCCACCGCTCGGGCCGCGTCCCTCCCTGTTAGGCGGCGGCAGGGTTACCGCGCCGAGCTGAGGGGAAGGGGAGGGTGCGATTACAGTCCCCACCCAGCCGCGGCTTTACTTAACAGAGGAAGTGCGAGCTGCTGGGTGAGGGGCTCGTGTTCCTGGCATCTGGAAGTTCCCGCCTCCGTCTCGTTCCCGAACGGTCTCGTCTTCCCTCGCCAGGCGGGCCCCGCTGGGCGCCGGGGGCGGTGAGCGGCTGCGATAGGCAGATTTTCCTCGGCTTCTTGTAGACTTTCCTTGAGGGGGAACTCGCGGCAGCGGTGGTGGTGAAGCTCTTCGCTAGAAATATGGCCACGGAGCCCGGCGGTGGGGGAGAGCCAGGTGAGGGCTGTGCTGGGTCGGCTCCCTGGGCTGCCCGCCCGCCGCCGGTGCTGGCCCGGCGCCGTCTGAGGGACGGGGCTGAGGAGCCCGGGCCTGGGTGCTCCTCTCGGGGCTGGGGCGGGTTTGGACTGAGGGTAGAAACCCTTTAGCTTATGGTTGTAGCGATTAAGATTTTTTTTCGGCGGCTGTTGCAGTGTTTGGTATAGTAACAGCATCAAAACTATTTTTTAGTTAACTGAAGCCTAATAATTAAAAGCTGCTAATTGAGGGTAATGGCCAGAAACATCGGTATTTCTTTGTGGCAGTGGTTCTTCTCTGATTATAGATGCTGCTGTGTTTCCTATGTTCTGCTTAGACCTGAAAGGCAGAAAAAGCCTGTTGCTCATGAAATTGCTTTACAGACTAAAATCAATTTTTCTATTTATGTGCTATTTTTTACAATTTTGATAATTTTAGTGTAAGCCTAATACGACTGAATCAGAGTACACTTTAATTACTTAGATGCAGAATGCTGGCAAAAATTGCTTCTGCACAGTTTGTATTCCTATAAATAGGGAATAGGTTGATGTGTTGGTGCAAGAGCTGTGCCTGGCGCTGGTAAGTGTTGTGGGAAAACTTGATAGCACAGCAGGAAGTAGGGCACAATCACAGTGCATCAAGTGCTATGGCAAAATATCAATCGGGACAAAGTTTTGTATGACAGCTTTGGGTGGCCAAAGATGAAAGACCAGCTCTTGGTTCCAAGGACCTTAGTAGCTGAAAAGCCTGTGTCTGAGCCAACAGAGGCAATGTGGTTTCAAAAGCCCCTGTCTTTATTGAGCTTTGCATGAGTGTCTGTTATACTATGATATGAACAAATCATGGATTTTCAAATATTGGTATTTTGCTTTTCTATATGTATTTAATTTGGCTAGGTGTGGCTTCTTACTTTATACAATCTTTAGGCTCTAAGTAGAGGTCGGACTAAACTAACTGTGAAGTGATAAGAGTTGCCTTTTCTATCAATGAGTTGAATTCTCTCTTTAAAAAACTGCATACATGCATACATTTTGAAAGGGGCCAGGTGACAAATTTGAAGTCGGCTTGCATGTCAGCTGAGACTTATTTGAGGCCTGCTCTGTCTGATACATGGATTGATGTTTCTCTTGCATCATGAGTGTGAAATTGAAATTCTGAAATGCTGTATGTGTTATACACATAAAAAGAGATTCTTTAAGCACTATTATATTTAATGTAGTAGAATAAATATTTGAGTTAAATATGTAGCTGTTTAAGAAGGTTCTCAGAATGAAATACTTGTCCCTGGCACTGATCGGTTGAGTTTTACCTAAATGCATTTTGAAGTATCGGCAGCGAGTCCTACAAATAATAAATCCGTTCTATTGCATATTTTTGTGATAAGCTACTAAATATTTAGAACTTTTGCCAGAATGGGTTTAATTCCACCATTACCATTGAATGTACCATTGAAGATGAGTACATCTGTAAGGGGTGTTTAAGATTGTCCCCTTTTGCACCTATGGCCTTTCATGTTTGTAGACTGCTTTGGCTGGTGAGGGCAGATACTTTCCCCTTCCTGTTCCTTGGCATCCTTTTACTATTACCTCCTTTCTATCCCCTCTTTTTCCTGTATCCTGCTTTAGAATATTAGAACCAGGAAAAGAACCATGGGATGTATATCTAGAAAAATAAACAAGAAGCTGTTTTAAATCAAAATGTATGCATTACCTTCTTATATTCTTGTTACTTTTTCTTTCTCTTCGCCCATTCCAGTTACAAAGGTGTCACTCAGATTCTTATAAAATAAAATAGAGTATTTCAGTTGGAAGGGACCTACAATGACCAACCAGTCCAACTGAATGACCAGTTGAGGGCTGACCAAAGGTTCAAGTATGTTAAGGGCATTGTCTGTATGTCTTTTAAGCAGTGACAAGCCTGGGGCATTGACCATGTCTCTAGGAAGCCTGTTCCAGTGTTTGACCACCCTCTCATTAAAAAAAACCGCATCCTTATGGCCAATCTAAACCTCCAGTGGTGCAGCTTTGAACCATTCCTATGTGTCCTATCGCTGATACCAGGGAGAAGAGATCAGCCCCTCACTCTCCCATTCCCCTCCTCGGGAAGCTGCAGAGAGCAATGAGGTCGCACCTCAGCTGCCTCCTCTCCAAACTAGAAATTCCCAGAGTCCTCAGCCACTCCTCCTAGGACATGCCTCTCAGCCCTGTCACCAGATTTTGTTGCCCTCCTCTGGATGCATTCAAGGACTTTGACATCTTTCTTAAACTGCAGGGCCCAGAGCTGCACACAGTGCTTGAGGTGAGGCTGCGCTGACACTGAATACAGCAGGGTCATCGCCTCTTTTGACTGGCGGGTTACGCTCTGTTTTTGTTAGATCAAAACCACTCCATGAACAAGTGGAAAGAGTGGTTATTTCTCCCTTCCAGCCTTGTGCTGCTGCTTTTGTTTGTAATACAAGTAGTCTCTGAAATTCCAATAGGCAAAGTTAGATAGAGTGATGCCTTAGTTGATGTTCCCAGCTCAGCAGTGTGAAATCTCATTATCCTTTGCTTTTTTTCAGAAAAAGCAGATACTGACAGACTGCATTTTTTCTTTCTTGTTTGGGTTTCTTCTGAATATACTTGAGTGCTCAGATCCATTTATCAGTGAACCTCTCTTGACCTAAGTTTGTTGAAAATGTATTGAGAACTGTAGGTTTGAGTTCCTAATAACAGATTAATTGTCAAACATCCAGCTGACTGAATTGGACACACAATGTGATTTGGTGCACTTAAACCTTGCAAATCATTAAGATGTGTGTTTGTGGGTTTTCTAGGCAGAAACTTCATTTTAGATTTTTATTTTTTAAAAAAAAAGACATATGAAAGACATTGAATTCATTATTATTGCACAGACTTTGTAGGCTTTTTCAATTCCTAATTTCATTAAAATTGTGCTAAATAGAAGAATTTTATGAAGTGCATTGTGTACCTCCAAAGCACAACATGATTAAACGTATTTCTGACTGCTAGTCAGGTTTATGTAAATAATGGCCTATGTCATAACTGTGATTCTCAAACTTTGTATTTTTCAGATCAGAGGCCAAATATGACACATGGACAGCATGAAACAGATGAGATTTCGAGAGCTACTGCTGAGCAGGTAGGTGAACTCATGGATGGATGTAGTAACAAATTTTGTGATGAGGTTTTTGGAACAAATGTCTTTGCATACATAGAGTACAGCCAGCTTCAGTGTGGCCTGGCCTTGCTTTGCGTCCTTCGCAGAACTCTAGAATTGCATAATGTTTTTCCAAGGAGCAACAGCAGAATGAAATTGTCATAATGGTGAATTGTGGTATTTTTGGTACACCTTCAAAAGCTTATCATGTGCAGGGGAACACATCCCTGAAAGAATACTAGATTTCTTCTACTTTATTATCCTTTTTCACTTTTTTAGACTAATCTTACTCTAAGAGATTGGTCTTGTGTTCACATAACTTTTTGTGACGGGTACCATAAGCCTGTCTGAAAGCCTTTGCAGAAGCTAGGGCATTGGTACTTCCTTGATGCTGAGATGTACTGAAATGAGCTTAGCACTTAGACAAACTTATGATTGTTCTTTTAAGATTGAGATGGTTCCCCATCGGATGCAATTATGGTTTATATCAGAGCATCTCGGGGGGGGAGGGGGGGGCGGGCGGTGTAGATACTTTTTTTTTTTAAATTGGGCCAGCACTCGAGGGTTTTTGAATGTGAATCTGAAAGTGATCATGTGGGATGTTGTGTGTGATTACAGAACAGACAGAACAACAGGTAATGATCTAAAACTATATGCATTCACATGCAAATACTAATATGTAAAGTATACCATTACAGAAAAAGACTGCTGGTGGTGACGGTATATCAGGATCCAGGATGATGGACCGAAGGTAACTGATTCCAAGTGATAAGTAGAAATACTACAAACTATCTGAAACAAATCATCTTGCACTTTTTGAAGTGTGAATATCCAGGTAAACCTGGTCCTATGTACACGTGCTTACAGCTCTGAGAACTTGCAAGTAGAGGAATGGAGTCTCTAAAAGTGTTCCTGTAGCAGTTGGTTTTAGATACTATTCTGTTTATTCAGTGAATTACATACATGACTCTTCTTCCTCAATCTGTAAAATAAAGGATGAGAGATGAATGGAGGAATTATCTGGTGTAAATTTTAAGGTAATAAAAGTGCAGGTAAGATTGCAGTGATACAGGTAACACAGGTAACAACTGTCTGTTGAGGTCAGGTGATGTTTTTAAAATCACTTATTTGACAATCTATAACTGGCAGTTGCCTATTAATAAATTGTTTAATAATCTTTGTCACTCCCTGTTATGAAAATAACCTATATTTTCTTGTTAGCTTTTAAGGCATTATCACTCTAGACTAATATAGGACTTTCAGAGAATTACTATCAATTACAAAAATACTAGGAAGGAAGAAGTATATAATTAGAAATACATTATTTTATATTGTCTTACAGGCCAGTTTACAAATAAGCATTCATATATAGAATCCCAAACGATTAAAGACTCGACTTCTCACTGTTTTCACATACAGCAGTCATGTCTCATGTTCTAGTCCTGTTAAACAGGAAATCTACTGTTAGTGACTGTACTTTAGTAATTGGATTTATTCATTTAATTCTGACGAATGTCGATCTCTGAAAGAAACAGTCATTCTGTTCTCCAGATAAGATTTTTTTAATTATCAGAACAATCTTTCAGCATTTACAAAACTTTTTCTAAGCCTGTTTTTCAACTTTAGCTTATCAACTCTAATCACAGAGTATGATAAACACTTGGAAGAAATGAGGGAACAGCTGCAGCTTTATCAGGTATGGATGTTTCTAACATTTCAAGACTATATTCTTAGTATTTTATAGTATTGATATCTAGGCCATTAGTTTTCTCAATGAAGGAAAGTGTGCCTGCGTCATGCTTCACAAACTTGCAGGACTGCAGTCTGCCTCAAGTGGATGAATGGAGAGCTTTCTGTGACCAGATTGGGAGATTGTCCAATTTGCACGGAGTACTGTGAGTTTGGAATAGTTTTGTGAAATGAAACACGCATGGTTTATTTCTCTAGGTGTTCTGATATGGTTGCAGGTATTTTCCTAGGTGACAATCAGGTGAGGCAGCTGTTTCCCTCTTTCCTCACAGCTCTGATCTTGGCTATGCAGTCCAGCTCACTCCTGTAGGTGCAGATAGTCACAGCGTTTTTCATTCTCAATAATTCTTCAGAATCAAATAAGTCTTTAAATGTGTTTTTTCATGCAGGTGGAGGGGGACTGTTCTCCTTTAAATCGCAGAAAAATGAAACCCGTTAGTGCTTCATATGATCATTAAACCTCAAACTTACATGTTTAATAATAAAAACCTGTGGCGTACAGAAAGCAATTTTTACTTGTGATTTACATGCAAATGTTGTACTCTAGTCTTGGTTTGGTGCACCTGATTTGTTTGATCTGTCCCTCATAAAGATTTGGCAAATGCAGTTTTCCAGCTTGGCCAATTTCAGAAGGCAATAGAAGCACTATGGTTTTGTTGCACTGGTTAGTTAACGAACCAGTCTGTCTGACTCATGTAACTGAAGCTTCTCCTCGACTAATTCCGAAACTATTTTCTCAAATGCTTACTGCATAAAAGATGAGTTAACACTGTATCCCTATAATAACTTAATTAAGAATCAATCTGTAAGAGCAATATGAATTCCGAAAAGTTTAATGCTCATAATAACTTCTGAATGCTGAGGTATAACAGGACTTTAATTTAGTGTATTATGCTGCGTTAAATTGCCCATATTTTACAGTATCAGTCAGAATTAAAAGATGAAAGAATTCCCAAAGCTTGTGTCGCTTCAATGAGTGCTTACTCTTGCATGTTTTTGTGTTAGGTACAAATGAGTGATATGAGGCTAAAATTTGAACAAGTCACCAAGGAAAATGAAAGGTAAATAATTACACTGCCCTGTCACTGCTGTTTTTCTTTATTTCTAAACCTTGAAAAGCTTTTTTTCTGGGCCCTTGAAATCTTTTCTATCTACTTAATAGTTGAAGATTTCATAGTCACGAGCTTAATGTTAGTCTTTAAGTGCTTAGTATAGATTACAGTGCCAGCTTTAGATTTAACCATATCTCTAAAGGACCTAGATATTAAACTATTTCAAACTCTTGCATTTATACAATATAACTTAATAGATTTAAATACAAATTCAAAGTAAATAGTATGTACAGATTGAAGGTATGGTATACTTAGTTTTTTAAAAATATCCCTGTTTAATACTTTGCTCAACTTAATCCTTTGAATGTCAGGCTGCATGCAGAGTTGAAAGATGCTTTTGAGAAGCAACTGGAGGCTCTTCCTTTCATGCCTCTGGGAACTGATATTCCTGCAGATGAACGCATAGTGAGAAACCTTCAAGAGCAACTACAACTTACGAATCAAGTATGTGAGATGAACATTTGTACTGTTTTATTTCTGTTGCTGTGCCTTGTTAGATTAAGGGAAGCTGTTTTATTTCTTCATTCAGAATGCATTTGTTCAGAGTTCCTCGAGACTATTTTGAGTCCCTCTTGACTTTCTGTAGCTAAAGAAACACATACTTTCAACTTAAAGACCTGAAGGTACTTCTTTCCTAGGTTCATGTAAGGAGGTTTTAATATTATTTTGTGCCTGTAATTTTTCCTAGTTGACTTGATATTTATGTTGAATTCCTGACCAGGAAATCAATGCAATACTTTGTTCAATTAAAGTTTCTGTAGTAGCTTGTTTTATTAGTCAAAAACGTTGTAATGTGATATGAGGAAGCAAGTATATGTGTGGTATAGAAAATAATATTTAAATCTGAAAAGATAAGCAGATTTGGTTGAGCATATTACAATGATGTATCAATCCTATTGTATATGATTAAGCTAATGTTAGTGACAGCTGAATTTTCGTGTTTGAATATTACATACACTGTAGGCCCACAGTAAATAACTGTAAAAGTTTGAGCTGTAAAAAAAAAAAAAAAAAAAAAAAAAAAAAAAAAAAAAAAAAAAAATCTGGAAAACTTCAAGTTCACTTGTAGGTGGAATTTGGAACTTCTAAGCATCTCTTTTTCTGCATCTGAATTTGTAGTTTTGTCTGTGTGGTTGTAATGTGTGCAGAGAAAAGTAAAGAAAATGGTGTTTCTTCAAAATAAAAGTTAAGACCTCTCTTTTTAGAGAACGAGAGGTGAGGGTACATGTGCTATGATAAACTGTTTTACACAAGCTTTTATGCTGTTTCTTAGGAAAAAGAACAAGCAATAGAGCTCTGGCAGACTGTATTACAAGAGCATGATCGACTCCAGCAGCAGTACCAGGAACGCATGACTGAAACGCAGTTTCATGTGGCAGAAAGGCAAAAACAGAAAGTAATTTTTGTTTATGTTTTTGTTAATTTTGGAATGTCTTTCTATATTATAGAGATGAGATTCTGAGTCTGTGTGTAGTGAAACTGAAGTTGGGGGGGTTCTACCAGTGCTGTTAATTATTTTACATAGTAGTTATCTAAGGTTGAGTAGTCAGGTGTGGTCACTGATTCATCAGATAAATGTACTGTTATAATTAGAAAAGTTTAAAATATATGGACAGGAACCTGAGGAATGCACTGAATTTGAGTCATCTTAGTGCAATACATATGTATGTGTGTACAACACACGTATATAAATAAATGCGTTTGAATTGCATGGTTGGAAATCTTAAGTAGATTTAAGTCTGAAAGAGCTGCTAGAGATTTCTGAATTATAAAGTGGAAGTCTTTCTTGTTTTGTCTTATGTTTTGAATCCTGAATTTTGTGTGTAAGATCACAGTGGGATAGTGGGAAAAGTACTCTCCATTTCCTGTTGTAATTCAGTATAGAGGCATGTATAAACAGATGAAAAGTTCACCAGTGTTCTTCTAATGCTAGTTTGCCTGTTTCTCTTCTGCTGTTTCTGGGGAAGGTCCTTCAGGAAGTCCTAGTTCAGAAAAGCTCTTTGGCTCTGTTGAGCTATATAACGATGCTCAGTGTGTGAAGAACTAATAGAAACTTCATGACTGTGTGCACCTCACTACAGATACTTCTAAGTCCATAAAGATATGTGATGAATTATTTAACATTTCCATTTTCAAGTACACTAGACCTGTGGGCACAGTTAGAGGTCTCGTAGAACAGAATTTTATTTACTGATTTTTGCTCTCTTGTGGTATGAAGTCCACCTCAGCAGTATGCTCTCTTTCAAGAAACAAAAGTATCTGTACAGCTCTTTTGCTCTGTCAAATTTCATAACTATTTCAAGTTATAGTTATGAAGGCTCTTATATATGTGTAATTCCAGCTTTTTACTCGTGTTCCTTCTGTTTGACAATGTAACACAAGAAATAATTGTTACTGGTGATATACACGTAGTAGAACATACAGAATCATTGGTATCTGTTGGAGGGTTTAGGGTGTCATGAAAGGGTGGTTTCAGTTAAGTCACTTAAAGAATCACCATCAAATATATAAACAAAACAGTTTTAATGGGAATTTGTTGGAGTGCAGTTTCCAAAGTTCAATGGCAAGGTTCACTATTACTTACTACATGGGTA
The DNA here is from genome assembly GCF_963210335.1 of Falco punctatus. Taxonomy (NCBI): domain Eukaryota; kingdom Metazoa; phylum Chordata; class Aves; order Falconiformes; family Falconidae; genus Falco; species Falco punctatus. The sequence goes on along the minus strand of NC_137580.1, from coordinate 7,711,778 downwards.
AGTTACACACAGAAGCATCAAATTAAAATTAAGCTGGAATGATTTACACAGAGATTAAAGACATAAAAGGGTAAGGGAGACCTTCCCATTGAGTCATAAGGTTGAGAGTGGACCCCCTTGCTTTATTAAAATAGTTTATAGAGTTGGGGCATGGCTAGATCCAACCTTAGTGTGGGACTTGGTCAGCAGTTTAGGTCTAAAGGATATAAGGAATATTCACAGTTTAAGGCTGATCATAGGATTTAGGTGGCACATAATCGTAGACTAATTTATCATTTACAAGGTGAAACAAATAGGATTTACTTATTAAAGTGGCTCAACTATAGATTAAAAATAGTAATACTTACTATGAAGTTACTAAATCAATTCACACATCCAGGAATAGAAGTAGTTCCTCTCAAGCTCAGTGAAATACTCAAATCAAATGCCTTTGCATTTCTCAATGGACAGAGGGTTGAGCCTCAATGCAGGAAAATCAGCCCAGGCAGTGTCATCAGCTTTTGGCGGTGGTCCCCCTAGTACCACAGACTTGGAGTTTGTGAGCTCCGAGAGGTGTCCTACTCAGAGGGGAGGTGATTTCACAGCCCATTTCAGTCCAAGAGGGCCTCACTTACAACCACTGATTATAGGTTCTGAGATGATTGGCTTTAGTCATTGGTAATTTTTTTGTCCTGGCTGTGATCAGAGTCAGTAACAAATAGAACTTTTCCAAAATTCCATTGACAGTGGTACCGTACCACTTGGGAGTCATAATAAAGAGTGTTCCTAGGCTTTTTAGGGATGTTGTGGTCTAGATAAGGAATGCTCCAAGGCTAGCAGGTGGTGGTGTTGCTCAAGTAAGGGTTGTTTCTGGTACAGCCAGTGCAGTTTCCCACCTCAGCTGTGCAAGAGTTGCTAGTACAGTCAAGGGAGGCTTAACCACCCAACTCATTACACTGAGGCTAGGGCCTAACAGGGATTCCTGAGACTGTAAAGTAGCCCAGGGAAGCAGGTGAGGTGCACTGCCACATAGCACTGTCAGATTCCACTTGTCATTGTTACCTAAATTCTTGGTGGTTTTTAATGCCACTGTAACAAGAATGAGGTTGAGCTGCCTTTTAAGCTTAAATGCTACTGGTCTCCCACAGAAAATGGCTTCTCAGTTAAACTCTTGTATTTTAGGTTTTGCTTTTAATGGAGGAGCAGAAAATAGCTATAGGAGGTAAATAGAGCTAGGTAAGGTCAACTAGAATTAGAATTGACAGGATGCAAAGATGAGAGAGGATATCGTTGTAAGGGTTGAACATAGTAAATAAGGGAGTTGTTAGAGTAGGTTTTTGGCATATGCTTGGCCTTGAGACTGTCAGATAAACACAGTGCAATTAGTAGATATTCCAGCCTAGGGACTTGAGTCTTCTCTGTGCTCTAAAGACACTTGGCATGCTGCAGATGATTTCTCTGTGTTATGCTAGTTTTCCTAGGGTGACAAAGTTCATGTTCAGGGACTCAAGAGTTTAATCAAACAATTACTTGTATGGGCACAAGACATCCTGCATGGCAAAGAGCAAATTAAATGTGTCCATACAGGCATTTTCTTGAGGGGTACGCATCTGCTGCTGTGCTTAATAGTAGCATCATAGTCTGTGTCACTCTTTAAAGGCAATACTTATGTATGCTTTCATACTTTGATAGTAAGTGTGTATGAGTTTTGGAAGGAGGCAATTTGTAAAGTGAAATTCAGATACATATTTCAGTAGTAAATCTAATCTTCCAGATTGCTGGGTCAACAGCTAATAGCAATCTAATCAAAATCTACAAAAGCATGCTGAATTTCCTGCAATGTGTATAATTTTTTTAAAAAATGTTTCGTTGACTATGAAACTCTCTAATTATACACTCTTTATGATTACAATGATTATAAGAAGCTCTGAATTCTCTTTTTTAGGATCAACTGACTGGCTTTCAACAGTTGACTCGGCAACTTCATATAGCCAATGAGAAAATAGAGTTGGTAAGTAAAACTTTCTGAACTGTGACCTAGTAAACTTTTATTTTCTTCTGCTAGAGTCTCAAAGTATGAAAGAAAAGCAAAAAGTCCTTTATACATTCTTGTAAAAAATTGTGCCACTCAGATTTGCAAACTTCTCTAGGGACCAGTGAAGAAAAAAGTACTAATAGCTTTTTTTTCCTGAACTGCAAACACCAGGTCAGGGTGGTTTGGAGTTCATATTGTGTGAGCTCTTTCTTCTAGAAGTCAGCGGTAAGCTTACACTCAGAATTTTAGTATGTGGTGAGTGTACTTGAGTCACACACTTAAAGCCATCTTCACAAAAGAAAAACTTTCTTAAATGATGACCTCTTATGTAGGCTAGCTCTGCCACGCATTTATCAATTCGTAGTTTGGCACTGCTGGCTTCTTTGTCATTGAATTTTTCAAGGTTTTTTCTGAGCTCTAATCATCTGCTAGTGCTTCATCCATATCCATAGGTTATAAGACTTCTTATTAGTCTTTAAGCTTTAGCTAGGACATCCAGGATTGACAAACAATTTTAATATCATACAAAAGTCAAGGTGAAGTTTCTGGCTGAGCAGCTGCTTCTCTGAAAGACATGATTCCTGTGTGATCTTTTAAATTTTTTTTAATTTGTTTGTTGGATGCTAGCAGTGCAGAAAGACTCCTAACCTACTCTAGACAGTCCACTTTTTTCTGTCCTCATCACTGGAACTTTATTCCTCACATCTGACCTCCTGTTAAAATATAAGCCTGTTTATTTTGTGTGAAATGTAGATATGAAGGAAATACTCCTACATTATGTCACAGTGCCTCTGTTACTGGAAACTTTTATATTGCTATCTTTTCCCTTTTCCTGCTCTTTCTGTTCTGCTCAAAGCAAGTCTTCACATGTTCTTTGACAATGTTTTTAAGATGTGTAATCATTCTTCTTGCTCACCTTCAAATTCTTTTCAATTGTGCTATCATTCTTGAACTGTGGTGCTGGTAACAGCATAATACTCCAATTGAGCCCTTACCAGTGCTGAGTAGTAGTATATTGCATATTACTACAGAATTGTGTCTTGCAAGCAGTTGTCCTGTTTACTTAGTTAATATTAATAAAAGCAAAATAATGCACTGAGTACAGGTAGTCGGTGATGGTCTCAAGATTAACTGTTCTCTAAGGACAGATACTTTAGTGGAGGGTTTCTGTCTGAAAAGTCTTGAGCACATACAATGATGAGCTTTTAAAGCAGTTTTGCTGAGGATTTGGCTCTGATCTGCCGTTACAAGCAAATCAGTAGTAGGTACCTTAAAACAAACAGAATCACTGAATGCCTAAAAGCATAAAAGTGGAAAGAAATGGTGTGAAGAGGAGACAGTAAAGTGTGTGAACTCTTTGAAAGAGATGAATCAGATGATGTTAAGATAGAGATAATTATTTGTTTGCATTATCCAAAAAATGTTTGGCAAGGTCTGTTAACAATGGCATAAAGTTATGGGCTAAAAAAGCATTGCCTTTTCTTGAACTAACAAACTGAAAAATAGGAAGTAAAGAGGCAGAATAATTAGTCAAGATATTTAATTGTGGCAAAACAGCTGTGCTTCCTAGGTGTGCTCAGGTTAGAGTTGTTCAGCATATTTAGAAATGTTCTGGAAATGAGGTTCAGTACTGAGGCAACAGTGTTAACTACTTATGTTAAACTATTTAAGGTAGTGAAAAGTGAAGTAAATGGCAGAAATTTGTAGAAAGATCTGATTATGTTGAGTATCTGAGTGAATTTTACTTGACATTTCATTGGTATTAATAAAAGCAAAATCATGCACGTGGGCAAGAGGTAGCTTTTGCTTTGGGTACTCTGTGATGGTCTTGAAATTAACTTGCCACTCAGAATAAGTATTTTAGAAGTAGCAAGTGTCTAAAACAATCCTTTAGCAGCAATAAAAAAAGCAAGAAGAATGTTGGCAATTACTGGGGGTAGAGGTGGGTAAGGAATATATTGTGCATAAATCCATAGTACAGTAGCATCTTGAATGCTGCTTGCAGTTGTGGTCATCTCTACTATTTCAATGTAAGGTATATGTAAGATCTAGAAAAGACTAGTAGGGTGACAAAAATATAAAATGATTCTGAAAGGAGAAGACAGTTGAAGGAGAAAGCCATAGTGCTGGAGGTGTCAGTAAAAATGGAGGAGCAATCACTCCATTTTTTTCTTAGACTTAAACAAACTAATTGTTTCCAGCAGTATGTGGTCTACTGTGGTATTCACTGTCACAAGGTATTCTATATACCTAAACTACATGGAAATGCAGATGGTAGATCTGAGATTTACAGTTCTCATCTCAGGAAGTTATTATACTACCAAAATATGGGGAAAGAGGGGGATAATTAGGTAACATCACTATGCACTTGCCTTTGTAAAATTCTCTACATAAACCTTGGCGCTTGGGAGACCAGGCACAATGCTAAATAGACCTTATTAGCTAATGTATGATATTATATTCTGTAGAAATGCCCAATAACAATTTTGAATCTGTAACATTTTCAATACAATAAAGAACATGTTCCTAAATATCTCCTTATTTTGCAGAGCAATCAACAGTTTCTGAAAACTGTAACAGAACAGAACGTGGAACTAGAACAGCTACGAAAACAACTGAGGTATAAACCAGGCAATTTAAAAAAATTATTAAATTTCTTTTCTATAGCTGTTTTGAACCTGCTGCTGTATCATGGGCCTTGTTTGTACTGGAAACTGACTTGATAGTGGTAGTTATGATGGTTTCAGTAAATTAAGTTTGTTAGAAGTGTGTGCATCATAAGTGCTAGGGTAGCATATTTCCATTTAGTTTTATTTGGTTCAGCTGTTTCCTGAAATAGTCAACATTTGCCCTTTAATTTAAAAGAAACAAAGTGTTGGTATCACAGCAAGATTGACTCTGAAGATAGATTTCCATTAGAATACAGTTTGCTCAAAATCCAGTTACATAATAACTCATTAGAAAACTTCCATTCACTGTTTCTCAATAAAAAGCTCTAAACCATAGGCTTTTTGAAAGTTAGAGGTCGGGGAAGTGTTAATTATATTCCTAAAGTATATCAAGGAAAATGAGAAAAATACCTGCAACACAACTTCAGATTATTTGTAGTTACAGCCAAAGTCTGTTCAATGCCAGTTTACTGATCTGTTAACTCTTTTAATTAGTGATGGCTGAGGTCAAACTAAAATTTCATTTCAGTAAACGGTGAATTTGTGAAGTGACAATAAAAAGGAAATGATTATCAATCAGTGACTTTTTCTTTGTATAAGATTACCTGGAGCTTTAAATAAACTTTTTAAAATAAACTTTCAAGTTTAATAAGCTTAAAATTTGTCATGTACTCTAAATTGTGGTCTCATTATTAAATTTTCCTTTGATTTTTAGTTACTGTAATTTCCTTTGATACCGTGATCAAAATATTTAATATGAACTGCTATGATGTTTTAGTTAATACCTTTTGATTTTCAAGAACATCACCCCAACAGTGGTAAAACCATTTCCATTTTTATGTAAACAGTTTAAGATGGCCCTGGCTCTGTGTGTTTGCATGCACATGTGTTCGTGCACTCGGTTTCATATGCAGCTTTTGCAGGTAACGCTGGTATGTAGAAACCTAGGTGGGCTGAGTGCGTACTGATGCTGATTTTTATCCCTCCAAGAAAGAATGGCTGCATAAGACGTTCCCTCTCCTCTGTCACAGACCCATACAAAATATTACATGAAGAGCCATTGATAACTGTTTTAATGCAAAGTTTATCACCGTAAAGACCTGGTGTTTCAGATTCCAGCATCTGTGCAGTGACTAGAGTACTAATCGTAGATATTAAAGTTACTGTGTCGCAATACCCATAGTAAAAATATACAGGTTTAGAGTGAATGAACAGATTAATTGGTGTTAAGTATTGGTCATTGTTGAATGTTTGGATACAACCAATTTTAAATTTTTTAATTTTAAATTTTTACATTAAACTTTCTTGCTGTTAGAGCAATAAAAATCAGCTGCTTCTAGTATTAAGCTTTCACCCCCTGCTTGGTACGTCATGGTTTACTTACTAGTAGAAGAATTTTGTTTTAAACAATGTTTATTTTTATGTTTCCTTTGTACAATAAATTTAGGAAAAGAACCTGCTTACAAATGCCAAGTCACCTCAATCACCGAAGATGTGGTTTTGAGGCAGACTTCTTAGCACCTCACATTTTTATTAGTAAGAATTTTTCCATGGAAAAACTATTTTTCTCAAAATAGTGTGTTTTGGAAGAGGAAAATACTATGACAAGCAATCAAAGGGCTAAGCTGATAATCAAGTTATTTGCTAAAATAAAGTAATTCCAAACTCAGACATCACTTGGAATTTGGTTGTGCATGCTACTATTTAATTCTTTAAAAAGAAAGAACAACATTTTCATATTGCTGCTTCTTTGGAATTTCTTTCCTTCCAGAAGGTATTAGTACTGAGTTACTGTTTGAGAATGTACCTCATTCATCTATAAATCTTTGGTCTTGAATTGACATGCTTACATTGATTCATGTAATAAGTACGTATGAAGGCAATTAGCATTAACTGAACCTGTGTTAGATATTCAATAAATGCCATCAACGTTCAGTTTATTACTGTATTTGTAACACTCAGTGGATTTGACTTTAAAAAACCCAACCAAACAAAAAACACCCACAAAAAAATCCCCCAAGCAAACAAACAAAAAAACCCTTAAAATCATACAGGTTCTGGTTGAGCAGCCAGTTGAGTGCTTTTGTCAAAATTGCAGATGTCATGGTTTCTTTTTTTTTTTTTTTTTTTTCTGTCAAAATTGCAGATGTCATTATTTCCTTTGATCTCATCTTTATTTCCTTTTTTTACAAGGAAGCTCCTTTTTAGGCTTGATCCTTGGAGTTAAATGCAGTTCTTCAGTGATACTAATTTGATCAAATAATTTAGAATGTGGCATGACAACCAAAATGGTCAGACTCTTTGATTCAGAGCCGTGCCCACACTGAAGGATCTCTGTAACTGTCTGTATGGCACTGGGTGCGGATAGTAGAAAGGAAGTACATGTTTCTGCTTAAACTGCTGCTTCATGAAGAAGGTATAATAAGAGGCTGAAATCCCTGGGACTGACTGAAAGCTAGTGGATCATCTTGCTCTGAACTTTTATTCACACACACTCAAATATCTCTGCATGTTTTTGATTAGGTGCTGTTTTATAAACAGTGAAAGTGTGAGTGAATTTAGACTTCCACCTAAGAATCCACAGGGCTGGAGTAATCCTCATCTGCTCAGTTCAGAACACTAGATTTCTGATTTTAATATGTTCTATTTTGGGCAAGACTGCTCAACACGTGGTTTAAGTCAATCAAAGCAGAACTGCATGCCATTAATTAATAAATGGACAATCAGTGACCTATACATTAATGATCAATAGTAATAATATAACAGGTAAATCATGACACTAGGCATTTGCAATATATCACTAAAGAAACATAAATCTTTAAACAGCCTTTTCTAGTTGATGCCGTGAAGTACCGCTCTTGCGCGCTTGCTTGCTCTTACAGAGGTACACACCCCCTCTCTCACAGGAAGCATGGGTTTAGGGTATGTGCACAACACACGGATACTCCCTTTTTCATCTACACACGTTTCATGCTGGAGGCGTGGGTGTTCCAGCTTTATGAGTTCTTGTGCCACTCCCTGAAGGCTGCTAGTGGTGTTCTGCTGAGAAGGCAGCCCTTGGTTCCCACGCGCCCACCTGGTGTGTTGGTCCCCGTGTGTCTCACCTGTGGTGCCACCTGGGTGTAGGCTGTTCCTGGGGTCTGCTGGGGCAGCAGCTCTCAGGCTTGGGAAAAGGTGGTAATGCCAGTGGGGTGTCTCCTGGCATGTTGCAGCTTCGCTGCTGGGCTCTCACTCTAAGGTCTGTCACCCACAATTGCAAGTTTTCGTGTTTCCTTTCAAGTTGTTGCTTTTCAGAAGTCTCTGTAGTTGCTTCATCTGACTGGTGTTGATCATGAGCAACCTTTGTCATTGTTGCTCTCCACGTAGCATCTCAGTTTTGGGCAAAGAGGCTCTTGGAGGAATTTCGCATTTCTGATTATGAGCACTGATTATGCTCACTTCTCTTTTAGATTAGCTAAAAGTCCTTGCAACCCTAAAAACGTTACTATATTGAACTTAAAAAGCTAATGATGGCAGTACATATGCTGTACTATTTATATACTATTACACTAGCTATTAAAGAGTCATAGTCTGTCATGCATAAAGGCAATGTAGTATTTGATGTATTTCTATACAGAATTTAGGTTTAAACAGATTTCATTTATATGCTAGAATTTTTATTAATTAATAGTGTTTTGGTATTTCAAAGCTCCGTTGTATACAGTTAATCGTGTAGTTCACTGTATTACTGCTCTCTTGAATTAACTACTAGCGGCTGCCTCTGGAGAGGGTGCGCTTAACAGTCGGTGACTGAATGGTCTTCACCAGTGACATGAACTGTTGAGTTCAGCTGCGAGTATTAAAAATGTGTTAATCTATATGCTAATGAAATATTTTTAAAGATCTGTAGATAAAACATATAAACTAAGAAACTTGGTATTGCTAGAGCATTTCAGAATCTTAAGGCTTTTAAACAGATAACGTGGCGGGATTATGTTAAGGATCTATTGCACAGTGAGAATAAAAGCTGCATCTTTAGAATCAGTGTGTTCCCTGTTAAACACACACTTTTGAATTTTATCTGAATTTGGTCATTAAAATTTACTTTTATGACTTAAGCTGTGCTGAGTTTTATGACCACTTCAGATTTATTTTATTTTTCGCTGCTTATGATGGGTTTTAAGGTTTGGTTTGGTTTTGGTTTACAGCACATTTTAAATATTTTGGGGGAAGCAACTGAATGTCTTCATAAATTTAACAGTTTTTCTTTGTAGGAGAAAGTTGTGTGATTCAAATGGAGCAAGATCAAAGTTTTGGACTTGCAATGAGGCCTATGCATCTGGGAATAATGTTTTTATCTTTGTTTTTGCTTTTTAAGGAAATCATAACAAAATTAGCTGTTCTGATTAATTGACTATTTGCTGTAGAGTTGCTAGCATTATGTGTATTTTGCTTAAGATTTTCATACAGGTATATTATGCTTTTGTCTTTTATGCCATTAAATCAAAATTATTATTTCTATAAGGAGTTTTTCCTTGAAGTTGATTCTTAAAATTATTAAATACTTTCTAGCTTCTTTCATGACTATTAGTGCTCCAGTTTTCATTAGCTTATGTTTGCTCTTTTTTAACTTCCTGATATATTCAGTCATTAGTCTTTAAATTTAGCCTAATATGCAGCCTGAATAATTGGGTTACACCCCAGGTGAAGGACACTCTATGTCTTTCTGTTCCCAAGTCAGAGGAGTAGGATGGTTGCTCATTTTAATAAGCTTTTCTACTGAAGAGGAACTCTGATTCATTAACTAGTCCTTTTTTTGTTGTTTGTTTTCCTTTTTCTGTTTCAGCTTATAAAACTTGTTCAGATTACAAAGCACATCAGTTAAATTCTTCAGAAGTGGTTAATGATAGGGTTTTTTTAATTCCTAGTCAAAGTGCTTTAAAAAGTGAAATCTAATTCTGAAAAAGATTTCTCTAGTAAGTATTTGTGGCCAATTATATTTAAGTTACTGAATCACTTAAATTTTTTTGGTTGCCTAGTCTTCCCAAGTATTTAATCAACACATACACCTTCCTGTTAAGCTATCTTTAAAAAGTCATTTCCACAGGACAGTTTAATTAATTTGGTATTCTTCTCTCACTCTGCCACATAGTAAGGAGAAGAAGAGGGAAATGTTTTCTGCCCTATAGTAACACTATTATGAAATCTGACTGCCCTTCACAGCTATTTCAACAAAGTTGTAACAGAGCTGGTTTTCCCCCCTTTAATAATTGAAGTCTAATTCATAGACTGTTTTCTTTATACAGGCAAGCCAAAATAGATGCACAGACAGCAAATGCTAAAGTTGATGAAATGACCAGATTGACAGAGAAGCTTCAAAGCCAATTGGAAAGAAAGGTATTTTCAAGAAAGGAATCATTTTCTGTTGCAATTGAATGGCTAGTCAGTTAACTGAATGCTGATGTTAAATTAATCACAAGTTGTTCTCTAACTTGTTTTCTGTTAGTATATCTTTATTTTGTTGAGGGAAGCTCAGATTATGTCTTGGTAATATATATATTCTTTCTAGGAAGAAGATGTGATATCTGCCCAGCAAAGAGAAACAGCGTCTGACAAACGCTTGCAGCAAATGCAGTCTAGTATAAAACAATTAGAAACAAGGTAAAACTAGCTCATTTGGTGTTAATAGCAGGTTACATGCAAGTGAGATAGAATACTACATTCTTTTCAGTCTCTGGGTTTTGTGTTCCTGAGTGGTTCTGTTTTGTCAGATATGCTTGGCTGCTTTCTATCTTCTTTATTCTATTCTGCAGCCTTTCAGAACAGCTTCTGATCTCAGTGTCTTTAAAATGATAAAACAGTCCACCTGATTTTATTGACTGTAATGGAGAAAAAATGAGGCATATTTTTTCGTTCTAGTGCATAAATTCTAGTAACTCAACTCTTGTTAGCTGTAGGTGGAGTTCTGAAGAAAAACAATCACATGGGAATTTGAAAATGTTTATGTAAGCTAGCTGGTTTTGAGGTGAATACTGTTTTTTTCTTTCCATGTTAAATAAGATTTGGATTCAGGTCTTAGTTCCACCATCTTAATACAAAAAGGTTATTTAATAAAACTGTTAAAGCACATTTCTTAAACAAATGCTAGTTACAAAAGTTTGAATACCTGCCAAGGAGCGGAACTTTAACTCCAGGGCTATCTACTGGAAGATGTAAGACTTGATCGGGTTCTTTTGTCTGGATTTTTTTCCCCCCTTCACTTCCCAAGGGTACGACACCTAGCTGAGCACAGTGATTTTGATTCAAGTGTCACAAACACTTAAATTATTAACGTTAGTCAGACCACCTGATAGCTAAGAAGAATTCGTAAATTTCTTAGTTGTGTGAGTGTTCACCTTCCCCTCTTGGTCACAGTCTTGTGAGCGTGATTAGCAGACTCCTCAATAACTCTAGAAACCAAATAATTACTAGCAACCTAACCTTGTGTCTATGTGGTCAAGTACTGCCTCGAGGAGTTGCACAGACTTGTGTGGCTAGCTCTACTTCATTATTTTCACTGCCCTAAGCGTTGTGGAGGGGCTTAAGTGTATTTTAGAATGTCTTAGAAATCAGCTGGTTTCATTGTTTTCTATATGAAAATTTCTATAGGCTTTTGGCTCTACAAAAATAGAGTGGTTGTCTGTCTTTGTGTGTTTTATGACAAACATGTCAGAAAGTAAAAAAGCATTGCTGCTTGAAAAGGCAGCCCAAGCGTTGCCAAAGTGCTCACTGTGGATATTTAGAACCATGCACTTCATTGAACCAGCATCACTTGTGGAACTTCCTGAGATTTTTTTTAAGGATACCCCTGAGGCTCTCTTGCCCTTTCTCATGCCTACCAATATGGACAATCATAATTAAACAACAAGAATTTCTGAGGTGCTGCAAAATTACCAGTGGTTTTCTTGTTCTAATGGTATAGCTGCAATTTCATTGCCCACATCCAATTATTCCATTTCCTCCACAGAGGAAAACTTTATTCCTTCTGGGGCTGTTCTATTCTGTTTTAATATAGAGCATTTTCAGTGATATATCCCAGGATAGCAACATTCTTCCAAGGATCTTTTGAGATTATGTATGAGTTAACTCCTTTAATTCTGTTTCTTTCTAGGGCGCTGAATATTAAAGACTGTCCAAAAACAAGCAAAGCCAGGAATGCAGTTTTGGCAACTTAAGAATAGATACTTCCTATCAGTTTAGTTTGAAAGAAGTGGTGTCTTAATTAAACATTTTATTGTTAAATGAGTAAAATTATTGCTGTCTTGTAGATTACGTGTTACTGTCCAAGACGCTGAAGAGCTGAGAACAGAAAGAACAGCCCTGGAGAAACAAATCGGAGAGCTTCAGACAAAGTACACTAATCTAGAAAGGGAGAAGTATGATGCTGTCGCAAAAGTCCAGGACTGCATACAGCTCTTAGAAGAAGCTAACCTACAAAAAAGTCAGGTAAGGCAGTGGATGAAGATATTTCTTAGATACTAGAATACTTCCATCGCTTACAATTGTGGCCTGATTTTGTATTCTGACAGGCATATATGCATACACAACCAAGCTTCTTTCATGTCTGTTGTACTAAAATTAGTAATGCGTCAATTAGGAAACTGATATGACCATACATTACTTAGACTTGTCATACAGTATGAATTTCAAAGAATATGTTGAATGCCTGGATAAAGGTGATCTAAGTGATAATTCTGTACCTGAACTTGAATTTTCAAATATTTGTGGCAGAGTTTCTTATCAAATACTTATAAACAAATTGGGCTGTTGGAATAAAAAGAGAGGTCCTGTTATGAATTTATAACTTATTAATGGTTAGGAGAGAAGAGCTAAAACTAAAGGGACTTTTTTTTAATATGATGGTCATAGGTCAGCAAGAGAGTGAGTTCTGTATTCAGATCTTAATTATTCAGAAATCTGGAAAAGTGACTGAGTAATGAGTGACTGAAGTCTGCAGGCAGGCAAAAATTGCAAAGGTGTTTATTAGTGTATTATAAAGTGGCAGAAGAAATGCAAATGTGCTGTGCTGGGTGCTGAATTTAGTGTTACCAGTCAAAAAACAGTTTAGGAGATGGTGTGTACACATTCACAAGAATACCTTCACACAGTCCTCAGTGGTGCTCAATACGATGACTAGAATGTTTAGAATATTAACAAAGCTCAGGGTTCTGGTCATTACTGCAGTTAAACTTCTGTGATTCTTCTGCTTTACAAAGGATTATCAACTTGTTACAGTCTTTCCTCCCATATATTTATAGTTATTTAGGAGACCCTTTGGTGGCATCTTTTCCTTCTCATAATTTCCTCGTACCTTTCTGTATCTTACTTGCTTTATAAACTGGTCTTCTACAATTCCCTTTACCTGTTAGGCTGTGTTTCAGAAAGGGGTGAAAAAGGAAGTTTTGCATCCTCCAGCTCTTGATGACCACTTTTGGACTTGTCAGTTCCTTTTCCTTAGTAAGATATTTTGATCCTTAATGGCATTCCACTACAGCCTGGTAGTAGGGAAAATATGAAGAATGAAAGGTACAAATAAAATAACTTTTTTGAGTTTAAAAACCAGAAAACACTCTTTCATTTGAAAATTACCAGTAAGGGATATAAATCACATTTCCAGTCTGCTAAGTATATCAGAGCAGTGTTAGAACACCATTCTTCACCCAAATGTAGTTCAGCAGATCATTTGATGCTCTGAAGTCATGTGAAGTTGACAGAAGTGGCCCAGTAAAAATTATTGTGATGTAAATTCTGTCTCTAAGACAGTAATTGAACAGTTACAGATAAATAAGTGGCTTGTTATAAGTAACAGTTTAGATTAATGCTGTAGCAAGAATAAGCTGGAATTTGCACGCACTTGTTAATTTGCTGATCTGGCTGAAATATCACCAGTTTTTCAAACTGGGAAGTCTATTAATGAGCAGGATAAAAAAAGGCAGCATAATATACGTATCGGTTTACTCTTCACGTCTTAAACTGTCATCACAGGGGTTTCTCCCTGCTCTGCAAGAGATTGAGGGATGGGAGTAACAGGCTGTCATAAAAATGCTGCTTCTGTTAGGTTAACATTATAAAGCACACAAAGCTAAGCTTGCGAAAAGATGACCAGAAGAATTTTAGAAGAGTAGTTTGAGATACAAGATACGAAGTTAAATTGAATGGGAGCAGTAAAAGAGAGTATGACTGATGAAGTCGCATGTTACTGCCTGAAGTGAGTAACCTTCTATAGGCTGAATTTATGTCATCTGTTAGGGATATTTTTATGTCTTTCTCCCTATATGGATCTACATATTCTCTGTGTGCCACCTAGGATTTTTCATCTCACTCATCAAGGATTCTATATTCTCTACGTTTTTCAGACCAGTATCTCCTATTATACTTTAACATCAGCATCTTTCTTGCATCCTCCATGTGAAGGGTTCCTTGCTACACCTTTCTCTGTAATTCTTTCCATCTTTCTGTGCTAAAGGGTTATTTGTTTCATTGTTCCACCATGAAAGGGACTGCACACATCTTCCTTTAATTTTCTGGGAGATGAGTGATTTAGTATATCAACCATAAAAATGCTTAGCTATGTGTAGGACATATGTGTACATATACAGGTATCCAGTTTTCTAACATAACTTTCCATGTGTCATTGTTGGTGCTTTTTTATTATAAATCCTGGCCCCAGATGAGAGCGTTGGAGAGTAGCCTTGCCTTTTGGTCTGAGTCCCTGTGCTTTCTTCTCTATAATTCCATGCCCAGCCAAAATCTGAAAATCCCAATAGAAGAAGGCATCTACTGTCACTAACTTTTTGTGCGGCTCTGATTTGCAAGAATGCTCATTTAGTGTAAAATGTCCTTGCTGTTCTTGTTTTCTCATTGGGTCTCAGTGTCAGCTACTCTGAGTAGTAAAGTAAAAAGGAGAAAAGGTTTTTTGAACACTGACTATGTGTGTTTTTTTCTCTCAGTGCTAGATACTTTGTCACCACTGAAATATTCTCAGTAGTATTTCAAGTTGTTATTTTTTTCTAGGCACTCTTTGGGGAGAAACAAAAGGAGGAGGAAATAAAAAAAATGCAAGATGAAATGTCTCGGCTTGCGGAAGATACTGCTGCAAGAATTAGAAAGGCAGTAAGTTATGATATTTAGAAAGAATGGGAAGATTTTTTTTGCTTTTCCCCAGCATGAAAAGCTATGATGGTGCATGGTCATCATGATCAGTTTTCTTGCAAGCGGTTTGATCATGTAGGTAGCAAGGCAGCATGCTGACAGTACTGTACTCGTCAGTTTTGTTATCTAGACATATATCCTTCTGAACTAAATGATATTCTTAAATCATTCAGGAGCCAAAAGGGTGATATCTGTGCAGACACTGGTGTAGCGAAGGCTGCACTGTGAAACTGTAAAGAATGGCACTTCAGTTTCAGGGATTCCGTTCAGTAGCATGTCAACAGACTGAGTGTTGTATTGATAATCAAGGTTGATGATGCATAGCCTCATCTTGGACGTTGCTGATGGAGACTTATATACGTGCAGATGATAGGACCTATTGAAAGTTACACTATCAGGTTTTTGGCATCTCAGTACTTTAGGAATATTTCCCTATTTAGGCAAGTAAGACTCTTCCACCAAGTGCAACTAACAATCAAAAGGCTCAGTATCACACACCAGAATGTGGTAGAGAAATGACTAAAGAAAATGTTGTAGTCTCTTCATGATTTTTTTTCAGTTGTTATGAGCAGCTGAAACATTGAAGCTTTTCTGATAAAAGTCTAGTCACAAAATTACTTTTCTCCATGTTATGTCCCATCTGCAGTTAACATGCAGGCTAACCTGCCTGGAGGTTCTGAGTGTCAGAGAGACTTTTATTTTAAGGCAAACTCCAGAGGAAATAAAGATGTGTTACAGGCATGTGTTGGCAATGTCTTTTGTTGCAAGTGGACAACAGTGTAAAGCAATTACCTCATTTCTAAGTTTTCAGTGGTGTAATCGGTTTTGCCTTCTTTCACTTTCTTCACTGTGACACAATGTGCATATGTACTATATGGGGATGAAGGGATTCTTTTTCTTTCCAATCCTTTCTTTTCAAGAGGTTTCAGGAACATACTGCCTATGTTTTCATAGCCTTTAAAGTGAGGGTAAAGATGGTTTGTGGCTTCTCTTTGGTGGGTTACCTGAAAGAATCACAGAAATTGTGTGGATTACTTAAAACTGTGATATTTAACATCATAAATGGTTTGGAGAAGGTGCAAGAGCTAAAGACCAGCTAGAGTAACTGCTCTAGTTGTGACAATCTAAATGCTAATCAGAATTTAGAAGTTTAGAAATGCGTTATTTCTTACTTTGAGATTATCTCAGTAAAAGTGGATCTATCAAAAGCATAAAAAGTAAATTTCTAAACAAAGAGTTGTCATGTTTCTCCAGGTATTCTCAAATACTTCTTTTGTTACATGATCTAAAAATACCTGTTACATAAATTGCAGATATCTTGCACCTAGTGGACAGCAGCTTTCCTGATAGTCTTATTGTTCTTTTTGTAAGGCTTCCTTGTGATGTCTTCCTTTCTTCTTTTTTTTTGAAACCACCTCATTTAGTGTGGATTGATAATAAACATCTTTCAAACATTTATAACGTAAGATTTGTTAGTTATTGCAGTCCCAGTTACTTTTGTATTTGTATGTATGCACCACATATACACTATATATATAAAGAAGACGGAAAAATAGGTCATGGGATTAATTTGTTAGTTGATTGGGTTTTTTTGATTGCAGGTAGACTCTGCAAAGAAGCAATATAATGTGCAGATTTCTCGACTAACAGAAGAACTTTCAGCTCTTCAGATGGTATGGTGTTGACCGATGAAAGTATTTTTGATAGAAAAACATTTGAGACTTCTAGGTTTTTTGATCAAGTAAAATACTAAAGTCCAGTAAAAGTCAGTCAGCTAAAATATGGTTAATGGATAATTGTGTAGGACTGTACTGTACTTACATGCATTTCACATCTTGCATGCCTCCAGACATCAGTGCAACATAATGTCTTTCATGTTACTTGACAAAAGCGACTACGTGCAGTGTCTTAAGTCAGTGCAGAGATTCATATTTAGATGTAAAGGATATTTGCTTTGAGTATTCATTTTTAATGTACAGATTTTTCTTGCGTGTATACAATCATATATTCTGACATCTTGCCTGGCTCTGCATGAAATAATACAATTCTGCCAATCTACCCATTTCTTTGTATAAGTTTGTTCCGAGAGTTACATGTATTCTTATAGTCCACAAGCATCTTGACTATGCTCTAGAAAATATTTCCCATGTTTTGGCATTTCTTAAGTATCCCTGTTTCTTTCAGGGATAAGTAAAGCATGGAAAGCTGAGTATTGCATGGCTATGGTAGGGTATGTAGAGCTGGAATATATGAAAGTTGATAAAGTATGCTAGGAGAAAGCCTGTGCGTCATAATCCTTATATTCTTCCTGTGCATCATAATCCTTATATTCTTGAATGAACCAGAAACTTGTAACAGATTATGGGGAGACCAAAAGAGCTGTGTGCATATGCACCTATTTATGGATTAAATGTATTTAAAACTTTTAAAATTTAAATCTAAAAATAAATTATTTAAATAAATACATTTATTTTAAACCTTTTTAAATTTCATTTTATGTGTCTTAGTCTATGTAGTGAATGAGACTGATCCCATAGAGAAAATAATGAGCAGATAAACATAATCAAATGCATACATACCAGCAGCAAGAATTACATTTACAATGGCTGTGTTTTGGCTTTGGCACTTTCTGAATTTTTATTTTGAGTCAACTTTTATTAGATTTATTTTAAAATTACTTTTTAAAATAGGAATGTGGAGAAAAACAGGGTCAAATTGAACGAGCCATTAGAGAAAAGAGAGCAGTGGAAGAAGAACTTGAAAAGGTAAGGCAATTGCATGTATTTTTACATCACATCTAAGATCTCTTTTTAGAAAGAAAAGACATACTGACTTTTTCCATTTCTCTTCGGTTTTTTGCCCCTTAATTTTCTGGTTTTATTTTTTCAGTAGATTTTCTTAATTGTAGATTTTCATGTAATTATTTTAAGGGGGGGGTTAATCCTGAAAGTGTTTTGAAATTATACTAAACTGATAAAGAGGGTTCTTTGGAAGATGTAAAAAGGAGAGGTGTTTGACATCATCTGAAAGAATGTTGGTACATATTCCAGTTAAACTTAAGTTCAGTAGACAAAGTGAAAGCCAGATCTTTGAAAACTTTTTTTCCAAGTAGCAGCAACAATGGTAGACATTCTAGAAATTTAGTTTTGTTTCAAATCACTGGAAAACAGGATGTGATGAGAAGTAGCCTCCTTGTCAGTACTACACTGCCAGTCACCAGTGCAAAGATGATCTTACATGTGAGTTTGTTCTTCAGATTTACAGGGAAGACAGAGGACATGAATTTGACAATAGAAAACTAGAGCAATTGCATCAGAAATATTTACTTGCAGAAACTACAAAAGGTGACCTTCAGCTAAGTCTACAGACAACACAAAATAAACTGAAACAACTAGAAATGAAGTAAGTAATGGATGTTACAGGAATTATGGTGGGAAACAATAGAAATTATTTCTGACTATAAATTGATTATTATATGTTAGGATTTTGTTACACCTTTTTAACCAGTAGCAGGAATAGTATTAAGATACCATAACTCTGAAGCAAGGGCAATTATGAATCACTATGAAAGAATTAAAAGGGATAACATGCTATAGAATGAAAGGTCTTCTTTACGAGATGAGAAGTTTGGCAAAAAAATGAAAATAGGAGTATATTATTTGGAATCTTAATGCATTTTAAATTACTGTTTGTAGGAAAAGTTACTTTATGAAATATTCAAGCAGAAATGTATTGATTTATAAATTGGTCTACAATCTGTATCTCCTGGTATGTGCAGAATGCAGTGTTTATACAGCATACTGAATTTCAGGTCTGTGTTCAGAGCTAATAGACATTACTGCAGTTTCAGTAATGCAGTGGTAACAAGTACAATATGGTACACATTTTTAGAGCAGGTTGTTGTTTTCAGCATGACAAATGTAGGATTCTCTAGAAGAAGCTTCAGTCGTTTTTATACTCTGATGGTAGTAAATCCTGACACTTTGCCAGAGCAATCCGCAGTTGGGAAACTGTAAGTGTTATAAAAATGAAAATCTTCTGTTTCACATTGTCATTTTACTGAGATTGCTACGCTATTAGATTGGGTTTATGAATTCTGTCATCTTGATGAAATTCCTTGCTGATTTGTGCATAGTTCTAGCTGTCAAGCCCATTAAACATGCTGAGCTGCTAAAAACTTTCAGGAAGAAACAGGGGAATGGCTGTACTGGGTCAGACTAAAGATCTGTCCCAATATATTACCTTTTTATCTAGTATGGTAGTTGTTCAGCTCTTGAGTACCAACAATACTTTTCATCTCTTTCAGCTCTGAGGAAGAGAAATCTCGTTGCCAGGAAGTTGTCTGTAAATTGCAAAGCATTCTGGATTCAGAAAGAGAAAAGAGTGCATTTGTCAGTGAACAAAGTCTAAAACTTCAGCAAGAGAATGAACAATTGCAAAAAGAAATGGAGGGCTTGAGAAAAGTGGCTATAGAGGCTCAACAGAAAGCTAAAATAAAGGTATGATTTCTATGTTATTTTTATTTTAACGTAAAATATTTGTTAATTAATAAGGCGGCCATTCTAAGAGAAAAGCATTGACATTTTAAATGAAGGATGGAAGTTTCAATGATGCTTCCTCTTTTCTGCTTAGAAGTAATTTTATTGTAGCATTGTGTGTCCTCAGAAAATCTATTGGCTAACTCAACGTCTGCTAATTAAATTGTATTTTCATACATAAATAAATTAATTGCATTAAATTTTGCTGGATAAGATCCTAAATGTTCTTTGGGTTTTATAAGATGAATAGAGTAGCTAATAACATATTTTCCTTCGAGTGATTTCACTTATTCCAGTTCCAGATCTTCATTTATCTACTGTCTGTGATGTGTTAGGAGTTTTTGTATGACCTTCAGTTCAGCATGTTCCTCTATTTTTACATCCACCATGTTGTGAGAGCAGTGTGTAACTAATAAGTAATTTGAGTGTGGTTGCCAAACGTTGGTTCTGTGTTTACTGGATAATGAACATTTTCCTATATGAATAGTTGGAAACAAGTTAAGTAGCTGAAAGACAGTGGTTCTCTTCTGGATGTGTTCCATTAAATGCACCTGAACAGACTGCAAGTGAGATAATGAATTAATAGTAACCTCAACAGACTCATGGTACCTTTGGCTTCTGGAAGGAGTAGCAGCTTTGATCCTTCATGTGTTTTCTGGTACTTTCCCCTCTGCTTTTAACTCCAGAAGTGTAAAGATGTTGAAAAGGGATCTAAGAATCTGCAGCAATGCAGAGGACTTCAGTGAGCAGTTTAGCAAGTTATGAATGGGGACCATCTCAAATAAGGTTTCCACTTTGCACCACAAGATAAAGGAAGCAGTCAAATTAAACAGGAAATCTTGTTCCAACTCCAGAACCCTTTGGTCAAATGTAGTTTGCAAACAAAGGATCAGAGTCTTGTAACAGATAGGCAGCAGTTATAAAGCATATACCAGATCTTTGTCTTTCTCATTTTTAATCAGACAGGCTTCCATTATAGTCACAGATAAGATTTATTGCTTGCTTTCATTTTCCTCTGATGTACAAAAGGGTTTAGGTGCAGTTAAGAAACTCCTAACACATTTAACCAGATGAAAAAGAAAGAATGTGTTTCTGTGGAGAAAACACAAGGGAGAAGGATAAAGATTATTTACAAAAATAAGCATACACAGCTCATTATCCTTTATTGTCAGTTGTACTATTTGCTTAAATTGGCTTTGGGAACATGCATCTCTTTGAGCATATAATTACAAGTTTAATTATTGTATGTAACATGCTTTCAACAAATGTTTATAAATTTATCTCGTGTTGAGTTAAAAAAAGAACTAAAAAGTGAGAGACCTGATTGTACCAAATGTGTATGTTTTCTAGATAAGCACAATGGAGCATGAGCATGCTGTGAAAGAACGTGGATATGAAGCTCGACTTAAGGAAATGGAAGACACGAGTCAAAAGTCTACTGCTGAACTCAGACGTCTGTTAGTAGCTCAGCAAAAAGCAACAAATCGGTGGAAAGAAGAAACAAAAAATCTTACTGAAACTACAGAAGCCAGGATCAGTAAGCTAAAGTAAGTCCAGTTTTGTTCCTCTTCTGGAAGCCGTTACAGTTTTAGTTGTTCTTTGGTGTATGGCAGTAGACCCGTGGTGGAAAAGCATGGAGAACAAACCATCCAGACTAGATGATGTGCTTCCAGCAAAACAAGAAGGAATGCTCCAAAGAGAACTTTTGATGCTGTTCATGAAGTTAGCGCTGAAGTAAAAATTTCACCTCTTGTTAATATGTGTGAATTTTGTAATGACAGAAAATAAATGGATTCTATTATTTTTAAATTTTTTCTTCAAAGATACACCATGCTCAATTTAGAGAACTTTATCTTCGGATTATGAAAATTCTGGATAATGAAAATGAAAAGTTTATAGCTATTCAGAACAGTCACCATAAAATCAGTTGTGCAGTGAGTCTCCAGACTTGTAAAATAAGCTAGAAAAAAACCTGCTGGGATGCACATCTAATGTTCTGTTCTGAGCAGCTACTGTCATAAATGAGGATTCAAATGAGTTGTGTGATTCCCCTAAGCAAAAATATGATATAAACTTTACTTTTCTCTTAATTCATATAGGTGTCCAGGTAACTAGTGGATACTTGTATTCTCGGCACAGAATATAAGAATATTTTCAGTTGTGAAAGGGCATCTCACACTACAGACACAGGTATAGATTACATACCAGTCCTACCTGTGGTGCCTGTGAGTCTGTATACACACAGACATCAACAGGTTTAGAGAAGACAGTGACATTATTGGAAATGAGTGGGTAGAGAAGGTACAGATTGGTACACAGTAACTTCTAAACTAGGAAGCCTGATTTCATAAGCATCATCTCTTTAAAATGGTGAGGTAAGAATATAACAGCGCATATTTTAGGAAGTGCATTCAGTGGTTTTTAGAAGAAAACTGAGCTGCACACCCTGAATTTAATTTAAGAAATTTGACATGACCCTTCAGGTTGGTCCCTTAAAGCATGAGGATGCACTCATGTATAGTTCTTTGCTTAGACTGATTTTAGAAGTTGCTTACTATCATGTTAACAAGGAAGCAAAGGCTTTACCCTACTAAAATTGGAAACCTGTGAATTCTAGCTTTTATTTCCTTTGGAGTAATCTTTGGATTTTTCTTGTTTTATTATTATAATGGTTTACATATTCTCAGCTCAAACTGTAAATATTTCCCATATTCTATGCAAGTTTTGGAGTTACAGTTTTCTAAGCATAGCTTGACATTTCTTAGTTGTCAGAATGCTAATAGCACGCATGGAATAAGAACCCAAGTTTCTAAACACGAGCAAGGAAAATAACTTCCTGAAAATGTTGCCTACAACAAACCTACCCTACCGCTACTCTAACTTGGTTTTCCATCCATAGAGCAGTATGTGGATTTGACCTCCAGTGAACTTCGCAAATAGCAGCCTGGTATGTAGCAGTGCTTCCCTTTGAAACTAGTTTCATTCCTCTTTAAAGTGAAATCATGTCTATCATGACTAGTTGTATCTATTGTTTGTCCAAATAGAGGAATGCTCTGAGTTCCATCCTGCTTGGAAGACAAGAATGATTGATAAAACATGAAGTACTACTAGCAGCTTCACTGATCTGCTTTTCATTTTTTCAAGTGCTCCTTTTCTGAGTGTTTAGAACGCTCCGAACGCTATAAGTAGTAGCATTGGGTTGTTACCTGTGATAACTGGATTGGTTTAAATTTTTCAGATAGTTCGAAATCATACTAAATCCAATTAGAGATAACATTTTCGCCCATTTTTCTAGAAAAACAAGTCCTACGTAATCACTTTGGTAATTTCTACCTCTCCAAAGTGAACCGTTTGGGGGTTTTTACCTTATCTGTCCAGATATAGGCTGGCTTTATTTTGCCTTAAAATATACTGCATTTTGCAAAGATAACTAAACAGTTCTTTAAAAAGGGAAAATGTCTCTTTCAGAAGTCATTGCAGTGTTGAGTACGTCTGCAATACACTGAGGGCCATGCTTATTCACTGACAGTTCTAGTGGTATAGCTTCACTGTATGTAATTAGCTGGATCTTACCAATACTTTTTTGGCATCTTTCATAAGTGCAGTAACTAGAGAAGAAAAATATTTTGTAGTGTTTCATGCTAAGCTAAATTTTAGCTGCTACACTTGCAGTTTATTTTCTGTAGATGAAACTACAAAAACTCTCACATCTAGGTTCATAACTAGATCCTGAATGCAGTTCAGCATCTTCCAATTAAAGGGGAAGAGTTGCAGACTTCCAAAACAATTAAAGTTGTCTGTGAAACAGCTGCCTTCCTTCTTAAAGCTTTGATGTTAAGTGTTACTATAGCAGACCAAAAGCTTTAGACCTTATTTGTCTGCAGCAAAATGCTGACATAGAAAATATAACAGACATGAGAGGAAGTCTGCTTTGTGAATTTGCGTGAAAAATAGGTAGTAAATTTGTGAAAATGACCTTTTATCTGAGAGCCTGCCTATGTGGCATCATCTGGAAAACTTTGCAATAATGTAACATCCTGTATCAGTGAGCAGAATAGAAAAAATGATCATTGTGTATTAAAAAATGTAAGTCTACACTGAGTCCAAATGATTCTCTCTGACTTCAGTAGATATTTTGGTGCACGTCTAAAAGCAAAGTCAGTTAATTTTTAAGGTGATTTTGTAGGTGATGCTTTTACATACTATACAAGCTAGAAGCGGAATTTTTTTATCAAAACATTTGCTCTGCCTAACAAGGAAGCTGGCAATAGAAGCAAGTGTGTTCGCTGCTAGGAGGTTGTAATTTAAACTGACATAAGGAATTTCATAATTAAATCTGTGCAGTGACGCTCTGATATTACAGTGACAAGTGGCTATAACAGAACCTGTAAGTATTATCTAGAAAATTCAAAAGTAGCTTATTTTTCACGTTATATGCATTGCGGATACCTAGCTATATAGCGTAGAATGCAGTTGGTATGAAAATCAGCTCCTGAGTTACTCAGTAGTAGTTACTCAATGCTAAGTCTTTACTTACGTAATAAATGATTAATTATCATATTCATTTTAATCTTATCACAATAACATTTTGAGTAAGTATTTTGAGTGCAAGTACAGAACGGCAAATCACTTCTTTCTTTGTTGAGAACAACAATAAAGTTGCTGATTATTTAAAAAGCAAATTAGTTTTGCAGCAAATGCATTTATCGTGGAAATACCAGCAAGACCACTAAATAACAGAGTGGTAGTGGGTAAGCAGGATCTATTGAATTAAAGGCACCGTTTGAAATTCTTCTTGGGGCTAATGCAGGACAGGGTATCACCAAGCCTTATAGTGAGGTCCAAGTGAAAGGCTGATGTTCACCCAGCTTTTCTATATACATACTTCTTCAAATTTATGTGGGTTTGGGAGGGTTAGTTAAGCTGTGAGCTTGTAAGGAAAGCTTATATCTTCCTTAGACACTTGGTCTTGTCTTGACGGGGCAGCAAGGCTATGAACTTAGATGAAGATACCAACATATCTTTTTGGGATTTAAATAAAGAGCTCTCCAAGTTCATCATGGTTATTTAGTATATTTTGAGGACAGTCTGAGACATTCCTTGGCCCTTCAAGAAATTACTGTTTGATGTATCGGATTCACGTAAACACACGAGCAAATACAGAGATTGTGTTGGTGATGTAGCAGAATTACAGTTTTTAATAAGAATTATTACTCTTACGGCATAGTAATGTGCTTCATAAGTGAATGTTTTTCAGTAAGTTACAAACTTCCTAACAAAGTCGTATCCATGTATACTGGGGAGGTAGTTTACATAAAAGCATTTCATACTGCATTTCACCAGAGGTTTGCTGTTAGCTCTCAAAAGCTTTGACTCAGTGTCCCATTTGTGAGTGTAGGTGTTTCCCATTCCTTTGCCTTGAATTCATGACCTGTTGCTGGTTTTCAGTTCTATCCTCATTACTTTCATTTTCCATGTGAAAGTGTCTGAAACATTTTCGCTTCTTTACTAACTTCCCAGCAGCAGCTGCTAACTTTTCCATATTCTGTGCTGCTCATTTGTCATCTTTTCAGTCTGCAGAGTTTTGTTTGTGAGTTGTAATCCATATGCATCAAGGAAGCATTCAATAAATAACTTCTAAGAAATGAAGCAGCATCAGTGAACGTTAGGTGATTTTTAATTTTTAAAAAATTTAGAAGGAAAAGTGGATTTTGCAACCTTGTAACAGTAGAGCAGAGTGGTGATTTTTTAAATAATATGAGAATCTAGTAGATCAGGGAAAAACTTGTAGATAAAGATGTTGATAAATAAGTGGATACTTTCAGGCTTCACTGAAAATTATTCTTTGCTTTCTTGGGTATTTGGGTCTGAGTACAAGTCAAACTTGTAATTGTTGCCTATAAAACAGAACCTGGAATTAAAAAATAGTTCTGAAACAGTACACAATGCATTGAATACTTGTGGATTAAATTCCACCACTTCCTTCATAAAAATACATTACAGATTTCATTTATGAGAAGAGTTTTCTTCTTTTAAGGACCTTAAGATGCTGTACACTTTTAGAAGGATTTATTGGTAATAGACCTCACCTGCGCCTTGCAAGAGGGCAAGGAGCCAGTTTTGCTTCAATATACTTGTGCCAAAAGTCAGTCTTGAAGGTAACCAAGAAGGTCAGTGCTTTCTTGCAACATAGGTCATCATTCCAAATGAAAACATTGCTGTTGGCAACGTGACTAACAACTCATGACTAGTGTTTATTCTCTTTATTCCTGCAAAATATCTAGTCTGGCAGTCAGTGAAACGAAGCTGTTCTGACTTTTGATTGCATCAATTTTAGATGAACTTTGAGTTCTAGTGACATTTACTGAAGTGAACTTAGAGAGCAAATATTTGCAACTGTAAAATAGTTTGTAAATGAATGATTACTTTTAAAGGTTGTACAAAAGTGGCGTAGCACTTATATTTCTTTAAAGATGAGTTGTCCCAAGACTTTTCTGTTGAATTTAGTTTGTTTCTTTCTCTAAGAATGTGTATATAGGTAAAAACTTAATCTGTTTCTGTTTATAAGCACATACAAAAATTTTTCACCTCCAGATAAGTTTAGGGGAATTTTATCTTTTAAGTTAAGGTGAATTTAATGCTTCTTAAAGACCTGTACAGGGTTTGTCTGGGATGGAGTTAATTTTCTTTATAGCAGCCTGTATGGTGCTGTGATTTAGAACCATGACCGAAATAGTGTTGACAACACGGCAGCGTTTTAGCTGTTGCTGAACAGTGCTGATGCGGTGTCAAGGCCGCCTTTTCTTTCACTCTGCCACCCCAGCAAGTAGGCTGGCAGTAGGCAGAAAGCTGTGAGGGGACCCAAGCAGGACAGTTGTCCCCAGCTGACCAAAGGGATGTCCCGTGCCATATGATGGTGTGTTCATCAGTAAAACTGGGCAGAAGTTCTTCCAAAGTAGCTGTTGTTTGGAAACTGGCAGAGCATTGGTCTGCTGGTGATGAGTGATTGCTTTTGCATCAATTTTTTTGTTTTCCCTTTCACTTACTAAACTGTCTTTCTCTTGACCCATGGGCTTTTTTCACACCTGTACCCCTCTGCTTCCTCCCCTCTTTTCTGTGGAGAGCAGTGAGCAAGCAGCTGGGTGGGCGGCTTACCTGCCAGTTGGGTCAGTCCACCCCAGGACCAAAGGACTGATGTGGTTTTTGAGACATATTAACACTACCAGAGCACTGCTGACCTCTGACATGTCACTGCCTGCTGCAAACTGGCACCGGGTGTTAGCAAGCGGTGGCTTTTTACTAGTACAGATATTTGTACAGATTAATGATAGTTGAATTGGTTTCAACAGGCTTGCATTTTAACACTTGCATCTCTGGTAGGGTCTGAGATCAAGGCACCAATTCTGTTCTGACCAGGAATAATCAGTAGAATGAAGTGAACTTGTAAGAGGCAAATAATAAAAGGTAATACTAATACATAGTATGAGCAAATAGGTAAATTAATAATCTTACCTATCTGCCACTATTGTCTAGTAGTAGGATATAACTTGTGGATGGAAAAAAAAATATTTGTTGTAACATAAACCCATTATATTTGAACCAATATACTAAATGGCTTCATTTTTTTTAATATTTGCTTAAATTAGAATGGTCAGTACTTACAAAAAGGGAATCCTCGCCATATTGTTTTTAAATTGAAATACTTTGCTTAGCTTAAGTCATCTGATCGCAGCTGTTTTGGGTGTCTTTGTTCGAGTTTCTGCTTCTGAAACATTTCTGTGTCATAATTAGAGTCCCTGACTCATCGGTAGCCATGTGTGGTTTTTGGAATTCTCAGTTTTACCTTTTCTATAACTGAAAAGAATCTGCCTCTGAAGAATGACCTTTTTTGGTGCCTGTGTATGAAGCGTTGCCAGGACTGCCTTCTCCTTCTCCCTACATCCTGTACAGTCCCTTGAGTGAACTGCACAGCATCTTGAGATGAAGGAGTTTCCTCCATTTCTACAACATTATTCTTGGCTGCACTTCTGTAATGTTTGGCAGCCATAGCTGCTTATTTTAAGATGTTCATTAAAGAAAAAAAATTAACAGGATGAGAGACAGCTGCAGGTACTGGCAGTATACAAAATTCATAATTACTAAGAGTAACTGAAGCATATTATAGTATAATTCAACCGAAAAAACAGCTGGCACGTGCTGTATTTGTCATATGAGAGCTTTGCAGAACGTACTTGCTACAGCTGGTGGATTTATCACCCGTCTGCCAAACCACTAAAAGCTCACCTTTTGTTTCCTACTCACTTAACAAAGACAATATGGAGTAGGGATTGATTTGATTATTCAGCATTTGGGGTTACTGCTCAATTTTAGTATTACAGTTTCATAATATGTGTTTGAGGGAGGGTTAACAACCAGAATGAATCAACTATCTAGCTCAATAGCCATCACGTTTCCTTAGGCTTACAAAGTTAAACTGTTTTCTTTAAACACACACTCGGTGTGATCTAATTATAAAAATAATTTCTTGATATACAGCAGTATATGAGCATGTAAACTCTGTTTATGGCCCGTGCTGCTAAGAATGCAAATTCCGCGCCTCAGTACAAGTATAGGAGACAGATTGTTTTCAGTAACTAAGAATTTTTATTTTAAAAAGTTAATCTATTCGGATAGTTTTCTAAGATGATGTAACGATAAAGATGGTTTGTCAGAATTTAAGAATTTCCTTATTTTCAAAGCCTCTTTTACTAGCACAGTTGAACATAAACAGCGTACACATTCTAAGGAGTAGCGTTTGAATAGTTTTTTAGAGTTTATTTTGAAAAGGTATGTATGAAAAGATACAACAGGAATTGTATAACATTTTGTGGTTTGCTAATAAAACAGTTTATAAAACCTGAAATTCCAAAAAACCAGCTGTTTTTTAGGGCTCTTGTATTGAAAAGGCTTTATCTTGAAGCACCTTGGTTACAGAGGATAAATTGCAGTAACAGTGGTATTAACCTACTATCTTGATCCTGCAATTTTAATCCATCTTGAATTCTTAATGTTATATAAAAATATTCACACGGTAACACAGGTATAACCTGTATGTAGTTTTAACTATTTAACATTGTTCAAATATCTGCCTGTGTACTCTCATTTTGACAGCAGCTAGTCAAAAGACGTTGAACTGTTTTTATGATACCTACCTGGGATTGGTTAAGGGGGTTGGTTGGGAGCAAGGCAGTGGGAAGTACCAGCCAGGTGTACTCGCAACCTTCTGTTAACCTCATGTATTTCAAGTGCCATATAGCAGTTTTCAGTCAAACCTTTATGAAATAATATGTTTAAAAGTTTCTAAGAGTAAATTACTGTTGAGAACTAAATGCCATCGTTAAAACAGCAGAGGCTTTTAAAGATGAAGATTGGAGGTTAAAGTCTCTCATACCTTACCTCCACTCCCCCAGCAAGAACAAAGGCTTTAGCTTCCATTACAGCACCTGTAGTTTCAGCTATAGGCAGAGCGCCTAAAGGTTAGGTATCGGCTTTCTGAGCATTGTCCGTGTGCTACGTATTCACAAAGGTGACTGCATTTCAGCATGCTTTCCACTTGGGAAAGGAAGGTAAGGTGAGAATAGATTTGAAAATTCCTCACAAATAGGTTTGAAATTCAGCGTAGAAGGTGAAACTGGTGGCAAGAATCTTGATCACGCCATTTTTTGTGATGTCTGTGGCTAGTGGAGTAGAGACTGGTCAAAAGTTAGAGCAGCTCATTTAGTTTTGCATCTTCCTCTGGCTAAAATTAGCAAAGTTCAGAGATTTTCCCATCTTTGGTCATCCCTCTTCTTCGGTGGCTTGTGATGACAGGAGGCAAGAACTGTTTCCTTTGAGCACCAACTCAACGATGCCTACCAAAACCCATATATCTTTTGTCTTCAGTGCCGTACAAATTCAGGATCACTGTTCACATATTTGGTATAAAAGTAAAAAGACCACCTTGAAGACGGTGGCATTTTCCTTTTCTTCATGAAGTGTTACATTGTTCGGCTCACAAGTATAGAATGATTTGGGTTTAGGTACTTAAAAGTGCCTTCAGAAATGTCCACATTGAAGTCTGGTTATGGGACACTAATTAGAATGTTAATCTAAATATTGAATGCACTGTGCAAATGCAGCTTATATTTATAGCATACTCAATAATGTGCCTGCAAAACAAGAGTCAATAAACAAAAAAACTCCTCTGTAAGATGTCAGATGCTCTTGACAAAGTCCTGTTGGTTCAAACAAATACATCTCATTCCTTTGCCATTATAGTTATGAATATACATCATGAAGAAGTGCTGCCTGTGTAGTGCTTTTGAAATAAATGTTTTAAGAGCCACACCGTAATTAAAAACACACCATAAGCCCCTACAATGCAAGACAGTACCTATGAAGTTATATTCTGATAACTGACGTACTACTGTGTGTTAATCAGCATCTTTTCTTCTGATTAATAGAAGTGAGCTGAGTCAACAAAAACTTCGTAGCCAGGAGCTCATTTCTCAGCTGGAAATGGCAAAGGACAAGGTAACTGAGGTAAGATAATGACTGATATGACAACTATTTTCAGTTACAACCCGATGCACGTATAGTAGGATCTCAAGAGAAACCTATTTGGATGAGTTATGTTGCCAGTCTAGGAAAAAATGGAGGATTTTTGACAGTCATAACTGGACAACTTCACTGTTTCTGCTGAGTGCCACATTCAAATGGCAGGAAGACAAATGAACTTTACTCTGAAATTACAAGAAAATGTAAAGGAGAGATAATCTTTCAAGGTTACTAATTAGCAATTCTAGACGATTCAGGAAATCTTTTTGAAGTCGCTTACGGCTGTGTATGCATGCATACCTCTAAAAAGGAGGCGGCATTGCATTATGGATAATGTAGCACATGCAGAGGTAGCAAATTCTCAGCATACATGTGTAGAGTAGAATTGACACTGTATGTACATATATGCATATAGATAAAAGCATTATCCATTAAAGGTTAAGGGCAGGGTTGTTTTGGAATGTGCATTGCTCAATAATTAATGGCCACTTTGGAAAACAGCTATCCTGTCAGCCTCATAAATCTGGGATAACGTGCAGTTCTGTTTAGGATAAGTCCTTCTGTGTTGTTTTTTGTAGTGCTGTATTATTTAGAGGAGAAGAACGGGACTGATGTGAGAATAGATTTCCATAAGTAAAGGATAGTTAAGAAAGACTTTATACAGGCCCTTTGATGAACAGAAAGGATCGGTAGCAAGTTTATCATCTCATTTGTACCCTATAGTATATTCTTTTTCCCGTTCACTATAGCTAAAACATTTACATTGTAGGATTGTGTGAATTAAATTACCTGGATTAAAATGTTAGCTTTTGTGCTTCCCTGAAGATGGTGAAATGAGTTAAAACTTCCTCTGCAGATTACTCTGATTGGAAAAGTCATATGATGTCATATTTGAGCTGGAAATTCTCTATAATGTATCAGCAGTATGTCTTCGGTCTTATTGTAAGTGGTAAACTGTTCCACTTCTTAAGTTCCTCTTGGTTTAAGCCTTTTTTTGCTAAGTATGTATGGATCCAGTAAAAAGAAATATGCATTTGTAATGAGGTATTTCATTTACACAGGATGAAAAATTAATGATGGAATATCGAGAATACATCAACAGACTTCAAAGAAGACTGAGCCAGGCAGAGCAGAGGGCAGCTACAGCATCTCAAAAGGTACAAAACTAATAATAAACATGCTATCTAAGCACATTTTAAAAAATCCCATTGAACATTACAAAAATACTCACTTTGTATCGTTCCTGAGGCAGAGGTGATCATTTATGTCCATTATTACTAATATGATTTTAAAAACAAGCTTGTATTTTGGATGCATTATCACAGAACTGATGCATATTCAGTTGAATGCTACCTTCTGACAGGACACTTAAGTGACATAGATTTGTTTATGGAATCAAATGGGATGCAAATTCAACTTGTTGGGTTCAAAACATGTAAATGAAGGTGTATGATTGTTTCCATCTTTAGAACTGGCAGCAAGTTAACAAAGAGGGGAAAAAAACCTCCTTAAATAACAGCAGCTCCTGTTTACAAACACAAAGTAGGCTTTTTTGGCATTGGTGTAACCTACTGGGGCAGTCACAAACAATGGCTTCACGTGATAAAAGAGCAAATGTTCTGCTGATTCCTATCTCTTGGGGAGTCTGTTTTAAAACAAAGCATGTCTTGAGTTGATGGCTAGAGAACTGCCTTTATAAAAATTGCTAGGCAGCATAGCTGTTTGGTGGGAATTCTGTGGGGTTTTTCAGCCAAATAAGTTCCCTGGTCTAACTCATTGCATGGCTGCACGAAGAGCATGGGGAAATGGTGTGAAGTGGTTGCAGGACAGAACTGATAGTGTCGACCTGTTTAGTGTCGATCAGATTGCAGCCTTGAGTACCTTCTGCCATGTCATGTGAACTTCCAAAGTTGTTAACTTCTTGTCTGTCCATCTGCATTTTCATTAGCAGTCTCCAGTAGCTGCTGCCCCAGGGACTGCCGCGGTACACCCACGGCGGTTATTGTGGGTGGCGTGTAACAGACACAATAAATCCTGCAGTGTCAGAAATACTGAAAATGGTGCGGGCAGAACAGGCCATGGGAGGAGGGAAGGAAGGGATGCTGTATGCATCCCGCTGCCACAGGGAGCATGCCCAGTACAGGCTTCAGCGGTGCCCGGGACTTCAGACAGGGTGTGTCTATTAGAGCCATTTATATGCCTAAGGCCTCCTTGTGCGCTGTTACCACTTAACGAGCCGAATCCTTGCTGCCTGCTTTTGCCAGTTCTCTTACAACTCAGCCCCAGCTTTGAGCAGTACTATTCAGTATGTCTAGAAATGAGGGATCTTAGCAGGAGAGGTTTCCTTCTTTTCAGAGAGAGAAACTTTGGGCTTTAATTATCTAAACCCCATGCTACCTGCAGTTCTGTATTTTCTCTGCTGGACAGTAGGTGTGGGATTTTTTCCATCCAAGTATTCTTTTTTCCATACTATTCAACCTATACATCTTGAAGCAAACCCCATGGAAGGTTTATACGCTGGGTTCATTTGTTTGCCAAGCAAATTTGTAACTCAAGTTGGTCTTTCTGCCTCCTAATTTTTCACGGTGATTTAGGAAACCCATTTGCAGATTACAGCTTTTTAATGTGGGTGATCCTATGTGAGTTGCAGGGAGGAAGTGTTCGGTTGATCTAAATTGTCCGATTAGGACAAATGGCGTTTTTTTTCCCCACCAGCAGTGAATGAAGGGGCATAGCTCCCAAGCTATCATAACGTAAGCTGTGTTTCCTGGCTGTAAATGCTGTCATGACAGGGCCTACCCAAGCTGGTGAAGATTTGCTCTGAAAGAGTGATTTTTTTTACTTTGTTTGTTTGTTTACCTCCTGTTTGTTATGCAGATCTGTTCAGCTCCAATAGTTCTGAGGTGCTGTCTTCCCTTAAAAACATGGTCTCACAGTCTTTCAAGGGAGTAAATTCCTGGCCTCGGTGCCCAAGTAGAAAGAGGTCTTGCTCTTCCTGTAAACACTGATAATTAACTGTTCCTCACCAGTCTCCCTCTGAAAGGTAACAAAGAGATTTGATAGATGTTCAGCAGCTAAACTGCTGTCCGGGTCTCACTGCCAGTCTTCAGGGCCACCTTGCCCTCTCCAGGCTTGGCACAGGTTCCTGCTGCCAGCTGCCAGGCATGGCTTTGCTGTAGTCACTTCAGAAATTCTGTCCTGAGCCCCTTCCTCCTCCTCCCCACCACATTAAAAAGCCGTACCGGCACTGTTCCCGCTGAAGGCTGGAAAAAGAGGTCTCCAGGAGTACTGCTACAAGAATGTCTGCTCTTCTGAGTCCGAAGGAACAAAGTGTTTATTCCTTTCTAGGTCTCAGAAGACTGAATGTGCACGAGTGTGCTTCCTCAGATTCAGAGCGGTAATTCTTCTCTGTATTCTGAATCTGTCGGCTGTGGGCTACTTTCTGACTTACCTGTGTATTCCCGTTACATCATCCATCTTACTTGTAAAATTAAGTCCAGTATAGGCTAGAGCTGGACTACTAGGAAGTTTAGAAATTACATTTTTGTTGTGGTTAGTTCAATGACTACAAATCTTAGCTTACTATTAAATAACAGTAATTCAGTAAGAAACATAAAAAAATACAGGACATTTGCACAGGTTTAAAATGTGTGTTCTAGTAGATGTCTTTAAAGCGTACCCCTGCTACCTAATCTTTCATCAATCTTGAATTCTTTCGGATCTGAGATAAGACAAAAGCAGTAGCCATCTACAGCGTGCATTGTCAATTCAGTTTACCTCAGATTCCCGCTTTCTGTGCTTCTTCCCTCCCCTTCATGACCCCTTCCACACTGAAGTTCTATTGATACTTTGATCTGACAAACAATTACATAAGAAACGATCTGCTCGGTTTTAATTACAGCTCAGCCTAGTAACTACACAGAAGAAAAAAAACACTTCCCTGAAGGATGTGGAAGACACTTAAACGCGTCTTGTTCACTCACACCATGCTGGAGTTAAGATGATCGCTGGAGAAACTTCGTATTGGAGCACTGAAGTCAAACGCATAGCAAGGCTTGTAAAACTTAAAACATTTTTTGGTCTACTCAGGTAAGAAAGGAAGCGGATGAAGATACTGTATCTGTATGCATAGTAAAGATTGGAAGACGACTACAAAATGTTGTCGTTAAAGTCCTTTAATGTAGCAGATGAAACAATCCGATACAGTGCTGTGGCATGTTGATCTTTTTTGGTCTAAGAAACACCAGCTCCAACTATGACAAGACTGTGTACAGGGAATAGGTACTGTTATATTGAAATTCATGAGCAGCTTTGCTCGCACACAGTCGATGCCTCTAATTTTTCTTTGTAGTACAGGAACTTGGAAACATTTTGAAGATCTTTTATGAATTGTAGTAAGACACTAATTGCGTGATGAATGTCAAATAGTTGCTGGTTTCATGGTAGGTGTTACAGCCGCAAAATGCCTCCATTGCCTTCCAGTTTTAAGAACTCTGTTCAGTTTGTTCTGTTGTCCCTGGGGAACAGTTAATAAATAAAATGCTGCCACGGCTATTGATACAGCTCGTTTGTAAGGACCACAGTCTTTCTTCAGTTGTGCTTTTTCTTCCTAATTACTATTTCACAATTCTTCCTTGCTTTTCTGTTATCTGCTGTCTCGGTTTGTGTGTGGCTGGGAACTTCTCTATTTCCATTTGCACAAAGCTGGTGAGGTCACCCAGCTTTCGTGCATTTGAAGCAGTGTGTTTGAATTCTACAGGTGCCAGTATGTGGGAATCCTCTTGCGTACGTGTTTTTCTTTGATAGTTCAGACACCTCATATATATCATTCTAAAACTAGAGCCGAACTGTTTTCCTCTTTCAGCGTATATGATAAACATTTGACAGTTGTTAACTGATTCTGAAGTGCTCCTGTCTTGGACTTAAGTGACGTTATTTCTTGTGCTTCCTCTGAAACGTGAGGAGTGTAATTCTGGTTTGTAACTTCAGTTGATGGATGCTTACCCAGCGCTTGATGAAAACTGCTGCTTTGGACTAACCAGCCCGTACGTCTGTCGTGGTGGACCTTCACCGTATGCATTTCAGAGGACAGACCTGGGCTGATCACCACGTGCAAGTAAGAGTTCGTGCTGCCTCCTGAAAACCTGGCTGTTCCAGTAGAGCCTGCAGGATGGATGCAACCTCAAGAAAAACTTCTGCCTAGTGCACAGGAAGTTACTATTTCCTACAGTTGTACACACTTCCTCACCAGTGCCTTCTCACTTTGATACGTTCCTGTATCCGTTGCAATCTCTAATTTTGCTGAAAGACTTCAAAGGCTTTTTCAAAGCAACACGGATACATTGCCCAGAAGCTCCAGACCTCTGTTGGGGTGAGGTTTTTTATCAATCAACCAGGTGTATGGTACAGAGGGAGGGAGGTACCAAGCATCTTGGTGTCATTTGCCTAACGCACATGAGATAATGACAGCCCAGCTGGAAGGTTTTGTGTGAGCTGTTCCTCCCGCTCACTCCTTAAACAGGCTTTGGCTGAGAAGGGCGGGTAACTGCAAGTTTTTGAGCAACAGTTATTTGTGTATTTGCTCCTTGAGGCACAGAAGGGCACCTGCTTGGTTCCCTTTTGATTAGGGATGGATTAGTTTCAGCTTGTGGTGTAGCTTTTGTATAATGGTTACTTGCCATTATGCAAGATGAACTGCAATGATGCCACAAGCACCCAATAGTGAAGGGGCAGCACAGCGATTATGGCAGGTCCCACAGGAAAGAAAAAATTTCCCTCCTGTCTGCCTAATCCTCCTGAGCAGCTGAAAACTGACCAGACACCTCTGACCCCCCAAATGGAATGTGGTCAAGTTAAGCTCCTCATCCTGCCACCACTTCCCTTCATCCCTTCCCTCCTTGGCATCTAGAGGAGGCTGCTGGCACGTTGCTCGCAGGGTGGACTTTCTGAGCAAAGGCACTTGCTGAGGCAGTTAAAATTCAGGGGCTTGCTGGTTAGCCAAGGTTTGCTCTTTCCCTCGTACTAGACTGTTCCATGGCACCGAGCAGCAGGCTTTTCAGTCATCTGTCTTGGTTGCTTTATGTTTGTTTCTAGCGGTATTTCCTGTCAGTCTTCTCTGGAAGGGCTTTTGTTCCCCCTCCCTTCCTTTCCTGCCCCAACACCGGGTTTTTGAGTGTTTCAGAGATTCCCTAGTGTGACAGTAATGCTTCCCATTGAGTAAAACTTTGTTCTTTACCGTGTTACTTAGGAAGGGATTCTAGGTGAATTAGTCACTTCCATCCAACGGGTAAGACAAACCAACTAAGCAGGTACCGCAAGTTTATGTTGGGTCATCCCCCGAGCCCTGTACCTTCTGGCACAGGCCCGATCCCGAAAGCTCGCTCTCTGCATACAAGAAACTTTTTCCCAGTCTAGCGAAGTGGCGAGCAGGCTGTCCTCAGCTCCAGCCCAGTCTGACTCGGGTAACCCCAGCAGCACAGCGCTCTGCAGAAGGCTGCTGGCAGCAAATCTATAAAGAAGCTGCACGAACATCTTTCAGACTTTTATCCACCCCCTGAGCAGCTCACACTAGTACCTCTTAGGAGAGGGCCGTCCTTTCATCTTCACTCTTTGCATTACGCTTGAGGAGTGCTGCTCACAGTTGCTGCTCACAGTTGCCCACAACGGGAATGCATGTGATGCAAATCCAGGTGTGGGCAGCACTGTGTACCCACGGCTGTTTTTCAAGATGTACTGCTGGGCATTCGCCTTCACAGCCTTGTTCTCCTCTTGCTCCGCTCCAAGTCCCTTCCGTGCTTCTGCAGCTGGAGTTTGGAGGAAGCAAGAGCCAAGGACATGCTGCGCTCTTAAAGCCTTGTCTCCTAGAGATGCTGCTGTAGCAGCAATGTTCCCTGCCAGCATTGCTTGACTACAGGCAGTTCACAGTGTGACACACACGCGGCATACTTATCCTGAAGGTTTACAGGTAAGAAACCTCGTGTTCCTCTTCCAGTGGAACATGTATGAGGATTATGGACTTTGGAAGGGCATCATTTCTCAAGAAATACCAACTAACTGAGGTAAGCAACATCTTGCTGAAGATCTCGAGGGAAACAGCATACAATTTTCTGTTGATGGGACAGGGACAGCTGTCAGTAACATGACCCTATACTATTCCTAAAAAAAAACCCCAAACAAAAAACCTCTTTCTCTTGCAGCCACAGTCTGCATTTCGGTACCTGTAATAATCCCAATCAAATGCTTATTTTAACCATGACAATTCAGATCCTCGCAGCGAAGTTCCTATGTAAAAACCCAAACAAAATAACTATTGCAAATGCTAAAACACCGCTGGCAAGGATACTGCAAAAATGTACAGCATTTATTCACATACAGACAAAAAGGCACAATTCTACTGAATATTTTAACAAAAAATACAGCTGTCTTCAACTAGGTCTTTATAAATACTTCAAAAAAGGGAGAAAATAAATACAGGATTGGGCCATGTAATATAAAATATTCATCTCTACATATACTTTTTATTTCTATCTGTTTCTCTTCATGCACCTTTTTTAATTAATTTCAGCTGAATGGACACCAAAGCTAGGCACATTGTGAAAAATCTTCTGTACAAGGTTTTACAAATGTAATGACAATTTTTTTCAAATTTCTGAAATTAAGATTTATACACAACATGTATAACCCTTCATTTAGATTTGTGTGAGTTCATAACCTAACAAATGGCATTCCAGGCAACTTTACAGAAGTTCAACTAGCCTACAGTTTGACAGAACACACCAACCATAGTCAAAGATCTCTTGGTCAGCCTGCACAAGGAAAGGGAACGCTTAAAAACAGGAATTCAGCAAATGGTTCTAGCCCAATAAAATCCAGGGGTGAGTTCGTATTGTCACTGCTGTACTTCCACCACCTCTTCTGCTGAGCGCTAAGCATGGGAGACAAAACTAACCTACAGAGCTGGTCACACGGCGGCCCTCTACAGCTTTTTTTTTGGTTTTGGTTCAACTTCACTAGAAATCCTAGAAAGCTTATTAACCTAAACGTCGGGGAGCAAAACAGGTAAGGCATTAATTCTGCACAACGTTAGCATTCGTAATAGTGCAAATTAACAAGGTACCTCTTTCAAACTGGCGTGAGGTTAAATCTTTACTTGGAATCAAAATTTAGATTATTCCATCTATGGCTTGACAAACAATTCCCTATATGGTCGTGAGCTTCTTTCTTACAGAAACAACAGCACCTGTCTGGAAAACGTTGCTGTACATCGTTAGGTTTCGCATTTACATTTTGTCTGTCTGTTGTCTGATCAAGTAAGTACTCTTCTTTAAACACATCCCAAGAGTGACTACCTAACTTCAGATTCACCGGTGCCCTGTTTGACTTTCACTTAAGTAACAAAGTTAATCTAAGTCTTAACTTCTTGGCACCAGCAATGGTTATTTTAAAAGCACACTATCTTACACAGAATTCCCCTTCCTCCAATGGTTAAAAGACTTCCGAGTTTTAAAACAAACGATAAGGATGCATTCTGTTGAAATTTTTAATTAAGAGGTAACTTGCATAGCAAGACAGGGCATTAATAGTATTTTAAAAAAAAAATTTTTTTGATTGAATCCTCTGGAAGACTTACTCTGGAAGAGTTACGGCAGAGTTCTACTGGGATTTTCAGTGTTGCCTGCTCAAGAGGCGAAGGTCTAACGGTAAGAAGTGAGTGGATGTGATAATGGCAGGCCAGGAGTAAAGGGCAGGGGGGAAGGGGATCTTTATGCCTGTCTTGCTTTAACACATTGCTGCTTCAACTTTTTCACCAGTACAAACATACCTGGCTTACATCTATGCAGAATTCCAAAATTTACAGGCTCCTAACACTCCACTGTTATCTGTGCACTCTACTTGGTACAAAACAGTATCCTAATGTTATCTGTTAATATTATTGCTCAGAGCTTACTAGTTATTGCCATTTGCGATTATTTAAAAAAAAAGTACACAATCAGAATATGAGTTCCCTCTTCCATCAAATCTAGTCCAGAATAGAATGAAATATTTTTTCTTCATTTGACTGTAAAGAGCTAATCACAATTTATTGCCTTTCCATTTTATTCTATTTAAAAATATATATTCATGTCCATTGTAAAGCAACCCTTTAGTGTCATAAGCCTGGCTTTCCCAATACCTACCATTAGTGCATCTGTGGTGGGCTTCAGGAAATCCTACCGACTAGTGCCTTAGAAAGATATTTTTTTTTCATGAATTGTCATCATCCTGCGAGAGGCAGGTGCCTGACTGAAGGTGACGGGTTACTCCACGGGGTGCGGTACGCTGCCCCCTTGCTCAGCACTGAGCCCCTCGAGAGCATCCTCGGTGCTCGGGCCGAGTCACCTTTTCGAGCTGTTGCACTGTCGGGCAGCTGCAGCCCTGACCCGTCCCTTCCTCCTTCTCCAGTACAACACCATGGTTCGATCCGGTCATCTCGTAGGTGTATGTACATGTAAACTCCGGAGCTTATGGAGGGGTTTGAGCTGCCACCTGCGCTCAAATTGAATGCAACAGAAAACATTCTGCAAAGGGAAAGGCCTATCACCACCCAAGGAAAGTGACCATTTGTCATGGGATTTAGCAGTGCACTGTGGTTAAACAACCATCTTCGATTCATTACACGCTAGTTAAATTAAGAGCTTGTGCTTTTCCAGAAGGCAGGGGAAGGGAGTAAAATTTTCAGTGCTTTTTAGCTAGAAGGGATGAATGCAGCCTACTTCGCCCTACCCACCCTAGCCCCTTCTGAAAGGTTTTTGTGAGTGAGTTCATCACAAATCCTGTTTAAGTAGCGATGTCATTTTTCTCACTTAGGAAAGCTGCAAATAAAGGAGATTCAGACCTCTCACAGAATTGGGGAGGGGGCAAAAAAACCCAACTTTTAAGTGCATGTAAACATGTTTACACAGCTCAGGAATAACGGGTTATCGATTTGTCAGTCTATAAGCCATGTCTAAGAACTCTTCTCTCACACCAATAAATAATGTGGAGCTGGCTTGTAGGCAGTGACTCTACTGACCACGGTGCCGACACCGTGTCCCTGTGTCCAGTCAGGATGCCAGGATGCTTCTCCTAATAATGTCCGTCCTTCTGCTGATGGTGCTGCTTGGACTGAGCCTCTGCTGCCTGCACTTTTTTTCAGCCACTTCAGTCTCTGAGTCGCTCATTTCGGCATCGGGGATGTACCCATCATTCTCGCTGTCAGGCTTTAGCTTGCTTTTCGCCCTGTCCTTCGGTGAAACTCTGCCCATGCCCAGGTAGGGGTAGCTGGAGTTCTGGCGGCAGGGCTCCTCCGGGCTCTCGCCCTGCTGTTGCCTCTCCCCCTTCTTTGGAATTCGGAATCCGCCCCAGTTTTTCACTGGGCTCGTGGGCGTCGTAGGCACTTTAACTACTGTCTGATTAGAGTTTACTTTGACAAGACCCCCGTTGCATTTAGGCACTATATCCCTCCGCGTGCCAGGTGCCGACCTACCACTGGAGTTCACAGCCCTTTTATTTTCCGATTGCCTCTGAGAGAGTTCTGTGGGTCTCAGTGGTTTGTAGTTGTGTTTAGAAGTCTTTTCTTTTAGCTCTGCCTTGATCACCTCACACTGCGGACGATTGTCTCTTCTTTTTCGGTGCTCTGGTATAACTATGCCATTTTTCTGCTGTGCTGATACAATCCGTGTTTCTGCAAAGGTCTTGTCAAAATTTAAAAAGCCACCCGGAGCTGTACCGCCTTCCCTTTGGCTGGGCTGCCTCAGCATGGATTTGCTGTCACTCCCAGAGCTGTTTCTTACTCTGTCTCTCTTGTGTGGTTTTTTCAAAGAATGGGATAGAGACGTGCCCATTTGTTTCCTGAAGAACGCAGAATGCCATTTCAAATCCTCTATCTTGGGAGCATTGGGGCCCAAAGATGGACTATTGAACAACACCGTGTTTTCCATCGAGGAGAAGGAGGAAGGCACACCTAAACGTAAACAGACTAAGTTAAAGTCAAGCAACTCCATGTCTCGTAAATAGCACTTTTGAATGCACCCGTTTTAACTCTGTTCCTCATGCCTGACGTTCTTCGGCATAAACGGGTATGTGGTTGCCTATCCAGCCCCTTTACATCACGACTATGCGGTTACGTCTTGGTTTCACAAGGGCCTGCCGGTGTAGCTGACTTCCCTGCGGCCGTGCTGCACCTAATTACACTTGTAGCAGACACAAATCCTAGCAATAGTATATCCACTCAGAGGCTCCTCAGAGAGGAGAGGAAAAAAGCAACCAGCAAGTGGACCCCATTGATTCTGTCTGACATACGGTTTATTCGTTACTGAATACCTTAGGGATGATCTAGTTAATGCAGTTAACTTTGAAGGTATTCATCTTTCTGAGAAAGACTACTTTCAATGAGACCAGGCAGAAATAAACATGTTCCTTTAAAAGCAGAGCGCTGCCTTTTTATAATTCATTTCTTTAAACTGCCGTCTATGATGCACAGCAGCACACACTGAACACTAATGCAGCGGCACTAATAAACCACAGACTTACCAGGTACCATATGGCACCTGAACGTTAAGTCATGGTCTCTCTGTCGTAAGGAGTCACTACAGAATCGCACCAGAAAGGCTCTGAAGCAGCAAGCCCCTCGGCGCCCCCCCGACAGGAACACTTACCAGTTTCTATAGCCATGTGCCCACCATTAGAGCTAGGCACAGCCTCAGTTTTTTTCTTCCTATCTGCTGACGCATGGTGGACTACACAAGATTTTAATGAGAATAAATGAGGTCCTGTTTGTCCTTCAAAATTAGTCATTGGCCTGTTACCAAACCTTTCAGTGCCTGTGCCTGTGGTCTTACGTGAAAAAGAGAACGCTGAAGCATACCTGAAACTCTT
The DNA here is from genome assembly GCF_963210335.1 of Falco punctatus. Lineage (NCBI taxonomy): Eukaryota > Metazoa > Chordata > Aves > Falconiformes > Falconidae > Falco > Falco punctatus. The sequence goes on along the minus strand of NC_137580.1, from coordinate 7,669,917 downwards.
TCTTGTTCCAACTGCTTTGCGTAGACATTAAATATCTGTTCTTGAACTTTGCAAACAGATCTCTTGATTTTTTCCCTTCGGGTCACCATGTAAGTGAGATTACGCACCTAGAAGACATCAAGTCGATGAGTTTTGCAGGCAGTTGCGTTTCTCTGATGTTGTCAATCTGTGCTTTGAATTCATTCTGTTTAAGTACTACACACCATTTACACAAGTTAGTAACGTATTTAAATTTAGCCTTCTTCAAAACACTTCTTAGAAAAGTCTTAAATAGCACTTAATTGACAGATTCATCCATCAAATCTGGGAGGGCCACACCACAGAAGTAACTTCTATAAACACCTGAATTATGCATATATATCAATATAGATTTCTACAGGAAGTCTAGAGAAATGCTGGAAATGCTTAAATATTCTCAGTATTACATAGCCTGGCATCATTTGCTTCTCCCTGTTTGAGACACAACATAAAATTATACTTAATAGCATAAAGACGTGGAGAGCTTATTCAACAGTAGCAGCCCTTCTGCTGACCCTGCCATCGCAGTACGACTGAAATGAAGGCAGGCCAGGCTGCTCGTGCCGGAGCGCAAGGGAGGTGGCAACAGTAACAGAATTATCAGTTTCACTATCTCAGTGCTTTTTAGAAGAAAACTACATTTCTGTGTTTAAAATGTGACCGTCTAATCTGGCCAGCTGTGTACGTTTCACAGCACGGCTCTCCCAGGGCTCCAAGTTACCTCCTTCCCAGAGGAGGGAAGCTGCTGAGCACTGTATGTGGGTGTTTCCAAGGCCGCTCTGGGTACAGCACGGCTGCACGCAGCGCGGTGCCCTGTGCACTACAACCTTGTCAGCTGCTCTCGCAACCATTAAGGAGGAGACATTTAACAAGCCTGGGTTTGCTCCTCTATTTAAAGCTTCCAGTCCCAGGACAGCCAGTCCTTTCCAGTAGCGTCGTTGCTCTGTGGATTTGGATTAGAAGGGATTTGTGTAGGTGGCACCCCTTCTGATCCAGTCTGCGTCATGTCCACAGAAGTATCTGTTTCATTAGGTGACCCGGATGATGATTTCAACATCTGTTTCTAGATGAATGACACTGTCACTAACGTCTTTCATCATCAAGTCTACCTGACTTTACCTTGAAGAGGAGAAAAAAAAAAACACCAACACTTGGGGCCCCGTTTCTTTTTTTCTTTCCCCTTCAAGTTAGCTTGGATGTACAACCAGTGGGAACAATGGAGTAGTAAAATATTGAAAATACTACATGGATGAAGTGTCCTGTTTTGACATCACACTTAAAAATGGAAAGGATACATAATGCATAATTTAAGTTCCAGAGAACACAGTGTCAAACTCAACTTATTTAGCTGATCAGAGAGAAGATTAAAAAGTCTTGTGCACATGGAGCAGAAACAGAAGATACCAGGTAACCCAGGTAGGTGTCTCATTGGGCTGGAAGTTGAAATTAGAAAAAAAACTGCCAAAGAAAAACTGCAACAATTCAGTAGAAAAGTAGTTAGCCATCAGGATCCTTTACCAGGGATGCAGCAGATGCACGAACACCCACTGTCCTGATGCAAAGACCAGACAGCATTCTGCAAGAAGGGCCCTAGTTCACCACCAGGTGAGGCTGAGGTAGGACCTACTGAGCTGGGTTCTGCACAAGGCCTACACGAGCCATATGCTGTATGGACATGAAAAACTGAAAAATAACTTCAGTACTCCTTCTGGCTCTAGCGTATTGTAAACTCTACTAGTTAACCCCAAAACCACCAAAAAGGAAGGAATTCAGGTTGTTACAGGACTGGACATACTTGAGATAAAACACCAAACTAAGCGTACCGAACTGTTCTTTTAAAAACTCAAAACCTAATTGAGCGGACTATCGTCTGCCTCCCAAGCCTACTACACAGAATCAATGAAAAACGGATCTGCTGGAAATCAAGGTCAGTTTCATAATCTTTTCCTTCTTGTGCACCAGATAAAAGGAGCGGAGCAAGCCCTTAACGGCTAAAAAAGCTCCAGCTGGGGGTTGCAGTACAGTCCACGGCCATCAGCATTAATCAGTAAAGAAAGCGTAAGTGGAAACACAGCAATCCAGTTCTAAGGAGATGGGATACTGCAAGCCAGGACCTGCTGGCCCCGTGAACTAACCCTCTATCTGAAAAGGGTAATCGGTGTGCTCTGCAGAAATTTGGTGTTAATGGTCTTTTCTGACAACACAACTTTGATTTAAGACCCAGCATGGAGCGCCCGCATGCCAGGGCAGGAACAGAGCCCTGCTCGGAGACGCAGCTAACGAAGGCCAGCACGCTAACGAAGCACAGGCAGTGCAGTGGCTTACCCGCTCTAGATCCTGCCGGAGGTGTGTGAAGAGCTGCAATCTTCTGAACAGAACATCCTGCTCCCGTTTAGCCAGATTGTCCTCTTCATCCTTCTTTGGGGTAATCAAAGGCTTATTGAAGTTGGCTTTTCTCTTCAGCTTCCAGTACTGGTAAAGGAATTCCACTGGCTCCTCAGGCAGCCGCAGCGCTTTAGCCACTTCCAGAGACTCAACAAACGTGTAGAACTCATCCTCCAGCTGCTGGAGCTTCTGCTTGCGGAGGCTGACTCTGTGGGCCTCCTCCTGGTTTTGATCCATGCTGTGGAATGGGTCCATGTGGGCAGGAAGAGAGCTGCTCTGGATCCCAATCCCATTCCCGTTCTCCTGACCTGCACTTTCACTGAAAGTCTCATCATCGGCTTTCCTGGTGGAGCTGTGCTTGGGACAGTACGACTTAAATTTCACCTCATCGTTCTCTGCCAGTATGGTCTTCATCTCCAAGCCTCGGTCAAACGCACAGGTGACGTGAAAGGCTGTTCTGCAGTTCTTCACTGAACACTACAGAAATTAAATTAAATTTAATCAAATAAAAATTTCAGAAGCCACACTGCCTAAACCGATGCAGGCAGCCAGGACCGCTCTGGAAGAACAACCCTGTTGCTACGCTCTGCTCCAATGCCGCATGTACTCTCTTGCTCTCTCTTAATTAGCTTTACGATTTAGTGCTTTCAGGCCAGGCAACGATCAAGTGGCCCAGTGGGACAGGAGTGGTTAACCCCCTCCCTAGCCCAATCACGCTATTCCATAACCCGCAAATCCACTAGAGTACTTAAATCTGGTTCTTACCGTCACCAGAGCCACTCGTGTAAGGCAGTGCACGCAAAAGAAAACGTTCCCCCTTTGACTGTGCCAGCAGGAGAGAGGGGGAAAACATCTCGGTGGCCCCAGGCCAGCCTGATACTTTTAATTAAAAGTCCTTCCCAGCACCTGGACCCGTGCTACCTGAAAGGCCTCAGCCAAAGGGCATTTTTCTTTTCCCCTGTTATCCCCATTTCCTAATGTCAAATACTAAATCGCTGTCAATCACTGCTTCACTGACTACAGTCTTCGCTTCACCTGGGAGATGAGGAGAACAGGAAACTCAGTTTTGTGTCATTCTTCTTCCCTCCCAGTGAACCCGGCAGTCATGGAGTGATGGGCGCTCGTTCAGCTGATTTAGCACTTCATTTCTATTATATGTAACTTCCTCTTGCAAAATGCTGTCATAGCTATTGCCAGCCACAAACTGAAAGGTTTAAATATATATGTGTGTATCTGTCTATATACACACACACATACGTATGCGTTTGTATCAGCTCACGCCTCTGCCTCCAGTGAAAAGAATTTGAAGTGGAAATGAACATTAGTGCTATTAACTAGGAGGAAACAGAACTAGGCTTAACCCAAGTCATCTAACCTAAAACAGAAATGCACTGTGCTAGGATGTTTACGCAGAACTTCGTAAAAAAGCCAAGTCTCTTTCTCCCCTGGGTTTTCCTGCTCAGGTTGACTCAGCAGCCAGATGGCATATAAAGGTACAACCAAGTTTGAACTGCAGAAGTTTCAAATGAACATTCTTTTAATAACCCCAACATATAAATGGAATTAAAGAATACCAAAGCGTCTTTTGCCCTTTCCCCTCTTACTAACATACACAGCAAAAGCAGCCCAACTGGAACACCGAACAGTACAGAAGAGTACTTTAGCCGTGGTTTCCAAGCTGCTACCGTGTAGAAAAATTAGCTCTTAGCGTGGCTAATGTTTTATTGGGAGAAGAGGGGCAAGCATCGTCAGAAGGAAATCTGCTGAACCTGGGAGAATATGCAGTCTGGTTTTTCCCAGCTTGCTGCAGCTGCTCTCTGCCCAGACTGACACGCACTTCCAGCTGCCAGCTTTTCTAATTGCCGTGCACATCTCATAGCATCCCTGGAGGATCTCGATCTCTCAGCTCCTCCGGTTAATGCTACTTCCTTTCTATTTCAGTGGCTTTCTATAATGTTCTTCTCTGCTGTATAAAGTTTCACAAGACAAATCTAAGTATCTCCCACTGCTAGCTTTAATGACACCAAGATTTACACAACTCTTACAAAACGTCAAGCAAAACTGTCAATTTTTTTGTCTCTTCCCCCGTAATTTCAAGTGTAGAACTGTCTGAAGTGGCAGCCATCATGCCTGCATGTCATCCTGTGTCATTGCTAGAAGGGGAGAGGTGGTATCAGAATATGAAAGGACACACACACGCCCCTCCCCTGCACGCTAACACACATAAACAATCAAGTGTTCAAACTACAAGTTACCCCACTCAGAACGGGTCTGGAGAACGGACAAAACAGTTTGAACTACGTAAGAGCGGCCAAGAAGAAGGGGACAGCTCTGCAAGGAGGTATTACGGTTGCAAATTTATATGCTGTGGACAGATTTACCTTCTCTACTTAGCATTTACTATTTATACATTCCCTAAATGGAAGCGGACTGATAGGTTTCACTGGAACTACTGCTGCATTGCTGGTTTACAACTTTTTCTGGCAACCTCATCAAATGACTGGGAGCAGAGGGGAAGGAAGGAAACGGATAAAACCTCATTTCCAAGTAGTGTAGAACTTCAGCAATTTTTCTGTCTTAAAACTGGTCTTACCATCATGGATCCTGTAACATTAGACTAGCCACAAAACAGAAAGAGCTCTACTTCTTCAGACCCCTTATGAGACAGCAGTACCCTCCAACCTGTCTCAGGGAGCTTCCTGAGGATCATTTTGCTGAAGTATGTGAGGCACTGTCAGGGTGACGAGCATTACCACAATACTAAGCTACATTTTATTGTCTTTTTCTGCACAATCACAGCACTGCCCCAAGTGGGTCACCTGGCCTTTCTCTCGTTTGTTCTCAAGTAAGGTAGGGCAAAGTTTTGTCTTGTGCCTCAGGAAACCAAGTATCTCCTCTTTCACAAATCTGGGGCTTGGTGATGTGTTTTCTCTATCTTTCTAGATATTAAAATTGTACTTAAAATTACTAACATTTCTGAGTGATTTTTCCACTGTAAAGTATCTGCACGTGCTTTACAGCTAACAACCCAATATAAATACGCATGTGAAACAACACTGCCCAGTCTGAAATGCTCTGGCGCAGACCAGTTCAGATATTCAAGTGACAATTCACAGGCTACGGTGAGAAAGGCTGAATCCAAATCCACCTGCAATGGCAGAGAGAATTTCAGAAGTACACAATGAGACAAACTGGCACTGGCCCAAGAACGTGAGTTGTTGGTATGAAACTAATAGCTTTATGGTTTTAATTATTTATTGTATACGGAAATCATTCTTTTTGGAACTATGGCGACTAGACATTTGTTTTGATTCTTCCCCATCTTGCCAATTCGGGCAGTCATCATCCCTGAGCTCAAGTTACCAGAAGTCAGAACAGTAATGTGGCGCTGCTTCTACTGAAGTATGAACTGGGAAACTGAAACCCAGGAGGTTTTTTTCCCCTTGGAAACACCAAGAGCTCCAGCATCTAGCCACAACCAACAGAGGAAATGGGGCTCATTTCCTCAGCTTGTGGCTTGCTCTCATCTCAGGGCAGACCAGTCAAACCACCTACTTTTTCTTCCTACTGCTAAAAAGGCTTAATATTAAATTATCCGATATTCTCCTCAGCAACGTAAAAGGTGGACCAACAACAAAATAGTTACAGCCAAAACAGTCTGATTTTAAGGAGAACCTAAAATAAGAAATTCAGAGCTACACCTCAGCTTTACCGTCAAAGTGAAGGTGTTCACTTCCACTGACTGCAGTGAGAGCTGGGCATGCTCGGCACCTTAAAAATCCAGGTCGTTGCCAGAAGTAGGCAACTCCCCTTGAAATATCCAACTTGTCTTAGAAGTCACAAAATAGGCACTAGCAGACAGGTTTCAACATGGAAGTTTTCAGCATTCAAGCTTCGTTTTTGCATGTGGTACCTCACAGAAATACAGGTTTTTTCCTCTACTTGACAACATTCAAGTTTTATTTCAGTGTACTAATAAACGTGTCAGCGTTACCAACAAATTACAAAGTCTTATGGGATGACCTGGTTACTATTATTATTAAAATTTTAGTAGAAAGTAAAAGCACACTAACATTCAAAAGCACTTCCGTGTGCAATTAAGTCCATAGTAACAAACAGGAAATCAAAGAAAGTTTACTGCAGATGCACGTTTTGTGTATCTACTAAAAACTGACAAAATAAAACACTCAGCTGTTTGTGCAAGTAAATTACCTGTATAGAAGCTCCAACTTTTTCATTACAAAGGCTGCACACCAGTGCCCACCTGCTGCTGGGAATGTGGGAAACCTTTGTAATGGGCTCCATTTTTTCTGGACTTCCAATGCTCACCTAAGAGGAAAAAAAGGTTAAAAAACACAAAGTGACTATTACAGTGTTAAGTCAAAAGGGAAACAATTTTATCAAAGAAATCAAATTCCTTGTGTGCATATGCAAAATTAGCATCTTCCAAGTTCCTCAGTTTATAAGGAACTAAACAAACCTAAATTCCTTTTTTTAGACATCAGCTCCTCACTGCATGAGCAAAACAGTTTCAAGGTGAAGACCACCAATTTAAAATTATCATACAGGATGTGTATTTTGATTATGAGAACCCACAGGAATTCTCACAGTCACATCCAAACCTCCCCGACTCACCTTTAATGTTCCGTTTATCAAATTGAAAGGTACTTTGTGTCCTTGTTAAATGAGCTTTGCCAGCAGCAAAGGCCTCATTTTTTGAGGCCTAATTTTGGTTGACAAAGGTAATGTAATTACTTTTCTTTACAGGTGATGCATCATCCTGCCAGACTTTACATCTAACTGAAAATCTTTTACACTGTCTTCCTAAGCAGTCCCGTATCTATGCTACACTCGTCGTAGCAACACGCACTATGTTGAACAGTATTTCTAACAGGTTTCTGCTCTCCCAGAATCACGGCAGCCCTGAACTCCCCGAGGATCGGCACCTACCTCTGGAATCCACAGAGCACAGCTAACATGGACCCACTTGGTGCCGCTCCGGGTCGGCTTCATGGCACCACCCTTCTTGGGACACAGCAAACACTTGGGCTGAACACCAAGCGCGCAGGTCCTGCACAGCCAGCTGCCTTCTGGCACCTTCAGAATCCCGTAACACGCCTGTTTTCCCACGGACAGAAAAGGGAAAGAAAACAGAGGACACAATATGCATTTCTGTTACTCTCTAGCTCTTTACACATAGCCTCTGACAACTCTCAAAACAGTCTTTATGGAATTTCTAACTATAGAAACACTAGCTTGTAGAGGAGGATCTCGGGGTGCTTTCACAAACTTGACCAACCCCATTACCCATTCATTCCCCAAAAAGACCGGGAGCAGAGGTCATGGTGAGCTGTCAGGGAAAACACCCACTGCCCACTTCAGCTGGGAAAATGAAGAATGTGTTTGCCAGCCCAGAGAGCAAGGGGACTCCTGACAGAACCCTCCAGCAGTGCGCGAGGTCAAGTTCAGTATCACGATGACTACACCTAACGGGAACTGGACTGTATCTAATTCAGAAGGCAAGAACCACAAATTCGAGAGCTCTCCTGTGCAATACTCAGTTATTCCAAAGCACTGAGTTTTACTTCTTATTCAGAGCAAAAAGTGCAGAACAGCAACTAATTAAGGTCACTTTTTTCAGAAGACTGCATCTTTATGGAGACCTCTGTCCAAATTACTGTCAGTTTTAAGCCTCATAAGTTTCAGATTTGATGTGAACAGAGACTAAGCATCAAAGAACCACTACAGGTCTACAAATGCCCACTTTGAGTATCTTGCAAGATAGCCATTTGTACCTTACAGCTGTCATAGGCCTATTTCTTTATAATTAGTACAAACGCAGTTAAGTAACACATGCCAGAAAATGCCCCTCTTGCTCAGCAGACAACACAGTTTTCCAAACACTGCATGACAAAGCACACTTCTTAAAGCTGGAAGGACAGGCTGACAGGAAGGCATCTGCCACAGCAAGAAGCATCCACAAAAACGAATAGCCTGAAAGCGCATCCGTTCTTTCATGCTAAGAAGAACTTCTTAACTGCCACAAAAAGGTGGCACACAATAGTGCTTCATTAGCTCAGCTCAGCAGGTCCTCCATTTAATTAAAATGACTATAATAAATCCTACCTGTGTCCCTACCAACTGCCTCCAAGTTCTCTCTTCCCCTCCCCTGCTGAGCCCTAAGCTGCTGATACTACAGGTGTGTTCACCCCAGACGTGTGCAGAAAAACAGGAGAAGAACATAGCAAAAGCAGCGACCAGGTAAGAATGCGCAACAATACACGCCTATGTTTTGGGGAGGCAATTCCTCACCTTGTCACTTCCTCCACACATACGCAATTCCACGTTTAAGCCTCTTAGCATGACATTTCTAGAATTACATGTAACAATTCTCCTTCACGATTACATAATTTCTGAATTCATCCCACCCTTCAATGGTGAACTCTGCAACAACTTAACAAAGCAATGTCGGTCACTGGAAAAAATCCAAGCTCTTTAATGGTTTGGAAAAGCTTCTGTCACCACCCCTGCACACCCCCCGCACTGTGCCCCCCCCAGCCACCATACCTGGTGCACGCAAATATTGCATTTGTCACAGAACACCATTTCGTTGCCATCTTCTCCATCTGGAGACTGACAGACGTCACAGACAACATCTTCATCATATTCAATCCCAAGTCCTTCTTCCGTCTCGATAGCATGATTCATGTTATCATAGCATCGTTGTTCAAACTCCTCTATGACCCTTTCCATTGTGTACTCATCCAGTTCAGGCATCCCTGGGAAACAGGAGTTGTTACTTATTTAAAGGAAAGAGTGACAACCAACCGCCACACTCAACTCCAGCTGCTTTTTTAACAGCTGAGTACATCCAGCGCCAGCCCCACACATACACATGTCACTCCTATACAGCCTGCCTATTCCAGCATAAGATAGGGAACATTAAAAAAAAAAGGTCTTCTTACAACAGTATTAAACTGATAGAAACAGAGAATGCAAACCAATCTTGCAAAATCCTGAAAAACACTTTCACAAACTGATTCTGGCTTCCTGGTCTTGCTCTCATTTTTCTTTCTGGGACAGCACCGTCTATAGCTTTTACTTCAATTTTGCAATCCAGATGTTGACTCTTTGGTGAAAGATTTGAGAGTGTTTTGATGGAGGCAACGAGGGGAAATCAATGACAAAATCTCCCATGATCCTTGTAGTTTACAAATTTGTAGTTTCTAACAACAGTTGTTTGTTTTTTACAAGTTCCAACCCAACAGGGCCCTAACTGAGGTCTCCATCAGACCCTGCTACATCAATAAACGAGTTTGTTTTAATAACTGAAAAAAACCAGATGTAATAAATCCACCATCAACTCTGGGACAATGAATAAATGCAACATCTGATCTGGGATTTGGTCTTTTCAAACAGCATCCATCACAAAATTATTCACGACACCACAGCTACAGGCGATTACACTACAGCATTCTAGAATTCAAATTTGTTCATTATATTAAATTACTATTTTAGACCTGAAAAAATAACTATCCTAGAAGCAGCAAGAAAAATATCAAAAAAAGAACATGGTGCTTCCCCCTCTCTGGCTTCCATCTCTCACTTGCCGTGACAACGAGCTGGCTGTGTTGGTACTACACCAACCCTTGCCACAAGATGATGCCCCACAAACACCTGTGAAACCAAGAAAGCTCTACTACTGCAAACAACCATTTTCCTTTTGCAAAGTCAGCTTAGCGCAAGAATTCCCATACACTTAAATCACTACAGCGAAGTGCAGGCTTGATATCCCACTTTTGGTCCAATTCCCAGTACCTCAGGTTTACTGTGACATACAGAAGAGGCAAATTAGTGATGTGTGTTTTAACAAGAAAATCCTCCTTTTGACTCTCCCTGTAAATAACTGAGCCACAAATTCCACAAAACAAAGAAGAAAAAAACCTCTCTAGCTCCCCCAGATCAGAAGGCAAACACTCTACAGAAGTATTTCAAAAGTACTTCCAGTTTCCCTGAGAGGTAAATCCTCTCACGGCAGAGATCAATGCATCCGATACTACCCAAACTGAGCAGCTGGAATGCAGCAAGAGGGAAGAGCCAAAATCCCGCGGATGAAAGAGAGCGAATTTTGCCCTGCAGCCCAGAAACACTGCACCAGCAAAGCAGATGCTGGCAGGTTTTAGACCAGTTTGCAACTGAGTTCTAACCTCACGATTGCTATCACTGCATAAAAAAAGCCTAAGGGAGACGTCATTGACTGTGCATTTATAAGGGTTAAAAAAAGAAAATCAAGGGGCTGTGGCTTCAGTTCAAATGTTTACATTCATTCTTTTAAAGACAGAATATACGTTTTCAGTACCTGAAGTACTGCAATGGGTATCAGAGAAAACATGGAATTCACAGCTGCAGGGATGCCATGAAGGAAGCGTTACAACTGCAGATCAGGAAATATTTCACTTTTCAGATGGCCATGAATATAGCTGTTGAGCGCAGTGTCTGACAGAGCACCCAGGCGTGTGTTTCAAGACCCACAATGTACTGCCTGGCGCTGACAGGACCATTTCCTTCCCTCTGCCTACAGCAAAAGTGTGTGGATAAAGACTTAAAGCAAACAAACTACAAGAAACTACAGCAAACCATAACATCAAAGATCAGACCTGTCAAATTCTAGCCGTTCCTTGTTTCATGGGCAACGCGTACTTCTGAAGGTTATGTTGGTGTAGCAGAACGGCTACCACAGGGCTTCATGCACAGCTACTAACGGGCACAATGACGAGCCTCCCCTGTGCCCTTTATCACTACTGCTACACGCACCCCAGCGCTAGCCCTCCTCTGCTTTTGGCAAAAGACAGAGGGGATTATCTACGCTAGATAGATGGGCGTCAATTACAAATCCTAAAAAGTATTTTTAATTTTTCTTCGAAGAAAGCTAAAGGGACTTGCTGCTGCTGTTCTCCTGAAGGTAACTGGAAAGGGAACTTAAAATTCTTGAATCATAAACCGTTTTGAAATCGTCTAAGCCCAAGGTTCAATTTGAGCAAGCCTGACTTGAGGGCTGGAAAAAAGGCTTGGGTAAGAGACCAGATCAAGGCTGGGTCATCAGTTTCTCCCATATGTGGGTTTAAAAAGGAGAAACTTTTAAACAGTTATAAATGGTCAGTTTGTGATGTACTAGGTCTTGAGCCATGCCACGTATGGGCTACAGCCAGGTGAAACCCATACAACTCAACTCAAAGCAGGGAACTGCCACAACGCCGGGACAAAAATTGACAGTGTTCAGCAACACATCCAAACCTCTTCCATCTGGCACAGCACCTTTTCCCTTCCCCAAACAGGGTGTTAGAAGTTCTGTGCTGACTTACATCCTCTACAGCTCCAGTATCTTCTGGATACTGCCTGCCCCTTCCCACACACAAGCCATTCTGTAGAAAAGGGAACAGTTGGCTCCCCTTGTGACAGCTCCTCTTCCCTCATCAGAACTGGAGGACAAGGTCACAGTAAGGTTTGGGAGGTTGCTCCAATAAATCACTGCAGGAATTCCTCACTGCCTCATTCCCTGCGCAGTTCAGCGACACAGGCTCTCTAAACCTCCCAAGACACCTTGTCTACCTTCTTCACATTGAACACCACCAGCTAAAAGGATGGTATGGATATGCGAAGCACAGAAAAATAAATAAATCAAAAAAAGGACTAACTGGAAAAACTACCTGAATGGTCTGTCTGAAGTCCTCTTCAAGGACCTTGATGGCAAAACAGGAACTTTGTGAGAATTCCCTTGTGAAATGGAAAGCAGCAGAGGAAAGAAAAACCATGTGGCCAGATTCTGGCCTGGTCGAAGCAGATACAACTGAGCAGTTAAGAAAGCACGTATCTCAGGGCTTAATCACATCAGCTCTGGTTTCCTGCAGCTACCCCAAATCATTTGATTACTACGTTTTCATACCTCTATCATCTCTTCCCACTTGCTGCCTTCCCTAAACTTATTCTTAAGTTTACCAGCTTTAAAAAAAAACACAAAAGCAACAAAAACACAAGCACTGATTGCTCACCCATTTCTTTGAATTCTTCATTGGCAAGCTGCAACCATGCTACGTCCACATCATTGAGATCGTAGCGACACACGCTGTCTGCTAAGGTTCGAATGTCAACATAGCCCAGCTCTGGAGGCTCCGAACCTGACGAAACAATATACTTCCTGGGACGTGTAAACGTGACAGTTTTTGTCTCGGACACAATCCTAAAACAAACAGACAAGCAGACGTCAGGTACACTGGGTTGCTGAGAGACCTGTTTCTAGTGAATTCAAAATGCCTCATTCTGAGTGACTAATGATCATCAGCAATCATCTAACCATCTAAGCAATCACCTTGCACCACTGAGATGGGAAGAGAAAACAGTACAGTGCACGTTCATAACAGATTGGCAGTATTATAAGAAATTAATTGGAGTTACCTAGAAATCCAATTCATTACCAGAATTCTAAATAAAATGCAAAGATTGGAGGACAGAGCTGTGCTTTTATCTGAAATTCACACTTGTTTAAAGATAGAGTAGGAACACTGTATGTTATGTAGTGATGGCTGCCACATGCACACATGTTAAACTGTTTTAAGACTTCTTTTAAATCGATCTGTTTAACTACGATACCAAGAGCAAGACAAATCAAGGGAAAAGTAGTATTTCCTGCTACATTTGAATCTTGCTTCCTTATGTTTCTTCTGGATATGTGTGTGCGTGTGTGTGTGTGCGCGCGTGTGTGTGTGTGCGCGTGTGTAGCTACAGAACTGCCACCTTTGTGAAATTCAGAAGACTTTTCAACAGAAAACCTGACATTTCCTCTAGCTTCACCTTCACTTACCCAAGCAGATCCAAGCTCTGGCACCCTGGGTCTGCATTTCCTCTTTCACAATCACTAATGTCATGCTGGACCATGCACAAATATTAATCAGCCACTGCTGAAACTACCTTCTCTCAGGTTTTGGAGGTTCCAGCTGGCCAACAACCAACCATGAAAGTGTATTTTAGCTGCAAGCCAGCTGAAATTTTCTTCAACCACAAGCACTGGTTCAGGAAACAGTAAAGTACCTACAGCACATAACTTGTCCTGGGTCAGATTCCTGCAACGCTGCAACTCTGCAAAGCTGGGAGGTGGGAGCAAAACTGCCCAGTTCACAAAGGCCAGCAGTCATTCCACGTGCAACCTGGTGCCTCCAAACAGCAAGGTAACTCTGGCAGTCCACCTCAGCAGAGGGCACTGCACCTTCCCTTAGCTAACTGCACACGCTGAAGTTCAGTTTGGGTGAAACCCACTTCATGAGGTAAGGCTGGTACCTCCAGAGCGACAGGCCCCATGCCGCCACATGACTGCCTCCTGCAGCACCAGTGCTGATCATTTTTTTGGTGCTGCAAGTGCTACAGGGGAAGGCAGCACCACTCTGTGTAGACACAACTTTCTGCTGGGAACAGCCTAAGCACCACAAGCAGGACATACTCCACCCTATTTTGCCACCACCAGAGGTCCAATGTGAAACTCCACCTCCTGTCAGAAGACTGATCTGCCGCTTTATCTGCACACACAGATCTCAGTAAATCTTCTACCTACTTCAGTCTGCGGCACAGCCCTACATCTTCCCCTCCTCTACCTTCTTTCAGACAGCAACCTGAGAAACAGTGGACAAGAGCCAAATGCTGAATTTGGGGCTTCTGAGGTGCAGAAGGGGACTGTGGAAGAATACAAATGTGAATGATCTCACCAGCCTAACTGCACTGCCCAAACTGTTCCTCGTCATGCTATATAGCATTAAAATACTACAGACTACTACATCTCACAGAGACTTCACTTTAAACTGGGAACTCCTTTCTGAATCTTCTGTACCACAAACTCCTTCCCAAGTACCTTTCCATTCGGAAATCATAACCTCTGGGCAGCACCCTGCACATGCTGTCTAAATACCATTGTAGTGGCTCAGAATAAATAAGCACAGGTAGTTTGGCTTTAAAACAAGCCACTTCCATCTATTTCTGTGATAGGAAGTAGTTTTAAAAAAAAAAAAAAAAAAAAAAAAAAAAGCAAGTTACTACATACCAAAAAACACATTCAGCTGAATGATTCATCTGAACACAAGCCTACGCTGAATCACCACACACACTTGCTCTTTTCCCCACCCCTCTGAGCCTCTTCTTGCTGCCCTGACCAGTCACTACAAGACCAAAACCTTTTATTTGCTATTATGTACCTCAGTAGCAGCAGCTATCTGTACTGTAGTTTGCTTCTGTTCTACACCAGCTACAATATGACTACGACTGATTCAATTTACAAAACATCTCCCTCCCCTCCCAAAGTTAGGCACAAAACAGCTCCAGCACTCCAGCGCCACTCGAGCAGTGCTCTCCAAGTGTTTTATGAGGGAGCAAACAGGATATAAATCAGGGATCCAGAGGGCCACTGACCAGCAGGTGCTCACCAATAGGACCATACAAGATAGCTCAGCAACTAAAAAAAAAAAGAGCGGTACCTCCTGAGCTGATACCTCCAACTGTGGGTACCTTCTTTCCACACCTCCTTTAAGATTTTAAACTTGGAGCAATGTCTCTGTTGGCCATTGGCAGAGAAAAGCTCTCTCCTAAGTGAGTACCTGCATCTGACAGAGCCACCAAACCACCCCCCTGAAAGATACAGCGTAGGGATCCCCTGGAAGGTCTCCCTCTGCTAAAGTCCACAGGTCTCCTGGCCCTCCTGCAGCCTTGCGAGATGCTTGAAAGAGAAAGCAGTGAGGGGAAGACAATGTCAGCACACAAGTACAACCTGCGTGCATTTAAGTAGGGACTGGGTGAAGTTAGCGTGGAGCAGGAAGGCTACGAGCGCTGCAGGGGAACGGTATGCTCTCTCACATTCTAAACTGCACGGCAGAGGGGGAAATGTTGAGTCATCTTGGAGCTTCAGGTCCAATCCTTCAGAAGGAAAAGGAAGGAGAGGATTTACCTGATGCACGGCTAAGTCCCTCATTGTACAGACCTAGTGGGGCTGTGCAGCCATCTGCAGGTTGCTGCACAGAACATAAAAAGTGCAAACACTCCTGTAGTCCCCCTACTCCAAGGTTAAAGCTGGCAGATGCAGACCTAGCAGAAGCAGTGTAGTAGCATCATCCAGATTTACTGTATATCAGAGATCAGGCTGTTCTGGCCCCACCAGCACTCATGGGTCATTCGGTAACACCTTACAGGCCAGCCTGGACTTACTCAAAGAGATCTAGTATGATGAAATGGCAATAATCCTTGTTCTTCTCGCTTTCCCCAACCCCAACCCCAACTAAGCATAGGACAGATTTGACGGGCTGCAGCACACACCTGCCCATACTACTGTACTCTTTAATTTGAAACAGAAAATAGTATCCAAGTGTAACAAACAAGGTAGAGAAAATAAGTGTTTCTTGGGTAAGAGCTAGAAAATCTCACATTAATTTATTTAGTTACATGTACATCTGGATGGTTCCTAAACAGCTGAAATGTTGTACAACAATCAATTTCCTAAGTTAGTAAATGAAACAAGGAAAAAAAAAAAAAACCATCAACCAAAAACCAGGTGAAACCAAAATAAATTCTGTATTTTCTCTAGCCTTAAGTTTGGCTTGTCTTAACTGTTCCTTGAAAGGAAGCAGTGGCTTGGAACTAAGCACAAGAAGCATCAGACGAGTGCTCTCCCAGCAATGCTGAGTGAGGTCAAGTCTGGGCTTAAAAACAGAAGCTATTTTTAAAGTTCTGTCATCACACTCCATCCTAATGTAATGCCAAAAGTGATTCTCTGATATTCATATTTCAACGCATTGCCAGAACAGGCCTGACTTGACCTCTCTGACCATTCAAAAAGCTGAGGCAGGTTGCACTTCACCTCTGAGAACCTAGACCTTTCTAGCTAGACACTGTGGAATAAAGCTCAAGAAGCCAAGGCAATGTAGACATAAGCCGCTAGCATAAACGTATGTGTATTTGTTTACATTCCTCCAAACTATACCTGGCTACTGGTTGTGGGATGGTCCCTGGGCTAACTGGCACCTGAACTCCCTTTTCCCACTCCTGCCTCCAGGGGTCTGCCAGCACATAGTATTCATCAGGGTTCAGCTGGAAGGAGTCATGTAACTTCATGGCAGTGATCAGGTCCGTTCTGAACACCTGCAAAGAGAGTGACCAAGAGAGAAAATAGAGACACTGACATTTGATATTTACACTCTACGATTCGCAGCTTCAGGGTAACCATGGAGCACAGCGTGTAACAAGGTCACTGTATCACCAGTGCACTAACCCAGCCCACTGCAGGACAGAAGTTTAGGTTCATTGCAGGGAACAGAGGTGGCTGACGGTGCAAACCCTGATCAAATGACTCCTGCAAACTCCACTACAAGTCCTGGTGCTCCCCCTGCATCAAAGGTAGAACACTGAAAGGTGCTACCCACTTTACCTCCGACTTGGCTGCAATAAAAGCTGCAGGAGCTCTGAGTTTTAAAACAACGGCACAAGGAAGACTTATTTTTGCTCTAAGGTTTTTGGTAGGGTTTTTGGGTTTGTTTTTTTTTCAATTATTGGAGCTCTGACTAATCCAAAGACATTCTAGAAATTCCCTGTGGTAGAAATCAAGGCGTGACTCTACCATGACCAGCCACAAGAGGAAATTCTAAGGAGATGACTCTTTGTGCAAGTATTTAAAATAATAATGCAAAAGATCAAATAAAATAAGACCCAAACTGGAATTCTGGTAGCAGCTCCCTGTTCAGTACAGGTTCTTGTTATTCCATCAGCTACAGACACCTCTGCATGGTAGCTTTAGTTTTACTTTGCCTTTTCAAAGGCATCCACCTCTCAAACAAGCAGGGTGTTTGGCAACTTTTGGGTTAGCAGTCATGAATAAGCAGCGATGCTGTCTTCAGCAAGCTGTAGAATGACAAAAAGGGATCACTCTTGCAGCGGGCATGCTGTGGTACTGTTGTGGCAGCTTCTGCCTGGTTGGCCACTGCCTGTCAGCACTGCAGAAAGTCAAGGCATCAGAACTACAAGCGTGCGCTTGCTGACACCTCTTCCAGCTCTCCCCCCACCCTGCTCTCCCTGTAAGGCAAGGCTGCTGTAGACTACAGTAACTGCACTCAGTACTCTGCACCTCCAGAACCATAAACTTTTAACTACCCAATGCCACGTTCAAAGGAAAGGGTTAAAAAGCAACCAGGTGACAGAAAATAAGCACCACCAGGACAAGACAAAGATAGGTAACATCTTAAGAAAAGTTCGCCTGCAGACTTCGCAGTTTGTGGTGGGCAGTCCACATCCACCCAGAGCCACGTTGCACAGTTACAAAGGCAAAGACTGATCATCAGGGCAGCGCTCCTAGATTCTCTTACTGAGCTGCTAAGGGGGCAAAGTAACACAACCTCCCAGCCCCAAACCAACAGCCACACTAGTTTACATTAGCTCCAGCCAATTGCTGCGTATGGCTGAGGAAGAACCAGATCTAGACTGAGTGCTTAATTAGGCAGGCCTCCCCAGGACAGCAGTGTCTGTCACACACTATTCACACACCTGAAATCTCAATAGATTCCCTACGATTTTGCGGGAAGTATTTTAGGGAAACAGTGAACCTGATGGCTATTTATATTTCTTAGAATATTTCACAGTGTGATTTGCCTTACCACACTGCACATCTTGAAGCCTATTCTCCCTCTCAAAACACACATACTACCCCACTTCCGTCTCAGTATGTTCCTGTTTCCACTCTGGCTTTATCATAAAAATAGCATAAAATCATGACATTTTTCTTAACACTTGTCTTGACATGTTCAGAAAAACTGCCAACATTAAAAAATAATAATACTGCCATATGAAGGAAAGGGTGAAGGCAGGTAATGAAATATAATGAAATGTTTTAAACAATCCAATTGTAAGTCCTGTGAGGCTCCAATTAAGAAATTATAAATAAGCCACAAAGTAAACTGGCTCACAAAACAAACAAGCACAGCGGGCCAGGGGATTCTGCACTTTTAAGAGATCTGAATTAAAGCAATCAAATGTCAAATGAAAAGAAGACTAAAAATATAAAATGGGACACAAAACTTGCTCAATCTGAGAGCCAAAGTAACTCAGGCTCTCAGATAAATTTGTCACAAAACTCCCCCAGAAGCAAAGCTAATGCAGCACCTGACAGCCAAGAAACTCCTTCCCAGGCCAGTGGCCCTGTGACACCATTCTTTCTGCTCTAATTTCTGATGCAATCAGACTGCCTGGAGCAAAGCAGAGCTTACAGAAGTGCTGGCTCTCAGAAGCACTGAACACTTCAAAACTAAAGGGTGAAACCCTGGCCACGCTGAAGTCGATTGGAATTTTGCCACCAACTTCAATGAGACCAGGATTTCACCCGGGGAGTTTAGCAAGTGTCACTTTTCTGCCAGCACACTTATCATCAGAACAGTGTTGTGGCAAGCAGAGACAATGCAAGTGGAGGGAGGAGGGAGGGAGCGAGGGAAAAGACTGTGAAACAGAGCTGAAGGGAGTATATGAGAAGTCCATCCAGGCTCAGAAAACAGGAGAGAGCAGCACAAAACTGCAAAGATTCTGACAACAAATGCAGGAAAGGAAGAGGAGAAAACAGAAGAACACAAAAAAAACCAAGAGTAAGATTCACAATTATCTCAGATTATTTCCTGACAGCCTTTCATAACGTAGTTCTCAAAACTGGATCTATGAGGCTACTTCTAAGGGATGTAACTAAGGCAAGCAAATCTACTACCAACAAGAATAAATTCACCAGGAGTCTCTACAGTCACCAAGAAACCCAGAAGGTTTTCAACAGCCAACAATCAAAAAAGAAGACTGGAACTCACCAGTACTAGGTGTAGTTCACACTGAAAAATGAATGGGATTCTTGTGAAAACTCTTCTCCAGGACTTAAGTCTACTGTCATTGGGGAGAGGAGTAAAGCACATTTCTTCTCAACATCACTCACTCACTAACGCACCAGAAATAGCTGTATTGCACAAGTATCTTAAATGAAGAAGTTCCATCTCCCAAAGTTAACGCTTTCTTTGCAGCCTCTACAAATTCCGCAGTGTAGTATTTGCCTGCAGATAGGGAGATTCAGCAAGAATATTTCCAAAGAACTGGATCGCATTTATGTGTTACTAACAGTTGATCCATCCTGGAAAGTTCAAAGACTTCTATCGCCCTTGATACAATTTCCTCAAAGCACTATGCAAGACAGAACTGTCAGGAAGCAGATTTCTAGTTTGACAAGCACTTTAACAAAGATCACATACCAAGACCCAATACCAGCTATGAAATAAATGCACCTAATGTAAACTTCCACTGTTCACAAATCAAGCTACAAATAAACCCCGACGCTTAAAATACCAGAAGACAGACTCTGCAGCTACGTCGAATGGGTGTCAGACTATAACAAAATTCACAGATAGAAACTGGTGCTGGCAGCGGCTGTGCCAACAGCAGAACTCCCTCATCTCCTGGCACATAAAAAAAAAAAAAAAAGAAAAGAAAAAGAAAAAGAATAAGAAAAAAGGCGGTGGGAGGTGGGGGGCAGATGCCAGCTAAAATGTAGCAAAAAGAAAAGAAAATGTGAATCAGAAGAAATGGATACATTACCAGAATATGTATAGGGCTTTGTATTTGACAGGATGTAACAAAATGCAAATCAAATTCCAGAAATACCTCAGAAGGTTTTCGATCTTCATGTCTGGAACACGAAGTCCTCCGATGTCGAGATCTGGAATGCTGGGACCAGGTGGACAGACCTAGGATAGAGAAATGATCACTTGCAGACACCCCTGCCACGTATCAATGAAAGCCTTTGCTCTCTCCGCTCACCCGAGGCAGCCAATGGACCTGAGTGGGGCTCTGTGAGTAAGGCAAGCCAGAGTCGGGTTTCTGTGACAAACCTGCAGAAGGCTCTTTCAAAACAAACTAGAAAATAGAAGTTACTCCGTTGTAAACTTGTATGATTATTCTTTTGGTTTTGTTTCATTTGTAATTTTCTACTGATACACGCATGTACTGGCTGCACTGCACTTACTGGCCTTCCACCCAGCTCTTGAAGAAAGCTACTTCATAGCATGCTTTCCCCCCGTCCCCAAGCATCAATAAACCACTTTCAGCACATGATTAACTGACCAGGAGGCCCACTGACAGCCTGAGATCTCTTTTGAAGCTAATGTATTGATGTCCCAAATATCTTTATCAGTTACCCAATTTTTACCAGAGCAAGCCTTTCCAAAATGTAGCACACTGCACGTGCACACAGCAAAGCCCACAGAACAAGCTGGTGTCTCTTCTCCTCAGCACATCTCTCACTGTGGTTGCACAATTTTTGTCTGCATAATTATTCATTATATTCCAAACAAATTATAACTTTCTGCCTTGAAACCTTTTGACAGAGTCTCAGCTTTCAGAAATATTGTAACAGGAGAAAAGGAAAAAGAGAAAGAACCTATACTCCACTGACAAGGTTGTTCTTTGACACCAGAATATATTATACCTGTGCGAATCAACTAATTTTAATTCAGTAAAACTTACAGGTACAGCAGGTATTTTCCACTGCCAACTACACAGCAGTAACAACAACAACAAAAAAATAATAAATTCTTATGGGTTGGAGACATGAAGAATTTGAAATAGAGGTCTATATGATAGGGAAGCTAAGACCTACACGTTGAACTGAAG
Organism: Falco punctatus; assembly: GCF_963210335.1. NCBI lineage: Eukaryota > Metazoa > Chordata > Aves > Falconiformes > Falconidae > Falco > Falco punctatus. The sequence continues at coordinate 7,648,803 of NC_137580.1, read as the reverse complement.
GACAAACACACATTTTGCAACTCTGGGCATTAATTGTAGACAAATAAAACGGAACCAATGCAAAGACCTTCCCACACTGCTCATTTCCTCACTGCCTGCACCTAGATGCTAGGAGTAACAAGCGTAAGGCTACAGTCCATAAAAGCAACATCGCCTCACACCATCCACCAGACGCCTCCTGGGGATCACAAAGCACTGTTCAAAACCAGATTGCATAGGATGGGATAAGCTCTCTAGTGAAAACAAAAATCATTTTCAAAGTGAAGTGACTGTCCAAGACTTTCACTGGAAAAATACTGACTGAGTGACAAGTTATCAGAAGAATTCATTATATGGTAGTTACGCTTTTCTTTTCAGTTAGTAAAATACATTAAAGAATCTGCCCCAATAAAAACCACTCTGTAACAAAGCAACAAGTAACAGACGTTACACAGAATATGCATAGTGTGGTCAAAACTGACGCAAGGTACACAGCAAACAACTAATAATACTATCTTCTAAGGTAAGAATACAGAAAAGACTATTTTAAGCAAAAGTTAGCGTTCTAATACAAAAGCTAGTGATTTGAAAGGTTTTCAAGAAGTAATGGGCACTTTTCCTAAGCCCCTCTATTTTACAATCACAACTTTATATTTCTGTGAAAGGAAAAGAAGAAAAAAAAAAGGGGGGCAAAAAGTGACCGACTGCCATTTACTAACGTGTGTGGAAAGCCAGACTCCCAAGATCATTTAACTACCATTTTACTCTTGAAAACAAAAGAAAAAACAAAAGCAGCAGTATAAACTCCTTCTGAAGGATCCTATCAGCCCATACTCAAAGTTAACCTAAAAGACTCAGAGGGGAGTAAGTGAAAGCACTCAAAAAGTGTCAGATACACAGCTAAAATTCACAACAGAAAAACGGATTTTTCCTGCAGTATAACAATATAAATACTAACATTTTAACATTCAGACATGTGATTTCTTTAAATCAACAGCCTCGCTAGAAGACATAGACCACATATATACCCACACAGATTAGTATTCAGTTCTCATGGGTTCTGGTATTTTCCACCAGCAAGACATTAATATCTGACCAACTATCTGCCACTGAGGTATTCAGCTAGTCAGACCATCGCACCAGCAAGTCAGACACTTTAAAATTTCTAATTCATTTGTGGAGCTGAGCATTTTGTACACTGTTGGACCTGGGGGAGACAGCCTGCATATATGAGGATATATGATAAGGAATTAAGAACAACCAGCTGTATTGGCTAAGTGGTGTTTGGCTCTGAAATTTCTTTGGGAGAAGAGCTGTGAGTCTGGAGGCTTTAATACAGTTGTTCCCAAGTAACGCATGCATCTGCGAAATTAGAGCCGTAGCAATATGATGTACTTCTGGATCTTTACTCATGTGCTTTAATTCAGCTCTGATGGCAGCTTATCACAAACTAAAGACAAGAAAGCAAGCATATGGGCTTCTTTTTTTTTTTTTCCTTTTTTTTTTTTTCAGTGTAGGTATTAAAAGGTGGATTTCCAGGTCTCTCTCATGTCACAGAGACCCTGTGAAGGTGGGGAGTAAAAAACTTCCTACCCTACCTTCCATCTCCATTTCTCTACTGTGTAACCTGCAGATGCTACACATCAAAACACTGTCTTAAATGTGTACTTCTATTTTAGACACAGTCCATGTACACAAGGGTTAGGCCACTGGATTAACTAACTATTCCCCAACATGGAAGGTCAAGTCTTGGCACCAAAACTATAGAATCTTCATTTTAAATTATTTTTTTTAAGTGTTATACAAAAGCATACTCTGTAAAATTTCCATGCATAAGGGACAACCTAAACACAGCCAGCCTTCCTCAGGATATGTTATAATGAGTATTTTTCCCATGCCAACTAACTTCCTACAATGAACAAGGGAAGAAATAGTTTCTTACATAGTTCCGTAATAGCTGTTTCCTTGCACATAAAATTGGTGAATGCACACTGAAAACAGGCAATGTTTTTAGTAAGTTACTGAAAAGACTTGTATTTTTCTAAGCAGTGTAAACTGACTGTGCATAATACTAGAGAAAAGGGTGGAAGAATTTCTCATGGGAGTGAGATTTTACTACCCACTAAGATCTGTAACTGCAGCTAACAGATGACCTTTGGCAAGGGCTTCACTTCAATAGGGAAAACATTTACTCACTGAATAAACAAAACCCAAGTATAAGGCATACATTCACAGATTCAAACCACCACCGCCACTTAAGACACAGAAGTGCAAGAAATTGAAGGAGCCAGCCAAATGATAGTAAAATATCCAGCCCGTAACAGTATTAAATCTAACTACTTTTGAAATCTCAAGTAAGAGTTCCAACTCCGCTTCCATTAAAGTTAACGGCAAAGTATCACCGTCTTCAACAGTGCCAAGACCGGGTCACTGAATCGCCCAAAGCTGCTTTCATTAATAAGCAATCCACCCACTCTAAGTATACCAATAAAAGCACAGGAGGAAAATGAAGGATGTTATTCGTCTTTCAAGCGTCCTTTCCATATTTTCATACCTAATCCAGAAAAGGGACCTCACTGAAAGAAGAAGTTCACAGGCAATTACAGTTATTTCAGTGATTAATGATCTGATTTTTACGTCTAAATACATGAAGCGAGAACCATTCCTGGATTATACAGAGGAAACAATCTACTGCGGTCAAAACAAACACAGTATTCAAAACAGCTCTTCTGTATTATAAAAGCACATGAACCTAATAGAGTTATTTGAGAAAGATTCCAGACACTCTTCATCAAAATTATCTATCCTCTTGCATTAAGTATCCGAAATGACTATATTTATCAGCAGTTTTCTGAATACTAACCATAGTGCCAAACGGGATCAGAATCACCAAGACCAGAGAAACAACTAAAGATCAAGACAGAGCCAAACACAGTTTTGGTAAAATAACACCAAAAAAAAAAAAACATAAGGGAAGTCTGAATCACTGGGATTTGGAAGATGTAGAACTTTTCTATGATAACATTATGTACCTCATGGGGAAAATGAGTTCTACAGCAGATGCAAAATTAATGAGATGTTAAGAGAGCCCGTACTACCAAAAGTCACGTGAGTACCAGTCAATGTGAAAAACACACAACTCCAAAGCATGAAGCTAAACAAACACATCCAAAACATGCATCACTATCATCACTAGACCTTAGAGATAAAAGATGTCTTAAGTGCCTATCCTGTTACATGACTGCAACTTAAGAATGAACAGAGCAGCCTAGCTAACACTATCACTCCAGGATCTCCTGGACCAAGACCATCCAGATTCTTTTAGTTAGGATCCTTTCAGGTGGCCCATGTGTTTGTATGTTTTAAAAGGTTTTCATCACTAGAAAACAATGGGAGGAGGATCATACTCTTACTACACCTTAGTTCTCCCTTTGCATTTATCCATTTACAGACAAAACGCAAAAAGAAATCCCAAACCACTAATGAGGTGTAATTCACAGCAAGAGAGGCAAAGCTCTAACACACTACTGGTGCTGGAAATGCGACTTCTAAGAGACTAGTAGGCAAATTTTCTGTTCCCCTAGGCTATTATATACACCTTACACTGTAAATACAGTGGGTTTATAATACCACTACAGGGTGTATATAACACATACACCTTCTGATAATAAAAGAAAGCAATCAAGGAGCGTGACTTCTTTTTCCACATTTTGAAAAAAAAAACACATTTCCCCAAAAAGGGAAAACATAATCAATTTTAACTGTATCAATTTAATAAATGATCTGTCAAGACTATGTTTTGATTCCAAAGAAGCTCATCAAAACAGAAAATTCCTCGGGTCCAATAAAGGAATTCAAGCCCTCAGGGAATTCTACCCCCCAACTAATATACTACTCAGCATGAGCAGGAAAGGCTCAGCTATTACATATCACACACAAGGCCGTTGTGAAGCCACCTGCAAGGCACCCAGCTGTGTCCCTGGGGAACTACCTGCTGCTACAGCCTCTGAACACTTCAAAGCCTCAGATCTACTGGGCATCTGAAAGCACTTCTGCCACGGGAAATACACTCCCACTACACCGTTAACACCAGGCAGCACAACAGAGCAAAACATCCCCGACATGATTGTACGTCTGGCTGTCACTTCTGCTTAACACTGGCATTTCCAGATGCCTATACTGTTCCTCAACTCACTCCGACACCAGCTAGGTGCTGCTGCCAACATTCTGTCAGAAAGATCTGCAGCCTGAAGAAAAGACAGAGATGCTCAGCCTCCTCATTTAGTGCCTGGCCCACAACTCTTTACAGTAAGTCTTCATGTCACTTAGACAGAACTCCATGCTTAGACCCAAATTCCAGCACAACAACAACAGAAGCAGACTACTCTAAGGGCAGTTTTCCATAATGCTAGGTACAGGAAGAGCTTCCTGGGTAGAAGCCTTCACGTCTTATCACAGAGAAAGCAGCATGTATGCAAACACAACCTATGGTATGGTTTCACATAGCCAAATTCCCCTTCTCACGTTTCTGTTGCTGGAGGATTTGCCTATCTATCTTCCTTATCTTTGATTCATACTGTATTACTATACAATAATCTCCTTCAAGGTGAAAACAGAAAAAGCAACAGCCTTTTCTTTCGTCAATACCGATGCTATTTAAAATTTAGTGTCATTTGACAACTACCCAATTGCAGCTGCTGAACAATGCATGGATCCATAAGATCTCTGCAGTGCTTTACAACATTGCACAATTGCTCAGTATCTGACACACATAATGAACAGTCTTTGCTGCACCCTGCCACAGCAGTTCAATACAAGTTCCCTCCTAGCATCCCTTTTCCCAGCAGCACACATTAGAGTTTTATAATCTCAAAGAACACACACATAACCATGCATAAGCACGTGTCACACTTCTAACCGTGAGGAATTCCTAGACCCCATCTTATTTTTTTACCACAAGTCCCAAGTGCCACTCCAGCTACCTAGCCCAAGGCTTCCCGCTGTAGCAACGTTTTACGATAACTCCATACAAAGTTTTAGCGCAAGTCTGATACAGGTTATCAAAGTCAATTTGAGCACCTCCCAACCTAGCATTCATAGGCTCATCACCTATGGTGTCAGGCCTTAAAACTTCAGTGAAATTACGTGTACTTAGTATCAGCAGTCTTGGGAAGGAAAATGTGCCTCTCCAAAAATGACGGTGATGGTTACGTGTCGTCCCTTCCTCAGATGCGACATCCTATCAGCCCAAGTCTTTCAAATCACTCTTCCAGAGTGCTCAAGAGCGTTAACAACTTCATCGAGTCACCCTGCCCCAGTGAGCCTAACCTCCAAGGAAGAAGCTAGCTCTGACCACTGGTCATCGCTCTAAATGCCACAAGCCTTTTTCAACAGCACAGCAGTGCTGCTTTGCCCAAATTCTAGCACTGTAACTCCACTACATTCTGTTGTTTAATCACCGTCCCTCACCAACCAGCCAGCTCAACTGAAAATCAAAAAATGTCCTTCACTTCCTTTTCATAAAACGCTGCTCAGTAATGTGCACTGCTAAGTAATTGCCACATTTCAGGCCAGCAGCAGCTGCAATTCTGCGGTAAATGACGTATACACCTAAGGTTATGTACTCGGCAACCTTTGTGAAGGCACTCTGGGATCCATCTCAAACACAACGGGAATCCACTGGGATGAAAAGCCCTTTCTAAAACTAAGATCCCCATCATTCAGTCAGAGCAATGGATATTGGCAAAATACATTTAACTTTAAAATAACATTTGTTTAGCAGTGATAGAATAAGGGTCCATCTAAATTACAGAACTATATTCCATAATCCGTAAGTATTAAATCTTTCATTTCCCGGAACTGATGTGAAACCTTGTAAATCTTAGAAGTATTTTTCATCTGCAAGTATCTTCAGTTCTTCTCTCAGACACTCTGCATGTAGGAGTATGATGAATTGATAATCCCTCCGAGAATAAATGAAGAGGCATCGTGGGAACAAGTAAAGCGTGAACAAAATCATGTTCTGAATTTCTTGTTCATGGAAAACAGCAACCAAACTCTCTTTGACATCAAGGAGGGCCTGGATTTCACCCAAGCTCCCTGTAATACAACTGTCTGGGCTTCAGATCTCAACTCAAACACGATCTCTCTACGTGTCCAAGCAATTTGTGCAAAAGGAATGCCCTGAAGCTATAAATGGGAACTACTCCACCGCACAACTTTATCTCACCAAAAAACAAAGCACATGGTATATTCAGCACAAACCACCTTTGCAGATTTACAGACCGATGAGGCTAGAAAGTCAAGTCAAACACTGAGCTGGAAAGATAAAACGGCTTCAGTATCTAAGATTTAGTTAGAGTAAAACCTGGAATCATAAAGAGGAGGTTTTGCAATGGAGGGGCAAGCGGAAATACAATGCAACAAAAATTGCTTCAAAACTATCAGGCATGCAGATGACAAGGACATAATTGCGTCTGAGGTAAACATTACTGATTTACTTAATGCAGGTTTTGAAGAAGACGGCATGTACATCACGAGGCTTTTATGATGGGCCTGGGTAATATTAACATCTATTATAGCTGCTGTAATACATTATTTGGACGGGGACAGAAACTAACAAGCTGCCAGATGACCAAGAAAAGGATTACTTTCAGGTGTCAATAATCTTAAAAGTCTTCGCCAAGCCTCACCTGGTACCATTCCTCGGTATTTAGACAAAAGTTCAAAATACAGAACTATGCCTGCAGCCTTTTTTTATTCAGTTATATTTCATGGATAAAATGTTCACAAGTGACCTATAATTTCAGAAAATGAATCTCTCAGAACACACTCAGACATCCAGGGACTAACTGCCAAACTGCTGAGCACAACTTCCACTGACACCTCCTGCTCAATGCTTCAAATGTGCTATTCTGGCCCTGTGTCTAAATGAAGGTTTAGTACTCTGATTTTAAGGGGACACAGCTTAACGATTTTCAGTAGTTAGGTTGAAGGACATAACATCAATATTTTGGCGGGCTTGAACTCTGCAGTTAGATTTTGGGAAAGAATGAAGTCAGAAGGCAAAAAAGAGGTGATGAGAAAAAGTCAGGGTTCTGTCTTTAAGCTCCAAGGTTTTAAAGTACTACAAAAAATATATAACCACCCACACTAAAATATCTTAAGTCAGTAAATACGCGTATGTACTTTCTAGGACTGTGCCATGTTGTTAAACGTTCTGATCCATATTTCACCCCTAAATGAAAATGATTCTCCCTTCTTTCATCTCACAAAAGGTGAGCACCTCTTGCTTCCTCTGAAGAACTACAGATATGCTTATATTTTCGGTATAACATATTTTCAGTGCCTGGGATACGAGCTTTGTTTTTCTATCACCTTGTGATTACCAAGGAAACTGATTCAGTTCGGTGATCTAATGGACAGCAATCTTTCTATGTTCATTTTTTAGTTTTTTTAAGAGAAATTCCATTATTAGTAGCATCATTATTACTACCTTATAAATATCCATATTCCTGAGTCCAATAAAATCAAATGTGTACTTCTTCGTGCCAAACTATTGCCACCTGGAAAATGGTACCACATGTTGAAGTCTACCCCTGCCAAGCATCATCAGCTTACTCCAGCATTTATCCAGTCACACTCATCATGAATCTGAGATGCCTGATCAGAGCCTACTAAGGCACAGCATGACAACTCAACTACAGAACCGAAGAAACCCAACAGCTGGAGGTCCAATCCTCACCTTGCGAGATGAGGGAGAGCAGTGCTGAGCTCAGAGCTGAAGGACTATCGAGTTCAGCATGATGGGAATGCAAGAAGTGCACTGGAGGGTCAAGAGGTGCCACTGAGTGAAGGGAAGCAGATGTTTGGCAATAGGATTCCAACTAAGTGTTGATTAAATTTTCAACTTTTCAATTAGAAGACGGCTGTTTGAAGTGCTCAGAATAGCCTATTTAATTGTTTTCTGCCTCTGGAAACTCCGAGAAGGAAGCATAGCTAGTGAAAAACTTCAAGCCTTCAACATGTAGCCCAGAAATTCACACAAATTTTTACTTTGTATTTTTTTAGGCAAGAGAATTTGCTTACCCTTCCAACGCTAGTATCAGTACAGTGAATCAGAGATACTACTGACAAAGTAATAATACAGAAACTAACATAGCAAGAGTAATCAGTAATTCTAGTACAGACAAGAAAAGATTAAATGAAGGTGAAACCTGTAAGGGGAGACCCTTGACATTCAAACACAATCGCAAGGAACTACTGGTATCCCCTGTAACAGCAAAAGCAGAGAGAAAGGGCCCAAGCGTCACTTTGTTCTCGGGAAACTGTGAACGACAAAAAGCCTTGGAGATGCTGACCCTACGTTAAATGTTATCTCAGCTTCTGATTATTAGCCCTTGATCTTTCCAAACGTGTGTACAGTAATAGAATGAACATGCAGGAATCCGTATCTGAATGTGCCCTGTAACTTCACAAGGGGAAAAAACCAAGTCGGGGTGGGGGGTGGGGAAGTGTAATGAAGGGTAAGTGGTATATATTTCAAGCAATACTTGAAAATACTTTAAAATTTCACTGCCTTTTGCCACGTAATTTTTTCAACAATTATTCATATTAATTAGCCTTTAAAACAGAGAGATCATAAAAGGGCAAAGATTTGGTTTTCTTTTTCTAACTCATTTCCTTAGATCTTGATCTATGGTACAGATGAAAATAATGGAAAACATAATTCAGTAAGTCAACAGCTCTATTCCAGACAGTCATATATCAAATAACATTATAAGCAAGCATTATAATCGGCAACAAATAATTGTATATATTTCAGAACTTCCAATTCCAAGATTATCTGCTTCATGTTTTATTTGGTAACACAAGGGATATGAAGGGATCCAAAAGTAAAAAAAACAAACAAACAAACAAAAACAACCCAAAAGCCAAACTGCTAAGAGTGTGAAAATAAACACTTATCAAAATGAAACACTGCTATATAAAGCTACTAAGTAATGAAAAAAGGGTAAAGCAAAATTCTAATGAAATACATCACATTTGCTGCTACTTTACAAGTAAAAACACATCTGTGTTTTGGGGATGTACACATCACCTTTGAGGAAATACAGACTTCAATTTTTATAACCCCAAGTAAACTCCTAACCAAGAAAAAACAGGTTTGATCCGGGATTTTTTTCTTCCAAAATCCCCCAACTGCAGGTAGCTCTCCAAAACTCAGCCAAAGCCCACACCTCTTTAACAGATTTTACTCGATCCTTATTTGGACTAACTCCTCATCAGTTTGCTAGTTCTCATCTCCTCCAATCCTTCTACCACTACTTCACTTCAGCAATAGTTTGCCTGTGGTTGTTTTAAGGTGCAGACTGGGCCACAGCTGAGCAGACAGACTCCCGTGCAGCACTGGCACATGTAAGAAATTCATGCAGGTGAAGCAGTCACCTGTGCAGGGCCACAGCACAGCACTGGGCTATGTCCTCAGAGTAAAGCTTTCAAAAGCACCTGGAAAACCTCGCTGATCATTTTCTGTTAACAGTTCAGACTGAAGTCTCACAAAAGACTTCAGATTTGAAGATGTGCACCCAGACAGATCAAATTAAAACCAGGAAAATCTCTCTGACAACTGGCTAAGCTGCACTATTGCCAAGTACAATCAACTTGCTTGTTTGGGCAAATACAACACCTTCGCACATTTCCCACACTGCCATTTTATCTTGCACCCCCCCCCCTTTTTTTTTATTCCTGCTTAAATGAAAAGAGTATCAATCCCTGAAATCCAAACTCAAGAGATACATATACCATACAGAGCTCAGTGTTACTTATGTCAATACAGAAACAGTTAAAAAAAGTAAAATACTTTCTAGATCCAAAACACTGATTTACTGAATTCAAATTCTTGAAAGTTATTCCTCAAACAAAATAATCTTCAAAGTAAGGAACAACTTTTATGCACCATCAATCTTTTTTGCTTAAATTTGAAGCAATATATCTCTCCATTGCATAAGAGTATGACAACACTGAGGCAAATTTAAAATCCTAATGCAAACTTCTATTCAGCACTAAGCTGTGGGCTGTTAGCAGATGTCTCCATGCAAGTTCTGTCCTTGTAATGATAAATTATGCTGCTTGCAAAGATTTTAAAGATGATGACCAACTTTTCTTCTTGTTTTATCTTATTACCTAACACTGCACAATCAGTCTGGTGGGGGGGACCCTGAATCTACTGTCCATCTGCTCAGAATGACTGAGTTCAAAACTAGACCCTTACAGTACACATGTCTACCAGTCCAACCAATATGCAAAATGCCTGTCACATAAAACACTGCATTAAAACGTGTTTTCAAACTCATAACCTACTGCACTCTACAACAAAGGAGCACTTACTGCCATTGTCGTCAGAATCCTCACTGCTGCTAGGAAGCCGTCGCCGTTTCATGATCTCCACGGGAAACAGCAGGCAGCCTGCAAAGCAATGAGACAGCACTTAACCCAAGATAATAATACAGAGTCATCAAGTTGTGTTTCTGATGGCATGCGAGGATTTACAGCACACAAAGGAAAACAAACAACTTTAAACAGCATCTGAATATGAACTGTGAATATCTCAAGGATGTTTAATTAGGCAGTCATCATACGAGCAGATGAACAAAATTGGAGAGTATCAATGACAACCCCACCAACACTTTCACCCCAAAACAAAAGCGTGTTTTGTTCTCAGAGGTCTTAAAATCACTAAATATCTGCAGTCAATACGCTTAGCTTCCCCTGCCCATTCTGACACTAGATTTGCAATACAATAACATTTTTACTGCTTGTGTAAATATTTACTTTGGCTAATATGTTTTTGGAACCATTTTATTCCTGTTTAAAGTGCCAGATTTAAAAATCAAAGATTAAAATCCATTTAAACACACACACACACACATATATATAAAGAAACATCAGCATAGCAAGCCAAGTTTTCCCAGATTAACTAAACACGCATCATCTCTGCCCTGGAAGGCACCACGCTCTAAAGTAAAAGAGCTACTTCCTCCTGCAGGCACATTTCCAGCGCCATACCTAACACTAACTGTTTTTCAGGCATCAGACCACCAAAGATTACACAGAAGCTCCTCCAAACTGCCAGACTTCTACTAATACTGAGTTCAACTGCACATGAATCAATGATGTAAAGGCAAAAAGTTCCACACCTTTTTAACTGCTATTCACAGGGCATTGGTATTTTTGCATGTATTCTCTGTGGAATGAAACCAGATTCAGAAAATTTAAGGAAGCTGTAAATAGCTTGTCAGCATTCACATGTAAAAAGCTATTAAAAAGTGTAAACTGAAGAGTAGAAAAAACATGACAAGACAAGCGCAGAAAGGCATATCCACTGTAAGTTAAACTGACAAGGACTCTAGATGCACATCAGATCCCCTGAGTCTTTGCTTACTACATATCAATTGTGATATCAACAAGGTCTGGGTGTTCTGCTAGCAGCAAAGCCCTCATACATACCTCTAGGGGGAAGATTTGGAAATCAGACAACAAATACTGTTTTGCTTCTAGTTAGGTGCAGAAAATCTCATCTCCTCATTTTGACCTGAGTTGGGATTTCCTAAAAACCCTTCAACAACACTCTGCAGCATACAGTTAACCACTTCAACTTTGTTCACTGAGAACATGTCTCATTGTAGTAAACTCAATAATGCTTTCAACTTTTATAAGACTAATTCGCAAACCAAAGAAACCCAAAAAGCCTAATGAAAGCCTGATACTACTTCCAAAAAAAAAAAAAACCAACCAAAAAAAACCCCCAAAAACCCACCCTAGAATACCTTCTCTTCCATATGTGGTTCATATAAAAAGAAATAAGCATTTTTTTGAGGAACTTCATTTTATCATCACTAGCAAATCACAAGCGACCGAGCCCGACGCTCGATTTTATGCTTCCAATGACAATATAGTTGCAAGAGCCTGAGCACTGCAAGATTGTCTCCTTTTCCACGTTACACATGCAGACAGAGGTCAGGGAAGCCTCCCTCCCACAGAGTGACTTTCCAGAGGGGGATTTAATACCACTGTCTTTGAAAACACCCAACAGTTTTAAGCTGCAACTTTTGCTCACTGAAGGTAGAAAGAAACTGAACCGTTCACTTCACCAGGACCTTTTATCACAGTTTCATAGAGTAAATGTTCACATACAGTGTCTGATGCCAGAGAATAAATAATCATAAATGACAACCTCTTTCCATGCTAGAAGAATTCTCTCCAGAAAAACTGCTTCAAAGCAGACCAGAACTTTGAGTGTATGGCAGACGGAAATGCTGCCAATGAATAAACACACAAACCAGCCTGGATCATCACAATCATCTCAATAGAGATCTGGTATAAATGCAGTAGATCCAGAGCCAGGTTCTGATACAGTCACTTACATAGAAAGAAAGCCAACATTCAGATCCAAAACAGGCTAAGACAGAACTGAAAAATCAATTAGCTGCTATGAAGGCCAAAACCAAGGGGATAAGTATCTATTATGTACGGTACTTTTTCTAGTCGTTCACATGGTTTTCCTGTAATTGGAAGAAATACTAACAAAAGCAATGTAAAAGAACATATTCACTTAGAATGAAAAGATCTCCCATAAACAAAATAAAGAAGATGCAAGAAAAATTAAGTTCTCTCAGAAATGTAACTTCTACATTCCTTGTCAAAACCCTCACTTCTTGGTTGATTCCCACATGGTCTGGAAAGCACTATGCACTGTAAAGCAAAATAACATAGTGTATATACACTGAGACACACTCATGACCTTGCAATGAGCAAGAAAATTCAAAATTCTGCTCACCCACATCTTTTTGGGTAAGTGTATTTTGAGTTCATCTTCTCCTAGCCATACTTTCTGCAAATTTACAAAATAAGGAAAGACCCAGAAGCTCCTCCTTCCTACCATGTGTCTTTGCAAGAACAAACTAAACGTTATTTTTAAGTGAGAGTGGTATTCACACCTCCCAATTCAAGCACTCTCCGCAGTTCTTCAGAAAGTCAGAGAAGCCAGAACAGAAGCCACTTCCCTGGACTACAGAGTATTAGATGAGGCAGCTAATTTCCTTTTCCACTCTCGTCAGGTTTCTGAAGTTGGACACCTTGAAAGCCTGTGTTCTCCCAAGTAACTGTCATGGTTTAACCCAGCCAGCAACTAAGTACCACGCAGCCACTCACTCACTCCCCTGCCTCCCCTGGTGGGACGGGGAAGAGAACCGGTGGAAAGGTGAAACTCATGGGTTGAGATAAGAACAATTTATTAATTGAATTGAAATAAAATAACATCATCATCAATTGTAATGAAAAGGGGGGAAAGAGAGGGAGAGGAATAATATCCAAAAGGAAAAAAACACACAAGCAAGCAATGCGCAGTACAACTTTGCTCACCACCCACTGACGGATGCCCAGCCAGTCGCCCAGCAGTGATCAGCTGGTCCTGGCCATCCTCCCCAGTTTATATACTGAGTGTGACGTTCCATGGTACGGAACATCCCTTTGGCCAGTTCGGGTCAGCTGTCCTGGCTGTGTCCCCTCCCAACTTCTTGTGCCCCTCCAGCCTTTTCGCTGGCAGGGCCTGAGAAACTGAAAGGTCCTTGACTTAATATAAACATTACCCAGCAACAACCAAAACCACCAGTGTGTTATCAACATTATTCTCATACTAAAACCAAAATACAGCATTGTACCAGCTACTGAAAAGAAAATTTACTCTATCACAGCTGAAACCAGGGCAGTAACGTTAAAAGAAACACTCCATTTGAAGAAGCTTCTGTGAGATGCCTTTATAGATGCATGTGAGGAAAAGGAGACTGAAGGAGAAATAGAAGGCAAGAAGAAAAAAAAAAAGAAAAAAGAAAAAAAAAAAAAGAGTTAAAATCAACAGATCTCATTTGCCCATCTTTGAACCTAACCTGAGTTTACAGAGAGCTGAATCACAGATGGAAAAGCAGCATTTGGCTACTTAGGGCAAGTCTCAAACCTTCTAAGATTAACCCCGCAGATTTTTTGTTATTAGAAAAAATAAAACAGATATATTCTGCCTTTAAAATAATTTTTAACTGTTCCCACCAGATGTTCACATCCACAGTTCAGAACACACATTCTAGAGATAACACTAGAACACCTAATAAGAACTATAACCACACAGACTGAAATGCTGCTGCTCTTCAGGGTATCACAGTGCCTCTGCCTCAAAGACTATCAGTTTCTATCAGGCGATGGGGACCTCAAAGTCACACAACAACTGCATTAAAAATAAACACAGATTATGGATAGTGATGGTGAGGTATGGATTGAAGGTGCAGGCTTTCCCTGTTCAACACACACATACAAATTTTCCTAGCATGTTCAGAGAATAATGTGAATTCAAGGAATGCTTTTTTAATCCTCAAAACTGAAGGAGGAAAAAAAAAAATAAATAACCCAAACTACAGTAATTGATTCTTCATGGGACATCCTGAACTAAAACTAAGGAGGTATTTTTATACTGAAAAAGGCAGAATGGAAAAACTATCACACTTTTCAGTTAAATTCCTTATCTCATCTCATCTCAATCTCTTTCCTAATCTGAGACTTGAGTGCCAGCAATATTATTTTTCTCTGAAATTCTCAGTCTTCAGAGTCATGAAAATGTTGGTATTTTTCACTTGACTTTATTTTGACATACATTTAATATACTCAGGTGCATACACAATGCATCTGATCCAACTCTGATCTCATTAAAACATATTCTGTAACAGAAGCAGGTCTGTTAGTTCCAATGGGTCAGAAGCAAAGGTAGGTTCATCAAGATTTGACTGTACCACTGCTAGCTGCATGGTACAAACTGGCTGTGATCATTATGCCTGTAAACAAAGAGAAATCACATGTAACCGTAAGAACGGTGAAACATTTAAGCCAAGCTTTGAGACTCATACCAACAATAAGTAAAAACTATACACTCAGCCTGCAACACTTGCAGGACAAGAAGAGACCACCCAGGTTACTGACCTCAATTCCCAACAACTGTATGCAACCACGTAATTGCTGTGTAGTCCAGAAGTTCCCACAAAACATTCACTGCACCCACACATGCCACAGGATAACTTCCCAACCCCCCTTGCAAAATGAATGCTCCTCTGAAGCAAGGAAGCAGCCAACCAAGCATTGCCCTTGAACCTGTATCTTCTATCATAAACACTTCTACTGTTTTTCCCAACTTCTTACACCAGCCCCCAAGGGGCATCTGCCCGTATACTGTTCTCCTGCAGAGTAAGCCCAGCGCTTGAAAAGCTACAATTGAGTCCAGCAGCCCTAACATAACAAGACTGCTGCATCACCAAGCCAAACATTCCCTGAGTTTCCAGTGACTCGTGCAAATTCCTAATAACCCAAGCAACATTTGAACATTGTTTCAGTTTCATTTCCTTGAGAGATGATTCTTTCTTCATATTAAAACCATCCTTTCAGAAATCAGACAGACCAACCCACAACGTGCTGATCGGTATTTCTCCCGAGGACTCTACTGTAACACATTTACCCTTTTCTTCTGCAGCAAATGCCAACCTTCAACCAAACACAGTTCTACAAACAGCCATGACTGCTGGCAATGTTACCCCACTTCCAAGGGCTGACAGTGTGTCTAAGAGCACTTCATGCAATCACACCACACAATAAATGGCATAGATGGGGCAGAGGGCGTGACTTTTTAGCCACCAAGCCCCCTCAGATGAGATAGCCATACCAAGCCTGTACCGGTGAGGCTGGCACAGCCTGCAACACACTCTGCTGCACTACATTTTTTTACAGAGACACAGCACCAGTCGTTTTTCCGTACTTTTTCACTATGCTAACTCTGAAAGCTAAGCTCTGGGGTTTATTCATTGATAAGGTGCACATTTCAAACACAGAAATGTAATTCTAGATTTACCACGGTACAATTACTTAAATTGTTTTTAAAGGCTAGGTTACAACACCTGAAACATTTCTTCTGGTTACTATATTTTGGAAAGAGCATTAGGCCTTTTTCAAAATACTTGTGAAATGTTATGCAAATGAAATTACTAGACGACAATCCAATATACTCAATGTCAGGCCACAAGATAACATTTGGATTTACGCATCCTTGTGGAGGTGAGCAAGAAACATCTAACTCTACACAAATAACTAGATACAGTTAAGAATACAGACATTTCTCCCTACGTCCCAGTACCTGCTGGCAGATACAGTGCATGGGCTAGAATCAGCAACATGACACAAATTCACTACTTGTACCAGTATACATTATCATGCTCCTCTGTTCTTAGCCCTGCAGCACACACTGGACAACAATGCCAAGATCTTTCCTTTTTCCCCACCTCCCACACTGAAATCCCAGGAGTTACAACAGGTAAGAGTCAAAAAAAACACCCAACTCTTTTTCCTAGCTTCCTCAGAAAAGAAATCCAGACATTACCCCATAAAACTGGCATGGCAATGTGCACGCACATACACCCCACGTGCAACACACCACAGAACTTTGAATGCTACTACTGTGCAGTTAAGAACACCATATACTTTTTCCACTCAGTTTGACCCCAAGTAGAGAGATGATCAAAGAGAAAGATGTAAAGTGTGTCAGTCTTTGTTATGCAAATAGCTAAATAGAACCAGATTTTTTAAAATAATTATACATGAAAAAAATCTACATCCTCAGGTCAAAGGTTTTACAAAGCACAATTCCTACCAGTGTATTTTTAAGGTCTGTATAAACCTCTGGGTAAAAAGACTGTGTAATTCAAACACTGACAGACAATTAACTGTAACCGTGTTAACGGGTGTCACTATAATAAACTGCACCAAACAGCTGCAGAGGCAGAATGGGAAGAAAGCAGAATTATGACAGATGTATACCCTGAAGACAAACTGAAAAACTGGCTTTTCCTCAAAGTAACCCACTAACTGCAATGAAACTAAGACCTAATTATCTCTAGCACACAAGAAATTGCTTCAAAACACTTATTGTACAAAAGGAAGTGTGACACAGTCTTAACAAAGTGCATAGTAGATTAAGACATTTGAGACATTCGGCTCCTACTACTGTACTCTTTTTAGATAGCTTGTTTATGACACCATCCCAGTCTTCACCGACCCACACCTGACATAGCAAGAGAAAAACCCCTCATTTTTTCCTTCTATATGCCCAGACACAAAAAAAAAACAAACAAACAAACAAACACCACAGAAACCACCTACATCAGAAATAAGTTACACTAAAACTTTCTAATTCCTCTTTACCACCTATGAAAGCTTTGGCAGCAATGTTTTATAGTCACAAAGATACAACAAGAGTTCTTAAATGAAATACTACAGTATCATGTAGCACAGTCCACAGTACAAAAAAGCCACAGAACTTAAATTTGGAGAAACAATCCCCCTAAGTCTCAGGAAACACAGAAGTGCGTTCCAAGGCCAAGAGTGTTCTCCACAAGGAATATTTCTACTGACTTCAGCACAGCTATTCAAAATTTCACAAGGAAAGGCAGAAACACAATTTAGACATATCAGCCCAACACTTTTCAGCAATCCACATGCTCATTTATGCACCTGTGCAAGTCAGCTCATTGTTACCTTATAATATGGGCAGTGGCAGCAAATTCTTCTCAAACTGTGCTGGTGAAACTGACCGCCCAAATCTGGAGCAATGATAAATTGGGCCCCATGAATTAGTTCAACCCACCCTGCACTCATTGCAGTTCATGTCTTCCACCCAGAAAAAAGCTGTCAGCTTGGTCAGCTCCAGCTGAAAACAAGAGCACGAAGCAGCAGTACTAACCACATGGAGAAAGCATTTGAGGAAAGACTGGAAGTTGGGGTGGGTTTTTTTAACTATATTCTGTGAACTGGGAATGAAACCAGAGAAGCTGGAAGGGAAATCTGCAGCTGTGAGGGGAAAGGGAAATTTATTATTATTATTTTATTTTAAACATATGTATTAAACATAGCTCAAAAGCAGGGAGTGAGTGGTATCCGAAGCCAAAGGGAAAATCCTGCCACTAAAGCATACAACCCTTGCTGTTTGAACAATATTCCACCGAGTGTGAGAAACCTCTAGAAATAGAATCATAACAAGCATATTTTGGCATAACTTTTATGAAGGTTTTAGGTCTACAAGTGTGGGCAGCTTTTGACTTAAAAGACAGCGCCTGTTTAAAAAAGAAGTTACTCCAAGGAACACCTAAATCTCTCTCTAAAAGGAAAAAGCAGGGCTAGCATAAAAACACCTTTCTGCTTTCGCGTTAAAATGTCAACTACAAAGTGTTGCTAAATGTTATCGTGATTTCCAGTACCACCTAACAGCCACCCGAGGAGCAGAATCTATTTTTAACGCTTGCGTGCAGGCACACTAACCAGCCGCTTGTATGTCACGCACGGCCAGCTCTTCCTCAACGCCTGACAGGTCTCCGGATCCCACGGACTTCACCGGCGGGCCAATCTCGTAACTTTCTCCGAATAAACCCGTCAGCCGAAGGGCAGAGACCGAGGAGCAGGGCGCCGGCGTGCGCGGCCGTGTGGAGCCGCCTGGCAGGTGAGCAGCGCCTCAGCCGACCCGAGCGGGCGGCCGCCTCCCGCCGCGCCAACGGCCGCCAGCGCCGGGCCGCCGCGCCACGGGCCGGGAGCCGCCGCCTGAAGAGAATTCAAAAGCGGCGCCTCACGCCCCCCCGCTCGCCGGCTCCAGGCCGGCCGGCTGTCGCTCGGGGCGGCTCTTCTCCTCCTCCTCCTCCTCCCGCAGCGACACCACCTCAGCGCCCGGCCCGGGCGGGCAGCGGCTGCCCACACCCGCCCGCCGGCCGTTAATGCCCACGCCGCGTTAATGCCGGCTCCAGAGCCGCCGAGACACGGCCAGCGGTGGGGAGAGGAGACGGAGCCTCCTCCCCGCCGGGCTGCACCGCCCCGGCGGGCGGGGGTAGCACCTTCCCGGGCAGCGGCACGGCCGCCGGTTTCCATTTGAAACGGCCCGGCTCGCCGCCCCCCCGCCTCCGCCTCCTCCTCCCGCTCCCGCTCCTCCCCGCCGCCGGCCGCACCAATCCGCTCGGCCCCGGCTGCAAATCAAACTTGGTGCCCCCGGCCCCGCTGCCTCTCCCGCAAGCCCCCGTCACTGCCGAAAACGGCCAAAAGCACCTTCCCCACCCGCCCCCATGCCCTCGCTGCGATGGCGGGGTGGGGACGGGACGGCGGTTTGGCGGATCGAGCAGCAGCAGCACGGAGGAGACTTGAGCTCATTTTCTGTGTCTGTCTCTCCTCCCACTCCCAGACAGTTCTGGAAACTGTGTATCACCTCTTGTCACAGGAAACCAACCAGCAGGCGGTGCAAACAAACAAACACCCTTTGCCTCCACCCTCCCCAAAATAATGCACACCCCCACCGCCTAGCGTTAATGAACTGGCGGGCGCGAACGGGAAGGGAAAAGCAAAAGGGAAAAAAAAAAAAAAAAAGAAATCATCCTCCGAGCAGGCGGCTACCCGAGCACCGAGACGGGCAGGGTGGCAGCAGCATCGGGGCGGCTTTGTCTAATTTCAGCAAGTGGAATAATCGCCGGAGCCGCTCTCGCCTCCCGCGGGAGGCCGGGGCCGGACCGTTACACGGGAACGCCGCCGTTCCCCGGCGCACCGCAGCCCAGACCCATCTCGCCTGCCAGGCCCCGGGGGAAGAGCGAAATCGCGCAGCTACCCTGACTGGCGCCCAAGCAACTTCAGGCGTTTGCCGCCGCTCCCCCGCGCTTGTTGTTCTGCTACGTTACGCTCGCGTTTCGACACCGCCGGTGACGTTCCGTTCCCTCGTCAACAAACTCCGGCACGGCCGCACCGATTCCTCCCGGCGCGCCACAGCCGCCCCGGGAGGCCGGCAGAGCGCTGACACCCCACACACACCGAGGGGGGGGTGGGGGGGGGTCCCGCTCCACCGCCTCGCCTTGCCCAAGTTTGCACCGCGCCCCCCCCCCCACCTCCAGCCCCGGTGTCCGCTCCTGCCAGCGCCCCGCTCCCGCACTTCAGCTCCCCGGCCCGGGCGCTGCGGAGCCGCCGTGCACCTGCCGGCCGCTGCCCGGCGGCAGCGATGCCGCCCCCCCCGCGGCGGGCCCGGGCAGCTCCGCACGCCTCCCCCCGCACACACGCTCTCAAACACGTGCGCTCCAGGGCCCCCGCAAGTTGCTCTCCAGCAGGAGCCACCGTGCGCTCTCCCCGGGGCGGGCGGGATGAGGCCGGGGGAGATCGCAGCGCCCGTGACAGCCCGGCGCTCTCCACCTCCAGCGGACCCCCCCCGGTGCCCCCCGCCCCAGCACACCCTCCTGCGCCCGTCCAGTGCAGGCTAACCGGCTGCGGCTCTCCCGCTCCGAAAGGCAACTTCTGCTTAATTTCACCGATGAGCAGTTTTTATGCTTTCCAAGCATTTTTTTTCCAACAAGCGAAAGCCAAGTGCGACTGGGGGTGGGGGGGTCAATGTAACTACAATGCTGCTTCTGCACACAAACACCTCCTCCCCCACGCACCCGCTCCCCGCCCCCGGCGAGAGGCGACGGGTCTCGCGGACATGTGGGTGACACGGTGACAGACACCGGCCATGGCTCCCCCCCCGCCCCCTTCCAACACGCCCGTACCCGAGCAGGACCTGCACTCTGCCATTGCCATCTGTATACCAAGTTGCTCCAACGCTTCCCACTTGCCGCGGAGCGGAGGGGGATGCCCGGCGCTGCCCACCCCCCACCCCCCACCGGCGCTGCCCGAGGCGCGGGGCCGGCAGCACGGCGCGCCGGCGGCTCCCTCGGCCGCTGCACCTGGAGAGCTGCCGCCGTCCTTTACTGGCCGCGCCGGGAGCCCCGCAGCGGAACAAAAAGCCGCCGGCCGCCGCCGGCACCGGCCCCGCCGCGCCGGGCGGCGGCACAGCCTCCCCTCCCTCCTCCCACCGCCCCGTCCCTCCCGCCCGCCTCAGCCCGGCACAAGTTGCTTGCGGGATAGCGGAGCCGCAACTCGGCCGCCTCCCCTCGCCCCGTACCGAGCCGCACGGCTCTTGGCGCCATGTTAATGACGTACTATCTTATTTCCACTAGGCAGCGACCTTCGGCACGAAACTGCTCTCTCGCCGCCTCCGGAGCGACAAAAAACCCATCAAATATGGCTGTGCTGGCGGCTCCCCCGGCTGGCGCTGCGGCGGCGGCGGGGCGGCGGCGGGCCACGGTTACCTGCTGGCGGCGGCGGCGAGGCGGCGGCGAGGGCGGGCGGCGCGGCCGGGCTCCCCCTGCGCGGAGGGCTCGGGGCCGCCTCATGAGTTCGG
Organism: Falco punctatus; assembly: GCF_963210335.1. Classification (NCBI taxonomy): domain Eukaryota; kingdom Metazoa; phylum Chordata; class Aves; order Falconiformes; family Falconidae; genus Falco; species Falco punctatus. The sequence goes on along the minus strand of NC_137580.1, from coordinate 7,627,502 downwards.
CGCGGCGCCGGGGAGCGGGCGCGGAGAGCGGCTCCTGCGCCACACGCACACCCCGGCACCCGCGCTCGCTCGCTCACTCACTCACACACAGAGACTCCCTCTGACTGACGTTTGTACTTGTTATGGAGGAAGGACTCCGTGAATCAAACTCGTTTCTGGGTCACTGCTGCCACAGGGGGGAGCTACTTTAATCCCCTGCCAAAACTGGAAGGCGAAGGAAGGGGGGGGGGGGATAATAATAATAATGCAGCGCCGGGGTGGGGAGGCGGCGGCGGCCCCCGGGGAGCCGCCGTTAACTCCTGGCGGCTGGGGCCGTGTCTCGCCGCCCTCTCCCCCGGCGGCGGCCTCCCGGGGAGCTCCGAGCTCCCCGCTGCACCCACCGGGCCGGAGCCCGGGGGTGCGCGGCCGCCCGGCTCCTGCCGCCTTCCCCGCCCGTATCCCAGCGGGCTCGGCCGTGGAGACCGGAGGGCGGCGTTGCGGCGGCTGGGAACGCGGATCCCGCCGGTGGCACTGCTGGCGTTACCCCGCAACGACCCGCTCCCCCCCAAAAAATGCCAACCGATTTCACAACCACGCTGCACAGGCTCCCAACGCGTGGCTCGCACCTCGCTGCGTTTCAGGCGGAGAAACTGAGGCACGTAGGAGTTAAACGCAGCGGCCGCAACACAGCGCGTAATTGCGAGGGCAAGAATAACACTGCGGGCGCCCTGTTCTCAGCCCCCAGCGTTATCCCTCCAGCTCCCCAAGTCCCATACTTCGCAAAAAAAAAAAAAAAAAAAAAAAACAAAAAAAAAAAAAAACCTGGAAAAAGCTATCACGTAACTGTGGTTCTATTCACATCTTTCTAGCAGGAAACGAAATTATCTTAAATGGGCACCAAATTACATGCTAAACTTGCCATTATCGAAAGAAAAAAAGTACGTTTGAATGCGGATTTCTTTCTTTCCCGCGTCAATCGCTTTACCTCCCGCTGTGCACCTGTGCTCCCCGACTGCGGGAGAACTCCCCCTTTAGAGCAGAATTCTCGAGCAAATACAGTATGAGGTAATATACACCACAGAGAAGATTCAACATAATCTCAGAGACGGAATTAAGGCGATCTGTGGAAAGTAATCCCCATGGTATGCAAATACAAATTAATGCAGCCTCCACAGCAATATTAGTCTGCCAAAGAATCACACCTTAGTTCAACAGAAGAATTGGGTTGTTACTCATCCATGCAAACAGAGTCATTTATCCTGCCATCTCACCCACCTACCTACCCGGTAATGAAAAAGTACTTACATCGCTACACGTCCTGAAAGTTGTACGTTACAACAAAAATAACCTTTCCTTCCCTTCAAGATATTTTTTTGGACTGTGGGAATAAGTGGTGGGTTTAGTCATAGTAAAGCCTGAAGCATCTTCAGATTTTAAAGCCTAAGAGTTTGATTCTCCTTGTTTTCATTTAGACGAAAACAAGAAAAACATATGCATTCTCTACATTCTCCCGCACTCTACCTCGGCATTCAGACCTGCGAAGGTACCGAATGGAGCAGCGTCACACAAATAAAAGTCTCATCAGAAGTAGCTCCACTGATGCTGTTCATCTTCACAGGATCCAGGCCGTAGCTTTTTGCCACTCATGGTGCAGCCATCGGGCACCTGCGACCCATCTGTGTGATGCACCAGATTATATTATCTGATAAATAGTCCACTTATCACCAGAATTACATTTATACACCCTTACCCCTGAGCTTCCAGGAACCTAGCCCATGCACTGATTCTTGATACTGCCAAAGGAGTCAGCGACTGGAGGCACTGTTGATCTGAATTACCTGAACGGCATGTGCCCGCTGCGGGGCTATGGTATGAACCCCACAGCAGACTAGGTCAGAGTGTTTTCACTCAGTGGTCTGTAGGTCTCTTTGAAGCTCAGGGGCTGCTTCTTTTAAGTCCATAAAAAGTAAAAAGCTACTGTCAGTTGGTATTTACTAACTGGAGGTATGCACCTCTACTGGATGAATGTGATTTCTAATTTTTTTTTTTAAATACTGTCCATTGTAAAAGGCTGAAGAATCACAGGAAGTACTGCTTGTCCCACTTTTCTAGGTTTTTTTTTTCCCCAAGAAAATTCAGAACTGGTTTCCGAGAAAATCTTAGATGTGAACATGCTCCAGTTTCTAAAGAGAATGATAGAAACTTTCCTGTCTCAAACCCCTTGGATTTGAGGCAATATTTTTGTTTTTCTTCCATTAGCTTTCCTCTGCATATACAGCCAAGTTTAAGTTACATCTTGTGTTTTAGGAAACATTTCTCTTGGAAGCCATGCAAGGCCTACGTGTAAGAACAGAACATGAATGTTTGCAGAATGGTGGGCTGTGTTTTAGAAAGTAGCGACTAAAAATGCTGTCTCAATTACTGCAGAAAATTCACCAAATGTGAGCCCTCTGCACTGTAGCAGCAGCTAGTTCAGTCTTTATGAGGAAGGTAGCGCAACAGAAACAAAGCTGCTGTTACGCCTCTGCATGCAGTGTATCGCTGAGACTGTTTTGCAATAGCGTACTTATGCGTTCTAAAAGGAATACTGAAAAATTGAAGGGCTAGTAGTTGGAAGAAGAATTTTTGAAATTATTGGAAAACATAAAGAAAATGTTACATCCTGTGTTACTTCAATGCTACAGGTATGAAGTTGTATACTAATACAACTAGGCTCAAACCGGGAATAACACAGATGAGCACACCCAGGTAAGCCACTGGCATCATTAATATGAAACAATGCTAAGGAAAAGGATCTACATATGAGCTGACTAAAGCAATGAGCTGTTCACTGCAGAATCAGCTTTAGCAGCTTAAGACACCATTACGACTCCTGCCTGAGAACACCAGCAATGAACGTCGTGTGATGGGCTGTAGGAGTGATCCTCGCTGGCTTCTCTAGGAGCTCACTGCCCAGCTCAACTTGCCAAAGCAGGCAGGCTGCCTGCAGTGGAACAGAGGAGGATGGTAAAAGCAAGTCACGCAGGGCAAGGAAAGAAAACTTAATCCTGCATTAAACATCTGACCACGGTCTGACTCTAAAGATTTGGAACCAAAACGGTGAGGGACAACCTCACAGTAGTGTTCTGCCACCTCCACTGGCTAAATTTCAAGGTGATGGGTAAAATTCTGCTGGAGGTAGAGTTCGTAGAAGTTTTGCAATGGACATCAGTGGGGCCAGAATTTCAGCCTTCATCTCTTAACAGCTTGTACCCCCTTAGCAAATCAGGCATTTTCTTACAATAAATAATGTCACTACACTCTGTGTCCTGCTCAGTCATCTTTATATTAGTATAAACACTGATTCCAGGAGCACTCAGAGAATATGTATGAGACTTGGAGTTAGGCTTTGTGCTAACAGACAGAACCTCTGGTCCCTTCTCCAAGTTGTTTCATCAGGTATAGTTGCTCATATATTAAATTTTATTGCAATTTTTTTTGATCATTTATATAGGTTCTTAATGTCTCCCTTTTTACTGCTATTTCTGAGCATCTGCACAAAGCCAAGGAAAGGATATGTGGCTTTCCAGCACTTTTTTCCCAGCCTTTCATGGCAATCTGTTGCTGCAGCAGTGTCTGATACAGTAGTTTTACTTCTTTCTCCCCCTCCCCCTCCTTTTCTTTACTCTGATAGTACTATAGTACTCCTTTTAGACTTGGAATCATTTCCACTAATTCTTGCAGTCTCTGCACATGAAGGTGGAGCTAATGAAATTGAGTTTCTCCCCATTGTTAAACTTAGCCCAAGTATCACTCAGAACTTGAAACTCTTCTTCTCTTTTGGCTCCAGGTTTTAGGAACTGCCACTTCAGTTTTCTCCTTTCTTTATTTTGAAAATTAGAAACTTGAGGGGAAGAACACAGTACGGATCCAAACTAGCACTGTCAAGACTTTAGCTTGGACTTAATCTTTCAGAGGGGTTTCGCATCTCCTGTGAGAGGTGTATGCATCGCAAAGGGGTAAGACAGATGCACAGCTGGGCCCAACCCTGTTGAGGTCCATTTTGTCTCAGGTTGGTCAGCTCACATGAGCAAGGGGAAAAAAAAAAAAAAAGATTTTGACTCATGCATATGTAAATCTCTACCACTTAAAAATTGCGTAACAGCAATATTTTTAACTCCTGCAGGAATAAAACTTGCTCACATGGCTTAGGTATGGACCAGAGAGGGACACAGTTACCACAATTTCGTCTAGTCCAAATAAATACTTTTTGGCAACATGGCACCCAACCACTTCAGAAAATTAATTGCTGCTCTGGCTTTTTCTTCCTTCTCCTTGTCTACAAGCGCTGAATTTTGGGTTCTCTGCATTGGGGAGGTCAAAAAGACCAAGCTCAGGTAGTGTGTTACTTCCTTTTACTCTGAAGCTGCGATTTACAGCTACCAGGATTGCTTGTGGGAGTGATCTGCAGATTCACAGGCCACACTCCAAAGATGTGCTTTGTCCTGTGCTCACAAGCCTCATTCTTCTGGTTTATAGTTCCTTTGTTTTATTGAAACATGGTTGTTGTGAGAGGTCACTAACTGGGTGTATGAGCCAGTATCCCGGTAAGCAGAAGTGTGGCATTGAGGGATGAAGATAGAGAGGGATAAAAATGACTTTTACAGCTGAACTTTATATTTAATACGGTATCAAACAGGGTACTTGCAGAAGAGAGACTAGATTAGTCTTTTAGTGACAAAACTTGAGAAGTAGAGATTATAATACTCATTTGATGTGTGGGTAGGCAGGGCCATACAAAGGTTAAATCACTTGCACAAGTCACATGTTAAGTCAGCATTAAAACCAAGAATAGAAACCTAAAGTCATGCCCCAGTCCAAGGTTTCTAATGATTAAACTGTATTCTCTCCTTTGGCCTGGTCTATAGCACATAGCACAGTACAAAGTATACATCCATGGCATTTTGCACATAGATAATCTTAAATTTTTTTGGCAAGTCAAACACAATCACTGTAAGGATATGCAATAGCTAACATTGTATATTCATCTGGAAGCAAAGTGGGAACAGGAATACCCAATAGGTAAAACTTACTATATTCCAAGATCTAAAAGTACAGCTACTGAAATCAAGTGTTTCCAAATTATTCTAATTGAAAAGCAGAAGCTGACAGGAAACCAGCAGAACAAGAACCTCAAGGGAACGACTAGAGGCAGGCAGTTAACTTGCAGGTCTGCAAGTTAATCGGGATGAAGCTGATGCATCACCTTTAAGGTAAACAACACAATTTTGCACACGATGAGGGAATTAGCAGCCAAGGTAATGCCCTAAGTACAGGAAGACTGGATTGTGAAAACCTCAGGCAAGTGAGAGTTTAGTAGCAACAGATCAAATCTCAGTCGAAGTATACCCACGTGCCTATCTGGCAGCTCATCAAGCAACATTACACTGGCTAATCTAAATGAACTTCAATATTAAATTGTGTTTGTGCAGGCAGAAATCACATAGTGAAAGAAAGGTGTTGTGACAAGACTCGTAGAAGAGTTCAAAAGAATCTGATTACAGATTTTCTGATTGCCGAGTGCGTCCTGATAACTGGTTGCTAAAAGTAGAGTAGTGGTACCAGTTTACTGGGGAAGCACAACAAAAATCAATTTCTTTTTTCAGTAACAACCTAGTGCCAAAATTACTTAAAAAAAAAAAGGGGGGGGGGGGGGAAGGCAACTTCAGCTCTGGATCTTTTGCAGTCAGAAAAAGATTAAATGTAAAAAAAGATCAGCTGTTGAAATCACTCTGAGCAGTTTGTGGTAACATTTCTGGAAAGAGCAGAAACCTTGGAAGTAACTTCCCATGCGGCCCTTTTTGGGTTCCACTCAGTACTTTACGGAATTGCCCCGGAGTTACTTCTATTTGCGGTTTCTCCTGGGACAGCCTCTTCCAAATGCAATGACTCACAGTTCATTGAATTTAAAGCTGTTTCCAGACCATGAAACTGAGGTCTGCCACAAGGACCAAGAGATCATACACCCTCCATGTCAGAAAACAGACCTAGGACAATTAGACGTATGGTACAATGCAGAGAAGATACTCTGTTTATCCTCAGTAATGATAGCTTCCTCTCCCCAGTTTACCAGCTTATCAGTTTCCATGCTTCAAATCTGCCCTGGGGGACATGTCAATCATCATTTTGACAAAGGGTAAATTTTCTCCCTAAATAGTAAGAGGTCCACTGATGTCACACACAGTTGTCCTGAAACCTCCTTCAAATATGAGTAACTTTAGCTCAATAGTACACAGATGTAAGGCAACAAGGGTGTAAAGAAGCCATCGCTTCTAAATAAAGAAAATGCTAGTCAAACAAACAGGCAATGGTTGTTTACTTCAGCTATTTTACTTTACCAATTATATATTTTAGAAATTGAGTTATTCAGTGTTTAACACATAGGAAAAATGACTGAGAAAAGTAAATGAAATGTCTTTTTCTTGTGGCAACATTGATTGCCATGCATTTCTACATATTTCACTGCATAAGTATCCACAAAAAGCAGTTTATAAAGTTTTAATCAGCATAAATGTGATAAAAACTACCTCACGTACTTCCATTTCACCGTTAGATATATTCAGAAGTTCGACACTACCAAACAGGACTTGGAACAAGAGGCTCAGAATATCCAGCACAAAAGAACCTTTACACAAGAGGGGAAGCTGAGCCCTTCTCTAACCTCCCTCTCTATCCCACCCCCCCAAAAAAGGGACAGTGTGTTGGGATAAAGAGGGCAGTTGATCCCATACATCAATGGGCCACATAACCTTGCAGCAAATGGCCCTAGCTGACTGTCTCTGTATCGGGCCAGCATTAATACATACCCAAAACAACACAGTCCACACTGTTAGGCTTCCGCTTTGCTAAGAGCTTATCAGAAACACATACCCGGTAAAAAATTCACAAACAAAAGAAAAGCCGCAGTACCCTTATCAGGTACAGAATTATTATCAATTTTGCAAATAAGACATTCAGACATAATAGTAGAGAGATACAAATAAAAACTGCCCCTGGCAAACCAAAGAGACTCAGTCTCATGATTCAGCCCTAACACGTTACAATAGCATAATCCTCCAGTGCTGTTTGAAACATACACAATACAAAAGGTCAACTATCCTTAACACTGCATTTGCACACTGGATGTGTCTAACCCCAAATTTCTGCTTCAGACTCTAGGAGAGAGCAGTGAGAGTTACCAGAGACAGCAAAGGCTTTGCACATGAAGGTGTTCAGAAGGCAGAACCTCAAACAGCTGCATAGTAAATTTTCAGTGCACAGAATGCCAGCACTTGCAACGCAAACAGCCCTTGAGTCATTTCATGCTATTTATAACAGTAATTCTGAAGTTACTTTATTTTTTTTTTAAATGGAGAAAGGAGTTTATTACTTATTTAGAAATTCTGCTTCTTTGCTGCTGCTCAAAGCTGAGACTGCCACACATGTATTTAACTAAGCACACAGTGAAGAACGAAGAACACTTGGAAATTGTATCATTACCCCGGCTCCTGTGAACTTTGCTTCACTAAGCAAAAAAACCTGCAAACAAAATAGCCTCTGACCTTCCAGAACGATATTTAAAAAAAAAAAAAAAAAAAGCCTGATCTGCTTATGTGGGCAGATTTTGGCACAGGGTAAACATCTATGTTTGCTCCTCAAATTGCACAAGTCAGAAAAGAATCTCTCTTTTATCCAGGACATGCTTTTAAACCATTGCGCATTTCTGTTTCTTTGACAGTCTGAGGCAGGTTACTTTCTTCACATAGAAGTGCCAGTACTGGGACAAAGTAAATGTGCCAACTGCCTGTAGTCTGGTATCTCTGAAGGAGGAACGGGCACATCCTGCAGTGAGCACGCATAGCCTTACGTAACTGCCAAAACCACAGCTCCAGACTACTCGGCTTCTTAAACATTCAGCCGACCATAGCAGCATCTCTGCCCTTGGCCAAAGCTAAAGGTGAGCCCACAGTGTCTCAGATCTCTTCTGGAAAAGGACCCGACTACTTAAAGGAGCCAGGCAGAGGCTTCAGCCACAGCAAAGGGAGAAAAAAAGTTTTGCAGAAGGTAAGTTCAGGAAAGCCTGAAAGAGCGCCAGACTCACAGCAGACAGTCCCACGCCAGAGTACAACTTGTACTGGCGCTCTGGTGTAGTGCTTTGGATCAATAACATCTGTAATAAAGCACGTATTGACTGATAAGCTGGACAGATGCACAGAGGGAGCAAAGGGATTTTTCCGCTCCCGACATGCTGGTGCTGGAGCCGGAGCCTGGAGCAATGATTTGGCTCTTACCTCTACATGTTTATTTCATACTTTTCAAACAGCAGCTCCTATGGGTTCTTTGAGGTCCCCCCATTTTTAAGGAAATTAAGCATCTTTCATGGCTACCTTAATAACATGTTGCAAGTATTGTGCAGTAGTGCCTGACACATGCTTCAGAATCCTAGTTAGCTTGTTTGAAGAAGTTCGATTTTAATGAAGGAAATCGGTGACAGCAAAAAGGTCCCAAACCTGGGGAAATGTAATGAGAGACCAAGATCACAGATCTGTCATTTTGTGTGAACAGAATGAATGAATAAGTATTGAAAATGTGTACAACTGTCACATACTGTCCCCAGCGAGGGAGCCCCCATTAACTGAGCTGGTCACCCTTCAGAATACAATTAACATCAGGTGGTTAAATGTTTTAAATCCTTTTAAAGTTGCTGAAGATAATACTATTACCCTGAATTTTGTATTTTCCCATGAAAAAATAGTCCAGAAAATCAAACTACAACATACACACAAAATCCTTTTCTACTTACTACATACACACACGCATACTTTGTTTTCCTAACTATCTCAAAGTCAGGAAATCTCCAAGCCCAGCTCAGTGAGGAAGACACCAATACTTGTCTTACAAACTTTAGTTACATGGAGGAATTTTTAAAGCAAGCAACCACTGAAACCAAAAGCATGAGCTGACATTCTCTTTTCACTGGGAATGAGTGTTTATGCCATTAACTTCCACAGAGCTAGGATTTTTCCTGAGCCTACATTATACAATTACAGAGAATTCCATATAGCCATTGCCATTCAAACTATATGATATTTTTAAATAAATTGATGTATCAAACACAACACATTGTACTCTGATTGAAGCCCACCATGTCAACCTGAACATCAAGCACAGAATTAGACAGAGGGTTTAAAAGCTGCATGTCATTTCCAGCATATGCAGCAAATGAAATCGTACTTAGCAAGGTGTTTGCTACACTAATCCCATTTACGCTTCATAGCACAAAAATAGACACATTTAACCCTGTGAAAATTTAGGCCAGGTCCGACAGCATTAAGCACAAGGAAAGCAAAAAATGTGCTAGGTTACTGAGACTTAGATTCAAAAGATTTTGAGATCCAAGGCTGAAAAAGTAGTTCAGCAAATTCTTGCTCATTCGTCTGGCTCTGGAATAGTCTAAACTTACTTAGTACCTCCCTGCATGTTTGCAACATTCCTTGAAGATCTGCAGCTCTTATTTTTTTGGCACGATCTGAACTGCTTCAGTTTGCATAACGAGGTCATGGCTTCAGTCTCAGCCCAATGAAGCCAGATGCGATGGTCTAGGGCTACCTATTAGATGCTTCCACTTTCTCCCAGCGAAGTTTCGCAACACTGTGCTGCAGAGCCAAAGGGCCTGCTTGTTCTCATGACTCGTATGTGCTCTGTTGCACAATGCCTCAACTTTGATAAAAGGGATGGAGAACACACCTCGCAGCCCAGGTTTTGGGCTAAATCATTTTATCTCATATCTTTGTACTTGCTAATTTTAGTCTGACTATACTACTTGCTAAAAACTGCAGGAAAAAACTCCTAATGCTTGACTCATGTTTTTTAAAAACAACACTAATATTTTAGGTCTGAGACGCGCATAATATTTTTGCTAGGTATGCTACAGACATAGGACACCAACTAATATAGCTTAACTTTTTTGCATTTTTAACCTCTATTAATAACACCAGCACAATCAGCTTACATTTCCCTATTGAGAAATCATTTTGTTCCACATACAGGAAAGTCTGTATACATAGGCCACAGCTTGCAAAAATAAACAAATACTACATTTTCTAAGATATTAATTTCCTAAGTATGTTACACTGCTTGACAGTGACAACAAAACACATGAACTTCCTCAAGAAGAAAAACCACCACCCACTCACTTTTGCAAGAAACACGTCAAGTTGCAATATTTTTTTTCTTTGCACTATGGTTATGTCACTTATCTCTTGGGTGCAGATGACACTAATAACCATGTGCCTGGACTCCAACTAAATTATCAGTTTCCTTTAAATAGTCTGAGGGAAGAAAAACATCAAGAATGCTGTATAGGAAAGTAGGTATAGGAAGGCTTGGTCTTGAGCCTAATTTTGAAAATTGTTTCAGTTTAGCCTCTGAATTTTGTTCTACAGGTTTTCATACATAAAAATTTATTATTTGTGCATGCAGACTCAATAACTGCCTATGTAGCTACCCAATCTGCACACAATGTGGGCACAGCAGCTGCGCACACTCCAACTGTCGCTAGAGAAGTTCTAGCTGTTCAGCCCAAGCATATTAAACGATCCCCACCCTTTAGACCACTGGTCATTTGTGTTGAAGATAATTATTTTAATCCTGAAGTCACTGCTCCTCATGAATAACATTATGTTTTTCAGTGACATTACCCAGAGGCGTACATAGCCAAATGTTTGTAAGTCAAGTTCTGAAGAGGACACCTCAATCCCTTGGCTCCCACACAATGCATCACACTTAAAAAATTCTCGTGGATTTGCTGAGTAGAAGTCTTAAGAAATATCAGGAAGATGAGGCTTAAAAAAAAAAAAAAAAAAAAGGAAGGGCAGTTCTGTCAAATTTCAGGTTGCAGAATGCCCTGCACCACTGAATTAACTGCTGTTCTTTCACCTGAACCCTCCCATGCCTCTACAAACACCCTTTAAAGCTAAAAGATTATCTATCCATAACACAGCGTCCTATCCACCAGGATTCAGCTAAACACTCAGGTCCTGTTCATGATCAGAAATTCACAGCCAAATACAGGTAGTACCAAGAGCATTCTAAGATTTCTACAGCAAAATGTAATGACTTCATTTTAATAGGTAAACATGATGAGCTCCACAAACGACTGCTGAGGCATTAGAGATCATTAGTCCCACAGAGAAAGCACTAACATACCACAATATCAAATTGTTTATCACTAATTTACAGACTGAATCTACAAATACATTTCTATCACTTTGTAGTTGCTTAATTAATTACATATATTACGCAAATTAAAATGAAGGATGCAGCGAGTACTCCCAGGGCAACCAATGGCTATGTCACCAGCAGTTTGCTGCTTTTCCATTCAGGGAAGTCCTCCCAGTTTTCTTTTTCTGTTAGTGGCAAAGAGGATCATAAAAGAATGAAAGCTGTGATCTCACTATCGTATCGGAAATCAAAAGAGAATTCTACTGCATTAAGATTAATGAGATAACTCCAAGAGAAGAACTTCATAAACATGTGCAAGAGTAGACAAGCAGCTGAAAATCTGGGGAGTCTTCAGATCGCAATCAGAACATCCTAGTCCAGCTTTTCATTATGGTAAAACCAGAAGCAGCCCACAGACAGCAATAAAGCACATGGGTATTTGTGGATTCATTCTAAACTTCTTATGTGGAGTCTTCTAGAAAAGTGTGATTTATAAATACTGACATTTAAATAATTGTTTTGATATCGCAGATTAATGCTAATGACTATAATATTTACTGATTTTTTTATCTTTATATAAGATACTGTTAGAGGCAATTGTAAGCTCATAGTTAATAATGTTTTGGATAAAGCTGTTCTGCTAATTCCTTTTCCTCTATTCTTGTAGAAAATAATGCAAAAGAAAAATCAACACTCAGATCTCAAAAAATAGAATGTTCATTTTCTTGAAACAAAGCAAAAACAATGACATTTTTGTCCAGTATTTTCAATACCACATAGGCTGCTACGGAGAAAGTTAACTGCCTGCCAGGCAGACCCAGTACCTCCACAAACACTGATTTACACACATTTAGGTCCAGAGGCATCAACTGGACTATCATCATACCTAAAATTAGGCAACTTCATAAGTTTTTGTCAGGCTGAGTGCTAATGTGCCCCAGGCAATTAACAGTTTACTTTTTTTAAAAAGAAAGCAATATACTGGTTATTTCAATTTAGATGTTTAGGAGGTAGTTCTCCTTTTGATATTATTCCTTAACACATGTTCAGTCCTAGGACGATGTCATCCCTATTGTGTGTACATACATATTTTCAGTCACACAGACAACATAACCTATACATGAAATATCACCACAGTCAGTTTATTTAAAATGTATACCCATTTCTGTTAATTAAAACAGATTTTTCCTGATAATCTGGTATCACCTTATTAAAATAGTTTCTGATATTTGTGGAGCTCTACTCGGATTTTGAATAAAAAAGGGTTATTTGCATTCATTTTTCCTGCACTATAAGAGTACAGGATATTTGAACATCATGTCTTCCTGTCTCACACACACAAAAACCCAATAATAAAAAAAAAACAACTAAAACCCCAAAACAACAAAAAAAAAACCATCACCCAAACTAGAAGGAAACCTACATAAAGGACAACTCCACAGCTAACAAAGTGTCCCTTAGTGGATGTACAGAATGTATGATTCAGAGTTTGGAATATCCTTATGTCCTGACACTTTTTCCCTCTTTCCATCTATGTAAGAACTGCTGACTACTAATTTCACAGGGAGAGTTAACCTCATTCTTCACTGTTTTAGGTGCCAGACTTACGAATGACTAATTCTTCTGTTCTAGTATTACAGTAGCAGTTCTGAAAGTAAAAAGATATAAATGTTGAGAGTTAATGCCTCTCCCCATCTTTTTTATCCCAATTTTGGGACATAATTTTCAGAATCTTCTTGGAATATTCTGTGAAATGTTAAAATTGCCCCATGGTAGAAGGTCAAAGCACTTCTTCTATACTCGTTGATACCAGCCTTCATACTTTGAATTAAAGGTCAAATGAATCAAACAACTTAAATCCTACACAATTAAAAAGAAAATCAGAAGTTGATGACCAGAACAGCAGAACATTTGAAGTCTCTCACTCCAGGTCCTCAAGACCCTTGTAGTGGTTTTACTTTGATGTCCAAATCTACGCCACGGTTACACTAAACCTTTCTTGAATGAATAAGAGGTTCTCTGATAAACAACAAAAACTGCAGATGAACTAAAGAATTTCATTAATACAGACCATTGCAATAAAATATTCGGGAGAAAAGTGCTTGTTAGATATACCAAGCTCCATCCAAGAAAACAATCTGTGCTTTGGTTTCTTGCTTAAAAGCAGGAGCTGGCTGTAAACATTTTCCTGGAAAATGCACTAGTTTGAACGCAAAAATCTGATGAGCCAATCCCTTCCTATGAATAGGTAACTAAAGCATAACAGTATTTTACTAACATATTTATAATTTACATGGTCAAAGTAAACAGCACTTTGAAAAGTATCTCTTCACGAGAAATCACAGGCTAGATCTGGCTGGCAAAACACGAATTCTATGTTCCCTCAAAGGTTACTCTGCTTCAACCAGTATAAAGTTTCCTCATCAATATCCTTCCCTTGATTGAGGAGAACCTGTCTTGTGTCCTTTCTTTCATTTTGATGCTTCTTATTTCCCCTTCTCCTGTTCCTCAGGGATATTCTTTCTGTTGTTTCCGTTCTTGGCAGCTGTTCCTCCCAGCAGCTGCAACAGCAGCAAGAGACAGGAGTTATTTGGACTCTGTTGGCCATGGAAAAGCATCACACTGGTGGTCCCCTGGTTACTAAATGCAGCATGGTTAGTTGAGCAAAAGCACCTTCATTCTCAAGCAAGTTCTGTGCCAGGAGGCCTTGCTGGTTTTCACAGCGGGTGAGTATCCTGTGATTGAATGAGATTTGGACTTCTCCACCCAACTCAGTGTTATAAACACGTCACAATCTGAAACTGCTCTCTAGACATTCATCAAGCTCCAGAGCTTCAGCCCTCCATATTTAGTCTTCATGTGTCTAGGCTTGCTCGGATTGGACAAGCTTAAGTACTCTCTCTTTCTTTGGTACATTTCCAGAGCACACACTAGCTCTCTATCAGTCACTCTTTCATGAGGCTTCAAGGCCAACTGCTGTTCTGGATCAACCAATGCTAGCCTTCCCCCAAATACGCCCATTTCTACATTTGTGCCTGAGGACATTCTGATTTTCAGCTCATTTTTTCAGGGGGCACATGGCTACTGAAGCGCACTGATCCTTAACTCTGTGTGCAACATAATATCCACAAATCTCCATTTTAGAAAGCACCAGCAGTTTGTAGATTTCGTTTTTTAAAATGTCTTACATACTAAATACACCCATGTACACACCTACCTGATTCTCTCAATAGTCTAAAAGGTTATCCAAGACTAAGATTAAAGTCCTCTAAGAAGTGTACAGTTACCCCTTTTCAACACAGAGCTGCTTCTCTGAAATGGAAGGCCCACCAAGCTTAGCTTTTCCTCGCTTCTCAGTTAGCGTACTTGTTTTCCCCATTCCAAATGTGGCTAGCAGAAGACCTGTAAACCCAGATTTCTTTTCATGTCATTACACAGATAAGCTATAAAGTTCCTTCTTCTGCCAGGTAAGCCATTAATTGCTTAGCTGGCAGAATGGTTAGGGTTTTTTCCTGACTGCTACTTCTAGCATGTTAAATCGTACTCCTAATTCAAATGTCATTGAGTTATAATAGTCCAAGCGCCTAATACATAGTCGTCAATGCAGAGACAGCTGCAGCTCTTCTTCTTCCACTCTCGGGAATCATTTCTGTAGGGAAGGCCATACACTGATCTCAAGCAACAAAGCTACATAGGAAAAAAAACAACAGTCGCATAAGACTCGTGGAATACTTCATAGAAATAATGCAGAAGTGGACTTATTCTTTGCATCAAAAAGCTCATGTTTCTCTGAGTGCATTTGCTCAATTATTGTACACTTTGTAAGGATTTAACCTCAGAAAGTAAGTGGAGTTTACTAATTTGTCAGTAAATTGAGGTTTATGCTTTAGGACTACCTTCAGAGTAAAGGCAATCTGCAGAATCAGACCAAAAGCAGCAGGAATCATTTTTGTATAGTTTGATTTGCTTTAGTAACAAACCTTCAGAACAAAATCACAATGGCAATTTTTTTTGAAAGCATCTATGCCATCGCTTGAGCTGTGGCAGCAGCTATGCTATCTATACTCTTGCAGTTTAGAAGGAAAGCCACCATGTAAAAACAAACAGCCCAGGACTTTAAACAGGAAAGCTTTTCTCTGGAGTTCTACAGTGCCGATGAGTGAGATTCAGGTCTGCAAGTACTGTTCCATTAAAGTCTCCATCATTAACAGCTTTCCTGTGCTTCAGAATAGTGTTCCCTCAATATAAATAAAGAGTCCTTTGCATTTATTTTAGTGGTGAAAATAAGGCCTACTACTTTTGTAATTCAGCAAAGAATATCCGTGAAAGAAGTGAATTCCATTTCGTTCTGGTAACCATCAACAGAATTCCCTACTAAACTTCTGTCACATACATCTGATAACATCAGAATTAAAGAGATGATAAATATTAAGCATCTGCTTTAAAGACTAAGACACCAAACTACTGTGCTGACAACCTGTATTTTTCAGGAGGCATTATTAATGACGGTAAGGTCTAAACTGAGCTTGTAGGCTATCATTTATTAAAATGCTGTTCTGTTGAAAACAGCACCAAAATGCTAATACTAAAGCCTATTTTTAGGACTCACCCCTCACTTTAAATAACTTTTTTTGAGCTTGAGGAGAATACAGCATAACTGTGGCTACGCTATCATTAGCAAGTTGTACAGCACAATCAGACCAAGTCTGAAGAGCAAAATAGGTGTTGCTGGAATCCAAAAACCCATGCTCCAGGTGTTTCTGGAGGGAAGGGGAAATGCTTTGTACTAGATCTACACCTGTCTCCTGCACTGAATGACCATTACCAGTTAAAGCACTTTAAATACGCTCCTGTAGCCTGCCTTCTATTTTTATCTGAAAGGAACTCCATTTGTTTTCTCCAAGACAATTTGACAACACAAATCAATGCAAGGAAGGAGGATGGAAAGATTCATGTCACCAGGACATCCCCTCTCTGAACTAACACATTAATATATATGCACCCTGTGTCAATCAGCAAAAATACTGCAGGCAGAAACCATTTAGTATGGAAGAACAGGACAGAGAAGCAGCACTTTTTCCATGAGGGTTCTATTCTCAAAAGCTTTCCCTGATTTAACAGCCCAGTATCTTTTCAGTAACGTTACAAAGCCTGCTAACTTTGGAGTAACCATTTAGAGAGGGCAAAAAGGTTACAGCCAAGATGTCTGTTTAGTATTAAAGTGCTTTAAGTAAACTTAAATGGGACTGTGGTAGGAAAAGTAAAATTAGAAGAAGTTGCACTTCCCAGACATTTTTTTTCTTTGAAAACAAAGCAATTGTCTGTAGCAATATAGACACAGATGTTTTTCAGATACAGAAATAAAATACAGATGCTGGTAACTAAGTGAACTTCGTATCTGTATATGGGTCTAGATTGTCTCAAGAAGAATAAGAATCAGACTGTTCTTCATTTCATGTGTGCACCATCACTGAAGCACAAAGGGGTTCTCTGAGTTACGTATTAGTTAGTCACAAATTACGTCTGAGAGCAGGACATCTCCTGGGAAGTCTGACCATTCAATAGTTATCCCCACTAAACTTAAAGGATATAACAAGTCAGTCTAATTAAATGGGAATTCTGGCATATTGAGCCATTGCCATCTCTTCTCTGTAAATTGAACCCAGACCCGTGGCCCAGGAGTTTAAGTTTCTGTGATCTGAGGCTGAGTTCTGCAAAGCACAGACGCATTACCTTGGCTCAGCATTATGGAAATATTATTGTTGAGCTATAAGAACATATGCAAGCTAACACAATGCAAGAGAAGAAGCAAAAGTAGTAAGAAGTAAAACAAGTAAAAACAAAGACTAAAGTGAAATTTTTTAGTTGGAAGTTGTAACTCAAGGACTCGAGACAAATACTGCCATGAAAAGGTATAAACCCCCAAAGAAGTAACAGTCAGGTCAGCAAGACCAATAAATAGTTTGTTCTAAGAAGCAGCAGAGGCCAAAACTTCTCCACTGACCATCAGAGACTCACCAGATGTTTGCATTAGGGGTGGTGCACACATTTCTGGTTGGCCTAGTAGGATGTTGTTCCTACCGATGTGCTAGCCAATAAATAATTACTGGGTACACATTGGTTGTATATACTCCCACTTGCAAGCCTCTAGGCATAGCAAAGATATTGATACTATCAACTTTGATACCTGTTTTGATACCAATGGTCATTGCTACTTATTGATTTCAGTATCCACTGGCACCGCTACCCACTGATGTCCATCAATTTCAAAACTTTGATATTGACAGGCATTGATACCTATACACATCATTACCTTTTAATATCAATAGACATCAACAGGCATCAATACCTATAGATATCAACACCTTTCAATACTGATAGATATCAATACCTATAATTTTTAATACTGATATCAACATCTATCTAAAAAGCATTGATATCTACCAAAAAGTTTTCAGTACCTCTTGATTTTGAAACCAAGTTTCAATATTAGCATGCATCAAAACCTATTTCAATACCAGTTTTGATAACAAGAGGCATTCAAAGGGTATGGTACCTATTGAAAGGAATCAAACCTTTTAATGACGCTGTCTGTCAATACCAGTGTTGGTATCAGTAGACATCGATAACTATCAATTTCAATATTGATTTTGATATCATTGGGCTTTGATACTTACTAATATCAATAGGTATCAAAAGGCAGGCATTGATACCTATCAATTTCTATACTGATTTTGAAATAAATAGGCATCAATAGATATTGATAGGCATCAATATTGATGTCAAGAGCTACTGATTTCAATAGTCATCTATAACTGTTGATTTTGATGCTGATTTTAATATCAATAGGCATCTATACCTATTGATACTGATACCTTTCAATAGCTACAGTCTTCAATACCATTTTTAACACCTGTTGATAGATAGGTATTGATAGGAATTGATAGACTGGTCTAAATAACCATTGATACTTAGCAATACCTATCAAAATTGATACCTTTCTATAGACATAGATATTATGGTAATCACCATCAGACCTCTATACCAATTGATAGGCATCGATACCAACGAATTTTGATATCTTTTTTTTATATACCTATCAATATAAATCAATTTCAATGCCTGGGTATGTTAATAGGCATCAATTCATATAGATGCTTACACACTACCGGCCAAAGAGCCATATGAAATTATGGTATATAGGTTAGAGGTGGTATTGTTCAGTATGGAGCTTGTTCACTTCTGCTGTACCTCCTGGAGCAAAATATTGAAGAAACAGCATGTTATCCTATAAAATATTT
The DNA here is from genome assembly GCF_963210335.1 of Falco punctatus. NCBI lineage: Eukaryota > Metazoa > Chordata > Aves > Falconiformes > Falconidae > Falco > Falco punctatus. The sequence continues at coordinate 7,608,981 of NC_137580.1, read as the reverse complement.
TACATTCACAGTCAGACATACAAAATCCTACATTGCAAGGGTCAGTGAGCATGCAAAAATCACAGGCACAGGCACAGAGGTCATTTGTTAATAACTGGTTCTTGATATTTAGACAGAGGACAAAAAAATATGATAGTCTTGTTATGTCATTATTTCCAAGAATTCTGTGTACTTACATATAATTCATTTGGTTTTCTTGGAAGTCAGTTCTCTTTAAAATAGGTAAGTTTCCCTTAAGCAGCTCTCCAGATAGTTCGGTTTCAGCTTCCAGAGATGCACTTCCTTCTTCCAGATTTTGCAGAGTTATTAGTTCTGTTTAGATTTCTTTCTACAGTACTGGGTCCTCTGACATGCCCACAGTTTTATTTCTGAAGGCTGACAATACAGACCACCATATCAGCTTTTTTACTTTCAGCGGCAAACATCATTTCTCAGTCCCACTCCAAGCCCAGCAGGGCGAGACAGACACACTCCCACTCCCACAGTAGCGCTGCCTAAGAAGCTACAGTGCCACATGGCAAGACAGTTGGATTTACTGGCATTGTTTCTCATTTTCAGTATTTTGTCAACTCCGGATTTTGGGTTTAAATTTGTTTATGTGACTAAAGGAAAGCTGATAGCTACAAAAGATACTGCTTGCTCATGTTATCCTAATATGGATCAGTGTTGCAACCAGAGTATCAGCATATGTGGTGTCACTGGCACCTCCCGAAGAAGCGAGTTTTCAAAGTTCACCTCTTGCCTGCTGGAGAAGGCTAGGATCCCCAGACAAATGCTTCTTGCTGATGGTAAATGTCACCATGGTATCGCATTACCACAACTAGTTTAAAAAAGTCTGACATTTACAAGATACCAACTTAGAAATCGCCTCCCAACTACACCACTGATGAAGTACTGAGCAGCAAGGAAAAACCACTCTCTAGCAATTCAGACAACCTCCCTTCAGCCCTTTTGCTTTTTTTGCAAGGGCATTTCCCATGCAAATAGTGACTCTGCCCACATCCCGTTACCTTAAAAACACAAAGATGATCTCAATCTTAAGGAGCATAGCTGATGCCCAGTACTGAATCAGGTAAATCAGGATGGATATAATACATTATAGCAGCACCTGCCACACCATACCTGAGAGTGAGAAATAAGACTGATCGCCACCCTTAAGTAATATATGCCAATATAAATGGTATCCCAACATCTGTGCCGTTACTTCATTAAGAAGAGAGTCATGAAGTGTGACAGAAGTTTTTAATAAAAACTGACATCGTTTTCACAAGTTATAGCAGATCCCTTTATGAGTATTTAGCTGCAGAAACAGGGTAATGCACTTTGCAAACAAAATGAGTTAGAGTTCAAGATTAAATGGCTAAAAGGACTGAAGGCAAGCACCTTAGCTTTTAGGTTATTTCACACCGGGAAGGAACTTAGCCCAAAGCGAGCTGTTCAGCAGATGTATGAGGCTGGTGCTGACACACCTCCTATCTCCATCATATTTGGTTTAGGAGGGTCACTTTAGATCAGAGCCTGGCCTAGGGCCAAAACATCTTCACAAAACTGTTCAAAACGTTCTGAAGGGAATTTACTCTCCAGGGCTTTGCGACCTAAACTACAGGTGTCTCCAAGAAGCACTGCACTGTCTTCTCATTTCTTACAAATATTTTAGCACCTCATTAACATCACTTCTGAATGCAGCAAGATACAAAGAAGAGAGAGGATCATTTGCAGCATCTGGCTGCCCATTTTAGACCACGGGATGTGCTGTGGAACCACTGTGACACTGGACTCTTGTATTGGGTCTGTCTGGGATGGAATTAACTTTCTTCATAGCAGCACATATGGTGCTGTGTTTCAGCTTTGTGACTAAAACAGCGTTGATAAGACAACAATATTTTGGCTATGGCTGAACAGTGCTTGTGCAGTGTCAAGGCCACCTTTCTTTCCTCACTCTGCCCTGGAAAGCAGGCTGGGATTGGGCAAGAAATTGGGAAGGGGCACAGCCAGGAAAGGTGACCCAAACAGTCCAAAGGGTTATCCTATCCCATGCCATATAATTTCATGCTCAGCAATAAAAACTGGGAGGTTTTGCCTTCTTCCAAGGTAGCCACTGCTCAGAGGCTAGCTAGGCATCGGAGTGATGATGGAAGAGGCGAGTGATTTCCCATGCATCACTTGGGCTCCCCCCTGCCTTTCCATCGCTTACAAGACTGTCTTTATTTTGACCCATGATTTTTTTTTTGCTTTCGATCTTCCTATTCTCCCCCTTATCCCAACTGAGGGGTGGGGGTCTAAGTGAGCTACTGTGTGGGCGTTTACCCACAGTACTGACAGGAACCCAGTCAGTACTGCTGACTGGGGTCAACCCACAGTAGTCATAAACCTGTACCCCTCTACCACCAAGCTACTAAGAGAAAGGACAGGTGAAGGGAAGCTTGATAAGAGCTGTTAAAGCAGCAGCCTTAGTACAGCAGAGGGAGATTTTAATAGCACTTAGGGAACCAGATGGCAGACCCAACTTGGGTGGGAGGGATGACACCCTCTCAGCAAGAAAACCTTTCTTCCTCTGTTACTGAGACATGAACTGCTGTCCCATCCTGCCACCCCCTTTTTTTGTAGCCTGTGCCACAGAGGAAGGATGTAGAAAATCTGCTGCCCAGAAGTAATGGTTAAGTGATCACAGGACAGCAGGGACCTCTTACCAGCATTTGCTGGGAATCTACTCAATTCCCTGCAGACTCATATGCTAGGGGCTGTGAAGAACGCTGTGGGCTGCCCTCTCTGGCCTTCCTGCTGATGCACAAGTCTGCCTCCACCTCCATCCCATACTGGTTAATGTAAGGTACCACATGAACTCAGCATTCTGTTTGGAATAACAGCATGGCACACAATAGCCGACAATAGCCCTTTCTCTCTTTCCTGCCCCAAAAGACCTATAACTGATCCTGTCCACAAGCTGTTTGGTTAAACTAGGAACCAAGACAGCTCCCAGCCTCCTAAAATGAGAGGGATGATTTTGTGCTGCACAGCATTTCTGCAGAGGGACTCACACAGCTACAGAAAGTCACAGCAGCAGGATTGCATCCGCATGGATCCCTTTCACGGGCTGACTGAAGTGGGGGGTGACACAGCAACTTCTGCAGGTTGAGGTGTGCAGGGGAGAAAGGGTTCCTGCAATCAACCAGCACCTCAGCCAGTAACTGCTTTGTCTTTCAGATAAACAGAAACCTCTGAAAAGCACTTTTGTGTTTGTGGGTCAGTGACAGGCTCCACAAAGTTACTGTCTGGTGAGCGGGCTAATCCATGGCACTTAGCGTGAGAGAGGGGCTGCGTTGTAGGTTCTCAGCAGAGAAGCCCAGGAGAGCTCCCCAGTACTGAGGCTGAGCTAGGCACTCATGCAGAGTTGGGACTGGAGAGGTAATTTCTGAGATAGTCATCCCATGGAGGAATTTTTCCACAGCTGATGGCTCTGGAAGAACTGGTTTAAAGGTATAATGGTCTCAGCCAGACCAGCAAGCGTGCATGGTTCCACTGTGGCTCGGAGCCTGATGCTGCAAGCCTACCAGAACGGTCAGGCACCGACTCCCCCTGCCCCAGAGCAACATACGCTAAAAGCAGCACAGTCTGTGGGGCTGGTACCCGGACAATTGGCACAAGGGGTTGGCAATGCCAGGACTGGCTGGAAACACAGAAGGAAGTGTTTCTTATCCTGCCCCCGAAATACTTTTTATGGGGAACAGGAATCCTGGAGCAAACACTAGAACAGGTGCTCTCCTCTGGATTCTCCTACACAGTGTTTCTGTCCTAGGAGGGCTCCATGACATGACACCAGCTTGCGGGTATGCTCCCAAGCCCCACTTAAAGTGCACACTTGCTCTGGTGTTCCCAAGCATGGATGTTGTTCCTGACCTTCAAGGACTTCACCTTTTTTATGTGGTTCAATTCCTCATCCCTTGCCAGTCTCCTCTATGAGGAGATTATGACTTCCAGAGAGGCAGCAGGATTATTTGACAGCACTAAAATCCCAACCCTTGCACAACCCAAAGACTATCAGTTCCTTGGGTCCCCAGGCTGCAGGTCTCTGAATTTCATGAGGTATAACAGGGAACTATAAATTTGGCAGGAGGTGGTGAACAAAGTAGAAAGGCATTCTAGAAAAAGGAAGCAAAAAGAAATAGGAATTCAGCAAGGGAAGATGCCAAGAGAGAGATGAGCAGCCACAGGATGAAAAGGATTTCAAATCCAAATAGGTAAAGATGAATCAGGAAGGAGCACCAGAGTTGCAAGAGCGAGCAGAAGGCTGGCAGTCAGCATCAAATAGGGAAGCTGTTCATGGCATTTAGCCCCTTTATAGAGTGCCAGAACTAATTCAGGATGCTGCGAGATCCTTATCTTGAGCTTTGTGTATTGGGTCTTCCCAGATGACCTCATGGTGGCAAAACCCAAACCGGGGGACAGAGCCTAACGAACTCCAAACACTGGAACACATTTGGCCCTGAACTGCCAGTTTTGTTTTCTCCTAGAGGGACCTAGTTGATCCTGGACAATTCTGAGAGTTGAATCAGTATGCAGTAAATTGGGACAATCGAGGGCTTCACTTCAAAACCATACTTTTATTTAAAATCCAGCTGCTATAGACACAGCTTTAAACACAATGTAGACACAGATTTAGTCTTCCCATTACTGCTCTAAACCTTGGCCAAGTATTTTCCCTCTTCTTTTTTATTTACAAACTGGTAATTATGTTCTTATATCTGGAGAACCCGGTATTTGACATTTACAGACATTCTTGTCCACCGCTAATTGAACTGGACGCATTGCCTAACTAACAAACATCCCTCCTCCCCCATCACCACAGGCCTCCAAATACCAGTTTAACCTCATAGACTAAGAATTACATAGATACAGAATCTGATGCAAAAATTATGGTTTCTATCGAAAAGCATCTAAAGACTAAAATTAGGGATTACGCTCCCTTTGTACTACTGGTCACTGGATAAATATGGTATCCACTCCATTGCGTTCCCATGCTTTCAGAATAAAAAAATGCCAGTAAAAATTGCATGGGTTTGGATCACAGCACTGAATTGTTTGGGAGAGTTGGGTGGAGCATGTTAGTTTTTCACCTTGCTCTTAAAGTCAAAAGTTGAAGAATACCTAATAGGCAGTGTAATTAAACTTGTAAAGTCATTGCCTGTGCTATACATATTTTAGACACAAATTGAGACTACTTCACATTTGGGGGAAGAAAAAAAAAGCGTTTCAAGTTTCATTACAAAAAATAAAAATCACTGTAAATCTTAAGGACTGTGCAGTATAACCTACATCCTCAGTTTTGTGGTGTTAAACTAGGAAGGATCACATGCAATATCTGACCTACATAATCACACTGCATATGCATTTACATAAGTGCTCCAAAGCTTTCCAAGGGCACAGAGTTGTAGAAAAAGAGCAAAGAGGGGGCATCCCCAAAGAATTTCCCTGCCAAGTACAAAACTTCCCCAAAAATCACATTACTGGCCACAGCTCTTGTGCACAGTTCAGCTGAGAAGGCCTAACTGCAAAGCACTACTGATCTTCCTGTGGATTTCGGAGCCTCTGGAAAATGAAAATAGCAAGTTGCAATTCAGCAGCTAATAAGAACACACAAAACTTCTTGCTCTGAATAGAGCTGAAAAGCTCACATGAATTTCAGCATCCTTGAAATATTATAACTGCACCCAAGGTCATTTCCAACTGATGTTGGTCCCACAGGGAATTTCTTCAGCTACCATTCAGTAGGCTGTAGTCATCCCTACTTTTTATGTCAATAAATCATGGTAGAAATGTGGTCAACCAGAAGTAGCTGTGGCCTGGTAGCCTGGTCTCATCATCATATTGGGCTCTCATATAATTTAGATAACCAGCACATAACAGGTCAAAACATGCTAAATGAGTCTTGCCTAATTATTCTGTCCAGGATTTAGGCACATATTCACTCAAATCCAGTAAGTTAATTTTTGATAGTATCTACCCTAGCTACATTCAAACCAGTATTTTCAGTTTTGTTGGAAGCCAAGGAGATATTGACCATAGTTCTACTACCTTTTTTTTCCAGTAGCTCACTTTGAATAATGTATCTTCTTTATTGATCTAAGCAAGTCCCAGGAATCTTGAAGGAAGATTAAAGAATCGATGAAATTAACCTCTTAGCCCTCCTGGACTCTCCATCTGCTTACCCACTCCTACTTCTTACTTAAGATCTATAAACATATTTGCAAATACATTGCTTCCAGCACTGCTTGGGACTTTACTATTACTATTGTACTTGCCCGTTCATCTGCATCATGTTCCTAATCTGTTTGCCTTTCTTGTCGAGTAACTCCTTTAAAAGGAAAGTTTAGATATGTGATTGATACTTATGAAGACTCTATGGGGCAGAATGCAGTTTATATCTTAAGACAATTGCAGTCTTATTAAGTTCCCTCTGTAAAAATGTTTAGGTCACCACACAGGAAAAGGTATGATACTATAAGAGATGCTACACAGATACACATTAAGACAAGTCTGTATCATTTACAAACATCAGAATTGTGGGATTTCTTCCTGCGATGAGTTTACCACAAGAACACTACTTAAAGATAAGGTCTGGTTTATTTTGCAGCCTCCCAAAGTTTTTGTGCAAAGCACCACACTTCTTGCAATTCTTTCTTTTTCTTCAAGAATAGGCTTTGTCAAATAATCTTGAAATTGGGGGGGGGGGGGGGGGGGGGGGGGGGGAGGGGCAAGAGAGAGAAGAGAAGAAAAACCCCTACAAGGCACTCCTAGCTTTTCAAACACTGTATCTATTTAATATTAGAGTTACTTCAAATACTGTGAGCCATCTGGAACATAATGGCTCTGTCCTCACTGCCAGAAATGGGTTTCTTTTGTTTATTCACTAGTAGAGACAGTTTCTAGTCTACAGAGAGTCTTTAGTCTTATCACAAAACAAACCAGATAATCAGCCATAAGCAAATGAGTACAGTGAACCCTGTCCTTAAATACCCACAGAAACAGCCTGCCTCCCTTGAGATTTCACAGTGGGTAGTTCATCTACCACAGGTAGGCAAAGCCTGAAATCACATTATTGCTGGTGTTAGAATTGGGTTTTCCTTTATTTTATTTTTATGCAAAGGCAAAGCCAAGTACTTGATAACTTGTCATTTCTAATAAAATCTTCTGGAGAAAATATAGACCCTATACAGAAGGAAAAGTACATCTCAGTGCATATGCACTTCAGCATAAAAATGTGTGATCCAACCAAGGCCTTTTGTCCTAGCTTTCAAGAAGGCATCTAAAACTATATGCTAATCTAATACATTATGCAAATACCTTTTCCTACGTAGTATTGGTGTAACATCTTTGTTACTCAAATCTAAAGCAAACGTAAGAGCCCCAAAACCCCACAACTTGTAAACTTACACTTCTTTATTGGAAAACAAGCATAGAAGATAAATATTTTTTAAAAGGATAAAAAAAACACCCAAAAAAACCCCAAACACACCACCTCAAAACTGTTCACCAAAGAAACAAAAAACCACAAATGAGATAGAACCTTTTCAGTACGCTTCGCCAGACACAAAATGAAGCTGCCTTGTTTCGCAAAGGGAGTTGACATCTGTTTGACTAAGACAAGCCTGTCCTGCCCCAACGTGTTCCCTTGCTCACAGTGTAACCTGCGGCCAGCAGCATCCTCAAGGCCAGATCTGATAACTACTAGAGCCCAGAGGAAATCTGTCTCCGTACTAAAAAAGACATCAAGCAGATGTATGTTCTTATCATTGTTTACTTGTAAAGCAATAAAGTAACTTACTGTTGCCTAATCAATCTTGACTGTTAAGAGTAAATACATTTGCATTAGACATGGTCTTTATTGTTAAGCTACTTCAGTGCCTCTCTCTCTCCCCCCTTCTTTTTTAAGGATATAAGAACACTGCTTTATTTTCACACTGTAAGCAAGCTTCTCCTGGGAAAGGTGGGAGAAAAAGACAAAACAAAGCCAAAAATCAAAACAATTTCTTTTTCCCCCTTTTCTTTCATTCCTAACCAGTGACAACCGCACAGTAAATCCGTACATTTATTTCCTTTTCTCTTTAATGCCCACAACTTTGTGCACAGAAATTTAATAAATTACTTTATCGAAAAACCTGTGATGTTCTATTCAATATTAAACTTGCATCTGCAGGATAGAAAAGCTGTCCCAGACCAGAAAGAGGTTAACAGTTACAACCTAATCAGCCTTTTTCTCTGCCATTAGATTACCAGAGGTTACATCTTGCAGCCCTCAGCTACAGCTTCTCCTTTTGCAGATGAACTATGTGTCTAGTTCAAAGGCCACCCAAAAAAGAGAGATAGCATCAGCATCCCATTTCTTATCAAATACATCTTTGATCCTTTTTTTGACCTCTTCTGGCTCTGGCATATACAGAGCTTTTTTTTACCGATTAAATTATTAAAGCATTTGGGAAATTTGCCTTAAAGTATTTGGTGAAAGCATGTATCTATAAAAAACAATCCAACAAACAACAACTTCTTTGTACCAGACTGCCAGCAGCTGAGCACTAGGGCAGGAATGCCACTAAAAGAAGGCAGATGTGCACTCTCTGCTGTGGCCCATAGTTTGGGAACTTGCACCCCCACCACCTACAAACTACTTCTAGTTTATTGACTTTCAGGGCACACTAAAAGGCCCATTTGTTTTCCCTAGCTGCAAGAAGACTAGGAGGACCCTGGTGAGAGATCATAAAATTGGTTCCATTCTCACTTACAAGAGTAGTGATTTGTATGTTAATAGCAGGAAAACTGAGGGAGAGGAGTCTCCAGAGAAGTCTGTGTGTAAAACTGTTCCCAAAGTGTGTCAGAAACAAAGCCAGACACTTAATTTCTAAACATTTAGTTAGAAAGAAAAAAAAAAAAGCCAGGTTGGTGCCTAAAAAAAGTTCTCTTTGCAGAGGTGCACAGCACATACAAAAATCACACTCACCCAGCAGTCATTTGTACACAACGTAACATTTTGCTCAGGTTTTTGGATTTGACCAGGCAGGAAGATAAAATGATACCAGCATTTAACTAATTTAGTACATGTGCTCAATTTAAGAGTACCACAGGTCTGTATTTGCTTACAGAAAGTTTTCCAGTGCTCCAGTCTCTCTCATAACTTGTACACTCCTTCAGCTGTATGAGGTTTTAAACGTGGCAACATGACTTAGTTTCATTATTTCTGTCAAATTAGACATCTTTTCTCCACTATGAGCTGAACGTGGATGAAATTAACTGTGAGTGGGGGAGGGAGTAAGATGAAGGCAGGCATTCTATTTAAAAGCATTCCTCTATATAGCTATCTGAATGTGAGAAATTCTGAATGATATATCTAATCAGTGAAAACTCTTGCTGACATTCTAGCTGTAAGTGGGCAGAACCCTAATAATTTTTCTGAGAAACAAGTGTGGAACGGGAAGAATTAGTAACTGGACCATTACTGAAAGAGTATCTAAAAACCAGGTAGTTAGAGAGCAGAGGGATTTCAGCAGTTACCACTGGAAGGGAGGAGCTACCAGAGGCATCGTGGCAATCACTCACACACACAACTTGGAACCACAGGCAAATTAACACACAAGATCACTACACCTTTGTGAATTAAAAAAAGCAGCATGAAATAAGAATTAGAAAGCAACAGCATTGAGGAAGGAACCTATATGAAAGAAAGGAATATGATTAACAGTGAAACAAATTTTGGGTTTGAAAACAAAGGCTTTCAGAAGCTAAATTGTATACATTAATATTTTTTTTCCACAGTCCTTGGGACCCATTATTTTAAATATGCTTATTAGCTGGGATGTAGTTGAAAAAATTATGCACATATTATGCTCTAGAGAAAGAAGAGAATAGAGGTAATTGCTGCAAACTTTCATCACAGATGAAGGTACAATAAAGACCTTCCCTCAAGGAGGCACATCAATGAGATCCTAGGATAAAAGGTGTGGTAGTAAGACAGCAAAGACGGACACTTGTTCTGCCTGAAAAAATGGGTAGAACAATTTGCAAAGCTAGTTGTACAGCTTTCTTTTCCACATTTAAATTAAAAATTGCAGCAAAAGTCCTTTTTCAGTTAAATCAGAATATAAAACCATCTCATTTAACAATACAGTTCCTCTAGTGGTTTTCTGTTTAGGTATGAATGCAGATGGTCTCTCCTGGGTCATTACCAAACAGACAGCAACTGTACCATTGGAGAAGAACATGATATACTGAATAATTACAAATGCTCAGTTGACAGCACAAAACTCCATGTATAGGCTTTTTTCGTTATTAGACCAGCAAAATATATTTCCATTAAAAACTAAAGCTTTCCAAAGAGTCAAAACCATGACTGCATGACAATGAGAGGCCGATATGGAATTAGTCAGAGCTGCAATGGCAATAGCAAAATTTACCTTCAAGAGATGATGGCTGAACTTATCAAGTAATGACCAGCAAAGAGTTCCTTACTGAGGGTAGATAAGTTCCACCTCTCCCAACTGCATATTTTATAATCTGCTTATACAGCAGCTCATCCGTACAGCTGTCCCTTCATTTTAAATCCACCTGCTGTTTTAGCTGCTTCTAGTGTGATAGCCAATGTGCAATGAAGTGCTGAATTGGGTCTTCAGGATAAAGGAGGGGGAAAAATACACAAGCCCCCACTGTTCTGAAATTAAAGGTAAAGCAAGCTCTTTGCTTTTCTTTTAACTAAATGCTCTTACTTCACGCCCTACTTCAGAAACCCTCTGGCAGGAAAAGAGAGAGGCAAATTATTTGTACTAGACACATGATGCAATGCACTGCATGATGTAACTTAAACTGTATTATATGTATGATGTTGCTACACTCCTCTCAATCTGGCGAACATGTCCATATTAACAGGCCCCACTGGTATCCAGCTGGGCACAAAGGTCAGGCTGAGAACATCCCATTGTAGGATCCATTGTTTTCTGATGAACTGTGCCTTGTCTGTCAAATTAGTCACTTAAAGAAATGAAACAGTTCCTTGGTTAAATGACTGTTTCCCCTGGCTATTAGACAAAATGTATTACATCTCCAGGCATGTGATCAAACGATTGAAAGTTTGACCTAAATTTACTTACTGTGCTAAACAACCAAAGGAACAAAAAGAATTACGCCTCACTGCCTACTGTCAGCTACAAAGAATATCTGTCAGTCTGTAACTGCAGATGAAATGCAGTTTTGTAGTTTTCTGTGCCAGCTTCTTGGAGCAATTGCAGGTCGGTGACAAAAGACATTTCAGAGAGTTTAGGACGCTTTCTTATTGTTGTTTGGTCGTGGGGTGGTTCTTTTCCCTGGAAGCTTTATGCCAACGATTTTTGCACTTTTAGGACCCTAAAATGGTATGTTTTAGGAGGTGCCTTGACCTCAACATAGCTAAGCTTGTGTGGAAACTCCTCTTAAGACAGATGCAATTTGAATCCTTACAAAAATACCAACCTCAAAACAGAAGTACAAACAGATCACAGTCTCACACATTTGATAAACCAGACTAAAAACACATACCCTTTTTAGAAATAAGCTTTCTTTAGGGGGAGGCGGAATTCTGAAATTTCATAGACTCCCTTGATTTCTGGAGCACCTGCTAGAAGCTATTAACATGCAGCCATTTGAAAACAAGTTGAGTTCTTTTATCATGACATCATTTAAAAAAAAAAAAGCTGGCAAAATAATAAATTCAGTTAACAAGGCTCAATATTTCCAATTGAAATTCAAATGTTTTGGGCACCCAGCTCTCTTTATTTCTTTTATAAATAGATCTTCATATACTGGTAACAATAGTTTTTCAGTCCATAACACCCCTGAATGTGTGGCTCGTGGCCATTTTGAGAAGAAGCAGGGAATGAGAAATAGGGCTAAGGGAGCGATCTATACCAACAAAATAGTACTTATGTGCAAGGCAGAAAATGTACATGTGTGTCTATCTCTTCAGTCTCCTTCAACACAAAAGTAACCTGCAGTTTTACAGGGGGAAAGAAGAAACATGGAATAAACACTAGTATGTAACAAACCTAGATGTCACAGTTTAGCAAAGCCCAAGGACTAAAATGCGTAGGGACTGACTCCACCAAAAGCAGCAGGACCTGGTTCCCGTCTATGAGGTCTGGCCCATTTTAATAGAAGCATTGATATCATGCTATGGGCAAATCCTGTCAGAAGAAGAGATCACTGCAGGACTAAAGGCTTTATCAGGTGACACTACCAGAAGAACAGGGGGGGGAAAGGGCATGAAAAGGGACTTAACTGCTTGCTTATGAACACACAGCCCATTCTGACATGCTTGGATAACTGTGTTACCAGTATAAACCTTGTGAGCTTAAATGACACTGCTTGCAAAGGTCATTTTGTACACTGTTTTTCCCAAGCGTAGCTTTGTTTTTTGGTCTGTTACAACCTTTAAATTTACAAGTTGTATTCAGTGTTAAACGTGTTTTAACCTGACAGAAAACGTAAGTTTTATACACATTCCTCCCTTCACCTGCTCAACATCAAACATCTCTCTGCTCCAGCTTCCTCTTGACACCTCTCTCACCATGCTCAACAAAAATAGTTTATTTTTGGTTATTCCTTTAACTGCTTTTCTTTCACAAAAACTGCTATCTAAAGCTTAGCATCAGCTCTTAAAGGTTTGTAGCAATTTATTTTTTTTAGGTTTTCTCCTTTGTTTTTCTGTGAACGTGCCTTTTTATGTCTTTTACCCCAAGATATAAAGGGTAAGGATTGAGCAAGGACCAAGTTTATTCCTAGTTCTTAGGCACAGCCTGGCTTTATTTCACAACATCAAGCAACAGGGCATTCAGCAAAAGTCAGGGTGAGGGGAAGAGGCACACATCCTGACACACTGACAGTACGATGACAAACTACTTTCAGCATCAAAAAGCTTCCTTCTTTTTGCAATTCATGTAAATCTCTTGCTCAAGGTTTTTGAACAAATGGGCCATTGGCAGGCCCTCAAGGATTAATTTTCAAAAATTACAGCTCCCAAAAAAAGCACTGCTTACAAATAAACATTTACTTCTGTGAGTCAAACCACTGTTCCCACCCACCCGCAGCCCCCTACACACACACACAGCCACATTTCATATTCTGTAGATGAGCAGCATTGGAGCCAATGTTTTAAAGGCAATTCGAATATACCTCTGATGGCTCCAAAATATCTCAACCAAATCTTTTTTTCTTTCTAGAGAACAACACGATGCAATGAACATTTATCTGATGTTTCAGATTATTAAACCTGGATAACAATTCCTTGCTGCCGGCACAATGAAGCTCTCTCCCCCTGCCCCAAGCCCCACATCCCCCAACCCCTCCCCACAATGCAAATCTATGCTTTTCATATAGCAAATAAAGAACTGCTATCAGAGACAAGGGAGTTGCCTGCAGCTAAGCTGACACTGACAAACTTCAGGTTATACAAAAGATCTCCTTACAAGCTATGCCAAGCAGTATTACAAGCAAAGCCAGCAATCTGAACCAGCAGCCCTCTAATTCTCACTGCCTGCGCTGTATTCCTACCTTCAGCAAAAAATCCTTCAGGGCAGCAAGAACAGCAGTAAACCTGTCATTAACAGCCACAGTACTGTCACATCAGCGACTCTCCCATGTCAGCTACAATCTTTAGCTCAGCTGTTTGCCTCTTTGGGGAGAACTTTCCTTGGCTGTCAGGAAATAGAACATGTACGTTGGTCCTTCATAAGCACATACAAGCACTCCAGGGCAAAAATAAACAAAACAGTCCTATTCTTTGGGAAATCATGTTGATTTTTAAAAAGAAGCCAAAAGACGCCTCTGTGAATAGCACTTCATATGAACTAGCATGGTAGAAACTTACAGGTAAATATGTCATGTAGAATAAGCCACTGTCACTCGTTTCCTTTCCCTGCACCAGCACTGGAAAACAGGTTGTTTTTACCACATGCTTGCTACAGAACTGTGTTTCCAAAACACATAGCTGAAGTCCTTGAATCACAACCAAACAGTTGGCTAAAACCTTAGAAACCTACAGATCACTACCTTGGGCACTAGATTCTAGAAGCACAACAAAAGATCTCTTTTTTTCATGCCTTTTCAGCCCCTGTGCCCCTGTCAACGTCAATTGAAAACAACTACCACCAATAGGGGACTTTATCAGTTCAACGAATGATTCAAGGTACTGTCCGTTAGGTAACATCAGAAGAGAGAGAGGTTTTATAAAAGTAATTTTGGTGAAGCCAAAGCATTTATACCACAGCCAACTTCTTGCAGTGGCAAACTAATGGCATCCTGATAAAGTAGCATAAGCTTCAGAGAAACTTGGAGCATTAAGACAAGAGTTTTGAGTCCACCAAAACTGCTGGAGCTTATTTGTATCTCTAGCCACCTAAATACAGCTGCAAAGACTTAATACACGGGAGCAAGCAGAGCAATAACAGCACTATCAGAGCGTACTTGGTAGGGCAGTTAAGAGGTAGAAGAAGCAAGAAGTATAAACATCTTCAAGTTACAATCCTCCACAGTACTAAAGTCTGTAGGAAATTATTTTGGAACATATGTTGGAAGGCTTGATTACCTAAGTACACTCAGAAATCCAAATTCATCTAATGGAATTCTTAAGCCATTAAATCCTTGTGTGGGTACTCTCATTCAGAACTATGGTGGATTTACTGTTGTTCATCTTGAATTCATTTTCATGATTAACCTCTTGGAAGAGTAGACTTCTTATCAACTATAAGCCCCTTTCTTACAATTATTTACATAGTAAACTCAAGAGGAACCAAGGTGTGACTGAGCACTGTGTGCCTGAATATAAAGCCCTTAAGAAACAACAGATACAAACAACTGCTGCTGTTCATCTCCCAAACAGCAGAGGCATATGCGAGGCCCTCACTATGGATGCCGGCTTTCCATAGCATAGCAAACCAAAGTAAAAGCCTCAGTCTTCAAGAACAACCAACGATCTACGCCCAGCACATACAAGTGATGCACTGGAGACTATGAAGCAAAAGAACTTCCCAAAAGCAATTCATTTGTGCAGAAGATGGAGAGACACAAGAGCTAGCCAAGTCTGTGGAAACAGCTTCTCATGGGTACCAAAGCCTATGACAAGTCCAGGGACCTAACAGCAACAAACTAAGACACTATAGGCCCAGCAAGGCACTCCACCCCTGCTTGTGGGAAAGGCAATGAAAGAAGACGATAGCTGTAAATTAACACGCTATAGTAAGTTATTCAGGTGATCAACGCAGACCCTGTAGTGAGTAGATTTGTTTAAAAGGGCTTTGTCAGCCCAGTCATGGCAGCTAGCTGATTTATTTTACATCTCTCAGCAGAGGAGTCTCATGCAGTAAAAAGAGACCAGCAGTAAACCAGAAAAGGATGGAATTGTTCAGGGCCTTATAAAAGAAACACTAATTTGATACAGTGGGAGTCAGGATATGAAGCTGAAGAAGATGCAGTTCAGACAGAGATAAACTAAGGTATATAAAGGGTGAGTTCCCAGAATCCAAAAACCCACCAAAACAAAACAAACCTAAAAAGGGATACCTTTACATATCCAGTGCCAAAACCCCCACGGATTTTTACTATGGAGTAAGTAAGCATCACGACCTCTACAACAAAGCAGTGCTAACAGCCACACATTGAACCTATGTGTAACATGAACATCTTTACTAGAGGGACAAATTCACAAAAAAATCTGTATACTATATGCACATATAAGGTATATACTCAATATGGTTTGTTAAGCACTAAATGTTTTTAGTTTAGCTGTGTCTGTTCTTTAAATTAGAACTACTTTTAAGCAAGTTCTTTAGCAAAGCTTTAGTAGTGATGAGTTGCACAGAAGACAAAGAAAACCACAGAAAGATCTAGAAAGAGCACAAACAGCTTTCCTGCTAACAATTCCAAGAAATCCTACAAAAATTCAACAAGTCTGAGTTCTCTTCATTAGATTTGCTCAGCTTCACTTATTTTTGGTTAAATGGCTGAAAAGAAACCTTCTCCCTTTACAACCCTCTTCTCCCCCAACATTGTTTGCAGCAACCTTCTCTCTGGTGATAACACAAAACCAGAACTGCAAGTCTATAAATAAATATGCCACAGGATTCCCGTGTCTGTCAGCAAGTACGAGATTCAACTAAAACACATTTGAAAAACTTTAAAAATCACGCATCATCTTTAAACAAGGATTTCAACTCTCATTTTCTTCCTATTTTATATTGCTAACTCCTCCAAACACAGTCTAGTGCTTAGACACCTAATTGCCTTATTTCTGAGCCATCTCACCTACAACTGGATTATTTTTTGCCCAGACAGCTTGAGCTTCCAGGATCCTGTTAAAAACATGCTTGCTAAAGACTGCCTCTTCCACAACATACATTTTGCTCATGAATGAACTCCTGTGCTAGCAGCAGGTGTTGTGGGAGAAAATAAAGAGTCTAGGAGAAGATCTCCTGCTGTCCTTTGTATTCTTAAGATCTCAGTCAAGCATACGTCTGTAACAGCTTCAAACTATACAAGCTGAACAATATACCATGTTATTTGTTTGCTTTAAACATATTGCAAGGCTGAGAACAAACAGTTGTCACAATGGGCAGCTTCAGATAAGTGGCTTTGCCAAGTTTTCTTGCCTCCTCCCACAATTACACTTCAGACAATGAGTTTTGCTTAAATGAAAATCTCTATTTTGAATCCCCTGTGAAGAAATTCTCCCCCTTTTCTCCCTCAAGAAAAATTTCCAAGATCCTTCTATGAAGAAGCAGGCGTGACATGATTGCTGCAGGAATAATTAGATGCAAAAAAATGCAGAAAATAATAAGGAGGCGTGGAAGTGGGGCACTCCTTTTTGTAGCAGCTCAGTGAAGATCCACTAAGCTGCCCTGCCTGGCTGCATCCTGCATCATCAGACAGGAACAGGCATCTATCTATACAAGACCATCCAAGTCCACCTAGAGCCGTTAGAAATGCTGTAAGAAAACTGACTTTTTTTTCCTCCACAGGGGGACTTGGAGCGAGGGGAAGTGGGAGGAAACAAAATTAATACGTTGTTTTCAACTGCAAGAATTTAGTTCCTTTAAGAGAAAACAAAAACCTAAAAACATTATCTTCTAGATGAAACAGTCTTTTTCAGAATTTTCTCAAGTTTCTCTCTGCGCATTGATACATCTCAATGTGCCAGACACAAGGTTATGAAATGGTTCTGTTAGCCCAAAATAGGGCAATTTGTTTAAAAGTAATTCCAGTCAAGAATTTACTCAGCTCCACTCAGTTGTAGAAAGTAGTTGATGCATGCCTGAAAAACAATTATATGAGGATCTGCAACAAAGTCTTGCCCTGCTTTGTCAGATGGAAGTAAGAACCAAACCCTGAACTTACAGAAATTCTTACTTTAAAGACATTCACAGTATCAAAGCTCTGCATCTGGAGTTCCTCACAACTGAATGAAAATCAGTATTTTAAAATGCAAAGAGTAGAGTAAGGATACTATAGGTTGAATACTCTGCAACCTACCGCCAGAAACAGTCAGCTGCTGTTATACTACATTGAAAGATTTTGAAAGTTGGCAAAACTGAGGATTCTACCAAAGTACATTAGAAACATGACTAGCATCCAAGACAAAATTATCTGAGGATGAAAGTAGATTATTTTCTTTTAATTGTGAGGCATGAGTCTGTAATCTTTTAGAGTAGGCCATTTCTTCTGTGGGAAAAAAATTCAGATAATAGCTTGTATCTCATTGCATGCCAAGTTTTCGCCTCTTATGGTACAAAATGGATCAACTAGAAATGTTTTCTTTTATTTGTCTGTCAACAACCTCACACTGCTTTTATTTTCAGTCTCCTGATTTTCATTTCGCGTGGATAGTTTGATTTGTACAAAAACCAGTTTATATTGATCCAAGATGTTCACATCTATAACATGATATTAATAGGATTAGGCCAACATGAAGAATATGTAGAAAATATGACAACCTAAAAAATACTCTCTGACACCAAGCAAAAAATATGAAACCTGGCACATTAGGTTTTGTGCTGTAAAAATACTTTACACTATCATTCATGGACTGATCATTATAATAAGCAATGAGAGAGACATCAACTTTGTTTCAAAACTTAATTCTTGAATGAAATGTTATCTAAAAAGCTATCTGCAGTCATCTGTAATGTACAATTCCACAGACATGCGTATTTCCAATACACCTATCAAGGAATTCAGAGTCAATTTTATGAAAAGAAACAAACTGATAGGTCTGGAGGACAAGGTACAGACATATAGCATATAGACACAGAATAAACATACTGCAGAAACAAAATAAGTCTGGGCTTTCATGTACTTCACTGGGGTCTGAAGAAAGCCCTTCATGTGTATATATACAGATACAAAATTCTAGTTTTGATTGTCATACACCTTTATTGATTTTGTATCCTGTCAGGAAAGTGAGGAAGACTGCCCGCTTACCTGCTTCCACGTTGTGGAAACATATTACATTTATATAATTATATTAACGTGCACCAAACAGTATATGGCTTAGGTCTACCTGAAATACTGATCCAGTGCACACCACCTTTAAAATTCCCTTGCTAAGAGTTGAAATAGTGAAGAAAACGACAAGACTATTATTTCACCCAACTCCATCCAATCAAGACAAGCCACTAGAAATTACCACTAGAATCCTCACCTAAAGAAACTGTCCCTTGAAGGCACTCGTCACTTAAGAGAAGCTGGAAGACTTTGGTTTTAAGAGATGAAAGGAATGAAGAGCTGACAGCCAGGAAGTGGCACTGGCTGGAAAAAGCTCATATTACTCTCCAGCAGCTGTGAGGACTATTTCTCAGAGGAGTGCTCCTTATATGTCACATGCTATCACAAAGCCAGAATGGATATAATGTATGTATCATGTATGGATGAAAACACTGGAGCTACAGATAAAAATACCAAAGCCTGCTATCTATTAATCTGTTTGTTTGTAGCTCCACATCACCTAGAGGCACACTTAGGAAAGGTGAAGACTGAAGTCTATGATAATATCTAATCCCGATAATATTAGCTTTTGAAGAAAAACTCGCCATACCCTTAGGGAGGTATTAACTCTTTCCCTACAGCAGAGCTACATCAAGATGCTCACAGTGACAATTGTGGCCTACAGGGAGCAAAGCCACCAGACCCGCAAGAGTCTGAAGGCTCAGAAAAAGACCAGGCTGTCTTGGATTGACTGTCAAAGGGAGGAAGAAAAAGAGCACAGCTTGTCCATCAGGTGCTCTCAAGTCAGCACTGGAAGAGTGAATCTATCCCTACCTGTAGGTGTTGTTCTAGTCATTTGCTGTTGACATTCAAGTTGGCAGAGTGGTGGTTTGTACTACAATGAAAAGTCATCCGCAAATACGCTGAGGTACACTGGATTTACCCGAGTCCCAATCAGATAACTTCAAAAAGGTAAGTGGGACTCTTGACTGGATCCATAACCCATGTTTAACACACACATGTATGACTTCTGTGTGCATGTGTATAAGGCTATTTTAAGCACAGAAAGAATCTCCGCATCTGGATTCATCCTTTGGATATTCTGTTGGTTTTTTCCCCACAGCTTATGCCAGTGAGCGCCATGCATACATGAATCGCACACAGCATAACCTGCAAGATGCTTAACTCACCCACAGTCTTGATTAGACTCCTATGATTGCTCTGTCTCAGAAGTGGGAAAAACATATGTATGGGCATAGGTAAGAATGTTTGAAAAAGGGTTGCTGAAAGTGTTATGCAGCTTCATAATTCCGTGGGATCGAAGTTGATTCTTCTCCAAGTCAGACCAAGGAGTTTCTGTTTACTGTAACGGAGGTTATGGACCAAGTTATGCTGACTACTCAAGGCTTACAAACCTTTCTAATATTAATCAACCAAGAAACCAAGAAGAGAGCCGTTCTGTTGTTTTGTTATTTAAATAAGCATACCTTTCTTGGATTATTGGTTCAGAAACACTTTTATATCTGAAGAGACATATACATTCCTTATCTTCATGGAAATAAAACACAAGAGTAACTACACCACTCTTTCTCTCTTCCCTAAACAAAATCTAAAAAGCTGGAGAATTTTCTGAACAAAAAAAAACCCAGCCAAAGTAAATTCTGAGTTCCAATTCTCAGCTCCAGTGCTGCAAGAGAAAGGAAGTTGAGACTTCGACCCCAAAAGTCAGATTCTTAATTAGTACAAACCTCAAAGTTCCAAATTCAGTTAATATGAATGAATGCTTCCAACTGTTGAAGTAAATCTAGTATATGTCAGCAGCACAGCATCCCTTCCTACAACTGAAGGGAGAACAAAGGGAAATTGGATTTTGAATAAGGTTCTGTCCTATCATTTTTTGCTCATAGTTAGTCTTCAGAAGTAGAAACATTAGCATTGACTGACATAATCAACATCTAGTCAGGTCTTTCTACTGCAAGACAAATTAAGCTGTTTTGATATACTCTTTCCACAGAAAGCTGCATATTTCGTTTCTGCTTGACGGAGAAATTGGAATTGGCTAACATTAGGCTCTTATATGACAATTAACTTTAGCAGTGTTGAGAAGCTTTCATTCAGTTATTCATATTATTGATATTGAAGTTTTGGGGATTTTTTGTGGCATAATTGTTGCTGTTCCAGATACGTTATAACTAAAAAAAAAAAAAAACCACCAAGTGTCTTCTATTCTCTCCTCCTTCTTCTTCTTCTTAAAGGATTCATTGAAGCAACATTTCAGTGAAAGATTAACGCAACTCTGGAGGAGATAAGTTTCTAAAAACCAGAAAAAATTGAGTGTTAATTATCAGCATGAATTGAAACAAAGTTCCTCCTTAGGAAGTTTCTATTCTGTTTCCAGTGTAAAAAAGAAGAACTTGCCATTCCTTCTTATCTTTCGTATTATGCTAATTAATTTACTTTAAACAAATCAGGAGATGATATTTCCAACAGCCTTTCCTCTCCTTGTTGTATGTTTGTTTGCACAGATTTTAATTCAGAGCTATGTGCTTTGGGAAACATTTGGAAGGGAAGGTATGATTTGGCTTAGAGACTTAGTATGTTTTGTTGTGATTTGGGACTGATTCAGTAGCACACTTCAATTATGATTCTTTGAGTATTTACTAAAAAAGTGGAAAATGCTCAAGAGTGGTAAGGAGAAAGCTCTCCAAAGCAACAGACAAGGAGAAATGCACATGTCACATTTGCAAAAAGAAAAGCCATTTTAGGTTTCACAGTTCCTCACTCCACAAAGGCAGAACAGTCTTCTACTTGCAGTTTCCAGGGCTTTACCTTTGGCAATTTTATACTTTAAAAAAAAACAAACCAAAAACACCACAATTGAGGGAATGCTACACTATAAATAAATAGAAAAGCATGGATGCCTTAAATGCAATTTTTTCTGTGATCTGAATACCAGTTATTTGGTATACCTCCCTTCTTTTGCCCACCCTTCAGAGATTGCCGTATGTAACTGTATTGCATAGGTACAACTTTTTCCCTTCACCTTAGGGACTCATTTTCTCATGTAGTTTTCCTTTCTTCCTCTTCTATGTGTTTAATTTTCCATTTACCTTTATATATATAGATACATGTCTCCATCCTGTACTCTCTGTCTCCTAAGAAGTATATGTGCTGGTTGAAACATCCAGCAGAGGCTGCACAGGCCTCAGCCTCACCTGTAGAACTGAACCTTATGAAAAGAATGGAAGCACACAATTCTCACACTATAAGCACATCCTGACGTACGTTACTGCTTCCAGTGTATATAATGTATTTCAACATTTACAAAGAAAAAGACCAGAACAGAAACCTAGTACAAAAAAAAAAAAAAAAACCACACCAAAAACCCAAGCCCAAAACAGCCTTAATCATCTTGGTCTTCCTTACATTATAAAGGAAAGGAGTAAAACCAAAATTCTTATATAAGACCACATACAAAATTTTCATCTTGATACTGATCTTTGCTACCTTGTAACTTTTTATGCCAAGGTTTCACAAAGAAATAATCCTTACGTGCTCCCTCTCTCATGCCACTAATTTCTGAATCAATAGGCTAATTTCCTCAAAGACAGCAATGTTCATCAAACATAATGATTTTAGGTAAGTAAGCTGAGGAGGGAGAGTATCAACACCTCAACAGCAAGAAAGGCTGTGTTGCAGCTTCACTAGACACCAGAAAATGCATGCATAGCAGAGGTGTTGAAATTGTCCTATCTGGAAAAAAGCTTCAGCTGGATATCACATTTTCCTAGACACCAAAAACTCCAGCTACTCAGGCAACTCCGTAAGAAACCTGGGTTTATTTGTTCTGCTGCTGGTAGAGTGACTTGATTGAGAACTGCTTTCTCAGTTTTTATAAAGGCAGTTCAATTAACTTACATACCTGATTAGCTGGTCTAATCATCTGATTTAGTTAATCTAAATTCCTTTTATTCCTCATCTTTCCCTACTGCAGCATTTATCCGTGCTTTGAAGGCACAGGCAGCATTCATCACATCTGCAAGGCAACTGGGACAAAAACAGTTCCTCCTATGGAAACTTATGAAACATTCCTCAAAACCATCCATGCATTGTAACATAAAAGTTTATGGGAAAAAAATTACCATGTAATTTAAGCACATGACAATTATGATAACAGTGCATAAGGTGACACAGATGTCTCCCTTCAGGTTATCTTCTGCCAGATGTCTCAGCTAGCAGATCTGAGTGGTAAAAGGTATGCAAAACTCTTAAGTACATTCAGTAGTCACAGAAATTTTTTCCTTCACCTGTTATTTCATTACTAATGTTGGTAGAAAAAAACATGAAATGTTTTTAGAACAGAAAGAAAAATTTACGACAGCCAAAGCATTTGCTAGTCAACCACACTGTTCTAGTTTTGGCAACCATAGAAGCAGTTTTCTGAGAATTTTTTTATTGTCTTGTTTGAGAACTAAGTTTAACAGTAGAGCTGGACAAAAGAACCCCACAAGAAGCTGCATGAAAGACAGTGTGATTTGTACACCTTACCCAGCACTGGGGATTTTGTCAGTTTGTGGAATGTAGACCCAGAATTATTCTTTGGGTAGATAATTCTTACTGCATACTGCTTGAAGGGAATTACATGCAGCCTATTTTCCCTCATACTTTAGCAAATGAATTAAAGCTTTCAATCCTGATATGCAATTATGCAAAAGAACAACAATGAATTCATAATTAAGTGAATAGGTTTTTTCTCACTTCTCCCCCCCCAGTCCCATATAGAAGCAAGAGTAAACCATTTGTAGAGCTTGGTTTGGTTTTAGAACGGCTTTGACGATTCAAGTAATATTCAACTCAAATTAGCATCCCAGAGTCTTACCCAGCTTTGCTGAACTGAAAATTGAACATACTATTAGAAAACAGCAATACACTAAAATAGTCAGTCTGCTAAGTGTCACCTCTCATATCAAACACCAAAGGTTTTCTTGTAATTTACTACTTAATTACAGCAATCATGCTGCAGAAGCAGCCCACTCTTGGTGGTTTTTCCTTAGATTTATTTACGTGCATTTTGGAGAAAGATTATCTTAAAATTAGGGTACAAATTAAAGCTGCCCTACCAGATTTGACACGGAGGAAGCATTCATCTACTGTATACCTAAAGCATACAATACCTGTAGGTAAAGTTCAGAAGTACAATTTATCAGAATTTGTGAAAAGAACACAAACACTGATCACATTTTAAGGTCAGCTAGTCACTTTTTAACCTTCAAGCATTTAATTTTGCAACCCTGTCTGTGCTAGCAGACATACTAAATAACATCAAAGTTTTTGTGGAAACTTTGGAAAACACAGTTGCCTTAATAATAAAACCTGACTGCTATGTCTTATAGATTTCTCATGGCTTTTTTAAAAATAATATTCTTAAAGAGTCTATCCTCCAATCATGGATGTGCACCTTAACTTCAAGTCCCCTTTGGGAGGTCATTTGGGGTAGGAGAATTAACAGCATACAGCTAAAAGACATTGTCTCTTGAAATAACAATTCTAACTGTCATGCTCACTAGAAAGATAGTAATTGATGAAGTCCAGTATAATTTTTTATATTTCCAAAGGGAAAAGCTGAAAAGACACAGAATACTCTGCACTGGCTAAGGACATGTGGGCATTTAACAGCTCCCATAGTTTCAACTAATGGAAGACTGCATTCACCTTGTAAATTGATTAAATTTTTTTCTCTTTTTCTGCTTACTACTATTGCATTTTCATTGTGACAGGCTAAGCAAGTGTAGGTAGCAATCACCTCAGAATTAACCTGACTATATGTAATGAGGAGGAAAACGCAATAAACATTAATTTAATTGCAGGAAACACCTACTGTCTAGAAGTGACTCTAAAGTGCTTGGAAAATACACGGTAGAAAGAAGTGTAAGTGCCCCGGCCACAAGCCCCAGTTCCATTCCTGCCTCAAATACTATTAAAATTAAGATAAGCCCACAGCAGGTTACACCTGACTCCCGTGATACATGTATATAAAAACACACATTTAACAGAACATATCTCTCATTGCTCCTTCACTTTTACCCCTCTCCTCCACCCCCCCGCCCCCTTACCCCACCCCCACCCCTCACATGTGTACTGGGGTTTATACTCCATTCCTCAGATCTACCAGTGGTCACTCTCAGAAGACACATGGATCTGACCCATAAGTCATCCTATGTAACAGATTTATGTGCTCTGGTTTCTTGGAATCATTCACGTTCTTCCTCTTTAATTTTGACATTTAAAGGCAGACAAACAAACAAACAACATATGTTCCTCTTCAGCATCTACCTGAAATTCCCGTGCCTGCTAACGGCATGGGCATTTAGATAATAGGTTTGAATATTTAACACTGCAGACACTTCATAAACCCTGGGTTTCCAAGGATTCATTTTGCATCTTTTTCCTTACTTTACAGCCACCAACCACAAGGCAAGCATTGCTTGTTTTCTTTAAACACACACAAAAAATGATAGGAGCTACTTGGTTTGAATTCTTCAGCTATCTCACAGACAGAGGAGACTGCACCAGAGTAGAGCCAAAACACCAGCCTGGATTATCACGATAGTGTGATTTCACAGTGCACTGAACTGCACTCTAACACAGAACAGGATTTCCTATTCCAAAATACAATTGAAATATCTATCTTTCTCTACTGATCCCAAGTTTCCCATGGTAGGTAGTAAACTACATGCCTTCTGAAGCTATATTTGTCCTTATTGTTGCCTTCAGTCAAGGCATTCTCTGCAGTTCCAGAAGTGGAAACATGTCTGCAAATATTTATACACCGTGGACATGTCCAAGTGCCACCATTTTTATGCCTAATGCTTAAAATGCTGTTCTGTGTCTCTCTCCCCTCCTTCTGGCTTCTAGAGTTTTAATTTTAAATTCAGATAATTTAAGATTACTGCACTTAATAAATGGTTTAGGATGTTTTTCTCCTCTCCTCCCACTAAGAAAAACAAGAAACACTTGTATCACACACATTTCCAATTCTGTGCACTATATGCTAATGTTAGATTAACTATTGTACAGAATTGCAATCTGCTATAATGGTGTATTTTTTTACTTTATACAGTAGCAAGAATATTATTAAAAATGTCCAACTGCCATACACATTCCTACTAGTTGGGATTTTAACTTTAATTTTTAAGGAAAGGAAGATTTTGTAATACTCCTGCAGAAGCGCACATAGACATATATCAGGAGTCCAAATAACTTCTGCAGCCCTTGAGCAATTTTGGTCAAACTTGTCCATTATCAGAGGGAAGCCACTGATCGAGGGGAGGGGCAGGCTATGAGTAACACCATCCCAAGAGAAGCTTCAAAGAGAGTTCACACCTTGTCAAATGGCAGAGGACCTAACCACTGAGAACTATTGCCAAGAGTAAGTCTTCCTGCTGCTCACAGAATCAACTCTCTGTGCCAGCACTGCAGCGAGAAAGGAAAAACAGAGGGTCAAGGTCCCTTGGAGCAAATTTTCTCCTGGTTATATTCACTCACAGCTGCCACCTCAGGGTAAGGGAAGGAAGAACTGGAGGAAGCAGGGAAGGGAGGCTATTAACATCAAGCGCTGAAAGTTATAGTAGGTGAGACACTTCTTTGAGTACATTCCTACTCCAAAGAATCTCCTCTGAAAGACGGTTCACGGCACAACCACCAGCCTAAAGAGGAAGGTAACCCCTGAAATTAAGTAGCTAAAGTTACTTGGTGTGCCCACCATCATTTACGTTTGCAGAAATAACTTTTATCTGAGTCCAATCTCAGAATATAAACATGGGCACAGTCAAGTGCTTCAGTGTATAGTAAACTGTCTATGTCAACAAAAAATCAGGTCCAGAGGTGAAAACATACTCAATGGCCCTATTTTATGTTCAAAACTTACGGATATAAATCCAAACCCCAGGATTTTAAAAAGAAAAAGAAGAAATTGAACTTAAGGAACTGTGCCTGCTGTTTTCCCCAACAACAAAACATCAGCTGTTAGGGAGACACTAGAACAAAAAGACTACAGGTTTTCCTGCAACTACTCTGCAGCTAGACTTCAGGGCAACACAGCTTTAGAACTAAACATGAATTAGGCAGAACAGATATCCAGTGTGTTGAAGCAACAGCTGAAGTTTGATATTAGCTTGCTTGAATCTCTGCCAGCATCTTAACATTTGGATACATATTTGAAACTTACTTAGACATCAAATCAAACGTGTGCCATGAGATTTTAATGCACAACCGCCTTTTCAGCAATGATATTTTGTCTGAATAGCCTTAGATTTTAGTAATTACTCTTACAGCTTAAAAGGAGGACAGCTATGAGAAAAAGAGGCAAAACCACTTCGTTATTCAACTGACTTCAAATAGCATCCAAAGTATTTACAAACTTTAAGAGATTCCAAAAGTAAATCTATACTGTCCCAAAGTGATTATTTCATGTACTTACTGCATACGACCTGCTGTTCCATATGAATGGCCACACTGAGCCAGTTTCTGCGACAACAGGCAGTAGCAGATGTGTGGAGAAAGAGCACAAGAGCAGGGCAACCATGAAGTGATACCACACCAGCATACTCCCCTGTTTTTCAGGAACTTTCTGAGCCACAGACGACATCTTTGCCTTCAGAAGGCACACATGGGCTTTCATTTGTCTCATCATTTCTGAACCCAAGCACACCTAAAGGCATTCATATTACCATACGGCAATAAGTTCCCCAGAACTGTTTTCTTTCTTGTATGTTTCCATTCTACACCTGATCAGTATCATTTGAGACTCCTCCTATCCTTGCATTATGAGAAAGCATGGTTACCTGTTCCCTAGTCACCTTTTCCATGTCAACCAGGGTTTCACAGTCCTCTCTCATGTCCTCTTCACAATCATGCTTTTCACAGCCCCACAGCTCTTCACAGGCCAGGTTAATCAGCTGGGCTTTGTGTGGAAGTCATTCCACATCTCCAGGGAATCTTGTCACTTTTCACTGTGCCTGTTGTAATGTGAAATAAGGAAGTGAAAATCAGAAGCGCACATTGAGTTTTGGATATGGGGCACAGGGGTGTTTTAAATGGGTATGAGCCTATTAATGCAGTTTCTTGGTCGAGGCTAGAAACTTGGCAGTATCAGCCTGAAACTGGCTAATTCTAAATGAACTAGCCCAAAGACAGGAAGCAATTCAGCATATTAAAACAGCATTTTGCAAGTGCTAATTAACCTAGTTTAAAATTTTTAAGCAGCAGTCTGAGCTAAGTAAAACAAACATGTTTCATGCACATTCTTTTGGCCATCTTTTCTCCTAGTTTTCACTCTCCCAGAAAGCTGTCATAAAAGGCTCCCTCCCTGGAGTCGTGCCCTGTTTTAACTCCACTCGTCTTTCCTCCCCCAGACTGCAACACACAGAAACAACTTCTGCAATTCCTCTTCTCTAGCTCTCATGTGCTTGGCTTCTGCCCAATAATTTCATAGCAAGGAAAACCCGCACTTAACTCTTTTCTGAGCCTTAAACTTCCAGATTTCTTCCTCTTGGAATGCCTTACCCTTTGTCCTAAAGTTGTTTTCAAATCTCACAAATAAGGAATAACATGGGAGACGGAAAACAGAACTGGGGGGGGGGAGAGCGGGGGAAAGTATTTATATAGTCAAAGATACCAAGCAACAATTTTTATGACCCCACAAATCAAAATTACCTGAAAAAAAAATCAAGGTCTATATCACATAGAGACAACATAAATCACTCCTAAGTCGTATGCAAAAATGGGAATTGTGCTCAAAGTAAGCTAATGAGGTCAATACTTCCTAGGTTCAGAATTCAGGATTAGAAAAATAAATTATTCTTATCTGTTGGGAGTGAAGAACTTCTTAACCAAGTATTAGAGGCCATAAAATTGCTTCTCAGATTGCACTCCTAGCATACAACTTGCTTTATATTAAAGGAAGAATAAATTTCACAGTCAAATTTTCCAGTCAATATTTAATGGCGCAAAGTGGGAAGACTACAGTGCAAAGTTCACAAATTTTCATCAGACACATTCCAAAGGTAAGGATTCTACCAGAACAGTAGCTGTAACATGCTAGCAAAAGTAAGTTATTGCTTTATAACTTTGCAACCCTAAAACAGACTTCCGAAAGGCTTCTGAAATGGCCATCTTATTTCCTTAGTAAGGAAATTATTTCATTTTCTCTCTTTTCCTCCACAGTTTGTAAATTCACTCTGCACTGCTCAACATGAAGACACATGCATGCACAGCTGAAACAGAAAAGCTAAGGATGTTTCCGAGCTCTGCTACAGCAACTGACTTTACAAAACCAAAACTCAGCTCTGTTCATATATTGGAATTCTCAGAAAAAATCCTCTAAATTCAGTCTGTAAGTCTGTAAAAACATACATTAGCTATGCATGTTTGGGTCATATGCAGAAAAGAACATGTGATCAATTTACAAAGCTAACCAGGATCTTAGTTAAGTCAGAAACATTCAAATGCTTTCAGACATGGAGGAAATTGACCAATACAACATCATACTAGTTTTGGACTTTTATTATGACATTATCTATATGATTTGGGGCTGAATGAGTCAGATTAAAAACTCCTCAAGTATTCGTAAATATTAATGTTTTGGCTGTAGCAAAAATGCATCAAACTCCTCTCAGTGCCTGTTACCTAGATCCATGTTCCTCTAGGCTGACCAAGACTGTAAGAAATTATTTCTTATACTGTGGAGTGAAATAAGCAGGAACTGCTGCCTTTGGACCACTCTGCAGCACGCAATTTACTAACACACATACCTTGTCTTCACTGGGGACCACGCATGCTTTGGACCTCTGAAAGTCCTCTTGTTTAACAAAGTATGGTTCAGGCCTAGGTAAGAGGTTTAAATCGGCATTAAAGGCCCTGAAGATCCATTACCAGTTTTCTCTTTCTCACTATTGACTGCACATCACTTAAACATGTTTCTCTCCCTTACGTATGCAGCTAGCGAGAAGCAGGTATATTCCATATTGCACTTGCTGTAAGCTATACACACTGAGCACTGAAGAGTACGACCAGAAAACTTACAGGATTTAATTTACAATCTTGCATGTTGTAAGCCCCTCAGGACAGGAAACTCTCATGTTTTATATATCTATAAAACAACATGCATACCTATGACACGGTATAAATAACAGAGGATCAGATTAAAAACATCTGTAGACACTCTGGCTGATCTATTGTCTTGCTGCCTGCTGTGTCTTCATAATTTTTGATGGCAGATGAGCCATTTCACACAACAGGACTGCTAGCAGTGCTGATGGAGCTACATCAACATGTTAACAAGAGACCTGATGAAGAAAGAAATTAAAAAATAATAATAATCTGTCCTTCAGGCATGACCTCCTGATAGGTTTTGGTTTGATTTTTATTTACATTTTGCCAAGAAAAGATAGGAAACATGGATGACTCAAACAAAACAGTTTTGGAAATGTAGGAGGCAGTAAGGACAACATTTCTTTGATTCAGAACTAAGTCTGTTGCGATACAACTTTTCTGTGGCTGCCCAGAACTGTCAACATCTATTCATCTATTGTAAATTGCTTCTGTGAAAGCCAAAATAATGTATGTCCGCAACATGGTGATAGTCACAGAAGATATAAAGAGATTCACACACTGTGGAAGTATTGAGTGCAGTAATAATGCTAAAAGGGAGGCAGACTGTTATTGATACCAAGCAGGGAAGGGAACAACTACATTTCCAAGAGAGAGGCAAAGAGGAATCCTAAATTTAGAACAAAATTCAGAACTGAAGCCAAGATACTGTCACCACCAGAGCTGCGTGAACATCTCGCCGAAAATCCTTCAACAGTGTTAAACTCAGCTCCCTTAGGTTTAGAAGAGGGAAACAAAATCAATTCCCTTCACGTGAATCTTCTCTGTGTCCTTCAAACCAGTACCTAAAAATTAAAATTGAAGCACTTTTCTCTCTGCCCAGCTATATACCTTTCTAAATTGATTATAAGCCTTTCACTTTGACTCCATAGTCAAAATTTTGGCAGCTGGTCACACGGTAGGTCTGCTGAATCCAATGAGCCTGGTACGTTTTTGCAGTACACCTCAGGCTGCTTTCACAAAAGACAAGCATTAATTAAAAGTCACTCCATCTAATAAGAAACTTCACTTTGTGAGAGGAATTAAAACAGTTTGAAAGATAAAGGAAAATGCCAGAAGTGTGAAACTATAAAAAAACATTTTCTGCAAAATTAGATGATCCAAAGATATCTAGTCAGATCATTTCACATGCGAGTGCTTCCCTCCACCTTTCCACATTATTCTCGCAGACCTATCCATACTTAATCTTGTCCATTTTCCTCTCTCCTTCCAGTATGTAGGTGATCTAGTGATGATATTGCACTTTTGAATACAACTGAAGAAGGTGTTTTCAACTTTTACCACGCTTTTTCAAACAAATACTTTGAAACCTAATGAGAAAAAAATGTTACAAAGCAGAACACTTCTTACTCTCCCGGGGAGAGGTGGGCACATACATGCATATGTATGAAGACATACATATAGAATCCCCATAGCTTCCATATGTAGAGTATCTGAAGCATTTACATTGATACAGGTTTTGTCTTTCATGCCACAAGCCTGGATACCAGAGACTTTCATTCTGCAAACATGACAGAATGCTCAGTTTGATCAGGAGATTAACTTAGTAAACATCTCCCATAAAACCTGAGATGTCTAAAAATGAAATTAGAATGTGATCAAACTGTATTCCTGCCTGCTTTACAGCCAGAGGGTGCCACGCCAGCTCGCTAGCAAGGGCTTAGCAGGTGTAAGACACATCTGTTGCAACTGGCAGCATTTTATATGCTGCTGCATGAGACTGCATGTATACTTAAACCCTTCTTCCTCGACCTCCCCCCTGTGCCTAGGAAGGGACTGACAAGAAAAGAAAGTCAGAATCGTAGACAGTGTATTGCTTACTATAAGAGATTTTTATTAAAACACGTGAACTGCAACAATAAAGCATCTTAATGATTAAGGACAGAATCAGGCTACTACTTGCAGCAGCAAAAAGAACACAGTCTCTGTCATGTTGTTCCTGCTGCCATGGAAGCAATCAGTAACTGAAGAGAGAAAAAGCTAATGAAGGCAATTAAGTAGCTTTGAAAAACATCAAAATCCAAGAAAATCCTAAATTCTAATCCCACAGCACAACACAACCTTTCCAGCTACATACAGTGCTACAGCATTTACTAAAATCAGATTGTGTTTTTTAAATGTAGTTCATACTGGGAGTACTGTATTTGGAAGAATTGCAAGCCATTAACTCTAGGCCTACTACTCTCTATGGATTCATCCTAGATGTGCTGCTGGTTTGCTCATATACCATTTTCTTTCTTGTTCAAACCCTAGAGAAAAAAGCTCGCAATTTAGAATAAAATTCTAAAGGATGCCAGAAACAGTTCACAAGGACAGTTCAGCTGTTCTGTAACAAAGCCTTATTTATAAAACACATAAGTTTCTCTTTGGAAATCAGGAATTTAAACAAATTTTGAATTGTCCCTTTTTTAGAGCTTTGAGATTTATTTCAATGAGAAGTGCAACCATGTGTTCATTCATTCATTTAGACTGCCATTATCAGAACCTTCTTTTTTTTTTTTTTTTTTTTTTTTTTAACCTCTAGAGCTTAGGGTATCTTCCTTAATTGCATTAAGTTAAAACCCTTCACAAATTACTTTGAACACACTAGGAAGAAGAGCAGCAGCTGTGAAGTTCTTGGTCAAATCAGGAACAGTTCCTACTAGACCTGGGTGGTGGTATGGGGAAACAAAATGGAACACCACCACCCCACATACACACACACCCCAGCGAAACCATTTTCTGTCACAAGATAAATAAAACCGCCACACAAAATTGAGTCAGTTTTGCTGGAAGACTACTTAGGGAAGAGAGTGAAAGCATACTGGGGGTATGGGACACTTACAGAAGTGCTCATTCCTGTTACCCTGAAGAAGGGTAACTTTGGTTTTGACTAATATAGTCATGTAAGTGAAGGCTGAAGAAAACCATTAATTGGCCGTCAGTCTTTCCCCACCCTTTAAGAGCAGTTAGAAGTTTTCTGGTTTGCTTCCTATTCCGAAAGGCATCAACTCATTAAAATCCTCTCTTAAATCTCCGTTCCCCCACGGCAGACAGTTCCCCGGGGTCTTCTCCGACGCGCCCCTTCCCCGGGGCTGCAGCTCCTCACAGGCTGCCCCAGGCGGGTCCCCCAGCGGGGCGCAGCCCCTCAGGCCCTGCCGGCCCCAGCCCGGTGCCGGGAGCTGCCTCAGCGCGGTCTGCCCACGGGTCACAGCCCCCTCGGCCACCCCCTGGGGTCCCGGGGCTGCGGGGGGCATCTGCCCCCCGGGGCTGAGGGGCACAGCCTGCCCCGCCGGGGGCTGCACCAGGGGCTGCCGGGGGGATCTGCTCAGGGCCTGGAGCCCCTCGGCCTCCTGCACCCGCCCGGGGGCTGCGGGGCTGCTGCTCTCACAGTCTCACTCCTCTCTCCGGCTGCAACTGCTGTTGCACAGTAACTTTTTCCTCTTCCTAAATACACTACCCCAGAGGTGCTGCCACTGTCACTGCTGGGCTCGGCCTCGGCAAGCGGTGGGGCTGCCTCAGCGCCGGCCGGCATCGGCTCTGCTGGACATGGGGGAAGCTTCTGGCAGCTTCTCAGAGAAGCCACCCCTGTACCCCTCTGCTACCAAAACTTGCCACGCAAACACAATACACTTGACATAAATCCTCTGCTTGCACTACTAATCCAAAAACGCAAGGGAAGAAGTTTAGCTGGTAGAAGGTGTCTGCCTTTTTCTAGAACAACAAAAGGCTGTTGCATAGGCAGAGAAGACAAACCAAAAAGTATCCCAAGGATCAGTTCCATTTCCCTCAGACAAAATACACGATCATTCCCATTCTACATTTGTAGAGTTTAAACATACAAAATGCCACAAAAAATGCATCGAAAACTTTAACACGTACCCGCTATTAGCAATAAATGATGAAAAATGTGTGCATGTGAGGATACATGACATGAAACACACTGAGCCATGCAAACACTGCTCCATGATTTATCCCAATACTGGGAATGGCAGGATGAAGGCTTTTAATCAGGTGGCCTCTAGCAACAGCCCTGTTGCCTGGAAAGTAAACGCACGTGCAAGTGTTTTTTATAAAGCCATGATACGGCCTGTATCATAAAATGAGCCTTCTTTTTGCATCTCTTTATGTCACAAAACACTTTTACATTCATTACAGCTCTACATACGTAAAGTTACAAAGGCTTTGATAGTTTCAGTCCTGCTTGTACTTGTAATTTACTTGGTCCATTTACCAACTGACTTCCAGAACACAGAGAAAGGCAGACACAGAAACTTCAGCAAGAACATAAGGATTTCTGAATAAATAATTTCTACAAAAGGAGCATAATAAGCTCTTTGAGATACAAATCAGTATTTTCACGTGGTATGTAGCATGAAGCTATCAACAATACATCTTAAGAGGGGAAAATAAGTAAATATAAGCAGTTAATTCAACCTCTGTTTTACTCTCTATACTTTCAGCAAGGGAAGAGGTAAACCTTGGATACAAAATGGAAACTTTTGAGGGAGGCATAGCAGTGCTACAAAATAATCATAGAAAAAGCAAGAGAAAAAGCTTGATGCCCCCCAGTTCCTTCACATTTCACAGCTAAGGAGACTGTAACCACTCAATTCACTCAACTACAATTTGGCCATAGAGCAGAGGCTGGTAGTATGGAGCGATAATTGCTGGGATGTTTTAATGACAAGCTGCCACATAAAACATAGGACAACACAAACTAAAGCATCACATAAACTAACAAGGAAGTACTGAAGATGAGTAGCCAGCCCACTAGGGTGAAAAATAATTGGCAAGATGAAAAGATACTCACATGTACTGTGAGCATATGGGAAGGAGAGGTGAGTACAACTGTTGGGGTTTATGGCTTCCTATTGAAAAGACAACATCCTGATACACAGTACTGAATTATTGTCTATGATGTGTCACTTGTTTAATGCTGTCTAGTCCAAATTTTGCACCTTCTAGATCCCAAAACAGTTCTAAGCCATCACCTTTAAAGGTAAGGAAGATGTCCCAACTTATGCAAATTCTTTTCCACTGACATTTGGCTCAGAGATTCTCAGGATTTCTAAGCATACTTGTTTTTCTTGAATACAGTACCACAAAAAATGCAGAGGCATTTTGAAGAATTTTCTTCTGTTCATGTTCACACAACTATAACCTCTAAACAAGCCCCTATTCAGCAGTTGAGGCACCCTAAACGTGTTCAGCACATTATCAGACCAGTTACACACAGTCAGTGACTACTAGATGAGCCCAGGGCAGGCCTTCCACTGACCAGGCTATTTTTACCTAATTTCAAAATAAATAAATAAATAAATAATACTAGGTTTTATAGTAGTATCCCAAGCCCCTCTGTGACAAACTAACAAACCACTATCCCCCAATGACAATTACCAATCACAGTTTTATAAGGACAGCAAGAAACTGCAAAACTTCAATTACAAAACTTTTTTCCAACGGAAAAAGCTTTTGCAATTGCAAGTTTTGTAGCTTCTGAGGATAATTTTGGAAATTATGCATAATAAAACAGCAAAACACAAATGTGGACATACTTGCATAAATAAAGGATGTACATACAAAAACAACTAGACATAGTAGAAAGGATGGGAAGTACAAGATTAAACTTAATGGGGAAGTGACCAACTGGGACAGTCTGGTATTATGCTTTGCTTTAGTACTTATAGTGGGGGTCAAGAGAAACATAACCCAGAGATGAGGGACTCAGAATGATGGCTAAAAATGAGTACTAGTCAATTCAGCATGAGAGTGTAGAGAAACACTGACAAAGGAGCAGACCACCTTCAGATATGTGAACAATATAGTAAGCCAAATTACACCTCGGAACCACCATACCTTCAGCTGTAGTAATGAAGGTTACTCATACCATGTCTACAGTCACAATTTATGAAGAAAACGCTGTGCAGTCTCTTCTACTGAAGAAAGCATCTGTACCTTACATGACAAATCAGGATTACATGCTGCACCATCACTTGATTTCTTTGCATAAATGCTTAGGAATCTCAGCTAGATTCACCAACATATACAAAATAATTTGTATAACAATAAAGCTGTCCGTTTAACAATAGGGTGCAGATTCAACAATAAACTCAACATAATATTTAACAGAAAACTGATTTATCAACCACTACCAAAGCTACTCAGAACAAAATTTTAATGTAGGTCAAGATCTGCTATTTCTTACTTATTTTTTGAAGTACAAGGGCAAAGAATGGTAATTTTGCATGGCTCCTTTACCAGACAGCTAGCGGTTGCCTAGAGGAACTCTAACATCCCCTATTCATTTTGTCAGAAAGCACCGCTTCTGGATGCTAATTGTTCTGGATATAGTCACTGAAAAGGGTGACAATGAGTAGTTTGGAAGACCTAAAAATGTCACGTTTCTTTCACACTCTGTCAAGAGCTGAAATGGTGGACTCAAGAACCACTCTCCACTAGGTCGGGAAGATCATCAATTCCTATTATTAAGGCAGCACTTCTTCCTAAAACAAAGGCAGATGAGCTTTGCTATTGAGTTTTGGTGTGGATACGAACCTTTACACAAAGTTTCACCTGGAAGGAAACAGCTTAGGAGCAACATTAAGAAGAAAACCATGCCTGAATTACCGGCCCATTCTGGTCAAAAACAAGTGGATTCTTAAAACAAGTTATTTATTGAAAGAGTCTTAAGCTCCAAATTGTGAAACTGTCTCTGTTTACGTGCTGTGTTGAAGAAAGTCAGACTTGGCACATGTTTCTCATTAACTGTACTAAAGCAGCTCAGTTTCCCTAGAAATCCCCAGTTTCTCCTCTGCAATAGGGTAATCTAGAAGGCCCCTAATTTGGACTGTTCAGTCTGAAAGGGTAGCACATACATAAGTAGTGCTGAGTGAATGCTGCTGAAATGTCTATGATTATGTGGCATGCTAAAGCAAATTGGCTTTCCTGGCATATACAACATCATTAAAATCTTCAGAATAATGTCTAAAAGCAAGGAAATCTCATAGATATTTGTATAATGCATTTCATACATGAAGCAATCACACAGCCATCTTAAACATCAGTCAGTGACACCATGTGTTCCAGGAACCCAGTCACTTAACTTGTCTCAAACTGGTCATAGAAAAAGTTAGCCCCTCTGCAACCCAGTAAGCTGTCTATGCCCAAAGTATAGGCCAACATTTGCACATCTGCAAAATAACCCTACAACCTGGACATAAACATTTTTAAAATTTGTTATTACTTCTGAACAGGAAGAAGTAGAATGAGCCAAATACATTACATAGTTTATCTAGTATTCATTGTAACAAAAGTCATATTTAGAAAAGTAGTGCTCTGATTTTCTCATTTTCAGGCAGATTAAATCACTTTTGAGCTGTTTGCTTGTTTGTCGAGAACAGCTTTCAAGATGAGGTAATTAAAGGAAACCTATCAATTTAGTATATATTTTAAAGTTAATAATGTTGACATACTGTTCAAATAAAGCTCCAATTTACTACAATCTGTTTTTAGACAAGCCCTCCATTTTAACCTCCAAATGGAAGGAAAACTAAGTGACTTTCCTCATCTCACTTAATAGAGAACATATGTTCAAAGATAATACTGTAGGCTTGTTCTGAGAAGCTGTTCTTCCTCTGACAGAGATGCAGTGAACTTGCATAGTAACACTGATACATAATGAAAGTACACATTGCCATAAACCTCATGCGCTGCAGAGGTCACTTCAGAAAAAAAGAAAAAAAAAAAAAAGAAAAAAAAAAAAAAAAAAAAAAGAGACCATTGGTCAGAGAAGCACATACACATGCATGAGCAAAAGCACCCTGGTCACAGGTGAAAAAAGAACCTGGCGTACCTCCTGTTAGCTGGAAGATCAGAACTAAGAGCCACCGCAATCCTAATTTTTTGGGTGGTGGCAGTGAAGGGACAGAAAGAGGATGGAAAGAAAAAAGGGATCTCTACCACCACAAAGCACAAGAAGCAGCCCTGAAAGACAGTTGTTTTAGATCTTCACATTAAAAACTCTCTGGAATAATTTCAGATGGAAATGCTACAGTAACTTTCATTTATTTTATAAATAATTTATTTTTGTAACCTGCACAAAGGATGCAATTGTTACTTGCTTCTCCAAGTCTCAACTTTTTAATCTACAGAAGAAGGTTAATTCACCTGCCAAGGCCACTATACTTGATGCTGGAAAAGCCCTTAATAAAACTCACATTCCTTGAATCCCAATCAATTTGCTAGGCCATTCCTACAAACAAGCCAACCTTTTACTCATATCTAGAAACAAATCAAAGCCACTTCATTCTATTGTGCCACGCCATCACACCACGAAGATGGGGGCCAAGTACGACCACTTACACCCAGTAATAAAAGAAAAACAAGGATCCGTCACCAGACATTAACGCTTAGTTGCAGATATATCCGATCCTACAAAGTCATGCCACATCAAAACTTTCAACATCATACCAACCAAATCAAACAATTACAAAAATCACCGAACAGTTCTTCAGTATGCTTTGGCACACCTCACGTTATAGCCACTTGCCTAAAACCAAGAAAGTATAAGTTGTCTTAGCAGCAAGAAGCGACAAAATGGCACGGTTAGCAAGCAGCCATGTGAGAAAACCTGAAAGCTACATCCTCTGTTCACTCTGTGCAAATCAATCATTCAGCTCACAAGAACACTTTGGAAGTTATATTTTAGATCAGAGGAATCCTGCCCTAAAGGATACAGCTAAGGTAGCCTAGACCTGCCCCTCAAAGTTCAGGATTGGTCCTTGCATCTTCAACTGACTGCCAGCACCAACTGCAGATATCCCAGATCCTGAACACGTGGAACAGGTAAGGGTAAGCAGATCATGTCAGAGTCACAGGCTGAACAACATAATATTCACCCAGCCACACACAACAAGGAAACCCATACACACACACCCATCACAAAAGTCTATACACAGAGATTGTGCAAATAGCTTTTAATGGTAAACAGTGACACTATCCTTAAATGTTGAGATTCTCAGGCATAAATCCACTTCAACATATAGCTGGGGCCTTGCTTTTACCTTAAGAACAAAATAAAATACTAGCAGAAGCAGTGAGAAGCCATTCTTTGCTAAGTGCTTGATATCATTCTACTTACCAGGGGATGAGGCATTAGTACTGTAGTGGGCACCGTAGTTCTTTCTCTGCTTGACCAATTCATCAAATTCTGTGATGGAGTTCTGGTAGAGAAGCACTTACTTTTAAAATTTGTTTATTTTTAAAATACCATCATCCATTTCCTTGAACATCATGAACAAGATCCTGAGTTGGAGGGGAGGGGGCAGTTCGTTGTTTCTTTTTGGTTTGGTTTTTTTTTTTTTTTTTTTTTCAAATGGAGAGAGTATCCCAGGCAGTGTTGCTTATGTTGCTGACAGAAGCCCCACCTTAACATGCAGGCAGCACTGCGGCTAGCTTTAGGAGTGATTATGGGTCAGATTTCAAAAGTAAAGGTGGAAATTCAACCTGCAGTGCCTAAGCCTACACTTATATGCCAAAATACAGACATAAATGTCTAAAGAAATGGTTTAGTTTACAAGACACCCAGAGTCTTTGCTAGCCAAGGAACTTCCTAACACGTGCACCCTCAGGTAGACACTTTAAGTGGTTTGATTATCAGAAGTGCTTGTGCAAACCACTTCCATTTAATGCAGTGGTAGCTGATGCAGATCACCACCTAATCAGCCTGAATAGTTACCAGGGGTCTGTTTTTAAATCATGGGGCATTCACTGGAAGAAATGATTTTCTGCACAGCCTACCAGTGTGAAAAAAAAACAAACCAGAAAAAGAAAGTGATTTAACTCGACCATGAGAAGTGTTTCTGGTTTTAATTACATTTGAGATAAAAAATAAATAGCACTACAGAGCAAAACACAGCACTTGAGCTTTCCTTGCAAGAAAGAATTAAGTTAACAAAACAGTATCAGGAGAAAAAGCTGTTTCCTCAATAGTTCAGTAATTTAGACTGTCATACAGGCTCAAAACCTTTCTATGCCCAAGATCTGAAGCCCAAGGCCCTGTACTTCTGTTGCTGCTGTTGCCATGCATGTCCTAAATACTTGTCAAGACACAAAGAACAAACAATAGGTTCACCACTAGGGAACCCTCAGCATGGACACCACAAGAAAGGGGATACTTTAGATGCATTTAACTTGTCTTTGAAACACAGGCCTGAGCCAGAGCCCAGCAGTTCTACAGTATTTATACAAAATCTCTTGCTCCAGTATAGACTTGGTGCTCACTGCAGATCATGTCAAAAGGAGAAAACTTGACCTTATGCCAACCCCTTGCACAGGGATAACCAAAGCTGCAGTCTATATGAATTGTGCCTACTCAGACCAATTCCTCAGCCACATAAATTTTGATGCTTCGAGTGACAGCATATGACAGACAAGCAATCCTGAGCTCCCTCCGACTAAAACAGAGGTTTAGAAATGAAGCAGGTGAAACACTTCATTCCTAGGTAAACATGTTTTACAGCTTCCTGAAAAGTTACAACCTAAAATGTAGAAACTGGACCACAGAAATGAAAGTGTAATGAATAACAGTCTGCAAAAAAGAACTCATCTGCATATTCCTAAAGCCACTTGCAGTTTTTAAAAAAGCCTTGCAATACCCTTATGTCATCTTATATTTTTTTCATGTGCAAGTGTATTACAAAATAATTTTAAATGTAAGGTGGTTTAGTCTCCCTTATTGTTTGGAAATCCTCACAGATCAGTGTACAATGAGTTGCCTTGGCTCAAAAACAAAGCTTGGAATATCAGGTAAGGAGGAAATGAACTGTAGCATCAGAACACATGCAGAAATTTCTCCAATCAGGATGACTTACTAAAGAATGAATCTGTAAGCCCCAGCTGGTTTGTCACAGACGCTTCTTCAAAAATACAAAATTATGTACCATTAAGCCACAACAAAAGAGTTCAACAAACATGAAACCTTGATAAATGTGGAAGTCAGAATAATTTTTAAATTTTGCATAAATGACACAAAAAAATTTGCAAGTCGGCTTGAAATAAAATTGTCATAAAGCACCTTAGGTTTTTATAACTCAAATGACAATTTTAAAGTTATTTTCTCATCTGTTTGGGAGAGATTCTTGTTTTAGCAGAACTGTTCACAGTCTGTCCCTATAAAACAGATCAGTCTGACATGAGTAGATTTACTCAGCTCAAGGCAAACAAAGTTAGGAGCAAAAGAGAAACTTAGCCAGCTTCAGCTGCCACTGTATGCAAGTTGAAAAGCCATTTATTCTATCGCTCTGTCTTAAAATATTACTCTGAAGTAATATTTTAAGGTTTGTAGAGAATGAAATCCTGGGCACTCAGCAATTTAGCTGTAGATGTTTTTTGTATGAATCCCTGTCTATATTCTACCCGCGACAAAGCGAGCAACAGAA
Organism: Falco punctatus; assembly: GCF_963210335.1. Lineage (NCBI taxonomy): Eukaryota > Metazoa > Chordata > Aves > Falconiformes > Falconidae > Falco > Falco punctatus. The sequence goes on along the minus strand of NC_137580.1, from coordinate 7,567,903 downwards.
AACACAAAGTGAGCTGTAAGCAAACAATCTGTCTGCAGAAGTCACGTGCAGACAAACTCCATCTCCATTACCAGGAGGACTAAAAAGATCTTTTTGAGTCCTTTGTATTCACAGAGAGGTTCCAGGTCACTCTTGATGCCAGAGTCAAATTTTCTCAGAAGCCAGGGGCTTCCATTTCAGAGCCTGCTCTCCTTAGCAGCTGGCCATGTAGGAAGTCCAGTAGTTTCAGACCATTGTTCAAAATACTGTTTTTACCAAATGGTACAATGTAACTTCAGAAACTGGAAGAGTACGTAGAGAACCAAGAGGGCCAATGTTTCACAAAGCATTATTTCCATTGTTTCTAGATACCTGACTGTATCATAATTACTATCTGAATTTTAAATAAATAAGATGCTAAGAATGTTTATTATTGTTTATAATAGTAAAAATTGTGAAATAAAAAAAAAACCTTTGAAGATCTGGTCCCCAGTGCTTACAGACACATGTTCAAGCTTGCCATATTTTACATCTGGTAGTTAAAATGGAAATTAAGATACTCCAGAAGAGAAATGAAGTAAACATACAGCTGGTATTCAGATCTATTACTTTTTTTAAAGTGCCAGTATAATGAGAAGCAGCACATTTTCTAAATGCTGTTTACATCTTAGTATCATCACCTTTTAGCTGACCATTAGGAAATACTCAAACACAGTAAAGTTTGCAATACTCTCTTGAAAGCTGATTAATGGTCATTATTAGGAATTATCCATATTATTCATTCCAACACTTGCCAAAAAACTTTACGTTTCCATTTTAAAAACTAAAACCATCAGGAATAAATTATAAGCTTTAGCTCAAGTGACCTGATCTTTCATTACTGCATGATACCAAAATGGGCCCGATTCTCCCCATCTGCACATTCTCCTTTCTGCATTGTCTATTAAAGCAAAGCTGCTGGATCAGCCAGCTGCAGGCTCCTCTGACTTAGAGACCTAGCAAAAACTCACTTCCTTTTGGAATGAGTCCCTCTTGCCTTCCTCATTTTAACAGTCCCAATGTAACCGCAAGGTTATTCTCCACCCTCAGATCAAGATTTGGCCCACTGACATTTTGAGTCATGCTAAGTAGTCCATTTATCTTTAACAAGATTACCCCTTGATTACCTTTTTGGAAGGCAATTGATCAATCAATGCTAATGAATTCATATAGACAAAGGATGTAGTATCCAAATGTATGTATTCGGAATTGAATTTCACATTTACCTTCAAGTTCTTAAATATTTTTAGTAAGGAGCCTGTAGAAGTGCATAGCTTATTAGCTGCCAATAGCTTCATTAGAAAATATTAAGCACTTTTATGGTTTCTTCATACCAGTGCCTCAAGTAAAACTGATTTGAAATATGGACAGCAGAATTAGGAAAGACTGATTTCCTACAGCTTTAGCACTCACAACTGGATTCTCCCATGCCTACAAAATCACTATCTGACAGAAGTAATCAGGGCATTCATACCACTGCTGCCACCTACAGATTATCTGTCTGATAACTGATGAGGGTTGAACTGACATTACCACACTTCCCTAATGAGAGCACTGATAGATAGCTGGGTAGGAGAGATGGATTGTGTTTTCATGAAGCTCATAAAAATCGAGTGGAGTAGCTTAAAGATTGATCTGCATTGTCAGCTTTGGTTGAAATTAATATCTTCAAAAGTTGTTTGGGGAGGGACAAACACCAAGTGACTGCGCACTTAGTCTCATTCCCTAAAGAAACAAGACTTGCAATGTTTAGTTTATTATCACATACACACCTTTCAAATTGGTTTAATCTATTAGATGATTATAACATCCCACTGCAACATTTTTCAAAATGTTTAGGAGAAACTTAAAACTTTGTCAAATGAATCTGTCCTAGTAACTCAAGAAATCTTACCAGGCCCTATTTAGCAAAACCAGCCTACTGTTGAATTCCATACTCTAAGGGATTTAATTCCCCTCAATGAGATTACTCAAGACACTGCAGACTGACTAGCCTGCAAATACTTGCAGTTTTGCCCTCAGCTGACAGTAACCTCATAGATTACCACTTGGTTATTATCCTAGGGCAAATCTTACACCAGGCAGGCAAACTGGCTTTTTCAGATGCCTCAACTTCAAACACCATTAAAAAAATCCAAAAAATACTAAATAATAAAGAAAACCACAAGTTGTGTAGAAGTGTTACTAGTATGAAAGCAGTGTATGCCTAATTGAGCTATGTAAATTGACTTAAATAGACTCTTACTATAACTGGGTGCTGCTGCAGAAAGAATGGTACAAGGTAGACAGAGGTGACACATGACTTAAAAGATCTTTCGCAGGTGCTGAACATAGTTATTCTTAAAGGTAGTAAAATACCCTTTTCTGAAGTTTCTGGTCTCAGTCTCCTCTCTTTAGAATTTGGATGCATCAGTAAGCATTTCTTTCTATCCTAAACCCAGATTCCTCTGGCATGTTGTACTCGGAACCAATACATTCCTGTATCAGTAGTAGCATTCCATTTCTAAAGACCATCCACACCCACTTAGTGCAATTTTCAATTAATAAACACAAAAATCAAGTACCGAGTCTGAAAAACATCTTTTTTTCATTCCATTTAGGACTCTTAGTTGTACTAGTCCCTTACCTCTTTCTTCTTGTTTTCCTCCTTTTAAACACATTCACGGTATTACTCGGAGCCACAGAAGGCTGCCTTCTCGGCAAGCAGCAAGGCAGCTTTCAGTTCTGCAGAAGGCTGTAAAGCTTGCTGGCAGCAGTGTCCAGTGTCCCCAGGCATCACCTGGAGCCAGACCATCCCCTACCCTGAAGCACAAGGCAGGTTAAGTCCCAGAAAGCCTTTTCACTGAGTTTCCCTTCCATTTTGAAGTGTGTGACCAGACCCATTTTAGCACATTTCTGAGGGCTGCTTGGGAAGTCTGACGTTTACTATGCTCCTGGTGCACTGAGATTTCAATTAGTTTTATTTCCCAGCAGCTAATCTTCTGGCTAACCAGCTTCAGAATCTCAGATAAACTTCACCCAGCCCTGTCCTGAGGAACCTACTTCATGTCTTTGCCATAAAAGTCAGCTTCAGCAGACTACGATTCAAATTTTGTCCTGCTACTGATTGTACTGTAGCCATTTGTGAGTGATATATTTAATGAGGTCAGCATAACTCAGCATAATGTACTCCTAAATATATTTAATATTGATTTCCTCCACTTCACTAGCAAAGTAATGCTGGACAGTGCCAAAATATTAACTCATTTTCCAGGCTTTTTTTTTTTTTTTCTTCCTAAGGTTGATTCCAACAGAAAGATTAAGAAAATTTAATCTATCATCTCAAAAACTGTATTCTACATCCAGGTGTTCTACTGTTTCTGCCTCCTGGTATCCTCTGTCACTTTCTTCACACTAGAAAACCTGGCTCTGAGCTCCCTACAGCTATTTGCTTCACCATTAAACTCTCTATTCAGCATTTGCCTTTCCTTTCAGGTGTTGCCAGTGAAGAATCTACTTCTCCTTGGTGGCAAGCCAAATCAGTCCTTATCCAACTGACTATAAGGACATTTTAAGCTCAGAACTGCTTTCCTCAAATACTTACAGAGTGTTTTTCCCAGGAAACCTTATCATTAATTTCATAGTTTCTGGCTAAAACATGTCAGCTAGCATCTGTTCATAAGCCTGCACAAAACATACTCCCTATTTTATACAGATGGTATTATATTCTTTTTATCAGCCTTTGTACAAGATTACACATTTTCATCAAGTTTCAACAAAATGCTGGAGTAGGTAAACTGACCAATGTATTTCAGCATCTCCCAGACACAACAGCAGCTAACTGAGAAGAACCTTCCCTACAAAACACCCTGATCCACACGTGTCCCTTACAAGCCAGCTTAAGGTTTGCCAAGTTTTCCATAAGGCTACATTAAACAGTGCCCCCACCCCCGAAAAAAAACCCACCAAAACCCACATTAAACCCCAAACAACAAACCAACCCACAAGCATATCTTATTTCTTTCATCCCACAGGGGAACCCCAAAATGGAAAGGGATCACTTGGAAACAGCAATACTAACATGCAGAGTTTTCTTTAAGTATTATCACAAACATTACTTATTTGTGAGTACTGGAGATAACATTCCAAGAATTCTGGAAACCCAGATGATACAAACTAACAGTAATTTCAATTTTGATGCATGTAATGCTTTCTGTACCACTTGGTGTGTTAACATAAAACATAGATTAGAAATACACAGTCAGTACAACCAAATCAGCTTTCTGAAAAATTCCCTTTTACTTTCTCAAGTATACATCACTAATTACATGTTGAATTATGCATCTAGAATATAAACCATGAGTTTTCTCCCCTTGCTTACCAATTCCAATGTATTTAATTGGTTGCATTGGTAGAGGTTTGTCTGCATAGGATCTATTCTTAATGAGAATGGAATAAGCTTCCAAAGCTCCGCAATAGATTGTTCTGAAAGCACACTGCTTTTCCCCAAATGTCTACCATTAACCTCTTCCCAGCCTCTTCTAACTGCCCTCTCCTTCCATCCTGTAGCTTACTCTTAAATATTTCTAAAATGATGTCCTAGTAAAAAAGCACAGTCTAATACTTCACAGGTGCACTTCGCTCTCTAGGGTAAATGTATCACCCTGTCATCATCATGGTCAACACATTCCTCACAATCACATTATCAGCTGCTTGTGTTTATTTCTGTCCTTATGGGGTGGCTGGGAATGCACAGAACTGCCGTGTGAAAGATTTCCAGGTGCAAGGTTATAGCTTTGCATCTGTTTTGCTTCTCATGAGAGGTTTTTTTCTCCAATCGTTATAGGATTTCCATGTGCTCCTATTATGTTATCACTAGCATATGAGATATACACAGCCTTTTAAAAGTGGACTAAATACTATGCAGAGCAAGCAACACTGGATTACAAGATTAAGGTGATTTTACCAGGGTTTCATTAATATAAACACTTTAAATAAGTTAGTCCAGTTGTATACTTCACTATGATTATGCTAGCCAACACACTCAGCTACCCTTCACTGTCTTTCAGCTTTCAGTTACTCATCTCCAAACCTCCTTCTACCTAAAACCCAAAAGCTATCTTTCTTACAGAACATCAGTGTAAAAGGCAATCATCACTTAGGCAACTCTACATGTGAATTGCCAAATAATTTCTAACACCACTGCCAATTCTAAGTTTGATTTAAGAAAAAAACAAACAAACAACAACAAAAAAAAAACCCAACTCATCCCTCCAGAATATTAGTAGCAGTTATGTCCACATCTGGACTTTGCACCTTTATACAAGATGGGAAACAAAAGATCTATTCATTACTGAACTTAAAGGCAGCACATCTGCATTCAAATGTGTATTGCCTCACAAATGTCTGGAAAACTGGAAACACGCTAGAAACACTTTAATGCTCTCATGGAAGACATGACCTTGCAAGCAGTGATTCTTATTTTCCATAGCTACTAACTGGGTACATTAGGGTATTTGCTTTGGCTACCAAATTGGTAAGGATTGTCACATGAGTTTTTCTGACTATATATAAACTTCATTATCTCAGGACACCCCACACCCAGAAGACATCCTTTGGTCCACCCTGTCCATACAAATGCACAGCTCTTCTACATTTTACTCCAAGGTGTATGTTCCCTGGAAGCTGATGAGAGTCTGAATCACCCCAAAGCATGTTACTAGCAGTAGATCAATAATATTCTAGATTATAACTGAATAAGGGAGAATGACACTGCAAGTACAAATGCAATCCTAGTTTAAATTTGTTCATATAGTAGGGGCAGTTGTCACTGAAAGTTAAGACTAAAACGTTGGCTTTTTAGAAGAGGAGAAAATGATTCTAAATTAGCAATATAACTCTTATTTTCAGGCCCTGTGTATTTCACTTGTTACAAATGAAAGTGGGATTTTTCCTATCTGAATCTACTTTTAAAGGGTTCCTTCCCATCAATTTCATTAGTATCTCAACAGTACTAGCTGCAGGCTTCCATGGCTAAATAGAGAAATGGAAATTTCATGAGAAATTACTAGGCTTTGTGACTGAGCTTTTATAAAACATCACAGTCAGTCCCTTTACTTGTCCCACCTATAACATAGTTTAATATCATTTTCTTCACTTTTCACCACGTTAGATAGGTGAGTATGGTACATTGCCCTTTTTGAACATCTCCAAGTATTTTCATTTTCCAGAATTCATTCAGATACTGAAGTTGAAAAGTGAACACTCTGAAATTATTTCATAAGCAGACCAGAATTTCTACCACGTATTAGAAAAAACAATCAAATTCTTTTTAAAAGTTACTGTATAGTTAAACTCTCTCCAGGGAATACAGTAAACATGCCTAAGATTTACTTGTAGGTAGCAATCCTTGCATCTCTTGTCACTCAACTAAACAGCACATGCATTTTTAGTAGCTGTTACGTTACAAAACAAGGCTCAATTTGAATTAGATCATGCCAAAATTGGAGTCCAGAAGATTTATACTCTGCCAAATTGCATACAATACTCCTGTTACAGCTAACATACAAGCCAAGTTCCAATGAATACGTTCTTGTAAAATGTTTTTAAATTCCATAACTTCAGCCCTGCTTTGGACTTCAGACTCTGCTAGCGCTCCCTGGCAAATAGCTGTTAAAGTATCAATTGTGCTGCTTTTAGAGCAAACTATAGGGTTGTGTTTTCACTACAGTTTAGAGGAAAACTTGTAAGAAGTCACAGCAGAGGAACAGAAAAGATATGCCCAGAGAGGTCTATTTTCTTCCAGGGCTGATACAGCTTGATCAACACTCAGTATCACTGAAGAAGGTATTTTTACAGTAGGATAAAATAGCCAGCAAACCTCAAAAATCATTTAAATGCAACTATTAAAGTTTTAAACTTTGAATTTTAACTACAAAGGAATTTTGAACAGTCCTAACATTTGAATTATTTGAAACAAAAAAGGGACTACATTCTTGAAGGAAATACTGTTAATAATAAAACATATTAATTTAGTTGCAAATTAAGAAAAAACATAAAACATAAAAGTACTGTAAACTTAGTAATAATATCTTCTATATTCTATTCTATAAAAACAATATTACAAAAAAGTAGCTGAACATTTACATGCAAAATTGAAATTAACAAGGGATTTTTGAATAGCTTTACAAAGCATGTATAAGTAATACTAAAATCCACTTTTTATCTTCTGTGAATACCAGCCATTAGAGAACAACTTCTTGTAACATACTTACAAACTAAACCTCTTGGAAAACAATTTTGATCATTTTGCCTACATTTCACCATCAGAGTAACGATGCTGAGATCTAACAAGAAGCACAGTAACAGCTAGGTGATACTAGTTTAGTTCTTTTTAAAGAGGTCAGTCACGTAACACATCACTCTCACAGCGAGAATTTTCCTTTCACACACAATATAATTTACTGCCTTCTGAAGAAAACTGAGACATCACATTGCACAGTTTTGTATCAAACTAACCTACATTAGTCATTCAGGGAAGACTCCTGTTTCTACAATCCGTCCTTTGGAGATCCCATTGAGTAGATCAGGAATTCTGAAAAAGCAACCGAAGACTAAGCCTATCTTCTAGAAAACATTAAACAAAGCTACCCAATACACTAATCATGCAGAGAGAAAAGGAAGGAGAGGTAGCCAAGCTGCCTCTGAAGCCAGCCAGTAACACACGGACACAGCAGCAGCTGGGCCATTAGGATTTAGATCTTTCTCACCTGTGTTGAGCTCGGAGCACTCTGAGAAAGGCTGTAGGTTTAAGGAAAAGTCTATGATGGGTTAGAAATAGCTTCTAGATAAGGTATCATAAAATAAGTTTGTTCTGTTTGGCTGAGATCAGGTTGTGGTTTAGGGAACAGGCTCCTTGGATTAGTTAGATTGGAAGGGGACAAGTTCTCTGAAGTGTGTGATAGGGCTCCCTGACAGATGGTTTGAGCTGGGTTATGAGCTTGCTCTAGGAGTATAAGGTTTTGGGACCCTGGTCTCTGTGGGCCCAAAGCTTAGTGGGAGTTCTGCTGGGTTACAGGAAAAGACATGACGTGGTAAGGGGCATTTCAAAGTGGGATATGCCATCAGTTCTCAGGAGCTGAAGGCCTGTGTGCTAGATTTAGAAGTGACAACTAGAAAGGTGTTTCTGCTGGGGAGCAGACCATACCTATGGTAGGTTGGACAGACTCTTTTGGAGGTAAAGGACTAGGTGACGGCAGAAATATTTCATATGGCAAATCAAAACATCCATTGTAACTTTGTTCCAGTCCTCATAGGGAGCATGATCTGGAGGTACTCCAGCTCTTTCTGAGCTGAAATAAGAGGGCTGAAGACACAACCCAGTGCTGTGCTTCTGTACCTGTACTTGCACTATTACCTTTTTATGGAAGCTCTTCTGTTGTCAGGGTGTCCTATTACATTTTCTGTTGCCCCAGATAATGGAAAACTGGTCATATTCTTGGTGATTAATAATCACGTACAACAAATTCAGTCCCAGTCACAGTGGACTACTCCCTACTATATGGGGAAGCAAGTTCCTGAATTAGATACTTCAAGTTAGCTGCTGAAAACACCCTGGTTTTTCCCCCTCCCTTTTCTCTCCCTTCCCCACTCCAGGTACCGGTTTCACTATAGCACCATAAAACTGCCCATCATCAAGTAAGGAGGTTTCAACCACCACAGGGGGGATTTGAATGCCTGTTCCTGTAAAAATCCATAAAAATCTATATGGCTGTAGTATTGTCATTGCCTGCATACCCGGAGCTGTTTGTAGTTTAACTTACAAAAAACCTTTGTTTCATGAACTATTACTACAAAATCATCGCAAGGTAGCACTGCTATTGCTTTCATTTTGGAAATATTTTGCAGTGCAGACGAATCAGCAATAGAAACCAAAGCCAGTAAGTTCGTTCAACATGACGTTGAAACAAAGAAAGGTAAGTTTACTAACACACCTAGCTGATTCTGAGAGGGCTTGCAGCTCCTTTCTCATCCCAGTGAGCTTAACAGAACTTGTTGAATAAACTATATATGAAGGGTAGTTGATAAAAAATAATATTTAAATTTATTTCCATCCAGTTTGACTGTAATAATTGCTATAAGGTTTACCTACTATGGACAAAGTTAACTATTTGCTCAGTTACATGAACAAACTTAACTATTTGCTCAGTTACACGCTTTAAAATTTATTTGCAACAGATATCACTATATCTATGTGCTAGCAAAATCATATACACCATATACACGAGGGACAGAAGTGGGTTAGAGACTGGAACACTCTTAAATAACTAAGAATGGTCATTCTAGCTCCCTAGTGAGGTACTTGAGTAAGGCAATGGGAAAGCTCTTGTAGCTGCTGATAGTGAGGTAACTACAATGTAACTAACAAAAACAGTCTTCAGGATTGTCAGTTTGTCATCTGTAAACATTTTTTTCATGGAACTTCTTATAATCTTGGAATAAATAAAAACAAGATTTCATTTCTATGGATCAGGTCACGTATGATCATTGCTAAGGTTCTTGCCTATCAAGTGAAAATCAGAAAATGTTTGTAACTCTGCAAATATCAGTTGATGTTATCAGAATTATTTCTGTTATGCTTGTCATTGTTTGTAAATAGTGTTTCTATCAATAATTTAAATTCATCATAAATTGGCATAAATTCATAATCACATGTGTATGTAGCCTGATATGTTTCTGTGGCTAATAGATAATTTACACATGCTTGTAAAACTATATTATCTTAGCCTAGGTAGGAAAGATGTAAAAAATAGAAGGATTCCTAGGACAAGGAAAAAAGGAAAACCAAAGCTTATCCATGTTTTACTGAAAAGAAATAACTAAAGATTTTGTGGGGTACTACAACACAGAGAAGAAGCAGTAATGATTCAGCCCTGTGAATATACAATATCCCTTATTTGGCACAAAACAGCAACAACCAACCTCTGATGCTATGGCCTAGTAGTTAAAGCTAAGAAAAAATCACAGCGCTTCTTCATCCATGACACAGTGCAAAGGGCAAAATAACAGTATATTTTCTAGCCACTTTTCTCAGCATAGAGGAAAATGAGTGTTTCAAGAAAAAATAAAAGAAAAACTATTTACTGAGGAAATAAGCATTCTTTCATCTTTTGACTAAATCTTATAGTTGTAAAAAAATAAAACATTACTCCTATAAGAGTTTACCTGGTTTTGGTACCTGTTAAATATTTGAGTTATAATAATCTATTTGTGATTTTAAACTCATTCCCATTATGTGGGATATAAAGAAATAAAATTCCTCATGGCTTTAAATTGAAAATTCATATACTCATACAAAGCACATACTGCTTTGTATTTCATTGAGTATTATTTAGTGTCAGGTTTACACATGCAAATCCAAAGTGTTGAACTGCAATGAAAAACTGTGAGAGCTTAGATTTTTACTACTAATCCATGGGAAAAGACAGTAAAAATTTGATATATAAACAACAGCAACAGGGTGGACAGATGATGGATAGAAGGGTTTTCAGATGGATATACAGAAAACAATATTTTGTTTTTCTGTTGAAGATTGTCAGTGGTTCAGCACTGTACAAAACAAAATGAATACAAAAGAAAAGATTACAGGATGGTCAGGGATTTTTTAGTGTGCAACAGTATGGTAAATTGGATGTACTAGCAATAACAAGCTTGGCAGAAACAGTGTTTTAAGGAATAATTTGAATCAACGTAGATTAGTAATTTGCTTACAAAAGGTGAGAGACCTTCAGAAATATGATACACATGGCCTTTAACAGCACTTACTGATGCTAATTAATGTGTGAAAGTAATCAACATAGGTAACTATCATCAAGAGGTCAACATAAATAGAGCTCCAATAATGCCTGTAAGAAAACCGTAAGAAGTTTGGATTTATGAATTCATTTACAAGTGACATAGATGGTTAGCAGACAGATGCTACAAAGGCACAGTACTCAACATTTGAAACATTAAAAGTTTCTTACATATCCTGATCAAGCCACAAGGACATACAGCAGCTGTCAGTCACAATCACAAACTGTCTGATGTTATTTCTTTGGAACTTGGTGGTCCTCTGCACTGATTCACCATTTTTCTTTTTATAAGAGATTATACATTTCTTAATCTAGCTATTTATTTTGAGATAATTACATAATAACTTCTCGGTGATTACAAAGCATTCCTTCTACTTTTCCCAGAAATTTTCATTCTTTCGCTAGCAGCTCCAGGAAAATAGTCACTGGAGTCTAGTCAAGGGAATTCAACATACCTAGTAAAGGCACCTATCACTAGGCATGTAAGCAGTCCTGTTTAAATTAATGAGTTTACCTTTGCAGTAAAAGATAGGCACATGCTACTTGTCTTGTTGAATCAGGATTCTCCTGATGCAAATAAACTAAACTTGGGCTTCCTTACATGTTTTGAAAATCAAATCTGTAAACTCTCATCATCCATCAGTTAATTTACATGCAAAAGAATGACGGTCTCATTATTCCATGCTAAGTGACTAGCTATTTTCTATAGAGTTTTAAACATTTATTTGACTAAGCATATCTACTGGAAGGTGGCAGAAATGAAGACTGCCAAGCCCCATATTTCTACGGGGGGGGACAATTTTTAGATTTCATCTTAGATCTTACATCTTACAAAGAAATGATTGACAGCCCAATTAAAAGTATCAAAATACTGTTCTTGGATAAACTGTTTTTCATCTGACATCTATATTTACAATTACAGTAGGTATGCTGTAAAGTTATTGCACTTTTTTCCAAAACCTGATGCCTAATTATCTCAGCCACACATCTTGTCCAGTAAGATAGTTTTATGAACCAGCATAACCCCAACTAATACTTCAACATTTTGATTAATTTTGAAAGAGAAAAAAATAAATGGTTTCTTCATCATCTTTTCACTGTTAAGCAAGCAAACACCCACTTTTTAAAAAAAAAAAAAGCAAAACGATTTTATAGTGAATTGCTTTCACAAAACAAAATAGTATTGTGTGCTACCTGTAAATCTAAGTTAGAAATCTAAGCCTGTCCTGTGTTTAAGCACTTCGTCCAAAAGAAAATACGGCCTTGGGCATATCTGTGCATTTCAGAATCTGTCTATCTTTCATAACTGCAAATGCTTGACTTTAACTATCTCCCAAGTTCCATATGCTTAGTTGTACTATTCTGAGCTAATGCAAGAAAATAGGTTAGTCACCAAGAAAAGAAACCCAATGTAGAACATCCATTTCTAAAAGTTATGACTGATACAAAAAGACTCTCACAACGAAAGGAAGAGAAAATTAGCTGCTACACCTTTTAAAGAAAATCTATTTCTACTAAAATTGTGTATGTTACTGAATAGATTGCTGGGAAGGAATCATTGTTGGTCTTTTGGAAGCAGTGAAAAATTTTTTCTTCAGCTTCTATTTTTGTTTAATTATAAAATTTTCTGTCTACCTATTAGAGAAGAGAATTATTCCATGAAGTCAGTACACTTATCTTAGATTGTGGGTAACTTAATTATAATCTTAAGTAGCTACCCAAGGGGCAAAACTCTCACAAAAATTTGAAAGAGTCTTGCTGTAATAAATGGGAAGAGAGTATGGCTTCACCACTTGCAGAATTGCCCAACACACCAGCCCATGCTGGTATGAATTAGAAACTTCTATGCATGAATGACCTGGCAAGGTCTATAGGCAAGAACTGTATGAGCCATGAGTCTGTACAGGACCAGGGGGCAGAATGCTATTAAAGCTACATTTGGAAGGCACAACGTTATTCTAAGAAGTTAGTATTTTCCTGACTACTTAGTATAGAAAAAAGATAGGGATCCTACTCATCTGTCTACAATTTATCTTCTTCATTATAAGCCTTTTATATGGGTTACAAAATAAGTAGCAGATTCCTTCTTGGCATAATTCAGGAAGCTCGGCTTCTGCTGTTAGAATCATAGAAAATTTAATTTAATGCTGAAAATCACCAACATGTCTAAAATGCTGCTTGTTTCAGGCAGTCCATTAAAGATGTTGACAGCTATTATCTGACAGTGAAAATAACAGACTTATAATTAACTAAGCATCCCAGAGTTCAGACTGTTGAGGAAAAATTGAAGACATTTTAATAGAAAAAGCTTCTCCTGAATCTTGAAAAAATCCCAACTCATTTACCAAACAGTAAGATGTCTCAAACACCCACTGGACAGATCCTTACTTTTTGACACCCCACACTAAACAGGATGTTATAAACACTAATTCTATGTAAGTCTGCACAAACATATGAGAGGAAGACTCCTCTTTTATGAGCAAATGTAACTCCAGCAATGCAGAGTTCCAAGTATCTGATCAGAAAATGTTGACACTGGATTCAATTAACAACAAACACAGTAACGTTCCAAGGTTGAGGGGGGTAAACTGTGGGAAAACTTTCAAAAAAACCATCCATGATTCTCTCACAAACTGTCAGAGACAGAAAGTTTTTCACACACCAAAGGAGCTGTAAATCCATTGCTTTTTCCTGGCTGCTCTTAAATTGATGTATGTAGAATGTGGAAGACAACTAAAGATCAAGGCCCTCAGCAGTGGACTCTGTGCCTCCAATCAGTCATTGAGATGCGAGTTTTGAGGCAATGGTAGGAAAACTGATACAGTTTTAAGCTGTTTTATCAAATTGCTGTTCATGTCTATTTTGAGCCATTGCAGAACTCTCAGCTTCCTTCATCTAGGCACTCTGCTTCATCCTTCTAATACTACCCCTTTGAGAAACTCATGCCATACTCTGCAAAGACTGTTTAAACATTGCTTATTGACATAAAGTGCCTTGGACCCACAGAAATTCCTGGTGAACACAGGCAGGAGATGGTAGTCTTGAAATAGCTGAAAAGGCTGTGTTTTTACAAAAGGAGTAAGACTTTTAGTAATGCTTTTAGCATTATAGACTTGTAGAACCATATTGCAATGATCCCACATAACTAATAAACTGGGAGATGCACAAGAAATTTACCTTTTCAGAGTGTGGAAGGGCCTGCGACAGGCCCTTCAGACAACCTGAGAGTGCAGAGACTTGGCCACAAACTGCAAGTCAGCAGAAAAAGGAAGCAGAAGGTAACATGATCATAATTCAGTCAGTCTTTGCTTTCAAAGCAAAATTGAAGAATGAGAGGGAGAAGAATCCTACTACATCCTTACTATATGATAGAGTATGCCTCAGAGAAGTGCAGACACTTCTACAGATGTATTAGGCACAATCTCTCTGGTACAGAGATTTCCTTTGCAAGGGAGTGCAGCTCTTCACTGCCTCCTGTGAAATATTATTAGAAGAAATGTCCAGGATACATCATAAAATTTTTCACAGAAGAGCAATCACAATGTGAAAGCACATAGCTTCCTCCGTTGTCAAGTGTTTGTGGTTAACAGAGACAACACCAAGCACTGTGTGGTAAAATTAGCTGTAATGAAGAAGTGTATGAAACTGTATCCCTTAGAAATTGATATCTGATATTTTTATTGAAATAAGACATGTCATCTCTAAATTGGCAATTACTTATACTAGTGGCAAAATCATGTCAGACCTGTAAAAGCGAAAAGCCTTGACGTTTGGAATAAGTCCTGTTTTATTCTCATGATGTACAAGTCATACATATAGGCGAGCAAACATTCTGAGATCATATCCGAGAGTGTATCTGTAGTTTTTGCCAAAGTTAGGATGACCTTTAATGGTGAGATTTCTGTGGGAATACACAATGCCAAAGCTCTAATGCCACAAAGCCCTGAAGTACACGCTCAAAATCAAATATGAGTTTTGCACAGTGGCATAAATTTATACACATGCTTACATTCAGGTGTGTACTTTAGAGCTTTGTTGAATATAGGTTTAGATATTATAGCTTATTGAAGATGCTTTTTATTTCAGCAGATCACTAGTAAGAACTTTATCTGAACAGATTCTTTAAACTTTTCTGTATGTGGGATATGCTTGGATAGATAGGTAGGTAGGTAGACAGATAGATAAATACATACATACATACAAACATATTTGCCCCACCTTAAGTATGACACATATATGAAATACTGTCCTGTCAAGCTATATTCTGAATTACTTTCTCTTGACTACCATAAAAATATTAATTGAAGCAGAAGATGTTTCAAGAGCAAAACATATGTGTTAAAATCCTATGTAGGAAATATCAGGAAATTATCATCTTTCAATTAAAAATAATGAAATATTAATCTCTGGAGGAGAATGACAAAATTTAGTGTCTCAAAGAGTATGTATTAATGAAAGCAAACCTACCTAACATAAATTGCTGACCAATTACATGTAGCAATAACCTACACAAACAATTTGGTAATTATTGCAGAGAGGACCATTAAAATGAAAGTCTGTACAAACAGTCTGCCTGAAGCATTTCACTGAATCTGCATTTACTGTCTCTTAATTATCTTTGAATAACATCTTTGTTTGCACCTAAAAATTATGTATGTATATCTACAAATATAATTTCATTACTACTTTTGCACTTCCCATATTAGCTACATAGAAAAATGGAAAATCACCATAGAAAACATATGTGGATAGATTAATTTCATTGTACTTGCCGTTAACACCTGTAGGCTAGTTTCTCTGCTGATACAAACAGGTATGGTTCCACTAATTTCAACTGAGGTATGTTTTTTGCCAGCTGAGCAGCTAGCCTTGTTCTTTTGGGTTTGTTTTGTTTCAATAACCAGATGGAGGCAATTAAAAAATACAGATATGAGACTTAGAGAGATTATTAACATTGCATTATAACGTACTTGTGTTTTTAACTAAACTGCAAAATCAGGCACAAAAATAATTAAGACTTCAGACTTTGAGTTAACTCACTAGATCTGGAAATTGTAATAGACAGCCCTTTCAACATAAATTCCCCTTGCACCTTAGCTCCTTCATATACTGAAGTGTTTCCTACAACCTTTGTTGTCACAGCATAGTTTCCGTTCCTCTCCAGCTGAAGTACCTGTTAACGTCTGAATTGTACTGTGGCTGCATTTCCCTCACAAGATACAAGTTCTGGGATAAAGTAGGAGAAGCTCAAAACTGTTCTCAATAGTGAGGGAGGAACTAATAACTCAAGGAACATGACATTTTTATTAACCACCATGGTCTAAGTTTCTTCAGGAACCAGCTTTAATAATTTGGTTTTACATTGCTCTGAAGGGATTAATATTATTTACTTATAAGCATGGCTTGAAGCAGGACTGCTAACATATCCTGTACTCTTTCATCAGCTCTGCATCCGATTTTGGCTACACATAATTCAGAAGAATCATCACAGAGTGATTTCCCAACTATCTTTGTGCCTCCAAGCACACGCAAGGGAAAACTCTACCAAGCATAAAAAATGGCCTTTAATATCACAGTACACCTTTTGAGATGCTTCCCTAAACTAATTCAGAAAAGCAGATGAGCACTTCTGTCTGTTTGTTCAGAAAAATATAGCAAATTCTACACTGACAAATATAAGAAGATCAAACTGGGACCATCTTCAGTATTAATCACTGCTGTCCATATAGATTTTACCTTTTATTCTCCATGTTTTATTAAATGGTTGATAATAATCCTGACTGTTTGCTGTTGATAGAGAATGGCAGACTTAAGAAAATGCTTAGTTGTAACACTTCTAAATACTGCATTAAGATAGAAAAAAAATTATTCAAATATAAGTGTTCATAAAGCCAACTGTATCCTGGGCTGCATCAAAAGCAGCGTGGCCACCTGGTGATTCTCCCTCTCTACCCTGCTCTTGTGAGACCCCACCTGGAGTCCTATGTCCAGCTCTGGGGCCCCCAACATAAGAAGGACACAGACCTGTTGGAGCGAGTCCAGAGGAGGCCAGAAAGATGATCAGAGGGCTGGAGCACGTCTCCTGTGTAGACAGGCTGAGAGCTGGGGTTGTTCAGCCTGGAGAAGAGAAGGCTCTGGGGAGACCTCAGGTGGCTTTCCAGTACCTAAAGGGGCCTTACAAGAAAGATGGGGACAGACTTCTTAGTAGAGCCTGTAGCGATAGGGGAAGGCGTAATGGTTTTAAACGAAAAGAGGGTAGACTGAGATTATATATTAGGAAGAAATTCTTTGCTGTGAGGGTGATGAGACACTGGCACAGGCTGCCCAGATCAGCTGTGGGTGCCCCATCCCTGGCAGTGTTCAGGGCCAGGCTGGATGGAGCTGGGAGCAACCTGGTCTAGTGGGAGGTGTCCCTGTCCATGGCAGGGCGTTGGAACTAGATGATCTTTAAGGTCCCTTCGTTGTTGATAAGCCTAATCTTATTTAAGTTATATTAATTTCAAAATGCCTTATAGAAATAACTAGTCTTAATTGTACACCAGCATGAAACTCTTACAGAACCTTGTAGTGTATCGTTACTGAACATTTACAGTTATGACAACTAAGTAGAAGCAATATTTCTCCCTATTTTTAATTTGTTTACTTCTATGATTATCAGAAGGATTCATCCCACTGGAGTTCAACAACAGGTTTAAGAATACACACTCTCACCCTCTTTAGGTCTTACAATAAGTGACTGACCTCCCATTGTCACAGTGGGATTTAAACATTCAAGATTTAAACATAAAGTTCCTTTATGTTTAAGTGACATAATAAAAACTAAAAATATTTCTCATCCAGTTGAGTGTGTTTGGCACTTTGTGTAACTTCACAAGCACAAAATCTAAACATGCATACGTTGTAACAACACAAACCAAACCACAAACCCATTTGTACCAGTGCAGGACTTCAGTAGCCCCTTTTAAAATAATCCAGCAAATCTTCCTCTAAGATTTTCACTTGAACAAGGTAACTACATGAGTGAAAGAACGGGAGTGTAAATGGGACTAAAGCTTGCAGCAAGGATAACTAAAAGAGTACATGCAGAAGACAAGAGGGAGATATCAAAATGTTCCTTCATACAAAAGGGAGGAGAAAGTTCTCTTGAGTGAATATCTCTAGCATTAGAAGAAGTAGCTGGTCTCAGCCAAGAATGAGGAAATCAGCTGTGGCTGATAACCAAACAATTGCCACATTTACATGAGCTCAATGTACTTCAGAGTCACTCTGGTAATTAACTAGTTTGGGTCGCTGCTGATTTGAAAAAGGTTTTCCTTGACACCTGATAAACTATATATATATGGTTTAGAGATTATAATTTTGTTGAATTTCCCACATTAGTTAACCAGAAATGAAAGATACGTTGTCGGGTCAGCAATGATGGCTGGTGACAACTGCTGCATCTCTGTATTTATACTGCAGACACACCCAGAGCAGCCTCCCTTAGGGCTGCAGCCTGACACTGTAGCCGGTACTTTACAAATAAAGGGCATGGCTGCTGCCTGAACAAATCAGTAACAGAGTTCAGAATACCTTATGATGTTACAAATAAATAAATCAATATGCAGTTATCATAACACTGAAGCACTATGTTAATGCATAACATGGAGAATAGGAAAAAACATAGAAAAATATCATTATAAGCCTTCAGATTTAGTACAGTGACTAATACAGCTAGTTCTATTTCATCTGTGAAACATTTTGAGATGGACATGAAGGTGGAAATATGTTGCTTGGCTTGAGCCACTATGACAGCTTAATACCACCAAATGGGCAAAAGATCCTGCTTTTCTTCCCTCCCTTTCATTCCAAGCCACAGGTCCTTCACAACTAACACTTTCCACTGAGGCCCACTTCACATCCCCATGTGCATGTGTACACACACACACACATAGAGCTGATTAATCTCATGAATCTGACAGAAGACTGCATATTTTTTTCTGGATCAGCAGGGAGAAATTTCTGTCTTTCAGTAATGATGTCCTACTAGATTATTAATTTAGATTGAGCCGTATAATTTAATTTCATCCCAAGGGTGTACTTACATGAGATACTGACTTCATTGAAATGATCTGGGATAAAAAAAAAAAAAAAAAAAAAAAAAAACTCCAGAAAGTGGATTTTTAAGTCAGGTCATTTCAGTTATCCAGTTTACAATGTTTCTTAAAAAATATTATATTTGCAGAACTGAGAACACAGGCAATTTGAACATGTGACTGGAAACAAGCCATCAAGGGAAGGAGACAGAGTTTCTTAAGTTGGCTTCCTTGGGAAAACCAATGTCTGGCAAGCCTGCTCCTTTAGCACCAATGTATTTTCAGACAGTACAGAGTTCAGTTACTTCACTGGTGGCATACCTCAGTACCCATTCCTTATTTTTGCAAAGTAAATTTTACTAGTGATTCTTCTTTTTCCAACATTGCTTACACTGTGAGTTTTCACAGAGTGGGTGAGCCAATGCAACATCCGTCTGCTACTTGAAGTGGCCGTCTTGCTTCGTTCACTCCCTCCTTCCTTGTACCAGTTACAGTACTCATATGAGAGGTGATTTAGCTCCCAACAAATCACAGACAACTATTCACTTTTTTGCTGGATTATTTTTTTCCAGTTTAGTGAGTGGAACTGGCTTATGGCAGGATCACACAAACACAATAGCCAGCATCAGGGAAGCAACAGGAATGTGTGGCCAGGAGAAGGGGGAAACTGAACTGATCCTTCCAGCAGTGGCAAGCCACTAAACCAGTTCAACCTCAGAACAAGAAAAACACTTCACCCTGACTGAATATAATAACCAATGGCTCAGTTACTGTTGGCTGTAATATTTAGCCCAACAGCTGAATGTAGCAGTTTTTCAAAGGAAGTCTTGTCACCTTCCATATTTTCTGGGTATAAAGAAGAATTGCAGTACTTTGTAAGAGAAGCCCACCTTCTTGGCAATGAAAGCAATATTCCTGCACCATGACAAGCAGTAGTAGCGAGGAATGTAATTTGTGTCTTTCACAACACTGTTAGTAGTAAGTGCGGAGATATGTGATTATTGGATTAAGATCAATGCAGAGGACTTTATCAGATGGAGGAGATCTCTCTGCCCCTCTGTCCCATCACTGAACTGCTTATGACCCCTAACTGCCTTCTAGGACACACAAACGTCCACTCTCACCAAATTTGTGGTGGCTCAGTTCTCTTTGGGTCCTTTCACAGGAAAAAGCAGCAACACATGTGGCCATGGGGAAGGGAGGGTGAACATTTCCATTAAAGGAAGACAACCACAGAGATGACACAGACCCAACCCTGTGAGAAGGCCAAACGAAAAGGGAACAGAGAAAAGGCAATAGATCGGGGGCAGAGGCACAGTTATGCTCAGAGCCAGACTGTGCTAGAGCACAGCAAAATCTAGTTCCACAGATACAATCCTGTCATTGCAGGAACTAATAACCATATCATGTACATTTAGAATTGCAGTGTTACCATGTATCACCATATGCCATAACCACCCACTGCTAATAGCAAGGATCTTTCAGTTGTTTTTTTCAAGCATGAAAAAGGGATCCTTTGCTGGCTGGATTTTGTCTGAAGGTTGTGGGAAGATAATGGCCACAGGAAATAAAACACAGCTATTGCCATCTTAGCACCTGCAGTTTTACCTCCACTACAGTGTGACTCCCCTAGGCATAAAGAATCAACCTGTTTGAACTGTACCCTGCAGATACTTCTCTAAATACAAGGTGATTTTACATGAGCTGTATCCTGGATTTTTCTTAAGTAGAAGGATCAAGAACATCTTAGTCTTGCTAAATTTTGCTAAGGATCCAGACTGATGCCAATTAAGTCACAAGCATAACTGTCTGACTTCTGTGATATAGCAACGTGCCATGTGAGACTACAGCAAGAGACACAGCCAGCAGCCCAGAACGCAGGACTGTCTGTGAGTAAAAATGGAATTCCTCAAACAAGTATTTTTCAGACCTATTAAGATATTTTATTTCAGGTGGTCTTGTGTACTTCTAGAAAAGCCAAATGTAGCCACAAAGGGATGTATTTTCTTTTAAGGACATCGTTTCCTTGGGTGTATTTGAAGGAAAGTGGATGTTAAGCACTTCGGAACGAATACTGGATAGCTCTGAGGGCTCCAGGCACTCAGCAGTGCATGAAGTACTGCCACCTTTTGGACATTTTTTGCAAAAAAAAAAACAACCCTTTTCCTTATTTTTTAGAAACCTAACCAGTGTGTAACATTGTTTCTTTTTCCAAAAAGTCCCTCTGTCACAGGAATTCTCTCTTCCTTTTAACTGAGAGGTATGATAGATACTGGAAGGATATTTAATATCCTTTGCTGTGCTTGATTATTAGGTCATTTTCTTGGTTTGCAAGTCATCTTTTTTTACAATGCTGAGAAGGCTTTGTGTTTGATTAATGTGAAATAAAAACATATTACTAGTTTTATTCAGACTCACAACAATGCTGCTATACATAACTGCAATTTTTAGATACTGCTATCCTGGACTGAGATATTAAATACATCCTTCTTTAAAATAGGTGTCACAAATAATAATAACAACCAATAACCCTGCTCTAAACCACAAGACTGGAAACCAGTACCCTAAGACATTGACAGCCTTCAATATAATACAAAAAGCTGCTGACATCCATTCACTCCCACAGACAGTTAATGCAGGGGACTGTTTTTCTATTGTAAAAAAGAGCCACATCTTAGATTCCTCTGAAGCCAACAGGAATTCTGAATAAAAAGACCCACATTGGAACTTTTCAGATTGTACTTGCTACTTCACTGCACGAATTACTGAATATCACTTAACTTCCTAACCACATGTAAGATTTACACAAAATTCTTTTTCTAGGGAAAAGACAACAATGCCAATTCTGGAAATTTCCAATGGTCCTACTCCTTGGACTGAAGGAAATAGGAACTGAAGAACAGGAACTGAAGGAGAACACACAACACGTTGGACTGTCAGGGAACAGGAGAGTAAATTAGAATATTTACTTTTATCAGTTTAAATGATAATGTACTCAAAGTGACCGCTCACTTCTCCTCGTCTCTGGGGTTATAACCTTTTTCAGTAGGGCCTGTAGCAACAGGGCAAGGGGCAATGGTTTTAAACTAAAAGAGGAGAGATCCAAACTAGATACAAAGAAGACATTTCTTATGATGAGGGTGATGAAACACTGGCACAGGTTGCCCAGAGAGATGGTAGATGCCCCATGCCTAAAAACATTCACGGTCAGGTTGGACGGGGCTTTGAGCAACCTGAAGTAGTTGAAGATGTCCCTGCTCACTGCAGGGGGGTTGGACTAGATGGCCTTTCACAGTCCCTTCCAAACCAAATCATCCTGTAATTCTATGATTACACTTGAGAGGCAGAGAACTGACGATTTTCAGACAGGTAAGCAAATTTGGGCTCTTTCAATATCTGCTCTTGCTCCTGCATTTAGTTAATGACTTACATCCCTGAGGCCAGAAAGAGACTGTTCATGTGAGGATTCCCCAGGGTACAGGACATTTTTTTAGTTTAGTGACAAACATTTTTGCAAAATTGTTCTCTTTTCTCAGAGGGTAAAAGGTCAGGGATTACTTTGACTGAGGCATTAGACCCTTATGGCTACATTTTCAAAGCTATGCTTGTGTTGGAAACACAAATCCTGTTATTGTTACAGGATTAGTGCACATAACTTTCCAAATGCTGCTTTGAAAATGGAGCCAAGAAATATTATTTGTGTGTACTTTCTGGAATTAATGTAGGCTGTGATTATTGGCCAGTCTTACAATGGCACTGTTACATACACATCTTTTGATATACTATGTATAGACACTCATTCAGACCTGTCTGGATTTCTTTAGAAGTTGGACATTTATTAAATGATAAGACATCAGTTTCAACCTACCTCTTCCTCTGCCACAGATTAATACAATTTGTCTTGAATCTGCTAACACTTTTTCTTGCCTTCCCCCCCCCCCCCCCCCCAATTTTCTCTTAGGAATAAAGAAAAAAAAAAGTTTAAAATTAATAACATAATCTTCATTTCACTCAGTTCCACTAGAAACTTCAAATCTGCACTGCAATGATGGAATCAACCTGATGCTGGCATTACCAATTCCCCAGTTCCTCGAGCCTGATTAAACTTTTTCTCCTGTTCTGAATTAAAACAGGTTTAGCATCTTACTGCATTGTACAATTGCCTCAGGTGAGAACTAGTTTTCTCCTTCTGTTACTTTACTGCATCTATTGCAATCGCAGTGTTAATTTCTAACTATAAATCCTTAAAATTGTCCTCCACTTGTATATCAACTTTTAAATGAGAATGAGCCTGCAAATCATTGGTTTAACCACTAAAGTCACCAATAACGGTCTTGACAAGGAAACAGAGGAAACTAAAAGTGCCTTGTAATGGAGAGAACATCTACTTTCTGTTCCTTGATTACACTGAGGCATGACATGCATCACCTACCCAGCACTACTAGACAATGGCACAGTTTGAGAAAGCTAAAAGCCTAGAATCTGGGTACCACATAAGTAGGCATTTTCAGGATTTTAATTCTGGCCTTAAGGGCCTAATTTTACATTTGGCATACTACAGGCTTATATACTTACCCTGATTTGATTTTTTTCCTGACTTCGTCATCACCTTTTTTTTCTGTTTATACAATAATGTAGGAAGCTAGCTGCTGTTGGTTTCCTGTGCATCAGCAAGGTGGGAGGGCCTCCATGGGAGAGTAGTTCAGTTACCTGTGATGAATTCTTCCCCTGAATTGAATGAAAGCAGTAGAAATCTCCTTCTCCCAACAATTACAGAGATCCTAGGAAGGCTAATCACCCAACACAGGCACTTGCCTTGGAGTGCCTTGAATTAGGTTGTGTGAGAAGCACATGAAGTCACAAAACAATGCCTCCCTTGCCGGGGTAGCCCAGCAACATCTAAGTTTTATAAAAGTCAGTGAATTGTGGTAGTCATCATCTCTAATATTGTCATGCTCCCATCTTATACAGAGCTGACATGCAGTCGATATAAAACAGCGCTTATCCCACAAGCCACATTTCAACTATTTCAAGACTAAATCTACCACTGACCTTAGCTTTCATCTTCCTCTTTTGTCAAAATTTTCTAGGATTTAAATATAATCCAACTAGAAAGAACAGAGATTATTTCTTCAGTAAGTAATGATAATTTCTCTTGTGTTGGTGTGGTATGAATACAGACAGCATCCAAAAGCCTTACAGCCACTGGTGTAATAAACTTCTTTTTTGGTGTGATTAAACATCAAATAGTTTTAAAGAACCCATTTATAAAATTTGAATTTCAAATGCTTATTTCACTGCTGAAAATCTTTTATTATGTTCAGACAGCAGATTTATAAATCCTCCCAATCCTTAAACTGCACTGGCCAAAGTACTATCATTCATTAGATAAGGATAGTGACTACCACATTTAAAATGAATCCTAGTAGATGACAGGCGGTGGAGGGAGTATTTTCTACTGTGACACGAGCCAGAAATACAGTTACCTAAAGGAAATAGCATTGCAGGGTAGTAGATATTAAACAGGGAAAATGCCTGCATGATGATGACTGTGAAGGAGGCCATTCAGAGCTTCTACACAAGCAATATTTCTTACATAGTCTTGGCTACAACCCAAGACTATATCCCCCCCCCCATATATATATGTATAAAAAGTATACAGACCATCCTGGTACATAATTTAAAACGTAAATTACAAATCCTTAACATATATTAATCCAACAATTGTGGGTTACTTACTATGTAAGTTCACTGTTACATGTCACAAGGAACAATATTATTTTACTGTATTGTTTAATACATTTGGTCTTGTGATGTATAGAAAACTGATGATGTCAATCTGGTTGTTATGCCTTATTTGGCAAGAAGTAGGCATTTCTAAGGGTTTTAATCCTTTCAGGATAAAGTAATAATTCAGTTCCAATTCTTGCAAGTTACACACATGCCTACATACTTGCACACAACATAAAAAAAATCAATGAGAATATTCACATGACTAGATTTTAGGCATATCCTTGAAGCTGGAAGAACTATGGCCTTAGTATGTACATGGACAGAAGTAGTTTTACAACGAAGTGGAGAAGGCTCTGTAACAACGAGACATCTTCTCCATAGAACCTGGACTAAAATCAAGGACCTTAAATTGAACTGATGCTTCAAAGTGATACTGAAGTATAAATAATATCAGCCTTCAGGATTGCTTCAGTCTGGTATTTAATTGTTTAAGGTTTCACTTTCTCTATGTTTGCAGTTGATTTTCACCTTAAAAAAGGCAGAATTAAAAAAGCACAATCACTGTATGTTTATTAGGTAAGTAAAATCTCTCAGAAAATAAGTAGATGTCTTGAAACTAGTTTCTCTTTTAGTTCTAGTGCATAACAGAACAAGTTTGCAACAACTTATGGATATACGAAAACACACCATGGCTGCCTACCTGTACAAATGCCATGATCAACACACGCATGTGTTGGGATGGAATGACCAGTGTGTTTTGCAGCCAAACCATGCAAACGTTCAGCCTGGCCTAACAAAGAGCTCTTTCAAGTGTGCAACAGCAATCACAGATAAGGTTTCTACAGAAGGGAATGGGCTCAAATATATTAGAACAGTTGTGCTCTCAGCAAGGTGGAACCAGCCTCTCTAGGCAGTTACTATGGAGTATACCGGTGCTACATAAAGGAGAGCCTGTGCAGGGTATGCAAAGATCTACCCACACTTGATCCATCACACTTTGGAGAGCAACGTATTTTACAACAGCAAGTTGGAAGGAGTGGAGAAGGCAAAGGACAATACAATTCTGTAGAGCAAAAAGGAAGCAGACTTTCTTAAGTAAAAGTTTCAAGGTTTGTGGGTTTTTCCCTTCAGTTAAAAAAAAAAAAAAGTTAAACCAGACTTAGATAATATAAAGCAAAAAAGCAAAACCACAGGGCTGAACACGGGCAAACGAGAGCTACTTCTATCACACTAACCTAAAGCAACTTGAGTGGTGTCACATGTTCCTCCAGTGCATGGCTAAAGCAGGAATGAAAAGCTTAGCTCAAATTCAGTTTGGAAACAAGAGGAAAATGCTGCCATTTACGCTTTGGTCTCGTCTAGAGCAGTTCTGTTGGCATTCAGGATGCATCCACAATTTTTACGATATATGGTACCTCCCATCAATTGTTCGGATGCATTTCAGCCCAGAGTGCAGCAATAAGGTCAAGAGAAGTTTAAAATTTATTACAGAGAAAAGATTGCTGCTGTGGGACCTCTCTGGCATGGAGCCCTGGAGAGCAGAAAGCAGCCCCCCGTAACTGCTGGTCTACACAATCTCCATTGTTCTCTCAGGTTTCACAGCTGCAAAGGTTGCTTCCTCTTCCAGAAAGTAAGAGCTCTCCTCCCTGCAAAGCCGCACAGCAGCTCCATGACAGGAAGGATTTTTCTCTTTCTGTCTCATTTGGTGGGGAGGGGAGGGCGCTGACCTTGTACACTCTGCGCTGCCTGTGTTGCCCTGCTCCAGAACCAATTAACTTGGCCTGAACAGCCCAGTGGGTCTCAGGTGGCTAGGGCTTGATAAGGCATTTCCTCTCTGTGTGCTAGTCTTGATAAAAATTATTCGAAAGACACACTTCCTAAATTATTAAATCTTTTTTTTAATTTAATAAAAAACCTTTTGCCTTTATATACCAGTTTGAAGATAGGCCAAGAACATATGAATTAAATATTTAAAATCCCTGTTTAATTGATTAACTGTGCTCCTCAGGGACACTCTTGCTAGTTCCTAAGAGGATCCTTCACCTAGCAGTCTCCTTTAATGGAGGCAGCTTAGGCTAAACATGTTTCCCAAAATTTTTAGCAACTTGATCCCTTTCTACACTGGAATTCCCCCAAGCCTCCTAGCAGGAATCGCCTGCAATTCCCAGCTGATAACAGTCTGAAAGGCAGGATATTTGTGGCATAGGGAAAGTACAGTTTGAAAAATCTCTGGAGTTTAAAAAGGGGTATATCCATGCTATAAAATGGGAGCTGTAGCCCTGGTATCCCAGCACCCTGCTGTGGCATAGTGCCATCTCGTGGGCACCAGCCATTTCCAGCAGAAGGCAAAGAAAGCAAGGAACGGAGGAAGGAAGACGGCGGGAGAACTGGCCGTTTCAGAAAAAAAACTAAACCCCGTTTCATCTGCTATGTTCTTGAAGTAGCAGAGCACTCAAAGCAACTTAGAGTATCTGATTACTTAGTTACCATTGCGTATGTTTATCCTCGAGTGCCTTCATGGTCTTTTCAGGCAACATGTATGTGAAATCTAGGTGTGACCACTCCAGAAAGTGCAAACATAAAAAAATTCAAAGATTTGGCCCAAAATCTGAAGTTTAATCATGAGTAACTCTAAGTAACAAAGGCAGTAAAAAAAAGAAAAAATTAAATAAAATACAATAAAAGAGCTCTGAGAGCTTAGGATAGTCCTGTCATATAATTACTATTGGGTAATAATATTTGTGCATCATTTTTCATATTTAATGCAGTAACAATGAATTAATTTACCGACAAAACATCTCTGTGAGCTAGGTACCAGAAAAAGCTACAAAAAAATTATTTGTTTTAATTCACAAATTTGGTGGTCTGAGAAAGACAATGTGTCATTGGGTTTTTTCTGATGAAGTGATTTCATATTATTCCCGCATGATCCTATTGCACTCCAAAGGCAATTGAAACAATTTTGATCTGTAACGATTTTAAATCACAGACTTTCATTGGAAAGCTAACCTCTCATGCTTCTGAATTCCCACTTCGGCTGTGTACATAGGCATTATTTTGTCAGTCCGGTAAGCTTTTTAGTTACTATACATCCCAAAATAAATGCATCACTAATCAACAACTACTAGAACAGCATCATGTCTGAATCTAACCTTTTGCAATAAAGTAATAAAAAAACCACATTATCCAGATTAAGAATTACTTTGTTTTCCTAGGTTGATCACAATCTCTCTCACTGCTTTGGTTAAATTTTTTTTCTGACATGACTGGAAACTCTTTTGCTAAAAGAAATGTATCTGCCTTTATTAGATTAGGATTTGGCAGCAAACTCTGAAATATTATAGTCTGTCATATCAGATGACACCAGGGCTTAAAACTCTTCACATTCCTTTAGTTACACATTCTAGTAGAGCTCTGCACAAATTCTCACATTTGAATTTTAAAAAAGCCTCATTTTTGCTTTCTGCCTCATGCTGAATGAGCATAAAGAACTCTGGCATTTTATGTTGTTGGAAAATCTCAGTTGTTTTTAGAGTAGAAAAAATTAACTTGGCTTACTTCCATCGTGGATGTATGTGCTGCAATAAAATTCGCTTTCTTGAGAGAAGGTGCCCACACTCCCCATAAAACGCAGGAAATTTAGGCATTCAAACCAGCAAATTTAATGGACTGACACCTAGGCTACCAGTAAAAGATGCCAAAAAAAAAAAAAAAAGAGGGGATCTAATATTTGCACCCATAAACAGTTAGGGGCCTATCCTCATTTGGGATTCTCAGCTACTGGCTTTCTTCTAGAGCTGGTGTCTATGTCCCATCAGCCTCTTCTCATAAAAAATAAGACAGAGGATTCACACTGTTTCCCAAAATGCAATACTTAGTAACTTCATGGTTAAATCACTTGCTTTTGTAGGGGAAGGTACATGTTTGAATTCCTCCTCTGGATAAATTGAAGCCTTTATTTTTTGTTCTTCCATGACTGATGTGAGTTACCTGCTTTTCAGGTAACTGATCTACAGTGTTTTCTCCTCTCCCTCTGGCTCCAAACTAGAGAACAAGAAATTCAAATCCTCTGTTCTAGGCAAGAGCTCTGACTACTGTGGGTTTTTTTGAGGGGGGCACTTTATATGTCTTGTTCCTACCTGTCTTTTGCATAGATGGATCTAGACCTGGTTGCCATTTAAAAAAAAAAAACAAAACCAAAATCAAAAAACAAATCCCATACAAACCCACAGCCCTTTACCTAACATTTCCAAGATTCCTTAATCTACCAATATAGTTTAATTTCAAGCTTGTTTTGTGGATATTCCTTATAAATAAACTAAGTTCTTCAACTTCTGACAAAAACACAGACTTGACAAGGTTTTTTTCTTTTCTTTAAAATGGAAAGACTGGCTTGTCAGACACAGTAAGATTTTAAAATGCTACTCCTATCTTAGAATATATAGCTGACATTGACAGAATGTTCTGTGATGTGATCTCTCTCTCCTACTTCCAGCTAGGATTAATAAAGTCCTTACCTCCCCTTTGGCCTCCAGATCTTATTCCAGCAGGAAATCACACCTTAAAGTAAGTGTCCTGCCAGAGACTTCATAGATTCTCATTAACAGTGAAAGTGGCAGGCGTGTTCCATCACAGATCTTCCCAAATGTGTTGAAGTGAAACGGGGGGGGGGGGGGGAGGGGGGGGAGGAGGAAGGTGTGCTCATCTACACATATAAGATATAAGCATCATCTGCCTTTATAATTAACCTCCTTTATTTCTAGACAATATAGATATAATAATTAGATTTACCCTTAAGTTCTTAGGAGTTTCTTTTTGTACGCTTCTTCCTGTATTGCTACAACCAAATAAATTATTTTATTAAGACCTATATTTTAAAATATCATCCTAACAGTTATCATGAAATACTTTACACAGATACATTTCTGAGCATTATAATACTGTACAGCACAATGTACAGTGCATTTCTCTGAAAGGAACCTAATTCCAGAAATATTAACATAATTAACAAGATGTTTTTAAAAAGCCATCTAGTGGGAGGGGAGGAAAGCCCAAGGGGAGTAAAATAGAGAAGTTTTCCTAGAGTCAAAATGCTTGAAGGACTCTGTTAACCAGTTTGGTTAACATTTGGGCCAGACCCAGTGACAGGCCTGTATTGAATGCCATGTGCAACTGTCAGTTTTAAGCATGGTATGACAATGCAGCCACGTGTTCAATTAAGATTTTGCATTACTCTGGAAAGTGGTATCAACTCTGCGGTTTTTAGGCTTTTTTTCCTTTTTCAAAGAGTAACATTTCCAGGATATAACTGATTTATTGTTCTGTACTGTGAGTTATTATTCTAGATTTCCAGGGGGAAAGGACTGGTATTTTTGCCTTCAAGATTGCTCTAAGAAAACACCTGCATTTAGAATAAGAAATTTTATAGAGCTATGAGATATTGTCCAGGGTACAAGTGGAAATATTAAGAGTTATATCCCATCTGAGGCTGAAATTAATATATTTTAAATTTCTGTTTCACTCTTGCACACATGGAATATGTTTAATATAATTTTCAATGCCTGTAGACTTCTTTAAAGACTAACTGAGATAAATTTACTGTCAGAAGAAGGAACTGTCTATTCACACAGGAGTAATTACTTTTAGTCTTATCCCACATTTTAGCCTGAAACCTAGTGAGCATTTTTGTTGCCACCACGGAGAATCTGACATGAGAAAATGCCTCTAATTGTAATCCCGTAACCTTGAACTTACCTTTAACTTAACTCTAGCTGCTAGCATGATTCCACTATAAAAAGAACTGCTCGAAATCAGTTGTGAATGGCACCAGAAAAATAAACTTCTTTCATTTGTCTTCACTTCATACACTGTATCAACATAGGTGAGATTTGATCAACTAGCCAAGTTCAGCAAAAGATGTGGGTATCTGATATCAACAAAAACTGTCTAGCGTGTTTTCTCAAGCCAAATTTTGTACTAAGTAGCAGTGTCCAGCATAATGGCTTAGTTCTGCTCCCATGACAGGACTTCTGTCAGGCAAATGCACCTGAGGTCCAAAAGGCTGGCTGGATTCATTCAGGTTCCAACACAACAGAGCCACATAGCCTGTCCTACACTTCCATGCGCACCTAGAAATCACAGCTGAGCCACACCTGATTTTTGCCAGGGCAACATATTTTAGTAACTATTACAAAATATTCTGTAGTTTTAGTGAGCTTTACAAAGAGTAGGGAAGGACGGTGGTGCAGAATAATCACATCCTCCTAATGTCCTTATCTAATTTTTCAGATTTCAGGTAAGAACATGTTATGGGGTTTTGATAGATTTTTGGGTTATTTAAAATAAATATTCACAAATAAGACACATCTTGCATTTTAGCAATGTTACAAAGCTAATTCTGCCCAAAGGTCCTCAATGTTTTACAGATTCCAACCACACTTAAAAGTCAGATGTTCTTCTGACTAGCTTTTGATCCAGGCAGATACTGTCTTTTTGTTCTAGACATTTAACCTCTGAAACACATCATGCTGTTTACATGTTTAAAGCTCCTTCAGACTAACTACAGTAAATATGCAACATCCTTCAACATGACCATAAATTATTTATTATTACTATACTGCACAATGTGAAAAATAGATGTTTCTGTAGAAACAAGGTTATTATTTGCTGTGACTGAGTTTAAGCCTGATAGCTTTCGCTAGTACACAGAACATGCTGTTATTTTGTCTTTTTCATTCACACCAGAACTCTTCCTCCTCTGAGTCAGAAGCAAATACAGTTGGGCACTGTCACTCTAATTCTGCCTACAGGTTTCACAGTAACCTGCAGTGCAGTTTGCAAAAGACAACATTTTTTATTACTGAAGTGTATGGAATGTTTTTCTGAAACAATTTAGTTCAGTTTCTTTTTTTCTGAATGTCACTAACTGAGATTATTCCTCCTTTGTAACTACTGATTTTCATTGTATGGAAATCTTAGATTCTTAGTCTTAAAAAATATTTTCTATTGCATTGCCGTGAAAATATATCATCCTGTTACTATTTCGTGCATACTATATAGTAATTATTTTCCTTAACTTGCCTGCTTACATCTGTACTGTACTAACATGTTTTCTGATTTTATGCTTCAATTTATATACCAACAGTTTTTTAAAACCCAAGATTGTTCTTTGTAGTATCAAATTACAAGAGCATTACAGACAGGAAATGAATTATGTTGAATAAGCTCAGGATTCCTGTTTGAGCTACATCCACGAAACACAATGGTATGCATCTGTCTGTGGCAATGATAGAATAAGACATCTTGTAAATGTTTACAGTTATCATTTCAGTATCTATGTATGATTTCTCTCTTAAATACCGTTGGCTTTCTCTTGCTATTTATGAAGGAGTCCTGCTCCACAGAGAATAGAAAAACAGCCAAACCAAGCAGGACACTAAATACATCTCAGGGTTCTGCTGACATCAGAAACCACTCAAGCTTTGCTCAAGAGACTCTTCATGTATTTATAACCCTGTAGTTTACAGTTTCCTTCCATTTACTCTATATATTGGTGACCTACCGAATGTATGCATGACAGCCAATATGGATCCCTTATATGCCAACAGCTGTCTGACGTTAGGGCCCACACTCCAACCAGGTTTGAAAATGCTCTGAACAAAAACATTTATCATGTAGCAAAAACTATAGGAGCTGCCTGCTACATACCATCCATAAAAACAAAACTATTGGAAAGTGAGGCTGACAAGATAAATGTAACTCAAGAGTCACTTCAGAGATGAGAAAAACATTTGAGTTCTGCACAAATAGTGCTGGTTTTCTTCATTATATTTCTTTGTTAATAGATTTCTGCTAAGCCTCAAGGCAGAACTTTTTTGGCCATGTACTCAGCCTTTCTGCAAAGGTGAAGGCGTCATTTAATGAGAGATGCTGTACAGCTGCTACCTGCTCAGGTGATCTTAAGTAGCGTTATGACAGTAGTTACAGTAGCCTTGTTCTCCCAGTGACTCCATGGATGTCCTCTCTACTCCTTTTTCATCATTCTGAGTAGTTGATTAGAGCCATTAGAGAATAGAGCCATTACCAGCAAGCACAAGTTTAAGTAACGAGACTATTCAAGGTCAATGCATTGGTCCTAACAGCTTTCTGGTAGCACACAGAACACAAGGCAAGACACAGCACTCTGTGACTACAGTGAAACTCACATATAGGGTTCTTTGGCTAGGAGGAGTGATTTGATTAGCCAGGGATGTTTCTGGTATGCATGTTTGGATGACTGTGCTTCCTCGGCATTATATCTCAATGGTAAAAATCTTCCCTCACTTACATAAAAGTAGAATAATTTTTTAATCTTAAGCATAAAATACTACAGTATTATTCATGTTGATGAAAAGTGTGGTTTTAAATGGGCTTGACAGAACGGTTTCTGTTAACACCTCTTCAAAGGTAAACTAGGGCTTACAGCAGGATTAAATCAAATGCCACTGGACCATTTTGTACTTTGTTAGGAATACATTTTTTCTAGTTTGTTCACTATATTAAACCACTGTTTAGTTAAAATAATCCCCTCCCTTTTAATTGCAGTTAGCCCTCCTGCTTCAAAGCTAGCTTAGTTGCTTCGCATCTTCTAGCTGTATCTAGGTGTCTCTTTGAAAGGCACAGTTGCCTACAAAAAAAAAAGACTGAAAAAAGAAGACTGAAGTGTTAAGGTAAGGGGTAGCATCTGGTGCCAAAATTCCTAAATTTGGGTTCTGAAAATCCTGTCCCAACCAAGGAGTTACTGGGGATATTTTTTTTCTTTTTGTTAAGTTGTGGGTTTTATGCTGTGAAGAATGAATTAGCATTAACTGTAAGTGGGAGTTGGAATGACTGAGCCTATACCACTCTTGATGTGTGCCCTGAAGCATGTCATTGCTCTCTCTGCAACACTTCCTTCAACTGCAAAATGAGCATATTGCAGTACTTTCCTCAGAGCAAGGACAGAAAAATAGCCAGTAATGTAAACATGTAAAAAAATGTGTGATCCTTAACACTTCTAAAATGAGAAGGGTGGCGGGACTGGCAGCCTTTGGTATACTGATTATTTTTAGTACAGTAGAATTAAGAAACTGTCAGAGAAGTTACCAGAACATGAAGATCATCTGGGTTTTAACCTTTCACTAAACATTTGTCAGTTATCAGTTTCTAGAGGCAGGATTACGGGAGAGTGAACAGCTCTTAGGACTGGGTACCCAAACATCCTCCAGCTTTGTCAACAGATAAATTCAATGTGAGACCAGAAGCCTACACCACCAGCTGCAGGACTGTTTGCAGGCCAACAGGAGCAAGCACTCTACTTGGTACTGCCTCTGAATGGAAATAATTAAGAACCAGTTTATGAGTCATCTATGATATGCTGTCTCTTCAGTCTGTGCTTGGTTCATAAATAGATGGACTGTAAATACTCATGAAACAATTTTTTCAAAACCAACTTGTAACCTCATAACCAAACACTAACTGGATAAACCTCTGTACAAATATAATGGAAACCGATCTCTGGATTATAAGTATAAGAAATAGAGATCATAACATCATAAACCCTCACTAGACATTTTTAGAATTATTTTAAAACTTGAAAGACACTATTAAGTGACATAATGGCACTAAATTAACCCAGTTTTGCAATGGCATTTGACAATCCTTACAAAATTGTGCTCTGTTGTGCGCAGGAGAAGATTTAAAAGATTAGGAGTGCTTGTTTAGAAAAAGATGAAAGAAAATCTGGTCTAAGAAAATTAAATGGCATATTTTTACATTTATTTTTATTCATAACACAAGAACAAATGGACATTCATAATTATGACAGACTAACAGATGCATGTAATGTTTGTGTTGACCTGTAAATTCAATTCTGTGACCATCATTTTGCCTGAAAATTTTCTAATTTTATTTATTCTTTCCTTTTGCATTTTTCCACTTTGAGGCAAGTAGACACTGAATGGTAAAGTCTTTCTGTTCAGCAAGAACTCTGTTAATGAGAAATATGCCCCAAAAATGGCAATGTCAATCATTCAGGTGGGTTCATTCCAGAAAAATAGGCTGCCTGCAATATCAGAAAACTGTTTCTCCTTGTTTGCATTTGTTGTGAAAGGGCAGAGGTGAGGTAGGCAATGGACCTCATAACTTCTGGAACTGCTAGAGACCTTTTGACAGAGAAACTAGAACGTGACAGAAGGTTCCATACTGAGGTCTGTGTAACAACCCATCAGCAGAGTACAAGATTAAGGGTGTACTGTAGAACCTGTTAAGCCCTAAGCAGAATCCACGGGCTTTGTAAATATTGAGAATACACATAGGAAGTGTTTGGCATGCAGGTGTTTATTACCCTTGCTTTGTTTAGATAAAAAACTATGGCTGATTAAAAATAATTTTCTGAATGTGTAGATTACAGTTTTATTTGTAACCTCCTCATTGCAGGGGTTTATTGATCAGTCACAGCACAGGTCATGATAAAATGCAGGGTCCTGCATTAACAGAAGAATGCTGTGGTATTAATATAGCTCAGACCATAAGCATGGAAGCTGGCAGGGTCAAAAGGTAGGCTTTACTACAGCCTAGTGAAAAGGTCTACCACATTTTGAGTTCTTTTCCCACCTCCAGTAAGGAGTTCAGAACAAATCAGAAACACATCCTGCCTATTCCTTGTCTTCTAGCTCATGAAGAATAATAAATCATTAGGGGAAAATAGTTTCCTATATATTTAATGTGACAAAGAAAAACAAAACAATATACTGGACACCACTGGAAAGGTTCGTAGTTGTTGTAATGTACTAAGCTGAGTCTTTTTCATTCTGCTAAATGATGCAGTCATAACTGACACACAAATAATAAAATCCTAACGTTGGCAAGTACAGATAAAAGAAAATAACCAAGTGGTCCTCTGATTGTACTCAGAAGGAAGGATAGGGCAAAGGCAATGTTATAATCCACAGCCTTTTGAGGCTGATCAAACACATAGTATTAAACACCTAGCCCTAAGGAAACCTATGTTGTGCTAAAAGTCAAAATATGCTGACAGCCACAGCTTACAGGGAAAGGAGAGTTAGGAAGTGATTCAGTAGTTCTGTATCACTCAGCTCTTTACTCCTACAGAGGAAACTGAATCCATAAGGTATCAGCCAACTCTGTGAAGCAGGAACCATGCAAAAAGCTGCTAGAGTGGGGTCCATGAGTTGAATGCTTTCTGCTTGGTTTTTTTTCAGTTGATAATGTTGCTAAAAGTATATTCTCATTGTGTTCCTTTGCAGCCATCTTATTTTAATTTAAACTCCCATGGAACCCAAATATAGGACTATATTTTAGCTTGGGGAGTACTTAGGTTACCAAATAAGGTGTTGAAACTGGAATTAATATAATAAATTTATTGTGGCCCTAGTGAAAAAAAAACCAACCAAACAAAAAAAATCCCAAACCTGAAAGCAGAGTCTCTGTAGCAGAACAGGAGATTTGCATTATAGCCACAAAACACTGACTTTCTCATTTTTATAGTAATCATTGCAGCGAGAAAGAAATGTAATATTCTAACTTTAGATGTTATTACTAAAAATGGATTTCTTGTTGGAGAGAAAGTGCAAGAATTTACAGTTACAGCAACCTCAGTAGTGGCAATTCCATACTGAAAATAAACAAAGATCTGAAATGCATGAAAACCTCAAAAGGAATATAAAGGCAACTGTCATACCACAGCATGCAATAGTTTCTATATGGTTATTTCAACATGTTCGAAGTACCTGCCAGCTAGTATCTTAGACATATTTCTGAAACTTTCTAGAGTAAAATTTATTTATGTAGATTGAAAAATAAAGCACTCAAAGTTTAAGAAAAGCTAGACTTAGGCTGTTGTTAAAATGTCATTCTCTCCTTATGCCTTCCCAGCCTATGCACTAACTGAGGCAGGGTACCCCTCTGCAAATAATAGGCTATTATGTAATTGTACACTGTATCATAATGTATTCACTCTAGAAGGCAAAATTAAAGATACATTTACTTTCATGGGAAGAAAAAAGCAAGTACTGATGGTGAACGTTTTAGAAGCCTGTATTTGTCAAGAACAGAGAATTAAAAGGCTTTTAGCGAATGGACTTTTTCTAACTGGTAAAAATATCACACTGATACTCTCCACAGTTGCGACTCCAGCACTGGTAGCAATAATGGAAGTGATGTTAGAAGCATGGCTCAAGGCACTGAGGCTCAAACTGCTGCCATCACCAAGGAGAAATGCTACATCTAATGGTGGGTTCTCACTCAGCTAGCTTGATTTAGCCTGGTAACCCATCAAGATTCAATACTGAACTTAAGTAGGATTTTCTGGAAATTGTGTCTAAATTCTTAATGTGACTGCTGGAATACATTGTTCAGATCTTGTCCTCTTTACATTCAGCTTTTGAATTACTTTATGTAGTATCTTATGGTATTTAACAAAGAACATCTCTAATAATTAGAATATGTCATTTTGTACAGGTTTGCTTTAGTAGAAACACAAGCATGCTGAGATCTAAGAGGACAACTTTCACAAGAGCTTGTATCCACAATGACCTCAGTTGTCTCAGTTTCAGAATGAAAATAAGCTAAAGCTTTTCACTCAGGGGTTTCTGTTCCTCATTCTAGTAGGTTAATAATTTAAATACAAATAAATAATCATAAACTTTTACATTGTTCCTGTTGCTGCAATAACAAATCTCAGTATTATCCTAAAAGAATACTTCACAGATACAGACCTACTGATCAGCAAAGGCTGGGAGTACTCCAATTACAAATTTTGGTTCATATTTATTGTCAGTAATAATATTAACTACCCTACTTAATAAACTAAATTGCATAAAATTGAAATATACCTTCTAAAATATGCAATTCCCATATGCAGCCACTGGATGGACTTATGGAGCCAGTGAATATTTTTTGATTGTAGACATGCACAATTAGGTGAGGAGCTGGGAAGAACTTTCCCTCCTGGGAAAACTCCTGGGCAGCAGTTTTCTTTTCTTTGTAGAAAAGGCTTGAGCCTAAAAAGCAAGGTACAAGAAGGAATTTTAGCTTCTCCTCTTCAATTATCTTTATTTTTCAACATAATTAGTTTAAGAAAAACTAGGCTGTGGAAATGAAAAAAAAAAAAGCGATAAGAACTTTAGATTGTAGAAGAACATTTCAGAACAGGTCAGTTCCAAATGTGATTATTTGGCATTAAAGTTGTAGGGTAAAAGCACTAAAAATTGTACTGAAAAGAAGCTAGGGGTTTTTTGATAGATCAGTTTGCAAACAGAAGCAGGTCATGGTTATTTAAAGTTCTGCTTGATTTTTAAAACTTGTGCTACTATAAAATGTTCATATTCTTTAAGAATAAATTAAGAAAGTATTTGCTTAATCTATCTTACCTTTTTCTGCATAGTAAGTGTAAAACAAGTCCTGCAATAAGGGTACGATCATCCATGAACATAAAAATTTTATTTCCTTCTTTATTACAGCTGGCTGTTGCAATTACTTCTGAGCATTTTGAGTGCATTATATTTAATGTATATAGATGTACAATCTATTTAATGCACTTTTCTAGACCAGTTACCATTTCAGTGTATACAGCAGTGGTAAAACACATATGTGATTTCACACCCTGTGTTCTGCTGTCGTGTAGCTAAGAGAAGCAGTGGGTATCAGTTGTAGCAGGAAAACTCAGTAAATTCTCCTCAAAGAAAGTCCAAGTAATTAGGGTTGCTGTGGGGAGAACTAAATGAAGTCGAGGAAAGTATACATGTATGAGCCTAGGAGAAAGAAGAGCTGTTGCATAAATCTCCCCATACCTGCTGTTCTAAATCTGTGGCCAGTGACAGTGGCGAGCATGGCCCCTTCACTCCCTCTCTGCAGATACACCCAGTTACAGGATTCAAATGTGGATCTCGTGGTTTTATCATTTTATCTGTGTGCCATCACCCTATTCTGTCCCAAACAATTTAGAATGGCACCAAACCTAACTACAGCTGAAGTTACTCTGCACACTGGAATTTCCTTTTGTCTTTGTACTGTGAAGGTCATATGCAGAGTCTGTGTTGTGAGTGAATGTCCTCTGACTCTATCTAATTGCATGGGATAGTCTTACTGGGTACCTATTATAGCCAGGATGAATGAGATACAGTTAAAAAAAGCACGTGAGCGGGGAAAGAAGGTTGGGTCAGGTTCAGTGCTACTGTCTATTGCTTTCAGTCCTCTTCTGGAACAAAACATGAAAGGAGACTACAGACATTTCTCAGCTTACCACCTCTTCCCCATCCTAATTTACTTAGCTGTGTACAACAGCAACTCTGTAGATTAAATGATACCTGCAAAAAAATCACTCTGGATCTCACCAATATTTTGCTGCTTTCTGTAAATTCCTGTTGTTTTTAGAAAAGTGAGCAAAGACTGATACAGGGGTCAAAACAAATTTAGCAGCCACATTTGAATTTATACGTGCACTTTAACACCATTCTAAGTCAGGAGCTGATATCCATGAACTAATTGCCTGCAATGATCACACAGGCCCTGCAAGAGGATGGAATGGCACCTCTTACAATTACAGTAATCATGGTGCCCATCACTGGACATGAAATGTGCGCAATGTGTCTCTGGTATGCCAGGGCTCCTGAATGCCATATGCTGTCCTGACCTCAGATGGGGGAATACCATGTGGCATCACAGCCCTGCAGTTGGCACTGCAGGCTCCCCTCTCTCCCTCCCCACTTCCCACCCTACCTCTCTGACAATTACAGAAACAGTGATCTTGCAGGAATGAAGTCAGGCTACACGAATATTGAATGACTGGGTCAGAGACTAGGAAAGGGGCTGGCAACTCTAGAGACTGCCTGATATATAGCTTTGCCTAAAAGCAAAACTGTGACAAATCAGGTTCTCCTGTACCTCTCACTAGGCAATGAGATCCCCTCCCTGTTCTCCCCACTACATACAGTGCCACGTCACAGGTGTGTGCCTCCGTGCTAAAATCCTCCCAGAAAACATCATACCTCAGCCAAGAATGCTTCCCCCTGCGAAGCCCCTGAACATGACTTGCTATTCTTGGCTTGTTCTGACCTCCTTTAATTTCCTGACCTTGTTCTGGAACTAGGTGTTGGTCCACTTTTAATCACGCCAGACCAACCGAACAGCAATCTTCTCATACCACTGCTGATTTAGAAAGCCTTTGCTAAGCTGCTGCATTGGGAATCTTCCACCGTACAGAGATTAGGTCACAGACTTCCTTCCAGGGTAGGTGGCACCAAGAGCTGCCAGCTCCAAGCTGGGACAGTAAACCGCGTGGGGCAGCATCCTAATATTACAGAAGGCAATGTAGACAGAGCCTATGGAATTACTAGTACCACTAATCTAACCACCTACATAAGCAAATCAAGTGAATCATCTACCTTACTGGTCTACCAAGCCTCAGACACATATGATACTGGATATATAATGGTGGACTGGCTCACATGAATTAGATTTTTTAAGTGCTTCTAAGGTACATGTTAGAATTCAAGCTACTTAAAGACACATGCTCAGTTTGAGAGTGGTCCTCCTTCAGACAGAAAATCTAAGTAATTTATTATTCTAGATGAACCACTGAATACAAAACTGTTTATTCCTACAAATAGAATCATTGTCCGAAGAATTGCAGGATAATCTCAGTATTCAACCACTATGTCAAACTTTTCAATCTACTCTAGTTAGGAAATATGAAGTAAATATCTATACCTATAAAGTTGCTTTTAATTAAAGCTCTGTCAGGCAATTAGTTGCTAGATCCATAAATGACAAAACTGATGCAAAGCTCTGAAACTTTTTACTCACAGATTGTTTGGTAAATTGCTTTATTTGTGTTGGATGCACTACTAAAATCATTCAAATTAGTAACCAATCTGTTCCTGTTACTGTACACCTGAAAGTGTAATAGCAAATCTGTCCTATAACAGCCAAATGACAAATATCAGAAAAAATGTTGCCAAGACTGCCTGGTTTGTCTGTGTTGAGGCCTGTGGATTCCCACCTGTTCTGTGCAATGCCACTGCGTATATTATGTTGCAGCACAAGCTAAGCACAGCTTGGAACACTGCAAGTGTGGGTGACATATGACATTCAATATGAGTTTCCTTCAACTAACATCATGTACTTTCTTTGACACACAAAAAATTTAGTAGCATATTCTTACAATTTAGAAAATTGGCTTTGATTTCTCTTTGGGCATTCCTGTGTGCCATTCTGAGGAAGTAACAAGATTACAGTACTCACATTGCTCAATCCCAACATTTGAAATGTCTAAACCTCATGTCAAATTATTTTCTGCATATCCAAAGTGCTTGCATATACTCATGCTGATAGGTATTTCTTATCTCCTGACATTTTGGTGTTGATTTCAGATTAGCTTTTTAAAGGCATAAAGACTATCAGTATGTGTTTCCATGTGCTCTGTAACCTATTTCTACTCAATTCAGAGTTTAATTTCTGACGCCTCACACACATTGCTCATTGAAAGCAAATACCCATGCAAATATGAAGATGGAATTTGATAGGAAAAATAATAATTTGCAATTCCTGAACAATAGACGAAAAAATTGATTAACCTTCTATCTTGGCGAACACCTGCTCTTATTTATGTATAATCAAATTCCAGAACCAGAAGTTGGTAACAACAGACTTCTCTCCCCACTAGCAAATGCGTATCCAGAACTGGCCAATTAAGTTCACAGGCACGCTCCACGAAGCAAGTTCTGATCCAGAGGTAACCCTACCCCTGTTTGGCTAGTCTTCAGTGCTTTAAGACATAGCTTTAAGCTATCCATACCGAACATTGATCCTCACTGCTTTATAATGAGGTATGTCTTCTTATGAATTGGTTTTTTATTGAAACTTATGCAAATGAGAGTGAGATATGAAAGTGTGTTACACAGTGTACTTTTCGCTTGGAGGTGTGGGTCTCACACTGCTTGCTAATGTGCAGATTGCATACCACAAATTCACCCTCATTAGACACCCAATCCAACCCTAATGAGGGAATGGATTCCTTCAAAAGGAGTGTGTAGAACAATGCAGGGTATTAATTTCATATACCAATATGCATTGGTACGCTCCAATATGCATACTGATTTAATGTACCAGTATGCATTTTCCTTATCCATTCCTTATCAGAGCCTCTGGATGAGCTCAGAGCTAATCATGACTCTGAAAATTAGAGGAATAGTCTTTATAAGCACACTTGAGACAAAGATCAATGGAAATGGATGCCACAATTACATAGGGAAGATGTCTGTTCATATGTGTGGTAATTAAAAAGGAATACAGTGGTTTAGCATAAACTACAAAACTCATATTACTAATAGAACAGAGAAGCATACTGTGATCTTTTTCGTAATATATTGTTCTTGCATTAAGGAGTTAAGTGATTTCTAAATATAGCAGTATTCTGTATCAGCACTACTTAGATAAGCTGCAGTGGCCATGTTATTTAATCTAAAAATAGAAAAATGCTTCTCCCTAGAAATACCTAAAGACTGTAACTGTGGTTTCACAAGCAGCTTAAGGCAATCAAAGCCTGCAGTCCTGGAAAGCAGCTGCCCTGTCCTCCCCTCCATCTCTGGCTGTAAGTTTCTGCTCTTCCTTTGCCAGGGCACTATGCTGTAAAACACCACCACGCTATCACATAGCCATTCAGTTCCCTGAGCAAAGCTAATCTGGCCAGCTCAGAGAACACTCAAACTCAGTGACAATTTGTACAGAGGTTTTAGGTAGGATTTAGGTTAGATATTAATGAGGTGTGAGTGAGTCTGGAATCCAGAGATCCATTTTCATGTTTAAGCTCCTGACACAGTAGATGCCTGCATGCCTCAAAATGAAATCCAGAGCAACCAGTGAGCCCATCAGGAAGCTGCTTGAAGCCACTGTCTTAGGAAGTACTTGCCTACAGTGAATCAAGAGGGAAATCTCAGTGCAAGGCTGCAGGTGCTCTGTTCCATCTACTTGTGTGTCACCACGCAGAATTTCCAGAAGGAAGTCAGGACAGATCATGGTCCTCTGCTAACATGATCTAGCAGGGGAGAACACCATGGTGATAATACTCCAATTTACAAAATGGTATTAATCCTCAGTTAGAGGTGGGAAACTTGGCCTAATTCCTTTCCTGGCCTAATGCAGTTAAACACAGATCTCTCTGAGGTGTGCTCTGGTCATCAAGCTAACACTTTGCTCTTGGATGAGGGCTGGAGTAAAGTAAAAAATGGTCAGGTACTTGTGGTACTTGAAGTTGTGCCACTTGTCACACTAATCCTTTAACATAAAACACAACAAAGAAAGAACACCTCTTAATGACATGATGACCAATTGTAAGTGTGGGAAACACAGCTCTGCGTCTGAAGGGGGGGGGACACGGGACGATTTAGCTTTTCTTACATAAGCGCTGCTGATTTCTGTCAATTAAAACCAAAACAAAATAAAAAACCCAACCCAACCCACAGATTTTTCTTATAAAACTTAAAGAGTCTGGTCTTTTTTCATGCATCCAGATGGAAGCTGCATGTGTCACACATTAATTTACTTTATCAAGCCTGCAGTTTTCACTGCAAGGTAGTACTCACACTGAAGCCCCTACTTCCATTTATGCAAAGTTGTGTGAATAATGACGAACAATGACAAGTATTTCTAAAATGTAGCTTATATGACCATTTTCACTGTCTCACCCAGAATGCCTCCCGGTCAAGCAGCAGAGATGCTTGCCATAGCACCACTTGTCAGACTTTTTGAAAAGGTACAGACATATCACCGTTCATATTTTTGGGGTTCTTCTTTCCTGATTTGTACAAAAGAGTGATGAGGCTACAAAGCAATTTCTACTTCTTTCCCCTCTTTTGGGCTGCAATGATTGCCTTTCATTTTCAAGATGGTTCCAATCATTAATACCAAGGAGCAAAAAAAGATGTTATAAAGACTGTAAATAAGAAGACTTCTTGAAATCCTGTATCATGGGCCTCCTGACATCTTTCCACATACATCATGCACAGAACTTTCACCCTCAGCCTTAAAACCAGCTAAGGCAACCTGAAGACTACTTCAGATTGGACTGTCCTGCTAAACCAGTATCACTGCTGCTCTTTAACTAAATGTCTTTTTATGAGTTGCCAGTCAGGTCACCCAAATTCTCAGTTCAAAGAGCAGGAGAATCAGTTACCATGTCCTCACATTTCCACGGGAGCTCTCACGTAAGTGCAGAACATCTCACTTACATGAATTCCCAAGCAAATGAGTAGACAGAATACAGAAGAAAAGAGTAAGTATTAGCCACAAACTCTGCTGATCACCAGATTTGTATTGAAAAGATAATCATAAACTGCGTGTTCTAGTTAAAGACTGCATTCAACAATTCCTTTTGTTTTGGAGAATGACTATCAGTTGTAATATGGTATTTCTCATCCACTTTGACAACATAGAGTAAGACGTTTAAACAAAGAGACTAGGTTATATTAGCTACTCTTTGAAGCAGCCTATAAAAAAGGAATTGCAGCTGCCATAATAAGGTAACACCTGTATTCCTGGCTGTAAAATGTCTGGAATTCAACCAGATTTGAACTTCACAGAGTGTATGCATATGTGGGTCAGTCCACAGTTCTCTGCTTTCTGGACAGACCAAGACAGCATGGCTTCTTCCCCTTTACAGTTAGAAGAGGAACTGGCTTTCTTTCTAAATAAGTAGAGCTTTTCTACCTATCTTCTTTGCAAAATTAGCATTAATGGACAGCTTCGGGCTCTACATTTGGTCACTGATTACAGCCATAAACAGCTACCAAGCCTGATGCAGTT
Organism: Falco punctatus; assembly: GCF_963210335.1. Classification (NCBI taxonomy): domain Eukaryota; kingdom Metazoa; phylum Chordata; class Aves; order Falconiformes; family Falconidae; genus Falco; species Falco punctatus. The sequence continues at coordinate 7,523,406 of NC_137580.1, read as the reverse complement.
CTGCTGTATTTAATGAGATAATTTGCGTATTTCAGAGTACACACAAGATACAGTTTATCTTAAATTCAGGTTTACAGCCAATCCAACAGGATTGGAGGAGAAAGATGGACAGAGAACACCCTAAGTTTAGTGGCTAAGGCTGAAGTACAAGGTGTGACATTGCAAGTCGTTTGCCGTATCTGAGAAACATTTTATAGGTCTGAGAAAGAAACAGAGACTGCTGAGGGTGGCCAGGTGGCTGGCTGGTGGCTGGGAAATACTATGGCCCCTAAGAACAGCTGTGAGGGTATTAGTGATACTGCACTATCTTAGAACACAAGGAAGTGTTTTCTAAAATAATCTGTTTTAGCTAGGCAGGAGGAAGTAAAGGGAACGGCTTTTTTCTGAATCTTCTACTCTTGTGAGAGCCTCATTCTGGTTGGTCTCTGTAACTGTGATCTACTTCAGACTAGAGAAAGTAGATATAACCAGCTATATATGGGGCTCCTGCAGTTAGGAAATCTGGTATTTCCTGCAGCAGAGCTAGAGGCATAGAAAATTTAGCTAGAATGTGAGATTTTATGGTCATATTAGCAAATATCTAAGTACCACTGAAGACACACATTTCATAAATGGGATGGAATGGAACTACTCACAGCTGATTGTAGAAGCAGCAGAAAGGAGGAGCACAGGTACAAACTATGACAAACGCAGCTATACTGATGCGTGGAAGGCTGTAGCCTTGTTAGACCAGCAGAAGATTATTCTCCCTCCTCATATCATTTTGTACAGAGGGAAAACCAGAACTTACAAACCCATGATAATATATGCTCAACTGGGCTTATTTAAATTAGAAATGTCTCTGAGAGCAGAAATAGAACTGATTTTTCATAGGCAAGAATAATTTTTAAATGTTCTTGCTCTGAACAACCTTTTTGTAAAAAATACAAAATGGCTTTTATGAAACCAAAAGCAGAGTATGAAGGGTACCACAGTGAAAGTATTTAATTTAAAAACTCTAGTTGTGCTTAATTTTCCAAGTTTAATTATCGAAAGCTGCTAGGATCCTACTAGAAGGAACAGAACTTTTTTTTCAATACTAGATCAAATTTTCTGTCTTAATTCGTTTCCTTAAAAGAAGAGGCTTTTTTCTCTTCTCATGTGTGCAGCCTTTAATTAGTCTGTTCAGACACAAACAGTATTAGCTAGACTCTGTCACAATTACCCACATTTGGTAGCTAATTACTCCTTGAATAGTCTTAAGGCTACCAGCAATTTTAGTACAATTGGCAGCCTGGGGCCCCTAGGAGCTGTTCCAGCAACCAAGAATAGCTGGAAGAGAGAGGCGGGCCAGCCATGACCCTTTCTCCTCAGCCACAACCTAACATATCTACTATGCCAAAGGCAAGAGCAACACAGAAATGAAAATATTCTCAAGCGGCTAAATGTGCTCTCTTTATGGCCTTTTTAAACTAATGGAGTAGCATAAAGGGACTACAGGGAAATGGAAAATAGGACCTTTTAAATGCTAAAGCATTGGCAGGACTACTAATGATTTTTCAATTTTGCAATGTTCCATTAAAACAACAGTACAAAACACTTATATGGGATCAGATTCTGACACAAGACTTTTATTCTAGTGTAATTTTATTCACTGATGCCTCATATTGCAGTAATTTACATCACTGCAATATGAGTGTCAAGCGGGTACAAAATGCTGACTTGATTTAGTAACATTTCATATGTATTTTACACAGGTAGAAATTACTTCACAAGGGACACAGCAGTGTCTGTGATTTCAGTAAAATGATTCCTGCTGTACACTTGTGTGACATCAGTGGCAGACTGAAATTAACATAAAAATTTAAATGAGTACTTTGGTTTTAAATACTGTTAATTCAGATTCTATTCCACAACTCCAAAAAGTGTCACTTTGCAAATTCAGCAGTACTGGGTTTGCAAAAAGCAAGGAATTCCTTTTAAAAAACTTCACGAGTTTTTTTACAAACACCTTTTACAAGGTGTTTCTGCTGCTACATCCTCACTGAAGAATTAGCTCATTACCTCTGCTTTTCCTAATCCCTTCAATAGGATTAGGCCAGCATTCCCCGCACCGCTCCCCCCCCCCCCCCCCCCCCCCCCCCCCCCCCCGCCCAAACTGTTATCCATCGGATTCTCAAAGGGAACTGATCTTCTTGCATTGCATGACCATTTGATCTGGTGCAAGAGAAGAGATGTCAGAACTTGATGTACACAAGTTTGGGGAAAGAGTAGAACTGGCTCTTTCCACTGGCTGCCCGTTATTAGTCTGGATTAAGTGTATGGTAAAACTGCACCTCATTCACTGCTGCTCTGGAAACCATTTTCTGCTGAACAGTGGAGACCATGAGAACTGACAGAAGGTATTGCAAGATTATTAGCCCTCAAGTTAGTAGGCATCCATAGCGCAGAGTTGGCAACTACGTTCTTTAAATTTAACCTTTAGCTTATCACTGCTGATGAGCAAACCGATAGGAGTATACCCATGGATGTGTCAGCATTGCTGAGGTTCACTATAAGACAGACAATGGACTCTGAGCAACAGCAATAGTATAGCTCAGCTGTCAGTGGCAACACCACAAAGCTGTAAATCTGAAGATACATTGCCTTTGGCAATATTGACTTAAAGTACTTCCAACAATTTTTCCTTCCTGCCTGCCTGCCTGTCCTGTTCTCTTGACAGCCACATGACTTTTATCAACAGGACTGTCTGTAAGGCCACAATACAAATCAGGCCCCAGGAATTAAACAGGTATTAAAGAAAAATTCTGCAAAAAAGCATTGTTAGGCAGTTTACCCTGACTTAAGTCTCATGATTCAGTTCCCAAACACACACGTAAACAGCTGTGTTGGCACAGCCAAAAGAGTGTCAGGAACAAGCAGCTGGTAGTTGAGGTGGGTCCTGGGAACGCCTTGAAAGAGTCTGCTGCTGGGAAAAGTGTGCATAGAACAATACCTTTACTGTGTCTGTCTTGGCACTGCGTACCTGCATGCGCATTGGCCAGTTCCAGGGCTACAGTCCATGGCTTTATGTACTGTAATAAGTTGAAGCACCAGTAATCCTTTCCCAGTGTTTGTGAGAGAAACTGCCTGCCCCTCTAGCAGCAGAGTGGGAATTGGAGAAGCACCGGTGTTCTTAGCACATGACAGAAAATCACCCACCTAAGGACAAACAAAAGTAAAACATATCACATTTAGGTTCCACTGAAGTACACATGCAAGCCTTGACCGTCCTGACTAACTACAGCAAAAGATACTCCTCAGTTCAGTTCCTCAGTGGGAGCTATGCTAAAACCACATCCAAAGCACTGCACACAATCCTCTCTGGCTGTAAGAAACAGAAGGCTTCCCAAACTAACTCCATGGTGTCCTGACTCACAATTTCCTGCCCTCCATGCTCCCCTAACATCAGAGTCCAGGACTGGAAGAAGAGACAAGAGCAGCAGATTCTGGAGACAAAATTACTTCCTTAAATGGTCCTGGTCATGGACCAGATAGTAGGATAGACATATTGCTGGACAAACAGAACAGCTGTTGTGAAAAACAGTTCATAACTAGGGTAGTCAAATACTGGAGCAGGTTGTTCAAGTGTGTCTGTGGACTCTTCATCCTTGGAGATACTCAGAACTCAGCAGGTCAGGGCTCTGATCAACATGATCTCAAATGGCCCTGCTCTGAACCAAGGTTGGACCAAGTGACCTCTATGATCCCTTCAAACTAAATTTTTCTGTGATTCTGTGACCAAGAAGTGCCATGTACATGACTCTGATGAGGCTCTAAGCACAAACAGCAACATGGCTTAAACTGCATAATGCTCAGGGTTAATTCCAAACAGCAGTCAAGGCAAACCCTCAGCCTATCCTTTTATCACTTATCCATTTCCCCAAGCTCTTCTTTCTCTCAACCTTCTCCTTTCTGAAAGTATTTCATAAGGTCACCACAAAATTTTCTTTTTTTAATAAAAAATTGATTCCCCACTTAAGTTTGCCATGCAAGCACTAGATAACAAAGGTGGGTTTGAAGAGCTCAGAGCCTAGAAGCAAAACCTGAAAGGTGAAGTTACCATTCAATTTTCAGATTTTACAGCAGCAAAGGCGACGCTGATTTTGGTTTTCAAGTCTCTATCCAGCCTGTGGAGACGGTATTTCTTTTCCCACCTCTTATTTCATACGCTTTGGAAATTAAGGAAATGTCCACAGCTCTGATACTGTTAGTAGTTGCATCAGAGCAGTGAGGGAAATGGAGGTTTGTTTGTGGCCAGGGCATATTCTCACTCTTTTTTAATACTGCTTATAACAGTACGGACCCCATGTGAAGCCTTGGCATAGGGAAAACAAGGCCATAACTAAGTGCAATTCAGGAATCATTTAGAGGGCTAAAGCCTTGGGACAGGTATAAGGTCTTGATTTATGTTGCCAAAAAGGAAAAAAAATAATCCTTATTTGCAAGAACGTTATTACACTTATTTTCTGTAAGGCTGGAATGTCTTAGAAACCTACTCAGGGAATCAGAAAGTGGTTTTGCCTTGCACTAGAGCCTTTCCAAGCTTTCTTCGTTTTGGGGAATTTCTTTTTCTATCATCTGTGGACAAATTCTGAGTTAGGTGTGCCACTATCATTGCTATGCAATCAGATTTAAGCACACTGGGAGTTAACAGCATCACAATTACAATAATTGTATATAATTATAAATCATGTTGTGTAAAACGTTTCTGTGCATTTTGCCTTACTAGTGCAATGTAAGATTTTTTTAAAAAAAGATTTATATCTAAAAAAGGTTAATTAGGTTTCTACTGATTAAAAAATTGCATTGGTAAGGTTTTGTAGATTACTGTATAATGATGAATTATTTCTTGTGTGATCAAAATGTTCCTGCTCATACATGTTTTGATGATGGGGCATGTTCTCTGGAGGCTGATATGACCGCCATGGGAGCATAAAGAATGGTGGCTAGTTCACTGCAGAAACCACCAGCCAAGAGCTGGCTCTCACCAGGACACCATTTGAAGCCACCATTATTTTAAGCCTGTGTTCAGAACAGGCAGTTGCCTAGAGGGCTGAAAAGGGAACTTTGAATGAAAGAGGGAAAAACGTTTGTGGCTTCCTGGCTTACTGCTGGGCAAGAAACTGTCATTTGGAGCATGTAAGGATGACAGTAACTTAAACAGAGGTAAGCAGCATTCACAAAAGCTAATCCACATCACAAAACCTTATCCACGTGACACGTTAAGAGCACCAAATTACAGGAATGAACATAAATACTAGGTATACACAACATCATATTTATACCAATATCTTCCAATGGTAAGAGCAATGGTTCTTAACGGTTAAGCTTGCTGCCAGAGCATTGCTTTAACAGAAGACCACCCAGCAACAGAAACGTGATGAAGGTAAGCAGGAAGGAGGGGTAACACAGGATTACATCCATACTTGAGGGATCAAGTTTCTCTGTACCAAAGATCCCTTGGAAACATGGTTATAGAGCATTCCTCAGTCACACCACACTATTGTCTTCCACATTGTTCATATTCAAAATGGAAGAGTAAGTCGTCAATGTCTTAAAAATACCCTGTTTAGTTTGAATTCTGATAAAGGCCCAGCCTGTATCAGTTATCTTATTTTTGAATATCGTCACATCTTTTGCTCTACTGTGATGTTGCAGGAAGCCTGCCCGTGACCCAGCTCAATTCACAAGTTCTCTCAAAAAGTTTGAATTCTAGTCTTTCCTGTACTTTTGCCTCTTCCAAAGAGCAAGAAGAGTTAGGATGTCAGCACAGCACTTATGGGAAGCACAAAGGAGACCTAGAGCAAAATGCTGACTCTTAGGGTCTGCATAGAGATAGCAAACCCGGCTGTAAACTAGCTCCAACCACTGGGACTTCAGAGTGGCAAACAAAAGCAGGTTATTTAGATATGTGTGGAAGCTATGTGCACAGCACTTGGGGGAATATAAAAAAATTTCCTATGTAGGTACAGTGACATTAGTATTATAATGAAGTAACAGTATATGATGATATTAATGACAATTTTAATATTTAAAGGTATTACATTAATTTTCCAATATTTTATAAGAAATTGCATCAAGAGAAATCACATAGATGTTTCTTTCACATCACTCCTGTTCCCACTGGTTTACCTCAAATTAACAAGCCTTATCATTCAAGATCATTCAAGGAGACCAGACTCCCCTCATAGTATCTGAGCCAACCATACTCAATAGTCTTCAGTAGTTTCTTTGCTTTAGGATTTGTGGTCACTCCTGAGCCTCTGAGAATCAAAAATAGCCTATCTAAGAGAATGTCTCTGTGTCTGCTGCTCAGTAGCTGGACCCATTTGGTTCCAAGTGCACTGTAATTACAGATAAGATGGCTGCTGTTTCCCTTGAAAGTGGAAGTGAAATACAGAAATCACATTTTGGATTAAGTATCTACCTACGTAGCAAATATGGTCTAACATCAGAGCTTAACTTGGTATATGTAATCAGCTTTCTCTTGGAAGGTTTTCTACTGATGAGCTTCTATGAAGCATCACTTTTTGCAAAAATCAACGCCAAAGCGTGTTTTAAGTTCTCATATACATTTAGCACTTGCATATAATGTAATCTGATTGCAGTTAAAACAGCACTGTTAGCACAGATTACATCAGAATGGTCACGAGCCCTAGCCTGTGTACAAAGTAAATGATGTGAGTGCTGTGTATGAATTGAATAGTGGTAGGCTGCCAAGAGTCTAGGTTATTCCTCCACAGGAAACTCCATTAAAAATACCAATCTCTCAGTACAATCTGGCCCCATTTGGAGAACAAACATAGGCTTTTAAGAGGTGGCGGTGGTAGAAGAAATGGTAGTAGAAGAATGCTGAAGATGCTTCAGCTGTGCCGAGAATGATTTTGGAAATTTCACTGAAATGTATCATGAGAAACGCAACAGATCTACAACTTCTGAAAAGGAACTTCTGCATTCTCCCAAAGTGCTAGCTTAATAGAATTGCAGTTCTACAAACTCTTAACTTAGATCTGCATAACAGGAATTCTTGTTGAATTTGGGGTGTGCAATGTTTACATTAGATGGGTATGCTGTTTATTCCTGATTCCAATTTTTAGGGGTCTTGTACCTGTATAAGTTTTACTAGCATAACTCTGTCAGAAGAACATTTTTATTAACATTGTTACACCAGAACAATTAGTACAGAGGCAGTCATACCAGAACAAAGCTGACTTACACCTCCAGTACATGCTGTACTTTTCAAAAGTATTTCTGTATTCATTTGACTGCATCTACTTCAGCATAACATTTTCGACTTTAACTTATTCCCTGGAATGGAGGAACAGGTATGTTCTTACCTTCAGTCTGTCAGGAATAATCCTTCTTTCAGTTTATCCAGCACTACCATACCCTTTTGCCAGGTCTGCTGTAAGTTCCCAGCTTTGTTTATCTTCATACTCTATGTAGTTTGGAGGGGAAGAAAAAAAAAAAAATCAGTAACAGTGCCAGCTTTCATAATCTCTGCTATTCTTCAGTTAAATCAGTTCCATGGGCTAGTCCACCATGCACCCAAAAAACTGTTGTGCTAGCCTAGCGTGGTTGGTTTGCATGGCAAGGTTTTGGTAGCAGGGGGGCTACAGGGGTGGCTTCTTTGAGGAGCTGCCAGAAGCTTCCCCCATGTCCAACGGAACCAATGGCAGCCGTCTCCAAGATGGACCCACCACTGGCCAAGGACAAGCCCGTCAGCAACAATGGTAGAGCCTTTGTGATAACGTATTTAAGATGGGGGGAAAAAATCTGCACAACACAAAATTGCGGCTGGAAAGAAGAGTAAGAATATGAGAGCAACAACGCTGCAGTCCCCCAGGTCAGTGCAGAAGGAGGGCAGGAGGTGCTCCAAGCACCAGAGCAGAGGTTACCCTGCAGCCTGTGGTGAAGACCCTGGTGAGGCAGGCTATCCCCCTCAGCCTGCAGAAGTCCATGCTGGAGTAGATATCCACCTGCAGCCCAGATAGCCATCCAGCACCTACGCCAGAGCAGGTGGATGCCCGAAGAAGGCTGTGATCCATGGGGAAGCCTGCGCTGAAGCAGGTTTGCTGGCAGGAATCATGACCCCAAAGGGGACCCATGTTGGAGCAGCCTGTTCCTGAAGGACGGCACCCTGTGGGAGGGACCCACACTGGAGCAGTTCATGAAGACTGCAGCCCATGAGAAGGACTCATGTTGGAGAAGTTCCTGGAGAACCGTCTCCCGTAGGAGAGACCCCACACTGGAGCAGAAGAGTGTGAGGAGAAAGGAGCAGCAGAGTCGATGTGTGATAAACTGACTGCAACCCCCATCCCTGTTCTCCTGCGCTGCTTGAGAGACCAAGTAGAGAAATCAGGCGTGAAGCTGAGCCTGGGAAGAAGGGTGGGGTGGGGGGAAGGTGTTTTTAAGTGTTGATTTTTAGTTCTCATTATCCTTCTCTGATGTGAATGGTAATAAATCAAACTAATTTTCCCCAAGTGGAGGCTGGTTTTCCTGTGACAGTAATTGCTGAATGATCTCTCCCTGCCCTTACCTCGACCCACAAGCCTTTTGTTCTATTTCCTCCCCTCTGCCCAGCTGAGGAGGGCAGTGACAGGGCAACTTCGGTGGGCACCTGGTGTCCAGCCAGGGTCAGCCCACCACACCTAGTAAAGGCTGCAGTGCAGGTACAGAAATGAGTAGCCAGGGTTGCCTGAACAATGTTAAGCAGTACTGTCACTGCATGTTGAATTGCAGTCAGTTACAAACCCTGGCCAAAGATAGACAATACTGCAGTGACAAAAGTAAATGCATAAATTCTAATGGCATTTAAACAACAATTATCAAAATCCCCAAAAAATCTTAAATAACCTCAAAAAAATTTTATATCAAAATCAGTAAAAGCTGTATATACCTACTGACGAATTCGACTCTTCAATTTAGGAAATCTCAAAAATCATCTGGTCATACTGTAACATTCTTGTTTACTATCTTTACCTCCAGTAACTAGTGTCATGACAATTCATCCTCAGAATGATATGCCAAGGATCCATAATACAACACAGCAGCTGCATATTTAAAAGAAAAAATAGGGAAGGAAGCACAAAATCAGATCCTTTTTCTTTCATAATATGGGCCCAAACCTATAATTTCAAGAATTACGTTCCTAATTATTATTACGACTCATTTTTTCTCATCTCATTATTTACATTTATACATGAGTACACCTGAGATTTCTTTACAAATCATATTCTGAAACATTTCTGTATTTGCCTAAGGTGTAAAATATAATTTGAATTTGTGACTTTCCCCTTCTTCCCCTCTGAGGAAAAGATTGTCAGTCTATTTACAGCTAATCAGATACAGACATGCTCTGACTTGAAAAAGATTTGTCTAAGGACTGTGTAGGGTTTACAGCATATTAGGGTAGTAGGCTATCATTCTGCGAGACAGTAAATAGCTTGAAGAAATAATTTTGTCCCAGGAGAGTTCCTATCAGATGAGATATTGTCTGTTTGTACCACTCTAACTTTATGCTGGATCAGGCATGATTTACCCTGCTCTACTGGCAGAAAGCTGGCATAAAATCTAAATAAACACTGTAACACATGCTCTGGCTGATTTGATAAAAATGCAGTTGTGTGGTCACGCCAATACAGATCAAATTTTTACTGCCAGGAAATCCGGCACGCACAGATTTTATATTACTTAATGCAGAACTACAACCTTATATTGCATCATTTTTTCTGCATATAGGTTTTTAATTACATTATTATGGGCACAAATAAAGAATACAGGTTTGTTTGACAATTACTTATGTGGAGTGAGTCTACTGTAGTATAATGGTTCTCCAAACAGGGACAAACCTGATATCCAGAAAGTATGAATGTCTCGTTCGTAACACTGGCATGCATTATTTTGTACCTTTACGGTCTAACCAGAAATTAACTTACTCAAGGCAAAAGAGGCTGTAACAACCCTCTGTAAAAAAGATATCGGACTGGCAGTATATCTGCTCCACTGGAGATATACTTATGTGCAACGTAGGTATCTTTTGTGTTTTGTGCTGTCTGTGTAGTTGAATCCCTATTCAGCACAAATTACTAGAAGTACATGGTTGTTGTTACCACTGGAGGAAAAGTTTAGTCTCTTAAGAGTACTCCTGCAAGACTGCATTGAACATAGATTTTAACAGGGAAGTTCCCAAATCCTTACTCGGGTTGAAGACAACCTCTCTCCCTTCTGACTCTCTCTAGGCTCTTTGTAATGCCCCTGCAGCTCCCAATCCTAACAAACTGATGTTTAAATTATAATATTGTATTGCTTCTTTGGAATATGGATTTCTCATTCAGTTTCAGCCTAGTCCTGGTCATTATTCAAATTAAAAGGAAGAGACAGGGGTGCAAAGAGATAAAATATGGATACATACACACTAAGCCTGCTTTTCCAGTGCCTTGTGTTTTATTTAGTCATACACACCCCTGCTAGGTGAGTGCAAAACACAAGTCGAGTGCTCCTATTTTGATTTGTTAGTATTATACACTTACTTTCGAAAGGGTTTAATAATGAAAGACTTGCAAGGTATTCTAGTCTAACTCACTTGTTGCTACAGTATCTAAAAATTTGCCAGAAATGTATTGAGGAAAGCATGCATTTGACAGGAGGGCAAGTTTTAAAAGACTTCAGTCCCTTCCCACTCTATCTCCCTCTCCTTGGTAGCACAGGCTAGCTTGACAGGCACGATTCTGCTCATATGATACAGTAGCAACCATCTGACTGAGCAGCTCTGTCATCTCCACATAGCTGCATCTGACCCCTGACTGAGTGATGTTACCATCATCTACCATATGTTCAGTGGTCTTTATATGTCTCTTCCAAGGGGAGGGAAGTAAAACACAGGCACTACAGTGTTTTGCTTGCACAGCATTTTGGGTTTTTTGGTCCTTTCTCTTTTTCTGGCATTATTCAATGAATTGAGGAGAATAAAGGTTCATATCCTTATAATATATAAATAAAAAAAATGAATTGGAATAAGAGAACTAGTTAATATTACCCTCCATGAAAATGTTCCTTGTATAAATATAAAGGATTGAGTTCACCTGTTCTAGAGCACATCAATAACAATTAAACCTGCCTGCTTAACAGGTTTACTGCTGCATTTTTACATGAATTAGAAACTCTGCATCTAGCTTCATATAATTTCAGACTGATGTGTATGGACAAGAAAACATAACCATAACACAAAATACTACATTCTTCTGCTTTCCAGTTGTCCTTAAATATTTAATGTATTTATTACATACAAAATAATTACATTCCTCTCATCACAGGATCTTGATTAGTCCCAAAAGGATATGGCTGTCTCTTCTTACATAAGGCTTGAATTCATAACCTAGCATATGGAATACTCCCGCAGGTAAAAGGCTGGGCCCACAATTTGTCCTCCCAAAAGTTTTAATGCTTGCATTAACCAGAGGAAATCTAACTCCAGCTCTGAATGTCTTGACGAATTTGGTCACACCTATGTCAAAACCATAACTGAAGAGTAGAGGCACTGACAAGATGCTTGGCAAACTGAACCTCACTCAGCACCAGTGCCATCGCTTGTAAAGGTTTAGAAGTTGCTAACATACTTAGGTAAACCTCATTTACCTTCTCCTGACACTATTTTAGAAGTAAGTCCCAGACAATGTGGGAATTGTACATAAAAATCAGTATGTTCTTAGCCACTGCTGAAGTAGAACATGCATTTGTAAGGCAAGACAACACTTCCTTTTAACACGCACTAAAAGCGGTTTAAGTAAGTTTGTGGCACACTTCATTTTGTACCTTTACTTGAGAAGCTGAAAGTGAGGGTTCTGTCAAGGTCTGGATCCTGTAAACTTTTGCTATGAGTTGTTTTGAGCTGACTTGTGCTTCTGGGAAGCACCCATAACTTTCACAGGAAATCAGGAAGACTAAAATTAGAAAGATGGTATGTATGCAGATGAGGCCGTTTTAGGGAGCAATTCATTGCTAAGCTATATGGTGTTTTTTTTGGCTAGAAAAATGCTCTGGAACATGCCATGCACATATGTTATCAGGCTTTATAGAGGCCTGCAGTGCTTACTTTTTAACAAGCTTCAGGCTAGATGACTATATATTTGTATAGTTACATAGTGCCAGATTAATTGTATGGATTGCATGGGATAAGTGTTGATTGCTTTTTTAATTACATGTCAAATTGAACATAAACCTTGGTGTGTACTCTTCTGTGAGCATGGGGTGCTGTTGCATCTGATCTTACAGATTGGCTGCTTTATTCTTCTTTAAAGCATTCCAACATAATGGCCATTTCTTTATGACTAAGTGGACAACCAATGTCTAAACAAACAAACAACTTTATTAATATTAGAAACATATAAAAGGAAATGTTTAAGATCAATGTGATCAAACCTTCTGTCAGCTAACAAAACATGTTTTTTAACTACCTAGTACACTTTGGCAAGCCAAGTGCAAACTAAAGCTAAAGTGAAATCTGTGAAAATTAAGTCTATAAGTGGACTGTTATAATTTTTATGTGGTATTGCTCAGGGACCTCGTCATTAGTCTTTATAAAATCTGTATCTGCACATAAACTTTAGATGCTGAAACTACTCATTACCCTTCTAACAAGTGCCTTCTTTCTTCATTTTTTTTCATGCCACTAAGTTGTCAGAGTTTCTTATTCCTTATTCCTGTTGTACCTGCAGCAAATCTTAGAATTTGGTGTTCCTTTTACATCTCCACAGCAATGTCATTGGGAATGAGATGCACTTGTTTGCCATCTGTAGCAATGCCTTGCTCAGTCCGCTAAATGGCCCTTCTGTACTCAAGAGTACCTGCAAAATTAAAGAAAGACAATTCATTAATCAGAAATTCAAAAGAAAAATGTTGCCTAGCTTCTTTATGATACAGGCCCCAGTTAAATTTTAATACAATGGCCATGCTATCTTTCTAAGCAAGGAGAAGGTATGCTGTTCCAGTAGAGGAATTTCTTCAGCCAATAAAAAGATTTTGTAGACCCTGGTGACAATACCACATATCAGTGAATGTGAGTGTTAATAGCAGAACTGACCCAGCAAAATTCACCTTATTAACTAAACAAATTGACCACAGTTCTGGATGCATAAGTTTGTAAGTATTATTTATTAGAAAATGGCAAAGGCTACCAATGAGCTGCTGATGTAATTGCTGCTACCTGATAAGTATAATCAGTCTGTATCCTACAACTTCCTCCCCTTCCTCATCAAAAACAGAAAAAGAAAGGGCAAAAACTGAAAACATGGACTTTTCCACAGAAGACTTCAGCAATTTACTCCTCACTATGAATGCCTGCCAAAGAACAGGAGCTGTATGTGTGCATAATTTTCACAGCCCCTCGCTAAAATAAAAAATAAATAAATTTTAAAAAATACTTACGAAGACAGACTGACTTTTGGTGGATCTGAACCCTGATATGTTTTGTCCAATGAAGAGGTCTATTATCAGTAGCCTAAGTTATGACTTAACTATCTTAGTTTCCCATCATGTTTGAATGAAAGGCATCTAATTGTATGAACGGTCATGTATGCCTATTTAAAATCATTAGGTCACTACTATGACAAATTTACACTTGGTTGTGTATTCATCATTTCCCCCCCTCAATAATAACGTGGACTTTGGGATGGAAGACAGGCTTCTGCATAAGCTGCTTAAATGGCTTTTGCCCTTAACAGAAGCCAATCTCTCTAGGAAAACCAACAGTGTAACAGATACAGCTGAAAAAAATGCCTATTAGCTTGAAACATTGGTTCATTCACTTCGATCCTATGGGGACATCTGTGAATTCATTGCTGAAATCTCCTAGGACAGCTAGCAACCATTTCTGAAACAAACCCAAAACTGAGGTATGCAGTCTGTTTCCCATCACCGCTTAGCAAACACAGGTCTGTTCCTATGGTCAGCTACTATGAATCACTGGCTTGTCAAAACACGGGTTCGTTAGCTGTCAAGAGTAGCCTGGAACAGTGTTTTAAGACTGAATAGAATATAAAGTGCCTCAAAAGCTTCATGGAACTGCGATGGAAAGGCAGGTAAGCAGGACGAAGACATACAAGAACGCAGAACAGGAGGAATGCTAGTAGTGGCCTGCTTCTGTTTGTTAACTTTAACTCACTGTATCAACACTAACACTTAAAGAGAGAGAACAGCAGCTGAGGTAGACCGACACTTGTGGACAACCTAGAAGACGGTGATTGCAGTGAACCAAGGAAATTACCATAGGAATTCATATCAATGTGAGTGGTATCATGCTACAGAACAAAATGTACATGTAAACACAGCGGTATCTTATGAAGATAATCCCAAGATAAAGTTAAACTGGGAAAAGAACCCAACCAACAAACAACTGAAATTCGCCTAACTCAGTATTAGATGAAAACTACACAAAAAGTGTCTACGTTAGTGGTATTTCCTATGGGGGAAACAAACAAACAAACCAACCAACCAAGCCAGCTCTTTTTAAAACCAAGACAAGGTTACTAATATTATTAAATTTGTGAAATTAAAGACACTGGAAAAACTCTTATGGACTTCATGGGATTTAACTATATCACTGCACAGACAAACATAATTTGGTTACCTAAGCGCTTGGTTTGCCAGTGCTGTAGTAAAATACACACAGTACAACTCTGCCCAGTGTGCAAAAGGTCATACCTGTACGGTCAAGAACTGAGTTGGATGTACAGAAATACTAAAATTATTTGCAGTTGCATTAAGGAGTTCAAATTATTTTCTGACTTTAATTCTACATTTTACATGCACTATTTCATTATCTACAATGCCATACATTACCAGCGCTAAGGCAAGATTACCCATACCTGCGCTCATGAACCGCAGCGTACCAGTGCACAGTCTACTTCCCAACCCTCTAGACAGGTCTTATCCCCACTCTCCTTGCTACCCTTATTATTGCTGCAATATTATGACCAAGCACTTCACATATCACACCATTTACAAAGACTAAGAAATAACAGTTGACTCTTTATCAATGAAAAACTGAGACCCATAACAGCAACTGTGAAGAATATTAACTCTGTCTTAGCCAAAACAAGCAAATGGATTAATGTAAATTTCACTTTGTGGCTATTCACACTGTATTTTCAAATTTTGAAAAAGAAATTCTGCATAACGTATGCATTCTGCATCCCTTCATTAAAAGACCCTGTGACATAATACTAAAAACTTTTAGGTAGGTCTACATGTAGCACTTCAAATAAGTATGAAATAAAGATGTCTTAAGAAATGTAAGCAGATACTGTTTTGAAATAAGACATCAAGCATTGCATTGACCTCAACAGTAAGCATTTCCAAGCTTTATCAGCTTAAAACTAAATCATTGGTGCATCCTGTACATTAAGCTGGCTTTAAAAATATCCAACATCCATGGAGCTGACTGATTGTTCTATAATTCCAAATTTACTGAGACATTCCTACATTCCTTCGCACGCAGTTTGCCTCCCAATCTGTCCTGAATGTAGCCTGTCTTTATGTGATAACAGATGTTTCTTCAGCTTCAAAATCAATGGAAAATAAACTTCAGCCATGATAATAGCTTGTACCAGAGTTCAACTTCTGTTTGTGAAACTTTGCTCTCATTGTGTTTTTCACTGAGTTCAGTCTCCTTTCCAGAGACTGTAATGAGCAGTGTTTGAAAAGAGAAAAGTGAAGAATGTAACTCTGAGTTGAGGCATTCACCTCCTAATGGAAAAGTCACCTAGAAGCATCCTGCCTACTTCTCTCCAAAAAAAAAGTAATAAATGTTAGACAATTATTTTGTATGTGGAGCAAAGTAGGTGGCAACTGATCTATTTGCGAAATTCTTAGGACAAAGGTACAATAGTTAGCCATAGTATATCTGACACTTTATAATACAGAAGACTACCCTGAAGAAGAAAATATATACTGATGTGGAGAGACATTGAACATCTAACACCAGTGAGCAAATAGCTTTACAAGATACTACTACTGGTTTTTTTCCTTTTTGCTAGAACAAATCATGTCAGATATGGCAGAGACTGCTATGAACATTAATGCCTATCAACCTTCAAGAAGTAGAGGATACACAAGTAACAATAGATGAGATTGCATTAAAATATAGTGATAATTCATTTTCTAGGTATTCTTCAAATTCTGTTAGGTAAAAAAAACCCTATAAAATTAAATAATTAACAACAACAGAAGCTATAACATATGTAATTAGAAACTTGGTAATACTCCATATATATTTTTTCAGGATTCACTAAGCTCTTCAAGGGAAACCGTGATACACAACTATCACTACTTTGCTCCTCATATCAAATCTGTATGAATAAAATAGCTGTGCATTAATTCCAGAATCTGGAAAATTCTGACTGTTTTTTTCACAGGTAACCCAGGATGCTCAATTTTCCTTTCACTAATCATACTGCTGTAATTACTCCACTGCCACCTTAGCAATAGTTAGGCTCCCCAATCATGGGTCAGGATCTATGACAGCTGGCTGTCAATTAGTTCAAAATAAGATTCGTTCACACCAAAAGAACCAACAAGAAATGCACATAAAGAACAGCAGAAGAAACACAGTAATGCTAAAATACTTTTCAGGACCCTTTACTAGTCATCATAGCTTTATAGAACATAATGTTTATGCTTTACAGGGACAGACTTTTTGCATTGGCAAACCAAGGACAGGTGAAGAAGAAACACTGGTAACAGTCATGGTGGAGAAACTGTTTTTTTCTGGCGTTTTTCTGGCAGGCAAATCTAACAGCAGGGTAACAAAATTTGACTGAAGTTGAAACTAGTCTGCGCCAGGACAGGAAGACATTTGCTTGTTGTATTTGAGGTAGCAGATCATGAGTGCCTCTGTCATCTAATGATGATGTTCTGGCATCAAAGGTGCCTGCAGCTGCACTGGGACCTTAACTTCCTTGGCACTTTGTATCTGGACTTGTCTGAGGTGTATGTTAACAAGGGGGCAACCAGCCAGTGTTTCTCCAATTCAGAACCTACATGTTTTCAGTCGTTTCTATCTCCTAGGTTTGAAAATGTTCTAATCCAAGTATACTTAGTATAATACAAATACTAAATATGCTATTTCTAATGTATTTGTCTATTTCCTAGTATTCAAATTCTTCTCAAGTCAGTCTTTCAAACAATTCCATTTCTTTGGGGCAGGTTCCTGGGACTCCGCTTGGTTTCCAGTTCTTACCTGGGGATCAAAAATTGCCACCGTTTTGCTGCACTAGATCCAAGCCAAGGCTCACAGAAGTAAATAGAGGTATCCCAGCCAAGCCCAGGTGGCAATACAATCTCTTAAGAAGGCATCCAGAGCAGGACAGAAGGCTAGAAACGCTTGTGGTAGCCACACCGATTCCTGAAAGCATTCTTTCCAGAATATAGCAGAACACCACATTAATGCAGTGGAAAACCACCTGCTTTCAAATAAATGTCTAGATTTATTTAGTCAGTCTGTATGAATTTAAAGATAAGATCTTGATAGAAACATGGGTAAAAGGACTTTGCACCTTTTACTACTTGTTTCTGTTTTCTGAACTCATATTTACAATACAAAGAAAGTTAAGAGAGCATAGTAAGATGTTGTGGAAAATCTAAATTAAACTCATGAGGGAAGGAAACCCAGAGTTAAGAGTGCAACTCCTGTCTTTTTCTGACCTGCAACAGAGCAGAGCTGTGCCCAGACAATCCAAACATACAATTCTGTGATAAAAACTGTTGTAACCACAATCAAGCTGTAACTTGTTAAGATAAAAGGAATTTTTTAATAGTGTTTACTTATACATATATTAAATAGAGCCTGCTGGGTTAAGAGAAATAGTAGTAGTATTTTAATTGCAGGTCTTTAACTGGCAAGAACTTCATCCTGTTTCCTCACAGAGGTAGTCATTACTGAACTGGCTCAGAGGCCAGAAGATTAAATACCTAACCCTTACACAGTGTGTTGAAAACACAGAGCTTTATGTAAATGCTAAGTATCATTAATGTTATTTTCCACTGGGTTGAGTCTCTTGCACCATCTACCAGCCTTTGTGAAAACATCTGAGTTTTTCAAATTTTGTGACTGAATTTACATAATGTATTATTCTTAAAGCTGCTGTTACTATGCAGGGATGCTTCAGCACCACAGAGTTACGTGGCATAACCACGTTTCTCAAGTCCAAAGTACTCCCTGACTCACACTCTGGCCACAGGGAGAGTGGCTGGGCCCAGCCTGCACTCCCTAGGCCGTTACACATCTGTAGAGCAACTCTTCAGCATCACCTGATGCAACAGTCAGTTTTGCTTGGGAACACGTTCCCAAGATGAGAGGAACAGAAGGGCTAAATTCTGCCCAGGTCTTTGCTTTCTCTGCAGGTAAGTGTCATCCTACCGAGGTGACCTACACGTACCCACTCTCTCCTTGAAAATAAGAAAGTCTTGTTAGTGTTTCTCCTCGGGTAACTGAGCCAACTCACTGTCAGGCATGAGTTGTACAACAAGATACATAGTAAAGCCACCTAATGCACTGCCACATGCACAAGGAGTAATTCTAGTGGACAAGGCTACTGTTAGCAACCATCCCACTTTCTGACGGCAAAAACCGGAAGGCTGTATTTACCCTAAGCACTGAAGTGCACCAAGCAGTCCCTTGAGCTATCTTCAAGCCGGGCTGCAGTGTCACCTCAGTGGCACGCCTGCGTTCACTCAGGCGGGCAGCAAAACCACCTCGGAGCAGACGCGTCGCTTATCTCGGCACCCGCCGAAAGGGCGCCGCACGACGTGGCTGCACCCCGGCGGCCAGCACCGCCAGCCTTCGACCTCTTCCCCTCCGCGGCGCGGCCCGGCCCAGCCCGCCCCGCGGGTCTAACGCACCAGCCCGCCGCCCCCGGCGCACAGCCCCCCGCCACGCCCTGCTGCTGCTGCTATAGCAGGCGGCGGGGCCCGCCCGCTCCCCTGAGGTGAAGCCACGCCCCCTCACCCCGCCGCCTTCTCCCCCTCACGTTCCCGCCAACGCCACCTGGCCGCGGGGGGGGGGGGGGGAGGGGGCGCGTGTGTGTGAGGGGGCGCGCAGGCGCACTGGCGGCGGCGGCGGTTCTCGCGAGCGGAGGGGCCGTTGGGCTGGCGGGGCGTGTCCGCACCCAATTCGCCCGCGGGGCGCGAGCCTGCCGGGGGCGGTGCCGCCCAGCCCGGGCACCAATGGGGAGCGGCGGGCGGGGGCGCGGCGGCCGCCTCGCGTCTCTCCGGGCGCGGGGCGGGGCCGTTGGGGGGGCGGGGCCGTTAGGCGGGCGGGCGGGCGCTGGCCTGGTAGTGATGGCGGACGATGGGGATGGGAGGCTAAGGACTGAGGGGAGCAGCGACGGCGGCCTAGGGGGCGGGGGCGCAGGGGAGCCGCCGGCCGGCGCGGCGGCGGTGGCGGCGGCCGTGGGCGGCGAGATGCTGCTGAACGTGGGGCTCCTGGCGCTGGCGCTGCTGGCGGCCTACCGGCTGTACCTGCGCTGGGGGACGCGGAGCGGGCCGGGGGGCGCGGCTCGGCAGAGCCAGGCCGCCGCTCTGCCGCGGATGAAGCGGCGGGATTTCTCCCTGGAGCAGCTGCGCGAGTTCGACGGGGCCCGCAACCCCCGCATCCTCCTGGCTGTCAACGGCAAAGTCTTCGACGTGACCAAAGGCAGCAAGTTCTACGGGCCCGGTGAGACGCCGGGGCCGCGGGGCGGGGGGGCGTCCCTCGGCGGCCGCCGCCGCGCCGGGCGGGGGCCCCGCGCTCCCCCTCAGCTGCCCGCTGCCTTTCGGGCGGCGCCGGCGGGAGGCGGGGGCGGCGCCGGGGGAGCTGCTGCGGCGGGCGTGCCCTGCCGCCGGGGGCTCCGTGCTGCCGGCGCCCGGGCCTCCCCCCGCCGCCCTGCGGGTCGGTGGGCTTCGGGGAGGCCTGGCTTGCGGCTCGGCGCGGCGGCCTTAGGCGGGCCCCGGGGTTTATCTCGGGCGGCCTGCCCCCCGCGCTCGCCGCCCGCTCGGCTGACAGATAGGGGCCACCTGGGGGGTGTCCGGTGGGAATCGGCCGCGCAAACCGCGACCTGGCCCCGGTGGCTGCGGTGCACAGCCCCTACTGGGCCGGCCGGCCTGCGGCCTGGGGGGGCTTGCGAACAGGTGATGCGTGACGGCGCTGGGCTCCCTTCAGGCATCCCCCGCGCATCCGTGTATCCAGTTGCTTAGATATGGATGTGCCATGTTGATAATGCTTCTTTTTTTTTTTTTTTTCCCCCTTCTGTCTTTTCTAGTAGGTTTCCCAAGTGCAGCTGAGCAATGCTTCCTTCGTTCTAGCTCTTACGGTTCAGGAAAGAGAAAAACAAGCTGGTTACTTATTTAGGTGCAAATGCCATATTGAATATGAATTTTAATCAGAATAGAGGCAGACAGGGAGAGCTCGGGGACTGCTGTGTTGCTACCATCGAGGAGAGTGCAGAAATCAACCTGCTCTCTTAAAACAATAGACAGCACAGTTCTTTGGAGCAGAAATGCATCAAAGGTTCAGCGAATCTTCAGAGGTTCAGAAAAGTACGCTTTAAAAGCAATGTTTAGCTATTCACATTGTAGATGTGAAACTGCAGCGTAATCTCTTGTAATAAACAGTGTTCTTAATAATGAGGCGGGTAAACTTACTGGTGAGCACTGTGTTCACATCTGATGGCAAAGGAAATGAGGGTGATGACTGCTGATAATTTTCTTCCTTAAACAATGGTGGTTTGGAAAATATGATCTAATCAAATTATGCAGGAGTTTTCATAGTAGGTATGGCAAGTGTCTTTGTGCAAGGGATGGAGGAGAGAGCGGATACTTCCCCCCCTTGAAAATAGTTGAAGTTAAGTTATTATTTTTAAGTAATCTTAGATTAAAAAAAAAAATACAGAACTGACATGTTAGAAGTCTTTGGTTCTTACCAGGGAAGTGACAAACAGTTGTGCAGTAGAACTGCGCTAGTATTTTGTAACGCCTGTTACCCTCCAGGTTTGTGATTCCAGCTCTGCTGCTGGTTGCAGAAATCAAAACTGGCATAAATGAATCAAATTGCTTTTCTGACTGGGTACTGGAAAACAACAATAGAATCTAAGCTACCTTTGTCATGCCTTATTTTGTTTATTGAGTGGTAAAGCTGAGAAATTGCAGTCTGGTGGGCTCCATCTTTCATGATACTGAATCAGGCTAGTTCTTTTGTCTCTCACTTTTTAGGGGTTTTTAGGCTGAGACATAAGTGCTGATATAAAGTGCAGGTAATGCATATGCTACGTGAAACTTAAAACACCAGTAAGTTGACAGATTGCTTCATAAATTACTCTGTGAAATAATACTGAGCCATAATCTAAACAGTCACTTTAGCTCTTTTGTGTATCAAATATAAACTCAATTTTAGACCCTCCATTGTAGATGTCATCACTGATTCACATCGTCATCCTCTGGAGGTCTGTTTTTGTGAGGAAGCCAAAGCTTTATGTTCTAGGACCTCAGTCTGGTTTTTTTGATAACTGGCAGCAGCTGGTTTCCCTAAAGCAGTGCTTCCAGCTTTTTGTGAAGAGGGACAAAGGCTTCCCCCCGCCTGCCCTCCCTCCCTGTAGTGAAAGATTGCCTTTTTATAACAGAACTGACATCATCTTTGTCTGTCATATCTCTGTTACTTGGGCCACACACATGAGGATAGTGATGCTTAGCCTGTGCATTATCAGCTGTGTGTTTTCTGCCGAAGGTGTTGATTTTAGAATCGTGCTGATGGGGTTTCCCTGTAGAGATGCATGTCAGGGAATGTTTTCTTGCAACTGTATTGTGGCTGAAGAGAAAAAAGGCTCGTAGGTGGTGTGCAGGCCTTAAAAGATCTGAGAAGACTTAGGTGGAAAAGTCTTCTACAGCTGATTGAGAACTTTTCAGAAAGACTTCAGTCAGAGTAGCCAGATGTTCACAGTGGTTTTTTAGGTAACTATGCCTCATAGCTGGAGTATAGCAAGAGAAGCGCAGAGCATACCAGCAAAGCCATGGCTAAATTTTGTTTAACAGAAGAAACAGTTGAGGGCACTGGCTTTGCTGATATTGCAGGTTAGGACAGTGAGCCTTTTGTACTTTGTTGAGGTACTGATGCGAAATAGTGCTTCAGCTTTTAAGGCAGCAAAAAGCATTGGCTGAGGGCTCACTATCAAATCTTAAGTATGTCTTGACTGCTGGGTTAACGTTGAATAACGTGGCTGTCTCAGAATGTCTTCCGATGTCTTAAAATAAAGGTGGGTTGTTTTTTTTTCCTTCAGTGCAGTTTGGATGCAGAGTTGTTCGTTATTTCTCTACTTACAGCAGAAGGCTAAAAATGCACAGAATTGCCATCTAGTCCAGATTTTTGTCCAGCAGTTGAGATGCCATTAAAATTCACAGTAAGCTTCTGATTTTATTAGACGCTCTCCTGTGTTGTAAGTTTCCATCCACTGAATCCTGTTATGCTTTGGTCTGTTTCATTGGGGAGCCCTTTAAACACATACAGTTAAGATATTTTTAAAAATTGATAGACTGTTGAGGTCATCCTTTCAAACAGTCATGGCTGAAAACATCAATTTCTAGAATATTTAATCAAAGTGTTTTCCACATTTTTTGGTTTTTCTCTTGCTGTTTTCTTTAAGCCTTCCAGTTTATCTCATTGGTATCCTATCAGTCTTTGGTTATGTCTGATGCATTTTAGCTAAGAGCAAGAAAAGGTTATATCACATATTTTACTATCTGTCCCTCTTTGAACTCTTAATTTAAAACCTTACTTGCCAAGTTCTTTTCCAAAATGCAGCTTACTGGGATAGTCCTGTGTTCTGCAAGTATACCCTTTGTTTCGAGACTTCACCTTTAGTTGTATTAAATACCATCTTTGTGCCCAAATGAGTAAGTGTCCTAGAATGCTTTGCTTGGTTATTACCTTTAATTAATTACCTTTTCCTTTATCACACACAAACTGTAAAAGAAATAGTAAACAATTAGTGGCTCAGTATTAAAAATACCATATAACCAGAATTTCAAAGCAGCTGTTTTGGGGCAATTTCCCCAGCTGTAATCACATCTCATCACTTTGAGTCTGATGATTAATACCTTTAACATGTACTGGGTTGAATGAGAGATAGTTTTTACTGTTTCATTTATCACAACCTTTAATGTCATGTTTGTTTGTATCAAAATTCCTGGTAACGGCCAATAGAAGGACATAGCAAGAGTTAAAGCAATGTTAGCAAATCCTAATATTTAGCATTTAAATTGGCATGCCAAGATAATGCTGTAAACAGGTTGTAATTAACTTATCGAATACTTTGTGCAGTTATGAAATATTTGTGGCTTTGAGCATGACAAAGCAAGATTATATGCAGTCCAGCGTATACAAATGTTCCACATCACTTCTTGGTTCTTAATGTTTAATGATTTTTAAAAAATCAATTTCCTGACTTTCCTTTGCTGCAATACGTTGTCACTGTCAACTTATTTCTCATCCCACTCTTGTCTTTCAGCGTGTCGTGAAGATTTCTCCTTTCCGGTTTGCTGAGAGGAATAGATTAGGTGGTAGTTCCTTCCACAAAAATTTCCATCATAGTTCATTTTTCATGAGGGGAAAATTACCTTTATTTGATGTTGCAAATCCAGTTAAGAACTGTTGATTTCTGATGTTAAATACTTCAGAAAATTCTCTAATAAACAGCTGTCATTTTTTGCCATCAGTTCTGTAAAAATAATCTGATGCTATTGCACTTCCTTTGGAACAGAGTGCTGTAAACTTCATTATGTCTCTATTTAAAAGACGGCACCGATGTTTTTCAGTACATCCTTTATGAGGGTATGGTTAGAGTGGAATGTTGCAGGAGGGGCATCATATATGTTGTATCTGGAGAATTCTGTTAAGGGTGGCCTTATCTTAAGAACACAACAGGCCAAGGGTTTACAGATAATACAGAGGATAAGACTGGGGGGAAAGAAGTACTTTCTGTAAGGTGTGTGCCTTGTCTGTGTTTTGATGTTTGTCAGCTCTTTGGTGTCTGTGTAATGGTGCTGTCTCTCACCCCAGAACTCTGCTTTTCAGAGAAACAGCATTTCTGGATAAAGAAGCTAAGCTCCTACCAGAAGTAGCGGCACTCAAAAGGTGTATACATGCAGATTGGCAAGAGGTTGTTTCCATACTTCTGATTAAAGAGAATAGTGCCTTGGCCTTCAGGATGAAGGAAGGAGTTGTTCTAAGCCCTCAGTCCATGTTCACAGAGAGCAGGGGCCAGTCAAGTGGTTTTGTGCAGGAAGATGCATCACTGTCTCCTCCTCTGCTTCTGCTTTGTGTGTCTGTCAGCTCGCTCTTTGTCTTTTTCTTTTTTCCTTTTTTAATAACCTGATTATATTCTTTAAAACTTCAACAGCTGTGTGTTTGATAAAAGGTCCGTGTAAACCCTTAGTTCCAATTTAAACTATTCAGGTTCCAGTCACCTGAGATTTGAGGGACCTGATCAAGCATGTATGCTCAGAGCAAGATATGTTAGGATGTGATAGTAGCATCATTGTTAGTGACGTATAGATGTTAAATCCAGTGCATACATAGCAGTGTAGTTTCATTTCATTTAATCAAAAAACCTGGCCTGCATTGCTTGCCTTAATTATGAAATAAACTTGTGTCCAGAGCATTTCTCACTAAAGCAAGATGTGGGATCCAGGTCTTCCTCAAGTGTGGAGCTGTGTTCTAGGAATCTCCTGACTACTGAACTACAGGCTCTCCTGGAAGCGCTCGTTGTCTGCCCCTGTGGTTGAAATTGGGTCATTAATTCTTGCACTTTTTTTTCACCGAGTTAAAAAGGAAGCAAGCAAAAGAGAGAGCGAGGCCCTCTGGTCTTGTGCCTGAGAAGCCAGGTTTAGACCTTTCTTTCTAAGCAGTTCCCATCTTAGTATGTAGACTTTGTAGATCACTTTCCTAAGAATGCTTACTTTCCATGCAAGTTGTAACTTAAAATTGACCCACATCTTTCCTTTCATGTAAATCTGGAGCAGTAAAGTTAAAATTATGTCACCTTGAATTCCCAGTGATAAATGTTATTAGAAAGCTTCTGCTTTCAAGCTGCATCTCAGAACGGCTTTGTCCAATTTGTAGCTTTTTCATTCCCTCATAAAAGATGCAACACTGAACAGACAGGTGTCAGGATTCAGGTAGAAAGTTTTAAACAGTCAGTGGAGATTTTGCTTCATTTGGAGTGGAAAAGGTAGACAAAGTGGTAGGGTAGTGCAGCTGCCAATAATTTTGTGTTCTGTCTCTCTTTGTTCCTCTAACTTACATTAAAAGAAAAGTTTGTCTTCATTCTTAATCAAGAAATGTTGTCCGCGAATTTCTAAGCTTCAGATAAAACGGGGTTTTATTTCCAGCGGCTGCATGGAGCCCACAGATGCAAAGAACATCTGGTATGCTTTGCATATTTGGTGATTGCTTGCAAGTGCCTTTTGACCATTTGAAGAAACCAAAGCTGGTTTAAAACTGAACCTTGTTACCCTGCGTGGCTTCTTCAGGGAACTTCTATGGGCCTTGTGAGACAATACAGTTCTGAGATTGCAAATCGCTTCATTAGATGTAAAGTCCACAGGCAGCTGCAGTCCCTGTGCTGACAGTTGGAGCAATCCAAAGTTCAGTATACACTGTTCACCTTTGTGACAAGTCTTGGAGCAGTAGTCTGGGATGTTCAGCAAAGCCAGTATGGAACTGAAGTGGTCAGACAGCTGCTTCAGTAAAACAAGAGTACCTACTCGAAAGCTGAACGCCAGCATAGGTTTTGCTGGGGGAAACTATTGGCCAAACCAGCTGAAAACTGAAACATGCTGTTCCGAGATCCAGTTTAGCCTGTTTGGAGCAAGTGACTAGAAGCAGTGCTTCCAAATAAAAACTCAGCTTGGACAGCCTCTTATCTCAATTTTTTAAATACAGTGCTTTAACATTAAGTGTATTTTTCCTTGCCTGCTGTTGTTTAGGGTGTCTGCAAAGAGAAATTACATCTTCATTTAATAATCAAAACAGGGCTAGGGGATGCAGAAATCCTGAGTGCAGGAATTGGAAAGGTATTTTCACTGGCAGAGAAGATGTGGATTTTGCCATTTCTCAAACTACCCAGTTCATTTGTGAACAGAGATGAATGTCAGGCTGGAACAAGATGTCAGATTCTTCAAGGCAGCCAGATTTTTAACTGGATTCTGAAAGAAAGTGAGGATCTGCAGGTGATGGGTAGCAACGTTTTGCATGTGTTCTAGCTCAGAGAAGGGCATACTTTATGCAAGATAGAGTTGTAAGGTACGTGAGGACTTTATACTGGGGGGGCTGGGAAGGCAGGGTATAAACGTAGTGGTATAGATGTGGAGATAGGTAGGCAAATACGTAGTCTTGATAACTGTTTGGCCTCAGCGCTAAAATATTCAGAGGCTCTGAAACAAAGTGGTTTTATATGTGAAAGCAATGATGGGAAGAAAAACATTCTCCAAGGAACAAAGTTTTCTTTGGTGTAAGGCCTGTAGCCAAGTAACATGTAGCAGGCGTGTTTTAATGGGTTTTGACACTTCCCCTGACTTTCCTTTTGTTGTTTCGAGATGGCAAGTAAGAGTGGGAGGAGAAGTTTTAAAAGAAATATTTGACTATGAAATAGCTAATTTGGGGGTACAGCAAAAGAAAACCACTAAAATTTTGTGATGGGGTCTTGAAAAATCAGTTTGGTACACATACCTATGCTAATAGCATCTCCTTTTGCCATCTCTTCAGTGTGTATATCCTGTCGTGGTACAATCAATTATTTAGAGCAGGAGCTAGTCTAAATAGGTAGGCAGACAAAAGGAAAGAAAAGAAGGACTATGGGTAGGGCTTGCAGAGTAAATTGCATCTGGTCATGAAAGAACTCTGTGGGAGTTATGTCTAGGTTTGCACTAATGTCTCTACCTCAAAATCATACTCTTCAAGGGTATTTTTTCCGCAGGGTTCTCTATGCTGGCACCTTCCTGGATGCTTCTGCAAGCACAGCAAAATCTGATAGGCAAAATACCTTTTTAAGACTGTTGCACTGGTATTTATATGAAAACAAATATTAGACTAGGGCTTATAGCAAGACCCCAGACCTGTATATTCTGTATTAATATAAAATACTGTGCTTAATCTCTGTGTAAAAGTATCTGAATGGAAGCTTTAAATCTTGAAGTAGATTGCTCGTGCTGAGGTATTTGAACTTTTGCTTTAGCCACACTGCAGCTAAGGTGAAGCCAGGCTTGTGACTTTTTTTTTTTTTTTTTAAAGAATCGTAATTCAGTATTTGCCTTTTAGTAAAGTATTAAAGAATGAGGCGTGTTTCTAAGTTACATTTGCAGAGCTGGAATTTGAGATGCTGTCTACCAAGTCCAAAGGCTGGGTTTTACTAGTTAGCATTTGGGCTGGGCTTGATTGTTTCTTTTTGACTCCTTAATGCTTCTGTAGCAAACATGATGGAATGCTAACATTTAAATTCAATTTTAGAAAAGAAAAAAAAATTATTGGTATAATAGCATCTGACATTACAATATATTTGCAGAAATCTTGCATCCATTAATCTTAATGCAAACTGATACATTCTGGAAGCATTCATGCTTTCCACAGTATATGTTGTTGAGATACAGGGATGTTCAGGGCTTGATACTGATAAATACAATGTAATTCTCTTTTTAATAGAAATAATTGGAATCAAGCTGGTGGACCAGGAGGTGGCATCTCAGCAGGTGCTGTAAAACTCCATAAACCACTAAATGCAAGGTAGAAGGGAAAGGGGAACAGTGTGCTTCTCTGACTCTGGTTAGCCAGAATTTTGAAAATGCGTTCTGCAAATAGCTAGTAGGGTTTATGGAAATACTTGTTTTAAACACTTCAGAGAAAGAAAATGGGGACAAAATACTGTTGATGGCAGGTAGAGTAGCGGTTTATAATTGCTCTTAAGGATTTACTGATTGTGTGTGGTCTTTGTAAGAGCTGTTTACAGCTCCTGTGTTCTTCCTTCAGAACATCAAAACCTAGATCCTTTGAATGATAGCTATTTTGGAATGAAGCAAGAATCTTTGTTTGAAGAGGCTCTATATTATGTTGCAAAAGACAGCCATTGCTACCTCTTGCCCTGTTTTATGGAACTGACCGAGCATGCAAAATGCAGAGATTAAATATTTGAGTATAGGATTGATTTCAGTCTCTGAATCCCG
Source organism: Falco punctatus (assembly GCF_963210335.1). NCBI lineage: Eukaryota > Metazoa > Chordata > Aves > Falconiformes > Falconidae > Falco > Falco punctatus. Next base: position 7,495,146 of record NC_137580.1, on the reverse strand, counting down.
TTTTTCAAATAAACATCTAACTCGGGATGCAGATAGGGAAGAATGGAGTTCACAAGCCCTCTTGACTTTGTTTCAAGTAGCATAAATGTAGTCCTTGATCCCAGAGGTAGTTACTGTGAATGCCATACCTGGAGCTATCTGAAAGGACGAGCATGGAGATGCTGTTAATCATTGTGGTTCTCTCTTATGGCCAGATCTGCACAGTGCAAGCCTGCAGTTGATAGTTCTTTCTGTGATGTCTACTTCTTGTGAAATTTTGCTTTTAAATCGGTTGGTTTGTTTCCAGAGAGACAAGGGAATTGTCTTTGGCACACAAGACACCCTTCTGTTCTCAGGTTTGACTGTAAGCAACTTACAATGCCAAGCACTCTGGGGTGGAGAGATGACAGCAATTCTGGTGAGGACGTAGTTTCTTCTAATCCGTATGGTACTCGGGTTCCCTGCCTCAGGAGTTCTTCCTGCTGCATTCAGCCTGTGTCTCAACCATGAAGTCAATGCCCGGCAAGAGCAGATAGGTGTGGTGGCTGGAGCCAGCGGCCTGGGAGGAAACCAGCCTCTCTGAATGATTTCCTGTGGCTCGTCCTGGTGCAGAAGAGGTCTGAGGTGCTACAGCAGGCAATAGAGGGGTTGAAGGACAGTGTGTTGCCACTTGCTTGTGTTCATTCTTGCCCATGGGTGCTGCCTTTTCTTCAGGCTGATGGCCACTGTCGTCTTCCGAGAGGTAAGCCAGAGAAGGGTTCTGGCCTATTTATCTTCAAGTAGTGACCACTCTTTAGAATGCCTTGGGCATTTCCCTGTTGCTTAGCTGCTGCAGTTAGTGCAGAAAATTTTAAAGCGTTTCTTTTTTTGTTTTCTTTTTCATTGAGCTGAATTAAGGTATTTGGGTTTAGGTCAAGAAAATCAAAGATAACGATATTCTTGAAGTTCTTTAGATTAAAATTTGGGAAAGCCAGTTACCAACCTCGTCCTGAAAGTTGTTGGTTTGCAAATCATCCAGTTCGCCTTGTAATATTTTACAGTCACTGCTCAAAATTTGATTTGCATATTTGTGCTGCTTTGCATCAGTCACAAAGCAAGTAGTTGCTTTACGTTCTTAACATAAAGATTTGTGCAGTTTTCAAGAACAGTACAGGATAGGTGTATGGGTGATTTGCTGCCCAAAATAAATGAGGTTGTTTCCACAGAAGAAATGTGTCAAAAGACACACTGTAGTGTGTAGAAAGTTGTGGTGGTTCTGTAAGTGAAGTGAAATTATTAATTAGCACTCCAATTTCTATTTATTGATAAAATTCAACAGATATCTAATTAAGATGTCTATATAATTTGCTTCTATTCATGCCTGACTTGTAAATATATTCTGTTTTGCTTAATAGTAGTGTTTCTTTTGAATTCCAGCCTCCAGTCCCTTTGGAATTTACATCAACTGACAGGGATTTCTCCAGATATCCCTTCAAAGCTATTTTCCTGGTTCTGCTTCTCTCTGCAGACTTTATCTCCTAGTGACGCTTAAGACTGAATTGCAGTGCTGCTGAATGTTGAACAGCCATGGCATTGAAACTGCTGCTGTTCCCATCACTGCTGAAGTTTAATGTATGGCTTTGGCAGAGTGTATAAAGAACTGAGATTGGTCACTATAAACAAAGATTTGAAGGTCTCGATTTTGTCTTTTTGTTTTCAGAGGGTCCATATGGAATATTTGCTGGCAGAGATGCCTCCAGGGGACTAGCAACTTTCTGTCTAGATAAAGATGCACTCAGAGATGAATATGATGACCTATCGGACTTAAATGCTGTACAGATGGAAAGTGTAAGAGAGTGGGAAATGCAATTTAAAGGTAAATTCCCCAATTAGCAGCACATCTTTGCCTTAAGGAAATGCTTTTAATCAAAATGACTGATGTGGGCTTGGGGCAGCTTTTGACGAGATGTTGATGGTAATGTTAATAATGCAGCGTAACTTTCTTAGGAAAATAAGGGGGATTCAGGCCTTTTTTCCATAGGGAGGATTCCACTATAGCTTCTTGAACCTTTTGGTTTTATACAAGAAAGCTGTTCTCATCTCAGCTCTTCAGTGCAGAATTTCATTCTCTGATCTCAGTGTAGCCTCGCTGATGGAGTTCCTGCTCGCGGGTTGTTGGCTTTGGATGCCATGGAATTATGATTAGGACTATGAGTTGTTTTGGCATAAAGGGTTGAACAAGTTTGTCTTGAAATAATTTCTCAAAAGTATGGAAGTATGCCTCTGGAGGGAGGGGGTCATTTTTCACATTGATTGAAATCAAAACAGGCTAAGGGAATTTGTGCCAGTTCTAATAGCAGCATTTTCAGGCATTGTGTGATAAAGCTTGCCTGATGAGCTGTGGGAGAATTTAAAGTAGTCACAGTAGAGAAAGTAGTGAGCAGCAATGGCAGCAAGATTGTTTTGAGGCTGAGCTTGCTGATAAGTTGCCGTCAATTTCAGCAATTGAGGTTTAGTACCTTGGTGTGTAGGAGAACTGAATTTGCAGTAGTGCAGGCTAACTAGCAAATGCAGCTGTATTTGATTGTAATGGAATCATAACTCTCTTTCAGAAAAATATGACTACGTAGGTAGACTCCTAAAACCAGGGGAAGAACCATCAGAATACACAGATGAGGAAGATACCAAGGATCACACTAAACAGGAATGAACTTTGTAAACAACCAAAGTCAGGGGCCTTCGGAACTGCAACCTCTTATTCCCCATCACAGAATGTCCTGCATCTTTGGGTACAGTTCATCTGCTGCGAAAAACATTCAACAGGTTTTGTACAAGGAAAATAATATACTCACAAATGAAGATTTGAATACAAGACGTTATCTGTGCTGCCAAACTTTTTGTTGCAGTTTATTTGTGATGTCTGGTTAGGCTTTGTTAGTGAAGAGGGGCCAGGAATTTAAAGTCAAAAACGCTATTCCTTTTTATCAGTAAGTTGAAGCCTTCAAATAGTATATATTACAAGCTCTCCAAAAGACGTGAGTCTTCAAGCTCAGCGGAAGGTTTGAATCTTGTTTCATGTGTCTTCAGCATTAAAAAAAAAGACGTAGTCATATGCATCAGTATCAGTAGGTTAGACTACTGAAACTGGTGTTAAAATGTGAATTTCCAGGTTTTTTTGGGTTGGTTTTTTTTTTTTTTTTTTTTTTTTTTTTTTGCGGGCGTTAATAGCCCTGGCAGAATACTTCAGTTCTCTAAGAGAAGTCCGTGTAGATTAGGATGGGGGTAAAATTCGTCCTTTTCTCAAAAGGATTGGGTAAAACTTTTCTCTGCAACAACTATGATCTGAAGCCTGCCTCTCCTCCCTTTTCCCATCCTCTAAATCAAATCAGATATTAATTGTGCCTTATTTCGCTTACATAGACTTGAATTGTTTTAAGGGACAGCCCCAAATTTGTGGTTTCATAGTCACTACAAGCAGCATTGAGACTAAAGTTCGAATGTTCTGTTGACTGGAAAACCTTGATGTCATTCTGTGTATAGAATGTAAAAGAGGAATACTCAGTGTTACTGCCATATGTTAATACTACATATACTTAAATTAGCATTGTGATGGCCAAATGCATACTCCCGTGCTTCTTTTTAGGTAATGACAAACACACAAAAAAAGTCACCCTTCCTCCTCTTCCAGAAGCTGCCTAACTTTTGGGAGCGTAGCCTTCACCCCCCTGTAGAGTGAAGGGGCGTGCGCGCGTGTGTATGTGTGCGTGTCTGTCTGAATGCAAGACTTGGGAGGGATTGTTTCTGCAGATATTGTAAATACGAATACCATTTTAATAAAGCATGTACAATACCAAATGTGCTGTCAGACTTTATGTAGAAGCTGTTAGGCAGCTCTGGAGTATGATGGAATACAAAGTAACGGGAAGAACTCCTGGGTGTGAAACATCCACCGCTATTAATCCTGTTCCTAGTCCTTGTGGTGCCTTTTCTCCTTTCAAGTCCCAGCTGTTGAAGAATCTTGAAGAATTACTCAGGTAAGCCGTATTTAAGAGAATAAACCTATGCCAGTGGCATTTGGGGGAGGGGGGGGAAGTGCTGTAAAGAAAGGAGAGAAGCATTTTAGGAAACGTGTAACGTACTGTGAAAGGAATGTGCCTTGTGGCACTGATAGGACAAGAATGCTGGAGATGTGTACACGGGTATCGCTCAACATATTGTAGAAATTTCACCGTCTGTTCTGCTAAATTCATAATGGTGATGCTACTCGGTTTGCGACTTGCAGCTCTATGGCTTACACCCCTACCTGTGTTTGCAGATTTCACCTGTGGTAAGTAACAGATTTCTATAATGTGTATTCTGTTGAACGGTATAAACTGTGAAATTCAAGGGACGACTACTTTTTTTTATTACTATTTGACTGAACGAGATTTATATTGATGTAAACCAAACAAATAAACAAAAATCCTCCATTGAATCGTGTAACTCCCGTGTCCTGGAAGGCAAGTGGAATTCTTCTGTGTATCCAAGCCTGGAATAGAGTAATCACAGAAGCAGTAATGAAACGAGCCATTTTTCCACAGAAGTTAGGTTACGCCTGCAGGTTCTTGTACAGGCTGAACAACCACCCAGCCCGGTGTGTGGCTGTTCGCCTGCTGCCCGTAATTCGGTGAAGCACTGGCCTCTGCTTGGGTCACAGCCATGTAAGCCGAGTGACGGTACAGTGTCCAGGCTTCATTTGCACGTTGGTACTGTAAGTGTCTGCCCATCACCTTAACACTGCTGAAATGCTGGGCAACCACAAAAATAAACGTTTAACATGGAAAAATGGAAGCTACCCCAGGAGAAAGCTTTCTTGTATAGGACAGGAGCTAGAAGTACTTAAGCGGTTTAATCTGGATGCTTTGCTAGGGTTTGTTTTTTCTTTCTTTTAACTAAATCTTGCTAGAAAAGGTTTTGCGCTACACTTCATTTCGGTATGTCTTTCACTTTTAGCTTTTGCACCAGCTGTTGCACCTCATCCTGGCACCGAGATGCACGTAGTTGTGGAGCAGGAAAAGGTGGCTTCTCCAACTGTCGGATAGGACAACCAGATAAATATTTTTTTCCCAGGCTTCTACCTAAAATGGTATGTGTCAGCTTCTACCATACAGTCATGGCTGGAGTTTCTCAACGCTTGCCATGAGTTACTCCGCCTTTCACTCATTACGGCTGTTAGTATTGGCACACCTGGCATAGCTGTAGCGTTAGCTGTTTATCATGTTTGTACCTTTTATGTAGAAACAACATCCTACTGGAGAAAGAAGGGTAGTTTTGGATATGCCGTCACTGCCAAACCCCTTTTCCTTTCCCGTTAAGAAGTGCAGTGAAGTTTAATCACAGTGAAGTTACATGAGGTTTTGTTGTGGTTTGTTGGGGGTCTTTTAAATTGTTTAAAAGAACAATGGTCGGATTTTTACTGTTAGGACTGGTTGAACAGGATGGGTAAAGGATGAGTTTTGCTTTGAAGCAACCTAATGGTAACCGTGAAGAATACAAACCTGTCACCTATAGGAGCGGTATGCTGTGTAAACTTACTCCTGTATTTTGATGTCTAGGGGGTTCTAGATGAACCTCCTTCATCCTACATACAAAGTCACTAGTGATTCAAAGCTGACAACCTAAAAAAAGTGCTTGAAAGCACACAGGAGCTTTCATTTTTATAAATAGTTGACACATACAAAGAAAAAATCATAATATCAGATCCGTCAAAACTTCAGTGCAGTTAATGATTCCATGGAGGTGTTCATCCTTGAAATGTTTCTGTCAACCATTTGGTCAAAATTCACTGTTAACTAAAATGACAGGCAGGTTGATACTGACAATGTGTTAAATTTTGTTTGAGCAACATAAAGGACTCGAAGGAAGTATTTTTTACCATCTTTAGAAACAAAGTACATTTCCAGTGTAATACACGACTTGTTTTCCTAGGCTAGACTTAGTGTTAAACTAGTTGAGTAGTCATCTGTTCTGACACTTCTGCCTCATTTATACACCACCTCCCAAAAATGCTTTATTATGGCAGAAAATGTATTTTTAAACCTTCTTGATTAAAAACAAAAGAAGTACCGTGTCATTACTTGAGCTGAGCATCTTGAGTTTCCACCAAGGACTACAGAATTATCCTTTCACGTGCTTGTACTTGTTTGTCTCTCTTTATTGAACTAAATCTACTTTTTTTTGGCTAAGGTTTACATTTTCTATCCTTCAGTCAGACACGACACCTAAAAGCAGTTTGGCACTCTGCTTCTGATCTCTTTTCACTTCAGATATAGGTTAGTTCTAAACCATTTCCTAATGTTTGGGGTTTTCTTTTTCTTCCTGCAAAATGAGCTTGATTTAATATCTTTGTTGTAAAGGTCAAGGAATAGTTAAAGCTTACTTATGCTTTAAGTCTCTTTGATAATTACTTTCTCTACAATAGAAGTTTGTGGGGTTTTATTTCCTCCAGGAAATACATGCATTATAGTATAATTAGTACAAAATACTGATCAAGACTTAGAACTTTGAATATAAATTGTCTTCCTGGCTCTACTTTGCGGTTGGTTTTGTCCTAAAGGAGTAAAAGTTGCATAGTTTTTCATGAAACGTCACTCAGCCACTCAGTACTGAAATGTTGCTGAAGTTTATTTCAGCAGCCCAGAGTGTGTCTGCGATGAAGTCCTGCAGCCTCGGAGCCCTCCTGGCAGCCTCGGGGCGCTCTCCCATGTTCGTGCTGCAGGCTGAAGCGTAGGCTGTGGGGAAAACCCTCCCCTGGCTGCCCTCTGACTGCTCTTGCAGGCATGAATGGAACGATGCCATTGCAGCTGCAGATTTGGCTATTCACTCCTTTTCCTGCTTGACGCTAGTAATAATCTAACTCTGCCCTTGAAGGCTTACTTAATTATTTGGTTTCCATATTTAAGTATGACTGTTACTGGCAAATCCTTTCACTGGCTTCTAATTTATGGCTGAAGGTGAATGTTTGCTAACAGGTGTTTACAGATTGGGGTTTAAGCTTGCTTTTGATAGAATACCTGTGCCAAGGTTGGTTCAAACGCAGGTGGAGAGCTGTTTTACTTGAAACAACTCAACCACCGAACCCCAAACCAAACCCAAGCCTTCCTCACCCCCCACCCCTCCCCCTTGGGGGATTCTTGGGGTTTTGTGTATTTTCTCCTGTACCAGAAAGCAGGAACTTTAACATGTGAGATCCAGTCTGGCACTGCCGCCTTCCTGCAAAATCCATGAAGAAATAGAATTGTCCCCATTCTGGTTATGAAGTTTAATTGGGGTTTTTTGTGACAATCATATTTTACGGATCTGTCACGTCTTCTAGGTAACTGGGCAAAGCCTGCAAGTGTACACTCTCTATGCATCTAAAATTAAAGCCTTTTGGAAGTACGAAGTTCTGGTGGGATTTGTCAGTAAAAGAACACTGGCTAACACTTAGTCTCTTTCTCTGTCTGGAACTGAAGGAGTGTAGTTTGTCACCTCAGTACCACAGTGAGGCCTGAAGCAAAGGCTGCAGGGTAGAGGCTGTTACGAATATAAACTGGTTTCTGTTCATCCTACTGCTTTATCTCCCACAGAAATCTAATCCCTGTTAGCAGCATCAGCCATGTAGACAGACTACAGCTGCTCCTTACAGGAACACGTTATCTGGTCTCCATCAGGAACAAGAGCCATCTTGAGTCTTCCCTTTCAAAAAGCCTTCAGCATCCAACATTTTGAGCATGACTAAAGAAAAATTTTACCAAGTTTGGGCAGGGAAGTGTTCCGAAATATTTGTAGAGTCATTTCTCAGCAGAAGAAATGAAGACAGACCTAACCAAGAGTTCTTTGTTAAGCATAGGGGAGAATTTTTAAACAAGGAAAGGTCTAGGATTTGCTAGTGTTGAGGAGTAGACTACTATTAGAAATACAACCAGTCTTAAGAAGGACAAATTGGAGGTTGGCTTAAAGGGAGCTTAATGGAAAGGAGGTTGGACACATAGGTGCATGTTCAAAAACAAATGCATGGCTCCGCAGCCGGTATGCCAGTTACTGAAAGGTGATTAACCACTTCCAGCCATATAGAGCAACAAGCTGCTCAGCCAGCAACATCTTTGGGGTTTATTCTAAAATTCCATGGGTTTCTTCGCAGCTCCACGTGCAAACAGCTGTTAACGGGTTGGTTTGTTCCACCTGCCTGCAAGGGCTGAGAGGGGGAAGAATCAATCCCCTGGGAAGTGAAGGGGTGCATTCCTGAAAATGAATGCTGAAACTGGGGGTGGTATTTTGTCCGCCTAAGTAAGGGGACAGTGTCTAAAGCAACTAGCCTTGTAGAGGCCAACAGCACAGACAGCAGGTGAAGAATGCACCCTCTTTGCTTTCAGCTGTATTTTTCTTTGATAAGTACCTAGTTATATGGAAAAAATACATCAGTACTGAACTTGAAGAAAGCTGGTTCACATTCCAAGAACTACTACAGGGTTTGAACAGGCAGGGTTTTCCCCGCTACCTTGGTGCACCAGAGGCGACAGAAATTTATATGGAAGTCTACAGCTTTAACGATCTTTCAAAGTTGTTTTTCTTCACACGTTGTAGGGAAAAAAGTTGACATACAACAGTGTTAGGATTTGGGCTTTTTTTGTTTTTATGAAATTTCTCAAGATATCACAAAATTACACACACTGTAAGCTTAATCTGCACATTTTCCAATGAAAAACTGAAAGGAAATACCTTAAATTTATTACTTGTATATACAATTTCAATCCAAATTTACATTCGTATCATTTTCTTGGATAGCAAAAGGCATGGATCAAACACAGGATTGAGATGTGCCACTTCAGCGTAGTTACAGGATATTACTTAAAATATTGGTATGAGTAAATTGAAATTAATTTAGAACAGGCCGTTTAAAAGGCTCCATTTTGTATTGAAATGGTATTAACTGTTGGGAAGGTCACTGCAAACATACACTACTTTACAATGCAGACGTTCATAATTTGTTTCATTGAGATTCACAAGACAATGACTGAAAAATGAATGGACTTACACCCTCTGAGATCTGGTAGGAGTTTAAAACCCTGGATGTGGCTGTGCAGTCAGTTCAGACACCTTCACGGATTAAGGCATTTGTGCTAGACGTAGCTTTTTAACTTTAAAAGTGAAGTCTTTTCTGCAGTTAATGTTTAACAAAAACCTGAAATTCTTCTTACCTGTTCTAGGAAACAAGAAGTTACTCATTTTGAGTCTTCAAAAACCAAGTAATGAAGTTAAGAAGAAATTACAGGATATTAACATCCCCATCTTTCAGCTACAGCAATGGATTTGTATTTGAGTAACTTACATTCGGTGAAATTGTGTTTAGACCTGCTTGAAATTATTTATGCTTAGCTAGCACAATTTAAACAGAACTTCATTCAAATATTGTAAAATAAAGCAAAAAATAAGATTTACAAGGAATACTTTGTTTCCCCTCCAAACTATTTTTTATTACTTGAAATATGGAGGAAAAAAACCAAACACATTTGGAAAAATTATGCCTCTCCTGTTAGAGCAATTAATAATCATGCTAATTCAAATGAAGATACCTCTCAAGCCAAGAATAATTTGAATAGTTTGCTATTTTAACAACCTGCACAAACTGTAGATACTATATGTTAATTTAAGACCCTATGAAGCCAACAGATCCATCTTCCCCTGTACTCTTCTGTTGCTTGACTTACTAAGAACCAGTACTGAAGGAAATACCTGCAAAACTATCCCAGTTATGTCCACTCAAACTCCATACTTAATAAAATACTATGGAGACCCTGAAAAAACCCAGAAACTATGTCTTTAAATAGAATCCAGAAATGCAGTTTCATGTATAGCTGCACATTCTCAAGCGTGCTTTTGCACAAAAGCGTACTTTTTAATAGTTAGATTCAAGAGCAAACCAATCAAATAGATCTTTCCTTTACATTTAAAATTCTACATACAATGTAATCTTTTTTGCTTTGGTAAAATACAAAAAATGGGAAACTCTGGGTAAAGAAAGCACAGTAAATATCATGGGTATATCATACCTTTTTTAAGAAATATGAGCTGAAATGTAAGGCATCCCCAAAGTATTTTTTGCATATGCAAGGAATGCAGTTCTTTGTAAACAAAAGCTTGAGGAAAGCAATACTGAAGCCAAAGAATCTTCCCTAGGATCCTTCCAATGATCCCAAAACCAAGAGCAAATCTCCTAGGGTAAGTGTTATGGAACTAAATCCTGTGAAAAAGAGAATCCAATCCTTTGTCTTACCCATACATTTTTAATCATGTATTAGATCGGCTCGCCTTGAAGATCTCCCAATTAAGAGAATGATGTAAAAGTTGATTCTCAAGGGCGTAAGCTCATCTTAAGTCTATTTTTCTGGTACATCATTTCCTATAGATTTTGCGGCAGCACTGTTATGACCTACGGATGCTTGCACAGTGTTCCCACTGGTAAGGTTTCCCAGTGCCTGGGACTGACAGGCAGCTGTGGGTTTAGCGGCAAGAAGTGCTTTAGATGAATTAGACTGATGTCTGCGATGACCTGAATCTTCACCTGCAGCAGCAACCGGTCTCTTTCTGCCAGATTCTTCACTAATAGGAGGCTGAAAATAAACATGAGCAACCTGTTAAATGTTTTTCTGTAAGGCCAGGTATTTGCCCTTTCATACACTTAACAGATCAAAAAAGACAGAGCGTTCCATAACTCAGCTTAGTTATTCACAACTCATTGGTAATATTCTACAGCTCTCCTGGCCATTTAGCTAGAAGCGCAAGTGCATGACATATTAAGGACTTTAAACAGTCTTACATTATTTAATTGTCACTGCCCAAATGTTTGCCACAACTCCTAGAAAATGGAGGATTACCGGGGACGATGGTAACCAGGTACGAAAGGCAGGGCAGCACTATACTCCGGAACCGTACTCTTAAGAATTCGGCATTCTGCAGGGAGGCTGCACTGAATTTGGCACTTACATTCTCAGCAAGGACAATGCCTGTCACAGTTCATCAAGGATTGCCATTCATTAATTTGCCAAATTCCTGAACGGTATAGAAATCATCAGTCTTACTAAATGACAAATAAGCTTTTTTTATATTTTATTTTTTTTTGCTATTTCTTTCATTACACAATGAAAAATGGATCAACGCTTTCTACGTTTTAGCCACCACACCTCAGCACCATACTTGGGTTTAAAAAGAAAATAATAACAAATGGCTAGAATACAACTGCCTTTTTCATTTAAATTTTTCTAATCATGCTTTTTCTAGTGATTGACAGGATTCGTAAAGCTGCCTTTTTGTGAACTGAAGTAACTGTTCTCAGTTTACCTTGCAGTAAAAATAGTCATACACCAAATATTTATTTGAAATAGGTACTGAAACTTACATCTACTCTGAAGTCCTCCAGTCTCTTAAATTTACTAAGGTACTCTTGCAGTTTGGCGTCAATGGCTGGAGTCTTCTGCTGAGAGTATTTTAGATAAGCCCAAAATTTTTCCAGTCCATAGAGCTGACCTGATAACGGAAAAACACAATTTTACCAATTTACAGAGGTCAGATGTAATTAAAAAAACCTTAATTATTCACTGGTAACTGTATGTTTAAGAGAACTGAAGATAAAAGGAACACAAACAGAAATGGCTCTTGGGTTCATTAAGTTAGAGGGCCAAGGAACGGGGATTATCTCCAACTAAAAGTTACCCCAGTGTGAGCCGTGACCGGCCTATGATAATTACCAGCTTCGTAGTCTTTCTTTGTTTCTTCTTGGAAATCCTTGAATATTTCTTGCCTGAATTTCTTTTCTAGGCCATAGCTGTAAAACCTAAACAAGCATTCCAATCCATACCTGTAACAGAACAAAGAGGTACAAATACCTTACACATATGCTGCTCATCCCTCAGAGGGAGGCAAGTTTCCAGTCTCTCCTTGCATTTAAGTAGACAGCACAGTCTCATTTTACCCTTCTCCTAAAAAAACGCTTCCTTTTCACATCAGTTTTTATCACCCCATCGTTCTGAAACATCTTCACGAATAACCAAAACTGACTTAGGAAAATCAGGTCTGTCCCATGGTTTCAATTTAGGATCTACGGACACTATACACACATACAAAATGAAGACAAATGCTTTCATGTTTTCAGTATGTGTGTGCACACAAACATTTTTAACACAAGACCAATCATAGTGGGTCGGCCCAGGAGTCAGCCTAACCCACCACCAGCGCAAAACCCGCCGTGTAAGGCAGGACTGTGTTCCTGCAGCTCCCACCCACCCCAGTGGCAGGGTTTCTGACTCAGCACTCAGTGATGCTTCGGCATTACTCTGGCTTTGGCTGCCTCGGGTCTCCAGATAGCGCAGACCTCCTCCCGTTCTTGTCTGCTGCCACCTTAGCGCCCTTAAAAGCCTTCTGAAGTTTCTCCTAGTAAACGTATCCTTGGATAATCACAGGGCATCGAGTAATCCAGAGCAGAGAGACAAGGCGTTATTAAAGCCACTTCACACCCCAGGGAATATCACTCTGCAGCCTCAAGTGACATATCCAAACTTCAGGATTCTGTAAGCCGGTAGGTACACCCTCGCTTGGCACTCAGAACGCTGGGCTACCTCGTCTTTTCAGCTAAGGGAAACAGAGGTGGGAGGAACTGGGTGGAAGGAAGGGAATAACATCAGAGAGCTAAAGGGGCAGCGGTAATTTCCTTTGTGGTCATTTTTCTGGTATTTTTATAAGGCCAGAAGCAGTTGCACCAAAGTTCAATGAGGTTAAGAACGTCTTCACCTATGGAAGGAAGAATCTTAGGAGTGTAAATAAGTACAGAGCTGACTTGTCACAGTCAACAAGTTACAGGGTTTTGTAGAATTCAAGACCGATGACAAGTCAGGAAATGCTGCACATTTAGCTATTCTCTGCAAAGCACAAATATAAACAAACAGATTTTTGGTATTAAAATAACTTACACAGGCTGCTATTTTAAAGATTTCCAAAGACTCAAAGCCAGTACTAAGAATGTTCACTTCAGATATACGCAAACTGCACAGGTACGACCTCAACTGCTCTTAACTTCCAGGAAAAAGTGAATACCTGTAGTGTTCTCTTGCATCATCTAAAGCAAGTTGTTTGAATTCTTCATACATTTTCTTGTTAAAGTGATCTCTCAAAAAAAAGGACCAGAAACGAAACAACGTGTTCATTTCTTGGGACTGGCCAATTCCCAACCGTTTCCTCTCTGGAAGAAAAAAGAAAGAAGTAAAAAAAGAGAAAGTTATTTTCAATTTTTCAGCAATATATTTTCAAGTGCTTTTCCATTAGTAATACACACACAAGAGCTTACAGTAACTGAAGTTTAAATGCGAGGGTAATTTTTTTGTCAAGGAAAATAAAGTTAAATGGAAAGCAGAGCTCATAAAAGAGAAACAAAATAAATCTTGCTTTCCTTTTCCAAGAAAAAATTAGGATGAGGAACAGCATGGAGAAAACTGGTATCAGATGACGCCTTGAAAATTTTAGGTAGAATTTCAGGAAGTACATTTAGTGGCTTACCCATCAGACACCTTCGACGATATTTGTGGTACACCTGTTGAGTAAAGCCATTTTCCTTTAACAGTTCATGAGAAGGATGCTGAAATTTTGGAAGAGAATTTGGGGTACACCCGTAACCTCCCGCTAATGGAGCTCCTTCTGAAGGTGAAGCACTGGAACTGCTGAAGAAAGAAAAAAAAAAAAAAAAGCAAATGCACTTCCGTCCTGTAAAGAGTGCTTTTCTATAGAAACAGTTTTCAACCATTCTGATGTATGCAAGAGCTGTCAGAATAGTGCAGTCACCGGACCGCCACTACAATGCGTGCCTGGGGTCCCAGCCACCCACTTTTGAAATCAGATTCTGAGCTAATATGTCAAAAAACAGACAGTTTTGAATGACAATAATTAAACATTACATTACTGCCTGATTTTAAATGACCACCTAACGGCAAAATCACTGAAGTGAATGTCAGTACTTCAAGTAATATTACTGCTACTGTATCATGGCTCAACAACGTTGTGGAACGTCGTCAGCCTGGCTAGCTTACTCCCCAGTAACCTCGCATTCTATCGCTTTGTCTTTCTTGATGGCTCTTCTCTTCCCTCCAATGTGTTTGTAACTTGTATTTTATCACAGACTGTTTCTCCATTAGCAGTGAGAACTAATGATACTGCAAATAAATATCCTACAACCGGAAAAAAAAAAAAAAAATTACCTCACAGAGGAAGTTCTCGGCCTGTGGTCTCTGGAATCCATCACCCAACCCACATGGCATTCTAAGGGAGGATTTGTACTGTGTCGTGTTTTTCTTTTTCTTGGAGTCTAAGAAAGCAAATGAAGTATTTATTTCCCTATTTTCATTTCACTCATTCTCTCCCTATTAAGACAAAGTTCTAAAAATTTTATATTCTAACACATTATAGTCACAACACTCTGGTTACATAACCTAAAGATTAGTCTTATGTAACAAATTCAAAATCTTTGACATGACACTTTTTCAGCAAGGTCTTTTAAGAAATGTTACACAGAAAACTAGGAAATCATTTTGTAACAATATGGTAAATATTTTGAAGATAAGCCATAAAAATGTACAAGTGTTTATTTTTTTTTCTTTTTATTCCTGGTAAATCGTATGCACAGGCATGAGTTTTACAGACTTTTTCTGGTTTTAGAAAAAGTATGTTTCCATTTACCTTTACATCAATGGATCGTGCTTCTTTAACAACAGGGTAGAACCTGGGTGTTTTGTTGGGATCCTGTAGCCTTGGGGTGCGAGGTGTTCGCGGGGTGAAGCCAGGGTGAATGCAGGGGGAATCTGGCACTGCTGTTGGCAGTGATCGAGCTATTGCTGCCGTCGGAGGAACTTCAACACTTAACAAATTACAAGGCAGCTCCTCTGCCAAATCTGTAGGCAGGAAGGACAAAATACTCATTTTCAAAACAGACTTCGGATTTCAAAGCTTAAGCTCCCCTAGTATCTTAAAGGCTTGTTTCATTTCAAACGAACCACATCATCCCCAAAGGATAATCAAATTAAAAAGAGCACTCGGTGCAGAAGCAGCACAAACCGCTCAAAACTAGGAAATAAAGTTTCAAGCATGTCTTTGCTAGAAAATTTAAACCCACTTCTTCACTGCTTGTTCTTTGGTACTTACACTAGGGAAATAATGGAAAATAAACACTGGTGAAAGCATAACCACATTCTTGCTTTTTGGTGAGGCAGTGGGTTTAGTAAGGTGGTTTTCTTCAACTGCTTTAAAGACACTATTAGCATGTATCCGAGTAAATGTTAATACTACTACTGTATCAGAAATACTCAAAAGATAAGATTTGGACATAGTGACTGCTCAGTAAGGTTATGATACAAATAGAAAATTCTTCTAGTTTCAATTCCTTCTATCCCCATTTCCCGTAAAAATACTGTTTTCTAGAAAATGTTTCACAACATCACTAGCTATTACTTTACACACTGTGAATGTCAAACTACACAAAAAGCACCTGGTGTTGGTACATGGTGACAACAAAATAGAACACTGCCTTTTGATGCTCATATACATCCTGCAAAGTAGTAGTACCAGCTTGTTCTAACTCAAGGGAAACCATGCTACTAACAAACAGTTGACAATTTGAAAAATGAGCAAAGAGCAATCCCCTCGGATTGCTGACTGAACCAAAATTGAAATATTACACAGGCAGAAAGAGTTAAAACACCTATGGAATTGCTCTTTATTACAGAGATTCGGAAAAAAAAATAATACTTATTACTTACCTTTCCGTAACCCTGAAGGTCCTGGAGGAACTTCTTGGGTTGGATCAGCAACTGGTTCTGGTGCAAGACTATCAAATTCCTCTTTACTAATGAGGCTTAGCTTCTTAAAGTTCTCAATCTCTTGCTGAATTAGAGAAAGCAAATTGTAAATGCAAAGCACAATAATTAATATCATCCTGAGAAACAGGTGAAATTCATAGAAGAGAAAATAAGCAAGCCAGAACTGACACAGCTACCCACACACAGCCAGTACAGATTTCTGTTAAGGAAAATGGAAGAAGTCTCTAGCACACGTTGTAAAAAAAGCTGCCATGGACACTGTATATAAGCTCACACTGCACTAGCTAAAACAAAGTTACGCCCGTAAATGGGCAAATGGAGACAGTAAGGCCACCTACATGCGAATTTTCACAGACAAATAAGAAATAAAAACAACTGAGACCCTGCCCCTTGCCAAACCCCAAACCATCCCTCTTCTGCAGTAAGTGTGCCAAGGAAGGCCCTAGCAATTTAGGGGAGCAAAAAAGACCCTCCTCCCTTTCTCAGGCAACATCTTAAGAAAAGCCAGCATTTGTAAATAAAGCGTTCAGCTTGCTTTTTTTTTTTTTTTTTAATGTTTTCATTGGTAGCTTAAACCGCAAAAGCACAGGATTTTCCAGGATGTGTGGCAACAAGTCAAATCACTCTTGCCCCTGCTCAGCTGAAGGTGGGGCGGGACATCTCTGTGCTCGCATGCTGTGCGTGAAAAATCTTGTTTAAATCAATGTTAAGAAGAAAACAACAAAAAAGTAGTTTTCCCTGGCTGTGTGCTATTTCTCACTGTCCTCTTCTAGTGTGCTGGTTTTCTTGGTCCGTTTCCTTTATAATAAAAACTCCATATTCTGAATTCTACCTTTACTTTCCTGCTCTTATTCTCAACATTCGTTTTTATCTGTCAGCTCTTTTTTGTACCCACATGCTCCATTTGTCCTTTAAGCTGCTTCCCCCAAACCACCTTTACCCTTGTGCACAGATAAAGCTCCTTCTCCTCACCACTTACTGTTTAGGTAACTTTGTATTTCTGTACACTTAATATCTGCTAGTGACACAGTGAGATCGTTGACACACGTGCCACTCACTGGGCTCACTTGCACAAGAAAATAAACCAGGAGTGATACGTGACAGGACTGCAGTACGCCACGTTGACCTCTGCCTTTGCAGTGCTGGAGTTCAACTCATCTAATTTCACAGCTGCTCAGTATATTTAAAAAAATAATAAATAATATTTTTTAAAAATATCAAAGCTGACCATCTCCTTGTAAAGGTTTGAAAGCCTCAAAGACGGGCCCACACACAGGCTAGGAAATAGAAGTGTTTCTCCAATGAAATGTAAGGTGTACAATCCAAAGTTTCATTTGCTGACAGAGCTAACATTGTAACAAGCTACAAGGCAAACAGAACCTTAACGTAAAACTACTTCAAAATGACTGTATTACCGTCCTCTCATCTTATCTCAAAAATGTGACCACTTCCTCTCCGGTAAGGGTTTGCAAATGTTATGAAATAAACTATTCATAGAACAAGAAAACACCGGAAAAGTTGAAATTTCTCCAAAATGTTAAAAGATAGTTCTAAAAATATTCATTCAATGTTTTTGGTCAAATCTGTGACAAGAAAAACTTGCCGATTCTGCTTTCAACTGTTTACAATATTATCAAAATAAAGAGAGTTCAATAGACCCGTAAACTGAACTACTATCACTTTTCTTTCAAAAAAAATACAGCATTTTACAATTACACAGCAGATGGCTGAAATCCATTTTAGAACTGTTTGGACGGGCATAGTCTTCAGGTAAAAATTTAAGAAAGTTACCTTCAACATAGTGTCATTCTCACTCTGCTCCATCCACAAATCCTGTTCATAATAGTATAAGCCATCATTAATAACTTTAGCAAGTTCTGATGTTATTTTTGCACGGCATACATGGTTGCCAGAACGATCTCCACCAAGATGTCTTCTCATATATGGTGGTGTCTGCGTTACGATCAAAATCTTGTTTACATCCTGATCATCAATTTCATAATCAGAATCGCTGTCTGACCAATCAGTAAATTTATTCTTCCGACCTTGAATTTGTTCCATCTCTTCATCAAACATAAAATCAAGTTCTTCCTGTTCTTGTTCCTCTGGAGGTGGGGGTGGCTGTTGTTGATCTGATGTTTGATCAGACACAGGAACGCTGCTCTCCTAAGTTGGAAAAGGTGATGCGTTTTACATTTGAATCGGACAGACATTATCCAAATGGGAGACAAACAGAACATGATAGAACATTTTCAATGAACAAACATAGGGGAAACTGGAAACAATATAGCCATTTTCAGATGCTTATTAAGTAAATTACTGTACTAAATAATTCTGCCATAAGCTTTTAGAACAATTACCAATGCACATAATACATTTTTTCAATAATCAACAGGTACAACTGCCCCTCAGCAGAAAAAAAAACAACAAACACACCACAGTATTTCATTTTAGTGAGCATTAGATCAGAATTTCAAATGCACTCAGTTATTCTAGGTCCGACACAGTGAGAAGTATGCACACTAACTGTACTGCATTATCACGCATCACACGTTACGATGTGAAAAATCTTGTTTTACAGTATAATCTGTAAGTTGCCAGGTTTTGCATTTGTTTATTTAAAACCAACTTAAAGGTTTTTGATTTTACCTTTAGTTTGACTGTGGATGCACGGTGCCTCTTCTTCACTTCTATCCAAGGTTCAGAGTCCAAATCAGGCAAACTTGTAGACAATCCTTTAGACATCGTCTGAAAATTACTCGTTTCGGTGTTTTCCTTTGGACTCAGCGGGCTTCCCAGTCTTGGAGAACTTGGTGCAGACTCTAGCAGTGGAAAACAGTTCAGTTTCTACTCTGGATTGCTTTATTTTTGTTCAGTTTCATTTTGTTAAGGGTTTTTTTTGTTGTTTGGGGTGGTTTTTTCAGTTGTTTCACTAGTCTCTTTTAACCATAGTGACTATTTTTCTACTTCTCTGATGAAATGTAACACTGATCAGCAGAATTTCTTTTCATTTTTAGGAGATGGCTTTTTGCAGTTCACTCAACATTTTAGGGAAATATCAATTCTTGCAACTTATTTATGTGTAAAGTTTCTAACAGTCTGAGATAAATTACGTGTTAGTCAGAAAACAAGAGCAGCATCATTGGGGACAGGTTTTCTCCACGCCATCCTCTAGCTCTACGGATGGGTGCCTAACTCAGTCTTCATTCTTGCCATCTAATTCCAGCCAACATTTTAGTAAAAGATTTCCCTGCCGAGGGCTGCCAGCAAACAAAGCCATCTCCCTATTAATAATGCAAATGAAATCCCCATCCAAAACCAGGATGCATCAAATAAAGAGTTAACATGCAGCTGCTACCAAAATGAAGCAGGTTTTACCACTAACTTAAGATTACCATTACTACTTCTACTATTACTACACAACTGTAGTCCATCATACTATATTCCGGAGAACGGTCACAGCAGCAGCATGTAAGACACATTTTTATCTCCTTCACATCAGCCATGCCAGCCATGTGACTTGGCAACTGCAAGGCTGACAGACATATGAGCTGAATAAACCATTACCAAATGTACAAATTCTATTATGAAATCAGTATCAAAAGGCAAACTTCCTAAGCTAGATCGACAGTCCTGAACTCGTTTCTATAAAATAAATCCTTTACCAGTATGTGAGCCGAAAATTTGGCCTGGTATGAATTCTGGACAATTGATGAGCTGGGAAAAGTCAGTCGGTGGCAGGCTGCACGGAGGAGGACCTGGAATCGGCCACTTTTCTGGATCAACCCTTTTTCTTAGCCTCTGATCCACAATTTCAACTTCTGTACTGTCCCTTAGGGCCTGCGTGACAAGCATATTATAACTTTAGAAACTTTACATATCTAGCACCACCTAAAAAAGAAAAAAAACACTCCCAAACTTTGCCATTTATAGTCTCCTTACAAAATCCTTGTCAATGCAAACAGGAATTCATAGCACCGACTTTAAACGGCAGTACAAAATTAACCAAACAACTTTCTACATACATACTCCTGAATTATTTTACCTCCAAAATGAGGGCAGCATTTGTAGTCAGAGCTTGCATCCGACGGAAGCTTGCAATCAATGAAACAGGCAGAAATCCTTGTTGGTCCATCTTTCTCCTCAGAAAGAAGTCCCTTTCCAAATTTTCTGTGCTGAAATAATACTCACTGCAGAAAAGAAACATACAAATATGAGCCTGTTATAGGTTAAAGAAAAATCCCAAAATAGCAACTTAGAGATTCCTTGTTAGAAGTCTTCCATTAAAAACAGACCACACTTTGCCATCATTAACAAAATCGTTCCTTCCACGGGTGTATCATTATAAACAAAACTTACAGAACAGCATGCATGCTCAACGTGTTAAGAAAGAGTTATGATCCAGTACAGTACATAGAGGGTATAAATCAAAGCCTTGTTAACATTTGCATACATGAACTGCATAAGGAAAAAAAACTATGCTCAATTTTTCTTTCACCCACCCCCCTTCCTTATTACTTACATGAACAGAAGGAAACAACATTTTCTTAGCCTCCATATAGATGAAGGACAACTACTGCTTACAGTCAGAGCATAAGTTATTTCCCACACAGCAGTATCAGTGCGCCTCCATTCTGAACTGTATCTTTTCTTTTCCCAGTTTCCAGTACATTAGAAGGTTTAAGTATCCTATCTGAGTGTTGAGGCACATATATGTACTCTGAATCATTACTTCAAGCATGCTTGTGGGAAGATGAGAAAACAAAAATAGTAATGTTGTATTTGTCGTGAAACTGTACCAAAAGGCACAACAGTTCATGGCAAAAGGTAAAGTCAAAAAGAAGAGATGATGTTAAGCAGATAAAGAGAAGAGGGACAAGGACCATTTTGAGAATCTGACAATACCACAGAACGAGAGAGACAAGGGACAAAGACATAGCAGAAAGACAAATCTTCTTAAACAATGAAGCTGCTCTACAAAATGGTTAGGGTGTCAAGATGTTTTATACTCTAGTGAAGAGGAAAATAAGGAATTCAAACCATGACCTGTCACACAAAGCAAGCAAACAAGAAAACATGTTATGAAAAAGAATGGACAACCCCACCCCCCCCAAATTAATCATGATAACTAAAGTCTAGGCCTTTCACAGAGTTTACACATCACACCATGATTTTGCATATTACATCCAACGAACACTACTCCTCATCAGGTTCAAGATAGTAGGCAGTGAAATATTTAATGGAGAGCAATTAAAATTCCGTAACACAAAAATAGAGATAGTGCAAAATAAAACAAGAGGGCATTAAAACGCTGAGGGGGGAAAAACCCAACCACATGCAGATGTAAATCAAGTTAATTCTAATTTCAACTAAGTATAAAATGCTAAGTGTCTCCACTGAAGTTGGGATCAAGGCCAAAGTTACCAAGAGGAGAGGACTCTGATGCCATCACTGACCCAAGGAGAAGCTTGGTACCATTTCTCGCTCTAATTTTTGGTAGCTAAAGAAATCCAAAGTTAAAGCTTTCTATATGAAACACTCGGCTCCAGGACTGAATGAATATAAAAGTCTCAAAGTTGGACAATAAGACACATGACAAATGAAAACACTGCCATTAGATCGGAGCACACAGAGAAAAGAATAACTCTTTCGGAGAATTAGCTCTCACTCAGAGCTAAGTAAACTGACCAGTGAAGCAACTGCGCACAAAGAGAAAGTTTCTTTCAAGAATATCCTGTTTACTGTTCTGAACTGCTACATTTCTTCTCCCCTCCCAGTCTAGAAGATAAGCAAGCACAAAAGCCATATATCAAGTTTTTACTACTGTTACCTTTACAGTCATACAGTAAAGGTAAAATCTTGTAACGATTCATCTAGTTAAAAATTCCACAAGCAGAAATGGACAATGACTGAACTTGACTCAAACTGCCTCACTTGATGTCCATCACTCTAGAAAAAGGAATGTGAAAGACCATTAATGATAAATGAAAACAACGCACAAATTTGCTCCAAGTAGAGGGACAAACCTACACACACACATACACCCCCTCCTCCAGCTTTTCTTTTCATTTTCCTCAGTCCCTTCACTTGTTCTTGAATTGATGGAGACCTGGGTGCGTGTCTGGACTTGTATTTCTTTATTTTTTAAAGAAGAGGACTTTTAAAATAGAATTCTACTGCCTGTTGCAGACTGAGGAGTTGCTGAGCACCGAAATATTTCAGGCTGACAACTCCAGCCTGTAATTAAAAACATTAAAGATGTTTTTGTATCCAATAGAAATATTACGCTCACTTGTACATCAAGCTGGTTCTTGGGACAAGCATGAACTGCTTGACAGCAGTGTATTTCTTACTGTAATTACGTATCGACTCAGCTGAACATAGTCTCTTAAGATTTTTCCCTCTTAAGCAGGTAAATTGTTTTAAAATTCACCAGCTGACTAGGATTCAAACCAATCTCACTCCTCTAATATTTATCTTCGACTCCATAAGGAACGCTGAGACCTAACAGTTCTGTGTAGCTTTATTCTGTATCTACTTCCTTCTTTGGCATGGTTAATACTTTATAACTAAATTATCCCCATTTAGAAGCGAAAAATAAGTAACTGATGAACAAAGTCTGTTTCCAATAATTTTTAATGTGATAGAAAAAGTGAATAAAAAACACGTTGGGTTTTTTGGGGTTTGTTTTTGGGTTTTGTTTTTTGTTGTTGTTGGTTTTTTAAGGAGCATAAAAATAGTGAAGTTATGCTCTAAACCTGCTCAAGAATCTCCCTCTCATGGAAAGCAAACTCCATAATCAATCTGCCTTAGAAGTTCACATCAGACAAGCAACCAACGGCTCTGGTTAGCCAGCCATGCCAAGTCTTCTATTGACACCTGCCAACCTCTCGTTGCTAAAACCAAATACAAATATAACCAGAAGTCAGATGCGACCAATGCTGTAACTGACATTTTTCTCAGCAGAGGGGGACATCATCATGTCCTACCTTAGAAGGTCTGGATTCTACACTGCATGCCCAGAAATCTGGCCAACAGTGGAGTGTCTGTGCTCCTCCCCCACTTGTCTGAGGACAGTGCAGGCCGATTATCCTGACATGGGGGTACATGTCCACTGTCAGGTCTCATAAGGGCCTGGCAGCAAGAGTAACAAAAAAGACTGCAATAGAAGTTTTGAAGTTGATAGCCACATGCCAGATACTTTCTGCCCTTAAAGAGGCTTTTTTCTTCCTTTTTGCGTCAACTGTAACAAAAGAAGCAAGAATAAAATAAGCAAGTTGCTTTATGGAATACAAGGGCAATCAAAAACCACCACAAAGGCATCGCAAACAAATGCCGTTGCAAGTACAGAAGATGAAATATCTGCCAGTGGTGGAAACTGTCTCTTTAAAATGAACTAGTGGTTTCCAGGCCCTTTTTGACTTGTCTCCTGGTGATAATCAGTCTTCCAGATGGTTTCTCATTGCCTAATGGTGTACACGAGAAAGTAAACATTTCAGATTATTGAAAAATCAAGTACCATTGCAAAACTACTCTCTTTCAGTTAAATGTTTCAGGTGAAACACTCTGAAAACATAAAACTAACAAGACTTCTCAAAGTGAAATTGAGAGCAAATAAGGGAAACATCTAGCTACATCACCCAAGAAGAGCTTTATAGGCAAACAGACCAACAGTACTCAAAAAGCACAAGCTCAGAGACATCCAAATCTCAATTACATGACAACATAAAGAGGGCTATGTACCATAAATAAAGCAGGTATACGAGTTAGAGCCAGACTACAGCACAAGATGCAGAACAGCTTCCTTAAAAATCCTCCCCATCACTCAATTTTTTCCACCCCACTAGTGAATAAATTCAAACTGACACTGGTAACAGTCAAATCAAAAAGTTAAATTGAAATGCCTTAATCTCCATCTTTATATGGATAATAAGGATTAAACGCCATTTGAAATGAGTTATCTTAACCAGATCCCTAAAAATGTGTTTACATTAAAGGATCCACTTACATTTGATGTTTTATATATTCTTTGAGAAGTGCTTCATCCACAGAATACATCTGCACTCCTGTTCCATCACCATAGTAATACATCACACTAGCATTAAGCTCAGGATGAAATACTTGGTCAGTTCCTTCACCATACAGTTCTTGATAACCAACTGAATATTCAAAGTTCACTTCAAAATAAAGGAGAACATAAAAGAAAGATGACAAAAATATTAAGCCCAGCACACAAGTATAGCACGCTGCTACTTTACTGTTGGTTTGCAGCATCTGATCTTAAAAAGACTCAGGCTACGTTTTCTGAGACAATTCCTACTTCATGTGCAAACAAAAACATTATAAACAGTTTTAAAATTTTTGGTTAGCATCTACTTCTTTGCATACTTCTAGGGTTTCCTCTGCCTCGTCCTCTTCCTCTGCCTCTACCTCTTCCTCTGCCTCTGGAGAATCCTCGAACACTGCCACCCTCACTTCTCACGCTGCACACTTCGTCATGATCGTCTCTCTTTTCTCTATCACGACGCCAATCTTTGAAAAGAGAAAAAAAAAACAGTACTAGCAATCATAATTAAGTATCACAGTGACACAAAGTCCCTTGTAACAAAGTTCTCAGCTTGCGCCCAGGCAGTCCACCGACTCAACCATGCTGGCCAAAGCTGAAGGTCAGATCTGAAGCTGCCGGAGTGGAACAGTAAGGTTTGCCCAGCCATGCCTGAGGTGAGTCGGGCAGAAGCTGTTAGCAATAAAGAAGAGTACATGGGCTTGACTGGCAGGCAACCTCAAATGCTTCTGAAGCCACTGGACGCTGTGGTGCCAGTTCAGGGATCACAATACCCAATCGGCTTGGGACAGGAAGGAATGATCATGCAATTCAACTTCCCTTCCAGGCGCAATAATACAGTCTCCTCCTGTGGACAACTCCCAGTACCTAGAGAGAGCCAGGAAGAGTTGCCAGCTCTTGACAATCCTTCTTGGTGTGGGATTTCCACAGCCACGGCTCTCTGGAGCTTCCATTTTGGTCCTAGAGGCAGCCGTCTACAGCTCCCCTGACACGGCCCATTTAATGGCGATCATTTATTATTCTCTGCTGGTCGTGCCCCAAACCGAGCTTTTAAGTTAAGGACCCCTTTTTGATAACACATGCACATCTAAGACAACTCGGTAAGAATCTATGTAAGGTTTTCATGTAAGTATGTGGTCTGCACATAGCAGAAGAGAGCAAGAGAGAAGTAGAAGAAGAGAGAAAAGCAAGCAGGTCCAAACCAGACCCCAGGGACCTTGGCTCCACTCACCACAAAACTTAACGACAGATGTAATTCTCCCTTTACTCATGAGAGAAAACGAAGCCCTCTCACACCATTTCTTTCTCTTTTCCTAACACTCTCAGAGACTTCCATCTTCAGGCACCCTTGCTTAAAGTTTCTTTAAGTTGTAATTGGATATCTTCCAGATGCCGGGGGACCTCTCTGTCAGAGGAATGCCTGGGGATACAGCACCTACTTGATCAAATTGAGAGTTGCTAGATTTAACAAAGGACTGACTAACGATATGATTTTTTTTTTTGTTCATATTACAAATCTTGGTTTACTAGCAACTGTTTTTAATGAACCCTACGACAATATATGTGTGCTCATACATTCAAGTTCCTGTATTTTACTTTTTGTCAAATAAGACTCTGAATTTATGAGTATCATAACCTGTATGCGTGTGTATCATTGGGAATTTGGACCTTAGCGTTCACACTTGCCACCCTCAACCTTAAGAGGTCCGAAACGTGTAGAAGTTACTTGAACTGTTTCCTCAAATCAGTTTTATTTTTGCACTCTGAGAGTACATGCGGCTCAGACACACGCTACAGTCCTACGTGAAACACCTTAATGAGCTAGTGCTGATTTAAACCCGAAACAAGCTTTTTATTTAAACAGCCAATACTCCTGAAGAGCAAAATGTGTTTCATGGTCCCTCACACTGAATCTGGTCTTGAATCACTTACAGCTACAAGTTTCTGGTCCTTTGACCAACCCTGAGAAATAACTGCTGAAGAAAGTGGTAACACTAGTGAAAATTCTCCCCTTACTCCTGTCCATCCCTCAGACATCCACATCAAACTTTGCACCCATGCTCCTAAAAGAACTTCATAAACAAATCCCATCTCCGTGGCAAATAAATAAACCAAAGAGTTACGCTCAGCCTAAGATTTCTGCCACCTGACAAGCTGTATTCAGGACACCGAGGACCAGAAGCAGTACAAGCTGTGGTGCAATTCTCCCTCTGTTGTTCTAGTACAACTTTTTGCATGGCCATCCTGAGAAACAGGTCAGGGAACCGAGGGAATCGGTCCAACTTAAAGGAGAAAACCAACATCAGTAGAATTGCCAAAGCAGAGTTCAAAGTGTAGGCCCCCAAGCAATTGCTCTGGTAGCAACAAGCTGCGGGAATAGCAGTAGAGCAGGACAGAGCAGCCGCCTTATGAGACTCCAGACTTTCTGTATCGTAAAGCTGTGGCCCAAGACTCTGTAGGGAGCCATAAAGAGAAAAATATATGCTGCTCTGATTCAGAGCGCCAGCACACACCGTAAAGGTAGACTGTTTCCAAACTCAGTTACTCAGCAGAGCCAGTGATGGAGACATCACAACTCTGCTCAATTATTGAAAAGGTTAAAAAAAAAAATAATAATTGGGCAGCAAGCATTCGAACAAAATTTTTCGATCTAAAATTTGTCAAGCTACAATTATTTATTTATTGCTGGTTATTGGCAAATATAAACACTAGGTTTTACTTAGTATAGGCAAAGTCATGTTCAACATAAACTGCCAATCAACAAAATAAATGCCTACTCATGTGGTATTATACTTTGTTTGCCACAAATAGAAAAACCCAGAGACTGAAAACCACTTACTTCTTGCCTCATTCCGTCTGTTGTTATGAGGTATTAACTTGTTTGTTTCCAGCAGAAATCTTGAGCTAGCTCGAGAGCCTGGTCTGTCTTGATTGTCTGACCTTACGTCGTCCAAGTGAAGCGGCACCCATTTCTGCTTGTTACCTTGAAAAGTTGATATATTACTCTTCATTTTAGTACTACTGGAGGTTTCAGCTCCTGAGAAGATTCTATAGCATTCTTCTTGTAGAACTAGTAACAGTCAATTTCTAAGTTTAAGAACTGGGAGAGGCTTAACATTGAATTTGTAACCTACGACGAATAACTAAATAATGATAAATGCAGTAAATGGGAATTCCTCTAACTGACAGGTCACCTTACCTAAGCTTTAAATATGAAATGAAGGTGAGCTGCTTCTACCAAGAATGTAAAGCTACCTAAGTGTTAAATATATACAATAAATTCATTACTATGTAGTTTCACAACTTGGATATGAAACTTAAAGGTAAAAAAATAATATATCAAGTTAACCACTAAAATGAAGATTTCAATCGCAAACCATAAATTTTCCTGAAAAATTTAGCTACAGTACTGTATTTTTACCTTGTAATATACGATTAAGTTCCACTGCTGCGTATCAAAACTTATTAGTAAAGCTGTATTTTGCTGCAAGCTGGCTAAAATATTTAATAATAGTATTTGCTGTCCTATACTTGATTGGTATTGCGGGCTTCATACCTTTGTAGCCAAGAAATATAAGGAAATACATAGTATGTGTTATCCACACCAGGGGCGGGGTGGAGGTGGAAACAGATTGTACCTGTGGAATGCTTTGCTTTAGATTTCCACATAGACTGAAAAAATTAAAAGTAATAAAGGGTTTGTTTTTTAATATTATATATCTATATATATAGGATGATTAACAAATCTAAAATCAACTCAACTAAGGTCTCTAGGACCTGAACAAATACCAGCAGGGAAGCAAGGGGAAAAAAAAAAAACAAACAGCTGATGGTAGCTATATCTTAAAACTCCCTCAGCTGTTTCTCCAGCCTACTCCAGTCTACTGACCAAATAAGATACAGGTTTGCTTCCTAGCTTTAATGTTACAGATTGGATCAAAAGGAAATTAATAACCTGGTTTACTTTTCAAGTCATCGCTTCAAGGTATAAGCTAATAGTAAAACATGAAAATTAAAGTGTTAGTATATATAGTAACACACGTACACACATATATATATGTGAAGTTAAATTAACATAGTGCTATCTGCTTAGGGAAACAAAGATACGAGAGACAGTAATGGTTTGCACAGCCATGCTAAAGTTTTCCAGAAATTGTCAGAGCTTCATGGACCATTAATAGGACATTAGCTGCTTTTTCCTTGGAATTCCTATTTGACTGAACAGAACACTCCAAAACCGGAGAAAGGAAGCCTGTTTTAAGCTTCCTAGCAAAAAGCAATACATCCTGTTATCACCTAGAAAATGCAAAACATCAAGGTTTCATGAAGTCATTGAATGGAATTAATGTAACTGTATCAAAAGTGACTTATTGCATTACACACAGCGCCCAGGCTGACCTTTTTTCCTCTGGTTATTAGCTGGAGCTTCATCTTCGCTAGTATTATCTCCCGGACCATCTGGCTTTGCCTCTGGGTTGTCCTTGATTCCATTATTGCTTTTCTGATCAGATTTATCCTCCTTTTCTCTTCTATTTGTTGGCTTCTTACTGTGACTTACAGCCTTACACTGCAAGAGATAGTAGTAATTATTTCTAACAGCAGCTTATAGCAAAAGGTATAAGTTTCCTTTACCTATTAAAATTACTTTATTACTACCTGTTCTCAACCTCTTCAGTATGGTAAGTTTTAAAAACTGTGCTGTTTCGTAAAGTCTCACTTAAAATGTTTCTATATTCTGCTAACTTGGTGAGAGTATAAAAAGAATTTTTAGACTAGAAGATTTTGAAGTTCCTTAACTGGATATGTAGAATTGTGGAGCACACAACAGTCGTGTTCCAATGCCTCAGAACTGAAATTTATTTTACAGAAAAGAAAGAAATATTACTCACCAGTACCTAATGTTCAGACTGATTATCTTTAAAAAGCTGTGCTTACAGAATATTGAATGTAAATCGGAAATTCCCATGATGCTGAACAATCTCAACAGCATGCCAAACACTGATGTAAACTGTAAGGAGCCCTAGGTCTTAACTCTGACAATTATGTTCCACTAAATCAGAACACGAACCAAAGATCAGAGGATGTGGAGGTGTATGATTACAGATTTATTTTTTCCCCATATTAAAATACAGCATTTACTGGGAACTGCGTCCCTCTGAGTACTGCCAGCATCCTGCAGATCATCACTTCTTGGAAATCCCACAGAATGATAGGTTTCAAAGAAGGCAAAATGAACAGCATTTTAGCAAACAGTATAAAGTTTCATTTTTCCCTGGTATCAATACAGGCTGGAGGATGAAGGGATTGCGAGCAGCCCTGTGGAGAAGGACTTGGGGGTACTGGTGGATGAAAAGCTGGACATGAGCCAGCAACGTGCTCTCACAGCCCAGAAAACGAACCATTATCCTTGGCTGCATCACAAGAAGCATGACCAGCAGGTCGAGGGAGATGATTCTGCCCCTCTGTTCTGCTCTGGTGAGAACCCCCCTTCCCAGAGCACCGCATCCAGCTCCGGAGCCCTCAGCACCAGAGGGATGGGGACCTGTTGGAGCGGGTCCATGGGATGGCCACAGAAATGACCAGAGGGCTGGAGCACCTCTCCTTTGAGGAACGGCTGAGAGAGCTGGGGTTGTTCAGCCTGGAGAAGAGAAGGCTCTGGGGAGACCCCATTGCAGCCTTTCAGTACCTAAAGGGGGCTTATAAGAAAGATGGGGAGAGACTTTTTAATAGGGCTTGTTGTGGTAGGACAAGGGGCAATGGTTTTAAACTAAAAGAGGAGAGATTCAGACTAGATATACAGCAGAAATTTTTCACGATGAGGGTGATGAAACACTGGCAGAGGTTGCCCAGAGAGGTGGCAGATGCCCCATCCCTGGGAACATTCCAGGCCAGGTTGGACGGGGCGCGGAGCAACCTGATCTAGTTGAAGATGTCCCTGCTCATTGCAGGGGGCTGGAGTAGATGGCCTTTCACAGTCCCTTCCAACCCAAATAATTCTGTGATCGGATACAATATCTACCTGCAAAATTAAGCTTTACAGACATTTCTGCCAAACAGAAAGAGTACTCCTACGTTGTGGAGATAGCTTTGAACCAGGAGTATGTACAGTATATCCTGCAGTACCACGCCATAATTAATTTGAACGCAAAGCCTTCCCCTAGACAAATAATTGAGACTAAATACAAACTAAATGTTATGTATTTTAACAGCTGTTACATGAATGTGTACTAAAATTCTCAGATATTTAATTCAGCAAAAGGTTAACTATTATCTACATAATACAATTTAAACCATCTGGTAAAACAAAAAAATATTTTTAAAAATACTCTTAAAGCACACCGTTTCACACAGAAAATGTCAAATGTGTATATTCTTATGAAACACCACACATGCATCTCTCTCAGCCACTCTGACTAGTACTGTACAGACACCATTATTCATAGCAAAATTTGATAATAACCAAGTAGATGATAAAGATCTGAAGTACTAAAGAGAATGCAAAAGATATGGGTGCATATTTTCTTAAGTCACCTACACCTCGATGGGACATACACCCACATCGAAGTATTCTACCTGGTATCTGAACAACTGAAGGAGCATTACTTTATGGGCATATAATCAATTCAGGTTTTAAAGACTCTTCTAGCAATCTCCAGGATTTTCTTTGAGATCCTGTAGAAGAAGATACTAGAGGAGGCAAATTCTACCTACCAGCAAACGTAAAGTTGTGTCAAATCTACAGACATCTGTAATTTTCGCCTGCAACGCTAAAAGCCTAGTTAGATACCTGAAAACGTTCTGCTGCCGACATAAATAACGAAGTTAAGACAATCAGCTGGGGGAGAAGGGAACATGTTAGAAACTGAGCCCACAGGACAAATTATTCATGCCCAACTACTTTAAGATACTCTTTTTCAGCTTTCATTTGGGCACCTTCCATTATACAATGCACACTGTTGAACCCAAATCTTCTGGTTTCCCTCACCAAGAAAACAGTAAAAGCATCGCAGGGTGCTGCAGAACTCAAGTGAAGAGTGAAATGGCACCTCATAGCTTGCAATAATCTGTGCTCTAGTCTTGTTTTAAATAACACAAGATGCAAGATATATTACGTGCTTATGACTCAAGATAAAGTGAAAGGAAGATAATTTGACAGAACAGATGTTACTAAAGATCCAGCAAGGGGAATATCTCTCAGGTCAAGGATAACGAAGTCATCCGAAGACAACCTGCACAAAGCATTCTGAGCCACAAGGGAGGGCAGCAGGTTCACAACCCCAAAGGCCTCATCTGTGCACAAACCTCCCAACAAGTAGCAAAGGGGAAAACAAGTTTTAAAACAGCGGAGTAAACATTTTTTTACCTATAGGTCCATGGCACACCGCTAACGGAGTGTATGTATCTGGGCTTACAAAGGGTTCAAAAATTGCAGTACCAGCACAGACAGTTAAGCATAGACCAGTACCCTGAATTATTAACGGAATTTCTGCTGCAAGCCTGTAACACCCAAAGCACATGCTGGGGGGAATGGTATTAAACAGAGAAGTCAATATGTTGTTTTTTTTAAAAAATAACACTGAAAGTAACAATGGGTACTTACTTCATTGTTTGCTATTTCACTTGGTGTTGGCCAGTTTGTGATATCACCAAAATCACCAGCCTGCAAAGACGACAAACAGTTTATACAACTTCCCAGATTTGATCCTTTTTAATATATAGAAGATGTCAGTCATGACTCAAGTGGCCAGACTACCCCTTTGAGCAGAATTGTTAGGAACAGCAATTTTTTAAAAACTGAGAAATACAACAGTAAACAAACACACAACTTTTGAAAACAGAGTATGATCAACTGTAGAAACAACTATTCGTTATAGTTACATCCAAATCCAGGTCCAACAGACCTTAGCTTGTAATTTGTATAACTGTCTAAAGAATGCCTTCATGAAGAATATTTTAGGTGAGCACAGCCTAAAAGAAGACAGCAAGCAAGCAAGATTTTCTACATTCTATTATAAAACAAACTAAAAGGGCTTATGACTTTTGAGCACACATAAAACAATTGTCAGATTAAATGTTGTCTTACAACCAGTCACCTATGTGATTTAAAGGTATCTACTGCTTAAAAGTCTCAGCTTTTGGAAGACCTCTGAGCACAGGTATTATTCAACCTAAAGAACGGTGGCTGTACAAGATTTTAGAAAATTTTTCAGTGAAAGGATTCAGTGTCTCTTGCTGTCATAATGATAATTTTATGACGGCACATAAAACGCACACCACGTAATATGCAAGAAGGATTTCCAAAATCTATCTAGCATATCTTGTGGTCAAGTAATGTTCTTTCTTTGCAGAACCCTCACATCTTCATACAATCCCATTACTTGCTTGAACAACAGTGGCTTTTCCTTATCCCTCATACATACACCACTTAAGCATCCCTCCTAATTTTAATTTCCCTTCCTTTTCCACTTTCCTGCCTTCAAAATTAACCACTACCAAGGTAGGACATAACACTTCTGGTTGTAACTTAAAAATACCTTGCTATCTTTTTATTTCAGTAATATCAGCTGTTTATCATAGTGACAATTTACAGCCAGAAATTCTCCTTTGAAATTATTTCATTTTCCTAGCATATTATCAGCCAAGCTAAATGCCAGTTTAGATTAACAGGTTACATGAACTGGGACTTCAAACACAATCAGTCCAGTAACTCACTGCTAAATGTCCTTCTGGCAAATACAAACCTTGCTGCATTTCCTTGTCCTGGGTTTTGCTGCTTTTATAACTTTAGCAGAATTTTGTAGTTCTGAAAAGAGAGAAAAATATTTTCAGGTGAAGAATTAGACTGCACTTCATAAGAGTAAGGAAGGTACACTTTAACAACTCTGTTTAACTATCATACTACACCAAAGTTTTTTTGAGGCCTTGGTATTATAAGTCAACCAACATATCCATAAACTAACTAATACTACAAGACATTGAAAAACCCATGTTCATAGTAAGTGTAAATAATCTTGAAAACCACATGTACAGGATACTGTATAACGCAGTATTTAAGCTATTACTCAGCATAAGGCCAAGACTGTCTCAAAAACCCCTGGTATTTTAACCTAAGAAGCAGCAAAGAAAATGAGCCCCTGAAACACATTTTAGAAGTCACCCTATTAGAAACTATATTTTAAGACAGAATTATTTTCCGAAATCTGTCATTATGCAAGCATAAAAAAAAAAAAAAAAAACAGAAGCAATTACATATTCACAAATTCCTAGTAATTTCTTTTTATAAGCAGTTATTCAAATGCCAAATAAAATTCAGGCATATTGCTCATAATGAAGCCAAAGCAACAAAGAAAAAAAAAGGGGGGGGAAGAGAAAATTACTATCACTACTACATTAAGACTAATAAATTTTAATGCCCAAATTCCACAATGGATATCTTAATGACAAATACGAGCATTTGCAACGAAGCTGACACTCAGACATTTTCAGAACCATCCTGAGTCAAGACCGAAACTTTATAATAAACGATCTCATCTGATCTCCTGAGCAACAGTCTATTATATCATTGTATTTCTACCACTAATATCTGCCAGGAATTAATACAATGCTTGGAAATAACTCTCTCTCTCTCTCTCATATATGGCAACATTATTGGGCCTAATGATCTAGGATCAATAACCCACATTGAAAAAAAAAATCTGTTTAAACTTACTAAGTCTTTTAATACATGTGCAATTACCCTTCTGTGTATGAGCCCGATTTTCTCATTCTGTGCAATTTTTCCCTACTCATCTCAATTGTGTTCTACTTTTTGCACTGGCAATACAGGGGGAAAAACCCCACTAGTAACCAGGCAATTTTTCTTTGAGATTAGAATAGAGACAGAGGAAACCAGCTCTTAACCTCTCCTGCTAAGCCCTGGTTCTGTTCTGCCGATCCATATTTTCCCATAAAGAAGTGGTCACCACCTTTCCTCAAAACTTCTTATTCAGTATTTTATTGCAAGACAAGCCTGAAGCATTGAACATGCCTGAAATCACTGGATTACTATTTTGTACAGGGATAACATCACCTCCTCAACCCTTATCGCTTTCACATCCAGTGACTAATCTTCCTTATCGCAGCTTCACACTGGGAACCCCACCCAGTGACTCCGAAGCCCTCTTGCTTTCTGCTTTCTGGAATATACCGCCAACATCAGAAGCATAAACTAATGTACACTCCATGTTCCTCTGTAAATTACATTAATACTGCTATATACAACTTGCCCATCCCACAGCGAATCCCCATCAGCCTTTGACTTCTGCCACACCGTTTACCAGCAGGTTTGGGGTTTTTTTCCCCCTCTCCCACAGACTGGCTTTTTATAACAAAGACAAAACACACCTGCCCCTGCCCCCCCCCCCCCCCCCCCCCGCCTCTTTCTTCTTACTCAGCCTCAATTAACTTCATAGACTTCAGAAACTTTCATTTTCTGCCTTCCGCTTTCAGAAACACGCAGTGCCTGTGTAATCCTAATTTTTCCTTGTCATCCAGTAGTAAACTAATTGCCCTTTACAAAACAAGACAAACAGCTGTTGGGGTGGAGCAGCAAACAAATTTGTAATTTTCTCCTACAGAACTGCCAATTATCCATAAAGGTAAACTGACCGGCCATAGCATTTGTCCTCCAGTAGTCTGTAAACACACGTCTCTTTAGCTTGTTCAATCACCTTAACGAAGCTCTTTTTCCATCTCACAGCACTTTTACTTAAATTGCTGCTGAAGGACTGCTCTGCCAGGACTTCTGTGTGTCACCAGGGCGTAGCAAGGAATTAAAAAATAAAAGCCTCAATGTCGCTGCACTATCTTAGTCATGGGATATTATTCCAGGCGGCAGGAGAGACTATCTAAGTCAAGCAGAATGAGACCCAACTCGTTTTAAGGAATCTCTCTTATCCGTATGTAGCAATCCAAGACTTGGAAGATGCATTTGCACACTAAACAAGAAGAAAATTAGTATTAGGCAACACACCGCCTAGTTGATGATGCCCTTTCTGAACTCAAAAGGCTCGAGATCTCGCTGCACACCATACTTCCCTACCCTCCGCAGAGTTTCTTGTCCTCCCAGAAGAGCCATGCTCAAAACCAAATTTAACTGATCTTTCCTAACTGGCTTGCTGGGGCTTATCATGTGGGAGCCGGATTTCAGCCAGAAGCATTGAAAACTATGATAAAGGGGAAGGAAAAAAAAAAACAAACCAGAAGAGGATGGAAGAGAAAAAAACCAAAACATCAGGTCACTGGTTTTACCCAGGTCACATTTGTTACATTGTTATGAAGAGGGCTAAAGCCACTGTTCAGGCAAAACTTATTCTAGAGTCCGTTTAGATAAAAATCTCTATGCTTAACATTACTCCAATGTTTGGTTTCAACATCACGTAACAGTGCTGAATACCCAGAAACAGCATCTTTAGTACACTGCTCCAGCAGAACCCAACAAGCCTTTGCAACTAAACTATTTCACTTAGTAATTCCAACCTGACTGTATTAAAATATTTGTTCAGTCATGTGCTACAAGGTAACCTGCTCAGTGACAGCATGCTGCCTTGATAAAAATTCTGTTATCTTCAGTTACTTCACCTGCTGTGTTTCAGCTGAATTGGGGGTGGGGAAAAAAGTAAAATCAAGGATGAGCAAGTTTAATCGCCAATTACCATCTTTCAATCACTGAACTCCATCTAATAAAGATGTCATTCATTCACAGGAAAACAGAAATCAGCCTTCAAAGCCATTTTTATTATAGTTCTCCCGAGCCTCTTAATACACCACATCCTAACGTGAGATCTTTTCTGCAGAAAGACATAGATGTGCAACCACGCCAGCTGCAGTTATGTCAAGACACATGGGATGACAGTTCTGGAAAACGAAAGATGAATTCTGGAACCACCAAAACAGCAGCAGAATCTTCTGGGCCAACAGCAACAGAAAAGGAAAAGCAGGCTGGATGCTGTGCAGAGACAAGAGAAGCAAAGTTTGTACATAAAGATGTATCACCAAAGTACCACCGACTGCAAGACAAATTAAATTTACTGTAGTAGTACTTCAGAATGGAAGGTCTGAAGTTCTGCAAATAATTAGTCAGCAAGTAATTTCTTCTGCTAGAAGGGGAGGGATGATTTGCAAGTTTCTTCTGAAAGAGTCTATTAACAAAAGGTGGAACACATTCTAATTTTGATACAAACACGGTTTATGCTGTCAGGATTTCTAGACAATATACAAGCGTTATTTTTACTCTGACTGCATGTGTATTTCCTTCAGTGAAGGAACAACATTGCATATACACCAGAAGTGCTTCAGGAGGTGGTTGAAATCACCCAGCGGAACAACTCTTCAAAACTTGAGTGGAACGCGTTTGTTGAACTTGTACACGATTTTCGTTTCAATGCTTAGTTTGAAACTTCACAGTATAACCCGTTTTTAAACAAGGTAAGCTATACTTAAAACCAGTGTTTTAACATGTTTACATGAAAGCCTTGCAAATCTGACAAACCAATCCCTTAGAGTATATCATAATTTAAATCTAGAGCGTGGATTTAGATCCAAGAGTCTGGGAAATAAAAAAAAAAAAAAAAAAACAACAAAAACCCAGTAATTATGCTAACATCCTTTCCTACAATAGTTCTAGTATTTTATAGCAAAGCTGCGTTTAGATTGACCTTCTTCACGCTATTTGAACAACTAAACAATGCAGCAAGTTATGACACCAGCATCCTTCCATCTAGTGACATTCGAAACCCATCAGTTTTTCAATACAACAAGAAACAGGGGGAAAAAAACCCCAATATATGATAGATTAATAAATAATAATTACATTATTTCTTTTCCTTGCATTTTATTTCTCATCTCATTTTTTTTCTTAGCTTCTGCATAGGAAGCTGCAACCTGTGACTCAATTTCTACAAAAGCTTTTATGGTCTAAAGGGAGCACGTGCTCGAGCACAGCAAGCCAATACTGTGTCTCGGACTGTAGGCAGCAGGATGGATTTCTCTCTCATTACAGGTCTCCAGCTTAGAAACAAAGCAAAAACAACAAACAAACTACCGTACAAAATTACATATGCTGTTATACCCGACTAAAATACAGGCAGCAGGTTTGCAAAGATAATGTTTTTAATCCCTTCAGGGCTGGAGTAATCGTCAATGTCATACCTTCGGATAATTCTTAAAATGATTTTTAAAAGCTGCTATTAAAACACTCAGTGAATTCATAAGAGCTAACGATAACACCTGCCTTAAATACACCAAAAAGTCTTGATAATCCGATCATTTACCAATTTACTAGTCAAAAGCTCACTACTCCTAGTAACACGGTATACCTTTACTAAACTGTGCTCTTACAACTCGTTTTGCCCACAGACTAAAGCAAATTAATTTACACAAGAGCACCAGAGTGAACTGCTTCTGCTACCAAAAATATCAACCCGATAAAAAGTGTTCTTTGATACCCAGAAATACACACAACAAAGACAGACAAACTGAGCACAGCATAGACGACTGAAGCGTGCAGTTATTTTAATTAACTACATCATTCAAGCATACTAGGATGCAAACCCACTTCAACCACTTAAGCAGCACAGGTATTTCATTTCATTGAATACTTTCATAAATTTCACGAACAATTTTAGAATAATTAGCTAATGAATCATTAGAGACCCACACCTGCTATACAAAAGGCTAGAGAACTTGTCATTCAGATTCCCTTTTGCAACCTTACAAAAAGGGCAGTACTTTAGGTTTCATCAAACGAAGAGGTGAGAGAACTCTTGTAATAAAATTAATTCAACAACTCCATCCTGGGAAAATTATTTATACCGAGGAAGGGTAACTAGCTGCTTCTGCGAGAGCCCTGCTCTGAGTAGCAGCTGGGGAAAAACAAGACTCAGAGGGGAAAGACAAGGAATACAGGACTAACACTGGGCTGTTCCGCAGCTTCCATACACCTTGTTGGCTCAATTTAAGAAAAGTTTATCTTGTTACCTCGTGAAAAATTATCTAGAAGATTATATAGGACTTCTTCCTTGCAGCTGTTCCTCTCCTCTTACACAGCTTCATCCTGAAGAACCGAAGATTTACTGCAATACATTGCCTGGGCACTACAAGTGAAGGTAAGGGGAGGAAGACCCATCGCAGAAGTTACCTTTCATCATTTGACAGCCTATGCTAAAGCTAATTCCTTGTACTCACAATCCACAATCACCAGGATTAGTCAGAAGCCTATTAATTTCACTAGCAGTTTTATACTGCTGAGTCTTTCTCCCATGAGTTAAATGCAGATCAGGATGCAAAAGTAGCTGTATAATTCTGAAATTACTGTGCTTAAAAGAGAAGCTTAATAGAAGGCTTTAGTCAGAAACACTGAACTGTGGTAAGAAACATACCATGAAAAATCCAAACATATTTACATTAGGTGTTTGGTTTACTATAGCATGATTAAAACTTACTAACATATTTGAGACCAATATATATATATAAAAAAAAAAAAAAGACCATAGTAGCATCACTTCAACCGAATTCTTTTGCCAAGGATTTTAAGCCTTTTGCATTACTTTTTTTCTTTCTAGTGTCAGGTGACGTTAACAGTTTCTTTCAGCAACAAGAGTCAGATTTGCCTCTATTACAAACGAACACCACACCACATTGAAAGTCAAAAGATGACAGACTGGGGTCAATTTTCTCAAGTGCATAACTATCACTGAACATACCACGCGTGCATGTCTCAGGAAACTTTCAACAAATTAAGCCAGGATCAACAAGTTGAACAGGATTCAGTCACTACTTTGATGTGAAATTCTTTTACATTTTATTATCCTCTTGACGGATAGTTTTACATTCCATCCCAGTAGTATTTCTGCTCATCTAATTATTTCACATGACTAATTACCATACTACTACATTCATAAGGGCCTAGTGTGGCTGATTTTGCTTTGCCAACATGCAATTAGTAACTTCAAAATACATCCCTCGTTGCAGATGGAGGCACATGGCAATTCCTTCCTTCAAACAGCCAAGAAAGATCAGCTGCTTTGCCTTTTACAGGGGAAAGAGCAGTGGCTCCTTCACCGTGCTTTCGGCAGTGGCCAAACCAAAACACACACCCTGGCACGTGTTCTTCACCAATGCCATTCACCAGCAACAGCAACTCCCATCTTTGCTCAATTATACACTTGCCACTGAAAAAGCTGTTCCAGCGCAACTACTCAGTTTAACATTAAACTTGATAAACGCTAAGCGCAACTTTCCTGCGGAAGAAAAATACAAAGTTCTCTGAAATCATCAAATTAAGCATGTAACATGCACAGCGTATGAACTCACTGCCTCCTTTCCCCTCCTTCCTTCTACAACTATTTGTGCGTTTTACCTGAAGTGGAAAAGTAAACTTTAAAAAAGGTGAAGCACGAGGTGCTAATAAAACAAAAGCAGCTTTCCCAGTGCTTCGGACCTACCATTCATTATTCTTATGACTGCCACGGCGAGGCAAGTGAGTGACAAGTTCTCTTTCATGCACGGACAAGACCACAGGCTGCTGCCCAGCAAGCCAGGTTCCAGAAGCTATGCATAAACAGGTATTTATGAGTGTGTCAGGACACGCAAACAAAACAGTCGAGACGATAAAGAGGGCTCCACATGTTGCCAAAAGGTTTGATCTTTGGCTAAGTAAAGACTTTGTGGTCTGGGGAACTCTTCCGCTTGCGTGACCTGTCTACTTGAAGCTATAAATTACATATTTCTCTTTGTGACGGAAGTACGTATTTAATTCAAGGATAAAAGTGACCGTGAGATCACAGAAAGGTTTGCCAGGTGCCTGGGGAGCAAGCGCCGCGATTGAAACTCTCGGGAAGCGCAGGTTGAAATACGTATTCTGAGGCCAGCGGTTTGCTCCCTGCCGAGAACAACGCTCCCAGAAGCTGTGAACTTCTAGGAACTCTTTGCTAGCCCAAGCATAAGCCCTGGCAGCGTTAGGCCACCTCTTTTTTGTAAAGCCACTTGCCCCTCCAGTCGGCACGGAGCCCGTAAAGTAGCTTTATCTGGCGCGCAGGGATTAAAGGCCCGAGCGTTACACCAGGGCTGCTCTGCCCTCCGGATTCAGGCTGCTCATGCGGGAAGCGATGGAGCAGGGCAAACCGACCGCTTTTGTTAGCGTTTAAAGCCTCCACAACCCAAGTCTTCCAGAAAGCCAAACCAAGTAACGGATCGCCCAGAAAGGGCCCAACTCTGTAATTAGGAAAAAAAACCCCGGCAGACCGGCGGTAAGGCCAACGGGACTTAGCCACGTTTCTAAAGAAAAAGCGAAACGAATCGCTTGCGAGCCCTGCGAGCCGGTGCCCGAGCCCGGCGGAGCCCATTCGCAACGGCCGGGAGCTGCTGCCGGCGCGGCCGCTGCCCCCGCCAGCCCCGGGCCGTCCCGCCCGTCCCTCCCCGCCCCGCGCCGGGCCCCGCGGCCGCCGGACCCCCGCCCCCGCCCCGCTTCCCTCCTCTGCCCATGTATGTCAAAAGGCAGCGCGGCCCCGCCGGGCTGCCCCGCACCCGCGCCGCGCCGAGCGGCGACAAACACGCGCGATTCGCTCCCAAAAGACCCCACGACACCACGCGCCGAGCCCCACACCGAGGAAGCCGCACACGCCGCCGCCCCCCCCCCCCGCTCCCCGGCCCGGCCCGGCCGCCGCACCTGGGTCCTGCGGGAGGAGCTGCCCGCCCGCCGCGGGCGGTGAGGGGCTGTCCCGCGCCGCCCTGCGCCTCGTCCACGGGTTCTCCTTGGGCGGCGGGGCTTCCACCGCCGGCCGCCGCCGGCCGCCCTCCTCCGCGGCCTCCTCCCCGCCGGGCCAGCCGGGCTCGGGCCGCCGGGCTTCTTCCGACTCCGCGGGCCGGCCGGCCGCCGGGCCGCCGCCCTCAGCGCCCCAGCCCCGCCGCTCGGCGGGCGCCGCCGACACCTGCGCCGCGGACATGCCCTGCCGCCCGCCGCGAGGGGCCGCCAGCCGGGGCGGCCGCAGGGAAGCCGAGGCGGGGGGCCCGCTCCTCCCCCCGCCGCCCCGCCCCGCCCCGCCGGCCGGGGCTGCGGGAGATCCCCTGTCAGCCTCCCCCGGCCTGGCCGCGCCGCCGCTCGCTGCCCTCCGCGTCCCTTCCGCCGCTCGGGGGCCGGACGCCTCCCGCGGCCGCCGCGAGGGCAGGCGCGGGGCAGAGCGACCCGGGGCCGCTGCGCAGGGACGGGCGGGCGCTGCCGGCCCCGCTGCGCGCCGGCCCGCGTGGAGGGGGGTGCGCGGGCGGCGGCCGCCGTAGCAGCGACGCGCGGGGCGGGGCTTGGGGGCACTCCCCTGCGTTATGACCTCACGGCGGCCGCGCTCCAGCACGGCGGCGCGAGCCTCCCCCACCCCCCCGCGGAAGCGGCGGGACGGCCCCGCTGTCCCCGGGCGACGGCGCCACAAGCGCCCGCGTCGGTAACGCGGCGAGCGCAGCCCGGGGCGTGTCCCTGCGCGCAACGCTCCGTCACTCGCTTCGGCTGTTCCCCGCACCTTCGTCAGCGGCCGTGCCCCGTCCCGACCGCGCACTAATCGTGTGCGTTAATTAAAAAGGAGAAAAAAAAAAAAAAAAAAAAAAAGTCCACTTCGGGGCCCGAAAGGGCGCCCGG
Organism: Falco punctatus; assembly: GCF_963210335.1. Classification (NCBI taxonomy): domain Eukaryota; kingdom Metazoa; phylum Chordata; class Aves; order Falconiformes; family Falconidae; genus Falco; species Falco punctatus. Next base: position 7,453,586 of record NC_137580.1, on the reverse strand, counting down.
CACCAAGCCCTCTCGCACACCCCGCTCCCGCAGGCGCACACACACTGAGCAAAAAAAAAAAAAAAAGCACACCCCAACAGCTGTAGAGCGAGGGCATGCCTCAGTTTTTAACGCCTTATTAGAATCCGTGATAATTTTTTTTTTTTAATACATCAAGCCGCATTGAAAGCGGCTGCCTGGGTGGAAGGCTGAAATGGAACCGCAGGTGAAGGCGGCAGCAACACAGGAGGTGAAAGCTGCACAGGGCAGTGCCCATCTCCTGCCTGCTCTCCGTTACCGATGCACCCAAGATGGTTCAAGCTCCCAAGCAATGCGCACTGGGCCTTTTGGGTTTCTAGGTCTTTCCCATACTTGCACGATGTGACCAGGGTCTCAAAACGCAGTAGGAGGACAAGTGTGGTTCGTTGAAGCAAAGCGGACTCGCCTGGTTCAGCCCCTCCGGCAGCCCAGCCTAGAGAACGTGTTCAACGGGCACATGAGAACATCCCTGGGTCCAAGCAGTGAGGGCATTGCGTGTCATTTCAGCACTGCCACAGGCGGGGACCTTCGTATCGTGTCCCGTCCCCTCCACGTTTCTACTTTCTGTCAAAAATCTGCCAGAAATCACCTCGCGGCAGCACACTGCACTGGACTCGTTAGGAGGTTACGCCGGCACTTCTGCCGCTGCCTTATCCCAGAAGCACTGTGGGCACAGAACGGGGAAAGCCACTACCGCATGACATTGGTCACCCCTTTCCCTCTCTGCAGGCTCCCACTGCTCCTGTAATTCTCCTCGATTACACCTTAAAAAAAGACACCCTCTCCTACCCCACCTCTTGCGTTCAGTCTCATGGCCCCATTTTACTTCCTTACTTATAAAAGGTCTTCCAAAATAAAAAACCCAACCAAACCCCCAATACCTCCTTAATGAACTAAGCGAATTCTTAAATAGGCTTTTATAAAGCTAGTCAAATATTTTTAAAGTAGTGTCACATGTAACTGAATTTCCACTGTTTTGCAGGAGCAAAACATGTTCCGTTTGGGGTAACGGTACTGTCTGCTTTAAGGAGGCTGTAGCAGTTTTACCCCTTCGTCAGAAAGAAAACCACAAACCCACCAAAAACCCAACGAACCCCACCACAGCTCCCACTTCTTCAGGCACCAAGGCGTTTTTAGGATTACTCTGGAGCTGCAGGTACAGTAGCAGCTCAAAAGAAGAGAGGCCACCTTCTGCAACACCAAGCACTTCAACTGTCCCGACTGGCCGAAGTGGCTCGTGGCCACCTCCCTCCCGAGCCCAGTGCCACTCAGCCAGGTGTGATGGGGTCACACCACGTGGCTGGGGCCCAGGTCCACCTCAAAGAACCCCGCCCCTAGGTGCTTGTTGCTTTGGTTTTTTTGGAAATTAATGACCTTTTGTGGTAAAGGCTTGAAATTAAAACACCCACCTCAATGGTTATGCTACTACAAACAAACCACAGATACATGAATGCACATTTCTGTAACTGCAGGTTTCAGCACCAAACATTGGGAATAAGTGAGGAATTTCTCTTTTCGTAAATAGAAAATCACTATTGCTTCTAAGCACTTTTGCACAAATAGTGACACGTGTATCCCTTCTTCATTTTAAATTTGCACCACGAAAGAAGGGGGGGGAAAAGGCAGAATGATTAAAATGAAAGCAAATCTTCAAACTCATAGAAGCATTTTTCCTTTGTAAGCCACCAAGAATGTGATTTGTTTCAGATGCAATAAATTTACTAATCAAGGACATGCCGGTTGCATATTGCAGTGACAAATTTGAAATAGAGGAAAGCATTCTTAGTAATTTTGACTGGGGAAAAAAAAAGCCAGTATCTGTATATGTTTACATCTACGTTCCTGATAGCAGAAGCATCCATCACACTGCCTGTTCAAAACGATTCTCAAATCTTGTATTTGGTTTCCCAAACTCAGAAGTTAGCAGAGGTTGGAGTGATATGAAAGGACAAAGGCCCTACCTAAGTCACTGGTAAGAAGGGGATTAACCTCCTGGTTCCTCTTTTCTTTGCTCAAGGGTTAGAAGATAAGGGAGCAGATGCATAGGCCGGCTGGGACTTCAGAAACACTGTAGTACTGCAGTGCAGGAACCTGAACAGACCAGGAAAAAAAGCAGAAAACTGATGGAAGAGTTAACAATGTGGGGGCAAAATACCAGTCAAGGTGACCAGTAACATGGCAGCTTGAGAAGCTTTTGTGCATACTTGTTTTGTAACTTTGTGGTAACAGAAGGCTTACCCTCTACGTTATTGGATGGACGGGGCCTGAAGAGTATAGAAAAAGGTTTTATAGTTGTGCAAGACTCATTTTTAACTCTTTGTCCACTTTGTTTCATCCCTCTTGTTACTTTCAGAAGCAGGACAAGTCAGACTTCCTTGGTGAAGCCCACCTTAGTTTTCCCTTTAAGAGCACAGTATTTAAAAATACTGGTATTTGAAAAAGAGGTTGATATACACTACATAAAACCAAGAGAATAACAATCGTTATGAGCTACTTTACATTCTAACGCTTATGTTTTTTCTTGTGTGGAAGCATCCAAGTGTTCCAGGCAACACTGCAAATTGCAGGATTGTGTAATACAGTAGCATTTTACTCATGTAATAGTTTTTCATGGCAAATTACATGCCTACAGACTATACAAACCTCCTTTCAATACTGTGTAACTTATCATTAGAGCCAAGCTGACAGAGAACCTGACAGTTTAAGATAAAGAAGCTTCCCTGCCCAACCAACTGTAATTAAGAACAACATTTTTAAAAAAGTGACATGGCAGGAGCAATTAGGATAAATAAAAAAAACCCAAAACTAACTGCCTCAAAATGTTAGCAGCTACCAAACAAAAATTAAAAAAAAAAAGCATTCCAAGGCTCCAAGTATTTTCACTTTCTCATCTACTATTTACAGAGTATCTGTATACATGCATATGACATTCCAGTAAGAAAAAGCAACAAGGCTCTGTTCCTTCATATCATGATACCTTTTTGCAGACTTTCTAGTGTAATACAACACAAGTGATCGATCCTTGGGAAAAAAAAAAAAAAAATTGCTGAGCTGTCACTTTTGAGGGGTGTGTGTTTTTCTAACTCAGAGAGGGGGAAAGATTACAAAAAGCTCCTTTCAACAGATCAGATGCGTTCTGTTCTAGACTGTGACCAGCCCTTCGATGCCAGGAGAAATACATGTAAACAAACACTAAAAAAAAATTACCTGGGTTACTCACGGGTAACACACCAGACCTAAACTTTCACTCCGTCCTGAGCCTTTCCTTTCAAATGTAGGCAAAAAGGACTACCCGCTCTGTCTGTCCTCCTCCTGTTTTGTCAGTATTAGTATGCAGAAGTGTGTTGCCACGACCTGTTCAGACAGTGTAACTGAGCACCAAAACAAAATTTATTGCATCTTGGTTGCTGGGTACAACCAGCAGGCTTCCACCAGAATAACTGCTCCAATTCCACAGAGTAAGCCGCAACAGTTTTCCAGGACTTTTTTTTTTTTTTTTTTTTTTTTTTTGCATATAAACATCAAGACTCAAAGATGCACCTGCTAGTAACATTTACAGCTATCTGTTCTAAGCAGCTTTTCAACTAGCATGTGACATTCCCATTCGTGTAACAAACTGCTGCAGACGAAGAAACAGCCGCCTCCTGACAGCGGCAATCCAAAACTCCTACCACCTTCCCACCTTGCAACCATTAACAGCAAGGGTGATTTTTTCCAGTTCCTCTTAGAGGTGTCCTACAATATGCTCTAAGTTTATTATGGCACAACACACCCTTGCTCGGAACACAGCAGCAAGCAGGAAGAAGTTGTACAGGATTTGGACCCTTTTAAAAGCAAAAGGGATTTTAAATGAGTTCAGGAAATTCTAGCACAATGAAGCCACTGAGAAGTACAACATTGGAACCACAATAGTATCTTAATGAGATGATACAAGTTTATTTTCTTTACTAGGTGCTGCATGTAGAAAAACATGAAAGCAGTATCACTTTTGTTATGTGAAGCTTTTATCTTGTGCTGTAGATTAACTACTCTTCTTGTGCTACAGTACTAGTAGGCATAACAAGGTTACAGGATGAGTGAGATGCACTTCGAATTTCCTCTTAGCAAGAAAGAAAAAACCCTCACACCTATTTTTTTAGGATTTTTATTGAAAAATATTAAAACCAGAAAATTATCAAGGCCAGTTTTACAATAAATTTAAGACATACTGAATGGCTTATCTGCTACTCAGATTTAGTGCAGGAACCTTATTCCAGTATTTTTCTTAAGCAATTACTGGATTAAAATCACATTCCCATTTAACATCAAAACAGATTATTAATAATGCTTTCATAGGATTTAACCTTAAAATCCAGTTTAAAAAGTCCATTTTCAAAGGTTAAAAACATTTACACAGCAGAATTCCCCCCTTCACAGACCAGCTAATAGCTTCCTGTGTCTGATAACTGGCAGAAATAGGCCACAGAGCTCAATTTTCCTTTTTATTATTCAAACCTGATAAATTTCTTAAATGCTTCTTACCAGGCTTTCCTATTTGGCAACATTACTTTAGTTACGTAGCAAAGTGTGATTTCTCCTTTTTTTCAGAGACCAGTCTTTCACTACTTATCCCAAAAGACACACTCGCAAATGGGAGTTACATTAGCATAAATCTGCTTCTGTGACTAGTATGCCCTTTTGGCAAGTTAAACCTTGTTAGTAATATCATCAGAACACTGACCTCAGGATGTCAAGTTCCCATCAGTTGTGTAATTCCTAGTATTGTGCGCTTTGAAAATATTTACTTTGGCATGTTATACTTTGTAGCTTAGAGAAGATGATTTTTTTTGTGCTTACTCTCAGCCTTACAAAATATCTTTTCTCTCTTCCATTTATTCATGCCCTTTCTCTCACCACCAGTTACCTCCCTTTCTCATAGCTGCAACAGAAACAGGACATAAAGCACACAAATACATTTAAAATGCGAGATCTTAAAAACGTTGGTGGACAGCAAACAATAGTCTTGTAAAACATTCTTAGATTATGAACGAGCTTGTAAAATACAAGTCCCATAAATCCTCCAGTATAGTATCCAAGCTTTCAATTTTAAATTTGTAAGCTTAGTTGTACTTGATTTCAAACTTTTATTCAGTGTTCTAATCTATTTCAATAAGCTAGTCACTCCACACTTGCTCCCAATATATATAAAACCAACACTGTCTAAAGAAATGCTGAAAAACCACTCAAAGGAAGCAATTTAACTTCCAGCAGAATGCATCTTACTTTGCACTTTCTGCAAAGTTGTACGTTGAATCATTTGGGTTACTACAAGTTGTTGCACTTTGGTTTTAACTGAACTTACCTGATTTTTAACCACGATTTCTTCCCAGTTACTAGTCCTATCTGCCAGACTAAAATTCAAGATAATATAGTTATATAAACTGAGTTTTGTTTGTTTCATACTCTGCCTATTAAAAACCATTACGATAATCATGGAGATCAATGAAATGCCTGACATGAAGGGTGCAGGAGTCACACATCCTGAGAAATGTCTGGATTTTTCTATTTTTTTTCTGTGTAACTCTGGTCATTACTGTACTTCAGCTTCTCTGCAAACCAGCTTTATGAGAACATTACAGGAGATTACCATAAAATAAGATGTGGACAGATACCACATAGAGCTGAGGCATGACAGCCTTTTATTCTACTGCAATTTGTTGGCTTTTTTGATCCCAAAAGAGGAAACAACAGACTTTGGATTTTCTTAAGTGTACCCATAATCCCAATTTTTTATTTCCCATCTAGTTAAAAAAAGTGTTGAGAAATAAGGAGCTAACCTTACTGTTCTAATAACCCTTAGTCTCACATACATTATTATTATTATTATACAGTGAAACTGTATTTTGCATATCAGCACTGAGTGCACTTTGAACAGGACCTCTGTTGAAATACTCCAAACAGGTCCTTATAGCACCATATAATCTGCTGCCGATTTAACTGCTTACAATCAGACTCTTTGTGCCACTGCTTCTAAAGAAAATTACATTTTTATTTCCCCTAGCATTCTAAAAAAAATCTAGAAGAAAAAGTTTGTTATCCAACTGAATGCATGTAAACAATTAATTACTAGACAATCCATTTTCACTTATTCCAATTTTGTGAAACTGATCAATTAATTGCTACCTGATTCTTCTGAAATGGCATGGTTTAATTCAGTGGCAGAAAAATCTCGCGGATGTGTTGAATGAAAAAGTCTTTCACTCTTCACTGAATTTTGAAAGCCTCTTTTTGCAAGATTTGATGCTGCCCCTTCTAGTATAGCTAATTTTCAATTAATAATAGAGAAAAATCAGTGAGAAACACAAGAGGCCGAGTGCTGGCAAAGCCACAGTGCAGCACAATAGGAATAGCAAGGGATGAGAAAGCAAGAGGAAACCCAGGTACCTGGAACAAACTAGAAACACACTAAATGCAGGAAAGCATCTTAGCCCTACAGCAAATTTTACATTCTTTCAATACTTAATTGGTCTGTTTTCAACTGATACACAATTAAGGATTTATTCAGAATTGAAGGAATACACAATGTGATTAAACATGAAGTACGTGAACCATTCATGCACTAACAAATGTTGCCAGCCATTGTTTTTTCACAGCTTTTTTCACTGAAGCAAGTGTGTCAGAATGGCATTTGGTTAAAATGAAAGTAATGCTGGTATTTTACCATTCTTGATAATTGTTACCTACAACAGTCAAACTCAGTGAGTCAAACTCAACGTTGCAAGAGGCTTGTTTTCCAAATATGAGTTCTAGTAAGTGGAAGTACAAATGAGATTGGTTTGAACACATTAAGAAGATCTTTAAACTGTGTATTTCTGAAGGAAGCGGTCAAATGCATCATAAATCGCTTGTCTAAAAGAAAAAAAAAAAGGTAATTTGTGTAATTTGGGAAAAGGCAGATATAACTGGCCTATTTTCATATATTTCAAAACATGTTTACAAAGCTATCATTGCAATTTCAAAACAGCACTCAATAAAAAAGTTGTATTAGTAGTCTTTCCTCCTTCACTTATTTCTAGGATCTCTCACTTCAACCCAGTAATATATCTATGTTTCAGGAACAACTGGGACTGTTTACCAACTTTAATACGACTGCAAATGTTAATGGATTAGGAGGTTTCTACGCAAACATGTCAAGAAATGGTCAGAGAGACATGCATAATTCGTAATTTTTGTGCAACTGTCACATAATAAGGGTGAAGTTTTAAACAGCAATGAGCTACTAGTTAGCATACCTTGAACCAGTATATTGCTATTTCTTTTTGTTGTTGCTCAAAGCTTCCAAAATGGGAAGCATGTAGAGTCTTACTAATTTCTTCCATTTTAAAATAAACAGCACAAGTATTTAACTTTTTAAAACTAAGGAATTGCATTTGTATAAGCGACTTCTATAACTGTCTTCAGAAAGTCAGTGCCTAGTATTACTAAGGCAAGAATTCATGCAAGTACTACTCCTTGGCAGTCAAGCTTGTATTCTGCTTTTCAATTGTGTGGGTTTTTTTAATCTCAGAAAATAAGATTTGCAAAAAGACAACAGCTGCACAATACAACATAAGCAGTCACTGCTTAAAAGAATATTTTTCTAGTGTCCAGTGAACAAGCTAACCAAAAACTTTTGTAGGAAAACAAGAATGAGAAGGATCATTCTCTTGCCATTGGCTTACTGAATGACCATACTGCACCTCATCTTTGCTCATAAAATGGAAATGTTGTTATTCTCTTTAAATGACTTCAGATCCAGCAACTTATTCATCAAAGCAGTATTTGGTAATTGTTGCCTTAGAGTAGTTACAGACTTGCTTTTAGAAGAAAAATCATGTATGTCGAAATTGCGGATTTAAGCTTTCAACTATTTTTTAACTTACCTGAAGAGCCCTTGTTTGAAGAGGTAGGCACTGACATGACCTCCATCCAGATACCTAATTTCACACCCAGGCCAGATTTCTTGAAGACTGCGCACCCCAGTCCGAGGAATATATGCATCCTCCTTAGCTTGTACAACTATGATCAAACTTGGGTCAACTGGAACTAAAGAAAAACAAAACTGAATTCGTCTAAGGTAAGAAAGAGAAACACATCAGCTGAAATTTCTGTTGTAAAAATGTTCTCTATTTCTAAAACAAGTTCAATTATTCTAAGCTTTGGTAAAATTATGTTTTCTGAAGTCTCCTGGCAGAATTTGTCTGGTTTTTGACATTACAGTACTGAGGCCATCAGTAGGGAAACAAACTAATCAATCCCTTTCCCTCCCTTAAAGCAGAAAGCTTCAAAAGTCTCTGAGGAACGATAGAATTGTCTTTCCTCTTATCAACAAAACTCTATAGGATTCAGGTCAGTTCTCTGAAATCTCTTTTTTCCAGTGAAAAGAACTAGGAGACATCTGAAATTCAGAGTAGAAGCTTTGTATAATTTTTTTTCCTCGAGTACCAGAAAAGACAACTTTTCATATGAGAGGTCAGACAAAGTGCAGTATCCATTCACTTTCTTTTCTGTTTCCTACATGTTTTAGTTACAACATAAAACGCCCAACATACTGTTATATGTATTTATTACTCATTACAAGAATTGCACCAACCAGATTACTAACAGGAACACCACCAAAATGATGCTGAACACAGAACAGTTCTCTCTTCACAAAGAATATAAGCGGTATGGTAAAGAGTGGCCAGCCAAGACGTTTGACAATGGGATGCCACAAATAATTTAGACCCTCTACTTTCATATATCCTAGGTCACGTAAAGAGGACATGTAATGCTAAGATAGATTCTAGCCTTCCATTCAATTTTCCATGAAATCTGAATGTTAGGCGGATTTTCTGAAGCTCCTCTCTAGACACACTCCAAGGATACCCTGGCAGAGGATACAATGTCTCCCAGAGCATGAAGAGACCTGGGAGACAAATGACACGAAGCGCTACATCGCTTTGACAAGTGCGTTAGGATCACAGATCCTCTTAAGTTTCAAGAAAGGTCAACACTTTAGCTAAGTGATACCTGTATAAGTGTCTAGAGAAACAAGAACAGCTGTAGTTAGAATAACTATTACAGACTTTTTTCTGTCTACTGAAATAACTTTTAAAGGTTTAAGGAAAACACTTCACTGGGATTTATCACGAAACCTCTCTGGCTAGATGATCTCGGACATCGCCCAAGTCAAGAAATCTATGCTATTATAGAAGTCTTTGTGTTGTTTTTTTTAAAAAAAACATTTAACAATGGAGTACTGAATGTCAGATTTAAAAATGAGGTGGCACAGGGTCTCAGTATCAAGAATGTTTTGACATTCAAAGACAACTCTTTCAGAAACCTGTCTGAAGTTAAAACACGTTCTAGGATGTGCTGAGTGCTCAGTGGGTACACGCTCAGTTGAACCATTTTGTCTGAATGGACTGCCACAAAAGCAATTCCAAGCCCCAACTAAAGCAAAACCCTTTCAATCAGCTCTAGGATGAAACCACTTGCATGGCCTGCAAGTGGGCCATTGAAAGGGATTTGTCCTAGAGGCCAAGAAACCCAGGTTCATCAGATTTAAGGCTCAGTGAGCTACAGCTCCCTCTATATGCTATACCTGTCTTGGGAAAGATTATATTCAGATTGCATCATTCCAGAAGGACCTCTGTGCACTTTTACTGGTCACACTTGTCTAAAAGAATCATTCAAGCTTGGTTCTCCGCTATGTAGTTATCAGATTTCCACTTTTTCTTTTATTAACTTGAATCTGTTTGAAAAACCTTATTAGCAGATAAATTAATCTAGCTATTAGATCACACCTAATCTAATTTTTTGTTCTTTTAAATAATACCAATTTGCACTAGCACATATCTGAAAATAGCCACAGCGAGGCACTGAAAAAATAAGCAAAGATACTGAAAGGCAAACTTTTAATTCACTTTATCATTAAGTGGCCATTAAGAAGAAACAGAAAAACAATTAGGAAATGGAGTGGTAAACAGACGCTGTTCAGTAACACTCAAGATATTTTCCTATTTCAGCTAAGGTGCCAGCAGGTTTACACAATGGAGGATGAAGAAAATACCTCTCCTTCCATCGTATTTTACTGTTTTCCAAACTGCACATTAAAAAAACATAAATACATACCTGAGAAGTTGGCTACATGTGTACATTCATCCATCACTCCTTTCATGAACCTTAAGGATTCTCTCTGTAAAGTGTCACTCTTTCTTCTTTTATTTATCCTGTGTCCTTGTGGGCTGGTTAAGTTTTTATTGCTATTGCTACTGGTTGAAAATGTTTGATTTATGCACTGCATTTTAGGAGCATCTTGCATTAAGAGTCTTTCTGATGAGGCACTTAGAGTACTTTTATTTGTGGCAAAGCTGTGAACAGCTTCTTTAGATACAGTCTGGTTTGAAGAATCAAGGTCAAACATTCTGGAAGTCACATCCACATCCTCCAGACTGTCCACACTGTCAGGGAAGTTTTTAACAAAGTCTTGCCCCATCTTGAAAGAATCCGTCTAAACAAAACAACAGGTAATTTACTAAGGGTTTCTCCTTTAAACCAGTTGATTAATCTTATCTTTAAGATCAACTCAATATTACAAGAAAAAAGAACAACAACAACAACAAAAAAAAAGATACAAAGGGCACTGCTCACAGTACTTCTTATTTTCAGCCGGCATGTCACTCAGTTAAATCCTGACCATCATTATCTCTTGACAATTTCATTCTACACTTCTGTCAGCTTAAAAAAAAAATGCAGAAAGTACTTATATATGATAGCTTATGATACAAACATTTGGTTTTGATTCTATATTAAACTCTGAATTTATAAGTGCAGTCATTTAAGTTTAAATTTCTGGGTACTAAACCTATGTGACCACATCTAATGTTATGTTTAGGACTGAAAAATCTAAATACGAAATGTCCCTAAATACTAGGAAGACATAAGCTGAACATCTTGAAATGTTTCTTCTTCTAATGATGTCTGCTCCATCAGTGTTCCTGGAGTGTATTTTACTTAAAAATGGCAAGTGTCTCAGAAACTATCTTCAGCCCAGCCCCTATTCTGTTGCAAGATATTTGAAAAAGGACAGTCACAAAGCAAAGAATCTTAGGAAAAAGTTATTTATCAGAATTGGCTAGAAGACAGTGTTGCGACATACAAGCAATTCTCAAAAAGTTATCATTCCAATCTAGAAGAGCAGTGAGGCATAGAAATTCCTCTTGGCACGAGTCTTTCAACCCTAGTCAAAAAAAGTCAAGAAGAAAGCAAAAAACATATGCAGACAATAAATTACATTTCATGAGGAGCAAGAATCTAATTATAAAAGCTCTAAATCCTGTTTATCCCAATTGCCTGTGCAGTAAATCTAAAGCTGAGGGAGGTCAAGCATCACACAAAGAAACAGAAATAGAAAGACCTTGCACTAAACAACTTAGAAAAGTTACAATGTTGCTACATATTAAAAACAGTCTACAGCATTGACTATTTGGAAGCAATTACTTCAAAAGGTAATAAATCATGTTTTAATACTTGATAATACACCAGGTTATCTGTTCTCCAGACTATAAAGCCAGTTACTGAGAAACACTATCTACAGTTTCAATGTTTTGATTAAATTAATCTTATGTTGCAGATCACACTAAGTGTGGTCACGGAAAAAAATATTTAGCAAGGGCTATACTTACACACATTACACCACCAAAATATCAGCTTCTTTTTTTCAGCAGGTTTTCCTTCAAAGATTACATTTATCAAAAGCATAAGGAAACAACAGGCAAACCTGTTTTAGCTAACAACTGGTTATTTATACTAGAAGTAAAATGAAGTTACATTATTTGTTAGATTTTCACATGTAAATATTAGCAAATAGGGAAAATAAACTATACTTACTCCACAGTATTCAAGCATTTTTATGATTTCTTCTTCATAAACAGTTTGTGTAAAATACTGTTTCTCCAGCTCCCTCCAGTTCACTGCCTTGCTCAACACACCCTGAGATTATAAACACAAGCATCCAGTACACAAGTAAAACCCACAGATCATTCTAAAATAACAATATACAGAGAAAATGGATCTGTTCCTCTTTGTGACCTGATTTTTCCAGTGGAATTCTGGCCAAGTTTCCTGATAACCCTTACAAATATTGTAATCAAAGCATAAGCACATATTATAAAGCTGGACATTGAAAACCACCTCCCTTTTAAAACCAAACTAAAAAATAAGGGGGGGGTGGTGGTGGTGGTGAAAAAGACAGAAACCAGACCCACTTCGGATTTGCACATATCTAGACTGGGCTAAACCAACGATGGTTGTCAAAGCCAGTCTATTCATTCACCTACCCCAGCAGCAGCAGCAGTGAAAACAGACACCCACCATGGTAGTAGCAGCATTATTATCCAACTATTTAAGCCAGGCTTTGAGCAGAAGAAAACATGTTTTCGTGGCTTGCTTCCTCACCTTCCCACACTCAGACCAGGACTCTGATCATTGTCCCACAAGCCAGCCCCAGTCCCCACACTGGTACAGGACCCGCTGAAGTAGCTGAAAGCTACCTTCCTTATCACCTGTTGTATCTCTGGAGCAGGAAGGGTGGGTTTTGCCACTAGTCACTAATAGAGGCTGAAAGGTGCTGAAATGCCCTAACTGAAAAGGTGAATGTGGCCAAGCCAAACCTTTTAAGTTCCACATCTAATTACATTCTAGTATATTAACAACAATATATTTTAATTACCGTAGTAAAGACTGCAGAAGCTGTTGACCAGGAAAGACACGGAACCAATGGCAATGGTTTAGGCCAGTTTGTCACTGCCAGTGAAGCCATCTACAATCAAAAGCATTTATTAGTTATTTTAATACTGAAATCACAAAATGGTAAAAAGAACTCTCTTATCTTCAATTTAATTGTTTATACAGTATCAACCAAATACACAGTGTCAAAGTAGTTAAGGACTGTGGCAGTTGGATATACTTTCACCTATTCAGAAGATACAGCCTATTCTTCAGTGATTTCCCTAACAATAAACATTGTTGTGGATAAGGCTAAATTTCAAGACTGAATTTTTGTTTTAAGAATTCCCAATGGCATATTTATTCTGACTTTTAGTTGTTTAAAACTATGAAAACTACCTATAAAGCCTTTTCATCAAGCTCTTGCAAGCTTATTCCAAGGCAAAATGGAAGTCTCCCGTCTAAGAGAACTATTTAAAATGCCATACTTTTAAAATTTGTATACTGGAAACAAAATATGGAGAAGTAATTCAGCATGTTAAGTAGATTCTTTTTCTGTCCTGTAAAGTTTAAGTTAGTACTTTTACATCAGTTCCCAGAACACATTTTTATGAATATTTTGTTTGTCCCAGAAACGTATATAAGTTTCCTACATGGTATGTTCTTGACATGTTTTATTTTATTGCTCTAAACTGAACAACAGTGTAACCCCCTTAATATATAATACCCCATGTCTGTGCCATATGATTTCATAAATTGATTTATATAACTAAGCTATAATTCTATTGTAATTATTTTTTTAAATAAAAAGTTAGAACACCATCACATATCTATGTTCTGATAGCCAGAAAGTCTGACTTCTTTCTTTTTATTTCCAGCTCTCCCCATCAATTGAACTGAATTTGTGCCACCTACCTTCTGTTGCAAAACACATTCTACAGATGATCAACATAAAATACAATTTATTTCCCTGGTTTTAAATTGTACCAGAAGTCCTGTAAGTCAGGACCAGTCAAACACTGTATGTTCCAGACTACGAAAAAAATTTTCAAAGGAGTTTCCAAACACACTCTCAGATCTTGCCTCCTTCTATACCCATGCTGCATATGGTCATTGGTACCGGATACAGCACTCCATTATTCCTAAAGCATTTGCACAGCATTTGAAGTGTCCTGCAGGGTTAGCGGGGCACGTAACTGTTTGAGAATTCCAATCCAACTTACAGATATAAGACAGGGAAGACGTGTTTAACAAAAAAGCTGTTGTTGCAGCAAGGTGATATTTATGTAAACCAAAGGTGATTAGTACATTTACAACAGTAAGAGTTATAAAAATGTGCTTTGGGGGAAAATTACTTTCCTTTCAGTAGACACTACAATTACCAACATTATTTATTTAGCTCCTAACAACAAACAAACAAGGATCAGCAAAACAGAGGCATGCTGTTTTAATAAGCTTTGTAACTACGTCTCACAGGCCAATGATTATCTGTAGAGATATAAACAGTAATATTTTAACTGTGTATTAGTCTTTCAAGCATCATACTAATACCCTGCTGTTTTAGTTTGAATATGCACAGTGTCATACACAAAACGTTATCCACCTCAGCCACAGAAATCTCCTCTGATCAATACCAATGATTGGGGAAAAAAAGATGAGCAGAGAACAGAACTGACACCAAAAGTCACCTCAACTGCAACACACCTACAAAGAAGAGACATTTCACACAACCCATTCAAACACACACATTTAAGGCGAGAAGAATGGAGTTAAAAAGGGAGAACTAGCAATTGATCAGTACAGATCTTATTTCAGAAAACATTCCCACTCCATAGAAAAAACCATAATTATGTGAGAAGCTTATATTCTTATTAAGCCTGTCAGGAGATGGCTGACAAAGGGCTCTATGATCTGTCAGTACTTACTGAGGATTTTACTAATTCAGCACCACAGAAAGTAAGAATTGCCAACAATTTGTTTCTTATGACTGTAAATGTTTATTTTAAATTACTTTTGAGAGGAACACTATAAAACAAATTCTTTCTGTATGCTAAATGATCAAACGAGAAGTTAAAACAAAAATTACTGAACAGGAAATATAAAAGCTTACATGTCCTCCCATGGATATTCCAGTCATCCCTAGCGGTCCATAGCCTTCTCTCTCTAGCCAGTGCAAAAGAGCTGCCGATTCTAGAACAAGAGCTCCTCCCATCACAAACAGGTCCGAGACATTTTTTAAACATGACCGTCTTTTTGTCCCCAGAAAAGGAAAATATAGGATTTATTTTCTAAGATTAAATTTTTACAGTTCTCATCATTCTATACATACTTTTATACAAAGCCTGATACAATCCCAGAGAATTTTGGAGCTGAACTCCTGTTGATGCAACAGGAGAAAAAGCAAGTCCAGATTCTCTGGCACTTGTACTTCTTCATCTAAATAAGGATGAGAAATAGACACCTGCTAAGCTTCTAATGTAATATCACTGACAGCTTGGTCTTCTAGCAACAGATATTACCAACATCAGAATCTCATTAGCAGTAATCTTCTACCCTGTAAGGTCATAACGGACCTTTTAGAAATAGAATCAAAGTAATACAGTCCTAGATATACACTATCTCATCTGCAGAAACAGTTCTTTTTTTTTTTTGTCTTGTTTACCTGTTTTACATCATTGAAAAATTGCACACAACATTTGAAGAGCAATCAGTATGTCAGCTTTGGAAGCACTCATCAGTGTCACTGTAAGACTGAAATTGCAAAGTGGGAAGTTTGTCACGGTACTGAGAAATTCATGTAGTGTACTGCAAAGCATTAAAACAGAAGAAACAAAAAAATGTAGAAAGCTATTCAGCTCAACCGTAAGAGGGACTCTAGAAAATGGGAAAAAATGTATTTTACAAAGCAATTGATACACCTCTAGTCTGGGGAGCGGACTGTGTATTTTCAGTAACACGCAGTCAGGTTACAAAAGGCTACGGGCCTCTTCTGCCAGCGTACAATCACATTTGAGACACTCTGAAGCACAAGGACAAAGCTTACTGTGCAAGTCACGGAGAAATGAACATAGCTGCTGCAGACCAGTATTTATAGGCTAATGTAATTCTTTCCTACAGCTTTGTTATGATATTCCTCAGCCCTGTCCAGCTGCTATATTTATTAAACACTGTTACTTGTATATTAACAAAAACCACTGCTGCTGCTTTGTAACCTCGTATTGAAGAGTGACAATTGCTTCACTGTTGGGAGTATTAGACTGAGCACTCTCTTTAAAAGAATCCTTCTATAAATCATGCATGTACTAAGCTGTCAAGCTAGAGAACTGAGGATGGAGTTAGAAATATCCTCGCCAAAATATTTAAGTTATTCTTCCGCATCAGATCCTCAATAGCTGGAAAAAGAAACCACCAATGGATGTATTCCAGCACACACTCTCTCCTGTCACTTCCTATCTCACACTTCTAAATGCCGTAATATTTTTTAAGCAGTTTCTCTGTCAAAAAAGCAATTCTTAGTTGAGAAATGTAATTTGCTTTCTTTAAAAATGTGGTTCTTATGCCAAAATAAATAAAATTCTGCATCTGCTTTGGAAAAAACCTAGAAACTATTTTTTAATTAAAACTTTCTCCTTTGAATTATTTTTTAAAATGTTTCGATTTCCTAAATCCAAATGCTGAAATTGAAATAAAATCTACAAAATCTAAAATGCTGTAGTGTGAGATGGTGCTCCTGGTCAAGTCTTAATAGAATGGACAGGTTTAAAATTAAATCGCTTTCTATGCATCTTCTACTCATGTTAAATGTCCAAGTCAGGATTAAAAAGGATTAGAAACACCAACTCATATTTGGATCTTAAATATTGGTAGACTAAACCCACAGCTTTGCCTCAGACACATATCCTGGTGAATTCTGTTAATACTCCAATGGTTCAGAAAATGCAAAAAGCAAAAAACCAGGACCATTTAACTAAGCTTCTAAATTCCCATTTAACAAACTGAGGGAGCAAGTTCTGTAAAATATTGAATATTGCATAGTTTCCACTGACTAACAAACAAGCAACATCAGATTTATTTACATGTCTGATTGTAAATCCTTAAAATATCTCAAAAAAGAAAAGTCTTAGCAATTACAGCAGGGAAATATGCTGCCTCACCAAAGATTATTCACAGTTGATTGACATATAATTGCAGCATTTGTACACGCACAGTTGTGAATCAGGAAATTAACTGGTGCTTGCATTCACACAACTTGCTGAAATCTTGCTCTATACTACAAGTTCGTCTTGTGCAAATTTCCTGATCACTGTGATCTCTTAACAAAAAATATCAAAACCATCTAGCAAAGGGTAGACAATTTCACATTAAAAGGTTACAAGTGGTCCATGTTGGGGACTTTTTTTTTCTTAATAAACCATCAAAGTTCATACTACTTTGAGCTTCTTGGAAAAAAAAAAAAGGTGGTAATTCAAAAAGACAGTTTCCATGAATGTAACAGTAATACTTACAATTGATCCTTAGGTTTTCTACAGCCATGTAGAAGACTCAAGTTAAAGAAAGTAAAATATTTCTATATAAAAACTGACAATCAAACAAAAAATAAAATAAATCACATACATAAATAACATGGATTCATTATAATTTGGAACTTAAATTCTAAATGTTTAACTGGAACTACATCAAGTTAAATGTAGTTTGATGATGCAGTTTGCAACAGAAGATTTTACTTTTGTCAGGTATGTGGGCAGGAAAAAGGTGTAACCAGAGAACCTATTCAATAAAACAGAGTAACAGTGTCATAGAAGTTACTGATGAGTTGATGACTAGACAGAACTTAACTTTTTTTAAGAGATAAATCTTAAACAGTAGCAGTAAATTTCTCACAAGTACCTAAGGTACTGAAGAGCTGTATTTGAGAAGGGAAGGCAGGAGAGGCAACTTTCTTTTCTGTCATTAATACATCCAGAAGTCATACAGGATGATACAGAATGAATGCAGTTTCCACGCTGTCATGGCTAAAGGCATGATATCAGTACTTTGATCAGTAAACAGATTCATATCAGAACTTTTACTCTAATGACTACAGTAAGAAGTTGTAAAAGACATTTTCAAAAAAACCAAAAAGCAATACTCGGTGTAAAAGTAGCCTACTATATTAATGGTGTTCCACACTGTGTTTCTTGCAATGGTCATACTTTGCTTCTATCTACTGAAAAGTCCATGGGAAATCAATCCATAAACTAGATACTATACCAGTGTGACGAGTCTTTTACCTTTTGGAGAGAACATTAAGAATAAATATGCTTTCCACAAAAGGATATAATAAGGATTTTCTAGCAATAGAGATGCCATACAGGCTTCTTTAATCATTGGGCGTGCCATTAATGTGCGTCTCCTCCAGAAGTGCTAAAGATAAGACGTACAAACATATATTAAGATAAAATCTGATTATTTAATTTCTCAATAACAATGCATTTTACATTTTACATACTTACATGATCTCCAGTGCCTGCTAAATGAATGCACACAGGTCTGTGCTTGCTATTCCATCTTCTGGGTATAATGAACTGAAATCTGTGAGAAACAAACACCTATTGTAGCAAAGTATATCTATTTACATGCTGTGCAAGATAAATTAATCCAAACAAACAAAAGAAACAAAAAAGAAAAAGACAGAAGAAAGTATTTTTATAACCCATGCAGCAAACTGCCAGCGACTCAGCAGTATCATTTTTCATAAACACATCCAGCAAAGAAAGGAATCCGAAAGCAGAAGAGAATAAATGTCAAACAAGAAAAGGAGCCAAGCTTAAAGATCATGTTCCTAAAAAAGACCACTACCTCATCATCACAATTTAAATTTTGCAGAGTGGAGAAATGGAACTTCAGATGAAGAGCAGCCTAAAAAAGTATAACTAGCTCTCCTAGGCAGATTGCTATTTTTTTCCTGAGGACACAACAGCTGAAATTGAACATTAAAGATAAGTAATATATTTAAATTAAGAAAAAACATCAAAACCCCAACATACAAACCATGAAACTATTCTATACACCCAACATCAATCACTTAGTATCTTTTGCTGCTACTCAAGTTATTTACAGGCTAACTACTGGGGAAAAAACCCAAACCCAAACTTCTGAGCCACTGGTATTTTCCCCACAAGATGGAGCACTGTTACATACAACAGTGTTACACTTTGGAAAAAAATATTCACACAATGCACAACTAACTTAAGAGACATTTGTAGAGCATTTCAAAACTGTAACAATACTGTCCAATACAGCAATTAGCATAACTTGACTACAAATTGTAAGAGAACATAGATAAGGAAACAACCAGTATACTGTATTTTCCACTATGGGACTATATAGTCCAATAATGTTAAGCAACAGTTTCTTTCTGTAACCAACGGAGAGGTGGAAAAAAGTTGATATTTTGACTAACAAACTTTTTCTGACATTCTTTAGTTTTACATGTTTAAGTACACATAAAACCACCAACCAGTAATATTGATAAAATTGACAATACCAGTATCAACCTGAGCTGACAAAATGTTTAAGTTATTAAACAAAGCTTGGGAAACCAATTCCATCATGAAAGTTTAGCTCAAAATTATAAGCAAAAAGAAATTATGCTCCCTTTCCAAACCCATCCCTCAACTGCAAAGCAGTATTAGTGTAAAACCAGCAAAAATGTCATTAGGTATCATCCAGCTTTCTGCAAGGATGCTTTTTTTTTTTTGGCTTGCCAAGTAAGAAAGGCACCAGATTCTCCTGCTACAATTAAATGAACTTACTGCTTCAGTACACATGCAATTTTTTTGTATGCAATGTAAATGGAAAGCTGGAATGATTCTTTCAAATACCATGTAACACGCTGCTTTCATGTAAACAGCTTTTCCTGCTATATGTAAAAGAAACAACTACTGTCCTGGCTATAGTATCCTTCATTTCCAGCATGCTGCTCATTTCGGAAAAAATAAACAGTTTAAAAAAAAACCCCAGGGTATTCCATAGCTTTATGCAATATGATTTCTACACTAAAAAAAAAAAAAAAAAAAAGCCCCCTAGCAAAGAACATACTTTGCTAGGGGGCTTCTTATTTTATTATTATTTATACACACATTAAACTATCATGAGTAAGATTAATTTTCACTTTTGAGGTCAAAATCTATTTAAAACATTAGTACAAAAACCAGTTTGAAATATTTTATATTGTATTACAATAAAATAGCTTCACAATAAAACTACTTACAGACCATTGTTTCTCTGCAATGCTAGTTTCAGAAAGGACATACCACTTGTTTTTTCTTACCTTGCTACAAGAGATTCGACTGGCAGGATACCTGGGACATAATGAGCCAATGGGGAAATGAAGTGCCCCTCAAGGATTTTACAGTCAGATTGCTCCTCAACCTATAGAGAGAATAGGATTAAAGCAGTATGTTTCATATCAGTGTTTAACTTGCTCTGAAAATTAATCTCTTAAAGTACAAGGATTTGTTACAGGATAAAAATGTACTTTAAAAACCCCAAAGCTGAGATCTTTTTTCAAATATAGGAACACACAGTCAACACAATCAACACAGTTGTGTCAAACTCTGCTTTTATTAAATGACCTATTGAAGGAATCAAGGAATAAAGTGTAATGCTGTCCCATTTCAAATAACTTCCATAACACATACTAAGTTTCAAGCATTTTTTGAGTCTCAAGATCTGACATCCCACCTCCACGACTCTTGTACTACTGGGGGAAAAAAAAACACCAGTATTTGTAGAGCCACTGCTTTCATCTTTCAGTTTCCTTCTGTTCTCTACTAGAAGCCAATGGGACTGCTCATTTTCCCATCCCTTCCAACCTGTTTCACATTTTTGCCTCTGCCTCTTAATTCTATCCACAGCAGCTCAAAAACAAGCAAAGAAACCAAAAAAGCCCCAGGAAACTATGTACTTAGCTTGCCACAGCATTGACCACCAATGCATTTATTTGACTTCAGAACCACTCTTTATTTCTGCTCCTCTGTTCACACTTTCTAGATTGAAAAGTCCTCAGGGCAATGATCACTTTATCTGCACGCCTCACACGTGGAAGCTCAGGGCTTCCTTTTTCCAATCAAGAGCATTTGAAAACTCACACTACTTAGATCTCTTTTGCCTCTACAGACTCACTTCCTCTTCCCACCCAGATCAATTGCAATGTCCTTTTCTTGATACAGAACAACTGAGAACACGAGTGAAGTCAGTTAATGTCAGTAAAATCTAACTAAATGTTGTCAGGTGCATTCACCACCCTATCTCTATGTACTCCCTAACCCAAGTTCCCAGTTGCCAATCCCAGCAGCAAGTCATGCTGTGACAACATCACATGACATCAAGATTGAATTTTTCTATCTTATAAAAGCAGCCTCCTAAGTTGATTTCACCTTTATATACCATCAGGAAAATAAACATAGTTGAAATGCATCATCTCTTGCTTTTAAGTACCTTGTCAATGAAAACTGGGTAATCTTTTGAAACCAGCGTCTGGCATTTTTCCCTGTTTCCAATAATCTTTCTGAATTCAAATATTCTGTTGAAAGGAAACAAGTAGAGAAGATTCAACTTTTAATCTAAAAAAAAAGAGAAGATAAATGTGTGTGTGTGTATATATATATATATATATATATAAAAACATTCAGGAGCTAAAGTAAGCCACAAAGAAAATAAAAGTTATGAAAGCAGCTTTGCATTTACAGATTAATCAGACTACCATACGTTAGGTATATAAGAATGCTTTTAAGTTAAAACATAAAAAAATGCTAGGTACGCTGCTTGCAGTTGCACAGCTCTTAAATAATATTTTACACCTGATATATTGAAAACGTCTATCATTTTTCGGGGCCAAATTAAGTTACAGCAACCTCCTACACTTGCACATCCTTGTAGCTACATTGGGGCAATACAGACTGAATGGGTGAAAAACAGGTTGGACCACCAACATCAAAATGTAGTTGCCCATGATCTCAAGTCTAGCTGGAAACAAGTTAACAGCAGCACCTAAGGATGTTTATGAATGACAAAAGCCAGAGGGTGAGGTTGATACCTAGAAGGTAAGGCTACCATTCAGAGCAACCAGGATAAAATGGGAGGAACAGGTCAATAAACATCCTAAAACTGAATAATAAAACTGCAAAATCTTGCACCTAGGATGCAACAGCCCCATGCAATAATACCAGGCTGGGAACTTCCCAGCTAGGTAGCAGCTCTGCAGGAAAAGACATGGGGTTTCTGGCAGACAGCAAAAAGAACACAAACTCACAACACATCCTTGCAGCTAGGAAAACCAATAGCATACCTTCTCCATTTAGCAAGAGGGCAGC
This sequence comes from Falco punctatus, assembly GCF_963210335.1. Lineage (NCBI taxonomy): Eukaryota > Metazoa > Chordata > Aves > Falconiformes > Falconidae > Falco > Falco punctatus. Next base: position 7,431,483 of record NC_137580.1, on the reverse strand, counting down.
CAAAAGGGCAGGGTAACGGGGTTTGCATTGCTGGAACGGAAGGCTAAGGGGCAAATCTAGTTGCCGCTTTTGCTACTTCAAAGGGCTGCAAAGTCTTACAGAGAAAATGAAACAAGACTCTTCACAGAGGTATACAGCCAGAGGACAAGAGGCAATGGTTACATGTTGCAACATAAGAAATTCCTACTGGAACACAGTGGAGATTTTTTTCAGAGTGGTAACAGTTAAGCATTAGAAAAGATTGCCCAGAGAAACTAGGAATAATCTCCATCCTCCAGGGACTTTCAAAACTCAAATGAATGAGGTGTCAAGTGACTTGACTCAACTAAGTGAGCTGTGGTTTGAATAAGCATCTGGGCTAGGTGTCCCCAAGATGGCCCTCTCAACCTTAAATACTCTATGCTAAGAATATCTTGCTCATTCTTATGGTTGTAAACACACACGAGGTTACCTGACCAACTAAAACAGCAAGATGTGGGTGGAAAGTACAGAACAACAGTATAACAGGAATGACGTGTTCACCTTCCCAACACCAGCGAAAACCAAACCACAGACAGAAAGAAAATCAGTTTACCACAGCAACAAAACCAGCTCTAATACATAGTCTCTGCTTTTCTTATACAGAACAGTTAAGTCTATTAAGTATGAGAAAATAAGGGTAAAATTATTAGATGTGAGCATGGAGGGTAAGCTAAATGAAGAGGTGTTTTGCTTGACACAATCCTCTAAAAATACTGATTTATGTATTTAATCTGTAGTTAGGAGGATACTGAATGCTAAATCTTGCACGTGTTGAGGAATTTCAGCTCTTGCTAATGAGTTGAGTGTAAAGCTTTACAATATTAACAGTCATCACATGAAGAGTATGTACGTAAAACTTCAGATTACATCTAGGCAGGTAGTCTGTAATATCAGTCAATGCTAGATAAGAAATTTCATAATTCCTTCTAATAGAGCATCACAGTCATCAGTTTAAAAAAAAAAAAAAAAAGATGCTGACACTGTTTCTGGCAGCACAACAGGGCACACATACTAGGGAGCGGTACTGCCTCCTCTCACTCGCCAATGTGAGGAATCGGTGGGAGGTGAGGTTCTTCCTTTGTCATCCAGGTGAAGCCAGGCTGCTGGGGAACAGCTCATCTTCTTCCCATTGAGGGGCAATACATGTAACAAATCCTCCCTTCCACTTTTCAGACCAGCAGGCCCACAAGCCTGCCTCACGTCTCCCCCATAGCTTTTGATGTCACGTGAGAGGTTTTAGGTTTCCCCCCCTCTATGAAAAAGGACGAGCCACAGCCAATACCATTACTACTACCAGCAATGCTTCTTTGTTGCCATTTGACATTAGCACAATTACCCTTATAGACCCCATGTAAGAGAAAAGCCTTGCCTAGTATTGCAAAAACAGTAGAATTAGTCCGAGGTTCCCCCATACAGACAGCAATTGCACTGGGGTCAGGAGGGGATAGGGCAGTGAAAGTTCATCATGTCTCACCAAGAACCTAAAAGTTTTTTAGAAAGTGTTTTGGTAACGTTAAGATGTCCCCTATCAGATACACATGTGTAGCAAAATACAGAAATGCTGCAATCAAAACAAACCCGACATTTTTTACTTACTCCAAGAGAAGTAAACTAAACATTTTAGAAATTCAACATTCTAATATGGCAGGAAAGCCTGCTACTTAAGAGAAAAAACCAACTGAAGACAGACATACAAAGCAATCCAAGTGCCATTTTAAGATGAGATGTTTCACTTGGACTTAAACAAAAAAACAACAGCCCCCCCAGAACTGCACTGCTATCCAGAGTGAATAAAATTTTATTTGTTTTTTCCTTAAAATGTCTTTATTGATTTTCAAATACCTAAGAAATAGCTTATTAAATGCAGACTTATAATTTCCTATTTAAATATTACATGATACAGAAGATATATATTCAGTTATTTTTAAAAATTAAGAAATTTAAGTGCTTATCTCCAGGTGTTACTCTTAATAATAAATAATAATCAGCAAATACTTGAAAATTAAGAGGTACTTCCATTTTTTCTTATTTTCAAGATATCTAAATTGGGCTATGAAGACCTTCTGATTACATCTTACACTTTTAAAGGTCACTATTATTAAGAAGTTACAGAAAGCTAGCAAAATCCTCTGATGTTCAACGTAACAATTTCTCTGCAAAAACTCAGCAAGTTTTGATTTTAGAAAACACTTTCAGAGATGTTGCTTGAAGTATGTTATCATATATGCAGAAATTAAAAATGTAATTGGACATATATACATTCTCTCAAGAACAGCCTCTTTAAACACAAACATTTAGCAAATCCCTTTTTGACTTCTTTTAAATCCATTTCCTCCCTTGGCATGAAAACACATGATTTCCTGAACAAAACAAAGTTTAACACTTTGGGTTTTTTTAAATACAGGACAATAACAATTGTTGGTACTTCAAGTGTTGAATTTTTCTTTTACTATAAAATACTGTTTATGCTGTTAACAAGTCACCTTTTCAGATCCTCTGGCTTTCCCCATCCTCTGATGAAAAGTTTAGTGAGGAGAAGCTTTCTGTATAAGACGTCTAATTTACTTACACCCATTAGCAGCAAACTGGCATCTAGAAAAAAGAACAAGCAGAAACAAGGCAGTTAAAAGCGGTTAATTTGAGTGGCAAATTCATTGGCTTGTAACACATAGTAGCTTCTTATTCTGGTACCTGTAGTAATGAAAAGCCAAAGCGTTTTATTCCAAGGTAGTTAACCTTGACATTCAGATCAATACTTTAAATATTAAACAAAATACAAAGGCAGTTAATACAAACTCTAGCTTTTTTAGGAAAATGCAATTTAGAAGTAGGAATTTGATGTGCTTAATATAACTAGGAATTTATTACATAATTGATCACAAGCCAACCAAAAAGGCACATAAAGTCACAGAACTACATCTTCAGCCAGTCCTAACTGTATTTTACTTGAACCAATAAAACCAAGAGTGGCATTGATACCTGCCTTATCAATATAGCTGTGACAGCAACTTTTCAATCCACATGGGCTTTCATAAACACATTTCAGAATGGAAGCTTGAAACAGTATTTGTTTTTCAACTACTATAAGGCTAGATCCCTAGCTACATACTTATTCATTTATAAAAAAGAAAAAAACATAGCTCTAGTCACTGATGCAGAGAAAGTTTAGTTTTGTAAACTTCTCTTCATTGGTGTCTCAAACATATATCCTAACCCTTATTTTATCCATTCTTTTCCAATTTTTGACAACTGATTTCTTACAGTTTTGAAAATGATGCTCCCACACCCTTCAGGGAAGAAATCACACTGTCAAAATCCTTACTAGTATCATTTCTCTTTCAGCAAATACACTAGCTCAAATATAGCTAATAGCAATAAATACTATTAGTATAAATAAGTATTATTTTCAAAGCTATACTTACTGAAGTGAACAGGTAGCCACTATTGTGCTCTACTGATGAGGAAGTGGGGCGGGGGGAAAGATAGCTCAAACCTGTTTTTTTGGGCAGCAGGATACAGGTTATTCAATTAAAAAAAGGAATTCCAGGATCCGCATACACCTAAGAAAACAACAGATTTAACAATCAAAGACTTGGTTAGTAAATTACCTACAAGTATTTTCTAGTATCTCCAGATCCTTCCATACCAAATGGACTAAATAACTTCTTCATACTCTAAACCAGTGTAATTTAATTCACATAGTTTTGTGTTTTTCACTTTTAATCCAAAGTTCATCTATTCTGCCACGTTCATTCTTAAAATAAACTTGTCTCAATATAGCAAGTTAAAATTGTGGTCAGATTAATAAATACATTCCTTTGCTCTTCTAAAAAGCCAACACTTAAAGCATTTTTCTTTTTTTTTTTTCCCCTGTATATTCTTAACACCTACAGTAAGTTACTATCAAAACAGAAATTACAGACAACTTAAGGTACTTGAATACCTTAAGTACAAGCATCCTAGAAAGCCAAAATGGTTCTACGTCCAGTCATTACAGGGCAGAAATAAATACCTGAAATCACCAGAGAGTCAAAAGCAGGGACCCTCTATTTTAACACCGTAGAAAGTGTTACATTTCTACTCCACCAGTCCCAAACAGCTGATTGCGCAATCTTATTATTCTGATCCATATTTGCTTGGTCTAATAGAATCACAGCCCCAGTGCAATCTTTTTCCTTGCCCACTCTGGAGATGGCCATTGACCCCATGTGCTGCTGGGGAGTCAGACGGGAAATGTTTGCCAGCCTCTGCAAGGTCCCTCTTCTACTTTTTGAAGCAGGGGGACAGCTCAGCATTTTCCCGGTGCTAGAAGAGAACTGGGTGGTGGAGACAGAGACAGCAATACAGAGTGGATGCTATGGTGCTGGGAAGACAGTTCAGAGGGAGGACACACAACACTGTTATCTGTGCTGTCAAAAATATACTAAAACTAGGTTTGCAGTTCTATTACTGCTCACCAGTAATTGTAAAAAGAAATTTTAATGAATGTTTTGACACTTAACAAAGCAGCCTTGTGTGTTTTGTTTGTTTGTTGTGTTTTTTTTTTAATGCTCTCCAAAATAAAAGCCAAATAAGAGAGAAAATATGAAGATGTTGATTTTGCTGCAAGTTCAAAGGCTGGCCCGATGAGCTCGCTCTGTTGCACAAAGAATGCCAAGTTTCTAGACAAGTACATTATATTTAAATGCAACATTGATTGAGGTCAAAGAGTTGTCTCATTCTGTATTCTATTTCATTGACTGAATAAAGACTCTAAAGTAATTCAGGATATTTCAATTAATCTGATTCAAGATTAAATCGCAACTGGAAAGAGTACAGGAAACACTAAAAAATATTCCAAGTACATGAAGTATGTCATATACAACTTCAGAAATATTACTGAGGTAAAATAGGGCTCATCCTCCCATTTTGTTTACCTTAGTAACAAAAGGGTAGGACATGCTTTAGTCACCGCACATCAACGTCTACATGGAAAGACAATTACAGATACTTTCACTGTCAGAAAAGGCAAATCCAACTGTTGGAGGCGGAAGTTCTCTAACTTCATAGCAGAGCTACAGAGTGTATTTTAGTAGCGAGTGCTTGAACTTGAGAAAAGAATCAGCAGAGCTTGTTTTGGAATGCAACTGGATTTCCACCACTTGATACCATATACATCACGTCATGAATTCCTTTGTAAGACAGATCAGCTAGAAGTCATGACATGATAAAGATGGTGCATAGTTGTGTAGCCCAAGAAACAGTACCTGTGTTATGAATATGTAATGAGTATATTTGCTAACACGGTAAGCTCTACATAGTTTAAGTTGTGAATGTAAATTGTAACAGATCAAAGGCACATAAAGAAGCGATACACACACACACACACAAAAAAAATACTCCCACATTTTAAAATAGTATTTTCCAGAGAAGAAGACAAGGAAACCTACAGGTAAATAATAATCAGATAAATAAATACTCTTGCTCTAGGAAGAGTGGGTTTTTTTGCTTCTAGAACCCTCATACTGCATAGTAACTATAAATTTTTGGTATGTACAATTATTTCATAGAAACAGACACAAAAATTAATCCAAAAGCCAACACATAAACGGTCAGCTAGTCCCTTTTTGCCAGTGCATGCAGCTTCAGTTACAAGAAAAACACCACAGGGAAGTTCATAAAGACTTTATTATAGGCCCAGACCACTTTTCCTATACATGAATAAGAAACTGCTCCCACCAAGAAGTCAACCTGAAAAAGCCAAGAAGGTATATCTATTTTAGAAAACTAAGTCCTTAACTTCCTTGCCCTATTACCTTTGGGGGAGAGGGGATGGGAATAATAAAAAAACTCTTCCAATTAATGTCGGGTCATGCTTTTTTTTTCCCTCTTTCCCTCCAATAAGTGGCAGCTTTTAGAAAAAAACCGAAATCACAAAGAAGTCACGGCGACAAGCCAAAAACAAGCCCCACAACAGCCTCACACAGCGCACGGAGGAGCCTGCGGATAAACAAAGGGGCCTAAGCCAGCAGCGTTCCACGGGCCGCCGAGCGGCTGCCCGCCCGCCCGGCACTGGGCTATCGGCGGCTGGGCGGCCCGACCCCGGCACCGACCGGTCCAAAGCGCAGGGCCGGACAGACCGCGCCTGGCCCCGCCTGGCCGGCAGGTGGAAACCCCCTCCCTCAGGCACCGAGCCCTCGGCCCGCCCCCAGCGGCACACGGGCGCTCCCCGGGCGGCCGCGGGAAGGCGGGAGGCGCCCGACGGCCCGTTAACGCCCCGAGGCGCGGCGGGGACAGGGACGCCCGCGCCCCCTCAGCGCCCCGGACACCGAGACCACCGAGACCACCGCCCCCTCCTCCCGCCCCAGGACGGGGGCCGGTAGCCCGCCGCGGGGCCAGGCCGCCTCAGCTGGCAGCGATGTGCCCGCAGCGCCCCTCGGGGCTGGGCACAGCCGTGAGGGAAAAGCCCCAGTGGGGCACGGCTCATCCGCACCTGAGAGCCGCACGGAGACCAACCGCCGCTCCCCGGACGGGCGGGCAGCCCCCCTTCCCGTCCCCCCCGCGAAGGTCACTCACCCGACGGCCGGGCACTGCCGGTGCTGGGGCACCACATGGACGGGCGGGGGGCAGGAGGGGGAGGAGGACGAGGAGGGGGAGGGCGGGGCCGGCCTCACGCGCGGGCGGGCGCACGTACGCACGCAGGCCCTCAGCAGAGAGGGGCGGGAGGCTGCTGGCCCCGCCCCGCCCCGCCCCGTGTCACTCCCGGCCGGCTCGGCGGCCGTTGGCGGCGGCGGGGCCCCTCGCGCCCGGCCGGTAGCGCCCACCGGTGTCACGGCCGCCCTCTGGTGGCGGCGGCGGGCGGGAAGGCCGGCCGGCCGGCCGGCGGGGACCGGGGGTGGATCCCGGCGCTACCAGGGCTCGGAAGCTGCCCCGGCTGGGTATGGCGGCCGCGCTGTCCAGCCCGGAGGTGGCTGCTGAGGGACAGGAGCCTTTGCTGAGTGCCGGAGAGGCGGAGGAGGAGGGCAGGTAGGGGCTTGTTCCTTCCCGCGCCCCTCCTTGCTGAGGCGCTCCCGGCGCCGCGGGCGGGCAGGAGCTGCGCCAACAGGCGCCTCCCGTCCCTCCCTGCTCGGGGGGGGCTGAGGCGACACCCCCACGAGTCGCTGCAGGAGCCACCCGTGGGTGACGGGTCCCTCTCCCCCCTGCGCGGGTGCCTTGCCCCGCAGGGAGAGCCCGAGCCCGAGGGAAGGCGCCGGCAGCCGGCGCGGGGGGTCCGGACCGAGCCTCTGGGGCCGCGGCGGCTCCTCAGCCCGGGCCGCGCTCGGCAGGGGCCGCTGCTGTAAGAAAACAAACGCCCTCGCTGGGGAGGTGTCTAAAAAGCGTAACGATCGGTTATGGCGGTGCTGGAGCCTGGGTGCTCGGTAGCACTCCTGTGCTGGGCAGCAGCTGGTCACCGGCTTGTTTCCTTCCTGTCAGGACAGCGACAGCGGCCTGGACCTGTAGGGCGGCTAATGCTGCCGCCGCTGCTGCCGCTGCCGCCCGCTCGGCCCAAGGCGCTCTGGCAGAGTGCTCGCTGCTCGATTTGCCTAAAACCAGAGCACTCGCTGCTCGATTTACCTAAACCCCTGAAAGTCGCCAAGCGTAGCATAGGCGCAGCGTGTACCAGGGTTTGACTCGCTTTTTTCTATCATGATGGGCAATAAGATAACAAATTACATGTAGGAACATCGTTTATGGGGTTAAAGTATCATTGAACCGAGGCACTTCAACGGTATAAACGTTTCTGAAGAAATAAATGTGCAATTCGTGCTGTGGAATAGCTGTATTAGCTTTAAAATTGGGCTTGTGCCTAAGTCCACGTACGACGTATATAAACAATGTTTATAAATTATGTTCATGCCTAAGTTCGTGTCCGTGTACGACATATATAAACAATGTTTATATATTATGTTCAGGCATGTATAACCGAGGTCTGTACCTTTTGGACAGAGATTATTTTGTTCATAACACTTCAAAACCAGTGAAGAACCCTGGAATGCCTTTGCTTCTGAAAAAGTACTTGGGTCTCAGATGGTACTTATGAATTCTAGAAAAATAATTTACTGCTCACACAGTTTGTAACTTTTCTCTTTTTTTTTTTTTTTTTTTTTTGCAGCCCTTACAATCTATGGCAGTACCTTTTACATGCTTCTTTTACATTGTATTGTTACTTTTTCATGGTAAGAATAGGCAGCCCATACCTTTTAGTCAAATCAATAGTATTTCAGGTTTGGATATTTTTTTGCTTTAAAGTCAGCGTTCTGAGAAGGTGTCTGGGTTTTTATGGTTTAATAGGCACTCCTTAAAGCCTTTACATGATCTCTTTAATGCTCCAAAGTGTCTATACAAAGAGATTGTGGAATTGAAGAACTCTAGATAAAGATCTCTTTATGTAACTTTGAATGCAGTGGTACAGTAATAGCGTTTCTGTTAGATTTTTGATTTGTCAATGTAGTATTTTCCAGTGAAAAATTAGCTTGCTTCTAAAATATTTTTGTGTTCTTCGCTGTGTGGAAGTCCATTCCTGCATAACAGTTTACACAACTGTATTGAGAAGTCTGTGAAAAATGTTTTCTGTGTCCTGTGGGAACAACTAGAAGAGAATCTAATAATGATTTCTTTCTCTCTCGACTTTTGGTTCAAAAACAGGGATGCTGTGGAAACACAAGAGCATTATAAGAGCAGGTGGCGGTCCATCTGGATTATGTATCTTACTATGTTTCTGAGTAGTGTAGGTGAGTAAACACAGGTGGATTTCAATGTTATTTCCTTAATATATTTTGGGTTGAAAATTATGGAGTTTTCTAGAATTCAACTACATTGCTCCTTTAATACTACTGTTCTTTTATAACCTTAAAAGGTACGTTTTCTGATTCTTCAAAAGAGAAGATAGGACTAGCAAATCAAACAGAAAGTTACATTTAATAAGACAACTTAAACAATGCTCTGTTTTGAGACTAAATGACATGTTACTTAAATCTTTATTTTATGGCTTTGTAGTAGTTCAGGGTAAAAGGTAGTGGCAGAGTAAGGTTATTGCTCAGAACCAAAGAAGGCAAAGGTCACACTTAGGTCATCCAAGTGAAACTTCTGGGGAATGGAAATAGAAATAATGCAGAGTTCTTAAGAGGTAAGATCTTTGTGGGAATGTGTGTTATCTATTTCAAAAAGTGTATTAGAGCTTGTTTTTTCCTATGGGATTTTGCATCTCCACTGGAGAACAAATTACTTTTGATTGCAAATTGTTTGATTCCTAAATAACTGCTCCTGGAAACAAGACTTCTGTTGGTTTTTGACTTTTGGTGATTTTCTGTGGGCCTAGAAATGATCTTGAAAATTGTAGGATTCTTCAGTGATTTTTTTTTTATTTGATTAATTAAAATTTCTTTGATAAAGGAAAACAAATATATCGGTATATCAAGAAATTCTTTTTGCTCCAAGGACCTTGTTGTCTTTCAACTGGGAGGGAAAAACCCATGCAGTTTGCTTGGCACATCAGTATTCTTTTTATAGGAGTTTTTTATTTGGTGTGTACGCACCTATAAAATCTCCTTTTAAAAACAGTTCCTCCTGCTAGGAGGAATTATCACTTTTTAAAAATGCACATAATACATAGTTTTTTCAGATGACAGACTGATGCACAGTTTTAGGCTATAATACACTTAGGAGTAGAAGAATGAACCTGTAATAACTGTTTCAGTAAGAGCAAATTACTGATAAACATGACAAAATAACTTCAGTTATATTTTTACTGCATTGCAGGTTTCTCAATTGTAATTATGTCTGTGTGGCCATATCTCCAAAAGGTTTGTAAATGTGTTTTATTTTAAAATTAATGAGAACAGAAAAGTCCTGCTTGAAAAGTATGTTATACAAAAAATGGTGTTTTATTTAGGAAAAGAGACAGTAAAGGGAAAAGGCTTTTATTTTGCCATCCACTTAGCTTTCACTATTTCATGTAACATCTGTCAGTTGATATCCTGAATTGATAAAGGTACATCACAATCCAGAAATGTTTGGTTTTCCAATATAGTTTCACTGTTGTTATGGACAAGGAAGCAGTAGAAATCCCTTTATCGGAATGCATTTGTAGTGTTAAAACGTAATACGCAAGGCTTGTCTGCATTTTGGGGTGGGAAAAAAAAAAAGGCAAGCTGAGGGTAGGAAGTTGCTCTGTAAATGTCAGATTGTTGCATGTAGACCTTCTTGATACTCTCAACAAGGAATTGCTTGTGTTCATGGATAGTGTTTTTAGTTTGTTTGTGTTTTTTCCCCCTCTTTGTTACATTCTTGTTAATCATGGCAGAAAAGATCTCTAAAACTTTTAATTTAATCCATGCTAGGATTTTACTGCTACTGGAATTCTAGAAGGCAGTTTCAAATGCAAATCTGGAAGAACATATCCTGAGCAGGGTCCTAGTGGTATCGTTAAAGTTGAGGCTGGTGCTGAATTCTTGGGGAAGAAAAGAAAATGCATCCTCAGCCTTGTAAATCAGGACAAGCATGTGGAGAGATGACTTAAGTGATTCCTTGCTCCTGGCAGGTAGATTGTCTACTGTACTGCTTAAGTTACATCTAGTGCCATATGAAAACTCTTAGAATTTGCTGCAAGTGAGCCATTTCCAATCTCGGAAGCAAAGCACTTTTTATTGGTTTGGTGCTTTGCTGGAGACAGGTACCCAAGGTTTATTGCCCCAGACAAAGTACTATGTGAAAAGAACTGCTTCTGAGCCCCAGAATGGTGCGTTTATATTCAACAGCAAACAATGCCATGCAGACGCACTAACTTGTTTGGTGATCACTTAGGTTTAACACTGCACCCTCAGAATTACAGTGCAGAGTCTCAGGTATTTCAGGTACCAATTATAAAATGGTTTTGTTGATACTGTACAATACTGTAATACTTTACTTGTGGAATTGATTAACTTATTTCTGCAGATTGATCCGACAGCAGATGGAAGTTTCTTGGGCTGGATTATAGCTTCCTATAGCATTGGCCAGATGGTTGCCTCTCCCCTGTTTGGTTTGTGGTCCAATTACAGGCCAAGGAGAGAACCTCTCGTTGTTTCAACTGCTATTTCAGTAGCTGCTAATTGTCTTTATGCCTACGTCCACGTACCTCATTCACACAACAAATACTATATGCTGACTGCACGTGCTCTTGTGGGATTTGGAGCAGGTAACCACAGCAGAATATACATTTCTGAAACTTACTGAATTCTGTGTCTTATGTAAGATAGTTATTATATATTAGTACCAGATTTACCATTATTATGTCAATGATAAATTTACTACATAAAAAAGCAAAGAGTCAGCCAATATAAGTTTATAATAAAATTGTGTAATTGTGCAGTTGTCTATAAATGCTAGAGGGAGTGCTCGGGTTTATTTTTGTGCAAAGTAAGGGGGAAAAAACCTAAAATAAATATAACTGGATAATTTAAGAATATAACTTGGTATTTCCATGAACACTTTCTTGGTGTGTTTTTTTTTTAAGGAAATGTGGCTGTAGTTCGATCGTATATTGCAGGTGCCACTTCGCTTACAGAAAGAACAAGTGCCATGGCCAATACCAGTGCCTGCCAGGCAGTTGGATTCATATTAGGACCAGGTAAAGCTTATATTCTTTCCTCACTTCCGTAATACTTTTTTAGGATGGAATTGAGCTTTGGAAGTAGGAAGTCTCTGCAGATGCATGTTGGGGATTTTAAGGCATAGGTTGTCAGTGGTATCAAAATTGAATAAATGGGATATGCTCATATATACTTATGTTTGCCAATATAAATTAAGTATTCTAGTCCAAAGAAATTCTAATTGTAGTTAAAAACTACCGGGTTTGTACTGCTTGCTGCAGGAAAAACAAGTTCCAAGATGCTCTCTTGTACCAGTACCCACTAAATAGACCATTTGCACTTTATTCATGGAGAAGAGAATTTAACATTAGTGTACTAGGGCAAAAATTTCCACCTTTCCAAAACGACTGAAAATTTCACCTTGCCTCACGTGTTGTAGAAAATAACACCCAACAGATCTTTCTGATCTTGTAATGATGATAACCAAATCTTCATATTGGCCAAAATTTTAAGACATAGCACAGGATTTACAGGGAGCTAAGGGAACAAAGAGCTCGAGGGGTGTTTGTTCGACCAGGCATTTCTGTGGCTCCTGAGGTGCGCTATCTGCTTTGTGGGAGGAAAAGTGTGTTAGACTTGCCTTCTGTTGTAGAGAGAGACCAGCAATTTTGTCCTAAACAGCCTCTACCGATTACTTGTCTTCTATAGCTGGAGATTAAGATTATCCGATTAGTAGTAGAGCTGAAGTGCTCTGTGTATGGTAATATAATGAGGTGAATGTTTAGGGCTGAAAGTTTTTTTTCTCCAGTTGATTATTACTAGTGCTGTTGATAGAGCATTAAGGGGTCTACAAAAAAAAAAATATCTGCGTTCTTTGTGAGATTTGCATAGAGTACAAGCGTAGGTAATTCCCTTTCCTAATTTGATAGGGACTCTCTGTCTGTTTCCTAGTCCAGTCTCAGGAGCAAGGTTTTCCGTGTAGGAGGAAGAGGAAAAAGAGTAAATCAGCTGCCTGCACGTGGCCAAGAAAATTAACCATTGGTACACTCAGAATTCAGTTCCAGTTCTTTTAAGTGTCATGCTGTTATTTATACAGTGTATTTGTATGTAACCAAGTAGTTTTCCGGATAGTTGAGATCCTACTGGTATCAATCAGTTTATTTAGAATCAGATGCTCAGAATGTAAAAGGTTGGACAGGTACAATATTTAAATTTTACTTAGCAATTAGAAGAACTTTGCTTATCCAGTGTTATATGTTTATTCTATATGTGTTCTAATATTTTCTTAATTATTCTCAAGATTTTCCTAATACATTTGTGTTTTTAAGTTTTTCAGACGTGTTTTACACTTATTGGAGAAGAAGGAGTAACATGGAAATTGGTTCATCTTCAGCTGAACATGTATACGGCTCCGGTTTTATTTGGAGCTCTTTTAGGAGTTATTAATATTATTCTCTTCTTTGCCATATTCAGGTAATCAAGTGAAAACAGAGAAATATCCTACTTTTTTTTTAGTGGGTGGCTTGTTACAATATGCTGCTCGCAAGGAGGACTAATGAGCCTGAAATCTGGGGTGCTGAAACTATAAGCTGTTATTTATTTTTCAGGGTTTCTACCTTCTTTAATACCTATCTTTTTCGTTATTCTCATTAATTAATCACAGTGATATTATGGCTAGAATGTAAATTGATGGAAAAAGTTAGAGCTGTTAGATTAGTAGCTTAGCCTTGATATATTTTTGATGTTGATGATTTCTGCCCATGTTTTTTCTCTAAAGAGAAATAAGGTTAGCTTGTCTGTAGGGTTCTCACTCTGTGTCTTTCCTTTAGGAATCTTGAGGGGGGATTTTTATACATTATCCCGTTGGTGGGAGTGAGGGGAGGGGAGATATGCACACAGATATATGATATTCTCCCGCTAGGATATTTTCTTTCTTGAACATGGTTGTGTCAAATGCAGACTGCACAGATGATGTTTGAAGGAGCTGTGAATACTTAGAATGTAAGATAATGTAATTTAGAATTATTTTAATAGAAACTTGACTCAATAGTAGATCAAATAAATATGGGTATTAATGAAACTTCTAAATTTCTAGAGAGCATCGAGTGGATGACTTGGGACGGCAATGCAAAAGTATCAATTGTGAAGAAGAAGGTACCTGTGTTTTCTTGAAAACTTATTCTGTGATTATAATTTTGAAGTATTTTCTTCCTACATGCAAGCCTTTGGAAGTATTCTAAAGTCTGATGAATTTGGAACAGATCAATAAGTGGAAAGTAGGCTACATCTCTTTCTAACTGCCTCATGTCCATGCTGTGTCCATACTGCTGTCTGGTAGCGAAGAAGGAAAAAAAAAAGTATGGATCCTTCCAGATTTTCACCCTGGAACTGTCTCTTCCAAGGGGCAGGATGAAGTGAACATGAACGTTAAAAAAAAAAAAATCTCCCTTAACTTCTACTCTGCAGTCATACTTCTCTTTCGTTCTGTATCATGCTGAGCAATATTGTTGTTGCATTTCAGCTTTCACATACAGCATCTTATTAGAAGATGTATGTTGTATAAGTAAATTTGGTTGTTGAGACTAAAGTACAGTAGTTGCCCCATACAGTGCAACAGTTTATGTTCAACTATATACCTTCATATATAACCTATATATATGCATACTGTATGCGGTTCAAATTTTTTAAAAACATTGTGAGTATCCCTTTCACTTGAAGAATAAAAAGTATATGAAAGGTCATCTTAAACCTCTTAAAATCTATGGAAGTTGCCAGTTTCAGTATTGTATTAGTTTTCTGTTTAAAAAGGGAGCTATTTGTGCATACCTCACACGGGTGTTTTGTGTGTGAAAACACCATGCCCAGGTTAGAGGAACAAAGGCTCTGTGGTAGTGTGGAGAATTCTACTGTGTACTTTTGATCTTGCAAGAGGAACAGAAAGTGTTTTGGTTTCCATTGTTAAGATTATTTAAAGTTTGCTTATTTTGCTGTCACTCGGGGCTTTGTCGGTCCCAGCATTACATTCGGAAAACAGGTGTTATAACCAATTTGGAAATAATTTTCCCTCATTGTCAGAGGAACTGAAGTTTCAACAATTCCATTTCAATTTAAAAACATTATGCTTAGATTGTCAAAATACAGCTGCCTAGTCACCCATCAACCTGCATGCTAAATACTTACCAGAGTAAGGAAATCACTACTGTTTGTAATTTGTAGTGGTGTAAAAAAAGCTCAGTTGGCAAGTTTAGATTATTCTTTTGTTTTGTTGCAGAAAGTGTTCAGGATCAGGAGGCAGAAGGAAACATTGACCATGTTGCTGTGGTAGCAATCAATGTTCTTTTCTTTGTCATCTTGTTTGTATTTGCTGTCTTTGAAACGTAAGTTTGTCTATTTTCTCTCAAAATACTTAGACGTGTAATGTAATTAGGCTGGATGTGCATATAAAGTCCTTTCTGTTGTACTCATTTTCTTAACTGTACTCTTCATAAATAGAAGTCAAAACCCATATGCAATCAAATTGATGTGTACTGATATAAAGTAAGGAATTAAAGGTCAGTAATAACTAAAATTATGTAGCATACAGTTTGTGGTATGTGAAACATTTATGTAAAGGCTTTTGAATGGATGCAAACCCATATCCTCAACTTATGAAGTGTTGGGGGGGGGGGAAGCTACCTGAAATATTCAGAGAAAACTCTGTTCAGTTGAGTACCTTGTTCTATACTTTTTATTTTAATTTTGTGTAATTTCTTAGCATGGTTCTGTTCAGCTCCAAAAGCTCTAGTAAAGCTCTTATTTCAGTAATGACTAACACAATTGTTTGAGATAGCTAATGCTTATTCTTAAATACACTATTTTACACGACTGTTTAGTTTACCTAAAGAGGTGTGTTATTCACTCCCAAATTTTCTGTGTGTAAGAGAATAAGCAAAACTTCAGGCTGAGGGGTACTTCATTTTTTTAACTTACAAACTTTATAACTTACAAAATACTTTGAGTAAGCTTTTTGATCTCTAATGTAGCTAATATGCCTCTGTCTTCAACGCATTATTTTTAGAAAACTGGGTTCCTAGAGACTGGTTGGTTGCAAAAACTGAAACAGTATAAAATGTTTATTATTTTTACATTCAAGGGCCTGATTTTTTTTTTTCCCCACCTGCTCCGTTACTCTTACTTTGACTCCACCATCTCTTCCTCCACTATGAGGAAGGGATTAACGATGCTTCAGAGTTTGGCTGGTGTAATGCAGTTGTGAATTTTGTCTAGTGGATTTAGTTTTAATAAATGATGCATCACAGAATTAGTTTATGACTAGCCTGTGTTTTCTGATACGCCTGTCAGGAGGAAAGGCTTCTATACCACTGTGTTTGATGTTTGAGACAATATATGTATGGAAATGACTGTATAGAAGAAGGTCTTTTTTAATTAATGTAATGTCGTTCTGTCAATTTAGTATAGCTACTCCACTGACGATGGATATGTATTCCTGGACCAGGAAAGAGGCTGTTTTTTACAATGGAATAATCCTTAGTGTGGTTGGTGTTGAATCGGTTATTGTTTTCATGGTGGTTAAAGCACTATCTAAAAGGTAGGGGTTTGGAGTTTATGGGAATGTTGTTACTGATGTTAACTAAGTGTGAAAACACTTCACATTTGGCAAGGCCAAATCTGCATTACTCAAATCTTTTACTTTTTAATGATTTTTGGTTTACTACGATAATAAAGTACTTCCAGTTTTGACACAGCCGTGATGCTGTTGTCATTCTTTACTCTGTTAACGTAACCCCCTTCCTTGTCTGTATTTTACCCTTCAATCGCAAGAAAAACAGGTTTTAAGTTACTGTGATTTTGCAGTTGTCTTCCAGGTGTTTTGGTCAGGCATTGTTTCCAGAAACTAATGGGCTATGTCGTTAGCACCTTCATACATTTTACTTTAATTAATTGATGTATTTAATTGTAATGTCATTGTTTGATAGGACTGGTGAGCGTGCCATACTCCATGGAGGCTTACTGATTGTCTTGGTTGGATTCTTTATCTTACTGCCTTGGGGGAAAAAACTACCAAATATCCAGTGGCAAGGTATAAATCAAGTCGTACTGAACTATCATCATCGTGGATTTTTTGAAAGCTTTTTTCGTGTTCTTTTCTTAATAGTATGCATAACTTAATTTTACAGAAATAAAGAATAACTCCATTCCTAGGACAACTTCCACTGAAATGTTAATGCCTTTCTGGAGTTTGCAAGCAATGCAGCTTCCGTCCAACCACACAGCAGAACCCACCGGCTGCCCTGTCACACAGTCCTGGTGCCTGAATACTCCTATGATCTACCTGGCTCAGTATATCAGCTCTGACATACTAATCGGGTTGGGCTATCCAGTCTGTAATGTCATGTCCTACACTTTATACTCAAAAATTCTAGGACCAAAACCTCAGGTGAGCATGGTGTCTTAACAGTTTATATTTCCTTTGCTCTCCAAGACTTGCACCCGCTTTATTAGAATGAGGGATCTAGCTAAAATTCCTTTTGTCACCAGCCAAATAATAGTACGCTTCAATTGCGGCAGAAGTTTCCAGAAACTGTAATCTTTTTTAAAATCCAAGTTAAGTCCCTGGCGGAATTAGAAAGCAAGGCTTGGACTACAACTTACGGCGAATCTTCCAGAGTGAAAATTTCAGAACAACTCTGAAATCCAAAGCTTGTGGATTTCACGACTGTTCTGGAAGGGTCATTTTTGTAACAACCAATACAATTATATATTTGGTGTATTAGTACATAATAATGTTCCTCTTCCTGTGTATATTGTATAAAGGCTGCAAACACTATGATAGCTCCAGTTACTGACACTTTACAATGTGAAACACACAGCATGCTGATATTACTGCTTAACAAAAAATTTTCTTCCTTTTCCACCACTTATCTAATTTTTTCCGTGTTACATTTTGCTGTGAGAGACTAGATGCTTTGAGCCAGAATGCCATTTTATTAGAAAGCGATGGGGGATGTAGCTCAGTGGAGCCCTCAAATTAATGCTTAGAGAAGCTGAGCAGTACTCTTGGAAACAAAGTACTGAGTACCTTAACGAGTTAAGAAAGATAGGCAATTGCTTAGATACTTGTAAATTTTCTAATGAGGATAATTGGTGGGAATTACTGGCAAGCCAAATGATTTCTTGATCGCTAACGTAAGCTTTTGATTTTCTGCAGGGTGTCTACATGGGATGGTTAACTGCCTCTGGAAGTGGAGCACGAATTCTCGGGCCTGTTTTTGTGAGCCAAATATACACTCACCTGGGACCGCGTTGGGCATTTAGCTTAATCTGTGGGGTGGTTGTAGTCTCTCTTTTACTCTTGGAGATAGTATACAAGAGACTAATTGCATTTTCTGTCAGATACGGAAGGATGCAAGAAGAGAATTGTTAAATATGTAGTTAAAAGTAAAGCCAACCAGAAATAACACTGAAGTTTACTACTGCTTTTTAATGAGGAGTACCTAACCACTGACCTTGTTGGCTGTATGCTAAGAGCTGTACACCTATACTTACATATTGACAGAACACAAAACTTGTCATATCCTAATACATGATTACACCTGCTGCACTAGGGCTTTTGTAGTCTGCTTTCCTAGCAGCAGAGGGAGGGACGTGAACAAGTTAGATCAACACAACAGCACATTTGATGTGCGTACAGTTTAAATGATCACCTGTGTACTGAATGCAGCTGTGAAGGTCACAGGTTATGTGCATCCTTTCCAGAAAGAAGTAAAAGAAATATTGTCTTGATTCTGTGAATCAGGATTAGTAACTCTTTTGTGACTACAAGATTAGTTGAGCTGCATGCACTTTGTATGGAAACATCGCTAATTAAGTGAACCTTCCGAAGTTCAGTTTGCTAGCCTGTATGCACTGATTAATACAAAATGTCTGACTTTGCAAACTGTTAAGGATCAGTAAATCTTCTCCAGGATTTCAAATGAAATGTGACAGAATGGTACAGGAAGGTAGGTGCCTACTTCACAAGCAGTTTATGTGGGATTTGGGTATTTGAGTTGGTTAAGAGCCATTGAAGATCACAGCCTCCATGGCTGTTACTTGAATTACAGTGAACCAGATGTGCAATTTTTCTTCTGCTGTTTTGCTGAATGCCTTTTTGTAGCAAGAAAGATAACCTGCACAGAGCTGAAATATGCACAGCTTTTCTTAACTTTACTACAAGAAGGAAATACTAAGAACGATAGTTTACACTTCCGTTGTCATTTGAGAGAATGAATGCGCTGTGCTGAGCAACCGGTGTTAAGTAAAGAGGAGGAAACTGGCTCCTTGGGTGTTGACTATTATCTGTAGACTTCTTTTTTTTTTTTTTTTTTTTAAATAATATGGTATGAGAAACAGGAATTTAAAATTTTTGGATCATTCAGTGTTTATTTTAAAAAGGGAAATTCTAATTTTCCTTCATAATGAGGCCTAAGCTTATCTGTATGGGTTTGGTTTATCTGTTTTGGTACTACTGGGGGAAAAAAAATATGGAGTAACTCCAATATGAGGGTTGTAGCTGCTGTTTAATGTGTCTAATATTGGATGTTTACTGAATTTAATAAATGTAATTAAGTATTCCTATGTAATCAATTGTTCAAACACTCAAAACCTACTCAATTAAAAGATTATTTTTTTAATACTGACTGAAAGGAGTACAGAAATTTTATTCTCTCTCGGGCTTCCCTGCTGCAGAATCACAGAATGTTAGGAGAAAGGATTTTGCTTTTAGAAGCATTTATTTTACATGCTAATTCATAATTAGTAGTACCAGAAATACTGCTTTGGTGCTGAAGGCAGACTGCAAAGTGCTTAGTTACAGCACTGAAAGTTACTTCAGCCATGAGAAACTGGTATTGCCTTAGACATGAGAAACACAAGAGTTTTCAAAATGGCTAACACGTTCGGATTTTGTGTTCTACAACTCAGTTTGTGCTGAACGTTAGGACAAAGTATGTATGTTGGAGGGTTTTTATTACTGTTCTTCGGGCTAGCTAACTTCCAGCGTAAAAGTGAGAAAATGGGTACCTGGAGGTATGTTTTACCTGTAACTTGTGTAAAGGGTTAAGAATAAAACTAGATACAATCCCCTTCTTCTGCAGCGCATACCTGTGGAACGCAGAACAGCCCTGGAAAGGGGTAGCCCATGCACATTGATGTTCACACCATAACTGAAGTAAGAAAGCGAGATTTAAAATTCTTTGGGTGTGAGAGTTTTTACGTTCCTTAGTCAGCTGTGTTTAAAGCTATGGCTTCCCTGTTATGGGTTGGCATCCTCTCATTCTTACAAAACATCTTGTTATTCACAGGTAGGGCATCTCTTTTTTCCATTTTATTCTGGTTAGCAACGTAATGTAACTGCGCTCAAGCCACACTGTTTCTTACACTGGCTGAGTGTTCTTTCTAGGCGCTTACGCCTTTCTGCTCTCTGGCATCTACCCTCGGGCTCTCTTCAACTATTAGTGCATTTAGCTTACACAAACTGTAGATTATATTGTGTCTGAAGTAAAGAGAGTAAGCATGGCTGGTAATGCAAGTTTTCTACGTGCAGTGCTGGCCCACATCTTATCAAGGTTGACTTGCTACATTTAAGATGAAAGTACTAAAATGCTTCTTAAAAAAGAAAAAAAGCTGTATTTACATACCTGTGCACATGCTTCTAGCTACAGGTTGATTCAAAAAACCTTAAGAGTCTGTGTAAGAGCTACACATCCCACTTGGTTTATCAAAGACTTGTAATAGTTAAGACGCTTTACCATGCAATGACTCCATCTGAGCAGTAAGGTCCAACATGAGAAGGGGCACTTCTCAACTGAAAGCAGTTAAATTCCACTTAGAGAATCACTTAAGCCTTTTTGTGTGGGGTTTTTTTTTTTTTTTTTGGAAACGTGCTACTTGTTTATCATTCTTTATACAAATTCTTTATTTGCAAGCTCTTTCCTTGATTTAGACATGAAAAAATAATCAAAATTGTCTGCATTAGAGACTAGATGAATAAGGAGAACTGACTTTAAGGCTATTGCAGCTCTGAGCTGAGCCTGGAGATATGATGTGAACATCTTCCCGTTTTGGAACGTCTCTTTCCTGAGGGTTTTACAGCTGTTTGTTGCATCCAGACCACATAGGCAGGGCCCTGCCCGCTCCCCTGAACCTCCACCCTCCTTGCTGCTGCCACCTTTTCAGATTTCACTCTTCTTTACACAGCAGGAGAAAGGGTTTTGCCGAGAAGATATGTTGGAGTATTTAAGTATAACTATAAGCAGCATCAGGAATGCTACCACACTAAGAAAAATGCTTTAAAAAAAAAGGTACTATTAGTGCTACTCCAGTTTGTTAGCATGCTTCATTGTGTAAGACAAGGTAAAAGTATCTTAATAAAATTCCTACAAAGTAACAACCTAAGTTACTACAGTAGGTGCAGTTTGTTTTCCTATCTATGTGCTCCTGGTTTTACTCAGCTGTAGGCCAAAGGTAAGATCTGAACATGCAAACTACAGTGCACTTGCAGGCCAGAAGTAACTTCTGCAATAGCTTTATACCACTGCTCCAAGTTTCACTCAGCCCTGAACTCCCAACCTCTGATGCTCTAAGATACCAGATCAGTTCCTGTTATAAATTGTGGTTAACACTACAGAGAAAAGGGCTCTCACCCAACCATCACTTGAACATGAAACAAACAAATAGGTCTGGACAATTGCCACTGGATTTAATTTTTTTTTTTTTCGTATAAAATGCTTGTGCAAGAAAGTTAAAAGCTGATGCTACAAAAAATAAAAACAGTTGTAAAACATATACATATTTACATATATTACTTGTAAGACAAAAATACAAGTTATTTACAAATACAAACACATCAACAGCACAGATGCATTTTCCTTGATTGTTGGCACCAAATAAGCACTGGGCGTAAAAAAATACAACAGATTGAGAATATTTCCAAGTAGTTGATGCTATCTAGAACTAAGTTGCTCAGAGTTTTACTTGAGCAAGTTTATCCATCATTTTGAGGAAAAAATGCTTTGTATGATACTTTACAAGCAATTTGCTACACAGAAACAGAGCAACCTTCCCCTTCCTATTTTTTTTTTACCAGCTTTTGAATGAATTTCTGCATAAGCTCAGTAAGATCAGTCACATCACTTGAAAGTCAGTAAGTGGGTTTATTAAGCTCTTGTGTCCTGACACCTGCACTGCTTTAATTAGCAGGGACCAGCTGGGTTGGTAAACATCACAAGAATAGAAGACAGACAGTGCAGCTTCTCTTTGATGTATTCTGGCAACTTATCGTTTTCTCCATACCTAGAAAGACAAATAAGCACAGAAAAATTTAGATGCTTGAAATAAATTTCAGGACAGTATAATTATTTCAAAACCTGAGTGGTTTGCCTATTTACAGGCAAGCAGATTTTAAGTATACCTAGACACACTGATTGAGCTTGATGGCTTAAATCCAGGCTCCCGGTCCATATATGTATTTAACTGAAAAAAGCGTTTCAGATAAATATCTAAACCATGCGTCAAGCTGTAATACCATCTGAACCAACTGTCTGTTACAGTCTTGAACATTGCACAAAGGAAGCACGGTACTGAGTGGCTGCATTTGTGTGGGAAGTGCCTAGTAGCCAAAAGATGGGCAAAACTTCACCTGAGCACTTCAGGTCTATGCATCAGTGGTGACATGTTATCTCCCTAATCTAGCAGCATCTTGGGGGAGGGGAATAATAAAACCTTATTTTTCTTCCCCTCCCTCTTTTAAATACTATACAGGAATAGTGGCTATACTCTAGAGACCAAGTAGATGCATTCCCAGTTTGTTTGGGTTTTTTTGGGGGGTTTTTTGTTGTTTTTTTTTTTTTTTTAATTGATTTGTTATGCAGAGTTCAGTCAAAGCTGTAGATCCTTCTCTTCATTTATCAAGCTTATATAAAGCTAATCAACCAACAAGTAATGGAAAAGCTAAACTTTAACATTTACAAAATGCGTAGCAGACATGAAGTTTATGTTTAACAGCTTTGTACCAACAGCAGACTGGGCTGTTTTTATAGCAGTGATGGACTCACCTAGTTGTCTGGCCATCTGGAGATGTGTAAGTGATAGAAGAAACACCTGCCTGGGCTACCAGTTGGGATCCATCATTAAACTGAACCCACACCGCTCCACTGGTCAGCTAACAAAAGAAGTTGCATTATGGTTTGAGAACATAAAATACAAGATTGTGTACCTAGAGTTTTTCTAATTGAAAATTCTTCAGAATTGCTGAAGTGACTTAGGTATCTTGGTCAGTCTTTTAAAGATTGCATGTGTACTACTTTGGATCAAGTAGTCTTACGCAGTCTCAAGAGTCAGACTCCCAAAGGTTTCAGATACTCTGCTTCAGTCATCCTTTTTCAATGAGAGTTAAACGAAGAAGTGCCTTTAATCATGCCTAAAGGCATTTTAAAAAGGACCAAACGTAAAACAGAAGGCCCATCTGTGAGAGTTCAGAGCAATAAACATTTTAAAGTTTATATATGTAAAGCAAACTTCTGTTAGGACAGGAAGCTACTTTATCTGGATTGCAGAGAACAACTTTTACATCTAAAGCTGGTCCCACAGAAAAGCAGAGGAAAAATTTCTATGGAAACAGCTTTTCCTGTTGGACAGGCGGATTCATTCTTCTTGTATAGATCTGGTAAAAACACTTTGTCATGACACCTTTAAATTTCTGTCCACTAATGCAGATGTAACAGCTTTGATTTTTTACTAGAGTCAGATTTAGATGACTGAAGACACTAAAATAGGCAATAACCATCCCAGGAAAATTGTGGTAACTGAAGCACTGTCCTATTTATCTAGGACACTTACTTGGAAGAATCTTTCCACGTAACAATTTTCAGATTTAAACTGTAACAGAGCATAGCTGAATGTATTCCTCACAGATCAAGTTTAAAGTAAATTACTTAAAAATACATATCTCAAGTTTAATAGGAAAAAATAACAGACACCCCTCCTTTATCAGAATTCACTTCTCACCTGAGAAGCCCAACCAACATTTTTCACGAAGACAGATTTTAGAAGTTGGGCTGAATTTGGACTGCATTCCGTTTGATGAACAGAGGAGCACGTCGTTTCAGCAGCATTTGTCATAAACGCAGACTTTTCATACGACACCACCTAAAACCCAGAAATGCACAGTATTAGCAGCCTTAGTATTCATCCAACAGATTATGTACTAGCTGTAAAACAGGTGGTAATTAACCCCTAATCTTCTCATACACACAGACAGATTTAGTCTATATGCTTCATTTAACACCATTACATTCTAAAAACGCCACAGGATTCCATATGACTTCCTCAGTATTACGACTGTTTTTCTTGCACTGCCCTGTACTCAAAGGAATTGCTTTCCTGAAGTGATTTTTTTCTAATTAAGCCCCATTTTTCCTTATTTAACTGTCAGAAAATACTGTCCATCTTCAACAAAAATGTTCAGCACATGTTAGATTACAAAATAGCTCTCATCCCAATGACCACTTGGCCAATATTTTACTAAAACATGGACGTTACTCTTAATTGGAAACTAGAATATTAAACATGAATAGAAGAATTCTACAGCACATACAGTCTGTTATGAACAGAAGAACAACAGAGGCTCAAACATTGGAGGTCTTCAGGACAAGGCCACTACCACTGTCTAGGAGGAACACATCTGCTTCTGTAAAAGTTCTGCTACTCGGATACCTCCTCCCATAGTCAGAGAGATGACAAATGAGGCGGTGGTCTTAGCAGGATTTAAGATTCAGGGTTCAGTGAAAAGGTACAAGTCAGAAGATGCCTCTGAAATAGGACAGCTTGGTCAGGAAAGAGATTAGGATCCAGATAGTTACAGGAACCTGAAAGAAACGTCTTGTACCTCAGGATATACACATCTAGTTCAAGTATAAAGAAACTGATAAGAGTCGAGGGTTAACACCGAAGGGCAACCAGCTATTGTGTTATTTTGCTTAGAAATACGTACTTCAGAGGAGAATGCAAACAGAGGAAGTCTTACAAAAGACCCAAGCATTTGCTATATGGCACACCAAGAATGAGTCTGAATGCTGAACCCTCAAGTTAGAACTCCGGTGGTGGGTATCCTTAAGTCAGTGTAAAGATCAACACTAATACTGAAGCCCTAAAGAATTTTTGTTGCCAGGTTCATTTCAGTCAAGCAACAACTGCGCTAAGGGCATGTGCTGCACAACCGAAGGACAGAGATGCAGAGCCACGTAAGTTCAACACAGTTCACAATACAGTCTCAGCGTGCCGAGACCCCAGTACAATTCAGTCAGCTGGGGATCCTGTATCAGGGCTGTGATGCAGCAGTTGAAGCTTTGAGGGGCTTTTAAACAAGCTAGATGAAATCGCACACAAAACCTTTTTGGCTATACGTATATTAAAAAAGTGTAATTGTAAATATATTTATACACACTAACACTTGATTATTTCAGAATGACCTCAAGTGTAATATCCTTTGTGACGACCATGCCATACACAGGCCTGAGGGCACCTCAGAGCTCTCCAAAACAAATTGAAGACAGTGCTGTACAACAGGAGTAAGCAATTCCCAGACTATGTTCCCAGGAGGCATTTGTGCTGAAGTTTTGGAGGATCTTGATTTCTCAGATAATCTTAAATCCAGATACCCAGCCAGTTAAACTCAAAGTTAACATTTCTAATCAATATGCTCACAAACGGCTAACAAGAGCCTACATCCTTACAAATGTTCATCCATTAGTTCAAATACAAAAAAAATATTTTAGTTCCTACTGATGAGCAGTTTCCACTGTATGTTCTTGTGTACTTACAGGAGGAGTACAGTTTGGAGTTTGAACTGGAGTAGAACTGGCAGCTGTATTTCTATCCAGTGCCATAACTTCTTTCAAACAGTTTGTATTGTCCAACAGCGGAGGTGCTACAGCCTGTGGCGATTCACTATTGCCAGGTTTTCTGGAAAAATAGCGAGACAAATTGGGAAAAGGTCTGTTCAAAAAGGAATAAAGAAACAAGTGAGGACAAAATAGCTTTTCCTTCAGTTTCCCATGGACCGTACAAAGCACCTGATGGCAACGGTCTTCCGCAGAACTGTTTTTCATGTGCCGTTAGCCTGGTTTAATCTTAAATCCACAAGTATATGTTGTCCTAGGATCAAAGGGGGCTTCGCAGGTCCAAAATAAGGTGTTCATATATGCTATCAAGTTAATATTTATCTTGCTAATGACTATAAGCCTCTGTTAAGCAACCCTGGCTTCTGCAAACATTAGCTGCATAAAGCTGCTTAGTGGGAGTATTCAAACGTATAAGTATTTTCAAGTTAAATATACTACCTTCCAACAATTATTGGGAAAAATGGAACACTTTCACTCTTTTTCTCTTCCTCCAAAACGGCAGATTCCAGTGCAAGGCATATACGATGTCCCTAGAATTAGAAGGAGCTTGTTAAAAAGTTTTTAATTGAGAACAATATAACCATTTCCTACACTTTTAGCACGGCAGGCGAGCCTACACAAGGAAATGCTTTTTTCAGGGGTACTGAGTATCAGTAATAGCTGCACTACGGAGGCAATTCCAAAAGCTTTACTACAGCCTGTAACTATACTACTCCCTGTAACTTCAGCACATCTGGAATTATGCTCTTAATCATCACTTCCCTTTTAGTAGAGCTAGACAGAGGACTAGAAGCCCCCTGAATTCTATTCCAGAAAACAACAGAACTTAAAGAAGACTGAATAGGAAATTTGCACTGTATTTTTACTGTTTCTTAAGTTCATAAGACAAAAAAATTACTCATGACTGTTAACTGGATGACCTAAAGGGATAGAAAGCACAGCAGGCAGGCCAGTTAAACACTTGGCAGGTTTTTGTGCTTGTTTTTGGGGTGTTTTTTTTCAGGGGGGTTGCAGGGTGGAGTGGAGCTTTGTGTGTGTGTTTTTTCTGTTGGTTTTTTTGTTTTGTTTTGTTTTGGGGAGAAGTATGTGTTTAGGTTGTTTGTTTTGAGGTTTTTTAAACTTGTATAAAGCAGTTTCATTTGTTCTGTTTAACCCTGTACACACTAGTAAGAATTTCCTAACATTCTTCCCATAAGGTATTGTTAATGTAGAGGCAACAGGGATACTCACTCTTATAAAAAACCCAACAAAACCAACAAACCCCACACTTCTTCATCCCTCCTTATTAGTGTAAATTTGGGGAAAAAATAAAAATATGAAAAACAACATCAGAAGCGCATTTGTGAAAAAGAAAGTGAATTTTCAGGTAGTTGCTTTGCACTGGAAAAATGTCTACGTAGAACAGCGTACCTCATTTGCATGATCCATATAAGCTTGTATTTCCTTCTTCAAACCTGCTTCGCTTTCTCCTTTCAAAGTGAAGGATTTCCCTGATTTTTCAATCACACGAGTTATACCAGCTGTCTTGTGTATCTTTGCTCCTGTAAAAAAAACCATAAAAACTTCTACTGTGAATCGTATATCAGCTTCTATAAAATACAGATTTCTGCCATTACATTCTAAAGTGTACCTCACTGACTTAATTACTGCAAGAATAAAACCACTCCTGCGTGAGCTCTATGTCTAGCAGACATAAAGAGCCACTTAAACTGGAACTATGATGTTAACGTAATGCCCTCTGTGGCCAAAGATTACTACTTAAGTGGGCTGAATAATGTGTTTATTACATATTTTAAGAACTACCTTTCTAAACAATCTGAGGCAATATTAAAGTCTGTAACAGCATTGCCAAAAATTGGTTAAGCAGGCTTTATCAGCGTTTGAATGTCATTGTAAGAGAGACGCCCATTCTTTCAATAGCGCTTCCACAATGAAACAAAGCTGTTAAGTCTTTTTTTTTTATTTGTCACAAATTCTGTTGAGGTACGTCTACGCATATAGCAAGTCATCCTAATTGACTGTAGCCTACAGTGAAAAAACCATCATCAATGCAGTCTAGTTTAGGAAGGGTAGAGTTGGAAAAGGCAGCCAATTGCTTTCTCCAGTCAATGTTCATGGTAATATTATTACCTCAGTCAACAACGGAAAGCTTGGAGTATGGACACACCCTTCCCTAAGTTAACTATCAAATGTAGATTCAAAGAAGAGCTCATGAATAAAAACAAGGCGTAATTTAAATAACACTTTTGTAACATGTACTCCCTGAAGAAGATATCAGTAAACAACTAATGAATAACAAACTGATCTGCAAGTGCTAGAATAAAGACAGAGTGGCAAATAAAAACCCAAAGGTTCTAGTATTGTCTTCAACCTGAAGTTTAGCATTTGGCAATATTCTAGTGCACCTTTAACACCACAGTAACTATTTGCACAATTGCCAAAACGAATACATACCATCATAAAAACAGACTTCAACATCTGCAGTGGGTGAGTTTTCCATCAACATGCACTTGGCATATCTTGTGTAGAACGTAACTTTGGGGGTTTTTGTTCTCACCAACTGCACAAACTTGGCTGCATACTGGTATTTTTTCCAGTACTTTTCTAAAAAAAGAAAATTTAAAAGCTTTTGATCTGAGTACTTTCAGCTATCAAATACATATTTTAAGTTACTTCCCTCCGAGCTGGTGCACAGCGTTTAACAAAAAAAGTAGTGAGCAACATTTCAGTACTTTACAGAAGTATATTCAAAGAAACTGACTTATTTTCACCAACTATTAGAAAAGTGTGTATCTTCAATAGCTTCACTTGAATAGCTTCAATTAACATTGTTCAAAACCTAAACAACATAGTGAAGTGCTGCATATACCGTTCAACTAGATAGCGTGGTCCAGACGGCTTCCTGGCTTTACGTAAAACCTAACTTTGATGTCTAATTAGCAGAAAAGTCTGCTTGTCTCTTAAGAGCTTACAGTTAGCTTATACTTGTTCTTCAGCTGACTACATTAAATACTTTGTCAATGCTTTTAAATATGTGTTTTTCCCCTTCCTCCCCAAGCTATGAGCGTTAGGAAGCACAAGGTAAAGTTGCTGGTTTAAAAATGACTCCATTGTATTTTTCCACTCATACGTAAACAGTTTCCAATATGAACAAGGAGAACATTAAGAAAGCTTTAATTTTAGTACACTGTATTATAGAGTGTATTATAAAGGGGTAAGTGACTCCTCCTAACTTCCATGCAAAATGAATGTAAACCTGCAGGTTTACACTTTCTTGCGAAGTTTCAAAAATACAGTTCCCAGTTAAACCGTAGTTTGAATCTTATTCTGAAAGGATTTTTATCTTCACAATCTGAAAAGTAGCAGCTAAAAGCCAAAGTCTCAAACAACATTCTTTTTTTTTTTTTTTTAAAGTCACATTAACCATCATAATTTTAAAATAAATTTCAAGTTACCTGGCAAGTTGTCAAAATTATACATACAGATGCCTTCAGGAGGAGCTGGAGGTCTGTCATCAAGAAGGAAACCTCTTCCTTCATTTGGATGATACACTGCAATCTATAAAAAGGGGAAAAAAAAAAGTGTTTATAGTTGCAACTTACTACAGCACTCCCTACTTCAACAGGTATGGAAATAACCAGTTTAATTACTTACCATATTGCTCTATTCCTCTAAGTAATTATTTAACAGCACCAGTTTTTAACAATACTTCACCTATTCCAAAAGTTAAGCCTAATTTTGCTCTGAAAGAATTGCTGACTATCTATATTTGTATGGCTGTACTACAGGGAAAAAAAAAAAAAAAAAGGAGTTTATAGCTATGCATATGTAAATATCGCATTTCCAAACAAATAAACACTTAAATGAAAATAAAAAAAAATTCTGAAAGAACAGAATACTCTAACCCCGACAGTGAAGAAACTGAAAACATACCACATTTCCATCACAAGATATTCTGAGAACTTCTTTCACAAGTTCTTGTGGATGGTGTTCTTTTAGAAACTCCATACACACTTCCCCGGTATCTAGAATGCTCACCTAAAATATTTTAAATGCAGAAATTAAAAAACTTTAGTTTCTAGCAAGATAAGATAACATTTCTTTCCACAAATGCTTTAAAAAAACATTGGTTTATTTTTCCTCAAATGCACTGCAAACTTATGCTACTTACAGTAACTTGTCTTAGTAGTGCTATTAAAGCAGAACACTGCAACATGACTGATTGTTATAAGCCTGGTCAGTGAGGGTGGGGCTTCTTAAGTGACTAATCAAAGACAGGTCAGCTCTATTATGTTCTTTTTCAAAAAAAGAAATTGGGGGTGGGGGGAAGCATGACAGGATGAATAAGATTCTAAGAAATGGAACAACAGGTGATACCAGGAACAAGCCAACCAGAAAAACGTAAAGTGATGATCGGTAAGGATTAATAGAATTTGTTTTGCTTCCTCACCCACAGGACAGGGAAAAAGCAGTGCTATAGGAAAAAGTTTCAAGTTTGTACTTGAGAGCAAGACTCTTCATTTCTAATTCAGCTATTTATCTGATCTGTAGAAGTGTTTTATGTATTTGACATAGTTAATCTTAAGTGCAACTGTACAGCTAAGCAGGACAAAGTTTCAGAACAGTAAGTAGTATACATGCACTTAATATTTGCTGTGTCTACCTACAGCTTCTTTGCTTGTAAGCTAAAAGCAATGCCACGTCACTGCAGGTAGTGACCATGAGAGCTCCATACACAAAAATTAAGATGCATCTTACCAATGTAACTTTAAATTAGGTCATTATAGATTGTTTTCTAAAAACAAATGCTTCTAGTTTACCAAGTGATTTTTAAGTATTAAATACAGTGTGACTATCTCTTACGTTGCTTCCATTTTAGGAACTGATACATACCACTGCATTTTTCGTTTTTTGCCTGATTGGTTTTAGCCTGTGAGCATTGAGAGGCGATACTATACTTCGCAGTGTAGGTTTCTGATGTGCTGGTGGTTCTTTGCCCCACGTTTGGTTTTGTTCTGAAGTTGACCAAAGGCCACATGCAGAAGACGGTTGAATTTTGTCAGGTTTGCAGAGAACGCCAGGGATGTATTTCTTAGGGTTTCTCTGGTGTAAAGAATGTGGATAGTCAACAGATGCATCGTGATTCCTTATATCTTTTAAGGTGTTCCATGTATTTCTTGATGCATCTTGCTGCATATCCAGATGATAACGAAAACCTCCATGTGCATTACTGTTGCCAGTTAGGTCTGCAGGTGGTCTTGGCGGAACTGAAAGAATCATAAAGGTACGTTATAGATTTGAAGTCACAGTCAGAAGAAAAAAAAAATGCTATTATGTTTTTATAAGCTTTCCAAAATATCATCTTAGAAGGCTTAAGTGGAGAATGGGATTTCTTTAATCCTCAGTCCAAATCATTACGCTATGACTTTAGCACCAATCAATACCAGTGTTAACAAAATTCCAATGCTGCTTAAAAGAAAGTTACGAAATTTCAGTTATGATGGCCTTCAGTCTTAACATACAGCAAATCATTCTGCAAAACCATTTATAAACAAACTACTATTTCAAATAGATACTTAAACAAGAATTAGTTTACTCCACCAAAACACAGTTTACCTGCCATTCAGATAACTGCTAGTACCAAGTTTCAGCTTATTTAACTAGTGTTTCAGCATCAACCAGAAGTTTTGGTACTCAGGATGTTAAATGAATCCTCTAAACCTCTTGTTTTATTTCCAATCACTTGTTAAAAGACAAAAAACTATTTTTGTATTTAAACTTCTTATAACTGCTTCCCTAGTTTTGATATTTAAGCCCTTGATCAACTTTCATCCCACCTACCTAAGTACTGCACTCCTCCTGCCATATTGCAGGACAGTTGAAAAGGGACTAAAAATTAAAACAGGATTATTCAGACCATATGTCATGCAAGTTCAATTCCCTGTAGACAGGAAGGGAAGGAGTCCAATAATATCAAAACAAAAGAAGGCCAGAATGGATTTGTGATTTTGATTTATGATTAAATTACATTATTTGTAAACGATGTAACATGATGCACGACAAAGAACACCTCCTTCCCTCCTGTGTCTTTTGTCCTTTCCTCCACCCCTCCGTCTGCAGCCTCATTATCTTTCTCATTCACTAAGGTCCCATTTTCTCTTAAGGAGTATTTACACAACTAAATTAACAGAGCTTTTGATTCACCTGCCTATCTTTTGTCCCATGTTTATAGTTAGACATTTCAAGTCACAACTGAATAATTATGGCAGGTTCTAGAATGGTTTTCCTTTTTTTTTTTTTTAAATTGCTAAAATACTAAAAGAGAACAACCTCATTTCAGGAAGTTAAGTATTCAAATTCAATGTACAATTTCTTCAACTCTTACAAAGGCAGTTAGATACAATTCATTATACCAACCCAACAGCTTAAGAGGAACACTAACTACAGAACCTTCTGAAATTAATTCCTACCTCATGAAACTGAAGCATTAGAGCTTAGACCAAAAGAGAAGACAAAACAATGTTTCCAGTGGGCAATTGCTTGCTTAAGAATGAGTCTACAGATCAGCAATGCTGGAAATCAATCTGTGTCAAACAAGTCAATTTAGGGTCTCCCATGCTTTTCATTCAGAAATGGAAAGTAGCCTCTGTTAACATCCAGTCACTGTTATGTCAGATGCCAGCCTTATACGCTGGTATCAGTTACTTGGCCATACAGACACTTCTGCTATAAGTTTAAAGCAGTGAAATATAGAAAAACCCACAGAAACTGTTAAGTCGCTACTCCGGCTTGAGTGCAAAAATAAACAACCGATTGATAACACACCATTTGTTTGCATGCTTCCAAGCCACTGCTGCATTGTTTCAGCCTGGGACTTCTGCTCTAACAAACCAACCTGGGGCTTCATTGTGCAGAGATAATTCGAGCTGAAAAAAGAAGTTACATATGTAATCAAGATCACATCAAAGACATTTGCACAGCAAAAATTATGTTACAGCTACAGAAACCACAACACTTTTAGAACATTGAAGAAACACAGGTGGCATTTCACAGCCCTAGACAGCTTAAAACGTGCTTCTTTTTTCATGGGGAATGTTCATTAGGTAAAGCATAAAAAAATAAAATACTGTTTCCAAATGGAATGAACAGTTTCAGCACAGATTTAAGCCTGTTAGCACTCACTAGTAGAGTCTTGGAACTGAGATATATGAACAAAAGAGCTATTGATAATGCGCCAGCTCTGGATGTTCACATATCTAGTTCTTAGTTCACAGTATAAGTAGGAAACAACCTTGAAGACGACACAGGGATGATGCACACGACCCCAGTGGCTCTCATTCAGCATCACACATATGAGCTGAAATACGTAGGCAATCACCTACGTGTCACCTAACACACATCACCTAAAATAACTTGAGTTTACATAAACTATAGTAAATCCCAAATATTATCAAGATTTTTTACCAGCTTTTTAGACATATGTAGTCACAGGTGAACTCATAATCCAGACACTGAAAAATACACACAGAAACAGTTACTGTATCTGTTGCAAAGTCACACTAAGCTCCTGCGTGGTTGTCTGTTTCTATAGCCGGTATCTGTCTGTACTTTCATCTTGTGATGATCACCACTTTGGCATTGGCAAGGACTCAAGTCGTCATAAAAAAAAACTCAACCCAAAATAGAAGTATCTAATGTAAGTCTTGGAACCTTGCATTTATGATTGCTGTGCAGGCTAACTGTAGATGTAAGAGACTCTCCTATAATCAACCATGTAAAAACCAGTAGTAACCACTCAGTTAATCTGCACACTCATATTAGTATTCTGTCACTTCTACATTCAGTATGTCTTTATGTCATGGGGAAAACAAGCAAGCATTATGTTAACATTTGCACGTAAGAATTTCTTTTTGGATTCATCAAATATTTCTCAAACTAGAAAGAATGCACATGCCCACTGAACTTGCTGAACAGAGGCTTATGTCAAACACTCCATTTACTTTTTCTACTGGGCAAAATGCTTATTTGCATTTTTATGTAACTGATTTGCAAAAAGAAAAACATATTAAACCACCGAAGTTGCCACTTAATGTGGAGAGAAATGCAACAACTAAGATATGCAATAGCCCTTCTGTTAAAACAGGAAAGTGTTACTTGATACCCTGCTGAGGGAAAAAACAAAGCAAACTTCTGAGCATAGACTGAAGTTATCACAAAGGAGGACTCTATTTGTGTAGCAGTGTAGCTCAGAAGGTAAGGATGAGGCCTCCAACAACACTCTGGCATCAGTTGTAGATTTGATCCCCGAGTTGGTTTATATCAGCTGGGGAAGTCCATCAATGTATACAAAGAAGCCAGGATATTAACCTAGAAACTACAACTAAGGACAGAACTAAGTCTCAGATAGTTATCTTTGAGTATTATTTTCCTTTCTGGTACGCCAATTTTATAATCCATCACCTAATTTTGTATTTTTTTCTTCCTTTATCTTGTCTAAGCATAACAGAAAAGAACAGCAAAAAAAGCCAGAAAAAAACCCACACAACCAGAACAGAGCAGCAAGTTAAAGCATTGGTAATCACACTCTGAATGCCTTCTGGCCTAGTCTACATCTCTTCTACAAAGAATTAGTAAGGCTCTCTACTACAATTAGTGTGGGGAAAGAAACACTCTACTTGCTGCATATGGCAGTAAGCCAATAATAAGATTATTACCAGGATAAATAAAAGCTACAATAATAGATGGAGACTGAGATAGGAACAACGGGGAGGTAGACCTCTACATAGCAACAGCATTAACTATTGACCTCTCCTACTTGCTATTCAAGCTACAAGTGTAGACTTTGGACACTTACTACAGCTTAGTTACAGGAAAAAAAATCACACGTTTAACATATAAGGCAGCTCTAAATTTCATCTTAGGAAAAACTGTTTCTTACTGTGGTTGATCTTTTACAGGTGGAGATATTTGCCCTTCAAAAGAACCAGAACTACTAGAAGTCTTCTCCTTAAATATTTCTCCTATATCAGTATAGCTGTTCGCAGGTGAAAAGCACTCTGTATTTTCTCTTGTTCCTACTTTAGGCTTAGAAAGCAGTTCCACAGAGTGACATCTCTCAATATTTGATACGCCTTGAGTCTGACTACAGGATGTGCCAGACCTATCTGAAGAGTGGGCTCTTCGGAGGTAGCGTGAATGTGGTCTCTCTTCAGCAAGTTGCATTGTTCTTCCTCTGCCAGTTATGCCCACTTCTTTTCCCTGAATTCCCCATTGCTGGAAAGAGCCACTTCCATCTACTGACGAACTATTACTGGAATTCCTGGTTTTAGGAAAAAAAGTAATTTTGTTTGGGAGCGGCTGTCCAACTAACAGCTTCTTCTTTTCCTTCAAGCAACCACTGGTACTGATGCTGGAAGAACCTGTGAAGGTTGTAGAGATAGTAGCATTTCCACTGTCCATGGAATCTTCTGAAGTTCCCGAATCTTTACTCCGTGCAGAACTACACCTGGACATAAAGGGATGATCCAACACAGAGGAAAGACTCAAACGATCTGCTGGATTTTTGCGAAGTAACCTATGTATAAGGTCCTGTGCCTCTCTTGATAAAAACGCTGGCATTTCATAATCTGCTAATACTACTTTATTCAGCGTATTCTTGACCGTGTCGGTGTCAAAAGGTGGCTTTCCAATAAGCAGAGTGTAAAACATACAGCCCAAAGACCACACATCAGATTCCAGTCCATGTGGACTCCTTGTGGCTATCTCAGGAGAAATGTAATTTGGAGTTCCACACATGGTATAATGCTTTTCATGAGGCATTTTCAGCTGAGTTGCTAGTCCAAAATCAGCAATCTTGACATTCATATTATTGGTGAGTAAGATGTTAGAAAGGGTGAGGTCCCGGTGCAGTATTCCATGAGAATGAAGATACAGCATACCTGTGATAATTTGATGCAAGAAGTGTCGGGCTGTCAAAACACAAAACCAGATGTTTTAGTTGTATAATTGAAATCATAGCTGTGAAAAGAACAACTTCATGCAGTCTGCTATTGGTCTTTTTTTTTTTTTTTAATATCCTTGTAACATCGTCACTATTTAAGTGTCCTGGTAATGAGATTGAAATTAACTTTCTGCTTTTTCCTTTAAACAACATGGCACAATTATGTACAGAGTTCCTTAAAAAAAAAAAGGTGTTCTGTAATGCAGTAACCAGATTGGTTTTTTGCTGACACAATAATGTGAACAGAACTGGAAATACTTTCAATTGGCCTATATTTTTAAAATCAGGTTCCTCATTAAAAAAGTTAAGTCGCCTCTCACTTTCAGAAACAGCAAATATACAAAATGAGGCAGCTTCACTACATGCAGATTATAATCTAAAATGTCTCCTTATTTTATATTTTTTTTATAATTATCAAACTGGCAAGGCTAGTATTATTCCAATTTTTCAAAAACACCTACATTCACAATATTGGGATAGACTTTCTGTTCTATTACATTAGAAATTCAGGGAATATTTAAGAATTTTAGCTTACAGCTGGAATAACAAAACCTCATCCAGGCTGAAACAGCATCATTTATTACAATATCGCAATTACAGCAATCTTAAGAATCATTCTTTCTAGAGCAAATAATTTACAGCCTTCCTTCTCTTAGCAAAGTGAGGGCAAAGCAGGTAATAAATGTTAGCAGAAACCACTGCTTGGAGGAGGAGACTTCTTCATCCAGGTCAGTGGTTTACCAGCTTTTAGAACTAAGATACCATCAAGCGAACTCTTTCTGCTGGAAGAGACACAAATTAAAGAGATGATGCCTGTAGAGCAGTACCCCTTTAATCCAGTCCTGTGATCCAGGTTGTGAAAAATCCCTATCTGTAATTGCTTAACAGAACTATATTAGAAACTGATAAGAGAAGCAGGTAAACTGGAATAACTGTGTAAGAGATGATCAGGTGCTACGTTGCAAAGGCAATAACCACTGAATCCAGATCAGGTGAGACCAGACTAGCTTGTCTGGCTGTGCCCTCAAACATTATATACTGCAGCTTCTTTGCTGTCTTTTTTCTAAGTACTGCTGTTCTGGTTAGGCTTCCAGTGGTCCGTGTTCTAACTGAAACCCTCTCTCTCAAAAAGAGCTGTAAGAAAATGGAGTATTAGTAAATTCATAAGATTAATTTTTTTCCAAGTCTTCTTGCTCAAAACAGTATTCAAAAGAGTAACATAGCCAATTTAAAAAGTTTTAGCATTACTCTGACAATGAACTCTGTGACAGACAAAATTTTCAGCACTCTCCATAAGAAATGGAGGTAAAAACCATAGTAGAATTTCTCTTCAATTGCCAGTCCTTCAAAAACTCTAGATGGAGTGTCAAATTGGACACTTCCTTACTAACTCAGCCCTTAAGCAACACAGTTAAGAACATTACCTTCATTTCCACGCAGAGCTTAGAACACAGTAAATACTTCCAGTGATACCACATAAGGCAACCTATAACCTGGAAGGTTTTTAACTTGTGACACGTAATACAGTAATACTGAGGTGAAGAGATGCAACACAAAGAAAGCAGATGTGTGGATGTGAAGTTGCCAGTTCCCTTCTGTGGAACTTTTCAATCTTGACCTTCAACATAATTCTATGTACAAAAGTAAGCTCTACCTTCTACACACCTCTACCTTCCCAGATAACAGTTTTTTTTTTTTAAACCCCAAGAACACATGCTACTGTAAAATGGCATAAACAGAAACAAAAGTATACAGGAATTCAAGTGAATATATGTGTTACATTAATCAATCTCTAGATTATCACTCAGCACAAGGTTTTAAGCTATAGAAACTGGTTCAGTGATGGCAGTTATAAATATTTTTACAGTAATGCAAAGAGAACTACACACAAAAAAAAGTCTCACCTTCTTCTTCTGAAAAGGGTTTCTTTCTGTTCTTTATGTATCTGCTCATTTCACCATTGTGACACATCTCAAGTATCAGGTATACATAATTGCTATCTTCAAAATAGTTATAAAGCTAGAATATAAAACAATGAAAAAATTGAAATACATTTTATAGACTATACAGCAAGTCACATATACAGTCTTCTCTACCAAAAAAAATCCTTACCTCAAGTATAGATGGATGCTTTAGCTGACAATGTATTTTCACCTCATTTTGAACCCTCTGTACCATTCCAACTTTGTGCATGGCTTTTTTATCTATCTGTAAATGGATGAAAGAATATATTTCAAGCACCACAACATCAATTACATACATGTTAGTTTCAAGTGAACTTGACATTTTACATGTTTGATGCATGTTGGCCTGAAAACTTCTAAGCAAGTGTCCACAGTTTAACCTAATTATGCTTTTAATGAACAAGTACCATAGATAGCTGGAGGAACACACAACTGTCTGAAAGAAGGTAAGCATTAATGTTTTCAATACTAACACCAATTAATTTTTTTTCTGAAATACTTAAGCAAACAAACCTAATTTAGCAGATATACTAAATATAGTTAACATTAGAAATGTAGCTAAACCAAAGTACTACAGATTACAAGTAGATCTGGCAAAACACCTGTGATGTGTGAATTTCCTTTGCAAACAGTTTGTCCTGGCAGTAAGGGAAATTTTTCAAGGCATTTCTTCCAGGACCTCTCCAGCCACAGGGATTCTAAATGAAGCTTTTGTGATTACGAATTCCTGAATTAAAAATTATAGGACCGACTGTCCACACAGTGTTGAATATTTGAGCTTAGGTGCTTTTAACAGTAAAGTAAGCATTTCTATTAATTATTTGTATAGTCTAGTTTGTTGCACTGCATCTTTCAGGATCGAATCCTAATCTAGATATCGTTAGATACAAACAAGCAATCCAGGCATGAATGTCCAATTGCCTAACTCC
Organism: Falco punctatus; assembly: GCF_963210335.1. Classification (NCBI taxonomy): domain Eukaryota; kingdom Metazoa; phylum Chordata; class Aves; order Falconiformes; family Falconidae; genus Falco; species Falco punctatus. Next base: position 7,393,041 of record NC_137580.1, on the reverse strand, counting down.
AACCTGTTGCAACTTGCCCATGTTCAGTCTCTCTGAAGCCAGAGACTTCCTTGGCTGGCTGCCTTACCATTTTGATAGCCACTTCCAGTCCGGTTTTCAGGGACACTGCTCTGTAGACCCCTGCGAAGGAGCCCTTCCCCAGGAGGTTGCCCACCTTGAAATCCTGCAACACGAGCAAATAAGTCATCGCCCTCAGCCCCAGCCCAGGTTTTGATGCCCCTCTCCCGATACGTAGAGATCTCGCCCTCGAGATGGGGCCCCACACCCCTGATGCCGGGGCAAACCCTCAGCCGCCGCCGGGGTGCCCGGGGGGTACCTGGACGGAGCCCTCCGGGCCGCACCGCACACCCCGCGGCATCGTCCTCCCCGCCCGGCGGTCGCCTCGCACTGGCACCGGCGCTGCCCGCGGCGGATCGGCGCCGCCACCTTCCCGCCGCCTCTCCCGCCGCTCCCGGGGGGCAACAGACAGCCGCCCCCACTCCCGCTGCTATGGCAGCGGCTGGGGAGCGACCGCCGGCCCGCCCCGCAAACACAGGGCCTGGGCACCGCCCGGCTCCCAGGCAGCCCACCGGGGCGGCTGCCGCTCTCCCGCCGGGTGTCATCGCCCGGGGGCGCTCCGCCCGGGCCCCCCGCGAGTGGGTAAACGAGGCTTCACGGCTCGACCCCGGGGGCGGGTGGCGGGACCGGCGGGCTGAGGCCCTACGGCCGCTCCCCCAACGGCCCGACCCCAGAGGCGCCTGGGGGCCCAGCCCACCTCAGCCCGCCGGGCCGCACCCGCAGCAGGAGGGCGCGGTGGTGCGGACGGGCCTGGGAGGAGCCCCGCTCGACGCCCCGGCGGCCACCTCCCACAAACAAGCCGCCCGAGAGAGAGCCGAGCCGGCACCGGGCCCCCGCCTGGCCTCTCCCCGCCACCGGCCCCACAACCCCGGCAAATGGCGGGGCGGCCCCGGCCAGGCCCGCAGGTGGCGGGAGGGGGCTGGGTTCCGCACCTCTATTTTCTCGCCGATGCAGGTCGCCATGGCGCCGGTCGCTCTCCCCGGTTCCCGCTACAGGTTCTCCTCAGGACCTCGACCGCGACTCGCCATCACGGTGCCCTCCGCCGCCCGCCTCGGCCCAGGCCCGCTGGCTCCGGGGCCCGGCGGCCGCTCCCCTCCCCCAGCGCCTCCATTTTGAAAAATCGCGCCGTTACCCCCCGGCCCCGCCCCGCCCCAGGTCGAGGCTGCGTCTGACGCAATCACGTCACGCAGGGGCGCCCGGGGCGCTGGCGGAGGCGCGGGGAGGCGCGGCGCACGCGCGGCATGGCGGCGCCCGCTCCCCCGCGGCCGTTACTGCGCAGGCGCGGTTGGGCGCCCGGCGGGGGTGTCTCGTCGGCCGGGTGCGTCAGCTCGGCCCGGTAGCTGGAAAATAACCGGCTCTGAGGGGCCTGTGTGGTCCCAGGTATCCCTCCTCAGTGGAGGGAGAGTCTCCGCGCTGCCTGCGGCTTAGCCTGGCCGTGTTCACCAGGAGCGTCCCGATGAAAGTCCTCAGGCTTGGAAGACCGGCCGAGCAGAGCTGGCAGGGTTAGCTCCTGGGGGCGGTGTGAGCTCTTTTAGTCAAAGGAACTGTTCTTCCCTCACGTGGGTTTCTCTCTCGCACGCAATAGAAAGGTTTAGCTGTTTCTGGGCTATTACATTACTAGCTGAACTAAGTTCTGGGGTGAGCTCGCACAAAGTTTGAGGGCCTCCCTTTGGCTTACTGCCTTCCATACCGAACACGAAGTGCAGTTTTTTCCGTCTTGCTTCCTCTAATACAGTGTCTAGTAATGAAGTTGCAGGGTGGTCGTCTGGGATGCACAGGCTAGAAACAGCAACGAGTGTAGGTGCGAGGGTCTGGGTGCCCAGCTTTCTCCTGTAGGGTCCCCATGGGGGAACGTGCCCAGAGCTGGCTCAGACAGCTGTCGACTGGGTTTTGTCGTGTATTGCCCTCTCAGGTGTTCCATTCGCTGAAGGAAGAGGTGCGAGTTGAAGCTTTAAACCCTCAGTTCCCAGTCTTCTTGAAGGTACGTTTTTGGGGCTGTAGTGCTAAATTAAGTAATGTGCTGTGATAGTGGCATAGCTTCAACACACAGTGCACGACCGTAAGTAGGTTTATCACGGAGTGCGCTATGGAGCAGTGAGCTGCGAGTGGTGATTCTTTGTGTCTGATACCTACTTCTTGGGTTCTTTCTATTCTCTTTCATATGAAATATAGAAGTTTTGGAACGCAGACTTAAATACGAAAGTTGCTTAGGACAAAAGTATTTGTTTTTATTGAAACTTTACTAAAGTACTGTAATCAAAAGGGCTTTTAATAGAAGTAGTGCTTCTGGGAACAGATTGTCATTTGTGATCAGGTTGTATTTCTCTTATAAAATGTGGGCATGGTATTTTGGCCTGCTTATATTAAGGGGCATGGGGCTTAATATAGATAGTCCTCCCTTAGCAGATACCCCAGCTATATATATATATGTGCTATGTATGTGTATGCTCCGAAAGATGATTGAAATCGATTGGAACAGAAGGGGGAGCTGTCAGTACACCAGGCAAAGAAGAAAGGGCGCTGTAATTTTCCAGGCAGAAGAGTTTGCCTCTAGAATTCCTCTTCTGCTCTTAACAGGAGTTACTGTTCTTTTCTGATGATCTGGGAGTGGAAAAAGGGTACTTGGTCCTGTAATGATCTTGCACGATGAAACATTTAGCAGTAAGAACTCTTTCTGAGACAATCCTTTCTATTAAGTGACCAGGTCAGCATTCTCCTACTTGACTTGATCTTAATTCTTTGTCGTTAGTAAGTGGCTGTCTCCCTTAAAGCATCGGGTTTTGTCGTTTTGTCAGCTTTTTATGATGTCCTTTAAGAGGTATATCCTTTTCCTTTAATTGTCTGTAGCATCATCACTCCAAAGACCTCACTGTTTTTCTGGCCTTCACTTTTATGAAATGTATATAACTGGATAACGTGTTTGTTTCTTGTAAGTGTGCTAACATGTTGTGCTCTGCTCATTACACGCCTTCGTTTGCATAGATGAAGTTAACATTCTTGCTGAGTTACTGTTTAGTTAGAAAATTATCAAAGTTGAGTGGTTTTGAAAGTAGAGCCAGGAAGATTTTACGTTTAATGGAGTAGAATCTAAGCTATAGAGGAGTAGACAAACTTTTTGGAACTATTTATTTGGAAAGGGAAAGGCACAAAAGGGAAAGCAGACCTGTCATACATAATTCCATTATTTACATTTGGTTGTTTTTCTTGCTGTGAGATTCTGCTTGTGTTTTGGTTTATTTTACTTGGAGTAAAATGCTTTAGTGGATCTGGGATGGTTCAGTCATTCCACAACTATTCTATCAGCACCCTTGTTCTCAGCTGTGTTTCTGATCTCTCTGTGCTGCTTTCAGCTGCAAGCCATGCTTTTGCAACCAAATTCCTCTTGAGTCTTTAACCTTTTCCAAAGGTACTGCAATTCCCACTTCTGTTAGCCTGTTCCACTGATAGAAATTATGCCGGTTTTACAGTGATGGTTATTGTAATTATTGCTAGAATATAGCGCAGCCTTTCTTTGAATTGCCTTCTACCACAAGAAGGTATAATGAGTGTTAAGTACAGGCAGAACTGAGAGGTAAAGGCAGAGCAGCTGGTTTAATCCATTTGTAAATTTAATTCTTAGCTACATTGGGGTTTTTTGCAAAAATGCTCTTTCCAACTATTTTTTCTGCTGAAATAACTTCTGAACTGTGAGTTGGATTGGAGTTTTAAAAAAACACAAGTGAAGAAAATCAGGAGTCAACCTCATTCCATCACCTGTCCTTAGCATACTCTTCTTAACGTAAATCTTTCTTTAACCTGAGTCACTAATGCATTATTGGGCAGAGCCCTGATTGGTAGGCCTCTTGGCAGACCTGCAAACCTACTTCTTAACAGCAAACTCATCCTTTCTAAGGCTCTTGGTCACCGTTAGCTTGGATGAGGTTACTCAGGACTGCCATTGTCTCATCTATCTTCTTTAATGTGCTGGCTGTGATGCTCTTTCAGCTGAGTGGGAAGCCTTTTTAAGAAGCTGAAACAGCTCAAAATGTGGTTTTTTTCGGCAGGATTAGGTTTTGTTCAGTGCCCTGAATTAGGTCAGCGTGTGATTGTGCCAGCAGTAGTGCTGGTGCAATGGACGGGGCAGGACTGCAAAATGGGAGCAAGAGGGAAGGTGGGACAGTAGCAGCTCTCTCTTGGATGGGCTGATGTTGCTGTGGAATTCCACCCAAAGGCAGAAGGCAGTGAGATGAAGCCGAGCAGGGGCAAGAGCACCCTACATTCTTTTCCATTCCATTCCATGACATTATTACATACACATTACATGTACATTATTACAGATGCATCATTACATTAGGCAGTTAAGTCTGCTGTTTCCATATAGGACTTTAAAAATGTTGAGTGACCTTTTTGTGTTGTGTTTTATGGAGAATTTATGATAAAATAAAATCCTTCAGCTGTGTTGAGTAGAGAGTGCTATTCTCACATTGTCTGTGTCCTTTTGGTTCTTTCATTTAGATTTTGTTTATGATGTCAAAGTAGCAATTAGAGCTGGTCAACAGCACTTGGTGTCTAAGGTGAAACAAAGTAACATTGTTTTAACAAATTTGTTTTTGTGGGCTAGCTGACTACACCTGGTGCCAGGCATCAGTGATGAATTTTCCTTCTGTAGTTAAGGTGAATTTAATATGTGAGGGAACGTCTTCAAGCTCCATTACCTGACCAGATTGTTTACATTCTCGTGTGCTTTTCTATTCCTAGCTACTCTATTAAAAATGGAATTCATCCTTGGGCAAGTATGCTCTCAAGCAGCATTCAGACTCAACCACTATAGTGAACTGGTGCGGGTCCCTTGCACAGAATAAATTGTCTTCAGTTTTGGAGAAGATAATTGGCTTTTCCATTTCTTTTCAACTGGTAATTCAGTTGTTTATTTATTTATTTCTTGACATTCAGATGCAAAGCTGTTGAAGCTGGCTGATGCAGACATGACTGTTTCCACCCTCTGTTTCTTCCTCTGCTCTGTGACAGGACTGTTCATGTGGCTACACAGTGAACCAGATCAAGGAGTTGCTTTTGGCTGGGGAAAACAATTTTTGTTTGTTTGGGGGTTGTTTGGGTTTTTTTTTAGTTAGATGGCCCTGTGAATCACACTGCCTGATAAACAGCTTGCTGGCTACTTCTGTGCCAGGGGAGTGCTCCCAAAGAGTTACTCTGGCTAGGGCAGGCTAGCATCCAGGATGCAAGGAAGTGCATTGACTTAGCACTTCACCTTCTCCAGTGTTTGCCATCTTGTGACTATGATCTTAAACAGTTCCCTCACTGCCTGCCAGCTTTCATTGTTGGAATAAAATATGGAAGTGGCTTGTAATCAAGCTGCACTTTCTCCTTCAGAGGAGGGTCTCAGGACGTTGCATGCAGTCATCCAGTCCTTCGTGCGTATAAAATGGATTGTGGATAAGTGTGTGTGTCAATTGTTGAGAATCCTTAAGTGTAAAATGGAAGCTATGTGACTAAATAATCTGGTTTGTGGAGCTGTGCCACATCAACAGTCATCACTGGTTTGAGTAATTAGGGTGGAAAATTAGGAAAAATAAGACTTTCAGTTTAATTTCAAGGCTGGTTTTTTAACCTGAACAGCGATGAGAAAAGTTGTGTGAGTAGATTCATGTGCCAAAAGTATGACTGATATATATTGATGTTGGAGCAAACTAAATAGCTAATAGCATAAAAAATGCGCTGCATGACTATACAGAAGACAAAATTTGTAGGTAGAGGTAATACCTTTTTATATTAGCCACTGCTGGAAAAGTGTGTGTGCTTTAGGGCACGGGGACTGGTTTCCCTGAAGTGCTGTTGCATAGTGCGTAGCATATTTGGGGTTGCATAGTAGTTAGGAGGTTATAAATAGGAAGTCTTCTGAAGATGATTGTGTTTCTTGCATAAGATTGGGAGGTAGGTGTCATTGTTTAGTTTGGCTTATTTTTCTTTCATGTTACATAGTCCCCGTTAAAATGGGAGCCAGAGAGTCTTTGGACTTTCATCAGCTGGGTAACTGCTCCTCCTATAATTGTCAAGCCAGCAACATGCCAGTGATATGATACTTTCCTCTGATTAAAAAGAAAATTGAATCAATATTCTGTTGTTGGGTTGAATTTAGAGGTCAGCATCTGCTGTAAGCAGAGCTTGCAAGATGAACTAGCGATGTAATAAATCCCTTGCTAACAGAAAGCGAATATATATCTAATCCTGTTCTCCATGCCTCCGTGTTGAAGGAAATGCTAGCTTAAAGTCTTTTTAAAATAGTTTTAAGATAGTAATAGGACTTCCTTAAAACAGGACATGCAAGCCTTCTTTCGACTTCATTGCACAAAAAAAAGTGAAGATTTAGAGGGTCCTTCATCAGTGGAGAGCTCAGATTAGCAACAAGAATAAAAAGGAGCTGAGGAGGAAGGATGATGAAAAGCAAAACTAGAATATACGGAACACAGAAATTGGGAGAAAGCGAAGTCATCATCCGTTCATGCCATTCCGCTTCATTCAGGTGACACCGTAACCTTCTAAAGCTGATGGACCTCTTCCAGCCCAGCCTGGGGAGTAAGGGAGTGATGACAGGTTTTTGAGCAGAAGGTGAACAAGAATTGTCAAGAGTGTTTTAACTTGCAGCGGTGGTGATGGTTCAGAGCACTGTGTATGTGTTGGTGCGTTACGCCTTAGACACAGCATTAAGCAGTGAAAATGGTTATTTTAGATCTGATGTCTCTTGGCTGCACTGACGAACTTTATGAGCATGGATAATTGTCTTTGCTATTGAAATCCATCTCTGTGTGTCACAACTGATGCAAATCAACTTCGTCCTTGAACAGAGTGGCAGAGGTGCAGTGTCAGTGGGTTGCAGAAATGTCCATGCAGGTAGAGCTCAGGTCTTTAATTAGCCTACTTGTTCAGAATATCTCCTGATATCTAATTTGTTCTCATTAAAAAGGGCAGAATTTACTTCAATTTACATTCTCACTGAGTCAGAAAAGCGAGCAGAAAGTTTGAGTGGTAGAGGCTGCTTGGCACGCCTTGTTTAATAGTTATTTCATGGGTATAGCATTAGGTGAGGCTGCAATGCATTTGGACTGTGTATGGTTGGTACCAGTTCGGTAGGCTGATAAGCAGAGTATTATTCTTAGTACGATCTTGTAACTTGAAGATACAAGTTCTTTTGAACATGCAGTCTCTGGATGGGTTATTTTGCGCTAGCTCATTGTCATGAAAAGAAAAAAAAATAAAAATTAAGGTGTCCTGTGGCTTTTCCTGATCTGTTGTACATGGATCAGGTATATGCAAAAAACATCTTATGTCATGCAGACAGTATGATCTGAGGTTGTTTTGGTCTGGGCTAATTACATTGGTCTGACCACTGGTTCCAGTACTCAGGCATAACTAATAGTATGTATGCGATACAGCTGTTTTTCTGTGTGTTGTGATTATAAGCAGCCAGTAATTAAACAATTTCTGGTGAAGTATTTCATAGTCAAAATGTGAAGAAGATCAAATTGACCCTGTTTTTATTTTTACCTTTGACATTACAAATATAAAAGGTTTTGCTGGGTCAGACCAAGAACACACTTTTTATTTTAGCAGGCCTTTTTCATTGTGATTTTCTCAATTAAAAAACAAACAGACAAACTCAAACAACAGACCTTGGATTTCTGGTTGTAGCTCTTAATTTTAACAAGCCCCATTTAAATAAGAAAGACTTACTTGTAAAACCTGAAAGCAGCCAGTGCATTTGTAAAGCTGTATTAAAGAATATGATGAATAAACATGGATAAACATGGATAAACTCAGAGGGTGCTCAACCACAGGGCATAAAGTTACAGTTTACAAATTGTAATCTGTCATTATCGATTGTTCTGCAGCTTTGCTTGCATCTTGTCACAAATGTTCATGACACTAGTAGTTCCACATATTTAATGCAGGTACATATTTATCTCTTATTGCTGCTTTTGACAGATGCAAGGAAGCTTTCTCAGATTTATCTGGTAGCATAGTGCCAGTCTAGACAACAAAAGTTGAGTCTTTTCAAAACCGTTGTTGGCGTATCCTGGCTTTTATTTGACAGTTAGGACTAAATAAAAAAATCCACTTGGTTTTGTTTTTCTCCTTCAATGACACTCAAGTGTCATGAAACATTAATTCTTACTGACATATTTTTTTTTGTTGTGATGAATGTTGGTTCCTGATGCTATTGCCAAGTGGAATTTGGCTTACTGTTTTGTACAGCACATGACTTCAGCAAATCATATCCCACTAAACTTTAATCACAATGGGTCCTTTTTGTCAAATGCAAGGGGCAGTTGGAGAGATTCTAAAAAATGAAGTTGTGATACTTCAAAGGTTTCTTTCTTGTTTGAGGAGAAGGGAAAGATTGAATAAGGCAGCCAAGGGCTTTGTAGATAGATTCCTCCCCTCTGCCCCTTCCTGTCACCACCCTTGCAATACTTTTGCAATACTTGATTTCTATAGCTAAGCAAACTACTATTAAGGCTGCTTCACACCTGCCTTTGTAATCTGACCATCATGGAAGTTGTTAAATGAGAACAATGCTTCCTATTCACTGATTTGTATTCACGCTGCTCAGATAGTCAAGCAGTAGGGCAATGGTCAAGCTAATGCTTTGGAACCTTAATTTACTAGTCTACATGGTGCTGATGTCTATTTCTCTAATAGCATACTGACAAACAACACTTATGACCTCAAGTGTTTATTTTATCAGTATAAACAAGCCAAGCTTTTCTATTCTCATATGGTGGGTATGTTCTTTGTTTCCCAGGTCAATCTGTAGCTTTTCTCTGCACTTCCTATGTAGTGAATTTATCTTTTTCTTATCATGAGTTGTTAGGGCTGTTGCTGGTATTAAATTAACACTTAGTGCTACTATTCCTTTTCTTTTACTAGAAATACTTCTGATTCTTCAGAAGATCACACTTTTTCAGTCCTGTTATACTAGCAGTTTATAGTCTTCATGAGATCAGCTATTACATTCAAATCCTTCCTTCATTGCCGTTCTTCAAATTTAGAAACATCTTCAAATAGCATAATTATTTTTGATTCATCCACAAATGCATGATCCTTCACTGTGTATTACTGGATTTGATTTCATTTCTGTTATTGAAATTCTGAGGGTCATCAGATACATCATCTATGGTACCCAACCCTCTGTTTTTATGATGGCTTCTAATTCTATGTTATCATTAAAGTGTATTCTTGCTTCCCGCATGTTTTTATAAGAGGGCCATTGATAATCTTTTCAATTTCAAATTTTGATGAAAAGCAAGTTTAAGCCTTCTCTGTACTTAGGTTCCAAAATCTTCCTAGCAAAGAATTGTATTTTTGATGAACTGAGATATCAGCAATAGCTCCATGATTATTTTCTATGAACAGGTTTTTTATGGTGGTTTGCGAGTTGTCAGTCCAAATTTCAGGTAGTGTCACCCCTCTCTGGCTCACTGTACTTACGGCAAGTACTTTGCTTGAACTTCAGTTTCCTTTGATCTGTTGAATTGTTTTCTCATGCTGACACTACACTCTGTAATATTTCTCCTTCTAATCCTACAAGACACTTTAGCCTTATTTAAATCTGATTCTCCCTCTTCTGGACTTTTTACGCTACCTCAGTGAAGTATCTGAACCCAGTTTGGAATCCCCTAATTGATTTGACCCTGTTTAATCTACAGTAGTTCTTAATTATTTGGTCTCTTATATCATCAACATGTTGTACAGACTCAACAACAAAACTAATTGGGTTAGAATTTCAGCATTAATTATTAAATGATATTTGTCTTTTGGGATCCAAAGTTTATACCAGCCTTTTGCCAGACATATGTTACTAAAACATGCTCAAACCAAGACAGAAATAAAGAAATCTCTCCATGTTACTCTGCTGCAGCTGCCATGACCAGACATACTCAAACTGTGCTGTTTTCTACACAGAAGAGAAGGAAGAGTGTGGGCAGTGTGTTTGCCTGAGGGGCCCACAGCTCTGCAATTCCATCTCCAGGGATCTCATTTCCATATTAAACATGTCAAATGACAATGACTCTGTCTTGCCTTTAGCTAGGTTGTCTCAGTGGTTAATTGCCTCTACTTTAAATGTATGCATTTATTCTAGAGTGACTTTACCTAACCTTAGCTTCAAGCTATTTAGCTTTTTGTTTCTTTTCTGCTAAAATACAAATCACTACCATCATCCTGTTTGAACAAAAATGCCAGGTGGTACTAAGTCAAATGCTTTTCGAAAGTCTTAAGGTTGTGGTGTTATATCTGGATTGTCATAGGCCTTCTGACTGAACCAAGGAGCACACCTGCAGCGTTTCATGTCACTTCTGTGACATTGTGTGACTGGTGTTTGCGGTGCTAATACCCTTTAACTCTTTCAAGTCTTTTACTTTGGTCCGCACTGATGTCTGATTAAGCCATCCATATCTCAGGTCATTCCATTAGCCTTTTAAAAATATTATTGTTATATTAATTTTTTAGTGGTTTTCTGAGGATTCCCCAAGTTTCAGCAGCTTGAATAAGCTCTTTAGTTGTGGAGTGGCTGGAAGAATATGGGCATGCTATGAGCAATCCAGACCGAACAACTTGGTTGTAATAACGGGCCGGGGCTGTAACAAGTTGCAGCTGCTGTGAAGGGCATCTGCAAGGCCAAGAGAGGCAAAGAAACTGTGTAATCGCAGAGAGATAAGAGAGTTGGACTGAAAGATGAGAAAAAGCAGGATGCCTGCATAAGGGGGGAGCAGCGTGTGGGCACCACACCGGGACCAGTCATAGGGGAGGCGGGAGCGTGTGAACGAGTAGTTTTAGCCTGTCACCTTCTGCATAACAAAGCCTGCGTAGCGTGTGTATCTTGCTGAGAGTATAAATTGCTGTAAGTCTTTTAATAAAGTGGCACTAACTTGATCACATTGGTTGTATAAGTTGTGTTCGAACCTTCTGCGTCAACAAGTGGCGCCCGAATGGGGACCCTCTTGTCCATGCTTCCAGGAGCGAAGAGGCGGCTCAGAGGGGGCAGAAGCAGCCGGCCGTAGCAGGTGCTGCCCCGGTGCCTGGAAGACGCTCGAGCACAACTGTTGGAATCTTGCCCTGATCACGTGAGCTGTCATGGAGGAGATGGGGTCCACGCTAAGCAAAGAAGAAGTAGCATTAGTTAAGCTCCTCTGACATATCCTGTCTAAGAGAGGCTTATCTTATGATGAGGGAAGCCTGAAGAGGTTGCTGTCATGGGCTCGGCAGCGTGGATTAATCCCCTCAGTGAGTGCAGCCTTTGAACTAGATACTCGGGAAAAGATTGGCGCAGCACTGCAGGAGGACATTAGTTCAGGCTCTAAAGACAGTGGGAAATTCTCCACAATGTGGAGATTGATCCTAGAGACTCTGAAAGAGATGAAAGCAGAACGACAATCTACTGCATCTGCTTTCGCTGCCCTGTCGGCAGAAGCTGAAGGTGCTAGTGCAAAAGACTCTGCTACTGCTATGACATTCTCAGGATCCTTGTTCCCAAAAGCCAGGACAGGGATATGTTGCGTGTAGCAGTAGTGCGGCTAAAGGGCCGAGAGCTAAAGGAGATGAATCTGCCACCACTTGTATCTCCTGGTCCAAGTTCGAGAGAACAGTCCCCGGAACACGCATGCAACGTCTCAACAGAAGATGGCTTCTATCCACCTTTGCTTCCGTCACCCCGATCGGCGTCTGCAGAACGTCGCTGTGGTTTGGAGAATGTGCAGCTGCAAGATCTCATGAAAAAATTGGAGCAACTTGAGATGTGAGTGCAAGAAGCAGCTCAGCCTGTTCCTACAGCACCGCCACTATCTCCCTTCTCTACTAATCCTCTTCTACGGGGTGGAGTGGGGGTGGGCAGTTCTGGGAAGACGTTAGCAGCGGGACCGCTACCACTGCCGGTTCCAATGGGAGGTGTGGGGGGTAATAGTAATCCAGCACGTCGATGGCGGGGGGTTATTTGGGATGCAATTATAGAGGGGCAATTTGGGCAGCTTGGGCCAATGGCATTTCCTGTTATAGTAACGTCACAGGGTGACGAGTGGGAACCCTTAGACTGGAAGGTAATTTAAAAAAGCGAAATTAGCAGTAACACAATTTGGGTTGAAATCTCCATATACTAACTCAGTAATTCAGCGTATTTTTACAGCAAATTTATTAACTCCGTATGATGTGCGTATGGTTGCACAAACTTTGTTAACGGCTTCTCAGCAGATCCAGTTTTTTCAACGCTGGCAGGCAGCGTGTGACGCTGCCGCAGCCATGCCTCGTCAGCAAGGGGATCCGCTGTTTGGAGTCAATGCCCAAATGCTGACAGGCGCCAGCCCCTTTGCTAACCCGGAGTGGCAAGTGGGATTCCAACCTGAGGTGTTACAATTAACACAGGAGCTCGCTCTGAAAACATTTTTTACCCTCCATGATGACAAAATAGCGCCAGGATTTATGGGGATAAAACAGGGACCTACAGAATCTTAATTTTTAGACTGTGTGCTGCTCTCATGAGTAACCCTGATTTGAGCGAGGATATGAAAGCAAAATTTCTTGATAGGCTTGCTTATGATAATGCTAATGAAAAAACTAAGAAAGCTTTAAGCCTCCTACCACGCGGGTTGTCAGCTGCTCAGCTGTGGGAGGCGGCAGAAAGAATGATTGATCAAGAAAAAGCTGCCTTTATAGCTGCTGCGGTAGGAGCTGCAGTGAAGCTGCTTGTGCAAGGAAAAAATAATAACGGGAAGCAAGACAGAAAATGTTTTGATTGTGGCAAGATGGGGCATATCAGATCACAATGTCGTGTTCCAGGCGCACAGCAAAAGAAATGGTGTGTGCGGTGTCGGAAAGACAATCATAACACTAGCGATTGTCGGAAAAAGGGAAATGAGACGCAGAGCACGCCTTGCCCTTGTGCTATGACACAAGTCCAGGGTGCTTGGACCACTGCTCTGCCACTGCCTCCGGAAGCGCCGGAGTGGACCTGGCAACAGCAGTAGCTATTACTTACCGACACCACAGTTCAATTTGTTGATTCAAATCTTGTGGGATCTTTGGGACATGGTTTAAGTGCCTTATTAATTGGGTGTTCTTCACTATCTAGGAAAGGTGTTTTTGTGGTCCCAGGGCTTATTGATGCTGATTTTGAGGGACGGATTAAAATAATGGTTTACACACTAACTCCCCCTATAACTATTAAGGAGGGATCAAATATTGCTCAATTAATTCCTTTTGAAGCAAAAGTGCCTAACGCAGAACAACAGAAAAGGGGGATAGAAGGTTTTGGGTCTACTGGTCAACCCGATGTTTTGCTAGCCATGGACATCAGTCGGGGAAAGCTGGAGGAGCGAATGGAAATGAGGCACCCTAATGGGCAAGTGTGTAAATTGCAGATGATTATAGATACTGGAGCTGATGTAACGATTTTACCTTTTTTTAAGTGGCCTAGGCAGTGGCCTCTAATGCCAGCAGGTACCGGCATTGTGGGGGTTGGTGGAACTCAAGCTACCTTTATCAGTAAAGATGTAATTGCATTCATGTTCTCCGATGGTAAGGTAGTAACTACACGCCCCTATGTAATGCACTTACCTGTGGCACTCATCGGAAGAGATCTGCTTTGCCTTTTTAGGGGCGGCCACTGTTGAGCAGCCAATTCTAAAACTCAGCTGGAAAACCGATGATCCAATTTGGATTGACCAGTGGCCGCTAAAGCAAGACCGGCTGCAGATTGTTAATAATTTGGTGCAGAAACAATTAGATGCTGGACACATTGTGCCTTCAACTAATCTATGGAACACCTCAATTTTTACAGTCCCAAAGAAATCTGGGAAATGGCGTCTGTTACATGACTTATGAGCAATCAATGCTGTTATGTGTGATATGGGCGCCTTACAACCCAGGCTACCCTCCCCGGTTATGTTACCAGAGGATTGGGATTTGGTGATTATCGATTTGAAAGACTGTTTCTTTACAATTCGTTTACATCCGGAGGATGCTGAAAGGTTTGATTTTACAGTGCCATTGATAAATAAAGCAGAGCCAGTGAAAAGATATCGCTGGGTGATGCTACCACAGGGAATGAAAAACTCACCTACGATGTGTCAATTGTTTGTTGCATGGACTTTAGAACCCGTTCGTAGGCAGTATCATCATTTACTTATTTATCATTATATGGATGATATTTTGGTAGCAGGAAAACAGCTGGATTCTGAGACGATTTTATGTCAGCTCACACATAGTCTTGGAAAAAGGGGGCTGAAGATAGCTCCAGAGAAAATTCAAAAGAAAGGGCCATGGTTGTACCTGGGCTGGATCATTACAAATGGAATTATTCGACCCCAGAAAGTGAAAATTAACACAGCAACAGAAACACTGTCTGATGTGCAAAAACTAGTGGGAGATATCCTGTGGGTTCGTAATATCTGTGGGATTATGAACGATGATCTGAAACCATTGATGCCGCTCCTGGGAACAGCTGCGCAGGCTCAGGAACGCCATCAATTGAATGAGGATCAGCAACAGGTGTGGCAAGTGATCACTAATAAGATAGTGACAACTGATGCTCGCAGATGATTAGATGACCAAGCTCTTTCTTTTATGATAATTAACTCAGGAGGTCAGCGAGAACACCCATTAGGGATTATTATCCAGCTGGGAGAAGGGAGACCGTGTTTATGAATTTTGGAATGGGTTTTTCTCCCCCTCCAGCCCAGAAAAACAGTTGTTATGCGCCCTGAATTGTTTTCACAGCTTCTTATTGAAGGCAGGCACTGAATTGTAGATGTCTCAGGCCTAACTGTATTTGGACTGGTTGTTGTCTGCTTCAACAGCATTTCAAATAGCAGCTGCTGATTTTTTGTGAACTCTTACTAACAGTTACCCTTTGGACAAACTTTTGCCATTGTTATCTCATCAGCGACTGAACATTTGCCTTTGTGATCAGAGGTTCCTGTAAAAGGGATAACTGTTTTTACTGATGCTGGACCAAAATCTCGGAGAGCTGCAGTCACCTGGAAAGTAGGAGAAACTTGGGAACATAAACTACTCTCTGGGGTGACTGGAGACTCTTTACAGACTTTAGAACTCCATCCAAGCTGGTTTTTGGGCATTTCGGCACTGGATTCAAGAACCTGTCAATGTGGTATCAGACTCATTATATGTTGTGGGTACGGTACAGCGTTTAGAACATAGTATGGTGAAACCTGTGTGACATCCTGTATTGTGTACTCTGTTGTTACAGTTGCTAACGCTTTTGAACCAACATTGGGACGAATATTTTATTGTGCATATTTGCAGTCATCAGAAATGTGGGAGTATAGCTTTAGGTAACGCTCAGGCTGATCAGCTTGTCGCTCCAGCCTGGACAGGTCCTGTTGTTAAAACCTTTGAACAAGCTAGGTTATCACATGAGTTTTTTCACCAGCTGGCAAAAGTGTTGGCCAGGCAATTTCACATTCCTGTGGCTGATGCTAGAGAAATTGTACAGTCCTGTCCTGATTGCCAGAAGGCAGGAGTTGGCCTTGGTTTGGGGGTGAATCTTCGAGGACTCCAACCCCTACAACTTTGGCAGATGGATGTAACTCATATCCCAGAATTTGGCAGGCTTAAATATGTGCCTGTTTCAATTGATACCTTTTCCCCAGCGCTCTGGGCAACGGCGCAAGCTGGTGAAACAGCACGGCATGTAATTAAACATATGCATGCTGCCATTATGGCACTTGGAGTGCCTGCACAAATCAAATCTGGTAATGGCCTGGCCTATATTTCTCGGAACTTTACACATTTTTGTCAACTTTGGGGTATACGTCATATCACAGGCATAACATGCTCCCCCACGGGACAGGCCATTGTGGAACGAGCGCATCAAACACTGAAAGCGCTTTTGCAAAAACAAAAAGGGGGAGAGGTATTGGGCACAGCAGAGCGCCTTGCAAAAGCGATATACGTATTGAACTATTTGCAGTTTACAGGTGATAGAAATGAACCGCCAGTAATAATACATAGTTTGGGTTTGAGATCTGCGGTAAACCAGTGTGGAAATAGTGGTTTTGTTCAATATGGAGATGCCGCTACAGGAGAATGGAAGGGACCTGAGGAACTAAAAATGATGTGGCGAGGATATGCTTTTATTGTTACAGATACCCGTGTTAGATGGATTCCGGGTCGCTGGGCGCGGCCCTGGAGAGGAGATCTTAAGAATAATGAAGTAGAGGATCAGGTTTAATTTTGTATGTTTTACAGGACATGAGTCAATGTCAACAGTAGCCTTACGTTCTGAGGCACTTCAACGACATTAACATCGACTGAACTTGGCATCTTGACCCCGTTGCTGGCAGCATGACAGCCGGCAAACAGTGAAGCTTTTGGTCTTTTGCCAAATTTGCCGTTGTGTCATGCAGCTGCGCGAACGCAGCCGCTCAGCACAGAGCAGACCAAGGGAAACGGCACAGCTTGTCGAGAGCGTGTCTGAACTGTTGACCTCGGGTTTTAATACATTGCGCGTGGTGTGACAAGAAGACTGGGAGAGTCACACGTGCATGTGATTGGGATAGTGCGTTTAAATGTCACTCGTGTAGTGATCGGGTTGTGTTTTATTCTGAAGCGAGCGGGTTGTCTGACTTTGTAGGTGTGTCAGCATATCAGTAATCTGCTATTAATATAGAAAGGCAAGCACAAATACTTAGAGGATAACAGTAGTTTTTTGAGGCTTTAAGCTTAATTGAGGACCTTGGGCAAGGGGTTTTAGCATAAATTAGTTTCAGGCTTTTGAAATGCTTAGCTTTGCAGTGTATTCATAGAACAACAAGATAGTTGATAAGGTTTGTGGACTCGGAATAAACATTCCTCGAAGCTGGCAGGTGCATCAGAGCAATTGGAAAAAGGAGGTAAAACGATGGCAACACCTTAAAAGTGGATCACAGTTATGTTAACTTGTTTTCTACCAAGTAGTGAGGGGGTTTTTGACATTTTACCCAGAACAAATATTTGGGTAACAACTGGGGTAACAGATTTTTGTCTGAGTTTGCAACAAGCGGATAACCCTTTTCAAACCTGTTTGATTAGTATTCCATTAATATCAGTAGGAACCATGAAAGATCGCACAGATCTATTCGAACCTTTGATGATACATGTAACGACAACATACAGCTGCCATCATTAGCCACTGTTATAGCCACATCCTTTTTCCTCCCAGAAGGAATGTCAGACATAAATGCAAGAAAAAAAAAACCCAAACAAACGTAGATTAGCATGTTGGGGCCAGAAACCATTTAATTTGATTTCACAAATGATAAGTGAGCTACTTACTGATGTAGTTAGTTTTAGACATGATACTTTGCAGAATAGAGCTGCCATAGATTTTTTTTATTGTTAGCAGACAGACATGGTTGTGAAGACTTTGAAGGGATGTGTTGCTTCAATTTGTCTGATCACTCAAGAAGCATAACTTGGCAATTGGCAGCACTGCACGAGAATATGAAGCATGTTACTGAAGGATGTGATCCTTTTTCTGGCTGGCTCAGCGGTCTTGGACTAAGGGGATGGTTGCAGGCTGCAGTTAAAGGAGCATTGGTAGTGTTGATAGTGGTTTTGATTTTGATATTGTTTCATCCCTGTTTGCTTCAATGTTTGCAACGCATGATGGATGGGTTAATTAAACAGATGTTTGAGAATGGGGTCTGGATTGCTCAAAACAAAAAGGGGGATTTGTGGAGTGGCTGGAAGAAAATGGGCATGTTATGAGCAATCCAGACCGAACAACTTGGTTGTAATAACGGGCCGGGGCTGTAACAAGTTGCAGCTGCTGTGAAGGGCATCTGCAAGGCCAAGAGAGGCAAAGAAACTGTGTAATCGCAGAGAGATAAGAGAGTTGGACTGAAAGATGAGAAAAAGCAGGATGCCTGCATAAGGGGGGAGCAGCGTGTGGGCACCACACCGGGACCAGTCACAGGGGAGGCGGGAGCGTGTGAACGAGTAGTTTTAGCCTGTCACCTTCTGCATAACAAAGCCTGCGTAGCGTGTGTATCTTGCTGAGAGTATAAATTGCTGTAAGTCTTTTAATAAAGCGGCACTAACTTGATCACATTGGTCGTATAAGTTGTGTTCGAACCTTCTGCGTCAACATTCAATAATCTCTGTATTTGGAAGAATGGAGAGGTGGAGTCATTTACATAAATAACCTCAGATTATTTTCCCCCCTAAATTTTATTGCTTCAGATATGTGCCAGTCTTTGTTCTGTATTTTGTTCCACTTTAAGTCTAGGGCCAAATGCTCAGTTTCATTTTAATAATAAATGAAGGCCATTGAGTCCTCTGGACAGATATTTCCCATCGAGAAAAATCCACTGCTTGCAATGTGTAATAAGCACTTTTTAAAATCTGAATTGTGATTTGAGTTAACTTAAAAACTGTCCAGTTTTGCATGAATATATACAGGTCAATTTTGTTTCACAGTGTTCTACTTCCCAGTCCAAGAACAGCTTATCAGCGCAACAATTAGAAACCGTAGGCGATCTCTTTTGTCATAGAAACATTACGCTCTACAATAGTGATACTCTGTTGAAGCTGTTCCCTTCACTGTGTTTACTTCTATAGTGTCAAATGTTATAGTAAAAGATTAGTGTGAAAGTCTGTAGTTTTTCTGGTGCAATACAGACATGGTCAAGCTGACACCTTGCATTTGGTGAGTGGTGATTTGCGGGCTGTTATTAACAGTATTCTGCTAAGTGTTATTCTCTAACATGAGAAGGCGGGAGTGGTTTGGAGAATGACTCAATCATATCTTCCCTCATCCCCTGAAGAGCTGGGAAAGGTGGCTGTGCTTTTGAAGAAAGCTCATTTAGACGACATGGCAAAGTTTGATGAGATCTTCGTTATTTCAGATTTAAATATTTTAAGTTTGCATAACTTCTCTCACTTATGACTGCTTTAATATGCAAGAATGCTAGAAATAACATGTTCGGCACTGGTGAAGGGAAGAAGGAAAGGAAATGAACCACATAATGCATCGTTCATTCTCTTAAGACAATTAAGGTGTGGCACAGGAAGGTGTTGAAAGGATCTCTGTCTGGTTCTGCTTTGATGTGTTAACTTTATATCCTAAATATTAGAATAAATCATGCCTTAGTTTCACAGGCATATGCACAGGAGATTGCTGTGACTGGCTAGGGAGTGAGCTCATTGCAGCGTGTTTGTGCAGGGAGTGTATTTCTGCAGCGCTGCAAGCTGTTGGAGCAAAGAAGGGTAGCAAAGCAATCCAAGCACCAGGGCTTGTCCTGCCAGTCTGCCCGTGTGCCTTAGCAACCTGTTAAAGTAAATGCAATTCTGTGAGACGTTGTCATTGGAAACCAAGTCTCACAACGACAAGAAGAAAACTTACTTAAAAACCGAAGTTTGTACTTATGCAGCCACAAAACCTTAGTGGGGTGTTTCCTGGCCTAATACCATTGAAATGCATATTTTGTTTTTCTGTTTATGACTCCCCTGTGAAGGAAGAACCCCTTCCAGTTACTGTCTCAGTGACACCACACAAGCAGTTTTCTCCAATATTCTTCATTCTGGATGGTAACACTAGAAAAATTGGGCAGGGAAGGACTGATTTACTCAAAACATAAAATTTAGTCCAATCCAGTTTATGTTTGCAATGCTTTTTATTGTGTATTTTTTATTCATTTATTTTATTCAAGTACATGATCATGAAGCTTGGATGCCTCTCTTTCACTGAACTGTGTTTCTACAAAGATTATAAAATTTTATCAAATTAAATATTTGTTTTGCTGCCCACCCACACAAATGCTTTCTGCGTTAACCTTTCAGTAAGAGAACTGAGCTTTGCTTTCAGAGATGAGAAACCTTGCTCTTGTTATTTAGAATTATCTGTCTGATGAAAACTTGAGTGGCGAAAAGCAAAGTTTCTGTCAGTAACAATTCATTACTGGATGCTTGTTTCAGTCTGGCATTTCAGCGGTTGGTTTGTGAATTTTGGAACATACTTACTGGATGTTTGCTGTTTACAGTGGTCTGCAGTCTTCACATAGTGCTTTTTATGTTAAACATAGTAATGTAATAATTGCAATAAGTACGTCTTACAGAGGAGCATAAAAAGGTCTTGCCACTTTTGTGCTTTATCTTAAAAGGCACCATGCCAAAATTCATGAGAACAAAACCTCTGTATCTTGATTATACTGAAGTTTGGAGCAAATTCACTAAAAGTTTTGACTCTTGACTGTGCTCCTTTGGGAGCGTATGACATATTCCTGATGGTTATTATCCACACCTTCAGTGTCTGTAAATTTATTTTTTTTCCTAAGTTACAAACTGTCCAAAAAATTTAGTGTTCTCCTATGACTCAGAAGATAATCTGGGAAAAACAAAACAAAACAAAACACCTCTGAATTTTTGGCTTATGCAAGGGATATTCCACCTCAGACTTTATCTATGCTTAATTCAGCCTGCCAAAATGCCCTCAGAGGAATACTGCAACATCAAGTTACTGCAAATGCATTTTATTCATGTAAAGTCTTTAGTTTACAAATTCCATTTTGAGCATCCCAATATTCAAAGGTGACACTGGCCTCCAGTTTGTAGCAGGTGAATTTTAGTTGTTTGTCTTCAGCTCTGTAAACCTTTTCATCTCGTGTTTCTTAACCTTTTCTCTTGACAGCCGAGTAACCTGGTACACTGGAGATGCAACTCCACAGATAAACATGTTGGCTGAAACGTGCTCAGTGTGGTTTTGTATCTGAGGATTCACTAGGCTGTTTTTATCCTTGCCCAATGCCAGCATCATTTCTCCCCCCTCCCTCCAGATACACTGCCTAACATATTAGTTTATTTAGATGTTTGCTAGAGATTTCTTTGGTCTTCCTTACTGAATATTCAGTTGCCAGCAGTGGGTGTAACTGCCATTGTTGACAGCTAGTTTTATTTGCAAACATAGACTGCTCCCTTAGGCACAGTTCCTTTGTTAATGATGTTTCCAAGCCGTACAGAATTATGCAAGAGTCATGACATTAACTACTGTCTTATGTCATATTTTATTCCTTTTTCTAATTAGCATTTGTCCTTATATATGTTTTCAGAACGGATCTTTGCGCTTACCTGTACGCTGAGCTTACTGTGAGCAGATGAAGTTTGCATCTGTTTCATAAAATCCAAAAAGACCACCGAACAGGAGACAACTGGATTTTGAACTGCACTTTAATGCCTCCATGCAGGAAGACAGGATCATAGTAAGCAATGCTTTTGATAATGAATGGAGCATTCGTATCTGAGCAGTCTTTAAAAGTTAAAAAAAAATACAGCTTATTAAGTATAGATACTTTTAAGATGTCACAGGTAACAAAGAGTTAACCTGCCTTTATAAAATGTAGTGTTTATTATGCTCTTCTATCAAAAGAGAATTAATGGATTTACCCCTGTCTTTATGCTTCATCCTAGCAGTAAAGCTAACCAAATTGTAGGAGGAAACATATGTGCCTGCCCTATGCAGCATAGTGTAATTAGGTATATTTCTTTATATTGTGAATATTGATGATCATCCAGTGAGCCATCAGGTATTACCTTTTGTCATATGAAGTGTAGAAGTTCTCTGAGTGAGTAAATGATCTAAGTGACCATCGCTGTATTCCTGGGATCCAAAACTACCGGTGACATTCATGCAACTGCAGAGGCTTGCCCAGCTATTACGTCACAGTATCACAGAATGGCCAGGGTTGGAAGGGACCTCTGGAGATCATCTAGTCCAACCCACTGCTAAAGCAGGTCTCAGCTTCATCCTCAGCTTCCTCTAAGATAAGAGGGGCTTAGCAAAAAAAAAAGAGGAAGATTTCTCTCAGTTTTAGCAATAGAACTGATCACCAACTAAATGAACGTGGTTATTTTCCACTATCTTGACTGAAAATAAATTTGAAGTGCCTGCTTAAACCCTGCAACTCCTCTGAAGCAATCGGGGCAGCGCTTTCCAAGGGCAGAAACTGTAATAGACTATTTTCATCTCTAAACATAAGCAGCTGTAGTTCCCCTGAAATTAGGTAAATTGTATTGCTTTGTACAAAGGTTCAAGTTGATTCCCAGGTTGGGGGTTAAAATTTTCAAAACCTGTGAAGCTGCGTTGCTTCTGTGACGTTTCCAGCTCAATAATAAATAGCCTTACTCATAGCAAATAGGAGGAAAAACAGAATAACGGACTTCTTTCACCAGTAAAATTCACATACTGTCCGATAGGCTTTTTTTTCCTGCATGTTCCAGTCTCAGGAATACTTTGGCTTCACATATGCACCACTTCTTTTACAACAATGTGTGCCCACTTTTTACTTAAGCCTGAGCTTGGGCCTGTGTTTGGGGATTAATAAGCCTGTGTTGAGCACTGTGCTGCTGTGGTACTTGAAGAAGGCAGTTTAAAGTTGGAAGGGGTCTCTTTACAGTGTGATTGAGTTTTGGAGGTACACAACACAGTATGTAGGCTTAGCTTTCTTAAAGAAAATCCTATGCCCAGCTTTAATTATTGAGCTCTTGGTTCTCCTCCCTGATACTCTGCCCTACCATTAAGAGACCAGACTGGTTTTCCTTAAGAACTTTCCATGGCCTGTTTATGCCCATGATACTTTATTGCTCAAGGCTGACAAACAATGGTGTTGCTACAGTGCATTACACCCTCTGTTTTTCCTTTCAGCAGCCTAAGCTTATTTTTTTCCAAAAAAAATTTCTCCACTTCAGATGTTGCATGTGGCTGCTCAGGAGAATGACATTTCTCTCTGAAATGTGCTCAGAGTAAATACATGAATTTAAATGTCAGAATGTTTGAGTTGTGAGAGACTGGGAGTTGAACAAGTATCTTAAGACCTGTGTAATTTTTGATGCTTTACCTCACACAGGAAAGGGCTGTGATTCTCATTCCTCTGTCTGATGGTGAGTTCTTCAGAGGGAACATCTGTTTCAGACAGAAAAATAAACTGAAAACTTCTTCATCCTGTAACTGAGCCTGCCACTGTCATGCCAATCTAGAAAAAAATTATTTTCTCATCTATCCTATTCTTATGCTAGTGAAAAATCCACCTATTTCAGAGAAGGATATTTTTTTATTTAAATCTGTATCTTTAAGAAACAAGTCAAACTTGTCAGCCATGTGATTTAGTTTACTCATCTGTAAAATCGACGTGTTTCCTCCTTAGCTGAGGAGTGTGGGTGGCGTTATTTCTAATGTAAGTGGAAGAAAAATAGTTTGTGCTAAGAATGATTCTTTCTGAAATACTAGTTATTAAATATATTCTGGTTTGAGTAAAATCCTTGGTATGTCATAAGGCTTTGTTTCAATGTCGAATACATTTTTATGGACATTCCAGCTTTGAACTCTCCTATCAAGTTACTGGCCCGGCAGCAATGTCCCGCAGTCTGTTACAGGAATATGATGTTGCTTATATAAATGCTGTCAAAGCCAGGTGGCTATTCTGTTTTTGCTAATTTTGTTGGACTCCAGTGCCAGCATTTGGTAGTCCGGTGAGATTAACTCAATGGAATTTCACCATTTATGCCAGCATAAGCTTTTTTTCACCTTGTATCTTTTGTACGTCTTAGTGACCTTATGGTATTTGTAACTTCATGTGGTATATTTGAGTCCTGTTCTCTGTAGATACCAAGTGTGAGGTTACTCACTGATTTACCGCTAGAGCCAGGCTGACATCATGCCTATATTGTTACGGAAACAATGAGGTCATTGATAATGTTTTGGTGATTTAGCTGATGCCTTGGTTGTAAGAGTCTGCCATATTTGTTGCTGTATGGAACATCATACCAGATCGTGCCGTGTTCTTAAGCGGGACATGAATCAGCATGAAAGCAGCTTTTATATTGTCTTCTCTGGAAGTTCGCTGTATGTTCTTCAATCAGGCTTTCAGTATGTTAATCTTCTGTATTTGGAAGTCATCTATTCCTGATTTGACTTCCCTACTCTTGACTAAACTTACCGGTTTGCAGCCTTCTTTGTAACTCCGTACATCAGTGGATATCAGTATGTGATAGATACATTGACTATGAAATGATCTTGGTGTCATCACTGTAGAGCAAACACAATTGCAAAAGCAATTATTGTTAGTTGTGATTTACAGTGTGGTAGTGTTTCCCCTTTCTTCCTTGTTCATCAAACTTCTCAATGGCAATCAAATGTCTTACGTGTATATCTGCATATCTTTTGAAAATGAGACGACATTTCTAGTCTTTAACTGTACAACAGTAAAGAACAGATACTAGATGGGTTCTAGGTTCAACAGCGCTCAGTGTTTTGCATATGCATATTGATATTTTCCCTGCAGAATTTGGTCTACATAGTTCTTGTCAAAAAGGAGACTTGTTCACAGCCAGATTGAAAATTTGTCGCAGCTATAAAATCCATTTAACAAGAAAACATCATTAAAAGCCTTTCGTTGGTTGGTTGGTTGTTTTTTGTCTGTGTTCTCTGTGAACCTGCAAATACATCCTCAGTATATCTCCTGAGATTATGAAGTCTGTCATTTTCAAGAGAAGCAAAACACACACTTGCTAGGACAAGTATACCTTTTTTATTTTTGTCTTGATGCCCTTAAGTTGACTTGATAACCTCTAAATTTTCTGTGATTCTTTTGATTGTACAGCACTTGTGACCCCTAAATAATAGTTCCTAATAGAGCAAACTTTTGAAAGTCAAAATAAATTTTGTGAGAAAGGGTGGTCTCAGTATTTGAACTGTTTCTTAAGACCTAGCTTTGTCTAGGATTATCATTAAATTCATCACAATTTAATTAAAGTCTTCACAAACCTTGCTTTTATCAGTGAAAAGAATTCCTCACACCAAAGTGAAAATAATATTATCAGAACACAGATGAAGGAGTTTCAAATCAGTGCAGATACTGGGTTAGCGCTTGCATTGTGTCCCTTTACGAGTGGTGTTCTGCCTTGTAAAGCAATACAAATTTAAAATTAGAAAACAGATTTTTCTGTGCAGCAACACTCCTATTTGGATACCTACAGCTAAAACCCAATTTTAATAAAAATTTATTAGGTATTTCCCTAGGCTGTTTTGTCAGAAATTCTGATTGACTCCCTTTGAAACTATTTTTATAAATTTCTGGTTGTAACTAGCACTTAGTTACCAAGCGAGCAGCTGGATTTGCAAAGAAGCTGAATCCCTTGGGTAGTGCTATCTGCTAAGGTCATTCAGGTAGATCAGAAGAGCATAATTAAGGATGTAGTATAAGATCTAAAAGCTTCCTTAACAAAATGTCAATTACATTGTAGTACGCCTGACTGAAATACTAATATATCTTTTTCCTTTTTTTCAGTTCATATGTCACCATCAGGGCACATGTCTGCCCCTTTGGCTTTGAAAATCAGTTTATTGATATTATCCATAAAAACAAAATGTCACCCGAGCATAGTAAATGTAATTTATGCATTTGTCCAGTTGTTTACAAAGGATTTATATCAGCAGTTTAGCAAATTAAGACAAATGACATTTCTCAGTGCCCTTTTTGTGGCAAACGGGTGGTTGTGGTGTTTTTCCTGACATGATACTAAAGGAAAGCAAGACAAAATACTTCTCTGATGGCTTGTTATATCACCAAGATGGTGTAGCAAGAAGTTAATTGAAAAATCAGTTTCTGTTGTCTGAGTTTGGTTAATTTGTCTTGAAAAAGCACTGTCATGGTAATTTAGCAAATTGGACTGTGGTTGTTTATTTCCTTGTGAGCAAAGGCGAATGCAAATACTGTATTTCTGACATTTAAAGTTGTGGGAAAATTATTTTAAAAATTTCCATAGTCATGGCAAGTTAGTGAATTTAGATACATTTTCTACTTCTACCTGTCAAATTATATTTATAAATATGTATTTCGTACTTCCTGTAATATGGGAGAAAATGAAACTTTCCCGTGGTAGACCAGGTCAAATAAAATCCCTGTTGAATATCTGAAGTCTTAATGTGGACTTTTGGGTTTCGAAATTGAAAGCTGTGATTTCTAAACCCACCGATTCTGCCTAATTTAGAAAGGAACTAAATCTCCCGACACAGTGCCGTTTGGTTGGCAGATCCCCAGCCTCGGCTGTGCAGACGCAGCACCGTCTCGGGCCGGCAGAGCTGGAGCAGCCCCATCACTAGCTCGGGGCTGAAGTCAGAGCGGGTGGAGAAGACGCAGCGTGCCTGTGCCTCCGTCCTGGAGCGGTGCCTTCCTCTGGAAACTGCAACGGAGAGCGTCCTAGCAGCTGGAATTGCAGGGGAGGAAATCTGTGCTTCCATTGCACGGATGGAAAACAAGCTCCGGTAGACAAGTTTGGAGATCTTAGCTGAAAACAATTTTTTTTATTGTTTGGGGTTTGGTTTTTTGGTTGTTTTTTGTTTGTGTTTTTTTTTTTTTTTTAATCTTATAGCCAACTTCAGCTTGCCTTTTTGGTGGCAAAACCAGTCCAATAACATTCTCTGTTCTTTAAAAACACCTGTATAGACAGAAAGGTCTGTGTGGAAGAGAAAAAATTGCAGGGTTGGGCTTGTATCTCCTGTGCAGCGTCACTTGAAGGTTTTTGAGGGACGAAGCTTCCCAAGTAAAGTTTTGTGTTTTGCTTCTGATGTGTTTTATTTGAGATGACTCCACTGAGTTCAAAGACTGCCTTATTCATGGAGCGAATGATATTTCTCTGACTGTCTGAAGAATAGAAATATTAATGGCTGCAGTTCTCGTGCCTGTGCCTAAACTGATGAGTGACTAACATCTGCCTCTTTCTGAAGCGTCTGCTGGGACTTGACCAACTGTTACCTGAGCGAGACATAAGAAAAGACAGAATCCATATTTTCACGTCTACCCATTTGTTCCTAACGCCTGAAAAGAGAGCTCAGAGCGCAGGTGCTTAAGAAGGGGCTCAGAACTGAAGGCCAAAAGCTGTGTTGGGACTGAAGTGAGGGACGTTGGCATACAAAGCCCTAAAATCCAGTTCTGTTCTGGAAAGCCGTGGCAGCAAGCTGCGTGACACCTCTTCATCAGAGTCCTAGGCTCAGATTTGGTGGAGAGTCATACCTGTGCTCTGCTCCATTTGTTGCAAGCAGCGCTTCTTACATTGGTAGGATTAATCACACTGTGTTCAGGTGAGGATCATGGTAAATCTTTGCAGAACTGGTCAGTGACCTCCATGTCAAATTTATGTGCCTTGTAACTACAAAGTTACTCTTTGGCAATTGGTGGCTACGTAACAGCCTCGTTGATCTGGAAGTCAAACTGCATGTTTGGGTTCTTTTTCATTTGTAAGGATATTTACGCATTTATTTACACATCTGTAAAGCCATTACCTACTGGGAAAAACCTGAGAAGAATTTAGGAAATCACAAGAAGTAGCAGATGTTAGCTCGCTCTGAGGTAGTTCTACAAGGTTTAGGTAAGGAAAGTTAGGAAAAATGTGTTTCTGTGTTTTCTTATTTAAATCAGTGTACTAAAAAAGTTGTTTGGAAAACATACTGAGCTATGAAAAGTCCTCTTTGCTCCTACCTAATTCTGCATGTGTGGAGTTATCTGCAGTGTCTGCAAACTTTTTCTGAAAGCCTTTTCTCTGGTAATTGCAGTAGTTTTGGCTGCCTATGTGGAGCGTGTTCAGAGGTCTTAGACTCTCTTCGGTCGTATCTTCTACTTGATTTTAATGTGTGGTCCTGTTCCGGAAAGTGTAAGTAGAAATGGGGTTGGTTTATTAAATTTTATCTGTTGACTTACTGAAAGTGTTTGAGACAAATAGAAATTTGCATTTACTCTCCTTTTTGGTTTTATACTCAAAAGAGAGGAAAATGTACTGTACTTTTGTTTCTAGGTATTTATTTCTCTGCTTGTAAATGCTGGGACTTTGTATTTTCCTGCTCCACCCTTTGCTTCTTTAAGTAATTGTCTTTGAGGTTTGGGGTTTTGTTTGGCATTTTTATTTTTGTTTCTTTCTCCAAACGTGTTTGTCAAATAAGTAAAATATCCTCTTGCCTCTGGCTCTTTTCTGGGGAATTGAAGGTTGTTTGGGTCAACAGTGCTGGTCAAAAGTAGAATTATGAAAATGCTGGAGAGAGAAGTCACTGAAGGTCTTTTGTAAACGAGAGATTGTTTAGGAATAGCGCTTTCATAATAGGAGGGAGTTTGGATTTTACTTGAATTCAAGCTCCTGCTGTCACTGAGGAAATAAAGCCCAGCCGATGATGTGCAGCGCAAGGGAAATGGTCGAATCTCCTCCCTTTTCCTGTAGAGAATGCCATGGTGCACGAGGTGAGGAACTTTGAGAAACAAGGATTAGGGTAGCAGGAACTAGGGGAACCTTGAATCAAATTATAATAATTTGTGGCAATTACGGATACGTACAGTGAAAAAGAAACCTCACAATCTATTCCCTTTGCTCTGGCTTCTGCAGTTTGTGAGGCAGCCAGGTCTATGCATGCCACTACTGTGTCAGTTCTTGTAGAAAAAACATTTTTCCCCCGAGTTATTTATTGTAAGGGGCTCACGGCTTTAGGCGTGCAGAGGTAGAAGTGAGTTTCTCCGCAGCCCATCAGAGCCCTTGCTCCAGGGCAGGTGCGGGGAGAGGAGAGGGCTGAGGAGGATGGAATACAGGCTGTACCCGCGTGACCCTGCCTACTGTCACTTGCAGAAGGTGGTGTATCCTGCCGAGGTGTGCTGCTAGCCCACCCGCCCCGAGTCCTCCCTCCCCAGCGGGTATTGCCCTTCACCCGTACTGCCCACGGCTGTGGTGTGCTTAAGCTTCTCTCCTGTCCGAGGCGAGGGAAGTGAGGCAAGGCACCGAGGCTGGAGGAGTGTGAGTAGCTGAGCACCCTGTGTTCTGTGAGCACGGCGGTCATAGCGTGAGGTTCCCGTTCTCATATAGAGGGGCAGTCACTGAGTGCACTGTGCGGGGGAGAGCAGTCTGCATCGCTCCCTGGCTAAATCTGTGTGCTGTTACTTTTCTGATACGTCCCTTAGAGAAAAGACCTGGGTTTAGAATCGTAGAGTCGTTTCGGTTGGAAAAAACCCTTAAGATCATCCGACTCCAACTGTAAACCTAGCGCTGCTAAGTCCACCACTAACTGTCCCTACCTGCCCCATCCACACGTCTTTTAAATACCTCCAGGGATGGTGACTCAACCGCTTCCTCGGGCAGCCCATTCCAGTGCTTCACAACCTTCCCGGTGAAGAATTTTTTCCTGAGCTAAACCTCCCCTGGCACAACTTGAGGCAGTTTCCTCTTGTCCTATCACTTGTTACCTGCGAGAAAATCCTGTGTTTCTTTATGGAAGCAGTTCTCTAGAGGAAAACGTTGTTGGTTTGGGTTGTTTTTGTTTGTTTTTTTTTTTTCATTACAGCAAGCAAAGGAGTAACTACACGTGTGCCTGGATGTGGTGGGTTGCCTGGACAGGAACTGCAGCTCTT
Source organism: Falco punctatus (assembly GCF_963210335.1). Taxonomy (NCBI): domain Eukaryota; kingdom Metazoa; phylum Chordata; class Aves; order Falconiformes; family Falconidae; genus Falco; species Falco punctatus. Next base: position 7,363,564 of record NC_137580.1, on the reverse strand, counting down.
TGTGGGGAGGGAGCAGGTGTATTTCTTACGGGCTCTCTGCTTTTTTCTGTTTGACACGGAATACTTCCTCCACTGTAAATTTAAATTTACTGTAAATTGAAGCCCAGAGATGCCAGCCTCTTCAGTTTTATCAGGTGTTTGTGAACTTGCCTTATCATTTTAGTTTCCAAGAGTAGCTCTTGTGCTGGCTGCTGCCGTGCTTTACAGAAGGAACTCAGAAGCTCTGGCCTAGGATTTTTATGCAGGTGCCTTGCCTTCCTGGTGTTGAGGATGGCTGCAGTCTGAAATTCAAGACTAAATTGTCTCAAGTTCAAGGTTAAATTCAAGGTGAAAGTCTTCAAGGCACCTTAAAACATGTCCCTGCCACCACCTTCCTTAGAAACTGGTGTTCATGTTACAGACAGAATAGCTGCTGACCCAAAGGCATAAAATATTTGTGTTAAACTGAGCCCAGTGCCCCTGTCTTTCTTGTTTTTGTGGGTGCTTCTTGGAGAAAGCTCATGGCCTTACTTTATCCTCCTCAGCACATGAGGGTCTGGGGCGTAGGGGGAAATGTTTGCACAGGCCAGACTTCGGGAACTGCTGGCCCTTGTGGAGCAAATTCCACTGCGGTGTTTGTTCCTGGGTGTCCTGCTACTGCTACCCCTGCTGTGGGAAGCCCCAGCGTATTTACAGGCCTGATCTTGTAAAATCTGAGTCTTCTGATAGCTGGGGGATTTTGTCTTTTCTGTGGCTGGTTAATTGCTCGTAATGCCTTCCTCTGAAGGGAGACATGGAACTGCTGTGGAGTTAGACTATTGTCCTTGAAAATTGCCAGGCTGGTGTGGTTTATTGCTTTAATTCCTCTTCTTTAAACTTCTGGGTTTAATATTATTACTGTAGCACATAAATTAGGGCAAAGAAACTGCTGTTTGGTGAGTGCTCAGGCAAGATGCGGCAACAGAAAGGACGTACGGTTGTGAAGTTATTTAGGAACCCACGTCCGTAATCTAGTACTTCTAAAAATCCTTTTGGTCAGACGGTGTGTTTTTCTTATTTCCCAGCTGGATTCAAAATATGCTTGTATAAAATGTAGCCTTGGGAGACAGAACCACTGGTGACACAATTCCGGGTGCTTCTATTGCCCGCTAGTGCCAACAGCAGCAACGGAGGCACGTGAAGGCGGCAGCGTTGGGGATGCGCGGTAGGGCAGGCAGGGTTTCTTACCTTTTCTTTTTCTGCTGTCTTGGCTGAGAATATATTTCTACTGAAGAGTTATCCAAGTTCAGTGCTCAGAGAAAAGACATACGAGAGAGAACCCGGGATCTCCAGAACTCTCACATCTGATTTGCTGTGTTTTGGGGAGCTGTTAGTTGTGTCCAACGGGTAGTGGAGTATTTTCTTTCTCTGCTGAATCTTCTCCCACCAGGTATGTCTCCTTGAATATATGTATATGTTCAAGTATATTCTGGAGAAATTTGCAAGTAAAATATTCTTGACTTGTAGTTTTTAAATGCTGTATTTGCTATAGAAAGTGCCCTTTTCTTTGTGATTGAAAGTGTTTCAGCAATACTGACAAATCCAAGTAACTTCTTACAAAAGGAAGAGCACACATATTTGTAGGGAGAATAAAGAAGGTAAGACAGGGTTAATCTGAGAAAGTAAAGGATATTATTTACTTGCAGTCATGGTAACCATCACTGGGACACTCTTGTTTCAGCTCAGTGACAAACACGGTCCCTGGGAGTAGATTGTTTTTATTCCGCAAGCAGCTCTTTTCTGCCTGAAACTGCACTGCACCTGCCTGTTGGGATAGCGTGAGGACGTCACAATGCCAGATTTGAGACAAAATGTGAAATCTACCAATGGGTTTCAGTGTTTTGATGCAAATACCATTAGTATGACATCATGGCTATGTCTTTAATTCTTTAAGAGTTTCAGCTGGCTACCTTAAACTCTTCAGGTTCACTTAATTTTGCTGGAATAATTGATTTTCCTCATTTGCAGCGGAACAGTGCAGTAAGTTTCTTGAGGGTGAGCGTCCTTGCACAGCTGGTAAATACTGGAGCGTGAACTGGCTGATGTAGCAATCCGAGATGCTCAGATGGCAACGTAGGTCAGGGGCAGTATTTTCCCCTATACTGACACATGGAGTTCATTTTCAGATTGTACAGCTATACATGTGCACATATAGATGTATATACGTGCATATAGGCGTGTATGTATTTTTTTTATTGGCAGGACCTTTCCCCACCCCTAAATCCCAAACCTTGCCTGTGAAATTAATGGTATAGTTTAAATACTTCATTAGACTTGATTGAGATCCAAGTGTGCAAAGGCTGGAAGAAATGCAGACTTTGTGAAGCTTTTTAAAGCGCATTGAGGAAGACGGATATGAACATGCTGAGCCATGTTGCAGTTTGATATGGTTATGCAGATGGTCTACAGCCCTCGCGTACCGGTGGAGGCTGGAGGGAATCCCATTGCGCTGCTGAGACATGAAGGAACTCCTGGAGCAAGTCCATGGACAGCTGCTTTACTGCTGCGCTTCACTATCTTCTCCAAGCACCAGCAATGCCCAAAGCCAGCAGCTTCCCCCAGCAGTTCAAGATGCCAGGAAATCTACTTTGAACGCGTTTGTATGTTGCAATAAATAATTTGTGAGAGGAATTACTTTAAATTTGGCAATGTGTGCTTATCCAGATGGACAAATGTGACTGCAGGTGTGAAAACAACTGGAGTTCCCCTGAGGCAAACCCGTACCGTGTTTGGGCTGCGGCAGGTGGAGCGGTCACAGGTAATTCACCCGGTGCCATGTGTCAGCAGGAGAGAGACTGCAGATGCTTGGGATGGAGAAGCACGAGAAACCAGCCCTGCCACCGCCAGCAGGACAGGGTGAGCCACCAAACCCACTCATTCCTTACCAGGGGTCTTTTGGACAAACACACGTTGAATCGATCCGTGGCTTCAGAGCATCTTTTAAGAGCACCAGTGTAAAAATGAGGTCTTGGGTGGTCATTTATGGTTCAAGTAGCAGTTTATATATTTATTATAATTATACACAACCTTGACAATCTATATTGCCATTCAAAAATAAATTGAAATATTGTCAATCTGCACATGATCTGTCACTAATAAGAATCCCATTTACATACATAGTAAACATTTTGCATACTTAGAACACTGCTTTAAATTCTGACACTCCCATCTCACCCCCGCCTCCCCTCCCATCCTACGGAGTTATGTTCAGGCTGTGTAAACAAACTTCTCCCACTACGCAACATTCAGGGACTACCACCTTTTTTAATTAATTTAATTAAACCATTTCAGTGCTTTGTAGAGGTGGCCGGTGGGTACAGCTCTTAGAACTCTTTTTGTTTAAAATGATTCATCAACAGATCACGTGGCAGCGATTCCTACTTTTTACCGCTTGCTCTATTTCCTTGTGACCAGGAAAGATGGAACACAGGGTTTAGTATCTGTATCAGGTGAGTAAAGTCAGTCACACAAGTGCATTCCTGGTGTGCTAACAGGAGCTATTCTGCAGTGCTAACAGTCACATGTAGTTGTTTTCACTGTTTTCATGTGTAATCAGTGGTTGGAGTCTTAAACTTTCAACTGGAGAATTATGAATTCAGCTAAGAGTCAGCCACAACACACATGCTTTTTGACTACTAAGAGTTTGCATTTATACTCCAGACATTATCTTGGGAGCTGAAATGAGAATCAATGAGGCGTTAAGAGGCAGCGTAATATTCTTCTATCCACTTGAAGAAAACTCAACAGCTAGTGGTAGCTAACAGAAGCATCCTTTGAGCGCGTGGACACTACACTGACCCCCTGCTGAAGTTTGGACACCTAGGCTCACACAAATGAGCACATTAACGTCTTACACTGTGCTAACACTGAAATGAAAGCCCTGCTGCCCGGTCGCGAGGTTCACGGTGATGCTACCTATGGGAATTTACCTTTTTTTTCTCCTACAGGGGCTGGCACATGCTTTCAGCCAGCAAATGCAGCACGGTTGGAGAATGGTTTCACATTTTTTGAAAGGCAGGGATAACCAGAGCACCGAGCAGCGTAGATTCCAAGGGTTGTTAAGGCTGTGAAGTTCTCATATACTGTCCAAGAATACCTAGGAAGCAAAGTCTCCTGCCAGCTCCTTGCCCGGTTCCTGGAACTACACTTAAAACATAATCCTTACAGGGAAAAACCCCACTGAAGTAGGGGGTATTCGAGAGCAGGCCAGTAACAGGAGATATCTACAGTAGAGGCTGGTGTTCAGGGCACAGAGATACTGGTTTCAAATGCCCAAGATGCAAAGGAGTCTAACCAACAGCTAGAGGGGACACGCTGGAGCAACGGCTTTCCCTTGGAAGTGGAAAACCCAACCCCCTCATACTGCATCCCCAGCAGCAGCCCCCCCAGCTGCCCCCGAGGCATGCACAATGCTGCAGCCCTAGACATTTCAGAAGCAGCACCACAGCACCTGCGGTTCCGCAGGATCTGGGACCCAAGCGCGTGCTCTCACCCCAAAGGCAGCGTTTCAACTGCGCAAGAAGGGCACTGACTGCCACAAGCAAACACGGGAGAGGGGTTTTCAATTCAGAGCAAACAAGGCAGGCAGCTGTGCCAGGTTGTTTTACCGTGTAGCACACTTGCCCGTTCAAAGAAAAGTAAACTTTTATACTCTTAAGAAAAAATCTGCTTATATTACATCTGAATGAAGCTCAAAGAAAATCCTGAAGTTTAAACCACTGTAATGAAAGACATGGAAAGCAAGCCATGAATCAGTTGTAAAACAGCTAGTAACAACTTCAAAAGTTCACTGTAAAGCCATTTCTCGAGCAAGTCCACTAATGCTCGAGAGAGCAGCATTTCCTTTCTTTAAAGGAAAGAAAGATGGATGGTGCTGGTAGAATAAAGTATTTATGCTGGTTTGTAACTGAACTTATACATGAAGTTTTAAGACCACGATTAACAAAACATTTTTTTATTCAACACAAAACTGTACTGCCTTTACAAGGATGGCGTCACGTCCTGTTAACTTCCTTTTGGGGGGTGGAGGGAACATTCTCAAACACCAGAAATGTATCTTTGCCCTTCAACAGAAAGTCTAGCAAACTAGATACTAGCATATCGAACTAAGTACCAGCAAAAAATACCTGCTTTGAAAATATACAAGGAGAGTAGCATATTACTGTTGGTTCCCTAACAGAATTTATTTTATGGTACAAGATACTTATTCCACTGCTGCTGGGGTAACCACAGGGTGACCTGCTTCTTGAGTCCAATGCACAAAACCTCATCATCAAGTTGTGCATAGCTTGTATTAATACTTGAGAACCTTACCATCTGCATCCTGGGAAAATTTCTTATTTGTAACAGAAGACAGATAACTTATTACAGTAAGGCCTACGTTTATGTGTCAGTGTGAAGTTTGCTGTGGAAGAACGGTTTTGCCCTTCCAGATGAAGTTCCTAACCTGTATATCCACAACCAGTTGCTCTCGGCAGTCTGTGGGCAGCACTCCCCTCCACCACCCATCCAGAGACAGAGCAGACAGATGCACAGCACCTGTGCGACTAAGACAACTTTACTACAATTGCTTGCCATAACCATACCTGCTTTTAAGCTTACCTCTAAAATTATACCAGCCTTTGCGCATAAGTGCCTTGAACATTTGAAATGTCGTATCAAGCATCTGCTGACCACAAGCAGAAGACTTTTATGTTCTTACACATGACCTAGCTGTTGGAGAGCTTACACGGGAGGTTCCCACTGTTCAAGCTCTTCAGCCAGGTATCAGGAAGTCTACTAGACAAACTGATGCGTAGATGGGTTTTAGGAAGTCAACACTCAAGCACACAACTCATTCCACTGCTGTGGTAAAGCCACAAAGATAGTCAGGATGTTAAAGCCTACAGGACCAAAGCTAGCTCAGTTGTGTACAGGCTCAAACTTATCGGGACAATTGACACTGAAGTACAATCACCCCCTCGGTGCCAAAGGTGTGCGACCACAGTGGCAGAATTCAAGACTGAGGTTGCAGAGCAGCTGCAGCTCTCTTCAAGGTCACTCAGGTTTTGTTCAAGGGCTTTAAATGTGTCAACTCAGGGTGCCAGACCCCATCCCCAACTGACAGCAGAGCAAAGTACACCACACATCTCAGTCACTTACAAAGATACAATTCCAGCACTCGAGCTAGTAGCAGGTTTATACGCAGCTGTAAGTGACACCTGCTTTCTCTGTGAAGGTACATCAGAGGGTAGTTCACCTCCACCACCTCCAGCGTGGGTCAGGGCCTGCTCTCGTAGCATCAGCAATGCTGGAGCACGAAGGACACAGCTGCAGCTGAAACGGCTGCCAAAGGCAGGAACAGGAGCACGACCCTTCCCTCGCTTGCAAGGAGAACTGCTGCAGGAGTGCCTCAACACCGCAACACCTACAATGCATTTCTGTGATGGAGTTCCAAGTCACTGAAGTGATACACTGGAGCTAACCCCAGCCCCTTCTGCTGACTGGACTAAGGAATTACTTCCCATGGAGGAGCCTATTCCTGTTCCGGTCAGAGTAGTTGTTCCAAGTCAAAAAAAAAAAAAAAAGTGACTTGCTTTAGCCAGTGCTACAGTACCTCAGTGACTGACAGCGACTGAAGTGTTCAGAATATACAAACACGTATTAGACCTTGACAATGTCTAAGATGTATCAAAGAAAACAGTGACTCAACTGTGTAATACGTTATCGACACTTTCATTAGATCGGCTAAATGACCAGAGATAACTTGTAAGCTATGCAAGCTTGTGAAGTAGATTCCATCTTTGGGGTAATAATATCCAGTTTGAAAGCTCTTTTGTTTAGATCCTCAACCCAAAAGATTTACGATTTACGTGCCAAGTACTGAGGCTTAAATAAGCCTGCAGTATTTATTTCAAGTTTGCAACAAACAGCATTTAAAGTAACCTCAAAATTAGGGTGCTAACACCCAGCTCGCACAGCACAATTTCTATTGTTTCTTCTCCCCAGCACAAGATGTGATCAAGACAAAGAGATTTCGTTCAAAACAAAAGAAATGGAAATACTAACATGTGCAGTAAGAAACTTCCAAGGGAAAACTATGCAACAATTCCTGTATATCCTACCCCTTCATACTATTATCATTAGCATCGTCCTATCGTAAGCACAGTACGTTATGTACAGCGATGGGCACTGAGACCATTCACTTAACTGCAGCACGCGGCAGAGCCATCACGCTAGCATTTTGTAACTAAGATTGTTAGTAGTATGGGGATCTAAAAAAATGTTTTAAGCTTGTATTATTCAGTTTATGAAAAAGACGGTACAATTCTCATGGTACATCAACAAGATGGACTAGTATGCCAACTAACCTCTATTTTAATATTTAAATTATAACAATACAATAACTAGAAAAGGTCAGTGCTTCAAGTGACAAGTTTTGCCACTTCAATTCCAATATTTTTCCAAAATAAAGATGCAATTAGATCTACACTTGAGCATCAGTAGTGCAATACAGTATCCTTTCCTGAATAAAGGAGCTGAGGTTTATCCACAATAAAAGCTTTAAATAAGGTAGATTGTTGCCATTTATATATCAATTCTGTATGTTTGATATAAAATATATTGGGAAAGCTTAAACTGACTTATACAATCTACATTTGGCTAAAGCTCCACGTAAGCAGCATCAGTGGAAATGAACATCAGAGGTGTACATAATATAAAACACTTTCAAAACTACTCAGCAACAAATGACAGAAGGTTGGCTAAGAATAACTGAACATCTGAGGCGTGTACCAGACAGAAAGAATGGACCCTGTGGTTACTTGCACTATTTAAAGTAAAAGAAATGCAAGAGTTAGTCCACTTCCATTTCTCCAGGTGGTTTGGTCTGCTGAGAGTTCTCCTTCGCTGGTTCAGGTTTTGTTTCAGTACCGCTCTGTCCATTCACTGGTCCATTGTGTTCACCGTTAGCTTTTGACTGCCCATCATTGGGAGGTTCTATCTTCGGTTTGGGTTTGTATATAATGGGATTACAGAAGCTATCCAATTCCTAGTTGTGACAGAAGTGAGACAGCAAGTTCATTTCATGGCACAGTAACTGCACAAAACTATGTCTCAAATATATTCCTGGTTCATAATGACCCGCAGTTTAGTTTTTAAGGACTAGGCTCTTCAGTTCTATCAAATCTAGAAACTTAAAATATTTTAAGATCTCTCACTAGCTGAAACCTTCCAGTCTGTAAAAGGCCAATACGGCAACCCACTCCCTAGCAAGCCTGGTGCTGTAACTCAGGACATTCTCAGAAGGCTTATGCAGAGGTATGGCTGTAAATCACAAAGAGCCAGAACTAAAAATCAATAGAACTGCTGCTCCCTCTGTATGGATCTTTTAATAGCTTTAAAATCTCTGAAGATTTTAACATTCTAGCTCAACACAAAGGCCAAAATCTTGTTAAGGAAAAACTTATCAGAATGCAACAAGTATAACTGTATTTTATTTTTTTTTTTACCTTAGATTTTGTCAGTATTTCTGCCACCTTAACAACTGGATCCTGAGTTAGACTTAGTTTGTTCTGGGCATTCATTTTGCTGTTCAACCAATTCATAGCCTCGCTGATGTATTTCTCAACTTTTTCCATGTCAGCAGGATCTAGGTGATCATATTTTTCATCCTAAGGGGAGAGATATTTATACCACCGATTAATTTGTGCTTCTCACTCAAGTAAGAATTCCGTCAACACATAATGAAGTAGGGAAACATTGCTACAACCTGACACAAGTAGTTTTAACAAGCATTTAGTATGAAGAACAAGACAGACAGGACATTTTTTTTTAGTAATTTGAAATTTTGATCTTCAGTGCACGCTGCTGAAGCACAGGTTAGTAATGAAGCTGCAAGGAAAAGAAAAGCACCTAACATTCCGTGTAGTTTGTGTAACTAACCCCAATAAGAGTTCTGAGTTACAGAAACTATGCTAACAGCCATAACTCGAGATATCCATTTCAAGTGGTACAAGCCATAAAAAAAAGTTCTTATCAAGAAACCATTTTTGCTCGCAATCCAGAACTGTTTTAGAAGTTCCTGGAGGAGAAGTCAACAGCCATTTTAAAGCAGCTTAACAGGTAATCTTACAGGATTTCTTTTTAAACGCAAAAGACTCTACAGCCAAGCTCAAAACACCCATAATAGTTCATTCCCTAAGTAATTAGCTTTACCTTATTTTTGTATGCTTCTACTGCTTTCATAAGGAGCTGAATCTTCTTTCCCAGTTCATTTAAAACTTTTGGTCTCTCTTCATGTTCCATGTATCTTTCCTGAATAGGCTGTCCAAATTTCTGGAAACAAACACAAAGGTCTTGAAAAAGACAGTTTTACTTTAGTCTGGTCCAAGAATAAAACACGGCATCATTAGGAAGGCTGCCTTAACACCTTATCTCACCCACCCAAGAGGTTCAACTTTGCATTTTGCTTTAGAGTACAACAAAAAGCAGCCCAGAAGCTTAAACACGGGAGTAGTGCCTGTCCTTACTGCGCTTAGTATTTTGTGGTTATTTTCAGCAAGAGCAGCATTTGGTACAATGCATTTGGAAGAAAAAACAAGACAGGATTTACATGGATGGTTTAATGTCGAAGTAGCTCATCTGGAAACTTCTCTGTTTTATTGTTTGTTTTTAACTTCTCTTGAATACTGGTATCCAGGCAAGCAGGCAGTTGCCAGGATCTGCACTGCTGCTTCCATCAGTTATCCCTCCCCCAAAAGAAATCAGACTCAAGAGAAAACAGCTGAGGCCCAAGAGCTAGAGACAAACTTATTATAGGGTAGCGAGTCATTCGTGAGAATTCATTTTCCTGTAAGAGAAAAATCTCAAGTATTCAAGTTTTTTTTGTCATTACTAATCCAATGATATAGTGGAAGCTACTGTTAAAGCACTTTTCACCATTTGTCATTAGGTATTAGAACAAAAATTTTACAATACAGCTATAGAAGACTGCTGAAATCGTGAAAACCAGAGCATATATACACTGGAGTGTAATTCTGAATACCTGGGAGAGCAGTCTCAAAAGCCTCTCAGATTGTAACAAGACTGACAGAAAATTCCCGTAGCAATTAATTGTATTGTCACTAGTTCTAGACACTAAATGTCTGCTTCATTTTGACTGTATTCAAATTAAGAGCACAACTGACATTAAAACAAACTGTATTTCTCGTTCTAAATATTATGTTCATTTCATAACTCCGCTACATCCAGATGCAACCTGAATGTCCACACTCAAAAGTTAATGGATTTACATAACTCACATACGGATGTGCACACACATATCCCTCATTAAAAGAGCTCTGCATACTTAGCCATATTTATGTAAATGCTCCCAGCCCCAAAACACACACGCGATTTTTCTAAAAAGTATCTTAAAAACCTTACTCTTAATTCCTGAAGCTTATCCATGTATACTTGTTTTGGCTGGTCCTCTCCGTCTTCATAAAGCCAGTTTTCTGTGTCCTCCAACATCAAGGTCAGCTTGTTTGAATCCTGTGAGGCAAGGTAGGGACACACTAGTTCAGAAGAGAACGCAACAAATGAGACTTCTCCCCCCAGCATGCAAAGAAACTCCCCTGCTCAGAAAAGACCGTTTCATCAGTTTAAAACATTCACAGTGATAGAGAAGGAAAACTAATTAATAGACTTCAAAGCCACCATCTTACAGAACGGCGAGAGAGGCAGGACAGCCCTACTAATCTAATTCGCAAGTAAAGTTTATGGGAATTACGTAGCTTCAGGATTGATTTTCTAAGAAAGCATGCGCATCCCAAAATTCCCGCCTTTTATCTTGACATGGGAAGTTCTGCTTCTCAGGTTCTCCGACAGCAGGACAGAACAGACAAATACGGACAAGTACACAGATAGCTGATGTTGCAATTGTGGTAACTCGACTCTGCTGGCTATAACCAAAGATTTTATCTTAACTTTTTTAGAAATAAAATATCTATCCCCATAACTTAGGTAAAAGATTGCTTTTAGATTTTAAATAAACTCCTGATTCATACTGGAAGGGAGTCTGTGCTGCACTGCTGGGTTGCAAACCATGTAATCCAGAGAGCAGACCTTAGAACTGCTGCTGGGCATTTGTTTCACCAACTGGTTGCTTGCATACCAGTCAATTTAGATGGCTGTTATGGAAAAATGTATATTGGACAAGTGTTCTTTCAATACTGCTTTTGCAGAAGCCCAGTGTACAGCTTTCTTCTTCATCTTTTTCTTGGACTTTCAAGTGGGGAAAGAATCACGTTTCTAAGTTAGTGAAATTAGACAATAAAGCCCAGAGCTACAGACACACTAATTCTGCTCATTTTCATTTTATTCGTGCCCGCTCATGCCATTTAGAAGCTCATGGTGATCTGTCCTGCTTGCCTACCCCCACCACGGGGTTTTTTATCTTCTGCCTGCATCGCAAAACCTTCCTCACCACTGAGAAACTTCTCAGACAATAAAAGCTCTGCATCATTGCATGTCAAATGTCAGATGTAAGTGTAGTTTGAACTTCACTTCTGTGATTTTTAGAATACGAAACGCATTAGTAAGTCCCAGAGACCCCTGCAGCCTCCACGCAGCCACACTCAGAACTTCTAAACACAAAGGAATTTTTTCCAACAGCTGAAACACATAGGCAAGGTCTTACTTCTTCTGTGATGAATTTCTCATAGACTCCACACAGCTTGTCTCTGAAGTCATACACATACTCTTCAACAGCATTCTTTGCATCGTTCCTTTCTTTCTCAAGCTTGTCTTGCATCATCATTTTCCCCTAGGGTGGAGAAAAGCTTATTTAAAACTAAAAGCACTTGCAAGTGTCAAGCTTAATGATTACACTCTTCAAACTGTACCACAGAACTTTGCAGGAGCCTGCTAATTTGCAGTTACAGATTACAATTTTCACCTTTGTCTAAGTCATCTTCACTGCAGGCAGAACGGCAACAGAGGAAAAAACAGTTCAGATTTGGAAGCTGTTTGGCAAGTGCTTCAACCTAAGTGGATCAGATTATCAATTATCAACCGACCAGCACAGCCAGGACTAGAAGACAAGTCTCGACTCTGGTTTGTAAGTCACTAGAAATCATCCTGCTCTACAAAAGTTATTTTGTATTTGATTCCGCAGACTGACCATCCTTCAGATAGGAGCTTATGCTGGTGAGATCTTCGTAGATACAATACCTAGAAAGTTCAGAAAGGATCCTCTGAAAAGTAAGTTTCCTACATGTAGTAATACTTTCCTGCTGACACAGGACTTGAAGGGCAAAAGCACGACAGAACTAAGGACACAGCTTCTGTAAGGCATCAAAACACGTGCAAATGCTACTCCCGACCAGTATTAGGTCAGTCAGCACACTGCGCAGCCTGTACTGGCAAGCCTTAGGCATCTTCTGCCTAAGAAGAGAATTGACACCAGGTAACAACAGGCTAATAGGTCAAACTCAGACATCTGGGTACTTAAATCCAATGAAACTGATTAGGTTTACCAAACAGCCCAACCAAATCAAAACCCCTTAAAAGACAAACCCCCGGAAAATTCTACATTAGATAAACTTACGGTTGCAAATACTTTCTGGATAATTATTTACAGTGACATTAATTTGAGTGGTCATCTGTTCAGGCTGCTTACCTCGTTTTCTATATAGCAATTGATAAGATCTTGTTCCAGTTGTCTGTAGAGGCTTGCCTGTATAGGTAGGTCAATACTCTTAACTTTTGCTTTAGCCTTCGGCTGGGCTGGATGATCTTGCTTGTCTCCAGAAGCGGTCTATAAAAAGATTTACACTCTTAAGAAACTTTTCAAAATAGAAATATTACTGCATTTATGCTTGACAAGAGACAGATGAAACTAGCCGGACAGCTACAATTAATTATACGTAAATGAAGTACCTAATTGTCCTCCTGCTATTCAGAATCACCACTACCTTAGTTTTGAACCAAACTGGTGGAATTTCTTTAAACAAAGAGCTGTTGAGAAAACTTGTTCAAAAGCTAAAGGCGCAACACAGTCTTCTGCATAATGTTTCCAAAGTTCTCCTAGATTCCGCCTTCACTACAAACCTATGTTAAACAACAGAAACTTACTTCGAAGTCTTAATCATATACCACGTTGAAAATGAAAGTGCTACGGTAGCATTGCTAACTTAACCATTTCAGTCTAGCTGTGCTCCTCCAAATACAGTCTTGTGTTTTGCAACTAGTAAGATTAATGACTGAGAATACTGGGTAAAAAAAAAAGAAAAGTCTAAAGGAAGCAACATTACATTTCCTTATCAATACTGAATACAAACTTTTGTTTCAGTTCCTGCATTTTCAGCTTCCTCATCTGCTTGGTTCTGTTGTTCAGCTTGATTTTTCTGAATACCTTCATCTTGATCAACCTGCATTTTATCCTAGAAAAAGAGTTACATAACTGAATGTAAAGAGTTGCTGTACAATTTAAGACTGACGTCAATTACAGTAGATGGCAGACAATATATGGACTTCAGAATCAATCTGAAGGATTTTTGATTCACCATGTTTAAACAGGCATTTTGATGTAGTACTTATATTCATTTCTTTCTCAAATTAAACGAAAATCCTATTCTGCCTGTCCCACTTCAAATAATTATGATGTTGCCATCTGTCCCCATTATAGAATTACACTAAGTCTTGTGAATGCTCCATTTTAAATTAGAAATAAATACATATAGAACATATGCAAAGAACATTCTAGAAACACAGCACCAACATCGGCAATAACAACAGGTTCTTTATGGAACAGCCAGAACTTCAACCTCCTATCATTTTTCACCTGAACATTATAAAGTTTTTAATCCAAAGCAGAAGTAACTTCGCCATTGTAATTGTTAATGGCATCTGTCTCACAGGACCATAAAAATTAGTTTCTGTAGTAGCCTCTTGGAGCACATGACCAATTATCTCCCCTCCCTGACACCCAAAATTAAGGGAGTTTCACTTAAAATTTGTCACCGATGCCCTATTCTAAATTTAAGGATCTTAAAGACATCACTTATCACTAGTGCTGATCACAAACGGTAACATAGCAATGGATAAGTCTGATATTTTTAGGATGACTCCAATACTTGGACATCCAGAGCATCAATAGCTAATGAGCTGTAACCGAAGTCTGAAAGTTCTGAGATTACAAGGAATTAAGATTCCTGGATTCACAAACTACATATGCATGTAAAACAATTTACTGTTAGTTCTGCAAAATACAGGGAAACGTTGTTTAAGGATTTCAAACTCTAGCACCAGTGTGTGGGTTGCAGTTTAGCTATGTTAATTGATTCAGCAGGTTTTTAATGACAGAAGCTGAAAACAAGAAGGCTACTTTTACCAAATTTAAGTTTTGTCACTTCGGAGCAGAAAAAAAAATATCGTTTGCTGTTCTTACTGTTCACACAGAAAAGGCAACAACTGGAAGGAGCCGTTTTGCCTACGCAGAACAGCTAGAGGGGGAAAATACATATACACCACAAACCTCCTCCTCAGTGTCGAGGGCATCGTCCTCAATAGTGAAAGGTAATTGCTGACAAGCACCATTGTAAAACAAAAGATGTGTTAGATGAACGGAAGTACTGCAAATTGAAAGCCTGAGGATGGAAGCGGTTATTCTTGCCCTGAACAGAGGGTACTCCTCTTAGTACCTCCACAGGCAGCAGGCCTGTAACACTACATGCCAGCGACGGTACTTTCAACCATTTTTCACTTGCATACAAACACCAGATGCAGAGCACTCATCCACAGGGACCTGCATCACGTTTGGCATTTCAAATACGCTCTAATTCCTGAAAAGCAGTGTAATATTGAAGGAGTTGCTTGTATCAATTGCGTAGTGCTAACTGTGTAACCACTTGCTCCAATTCCTGTAGTATATCCAACTGTAAAAGCTGCTACTTTTAAAAAGCTACACATTTAAAAAGATAATGACAGGAAACGCATTTGTCCCTTCCTCCTAATAAAGCTGCCAAGTGTTTGCTTTCTGTCCAACCTTACTCCGCAAGAAAACCTTCCCTCAGTGTGCCCGACAGCCTGCAAGACTGGTCACTCTGCCAAGCACTCTGCCATCTGCAGAAGGCAGCAGCAGTGGGCAGCAGCAACTTGCTTACTGCTTTACCCTCTTTTTCTCTACAGTATCACCCCTCTCGCCCCCTCCCCGTGAGCTGTGACATAACCAAAATCCCAGGCAACAGAAGGGCACAAGCAAAAGGAAAGGCTGCTGAGGCTGGTGTGCCGTTCCCTGCTGCAAAGTGCTCCCTAGCACCAGCCCTCAGCTCCAGAAAGTCAAGTGTAACAGCTGCACCTCACTACTCTCAGTGATCTACTTCCAGCATGCAGTGCACTATCAGGGAAGTTGATCCTCCTTGCACTAGAATAGGACAACATAGTTTTGTTAATTCCTCAGTATTAATGACATTAATTTCCAGTAATTTTCCCCTATAGGCTTACACGCCATTGATACTTCAGTACAGTTCTTACATAGAAGTGCCATCAGTGTAAGAATGTTTCTGAAAAACAAGTCTTCCATATATAAAGAAATACCATATATTTTTTATTCCATTAAGGTGTAGTACTTGAGGAAAACCAAACTTTTAGCATTAATTTGTCAATCGATCTCACCGAGTATGTTGCCATTTGGTAGCAACACTAGATAATGCTAAGACTAGTAGAGAGATGGTAAAGAACAATGAAAAAAATTTTTAGAATCTGGGTTTACATTCATTTTTGCTTTCTTAGCACCACATCACCAGTACTTTAATAAAAACCATGAAGAAATGTGTTACATAACTGAAGAAATAATTTAAGGGTGGAGAAACAAAAACTGTCAAAAGCTACACACTATGTTTTAATCTCTAATTATTGGCTTTCGTCAGAATTACAAGGAGTGTAGATATTTACAAGTTTACATACCAGCTCATCATCTCTGCCTTGGTTCTTACTTGATGATTCAGTGTCCATAGGTGTGTCATTGTGATCTCCCTCTACGTTCTGCTTCTCTATTATAGAAGCGTTAGCCACGCTGAAAAGGCCATGAATATTGACACGCACTTTAACCTTCACTTTGGAATTTTCACCATCATGTTGGGGACCAACATTCTGAATAGTGAAGCGCCCTTGAGAACACAAAGATGGTTTTAATTGTTCAAAAAATAGTGAAAGAGGAATAAAAGAAATAAAATATGTTGTTGGAAGGGTGTTAATATTAATAGCATCTTAACATAAACTAATTGGAAACCTCCTTCTTAGTTGTCAATTCTACAATGTAAGCCACAGCTAAAGGAATTAAAACCCGATTCCCCAATTATCAGTTAACTGGTAACTAGTAAGATTGTTTAGCTTTATCTGTGTTTCTTAAAAAATGTCAACATCACACTTTATTAGGCATTTTACTTCCCTGTTGACTTCTCTAACCATCCTCCTAGAGAAACTACTCTGATTCACCTTGAATGGTTTCTTTCATCCACATAACTCAAACTTCGCATTGAAGAATAAGATGTTAACAAAGATAAACCATTCTGTTTGAATTTGGTAATGTGGTTGTACTACACACTTTGGGGAACAAGCAGTGCTTATCAAAGCTTCTGGAAACAGACTGACACCTTGTTTGCAACTTGCTGGAAATTTGAGTGTAAGTGATGCAGACTGTGCACACCTAAAGGAGAATCCTCTTTCCTAAAGACAATAGACTCCTTGAACAGACAGCTGAACAGGCAGTACCAAGTTTCTATCTGATTCATAAATCAGTAAATAAAATTGTGAATTAGCCTAAAGACCCAGAGGAGTCTACTAATAAGTGCAAGTAAGGTAGTATTAACTATCAGGAAACTTACTCATACCATCTAGTATTTTAGGCTCTACTACAGATGCCAAAGTTTAGGAAATGCCTATCTTGTGTGTTCTCAGATTAACAGAAAAGAGACATGACAGATACCTGTCTCGACAGAACTGTCTACTGCTAACTGCTTCTTTGATCCGGTTTCTTTGAAAAATCCAGGCTGGCGAGCATGTAAGATCCTTATCCATTTTATAGAGGTTGAAAGAACCAGACAGTAGAGCACTGCACTTATTGTACTTATTTTTTTTTAAATCATTCAGAAGCAGTGAAGACAGACAGATACTAAAGAAAGCAGATTTTTTTTTTTTTTAAGGAACTGCCAAAAGATGTTGATACTGCCTGATCACTGCATCTACACCAAGAAGAATGTACAGAGCTTTTCTAAAGAACCTAGAAAATACGGAAGTTAACATCTCAAAAAACCCCAGGAGAACCACTTTTCTCATCATCAACAACAGGAGTTGGGTGTAGGATTTTTCTTCACCTGTCCTTACCTATTCTGGAATCAGGATAAGGCACTTCATGCGGATGAGTATAGTACGCTTCCAGGTCAAAAGGCTCCTTCTTGTGGAAAGTAATTACTTTTGAGAATGGAGCAGCATGGTTCTTACTGAAGACTTCACACTCCCTAAACCAGTAAAATATTAAGTAAGGTTAAACCACTGAGCATAACATAATGGACAACCACAGTCAAGGTATGTTAATCATCAGCAGCCATGCTAGCCAAGCAGCTAAGTAACTTCGTTTAAGCCAGTTTATGACAAGAGTTGCAGGTTGAAGACCTGTGGGTCTCAAAGCTGGACTACGTATTCTATGTCACACTTCAATATTAAGCAACTTCTACCAACGTTTTTTAGTTACATGTATCTTCAATTATTAAGCAGTAATCAAAGGAAGAAAATTAAAACTGTTCGAGTAGATGACAGCTTCAAGGTCTGAGGCCTGATCTTTCCCATAGCTCAACACTTTCCTTTATGTACACAAACACGCACTTTTTAGTAGGCACCACAGAACCTACCCTGTTCCTTCTTCGTAAGACGATTTCCATCTCAACGTTACAGAATAAGGAACAACATCTGTGATGGAAAATTCACGCACTTTAAAAGCTGGGGAAAGAATTGCACACTAGAAAACAAAGACCAAAGTTTTATTATATCCAGGCAGTCAAATAAATAGCAAGTACAATAATTAATACCTAAGTGCAGAAAGGCTACAATTCACATAGAGGTCCTGCTTATCACGGAATTCTTAACAGAAACTTCCTATGCTTAGTACGAAATTAACTGAACTGAAAGACTTAAGTAATAGTAACAGATGCTACTTCCCCAGTGATTGTCAGTAAAGATACGCAGCAAATCCTCCAAACGACTACATGGAAGTGGAACAGTGCAATGTGGGTCATCAAATTTAACAGGTCTCTAAGACGACCATCCTTCTAATGACACAGCCACAAAAAATTAGTACATGTAATACAGTAATTTCTGACAGTTATTGCCACCAACTGTTGAAAGAAAAGTAAGACTCTACATCTTATTTCAGCTATAGTACCTTTTGCTTTTGGTTAGTTGCATTTCATTAGTACATGATGTTAAAGAAGCAATACTTTTAAGTTTAGTTTTAATAACTATACCTGCAAGGCACAGCCTCTTGCAACAGCTTCATCAGCATTTAGCGTGGTGCTTATCTCTTTACAGAAAAAGCTAGAGATCTGTTCCTTCACTGCTGGAATTCTAGTAGCCCCACCTACTATTTCTATACTGTAGATATCTTCACGCTGAAGTTCTAGAAAAGAGAGCGCATGGCCTTAAGTTATCATCAAGATACCAAAAAGCTGTCTTTGGACAATCAAAAAATTAGGAGTTCTCTTATTATCTAGACACTGTGACAAGCGCTGAATATATTCAACAGCTGACAAGGTCTTTAAAATCAGATTTGTCATCATGTGTGCTATTCAAACTCTTTGCCTCTCCTGCAGGCTACAGTTTTCTGGTTGCACTAACCTGGAAAATGCAGAAGCCAAGCACCAATGAGGACAGCTGTTCTTTAAAATGCATTGTCCATGTGCATCCTCCTTCTGGTGTGCATTAACTCCAGAGTGTGAAAAGAGGTTTTCTTTGGCAGCCCTGCACTACCGGACAGTATCTCACCCCTCCCAAACAAGAGAAAAATGAAACCTAAATACACCTCATTTTATGTCTACTTTAATTTGGCTGCCAATACAGAAAAGCAAAACCCTTAACTAAAAATAAACAATATTGGACTGTGCTTGCAGGCTAGCTTTTTAATTCTGAACTCAAGAAGTGATCTCAAACAACTGAGAGTCCTTGAACAGCTCTACTCAGCAGTTATTCAGGTTCTTACTTCCTGTATCAGCTATCTAGCCAAGTCACAAGATATGCAGATTTCTTCCCTTTTACTTGAAGATGCTAGAATTGGAGAGTAAAACCTTTCCCTGTGAAAGTCTAACTCTCTGCTCTACACTACATTATGCAAAAGAAAACAAAACAAAAAAAATGTTATTTGCACATGCTTCAGAAAATTTATTTCAAGAATATACTGCCAAATTCTCAGGTCAGTGAGGACATGTATGTATCACACATGGAACAGGCTGGCCAGACAGTTGCAGTAAGGAGAAATAGTTTTTCCCGTCATAGTTTCAGTTTGGTTGCTTTGTGTTTTGAAATAAAATAATCTTTCAGGGCACCAACCTTTTCCATTACACAGGGTGAATGAGGGTCAATAAACCAAGGTTGCAGAGTGATACGTGTGCTAAATGAGGCAGGAATGGGATCATGCATACATGACAAGCACATGAATGGAACTTACATTTAACTTTTCAGTATTTAGCTTTGCAATTCTAATAAATACAAAAATATATTAAAAAGATAATCATTAAAGAGATCTAGGATAACTGGATTACTAGTTACTTTCTTGAACCAAAAGCGGCACCTAAATTAACTCCTACTTACTAGCTTGATCCATGGCTGCTCTTAGGGGAGGTTCCACTCTGGACAGAAGGGCAGCACACAACTGCTCAAACTGAGCTCTGCAGGAACAGGGAAAGCGGTTCACATTACAGGACAGCTTAGAGACCGCACTTCGCTGCACTTCAGTGAAAATAACGGTCAGTACCTGTTCATCTTACTGGAGACGTCAAGGTCATTCATGAAGCACTCAATATTGAGTGGAAGGTCAGATGCATTTGCACTCATAAGCTTCTTTAATTTTTCACATTCCTGATACAATCGCAGCAGTGCTCGGGGATTCTCTTTTACATTCAATTTGTATTTTGTCCTAAATTCTTCAGAGAAGTAGTCTACCAAAGCCTCATCAAAATTCCTACCACCTACAAAAGGGTCAAAGGTAGTAGCCAAGACCTGCACAGAAGTGAAAGAACAAAGATTCAAAGTTATTAGACAATGTTAGCTCAGGTATAGGGATAGCTTTCCTACAGACACTAGTTTCCTAAGTTAACACCTGTAAAAACAGAGGTTTGAGATGGGAAAATTTTTTGTGGTTTTCTCACCACCTTCTATGCAATTGCCAGACAGAACAACTTCAAAGGTCACTCAATTATTTAGTATTTTATTTGTGAAGGGAAGAAACTATCACATCTGCCATGCTATTTTCTACCGTGGTGAAAGCCTCTACTCTGTTTACTAGCTCACTAAAGAAAAGGCAGGCGAGGATAGCTTTTTGGTCATGCTATTACTAGTTCTGTGTCATTACTTGAAACAGAAAAACTCTTATCGTCTTCCACGTGACTTCAGATGACTACATTTTGCTACCAAAGTTTACAAAAAATTCAGCTCACATCCAGTGAGCAACATCAGTAGCTCACAAAGTCTCCAAACCAGGAAGTGAAGACTGTTCAGTTTTACTTCACATCTTATTGAATTTAGATTTTGAACAGTCCTGGGTGGCAATAAAAAAAAAAGTCACAGAACAATTCGGGGAGTTCAACAATTTCCCATAAGTCATTCAGCTGCACAACTGCAACATTTCTGAGACTACCAGAATATGCAAATATTTCAGTGATATAACATGGCACAAAAACTATGCAGTATACTTAACAGTCAAGCATTTTCGAAACAGACTTTGGGATACTTAATTTCTGCATTTTATAAAAACAGATTTGCTAAAATGGCCAAAAAATAATGAAACTTTTGTATTCAACATTTTGAATATATTTGCTAGAGGCATTTATTTAGTTAAAAAAAAAATAATCTTTCAGCAGAATAAATAGTATTTTGAGTATTGTTCAATTAAATACCTCAAGAACATGGAATTTTACTGTATGACTTTAAACCTTACCTTCAGTTTTCCCTTGTTAAAAGCACAGATTGAAACCTGATACGCAGAATGCCCCATATCTACAAAGACAACATTTCTTGGCTTCTCTTCCAAGGCTGGCAGGTCTTGCTTGTATATTCCATAGGCTAGTGCAACTGAAAAACACCAACCAACAGAAGGTAAGAGAAAGCCGTATACAGCTGTCAGGCACACATTAAGAGCTCTACCAATAGATAGACGATACTTATGTTTACTCTTTCTAAACACCTCCATTACTTTGCTCAAATAGAACATAAGGGTCAAATGGATCGCAAGTGTTATTTTCATTTCTGTTTGATTTATAGTAAATTACCTCATGTTCATTCATGTAATTGACATTTAAGTATTCTGCATTACCTAACATCTCTTTCCAACAAGAACTGGATGCTGTGTACCTTCAAAGCACTAACTAAAAGTCAGCAGCACATATGCCTTCATAAATTTTTTTAGACCCAGGATTTAACAGACTGGCTATTTTTCCTTTTGCTTAAGAATCACTGTCGATATATAAAGCAGCTCATCACAAAGCAAGTTAGCATTTTGAAGACACTTCTTTCACTAACAAGGGAAAAAACATGTCGAGTGAAGGTTTTACACTACCAAAGCATCACCTTTTATTTCAGTTCTGCTTGTAGCGAAATTACCATTGTAACGTGTGAAACTGCACAGGTTAAGTCTCATGCCTACATCTCTCCTTTGAAATGCCTTATTTTCAGTATTTTTTAGCTCAGCTTTGCAAAATTCAAGCATGCTCAAGAGAAAAAAATTGTTTAGACGACTAGTTTATATGAATCTAAGATTTCAATACCAGCACTCACTTTGAAAGTTCGTTGAGACTTTCTAAAAGCAAACTGAATTTAAATCAAGAGAAAAAAAAAAGTTACTGGTTTCAACAGCTGCAACTTTAGTTCCCATGAAGTGTTTCTATACTCTACCCTGGAATTCACCAAAACCATAAGAGGGGAGTAAATTACTTCACAGAAACAACAGCTACACCAGCACCAACAGGACTGCCACAATGTTAAACTGTCATAGTGCCATGGACACATGCTTGACGATGGGGGTATTTTGTAAAGTCATACAGTTCAAGTTGTTTCTAAATATGATCAGCAACACTGCTTTCAGAAAAAGCTCCATAAAAATGCTCTTTGTGTAGGGGAGGCTTTCAAAGCATATGTATATATTAAAAATGAAAAAAATCTTTGGATTACACACTTAAAAATTCCTTTTCCATGTACTTCACTTCAAGTAAGTATTAGCTTGTGATAAAAAAGTACTTCTCATACTTCCAGATTTTTTTTTTAACACCAGCACACCCATCTTCCAGTAAGCTACAAAGAAAATTAGAAGACCCCACTACACACCTATGTTAAACATTTTACTGTAATCTTTCAGACAGATGCAAATTACATCTGATAATGCTGTACTATACTGTTATTTAATACAACAACTGAGAATTTAGGTCAGGTCCACACCCCAGCTGGACCAGCAGGAGACTGTGAAGCAGGCTCAGGCCTTCCTGATACAGCTGCTGTAGCTCGATGGTACAGCTGAGAGGCAAGGACAGATACCAGCTTTATTTCAGAAGCAGAGCAGCTATTTTCAAGTGGCCCTGTATTCAGGTTAGCCAACCTGAACTCTCACCATGTCTCATAAGTGCTGAGCACCACCCCACCAAAACGGTTGCTGTGTATCCAGTTCCCAAGCTGGATTGGGCAGTACTAACCTGGATAGCTTTTTCCCCAAGCTTCTAATTGTGTAACAGGAGTATGTCATCACCCTCACAAATTCAGTAGTCTGAATAGGTTAAAAAAAAAAAAAAAAAAAAAGCAAAAAGCAAAATTTGTTGCCCTTTACCTGCTGTAGTTTCATTCATCAGCTTCAGACAATTTAATCCTGCAATCTGTGCAGCTGCCATTACAGACCTTCTCTCAGCATCAGTGAAGAAACTGGGTACCTGTTTCCAAAAGTAATTACGTAGGATATTATGAAATACGGACTTTTTAATTTAAAGAAGTCAGACTTACCCATTAAGCAACCCAATAAATGTCAGTACCACAAGAAACTGTTTTAAGGTAACCTCAGATTAATAAGGGAGTCTAATAAACAGCTATGTAATTCATTTTAGTGTATATTTTAATTAAAATGTCAAAACATGACGAAAGTGGAGTGACATCCAGGGTTTTTTTAAACAAAAGTAGATTTAAGCACTAAAACCAAAAAGGTTTCTTCAGATTTTTCTGTTGAGTCTTTGATCTTAAAATCATTACCAGTTCCTAAAAACATTTGTGCACAACAAAGTCAACACAATAAATATTCATACATAGCCCCAAAATAAGTTGCTGCATTAGCACTACAGCAGTGCTGGAACCAAACTCAGAGCTGAGCTACGCTTTGTGTTACGACCAAACCTGTACCCATTTTTCAGTTATCACCTCTACCACAGCGCACTACAATATTCAGTTCCACCGAGAACAGCCAAAGCACAGCTGGAGCCCATTTAGAAACTGGCTGCATCAGCCCGCATGTATTTTCAACTTCAGTCAAGCTTGAGACACAGAACTACATTCTTAGTTTATTTCACGAGCTACCATTGTGGGGTATAACCAAGGATCCTTATTTGTGTGGGAGGTATTCTCTGCAAGTGTCTTTGTATGCCATAAAGAAGCACAGACAGAGATCAAAGCGGATTTCTAACAGCTGAAGTATACAGCTTGCCAGTTTCCACGTCTCTCTTTGACAGAGAGAGGATAACCACAACACTGCATGCCCAGACTTCTCACCAGAACAAGAGCAGAAGTGAAGCAATAAACAAAGACAACGTGAAAAGCAAACATTTAGAACTCCGTATCAGGAACAAAACCTCATCTTCAAGCTCACCCCCCTACCATGGGGGATGGCACTAGCTAAAAAAACCTCAACGCAAGTAAACCAGTCAAATAAAAGCAACCTTTTCAAACAAATGTAGGTAGCTTGGGCTTCTCAAATTGCCAGTATGACCCTCAGAGCCACAGAATTCAGGCTACTCTCAACCACACTACAACCCAACAGTATTCAACTACACAACAACAAAGAAATTCAACGTGAATTTGGGAAGGTTCTTTGGAATGGAGGAAGATGAGCTTACACGTAAGACAGTTCGCATTTATCACAGGGACTACAGTAGCCAAGATTACTGTATGGAGCACTTGGAGTTAGCCAGTCTCGATCACCTTAAGTAGTAAATTCCTCCTGAAAACACACCCTTGATTTCACAAGTTTTCCATCTTCTCACACATGGTTACATAAGTATTCTACGTTGGTAAAACCCATAATAAAATCCCTTTTTTGGGGGATGCAATTTCTATCCACTACTTTTAACTCTTACCACTGCACCATGGCATAAATGGTGCTAGCTTACATAAAGTTATCTGTAGAAAGAATTGCAATAAATATATTACAAACTTACTGAAATCACACAGTCTGCCACTGGTTTCTTCAAAGCACTTTCTGAAGTCTCTTTAAGTTTGGCCAGTAACATTCCTGTAATCTGTTCAATTGCAAACAGTCTCTCTTCATCTAGGTATCTCACCTGAAAGACAGAATTGCAATTCTGTAATAAACCATCTCAACTTCTCTCCAAGATGTGCAACCTGAACATTTTTTGCAGTTTTGCGCATTGAGACCAAGTTTAACAGCAGATTCTGGACACGAATAACTCTCCATATCAACTAATGCTATGGATTTGTGCTACCTACAACAAATCGTAACAGTACAGTTTAGCTGAAAATTGTTGTGTGAAATGTAACACCTGAGTTCAAGGGGCTATTCACAATGCTTCAGTATTTTTTTAAATTAAAAAAAAAAAACACAACCACACAAAATCCCTAATACACATAGAGACACATTTGTCCTGTCACAAGCTAAAAATAAGTTTTGGAGTGAACCCAAGGAACATTTGCTTCCTGCAAGGATCACTCAGGCACATGAGGCAGGGAAGAGGCAAACAAGGCAATTCTAACAGTCCTGCCCTGTTCCAGCAACACATCTAGATCTTCAGCCTTCGTGTGAGCTTCCTTCTCCTGAACTCCTGACAGGCTGCTGTATCTCTAGCAATCCCAAACACTCTTGTGCAGGGAAACCTAGAAAGATGAGCAGCAGCTGTTTATACCAGCAATTAATGTGACTTTGGGAAGAACAGTTTCCAGCCACTTAGTTTAAAAGCAAATTAAAACTAACTTGTTCAGATTATGTCTTCACAGCGCTACCTTGTTTTCCTCAGAATTGGTCTGTGCATGTCTAAGACCTAAACTCAGATGAGACTAATAATCAAACACTGTAATTAGATGTATTTGAAGGTAAATCTAGTAAGGTAAGGTGAAAAGCTACTAATGTGACTATAGAAAGCCAATACAATTGATGAGAAACCTCAGCAGGTATCTGACAAAGTACAGGACTTGAGCAGATGTCACTGCAGGGAATTAAGTGTCCTCATCTCTTGCTAACAGCAGATTTATTACACAGTCCATTTTAATGAAGGGGAATGAGACCAACTTAACCTTTTTTGGGGGGAGTGCTGTTAAGATTTTATAGCATACCTGTACGGCAGATGACAACACTTTTTTTACACTACTTTATTACTAGAAGACATGAGCATGTAATACAGAGCAAGTGCTCTAGATCTTCCTGAACATTTAAATAAGTGAATGAATTACAAAGAGAAGCAAGAAACACAGCAAAACTATGCCAAGGCAGACTCTGTGAAAAATAAAGCTTTTATTGTACTGGTTATCACCTGACTTTTCTTCTCAAAATGATTAAGAATACATTTAGAGTTGTGTTAAGCAAAATGTAAATCAGCCTAAGTAGGAAGTTAAGTGACAGAGGTCCAAAGTGCTCATCTCTACCACTAAAGATATTCCGCACAAAGCTCTAACTCACCTTTACTCCTACAGAGCCATTCGGCATCTTCTGAAGTTCATAGGGAAGCTTGGCCCTTTCAGCTTGTATGTAAGGATCTTCAAATGCTCTTCCATGCAGTTTTTTGAAACCATGTAATGTATTTTTTACATTTGTGACAATCTGTGGGAAAAGGTATTTTGTTTTTAATTACTCATGACATGTAGACTTTAGAAGACGATTTAGAAAGGAACTCTTGATATCTTGGCCTTAATGCCCATCCTGAAGACCCCTGCCAAGCTCCACACATTTACTGGAAAGCAAAGGGTGGGGGGAGAGAAGTAACATCTATTTTTAATCTATGGTCTCCATTAAAAAAACTCAAATTTCCTTCACTCGTTAGTACCCATCAGCTCGCTGCCATCAATTCTCACTGTACTTTTTATTTTTAGAGCTTTCTGACACAGCATGCAATGTTTAAAACCATATTACATATTGTTGCAATGGCTGTCTGCAGGAACAAATGAAGTTATCACCTACGCTAACCTTAAATGAACCTTTGAGAAATTAAGGCATTTCACTTCCTTTAAAGTTCTCCTCTAATTCAGATCCCATCTGGACATAAAGCCTTCCCACACCTATTTTCTCATTGGTGTTTCAACCTAATTACTTTAGGGACAGACTTTTAAAGTAAAAAAAGGACCAGAGCAAACACATCCTAACACAATGTTTAAGCTATTGAAAGAAATTACTCCAGCGTAATCTTCTCCAAGATAAACTAGTTTAAACAGCAAACTTCATAGCTGGGAGAGTACTGACAGGATACCTTCTCACCAGCAAAGCTCAGGGGTTGAGCTCAGACAAGAAGCATAAAGTTTCTCCAAATAAAAGCGATAACAGCCGCTGCATACACTGTCTGCCCATGGCACCACCAGTGGGCTCCATCACCTTCATATCTGCCCAGCAAATTTCCAGTTACCTAACTCTACCCTAAGGGGAAGGAAGTCCTCAGCACACTAACGTGACGCATGAACGCAAAGAAAAAGGATAAGACCCCATCTGTTTTGAATTTGTAGATTCACACTGGCTATTCTGAAATTTTACATATTTTCTTTCCAAAAGGAAGGCTTTCCTAGGTTGCAAGTGATTTTACAGAGGATGAAGAGAAATTTTACTTTTGTTCTAAATTCAAAATTGAGACAGTGCAGCATTCTTCCCTACCCCCAATGGAGATTTAATTCTGAACTCCATTCTTGCTGTCATGCGTAAGCAAAAAGAAACATCTTTTACTGGGGAAGAAACATGGTTTTCTGTTTCTTCCCATTTTTTACTCCAAATGACAAAACAACACAGAAATAGCGTTTCAATTTCAATACAGGAAAATAGTGTTGAAGCAGTAACTATTACTGTGAAACATACACTTATTGCAGAAAATTTACTTGAAAGCAGAAATAAATATATCAACTTTATTCATTACTTTTCTTCCCGCAGTTCAAGAGGAGACAAGTTAGTTAAGTAACATGAGAGTTACTGATCCATTTACCTGGCTCTTTGCTGCGTTCCCAATGGCCCGGGTCTTTGATCCTAAAGATATACATGCTCTAAATAAAAAACAATAAAACAGAAACTCAGGTTTAAACATCAAAAGATAATTCCACGATACTTTAAAGCACCCACAAAAATTAAAGTCACAAAATACTGATACGGCATTTAACAGCATTACTGCATGAAGCATCAGAACTTGGAGTGGAATTCCAGTTATTTTTTTCTTTGCAAATTAATTCAGAAACTACAAGCAACTGCAATTGTTTTCATTATAACTGCATTTACGGAATTCTTTAAAAGCTTACATGTTCTAGAGATCTTATCATGAAGGTAAGGAATTAATAGTTACTTTTGGGTCACAGGTTATAACCAAAGAAGCCTGTGACATTAAACCTGAACTTCACCAATCAGGTCTTCTTGACTCAACAACCCTGGAAGTCTGACAGTACCACTGCAAGAGACATCAGCAACAATAATCGTAAGACAAAAAAGTTTTTTTAAAAAAATACACACCCAAGATAGCTAAACAGCCTAGTTCTACAAACTGTTGAGCGCTTCCTGTGCCTGAGGAGCCTGAGGACGACTGGCAAACAGGCAAAAGGGGAGATGGCTGGCAACGGCTCCCACCCACCAAGCGCTTCGGAAGCTCCAGACTTCCTTGCAGCTTGCTTCTTCTCAGGTCACCACTGAGCATTCCTCTCAGCCTGGCCTCTGGCTCTAGCAAAGGTTGTCCCAGGTACCCATCTGGCCACCTCAACTGCCTTTAGAAACCTTTTTTTTGTCAGTTACTGTTCACCACATCTTTGTTTTACAGATCTGAAATGGAACTCCTTCCCCAAAACATAACAGATCAGGCTAAACCCATTCAGTAGGAAATAACAAATACAACTCTGATTTTATATGGTTCAAATTGTTTAATGAACACGTAAAGGTCACTACAGTAGATTGCTTCCTGCCTCTTCGCCATCATCACAACAATGAGGGCACTGTGTGTAACTCGATAGTGTTATCTAGCAACCTCTTCTGCTGTAACACCACACCAAACATGCAAAACCCTCTCCACAGGTACCTGCTGCAAACAGACAATGCATTACTCTACATCTTCAAATACGTACTTCAGCTTTCACAAACTGCTTTTAGAATTTTTCACGTCACTTCGCAGACTAGCTCCCAATTATACTTTGTAATAATTAAAGTCAGGTAAGAGAGCAATTTAGAAAGGGTGCAAACAGTTTACAAGACATTTTATGGATAGGAACATACTAATGCTATAAATATCACAACTTTTTAGTTCAGGAATTTGACTCTGTTGACAGCATCACTTGCTAATACTCCTGCACGGAGCACAAAGCATCAAGTCAAAAAGCTCCTCAGCCCACCACAGTTCCTGCCACGGTTTACTTCAATTATGCAGTTCCAGCACCAGGGGATGTCAAGAAATAAAATGTGCCCTTCGGCTCCAAACACTTCAGTTGTATCCGAGACAGTCCTTTAGGAAGCACATCCACCATAAAGATGCAAGTGGGACAACTGAGCTGTCTCCCCGCCCACTACCCTTGGCCTGCTTTGAAGCCAGCTTCTGAGCAATACACAGACTTTTCCGAAGGTCGCAACTCTCTTCACCAGGACATTCCAAACCTCCATGCATTGTTTTGAAGATACTATCTCACCATTTTAATTATCATTTGTGATTACCTTAATTACACATGGTCTGAAAAAAGTTACCAAAAAATTACGAGCTATCAACAATCAACCATTTTCCCACACCACCACAGTGGTGAGACAGAGCACCTGAAAGCCATCTGCCATGAGAGTTCAACACGCCAGGCACACCAGCAATGCGTACAGCAGGCTTACTGGAGTTCCCAGTTCAGAAAAAGCCAGTTGCCAGTTAACATCCAAAGAGATGCTAAGGCCAAAAGCCTTAGAAAGTTTAAGTTATACTGAAACAGATGACTCCATGGCAGAATCTTTTTCCCTCCTAGAATTCTTGTGCTGAAGTTTCAAAGATGACACACGCTTTACAAATGCTAACAATCCCATGCCTTAGATTACAGGAGGTAGGTTTTAGGCAAACAAAGGATCATCTGAATGTTTTAAACCACCAGGACACTGGATTTATGCCTAACAGTGCTGCATTAAATTGCGTTAATACGCATCTTCCGTAGATCTACACTGCTTTTGTTTGTAGCACTGAAGTATGCTTACACCAACACTGAACTGTTCACAGCAGTATCACACAGATACCCGAACCGGCTCCAAAACTGGAAGCTGGCTGCATTAATTAGCCTTGCCCAGAAAGAACAATTAGCCCTGTAGAGGCACAGCCAGCCCTGTCCTATCTTTAGGACCTAACCCAGTATCTTTACATGGCTTAACACCACCACACTGCGCATGGGAGTGCACTAGCTTGTCCAGAGCTAGTTCAAGTATTTTAATACCACACTACAGAGACACAAACATTATCGCTCTGTATTTCTGGGAGTAAGTCCCAAGTATTTGGGACATATCCAATCAATGTTAACCATTAGCAACTTCAAGTATTTAAGTGACGTAAGCGCCTCTATAGGAACATATAAATAAAGAGCTCATTTACTGCGTTGCTATGCATAATAAGCAGAAAACTTTTGATGATTTAAGAGTTGGATCTGCCTACATCACTCAAATCCTGTCTGAAGCAAGGTTTAGTTACTTTGATAAACTTCCCAAAGTTATAAACCTGTTATATTTCCATTTACTACGCTGGTTTTCCTTAAGACAACAGCATTAAAAAGGAAGTTCCTCATGTTCTCCTGTATTAAATTTTGGAGAAAGAGAAGAAAAAAACCAGGAAAAATGTCATTAAGGGAGATAACCACTGACTTTAAAGTATCTGTGCACTCCAGATGCTACCTTACCAATTGTGCTTTAAACCCCTTTGATCACTCAGCAGGCGTCTCGAAAGTACAGTTTCTCAGACACCACAGAGAAAAATATTAAATGCAGGGAAACCTACGTGAAGCCTACCTGCAAAGAATGCACTCCAAGAACAGCTAAGAATTGGAAGTGCTCTTCAGCATAAGGGGGAAAGAAACTGCAGGTGCCCGAGGCTTCTTTGGGCAACAATTTCAGGGGTTTCCTTGCACAAAATTTGGAAGGTCCTGGAATTTCAGTCCTCGTGAAAAAGTGTACAAGGATAACAACTTCCTGAGAGTTCACACGAGAAGTATATTTTTCGAAGTATTACAAAGAATTTTAAAGTATTCCTATTAATACAGATAATATGCGTTTCAGCACTCAGTTTCTTTGTACTTTTAAAAACCTTTTTTTAGAAAGCAAAACAAAACCTGCATTTCTCAGATCAAAAAGACAGCAATGCTAAAGTTACTATAGCCTCACGTAACAGAAAAAAGAGTTTTTTTGCTGTTGGCTGCAAATTCCTTTTTATGAAAGGAAGCACCATCCAAACCCCGTTTTTTTACGAGTATTATATGAATTCCTGAATCCTCCTTGAAAATTACGCACAGATGGAGCTCTAAAAATCCTAGACGGATCCCATAGAAACAGAAGGGAAGTATCTCCACCTACTCTTGCGTATCCCATCATCACGGCCGCTGCCCGCTGCCCTCCCCCACCCCCCACCCCCCCCTTCTTGCAAGACCTCGGTATTCCACGGCCAGCAGATGCAGCGCGGTGCCAAGAACAGGTTTAAGGAAAGGGAACTCATCGCGCCACTTCCCTGTCTCCCTGGTGAATCAACGTCCTCCTCCTCCTCACCCGTCTCACCACCCCTCCATCATAAAATTGTTAATGAAAACGCTCCAAGCCCTGGCAACCGCTCTAGAGTTGGGGAAACACATGCACTTCCCTCACCGAGATCTTTGCTACGCGAAGCGAAAGTATTACGGGCGGGGGGGGGGGGGGAGGGGAATGCCCATTGTGCCCGAGGGGCCGCGCGGCACCTCCAGCCCGGCGCGGGATCTCAAGGGCACGGAGGAGGCACAGCCCGGGGCGGGGGGCAGGTGTTCGGCGGGGCCTCCCGCCCCGACACACGGGTCCCGCGCCAGCTCCACACGCCGCCCGTGTTCCGAGAAAGGGGCGCTCGCCCGTCAGCGGCGGCTCCTGACGGGCGGCGAGGCCGTGGCCGGGCGCTGGGCGGCACAGCCCGGCTCCTCTCCCGCTGAGGGGAAGCGGCCGGCGCCGGGCCTGGCCGTGAGAGCCGCGCCACGGGCCGCGGAGGGGACCAGGCCCTACGGGGACACGCGCGACTCCACCCGCCCCGCCGCCCCGGGGAGCCCAGCGCCGGGCGCGGCGGGCTGAGGGCGGCGGGGCTCGGGGCGGCGGCGAGGGGGAAAAGCACCGGGGGAGGGGGGCTGAGCGGCCCGGCGGCGGGCGGCCCGGCAGCGCCGGTACTCACGGGGTGCAGCGGTCGCTGTACTCGTTGGCGATAGTCTCGATACCGCCGCTCCGCGCGACGCCGATGTAGCAGTTGAGGAAGCCGAGGTCAATGCCAACCACCGACATGGCTGCGCCTGGTGCTTCCCGCTCCCCGCCGGCCTGTGACTATCAGCGGCAGCGGCGACCGTCTGGGCTGCTGGGACCCGGCTCCTCGCCCGGCTCTCCCCCACTGCGGAGCACCGGCCACCAACCGGCAGTTGCTCCCCTCTGCGCAGGCGCGCTGTGCCGGCCGGCGGGGAATCCGCCAGGCGCCGGCTACGGCTTCGGCACTTTCCGGAAGGGCTCGGGCGGCGCTGGCTGCGGCCGACGCGCGTTCGAGAAAGATCTGGAAAGGGAGGGAGCGGGCGTTATCTAGAGCGACACCCCGCGCCCAGACGTCACGACTGCGGCGGGCCACGCCCACGCCCCCCCCTTAAAGGAGCCGGCGGGCGGTAGCGGCCCTCCCTCACCTGGCGGCAGCGGGGCGGGCGGCGCGGCCCGGCCTGCCCTGCCCAGCCCAGCCCAGCCGATCCCCAGCGCCGAGCGCTGCTGCCTGCCCTCGCCCACCATTTTAACACACGAGTTGGTTGCAACACAGAGTAATTGAACGCGATTATAACAACCCAGTGCAATTACTGATGGGCAGAGATGAGGCCGGTTGGTATACCGTGGTGAGTCAGGTGCGGGCTGCGGGCCCCCTGCCGCCTGAGGGGCCCAGGGCCCTGCCTGCTCGCCACAGAGGTGCGGAGCGGGGCAAACACCCCCAGCTCCTGGGGGTGATGGATGGCCGGGGCACCTTGGGCACCCCACGGTGCCCCACGGTGCGGGGTTAGCCCTGTGTGGGAAAGCCAGGTTGGCCATCAGAAATGAAACCCAGGCATTGGTGTCTGAAACGGAGCTGGGGATTGCTTCTGGTGCCAGGGACCGGCAGAGACTTCAGACCTTGAAGCCCCGTCTATCCCCCTCTCGCTGCCAACACATACAGAAGAGCTGTCGCCAGTTTGTGCCTGCGTACTGCCAGAAGCACCCTCCTATTTGTCATTTTCCTCCCCAGAGAAAAGAGGTCTTGAAACCCGAGTATCCCTACTGCAGTTACCCCATTTTTTATGGGTGTCTTTTTTGAGTATGGGGGGGCTGCAATGCTACAAAACATACCTATAGGCTTGAAAAGCTCTGTATTTTTTTTTTTTTACTTCTAAAAATGATGTCACCATTTCACAGAGCAATATGACATCTTTCTGATGCAGCATGTGACACTGTGCTGCACAGTTTTGTTGCGCTGGAGAGACAAAAAGTAAGTGTTAAGCCACTGAACTAGATTTGCATCCTGTCAAGAGTTTCGATTCTCTCTCCCTTTGTTACTGTTTTCAATGGTGTACAGCCAGAGTTTTCCTGGTGAAGACGACAGAGGCTGTTTCCCTCTAAAACCTCCAGAAGCAAGAGAAGCCACGGTTAAATAGAGGTATTTGTAACACAACTATTATTTATTAGCACAACCAATTAACCACCTTGTTTTCCTTGCTCGTGTTAGGATCAGAAAGGCAAACCAGGTCCAGTCCCATCTGCAGGAGCTAGGGAGACAAATCCCAGCTTGGGTTTCTGCTTTGCTGTTTCAATCTCTGTTACAAAACCAGTTCTCGGTGATTCAAGGTATTGCAGCATCCAGCTTCTGCAGCACCACCCGAGGCTAACTCCTGACTGAAAAGAAACCTTGGGCCAAGAGATTATATGCAAATACTCCTGTGTGGCTATGCCACATTACTAAACCAGGCCCAGAAGAAATTGTGCAACCTTGCAGCAGGGGGACAAGCCATCGCTGCAGACGCACTGGCATATCTCGCATCTCAGCAGGATAAAGCAGCCTGTACGCAGCTTCATGCTGCCACTGCAGCATTGTTTCTGGCAACCTGGCCAGCCGATTCCAAGCTGCAGTCAGGAACGTAGATGTGTGTGTCTACATGATAGCGACAAGGAAGTGCCAATGGACTTCTTCCTTGCTTTGTCAAGAGTAAGACTGTTAGGAGTTGGAGATAAGATTGTAAGCAGAATAAGCCAAACTCAAAGTATTTCATAAAAGTCTTGTTTGTGTGCTTTGGTGTCATACTGATTGCCCAGTCTGCAAGTATGAACAGAATTCAGTGAAGTCAGATTAGCCACAAAGTTGCCTAAGCATATCCTCCCACAATCATCTACTGCCACTATAGCTGTCTTGGAATTGGCGTTGTTCAAGTCTTTGCAATTCTGGGCCTGTGGATCACATCTGTTTTTTTAGCAGCTAAAAAAATATTTGTACTAACTCAAGGAGTTAAAGAGTTTTGTGTGAAATTTAATGGTTGTGGAGACATCTCAGGAATGCTGCTAGCATTAATTTCTTTGAAACCAAACATTTAAATAAAGGTCTCCTAAGTGCTTTCTTTGGTCCCCAAATTATCAATATTCCACAAGGTTTGGTTTCTTTTTCCTTTCCCTATTGAAAATTATTAACTCAGAAATAAAAATTAAGTTTCATCTATGTACACTGTAAGATTTATCTTCAATAATGAGAACAATCCTCAATCACTTTAAATTTCCTCAAGAAATAATGTATTAAGTGTTCTATGTCTCTAGGTACTTGGGTCTCTACACTTTTGGGCTATGTTTTAGCTTAAAACGCTGCCAGACAGACTACAGTCCTCTCAATGTTGTTTGAGCAATGGGACAGAGAGAAAAAATGGTTGCTGTATTTCTTAATGCCAATTTTTTTTTTTTTTACAAAAACAACAAATTTAAACTCCTTTGCTGTCCTGACTTGTGCTTTAAAATATCATGAAAACACATCAATGGGCTAGAAACTGCATTTCTTTTTACTGTGGTTCATGTAGAAGCTGTAGCAGGCTGATATGTACGTGTACTTACAATGGACTCTGCTAACAGGCCAGGGAAACTGCTGTTATCAAAATACATTCAGCTACAAGCTGCAATTTAAAATTCAAGATGTGTAACATTTAGTATGAATAAAATGGAAACACTGAGAATTTTAAACAAGAGGCAAGTATTTTCCTGGATCCATTTCTTGAATGAAATGCAAACGGTGTTCTTAAGTTCCCTGAAAACAAATTATTTGATTTAGTACATGCTTATCATAAAAACACACAAACAAAACCAAATAATTTCTTAGAATTATTGCTTATGTGACATTTAAACTAAAAATATGCTATGCAAACAATGAGAATTCTATCATGTATGCTGTACAAACAAAACAGAGGTCCCCTCGCTATTTTAATCAGATCCTGAGCTCTCCGAAACAACCAAGATTAAAAATGTCCTTAATTTTGTCATAAAGAACTAGCACTATGGCTCCTCTTGTTCCATGAAGGGTGTTGGAGAATGCTCCACGGAAGAAAGCACTCAGCCGCTCTCGCTCATATATTTTCATAAAGCAGTCAACGTTTCCTTTATATTGGCATTCAGTCTCCCTGCTCTGCACGCAAATAATAAGGACAAATCATTACTGCACTGCACTAAGAAAGAAGCGGAGATGCCTAGCAAATTTGTCTTGCTTTAGGAAAGAACACTAAGGAACTTCTTCCTAATGTTTCACTTACTGCAAAGGAGTTATCTGTTAACTAATAAATATTTATCTGATGTAATACTCTGTTAGCTGGTTCCAACACCTAAATTTAGAAAGGTTGTGATCCTTCTTCTGATGCTTCTTTTAAGCTTTACTGGGCAAGTAGAAGGCTTAGGAATTAAATGAGGTCACTCCAGTCCTAAGAGTGCTCTGAATTGTTTCAATGCTATTAAAACTTCCACAGCTCTTTTTTTTTTTTTTTTCTTTCCTTAGTACCATCGAAATATTTTTATACCAAGTAGATTTCAGTTCATTAGTAATCAATAGAGACCTCTAAAAATTGTTCAGGTCTTGACTAGCACAACTATTTAAAAACACAGGAAGGCTGAGAAGGAGCTCAGTCCAGTTTCCATCTAGCCCACCTGATTTCTGAGCATTAATTTGCTTGTTGAAAACAAAGCAAAAAGGAGCATTTGTTAGTTGGAGACCTCAGCACCATTTTCACTAAAACTCACTTCAGGCGCTTATAGGTGAAGGAAGTAAAGGATGACAATCAGTGAACGTGCACATGCATGCACGTGGCTGTTTCTGTGCAAGTCAGAGCTGAAGTGCTGACACCCCCTACTCCCCCTTTACAGTTTTTTCCAAGTGCAGTATCATGCCAGCTCCTTTAAGTTTTGAAAACCCCAACAGTAGAGACAGCCCAGAGAAACATTGTGTAGCTGTTCTCGGCACAGCACGTGGGAAACACTCTTGCCCACTGTGGAACTCAGCATAATGATGACAGCAGATCTCTCAGATACTCTGCGTAACACCACAGCTCTGACAAAGCGTTTTTTGCTTGGTAAACTGTCAAACCATTCCTGTTTTGGAACTGCAGTCTCTTCAGGATTTGAAGACTGTAGTAGGAACGGACACTGGGTTTTGTCTTCACTAGCAAAAAACATTGACAATTTTTTTTGAGAGATTAATCCAAATCTCTGTCTTTATGTGACATTCAACTGGAAAGAAGACAGTAGTTGGTGGGGGTTTTTTACTTCCTGTTGAAGATCTCACTTAAATTAGCTAAATCTTAAGTCAAATCCACTTGCAGTATCAAGATGAGGTTCTAGACTCTACAACGGCAGAAGGATATTCTTGCCCACTTTAGGCCTTTGTGGTATACTCTGGTACTAATAAAGCGATGCTTGAATTTTCTGATGGAGACAGGGTTACATTTTATTACATCTTCTGTTAGGAATCAAGATATGAGATCACTATAGATATCCTGAACATAATAAATGCAGGACATACATCTATGATAAACAGTCACATAAATCAATATAAATAAACATTGTAACATAGCTAAAAAGCATTTAAAATATTTTTTCTTGAATTGACATGATTGCAAATGAAAGGATATTTGGTAATGATTGCTACTGCTTAGCTGACGAAAGTCAGCTTTGCTGAAAGCAGTAACAGTACTGTGCTCATTATTTCAGAAAGTTACCTCATCTGGCAAATATACTTTTCACTGAAGAAATAAATGGTGCTGTATTTAATTCAGGGCTTCCTCTTGGATCAGAATACACATCATTAGTATGATTTTCCCCAGTTTCTTATCAGCTTTATTTGTACCTGAAGCTTCAGAACTACATGAATGAAACAAGGACACCAGATGAAATACATTAATACATCCACAACATATATACAACCTCCCATTCTCATCTTTTGTGCTAGTAAACTCATTATCTTATTTCATATAATTATAAATTTATGTTTTTAATAATCTTGATACTATTCTCTGTCCTAGTGGTAAGTTAATTACCAGAAATACAGGCAATTCTTTGGTAAGGCCTCATGAGGCACAGTACTTAGGAATAAAGACCGCATTAACTGTAGGCCTACTGCTGACTAAGCAGATAAAACAGAATCTGAAGACAGTGAAATGATACATAGTCTGAAAGGAAGAGAAATCAGCAGTGCTAATGGTGTTTTCCCACTGTAAGCTTCAAGGTTTCTGTTATTTAGGACAGATTACCAGAGGTGTGCATGCATTGTGTCAGAACCTACATATCCCCTGGCATTTCTTGAAAGCACCTAAGCAAGTTCTATGCCAAAATTTATTCCGATTTGCTTTTGACTTTCTGGAATACTGAGAGAAAAGAAGATACTCCTGAAACAAAATGTAGAGACACTTCTTTGGAACTAAGAACTCCTTTCTATTATCAGATGGCAAAACTTCCTCAGGGATGCAGAGAACAAGGTCCTGATTTTTCCGGATCTTCAGGATTTCAGAGTTTTTGTGGGTTTCTTTTTATTTATTTTGTGTTTGAGGATGATCTTCATAACAAGAATTTATATTACTAAGTGTGCTTCAAATGCTATTGAACTACCTAGTAAAATTACCTAATATCTAGCAACAAGATCCAACATTAATTGCTAATAATACACTATCATATCCATCACATGCTGAGAAGCAATTCTCAGCTTGTACGGAGCTTTGAAGATCACCGATTCTACCTCATACCTTAAGAACAGCTGTGTGCCACAAAGACCGTTTTTCTAACTGCATTAGCTGAGCTAATAAAGGATATTATTCTACCTACAAACCTGTCTTAGTCGAAATACCTGGCTTCTGAGTAGGAAGAAGAAAACAGATTCTGTTTTTCTACTAAAAGCTCTCACCAAGCCATGAACTGATTATACTTTTACCAGGCTCCCACAATACTTTTGTTTCATTTTATTTCTTTTCTTTCTGGAGACGTTTCCACTTTTCTGAATAGTCTCTAACCTGCTATAAGGCTATACAGTGCTTCAATTAGAACACCAAACTTCAAAAATCTTGCAAGTAATTTTCAGAAAAGGATTGCAAGCTAGACTGCACCTGCATCATCATGTGTCTCCTGACAGTGTGTAAAGCATAAGACAATCATTTCTGAGTCACAATCTGAGCAACGAAAAAGGAAGGAATTTATCGAGTTTGACAATAATCCCTGCAAAATAATAATAAAAAAATGGAAGCCTGTACAAATTCTATAAAATGTATGTCAAATCCAGCAGATATGAAATATACTTTTGATAATCTCTGCTGTTAATTCTACTGTAAAATGATTTGGCTCTTCAGTAATACACTCTTTCAGCACAAATAAGTGTAAAGACAAAAGCTGCAACAAACACCCTCATTAGTTCATAATAAATTTTTAAAATACCATGAAGATTCAAAATGTGTGCATTTTTGTTTGTAAGAGCTACCTTAATGGTGTCATAACATCCAAAATAGGAGGCTTGGTATACAATGAGTCTCTGTAGTGAAACACCAAAACCCTGGTGCAGGCCAGGAACTCTTATCTGTCTGCAATTTTAATAATACAGTCACCAAGTCCCTGGAATGGTTGCTCAGCAGCACCTAATATAAAATATATTTATGCACATTGTTATGCGTTACAGAAGCCCTTCTTTTTCATACAAACTAATTTGCATGACTGAGACACATAAACATAGTAGATCGTTATTTTGTCCACTTATGAACAAAGCATAAAGAAGAAATTGAGATGCATGGATGGATGAAGAGAGTTTCTGAAGACAGAAAACAGATAGTGGTATCCCGCTGTTGAAACACTTTCTGGTCAGATAACTACCGTTCCAGTTTTGTCCTCATTCAGCAGAATGCTTATATACAAATTCTCTTACCCTCTCTCTGGAAATAATTTTTTCTACGTAATACCATGCTTTCACTTCCTCCCCACATGTTCTTACTCAAATTTATTAGAAGTGTTATTTGTTTCACCTTTTTCCTATAGTGGAACACTAGCCACAAGCTGTGACAAAGTTAAAAAATCCGCTTTTATATCTGTAGATTTTTTTTAATCTGTTTCCACATTCCACAGGTAATTACACCCAAGCTCTTGGGATTTTCCACAGGTGAAAAGACAGCAAGCAATAAACTAGTCTTTGAAGAGCAATGAACTAGTCTTTGAAGGAAGAACTACACAGTATGCACCTTCTTATACTGAAGGTATCACAAAAAACCCACTAATTCAGCCCAAGTACGGACATGGAAAGTAGTAAGTCAAGTCAAGCAGCCAACTCCTGGGACAACCTTGCACAGCACAGACAGCAACTAGAGTTAACTTGGCCCATTGCAGGCAAATCAGGAAAGCCAACAATGATACAGAAAGCAGAGATTTCTTTCTCCCTGCTGCAAAGCCTTCCAGACACTGTCTTTGGGAAATTAATTTTATCTATTTGAGTGAATGAAACACATACCTAGAGACATGTACTACCCAAAATCTTTGTTGAAAATCTTCAGTTAACATTCTTGGTATAGAATAAGGATGGTCGTTAACTTTAAACGATACCCAATAAACCACAGGTTAGGGAAAAATAAACTCCTTTGGTTTCCGGCATCCAAAATTGGCAAAATTAAGTTAGACTCTTCCATACAGAATCTAAAGATAGCGCAAAACTTTGACAGCTGTGCTATAGCACTGTTTCCAAAGAATCCTCTTTCACTCACCTTCATCCTCTTCAATAAAGGTTGTACATTTCTTAATACTTTTACATTTGTAATTGTGCAATGGTAAATTTTTAAGTAATAGAATTCTAATACTGTTGAAAATTCGTCTGCCTCTAAAATGAAGTAAATATAAACAACCTGAGGCACATCAGTTAAAACTGGAACTGCCATTGAAGAGATTTCATTACCTTTCCCAGCATCCACAGCAAAGTCTAACAGGTACCATATGCACATGGATGTCATTCCTGCTGCTCTGCCAGGAGCCAGGTTTTTCAAAAATCATTTCCAGAACTGAAACGCAAAAATTGCTGTATACAGTTATAAAAATACGGTATTACAATACCATAATACTGACCTTTGTTGTAAATACTACATGAAATTTCAAAGCATGAAGAGTAAGAACTATCTAAAATACTGTAGTATTTACAAAACATTCAAGAAACATAGCAGTCTTAGAGTAAGACCTATACTGGTGGTTTTTTTTCAGAATATCCACTTGTAAGGTTTCCTGGCTATTTTTACGTTTATTAAAAAATGTTTATAAGCTATTTTCTTTTTCAACTTTTTCAATACGGTGCGCTTGTGACCCCGACAGCAGTTAATATATTTCTTATCTATAATTATCCACTCCTCCATAACAATTGGCCTGTGGATCTAACTGATACAACAACTGTGCATCAACTCTCCATGAAGGGGGAATGGGGAAACATAAAAATCACTGCATTTACTTTCAGCATCGCCCATACTTATTTACCAAATAAGAAAAAGCTAATCACAGTAGAAGAAACATTTTGCGTACCATTTTAGGTGGTGATATCTGACATCACTCTGTCCACTTAAAATGGCATCACAGGTACATCTTGTGTAGTAAACGCAGGCCATGCAGATGTACTCAAAATGACTTTTTAGTTGCTGGTGCATAGCTTAACTGCCCTAATATTTTATTAGTTATACTTCTATACAACCTGCCCTAGCTCATGTTGCTGCATAACCTGTTGCTAGTTCTAGTAGCAAGCAGGGGAGGGGGCAGCTGCAATATGAAGGTCCTTGACTGTACCAGTACCAAGTGTCTGACATGTAGATATAGCCTGTCTTCTTTAACAGAAATTCCTTTGCACTTTACAATCTAATGGTTTTAGCAATTTATTTATTATTTTTTTAAAGATAATCCAGCTAAGCAACAACTAATGCATGTAACCATTTCCTATCCTGCACAAAACACGTTAAGAAAGCATCCAAACCCACTGAGCTTCAACAGTGCATATGCTACTTTGCTAAATACTGTACCTCTAAAGAAATTAATCTTGACTGCTATTCATGGAATGTTTCTAAAATTTGAATCACAAGCTCATACACATGTAAGTCATCTGGAAACACTTCTAGGAGACATAAAGGAGATTTGAAGAACTATAAACACAGTGTTATTTACATCATGCACGTATTACTTTTTCCACTGTAAGAAAAGAAAGAAAATAGAAACCTTGAACTCTTTACATACAAAATTACTGTAATTGAAAAAGGACTGCTTAAGAATTTGCATGCAATACAAGGAGATTAATCAAACCTTAATAACTGCCAGCATTCCTCCTGGTCAGCACCACCAGAAAAGCCTGTGGCAAGAAAAGTTTCTGGCACTGCAGTAGAAAACTGTCGACACGAGAAATCACATAACATTGGAGTTTTGTTTACATTATCAAAACCTAACCAAAGAAATCCTAAAACAGATAACCTAAGACAGACACAAATAAAGCAGATTTTCCAGCTATTTTCACATTGCACAAATTAGATATGAATAACTTATTTTCCATTCTGCTCATATGAATGAATTTTATGTAATTTGTTAAACGCCAGTATCAACATTTCACTTCCAAGACCAAGATTTCTTGTAATTAATTCCATGGCTGTGTCTTTCAAGAATCCATCCATGTTAAGGGACTTTTCCCAAGTACACAGAATTGCAACGTAAGATGGTATAGCCCAAAAGTTTAATTGCCTTTCTGAGCTATAACCTAAACCTGGTCTTTTACTGGAGCATTGTACAAAACTAAGTTCTTAAGATTAACTATTTAACTATTGGTAAGTACATTTCTAGCTTTACATGTGCAAGAAACCAGTTTTCAGTGTGAATCCTTACTTATCTACAGCAGTAATAGGCACTTAAGTTTTTTCTGACACAGATACTAATGATTATCAAGAAAATAATATGAAAAAAAGATTAAAGAGATTCCTGCTTGAGGGACACAACCCAATAACTTCACACATTCAAGCAGCTGTAATTTCATGTGAGTGAAATTACGAACATAAAGTTTTTTGAGACTAGGGAGCACATTAATGCAATCTTAACTGTAAGAATGTAATTGGGGGGTTTGACAAAGCCCAGAAACATAGGTGTCTGCATCCAAGATTTTTAATATCCATCTTAATACTCGCGCATCAATTAACTCCAAAATAATTACGTGTCCTGAACAAAACTCTGAAAATTCTGACTGCAGTTATAAGCAGTTATTTACATGCACCTCAAAGTCATTAATCTTTAAAGATCAAAAAGGAGATTTCATTACCTTCAGCAATAAGCTACACAGGAAGCCATGCTCACTCTTCCTCTTGTTATAAAATAAGCTCATTACAAAATCTTAGCAATATACCGCTACTAGTTACCAACCATGCTGAAAGAAAGAATTGCACAGCTCTTGACCATAGAATCATGCAATCATTTACATTGGAAAAGACCTTTAAGATACAGTCCAACTGTAAAGCTAACACTGCCAAGTCCAACATTAAACCCTGTCCCCAAGTGCCACATCTACATGTCTTTTAAATACCTCCAGGGATGGTGACTCAACTACGAGATCTAGTTTGTTTATTAAGCAGAAGTCATATGCAATATTTACCTGTTTTTCTTTATTCACCTTGGACATGAAAATCTGTTTCTGTTTGTCCTTAAAAGCAAAGTATAGAGCCTGTGTTGGGTAATACCCTATAACATTTGCCAAACTGACACACCAAAAGCTAAAAAATTCTGCAGAAAAAGAAATGGATCTTTAAAATAACATTTCCAAAGTTTATACTACACCAAGTATATTATACAATATTCCTTCCATTGTTTCTGCTTTGGTATGAGCTGGAACAAAGGCCAAAAATGTGCTTTTCAAGGCCATTTATTTTTCAGGCATATGGTACTGGAAATTGGGATTTATTCTGACACTTACCAACAGATGTATACATTTAGCGTTAGCACCAGAGAATATAAAACTACAAGTGAAATGTGAATAATGCTGAGAAATAGGTAAGATTTTTCAACTTTCTTACTTGATACATTTCTAAGACTAGGGATACCTACATAAAATGCAGCCTGTAAACCGCAGAATAGAAGAATATTTCACAGAACTGCATATAAACAGTTTTCCTGAAGTAGCCTGCCTATGCATTTTTGCTTCCATAGGGGGTGCTCACACTATGTATTAACGCGATGACAAGCGGTTTATACAGGTATTGGAAACATGGCAGTGTTTTTTTATTCTGTTCTAAATTAAAGAACGGATCCCTTTGCACACTAAGATAAATGCATAAACAGCTGAATGGAGTTGAGGAGGTAGCGCAGGTGCAGATGATAAGAAAAAAAATAACATATCTGAAGATTTTTGCAGATGTTACATTTTGCTAAGCAGTGACAATGAAGTCATCTCTGTGACGCACAGCCATGCTCTTCATTCAAACCTCTGAATTTTCTTGTGTTACCATGGATGAAGGCAAAGACTCCTTCAAGAAAACTCAAAACTGGGTTTTCATTTCTTGTTTTGGTCATGCTTTCCTATACATTAACATGAGAACGCCAAATCCACTCTGCTTTTGTAAAACTATCACAAGGAAAACAAGTATTTTATTCTGCCTACACATACCAATGAACATGCCTTTGCTACTACCAAATAAACCAAAAACTTCTGTGAGGATGTTCCCAGCAGTAACCCACTCCGCACCACCTCATCCACCAGTATCCATACTCCTTTGAATGCCCAAGACCCACAATGGCCCAAGAGATCAAAGGCATTTCTAAAAGCTTTTGTTTTTCCAAGGTTTGGGAGAGACAGGGCAAGGCATGGGGATGGGGGAGCACCCCAGGGCCCCCAACCTTGCTCCCTGGGGACACACACGAAGCAGCAGCGTCCCATGCCCTTGTACTGCTGGTCTGCCCAGACCTGCTGGACGAAGCATTCCCCATTCCCCTGCAGCAAGGTGTTCCAGTGTCCTGAAAGCAGGTCCTTCCCAGTGGAGATGGCACTGTAGGGGTCCTTGCCCTGCAGGGCCACCATGGCACACAGCACTGCCCTGGCTGCTCCCCGCCCCACACTGCCATTGCCTCTCCTGCCCGAAAAGCACGCGGCCAGCGGGCACCTCACTGGCTTCTTTTTCCTCCAAAGTTAAAGTCGATGGTCTCAGGGT
Organism: Falco punctatus; assembly: GCF_963210335.1. NCBI lineage: Eukaryota > Metazoa > Chordata > Aves > Falconiformes > Falconidae > Falco > Falco punctatus. The sequence continues at coordinate 7,319,035 of NC_137580.1, read as the reverse complement.
ACCCAGGAGCTGAGCCGCCTGCGTCCCCCACCATTACTGTCCGCGAGGGGCTGCTGGGCTCAGAAGCCGCACCGTTTGCTTCTGCGCCATGGATCCTGTCCAGGGAGGGCTGTCCTGCCTGAGCTGCGGCAGCAAGCTCTGCAGAGGCCTCGGGAACCTTCCAGAAGCTTCTGTCAGCTGTGGGAACTGGCCCCTCGCCCCTGACCAGGAACTAGATAATAGAAAAGCAGGTAAAAAAGGGTAGATGTTGATCATATTGAATTATGAGTTAATAAACATTATACATGAGAAGTAAATGATACTTACTGATGTTATTTATACCCATTCTGTTGCAGGTCAGAAGTACCAACTCCTCCTAGACTACTGATAACGTTTGGTGTGTTTTTTTTTTAATTGCTTTACCTCCCCTACATCTCCTGACTTCATGACTAATAAGGGCATGAAACACCTATTTGTTTGTTCAAAACATTTTAATTGATGATGTTTTTAAATGCTAACTTTCGTTTCTTGCATTCCCTTGACATTAGTAGTTTTAACCCTGGTAACTTCATTTCTATGTTGTATACCACATTGCTTGGCTAATAGTTTTTATAAGTAGCAATTTAAAGGCAAAAGAAATTAATTTCTTTTGAGCCTTAATACTACCACTTGAACTCCTTTAGTAGCTTCTCCATATCTATACCTTTTGACATCAGTTCTGTACACTGATTCAGTTATAATCTTCCGGAAAACTACAAAGCTACATGATTTCTATCAAAGATCCCTGATTAAAAAAAAGAATAAATCTGTATTTGGTGGGAAATGAAATCTTATCCTTTTGGGTCTCTTTTTAAATATATTCTTAAAAAATCTGCAAAATACAGTCTCTACTCAGCTGACTAACAAAGTAACCAATAAAAATCTCCCTGAGGGTAGTATCAACATGATTAATGGAAACTTTGAAATGTTTTGTTGCTGAACTCCACTGCTTTGAGTATAAAAGTTGTACCCTTAATTCTGTTTAAAGTATGGCTTCCTGTGAAGGAGCAAGCCAATCTAAATAGCTGATGGGTACTGAAGGAGTCCCCACCTACCTTCATTCTTCTCTTCTCCACACACATCTAAGTATCCATGCTGTTTCTTCTTCATGGACTCAGCTGTGTGTTTGGCCCAGCTGAATCAACTGAGTTTAACCCCATACACTGGCAGCAGAGTAACCTACTAACTAACTAAATAGAAGGATCTAGATAAAAGTTAGCTGTCTCCTTTTAAAAGGATCTTTAAAAGGATCAAATATCTTCTTTTTTAGCATTCAAACCACATAGCCCAGGCCTTTGGAAGACTGAAATGAGACAAACATCAGCAAAATTACCCTTTTCCATACGGAGACACTTTCAGGGGCACACACATGCAAGTTCTGTAAAAGCTGTTAAACTTACTAGAAGCAGTGCAGCACAGAATGCTTTTCTGTATTCCTTCTTATATCTACAATGAAATCTAACATTCAAACCTCACATATTTTAGACTTTTGAAAGGTGCTGTTCAGATGTCATCCATACTATTACATACTTTTATTTTTCAAACGAGTAAATATAACGTCCCTTGATTTATGGGTGGGGAAGAGATCTAAAGCACTATTGATATAACTCAGTTTCAACTGAAATACTGTCTATTTCTTACATTCTAGGAATCATAGATACTGGAGAAGGCTGATTAACAAAATCTTCAATCATATGCTTAAACTTCAGGCTTAAGACTTCTACTGCTTGGACTTAAAAGCAACTGCTGAGTGATTCAGGACAAGCTGTGAATCACACTGTGACAGTGGGCAGTTATAAGCATTGATTGACTATTTTAGAACTACTCTAAACAGTGTAATTTACTAGTGAAAACAAGATCTAAAGGTTTGATCACGAGAACCTGTGGAACTGAATTTACTTTCCTGCATACTTAGAACTTTTTGATCCCACTGTTTAAAATGCAACTTTAGTCATGCATTTTATGAGAAGCACTCATTAAAAGCAAGTAGAAACAGCAGAAAGAAAAAAGAATGCCCTGTTGACATGGAACACGATGAAATGCTATGCAGATGATCAGATGTGAATGTGCTGACTGGGGCTAAAAAGACCCCCAAAAAATCTTAACATTTTAAACTAAACTTTAGTAAAGTTTAGTAAAAAGTAGCTGGTGTGTAGTTTACAAACATTTTAACAATTTGTAGGAAAGCTGAATTTTGTAGAAGAACTCTGTTTTTGCAAACATCTTGCTTTCTATTGCCTTATACAGATATAACCTAACATTTTTCTTGTAATAACCAGCTGTAAATTGCAGCAGATCTAGCTAAACAAATATTTTTTAAATAAACAAAAGAGAAAATACGTTAAGTAAAAAGGAATAGAATAACACTTTACTGGTCTTTGAAAAATATAATTTTTTTATTAAGAAATTATGAATATAAAATAAGCGGAGTCCATGCATAGGTCTTAACCCCACCCCCCACCCCACCCCCGCCCTTATCTTCTTTTGTACCTTCAAAATTGTGCTTTAACAAATACAAAGTATTATTTATAGTTGAAACTCATGAAGACAAGTAAAACATCAACCACACTATAGTCCTTGAGTGTGCAGGAGACCATACTGGCAAAAATAATAAGCCATTAGTTTTGTGCGGCTAAGTGCTGTGAATTATCTGGAAGATTTCTTTCTGTTTTGATTAACACAGTGTTTCTGGAAACATTCAGTATTTTCCATGCCCTTAGAGGCACAAAATTTTAATTAATTGGAAAACTTTTTTTTCCTCTATCGCCAACTGCCAGATATTCAGAGTACTTTAAGGATACCAGCTTACCATTTTACATTCCATATTATACACTGAACAGCAATGAATGTACCAATTAAATGATGTTTTCATATGATATAGTTAAGATCAGGATAAATAATTTGACAGTATACAAAAATAAGAACTTCGCTTCTCTGAAATCTTTTTAACTATTCCATTGATGAGACCATTAGAATCACTGCTGAAATTTTACCTGTGTCATACCCCAGGGCAGATTGCTTTTTTAAAAAAGCATTTCAAAGATATGGCATGGGTGGGCACCACAATTGAGTTAATTTCTCTTTATATTGGAGTACTTTAAAGAGATGACAACACCATGCAGGATGGCTGAATGTTCAGGAAGCTTGTCTATGTAGCTAAGCCGAAGGACAATTTAAAGGCCAGTTCAACAGCAGCTTCTGTCACTGAGTCATGAAAACAGACGTAACACTCCTGAGGTTTTGGATGTAGAATGAGTCTCCTGAAGGAAAAAAAAATAAAAAAAGAAAACTATCATTGGTGTTAGCTTTTTCTCCTCAACCGTTTGATATATTCTAGTTGTACTCAGGTTTCAGCAAGATGTTAAAAGCAACTGCTTTCTAAGACACCTAGCAAATTTCCATGGCTCTCCTGAATTATCTTACTCCTTTCAATACATTCTATTTTATAATCAAGTTATTCTCTGCTCATTTTTCTCAAGACTGTGTATGGAAAAAAATTCTTCAGGTTTTCAGGACTTATTTGTATAGTACTGGTGTGTTTGCAGTAATCCAAGTTTCCAGGCTACAAGCTGCATTCAAGGTACTTGGGAGCAAGTGCCAGTATTCACATACTTACTTATTCTTAGACTTAATACATCTGGATAGGTAGTTTCCCACATGTTAGTCTAGTAAGCTGTTTTAGTGGAAGAGTTAAAATAGGAAAGATCTCAGTACCGCTGCACAGCTGTGTGTAGCCCTCTAGCATAGCATATAGCTCTGCAAATACTAGTGGACTCCCCCAGATTTAACATGTTGTTCGGTAATGCAGAGACTTGTTCTTTTCAAACATCTCAACAGCAGCGTAAACATTTTAAAATGTTTAAATTACAGATTTTAAGTTTTCCAACCCCAAGGACAGCACACAAACTGCAGCTATGTACATTCATGGTGAGAAACAATTATTTTTCTTTTTTCTCTTTAAAGATCTGACTTGGAGGCAAAAAGGTTGAACAGAAGTTCTGTTAGAGAATTTCTACATTATTATTCCTGGCCAATATAATTACCTATGGATGATGTTTCCTCTCCTTGTATCAGAAAAAAGTTCTTACACCATATTCAGAAATTTATTTTGCCATTTTCTGACTTTCCTATTTGCACAATAGTTGAACTAGTTGAAAATCGTAACTTAATGAATTAATCAAGCATAATCATTTGTCTTCTTTTCACCCCTTGCCTAGACTGATTTTTTTTCTTTTCATATGGTGAAAGCACAGCTTCCATTTAACTGGGTATTTGCATTTTTCTATTCATCTAGTAGGATTGCCAAATACAGAAGATGAATGCAGAAAAGAAGGAAACATCCTGTTGACAGACTATTCCTAATATGTCTGCTTACTGCAGCTAAAATGTAGACGGCACAAAATATAGCAGATTGAGGAAAGAATAACATATGAGAAGTAGTGGCTACAGAATAGGGCTTACTGGTCTGGACTTAAACAATCACAAGATCTGGTGTGTTCTGAATTGTGAAGAAATAGTACACACTATTTTCTCATTACACCTAATTTTAACTACTTCAGAAGCAGTATTAATTTTAGTATTTAATTCCTAGGGCAGTATGCTGTTCTGTCCTGCAAATAAGCCTTAGCTATGTAGCAATAACTATACGCCTCATTAAGAAAATAACTTAAAATTAAGTTTAAATAACAAATTAAAAAAAAAAAAAAACACAAATCACAATCCATTCACAATGATAATGGCAGAACTTTGAAAACAAACTGAGGAAAGAATACCCTCTTTCCAAAATATCTCAAGTAGACTGCTAGGTTGATTTGGTCCTCCCAATGAAAAAGCCCCGACCAACCAACAACTACAATTGTTCACCTTACTTCTTTGTATCACTGAATCGGCATTATGCATGGAGGCAAGACAAGTAAGATTTACTTGCAAAGGAGGGAATGGAGGCGTCAGAAAGAGTGCAAGGAGCACAAATAAAGTGCAGAATTGTGAAAGAGTATAATTACAGCACTTCCGCATGTCTGCGTAGCACAGCGTAGCACTGCAAAGGTGCCAGCTCTGCTGTGGTAACATGCTGGCACGGTGCTCACTTGAGTTACACACCTATGTTTGACAGCAGGTGGAATAACTTCCCAGATCCCAAATCAAAGCTACCTCACTCAGTCAACTCAAGTTTCTGTGATGCGCTACAGTTAAAGTTAATCTTAAAGAATACAGTGGTATATTCAAAATGGAAAACTTTAGGAGAAATATGCATTTGTCTGTAAACTCACCCCACAACCCAGTAATTCATTGTTGGTGGTGGTTTCTTCTGATCAGACCAGTTATCAGGAGAGCACTCAAACAAAACTCCATGTTCTCTCACCAGATCTAGGTCCTCATCTGCCTTACTAAATTCTGACATCCCACTGTCTGCTTTTGTCTTTTTCTGTAAAAGAATCGGCAAAATGTTAGTATAGAAAGAAATATCTTTACATAAACACTAGTAAATATAAGTTTGTGGTTTCTTCAGGAATCTCTGATGAATGATACTGCTGTTAAAAAGCCAGACTTAGAAGATGTAACTAACTTGCTTACATGATTCTTTTCTTCCCAGTTTTGTTACTTCAGCATCAACAGGCTTTTCCATTGTTATACAACTTGGAAGTAGACACATGTTCCCTTTTTTGATTTTTTCCCCCCTTCTAGATGAACACTATTTCTCTAACAAGGCATCTGAGATAATACAGCTTCTTTAAATAAGTGTGTTACAACAGCTAAAGCTCTTGTCTTTCTCTCTGTGCCTCCCTAATTATGAACTGTGATAGTAAAAGTCTGTTCAATAAACTTAGCCAGGCAGGAATTTCTTTTTGTAAATGAACAGTTGCAGCACTCAGAGCATTTTCTTGCTCTTACTCAGCATGAGTGCATAAGATGTATTGAAAATAAAGACATTTTCATGTTTCATTGAGTTTTTAGGGCTATGCTTTGTACAGAGCTTTTGAATAAACCTTGCAAAAGTTCCAGTTGTTTCTACCTGAATTCCTGGTCCCTGTCTGGTGAGGTTCAAACTGCAGGCACAAAATCTACTTTTTTCTCTTTGCTCTGTCTTGGTGCTCAATGGTCTTGTGAGCCATGATATCTTTCATCAGAAACACGAGGGGAAAAAGAACAGAATGGACACGGAGATAAATAAAGGAGGAATTTTGAAAGGGTTTGTCACTAGTTTAACTCTTCTCCCACTGAAGTTAAAGGAAGTTTATTACTTTTTTGTAAACGTCTACGTAATAATGAAAAAAAAAAGGAAAAAAAAAGGAATCTTTTTTTTTTCTTCTTTTTGAAGCATGAGAAGCATGATGAGATTATGGAAACAGGAGTGGAAATCCCATTGAGACAAATTGGTCTTAAAAGAGTTGCTACACCTGGGCATCTCTGGATCTGCCAATGAAGCTTCTGTTCTAATCAGTTGCTTCAAAGGTAAAAGAAAATGTTTTCTTGGGAAAAAAAAAAATTATCTCAAGGAACTGCTGTCTGCCGTATGCAGAACAGAAGCCACATCTTTCAATCTGCCTACAATATTGAAAATGTAGGGGCTCAAGATCTAGCAAAGATGGTCAGAACATCACAACTATCTTAATTTCTCAGAAACGGTAGAAGTGAAATGTACCTTAGTATTTGAGAAACAAAACATCTACTATTTACTTGAGAAAATGTCTTTTAAATTCCCTAAACATGCTTTGGATTAAATGCATAAAGCATATTCTAAATTACTATTAGTTTATAGAGTGGAAGACATTTCACAATAGATGACTTGACCCTTCCTGTATCATTCCTTAGTATGTAAAGTTGTTTCAAACACTGTTCTTGCTAATACTGCTATTGAAGAAGACTTAAGGAATATGTTAGTATTCAGTCTAATAATTTTCCCCAGCAAAAAAATGGAGTCTTCATCATGCAATTTCCATTCTAACATCTGTTTATATTTTAGCACATTTTACACTGTGCTATTCATACTCAAGAAAAAATACATATTAAGAGGGGATATTTGACAGAACTACGAGGGTTTGTACTGTCATATGCATTAAAACTTACTTTCTTCTGATTTTATTTAACATTAAGAAAATACTACAATGATGATGAAGAAAATGAGGCCAAAGCTGGTTATTGCACACAGCGACATATATTTTAGGGTTTAAGACTACAGAGCTTATTTTTACTCAATTTAAAATGTATTCAAATTTCCTGTACACATTTAGAGGTTAAATCGTGTATTTTCGGTTCTCAAAAAGCGAGGCAACATTAATTATCGATTGATTTACAATAAATTTGCGTTACTGGTGCAGTTCTCTGAATCCTAAACTATAACACAATATTTAGCTGATGCCAAGGAATAAGCAGTATAATAGTACATTTCTATATTTGACCCTTTGTCGTGCACTACAAACAAGGAAAACTTCTATTTATTCTTTCACATTTTCCTTATGCCATAATGCAACCTGCCAATTTCAGCATTAATGGTTGGAGCTAACATGCAAAAAACACCCCAAGTTTCTCTAAAAGAGAAACTTTGTTCTGCAGCACATATCCATCCATTATTTCTGATTTTCAGAGCAGAATGAACCCAGCTGCTGCCTACTGTACTTACGTCTGAAGAAGCCAGAAAATCATGTGCTAAGGTAGTTGTGTCCAAAACCGAAGTCTTGACTTTCAAGTGTCAGTTTTTCACTTTTTATGAGCTACATCTAATGGTTGAAAGGTTTCTTTTATTCAAGCTTTTTTTTTGGTTTGAACTATAAACCGTTTATTTAACAGTTGTAACCAAAGGCAATTTGATGATAAGAAATATTTGTGTATTCTCTCTGCTTGCTTTGGGTTTCTGTATCTCCCGACAGAAGCGTCTAAAATACATGACTCATTGCCAAAGTCCTACTCAGCCAAACCCTGGTGTCATATGAAGTTGACAGAACAATCCACCAAATTAACCTATTTTTCTAACATGTAAAAGTTCCTAGATCATTTACAAGGCACATCAGTCTAACCAGAAGCGACTTCTTTGGTAATTTGAAGAAAACATTCAGAAAAAATACTACTATTTGCAAACTGCTTTCATTCAGTTTGTATAGTTATTTCCCATTTCTCATTTAATTCACTTGGATCGTCACTTTAGGATGTAAAAAATCCAACTAATAGACAGTATTCCCCTTAGGTTTATAGTTAACTATTTCTCTTTTCCAAAAGGACTGAGCAGGTCACAAAATTAGTAGAGATGAAATGTTACCCTAATTTTAGTTAATGACAATAAAAATCAACCGTGCAATTAACAAAACTGACTTTTATCAAAATAGAGTGTGCATTGAACACAAAAGGTCTGATCTGGATGGAGTATCTCATAAATGGATTCTTATACCCAGTGTTTAAATGTATGCGTTACTACTACCATCTTTCTCCAGACAGACCATTTGAGGTAAACAGATATTTTTAATCAAACACAAGGCAATACAGTTGCTGACATCAGTTCTGTCTATTTTTAAGTCTAATCTAAATAGCAATACCCACATAAAGCTCTGGCAGCTGGCATCGGCTTCAGCCCACAGCTAGAGCAAGGTTCAAACGGCCATCTTTGTAAAGGGAAAAAGCCTTGCCTGTTCCAGCATGCCAGCTAATCTAAAAAGAGATCTGGCAGCATAATTAAAAGGAATTGATTGTTATAGCCAGGGTTTTTTTCGATCACTACCCATGTGAACAAATGATTACAGACATTAGTGGATGGCAAATGTATAAGCAATCCTGAGTAGCACTGAGACCAAAGACACCAAGTGTTCAGACACACTGACAGCACGGTGAGGGGAAATCGCAGTCACTGCTCATATGAAAATTTTCTGGGTAAAAAAAAAAAAAAAAGAGTGCCTGAATTTCTTTTTGCTGCCAATCTGAAATCCCTTCCCAGAATTAGAATGGCTAAACACCCTCCCCTTTTGCTACTTACAGTTTCTGAATCCAGCATGTGAAACTTTTTGCTACGTTACAAACAACAGTCCTAATATGAAACAAAGTAGGAGTATACTATACTGGAGACATGGGAGTATTTATTTTGAGGGCATTTTTGGTGGGAAAGAAAGCCATAATGCGTACTTGGCTGGATGGTCAGAGAAAGAACCTGCCCATAACAGTGAAAGTATTAGAAGCTTTAAAAACAACCACATACATGGAAATACACTTGCTAGTGAATTATTTAAATAACGAAGTGAAAACAATCTTGAAATGCTGAGTTAAGAATGTAAATATAAAAACAGGAAAAAATCAAAAGCTTCCATACTTCTTTCCTCATGGACTGCTGAAAAACGGAACGAATTGAAAGACAGCAACGATAGAAATTCTCAATTAACTGAGGATGGATGGAACCACCAAGCCGTGCTACTTCTTTGTGGGTTGGAGTAATAAAGATTCCTTGCATCGTTTCCAAAGTTAAATAGTGGAAGAGGGTATTCTCAGGACCAGAAGTCAACCTTACCAAAAAAAAAAATAAATAATTTAATACCAAAATAATTTTGAAAGGCATTTCAGTTAAACAACATATACTTTTGTTTCTTAGGAAGTAATTGTTTTTCTGGTGACTGCAATAGTTACAGACAATAGAGATACAGATACTCAAAAGGTGTCTATTTTCACATGGTGGAAATCTTGCTAAATTAAAAAAACCCGAAAACAACAAACCGAAAAACTATGGTACTAGTTAGGTATTGCACTTGTGTTCTCAAAAATTCTCACCACCAAAAGGAAAGGGGAAATAAAAGTGTTGGGGTGTGTGTGTGGGGGAGTAAAAGCTTTCTTTAGAGCTCAAACAAAACAGCAGAGCAGACTGCGCTGTCACAAGCAACAGGTGGGAACTGGGAAGATCATGACTTCTTTGTCCTTTGTACACCTACTGGAAAGGCACAAAATGTACATGTGGCCCAAAAATGCTTCTGTTTGAACTTTCAAGGTCACATATATGTGGGACACGTGCATACATTCTACTGACACACACTTGAGAAAGTTGTCTTTTCTAATTAATTTCTTCATTTAAGAGTGTCACTATTTGAGAATCCTCACACAGCAAAGTTCTGGTTAGAATAAAATTATGCAGGGACTTCTGTAATCTATTTATAAATAGATTCAAATTCATATTCAAAAAATGATCCAAGTATGGCCTTAAAAATTAAATACTTAATACAAAATAATTTCTTACTTGATAGCATTAAGAAGTTCTGTATCTTTCTCTGAAAGGTTCTTTTTGAGGTTTCCTAAATGAAAAGGATTTGGTAGGGTATGTTTTTTTCTAGTGGCCTGAAAAACAAGCAGATAGATGAACTAACAGAAAACGCAGCTATCAAAAGAACAAAATCAAACCAACAAATCACCTACGAGGAAAATAATGTATAATTTTTAAAAAGGAAAAAAAAATTCCATCAACTTATATAAATGTAATTTATAGCCTATTTTAGACTAAAATGTGTTAGAAGCGGTTGTGCAATTGTACAGCAATTTGTTATGACAACTTATGTTTACGCCATTGTTATTGTGGGGATATTCTCCAATTGTTTCTGCTGATTCCAACACAGCTGTGCCCACTTCAGTCACTGAAACCCCCAAATATTTACAAGCAATAATAAAATAAAAAAATGTGATTGCTCTGAGGCTGACCCAAAGCTTCCCAAGGCAACAGAAGCATATTCTACCGAATTCATGACTGCTTAGGTTTATTCTTCTATAGTATGCTTGGTTGTTTGGTTTTTTTTTTTAATAGTTACTTGAGTGAGTTTTTAAAAGAATTGCCTCCTCCCCTGCAACCCACCAGAACCTTATCAATTCTCCTTGTTCTCTGACCTGATCCACTATAGATTGTGGATTACTGCTTTCCTCTTCCACAGGACCTTCGTTACCGTGGTCAGATCCTACACTGTTTCTTGTAGGGCTTGGCTTACGTGTCGTTAAAGAGTCACCAAACAGGGTCCTTCTGCTTGCCAGAGTGGTTACCGATTTGGAAGTATTTTGCAGCTTACTTAGGATGGGTGAGGTGGTCAAGCTCTCCAGTCTGTCATGTGTTGCAGGAAGGAACCAGTCAGCACAAGATAAAGGTGGATTGGAAGGAGAATCCAGCCGTTCCTCTATGCTGGCATCTAATCCTTCCAGCTGAAGTATCGTCGCTTTGACCTGATCCACATATATACAGTCTGGTCCTGGATTCCCAATAGCTTTTGAGGCACAGCCTCCTGCCTCTAGCAGGACACACAGCATGAAATTTCTCTGTAAATACCGAGGTATCAACATTAGCCTTTGGCTTAACATACAGTACGTGCTGTGTTATATTTATGTCTCATATTATACTTGGGCAAAATACAGCACTACGTTCAACACTCCTTCCTCATCCCTGGAGGAGTTACTTTTTTTTTTCCTAATTGAATCACATCCAAGGAGATCTTTCTGTTGTCACGTTAAGTTAATGATGCAAATGTAAAAGCTATCACTTAGAAACTCAGCTGTTTGCTTTAAAAAAAAGAGCTCACATTAAAAACCCAAACACAGTTCTGAAATGAGTTGCCTGAAAATACCAGATCATGAAAGTAAAAACATAATTAAATGAAGACGCATAAAAATAATGAGAATTTATACTTAAACTTGCAAGCTTTACAAATGTATAAATAATACTACTCTCTTGAGGAATTATATCCCATGAGACAGCTATAATATGAATATTTGGTAAAATTGCTAAATAAAATGCATGGGAAATGTTGCTCTTACTTAGTGACAGACAACACAGAATGACAAAACAGAGCATCAGAGAACAGACATATTGCAAACGTTAACTTACCAAGCCAACTATGAGTAAAAAGTATCTGGCTTCAGGTTCCCTATATCCTGTAAAACTTGAAACTTCACATGGCTGGATATGATGATGTGGAAATACTTCCCGCCATATCACTAACTGACCAATCTTCTGTTCTGCTGCCAAGGGTAACAGACAATAGTGCCGACAATATAAACCTATATCAATAAGATCTTCCTTTGGCAAGTGATTACCAATCAAGTAACCCTTAATTAAACACAGAAAAGGAAGTGTATTCAGTAAGAAATAAAACACCACCACTTAAGAGTACTTTTCATAGAAAGATATCCATGCTCCACATGCATTAAGATTGTAAGCTTTTTGGCCAGAGACTGTTTTTCTGATATACAGTTGTACAACAGATAACACTGAGCTTTTGCATCATATCTGAAGAACCAAAACACTGAAATATAAACAAATAAAACATCAGCATATATGCAAGTTATTAAAGGCGAGCTGGGAAATGCACGGCTTCAACAGCTTGCAAAACAGCTACAGAGTTAAGGTGCTTTAATTCTCTCTCAAATATATGGTGCTTTCACTAGAATTACTAAAATTTCCAAAGAAGACACATTACAATGGTGTTCCTAGCACTAAGGGCATTACAGTTAAAGTGCTGTCATGGTAGACGGTGTGCAGTTCCATTTGTGCTAATAGTTTAGTCTCATAACACTACTAGCACAAACAACAATTGCATGATAAAATCCTTAAAATGTACATTTCCTTAACGCAAAGGCTGTTGTCTTCCTCTTTTTACTGTTGAATACAGTGACTACATTTAATAAAAATAAATTTACAAATGAGGCCAAAGTGAAAAAAGCTGTCAATACAGTTTCTCAAATCTTTGTTTTAAAGACAGACTAAAGATAGATCACCTGTTATCTTTACTAAAAAATGGCAATGAACAAAAAAAAAGCGCCTATTAGAATATCATACAGTCTCACATTTGAATTGACTCTAGTTACTTCCTTATTACTGTCCCTCTCCAATCCTTGGATCATACGCTGCAAAATTCCCGTAAGACAGTTTCAAACAAGTATTTTGTTCTTACTGATACATATCACTTCCTGACTTCAGTTTTTTCTGTTATGGTGTTTGTGTTTTATGTCTGTTACTAGAAAAACATATTTAAAGCAATCATACAATTCTTTTATGTTTGTGAGGTTTTGCAAAGGGTTACTCCATGACTGTGTTAGATTTCCAGATGCATTTGCCTAATCTTTAGACCTTAATCACTGATACTACCTTGTAGAAGAGACAAGCACCCATAATCATATATAATCTTCTCATGTCGTAATAATCTTCAGACTGTGAGAAAAAAAATCATGGTATAGTTTTTCATTCAGAATTGTTATTTTATTTACTAAATGCAAGTCAACTAATTCCAGCAAATGGTAATCAATATCTTATTTAATACCTTCATTTTTGACCACTTCTTATTGTCAATGTCAGTTAACACTGAACAGTTAAGTGGAATACCAAGCTTTTAGCCTCTATTATTGATTTTCATGTCACTACAATTTTCTCTAACAATTTTCAGCTCAAAATTTCCTGATTAGTTCTTATCTGTAGATAAACTATTTTTAAGATACGCAAATTCTCAGGATTCTTAACAGCAAAGTAGCTGAAGCATAAGTACTGACACCAGAGGCCCTCCTAGAGTAAAACATCCAACTCAAAGCATTTTTTTCCATTATTTGACATTTTACCCAAAATATAGCCATTCATTGATCTATTAATCTAGATGCCCAGTGCTCTCAGATTAGTAACACTACCTTTAGGTAGATATAGTGTATTTTAAATTAAGTGGGTGCAAGCAATTTCTGTGCAATAAACTACAACTTATAAATTTGCTTTTTGTAAATAATCATCCAGGTTGTTTATTACAGTGATTCTTTCTTTTTTATTCTTTTGCAAGATGGGCTATATGTCTGCCTACCTTGTATTTTAGGTTTTAAGAATCGTTAAGCATATTTTTTAATTAAGAACACTTATGTCCCAAATTGTTATGCTAAAGAGGTGATCAGTACAGTAAAGAGCACACACAGCAAGTGACACAAGTAAATTACTATCTTCTCCCTTAACTGTATTAAAATTATGCATAACTTGTAATTGTTTTCTGTAAACTGGAAAATTAAGTTCTTAGTGCGCCATATAAGTTTTCAGGTTTATTCACAATTGCTTGGGAAGGAGACAGTTATCTATACAAAAAAAGAAATGTAACAACTATCAGCTATGCTGAAATTAGAGTGTCCTTGTAGACATCCCATGGGCTTAAATTATAGTAAATCATGGCTTTTCAGTGACTAACCCCTGTAGGGTTATAAGACAATTATAATGTTAATCATGGAGAGAAATTCAGGTAAACAGAATGGGTAAAATTAAGCTTAAAACAAGAATAATATAGTATACTTTCGCTTTGACTCTCACTTGATTAAAAAAAGTGGACTAGTTTGGAATTAGTGCTTTTTTAAACTACTGAATATGACACCAAGGTAAAGAGATACAGTGCAATGCAAACAACAAAAAGAAAATGTTTACCAGCTCTGCAAAGTCAGCTGCTTCCAGATCACTCAGTGCTGTGTCAATTTCCATCTGAAATATTTAAACAGTATATTTTAATAGAGATTTCCAACACAGTAACTTACAATAATAGCATAGTTCACTCTATCTTGCTAGTCTCAGAAGATTAGGATTCATAAGTACAAAGTGAATAGATAAAAATTTGCACATGCTTTTCAGTAGTAATATCATGAACGCCTCTATTCAACAGATTTAAAGAAAAATCCTTAATTTCTGTGTATTTTCCTCTTCTTTGAAACTGTAAAATTTCTCTGCTTGTGTTGAACGCACCGTTTGGTATAAAGGAGATGTCACTCTTTCAGCATGCTTTAAAACATGAAGTCTAGAGACTACCCCTTGAAGGCTATGGAGAACTCTGAAATCTGGCAAGCTATTGTATCCAGCTGAGTTATTAGAAAAACCTTTTTCACAATGGATTTAGTTTTTGCCTCTATGGAAATTGCCAAAAAACTCTCTCACACATTATCTTTGTTCTACTGAAACTACTTTAAACTTGCTTATTTCTCTAACTACAAGAGTGATTGTTAATATACATTTTACTTAAAATACTTTCCTTTAAAGAACATGGTACTAGGCACTGAAGTTCATGACATAAACGTGCTACTTCATGAAAAGAACCTAAACCTCATCATTACAAACTTCTCGGGCAGTATTAACAGGCTGCCTCTAATTGAAATACAGCCAGATTTTCAAACAGAGAAATGTCAGTGAGGCTGTTGGCAGCTGACAACTCACCAGTCTCTCAGCTTTTCCCCAGTTAAAATTTAAAGGGCTTTCTGCCCAATAAAGAACTGACAATTTTTGTTTTAATCTTCATCAAAACTTAACTGGAAGTTTCATCTTCTGCAACAAAATTCTTCTGGAAAATGTGGATGATCTCAGACAATTTTGGAAAGCTAAGTCTGTATTATAAATATCAATGATGTTGTTTTCTAAATCCCTTTAAACCCCACAATTTTACAAGAAAGAAACAATCTGCAAGCTCAAGTAGAGAGCAAAGTGTAATTGATACAAATAGTTACAAATATTTTGGGTATATCCACGAAAGAAAACTCTCAGTTCAAAATTTCCCAGCTGCTTCATTTGCATTAAATCATGGCAAATAATCATAAAAAAAACCCCCTCTACCATGACAAGACTAACATATTCTAAACATCATTCCATCTTAATGAAACTTCTTTTTTCCTGTGAAATTTTGCAAAAACTGCCATACATGTGTTGACTAATATGGTATGCAAAAAACTCTTCACACGATATGAAAAATAACGTCCTTGTTATGGAGTTGGAAATATTTCAAGATCACAAAGGCAAAAAAGAATCCTACATGCACTGATATTCAAGGGGATGGAGAATGAAAATGCAGTGAATCTTTCTTTGATCCACTTTAGACCCTCAAGTGAAATGACTGATAATCTAACAGGTCCACTGCGCCTTACTACAACATCTGATATTTAACATTTCTTGAATGAAGGACAAGATATAAAGTATTACCAAACTGCAATTTAAGTACATGTGATGTGTGGAAAATTACCCTCTCAACTGCAATCACAGATATTAGAGGTTTTATATGATATGTCAAATGATTGCTCTACATAGAAGTGTTCCATTTTTACAGTATGTCTGTCTCAGTAAAGGCCAGCAGATTTAAACAGTAGTTAGCTACTTAGTCATATGCTTAGGTCCTTGAATGACACTGCATTTCATTAAATACCTACAGTGCAGGTGTTCTTTATTTGAGCTAGTCCTTACACTTCAGGTTGTCTTCATAGGTAATGCAGATGAAGCCACAGGAGTCTTGAGGCATGATTCATCTAATACTAAAGTAAACAGCTGAAGCTCAGTAGTTGAATTACTATTAAAGTACCAGATATTCCCCATTAAATAATAAGGAGATTTCAGGAGTAGCACCTCAACTGTAGTAATTTATATAATAGCTCTAAAAGAAGGTGAGATGGTTTCTACCTCAAGTTGCTACGAATTCAATAAAGAAGCCTCATTTTGCCTCATTTTTAACTTTATTTTGCTAAGAGGCTAAAGACCCAATTAGGAAAAAAAAAAACCCTCTATGGGATTAAAATGAGAAACATTAGTAAAACCTACAATGGAATAACAACTATGAATATTGATGAGATTACAGCAATTGGAAGGAAAAAAAAAAAAAGCCAGGAGATAGCCAGGGTACTTGTATTACCAGCCCTGCTTAAATTTTTGCTTTAGCGCTCTATAAAATAATTTCTTGTGGATGCATTATTTATCCAAGCAGACTATACTGTCTTCCAAAAATAGAGCTTTTCATTTAAGACAACCAAGAAAATGGGGGGGGGGGGCAGGGAAGAGAGCTTTCCTGTACTCTGTGCCACACAAAAGTCCCCGAAGGAAACTTAAACCCAATCATTTCACAATCACCATGTCTTGAAAGTACACTTTGATTTCTGTACTTCCAGTATAATTGAAAATAAAGCAGGAAACTTCACCTAGCAAGACTCAGTTATCTTCAACTGAACCTACTGTCAGATCAAAACAGGGTTTAGCAATGCTTTACATGGAACACATAACCCCTTAGGTAGTGATGCTAACTCACTTTATAGCACACTGTAACATGAAAACAGAGAAAAAAAAATATTGGAAACTACAAGCTCTATGAAAGAGTAAAGGAAGTCTTCTGGTTCATTTCTAAATACACAATTGTGTTATTTAATAATACATTTTTTAAAAATTATATATATATTAAAAGATGATCTGGATACACATCAGAAAAAAAAATATACAAGAAAAAACATTTTAGAGGAACTTTCTGTACCTGAGACACAACTATCAACTTTTGTGGTAAATGTAATTTCATAAATTTTTTCCTCTATGTACATCCTTTGCTGATTGTATCCTGTTCACTTGACAGAACTTACTACATTAATAAAAGGTATTATAATAAGCTTGTCTGCGAACTACTAGGATTTGCTTATCTGTGCAGACCCAAACTATGCTGGAACTGTGTTACAGAATCTGCCCCCCGGTAAGACAAAGTTTTTCTAGTTGCAACCCGTGTTGCAGACTTTGTTTTGCACAATTAAATCTGAATTCAGTTTTCATTTTGTGGAATTGAAATAGATATATAATTCCAAATAATACCATAAATACTAAACAAAACCACATAAGGCCATATATGTTGGTCTCTGCTATGTTCAGCAGTATGGTTCCACTGCTGAAATCTCCTTAGGATTGATTTCTCTTGTACAAAAATTTTTACAATTGTTTCAAATCGGAGAAATATCACCTTCATCTATCTTGGTCTAACAATGTCAATTCTAAGGTGTATGTGAAAAACCACTTCACAGAAGACTTGCCAGAGATTATGCATCACATGCATAAAATCTATTATTTTTATTTAAAAATATTACTTTACTATTAATTATCCTAATGATCCCTATTTTAACTTCCTAATGTCATCAAAATGAAGGTTTAAGACTGAAAGCTATAATGCTATTTACTGTGATCTAGCTTTTGTCTTACTACTGCTTAAAGCACAATCCGATTTCTGATTGGGAGGTAACCAGACAGTGAAATGGTGCAGAAAAGCTGTACCTATATGATGTCAAACAAGTGCTGTATGGGTATTTATTTTGATTCTGCAACAGGCATTTATAACTCTCCTAAATTACTAGTTATGCATGAGCTTCTGCAGTAATATTTTCTACCTAGAAAAATACTTAAATGGTCAAAATCAAACATAAACCTACATACCAGGGGCTGCTTTCCCTACTGCATATGCTAGCTGTTAGAGAGGTTGTGGGGTATGCATGTATATATATTTTTTATTATAATTTTTTTTTACATAAAATGTAATTCCTTTGTCATCACGTTCTCTTCATAGATTTAGACTTCCTAAAGTCACCAAACTACACTCATGACAGCAGTGTTTCCTGTGGGAATGACTGTGTAGTTCCAAATACGCAAATGATTGTGTAGTTCTTAAATAAAGGATCCTATAGAAAATGGGTGGTCTGGGACGGGCAAAGCACTTACGTAAATTACACAATAACAGCAGAAGATGCCTGCATCAATTTTCTTGGCCTTCCATATACAAGGTTTTCTAGAAAGATCCAAAAATGACATTACCTTGACTTCCTGAGGCAATGTCAGCCAGCGCAAGCCTGGGAGACTGTCTAAGAATAATGCACTGCAGGTATCATAGTGTTGAGCACTTGGGCTGGCATTTGACTTGAGTCTTGTAGGCTGAAGTGCACGCTGGAAGAACAGGTTGAAAAAATGATCCAGGCAAGAAACATTTTCCACCTGGCAAAAAGCACTGAACAAACATGAACTCCAAGTTAGAATAACATTCAGACACATGTAGCTTGTTTATATAACCCTCTGTGCTACAGAAGTCTCTTTAGAGCATGATACTACATTTAGATTTTTTTTTCTTAACATTCATTTTAAATATAAAAAATCCCACTAGGCCCATATCCAGGCAGTACCTACAAACAAAGAAAAAATCTGAAGCACCATAGATGTCTTAGACCAACTGAAGATGAGACAATGATCAGCTTCAACCTTTTGGAAATTAACATCTTTCTTTTTCTTTCTCTATGGCATATGCACTTTAACCCTGAATTGAAAGCAAGCATACGAATAGCCTACCTTGGCAATTTTGTTTAGGTTATAGTCACACTGAAAATTTTCTGGGTGATTTCCAAATGCAGAGAAAGACAGCTACTCTGCCAAATGAAGTTGAGAATTCTCGAGTGTTTACTTTATTAAAAATACAACACTGATTCATATGTACGTTTTACAGATGGTGCTTTAACACAAAGGATAACATTTGCAGAGTGCTGTTGACAACCACAGTGACTTAGATTTAACCTAATCTAAGGACAAAACTTTCTGAAGTAACAAAGGCTGTTAAAAAAGAGTCTTAATAGTGTTGAGACTGACACAAAAAGGCAAGAACAGAATTCCGTTTTTTTGCAGAAGTGTAAAGCAACATGCAAAGAAATTCCATGTAAGCATTAAAATTAATGCTATTTTTCAATCAGCATCAATAAAAATACTTCTGAAAGAACTCACCTGTCTAAAGAACTGTACATAAATTTCAATGTCCTGACAACATCTTCAATCATGTTCCTCAGCTGAGAAAGTGGCACACTAAAAAATAAAAATTGAAACGTACAGCTATGTTTATAACATTTTTACTATGATTAAGTGTAGTCATATTTTGAAAAGCTCTATTCTCAAATAGTGATATAGTGGAAACACAAAATTCTTAACTGGACTGCACAAAAGATTTCTTCCAAGTGACTTGCCCATGATGACACAGACAGTAGTAAAGCTGGGGGGGGGGGGGGGGGGGGGGGAAAGGAGGGGGAAAAAAAAAGGTCCTCCTAGAACACATAAATATGTAATATTACTGCTGTTATTCGGTAGTCTCTAATCAGGACCTGACTTTACCAAACACTCAAAATTACTGTTTTCTAGCCTACACATATTTCTGAGATCTTATGAGACCTCATTCCGTTTAGAAGAAATGAAAAAGAAACTGTAACAATGGATATATAAAAGATGCAAACAAAGTCAATCAAAAAAGTGGGATCACAGGTACAGAAACTAATTATAGTAAAAAGAGTACATTGTAAGCCCTCCCTGTCTTGCTTTTTTTGATACAAGAGTACAATATAAGGACACACAAGAGGAAACAAACCATTCTACTTCAAACTTACTTTTCTTCAGGAAGGCCAATTACAAGCAACTTATCACATTCTTTCCAGTAAACAACTTGAACCAGTTTTCCACACAAGAAGAGCGAGGAACTACGAAAATTAAACCAGAAGTAATTCTCTTAACACTGTGAAGTTATAGAAGACCACCACTATAAGCCAGAATGATTTATAAGTATTTTGTATGCAAAGTCTTGTGCTCATGTATAATCACATGCATGCAGCTGGGCTAGGTAATTGTATTAATTAGAACTCAAAGACTCTCTGATTCCTGTTCCAAACAGATCATGCCAGTAGTAATGTTTTCAAGTATACAAATGTAATGGTTGAACAGCCACTATTGAAGAGCTACAGTCATCTTCTGAATGATTCAGATGCTCTTTAAAGGTCTTCCTGCCTAGCTTTTAATACAATCAACTTAGAAAATGAATGTCATTTCAGATCACATTGAGGCAACTGGAGGTACTAATGAAAGTTCTGAACATAGCAGTCACTCACAAAATCATTTAAAAAGACTCTATATACATTCTGACAACAAGCTCAAGAGGTATTTGAACATACTACCTGTGTGATAAACATAAGCTTGAACTCTTATGCTATCTCCTTGTATAGAAAATTGCTCTGTAAGGCTCAGCAGTCCCAGAAAGATGTAGAGACAGAGTGGATTACAACATGAAACAGAATTAGACCCAATGTTCTAATTAGCAGTAAAGCTCACATCATGCACCTGATTATCAGATTCAATGTACTGGTTGCTGCTAAAACCAAGGTCTGTAAATATCCTGATCACTAAGTTTACATCAAAACCCCACCTCTCTTACTATCATGTTAGAGATTTTAAATAACAAGATAACACTGCTGCAAAGTGAAAGAAGGATAACTTAAGTTTATGCTGAAAAGATTCAAGAAATTAATTTTTAGGACATGGCTCCAGAATTAACTTGCTTCACCGATTCTCTCATACCATAAAACTGATGGTACTGAATAAGAGAAATGTCATTTCATTAGTTAAGAAAGACCTTAGTATTTCCACAGGTCACCAGAAAATTTTTATTCTTCACGTAACCAAAAGTGCTTTCCAAACAAAACAAATTACATACTTATAATGTAATTAACTATAAAGAAATAAACATCTCCCATCCCAAAAGACACACAATACGTGTGCAGACAATAATCGTGATTTACTTTTCTGACAGAAAAAGCTTCATAGGAGAGCTGAGGACTATCTATTCTGTTTTTGGAAGAGATGAGACAGTCCACAGAAACCAGCAGAAGTGCCTTTGTATTTCTAGAACTCAAAAATGGGAAATTGAGAACCTTAACAGGAAAGGTGAATCTATGCTATCATGGATTTCTGTATTATTTTATGATCTGTACCCATGATATCAGCAGAAAAATAACAGATTGATTTGTCATTTGGATGTGTTTGAAAATCTGGACAATAATAATGCATAAACATTTAAAAGAGGTTAACATACCTCAGTGCTAATTAATGTGGCATCGCATTCAAATACTGGTATATGCAAAAGATCAAAAGCCTGCATTTGATACCTGCTGCTAACATGACTTTTAGGAACTCATTAACTGGAAAGTTATAAGCATGGTTAAAGCGCAGTCTTAAAACTTCTTATTCAAAATAGCAGGATACTAACAAGTCTGAGAAAAAAACAAATTAAAAACAAATGTAAACAAAAGTAAATTAGCCAGTATTAATTTTCTGGTAAGCAAAAATATTCAAGAGCTCCTTTTAAGGAAAAATTTATCAGTGGAAAACCGAACTTTAATATATCAAACAGGCTTTTTGCCTTTTGAGGAATTCCTTATTATTGCCAATGACATTCACTACTGCTTGCACTGTGTATTTTTGGGCCTGAAGTCCCATTTTCATTTGGCTTTTTTATACTCATCTAGGTCTTGTGTCTTACACAGGAGGCACTGATGTGCTGAAGGAAATCTTGCCAGAGATCCTCAGGAGCTGCAAACTCATGTACTGATTCTCAATGGGAAGAAGTGTGAAGTGGAAAAGTGATACCTGCTATCTCACTTCTAATTATTCCATCAGAAAACCATCTACCTTTACATATTCAATAATCTCCTGACCTACCTCCACCACCCCTATGCTGCTCTAGAAACTCAGGAGTGGTTTTTTTTTTTATTAGACTTCTTACTAGAGTCCTGGTCTGTAGATACCAAAAAATCTTTCAGATGTTCCAAGTTGAATGTGAAATGAAATTAATTTAAAAGTAGCAGGCATTCATGAATTTAACTGAATTACATTTTATCTTTTAAAAATTTGTTTTAAAATTTGTTGAAGCTGTTGTAGAATTTCCAGTTTGTCATAGTACAGTGCCACAAAATCTCAGGTTAGGTAAGAATGTTTTAAGAGGTCTAAGAAGGGACCTAAAAACAATTTCACTGAACTAAAAAATCCTAGTCATTGCCACCCATGACAAAGAAATTCCCCCAAATCAGTGTACACCTGGGCTGAGCAGTCCAACTTCAGGCACGCTGTTCAAGTTAAAAGATTACTGCCTAACAGGCAGAGTCACTCCTGTTTTGTCTAGAACTTGACGCATGACCCATGCGTGGTTTTCTGAACACATATGTATAAAATAATAAAAGTAGTAATATGTTACATTTCAAATACTTTTACCTGATAATCTGGGTACCAGTAACACTTTCCAGTATGTCAGACAGTGTGAGAAATATTCCTCTCACATTTTTCAGTTTTTGGGATGCTTCTGACATGGGGTACCGATAAAGAATTTCTTGCTGTGAAGAAAGTAAAGCTGTTAGTTAAGCAAGTAAAACAAAACCAAAAATCACAAAAAAAAACAAAAAACCCCCACCCAAACCCCACAGCTAACAAGATTAAAAGTTTTTTTTTCTGGCATAATTTTTTTTTTTTAACTGTGAAAGCTTTTATCATATACTTTCACATGGTAAAAGCAAGCAGTGGTCTCCACTGGCATACTGGAAAGTTCTAAAATGCACATGAATATTTCTGACATTTTAAACTTTTCTATTTTATAGGAAAGTAGGACTTATTTAGAATCATTATTATATGGAGAAACATAAAATGACAAACAGTATGGCCACTGCCTTTTAGAGCTTAAAGTACACTGTTAACAAATCTGATTTCAAGAGGTATCTAGTGTTTGTATGGTTGTTTCAGTATTGTGGTTTAAATCTTTAAAACCAACAATATAAAGCCTCCAATCTCTCTATATAACCCTACTTAATTTGCTTTACATGTATGGCACAAAACATAACTGAGCTATATATGCAAACATCATGTACACCACTAACAATTTTATCACCAAGCCTCTGACCATTTGTACCTGCAAACTCTTAAAAAAGTAATCTCAAAACTGAAGATCAGTAGAGAGAAACATTTGTGGCAATTATTTTTCTTTTTCTAGCCAGTTCTTTAAAATATTTTTTGAAATTATTTTCAAAAATCTTATATTTATTATTTCCACAATCATAAAAATGTAGTAATAAGCAAACATATGATTCCCTCGTGTTTATTGCTTTCTGCCAAACCATGATGGGCCAGAAATAATGCATGTAACATTAAGCATAATCAGTGCAAAGAGTATAGTGAATTATCTTTCTACACAAACAAAAGAAGCATAGACATGACTTAACTTTCCCATTTATGTCACTAAGCACAGCCAGCACCAACACCCACTAGAAAATTTTCCTTCATCAAGATTAAAAGAATGTAAAGTTTCATTACTGAAGGACCTGGCAACTCTTCATTCTTATCCAATTTAATTAGCTCTATTTTTAAGTACTCATTAGTGACAAGGATTATTTTTTTTCTTGAATCAATCCCTCACTGGCAACCCCCCTGCCATTTTCTAATTACAGCACTACAAAGGGTTAGAAAGAGCCTTTTTTTCTCCTCACCATGAAGTGGGGCCTTTACACAGAATTCATTTGAGAATTATCTGTACACTTTCCCAGGGGAAGAAAAGACAACTGTAACAAAAGGTCACAGCTGTATCACATATATATATATATATAGACACACACGCATATATATGTGAGCTTGCAAGGTTCAGCTCATACCACCATACAAAAGCAGCTGTTGTCAGAGCAAGGCGAAAGTTCATAGGCCAATTACAATGGAAGTAATAAATGAGAAGTAGTTCATTTCTTAAAAAGTGTAAATGCTGCCTCAACCCGAAAACCCCCAATCTGGACAGACTACCTAAACTAATGGCTTATCAAACAGCTTCTCTTTTTTATGTTTATTTTACTAATTTCTCAGACTGAGCCTAAATAACATTTAAAAAATAATTAGAACAGTCTTGACAACATAAGAAATGACTGACAGAAATTGTGTCAAAATGGTGCTGATCAGCTAAAACCCTATAATGTTCAAACAGAATGCACTGACAAGAGGCTTTAAGTTGCATCATATGTAAGATTTTAAAAAAAACAGTATATGAAAGACAACTATAAAGATCAATTCAGAAATAATAAAAACAGGGAGAAACGCTACAGGCAGTACAAGTCAGTGTCTGTATGAACCAAGCTATCTTAACAAGTACTCATAATACCTGCAAATATGCTAAACACCTGCTTCCAGGAATACTATCACATAGGAGGGATATGACCATTATTCCTTTTAAGACATCGTATCATCAAAACCTGTTCTAACACATAAAGATGTTACCGTTGTATGCTGGTACAAATAACATATGTTACAATCATAATACCTGCCTTGAAATAAAACATAAAAAAAGGCAAGATCAACCTTACTCACTGAAACCATTATCGTAAGGGGCATCTTCCACACACATGCACATATCCTGAATTATTTCTGATACTACTTTCCTTTGTAGTTCAGTAGACAGAATTCAGAAGTCTTAGAGCTCATTAATTCTATTTTTGGGTGCCAGAAGTTCACAAGTGCAAGAATTAGTTACTAGTTCTAGTTGCCATTGTTAACATAGACGTGATCTACATACCATGCCTCCTTTGGATATGGGCAAAGAAGCTTAGTAAAGGTTCATTATATTTTTAGTGTGCAATATGGCTTAGATATATAATAACTTCACTGCTAATTTGAAGTACTACTGTAAAATAAATTTGAAACAGTACATCCACAGGAGAAATGTCACTTACTGCTCACCAAATGAAATTAAAGATAAATGCCTTGAAGAAGGTGGCATTCTTTTGTTAGGAAATGTTATAAAGAGCTGGATTACACCAACAAAGCACGTCCCAACATTAGAGACTATTTAGGGCTGCATAACTGCCAAGACCTCTCAGGAAACAATTATTCCATGGTATGAAGGGAGAACAAGTGCATTACAATCCCTCTTTTACCTTTGCTCAACGTTCAGGGTTAATCCTGTTTCTTGGGAGAGTATAAGGAAACAATTGGGCAAGAGAGCAGTACTCCATTTACTCTGAAGTGCAGGAAAGGCAATTATCCATTTGCATATCTATTTACCTACCAACAGAAGAGCCAGAGGCCCTGAAATAATTAGTTTTTAAATATTTCATAAAGTTCATGTGACCAATAAAACACTGGTCTAAGTCTACAGTGATTGTCCATAGCTGTTCTATCCACATAACAGAGCAGTCTTGGACTACAAACTTAGAATTGAAGAAAAAAAGAACTATTTGCAGTATGTAAGTAAACCTGGATAAAAGCATCTTAAGTTTATTTAATTTACAGTTAAATGAGCTCCTTTCATTTTTGTTGTATGCAAATACCAAGGCAAAAAAAATACTGCAGTATCACATGTTTTAACGGAGGCATTTTCCAGGTAGGAAAGAGAGACATTGCTTAGCTGCAACACTACTGAAAAAAGAAAAAGTAATAATTATAAGGCTCATTTGTATAAACTAATTTCTGCTGAAGGTACTTCCCATGAAAAACAATTTAATCTCTTAAACAGGATTAGAAAGAACTGCAAGCCAAAGCTTACTGTGTTAGATCTTGCTGTAATACGCAGTGAAGCACACACTACCTTAAAACTATGATGTTAAGAGCATGACTTATATTGCAAAGTACTCCAGTCATGAAGTACTGGATTTACAGTTGCCTAATAAGCCTTAATTACACACACTCATCTGTCCATCTTGTCCTCTGCACAAGACAGGCATCTTTCAGAAAAAAATGAATACTTAAGACAATGTCGTGATGCATATGTACAAAAGGGCTGAATTATTGCACAAGTGGCCATAAATCTGTCATTTCCTAGCTTTCAACCACTTCACTCTGCTAACTTACAACATTTTTTACATGATACTATGATATCACGTCATTTTCTAGGGTTGCCCTCCCCAGTCCTCCCAGTTCAGTAGATAAAAGTAAACTCCATTACGTGTAGGTGTAACACTTTTTCTCTATTACTCATCACCAACAGAGCAATACAGACTTCTGTCAGTTGAAAAATGGTATCAAAAAATATAAAGACATCTCAGAGAAGGGATGGAGCACTGAACTGGATCTAAGGATTAATTCCAGGGGAGAGAAAGCAAAATTTCTGCCCCCCACTCCATCACTGTCCTGCCATCCCAGTCCCTGGGGACTGGCAAAACTTGTGCTTCAATTGATGTCTCCGTGTCATAAATAATACAAGATCACTGGGGCACTATGCTAAATCTAAGGAGAATTTACAGAAGAGAAGACTCTTTTTCCAAAAGCCTGTTCCTAAAAAGTCCACTTTGTCCATTTGTCATTTTCAGATTGGGCAAGAGGTCAGACTCAGCCCTCCACACAGTTCTGCGCCCCTGTGTTCTGAGTGGAGTATTTGTAGCTATGACTACATCATGACCACCACCTACACAAACCTAATGAGTTACACATAGACTGGCAAAATTTTTCTGAAGAACACAAAAAGGAAAGAAATGTGAAAGGAAGCTTTACTGGACAAAGGAAAAGTACTTCAGAAGCTCAAAAATGCGGCCCAAGCAAGAATCAACAGTTGACTGCAAACAGCCGACATGCAAGAGTCCCCTAAGAAAAGGCATATTAGCATTTCAAAACAGGAGGAGCTAGATGGATTATGGACACGGACTGCCAACAGCTCCTGCTGGGGAAAATTCTTCTGACTAGGCAGATTTGATAGTTCAAGTTTGAGAAGTGTATTGAAAACATCACAGTGAGCATCTGACAAGACAATAATGAAGTTCTGAATTTATCTCTGCTTTCTCTTTAACACCTCTACCCTGCTCTTTATGTGAAGACATTCAGCAGCACTGAAGTGATTTCAAGTCCAATTACGAGTTTGTCAGCAGCGATGGTAATTTTTCCCCCCCCCCTGGAATTTCAGGCCTTAATTCTGGACATTTTTACAAACTATTCCCTACTCAAAATGATTAGCAATTTTTGTTTATGAATTTTACGTTAAAAAAACATGACAGCTGCTGTTGTCAATTGTTACCCTTCATCTTCAGTTTTATTTCGTTTGCCACATACCTCATCCTTAGATGTTTCAGAGTCCAGTTTCAGTGTGAGGAACATAACAATGTGAGGCACGTCTTGTATAGCCTGTTGAAGGTCCGTACTATCTTCTCCCCACAAGAGCCGAACCAGATTGTTCATACTTGACTGTGCCCGTTTATACCTTTGCTGAGAAGTTCCTTCAGGCTCAAATATTGATGTTTCAAATGTAAGTTTAACCTATTAAGATAATTAATTATTGTGAAAATGAGGCTGTAATTACAATTACATTCTAGTATCAGATGAAACAGATGCAGTTTGAGCCCTTTAAGAGATTATAAACTTTCTTAGCTTTACTGATAAAGATGTAAGCATTCAAAAATTCCTGCTGTTTCAAGAAAACCAATTATATATTCAGCATTACATAACCATATATTATTAAGGACAAAGCCAGCTATTACATGCTTTATGAACCATATGAGTAAGCATGTGGTTTATGTGTTTTCATACTTAATTCTTAGGGTTTTGAGAATGGAAAAATATACTTACTGCTCTGGGTTTGTTTGAACACAAAACTTATTACAATGCTTTTGAAACACACACTGACTTTTTTCAAAGTGTCAGCACTTTCATAAGTATATATCCTCAAGACTCTTTCATGAGCATTTATTTGCTCTTTTGACTGCACTGACAGGTATATTTGCACAGGAAAATCAATTTACATTAGACTGCAAAAGTCTTATTTTGTAACAGAGTAGCAATTCTTTCAATCTGCCAACATATTCACTGTTAACTTTCCTTCTTTTTTTAACTGTAAAGTCAGCAAATAAGAGTTTTGTTGCTGAATTTAACAATTGCGCACAACTAGCAAGAAGCATAAAAATTGTTTACATCACTTGCTGCTCTATGTCTTCAGAAGAAAAAACAATTAAAATCAAAGCACAAACAAAGCATTCTCTCTTAAAAAATAATTTGAAGTTTAGGTGATCAAGCTAATTTTCTCAAAAAATTATATGATGTTTACTGCCACTTATTTCCCAAATAAAGATCAGGAAATTTAGAATAAATGCATATTTCCTGGCTCTCAAGCAACACAAAATCCAAACCTAGTGTGGAAACATGTTTCACAATTTGCTTTACAGACCTCCTTTTTATGAACACTGCCTTACAAAAAATACTTTTGTTGTTTCAGCAGTTATGAAAGAGTGGTGTGGGGTTTTTTTTGTGAATGAACACTTCATCCTAAGTATGAAAGAAGGATATGTGAGAAATACCTAGCCCTTGACTGAACATAAAATTGTAATTTCTGAGGAGAATAAATAGGTTTACTTCCCTAGTTTTCATCATTGTTCAAAGTGACTGAACATATATCTATTTGGACTAAGTAGGCATGCTCTCAGTTCTCTCTTTCATATGTTTTTACTCAAGATTGTTTGTCTGCCTTAAAGTATCTTTAACATGCCTATTTGACTGGGAAGTTCTAAACATAATACATCACACCAAATCCTGCTTCTCGTTAAAAGTCAGTGAAAGTTTAGCCTAACGATTGATGCAACCAATAAGGTTTATATTTGAAAAGCCCAAGCAGAGGTAATTTATACATTTAAACCCAAATAATTTACATTTTTGTAATTGCCTATGTATATACAGAAACTTAAGAGAGGAGTGCCAGCACGAAATAATGATGCTTTAAGACACCCACTGCCTGTCAAACTAGATCAGAGAGAAGTGCCATCATTGGCTCTTCCAACTACAACACTTATGTCACTGACTGCCATCTTTCCATTCCCCTCTGTTCCTTCCCAACACTTCTCATTAATCTTTTCCTCTCCTCTTTTGGCTGCTAACAGCTTTTTTTCTCTTCCCATTCTCTGGAACAGCGCTGTACTCGATCCTGCTCTCCTACAGCGTGCTACCACTTCCTTTTCCGACAGTAACTCATCCCCTGCTTTCTCCTCATCATTTCAGTTTCAATTCATTAAACTGCATGTTAACAGGACTCCAGGAGCAGAAACATCCAGTCAAGAAGCAGTGGCTTTTAAAGACCCAATAACTTGATTGTTCACAGTTTTATAGATATATATTTTCTTCTCCAGCATTCTGTGACTCAGTTCTCTTTCTTTGCCATGCCATCTGCATGTATTTCAGAGGATTTTCCTCATACCCTGTTTAACTTCTTGCAGATTTCCTCAAGGCTCAATAGTTATTTCTCTTAACTTCCACTACATCTCATCTGTGGACACATTCATGACTTAAGCTACAGTCTCTACACTAACAACGCACAGATGTAATTCTTGCTGCAGTCTATATTTTAGTCTCTCAATTCAAAAAAACCAGCTCAGTCTGTTTTGTTTTAAGATACACAACCATACGGCCCTCCAAGCAAGAGCTCAAAACAAATTGGACCAAAGAGAACTTCAGCTCTCCCTCCTCCTGTAGGCATCCATGCTGCCTCCTGCATCCCTGTAGGCAATACCACACAGCTTAAGTGTATTTTGAGAAAGATCTCTTGCCACAATTTGGCTACATATTCCTTCCCAAATCTTCTTGATTCTAACAGCTTGAAACATGACATTTTCTGTTCCCCTCTACTTTTGTCCCAAATTTAATCTATTTCCTGTCTTTAATAAAAAAAATACTGGAAAAAGACCATCTAGGTTGGAAAATGCTGTAATAGAAAGTGACCAAAAGACTACATTTCTACATACCCTAAAAAACTATTATTTTTTTGTTGTGGAAGAGAAATGAATCTTTGTCCTGAGCAGTGCACAGGATCCGACTGAATATGTGACTACTGAAGTACCCTTTTGTAAATACTGACTATGAAATCTTTCACAACTTTGATTTCATTTCTCCTAAAGAAAACCAGTTCAAAGCACAGCAGAAAACAAAAAAGGAAATAAAATGAAGAATGGGAAAAGCACAGAAAATATTGATATTCCACTCTATAAATATATAGCATTCACATAGTCTTAAGACTTAGAAGAGTTCTCAAAAAAATATTAATCAAACCGCAAGAAGGCATGGATGAAGGTGACAATAACAGCAAACCATGAGGTACACATACAGGGATTTTTCCGCTTAGGAAAGATGTGGCAAAAGTGGAACATAACAGATATCTCCAAAGGCATGCAACGATATAAAGAATAAGACATGGACAGTTAACTATTCCTCATAACACAGGAACCTGGGGATGGGAAATGTACTTAATTAGATGGCAGTTTGAAAACAAAAAATGAACGTAAGACAAATTAGTTACAAAAATCACTGCTACAGTAAGCTGTGGAAGTGAAAGAAATTTTAAGAACTAGATTAAAAAAGAAGGTACAAACCTTAAGTGACCCAGCATGTCCCTAACTACTGACGGCTGGGAGCTCAAAAAGTATGATGGGAAGGTCACTCTGTATTTATATTGTTTCTTAATACCCTTTATTTAAACATTTGTCAGTGTAAGTGTCATGGTTTAACCCTGGACAGCAACTAAGTACCATGCAGCTGCTTGCTCACTCCCTGCTCCCCTAGTGGGATGGGCAGAATCAGAAAAAAAAAGGCGAAATGTATGGGTTGAGATAAGAACAGTTTAATAAGTGAAAGAAAACAGAGTAATGAAAACAGTAATGAAAGGGGGGGTGGGGGGTCAAAAGGAATAAAACCCAAGGGGAAAAAAAAACCCCGAAACAAGCAATGCACAATACAATTGCTCACCACCCACTGACCAGCCAGTCCCCGAGCAGTGATCAGCAGCCTCTGGCCAACTGCCCCCAGTCTATATATACTGAGCATGCTGGTCTATGGTATGGAATATCCCTTTGGCTAGTTCAGGTCGGCTGGCCTGGCTCTGCTCCCTCCCAGGTTCTTGTGAACCCTCCTCACTGACCGAGCACGGGAAACAGGCAAGTCCTTGATTTGGCAACAGCTCAAACATTAGTGTGTTATCAACATTATTCTCATCCTAAATACAACACACAGCACTGCACCAATTACTAAGAAGAAAACTAACTCTACCCCAACCAAAACCAGGAGAGTATGAAAGAGGAAATGTAGCAGTTATACTGTTGGCCTGACCCAGAAAGGCATGCTTTCTGTTTATCTGCAAGAAAGCTGTATGCCTTAGAATATGGATTTTATTATAGCCAGAGCTGGTGGCATTGCCTGCCTTTTCAGACTGCGCACCATTTCCTGTTGTAAGTCTCTGTTTTCCATGTGGTTATGCTTTGCACAACTGTAACTCAAAATTTCAGTCTGAAATTTCTGATTCTGAATGTCTGCCTCAGGCTGAATATTTTTAGAAAATTTCAGGTAAAATGATGCTGCAACTTCCAAGTATTGGGATAAGGAAAAATACATTATTTTGGCCTATCTTCCCCCTCCTATTCTGTCTTCTCTGTCTTGTGGTGCTGGGAAAAAGCAGATATTTTGATTACAGAAATGTAATATTGTATAAACTTCAGAATATAACTTTATCATACTATCTCAGGCATTGACTGAGGGGTATGCTTCGGTCTGTCACATTCAGTGATGGCTACAGAACTTCTAAATGAGATGTCCAATGCTTTAATCAGAGCAAGGACTACCTTATTAGGTGACGTGCAAGCATCCAAACAGAAACAGTTCTGCCATTAAAAAAAACACCAAGCAACCAAAATCTGATGTTGCATTTGGACTTCTACTGCTCAATAAATACACGAAATTAGCCCTTACATGCCTAGAAGCTTGTTTGCCTAAACTGAGGTAAGGGAAGCAAACTTCCAGAAATACAGTAACGAGAGATGTTACGCCACACACCGCAACTGTGAGAATCTAGGTAGATTTTAAATTACTTCCAGTAATTTTTAACACTGAATCCAGAAAAGCAGTGACTTAGCTTATGTAAATAACTTATAACCATGGTAAAATGGCTTTAAACTGCATCTTTTTTGCTATTTTGCAATGTATGATGAATACATTAACAATTTTGCTTATGTAACAGCTGGCTTTATCACTAGATCTCAGAAACAACAACCCTCTGTTTCTTCAGCAGCATGAACACAGTGTTCTACACTGCAAAAAAACCCAGTACTCTGTATTTAAATTCTCCACTGGTCTATTTCAGCCATCACTCTTCTGGCTTGACTTAAACTGCACAGTAAAAAAGGAGTAATTGCACTTTAATAAAAGGTTTTGGAAAGCCAACATGACAAACGGGTATACATTTCAAGTAATCGCTGTCTA
Organism: Falco punctatus; assembly: GCF_963210335.1. NCBI lineage: Eukaryota > Metazoa > Chordata > Aves > Falconiformes > Falconidae > Falco > Falco punctatus. The sequence continues at coordinate 7,286,259 of NC_137580.1, read as the reverse complement.
CTTGACAGATTTACTGACAATGTAAACATTAATGCTGCATTAAAAGTAACTACTATGTAAAGGGTTGCATTGCATTTTAGCAACAAGTAATACATATACTTTAATCTAGCAAGGATACAATTAAATAAACAATATAATATCTGCTTTTTTAATCATTCTGTATTTAATAATACTTACAGCAACTCCATATTTGGTCAAAGGCAGACAAGACAAGGTTTTTCTACCATGGAGCTCTGCCAACACCTGACCACAACTCTGGTAGCTTAGGCAAGATTCATACTGTCAAATATCTTGGAATGCTTCCTAAACTGACATACTAGTACTCAATCTTACTGCAGTGGCAGATGTAGTTCTACAGGCACTTACACTATGTAAGTTGCAAACAGAAGCATGTTTAACAAAACCTAAAATTTCCACTTCTTTTTATCTCTGGACAGTAAAACATTGCTATTATTATCACCTCATATATTCTACTTGAAGAAAAACTACCAAGAGGTTACAGACATACTGTAAGAGACACTGTAATTTTAACCTGCTCCATCTCATACCTAAGTTGCAACATTTACCTTGTCACCCTATCCACCAGGAAGTGGATTTAAGCAGAATAACCCAAAATAATTTTATGCTACCAACATCCTAGGAAATTAACACTCTCCTGGTTTAATTCTGAAATACCTGTCTAATCCTTTATTAGTTATTTAATTCTTCATTATAGCTCCAAAATTATTCAGCTAGAAGCGAAGATATATGCAGTATGTTTGGGAGGAAGAAGTATTATTCAGCAGGTCAGGTTTGTTTGCTGGGGGTTTTTTTCTCAATTTTTTTTTGTTTTTTTTGTTATCAATCTTTATTACTGACTTCTATTGGTCTTCATCACTGTTCGGTTTTACAAGATCTTAAAAGTAATATAAAAGCTCTTAAATACTCAATAATTTATTTTTCTTTTTAAATATGAAAGTGGTATCAATTTCTCCATTTACATGCTGTTAAATATCTTTAATAGCACTACTTGTTAATTCAGGCTTCTTTTTACTCTCTTGTGGTTTGTGAGTCTCATAGTGATGAAGAGATAATTATGTTATTAAACTATTTGCATAGTAATTATTAGCATTTAAGAACAGTAACTGACAAAAAAAGCCACTACTATTCTGTGGTTGACATATTTATTTTTAAGCTAGACATCAATATCTTGCTTCATACATCCTATTGCCAGACTGCACATCTCCAGCCATATTACCCACCAAGAGCAAGGCATCCATGTTACTTTCCTTGTCCTTCATTTGCTGACATCAGTGTTCAAAATAATAACTGTCAAAGCAACCATACTTGCCATCTTAGCCTGTAACTACAACTATCACTGGTTAAAAGCTTGTGCAAGTCTCAAAGGAGTTACTTCCCTGTATTCAACAAGAATTGTGATGCAAGTGTTAATCTGTTTTCTAAGCAGAAAAGTAATAAAGCTTGATTTTTCACATGTGTATGTACTAGTTCTCATAAAGAAACATGTATACTCAGAATTCTGCAAGTATAGAATGCCTTGATTCTCACACTCAGTAAAAAAAAAAATAAAAAAAATCAGGTGTTACGGTTAGTCTAAACCTGCAAGTATGCTGCTACCTCTTGCACAATGTCGCACGGGCTTTCTGACTGGCTGATAACAAATAAAGTATGTAACAGCTGGACTGTGCCCAATATCCCTTCATGGGACACTGAGTTGAGTCACTTGCACCTACTTATTTTCACAGAACTGACTAGAATTAAATTCTGAAAGTTTGACTGGTCAACCAATGTGTCCAAAAAGTAGATGAGGAAGTTCTAAGAAATGGACTGCCCAAGTTCTGTTTCCTAAGCAAAAAAAGCTATGAACAACATTAATTTTTACAGAGGACAGCTGGAATAAGTGTTTGACTACCGTACCTGCATAGGACCTGGAATGCAAGACAAAACCCTCTCTATGTTTTCAGAATTCACATCAACATCATTTACAGCAACTAGAGCATCTCCTGGAGATAAAACAGACAAGAACATGAGAAAGTCAGATGGTATTACACTACAATACAAAGCCAAAGAGTGTTTTGTTTTAAAAATTAACATGTCATTTCAAAAAATCATAAATGTCTTTATAACATTCAAGTAAATGTTTTCTGCATGCAACATCTAATATGTTTACAAACATTTGTCTATTACCTCCGTGCTCTTAAGGCCTTACTGCCACACTTCTATCATTTTACAAAAGTAAAAAAGTAACTGTCAAAGCCTCTTCCCTCCATCCAGGCTTGTATCACTCTTGTTACTTGATCAGAAAACCCAACAACTTCACCTATCAAGTTTTGTCCAAGAATTACTTTTTTTTCCTCCAAACCCACCTCTGTTCACTTGCCAGTCCTCCACTGCTACCTCTGTTGATATAAGCACTTCTGTTTCCAAAAGCACTTCAAAAGTCACTCTTCCTATAGCAGCTCACAAGTCCCAGGACATTGCTTACACCAAAGGTTTCAATTGTTAACTGAGCCTAATGATGCGGGAATCCCACCACCCCTGAGCCCCCTCTCTTTGAAGCAGTCCTGGCAGTTATCATGCATATCAGTAACTCAGCTTAGTTCACTAAACCGGCAGAAAACCATTCACTCGTCCTCATTTCATCCCTACGCTACCTTTGTCTCTCAAGCTACATCACAATTTGGTCCTTTTTCTTCTTTTTCATGCCTCCACTGCTATGGCTTCTTATTCTGCCCTCTTCATGCTTTTATCTGCCAGCTCTTCCTACTTAATGACATCTTGCGTTTTCTAAATCTGATTCTTTTCCCATTACTAGAAATCAGGATAAAAAAAACCCAACAGGATCCTGAAGGAAAAGTTTTCAACTGCAAATGGAAAAGGTTTGAAGAAATTAAAAGGTGCTAGTTATGAAAGCAAACAGAACTGAATTAGAGCTTACAAACTTAAAATCCACATTAAAGTACAAAGACCAAATTGGGATGTCTATTTGGAAAATATTCTAGAGATGTATCCCAGTAATTATTAGCTGATAACCTCTGCCACATTCCCCTCAAAAAGATGCATGTTTAAGCATGGAGTATGTAAGAAGTATGAAAAAGACCAGTGAAAAACCCCACCTAAGAAGTCAGAAAACATGAAGCTAAAATAACATCAAAAGATAAAACTACTGAGACCTGTCAAAAGGAACAGAAATTGAAAAGTAAAAATACAAGGTTTTTTGGCCTTTCATCTACTTTCAAAAAAGAAAAAAGGGAGCAGCAGTAAGAAGAGGATATATATTAAATATATTTCATGTATGGTAGTGGGAGCCTAAATCAACCAAAAGATGTGATAACTTAATTGCCAATTTAGAACATCAGTCCAACATTTAAGGTGAGATTTTAGGCTGAACCTAAGTCAGAAAAATGCCTGCTAAAAGGTTAGTCCTTGATGGTTTCTCTGATGTCAACATCCGATGTTGGAAGCACTTTTCAGTACAAAAGAAGCACTGTATCACAGAGGAAGAAATCAATAAATATTAATGGAATAACAGAAATATAATGGAATTAAATAGCATATTCATTCTCAAGAAGGTAGCCAAGCAACACAAAACATGAAAAAGACAAACACAGCACCTGCATGCGTTACGGAAGACATTTCTTTTGAATGTAGGTAAGTATTAACAGGACCTGACAGGATCCCATCCAGAGTACTACTTACAATTCTAGTCACCTGCGCTTAAGAAAAATGAAATCAAATGAGATCAGATATATAGAAATAATACTGCAGTGACCATGGAAAATGGAGAACCCATTTATGTTGGTTAAAGATGAGGCGAGTAAAGGCTAGGTGTGAAAGCAGCTAGAGTAGAAATCAGGAGGTTCTTTAGTCTCTAAGCAGCAAGTTTCTAAAAAGCTTTCCAATAAGGCTATCTAGGGCAAAAAACCTAAGATGAGGCAACATAAATTTATGAAAAAAACTATACAAAGTGACTGCCCGTGGCACCACGATATAGGACTTGATATGGTGCATTAGGTCCTTTCCAGAATCAAATATTCAACTTCAGAGAAACAAAATAGGCCTTATTTTATACTTGATTTTCTTTGGTGTCACTGTCAGTTGTCTGCTTTCTGTCCTATTAGGTGAAAAACTCAATTAGTTTCCAGCTTGTACCTTCTGTCTGTAGAAAGGGAAATAAAGAAATGAGCTTCTTACTCAACACTGAAAGTGACTTCATTCCAAGATCATTCTTATGCCTTTTACAGGTGTAAACTGAAAATTGAAGAGCTGCTCTGGAAGAGCAAATTGAAAACCAAGCCTAACTGCTTGAACTGCACAAAGACTCCCTTAAAAAGTGCCTCCACATCCTCTTCAAGCTTATGAGTATCAGTGTTTAATATAGTGTAACATGTAGTGTGAGACACTTCATAAACAACTGAAAAAAAGAAATATTCACTGAGGTATTCAATTTTCTTTCAAAACAGGTACTCTTGAGCTTTGTTTTCTAAGGAAATGAGGCTTCTCCAGTTGTACTATGAACAGCTTTGATCCCGATACTAAATTTCAGCCAAAGCTGGAAAAGAAGGCACAAGTCACGTTATGTGCTACAAGTTCCCTTAATGTGCTGAATAGAGAAGCCCTCTCCCTTTTCCCTTCCTCTCCTGCCCCTGGTAAAGCCGCACCCTGAGCTCATCACCTGTCCTGTTTGTGCTCCAGCCCAGCTGACTCCAGCTGGCTGAACAAGAGCAGTTCAGAATCAGACACAGCAAACACAAACTTGTCCAAAAAGCTGTTAGAGGGCAGGAGAGGGAATAGAATAAGAGCAATATGAGGTATCTCCACGTGTGGGGAGAGGTGGGAGGGGAAGAATTCTGAGACTGGCATAGTGAAGGATGTGTGTATTTTTTTAAATTTAATTTGGATATAAATCTAAAGACAGCTGTACAGCTCATTATTTCCTCTGTTCACAGTTTATTATTTTTATATACATTTATATCTCATCACATTTAGGTGAGCCATATTGAAAAAGGTGAAATAAACCAGCACTTCCCTCACAACTAGGGCTGCTGGAGTTCAGGGAATTATATGAATTCTTGAATGCACAGGCTAGAAGCTGTAATGGAGGTACTTGTCCTTTTCTCCTGCGCCAGGACATGTACAAAGCCAGAGGCAGTTACAGCAACATTCAACTTCAGCAAGGCAGTAGCAGCAGTGCTCATCACTCCTTCATGCAGTTTAAAGAGATTAGAAAAAGGGTATGGATTTGTAGTAAATGTGCATGTTAGTATAACTATATTTTAAGCCTTGACTTGACAACAAAAACGTGCTCAACTGCAGCAATAAAGCACTGAACAACTCTAAGGTTCAGTATATATTTCAGGTTTTCTAGGGAGAAGACTTGCTTAGCTCAAACACAGTGATAACGATGTGCATACTAAGGAAAAGCAGAACCTGTTGCCTCTAAGGTCTCTCCATTTCCTGAGAATCTAGAATATGAAAGTTTAGAAAAATTCTGAGTTTATAATTATTTCTGTCTTCTACCTTGTTAAACACCATCAAATACAACTGGAATTCTTCCCAGGTACTGGGTCAATTGCTCAAAATCAGTGCAAAACACAATTAAGGCCCAATAAGAGAAAGAACATTATTCTTAACTAACCATCAGTAAGGAAATACAATTAAGGCCCAATAAGAGAAAGAACATTATTCTTAACTAACCATCAGTAAGGAAATACAGAATCCCCCCCAAAATGCAAGCAATATTCCTTTTTAATACACTAGAAAACATGCGCTCCTACTCTTTGTTTACAGCAAAACCAAGAAAAGGTTAAGTTCTATTAAACACTCAAAAATACTATCATTCGTTGGAATGAACTGTTTTTTCTGTACCATGTGATAGCTCTCTCCCTAATCTCCGTGTTTTTTAATGCACAGCACAGTGAAGTTTTAGCCTACAGAATCTTCAACATAACAATAATTCAAAGACAAGGAAGTTGAAAGTTAAACAGCATTTAAAAGCAACTCAGTAAGTCCACGCCAAAGCCCCAAGACATGAAAATTAGTAATCAAAAGCAGAGCATTCAGACTACTCTAATATAACAAGAAATTATAAACAGAAATACTACGTTCTTTATTGAAGAACGCTGTATCGAAGATTATCATTCACAAATACAAAAGAAAGCAGCAATTGTTCTTGTACTCACCTGCAGCACTGTTTAAACAAAAACTGTTTGTGTTATGTTTTACTAGAGACCTTACGAATTCTGTTGTGAAGACAACAGTCGAGCCAGCTAATCCACAAAGCCATTCAAATGAGCTACACACATTTGGTGAAGCTGTACGCACCTTAGCACTTAAGGGAATACTTTTGAACCATGTCTCCCAGGGTGGAATATACAAAGACACTCTGAAAGGAGAAGATCCAACAGTATTTACATCTCATATACCCGAAGTGTTTTATTTATTTGACGCCTAATGTACATATGTAAAACTTTCATTGCAGCAGTAAACGTTTATCCCACTCTATTTGTAAAAAATGTAATCATATACCATAAATGGAACAGCTTTCCAGAAGACACAGCCAAAGCCGTCCTGTCAGGCTGCCTTCATTTTGCCAGAAAATGCTGTTATTAAAGAACTGCACCTCAGAGTTATAGAATTGTTCAGGTTGAAAAAGACCTTTAAGACCAACAAGTCCAACCATTAACCCAGGTCTACCAAGTCCACCGCTAAACCATGTCCCTAAGGACCACATCTACACATTTTTTAAACACTCCAGCAATGGTGATTCACCACCTCTGTGGGCAGCCTGTTCCAATGCTTGACAACCCTTTCCATGAAGAAATTTTTCCTCTATATCCAATCTAAACCTCCCCTGGCACAACTTGATACCATTTCCTCTTGTCCTAACTTTATGTAGAACTGAGAAAAAAATCTAGATTTATCAGTATGAATTTCCCAGAACTGGGGGTGGGAGGTGGTAGTAGGGTGTTCACATTTTTTCTTTCTTTTATTTTGCCAAACACAAGAGCATCCAAAAAATAGAGACTGAAGTAACAGAATGAAAGACATCACTGGCACGATAGGAAGTATGTAAAATTACAAACACCTAATATCTTAAAGCAGAAGGTGACCAACAAGACCTATCCCGTGTGGCAACTGATGCCAGCAAAAGAGTTTATATATGCAAATGTTCCTTTGTTAGAGCCTCGCATCTACACTTTCTTGGATAATTGTTTTCTCCTCTTTAGGAAAGTAAAAAACTTACACAAAGTGAGACTGACTTATGTCTTCAGACATTAAGTCTGTCAAAAAAATAGCACAAATGTATAAACTTTAATTTCACTTATTTAATGCTTAATCAATTTATGTTAAATGAAATAAAAGGGTAAATGGTGTTTCCAATTGTATTGTTTAAGTTGATCTAACCTGATGGTTCGCAGAGTTCAGTCAAATTTTCCCAGACTAAAACATTGCTGAATTTCAGATGTAGAGACATTTCATAATAGAGAAAAAAAGCTGTACAGATGATATTGCAAATACATTTTCCAATCATTCTTGTGCTCTATGAAGTGGGTGAAACCCCCCCTGCAACTGACTTCTCTTAAGTATCTAAGATCAAAGTGAACTTTTTCCCCTTTGCATATACTTACATAGACAAGAAGCAGACACTTGCATGAAATGTTGTTTTTAAACTTGATATAAAATAATGTAAAATTTTGCTTTATTTTTAGATTTTTCAACAATACAGTTGTATACAAAAATTTTACTGCATAATACTATATAGAATAGCACTTGCCCTTGTTTCCTTGGCGTTTCTACCAGCAATAAGATCACTATTGTCTGCCATGAATTCACCAGCATGTATGTTACAAGATGAAGAATATTAGAACAGTCTCACTTGGTTCCATTTTTAGAGACAAAATGAACAACTGCAATAGAGGAAATAAATTTTCTTCAGGCAGCTCCAGGATATCAGACCTTGAGTCAATGAATTTAATTTAGAAAAAAATCCATGTCCTTCTCTTTAAGGAATAAAGTAAGCTTTTTTAAAAATCCCATAACAATGAATAATCAAGCTTCTGATTTCTATGATTTATTATAAGAAGATTCTCAGTTCACACAGAAACTGTAAGATGTCCATGTATGTCCTCCACACAATGCCAAGCAGAACTGAATTTTACTAGTGATGGAACAGGGAGAGGAGAGAAGCAGGAATTCTTTCCTATTTTCTTTGTTGTATCTTCCCATTTTCTCATTAGAAAAGACTTCTTGCATCCAGTCAGTAGTAGCTAAGAACAGTGTATATTGATATCAAATACCTAGTTTGCACATAGCTGATGAAATTTTTCCTGCTTTTTTAGAGACAAAGTTTAGAAAAGTCTTTGGGACTGCTGGCATCCCAAAAATGTTTATTTCAGAGCTGCCTATCATTTTGCAATGAAGCACAGGACTACTACTTTTGTTAAATACCCATTCCCTAAAGATAAACCTGCAAGCACCGTTTCTAAAAGTAGATGATCTTTGTATTAAGCTGGGGGACACTGATTGGCAAGTGAATACTACTTCCATACTGTGATGAGAAGTGAATATTTTTGGCTGAATTAAAATCAGAACCATGGGAGAGGACTGAGGACACTTTTTTCATGAAATCCTGGTTTTTAGTTTCCTCTGTTCTTGGTAATGACTTGGTGCAAGTACTTATAAATGTTCACATACTCCTTTCCAAAAAAGGCAAAGTATGGAACACATTCTACTGAAGAAAGCCAGATCCATTACTTGCTTTATATGCTAGCAGGCTGCTTTTACCCAAACCAATACTGTTATGCTTCAAGAGGAGATTAAAAGAACATAAACGACATCCCAAACTCCACAGTGAAAACACAGCAAAGCTTATGCAAGCTCTGTATTTCTATCTTGCGTGCCCAGCATCTCTGCTTTGGAGAGCCTTTTCAACAAGTACACCATATATGGTAACTCCTCATGAAAATCTCACACACTCACAGTATTTTGGTCCTTTCAGGGACATTTTTCTGACAGGACTCTTAGTTCCATGGTCTGCAAATGACAAAACCAGCATTTATTTTAACTGTTGGAAGATGACTGCAAGTTGCTTAATTTTTGTAAATGGATTACCATTTTAAACCACTGTCTATGCTATAGAAATGTAACAGATACACTTGTCTTTCCAGCAATGATGGCCTTGTTTACCAGAACTTCAGAACTCCAAGAGCAATATCTGTATTTTTACTATTAAAATGAGCAAGATTTCTACTTGTACATTTATTTATTTGGGGAAAACAAATAACCCTCCCACATAACATTAACGGAATTACTGGATTAGAAACTCATAGAAAATCATATTAGTGAATGGGTTGGGATCTGGACCTTTGAACTGAAGCTTGCAACAGCAGCCTGCATCTTATGAATACTTGTTCGAAACTGATTATAGCCCATCTTTACTATCATCCAAGATCACTCCCTGGTCCATAAGTAGTTTTAACACTTTTTTTACAATTGTACCCACTGATAGGGTGAGAGAATTCATGCACACTGTTCAGTGATGAAAGAAATGAGAACAGAAAATAACTTCAAGGAGGATAACAATAGTATGCTCTGCTAGTGAAAAGAGCTTTCTTGTATTTTCAGTGTTGTTGGAATTACTCTTCCATTTGTACTACAGTAAAAATGATGATCATTGGCATTTAGAAGTATCCTCTGCTGTGAATCAGACAGGTTTCAATTTGAAACGGAGGCTGGCGGGGGATATCAAATGATAATGGCATTTCCTATCACAACCATTATTTGCCTGGATGTAAAAGTGAGTACTTAGTGGAGCTTTTTATCTTTGAAGATAAGCTCTAAGATAAGACTAGAAAGGTTTACATAGCAGGCCAGGCTTTGCATATTGTTAATAATGAACGCAAGTAAGAAAAAAAATTTTGTGAAAAATACAAAAGGCACTTAAAAAAACATGAGGTAAAAGCAGCTGTATTTCATAATGATGAAAATGAAAGTGACAGTAAGAATGTAAAAATCAACGAGGGCTTTTTTGTTTGGAAAACTTAAGATAGATGCTGAATTGTTAAATATTAAAAATAAAGATAAAGGAAATGATTGCTACAAAGCAGCAGGGGTTTTTTAGCTTGCAAAACTGTTGTATTTACTTTCATATGGTCAGTGCCTGCATTCTGCTTGGTTAATAAAGCAGAGCAACAAGACTTATGACTTCCATATGCAATCTCAAAAAAAATAATTAAAGTGTAGTGCACAAATAATAAACAGATGTTTTAAGTGTTCAAAGCTATTAGGGATACACATTTCAGAATAAGTTAAGAAAGCCACCTGAGTAAAGTGATTATTTAGAGGGGGGAAAGCAGTTATTTCTACTAAAAAATGCTAAAGCAATAACCACTTTGTAACTGTTTGAGTGAAGAAAAATGAAAAAAGCGTAGTCCCCCTTGCTAGCCATTTAAACTGCTACCATACCTATCACTGACAAATTAACTAATAAGTCAATGAAAATATGAAGTAATCAGTAACTTGGTTATTAGTTTACATATCACAAACCCAAGACTTGGAAAAAATAATCTAGAGAGTCCAAGTTTTAAATAAGGTGGGAAAGTTAAATGCTCTCCCAAGTGTAACTGGCAGGATTTTAGTAGCAGGGTGCTACAGGAGTGACCCATGTGGCAGGAGGTCATGAGCTGCCTTGTGCTGCTCATAGCCAGTTCTGAAGCTGGTACAAGCAATTCATTGCGTACCAAAACTTTGCCTAGCTGGGGAAGCCATGGTATCTCTGCCCAGACGTACTGAAGAAAGCAGCAGTCACCAGGGGAAGGGTTGTAGCCCACAGAGGGGACCCATCCCTAAAGGGCTGTGGAGGAGTCATGCTGCAGCACAGGAAAACAAGAAAGAAGCAAGGAGCTGTAGAAGGAAAACTTCATACACACAGTCCCACCTTCTTGCACCATCCATTACTTCACCAACGGAGTTGGGGGACATTGTTACCATGCAGTGAAAGCAAGGGTACCTGAGACTAGGAAAGGGGAGAGATTTTTGCTTGAAGCTGAGCCTGGAGAAGGCAGGGGAAAAGGTATTTTCTTTATCGTTTGGGGTCTTACTTTGTTTTCACCTTCTCAGCACCTGAAACAGTGATCTGAAGTTTTGTATTAATGGACAGAGTTACATTCAGTAACAATTCCCTGAGTCAAGACTATTTGCCTGCAACACGTGTTGCAAACCAGTCACCACAAAGACCACAGTGTATCATTTATGAAATGTTTCTTTTTAAAGGTAAATATACTTAGTATCTGCTTCACAAAAGACTACTACAAAAAAATGGCCTGCACCATTGAAGGCTATTAGAATATTAAAAAGCAAAACATAAACAGGTTAATATCTATGCATATGCAGGTCAATGAATATGAACAAAGTTATAACCAAACCAGCTAGCAGGCACCATGCTATACTGATCAGGTATTTGTCATTTGTTCAAGAAGCTGTTATCTTTTGTGCAAATTGTTCAGTTTTAGACTGACCACAGAAACATTCTTGACTGTTTCTGCAATTCCTAACAGGATTCCTAAAACTGACTTTTAACAACAATAACAAAACAAACAAACAAACAAAAAAAAAAAAAAACCACAAAAAACCAAAACAAAAAAAGCAAAGTTCTACTGTATTTTTCTTGAACTTTCCGTCCAACTTCAGATCCTGGGAGGATCTGAGGAGGCTATCCATTGAACTACAAGTTGCTTCTAAATCAGGCTTTGGGTGTTTACCATAGTTATCCCATCCTCTGATGTGCCATGAAGATGCAGTAAACCAGATGGTTTTTTGACCGGAACAAAATTTTTTTAATGCATATTCTTTATGCAGACAGCACTGAAACCTGAGCATCTAATTTATGCAAAGCATTCCTATTTCTAGACACCACATAAAAATTCCAGAGTACACAGTGTTCACTATAGATATATAATTTGAGAGTATTTTTATATGAAAATTATATATTTTATACTGTTGGCACAGAATACAGCTCATTTTCCCAGTTAAGAGCTGAATAACTACAGTATGCTTGAAAGTATTTGTTTCCAATGCGCAAAAACAAGGCAATATTGGTTGATGACAGGCTAGGACATATTAAACTGCTAGACTCTTTAGATTAATTTAAATTTTCTTCTATTTAAAACAAAACAAAAACCCCCACAGTTTTTGTCCTCACTAGCTCCAGGAAGCATTAAATCCTGCAGATGAAGTACCATCTCCATTTAGAAGATTAGCTTTATCTCCTGGATCTGCTATTTGCCTACATGTTCTGACTTCACACCTGCTCTTTCAAACATGCAGTTACATACAAATTTGTGTCCCAAAAGTAACTTGCACATTATAAGTACCCACTCTTACGTTAATTAGATTAACTACCATTAAGCAGATCAAGCTGAAACTCACTCCCTCCTCCTCCTCCTCATGCATCCCCCACTTCTTGACTAATCAGTTCTTTCTGGCAAAATCTGAAAGTTATCCAATTTTCCCTCTGGAGTATTCTTTAGCATCCCTACCAAAAACACGTGCTAGAAGAATCAGCTAGTCAAAGCACGATTTGCCGTTTTACACACACAACACTGGAATTTTAAAAGCAGTCATGCTGACTTTGTGGGATTCGTGCTACTATAGCATTAAGACTTTCATGATCTTCTAACCAACGTCACATCTTTGCTCTCTCTCTATGAGGGACCAACTTCAAGGGTAATTAAACAACCAACCTTCCACCCTTTACAGATGTAGTCTAGCTCTCTCACATTTACTGTCTGTGAGGCTGGGGTCTTGTGAATGCCAAGTCCTTTTAATGGCCTCTTGATGCTGGAAGTGGAAGTATTTCTGCTCCTTCACTACCAGCTACCTTTAAAGGTTCATCCCTCTCCATTATTCACGCTCGGGTGCTTGTCAGGCCTTCTGTGACCCCAGCTTAACTTCTTATACCAGCAAAAACTAGACAGGCAATATTTCTTCTGGGTTAGTTTCCTGCCAGGTTATTTAGTTGCATCAGCTCATGGAAGTATCTGACAACAGCCAAACCAACATAAAGGAGAGCTGCTATACTGGCTCACTGCCTCCTCAGACTACAGCCCCACTATGTATTCAGAGGCCTTCTGATCATGATCCCTGAAGAAGCAGCTGTTATACTTGCTAAACAGAAGAATATCCAAACAAAACTGTGCAGAACATTTGTAACATATGAATGTATCTCACTCCGTATTTTTTTCCCTCATTTTTATGGTACAAAATCCATTTAAAGGATATACAGTAAAGCTTTTTATCTAAAGGGGATGGTGTGGAAAAGAATTAAAGCAAAATACAAAGTTTGGCAGACTGTAGTTTTTCTCCAGTCCCACTTATCTACTGAGAAAATTATGCACTAAATTAAAGGTGGTGGTGGCAGTGTATATGTTGTTTGAAGTTCAAGCTGCTCACTCCCTGTACCCTTGAAGGATAGTCATCTCCTTACTATATTAACACCTTCTAGTTTATGTTACGCATTCTTAAAACCACTAATAAAGTAAAATTGAAGAGATAACAAGATATCAGATGCAATAATGTTTATTTAAAATAATCCCTCAAGAACTGACAAAACAGTTGTAAGTAATTGCTTATGCCTTGGAATGTTCAAGTCAGCTGCCTCAAAAAAAACCCCAAAGAACCAAAAGCCAAAACCCCAAAAAACTCCAAACCAAAAAAAATATATCTTCATTTCAAAGGAGAAGTGCAGAAGTTAACTATTTGTTCAACTACTTACCAATCAGGATTTGACCTGTTTTCATTGCTGAACTACCTGGCACCAAGCTATGTACTACAAGCTTCTCTTCACCAGTTCCTCTGATGACTTTTTCCTTCCTGCCTTGTTTTTCTGCTCTTCTGCTGCTCCATGAAGACTGATGGACAATCCCTACTAAGGCCTCCAGCAGCTTGTGCTGCTCATCTTCTCCAGCACTGTACAGTTTTCTGGGATTTACATAAACATATACATCTTTGTATTTTTGCTGAACAGTGACACAAATTTTCTGAGCAGACTGGTGTTTCAGTATGGAAGTAGGCCCAGTGGAGTGCACATTACAACTTCCACTGCCTTTCTTACCAGAACACTTTGGTAAAAGACTCTTCTTTTTTAATATTTTGGTCAGGTTCTTCAGTTCATACTTTCTTTCTTTTCGTGATCCTTCTTGAATAACTTCAGCTTCATTTTCACGAAACCTGACATGATTCACGGCTGGCATTTCTGGACAGGTGTTCCGAAGCAGAGCTTCTTCTTCGCTTTCGCTCAATTCTAAATAAAATAATTCCCCATTTTTCTGCACACCATCCAGCCATTCAGGCTCAAGGTCACTGGGAAAGAAAGAAGAATTATCAGTGACAACCCTGATAAGGAAGACTGCTATGCAAGTGACATCTGATTACTTCAGATACATAGGGAGGGGATAGAGAGAGGACAAGGAAAAAAGAAAAAGAGAAAGAAAAAAAATAATAATGTCACCTCCTGAACACTGAAAGCTCAACTGTTTTAAGTTTGCCATGAGGGTAAGAGCTCTTCTCAGACAAATTATGGATATGGCAAGGAAAGACATCTCTCCCAGATGTTAAAATAGTTTATTCAAATGCCTTACAGGAAAACAGCCATTGCAAAAAGCAATACTCCCTTTTCTGAAAACGAACAAAAAACCCCAACCCCAAATAATTTCTTTCACATATGAGTTTTAATTAGTAATTACATTCATGGGCACAATGGGGCTTTCTCTTAAGAGAAAAGGCGCCATCCTATTTGTTCTCTCCAATTATTTTTTCTCTTATGCATTTACAAGACAGTCTGTACTGCAAGCCCTTTGGAAAGGCAAGATTAACATTTTAAAATCACCTCTCTCTATATATATATAAAACCACCCCCAAAACAACAAAACAAAACAACCTCAAGATCAAGTCTAGGTTAACACTTTTCACAAGACAGTTCAAAATAGCATACTCAAGATCACATTCAAAAATACCCAACAAAAAAGTAAAGAGACAGCACTGCTACAGAAGAAGTTCTAGCAGCTGGAGTGGATCACTTTAAGTCACTAGCAACAAGCTGCTGCAAAGAAAAGGCAAGGCAACGACAGGATGTATTAACAGGAGTGCCATCTGCACAGCGCAAAATTTTTTTTGTCCTAATTTGGCAATGGCAATGTGTCAACCATGTCCAGTTTTGGATAGTGCAATTTAAGAAAAATGTAATAACTGAAACAAGCCCAGAGCACAGAGACAAATAGTAAGTAGTTTATAAACATGTTTTAAAGGGAGAGGCTGAAGGAAACAAAACTCTTTTGGAGGAGAAAAAAAAACAAATGAAAAACGATAGCAGAGAAGCAACAGGCCAAACAGTCCAACTGCAGAAGGATGAGGATCAGTAATGGTCAAAGGATGCGTACTTAAGTGGTTTAACTTACCAAAGTATCTAACCTAAACAATATGAAAAGTTTTTGATCTCACACAGACAAACACACAAAATCAGCATTAGCAGGCAATGTAAGGAACATATGGGATGTTCTGTATGGAAGATTTTCACAGACAGGACCAGTTCATTCTTCCTGACTAGATGACAAACAGGTCTCCCTTTCTTGTAATCTGAGACCACACTGATAAAAATCAAATAAGGAAAAATACAGAATGGAGACTTACATGCTAATTAATATAATTGTTTAAAGTTAACATACATTCATACGTTTTATACTAGAATTAGCTATTTTACTGAATAGAGAATGCAAATGTCATTTATAACTAGTATTCTAGAATTCAAACAGAGCATTGATTTGAATATACAGATAAGTGATGCAGCTTCAAAGTCCAGCTGAACAGAGAACGTTATACACAGACACTGCACCACAGCACCTTTAAGGGCTCAAAGAGAGGATCTGGCTGGACTAAGAATACAGAGAACACTGGCATTGCTCTCTTCCAGGAACCCCAGTGACTTAGAGAAGTTTATGGATGTGGCAGACAGGAAGAAACATCCTGCACTTCCTTTGCATTTATTAGTTTGCCTAAGCTGATAGTTTTAAAAGATGACACACCACTTGTGATAATTTGGCTGCTCCTAATGGCTATGGGTAAGTCAAGAGTTTGCATCTTCTACAAAATCTTACTCAAGATATTTAGTACCTTCTTATAAAGTATCAAAAAGATAACGCCACCTAAAGTCTGTTAGGACCAGATAACGGTATGATTGAACATGTCTCAAAGGTGGTTAAGTAAGAAATAACATGACAAAGTTTTTCCTTGGTTTGTTTTTTTAAGAAGTACTCTTGCATTCTGGTACATGTAAGCAAAATCGGGAAAACCCAAAATTGATAAAGGAAGCATTAGAAACTTAAAAAGAAATAACATTTGGGTTAGCAGAAACTCCTGTGATGTACAACAGCTTCTTTGTTCCCTCTTTTTTTTCCTCTTTGAAAGGGATTATTGTTTTTGGAAAAGCTCGCTCTTCTTTGGGGTAGAAGTTGACGTTTCAAGCTGGATGTCAGTTCATACACACACGTTCTCCAGCTTCATTGTCTATTTTTATTAGAAACTACTATATGGATCAAGGAAAAAAAAAAAGGTAGGGGTGTGTGGGGGTATGTTAGCATGGTGTTTACATTGGGTCCACTCAAACAGAAGCACTCCAGAGAAAAGGCTCTTCAAGGAGCAGCAGCACATATGGCAAAGTCACTCTATGTGAATAAGCTGATGAAGATGGAAGACTGAAAAAATGTCACAATGGCATGAATTTCTCTCCTTGAAGGCATTTTAATGAGGTACTGCAAAGGAACTATGACTTTCTGAATACAGATCCATACAGACATCTAAAAAAGTACAGGTTGAAACAAGAAATCTACAGCTAGAATGACAGGTTTTTTCCTTAATGCTGTAGTTTCACAACTAATTTATACTAAGCTAAACAATAAAATACAATATTCTCAACACCTTTCCTTCCCATCTCTCTTCCTTTGTGCCAAAACAAGCACTTGCACAATAACCTGAGCTTCTACATAGGTCTGGAAGCTTCAGTCAAGGGATCTAAAAATCTGGAAGACCCACATTCCTCTAAGAGCAGTTTCACTGATCCCCACAAATATTTCTTCTTTAGGATAAATGTCTGAAAAAATGTGCCAATTGAAATTGCCCGTGTATGTAAGAAACATATACCAGAAACGAAGGATCCAAGTTCTGATTCTGAAGCAAGACAGGACTGTTCTCACCCAAGGAAACTCAGAAACAATAAACAGTTAACATCTATAAGCCTTGTTTTAAAGCAATTAAAAGAAAACAACGAACCAAAGGTTAACTATTGTACTGCACTATATGATTCAATTCCACCCATATGATACTTTGCAGAAGCAAAGTTAATCATCTTTAGTCTTCCCAACCTCTGCCTATGCAACAACAAAGTATGGCTTCAGACTGAGGCATAAGTTTGGTACATGCAAAGCTGCCATCCTCTTAACAGCTATGGCTGCCTAGAAGGGTCCTGATCCATCACAACTAGTGAAAGTGGCAGCAAGTGTTAAATTAGAGAAAACTAAAAAAAACCAAAACCAAACCAACACACTACTTTCACAATGGCATATGTAAGCATTCACTTTACAGCTGTCTGAAAATAGGCCATGCAAAAAATCATAGGGCTCAGATGAAGAAACAACTTGCATCAGCCCTATTTCTACCCTTACACCAATGCTCCTTGGTGTACCTTGGTTTGTCCACATTAGCTGTAGTATTAAGTAGTATAGTTTCAACTGACGGAAGTTTGATCTGGAGGTCAGTAACTTTTAATTCAGAAACCCATTCCCAAGGGTTTTCTTTCTTTCTTTTACTCAAATATGTCCTACTATAAAACCATACACAGATCACCTATAGATGAACAAATGCCATTATCTTACAATAGCTAACAGTCCTATCTTTGTACCTTTTACTTTGCAAAACTGTACTGTTTCTCTCTCCATCTTCATTACAAGCCACATCTTAACCTCTTGTTTCTGTACTCAGAAGGCTGGAGTGGTACAGGTCCAATAGAAGACACTATTTGGACCTAAAATTAAAGCTTCGCAGTCCTATTGATGCAGTGATAGAAAAGATGTGTTTCAATTTATCCAACAGTATTATACATTGTGTTCTGTGTTGAAAACTGTGGAACACGGCTATATCCCCTGAACACGCACAAAGAACACCAGTAGATTTGCATTTTAGATGCAAGAATTGGAAAAGAAAAAATCCAAAACACATAAAAGGAGGAGGGAAGGAAGAAGGAAAAAAAAAAAAAAAAAAGCATGGGTTCAAGTGAGATGTGTTAAAGTTAAGTTCTGCCTTACAAACATAGGAACAAAATAAGGCAGGTGTACATCCAAACAGCTTCATTTCTCATGTCCCCAGAGGCACGGGACAACTGCAAGACAAAGTGTACTTAAACATGTTTCAAACTTAAACCTTTTCCTTCTTCGCTGCATTACTTATGAAAATAACATGCCAAATAAAATCCATCGATTAGACCTTGAAATATGTGTTTGAACTGTCAGACAGAATTGTTTTAATGCAGGGTGCAAAGAAGAGAGTAAATTTTATACGAATTACATGAAAAAAATAGTAAGAAAACCCCAGCGGTTGCGTATGTGACTTTAAAATATGTACTGCTGTTCCAGAGTTGTCTCCTCACCTACCATTTCCCAAAAGAGAGGCCGCTAAAACAGGCTGACTGTGTCTCCAGTGCTAAAGCATTCATAATACATGAGCCAAGCCCCAGTCTCCCGCCTCTCACGCAGCGCCCGGCCGGGATCCAGGGCCAGCCCAGGGACTGCCGGCCCCCTGAGCGCCTGCTGCCGCCCGCCACGTTACCTGCGGGGTTCTGCCACACAAACGCCGCCTCAGAAAGCACAAAGCCACTAAAACCGGCTCTGCGGCTTAAACAGGCACGGACGGAAGCTCCCACCGGGCCGCGGCCCACCGGCCGCCTCCTCAGCGGGCTGCGCTTCGGCCGGGCGGGGCGGGGCGGCACGCTGAGGGGGCCCGGGCCCGCGCCCCGCCGCTCGCCCTGCCCTGGCCTCCCCCGCCCCGCCCTTACTCGGAGCTCCCGGACAGCGAGGTAGCACACGAGCCGCTCTCGCTGCCGCTGCCCGCACGCTCAGCGTCTTCTCCCCGCGGCGGCTCCATCCCCTCAGCGGCTCCGCGCCCGCTCCCGCCGTCCCCCCCGGACGCCATGACACCCGCGCCCCTCCGCGCCGGCCGGGCACGTGACCCGCGCCCTGCCCTCCCCATTGGCGGCCCCGGGCCGGCGCCATGGAGACGGGAAGAAGCGCGAGGGCACGTCCCGCCCGCCGCGGGAGCGGGAACGGCGGCGGCACCGCCTCTGAGGCCCGCGGAGGGTCCCGCCGGCCGGGAGAGAGCCCCGGGCATCGGTAAGCGGTAATAACGGCCCCGCACTGTTGCCCGCCTCGGGAGGAGGTAAATTGCCGTTTGAGTGTGCTGGTAGAAAGGCCAGCTGGCCGGCCGCTCCTCCGGCTGGCAAGAATAATCATAAACAAACATTTGAAAGTGCCCAGCCTCCCTGTTTGCTTCCTCAGAACGCGCAGCTGAGTCTCACTAGTCCCTTGAAAGTCTTTCAGTGGGTCAATATGGAACACATAATGAGAACAGACTATTTAGTTGACTGATATCAAGGTCCCAGCAACAGTCCCATAAAAGAGACTACTAATGAAACTCACAGTCCCAGGGCAAGCCTCAAAGCATTGCTTATAATAAAAAACTGACTTGGAGAAAGAAACATGAGGTAAATCGTAATTTTCATGAAGTCAAATGGTTAGCGGTGGAATACTTGTATGCTTTATGTTATGCTCTGTCATAAGAAACTAGGGTAACTTCTCTGTAGGTTAGTCAGGAAAGCAGTTAGGTTAGGCAGGAGAGGCAAGGATGTGAGACAGCCGAACAAGCTAGATGATTTAGCACCTTAAATCAGTCAATACAGTCTACGAATGCAAAATCATGCACAGTCAAGAGGAGGGGGGGAACCCTACTTGGTTTTCAGGACTTAAATTATTCACATCCATAAAAAACAAGACCCATGGCAACCCTGCAGACAACTTGCTGCGTAGCTATGTCAGTAAACCCATCAGGACACACATGGTGAATAACGAAAGGGATGAAGAATAATTGTTGGAACATTTTTAATGTGTTGGATTTAATCTCTGCTCAGTGGGATATTTGCACTGCTTCAGCAGTGAGGTTTTATAGTGCTGGAGCACTATGTAGAAGTCACAGAATTCTGGTATGAAATTCCTGTGCTTGAAACCGTTTTAAGGAAGCATTCACTAATAAGTGTGATTTCAAGTGAATTAACAAACAGAAATGTTCTGGACTCGTATCCATGTCATTAAGGCTTCAACTGAAGTAGTTAAAGATACCTATATTAAATTTTGTGGCCATTCTGAAGTGCCTGTACAAGACCTGATTTTACAGATAAATCACCGTTACGTGGATTTTAAGACTACAAAGCTATCCAAAGGAGACAGAAACATTCCCTACCTAAAGAAAAAAAAAAGTTCTAATATGGTTTCATTCAGTTTAGCTCAGGATATGGTAGATAATTTAAGGTTTTTTTCCTATCTGAGCCAGCAATAACCACTTCACACAAAGTACAAAACCCATGCATGCATGGCAGACAATTCTTTAAAAGAGAAAAAAATAAATCAGGTCTTTGGTTGTTTCCAATTGTCAGAATGCAAGATATGCACCGACTTTCATTCTTGATATTGCTTCCAGAAGAATAAGTGGAAAAAATATTCTGAAAGTACCCTACTTCCCAAACAATTTACTTTTTGAAAACAAAAAAGTACTTTTGAAAAAAAAGAGACTTTATAAACACAATTTCCCAAAGAGTCTAATGATTTTATGATTTTCTAAGAGGAATACTGCAAGAATATTCCTGCATATCTAAAAGAAATATTAAAATTAGAATTTTAATAGAGGTAGGTGAGATACAGTGTCCCGCCTTCCCTAATTCTGCTTGTATTTGCAAGCACTTATAATACGCTGAACAGCACACTGAAGTGTTTCTGTTGAGAAGCGATAGTCTATGCCAGATGGTCCTATGTTAGTTATGTTAAATTTCACTGAGTTCAAGAGTTGGTTAATTGTTTCCAGTTGTTTGCTCAATAAGTGAGAAATACAGGCACTCTAAAAAGGAGGCAGCAGTCCTACACTACTGCTGTTTTATAGGGATAACCCTATCATGAAGGAAAGGATGATGGAAGATTTTGGTCCACTTAGGTAGTTGTGAGTCACCTAAGTATTTTTCTGAATTGAATGTGAAATTTTTGCTGCTGTGGGAACAATTAAAGATCTCAAGACATAATATATCTCACACAGCAGGATTTCATTTTAGTGAAGACACAGATTTTCCCACACAATCCCTCTCGAGAGGAAAGCCTCTCATTTCTTGTGCATAAATATTAGGGAAAGTCTCGAAATAATTTGTCTTCTGGCAGATCCTTTACACTTACTCCCAGTAGTTGAGCTGATGCTTCTCACTGAGGAACCCATAAGCCTTCCATGTTAGGTTGCTGTTACTAACAAGCAGATGGTAAAAATTTGCCACAGGGCATCATTGGCATCAATACCACAGCTTACCCTTACTGGACAACTGGTGAATAAGCATTTAAAAAGTGGGTAATTAAAAAGCACTCCTCTTTGCCTTAAGATTGTTCTGATTAGTGCAAGGAACTAAATCCATGTGCAGAAATTAATTTCAGAACAAGAGTTCCTTGTTACTTTTTTGGATTAACCTGCTTCAAAAGCTATTATGCTTTAAAAGTAAGTCTACCTTGAGCCACATTTATATTCAGGACTAGATTGGAGTTAAAAGAGGACAGTGTATAGGACACACAAAGAGATACTCTGGTCCATTCTAATAAAGGAGAAAAATAACTAGGGTGTAACTATTTTTGGGAACTGTTGCATGGATACTTGTGAACCCCAACTCCAACCACCGTCCAATTTAAACTACTAACATTTTTTCATTATTACGTACTGACAGCTGATTTTTTTAACTCGATGCAGAAGTAATGAGGCTGGAGTTAGAGTCTTTCCTGGCAGCTAGATGGAGGAGCACAGGGAAATTTAGGATTAGTGTTTATGACTACTCTAACTTGACGCGTTTGGTTTCGTATAGTCAGGCCCAATCTTAGCAATCTTACCAGGACCCACAATTCACTGATGATATGCCAGATTGATTTCACGGATTCACATTCAGAGGGCTTGTTGGGCCTGAATTGCGGATGTAGTTGAGCTCTTCTCAACACAGGGCTGAAAACTGTGACAGTGTTACACCTCTGGCATACTGGGGCAAACTAACGGTCCCTCTGCTACGAGTGAATGCCGCCTGATACTCAGGAGTACCCATTATGCTTGTGAGGTGTCAATGCAATCTCCCAGGATTAGATCAGATCCCTGATTTTTTAGCAATCTTCCCTTCTTCTTCAGGGTCACTCCCCCTGCTAAATGCAGGCGGTGGGTGAGGAAAAGCAGACCATAGTGCTGTCTCTGTACTTACCTGAACAGTGCTCCAGACTGGGAGATTTCTTTTAATGATTGGATCTACCACTTTTGTGGCTCTTTTGTACAGTGCAGGCAGTTTAAACAGGCCACAGTAACACTGTGAGACAAATCTCACTGCATATACCTGGACCGCTGCTGAATCTGTCTTACACTCACTAGGCGTATCAACAGCATTTTAAGCGTGCCTTTGCTTTCCCACTCCCCTTCCATACTTCAAATTACAGCTCTTCATTATTCATAAAAAAATAAGAAGGGCTAAGTGACCTCTCATAGTTTCATTTTTTCCTTCTTGCTTGTTCTCAAATCAGGCAAGATTTCTAGGAAGGCTCTATCAACAACTGGATAGCCTTAACACAATATATAACAGATATAACGCGATACATTACAAGTAGATACAACTAAGATTTTAGGAATAAGATAAGGGAAATATTTTCATCATTGTGTAACAGTTCTGTTTCTTGCTGATAACACCTGCTTTACTCAAACATCTGAAGAAAAACTAACAGAAAACCTGGACTGGTAAAGAGTGACATTACAGACTTTTCACCTATTGATTCCTATTGTTATTTTATTCCTTCAGTGTTCAGCATCAGCAAAAATGAGACAGAAACAAGTTCTTTTTTTGTAAAGATTAATGACAATACAGCTTTCCCCTATCCTGCCGGACTTTCTTAAGAGACAAAAGGCACATTTCACAGGCATTCCTTAATAAATAGGATTTTGTGATTACAAGGTTTACATAGAACTACACCAATCAGATCACAATTACAAAATCTTCCCTTCACAGCTTTTCTGACATTACTGCATAAAGACCATCCACAGCAAAGTAGCATGAATTGAATAGTGATACTGGACTGTCATTTTAATTGGAATATTTACATATCAACAGACTAAATAAAAAATGAAGGCCACCTTTGTGACCAAAGGAACAGAAAACTTGTGAGAAAACACCCCAGTGCTCAATAAATAGACCATTCTTTCCGACTTTTAAGCTTTGTGTATCAACTTCCCTCTATACAATTAGAACACAAGTATTTTAGAAGAACAACATAAACCCAACAGAAGACTGCCAAGAAGAATTCGGGAAGACTAGTTCAACCCATCTCATTCTTTTGCTAAACAGTCTTACAGAGCCAGGAGTTCCCTCTAGCATGAAAAGCAGCTGTAATTACAAATAAGATTTTTTTCTACTGTTTTTGCTTTGCTTTAAATCTACAGGCTTTTTTAGGATCACCTGCTATGCATAGCAGGCATATCAAGCATGAAAGAAAACCATTATTTGCAGTCAGTCAACATGAAAACATTTCAAGTATGAATAGTACCTTATTACACTGAAAGTATATGAATGTAAGGAATACCATGGGGCAGCATGTTTTTAACCCAACTTTGAAATGGAGCATTTTCTGTTAAGTCACTGACAAATGCATGCACAGGGTTTCAGATACCAGAAGGTCCCCTGTTAGCTTATGGGCACATTTATTGCTTAAAAAGTGGTTTCGGCGTGCAATGCAGGAACGGGCTGATCCTGGTGTGCCCTCCTTGCTGTACTCAGTGTTTTCATCCTCAGCGTTCACAGGAATGGATTTTAAGCGACTATTCAGTTTGATGCTTTGAGCTGGAGAGAAGCTGAGTTAATAGTTGTTAGTTTCCATAGCAAAAGCTGTTTGGAGTCGGCACTAAAAGAAAGTGTACTTTTTCCTTCAGTAGGAGATAAATCAACCTAGCTGAGAAAATGCGTTAGGAAGCAGGCACTTTATAGGACAACTGGAGATGGGCTTCTCCTGGACACTGCCACCAAACGGGCCGGTGTTTCCTTTGTAAAGTTTAAGCGGCTCTCAGCTGGCCATAGAAAATGGCACTGAGGCTGACTTTGAAAGTCCTGCTTTGGCCTATGGGGCAAGAACTTAATGTCGAGATTTCTTAGTGGGGGGACACAGTGGAGTACTGCACGTTAGGGATGGCGAAGGCAGGGGCAAAACCTAGTGTCTTCTCAGGCAGCATGCATCCCACACACCCGCTTAAGGAGTGCCCGGCCCGCATTTGTGTGCGAGTTCAGGTTTATTGTATTTTTTCCCCTGCCCTTAAAGAAGGGTGCAAAATGCACATGGAACTGATGCAAGAGTTTCCCTCTGTCAACCCGCTTCCCTCAGAAACCCAGAGGGAGCCCCCCGGCTGCCCCGCAGCCCTGCAGAAACGCTTCAGGGGAGCTCCCCTCACCTGCCGGTCCGCCGCTCCTCAGGGAGGAGGGAAAGCCCGAGGGCGAGCCGGTGCCCCGCGAGCAGCCGCCCCTTCCCCGGGCAACGGGCGGGCCCGGCTCCCGCCGCCCGCCCGCCCCTACCCCCGCGGCGGCGGGCACGGCGCGCCCCCGGCGCCCGAGGAAGGTGAGGGGCGGTCGGGACGCGGCCCTTCTCGCTTCCCGCCTCGACAACAAAAGGCTGCCGCGGGGAGCCTCTCCGCAGGGCCGGGAGCTCGCCACGGGCCCCCGCTGCCGCCCCCCTCCCCCCCCGGCCCGCCCGGGGCGCTCCCGGCCGGCGGCTCCTCGCGGGGCTGCGGCGACCTCCTGCTGCGCGGAGTGGCCCGGCCGCCGCTCCCGGGGGATGAGGGCGGAAAGCGAGGGGCTGCAGGGCCGCCTCCCCTTCCCCGCCACTGACCTGTGCAGCAGGACGCTCTGCACCGAGTCCAGTTCCTCCAGGTTCCTGGTGACGGGCGGCGGGATGCTGTATCTGCCCGCCCCGAACATCGCGGGCGCCCGCGGGCCCTTCATCGCCCGCCTCCCGCCGCACCGGGGACTGCGGGCGCCCGCGGGCAGGTGGGAGCCCTTCAACCCGCCCGCCTCCCGCCGCGCCTCCCGCGCGGTCCTAGAGCCCGCCGGCGCCACGGCGCGGGGCGCGGGGGACGGGCGGGGGGGTGCTGCTCCCGCGGAGACGCGGCCTGCCGCCCCCCCCCCCGCCCCGGGCTCTGCCACGGCCCCTTGCCACCGCCCAGTGGGCTGCTCTACTCTGTCGCCCGGTGTCGGCTCTCTCGGCAGCTAACGACCCGCCGGAAACACAAGTTTCATATACATGCAGTAAAGCCGTGCCGAGCTGCAGCCATAGGTTGGTTGATGGGTTTTTTTTCCCCTCCCAGCTGCATCCCCAGCTCCCAGCTGCATCCCCAGCTCCCATTATGTGAGAAAATGGGTTTCCCCCCACGTATTTTCCTGTTGGTTGAAATAATGTAATTGCCTGGCTGATTCAATTTCCTTAAATATCAATACAAAAAATTGTCAGTCCCACAAACTCTGATCCAGTCTTTGCTTCCCTTTTTCACAGAAGAGTAATTAGAAGCGCTTTTACTGAGTTACAGAGCTCCTTACTGGTTTCCCACCTGCAAAATTCTCACACGGTGTATTGAACAAACACTGATGCAAATGTATAAGAAGTGGTGCAACCCATACCTTGGCCATTTTTATTTCTTATCCATGAATTGCCATCATTTATTTCCTCTGCTCAATTTCACAGAGATCAGTTTTCTCTAATGTTCAGATTTTTTCAAGATGTGCTCATCTCCTCCAGATCTGCTACATGTGATTTAAGATCAATAGCTAATAAAGTCTTGCAATCAGTTATTAAAAGCATCACATTTAGTTTCTCTCAGTCATTGTGTCTGAGATAATTATAGCAACACAGCAATGAAGTTGTTTTTTTTTTTTCTCAGAAAGACCATTAAGAGGAGGACCATCGGCATGATACAGAATGGATTACAAATTGGAAGCCATTGAATATTTTAGCACCCAACACCATGGAATATTGGCCACTGCATGGAGTAGAAACTTCAGCTTTTTTAAGCCTTTGGCTTGAGCAGAGAGTGAGTGACAACAGCTCAGTTTGAAGAAGGTAAATGCAGAATCACTGTGAGTCTGTGGCTGGGATTCTCACCAAGCAGTGAGACTCTAGTGTTTAGGTGTCTTAACCACTTTTTCCTTTTTTAATTTTTGGTTTCTTTCTTTCTTTGATAACAGGTAGAAATTTTAAGAGAACACTTTCCTCTGAATTCTACTCCTGCCAAAGAACCTGGGAACCACTGTCATCCACCGAGGTAAGCAACAGCAGTGGTACTATTTAGGATTATGACCATAAAACCTTTGTCGTGACCTTTAGCACCAGGGCTATGGTGCCAGGGAAGCTGAAGGTATACCAGGATTTTGGGTCTAAATAGCAGTGGGTGGAGAAGATTGGGATGTACAGTATTAAAATAAGCACAAGGCTTCTGCAGTGGGCACAGAGCGAAGAACTTCTTGCAATACCCACATCTTGATTTCAGAAAGCTGATGGAAATTGCATGGTGGTTATGTCCCCATCACTCTAGAAAAACACTTATGCACTATCCATGTTTCTGGGTGACTGTACCAGTAGGCAATGTGTGATCTGAAGCTTAGAATGTTCCATTACACAAATGTTCCTGGAAGTATGGCTCAGATGACAAGGTTAGAAATTTTCCTCCTGTTCATAGATAGTTTTGTGTCTTCACAGTATGTCTGCTATGGTTAATGAGCCCTGTGAAAGTGGGGAAGTGACAGTGCAGGTGGTTTTAAATTGTGTTCACTCATCTACATGCCGAATTGAAAAAAAAAAAAGGGGGGGGCAAAAATTAACTGATGATGCTTAATGTTGCATTGATTAATCAAAAAAAATTTTGTAATTCCTCTTTGACGTAATCAGCCTTTGGCAGCTCAGTGTCTGACAGCAGCATAATTAGGAGCCAGAGCTGCTAGCGCTGCATGTATTTTCTTCAAGAAAACAAGAGGCAAAAGTCCCTACACATGCATACTGAGGCTATAAATTTTAGGCTAGAATTTCATATAGATCTGGGATTTCAGCAGCTTATCTGGACTGCTAGATTCCCATCAGTCCTGTACAATGTGGTTTTCAGAACAGCATTATGGAACAGCAACAGAACAAAAAGCTGCAGAGATTTATTTTGCTATATTTTTTTTCACTCAGTACTATTTTTATGCCCCAAGGGAGCAGAGATGTTTAATTTTCTACACAACAGGGGTGTGTTTTCCCAGTTCTTTTAGGACAACACAAACCCCACTTCTAGGGCTGGCAGTTTGATGATAGAAAACAACAAAACCCCCAAACATTACCATCAAAATCACACTGCATTGCCAGAAGGCCCTTCCAAGATGCTTGTCAGCTTTTCTTTGTCCCTGGGTTCCTTCTCACAGGAGACCATTCTTTGTGTTTCTCACAGCTACTGATCTAATGCTGAGCTTCACGATAACATCATCTGCTACTAATATTGTACTTTCACATGGGCTTGGATTCGACTGTGAGGATCTTTATTAGAATTGCTTACATCTCAGCAAAACTAGAACATGTAAATATAAATAAAGAGAGCCTCAAAACGTGCCAAAATGAGAAAAGGTGACTTAGGTTTTGTGTAGCTCCTGAAATGGCAGATCCAATGGCACCACGCTGCTGGTAAACAGGCAACATTACTAATTTAAAATAAAATAGAATGTTTTTCTAGATATGAATTACATCTTTTACCACCATCTGTATGCCTAGGCTTAATATTTATGGACAACTGGAAAATGAGAGAGGAGCAGAAATTCAAAAGTGATACAGTGGATACTTTCAGAACCATTCCCTCCCTGCCCCCCCCAAATATATTTGTTACCTTTACCACACATAAGATTCTTAAGTTAGAATAGAGAGTTCTGAGCTAGCATTAATCCTATAACACAACTTCTGCAAATCCCCCAGGCCTTTGACATTTACAAGAATTATTTTAGTTAAGTCTTACATATTAAAGTTTCACTAAAATACAAAGTGCCATTTCATTGTATTTTCTGCAAGACTTTCACATGAGTACAACAGGGCACAGGAAAAGGAAGGTCACCATTCCAATTTGAGGTCTGTCAGCTCTTCTATTTAACTACATATAGAGAACATGGCATTACAGCGTATTTCCTGAATCCAATGAAATACATGCAACTGGAGAAAGATTAAGAAGCTTTTCTATGCAGAGAAACAAAACCATTAGGGACTGGGGAAGGAGGAAATTTAACCAGGTTAAAAACAGCAATGACAACAAAAAATAATTTTAACAGGCACTCTGCATACAAAATAATTGTAGTATGCCTGGGTTCCCCTTCCATCTGCAGTACTTTTACTGCCAGTTGAACTGCCTTAAAAGCCCTTCTACTTTGTTAAAGAACAATTCTGGTGTTTCTGATATAAAAGGAAACAAAAAAGAAATAGCAAAGTATTATGATGCTGTGCTTGTGACAGAGATCTCTTTTGGAGATCGTAGTGTGTTTTTTCTTAAATAAGCTGTTGTTAGGCACTGATTATGAAGCTATTTCCTATGCTGACAGGGTCAGAAGTTTTTGAATCGTAATCCCCATTTGGAAATGACTAAAAGAGGTACTTAAGCTACTTTTGCTGTGTTTGAAGACCTTTGCCTTCAAGTTTGAAGACGAGCCTTGACTTGGCTAGTAAGTTCTAGTGTACCTAGAGATCAAAGACTAACCTGCTTTCATTGGCCGCACAAGGTGGAAATCAGGTTATCATCACTTCATATATATGGTTTGTCATTTATATAGTTAGCTCTAAGATGTTAGTACTCTCGGGATAGCTGAAGTCTTTCAGAAGAGACTTTATCCCTTCCACTGAATTTGGAAGGGGAAATAGGAAATTATTAATCAATCCCCTCCCCTTGAGGCAATACATACTTCCTAGTCCAATGCCCTGGTAATAGCCAGCTGCCAGGGCTGTTGGCTGCTGACCCAGGATGGGTGAAGTGTGAGGTTTGAATGAAAGCGGGCTGACTGTGACTGTTTGGAGAAGACAAAAGTTGTACAAAGATTCTAAGAATTTAATGGAAATTAGGAGTGCAGAGCAGGGAGGGTTTGGAGGTTTTTTCTCTTTTAGATCATTTTTGCCTATAACATTTTTTTTGTACTGGTGATAAATTTGTAGAAAAAGCTATTTTGTTCTGCTTGATTATACCTATGGGTAAGGCAGACTGTACCTTACTGTACTCGGTTCCCAAACTAAGGGCTATGGCACATTGTTGTTTGAGGACAAGGTTACTTTCCAGGCTATTCTATCCTTCCTCATCTTTTATCTTATGAAACTACCCCTGTAACAGAGACAGCAGAACAGGCGCTGAGAATGCATTTCACCAGCTGCAACTCATAGTCCAGCATATTAACTTAACCCCCTGTCTACTTCCATTTATTTTGTTATGCCAAGCTATAAATTGTGGCAGCTGAGTGTCAAGTTCATGTATCTGTTGCATTAAGCTATGGTAACCAAAGGGATCCAGGAATGATGAACCAGAGACCACTTTTTCTACTCATCTGAAACAAGAGAGATTTGAGAACCTAATGATTTTTTTCCCCTCTCCATCTGACCAGGTCATGTGTAGTTTATCTTTTACTTTTAAATAGGAGATTGTTTCTCTTTGGATGTAGTAGGCAAGCAAGGGCTACATTACCACAAGGGATGAAAACCCATAAAGGAAACTAATCAGCACTGGATTGTTTTGTGTTGTTATATTGCTTTTTTTGGTAAGTGGGTTCATTAACAAATAGGCTTCTACTGTCTCAAAAACTTAAAAATAATGGCAAAGATTAGTAAAAAGCAGCCATTTTCATTAGTGAATACCGTTCTTCAGAATCAAGACCCATGAAGGAGGAGCGTGCATAAATTCTGCTATTCTGTGTAGAAATATTCTTCAAGCCTATAGTGGTTTATTTCTAGTATTACTTGATTTTCTGCTGATTAATAGCGGATAGTGATGGCAATTTTGCGGAGTGTATATTTATTCTCAGATAACAAGGTAGGATAGGCTCCCACTCACCAGAAGATGCATACTCCTGTTGCTGCATTTAAAAGGTCGAGAGGTGGGGTTGGAGGGTATTTTTGCCGAGGAGAGGTTTCCAGGCTCTGCCTCCTTTTCACAACCAGCTATCAAGGTTATATAGGAGGCAGAGATAATATCTACTTTTCACTTCTGACATGACCAAATATGAACATCTGCCTCTGTGCTTTTTATTCTAATGGAGGCTAGATGCATGAAAAAAACCCATGTCAAAACACAGAGATTTTGGTGTTATTGCATCACTTAAAGGATAGCTCCTTCTTTTCTGTCTGCGTGGAGAAAGCTGGTTCCCCAAGTTGTTGTCCTGTTAACTCACTTGTATTATATCAGCACTGCAGTGCAGAGAGCAGAAGTTTAACTCAGCTATGCTGAACTTAATGATCTGTCCTCAGAGTGCAGGGGCACTAAACACTGTGTGCAGTTGCCATGACTGCCTTCAGTCCAGCTTTCCAGCAGCAAGAGAGAAAACCCAGTTTATCTGTCAAACAAATTTCCTGTAATTCTGGGATCTCTTCAAAACCAGCCCCAAAGGCAATACTTTTGACAAACTGGCAGTCAGCAATACATGAACCCCTGGAAATAAGAATTAATAGTCCAGGGGTAAACCATTAGTCCAAGGAGTAAGTGATAAACTGAAGAGAGTGTAGGATGCTGTTGGTCATTTCAATCAATCAATCAATTCCCTCCGCAAAGACTTTTCAGTTTGCAGAATAGTGGGTATAGAGTGGCAACATGTGGCTACTTTGTGGCCTTTAAAATAATTTACTAGATTTTTATTACTTCCTCTAAGAGTTTTTTGTACAAATGAGGAGTCCAAGTCTAGCTGAAAAAGCTGTCCTAAAATATTATGAGATTATTGATATATTGCAAAGGCTGCTAAAACATAATTAGATTTTGTTAAACTGAAGCTGATAACGTTCCTGTAAATTTGTCTATAAATGTGGTTTGTGACCATCTGCTCTTCTGAGAAGTAGATGAGAACTATAAAAAGGGGCAACTTATGCTTTATATGAACATCTGGGCAAAGTATAAGAATATCTGGCAAACATGCTAAATAATAAAAAAAAATAATCCTGTGACCCCAGATTTATTTTCTGGAATTGATTTTAAGGCTCTCTTTTACTCTTATCCCCACCTTCTGGTCTGAGTTTCTGGAGAAAGACTTAAGTGTTCAGCTAGCTCACTCCTTCTGTCTTTTTGCTTCCTTCAAGCAGCAAGTAGACTTGTTGTTGCATTATAGGTTTGTTTGTAAAAACTTTACTTGAATGTTTTTTTCTTGGTAGTGTTTTTTTTTTTTTTTTGTTTTTATAAAAATAAGCACTTTTTTTCAAGTCCAGATTCTGGAGACATGTGAATATTTAATTTTATTTTAAGGAATATGGTTCCTATACCTAATCCTAGTGGTTTCAAAGTAGAATATGAAAATTCAACTTTATTGGTACTAAGAAGACAAAACCCACACTTTTATTGTGTTCAGATCTCATAATTGAAAAGAAATCTAATGGTTAATGATTTGATGTATGCTAATTAATATTTGGGGCTGGCAATGCAGTATATGTCACGATCATTGACAGTAACCCATGGCAAAAAACATTCTGCCCTAATTCATGTAATAACAATGATAAGATTGTGTATTAATCTTATTTAAGACTGAAGGAAAGGAAATTTATGGAACATTGATTAGGCAGCTTGTCTGTGATTTATGCATTCACAAGCAAATATGCACACTTTGTACGTGCCATCTCACCACCAGTGCTTTTGAATTAAGCTGAATTTCCTTTCTTGTGTGGGACTCTCAAAAAAATGTATGTCGAATTTTTATGGATTAAACAATGTATATAAGTAGTTTAATCATGAGGTAAGTAGGATTATTTTAAAAGTTAAAGGCTTTTAAAATTTTCCTATCAGGTGTGCAAAGAATCCTCCACTTCTTAAATATATACATGCATAACACTCAAAGCAGTCACAACTGACTTATAGCTTGAGAAAACAGATACTTCCCTCACTCATTTAATCAGAGGTTATGCTTTTAATATGTAAATATTTTAGTAGCTCACAAGATTTTACAAAAAAGCAGAATAGCACCACCTGGTGCTGAGCAAAGTTTTTACTATCCATTCCAATCTCACTTTTTTTGAGATTATTGCTGTACAGATAAACTACTGCCTTTCACAATCACAATTTCAGGTCAAATGATTAGGGACATGACATTACCACTATCTCTATTATTAATGCTTCCTGGCCCTTCTTTCTTCTAGGCCTCCTCCCCGCCCCCAGCCGTAAGCTACAAGTAAAAAAGTTCTTGTAGCTTAAACATTCTGGACATGTGTAAAAAACTTCTTGATTAAAATCTGATTTTTAGAGTTTTATTCAGCTGGTGTAGATTTGAGGATGATGAAGAACTACAGCTTAATGTGAACTTCACTGCTCTTTCTCTTTGTTTGTAATTATTTCTGGGCTTCCTCACGGTGCTCGGAATTAAAAGCATAATAGAGGTTAAGACCTACATCCTGAAAGAACTTCAGATGCCTAAAAGATGTCAAAATCGATGAGAAGTTAAGTGCCTGAGGATCTGTCCCTAAGAATTAAATTTCTATTCATTAGATATTTATTTCTGCAAATTAAAGAATTAAAGGTAGCATCTTGTTTTAAAGTAATCTATTTCCTGCTTGATATTTATACAGTCCCCAACTGAAGCCCATGAAAAGTATAAAAAAAATCCTTTGTATGTGACATCCTAGCAGGAACCCTAACTTGCAGCTACATCTTGAACCTACCTAGAATTACAGCTTAGATTTCAGTCTCCAGCTGCGCTGTCACTCTTAGGGCTTTCTGATTCTGAAGCCTGCACAAACAACAAAAGGAAACCAGCATCTCAGCATTAAAACTGAAAGGAAATGCCTTCCCCCAAAGCTTAGCTGCGTCTTTCCTTACCTGCCTTGCCTTCAAACAGTAAATAAAACCATTTGGGAAAAACACTGAGCCTCATTTTGTTCCTGCTGAAACTATTGAATGCTGAAGCTATTGGATGACAAACTGCCATAAAACTTTATATATTGGCAAAAGGGTTAACTGGTATTGACTGTTACTTAGTATGAAGAACATCGAAGAACGAGGTGGTTTATTTCTGCCTGACGTTTTGTTTTTCTGTGTTGCAGTTTGCCATTCATTCCTCCTTCAGTGATTGATAGCACATTATGATCACTCTGTCCCATAAGCACCACTTTGTGTGTCACTGTTTTGATTATGTTACTTTTTAAAGATGACTTGCATCTATTTTTTTTGGAGTAAGAAAATTGTTTTTATAAAACCAATACACTCATACAATAAACACCAATACATTAATAAGTCAGTCATTACTTAAACTGTCAGAAATGATTAAGGGGCAGTTTGTGAATTTGTCACAACATTGCTTTGGAATTTATTATTATTTTTTTAAAGTTTTATGTGTTTGGAGTATCAAAACTATCTAAAATTGGTATTTTTTCAGATTAATGAGGCAACACTGAGTACCTTTATGTAAAGAGATACTATGGGCATATATGAGCATGTACAGCAGGAGGGTTGCAATCTCTCAACTAACAAGCCAAAAACTTACACAATAAGAGCAATGCTGTACGAGATAGTTGCTTGACCCTAAAAGTGTGATCAAACCTGGTTAGCTTGCGCTCAGTGCTGTAACGATACATTACTGCTGATGTGCTACAGATCAGGAAATCAAAGCATTCACAGCTCTAAAAATATTTTTTATTTCTCAGATAGTTGCTAGCTAATAGTGAGCTAGTTTTCTCATCTGACAAAATCCTGATGTACATGTAGCCTTTATGATTTCTGTAATTTAGGATAGAACATTCTAAATACACTGTGGCATGTCTTGGCCTGGTTGCCTGTTGTCTTCCAGCATCTGTGCTATTTCTCACTGCTTACTTGCACAAAAATCAGGGCAGTCATGGTGTTGTTTAGGAGATGACGTTCACTCTTCTGAGATAACAGAATTCTAATCAAACTACTGTGCAACTTTATTTCTTATGGTCTCTGAAATCTCAGGTATTTGTTTGCTTTCCATCTTATCAAAGCATTTTCATCTGACATAGTCTCCTTCTTTATTTCTTCCATATAGCAGATGCACTTGATCATCTTGACCCTGTGCATAGGATCATGCAGCTGAAAGGAGCCTGTGGCACTGCAGGGACAGAGCTATCTAATCCTGTGCCCCAGCCTCTGGAAGATTCACTCCTTAGCTATAGGTAGTGTCATGGCTTCTTTCTCACTATGTGACTGTAGGTACATCACATTTCTTTTGCAAGCATGTCCTGAATGCATGGATTTACCAATAAACAGAGTCTTAACAGTTTGCAGGAGAAGTTGAGAGGCATATTGTTCACTGTTTTAATTTCAAATGCCGAAAACATTCCACAACCTGTCTCAGCTGAGGACAGTTTTACCTAATCTTCTATGTTTCATGATACGGCTGTATTTACAATTGTGCTTGTTTTCAGTATCCACAGAGGGACTTAAAAATCCAATTAGCCAACCATTCTGATTAATTTTCAGACTATAAATTTTGATTTGCAAGCAAGAAACACTAGAGGGCATTGCAAGTTCTGTGCACATAATTTCTGGTAACTCCACAGTGCTCTCATTTAACAGCAGTCATCTCAATGTGATTAACAAATAAAAGATTACTAACGTGATAGGAAAAGCTGTGGAGGGCATGTGCAGACCGAAAAAAATGGCTGGCACTTAATGACAAGTACAATGATCATTTGGTCAGCAAGCACATGCAGCACACACAAAACAAACCAGCATAATATGAGGTTGCACATGAATTTCTCTGAAAATGGAAGCAAAACAGTATTAGGTACAGCCATTTCTGAAAATAGAATTGTATAACCTGGGGCTGGAAGGGTTACGTATTCCATCCTGTCTCTGGTCTGAGAAACAATATTTTTTCCCCACATGCACTGTACAAATTCTGTTCAAAATTTCACAACATTTCTGTTCAATATTTAACAAAAATACTGATGATTTCACTACGGGTGTTTCAAGTGAGTTCTGAACTGCATGTGTTTGTATGAAGAGAGAAGGAAAGTAAAGGCAGAATGAGTGTATACAAAGGGGGATTTTAGGAGTAGTTTCAAAGTCATTTGCTTAGAATTTGCAAGATGGTTTTTGATTTTCCTGCAAAAAATGAAGACTCTTCAGAAACTTCAGCGTCTTGTAATACATGTCACTGATCTTTCTTCCTGGAAATAATAGTGCAGGAAAAATTCTGAGGATGCAAATAGTTCTTGAGACAGAACTGTGCATATGGGATACAACAGAGGACTGTCTTCCTTTGAGGAGGAAGGTGGCTTACCCTCCCTTATCTCTTTGTCTGGTTTAGATGTCTGTATGTGTCTGTATATGCCAGACTTCAAAGAGGGTATTTTTTTGAAAAGTGCACATGCTGCCATGGTGTCAGAGGGAGTGCATAGTGGTGCAAGGAAAGGCAGCCTCCTCCTGCTTCTCTGATTCCTATCAGTTTTGCAAACCTGCACAGAGCTGTGCACTGTCACACAGGCTGGGGTCCAAAATACTGGCATTTATTGCTGTCTTACTTCTATGTAGTTCTGTGTTTAATCAAAAATGATTAAGCCTGGGTTTTTTTTCTGTAGTCATTTTTCATATTGCTAAACTACTCAGCCCATGTAGCTATTTAACATCATCTGTCACAACTGAACTGTTCTTAGGGATTTTAGAGATTTCCATATCAAGAAAGAGACATTACTCATTTTTATGACTCTGAGCTTTCTTTTGGAAAAATCAGAGGAAATGAAGCATACTTTATACAGAACTAGGATACATACACACATCGGTGTCATTATCAGGGATACCACTGCCATGAAGCAGAGAAAAAGAAAGCCAACTCCAATGAAACTGTTGTGTCCCATGACTTTAAACCAGTCCCAAAAAAGGCATATTCCCATTAGACAATGAAGACACATAGTAGATTGTAATCTTATGAAGTATGTTCTGCAATTAGAAAACAAGCAGACCACACTTCTTTTCCAAAGGAATCATTGTCTATTGCAATCTTAAAGCAACTATGCAAAATCCAGTGTAGATTGTAGTATTTGACTTGCACATTAAGTAATGGTGACTAAAACTGTGCTTTAACAGAAAGCAAATTAATTACCTGAAGATCTGGATTATATACTATAGCTACTATACAGACAATGCGTTCAAAATAGTGTGTTTTGTAGTGGAAAAGAAAAGAAAATTAAGGTTTTTCATCACTGGATTAGTGTCTCAAATTCACTTTCAAAAAATCTGACCAAATTAAAGATAAACAAAAAGTGAAATATAGCCACTTCTGAGAACATAGTTAGCAAGGTTATAGTATATAGTATATTTATCTGATAACAACAAGAATAAAGAACAACTTTTAGCAAGGGAGAACATTACATGGACTTTCTCTACCTGTCATAAGTCCCAGGGCTTACGAAAATAACAGACATCTTATTGCATCCTTCACAAGTTGTCAATAAAAATTCATAAGGCTTGAGGTCACACAGAAATGTTTTGAAATTACAGAAAAGCAGTGGAAGCTTGCAAAATGAAGACTATAACTCCCATAGTGTTTCCCAGTGGAGCAGCATCAGCTCTGTGTTTGCCCATTCAGACTTCTGTGAATAGCTTGCTTTCTCGTTATGACAAACTGCTGGAGTTGCCACTAGCTGTAGTTTTCACCAGAACAATTAAACCGTGGGATCTGAAAATGTTTCTGTTCAGAGTCTCACATGTTGTGGATTCTGCTTTTTGCTAGCAGCTGCTATGACAGAGAATTTCGATGCAGGCAGATGAGCTAAAGCCCGACACTGATGAGATGAAGGTTACTAAATGAGAGGTCTTCAGGAACTGAAAGACAGTATCTGCACTTTCTGTGCCAGAAATACCTTGTGTTTTGTCATTCTATTTATCTTTAAAGCTTGTTTTCTTTACCAAGTAAGTATTTTTCTGTTCATAATCAATTGTAGTTAAGAACTGTGCAGCTTATGAGTGCTTAATTGTCCGTTTCAAGTACTGGTGAATGACACAATCTTTTTTCTAGCTATGGCTAATCAGAAAATTATTTCAGCTTCTTTTGGTAGTGGACTTGCCACAATGATCCATGCCTTAATTTGCAACTTTCAAGTTCGAAGCAACAAGAATTTTAATAGCTACTGTACCAGTGTAAGACAGGAGACGGTGTAACTGTCATTCAAGGTCTGTTGTGGTAAGCTGAGATGTACCATTACTCTCCCTGAGCCACACTGTTGTGGGGTTTCTAGTGTGTTATGGCACAGATCAAGTAAAACATGGAACAAGGATTTGTAGCCAGGCTGAACAGTCAGACGCAGAACCAGAACCTAGCCAAAATGAATTAGTATAAAGCATTTTATATTGACTCTTGCTGCTGTCTAACCTGATTATAACAGCTTTGTCTTCACTAGGAAAAGATGTATAATGAGTTGAACATTAAAATCATAGTGTACTTAATGCAGATGTAATGACTTTTTTAGATGATTAAATAAGGCCTCATTTCCTTCTGAGAAGAATCTTAAGACAGGGTCTTCGATGCAATTTTGCAAATTATTTGTACATCTTTAATGCACACAAAATACCCATCTGACTGCCTGATAATATTAAGTAGTTTACTGAGGAAGAAAACCACAATTCATCAGGAAGCTTTTAAGAAGACAAACCACATTAGTGTATTGCCAAACAGGAAAGCAATACGAAAACTCCCCAGTGTGTTGAAGGAGACTGGCATGATCTATATAGTGAAAAAGGAAAAAAACCCACCTTTCTCTGTCAATTTGGAACATAAAAGAGAGCAACTTAAAACTGTAATATGTAGTACCTGCTGCACAAACCACTTCAACTTATGTTTAGCTAGAGCTCTCTTAAGGACAAGTGGTTTATATGAAGAAAAATTCAACTGCATTACAGCAAAGCACATATCTTCAATTTAAAATAACATGCCAAAATAATACCAATGCATTCCAGAAACTTCTATAAAGGCATAACTAATGCAGTTCTGTTTTTATTAAGCCCAGTTATGTCAAGATGCATAACAGGCCTTCATGATTATCATAAATCAGTGACAAAGTATGCAATAAAAGTCATGCTGTAGCTTAGGGTTATGTTTTCTGATTGGTAACCAGTGAAGTCATACTACGAATTTACTGGACATCTCTGGAAGGGTAAGGTGTAATCATATTGTTTAGATTACGCACCAGTTTCCATCTTATAGTAAACTATAAAGTACACTTTTTTTTCCCCTGAAGTATTATTTGAAACATTTAGAATATTTCTGCTTGTATTACATGTGGACATTGTTTTTATAAATACCTCTGAAAAAAAAAAATAATATACAAACACTTTAAAGCTCACTGATCTTACTAGCTCTTGTACCTTTTGTCGTATTGGCAAGTACCACAATGGTGCTGTGCATACCTTTGGATATTTATGTTTTAAAATATCCAGTTTTCTTCTTAATCTTGCTGAATACGAATGTTCAGAACAGAGAGGAATAGCTAAAGATCTATGAAAACAGGAGCTGGTCAGTGCAATTAAAAAGACGTTCTTAAACGCAGAGAATTGGATTTTCAGCTTTAAGGTCTGCCGTGAAGAAAAAAATAAAATTTTGTAATTTATATTTCTTCATTTCCATAATAAGTAAAATTTTGGAATGTGTGCAAGTATTTAGAGTAGGTCAGAATCTGACTAGAGGATAGGGCTCACAGAAGAATTGCTCTGATATCATCTTAAACATTGAGGAATGGAGTGAGAGAGCAAGTTCAGGATGTTTTTTTGCAACCCACCCCACCCCCACAGAAAATAAAAATACTGACAAGTTACTTTTCAGAATCCTTTTGAGGTGTGGTTGTGCCCTGACCACTTTCATCATTCTGCAGGGCAACAGACGCAGCTCTTTCAGCCCTGTGAAGGGAGAATTGCCCTCTAGCCGGTTAAGGAATTCTGTAAAGGTTAAGGAATTATATTTCTGGAGAGAATCCCAGTTTGATCTCCTCCACAAAAAGAGGCCAACAGTCACAGAAGGGTGTTATTGATTAAAGGCTGGAAAATCCAGGCAATACCATTTTACAAAGGACTAAAGAAAAAATTAATATTGTGCAATGTGAAAATATATTACATTACATTTAAAAACAGTACTTATTTCAATTGTAATAAATTATTTTTAATTTTACAAATCATTATACCTAACAGCCAACCTTTACATACTATTTCCATATTTGAAAGCTTTTCTGTTTTTATCTGAAATAAAATCAAAAATTCCAGCTTGTGCTTTGCGCTCAATATTAAAGTGTTTTGGCAAGTACAGGATTTAATGGAATAAATTCTGCTTAATCTGCAGATACCATTGAAAACAGTCCCAGCTAGTTGCTTCCCCAGAAATCATGAGAACTTTGCTTGAGTACTGAGCCCAGGAGAGAGGCCAAATAACAACTGACTGCAAATTACTTTGCATATTGTTATTCAACAAGAATTGCCTGGAATTACTTTACACTTCATATGTTAAAGTATATTTTTGCAATACTTCCCTGAAATGACAGTAACAAGTTCCTGATATCCTTTCCTTATACCGTGGGTCATTAAGCGAGATTTGAAACTGCACTTTCATTGCTGTTGCATCACCCAGTGCTTTTTGAGTAAAAGAAAGAACTATATGCCGGCTAGCGGTACTAAGATGGTATCCTGTGGAAGAACATAAATCGTGTGTCTTTTTTACATAATTATGTAAAATCCTAACTCTCCTTCTCACCTGTAGATTATTTTACTTTAGTAAAACACCCGAAGATACCTTTCTCTTGCCTATCGCTGGATTAAAAATGAGAAGGTGTTTTTAAACTAAATCTACTTATTCCAAAGACTCTTCATGCCAGTGTGGTTGGAATGAAAAATGATAAACATCCTGGAAGAGCAGTGTGCTTGTTAGTAGTGAAAATGCCTCTGTAATGCTTCTCTTACGTGCTGTAGCCTAATCCCATATTGTTTAATATGTTTGTACAGTTGTCAGAAAAAACATACTGAACTTGTTTGCACCTCTGTGGAAGCCAAAGGCAAGTATTTTATTATTTCAGTGGAAGTGTTGGGAGCACAAGCACAGACCTTGGTAATGGAATATGCCTAAAGTATCAATATTTGTGTTACATAGGACAGTAATAACAGTAATTTTGCTGGAAGAAAGCAATTGAAATAGTGCTCCATTTATTTAAGCACCTTGGTTGTATTAAATGCTCCATCTCCACAATTTTCAGATCTATAAACGAGGTTATAGGAAAATAAAATGTTTGCTTATGCTCATAAATACCAGGCAATACTGTTCAGGACATCTGATTCCCAGTCTCATGTTCTTGCCATTGGTTATGTCTACCATGTCTGGGTACGTTCATTTTTTCCCATTGGAAATTCTGAACAGCTTTTGAAGATCTTTTCTGCTTCTCCGACATTTTGTCTATAAGGCCATGGGTGAATTTTGTTATGACCTACTATTGATGTACACATATGCAGTAACTTTTGAAACATCACTAATGTTTCAGATCTACTTCATGGGCTCAGACCACCTGCCTGTTTCATGTGCACATTTTCGCTCAGGGAAATCCCAGGCCGAAATCTGTGAGCACTGTTTTTCAGAAACTTCAATATCACTTCAATACCTTTCTGTCTTGTGTTTCACTGAGAAGCTCTATAAGATGAGAAAACATTTACAGTGTCTTCTCTATCCCAAGTCTTTGTACGTCACTGTCTGTCCCTCTGGTAATCAAGCAGCACTTACTTTTCTCCGTTATTTCTTCTTCAATTTTTAATTTTCTTTTCCTTCCCCCCCCCCCCCCCTTTTTTGAAGCTAACTCTGATACATAGAGTCTTACTGTAACAATTTCATTGTTCAGTAATACCACCATCTCTGAAATCCTTCCCTGAGATGCATATCTGATGCTACCTACCTATTAGACAAACAAAAATGGATACATTAGAAAGAAGTGAGAGATTATTACTTACACTTACAGATGAATCTTTTTATTTTTTTGAACTATTGAACTGTGGACACTTACACTTACAGACTCTGACAACATGCATGATTCTTCTCTCTCCCTCTCTTTCCCTGTTATATAGTAAGTGAAATGCGTTGTTTTGAATTGGGTCCAGATGCTAGGGTGAATTAGAAGACACATGCTTAGCTTCATACATTGTGAGTATTCCTGCTGACTCAGTACACAGCTCAGTGTGTGCCATAATTCTGCACAAAAACAGGCCCCTAGAAATAGGCCATTTAGAAAAGTTTTAGGACAGCAACCTTGAGTTTATGAACTCTGTGCAATTGTGGCTTCACTTCCAAATTAGACAAAATTTACAATTTATCTTACTCTGTTATATGGCTTTATTAAGGTCAGTATGGTTCACAAATAATAACAATGTGGTTGATGGCATTTAGTGGCACATAATTGAAAAAATAAGTATTTAAAGAAATTCCCTTGAATATCCAGATAGCACTTAAATCCAAAATTCACTGCCTTACCTTAATAAAAGTTCATTTAAACCCAACAATACAAAAGGACAGCCTTAAGTATGTCAAATGATGGAAGTTTTCCTGTGTTAACAGTATGAACAGCCCCATGGAGATACCTTTTAATTTGATTGTTAATCATCTTACCCCAAAAGGATGTATTGGGTAAACCCACAGGAGTGAACTGTAAAAGACAAGGCTGTATGCCTTTGACCTTCTTGATGAACCAAATATCTGAGCTCTGCAAAAGGAAAAAACCCAAACCTGTTTGCATTGTGTTTGCACGGCAAGGTTTTGCTAGCTGGGGTGCTATCAAAGGTGGGACTACCCAAAGAGGGATTTTTTAGACAGTAGAACAGAGAGGTAAAGAGGCTATGGATTCTCCATTTTTAGAGATATTAAAAACTTGACTGGATATGACTCTGAGCAGCCTGTTCTAACTTTGAATTTGGATCTAAATTCAGCTAGCCCTGCTTTGACCAAGCTGTTGTACCAGCTGACCTCCTGCAGTCCTTTGCAACCTCCCTTATTCTATGATTCTGTGATAACACATGACATTTTGCAGATCCCCACATATTTATGTCTATTAGTAAACAGCTATGGGCAGCCTGCAGAACAGAAACACAAGCATACGAAAGTGGACAAGCAGCTAGAAAGCTTTGCAATTAGATTTTGGAAGATTCAGATTTTCTTTTGGATGTGCTATGGGGTTATAACTACAGATAAGTTTTTGTGTGTGGTGAAATGGTATTTTTGGAGCTTGTAAATGGTGCGACGACAAAATAAGTTCTTTACTATGATAAAACAGGACAACGTTTCTCCTCAATAAAACTAGAAAAGGGCATGGTATACTTTCTACTGACTTTACAGCTGAGATATTCTTTCTGCATGATTATGTAAAAACATAATGTACCATCACTGTAAAGGGCAGCAGAGTCATCTTTTTTGTCTAATCTAATATAACCAACGCATGTGAACTTTTAAAATCCTAGACATGTAGGTAGGGTGAGCAGAGGCCTCAAGGACATCTGTTGCAAGGGGTATCTGGAGATATTGCAGATCCAGTCTGACTCATTTCATTGAAGCCGACTAGTGTATTTAGGCAATCAAATCCTAAGAAAAGCAGATGTTTGTCTACCACAGCAGTTCTCAGACCTCTGTGCTTGCAAGTTGTCTTCCCTGTGTGACTTCTGCTGTGCCTTGCCTTCTCCTCCAGCAGCTGACTGTTCTTGGGCTTGCTCACACTGGATGAGAAAACCTCTGACTCCAGCTGGGGTCATGACTTCTAATTAGGAAGCAGCTGGTCTAACCAGGTCATAGTAAACTAAACACAGTCTCTCTTAGTAAACCGCTCCAGAATTTCCTGATGCTGGCAGTTTTGGAAGGTTTTTCCTAATATCCAACTGGATTTTCATTAACTTTTAATTATTGTTTTTTTTACCAAATTGAATTTTACTGTTCTTCTCCCCCTGTTACCATGGAGAATAACTGAATACTGTATTCTTTACGAACACTCTTTACAGACTGAAAGATACGCCTTTTTTCTAGAATAAATTCCTTGAAGTATCCCTGATAGACCGTGTTTTCTGAATGTGTTTTCTTCTTGTTCTCCTCCACGTGCTTTCCCCCACGTTTATATCTTTCCTGCATGACAGTGCCTGAAACTGCATGCACTCAGCTGTGGTTTCATCACAGAGAAATTTTTTACATGATTTTGACACAACAGTTATGTTAGTATATTCTATACTGAACAACCCTGTTTTTGCAGTAGTATTGTGTTATTAACTCGGATCATTTGGGATTCACTTCATTTCTTGATCTGCTCTCCACTACTAGTTACTCCTCACTGTTTTATTTATGTAACTTCATTTGTGGCACTTGGAATTTGCCTTTGTTACTATCATTTTGGATTATAACCCAAATTTTACAAGATAGGTTTTGATTCTGATTGTGTCCTTCAAAGTGTTTGCAACCCCTTTTCTTTTCCTATTGATATGCATACCTCTTACCTTGCAAAATTTCATTAATTTTATGGAAGAAATAACTAGAGAAAGTTGTATGTCAACCTCATCTTAATTTGTTCTCTTTCCCCAGTAAGTAATGGGCTTAGATACTGTCTTGTTCCTTGTTAAGGCATAAAATACCTCCAAATCAAGTAGCACTCTT
The DNA here is from genome assembly GCF_963210335.1 of Falco punctatus. NCBI lineage: Eukaryota > Metazoa > Chordata > Aves > Falconiformes > Falconidae > Falco > Falco punctatus. Next base: position 7,242,077 of record NC_137580.1, on the reverse strand, counting down.
AGGCCTTCTGGTTGTCCTAGAGACTTCCTGAGATGTCAAAGAAGTAAATGAGCCTTCCTGAATGCATTTCAGAGGTCTGACTCCATTTTGGCTTCCAAACAAAATAAAACTCTGTCCTGTGTCACAAAAGACAATAAAACAATCTCCTATGAGATAAAAATACAAAAATATTTACAGTGAAATAAAGATAGTGTATCCAAATTATTGTTATTATTTCATTAAAACTCAAAATATATGACTTATTATTTAATTCATTCAGGAAGAAATTGGGTATTTGTAACATTTCTGGTGAACACTGTGAGAGAATATGGGATCTCTGGACAGCAAACTGCGTTAATACGAGCATATTTTTGAGGACAGTAAGAAAAAGTATCATTTCCATTAAACTCAGAAAACTCCTCAGGAACTAAAAGAATGAAGAAACGGTAGCATAATCACAGAGGAGTGATCAATTAGCATGCAAAAATTTATATTGGAGCTTCAAGTATTTGACACCTATAATAATTTGGCTTGCAGGCCTTTGGAGGAATGACAATCTTGTTCACATTTGCTGTGTCAGATATGGAAGACTTCATTTGAGCAAATGTAGTTAACAAGTTTGGAGGTATAATGGAAAAAAGAAAAATTTTTGAAGATTTCCTTCCTAATTTTCTATTCCTTTAGTTCCTGGCCAGTGTACTAACTCTTACAAAAAGGCAGTTTAAGAACTCCTAACAAGATATATGCAATAATACTTTTACCTTCCTGTACTTACATGGTCAAGAATAATAAGCTCATTTGTAATCTGAAGTATGTTTTATAATTGATAAGTCTATTGCTGTTAAAACTATGAAGCATATATAGGAACTATATGGAAAATCAATAGCTTATGAATTTTTAATTGTGTTAAGTATACAGATCATATTTGGGATATCAGTGGACTATCTGTTACAATTAATTTGAGCATTTATGTGTGGGTTTGAGATCTGTGCTTCAATTGTAGATAATTTATTTTGTTTTCACATTTATTTTCAGGTTTTTGTATCAAAGGATAATGTAGAGGAGTGAAGGCAGTGGGTTGATTAGCATTGATAACATGCAGCTGTGGCCTTGCCTCAAAGGCGGTGGGTTGATGGACATGGACGATGTGCAGGTGTAGCTCATTCCTGCGAAGTAGTTAAATAGCCCTGAGGATGGTGGGACATGTGGTCAGATGGAGGGGGAGCATCGTGGTCTGATATCTGGGAGGGGAAAGGAGAATTAGCATGGACAGCAGTCTCTGATTGTAAACCCATTGTTGCAGCTTGAGAGCTTGTTTGTGTTGCAGCAATCGGTGCCCCCTGTGAGGCTTAACTGAGCTGGACTCTGACTACAACAACCGGTGCCCAATGTAGCTGAGACTAAGTGGGAGAACCTGTGACAGACACTGTGAGAGGTGAGCCATTAACAACTAATTGATTTGGGTGTATTGTAATATTTGTTGTCCATCTTTACTCAAATTGCAATTGAATAATATGTATGCTTTTTTTAAACTGGAACTTATAAGGAAGTTCCTGAAAGAATTAACTGCAGAGATTTTAAGCTGTGCATATAGAAGCTTCTGTATTTTCTGCACCAAAAGAAGTATAAACCATTATACTTAATAATACTACATCATTGAGATTTTTTTTTCAGCGGGAAGTTTTTATCTGAGTTCTTTGAACTGATGAGGTACTAGCTGAGTAAGGCAGAACAACTTGTACAAATTGTACAGATGAGGCACTGCAGCGAATGAAGAGACGGGATGCAGCTTGATGCAAGCACATGTCAATTTATTATACAGAAGCACGCGTTTTTATACACTTTCAGAAGCTGTGTGTTTTAAACAGATTGGTTCTTGAAGCTAAGCCTTGCATACTAGGCAATCCCTGATTGGTGGTTAACTGCCAGCAATTAACAACAAGGTGTTATCTTTCCTTGGCGCCATCCGTCTCCCACTCCCCTGTGCTCTGCAAACATGCCTCACCATGTTAATTGTTGTCTAGACAAGCTCGAGCACATTCCCCTCAGCTAACTGATTGCCATGCATGGTTCTAGTTTGCAGACCGCTCCTGCAAGGAACTGGTTGCATCTTATGTAGCAAGCAAGTTCAAGGAATGGCATCTCGCTGCTCCCAGACACTCTTTATGTTCAGCTCACTCAAGAGTGTACCACTATATTAAATATTCCTCTAGCTATTAAAGTAAAAATGTTGTAATCGACTCATGAGATACTACTAGCTAGCAAAATGTAAAGAAAGATTAAAATGACAGCAATGAGATGGAATGACAAGCCCTTATGTTATGCAATGTGTTTCGATTCCTCACTGTAGTGAGGATGTTATAGATATTTTAAGATGCTCAACCTTTTCCCTAAGTTTTTTGATCTTTCCGAACTAAGCAGGATTGTGAAAGTTCAGTTTTCTCCTGGTCTAGATTTCTTTTTGATCAGATAAGCAGTGAAGTCTAACCTTCAAAAGTATTTTGGCACTTGCTACTGAAACCATTAAATTAAAATACTGAAATGAAACTGCTGAAAGGCAGAGAGGGACAGATACAGTTCTGTTTTGAAGTGGAGGAAGCCATTTCCTCCCAGCATTCATTTGTGTACTGGAATGTGGAGGAGCCAAAGAAAAGGAGAAAGGCACATCTCTGACTGCACAGCAACGACTTCTACAGGGGCCACGTACCCTGTAGGAGCTGAGGGAGCCCTGCTAGAACAGCAGGATTCCCACAGCTGTGCAAGGGCTGCGATGCGTATCCCCTTAACTCAATATTTCTTGTAACTCTACACCTACTGAGTCCCTGAAGAATGTTGGACAGCCTGGGCTCATGGCGATTTCATGGTGACTGCAGTTGTGTATCCATGCTGGTTGTGATGTTTCACTGGTTTAGTCATTCTCGATACAAATACAAACAGATTAATAGATTATTTTTTTAAAATGCTAGAAGATGCCTCTGCACCTTTCAGTCTGTATACCACTATGCTTTTCACTTCTCTCATTTTTTTTTTTTTTACTGATACACCAAGCCAAATAATTTGTTTGTCCAAAACATCACTTCCAGCCTTATGGTAAATATATCAGGGTATACAAAATCCACCATTTCCCTGGATAATCAGTTCAAGTAGTTAATCACAGTTAAAATTCTGTGCCCTATTTCCAGTTTAAATTTGTCTTCATTCAGCTTCAGCCATTGTCCATACCATGTCTGTTTTGTTAAAAAGAATTTATCTTTAGTATCTTACGTCTTTTTCTGAAGATAGCAACTTCTCAGTTGCTTTTTTTTTAAATCAGGTTGCCCTATGGGTATAAAATGTGGTATATATGGGTATAAAATGCCCTATGGGTATAAAATGGGTATATTTAAAAATATATACAGCATTTGATTACATAAGTATTTATATCTCCCTGGTGTTCCTATTGGATATGGAGAGCTGTCAGCATGCAATGGGATCCTGTAACTTTTCAACATTATCTAATGAAAAAAAATGAATTGGAACACCAGAATGTTATGGATTTTTATTATCTGGAGATGGCTGTAATTGCTTTGTGTTGAAAAAAATTCATGCCAGTCTCTCACCCTAAGATGATACAGGGAGAGGAGAAGATACATTAATATGTCTGTTGTATTACCTTCTCCAGCTTTGCAAATACAGTGCAACTATTGGCACCAAAACTGTATGTAGTATCACAGGCTTGATCTTACTGTTATTATACAAAATAACATTTTGTATTATACAAAATATTATACAAATAATACAATTATTATAATACTATTATACAAAATAACATTTATTTCTATTCAGTCCTCCCTGTTCATAGACCTAAAGGTCATATTCACTCTGTTAGCCATAGCTTGACAGCAGAAGCAATGCAAGTGGTCCCTCCGTTCTGACTCTAAATCTTTCTCAATCATTACTCTGCAGGATGAAGACTATTTATAAATAAAAATTGCGTTCTTTACTCCTAGATATAACTGAATTTGGTAACACTGAAATAAAATTCTATTGATCCAAGCTTGTCAAATGATCCAGATCACGTCACCTTCTTCCTTCCAGTCTGTGGAATCCATGAAGAGTGTCTGATTTTTATCAATTGTTATTTTGTATTTACTTCCAGATCATGGAGAAAAAATGTTGAATACCAATAGCCTTAGTACTAATGCCAGGAAGACCCTATCAGATGCAGTCTTACTGAATGAAGATTTCTAGTGAATATCTACTTTGATATCTATAAATAATTTAAGCGAGCTAACAGGTGTTTTACTAATATTTTAAATGATAATTTTTTCAGTTGTAGTTGAAAAATCTAAACATATGTTGTGCAGTTTATAATGTGGTTGAAAGCCAAATATAAACAAAGGAAAGCTTCTTTATTGTACTATACTTTATAACTCAAATTTTTTATTGAGTCTATATCAACTTTGTTTCTCCTTATAATTTCTTATAAGGAACAGCTTAACCCACCTTGATTAACTTGAACGGGAAGAAACATTGTAAGATTTAAAATAGCTTTTCCTATGGATTAGCCTCTACAGTGTGAGTCTGAAAGAAGGGCATCCTAGTTCTCAAAGTAACTGGAAATCCTTTCTACTTTTGAGTATTCAAAGTTTTCATCAGAAAAAGATTGATTTTCCTACAGTGGTGTTGATACGATCACCATCAACAGTAGGTTGCAAAAGTCAATTATTAATTACAGGTTAAGTTTTATTTTGTGAAGTTTCATATCTTGTACTGGCTGCATTTTGAGTTGTTTCAGCATGTCCACAGGTTCTGAATTTGAGTCTTTAAGGAACAAATACAGTTCTCAAATTTTAAACATTCATAGATTGATTTTCATTATGATGTACTAGAAAAATGGGTATATTTAAAAATATATACAGCATTTGATTACATAAGTATTTATATCTCCCTGGTGTTCCTATTGGATATGGAGAGCTGTCAGCATGCAATGGGATCCTGTAACTTTTCAACATTATCTAATGAAAAAAAATGAATTGGAACACCAGAATGTTATGGATTTTTATTATCTGGAGATGGCTGTAATTGCTTTGTGTTGAAAAAAATTCATGCCATTTTCCAACTATGCTCTCCAGAGATCTGAGACAAGAATTCCCCTTGCTAACTTTTAGTTCTGTCTTCTGATGCCTGGTGCTTTTGTTTTAAATTGCCCATCCAGTTATTATCTTTTGCAGATTTTTATATTAAATGCAACAATTAAAAATGCTTTAATTTTATATTATTTAATAAAGCCCTCCAGATGGCCAGAATCCTCCTGTGTAAACATTCTGACACTTTTTTGTTTAGAAGATATATCAGCATGTGCAAGGCAATGGCCAAAGAAATCTGCATTACCTCTGTTTGACAGGGAATGCTTTGAAAAGCATTATTTAACAAATAAGAAAAATCAAAGAACATCATCATGGGCCTTTATACATAACAAAAAAGGCATATTTATTGATTCATTAATACTAAATGTAAGATTGCTGTGTTGACAGTCAGCAGTCCAAGTGTTCCATCACCGACAGGGAGTATTGAATATAGAGTAAACAGTGGGGCCATTTTTCTCTCGGAATAGTGGGTGGGTCTATTAAGTGACTTTAAGACTGAAACTCAAGTCCCAAAACCTCAGATGAAATAACACACCATAATTCATCATTTTATAGCTATCTATTCTAGATTTTTCTCTTCCCCAGACCTTGAACATATTTCTTCCTACAAAAAATAAGCTACCTTCCCTTTTCCTCTCTTTAACCCTTCTTCCAGGCTCGGTGTCTATTCTATTTCTTCCCTCACTTTCTTTGAAGGTTTTTTTGCAGCTTGTCTCCCTACATTCTATTCCCTTCTTGTACTGTACTAACAACACTTGTTTGTTCCTTGTTGTCCTAACTCCCAGTATTTTTTCTTCCCACTTCTCATCTTATCTTTCATTAGAGCTCCCCTTTCTTGCATGTTAAGGTGACTTTTTACAGTACCGGGTTATTAACAGGTCCTATTAAATATTTTGCTCTGTGTTTTTCCCAATTGTCCACTGCTAAATATTTTACAGTGTTTCTTTTAACTTTAAATGACCAGAGCAATAAAAGCATCCTCAGCTTCATTTGCCTGAGCATTTAAACTTCCAATAGAACTCACAGCTGGAAAATATTTCTTCTACCCCATTGCTATTTCTCTTCTTTGATTTCAAAGGTGAAGGAGTCAGTGCAGGTTGCTGCTATCCAGATTTATTAACAAAAGGGATGGTATGCAATTTAGAAGCAGTATGTCTCTATCTATATAACCAACGCAGCAGTATGCCTTATTGTAACATTTCCCTTGTCTGTCTTTGCCAGCCTTCACCACATGATATTCTTCCTTGCTATGTCTCCTCTTCAACATCCAATCTGATTCAATAGGGCAAGGACCTGCTGTGTTGGACAGTGTGTAGCAACTCAGCTTCCTACATTTTAAGGCAGTTAGGTGCTATTACATAAAACAAAGATACTAATCTCATTGTCCTGATTTATAGTGTCCTGTATTAACCTAAGCTATTCCTAGCCTTCCTTGATGTTTACAATCTCTAATATGGGTGTGTAGACATCTGTCCAAACTACAAGTACTATTTTTTAATACTTTAAAAAATTATTTTTCCCAGTGACGTACCTTGTAAGGCGATATCCTTAGTTGTCAATTTGTCAAACTATTTTTATGGTAGAACAATCATGAAAGCAGCTCAGAGAGGTATGTATGGTTATCGTGTATGTAAAAGAAAAAACTTGTCATATTTGTATTATTAGATAAATATAATGGCTGTGTATTTGTTTTCCAAAGTGCGTATGATCTCCTTTGGCTCCACTGGGGTATCAGATCTAATTCTTTATGTATACAGAAAGGCTGATCATGTCTGAATTGAAATTATATAAATAAGCCTAATTTCCTGATAAACAAAGGAGAGAAAACATTAGCTCACAACTTTTTAGGCTCTCAGACTGTTTGGGTTGGATGATTTTCTGGACATTCCTAAACTGACCACAGAAAGCTATTGGATTTGTATATATGGAGTAACAGAACCTTAAATAACTTTAAGATACAAGTTGTTCCAAAGTAAAACTGATTCTTGAATGTTTAAATTGGACTAGAACAAGGTAGTAGTAAGAGGAAATGTGAACAAAAGTTTTATATGGCGAATACTGTGCCTGTGCAGGTGTGGAGGATAAGGGGTTAAGATCCTGTATTGTGCGTTGCATAAAAACTAGTCATAGAATTAAAATCTGCAGTATGAAGAACCAGTGAATTAAAAACTTCAGTAATGCAGCTTCTTGGTAAATATTCTTGCTCCATCAATTTCAGCCCATGAGATTCTCCAGGACCTTGTGAGAATTTACTAGGACAAATATGGACATAACTTGTCAGAACAGCAATTAACAGTCTGTTTGATACGCTATACCAAAGGCTGCGGGAAAATCTATCCTGCCATTGACCCGATGATGTAAGCAGCCACTCCATGTGTTCAGGGGTACTCTGCTCTAACGCTTATTTGATCACAGGCCAGGCCTGCTGATTACTGAATGTCAAAGAAAACAAGAAAAACTGAGCAGATAACACAAAATTGTGCAGAGGAGGGATTGTTGCTGAGAGAGTTCAAAAAGAATGTTTTGGATGAGAGTCAAGAAAAAGTTGAGATTATTTGGAAAAGAGTGTAAGGCAAAAGGATATACCAGTGAAAAGGTCAAAAAGGAAGTTTAAGGAAAAAACCAACTTGTCTTAGATATTTGAGAACCTTGAATTAACATACTAAAGCTTGATATTGTTGCAAAGAAACAGCAGCTTTTTCAATCAAACCCTATCGGGCTATTGTATTTACACATGGTCCAACTAAAAAATTCTGAAGTCCTTGCTCAGATGCAGCAAGTCTTGGATAAAACCTGTGCTCGATCCTATGAGGTAGTTCTTCCTGAGCTGCATTGGAAGAGTAAGATAGGTGTAACTAGATAACAGAGGTAGTATTTGCATCTTCCTGTACTCTAATGTACTGATTAATTATATTTGTGTAAATAACTGCTTGTGTTAGTTATGCAGTTCTTTAGAAAAGCTACAGGGCAAGATGACTGGTTGAGAAAGGACAAAATTTTGAAACAAAATTATGCTTTCAGTAGTCCTTTTAAAGCTCTTAACAGTGGTTGGGGACCCACTTCAACACTGACAACTTCATGTTTTTCATAAATACATGTCTGCATATTTTGTTACAATATGCAGAAAACAGATCTAGACTAGCAGCATCTAACAATGCTGAACTGGACCTCCCAAGGAGCACGTTCAAAAACCTTCTTTAAAGCTCCATACTATCACAGTTAGATTGCCTTGGTACCCAGAGGTAAAATTACTGTTACTTGCTGGGCTTTAAATACCAAGCTACATTCCTGATGGGTGATGGCAACAATAGATGTTCTCGGTTAACTGACCGAAGACAAAGCATTCACTCAGAATAACTCTGGTCATTCAAGTAAGTGCTCTTTTGAAAATATTTTCAGCACACATCTTAGGTTTATTATGCAATGGTGCATAAAAATCTATTAAACGTGTCTCAAGACAAGAAAAAATTTCCTTTGAAGAGACTGTCAATCTTAAGACAAACACTACAAGTTTAGAGATTAATTGATCATATTAAACAAGGCCTTTTTTAAAAAATATTTTAAGTCTACCTCTACAATTGTACTCACTTTAAAACGTCAACTGCTGTAACTCATTATCCCCTTCAGAGCTGCAAGCCCTGGGGCTTGTTCTTTTGCCAGTTAAGTAACAGCGTACTGTGCCCTTGTGGGGAACATGAAATCAGAGGTTTTAATCTTTTCCTCATTCAAGTATTTCTTCAGCAGCAAGTCCAGCATGACAATGCTATTATTAACTTCTGCCAATAGGAAAGGCCTACAATTTAGCTTGGCCTGATTTGACATCGCGGAGATCCTGTACTGTTCTCCAGAAGCATTCAGTCAGCTCGGCTGATGCTTCCAGAGCTGCCTGTTTCAGAGAAATGATATAGTCAGCAACACATTAGTATGCTTGCTATGTCCTGGTTACCTTTCAGTAATTTTCTATCGGGGTTGAAGTAAAAGGGATGGAAATAGCAGTTTTTCTGTTGAAATTTATCATTAACAGTAATCTCTTCTGATGTACTACTTGGAACATCTCTTTTCACTTGTCACTGCTTGTTCAAGACCCAGTCACATAAGCTTCAACTCACATGTTACTCGATACCCATAAGTACTGCAGATCAAGGAATTCTGTTGCATTCAGTATGAGTACTGTGGTTAGGGAGCTTAAAAATTAAGTAAATGCAGTTCACAAATAGAAATTGTAGGCGTTTCTGTCCCTGTCTGTATCTGACCCCCAAATCATGTATCTCCCAGGATTGGGCCCCACACACTATGCTGGGGCATGGCAATCTTTTACCTCTGTAAAAAGGTACCACTATAGAAGCTGTGTAATTTTCTATAAATACTTAAATGTGCACTGAGTCAGAAAACTGAGAGAGAATAATTCTCTGCTTGGGGACTACAGCTCTTGGTTTATGAGCAAACTTGTTCCTCTTCCAATGATCCTTTAAAACATATTTGGTATAGTTAACTATTTCAAAGGGAGGCAAGGGAGATCTAGAACATCTTAAAAACCAGCAGCTGGAATATCCCCTTAGGAAGTGAAATCTCCTGTGGAAGTCTGGCAAGAGGGAATGAAGGTAAAAATACACTATTGTGGTTGTGTTTCAGGGACCACTACAACCTTGTTAGTTTTGTTTGATTACCCCTAAAAAGCTTCCAGGTGAGGTATTCTGACAAAAACAGGCAAGAGACAAATTTAGGATGACCAAAACTTTTCTTGACAAATAGTCTGTTTCACAGGAAGAATCACTGAGCTGTGAATGATGGTTAGCGAAGACAGCACCATATGTTGTGAATTTTAACGGGACCTCCAAATTTCTCTACAATTGGTGCTGCACCAAATAACATATCAAATGTCAGCAGAAAAATTGTCGCATGTATTATATATGTATTAATACACATATTAGTTCAGGATTTTCACTATTTTTCAAAAACAGTAAAACTTGAGAATGGTTACTATGCAGGAGCTTAAATGCAAGGCAGTGGGGAAAAAAAAAATAGCCTGATGTTACATGTTCCCATTTTCAAAGATACACACTTCTTCCCTAGATAGATTTATATACAAAAGATACAAACACTAGAACCACAGCTTTGCTCTGTCAAACACTCCTTCAAAATCCTCCTTCTTGCAAATACAGTGGAATAGTACTACGCCTCCCTTCACAGTCCAGAAACATCAGCTTGGTTATATCTGGAGAAGATAGTGCCAAAATATGACTTGAAACAGGCTTATTAAATCAATTAAGGATGGTTTGATTAGATCTTGCAGATAGAAAGCAACAACAATTTAAATCTGTCAGAAAACTTCTATTAACTTCGTGAAATGTCCCAGTTGTTGTGAAAACATTTCAGTGAGCTGTGAACAGACTCCACTGCCTTGTTTTTTAACATTCAGCTGAATTCTACACATTTTATTATTTGTTTGTTCTATAAACATAGCAATCTGCCTCAAGCAGATTAGTAAGAGACAAGCAAGCATATTCAATTCTATAAGGGATTCTGAAAAGCAGCTATCTAAAAATCAGCAATTCTGTTTCAGACGGAGACAAAATGAGAGACTCCAAGGCATTCTCTTTACCAGGTTTTATAACTATTTGAATTGCAACACAGGGGAAAAAAAACCCCAGGTTTCTTTATTTGAATGGCATTGTTGGAGGAATTCTTTTTAAAAATTACAACAAAGCAGAAGTGAGTCTCTTTTATGCACAAGCCAATATGCGGCATCCTTGCAGCACACAGAAAAGTCAGTAACAATACCATTTTAGTTTGAAATGCATTAAATATAAGAATAGCAGCCTTCCCTTTCCTTTCTTGAAGGACAAGCATTTTAAAGCTACCAAAATAATTAAATATAAAAAAAGCACATTTAATAAGTTTTCATCAGAAATTGCCTTAGCATACATATTTGTATCGTATAAATTCAACACATCTTAAAACTCACCCTGAACTGTGCCTGGTGTGCCTCTGAATGCCAGAAAGGGCACCTGTTGTTTTTAAGCCTATTTGCAGCTCTTTCAGTGGAACAGCGCAGCTGACTTGCCTCAGTCACTGCCTCTCCTGGTTCCAAGGCTCAAAACTTCTTCTCTTTCCCATTTTCCATCAGTCCCTCAGCCTTTGCTCTTACAGCAAACATGCTGTTTCTTTCAATAGGGCGAGTCAAATGCTCTCCTTTTTAACACCAGTGATTTTACTGGGACTGTGTGTGCATAGCTGAGAGGGGGAAAATGGTCTTCTGTCATTAAGATAGTAAGAAAAAGTATCTTGGGGTGCAAATATTTCTGAGGCTTTTTCTGTAATGCATATGTGTAATGTATGTGTGTCTGCTACCATGCAGCATCTTAAAATTTTTGGACTGGTCTCCTGTGAAAAGCTTTAAGTGCTCTGGTATCTAGTCCCTCTTCAAAGAACACAGAGGATACTGGAGTGCTGGAATAGTTCAGCTTATGTGGGACCTATGTCTACCAGGCAGAGTCCACCCCGTTCTCACATACCTGCGTAATAACCAGCAACACACACAGAAAGTCGCAGGAAGAACTAATGTGAGGCTGTAGAGCGAATCCTTTACCACTAAAGGAAATTGTGGTATACTTTGAAAAGGACTCACCATTTACACTAGGGCTGTTTCACCGTTGCCAAAGCAGTATTTATAGGTGCTTAGAAGGGTAGAAATGAGAACACAATGTCTTAAATCAAATCAGAAAAGGCATTCAGAAGTAAATTTGTAGGAGCAAATGTCACACATCTTCATAGAATTATCATAATCGGCTAACTATTGTAACTGTATACCTTGTGATTTAATCTTGTCTGACAAGCACAAACATGACATCTAATTTCAGAGACAGTCAGAAGAGTGCAGTAAATTATCTCCAGTGTAGATTTTGGATTTTTCTGTGATGTTCACACATTTCTTGCCTGATCCTTCACATATACTGGTCTTAGTTCATGGCACAATTTCAACCGAAGATTTTAAGATGACATGTGAAATCATCCTCCGCCCCTTCCTGAATCATCATATTTAAGATATATAACCAAAAGAAGTGGACTGAGACAATAAGAAGGAAATACTGAGCGGTGCCTATTTGTGATTTTTATCTTGCTACTATCCTCTGAAGGAAGAGAAAACTGGACTCAAATACTGCACTGAAGATGGTCTGGGGCACATATGAAGCATCACCCCAGAAGTATGTGTTCTCATACTGAATAGTTACTTTCTCCCATCTTTTCTTCAGTTGCTATTAGCAGGGAGGTGTAGACATGGAGAGTACTTGAAGGTACAGCTGATTTTATATGGGCTAACTCACTAATATTTAGAGCTCTGTAAACTGCCTTTACTGAAAACAAATGCAGTTCAATGCCCCGCTCATAGCGTATGGACTAGAGAAACAGGTGAAGGCAGGAGCTCTGTAAACCAACACGCTGGAACCAAGCTGGGCCCTGAGAAGTCCAGACGGGAAAGAGTTACAACGTGAGAGAAAAGGCACATGCGAGCTTCTTACATAAACTTCCCAGTTACTGCTCATTTGTTGACTGGTACTGCCTCTTGGGTTTATTCCATCACTATCTTTGTGTTTCATGGAGGAAGGCTATTGTATAGAAGAGCTATATTTTAATAAATATATATACAAACTGTACTTGCTAAAAATGATTTATATGCACAATGTGGTGATGGGGTGGACTTCAGCCATGTTATCCTTGAACGTTTCATTCTGTAAAGGACTGAAAATGTTATTGAGCTTTCTGGTTAGGTATCAGAGGAAGGTTACAAATTTGCAGTAGAAGCTGAGTTAGCTAAACTTGTAGTAAGAATAAAATATGGCTCTGTTACATAAATACCAATAAGAAAAAGTTAGTCAAGTGACTGAAATATAGAATTTAAAGATTTGGGCTGGCAAAACAGTAATAACATAGTTTTAATTGGCCATTATTTGGGACTATATATGTTTTTCTATTCATGGATGTTGTTTTCTTTGAATTACAGCCTTTGAGGAAATGCTTTTATTTATATATCTTTTAGTTTTTTATAGTGATTCCTACAGTGAAAATACGGAAGAAACAGGGTAGTTGCATTATTTCCTATCTAGAGGTGATTTTGATATACAGCTTTCATTTGGAGGCTGAACATTAATATTTCAGTTAAGATTCCTGTGATGACCTCATCAGTGACTTGGGTATATCAAGTAAAACACACATGTGATGCTGAGAATACTCCCAGATTCTACATTACTGAGCGCTCTGAGAAAACATCACTGGTCATCTGACAGGACAGGGATGAATTTGCTTCAGAAATGGAGTCTGCCTTTGTCTTCGTGACTTAAAAAAATTAGGGTATGCCTATCCTTAGAAGAATTACAGAGTCATAGGAATAAAGAGGTACAGAAGAATTAAATCTCTTGCATATTTTTTTGTTTGGGATGGTGTATCAGATTATGTATTTGCTATATAATGTTTTTAAAGCTGGTAAATGGAACTGATAAAAAGAATCTCTTAGAACTGCATTGTGATATGATAGTATTACTGCCTTATGGAACTAACTTACCTTTTCACATATTCCTCATGGATGAGAGTTTTTGTACCCTTATATGGTGAGAGTACTTTCTGATTTGAAAGGAGGAAAGCAGCTCAAGCACTGTTTATCTGTGCTCATAACAGCAACTGTATATTTAAAGAACAATAAGCATTGTACCTGATTCTGCTTAGGTGCTCATTATGACTTTCTTAATAATTAGTTGTAATTATTTGTTTCTTTAATTTTTTTGTTGAGGATTTTACAGAACAGGGCTAAGCCTTGTGAAATTGTGAGGCAAAATGGCACAAAGCTGGAAAGGCATTGTTCTGTAGAAAACTATTAGGTTTGGCAGAAGAGGAAAGGCTTGGATTGTAATAGGTTATGTTCCTTAACTCCTGTCGTTGCTTAGATTCATCAAGAGCATTTTCTGATTGACAGCGTAAATCATTATAGGAAAGTTCATGGGCTAAATGCAGACTACCCTACTGATACAAATCTGCCAGTGAGAATCATTGCAGTACAATTCCAACTTGACTAAGAATACTGGAAATGGGAAGAGATTGACAAGGTTTTCTCCTAGCATCTTGTTTAGTCTTCTTCAGAACTGGCAATCAGACATTGCATGGTAGCTTTGTGAAGTCTTTTTTGTTGCTTGTTAACTGAAATACAGGTTGGACCTTTTGGGACAGATAACAGGTTCCTGAAGAATGAACGAGTTGTCTGTAAGTACGAACGGAGGTTAGAGTCAGAGGAAGGGATGGGACTGTTTGCCCTCATGCTTTGCTTTTGTTGTCATTCTCTGCCCATACTCCTTTGCCTGTTACTCTCTTGGCTACAAGATGAACTGTACTTTAAATCCCACTTTGGTGTACTCCCTCCATAACAGGACTTGTTACTTCCACATGTCTCTGTGTCAAACCAGGTGGTCCTACACTGGATATTTGGGTGACAGCATCCTGCTTCCCAGCTGTGATAATAAATAAGGGGCATAAGATCTGGCACTTGTAAACTCCTTTATTTTGGAAGCTTCTGACTAACATCTGGATAAAATTATTCAAAAACATATTCCTCCAAATAAAATATTTTTATCTAAACAGTGGTGTGTGTTGTGCAGATAAATGCACATAAATGCAGATAAACTAGTATTAGTCAGATGCACTGATTAACAGCAACAGCATGAAAGCAAAATTATTTCCTTCCATCAGTTTTTGATATGTGCGCATGGGCTAAACTCCTAATATAGGTGACTAAAGTATACCTATATATAGACTGAGTATATACTCGGTCTTGTGCAGATATTCCAATCATATTGAGAATCTTTTTTTGGTATTTTAGTAAAACAAACAGTACTATAACAATGAGTATGAGTCAGATACCTCAAATGTAGGTATCTAGTGTTATTTTAGGTGATTTGAGGTATCCCATCTGGTTTCCAGCTGCTGCCTGTAGAAGGGCAGCTCTTCCATTTGTTATGTGTCAGATCTAGCCAGGCAAAAGTCCTGGATGCTCTAGGGTATCCAAAATGCCACTGGTTGCCACTCTTCAGGCACATGGAATGCTCCAGTGTCTCTTGCTGGCACTGCTGGTTAGTGAGTAAGAATCTGCAGAAAAGGATTGTAAGTGAAGATTTTTTTTGTTAGCTGAGCTTCCTCCAGTGATTGAAAAGTTTAATCCCAAATACAGTATGAGTGGCTTTGGCAGCATGTCTGGGCAATAACCTAAAGCAGTTCTACATATTTTCATACATGCTATAAAGCTGACTTGGCCCAACTGAAATAAACCGAAAAAATTTTAAGGATCAAATCTGAGAAACACTTTAATTTAAAGTTCCATTTATAAATAGTCTTTTAATATCTGTTACATGGTTGCCAGATGGACTCCTGTTCTTTTATAACTTCTGCACTTATTATGTTGAATTCTCAGCAAGTGATTCTGTTGCAAGAACTATAAATAGCACGTAATCCAAACAAATATTTTTCAAATATGCCTGCTTTATACCTTTTTTTAGATTATTCAAAGTCTGAATTCTTTCTGTAATATCAGAGGGTTTTTTGGGTGTGAAAGGGCTTCACCATCATGGAAAGAAAGGCCTAGTCCCCATACATTATTTCTTTCAAGGAGTTTTATGAAAAAATTGTTTTGATCATTTGGATTGACCATCTTTTAGCATGTCCTCAGTATTTCCATTTTCTTTCTTGGTGAGTTTAAAGGTAAGGTGTATGTATCTGTTAGGTTGACACCTAACTTTCAGATCCATCTGGTGTGATGGAAATAATGCGTGTTAGTAGTACACAGGTTGGTCTTGAAGTTAGCGATTTTTAGTGATCAAATCTTGTTTAAATTGGTAAATGCACCTGCCACCTTGCCCATTTATTAACGATTCCTTCTGAAAATTCTGTAGATTTTTTCATCACTGCCAGTGTATGGAAATCGACTTCCCGTTGTACTTCCTCTTTCTAACCAAGTGATAGACTTGCAGTTTACTTTGGTTTTCATTGAATTTTGGGCTTTCTCATAACAGAATTTTTTTGAGGCAATGCTAGACTGTCTTTGTCCTTTTCTTGAGCTAGTGCTTAAAGCTACGTCATCGACAAAGTCTAGATCTTTAAAAGCTATTGTTGCTGCGGAATGGAATGCATATATCGTGTGTCTATATTTTCTAATATTGAAGCTAATGGCAATACCAAACATGATAGCTTAGAGAATACATCATTATTTAATTCAGTCTATATGATAAACCATTCTTTCAAGCCTACGCTTAAGTATGCAAGCTTCACTGTAATGCTGGCAATAAGTTTTGTTAGAATATAATAACAATTCAAGATGTTCTATGGTGGTTTGTGATAGAAGCTCTCCATGTGCTGGGGAAATCTATGAAGTTTGTGCTGAGTGGTAAATGGTATTTGATGCTCTCTTTGATGATTATACTTAGGGTAAAAATCTGGCCAACACATGAAATGCAGCTTGTTCTTGCTTTATTTTAGCTCTACAAGAAAAAAAAAAGTGCTTAAAATGACTTATGTCGATAGTTTTGCTCACCTCAATCATCATTACACTAATAAGTCACTCATGTAAGATTTTTTTTTTGTGTCTCAGTGTCTCAGTTTCAAGTGTTGTTATAGTAAAGATCTTTCTTGCTTCTGTAACATTCCCCCACTGCCTTCACTTCTGCAAATTTTAACTGTTTGTAGGTCTCCCAATCCTCACTTTGTGATATGACATGTTTAACGTTTAGTTCTGGGAATGTAATTTCTTTGTTGCAATACCCTGTGATGCTAGTTGAGTTACTCCTTGGAAAGTGACACTTTTCTTTTTTCTTCTCTGTTAAAGATTTTTTTCTGTTTATCCTTGACAACCTTTCCAGATAGTGTAAACTGGCTAACTAGGACCTTGTTGAGCTGATAAAGTGATTTACTATTACTTCTTTCAGCAACAACTTCAACTTCTTTGGCAATATTATCCGCATACTTCCTCTTGCCTTCTTACCTCATTTTTTACTGTTCTGTTCTTTCTTTTATAAATTTTTTTCCCTCTGCTTTTTATCCAGGAAAAAAAACCCATCTCCAAAAGTGTTTTTGAAGCACTGATGCTTGCTTTGGCATGTTTTCTTTCTTTAACATAGTTCCACATAGCATCCCTTAGCAGGTCTGTAGGTTTATTTGTCTGGGAGCCAGCTACAATTGTATCATGCCTATGATATCGCCACACAAAAAAGACAATGGCACATTCATGAGGCCTTCTTGTGATAGACTGAGGTCTATCTGAATAATATCTGAAATCTGCTCTTCGGTTTAATTTTAAATTGCTACTCTAATGCTTTTTATTTGAACTTTTTGATAGTGCTTTTTGATGGAATGGCTTTTCACTAGTTATGAAACCTAACTTAACTTGCTTAAGTGCAGCTTTGCCAGGCTTTCCACACTGATTTTGAGACTGGCTGTTTGTAGCACTCAGCTTCATTGTCCATGTCCCCACCCTTTATTCAAAATTAGGTTATAAAATGCACATAATTTTGCAATTAAGAAATAATTTATTAACTTTCTGTATCAAAGTTATTGGACTGAGAGGATAGCCACAGCCTTTTGTTGTGTTCCCACAAAAGACTGTGGCAGATACTGCTTTTATTGAATACTGGCAATACTTTTGTGGTCATGGTTGTTGCTATTGTTTGTTTAATTGAAATTAAGATGACTGCAGTCTGAGAGTTTGATCTACAAGCCAAGGGACAAAAAAGCCATTTTACTAAGTTTTAGACAAACTGTTTGTCTTGTACAAAATACAAAAGCGCACAGAGAAAGAGGAGGCAGTCTGGTGGTTGCTCTTCCTGTAGCAAATGTTCTTTGGGGTAAGGATGCCTGGGGCTTGCAGGGAAAAGACCTGGGATTCTCTTCTTTATTGACACCTGGCAAGTGGCTATAGCCCACCAGCTTGAGTCAGTGTGTTTTCATTTGGAGTTTGTTTTAGAAAGAGTGAGACTGCAGGGATGTGGAGACGCTTCCACCTGCAACATTATTCTCCCGTTTTCTTAAAAGGCTGCCTTACTTGGCTAATAGCTACATTCTGGCTTGCAAAGATTAAAAAACACTTTTGTACTGAGATGTATGCATATGCGTCATTCTATAATACACACTCTAAGTAAAACAATACTAGACAGAATCATTATATGCATGACGCTTTCAGTGTGCAGTACTAAAGACTAAAAATGAGAAGCATTATATATCCTTATCATAAAAACAAGTATCCTATCCTGAAAAATCTTCTGAAATGTAAAAGTGAACATTTTAAAGGGGTTCATTAAGTTGTAATGTGTACTGTCAGATATGCTTTTATGCTAAGAAATGACAGCTCATGTCTCTTGTTATTCATATAGCTGTACCTTAGCTCTTCATGGTTTCTTTTTGAATATAAAGTTGTTTTAGAAATATAATATCAATGGAATATTAAAGTTTTGGCAGCTGTATTTGAGGACTCATAAAGAAGAGATGAGATTCATGGAAGGTAAACATGCCCGTCTTCACAATGAAATTATTAAAAGAAAATTGTACACGAGTCATCCCAAGTTAAAACTCTTGGAAAAATAATAGAGCAAATAATCAACTAATCTATTTGCAATTACCTAACAGTTAATTAAGTGACTAGAAAGAACAAACATGGACTTTTCAAGATATATCGTATTAAAGCAACTTAATTTTCAACTCTGGCAGAAGTTCTTGTGTAGATTAGAAGCAGCACATCACATGCACCTTAATAAAACTTTTGACGCTGTCTCAGTTGACATTTGGCTAAGCAAATGAATACAAGTTGGTGTAGATTAAATTACTACCACGTCAATGCATAATTTGCTGGAAAGTCATACTCCATGTATCAAAGTTTCTCAACAAAATGGAAAAATAAGCCAAGTGGAGTTTTTCAGGAGTCTGTTGTGTTCATTGTTGTTCATGGTTTCATTAATAACTTGAATGATGGAATAGAATATTTCATTAAAGTTCCTGTGGAGAAAGTAATCTTAGATGTAATAATTTCATATTAGAATTAGCTGATAACATTAGAATTTTAAAGTATCTTGAACAGCCAGCCTCAACAAAGTTTTGAAGTGTTTAAAAATAGTTGACTACATTTAGGTAGGAGTAATCGGAGGCCATGTTTTTATGAGGTGAAATATTTAGTGGCAATCTGTACTGAAGATAAACACGGAGATGGTCTCAGAGAGAGCCTGTCTGAAGTTTTTAAGAAGAGGTTAGACAAACATGTATGAGTGATGGTTTGTGTGTATCTGATCCTGCCTACTGGCAACGGGGTGGATCAAATAGCCTCCCAAGTTCCCAGCATGCTATGGATTCTATTATCAAGTGAACCTGGTATGCTTGGCAGGAGTCAAAGCTGTAAGGGTCTGAATCTGATCTAAAGTCATTTAGCTGTCTTGAGTGGATGTCTAGTTTACATGAGTGTAACTGAGCTCCAAGTTAAGCCCTATGTGCAGCGCTTTCAGAAAATGTCAGTGAATGCCCACTGGAGTAATTGTGTCTTGAGAGAAACACTTTTGAATATCTCACTCTGTATTTGTCAGATTAATTTCAATTTCATTTATGGATCCACATCACTGAATGTATCAATACCCCCCTGGTTTCCACATCCATGACTGGATGTTTGTACCGGCAGGGAAGACCTGCATTATTCTTCAGGATGCTGCTTGCTACTCCTTTTGTTCTGAAGGGTGTTGACAGAGGAATTAATTTCCCTCTATTCTTCTATTTCTTTAATGAAATGCCCAGCTAATTCTTATTTGCCTGGTACTTTTTTCTATCCTTTGCTTTTTGTCATTGTTTCCTATTCCTCTTTTACTTTCTTGTGTTATTTTTCTTCCTTTGACTGAGCTGCTTCCACTTTCTTCTCACTTCAAAGCTGCATGCTTTCTGACATGGGCAAAGAAGATCTGATGGCAATACTCTTGAAATGTTGCTGGCCTTTGTGTGAACAGAAAATAATTATACGGTTTAGTTTGTCAGGTTGCATTAGAGCCAACATCCTCGTACAAAGGTTCTGTTTCTGTATTAGCAGCTCACAAAACCACAACAAAGCAGAGAAGGGAAGGGTTGGGACAGGATTCCGGTGCATCCAGAATTTAAAGGTGGCTCTGTGATCCATTTTTCCTGTTAGGAAGCTCTCCCATCAGATATGGAAAGGGCATTGAAGTACAAAAGCTAACTTTGTTGGAGCAGAAGCTAGCACTATGAGCTTCTACCAAGTAGAAAAAACAAACAACCCTATCTGCAGAGAAGATCGAAAAAAAAGTGCTTATATGTGAGTCGCCTTTTTTACATGTTGTACGCTTGCATGAAGTGTCTTCAGGTTTGCTGTTATTTCCAGCAGTGCCATGGCCTGATGTGCTGCAGAGACCTCTGCAGAGTATCCTGCATATCCTTGGGGAAAAATGTGTGGGAGAATTTCATTGTCTCTGTGGCTTGTAACAGCAAAGTCGCTGTTTGCTCTTGTGGCAGGTTTCTCGCTTATTGTGTGTTGCTTCCTCTCTCTGGCTGCTCCAGACTGCGCTCCAGAACCTTTTTGGTGCTGGGTGAGTTATCTGTCTAGACAGATAGACAGATGAGATGCTGTCCCTCCTTGACCCAGATGGCAGCAGCCAGTACAGCAGGAACAGGGAGCTTTTCTCCCTGCCGCTTAGCCTTTCAAAGAAACGCAGCGTACTTACTGTGAACAAAACAAATCCATCCACTCCGGTAATCTTCAAGCATCTATGTACCAATATATAATCCCTTCCGAATATTTGCCTTGAGGATTTAAGTGGACCTGGAGAATCATGTCCACCATTCATCTGTTGCAAATTCCTTCGAACCTGTCACAGCTCTGAAGTCACACAGCCAACAGACTGGGAACACTGCTGTAGGAATTTTCTCAACCTGTGAGTTAAAAATTATGGGAATCTCTGGCATCTTTCCTAAATTAGTTGACTTTGCACGAGTCTGACTTCTGTAACATATGTTGAGACACTTCAGAAAAACCGCTGGACTTTGTTGTTTAAGGGGGGAAAACACTTTCTGTATTACCGATAACATTTCAGTCCTGCAGTCCACTCCTGAAGCTGGACATATGATTCACATTGCTGCGTGTCTTGAAATAGCCATAGTGGGTACATATCCATTCAAGTAAAAAACTACATATTTTTGACAACTGGGGCCTTTCCTATTAAGAATTTATAAGATAAATGCCTTCTATATTTGGAATCTAACCTCCTTTTTTACCTCCTTGAAGAGGTCAGGCGTTAGAACATGTGTGCAGTGAAATTATGATACTTACAGGAGTACTTACAGATGTTTGCATTAAAATATAAGCCATAATAATTCAGTTCATACTAATAGCTAGATTATGTCAAAAGTCATATCCTGTGATAGGGAAGGGGGAGAATTGCACGGAAGTGCTTAAGAATCCTCGATTCCTTCCCTTACACTAGACAAGTAGCAACTCGACTGGCAGCAGCTGCAGGCTAATAGCACCTTTTCACAGGTTCCTTAGCACTCGGTACCGCATTGAGCGGTACACAAAACATTCTCACGTTCCCTTTCTGCTGCATCCCACTTGTTTCAGTGGAGAATATGTGGACGTATGCGGATATTTTTGTATACTGACAGCCCACAAAAGTTCTTACTGACTTATGTCTTGCTGGCACATTTGGTTCAATGGGACTTAGCCTGTCAGTTCAAAAATTGAAGAGGGGTTTCACAGGAAGCAGAAAAATTGGAAGCAAAAGTGAATCAGGAGTATTTTAAATACCAAAAGTCCAATTAAATTATTTGCAGTAACTGAAATAATTTTTGTCATTTTCAAACTGAAATAGGCTAGAAGAGTTTGTAATTTGAAAAAGTGAGGCAATTTTAAAATGAAAGCTGTGTCAAACGGTTGCGTGACCTAGAAATTGAGCTGATGTGCGGCATATGAAGTAATTTCTGTTAAAACACTATCAATCAGATCTATTCACTTTATACACATGACTCATCCTATTTGAAGCATATGGGAAAACTGTGGAGAAAGACTAGCAAATTCTAGTCCGTAGTGGGAGGAACAGTTGTAATATCAGAGTGCAAAGCCCAACCTGTTCTGCTGTTTCTTTTACAGTTTAAATGGAAAGGAACACAGGCAAGCACACTTACACCAGGACCCCTTGCCTCCATGGCTGAGGAAGCCATGGGGTTGTGGCTGTACCACAGGATGTGGAATTGCAGGCTATACCAGTTAGCACTATCAGGAGGCTAAAGCTCCCATTGCCTTCTTGCATTGCACTGGTGTCCAACTAGATCTGTGTTATGTGCTCCTCTGAGAAAGCACTATATTTTTTTCTTCTTGCAATAGTATTTTTACCCTTTACTGTGAGAAACTTGAAAAAAGTTAAAAGATTCTGACTCAAGCTGCAGAGGAACTTAAAAGTAAACGTAAGTTTATGTCCCCTGATGCTTTTAAAGCAAAAGTTCTGCTTTCCATTTTAAGATAGTTGATTGCTAGTTATGTTGTAGAGTCTAGCTGTGAACTTTGGCTTTGCTTTGGCCTGGAGTCACGGCATCTAGCTTGTTTCAGCACAGAATATGCAGAGCATTCGGCTATAAAAATCTGTAGTCTCCAAGGAACCATCTTTCCATATCTGATGTTAATGAGGTACACCTGCACAGTGTTGGACTATTACACGGGTCTCTATCATTACATTTATCAGAGCTATCTGGATCTAGCAATACACCATAACCAAGGCAATAAAAAAGGAATAGTTTGCTCATTAGGAATGCAAAAGTTTCAGTGTTCTGGCTTTCATTCTTTGTAACATCTGTTGTACAGCACTAGGTTTGATCAATGTCTAAATATCTACATACACATTTATGAAAGAAATCATGCAAATTAAGTTTCCTCTCCAGTATTGTTACTGAGGAAAGGGGAAGGCACGTAATTTTACTTGTAGTCTGAAAGCTGGTAAAACAAAGATGCTGTCAACTTTCTGTATTTTGTTTAAATTAAAAGCAGTTTGCTATCTTTGTTTATTTAACCAAGTAAAACACTAAGTTTTTTGACTGAATATGTGTCCATGTGAGAATGAAATTCAGAAGGGTCAAAGATAAATTTAAAAAACAGAATGGAGAAAGGAACGCAAGACTTACGGAGCCAGCTGGTATGCATAACTTCACCTGCTTTCTGTTAGGATGAATCTTTGTCTTAATGCCTGGCTTTAGGCTTCTATTTGGGCAGAAATACTTTTGTACAGAGTAGAGTGATTCTGGTCTAGACCTTGCAGAACTGAAGAGCAGCTAAACATTTCCAAGTTTGGGAGACTAAAAACTAGAAATGAAAAAGATCCTCAATAGTGAAGGCAAAACTGAGTTAGGTTCCTCAATAGTGCAAGAAAGTTCAGTTTTGTGGAGATGTGGTTCTGGCAGGAGTGGTGAAAAGCTGCTGGATGGGATCAATAGAAGCTGGAGCAGACAAGGAAGGTGCAAATGAGAAAAGTGATAAAGAGAACAGGGAAGCTGAGAAGCAGAGAGAAAGTGGGGGGAGGGGGGAGAGAGAGAACTGGTAAAGAATTTGAATGGGCAAAGAAATCAGGGGTATTTTAAGGGGTTGTGAAAGGCTGTGTAATTGTTTTTTTTTTTGCTTTCCTGCCTTACTGAAAGTATGCAGCCTTCTCTACCCCTTGCATCCATGCTCCTGTTTTGGGGGTTCCACAATCTGTTTTCTTCCCCAAACCCAGAATTCCCTTTTCTCCAATATACTTGATTCCTCCTGCTCTAGAGAGTTCCCTGTACCTGTGAGGATGAGGGAAGGCCAGAGAGCCACAGCTACTTCTGCTACCCCTCAGACTGAGGAAGGGAGGCAGAAAGGGAGACCAGCTGCTGCTACTACTAGGAGAGGCAGTCCCTCACTGTAGTAACTGTTGTCCCATGGGGAATAGCTCTTCCCTGTAACAGTGTCAATAGCATCAAGTCTGGCTTTCTTGGACTTCAGTGCACGTGAAGTGGGGAACAGGGCTGCAGACTTTATTTTCATCCAGCAGCGTTACCCAAGGTAACTGCCTACTTTGCCTGTGAGTAATACTGGATTGCAGAAACCAAATCAGGGGATAGAGGGGAGCAGAATTTGATCCAAGTCACTGTTCCAGAGAATGTTATTTATAAGTATTCTGGAGCTCCACGTATCAGTTGGAATTCTAGAGTTGGATACCTGTACAAGGGACTTTAGATCCCACTGGACAATGGCATGTATTCTATTTAAATCTGCTAAAAAGAAGTTAGAATCATAGGTGGACTCTGTCAGCACTCCCTCGACCTTACTTTGTTTTAGTTTAAAACCTTCTGAAAGTTGGTTTTGCTATAAAACAAAGTTAGATCAAGGGACCTGCACAGAGGATCCAGTTTTTGGGAATAGGATGTCAAGATGGATGTCATCAGATCTCAGTGGGTGTGGTCAGATCTCAATGGATGTGATCAACAAAATAACAGCTGTCTACACCAACTAGCAAGAAAGAAACACCAAGCTCTCTCAGACGTGATGGGTTTTTAGAGAAAGCACATTCCAAATGACAGTCTCTAAGCCCTCTCTATGAAGCAACCCAGAAGAAGAATGATTTCAAATGGGGCTCTGAGCAGCAAAAAGCCTTTGAACAAATTAAATGGGAGATAATTTAAGCAGTCCAGACTGGGCAAGATGTAAAAGATGTGCTCTATACCACAGCTGGGGAGAATGGCCCTACCTGGAGCCTCTGACAGAAAGCACCTAAGGTTGACCATTAGGCTTTTGAAGTTGGGGATACAGAAGCTCTAAGGTTTGCTGTTCTGCAACTGAAAAAGAGACATTGACAGCTTATGAAGGGGTTTGAACTGCTTTGGAAGCGATGGGTACTGAGGTGCAGCTCCTCCTGGCCCCTGGGTTGCAGGTGTGGGGCTGGATGTTCAAGGGAAGAGTCTCCTCTGCACATCATGCAACTGATGCTACGTGGAGTAAGTGGGTCACACTGGTCACACAGTGAGCTCAAACAGGAAATCCCAGTTGTCTAGGAATCTTGGAAGTGATCAGGAGTTGGCCAGAAGGAAAAGATTTTGGAATGTTACTGGGAGGGGAGGTGACACATTCTGAAGAAGCCCTGTGTTGGGCATCAAAAAGGACTGTTGTGGTTTAACCCCAGCCAGTAACTAAGTACCGTGCAGCTGCTCACTCCCTCCCTCCTCCCCTGATGGGATGGGGAGGAGAACTGGGGAAAGGTAAAACCTGTGAGTTGAGACAAGGACAATTTAATAACTGAAATAAAGTAAAATATGCTACTATCGCTATTATTCATAATAATAGTAATGGAAAAGAGAAAAAAAGAAAACTCAGGGGAAAAAAGCAAAACAAAAAAGTGAAGTGTGATACAGTTGCTCACCAGCTACTGACCGATGCCCAGCTGGTCCCTGAGCAGCGATGCCAACCCTCCCCAGTCTATATACACAGCAAGATGTTCTATGGTATGGAGCATCCCTTTAGCCAGTGTGTCCCCTCTCAATTTCTGTACCCCTCCAAGCCCTCTCGCTGGCAGGGCCTGAGAAATGGAAAAGTCCTTGACTTAGTATAAATGTTAATTAGCAACAGCTAGAGACATATGTGCGTTATCAACATTACCCTCATTCTAAATCCAAAACACGGCGCTGTACCAGCTACTAAGAAGAAAATTAACTCTGTCCTAGCTGAAACCAGGACATTAATGTCTCAGGTTTCACTCAACTTTGAGTTCAGAAAAAATATGTCACAACAGACTCTCTGGACCATTTTCTGGTGACAGCCCCCCCCCCACCTTGTAATTGGTTTTGATCCAGTCAGAATAAGGAAAAGCTTTTAAGCATAGGGGACCACAGAATAGCAAATCACAAGTGCCTATTTGCCTTGAAAGATTGTTGTTGTTTAATGTACTACTTCTAAGTATGACTCCATCAAAGAATTCATTAAATCAACTGATTTACTTAAGTGCATTGACGAATTAGAGACTTGGTTGGTTAGTACCAATGGTGTCTGACTTCAGTGTAATACCATCCCACTTGCAGATTGTTGAAAGATGAGATCACTAATTAGAAACCCATTTGTCCTTTAATGGAGTGCAATGTAAATGAAGGGTAACCTGGCTTCTTTGGAATTGCTATAGAATTTACGTAGGTAGGAAGAATTTAGCTCTTAGAGGCTAATGCTAATAACATTTGGGTTAGTTTCACTACTTACTGTATTACTTGCAAATTATAGAATTACTATTCTTTTTTTTCTGTGAACTTCAGAGCTGCATTTTTATGCCGGTTTTAAACTTCAGTTCAGTTAGGCATTTCAACTCCAAGCATATATTATACCTGACAGTTGCATTCCCCTTGTTTCCTTCTCCACAGTAACGATGTCCCAGGCGATACAACTTATTCTTCACTCTTCTTTGCACTGATATCACTGGGGACAGATTTTGCATATGTGTTTGAAGCTTCACTGGAGTTAATCAAACAGGTGTCCATCAAAGACCAAGATTTATGTTTAAAGGGCAATATCACTTGTGTGTCAACTTAGAGGTCTTTGTAGAGCAGTCTGCATATATTCGTGATAGTACAATGAAGAGAGACCATGTCTTCCTGTTTTATTTCTACAAGCTTCATCTTAACAAAATGACCCTGCCTGCTTATTTGTTCATTTACTGAAATTAGTAGGACTTAAAAGGTGCTAATTTCTGTTACATATTCAACTGTAAATGTTTGTTTGCACATATTTTGAAGACTTAGGATATTAAATTAATTTTAATTTAATATTAAGATTTCTGTGGCCTTTACTCATACTCCTTCAAGATAAACCTCTCTATGTAGATGCAGTGCATATCCTAAGTATAAGACTGGGAAAGGATTAAAGCATTTTTAGTTTTATTGTTGCTGAAACGAATAGATTTGTCCTCATTTTGCATATAGAAGTTGAAAGCATCTGCTGACCCTATTATTAGCAGTGATTTTTGTGGCTGTTTCTAACCAATGTATCTATTCAATAAAAAAATTTGTGCGCGCCCCCCCCCCTCCCCCCCCCCCCAAAAAAAAAGGCACCAGAAAACCTAAAACTGATATTGCTTGAGAGGCAAGGATGATTATTTATTTTACATAATACTTTTTTAAGTATTTCTACACGGATTTAGCAAATAAGTTACATTTCTGTAGAAAAATAGTTAACCTGTTCAATATACATATACACCATAACAATATACACCACTGCTTTTTGCTTATCGATGTGTTCTATGTAGCGTGTGTATGCAGGAAATGCCAGGCTGTGTGAACCATCAGGGAATTGCTATAGTGTTGGATTGCTTTAGAAGAATAATTTAGGCTGATGCTGTAAAGCAGTGTATTCTCCTTTTATTTCTGTTGGCTTCACCAAGCAAGAAAAGACACTAGGAAAGACTTATTCTTGCCTTCTCACCTTTTATCAACATGATTTAACTGGTGGTTGTCACTTGCAAGAATTTCTTTTATGTGCCTTTACTTGTGCATGGGTCCTATTTTTTGCAATTATAAACGGTGTCCATTTCCCTTCCAATATGTGCTTGAACTGGTGTGAAATTAGTGGTAGGAACTCCATCTTCATCTCTTGAAGATTCCCATCTACCAGAGAAGTCCTTTCATCAATGTTTCTGACTCTTTTCTGTGCTTTGGACCACTTGACTTGCACAAAATGAGTAGGAAACAAAGAACTGACTCAACACAGTAATTGTATTCTCTCGATATTTTAAAAATAATATTTTTGCCTCTTAAGGTAGCTATGTGGAAGACTCCTCAGGAGGTAATGAAGTAGCTGGGGGCGTAAGCAAATAAGTGTAAGGAAGTGTAACCAGGGAACTTAAGTATGTTTGCACTCACTTTGCACCCAAGTGTTAAGTATTGGCCTATAGCCATGCGTAATGGACTGAATGTCATTTATTTATGTGTTCCTTTCTCAGACTGCCTTTAATTTTATAGTCTCATTCTTCCTTCCTTGTCTGTATTGACAAACCGCTATGGCATCTGTGGGAGTGGACAGGAGCCCGCAGAGGGACAATATATGGCTCCAGGCTTGCTGCCAAGGCGGATCACAATTACAGTTATTTCCAGTTGAAGGTTCGGGTTTCCCGCCTCCACAGGTAATAACCAAAGAGTGAGTTCCCTGCCATGTGGCACATCCAAGATACACACAGACGCTTGAACTGACAGCAGAACCAGTAATGCACATTCACGCCACTCCAGTGTAATATGGTAGCTTCTGCATTTTAAGCTTCCGTCTGCAAGTTAACTATAACTTCTTTTGATACATCGAGTGCTTTGAAACTAGGGAGTTTTGTTTACTCCCCTAGAATTTTTGTATCACAGTATTTCATGTGCTTCTGAAAGGTTCTTGTTTTGTTTGTGTTAAACAAAATTGTTTGTCAACAGAGAAAGCCAGCATTTTTTTTTTTTTTTGGTTAACTAGAAGCCAGCGAAATGTCTGCCATAAAACAAATATGCCAAGGAACACATGAATCCGGCAATAAAACTGTTTCTAATCAGGCAGCAAAGCACGTGGCACAAGCCAAAACTCTACTCCAGCAACTATTTGCAACCTCTGCAACACTCAGGAGACTGCTGCTATGTTACAGCCCCTCTTTCCTGGTAATGCGATCCACAGAATGCAAATCAGAAAATTAAAAGTTAAACAAAATTACTTTACAGCACTGGGTCTTTTCTGGTCAGGGGTCTGTGAGAGGAATTTGTCCAATGCTTATGACCTACCAGGACTTGATGAGGGATAATTTTCAGTAACCATCTTGAAAGGCAGAGGGAGTGGGCTCGGATATCGAAGGATGCCAATGAACGTAATTGATAAAATGAAGCTACAAATCAAATGACAGAAAAGATACCTACTGTAAGAAATTATTAGATCTCTCTATCAGCAAAATAGTGCCTAACCGCTAGTTACCATTCATGGAGACAATTTTTAATTCAATTTGTCGCTTGGAAGGAGAGGAGAGCTCCTTTAAGCTTCTCAATAGCCTGACAAACCTGGTAGTGTCCCTCTCTTACTCAGAACAAGTTCTGATGCCATGGGTACTCAGTTTTCTAAAGTCACTGCATGAGATACAAATACCTTACAGATATTATAATTCTGTAGGAAAATTCAGTAGGAAATGGATAGCTGTGTACTTAAGGAACTGCTCAGCGGTAATTTATCCAGTTTGATCATTTTGCTTTCAGTAACCTATCAAAAATTGGTCTAGTATTCATTGGTATAGTATTCTTATTTTTACTGCAGGTTAGCAGTGTCATTAGTTGAATTAATATTAATTTGTACTGCAACACTTTCCATCTGTTGAACTTAAGGAGAATGAAAGCATCTTCCCTGGGTCAGTCTGTGTTCCACTGAAGATAGTGTCTTGAATTTCAAACATAACAACCCTGATGGGAGTAGTTAGATTTCTCTTTGATTTCAACTTTCCTGTTTTAAATAGTAATTTTCCCCAGTAATCTATGTGTGGCATTCTCTCAGCATGTTGAAAATATTATTAATTAAATGTTTGTAGAGGATTCTGTTTAAGAACCAACAGATCAGCAGCATGACTTTAATTTCCTCCCAAGCTTTCGTAATCTGACCTTCGCAAATTCATTCCTCTTTTTTTGTCTCATATCATGCAACAGATTTTACTATACATTCATTGTACTCCTGAAATTTAATAAATATTGTATCACCAGCATTGAAATAGGGCTTATAAGTAAGAGAAATTAATTTCAAACATGTCTTTAAAATTTTTTAAATGTTTCTCTTCAGGAATACATAATGTATAATAAAGGCAGATAAAATAGCAAATTGAATACATTGGGGTAATTAAAAAAGTAAAAATAAATTACATTATGTTCAGAATCATATGTCAGTAAAAGGTTTTGCCAATTCATTTCCTCACTTAAATTTAGCTTTGTCGTCTCAGCTCATTTATTAAATTTTGTTTTTTCTGGCATCTGTGAGTTAAGAGCATGGACCTCAACAATAGCAGATTCAGGAAAATGTCTTGCTTGCATGCCACTGCAAAAATGCTTATGCTATATTTGGACTTTTTTCAAGGTGGATTTTTTCACTCACAAGGCACTAAAAGAAAGTGTCGTAGATGCCATTTTCAACGATGATTGAATTTTCGGGGTTGGTGGTGGTGGGGCTGAACTGTTAAAATATACCCACTCTTTAAGTGGCATATAAGATCATCAAAGGGTTTGACTTTTGCTTTATTACTTGGGAAGGAGTGTTGGTAATGTATTTTTATTGTTCAATTTATATTGTATCATTCCATTCATCTGCTTTTGACACAAATTATATGATAAGTTGTATCCTTATACTCCCTTTTGCTACGAGTGTTTTTTGAATTCCCAAAGTGCTTTTAATAATAGATTATATAAAGATGTTATCTCAGTGACCTTAGTACCAAACAAATTCTTATTTTCACTATGATCTACAATACTGTCATGACTGTGCTGTCACATGGCTTCCCATATAGTGATACCATGCAAAAAGTGTTTCAGTTTTTTGTTTTACACAGAGTAGATAAATGCTCTAATTTGTGTCATTAAAAAATCATTATATCATGATACTGCACTCTTCTGCAGGGTGTTGCTACTCTTTGAAATCTGTTCCAATTAAAAGAGACTTTTTACTCTTATGTTGTATATGAAAGCTGCAAAAAAAAATAATATTAAAATTTCTATATACAAATGTAAACTATTCTTTATTTTTAGGTTTGCCATTATCCCTCATCTAAGCACTTAAATAACATACTTTAAAATGTAAAATACAGTTGAAACAGCCTTAAAAGACATAGAACAAACATACCTGAAAACAAAAGGCATAAGAAATACCATCTGAATCTTAAATTGTCTCTCTCTTACAAATACATTTTTATATTCCCCTGATTCTACCCACCACTTTCAGTGAATTTGGTGGATAATGCAAGCTCCTTAAGTGATTACCATTATTGAGAGTAAAGTACTTATATAATTTTACACCCACACATGAAAATGAAATTAAAATTGGAATGCAAACAGAACACTTGAAAGACAAAAAAAAACCTTGTGTGAATTTGAGTTATTGTGTGCCAGTGTGTGTGCTACAGGTAACCTCCCACGAGATAACTGCATGCCTCCGTTGTACTTAACCAGCCTCAGTAACCCATGACTATTTTCAGGGATGACTGCCTAAAGAATGATGTTATTTTCAACAGCTGAGTTTCGTTTGTTTTACTGTCAGACAAATCTAGGCACCATAGTGCCGGGTAGTGCACGTTTGACAAAAATGTTAGCTTTCTTTATACTCCTGTTAGGGTGGGCTGGGCGGCCTGACAGAGAGAAGCGAGCGGGTGCAGTGCTGACTGCTGCTGTACCGACAGAACGGCTTGTGGTGTTTCAGATGGGAAGGATCACTTGCCTCAACCTGCTGGCTCTATTTATTAGGTAGGAATGGGGCTGGAAGAACAGTTGGTTCTATGTTGCATTGTATACATAGCTTCCCAGCGAACATTTACTGATATTGCAGAAGAAACCATCCGCAGAACCGTGAAAAGCCAGGTTGTCTCCATACTGTTGCAATGCTTTTCTTGACTGGGAACATCAAAAGCTTCTCATTTCCGTTTTTTTTTTTTTTAAAAGGTAGAAGCTGAATGATGGAACCAGTGTGGTAACTCAGATAAAAGAGAAACCAGTACCAGAGGTACCACTGTGATTTTTTTTGTCCAGAGACTTGCTCTGTCCCTGACACAGAGGACTCACCGTAGAAACAGAAGCGGCATTACTAGTAACAACACAGAGCTTTTTGAAGAGAAGCTCGATGGCTCGCAGGAGGGAAGGCTGCATGCTGTAGTACAGACTTTTACCTAGCATGGTGTCAATGCCTATTCATACTCTGTCACTTATATTTTCCAGTCATAACGTATGTGGGTCTACCTTACTACTACCATTTGCAGTGGTTCTGCGATTGAAACTTGACTACAAGAGAGTCTGTGCTGTTTTCTCTGTGTAGGGGTATCACTAAGTCCATTCATCTGACCCTACTCAGAAAACAGATGAAAAATTATTTACAGTATGAAAGTGCTGATGGTCGGAACAGATGGATTTATGAAAAGTTCACATAACTAGGTTTTCAGGGTGAAAAAGCAAGATCTTTTTGTGGCCTGATCCTTCAATTCTCACTCTT
Source organism: Falco punctatus (assembly GCF_963210335.1). NCBI lineage: Eukaryota > Metazoa > Chordata > Aves > Falconiformes > Falconidae > Falco > Falco punctatus. The sequence continues at coordinate 7,209,728 of NC_137580.1, read as the reverse complement.
GAATATATTTGCTTTGAAGTGAATAGGGATAGTTCATGAGACTAAGAAAAACTTAAATGAATAAAGGTCCTGTGACTTTACCACAGAAATTATAGGACTAGGAGATTGTAATATTGGATTAGAGATTTTATCAGTGAGGCTGAAATTTACTGAAGACGGTAAATTTGATTTATGAGTTGGGTTCCTGGAACGCAGCCTGTATATGCCTTCTCTATAACTATTCATATTAATATTTATTTGTACTTCTCCCTCAAATGTTGCCTAAAGTGTGGTTATTTTACTCACTTTATAAACATAAGTAAAGCCAAAACCTCAGCAAGTAAATGGTTTCTGCTTATTTGTTTATGAAGTATTATTCAAGCTTAATGTATTCCGTTATGGAAGTCTTAATTTGATACTTCACCAGAGAGAAAGTTTGTTATTAAGTAGACTGAAAATAATGGCATGATGAATTTGAAATTCCTGGGGAGTATTATTTTCTGTAACTTCTGGTGAACGGTTATTTTTAGAAGTTGATGGAAGTTGCGCTTATCTAGAAGTAGAGTTCAGCCCTAAAATTTAGTAATTTGTCCAAACTTAAGAAATTATATTGCTGTATTTGGGAAAAAACAAATGCTTCTTCCAGTGTGATCACAATGTCTATATTTCTGAAACATGTCTGTCCTGTTTGTTTTCTCTGTAGTTACTCTACGTTACTTTAGCCATTTTCAGAAGTTGCTGTTACTGGCTATAGAAAATTTTGCACCAGAAAATAATTAAAAAAAGGAGTCTTTTAGTACAGCTTAGCTGAAAACTATTCTATATTTTCAAGTAGTTGTCATGATGATACCGAAATGCTGTATTTCTATTTGACAAACTCCCCGGTTTAATCTTCCTGGTCTCAGTGTAATAGTTCTTTTTACTGTGTAGCTTTTCCTGCTTTCACATCAGGTAGGTTGTGAAATATATTTTCTTTTACTGTTTAGTAAACATTTAGGTTGGTTTAGATCACAAACAGATCATTAATTCAGATTGGTGGGTCCACCTGTTGGTAAAAATAGAAACTTTAAAATGACCCTAGAAATTGACATAACAGTAACTGGAGGCTGGCAGAAAAGAACTAACATTTTTTACTTTATTTTTTGTATTATTTTCAGAATACAAATTTATTTTAAATTTAGAAATTAGACATGCTACAAGAGAACCACAATATCTTAGTTAATATTCCTCATTATGTTAGCATGACAACATGTATTCCATGGTAATTCTCCCCTTTTTGCTGCTTATTATTAGCAGCAGGTAAGAAAATCAAGTCTAGAATACATTAAAAATGACATTAAATTCAGTGGCTTTCATCCATCATTACTCTGAAATAAGTTAAAGCTAAGTCTGTAGAGACTATGCTAACAATATCATGGCCAACAATCTTGTACTCCTTAGCGCCATCGCCCTTCTCTTGAGTTCAGTGGTAACAGGCTCAAGCTGAGAGAGTGAACTGATGTCAACATCAAAGAAATTCAGCTCCATCCTTCTACAACTTCCTATCCTACATGTTGGCTCTCAATGCATAAAGCACCCTCAGACCCTTATATTTGAGTTCTAACTTGTATATCTTTCAGACAAACTTTCTAGCTCCAGACACCAACCTCTGCGGGGTATGCAGTCTCGGGGAAGCCTCCTGGGCAGTTTTACCTGCAGTATAACCGGTGAACTGGACACAAAGGCCAAGAGCAATGCCTTGGTTCTTGCTTTGTTTCACTTCAGAATCAAATGCATCGGATTAAAGCACATATAGCTTAAGATAACCTGTTGGTCTGGAATGGAGCTGGGAAGAAACATTCATGCAGGCAGGCAGAAAACTTGGTGAGGTGCTATTCTGTAAATAAAATAAGTAAAGGAATTAGACTTTGCCTTATAAAAGAACTCAGACTAACCTGGACCCAACAACAGAAGGTCAGAAAACTCGTTAAGGCTTTTGGCTTGAGTTAGATCAAAGGAGCAATGCCAGTATACCCAGAAAGCATGTTGCAGTGCAGCCGGGGGAAAGAGCTGCACCTCCTCTTGGCACTGTGCCTCTTGATTCAGATCAAATTTATATTACCAGGTGATAACCTGCATCATGAACAGCCCCTTATTAATGATCACGACACCTGTGAAAACGTACCATGCCTCAGTGTTGTCTCACATCCATTCTCTTCAAAAGCTAAGGAATTGCCTGGAGTCTAATCCAAAGTTATGCTAAAAAAAAAAAATAATAAAAGCAAATTAAACTCACAGCATGGAAATTGCTTATTTTTGTGCCATCTAAACCACTGATTGATCTGATAGCGAATTCCCCCTTAATAAACAGGTTGCTGAAGTTCTGAAATACAAATCAATGCCCTGTAATAACCAAAAACGAATCTATATTGTTTTTAGCATAAAGCTGTAAACCTGCAAAATTCTCCTCAAACTCACTGAGATTAAAATTTAAAACTGAAAGGAAAGCCACACTTACACTTGTCCAGTTTATTATTCTTGCCTTTTAAAAGCAGAAGGGCATAGCAAAATACCATTGTGCAGTATCTATGATGTGAAACTACTCGAAGAATTTGGTTTCTATTGCTAGCTGTTGCCAGTTTGACTGTGAAGAACTTGAAAAGACTAAATGTTTCTCCTACCTCTTTGTTTGTCTGAATTTCTCAGGCAGCTGGGAATTCTCATTCTGAGGCTGAATTTCTCAGAGACGTATATAAAGTCTGTTGTTCCTACACCACCTGGTTCTGGTCTCCTGACTCAGCAGCAAAAAGTGCAAAAGTCATAAAACTACTGCTATCTTGCAATCCGCGCCTAGCAGAATGGCTTTTGAAATTAAAGCCAACTTCAGGCTGTTTTACTTACATCGAGGGGTAATTCCCCCTCTCCCCACAACGTACACATCTGTGCACTCTTGTTCTCCTTCAGTGCATTTAAAAGAGCTGGGATTCTCTAAAGATCTTGGTCCATATTTTGAGAAGTCTAGAAAACCAACCGGGTGAATTTCCTGTGCTACACAGCTGCAACAGGATGTTCAGCTCTATAAATTTAAACCGAATTTCTGCGCTGCCCAGAAACGCACCATGTTTAAAAATTCAGCGAACCAATAAAAAATGCACTTTAGGAAGATCCTAAAGACAAAGTAATTTTCAAGCAACTTTTGTAAATCAAAGTTGACCCCAACATTTTCCCAATAGCCTGGTAATTGTGAACCTCAAATGAGGAGGAGCTTTGCTATCCTTCAATGTAAACCCAAGGGTTTGTATTTTCTGCCTGAGCCCTTGCCTACAGTAGGTAAAGACTAATGAAGTTGTTTTGCGGATTAACCTCTGATCGTGATTAGGTGCGGAACTGCTGCAACAAAAAACGAGCCTTTACTGCTACTGTGTTTTCTGATATTGCCATGTGCTAATGAGTTTCCATCTGCCCAACACCTAAACTCAGGAGCCTGGCTGCAGTCATCACATCTTGGGCCTCCCAGGAGTAACGCAGCATGGGGCTGCCTCCAGGCAGCAGTCAGACCTTTTCATTGCTTTTGCAATTCACTTACTCTGAACCCAGCTCAGATACATTACCAGGGTTTATAGCACACTTTTACACATTTTTCCAGCTGGTTTTACTGAGGCATAGGTAGGTCAAATAACTTGATGCAAGGTCATATGGAAAAGTTTACTGATGCTTCAGGAGGGTTCAGAAATACACCATGTAATAAGGTAGTCCATCAAATATTTTTTTCTTTTTCACTAAATACTAATTTAAGCCAAAAAATATTAGAGTGCTGGTCTATAAGTTGTTGTTAGTGATTTGTTCTGCTAATCCTTAACATTCACAGTTCTAAAGTGCACCTATTGATCTTGCTCTAAGTTGTTGAACATATCTTAATGGTACTGCATTACAATTTGTAGTCTTCACATAGTCTGTGTAATAGAGCAAGGGAGGATGCAAAAGGGACACAGGTATGCTGTTCTTGTTAGTATTTCATTGCAGTGCTGAGGGAGACTTCAGTGACATTAGAGGATAAAGAAACCTAGAAATACCCTTACAAGAATAGGTGTGTTCAAGGCTAGTTCACTAAATACCTTTCTATAATCCAAAGAGATGAAAATGCTTGCAGAGGCCGAGATTCAACTGATAAGCTAAAACCAAATTAAAGCAATGAAGCTTTCTCAACTGATGCTGTTTGGATTTGATTTAGGTGTATATTTTGGATTTATTGGAAGATTAAGCAGTACATCCTAGACTAGATAAGTTTCTAAATTCTGTGTCCTAGAGAATATCTTAGTCACTTTCATGTATTTCATCTAGTTTAAAATTTTAAGAATGCTCACCTTTGGGAACAAAGGAGGTACGTAGTCAGAAAACAAGCAGCTAACTGCAAAATGACATTCTTATTTACTCGGGGAGTTAGCTTTTTTTATTGTCTGCTAAAGCAGACTTAAAACCCCATTTGTCCAGGTAGCTCTCCTAACTGAACTAATCTCATTGATGTCCATCCCCTATTTTCTACTGATAAGAAAATTAACCTGGAGGCTACCTCAAATTAATATCATTTGCATGTTATAATAATTAAAATCTTCCATTCAGTCTGCTCATAAACAGCAATGATTTAGGTGGGACTAATGAAAAATAGGATGTTTTGAGTAAGCATTAACCATTACAGGAGATAAAAAAATCACTCCTTTTCTGCTAATAGTTTTTTGCCAAAAGACTTTTCCAAGGGTTGAAACATTTCCTTTTATTCTACATTTTTCTGTATATGTGCTGCATATTTTTCAGTGTGAAAGTTCTAGGTGGCCTCAAGGACTTTCATGCCACAGATAAGAGTCCTATCAGAGCTGGCAAAATTGAGATCCTTTTCAAATGAGAAAAGGGACTGAGTTGCTGGACTTGGGTACAAGACTTGGCTTTCCTGGTGCCAAAGACAAGATACTGGGGAAAATTACTGTCACTGCTGGAAGGGTCTGTTCCTTCCTCTTGGTGGTAGACACTTCTGCACAGACTTTCATTCACTGTCTGCAAGGCCACCAGCTTGCTGGTTTTTCAAAGCAAACAGAGGGATCACAGCTGTTTTGCTGTCCCTGTTAGACAGCATGTCCCTATAATTCTATGACAAAAATCAGAACTGGTTAATTTACAAGTAAGTTAGGAAACATTTAGCAGAATCTGTCCTGCCTCAACATTCTTTTCCGAAGCTTGCCTGATTGGAAGTGGTGTGCTAAACTTCTCTTTGTGGTACCATCAGAAATGTCTTTGCTTGAGGCGACATAAGAGTTATGCATGCGATATCTAATGCTACATTGACCTAACAACTCAAAATGAATATTCCAAATTAGCAAGCACTGACATATTGTAACTCTGCACCTCACCGCATACAAATTCCAGACCATAGCATCTGTTCTAGTGAAGGAGAAAAAAGCAGTAAAGATGTTGATATTGCTAGTGTGAGTAGATCCAACTTTAGCAGCAGAAAGCAGTTTGCACTAAGCAAGAAATAATTCTTATTTTATTTCACAGAACCACTTTTCAGAGAAGATCCACACTTCCCCCCCCCCCCCCCCCCTTTGGTTTAGTAATACATGTTTTTGTTGCAGTTGACATTGGCAAATGCGGCTGGGGGTATTGGCAGAGTTGTGCTAATCAATCACCATTAGGATGATAATTTTCAGCTGAAGCACAGGAAATTTTGAATAATTTTGATGCTGATAATCAAAAACAACAACAGAGACAAAGAATGTAAAAACCATCACAAGACTTTCAGGACAGAAAATGCAATTGATGCCTCTTTGTCACATATTACAGTTTGGACTAGCTGCTAAGGAAAGGTTTTTACCTGATCCTTTTTTCTTTTTGCAGAAGCTGTGTTAATTGCTACAGCTGTGTTAATGCCAGAGGCAATCAAACTGCTCCTTTGGTGGGTGTGGCCCGACATTGTTTTCTGTGGCTTAAAACAAAGCGGTGCAAGGCATTCCCTTTTGCTAATTTTCCAGTGCGTTTCTGGGAAATCAGACCATGAAGTTTGCCTCAAGAAATTGGTTCGATGTGGCTAAACCCCTTGTTTACGTGTTCTCAATTAAGGAATCCTTAATAAGCTGTTCCATTTGCACATGGATTGCCCAGAGAGGGTATTTTTACTCTCTTTGGGAAACTTTGGCAGTAGGTAGTGTATTAAATCACTGGTTTATAGTTCAAGGGTAAAACTATTGAAACTGAAAGATCTGATATTCAGAAAATGTGTATGCTTAACTCCAGGTCTGCTTTGTTTTAAAATTGGTTTCTTAGTCTCATTGAGAAATGAGTGCCAGTGTTAGTTTTGTTACTTTTGGACACATCAGAAAAAAATAATTTGAACGTTTATTAGACCTTTATTATAAAACATTTGAGATCCCTAGGAAAGAGATCTGAAGTATTCTTGGTGAGTGTTTCTGCTGTTCTTGGGAGCAGATGTTGAATTAGTTGCCTTTGATGTTGGTGTTACCTGTTTATCCTTGAATCAGTTCTGCAAGTTTAGATTTCCTTCTTAGACCATCAGTGTGCCAGTGGTGACATAGCAGCAGCGTGCCTGCAGCTCAGCCTATAGAATATTTTACTGTTTTGCCCCCAATGGCATCAGTTGCAGAGCTGATGTTGGTCCAGTCATGACTGGCAACTTACTAGAGCAAGGCTTTAAAATATCCATCTGCTTTTGATTCCTTGCAGGATGTTCTGCATCTCAACTGGGGAGTAGTCTCTCATTTTTAGTTTTGAATTGTCCATTTACTGCTGCAGGGGAAGCTGCCATCCCTGAGTGAAAACTGGAGTCAGCTCATGAGGAACCAAGAAACAGATGAGAGATGGACAAATTGAAGGACTAAATCTTTTCCTTCTCATTGCAACACAGGCTGAACCCCCCCTGGAAGTTCACTCAGCCCAGTCCGTATTAGATGCAGCGCATCTGAGACAACAGTGATATGAGCCCAAGATCAGTAACAGTGACTGAAGGTCGCTGCACAGTGCAGCCTGATAGCTGGCCCCTGGCAGATAAGTATGCATATTAAACTCTGGAAGCAGGAGCTCCCGGAAGGAATTTGTCCCTGGCCTCAGCTGCAGTAGAATTAATTTTGGAAGTCTCTTCCTTTTCCTTACATGGTTGCTTTTGTTCTGTGTAGAGGGTTAATTCCCGCTCCTCCCTTCTGTGTCATGCCTATCTGGCATTTAGGTTATCAAACCAAGTTAGCCACTGAGAAGTTTATCTAAGCTGTGGTTTGCATTTCAGTTTTTTGTGATGTCTGGAATTGGGGATAAAGCATGGGCTTTATTTCCTGGACTTCATTTTACATGGGTGACTTCTGGCAGCGTGGATCTGCATACTTAATTATCTAGCTCTTAAGAATATCTTTGTTAGGACAATATTTAGGGATTTTAGCTTAATAACTGTAAGATTTCTGAGTAGAGTACTCAGGAAAGAAAAACTTTTTTTTTTTTTGGTAAGAACAAGTATTTTCTAAAATGAAGTCATACTGATGCTGTAGGAGCAGCAGAGGGCACTCTGGCTCTTTGATTGCTCTTTATTCGACTTTCACTGGTAAGGACTGTAAAAATGATAACAAAACCTTAAAAGGAAAAATACTGATTTATTTCTTGTGGAAGAAATTACAAATAAGCATCTTTTTTTCTTGCTGATCAAATAGTAATCACAATCTTGTTATTAACTATGCATATCTATATGATATCACTGTTTTTGGAATGCATTTGTAAGATGTTAAAATGAGAAGATGCACCATGAATCTTTTCTGCAAGTATTTTGGAGATGATTTGAAAACAAAAGGCTTTCCCAGTATATCTGATATTTTACTCGGTGGAATTATCAGACTTTACAATGTCAAGAAAAATGCATGTAAACAACAGGGCTTTTTTGTTTGTTTTGCTTTGTTTGAAGGCATCTGCCAGTAAGCTCTCATGATTACTTCACACAAAAAACAGCCCGAGTTGACAGTGAATGGTGTTTAGAATTTTCCTCCATATGTATTTGGCCTTACATTTTTATAGAAGTAGTGTATTAACTGAGAGATCAGAAATGAATACATGAAATGTTCATCCTTTTGCTTTTGTTTCTGTAAATTTCAACAGGGATGATTTTTGTCTGCGCTAGTGATGTGCTGAACACCGATCGCAATTAGTTTCTTCCAATGGAAAGGTTACTGTAATAATGAACCTTTTGTAGCTGTTCTCAGTCTCTCTCAGCCAGATTCTTTCATCTGTTTTTAGACCTGGAACGAGCCCTTCTGAAGAGATTCTGCTAATAGTGCTTCCCTTCTGTGAGTTAAACCTTACCAGATTCCTCAATAAGAAAACAACTGACTTTTTTTTTCTTCCACTATTTTGCATTTCTAGTCCCGCTCTGTCATTTAAGTGAAGGCAGCTGATTGTTTGGAGTTGACTAAATGATAAAGACATGTCCCCATTTCATGTGCCTTCGACCACTGTAACTTAAGAAGTGATTGTAATAAGATCACCACAATCCCATAGCCAAAAGTTGCATAGCTGAAGTGTCTGACACATTTTATTTGGCTGTTCCTCCCTTTAAGCAGAGCATTGCCTACACGATAAACAAAGACAGTCTCGGTAACAAATCCGCAGTTGTTGCATGCAGGCTTAGCTTCTCTTGGTGAGGCTCTGACAGCAGAAGACTCTCAGGCAGTTTCTGACTCAGCCCCAGATCCCATCTTTTGCAGATTACAGGCTCTCTTCCTGGCTGGTCACCAAGAAATCCTTCCCTGCAAGCCTGATTCCTATTACTAGCTAGGGGGGTAGAGCCCAGAGCACTTCATTAACCCATCCTTGGCCAGAGTACGGTTTGCCTATTCCAACACCTTGGTTTATTTTCTTTCAAAACTTGTGATCTTTGAAACTTACAGAAACAATCACAGACAGTATGTGCATCTCTGTCTTCATATACATCAAATGGATACAGCCAAATTACAGGAAGTTTTCTTTAAGTTGTTTTGAAAGCACAGAGAATCGCAGTTTTTGACAGTGGCAGAAAGTTAGAATAGCACTTGTTGAAGAACTAGTTAAAATATATTGTCAGTGCCTTAAGTTCACAAAACACCGAGTAGGAACTGTGGGGTTGGGGAGAAGGAGTGTTTTCATGGTTTGCGGATGGCTGGCAGTCTGAAGTTATTCCCTCTGCATAAATATGGCAGCATCGGTAAGCTACTCCAGATCACTTACTGGAATGTAAAGTCAGCAAAATTCTGCGCTTCAGAAAATGTGATTGTACAGTGGGACCCCTGTAGAGGAAGTATTTTGTGCTTCAATAAGACAATATGTTCAGAGATTTAGTTGCTTTAGTGGTGCTCCTTAAGGCATGAACTGTGGTATATTTCCCTGCTTTCTCTTCCTTCCTCATGGCAGAGCCTGTGTCCAGAGCTGCTTCTCTTTTGTCCTGGCTGATCCATACACAGTGTGGGGAAGGTTGTTATTTCACTGGGTAATTCAGTGGTTTTACCATTTGGGAAAAATCGTGCCTCCCTCTCAAAAACTATGCCTCTTTATAAAATCTTACCTCACCATTTGAGGTGAATACGCTTCCCCAGTATTCACCAGGAGTCATGGTCAAGGCTTGGATTTGAAACTCAGCTGCAAATTAAAGATCAGAGCCAACCTAATAGCTGTTACCTAAACCAGCATCCAACGCACTGAGCAAGACATCAGGATCCAAAAGAGCTACTGTGCTAAGCAGAGGGCTGCCTAGAATTAGCATGGACCATCATATGGTTCAGTCTGGGCCTCAGTGCAGTTTTTCCACCCACTTGGGACCTTCGCTCAGGACTGCTCTCTTTGGGGATGCCATTTGGGCCATTTCTGGTTTGTGGCTGAAGCACTTGGCCAGGATGTATGAAGACTGGTTCAGTTCCTTTGTTTGCCTGTGAGGATTCAAACTTCTCACCCACATGCCTCAGTTCTTTTCCCTGTCCCAGTCCTGTTCCTGTCTTTTATCCAATGACTATTTCGTGCAAAATACAGAAGACCATCTGGCAACAAATGCATTCTCTTCTTGAGCTCTGCTAATTGTGCCAGATGCCTTCCGTGGATTCTCCAAACCACAGTAGTTTTAGTTCTCAAAATTCTGATGATACATAAAGATAGCAGAAAGTAATATAATGTGGTAAATTGCTTTTTGGAGTGATTTCATGGAACACAGAATACTTAAAGATATAAAATGTAATAAAACCATGTGTCAGACAAATGAGAACACAGGAAATCTGAGGTAATTTCCCTTTGGGATACTGAAAATGTTATGGGCCATGCGGCTGCAATGTTCCCCAGGAGGCTGCAGTGGCATTTGTGGAACCACTTCTTGGTGTTCTCTTAATTCACACTGCATTGTCTTTCTTGGTGTTGGAAACCTTTGTTTTTTCTTCAGTGCTAGGTGAAATAAGCCTGTAAAGTATTCTTGAAAGGCTGACTGAGAGAGAAGTTCCAACTGATACGTATTTGACTCACACCTGACCACTTAGATGTTCTGCTAACTAGGTCACGTTGGCATCAATCTTCTGAAACTGTGACAGATTTTGTGGCTTCTCTGTTCAGTTTCACACTCAACAACTTATATCCTGTGCGTACGTGCCAGACATCCGTACCTATTACTTTTCTTTGTGTTATTTTCAAAAGCTCCCAGTTCTTGACACCAGTGTGGCAGCAGGGAATCTGGTGAGATCAGTTAGTACCCTAGCTATTGGGTAAGGACTCAGGACGAAATATAGCCCTAACCACTGCTAGTTCAGGTTCATAAATACTGAAATTATAATATTCTTCAAAATATTGAGAAGTGTAATCAATCTTGTGGTTATAGCTAAGCTACTGAATTAAGCAGCAAATACTGGCTGCTGCTTTGAGGCTACTGAAGACTTGAGTTGCTCTTCACTTCTTCAATTTCTGATAGAGAAGACAGAGGATAACCTGGGAGGACGGTCACAAAGCAGCTGAACTAAATCTGTTTATTTAGAGGATTACACAAGATCAGAATGTTTAAATGAGACTTTCAAAGGCATCTTTTCCATGCGTCCTGAAGCTCCATCCTTTCTTTCATCACAGGAAGAAAGGAATGCAATCTTAGTCATTTGTAGTCAGAACACAATTATACTGAGAATCCTGGGAGATAAATATGGCTCAGGACCTCTTGTGAAAGGGGTTGAAGCCATGTATTATTCTTAGGAAGAGAAGCAGTGTCAAGGACCATCAGTGTAGATACCTTTGTAAGACTTCCAAATTTCAGCAAAATTGTTGTACCCTGAATAATGGTAGATTCAGGCTTTGCCAGAATGCAGCTGGGCAAATCTGTTAGTTCCCATATGGAAAGCAACTGTTCAAGTAAGTTATATAATTATACATTATAACTTTGCTTCTGTCCAAAACCTAAGGCTGTTGAAGACATAAGCCAAGATTTTTTTTTTCTTTTCCTGCTGTAACTAGTGTTTGTTTTTTGGGTGTGGTTTTTTTTGGGTTTTGTTTTTAGTTTTGGTTTTTGTAATCAATTAAAACCTTAAGGGAGTAAACAATTCCATTCTTTTCTCTTTCCACCCTCACCATTCCCATATCTGATGATTTACCATTCACTATTCTGGAACATGAGTTGGCAGTTTTGGCTTCGCTGCTGTATGTTGGTTTCCTAGACTTGAGACTAATGAAACAATAAGCATTCTTCGGCTGTAGTAAGCCCTCATTTCCCCACCCCTCACTTCCAAATGTGGATTCTGAAGTTGATGCTGTAACGTAAAGGAGTTAGAATAAATAAAAGAAAGCAACATGGAAAAAACAAATCTTCATTTTGAATAAAAAGCTCTAACTGTACTCAGCACTTAGTGCTTGTCTTTTGAGCCCTTTACAAATACTTGCCTTGTACAACAGAGGTACACACTAAAAACTGATACCTCCAAAAGTGGGGGGAAAAATATCTGTATTTAGAAGAATAGTAGCATAATTAACACAGAGCTATACTACATGCGGTAATCTGAGCAGGTAGCTAGCCCTGCAGGACCTGTTCATTCTCTTGCCAAGATACCTGCACTGCTTTTTACGTGGTGATGGCTGAGAGACCAAAGGACATCTGGATTTTATGTCAACAGATGACTTGCACTTTACCGTAGTAGTTTTATGTAAGATTTGATCTGGCATAATTTTGATCTGAGTTAATCCTAACCCAGCAAAAACTGTGTGTGTTTAACCTGGATCGTAAATACGTGATTAATCCAATTAGCCATGCTGCAGCCTGAAGCCTTGTGGTGGCATGAGGGATAGAGCAGTGCAGGAGGGGACAAGGTGGCCTTTTCCCACAGCAGGTCCAATTTATGATGGCTTAAAATGCTTGTGGAAGTATGAATGAACTTATTTAATTCCAGGTTTAAGTTTCCTGAACCTCTGAGAGAGGTAGTAGAACAATTTTACGTGCTACCAAAAAGCTGTCTGGCATAGAAACATAGCCCTGGCTTAGCAGCATTTAAAGGACGTGAAGAATTGTGCCATGTTGTTGTTGCATGGAAACTCCGCATTATGGAAGTGCCTGGAGGCAGAAAATCCACAGATCAATAGATACATCAGCATAAGATAACTTTATCTGTATTCAACAGAAAAAAAGGCAATTATTCAGCTTATATAGGTTTAAGCAATGCATTTTCTAACACAGGTAATCAAGTGCAGTATTCTTTACGGTTGCATACTGTTCCTTATTGATCTTGAAATTGAGGGTATCATGGAGTTGGATACAGAAAGCATGTGCCTACCTTGCCAGTGGGCTGTTTTATGAAGGCCGTAATTTACTGCAGCCCGGTATAACTCTCCACTAGGGCTGAAACACCCAGAGCATTTTGCCTGTGTTGACTCCTGGATCTGTATTGGTAGAATACATAACACATCAGGGACCCACAAATAGTGCCTTGGAGGAGCTGGTGTGTGAAAGGAACTTGTAGCTTTCACACTGTGTGGAAGATGAAAGCACAATACCTTTGCACTTTGTACTTAAATGTTATATGTGGAATATAGGGAAATGATCCTGTGGAGTCGTCCAGTTTCACAAGTATCTTGCTACTCTGTGGACCTTCAGACTTACTGTGTTTCTGTGTGATATAATTATAATATCCGTAAGAAATAAAAGACATCGGGTGCAGAGCTGAGAGCCAACAAGCTCAGCAAAGTAGTTTAAGACATGGCAATGGTACTGCGCTAATACAAGGTACTGATTGTGCTGCAGGAAACTTGGAATCTGATTATCACTGATAACATCACTTATCCAAGACATGGTGTGTAATACATTTGGAACATGCTAACAAGAAAAAAGAGACATTTATTTATTAAAAAGGAATAAAGTAAATGCCACTGCTGTTTATATGTGAATGAGCGAGGTTGTGCTGCTGCAAGAAGTAGGTAAACGTTGGGCTATGGCGTAGATGTGTGAGCTGTTGGGGGAACTGTATCAAGGAAGTGTGAGGAGTTAGATGGCAATTATTTTCAGCTGGAGGTAGGCCAGAGACCTCACTGGACACATTTGTTCTGAACAGCTGTGGACAGCTGGGATTTCAAAGCCTCTGCTTAGAGATTTGGTGCCTGGGATTGTCCCAGGGCTCACGTCAGGACATTTACCGAAGTGCACAGCCTATTTATGATGTAAACCATGGTTGTTCCCTCTGCTCCTCTTCTGTTTGGCTTTTGCTGAGCTTTCACTAGCTTAGTCTCAACTACAAGGCCTGTGAGAGCTTCGCAGTTCCTATCTGAAGGTACTCAATCAGGTCAAGTTCTCACTCCAGATCAGGATGAGACAGGGAAAGACATCTGTCACCTTCCCCTCATCTCCTCCCTAGCTTCCCAGGATGGCAGGGAGGTACAGTGAGCCCTGGGCTCCTCTCTGCGTGGCTGGGGGAGGTATGGGGGACCAGGGGCATGAGGAATGCTGTGGAACGCCCTGCACTGCAACCTGAACATAGGCGGGCACGCCAGCTCTGCACCCCTCCAGGGCTGCCCCAGTGCTACCAAGTACACAGCCGCTGGAAACACCCACGAAGCACTGTAGGGTATTGTTTGCCCTTCCTGATTGCTCACCCAGTAAAAACCAAGCGGGTAATCCTGAGGAGGAATTAGTGAAGGGTTTATGGCTGAGTTATTTACCTTCAGAAATAGAGAAATGAATGTGTTCAGGATTTTTTATGAAAACTCCCATCTGCTCAAATAAGCTTTTGGTTTCAACAATATTATTGAGTTTTTGTGAGGCACGGTCTCCCTCAATTTAAACCACTGTTTTTCATGGGAAATTTAATTAAAAAACATGTATGTCTTACTAAATGGAAGCCTGTACTACAAAAACAGTGGAGGTTTTCTGAAGCCAGTGCTTGTCTGGTTCTGGTATTAGTAAAGGAATTGCTTTGAAAAGTTCTCATCTTATGAGAGCAAAACAGAACCAGGACCTAAAACCTTAAAACTTGTTTTAGAACTCCATTCTTATTTTCTAAGTTGAATCTAAATTTAAGCAACAGTGTTCTCTTCCTAGTTATATGAGTAAGCTGCTAAGGCTTTAAAACCCATCTAGCTGGATGCGTTTATATTGTACATCCCTTTGTAGTAGCTTTTCTCAATAGGACCGCTGATGGTCTCCATAGGAGAGCTTCAGAGGCCATCACATGCCTTCAGGGAAGGTGCTGGTGAGAGGGTAGGGATGCCCAGCTGTGTCCAGGAGAGGGGGGACATCCTCAACTGGTGTTGTTGAAGTTAGTGGAACAGTAGCCACATCACCCTCTCTGTCTCAGCTAAGTCTGCCTGTGGTGCATCATTTTGAAAACTCGGGGAGCCCCTCTTTCGAAGTGAAGTGGCTGAGGAAAACCCAAGTTTTCCGAGCAGCTGCCATCCGCTACAATTCAGGTATCAAAAACGAGACAGCTTGTGTTCAGGGAAATGTTCTAACTTAACTTAGTCTGCTTCATGTCCTCTTTTTAGCTTGTGTATTTCCCCCCAAAACCAAGCTTCTACAGTGTTAATGGTGTAGTTATACTTGTTTTATAATTGTTTGATGTTAACCAATACAAGTGACTTTGCTTTATTTTATAATATATTTTATTTCCTGCTTATTCAAGTGTATTTGGAATGAAGTAGACTTCTCAGCTGGAATTTGAATATCAATAGGAAAATGATGCCTCAGACTTCTTTGAGAATTATTTATCTTTAGGAATCTTTATGTTTTCTTCTCACTTTCTGTTTGTTATGCTACGATGAACTTATGCCTCACATTGCATATTAATCACAGGTTGATTATTTCCTGAGAGTTGATATTACTCGTAGCATATTCTGTGTCCCACTGAAATTACAAATGTACATAAAACAGATAGGAGAAAAAAAAACCCACCCTAATAAAAATACACAAAATTTCTGCATAATTCCCTGACAGCAGGGTCATGTTCGTTCTATACAGGGGTTTTGAACTGTGATTTCTTTGTTAATATATGCTTTCCAGAGGTGCCAGCATTACATCCTAAAAACACGCAGTATTTTAATTAAATATTTCTGTTCAACCTGGCAAGGACGTGGACTTAGGGCTTAAGTTTGCAAGAGCAGTGATCTTCCTCTACTTCAGAGAGAACTTAACCTAGTGGAAATTTCCTGGGATGCTTCCCACCTTGACTTTAATACTCAGATATTATCTTATCCATACTATGGGAGCTTTGAAATTTTCTTATGGAAGAAGATTAAAATAACTTCTATATATTCATATTTTTATTTTCCCCTCAAACAAAGCCATTTTGTAGTTTTAGAGGAAAAGCTTTGTTCTTTTAAAGAAAATTCATGGTATTTGAAATAAAATGTATAAAAGTAGTTCATTTCCCAGCTGTTCTGAGGGTCAGTTCTAAAAAAATTACTTTTCCAGTAGCCAAAATCATGAACAGTTTCTTTTCAAGCTTTTGAGTTATTCACTAAGCATTCATCATTTTAAGAAAAATAAAGCCTCTTTTTAATTGTTGGAAGTACAATTTTTTTATTTTATTCACTTAAGAAAGCAGAAGGCTCCCATGGCTCCCACCAGTGCTGGTTCTTATTTTTCTTTAAGACAAGCTTTGACACTTAAAAAGGAGCACTGTTTAATAAATCAGAATTTTCATTAAATGGCTTAACAAAATATTAAATTTTCATGATTTTTAAAACTGCTGTTGAAAAAGAGAGGTGCTAGTGGAAAAAGAGGTTGGCTTAGCACAGACCACCAACTAGTCATGCTAATCTGGTTGGAACACGGACCAAACTGTCTCTCTACCATCATGACCTCTTTAGTGGCTCTTGTTCCTGAAGGAACCTGGACTTCCTTCCTGTCCCTCAGCTCCTGTGAAAGCTGCCCATTCCTGAAACTCCGTGTAGTGAAACCTGATTAAATGCTATGATATTTCTAATCCACAGACTTGTCTGTAACTGTCATCACAGTGACGCTTAAGAATTTGCTAAAGTGGTGGGTTTAACATGGACACTCTTTTCCTATTCTTCTACAGACTGCTGGATCTTTCAACAAGTACTTTAAAAATGTCCTGATCGTTATTTCCTTCCTCTCGTCTCTCCAGACCTTCCTGAAAACTTCTATTTAACAGAGGCCCCAGTATTGCCCAGTACTGCATCTTCCTGACAGTCTGGCCTGTACAAACTCCTGGTACACATTCCTTCGGATTTTGTCAAGTTTGAAATTAGATACATTTATAGTTCTAAATCATTCTGTTGGTTACCTGAATCTGCTATGAAATTTTCCTGTTGAAAACCTCAGGGTAGAGTGGGATATGATCCGAACTGTATTGTCTAGAAATTAGTGCAGTTGAGCAGAAATGACAGGGTAGTACCTTATGGAAATGAAATAGTATATAGAATCTATGCAATAGTGTAACAAAAACAAGGAAAGGGGCTTGAGAGCAAGAAAACAGGGAGCCCTGAAGAAGGAACCTTACAGAAAGAGGAGTGTGGACACTCAAAAGGAGTGGGATATGATAAGCTACCATTTCCATGTCCATCTGTATCGTAAACCATTGTGTGTAAGTAACTGTTTCTTAGTTTCCCTAACATTGTGCAACCTATCCAACTGTTGCTTCATACAGTTTTGTTATTAGCAGGACAGAAATTGTATAACCATTGTCCAACTTTAACATCGTTAGAAATATGTGGTGCTCAACATAAATACATCCTGGGGGTTCCAGACTGCAGTATGTGATGAGAGGTATGGTCTGTCTGGGGAATCCAAACCATGGAAAGAAAATAGGGACATTAAAACTCTTAAAAATGTGAACAGCTTTTCCAAATTATTTTTTGATTTTTTTTTCACCTAAAAGTTTGTTTTCTTTGAGGTTTAAATTATTTTTTGACTTTCTACTCTGTGTGTGTATCTGTGTGCAGAAATACAGAAAGCATCTTCAACGCCTGCCTTTCTCCCCTTCCCTATTGTCCTCTTGCAGCTGCAAAGCTGAAACTGGTTATTGTGCAATTTATCCTTCCTTAAACACTTAGAAAAATAATTTCATAGAGTCCTAAAATCATTACACTGGCTAAGTGGCAAAAATAATCTTGTATGTTAATTCAAATGTTTTCTGATTTCTGTAGTTCTAAGCCTTTTTTTCTCACCAAGCTTATCAAGGTCTTGAAAATTAGTTTAAAAATCCCAAAAGATTTTGATGTAAACCCTCAGTTCCAGAAGCAAGGCTTATGTGTGAGACGCTAAATTTTGATCACAAGTTTCGCAAGAACGTTGGTACACTTGTCAGTAACTAAAACCTGAATACTCTGATGCTTTTGTATCTCATCAACCCCCTGAAGTAACTCCTTTTTGGAACTCAGTCCAGGCCCCCTTTCTACTCATTGTCACAGTTGTCCATCTGTTGCTGGGTCCTAACTCTGCCCTTGACCACCCAATACTGCCTCTGTTTCCCACCAGATTTATTTAGCCGTATTCATCATTTGGAGAGTCTTGGAGCTCCCAGCAAACACAGGTAATAGGGAATTTGAGCTTCAGGCTTTAACTATTGATCAGCTTGAAGTCTGGTGAAGAAGTACGAGAGAGTGAGCTTCAGGGACCATGCAAAACCAAAGAGTAACAAGACCTTTTAAAGTTAAAACTAATTAATTTTTGGGATGCTAGATTATAGTTCTAAGATGAAAACTATTATAGTGGTTTTATTGGTAGGCATTTAATGTTTTTTAGGGTTTTGTGTGTTTTTTTCCAAAAAGGAAAAAAATGTTAACTCTGAAATGCTTTACAATACAGACAGGGACAGAACATCAATGTTCTCTTGTTTTTTCTTCCTCTCTCCCATTTCACCATACAGTTTCCTTCCTTAGTAAAACTTCATCATTATGAGCACTGAGCTCTCTTCTGTATCCGTGGACTTTTCTGTGGCAGTTTGTCTTGATACTATGAAATCAGTTGTCAAACATTGTTTGGAAATGCCAAGATAAATGGTGTTCCTGCCCCTTATTGATTAATCCATCACTACCACACAGAATAACCAATGTGCATATTGTTTAATTATTTACTTCGAATATGTTTGATGAAATATATGTTAAAAGCTAGAGACAATGCCAAGGAGAGAATATTTATGAAACAAAGCCAGGGAATGTATAAGAGCAGCTTTGACTTGATTCTTACAGAAACTGTATTTAAGAAGATATTAGACTGAAAAAGAAAGTTTTGCCTGAAACAAGCGGGCTTCTCCTTTCTCAAGAGAGGTATTAAATTTTTGAGGTGGTGCATGCAAATTTAATCTTTAAAAATGTTTTTGCTTCTTCAGCCAGTAAAGGTGTTCCTTTAAATACATGTTGAAGATTAAGTCTTTTTTTTTTTTAAGATAAATGTTTAATGCTTTTATTCTTTGAACCAAAAAGAATTTTTGATTTTCATAAAATGGAAAGATACTACCATCAAGTGACCCACCTGGGTGTGGGTTGTTACTGAGAATCACTATAGACAGATAAAGAGGTCACGCATAGTTACAGCAAAAGCAAAATTTGGTCTTAAATTAAGACACTAGCATTCCTCTTTTCAGATTTTTTCCTAAAATACTCAACTGGATAAAAATTGCTCTTGATGTAGCACCAGACATTACAAATTTGCTCTTACCGAACTTTTGGATAGCATTACTTAGTCTGATTAATAGCTAAACCCACAATGTTAGGTTAGCAACTAAATTGCTATAACGTATCATAAATTCACACAATCAAAATTCTTTACAGGTTATAATTCATTCTCAAAATGACCTGGTAAATGAGATAACACTATTCTGTAGATCAAGAAAATGACCGATTTTACAGAGTACGTAAAGTTCCTCTAAGGGATTTTTTTAGAGCAAAAGATTCTGGAATGCATCAAAGACTATGAATGTTGAACTCTAGCTACACAAGCTATTACATCAGACCTCCTCATGTGTGGTATCAACATCGCTTGAGTTTTAAAATTAAGAATTAATTTTTAATTAATCTACGCAGAGCATATATTTTGCCTGGTGCCTGCTTATCGTATGAACATCTGATATAGGACTGTGGGATAACTGGTTAACGCTGTGTCTATTATCTAACATAATATATGATTCCTCTCCTATTTGGCTCTCCAAATGTTTTTCAAGAAGCCATACAGAATCTGTATGTTGACAGCTTAGTGACAAAAAATCCTATATCAGAAATGCAGGACGCATATCAGAAACGTAATAGAAATATCTCAGGCTTGGTAAAATTCTCATATATGGTATGAAAAGGTATGGTAAGAAAAGTCGACTGATTTGCCTGCAACCAATGATATAGAAATTTTGTGCCTTTGCCAGTCAACCAAATGCATGACAGAACTGTTTCTTTAATCAGATTAATGTTTATTTTGTGCAGAGCAACCTGTGAGAGACCTTTGGAAAGACTCAGTTTGTCTGTGAGCTTAGTTTGTGTTTCTGATGCAACCATATTAAAGGCTTCTAAAAATCAGATCATCAGGATCTCACTACATTTCATTAAAATTTCCATGTGATGGAGAATAGATTCGTTGGTTGCTCTTTTCTGAAAATATCCTATCAGAGAAAAGGTCAGATGTTTACAGACAAACTCAGCCTTATCTTTCTGTAGGAATATGAATTGTCTTTTGGCCTCTTCAAGATGAGCGAAAATCCTAATAAAGGGTATCTCACTGAGTGCACGATGAGCTTGCAGTCACACTGGCTTACAGCTAAGCAAAGACAGCTGTGGGGGCTAGCTATTTCAGACACCTATTTGTTCACCAGTCCAAAGAGTTATTTTTTAAATGCCAGTAATAGTCCATGATTACGGAGGTGAGAGATATTGAAAACTGCCAGCAAGACAGTTGTTTTTTTTTGATGTGCATAGTATTTAAGAGGTAAGAGCACAGCTGGAGCTGGAGTACATATGTGTCACAATATTATTTTTCCCCCTGGCAACCAAGAGCAGCTCATCCAACCCGTGCAGAGATGGGAACACTGACCCCCCTGTTCTACAGACCAGGGCTGTTGGATATGGGGGTCACAGGGCTTCAAAATCCGAGACTGCTATTCTCAAGGCATCTGACAGATCCTGTGGTATTGCAGTACACAATGAGTTAGTATGGTTTAGTGAATACATGCTGTAAGAAATCTGGGCATTTCTCCATTTCAAATCTATTTGGCTTAGAGCCTCTGGATGGAACATAACCTCCCTCTTCCCCTTCCTTCAAAATCAACCCAGGTCAGCGCTTTCTTTGTGGAGGTTGAATTGCATGATTTAATTACCTCCCTGAATTCAAGGCAGCTTTAGACACAAACAAAAGGAAAAGCTATAAAACATAATAGAGAAAAAATATGAAACACATTATTTGTCTTTAAAACATTCTTAACATGTAAACAATGCAGAGGCTGTTGTGAAGAGTGGCTGCAAGTCTGACAGTTATCCTCGGAGGCCACAGGCTCCTCCCAGGCTTCCTGCTAAAACATGAACGGGTTAGAAAGGAGTTTTCTCAGTTCTTAGCATACAATGGTCTTCTATTGCTCCAAATTTCTGTAATCAGTGGGATGTTCTGGTGCTTACAGCAAGTGCCACAGCTGGTGGTTGAGCTCTCTGTGCTGCTGTGCCGAAGCGGTGGAGTTGGTGATCGTTTTTACACACTCTACAACAAGGCCTCTTTTCAGTCTTACTGGAACTACCAGATATTTAAAGGGCTCTTGAAATTTGTCACTTTTGGTATGTAACATTTTCCTAAAATGGCTAGTGACACCTTAGACAGCCTTTCCTTTTGTTGTGAATTCCCAGGACTTCGAGCATTATGAGAAATGGTTGTGTCTGAAGTCCTCATTCATGATCTCTTCCGAGTATTGTATGTGCCAGGAGGGAGGTGAGGGTAAGAAGTAGACTAAGCCTGCTGTATACATTACAATTTTGTAGCAGTCTGTTTCCTGGAACTGATCTTCACTCTTCAGATGCATTTAAGATAGATTTTTTTGTTCTGTCCTTCTTCACGTGTTTCTGTGTTGACAATTCCAGTTTTGGAAGAAAGCTCATCGCAGTAAATGGCTATAGTAAAGCAAGTAAAATACACTGACTTAAGGATTTGCAAGTTTAAGGCTCTGTGTTACAAGAAAAACAACACTTCCTGATGCTAGCAGGTTATGTAGTAGAAGTGGCCCAATGAAGATCCCACCTCCATAAAGGGGAATGCTAAATCCTAAACTCTTGTTTTCATAGAATCGTAGGTTGCAAAAGACCCTTAAGATCATGTCCAACCTAACCATAAACCTAGACTAGCAAGTCCACCATTAAACCATGTCCCTTAGCACTACATCCACACGTCTTTTAAATACCTCCAGGGATGGTGACTCAACCACTTCTGTTAGCAGCCTGTTGCAATGCTTGACAACCCACTCGATATGAAAAAGAATATAAGTGTCAAAAAAGAGGAATCAGAGACAGAAACAGATAAAACCCACCAATTTTCTGAGCCATTTAATCAATACTACTTTTTAGTGGGTATCAGTCAAATATTTTGTCTGTGCTATCCATCTTTGCAAGCATCTGCAAGAGGGTTAGGAGGACTCACTCTCTGGGAGAGCAACCATTGCGGTGGTCTTAGGGACAACTAAACAGCCAGTGGAATCCAGCAAAACTCATCATGCCCTCATCAAAGTCTTTTTTCTTGCTCTCTTTTGAGTTCCCATCCTTTCCTTTGCCACCTCCCCAGAGGAACCTGAGGGAATTCTACAACCGTTCCGCTACGCTTGTGTCATCTGGGCTTCTGCCCCAATGAAGGAATTCATTATTGACTAGGGACATCCATCTCATTTCTACAGAGTGAAAGTGCTGGAACACAGCCCAGAATTTGGGCCTGTGTATCTATTTAGACATAAACATTTACATAGAGATGAAAAGGCAAAACTCATTCCTCCTGTCAGACTTCTGAAACCTATAGAAATACAAAGGGATTCAACTGATCTAAGAGTTGCACTGGGGAGAGGTGGGGTGAAGAAAAGCTACCAAAATCAAAGATGAAAGTAAAAATCCTCTCCGGGCTTCCCTTTTAGATGTTTCCTTTACTCTTTCAAGACTACTTAAATCATCCCATTTTGTAGATAGATCAATTAGAAACAACTGTGCTTACCATTTCTGCTCCAACCAAAGCAGCTGAAGGAGCTCTCTTAGCCACATTTGTCTGGTGAACGGATTATTTTGGTGAAAGAAATATCATATTTGCCAGGTAGGAAATTTAAGAAGTTACTAAGGAATCATCAACAACTAAATAGTCTCACGCGCTGTGATGTACCATGAAATACGAATAGAAAAGTTGTTGTGAAAAACTGTCATTTAGGTATAGCCTCAAAAGTGTCATGTTAACAAGATCATGAGTTCCTGTCAGTAATGTGTCCTGCTTTTATCTAATTCCTAAGGACAGTAAGGGAGAAAAATTAGGAAATAACTTCTAGCCTTTGTTTTTTGATTATATTGCTAAAGAAAAGGCTTTACAAGAGAATTGCAGCTTATATTCTTCCTGCTTTCCGTATGTTTATTTTAGTTATGTATTTTGTCTTCAGGAGACTGGAGTATATCTGCAATCTGGTAAGCAGTTGGGAAATAGGGATTTTGGGGGGGCTCCAGTTGTATTATTCTGCTGGTGGTAAATAGCTGCCACCTGTATTTGATCATAGTACCCGTAGGAGTGGGTGGATCTCATTTGTCAGCCAGTGGGACAAGAAGTGTGAGTGACCTTGCAGGAAAAAATAGTACAGGAGAGAAAAGCCCATGTTAGATTCTTCACACAATATCTCTGTCTTCTGTGTTTGCTTAGGAAAACATGGCTGGTCTGCTTCTTTTTCTTGTCAAAAGCCTAAGATTTGACGGGTTCAGTGTTGCAAAATTTGAAGATTAGAGAGGATCTGCTAAAGGCAAAAATAGTAGATGAGGCCTGCAGTCTGTTACTGCTTTGAACGCTAGATGAAAGCAAATGGCATTGTCATCCTTACCTTGGGAGGTGGTATTATACTTTATTTAATGACAATGGCCTATGAATGCTATTTTGATACACTGAAATAAAAACAAGGGACTAGACCATGAACTGGCATGGATCAGAAAAAAGCAGAGTTCTACCTTTTGTGTTCATGGCTTATAGTTTGGAATTTCTGTTTTAAGTGCAAATAATAGTATTCGGCTTCTTCTAAATGCAGAATATTTTGGAGGGCAAGTTTGAAGAATGCTGGAAATTTGGTAGCCGTTTTCATGCTTAGATAAAGGAGTAAACTTGGAAGAACTCTTAAAAAAGTAGTCTTGAATACTGTGGAATGCAATACCTTAGAATTAGCAGGTTAAACATGTGTTCCTTGATTCATACCATGGTCTAACTGTAGTGTATATAACCTTTCAAAATCAGATGTAATATGCTGGAACATAAATCCTGTTCTTGAGTATTATGTATGTAACTCCAATTGACGTCAATGGAATACAGCATCCGAACCACTCTACCAGAGATATAAAAAGAAAAAATGAATAATGAAATGAAAATAATCTCTCCTTGCCTTGGCTGTAGATCTCTCCATAAACCATGTGTCTCTTGAAATGATTTGTATGAGGTATTATGGTGTTTTGTGGATTACGAAACCACAAAAGAAGGAGGCCAAAATAGTTAGAGGTGGGGATTTTGCGTACATCTGCCCAACCTGACATGTGGACTTATTTCTCAGTTGTAGAAAAATCCACAGAAATCTATACATTGTAGGAAATCACTCCAGAAATTCCTGTTGGGCAACTATCAGTTGAGCTAGTCTAAATGAGGGATTCCCTCTGACTCTTAAGGACTTGTTAACAAGATGGTCTCCTCAACTCAGTTCTTCTCAAGTCTGGTCTCCCAAACTGAGTATCAAGTTATACCTGTGAGCCAGATTCTGTCTGTGCTCTAGTGAAATTGCTGTCAAAACTCCATTCCTTTCTACTGGCACAAGAAATGTCTCCTGTCAACTACTGGTATTTTTATACATAAGCCACTGAACACGCAGCTCAAATTTAAGCCTGAGAAAAACTGAATTGAATGCTTTATAAACTTGTATGTGAGTGTCAAGCTTTGAAAAGTTTTGCAGATTTGGATAATTACCAGTCCCATATAGGCAGTGATTAAAATACTTTTGAATCTTTGCCATTTTCATTTTCATTCACATTCTGAATCATTCAGCCAGGTTTTTTAATTCCAAAAATTAGAAGTTTAGGAGTATATAGTTACACAATTTGTCTTATGCAAACACTTTAGCCTTCATATTTTGTGCCTAATCTACCTAAATACATGGAAACTTTTCGGAATCATTTACTGTGACATGCGTGTGACAAATGGAAAATAAACCCGTTGCTTTTCTGTATCTCATCGCTTTCTTCGTGTAATCCACCATGAAGCTACAGCACTGAAGTCAAGTCTCACATAACTGGTGCCCACTCTTCGCTTACCATTGGATCAATGGCAATCCAGTAAATGTGCATTAGTTGAGGTCAACAGGAACTGCAAGCTCTTAGTGCAAGTCAGCGCTGTGCAAGCTCATTTCACTCAATTTTCTTGTCAGAAATCCTTTAAATTAATAGAACAATAAAGAAAACAAAAAGCCAGCGTCTCAACTGCTGCAAATTGATTTAGCTGCATTCACTTCAGGGAAGAACTGCTTCTGTACAAAATATCTGATAAGTGCAGGACAAAGCTGAATAATGAGATTCTTTGGAAAACAGTGCGGAACTGTATTACAGACCCGTTGTGACGGCTTTGACGCAGTTGCCTAGGCAAAAACCAAAGCAAAACAGCAGTTGCAGGCCATGCTTTCAAACTGAAGGACATCTCAGCTTCTGGGAAAGGAGGTGATCTTCTACCACAGTTATTCCTTGATAGAATAGAGATTTAGTTCTAGATTCAAAAACATTTTGAAGTATGAGGGGTACCTGCCACTTTACATCTCTGACTCTTGAGACAATTTCACTCTTCTATGCCTGCAAGATTCTGGATATACGTGTAAGCGCTGTGTCTGGAAGTTCTGAGGCTCTTTACAACCCTGAGAAATTTAGTGAATAAAGAAAGGAAACAACATATATTTCTTGAATGAAGTGGCTAAACAGAGCTTGTGAGTTATGATATGAAAGGAAATAATTTGAATTAGGTGAGATGTGCATGGCAGCGTAACGGAAAGAAAGTCTCCTCATTTTCATCAGCTAATAATCAAAACAATTTGACACTAATTCCAAAGGAAGCCAAAAATATGGAAACTATTATTTAGAGAAGAATACAGCAAAATGATGTATATGCTTGTGTTTTGCATCGTAAGGTAAATTGTACTTTCAAGTTCCCAGATAGATACCCAAATATATTGACCCAGAAAAAGAAAAAAAGAAAGCCAGACCTCTGAGTGAAGTAAACAATCGTATAGGTGGAGATAGATTATTTTTGTAGTCACATCCTTAGTTACCATGTTAATTCCTGTGCTTAATTATTGTGTTGTGAAACTGAAGGGCAGAAGAAATGTGCTCGTTGCTTACATGAAGAAGCTTTTTTAAATGTAAAAATGATAGTGACTTCTTTGATGTAATATTTGGCAGCCATTTTGACCTGGATGTTTCTTACTGATACAAAGCTTCAACGTCAATGGCAACATTGTGCAAATAACAGATTTTAAATATGAATTAGTTTTTTATTCAAAGCAGCATCACCTGCCAAGTTTGAGGTTTAAAAAATCCCAGACATATTTTTTTTATCTAAGTAATAAGAAAAGCTTCTTAAACTATATTGTGATCTGGTAACTTATAAGATGTCTGAATCATATTTTGTCATACTTGGCAAAGAACTTTTCAGACTCAGACCAAACAAAGAAAGCTTCTGCCCTGAACAACTTTTGCCAGTTTTATGAATGATTAGAATTGGATTATTATAAATATGTGTAGTCATACAAACTTTGTATTATTGATATTTATTTATAAATTATTATTCACATTTTTGCTTCTTTATCATTCACTTGTTTGCAAAGACATTTGCTAAGTGAATATGGACTTTGAACCAAGCAGGACAGATGGGTAATGTGTTACTGCTAATTTAGTATGACACACTGCAGACAAAATACCATCAGTGCAAAGATAAATTTCATATTCCTTTAGGGAACTGAATACAACCTTCAAAGTTCAAGTTCAGTTACTTTTATTACTAGTCCAAATAATATACATGGTGGTTGCTGAGTCCACATTTTTTTCTCTCCCTAGGTTATGGGCCGTAATAAGAAATACTTTTCTACATGTTCAATATCTACAACAAAAAGCAAATGCCTAGGTACAGCAACAGTCCTGTATTAATATTGTAAATTGTGGGAATGAAGAAAATGTTATAAAGAAGAGCAAAGAATCTCTTCTTTTTGCAGAAAATCAGGTCTAATTTTCTTATGAAATCACCTAAATTGGCAAATATGACACTGAATTCCTTTATACACAGAACAGAAATGACATGGCAGTGAAAATACTGGTATGGAATTAGAAATGAGAAAGAGTGTAAAAAGAGATTGTATGAACGCATAAGGATGCCATCAGAAATCTAAGGCATGATATATTATAGAAAGAAGATACATGATGGGTTACAAGAAATCATTCTGCAAACAAGTTAATATTAAGAGGAAGACCAAGGTCAGAGCTGGTCCACAGCTCAGAGAAGAAGAAAAGTTAAAAATAGATGCTACCAAGGAGGTTAAGAATTTAACGATTTTTTGCTTCAGTCTTCACTAAGAAGATAAGAAAGCTGGCACAATATCAGCGGCAAAGGGAGAAGTACTCAGGTTAGAGAAGGAAGAAAGAAAGAAAAAAAGAAAAAGATGATTAATAATCAAATTAGCCACTTTCAGACCATCTGGGCATGTCAGACTTCCTCCCTCAGTACTTCAGATAATGCAATGAGGAGTTTCAGCATCACCAGTGGTTCTCTCTGACAGCTTGCAGAGGATGAGTGTGATCCAGAAGACTTCTGAAAGACCATCACAATTCATAGACCCCACAAGTTGCTGCTGACTTCTCTGCTTTATTCTCACCTGGAGTGGGTGTTCTGAGATCTCTCCAGGCTCTTATAAAAAAAGTTTCCCCCCTTCTTTTGCAAATAGTGTTTTTTGGTGTTCAGCCAGGCTTTCTCACTGTCTCTGGAATAACACAGTTGCATTTGTCCACATGAGCTTGATGGGAGTCAACCACACCTCATTATCTCTGCTCAGGAAAATTCACCAAATTCCAGGCCGTTGTTTGTCTTGGCACAGGGTGTATTTTATAGGAGCGGAACTGTGAGCAGGGCATGACAGCACCAGTCCTGAGGACACCAAACCCCATGTACAGTCAGTCACATTTCACAAGGTGCCAGAGAAAATAATTATAATTTACTTGAAATGATTGGTAGGTAGCGTGTAGATTTGCTTCCAAATAGCTCTGCCATTTGGCTGTTTCCCTGCAATAGACAGTATATTTATCTGGGAAAAGAATACATAGGGTAAAACCCATAATGGCGATTTATTTTGCACAAACCAGAAACCCACTCACTCAACGTGTTCCTCTTGATACTTCAGGAATGCCCTGTGCGTCTATGAATTAATAGAGAGGAGTATTTTCTGCAGTTTGTCACTGCTTCAGTATATTCTGAAACCTTGACAATTACAGAGGATTTATGAGATAAGTTTCTCAATATCTTTTACTGCTGACTTTTGGTTTTCCTTGAGCCTGCTGTTCAACTGCTTATGGTAAAATTTAGCTGTATTTTAATTTCTGCTCCTATTAGAAGTGACAACCACATTTTTTGATAACGTGCATAATTAATACATATTTCCAGTGCCAAAACCAAACGTTATGGTTAAACAAGTATTTGCAGCTACACTAAATAACATGAAGTGTGTGCATAAACTGTAAAAACTCATCATTACATGTTTGCGAAGCCAATGATTCAGAAGAGGATGAAAGTCATATTTGCAATCAATAGCAATATCACATAAGGAAACATTTATGCAGCAATTTATATTTTTGTGCTTTGGGGCACAAGGCAGTCACTGGCTGGTGGCTGGCCCTTCTAGGTATGGCTTGTACCTACCTTTGAATTAATTTATAGTAAGAGAATTTAGTACAGCATTTGGGATAAAACCTGATTCCCGCTCTCATTTGTGAAGGCTGTTTCTGCAGTATGTCCCTGCCAGAGAATTGGAACAAAGAACTGGAAAAGAAGAGATCGCTAATGAGCACTACGTAGTAGCATAAATGATGGAAGAAGCTTTGTCCTATGGAGGCCAGAACTTAGAAAGAATTAAAGAGATCCTTTCATTTATCATGATCCTTCAGTACTATGAATATTCTGCTTTTTGCTTCCTGCATCTGTTTAAAATGTTCTTTGAGCTCTGAAGTATGGTGGTATGTTTCAACGTAGGCCAACATCAACACAATTCTTAAATGAAAAATTTTACATGTAATGAGCATATTCCTTTATCTTTATTGCACTGATATAAAAACAATCACAAAGACAATCTGTTAACAGACCAGAACTGGATTAGATATGTGTAACTTTCTGCTGTTTACCTTTTAAAAGTTTACTCCTTTTGCTTGGAAAGCTGTGTCTGCCACAGCAATATAACACTTCTAGTGCTTAGGATTTGGAATGCTTCTCATATTACTGACAGTTTTCATGTCAGGTATTGTATAAACCAATGTAGTTAAAGCTTAGGTTTAACAATGTTGCCTTCTGAATATTTTTTTTCACTAACAATAGATTATTTGAGGAGAAAGACTGGTTTAACAATGGTCAAACCATACATAGCTTTTCTGTCCCTTTTACCCCATTTCCCTCTGGTATTTTAAAGAATTAATTTATTGACCATATATATATGGAGTCACTTGTTTGCTAAAGTTTTTCTTTCCTGCTTATTCTTGGTGATGGCAGTCCATTAAACTATGTATTTACTCCCCTCCATATGGAGATGGTTGGCTGTTGCGCAACTGGAAAAGCTGAAGTGAGGAAGAGCAGGAGGAATTAACCTGGCCTTAATATTTTAATGGAGAAAAAAAGGGGATAGTAAGGAAGGTGCCAGTAAAATTGTATTTCTTCCCTCTCTTTAGTGACTTTTGAACAAATACTCTTAAAAATGCTGATAAATATAGTTGATTTTAACATTTTTTTACCTTGGTCCTAAGCAGTTCTAACTAAAAATGTAGCAATTGCTGTTAGCTGCATGTCATTAATAAAACTGCCAAATTCGGTGTCCAAATACCCCCGACCTACTTCAGAATAAATTAAATAAAATGAAAGACAGGCTAGAGTTGGGGTTGTTCAGCCTGGAAAAGTCAAATCTCCAGGAAGACCTTATAGTGGCCTTTCAATATTTAAAGGGGGCTTATAAGAAAGGTGGGGACAGATGTTCTAGTAGGACCTGTAGCAACAGAACAAGGGATAGTGGTTTTAAACTAAAAGAGGGTAGATTTAGATTAGGTATTAGGAAGAAATTTTTTGCTGTGAGGGTGGTGAGACACTGGCCCAGGCTGCCCAGAGCAGCTGTGGGTGCCCCATCCCTGGCAGTGTCCCAGGCCAGGCTGGATGGGGCTGGGAGCAGCCTGGCCTAGTGGGAGGTGTCCCTGTCCATGTTGGGGGAGTTGGAACCAGATGGTCTTTAAGGTCCTTTCCAACCCAAAGGATTCTATGAAATAGAAATATTCAAAATTCCTTTTTATTCTATTTTGATGAGATTTTAGCAATAATGTTATCACATTTTGCCTATAATTTCTTGAATAGCTTAATTATTTTTTACCCTTTGATCGTGTTTTTACTTGAATCTGTTTAACACTTATGTCTAGGCTTTCAAATTTGTGTGGCCTACACTGAGATGGGGCTTTAAGAGCTACTGTGTTTAACAGTTTCCAGTTTTTCGGCCACTAGTAGGATTCTAAGTAGGGGAGTGACCCCTACTAGTGGTGGTAGTGTCAGGTCATTCTTTTCATCAGTGGATTCCTTGCTACGCCTGTTCAAAACATTTATTTATTCTTCTGTTCAGCATTTATGTTTATTATTTAGCCCAGAATAAATTTATGAAACTGCCTTTGTTTCTCATAAAAAATTGTTTTATTCCAATTCTCACATTCCAATTTCTCATAAAAAATAGAACTTACGTTTGATAGTTTTGAGGCTATTCATGCTCCTCCTGAAGTGGAAATACCTGTTGATGGGTTCAGCTTTAGCCTCATTCATGGCACAGCAGAAGTGTGAATTGGACCTCACCCTAAAGTAGCACAGGCTTCAGTCAGCTTCTTGCTGCTTCACAGTTTCCAAAGACAAAACTAATTCTGCCATTTTATTCTCTGCTTCTTGGCAGGTCTCAGCTGGTGCAAGTTCTCTTAGCGCCAGTAAGCTGAGTTAAGCTCTGACAATTTTTTCTAGCAGAGAACTTGTCTGTTCATAACAGGTAAAGGTTTCCAACCATTCAGCTCTGGTATACTAGTTTGGACCTTAACTTACGTGATTCCTTGGGTCCTACTGTGACAAAACAATAATCTGCTCTCAAGTACTACACATACACAAATTCAGTAATTCTTTCAGCATTCCACAAGGCAGATGATGGTACCTCAAGTCTGGAAGTGCAAAAAATATGGCAGAAAGCTTGGCTTTCTCAGACTCATGCAGTGTTTCAGTTATTCATTGTTATCTGTGACACCCGTTAGCTATTAGCTTTGTTGACTCCCATCATTCCAAGAGGGGAATGCCTCTGCTATTCCTTGTTGTAGCACCATTTTCTAATCAAGTCCATTGGTTGTATAAAATCCAACAGTACTTTCCCATATTCCTTTGACCATTCTGGACAAAGCAGCTCTTGCTATTTATTTTGAGACTATTTTAAATTTTTTGGATGTTTTTCTCATATATTCTCTTCCGCATAGGCACTGGAACAATTGTGGGATGGAAAATAGAAGTTTAAACATCCAGGGGAGGCATCTTCTGGAAAGCAGAAGACTCTTTTTTGCAATGTTACTTTTACTCTAGAGAGGAAATGGCAGTCCATTAAACTATCTATTGCATCTTGCAATCCATTGTACCTTGATAGGCACATTACACCTTCCTTTCTAAGTAGATTCTCCCCTATATATTCACCATCTCTTGAAGTTTTAATTTTGAAACATAGATACAGTGGAAAGATAAATCTGCATTTCTTATATAGCCCTTCTAGTGGAATTGGCAATGAAGGGTCAGAACAAATAGCTTTCTAAAAGAAGGTCTAGACTTAAATTGGATTCTTAATTGGACTTAAAAGAGGGAATAAGCTTCATGCTTGGCAACAGGGCAAACTAAGGTGGTTCTTGATACATTGTCATGAACTGCTCTTCATGCATTGACTGCTATCATATCTGGTTGTAGGTAATTTAAGTAATGGTATGTTACCAATTTCTGCTGTTTGGGTGGTAGTGTGTTATGTTGCAACATCTAATGAACTTACTGTACTTCTTTTTCTTCCTCTGAAAAGGTGTGCCACAGAAACACCACCTCTAGCTCTCAGGTGGTACTACCCAATTAAGCCTCTGCAAAGCAAAAGTAGTACATCTTTCATTTCACATCTCCCAGTCATAGATGTGTGCAGAATAAAAGCCTCAGTTTGTGTGTCCTGTTCTAATGTATTTTGTCTGATGGAGTAATTATTCTGTCTATAATAAATAGCTCT
Organism: Falco punctatus; assembly: GCF_963210335.1. Taxonomy (NCBI): domain Eukaryota; kingdom Metazoa; phylum Chordata; class Aves; order Falconiformes; family Falconidae; genus Falco; species Falco punctatus. The sequence continues at coordinate 7,177,575 of NC_137580.1, read as the reverse complement.
AGTGCAGGAGGTTTAAACACCTAGGATATTTGCCCTGAATGAACAAGTGTTCCTGTTGGAGCATTGCAATACTTTAAAAATGGATTTCAGATGCTTGCTTTTTGACACCTATTATATTGTGGCCCTGAGTATTTTGATTACATGTATGCTACAAGTTTTTAAGAGCTATAAGTCTAGCGCAGCCCAGGATGCTCTTAGGTAGGAATTACTGGAGTCAGATATTTGTGAGAGCCTATTTCTGATAGTTTAGTAAGGTGAGCGTGTGTGTGGGGAGGGGCAGATGAGTAGATGAAGAAAGTCAGTGAAGTTAAACAAAGTACGTGCCTAACCAGAGGGAACACGTTTAATCACCAGTAAAGTTGCTTCAGGTTTTATTGGCCACCATGCACCCAAACCGCACTCCAGCAACTGAACCTGGGTTGTTTGATGGCTTCTCCCATTGTGATGGTTAAAGATCTTGTTTAAAATGATTCATTCTTTTTGGTCGCTTGATTTAAAGGTTGACTTTGGCTTCAAAATTAGTCCCATATGTTTTGAAATTTGAGTCTGAAAGCTGGTTGAAAGCCCATGTAAATTTGGTACCATGTTGCTCACCTTTGACATGGAGAGGCCACAGAGTGCAGTAAACAGTGCTGAAATGTGGCTGTGTGTGACACGAGTCACTGTACTGTAATTCTAAGTTATGAGACTTGATGAAAAACAATGTGGCCTATATTGAGTGTGTCTAATCTAACTTTGTTCCCCAAAATGGGTCTTTAAACGTACAACTTCACTGTTCATAAATAACATACACATTCTTAATCTAAGCAGAGGCAAACGCATGATACGCAACATATGTTACATTACACACAGCTCTTTTAGCACTGCTGTTAATGTTGCCCAATAAGTATTTATAAGACAGTCTAATAATGGGTAACATTTTTCATTAGTCTAAACGCTTGCTTTTTAAACAATTGGCGTTTCAGTCCTTAATGTTGTAGCCTCTCCTTTTCTAGTGGTTAGTGTGTGTTACCCACATAAATGGAATTCATAGAAACATAGAATGGTTTGGGTTGGAAGGGATCTTAAAGATCATCTAGTTCCAACTGCAGGGGCACCTTCCACTAGACCAGGCTGCTCAAATTGCATCTGCACTTTCGGATAAGCTTATGCTACACCGTTAGAAGTTTCTCTTGTCATTAGAACATGAGCACATTGATTTTCATTCGATGCAGCAGAAATAGTAGTAATAAGTTTTAATTAGTAGCACTTCTTATATTATTGGGTAACACATTTTTTACAGTTTAGATAACTGTTCTGTGCAAACTCAGAAGAAAAATAAATTAAGAAGGAAATTAAGAACACCACCACTTGCCTGTGTTGTAAGATTTGTGGCATCGGGCTTCATCGTCCAGTAAAGAGTAAAAGGTGTCACAGCAGCCTAAGTTCTCCCATTTAACTGAGTAGTTCAATGCTAGTGTCAAGATTCCAAGACCAACATGAAGATCCCTGGAGACTACTGGAGGACAGGTATCATTCCTTATATTGTAAAATTCCACTATAAAATCATCTTCTTAGCTTTTTAGAGACAAGCTCAAGACCTTGTTCTTCTTGATTACCATTCTTCTGAGGTCATGTATAATGTTTTTTGTTCATTCTTTTGTTCAGTGGAAAAGTAATCATTCAGAAAATGGTACAATACAGTGGGGTGAATGTTTATATGACAGAATTTGCAATTCCCTCCTCATCTTTACAAAATCTGAGCAGGGGAAAATTTGTTTTGTTCCTGTTTCTAGAAAGAGCAATATTAGGATGAATGCTTTTGCCTTTAAGACATGGATACAGCCAAAGAGAGATGCCTCTGGTGGGCCAGGGGCTAGAGAAACACCATTTCCTGGCCCAGGACTATTTGTATTCACAGATATTTGTAACAACTGTGACAGACAACAAAAGTATGATAAATATGTTACCAAAGAACAGTGCTGTAAATGTAAACTTGCAGCCCACCTGTCAGATAATCACGTTTGAAGTACCAACGCTCTCCTACAGTTAGTGAATCTCCAGTTTGTTTTCTTTCCTATTTGTTTTGCATAGTTTTATAGTTGAGTCCATGTCTTGTCAGGCAGAGGTAATCTGGGGCCACCTGTGATTTGAAGACCACATTTGAGGAGAAAGTGCAGACACACAATGAAGCAGACAGATTTTCTGCAAAGTAGGACAAAAGAAAGAAACCCATTGTCTCTCTGTGGCTCTTCAAGGATGAAATTTACCCTGACCTGAGGCCTTAAGTGGGATTTAAGTGCTGTCTGAGCCTTGAATTAATATGCTAGAGAGAGTTTTTTTTCTCTTTTCCCACCAAAAAAAAAAAAAAAAGGCAAAACCCCTGATGTGTTATAATTAATTTCAATGCTCAGAGGATACCATGGCTTTGAAAAACAGAAAGGCCACAATGAAGATGCCCTCTGCTGACATCTTTTACAACTACTGTAAAGTACTTCCATTAGTAAATGTAGTTCAGCCAAGAGAAAACTTCAAAGAAAAATTGGAATAAAATATTAACTAGTGGGGAAGGGGCAACTTGAGATACTTGCTGGGAAATGTGTCTCGGTAATTGGCTATGCAATCAGTGTAAAACCTGGCTGAACTATTTCCAGAGGTAAGAAGAGTGGACTGCTTCACTGAACTATGCTCTGAACAAATCTAACCACAGATGTCTCTGTGTGTATTAAAGACCAAAAAGAACAGTAAGGTGAACAAATTATTCACCTAAATATCATTATTTTGAGTAACTTTTCAAGTATCTGGAGTTTCTTTGAGGTGAAAGCAGAACAAAGCAAATTTCAAAAAATAATGAACAGAACTTAACTTCAAAGTGACAAAAAAGGCTATCATCAACCGAAGCAGGAATATTAATAACATGCTAGGAGGAAATCTATTCTTAGCCCTCATTTGAAAAAGGGACAGAAAAAGGTTCCAGTTCTAACCAGCATTGAAAATAAGATGAGAAATGTGAAATCTGTGGAAAGAAGCTATAAACCCAAGTTCTGGCTTTAAATTTAGTAATGGGCCGAAGAACTCAAAACAATGAAGTGCAGTGTGCTTTGTAGCTGCTTATTTTCACTAAGTTGTACAGGTAAAAGTCTCTGATTTCGCCACACTTAATTTTCAAAGACCCCAGAGCCTCATGTTTAATTTAGCAGGCTTACAGCTTTTGAATAATCTCTCATATAAAATATCTCCATGAGGCTTGGCAGGAGATGCAGAGAAATGTTCAAAAACAGACGTTATTCTTTAGAAATCAATAGTTATACTCACCAACTAATTACTTTGCTCCAGATAATCTGTTTCCCCAACATGGAGGAAATGAGAATCACAAGGATATTTTTTATTGATCTGTATTAAATCTAATGAGTCATTTGGCATCCTGATTGTCTTCATAAATAGATGCTGATAAATAAATCAGGGACTGATCCAAAGACTACTGAAAGTAATAGATTCTTGTTTGACTGCATTTGGATCAGTTTCTAAACCTCTTTCAGAAGTGAGCTTTTTGTTGTTGCACAATAATTTGCAATAAATATCTATTTGTTTTTGAGTACCCAGTATTTTAGTGGATGTCTGTGCCTTTGATACATGTATGCATGAAACGATTTTTAATCTGTTGATTGGTATTTCAGAAGTTGAGAGTCATGGATCGGATGCTGAGCCATTAAAAAATGGAAGTCTGCTGAGTTTGATATTTTTATTGGGTCAAGTTGGTAGCGATGTGGAAATATTTAGCATGTAAGACAAAATTTTGGTGAGCAGTGTCCTGACTTGTTATTTAGGTTCCAGTTATGTTCAGTTTACATGGTGTAGGTTAATGCCCAAGGTAATAGATATGTCTTAAGGTGCCTTCTTTCTTTGAACCTCCTTTTCACCATAAACTTCTTGCATGTAGTTTCATGGATGAAATCACATGAGAATGGACTTCATTGTTACATCTGATATGATATATTTGAGCCACATTTATTTTAGGCCACCTGGAAAAAGTTATGTGTATGATTGCATAACAACATTAATACTAAAGGTAAATGATTCTAGTAAAAATACAGGACCAATACCATCCCAGGTGTAACTCCTTTAGGTTAACCAGAATTGCTTGAAGGATTAATTTTGTTCCTATTTTTAAATAACTTCAAAGGAAGATTCATATTATTAAAATTAATCTACCCAATATACACATTAATTAAATATATTTACTTATTTTCCCCATCCTTACTCAATGGGCTAAATTAGACACTATTTTAATTCTTTAAGATGCTTAATGTAATTACACCTGAGATGGTTTTTGGTCTTTATTTTATTTTTAGTTTTTTGATGGCGAGTTAAAATATTTAAAGAAACATGGAAATGTGGAAAAAATAGACACTTGATAAAAGTTAATCGTTTGTATTTTTAAATAGAAAGAAACCTTATATTGTGTTCCACTCTCTGTCTGTCCATCCATGAAAGATTATTTGCACAGGTACCTCAAGCACTGCATAACGGAACATCAGAGGGTTCTACTCATGGAATAATATTTTTGCCTTTGGGAGGCATGATGCATATACCCTGTTTATTGTCTATTAATCCCGGAAAGAACTGGCAAACTTTCTTGAAGTGATAATGGAAAGATGTCTGGCATGATGATGTTTCATATTAGGTGATGCCTAACAATGAGGTAATCTTTTAAGCACTGGAATTCCAAACAGTCCCAGAGCATGCAGGAAGAGTTCCTTCTACTGAGGCAGCATTTCCAGCACTTGTCTGTAAGGAGGAAGTCCACCTAGCATGCATGCCAGCATCCAAAGGCTGCAAATACAGCTGTATATTATAGCACCTGTTTTTAAGAACAAGTAACCATTGTGTTTTAAATGTTGTCCCAGACTGATTATGTCATATGCATATATACTTCTGTGCCGCTAGCCTGGCTAAAAGCATGTGGAACAGCTACCGGTGCTAAATTGTTTCTTGGATATCCACATACCTGTCAATGTGATATGGCTAGCTACACATCTGTTAAATGCCAAGGCAGGTACTACCACAATACCTCTCCATTTGTGATGCTCCTGTGGTCTTCGGAGGTGATATAACTAGTTAATGTCAGAATTTGGTGCTGCCTGTGTAAAAATTTCCCCAAATATTTTCAAGAAGTTTTATGTGGTTTCAGCTGTAAGTAAGGAGCTTTTCTTTCTGAATTATGGGCAACTGAAATGCTCTAAAAATGTCTTCAGCAAACTGATAAATAGGCAAAACAATATTAAAGGCTTATCTTTATATGTGCTCAGGAAATAGACTATCAAGCTGAATTCCCACTGCCTCTGTCCTTTGAAGATTCATGTTATAAAGCTAAAGGGTGAAGGAATCACCCTTAAGCTCACCCAAGTAACGTAAATTAAATTTGTTACATTTTACTGTCCCATAGGTTTAAATGTTATGCTCCATCATCTTTAATCAAAACAACTGGTTAAGTTTATGCACAATCAGTTGTGATTGTTGGATAGAGCCCAAAGAACACTATGTAAGTGATTGAGAGGCAGTATCATTTGTGTCTTGAAAACTCCTTAATTCCTTGATGCTTCTTTTGTCGTCTGAAGGAAGTATGGATTCACCTTTTTTGTGACTGCTAAAGGGATAAAAGGCTGTACACGCATATTAAAAAAAAAAAGGAATTCTAGCTACTTCTCAGTAGCTGGCAGGCCAAGCACAGTGCAACAGCTGCTACAGGTAATTTTTTCCTTTAGAAAATGGAGTGGGGTATAGGAGTTGGTGAGTAGGATTTTGACAGAAATCCTCTTCGCTGCTGAAGGAGGGCACACTGTGATTTTGTAGAGTGCAGGTAGTTGCACTTGCTTTTGTGGACATGAAGAAATGACTTCTCTTATTTTGGCAAAGAATGAGCAAATCCTCCTAAAAGAACATCTTGGATAACAGTTTTTATTAGGCAATTTTTATCACAGCCATGTACCGAGCCCTTTACTTGGCCTATATTAGAGCAATCTTATGCCTGCTCTAACTTGTGCAAGTTGTTAAATACTCCTTGGAGATAAGCGTCGTTGGGATTTTCTGGGTTGGAGGAAACCTTGGCCATTTTTACTTTCCTTTGATTGTACACTACTCCGCCCTGTAACACTGATGAGCCTCTTGTGCCTGGTTATGTTGATTGTAATACCTTTCATGTCAGCTTTACAAAGTTGTCATAGTGTAACCCCAAATTGGGGCTATTTCATGGAGATGATCTCTGATAATTGACATAACACCTGTTTGTTCTCACCAGAGTCAACAGTTGCATAAGGTTCCAATTACCTCAGAATTTGGCCCCAAGTTTGTGGGAAAACAGTGAGTATTTGTGTATAAACTGCTGTACATTTGTTCAGGGGCCGTGTACCTGAAGTATGTTGAAATGTGTTTTTTGAAGATCACATTGGAAAATTTCAATGATTTGTCTTTTTGACCATTGCATGCTAGAGAGACTTGTGAGTGAGAGACGGTGGAGGAAGCCAGCAAAGAGAGTTACAGGGGGGTTTGCTTGGAGAATGGATGATGCATCCACTTTGGCTCCGCACTGCTTGCAGGATCATGATTAAAAGTTGCTCGGGGAAGCTTGTTGCTGTTTTAAAGTTGCCAGTTCTGTGGGTTTCCTGTGGAATTGGACTAGTCTTTAGCAGCAGCTGCGGTTAATTTTCAGGAGCCAGGGATAGCCATTTTGGGGGCTTTTTTAAATACTAACGGAGATTTTTGGCTGTCCGGTTGGTACAGTGGTTTCCACTGTAAATTTTGATTATGTATCTGAGAGCTGATTAGAGGTTGTGAGCCAGGGCTGTACATCAGGAAGCCAGCGCTTGACACGTCCATCACGGGCACTGGAAGCTCTTCAAGGACAGTGTTTCAAAGTGCCAGTGGCAAGCTTAGATGATTGTCTGAAGTACGGAGGGACTTTATGAAGTCCTCTAGCCAGGTAGTACAGCCCCAATGAAACAGAGTGGGACTTTAGCTTGCTTGCAAGTGTCACTAGCCCCTGGTTCTAAAGGCACAAAAGCGTTTACCACCTCAGATAAGAGGCCTGACCACTAAACAAAAGATGACAATTAACCATATTAAATATTTAGGTACTTTTAACAGTCTTGTTCAGAATTATTGGTCATCTGGACATGACTGCAAGAACTATTACGATAAAACAGTGTGTGTATGGTGATTTTTTGTCATTCTAATATTTTTTGCTTTCCCCAGCTAGGCTGAGGAGCTTATCTCTGTTGATTTCAGCCCATAATGAACTCTGAGGAGCAGTTCTCAGCCAAACCTAAGAGTAGAGTTCATCACGAGCCTTCTTATTTACTGATGGGAAATAATGTTCAGACCATACTGTGAGTAAGAAGCTAGTGAACAGTGGCCGCCTTTGTGAGGATGGTAGGGGAAAAAATATTAAAGGTGAATCCAGGAGCATTTTGATATTGATGCAAATGCAGAGGAGGTAGAAAGGAAGGCTAGATTTGCTCTTTTCTACAATAAAGAAAAAATAATACAGCAGGACAGGGTAAGGGTAGTGCAAGAAAGTCCCTGCAGGTAAAAAAACCTGCAAGTCCATTGGTCCTGCACAGCCTGTATAAACTCTACTAGTGATCACTGCAGTGACAGAAAACTACTAACCAAGAGATGCTGGAGTGTTTTATAAGAGGTGAGACGTTGGCTTCTTGTACTAAGAGATTAAATTACTGAAGTCCCTTGATTCAAGTTAGTGCTCTTGCTACATGATTTAATGAAGTAAAAATAAGTCTGTCTAAAACCTGATAGAAATAATAATGATTTGGTGCAAAATGACTTTCCAAAGTACAATGGAAATAAATGTAAATTGAATTAAGAAGGGAAGGAAAAGAAAATGTTTCCCCAGTAGAGATAAAGCACACAATTCTGGGAGTTATTTTCACATATTTCTGGCTGTTAAATTCCATTTTCTTTGGCAACTTTATCCAGTCCCTTCTGTAAAGCCTGCTAGAAGAAGTTCCTGTACAGCATGTACGTTTGAATTCTAGCGAGGCATCTCGAGATGGTTTGGCTGCCTTGTGACAATATTTCAGACTAGTCCCTGATGAATTCCAGAGTGTTACATAAATATCTGGATCACAAATAAAGGTGTGAAGACACTTGGGAGAGCTGTGAAAATAAATCAGTGAGCATTTTGAGACATTTCCATCTGTGACGTCTCTGACTTAATACCTAGCAGAAGCAAAAGTCCTTTTTCTTTTTGTTTCCAGTTTAAGGTTTTCTTGCACATCCTAAGAAATAAAAGGAAATACTTTGATCTTTCTGATATTAACCAATCTCTCCTTGATTCCTTAGGATGTGACCTGGGGAATAACTATTCAAATACATCTTCTCTTTGTTTTAGAGTCTTTCATAGTGCTTGTAGTCTCACTGTTAGGAAAAAAAAAAAAAAAAAAAAATGGCAAGATTTTACAGCAGGTAAGCATCTTGCATTCTCTCCCTGAGTTTCTCTGGATGTGGAATTTTTAATGAGAACACTGGTTCTGAACGAAAGCTTTCTAGAAAGGATTACGTAACACGTTGAATTTAATCTTCATTCCGAAATATCAGATGAAGACTTACTGGCAAGAAGCTCTCCAGCTGAGGACCTGCTGTCAGTTCCCTGTTCCTTATATTGCATAGCCAAAACCTGAGCTAAGCTGGTTATGAACCACAGTAAATGTGTGCATGGGGAGTGAGATTTGCCATCCAGAGATCTGAGGGAATCTTGCCATTGTCAGCTCACTACTAGTCTGGGGTTTTATTTGTCCTTTTTGTCCCCGTCAAAGTTGTTTTTGTTTGCAAAGAAGTAATATTGCCTTCCTGATACAGTTGTAGTGATACTAGGATGAGTTGGTATCGACAATCAGTCGGATAATTTTCATGGAACAGGAAGCTGATGTTTTAAAAGGGCCATAAAAAATAGGAACTGGAATCTGGCAGAGGTGGTTTGGTGTGCTTTTCATGCACTGAATATCTCATCCATACCTCCACCAACCTTGTCACTGCGTCTCCTTCAATTGCTGTGGGAATCTCATATGTAATCTTGGAGTGTGGTAAGTTTCATGAGGCACAGATTTGCTGTGTCTGTATCATGTGGAATTAGAGTAGATTAGATAAACCGAAATAGCCCCCAGCACAGATGCATTTGTGTTTCAAATGAAAGCTCAGCTATTCCCTGTGCACCCACACCATCTCCATATGCTTTACTCACTGCACAGGCCTGCTGACAGTGTTAAGACAGCTTCAGAGCAGGAAAATGACTGATGGCAACACCAAAGCCATGCAAAACTCTATGGTTTTCATTGCAAACTGTGTTGCCTGTGAGCCTCTTAAAAATATGAAAGTGATAGGAAATCAATCCTTAGGCGAGACTGGCAGTGACTGAATGCTACCTGTGGAAGAATTAACTCTAGCCAAAACATTTTGTGGACCTTCCTTCATAGTATACTTAGGGGTAGCTTAAGTATGGCCTGCTTAAATCCTGCCCTATTTGGGGAGAGAGGATTTGTTCATGGGCGAGGCAGATCCCTTCCATATCCATATATGTAGGCATCTTCTCTACAGATGGAGTCACAGTTTTGCAAGCCAGTTTCCTGCTTCCCAATGCCTGAATTGTCCTGACTGAGCTACTGCGTTTTTCCTTCTGCTCTCCAAATGATTTACACAAGGGAGGAATGTATGGACCCAATATGCTGATGAGTAGGGACAGGGCAGATGGAAAGATGTAATTCAGTGGGAGGCTGCCCAGTTTCTTTCACATACCACCAAATCACCGAAAGCTTCTTTTTTTCTGCCAAGCACTTCCCTCTCACCCATGCTTTCTTTTCTACATGTGTATTTTGTTTCAGTCTGTTGGCATTATTAGCAAAGAGTCATTCAGTCTCTGCATATTGGTCTGAATCCACATTAAATATATAAAAGGTATGTTCAGTTAAAGTTAAGCCGCACTGTGCCTGGTGAAAATGAATGGAGTGAATCATCCTCTGAAAGATTTGAAGACACAGTACGGGAATCCTTTTACATGATTATTTTAACATATGTATAAAAGGAAGGAAAAATAACACCACACTGGTGCCTGATGCAAGGAATTTCTGTTAAATCGATAAAGTGTTTACCTTTAAATCTCTTGCAGAAGTGGACAAATTTGCTTATGGCTTTAAAATGTTCAGAAGAATGAAATTGTTAATTAGAGAGTATAGTGGGGTGAGGGGGAAGGTGTTTTTTCAAAGTGGGATCACTTCCATTTTATAGCATTCTCCAATAAACATTATTCCTGAGTCTGCTCTATCGACAGCCTGGTTTCTTCATTAGGAAAAAAACACACTTGAAAGGTAGTATCTTCATATCTATCTGCATCTGTATATACATGTATATACCCCTTATACATAGACATGCCTCTTATTCCAGTTATTTATTATAATAATAATGTTAATGTTGATTAAAGTAACCTGGTATTCATAGTTCCTTACAGGTTTCTATCAGGTAAAAAAACCCAGGAGGTATAAGATGATTTTGCAGGAATGGAAAACAAATCAGAGCTCAAGAGATCTACTGTTTTTGTCACCACAAGTATGATTTGCAGAGGGACTTATTATTTTAAAAAAATATTAAAAGAGGTGAAAGTGGTCTCACTTCAAAAGTGCTGGTCACCTACTTGTTGGCATTAGGTCAGTTTCAAGGTTTTCTGAATTGTTTGTTTAGGAAGTCATTGTTTCAAGTTTTTAGGAAGTTGTTTCAAGTTGCAGTTCCTTGCTGTAAATTTTTTTCATATGGTTTCCTGTTGAGACTATGGCATCACTATCTTCAGCCTGTAAACAAGTGCAAAACTTCCATGAATTCATTTTTGTGGTTGTTGCAGAGTCCCTTCTATGTGTGCTGAGCAATCAGTTTCAGAGTAGTATTGCTATTTGTGTGTGAATGCAAAGGTATTGGATGCTGGTGGTTATTGCTTCAGTCTCCTCAAAAAAGTGCAAAATGGCCTTAAAATGCCACTTATGCTGCTTAAGCATCCCATCAAGATCTGAAGAAAAGCTCAGAAATCAATTGTCATTTATTATTGTGATACACATCATAGTTGTGAAAGAATTTTTAAATTTCTACCATAGAAGGAATTTGCTGTTGCTTCTTCCTTTGTGAAGTCTAAATTCTCTAAAGAGAATTTAGGAAGCAGATTTGTAGGACATCTGTAAAATTCCATGTCCTTTTTTGACTGAACAAGAACATCCCCTTTCTTGTAATTGCTGCCTTAGTCTTAGCTGCAGACTTAGCAGTTTAGGAAAACATCCTATGCTTTTCTGTATAATCAGAAAGTTATAGGTATGTGTAAGCACCTGAACCATGCTCTTAAGCAGGAGATGTTTTTCCTGTAATTCAGGCTTGGTAGTTTGTCATACGTTAATGACCATCTTACGTAACCAAGAGTGTTGATTCACTGAGGTTTTTCTCTTGGTTTTTTCCCTTGCTTTTTCTTGGTATCTTATACTACATTTGCTAGTGCAAAACTGGGGGAGGGAGGTACCCTGGCTTGCTTATTTGAGTGATACCACTTACTGAGTGATTATTTTATTTTGCATTGCTGTTAGCATTAAAAAGTTGCTAATTTTTGTTTATTTTTTTCAAGCCTTCAGACAGCAGATCTCCAGTAGATCTAGATGCAGTGCTTTAAAATAGCGCCATCTCCAGCATTTCTCTGCTGAAGGGTGCCCACCTGCATGGAGTAAGAAGAGTCAGCTGCTTCACCTCATAGACAGGTGAGACCTCATGTGCAAGTAATGTAGTAATGTGCAATCAGCTACATTGGCAGTTTGAAGCTAATATTTTGGCTGTGAACTCATGTGGGTGAGGGATGGTTTTCGGCTCTTCTTGCTCTGGATGTGGTAATGTCTGGCAGAGGGGTGGGCCCGAGACCTGGAGCTCTTAATGTCCTTATGAATCACTGCAAGAAGGTTCCTAAGACAGCTTCTTTTGGGATATAGAACTTTTGCTTTGGACCAAATTTTGATTCGATAATCAGCTGGTGAGTTGGGCTATTTTAGAGCATCATAGTAGGGAGCGGACAGTTTCTGAATTACTTTGGTAATGTAGAACTGTTGAAATATACAGAAATCAGAAGGATAAAGAAGTTGTGTGATTATATTTTGATGAAACTGAATAAAAATATTTGACAGAATCTCACATTGCATATGTGCTCTACTTTTCTACTTTAACAGACAAAGATTCATATAGCTGTAAATTTTATGTTAAGTGTGAAGAAAATGTTTGGGTTTTCTTACATTGTGAGGATTGTAAGTCCTTTCTGAGCCTATGATTAAATTAGGCCAATGTTTGCATTTTATTTTGAATGACTTATGTCTTTTCATCATTTAGATCCTCTCAATCACTCATTGGTAATAAATTCTTCAGCTTCAGGAATAATGTGTGATTTTAATTCAAATGCTTCCATTTGGTAATCAGTTATCCTTTACTGATGTGGACCATCAGTGTTCAAAATTACTACAGTTAAAATGAAAAATATGCAATGAATTCATTAATGCAATGAGCTATTTGTTTTCCACCATTTTCTATGCTCCTGAACCAGATGTGTAAACTATCACGTCTTAACTTTCTTACCTCTAATAGCAAAACTTTCTGATCTGTGATCAGAAACAAAAATGAAAATGCCTTAGTATATTCACATCTCTTTCCTCACAAGAAAGTAGCAGAACATGTAATCATTTAGAACAGGGGAAAAAAGTTGTGTAGAGCTTGAAACCCTACGCCTCCCAGGTTGGGAAAATTTTCACTTAGTGTGCAGGTTTTGCCACTCAGGCCCATCTTAGACATCATAAAACTTTACCATCTTTCAATTTTATGACACAATTATGAATGTAAAAGCAGCCATGTTAATGCTAGGTAAGGAAAATGGTTTGCCAGACTCTGTTATCAATGACACAACACTCAGAGAAGGTAGTAAAAGGGAAGAGCCAGTAGGTGAAGCTGAGGTGTGATGACATTTGGCAACATGGATCTGGCCTAACGTAGGGAAAGGGAGATAGCAAGAAACGGTGCCTTTTCCTCTGTGCTGAAAGAGGGAGCTGGAGTTAATGTGGTTTCCTTGGAAAGAGTTAAATCTATTCTGCAGTATCTCTGCTTTTTAAAGATAGACTCTCCATTGTACGGTGGATGATGTGCTCTCACAGTTTCCATCCCACCGCAAGCAGCATCAGGGGTTTTCTGGTAGCAGCTGTACCGAATGCAACCTGAGGAACAGGAAAAGAGAGGAGAAAAAGAAAATAGGATGAATTTCTTGAAAATACACTCAATGTACTATTTTGTACAAAGCATTTATTATATTTATATTGGGATATGTTTTATTAGCTCATAAAACTCAGTCATATGGATAATTTGAGCAATTAAGCTGACTAGGTCCAGCGTATTTGTTAGTATTGTAATAGCGCAAAACTTATTTCCACAGGTGTTTCAGCCATGCAACCTCTGTGGGTCTTTTGAAACGTTAACATATTATTCTAACAATATGATGCTGCTCTGTCTGACTCAAGAGCTTTTAACTTTAATAATTTCCAGGTTATTCAATAGCTGAAATGTGTTTTCTGTTCATACTTTCACACTGGTGCGTTTTCTTTAATATAAAGTAGTGATATAATGAATAAATTATATCCAGATGAAAGCCTGTCATTTGATACTTCATCTCAGGGTTGTGATGGCGTATGGCAAAGTAAACATTTCCCAACAATGTGCTATCTGTATGAAGGACAGGGACCTGGATGGCAGGCTGAAGTGACATTTGATACAAGGAGGAAAGAAAAAGCCTGGCTGCACAAGCAAATATATTGTTACTGACGTGGGAACTGGGCATCAACCTTATATCATCTGCGTGGGGACTGATGAGGCTTGCTTATGGATCTGTGGTTTACATTATTTCTTAAGAAAATGAGGATTTTAAATGAAGCGTCTGTACGATTCCACCTCACGGAGTTATCTAGAAGATGATTTAAGTAGGTGGTAAGTCACATAGTTGTAGCGGGCATCCTAGTTCAAGATAAACACAAAGGAGTGTTTTTGTTGCTGGGACTTTGCTGGCTGCGGGTGCAGCTTCCAGCCCCCCCGGAGGAGAGTTTTCAACAGACACGGTGGGAGTTCTCGAAGCCGTATATCCGGCCCGTGCACTGCGTTTGATTCGGATACATCTGTAACACTTATTGTAACTGATGAATAATTATCCCTGCTGCCAAGATAATTTCAGCCAGTGTGATGAGGGCTGATGAAGGAGGTGTGAGCTGGGAAATCTTACTTGACTTGGAAATCTTGCAAAATTCTAATGACCGTGAGGTCGGGGTGCCTCACTACTTTCACACCTGGTGCCAGATATTTGGTTTTGCATTTGCCAGCGAGGTAGCTGCAGCCAAGGTTTTCTTAATCTTTTTCTTTTTTTCTTTTTTTTTTTTTTTTTTTTTTCTTGCAAAGACCACCCGTAACTTCTGCTAAGGGAGAAAAAGATTTTGCTAGCAATAGTTTTGTCAGTGTTATATTTTTCCACATACTTCAAAGGTCATTCAGCTTGTCTCTTTCTTGGTATTGTGTAATGCACTAAAGACTGCCTGGGTGCTACTACATTCTTTTTGAGCAGTAAGTAATCCACTTTGATATTTTGCCCAAAGATACTGGTGGAAGTTTTCTATAGTAGGAAAAAAAGTGCATCATCATGTAGGACTCGCTGCTATGTTCTTACGTGTCATGAATATATGCCTATTTTCAGAACTTGTATCTGTGAGCATAAAAAGATTTTCAGTTGTCCAGATGAGATAGCTTCCTGTGCAGGTGCTTAAAAGTGTCATAAACGCAAAATTTAGGAATCACAACTCTGTCTAACGTCAACATCCAACTATGTGCCTAGAAAACTATAAAGCAACACAGAGGTTTTAAATCTCTTCAAATCTATTTGACAGAAACCTTCTCAAAAGTTCAGCTCAGCTCTGGAGCCCCCAGCATAAGGACATGAACCTGTTGGAGTGAGTCCAGAAGAGGGCCATGAAGATGACCAGAGGGCTGGAGCACCTCTCTGATGAACACAGGCTAAGAGAGCTGGGGTTGTTCAGCCTGGAGAAGAGAAGGCTCTGGGGAGACCTTATTGTGGCCTTTCAATACTTAAAGGGGGCTTATAAGAAAGGTGGGGACAGATGTTCTAGTAGGACCTGTAGCAACAGAACAAGGGATAGTGGTTTTAAACTAAAATAGGGTAGATTTAGATTAGATATTAGGAAGAAATTTTTTGCTGTGAGGGTGGTGAGACACTGGCCCAGGCTGCCCAGATCAGCTGTGGGTGCCCCATCCCTGGCAGTGTCCCAGGCCAGGCTGGATGGGGCTGGGAGCAACCTGGCCTAGTGGGAGGTGTCCCTGCCCATGGCAGGGGGCTTGGAACTAGATGATCTTTAAGGTCCCTTCCAGCCCAAACCATTCTATAATTCTATGATTCTAAAAATCTTCTGTTCCTACAGGTAATAGGGCAGTGCAGCCTTTTAGGTATTTGTCTGAAAGGCTGAGTGATAGGTGTTCTATGAATATTTTTAACTTTTGAGAGACATGGAAAGCAAATGAGTTAGCACTTGAGCATTGCCTCATAGTCATTCCTCCTCCTATCTAGAGAACAGTTGTTTGGTCCTGATTAGAGAAATAGACTATGAATCTTAAAAATAGTTAAAAATATATACTGAGCACGTCAGTGAAAGTAGTGTACTAGAAGGGCAGTTACTGTGTTATTTATTGATTTTTTTTATACTTTTAGATTGAAACCAAATAAATTTCACCTCTCAGCCTATATCTGGAGAGAAGGTTTTTGTGAACAATATGCAAAGCATAAGAAATCCTTTAGGGATGTGACTTAAAGAATTCTAAAAAGGGGGTTGTTGAACTCAGAATATCCCCCCACTTCCTCCCTGATTATTGTGAAAACAGCCCTTCTGAAATGATTGCTTTTATTTCTTTATAGTTTTCCACAAAGGATAAAACTCCACTGTTTTAAACGGTTCTAGTAATTGAAGAACCATTTCTTACAAAATTGAACATGGTGAAAAATCAAATACTGTAAAAAGATCCCTGCCAACAATGAAATATGGAATTAGGACTGTTTCCTAATTACAGGAGAGAGAAATCTGTGCATATTACAATAGCATGGTATTTAGTACAGAAGATACTAAAAAATAGAATGTTCATTCTGGATTCAGCTCTTAGTGTGGTTGTTTCAGCTTTTATTCAAGATGAATTCTTAATTCAGTATTTAAACAGACTGGGTTTTCTCTCTGAAATAGCAGATTATGGCCTAAGTGAAGTTTTATTACCTGTGATAAGTTTTAGTCAAATAAAATACATTTTTTTGCTCTTACAGATTGTCCTCTCCTTATAGGGGAAGGATGCTCAAATACTTTGTAATTACTTACTATCTTGTCTGATAGGTTCTAAGCTTAAAAGGCTAGGAAATCATAGTATTTTCTCCCAGAAGACAAGAGGAAATGGTGGTCTTGTTCTTCAAGCAGAAAAATCAATTGTGCTCCAAATGACTGTTCATGAAAAATGTAACTTTTACATGTTTTGTGTGGCAGAAGGTTCGTTAGACATATCTCTGGGCTAGTTCAGATTATCTTTGTGCAATAAAGTCTCAGGATATCACAGCAGCAAGGGGTTATGGGGATAGTTATGGTCCATAGTCAGAGTAGAGGTAGCTAAGACACTTGATTAAATTATCAGGAATGCTTGATCTAATCTAGAGGCTCACCTGCTGAAGACAGGGAAGACTGTTGTTGGATGTTGCCATGAGGGTCACAGTAAACATAAAATTGCTGTTCTGCAAATCCTCTTTAGGCAGTATAATTCTTAACTTTCTAAAAGGAAATCGAGGCACCAAACAGGCAGATTGTGTATGTGCTCTGTCATTTCTAAACTAGCAGTGACATTTAAAAAAATAATTGAAATTCAGTAGCAGAGACCCTAAAAGTGAGATTTGTCTTTGTTACTTGTGAAAGAAAGATACTGCACTAACATAAATGAAGGATGCTGCATCATCAGCTGAGGCTATTGAACTAATACCTCATGTACTGTGCAGCTAGAAACCAGTCTGTTTATCAACAGAGAATAAATGTGAGAAAAATCCAGAGGAAAAGATGGAGATGCACACTATATAGAAAGATTGTTAATGTAGACATGGTTTTAAATAAGCTGATGCAGTTATCATTTGTATCTGCAGCAGTGCTACAATTTAGAAGCTAAATCCTAGTAAATTTCTCATTTGGAGAAACGTAATTTGGCTTGAGTTAATAAATGTCTGGCTCTTCACCGAGAGGAGAATTGAAAGGTCCCATGCAACACAGGCAAACTGCAAGCGTATGCTGCAATGTACAGCTGGTCAGCTGGCACCTGACTGAGGAAAAGAGATCCTCTGGCTGGCCAGCCAGGGCATGGGGATTTCATAGCAGGAGGACAGTTGGATTGCTTTGAGCCACTGCTCTGAACCAGCATTTAACTGGAAGCATACCAGTGCCGGGTATGTGTTTTTTTAGCAAACTAAGTATTCTGTTGGATCCATTCTCTTATTCCTTATTTTGTTAGTAACAGATGGATTCAATTTTCATGCACTTTCTGTTTGTCAAGAATGATCACTCCTAATTTACTACTCAGGAAGTGAAAAGACAAAACCCAAACCCACACAAACCTCTGTAACTGCCTGTACAATGAAATGTAAAGCTATGACTCAACATGTTGAATAACAAATGCCATTTCAGGCTTTATTGACCAATTCTATCAGTTGCCCAATGCTTAGATAATCTATTGTACAGGCAAAAAAGCATAATAAGCTTTTCTAGTTTGGAGACAAATATGTGTTGTAAAATGCTTTTGTTTGTTCCTTAAGGTTGTCTTGGCTTTACATAGGGACGGACATGGCTGAGTATAGTGTCGATTTATTGTTGAGGCTGTAGGTGGGCATAAATCCATCTTTAAAACTTTCAGGAATAGAACTTTATGGGGAAGAGATGCAAGGTTCTCTTGAAGTTCCTGTATCTCTGCCCTCTTTACTGTAAACGCTCTTTGCCATATCACACTGTCCTTGTTGCTTCTTGTCAGTTTTTGTTACAGAAGTATTTTTTGTTAGTGGTGCTGATATGCACAAGGAAAGAACTACCTACAGACTAGTGTAGTAAGTAAGTAGACAAATCACGATATTTGCTTTTTGTGGGTGCTTATTTAATAAAGGAGGGGATATAAAACCCTCACAGTAGGGAAACATGCCAATTTTAAAGGGTCTCTATCAACCCTGCCAACCATTAGACGCAGGTAAACCTGCTTGTGTTAACCTGATGTAACCGGTTGCTGTTCTATTACCTTCCATTGTGTAGCTCTCTTTCTCTGCCTCTCTTAAGTCTCTTTGCGTGTTGGCTGGACTGTAATGATTGCGTGACATAAAGGTGAAATGTATGCCATTTCCAGAGGTTGTGACTCTTGCTGACTCCTCGTGGCTGCTCTTTATAAAGCGCTATCAAAGCTCTCTTGACTGGATGGCCCAAATAATCTGATCCTCTGAGATCAACAAAAATCAGTCTTTATTGCTTGTCAGGGTGTGTCCCCATAAATGACGCTTCCTCAGTGACACCGGGTTACAAATTCACTGAGCTGTATTCAGAGTCCCTGCCACTGTTCACTCATTTCTGTGTCTTGCTGATAGTATGTGCCCCCTCAATTATGCCAATTGGACTTCAGTCCTCTACAGATGTAAGATCAGCTTAAGCCAAGGTAAAAATGTTCTGCTATCCAAAGGATTGATTTCACTGCCCCTGAGGCCCTTAGCTGTCCTCTGCATCCCTGCTGCACATACAGTGGCTTAGGACTAGTGAGCAGGACTGCGATGTGAGCTGCTGGGTGACTGAAAACTGTTAGTTGTTGCAGTTTTTAGTGTTGTTTTTTTTTTTTTTTGGTGGAGTTACTGTGGCTAGTGAAAATGCAAGCGCAACAGTGGGCATATGGAAATGTGGTAGGAGTGGCATGAGTGGACTATGTACTGGGAAAGCAGTACTGTCTTGTGTTGGCTTAAGCTGCTACAATTCCCCACTCACATCCTCACCTTTGAAATATTGTGGTTTAAAAGACAGAAAAAGAATAAAACCAAAAGCATATAACGTGGCATCTTAACCAGTCATAAACCTGCTTGAATTGCTACAACTAAGGACAGAGTCATCTCTCTTGAGTGTCTTGGCATACCTGGAAGTGGAAGTGTCTTAAAATGGCATTTCCACTTGAAAGATGAGGTGCTTGTGCCATCGATATCCCTTCAAACTTCGAAAGTAATAACACAAATCCCCATAAGAAATTTTCTCAACATTTCCCTTTTGTTTGTCTGTATGGATATTTAAATCAGGATTGAAAAACATGTTGGCCCCAACTACAGCTCCTCAATCCTTTTTTTGGGTAGTTAAAAAGAAATTCTTTCAGAAATGCTGAGTGTGCCGCAGCCTCTGTTTAAACTCAGATGCAGCAGTGCCTGGCTGTGGCGTGTAATGAGCCACCCAGAAAGAAAAAAACATGGACAGAGCTCTGGGCTATTTAAAGCTCTGTCTGCTTGGCTGAACGACAATATTGCTGGACATGCCAAGACCTGTTAATTTATATCTACTCTTTTCATCTGTTAAAGCAATAGGAACAACAGAAAGAGTTAGATTTCTATAATCGCTAGTCATTAATTTTTCCACCCTGGCTGGATGTTAACCCCATCACCAGCCACTTCACCCAAGATTTTCCAAGAGCAATTTGAGTGCCCTATTATCATCAGTTATCTGAGAAGACGACAACACCACCCACCATATACATGTACTAACTGTCCATCACTCGGAGGGTTTATCTGGCATATGTAATCCAAACCCCTGGGCATGTTTGCATTAATTATGAACCTTTACCTTAGTCCTTCCACCTACCTGCCCTCTCCTAGCCCCACACTCTCCAGGAGATACGTAAGCTTTCAGAGACTGAAAAGGTTCTTGCTAGAAGACAAGTTGAGGTAGAAAAGATAAATGGAGTAAAAGAAGAGAAATCTAGTAGTAAGGAAGTCCTGGGGTGTGTTTTTGTTGTTTGTTTTTGTTTGTTTTTTTTTATTATTATTATTATCACATGTTGGTACAGCTTATACTTTATTATGATTAAGTTTGTACTCTACCTCTCACGAGTACAGAAATGTTAGCAAAATAAGAGCTTGTGTTCTATTTGGGCTCTATACTCAAGGCTCTTGAAGAAAAACGCTCTTTGTTAGAAAAAGAACATTCTTCAGAGGCGACTAAACCTTAAACCTATCCTTCATTTCTGGGGCTTTCACTGGAAATGTTTGGCTTAGGTCTAAATATAAACAGAGGTCCTTGTTCATCATTGGTGTGACCGTCTCTATGCAGCTCCTTAACTAGCACCAGGAGAGCTAGGGATGTGGTTGTAAAGTGCGGCTCCATTGTGGTGGCCATACGAGGCCTGAAAGCCTGTGGGGTAGGAAGAACAGCATGGAATATTTTACAATAGAGATGGGCATAAAATATTTAAATAGGTTTGGGGTTTGGTTTGTTGTTTTTCTGTTTTTTTTTTTTTTTTGTTCTTTTTCTTTCTATGAAACTTTTAATGGCTTCATTCATTGAAATTCTAATTGTGTTAGGAACTTTTTCCGCACAGACTTTTTGTGATGCATCAGTCAGAGAAGGATACATTCAGAGGTTGTTTTGGGGACTGAAAAGGTTAAGAAAAAGTCTCCTGAACTACTAGTTTGTACTGTTTAACTCTGTAAATAAAAAACCATCACTTCCCTTCCCCTGTAAAATTATGTTTTTTACATTATAAAGATTACAATTTTGAGCATTTAAATGTTAGGAAATGTTGCAGTTGAAGGAGATGGCAGAGCTTTAATTCAGTCCTTTTCTGAGCAGGCATTATAGTGCTGTTTTTAATTATACTGTTACATATGTTGGTCATCCCATTGCTTAATTTCAGGTCCCCGTTCCAAAATTTGAGGTCAAGAGATTTTGAAAGACAAATGCATAGCAGCAAGATTTCATTCAAAACACAAGTTGCAAAAATTATTTGTAAGTTAAATAGATGTTTATAATTAAGTGCCTGGAGAAACTTCATTAGAAAGCATCACCTAACTTAGGAAAGGCCTGTCATGGCATGAGATAGGACTAGAGCACACCTGGAAAACGTAAGTTAAATTATTTTCCTGTAGGGCTGGTGATGCAGTCCTTCTCTCTTGCTAAATTCTACACTGAAGTTGTACATTGGGAATACCTTTTCAGTGAGGTCTATTGACTTCTGCTGTTTGTCTCCCCGCTACAAAGATCCGGCAGCTATTAATGAAAGTGTTGTCAATATCCTAAATCCATGAGGATAGAAAAACACAACCACCGATGTTAATGTTTTATCAGAAAACTTGGTGATAGCAAGTACTTCTGAAAAAATTCCCCAGTGATAGTCAGTGCAAGTCAGTGCAAACAGTTCTGCAGGGCAGGGCAACTCTCATGAGCAGTCATTTGTAAAAATGAGTAAAAAATACTTAAATTCCATTTTAGGAGACTAGTGTAAAATCATTATTTAATTTAGTAAATGTAATGCAAAGCAAATGAAAAAACCCTAGATAGATGCTGCTTTATTTTTCTTTTCCCCAGACCCTCTTTCTTAGGCCTTCTACCTTATGAAAAATACACAGTGTATGTGTACTGTATATAAATATGCCTTCATGACATCAAAGAGTTTGGGTCTGCTGCTCGAGTAATCTA
Organism: Falco punctatus; assembly: GCF_963210335.1. Taxonomy (NCBI): domain Eukaryota; kingdom Metazoa; phylum Chordata; class Aves; order Falconiformes; family Falconidae; genus Falco; species Falco punctatus. The sequence goes on along the minus strand of NC_137580.1, from coordinate 7,155,766 downwards.
TAAGATTATACCGACCATAACGTAGCAGGCACATGCCAGATACTTGACCCCTGAGAGGCAGTCACAGGCAATGCCATATTTAAACACGGCTAGTAGTGCAGTTAGCAGCCAGCATGCAGTTGAACAAATGTGCATTGTTGTTACAATTGAAACCACATGCTGAGTAATATAACATAGGTGCAACTTTCTTGAGAATGTGTGGACAGTTGGAAACGTGAATGTATTTTTTTATTTATGTTATGTCTGTGCGTCTCAGGGCTCCCTTACTCTGTTTTCTTAGCGAAAGTCAGACAGATCAGACATGTAGGATTGATGGAGCTGGGCACTGACAGACCAGCTCTGTTCCAGCTGCAGTGACTGTGGAAGAATTGGATCTGGACCCTCTTAACCAGTCCTCCAAGAGTAAGATTTCAGTTACCATGACCAGTCGCCAAGGACTATTTTATTTTAACCCACGTCAAATCTGAGCTTACCTATGGGGCTAAACCACAGCCTGCTGAGCCAAGTGTCTCTGAATACAAAATCATTTCACTGGCTGTTTGTTACTTTTTGGAAAATTCAGCCACATACAGTTGTATAGAACGATCTCCACCAAACTAAATGTCTCAAGCTTCATTGCATTTGAAACACTGCATGCTCCTTCCTCCCAGCTTACAGTCAGCACATCAGTGCCTTGTTTATCAGAAAATGAAATGAACAGAAGTTAGTTAGATACATATTGAATTTTCTCTTTGGAATAAACAAGATGAAAAGACAGATTTGATACTTTGACTGCCCTTTACTCTGTAAACCTTAAGGGCTTGTGAGTGGTCTCAACTTAACTTTAATTGGGATACTTCCATTTGGTGATGGTTTTAAGTCCATAAAATTATCTTTTTTATTGACTGTTGTGCAATAATAACCAAATCAGGATGCTGCTGAATTGAGATAATTATTTTCTATCCAGAAAATCACTTGCTCTTTTTTTTTTTTTTTTTTCCTTTGGGGATCATGTAATTACAGTAATGATGATGACTGTGGTGGGGAATAAACTGAGTAAGGTTTACCTTAAATCAGCTGATGTATGCTATAAGTAGCAAGCAAGTCAAGCAGAAAAGAAAGTGAGAAGGAAGCAGCATTTGTGCTAGTAATCCTGACATTAACCATTAACTGCATGTGTTGGAGCCGCCCATGGTGTGGTCAAACAGCAGGCAGGGTGAATAGCCCCTGAGATGTATGGCCTTCCCACCGGGAGAACCACATGAACTGTTGAAACAGTCAGTTTTCTTTGTATTTATGGCTTTGTAGAAGAATATTTTTATTGTTGCATGGATGCAAATAGAAGTGCATGACAGTGATTGGATACCACCACTGGCTGTTGATTGAAAGAAAGCAACCTGCCCTTTGACCACATGACACGGAGTTTGAGGACACCTAGCAACCCATAGATGAACAACCCTTTTTGAGTGCCTGACCCTCCTCACCCTTTCACAGCTCTGCCAGACCCTTTCCTCTGCAGCTCTCCATGCCTGCTACCTCTGCGCTGGTGTTCCCTGCTCTTTCTTGTTCGTCAAATCCAGAGGGAGGGTAAAGGGAGTTTTGCAGGGGTAGTGCTCTGAATTCTAACCAGATTCTGGGGAATCTGATGTCTCAGTGTGTTGTAAAGTCTTGGCATTTGGTTTATGCTGCACGAACCATCAACAAGCTCCTCTCTAGGCAGGGCACAGCCAGCCTTTTGAAAAACTGGTACAGATTACAGAGCGTGGGCAGGCCACTTGCACGTTGTGTAAGCCCCAGTCTAAGCTCAGAAGAGAACTTTTTCATCTTGAAAGTTCAGAATAAATATTACTTTTGTTTTCATTGTTAAGAGGCCACAAAAGAAAGAACACCACACCATTCTTTTGTGCTACAAGGACAAATCTGTCCCCTAGAAGAGGAATATATCTGTCTATATAGATATGAAATTGCTTCTGCACATGTAAAAGTGTATTTGCACCAAGTGATTAGCAATAATAGACTTTGTTTCTTGATGATCTCAAATCTCTTGTGTTTCATATTTGTTTCTCTTGATTTGGGTTTTTATAATTTTTTATGTGCCTTATCAGCTATTCATTTGCCATTATGTTTTATAATTTTAAACGAAAAAATGTTTCTAAGGAGAAAAGCTGAAGTGCCTTGATGGAAATGCACTAAATAAACCACCACTACAGGTTTGTAGCCTACCTATTCCTTGATCCTTGAGCCCACACCCATGGGTTGGAAGAGAGGCCAAGATACCATACTTCTTATTTGCCAAGATAAGGAGTGGAAGAAATGACGATTTTAGGCTGGTTGCAGTTATGTTAATGTTTTGGGGTTTTTTCTTTGTTTTTGTCTTTGCTTCTGAAGCTTCAGAAGCAGCTGAGAGAGAGATGAGCTTTCCTTAAAATGTTTATTTGCTTTTTCCAGACATTGCTGATTAGCTGCTGGGCTGAATTCCTGGGGCTATGTAGTTCTCTGTGACCAGCTGTCGGGTAGGAAGAATATTCTGCAGAGGCAGCAATATTTGTCACGTACTGACAATGTACTTGGCATACTACAAGGCATGGAAAGGAAAGCTTTACCTGTTCTGAAGAGCTGCAGTTGAGTTTACAGACCATAATAGAAAGACAAATTGCACAGGAAGTTACCATGATTATTTTTTTAATCCTTTAACTTCGTGTTTTCCAGAAAGAATTAAAGTTTGCATGAAGAGTGAACAGGTCTTTAGGTACTGGGGCTCTGTGGTTGTTAGCTAGACAGGCCTAACTGCAGAGCAAACGAGAAGAATGGGAGAAGGAAACTCTGAGAGAACTGGAGACACTGGCGTTACTAGAGGAGAGTAGGAAAAGATTGGGATATTATAAGAAAGAAGTCTAATATGCACAGAGTTGTGCACAACATGGAAGGTAAAAAGAAGTATTTATATCTGATGGCCAAGGCTAGAGCTGATGAACAGCTGCTGAACCAAAAAGGTATTCGATGCTGCAGCAGTTTAAAGGAGGATAGTTATGAAGCATTTAGGCTGTTGAGAGAAAGTGAGAGTAGTGGAGAATTTATGTCATGGGTAAACCACTTCCCTATTAGAAAGCAAGGGTTATCTTTCAGGTCAAGACAAAATGAATTGAGATGTTGAGGAGAAGAGATGCAAGAAGTGAAAAGACTTTGACAGGGGTTAGAAATAGGAGGAAGACAACAATCAGAATACTCAACTGTTTTTTAATCAAATGAGAATTAAATTTTACAAAATCAATCCACCTCTTTTCCTTTTTCTCCGCACTCCTCCTCCCTCCACCCCCCTTCATGTGCTAAATGACTGTGGTGGAACTATGCTGTAGGTACAATATATTGTGATTAAATACTCTGTAATGCGCTCTGAGATACAGTGGACCAAAAAGTATAAATAGAATGCCAATTGCATAAAATAAATCTCTGAATTCTTGCTGCACCATGGTGAGGTAACTCAGTTACAGCTACGACCACCCATGAATGCTAAGTGCACAGTAGGGGGACTTTTGGACTCACATCTCACCTATTATCTTGGTGGTAGGGTATGAATCTCCTTGAATGTGAAAGCCTGGTTTTGTTTAAGTGAAGAACATAAGAAAAGGCTCTTTCCTTATTTATTTATTTATATTTTTTTTTTAGCAGATGAAAGGTGGATAGAAGTGACTGTAAATTTTAGGAAGGAAAGAAGTAGAAAAAAGCTAATGCTTACTGAGCAGGAATTGTGGTTTTCCAGCCATGCCCCTGAGCTACCCAAATGTTAAGACTCTCCTGTACAAAAGTGTCACTACATAGTCTATATAAATTCACTGTCAGAACAAAGGACGCTTTTTGGAAGGAAAACAAGACTATTATACCATTCAGCAACTAACAGAAGAAAGAGAATAGCTACTTCCTGCCAACATTCATACTCTGAAGATGTATGCATGAGGTGGTAGGTGAGCATTCAGTTCTTACTACAGCTGACTCTTAATGGTGATTTATCCAGCTTGTGGATTAACATTATAAAGGACTCAGAGGCATAGAAATGCGGGGTGGCAGGTTAGCTTAAGGAGAGTAATATCTGATGATGACTGTAGGGGTCACCTGGAAGCAATTTTGTTGTTTGCATGCAGGATGGGGTAAGCAGACCCCCGCTTTCTGAGTAGAGCCATTGTGGCTGTTGCAAGAACATACAGCCGTTGATGGAAAAACAGGTATATACTTCAAAGACCTTATCTAGATCCAGCCAGCTAAGCTAGGAAGCATGTGCTAAACCAGCTAAGCTGGGACCCATGTGGCAGTTCACATGACTCCTGCCACTTCCTTGTATGGTGTAAGTTCTAGAGGCTGCAGAGAGACCAGCAGTGACAAAAACAACTGCTCAGATCTAGGCTGTGTTTAAGTGAGAGATCCCTCCACCTAGCCAGACTGCTAGTGAACACGGCTTCTCTGGCAGAATCCCGTTTCTTCCTTCCCACCCCAGATCTCTAGTGGGCTTATTGGCTCCCCTGTAGTACTGACCATGCAGAACTCACACTACCTCACTCAGAGCACTCAAGGTGACAAGAGCTGTCTTTTTTAAAGGTTGTGGTGGTTTGGGTTTTTTCATTTTTCCATTTCCCAAACTATCTTAGTTCCCCATTACTTGCTTTCTGTTTCTATCACTGACTTCTTTCCATTTGGCCTTTTCTTTTCTTTTAATGGAAATTTCATTGCTGTTTCACCTATGCCTCCTGGCCCTTTACTTTCCACAGTAAAGAACTGCTCTTACCATCAGTACAGGGGTTCCCACTTCCCCAGCAGCTTGATACAGCACGTTCCTTGCTGTCATGCACTTTCTAGTCGCAGCAGCTGATCGCCTGCCTTACACTAACTCTGCTGACTGAACATGTGGCACAGCACAACATGCAGCACAGACTTCACATTCTTGCTGTACTCAGTTGTAGTACTCTAAGGTACTACTATGGATATTTTCTGTGGAGAGCTTAAGGGATGGGAACTGCACGTGGGAATTTTTCCCCTACTCCCTCCCTTGCCTATCTGCTGATGCTGAAGTTTCTCTTATTCTCCTCCTGAGAGATTAGCGTTGAATGTGTCATCATCCCCACATTTAAATCAACCGTTTCCTGAGGATTTGGGATAGCCTGGCCCAAACTAATTTAATGAGAACAATAATTGCCTCATCTCCCACCACATAAGATCTCAATCCTCTTCTTGGCGCAGGTATGCCATGTAGCAAATGTTTCTATAAAAGACCTAAACTGTTCTGCTCTTTGAAGCTCTGGTGCTGCTGGCTATTCATTGCTGGAATAATTAAAAATTTTCTTAGTAAAATATTTTTAACCAAAGTGTAATTTGATATGCTGCCTGGTCTACACTGTTGAAAATGGAAAAGTTTCTTCCTTTCAGCTAGAAGAATAAAACAGATACCTAACAGTTTTTCGCTTTGTGGATGCTACATAAACTGGCAGAAGGATCTGTCTTTACAGTGTGACTTATAGGCTGTGTGATTTGGAAAGCTGCTCCTATTCTGCTGGTTGTGTCCTTTCATCTCGGCCAAATGACTGTGGTTGTCAGTCCTATTCACCTCCTGTACTCTGCTTCTTCCGATGCCTGTTTGGCTTCTTTATTATCTGCATTTTTAGCTGCCTCCGGTTTTCTCATTTCTGGCCTTTAGTTTTGTCTGCTTTAGTGCAGAAAGGCTAGTTGTATTTCTTTGGAGTATTTCAACTTGAGGCCAACTTCTGGCACTGTCAAAGACACGGAGAGTTTTTACATTCTGCTGCGGCACATGGCATAAGCTTTTCCCCTCTTCACCACATTTATTCAGTTTTTATCACCATTTCATGTCCCATGAGACCCTTGAAATACAGAGTCATTGTCTTGCTACATGCTCGTGAGCTTTCCTGGCTATCAGCGGTCACCCCAAAGACACATTTTCCGTATAAGCTCCTTTTGTCAGCTCTCAAGCAGAACCTGTCTCATGCAGAGACACAGAACCACATGCGTGTAGGGCTTGGTGGTCCCCTCACATATATCTAAGGTACAATTTTTTTGGATGACTATACCCAGGGAAAGGGATGCCTTCGGGCTCAACCCTCCTTGGAATAACTCCTAACAAAAGTTAAGCTAAAAGTAAGTAAGTATTTATTTACAAATCCTGAACAGATGGCACATATGCAAACTTGTAGATACAGATGAACAGAAGGGAATGAAAAAAAACTCCAACCCCAAACATTCACTGAGAAGCACTTAATGCAGATCTGATGGTTTCCTTTACTCCGTATGACAAGTTGGCAAATGCCTGGCAGCATTTATGACCAAGGTCTCTGGTTTTCACTAAATCTTTATGTCTTCAGGTTACATTCACTGAATGGAGCCTGAAGCTGATGGATTCCTTTTCTGTGTTTGGTCCCTATATACCTTTTGAATCATTTTTACTGAAAGATTTTCCCCGACCTGCTAATTTATCATTCATTAACTCTAGTAAGAAGGATTTTTGTCTTTCTTCCTAACAAGCCATTGCTTGTTGCCTCATTCTTTAGAGGTGTCAATTTCTCTTGTGCATCACCTGGACACCTCTTAATTGCCCATACAGACGGGTAATAATCTTTTCCATACTGACATTATTAACTCTATAGGGTGTACCCTGCTTCATCCTGAAGCTTGGAATATCCAGATCCCAGACGGAGCTTTTTCACTTAGTTTGATGACCGTATTTTATAGAATTCCATAATTGTAACTGATTCAAACAGCTTATTACTGGCTTTTTTTGAGATCAAGCCTGAAGGTAATCAGTAACTCTGAGGTATTAACAGATGTGAGGCACCTTGTCTCCCCATCCCCTCTAAATTTAGGCTTTTGAGAAATACCCTAACAAATTCCTATTCATTTTTTTTCCCCTTGGCATGCTAATAACACTTCCTTCTGTCTACTAATGCTCTTTCCTTTCCTGCCCTCATTTCTTTATTCACTTTCTTCTTCCCTATTTCCTGTCTTGCGTCTTTTTCCTAATCTATTCCCTGCCCCCTGGACTCTGATTCATGATCCCTGCGAGATGGAGCTGCATTGGCTGTGGAGATGTGGGGGAGGCCACCTTTTAAAACCACTGCAGTTAACTCCAACAGGGATCATGAATCAGAGTGCTCTGCTGCTGCAGTTCAGTCTCACATAGTAATGTAAACTGGAGCTGATGGTGACTCCATTAATATGACAGCCTGAACTGCCTCGGCTGAGGAGTAAATGTACCACCTGTTCTGCCAGTTCTGTGGTGGGGATAGTAACCTCTGGCAGAGCAAGGGAATAGATAGCCATGCATCATCCTCCCTGTCCTCCACGAATTGCTAGAGCCTGAGAGTCAGTGTCCTTTCCATTCTTTCTTGTCTTCAAAATTTTTTTCTACAGCCTCTTCAAAATTATCCTTCCCTGCACAATGTCATAGTCCAAGACCACTATACTAAAAAAGTCCACTCTTGCCTCAAACCCTACCTGAGTGAGACAAAAATAAATTCATTGGCTAAAGTCTACTGCCTTGTACCTCCAGGGATGGAAAAGAAAAGCAAGCAAATTCTCTATCAACACCTACTTACGGGCTATTGTTACACTCCTCCCTTTATATTCCCCCTTCTCACCCCCCTGCCAGGGATATTCTAGCCATAATTTGTGTGTCACTCTGGCCAGCTGCTCATATGAAGAACCCCTGTTGTCTGCTTGTGTTAAGTTCCTAATTCACTTGCAGGGAGGAGCAGAATGAACGGTTGGCTCCTATGTGCCCAAAGAGCATGGGATCAAGTTCTGCTCTTTCCTTCCTCCTCCTTCAGAGACACAGCACTCCATGGAAACCAAATCAAAGCTCTCACTTGGTACCCTGTTCCCCTCTATAGCCAAATTAATCCCTGCTTTGACAGCAGCAAGGATACGTTAAATACCTTTAATCAATTTTATTCCCCCTTTTTATTATTCTCAGCTGAGTTCAGATGAAGGATTTCTTCACTTGAAATATTCTTACAGTAACTGTAAGCCACCTTTTTGTGTTAGTGGGGTAAAGACTCACTTGGAGTTGGGTAAGAACAAACAAATCTAAATGACTCCCCTTTAAAAATGAAAATTTAGCAACATGCAGTTTTGTTACTGTAAAATGTTCAGGGTGTTTTAAAAGTGGTCTGAAAAAATGAGATAAAGTTTTAAAGCTAGTAAGAGCACAAAGCCTCATCTGTGTGTCTAGACTCGATGTTCTCAGCAGGCAATTCCCTTGCAGTAGAAGGATGGGTGGTATTTGTGCTAAAGCAGAGTTTCTGCCTAGTAAATTCTGCAACTTGAGATGTCAGGCTAGATTTCAGTGCATGTGTGTTTAGGAAAGTCGTGCAGCCTCTCTGCTTGTGCCTCCAGCTATGATCTAGCAGAAGACTCCGTTTTCCAGCTCAAGAGACTGGCTGCAATGTGCTGCGACTCTTCTTGTGTATCTATCAGGCTCACTTTCCTGTGGAAAATATGGCAGGAGGCTAGAGGGGGTGAAAAGCATCCTGAAACGTTCTTCTCCTTCGCCTGCAAGACTTTCTCTCTCTGTGCTGAAGGCCAGTTCTCCATTAAGAGCTGTTGCGAATATAGAGCTGGAAGTAGCTCCAGCGTGGCTCCTGGCTCCTTTGCTTGGCGGCTCCTCTGAAGCTGAGCTACGGATGCTTGGTCCCTCCCTGGGCCGGGCTGCAGCAGTGTCTGTCAGTGCCCTCGCACCCCTCTGATCCCTGAGCCGCATCCTCTCCCGCTGGCTTGGGCTGGCCTCACCCTGCGCACCTGGCGGGTCATTGCCATGCTTCGGAGCGGCGCTGGGGCCTGGTCCCGCTCCCCATGCCGCTGCTGGGCTGCGGCCTTGTCAGCGAGGGTCCAGCCCAGCCCCTGGCCCCAGCTCTGGCCTGCCTGACCCAGATCAGTGGCGGTGGTGGGCCGGCATTACGGGCTTTGCTGGGCAGCTGTGGGGGCGCGACCACATCCCAGGCCCTGGCGGTGGGGTGGGGGGGTTCCAGCACTCACCAGACGAGGTGGTGCGGCCAACATGTGCGGTGGCTGTTGGCAGCGGCTGTGTGCTCTGGCGGGCTGGGGACCCTCGCTCTGAGGAGCGCAGGGGCTGTGGGCGGTTGGTGGGGCAGGGCCCTGGGGTGTTGCAGGGGTGTAGTGGTTTAACCCTGGCCGGCCACCACACACAGTGCAGCCGCTCGCTCACTCCCCCAGTGTTGGGGTGCGGGAGAGGATCAGAAGGGTAAAAGTGAGAAAACTCATGAGTTGAGATAAAGACAGTTTAATAGGTAAATCGAAAGCCGTGCATGCAAGCAAAGCAAACCAAGGAATTCACCGCTTCCCATGGGCAGGCAGGTGTCCAGTCATCTCCAGGAAAGCCGGGCTCCGTCATGCATAATGGCCACTTAGGAAGGCAAATGCCATAATGCTGAATGTCCCCCCTCCTTCCCCCAGCTTATTTACTCAGCATGATGTCCCACGGTATGGAACATCCCTTTGGCCAGTTCGGGTCAGCTGTCCTGGCTGTGTCCCCTCCCAACTTCTTGTGGCCCCCCAGCCCTCTCGCTGGCAGGGCCTGAGAAACTGAGAGGTCCTTGACTTAATATAAACATTACCCAGCAACAACTAAAAACGTCAGTGTGCTACCAACATTGTACTCACACCAAACCTAAAATGCAGCGCTGCATAAGAAATTACCTCTGTCCCAGTCAAAACTAGGACAGCAGGTCCCACCTGCTGCTGGTGCTTGCAGCGCATGTGGTGGTTTCGTTCTCTGCCTGTAGTTCACTCGGTTTGGCTGGTGTGAGGGGACAGCTGTGTGGCTGCCCCGCGCGTCCCCGAGCGCAGCTCTCAGAAGCAGAGGCTTACAGAGATGGGGCACTGTACCATGTGTTACCTGCCCCAGAGCAAGGGCCCTGGCACCAGCCCTTGGCATGGCTTCAGCTTCTACTTGGACCAGGCTTCCAAGGGAGGAGGCATCTCTCCAGGTCTGGGGCAGCAGGGATGGCTGGAGCAGGGGAGGCGTAGGGGGTGTGGGCTGGGTGAGAAGCTGTACTGCCGAGTCAAGGAGCTGTAGGAATGGGTGAGCAAACTGTGCAGCACCGGGGATGATAAAAAGAGCTTGATGGGTTTTTCACAGAGATGCTTGAGAAAGCCTCAACCCCCAAACTGCACAGGAGGAGAGGCAGCTGGAGGTTGAGGTCTCACCTGGGGTACATGAGGGAGCCTGAAAGCATGTGACTTCTGGCAAGAGAAGGCAGGCTCTTCTCCACCTGCAGACCTAACTACAGAGTGGGTATAACGTCTTGGTAGCAGACAAGGGGGGCTGAAGCTGTGTTAGCCACTTGTTAGACTACATCTAGAATACTGTATCCAGTTTTGAGCAGTATGAGAAAGTCATTGAGAAGTGGGAGCCCAGCAGAGGCCCACTGAGATGACCAGGTGGTGGAAGCAATCGCTCTGTGAAGAGAGACTGATGGAACTACCTTCTTCAGCGTGGAGAAGAGACACCTTTGGGGCAACCTTCTAGTATGTACGAAGAGATGATTGAGGAGGTTGAGCCAGACTTTTTACAGTGCCATAAGCAGGCATAAATTGAAATGAGAGGTTCAGACTGGGTATAAGAACCAGCATTTTTATCCTGAGGATCAAAGCAGGACAGCAGAACAGGCTGTTTGGAAAGGCTATGCAGTCTTGGGGGTTTTAAGGACTTGGCTGGATCAGCCTGGTCTGACCTTAGAGCTGACCCTGCTTCAGTCAGGAGGTTGGATTAGAGTCCTCCTTAGGTATCTTCCAACCTGAATATTCCTATGATTCTTATGTTGCCTGTTGTTCTAGTCGACTGCCACCTTTTCCTCACCATATCAAATTAAGGGCAAATAATAAATGAAAGAACAAATAACTTACCTTGAAGAAAGCGAGTGGCAAGGAGGGAGGTTTGAATATGTCCCATTATTTGGTTTTCTTATTAGTGGAATCTGTCATTTTTCTTTTGAATCTCTGTGATTGTATTAGAGAGCTGGGGAAAAAAGTCAAAAGAAAACTTGAATGATGTGATTTTGTTCCTTAGCACACACTGAAACATCTTTTTATATGTGTCTTTTTCTAGATATGATTTGTACAAATTGGCTGATGTTCTTTGAATTCTTTTATGAATTAAACCAAAAGTTAATGGTATCTTACTTTATTAAGTGCTTTGCTTTGCGTGGTGGCAGATAGAGGAAGCTTACTTAGGATATGGTCAGTGTTTACCATGCTTAATTTTTTTTGTAGTCATTTTGTTTTTTTAAGGTTCTCTCCTTCTTAGCTATCATTATTTCTGCTACTTTGGCAGAAAAATGAGATGATTCAGCCCCCCTCTTATTTAGTCAGACACATATGGGTATTTAATTTTCTGAAGAAGAAAGGGAAAATACCAAGAATTAAGTACAGATGACAGACGTTTATGTGGCTAAACTTTCGGTTTGGTTTAAATAACATAGCAAGGAGTAGGAAGGAATGTAACCTTTTAAGCTTTTCTTTGTTTACAGATACGAAGAGAGAGAACAGTAAATAAGTCCGAGTTATAGTGTGCCTTTTAAAAAATCACAGGATATATCACCACCATATGGAAGCTTGCATGCCCTTTCCCATAGGGATATGCCACTGAGAAGGGATTTATAGGCTGTTAGCTCATAATACAGTAATATTTATGACGGGTTACCAGCTCTGCCTTAACTGTACCTAACATTCCCTTTGGAATGGCACCCATGGCTAGCCAAGGATGGCACCAGTCGCGCTGCTTGAAAGTTATTCAGCAGCTCTGTCCTTAAGAAGACAGCCAGTTTGCTGAGCACAGTTCTCCAGTTAGCACAGGAATAATTCACATCCTGCAAGGGATCACAGCACTCCTGTGAAACAGGAGTTGTGTATCTGCTTTAATGGCTGTTTCTGGGAAACATGAATTATGAATAAATTCTCTGTATCGTAAGCACTAGAACAAAACAGGGTGAGGTGGGACTGGATGAAGGCCTTGGCTGTTAGAGAATGAATATAATCTAGTGGCAGGTGTTTGGAGTGTACTTTTGTAGGGAAAATATGCTTTTTAGGTCTGCTGTAGCATTTGATTTAAAACTGAAAATGTCAGTGCCCACTGTCAGTGAGATAAAATATTTAGTGTCACTGCATTTTGGGAACAACTAATTTTGACAAATTGATCACTGCTTATTTGCCAAGAAAGTTATTAGAACTTGGTTGTGGAGCCAAGAGCAAATCTAGTTCTTTCATGACACAACGTCCAGATGATTTAGATATTTTTACTTGTGTGTTAATGGTTAAGTCATGTCTTGGATTACAGGAAATGATGCTTTTGCTATCAAACTTTCAAATTACAATTCTATTTCTTAGCTAACAAAATTACCTCTGATAAAGAACATCTGATGGCTTAAAGAAGAACCAAGGACAAGAAACCAAAATGCAACAGCTGAAACTTGAAACAGAAGCAAAGTTATAAGTTTGTTTGTACAATACACATATAATAAATCAGTTCTGTAGAATAAATAATAGTGTCCCAGTTTCCTTATGATGTGGGCTTTATATGAGCTAGTGATGTGGGCCATTTTCTTTCACTCAGATGTTTGGTCACAGGATCCAAATTTTCTGTTTTAAAGATACATCTCATATATTGTTGGTTTTTGGTTTATTTACTTGCTCTTTTAGGCCCCGTTCTGCAACATGCTAGCTTTCTGCCTGTGAGTAGACTGATTTCTACAAAATATATGTTACTCAGAGCATGTGTGTAAGTATTTACAGTAAGGTTCAGGTTTGAGTTTTGTTATAGGGACAAAACCGTAAGTCGAGTATGTTATACACCTAAATCTAAACTGCAGGTTCTCCTTTTTTTAGCTACTTCCTAAGGCTGTTAATGCCTAGTGCTGTAAACAAAACCTTGTTAGTATGTAAGCTTTTGTGGCTGTAATGCTTTGATAAGCTATGTAGACTGCTACGTGAAAAACTTGATACAATCCTGGTTATTTATTAAAGAATTATTATGTATTAGTTACTTTGGATGCTTAAGTTAGAACAAGGGCAACTTCAGAAATGGTGAAACTGGTGGCAAAATGACATGCTTGGCCCGATCCTTGTTTGTTATGTGAGTCTAGATTTGGAGCAAGTCTATTCAATCTACATAGGTTCAAGTGAATGTAAAACATACCTAGATGTGTAGGTCAGCAAGCCAGGTTTGCAGCAGGAGGTAATAGTTTGGGTCATAAAACTAGAAAAAGCAGACAAGTATGAAAAGTCAGAGTCTGAACCTGAAACCTTTTCTGGTTCTCACATCTCCCTCTATGGAATATGATTCCTAGCTTCCTAATGAGAATGAAATTCAACCTTAATATAATCAGGCTAAATGTACATTGGACTTCTTGTATAGTGGTGATGGTTTCTGTGATGATGAAAATGCTGCTTGAGCCAGGTTTGAATGCGGAAGCAATTCCCCTGAAGCAAGGAATTTGTACTTGACTACTTTTGGCTAACCTTCTTCAGAGGATATCAGATCTACCTTTTTGGTTTGCAATTTAACTCCCCTCCCGCAACTAAGATTTGCTACTCTTACTGTTTTCTTTACCACACTTGTTCTACAGGAAAATATAGTTGGACAGATAATTAATATTCTTGGCTTTTAATTCTTTATCCATTTTAACATTGGTAATGATGTACTGTCTAAGTGATGGTATTACTTGTAAGTGCTGCAGAAATCTCTTACTGCTGACTGTTGGAAGTGGGAGAGACAAAGAGGGAGAGTGCCTTCTGAACTGCTTCAGAAGGAAAATGGAGATAAAGATAATTTCATTCATAAATGGGAAAATAGCAGAGAAGAAAGACTTCAGCACATAGCAAGAAAGAGCTATAAATGGTCATTCGAGGTAGATATGTATACAGAAGACTGAAAAAGGTAATGTGTGTAATATTTATTTTGTATAAAGTAAGGCAAATTAATCAGCAACAAAATAAGCTAGATGACTGCCACTTTGTATACATACGTTTCAAACCTGTAACTCTTGATGAAGCCCTTTTGGCTTTATGAATAAAACTTTTCAGCATGCTCAGTGGCATCGGGGCAGAAGGCCAAGTGCGATGGCAGTGCAGTGAATTACTTTATATGGCAGAAAATAAAGCTCTAGCTGTAAAGAGCATTTTCAGAGAGCCGTGCAAGAAGGAGCTACCTAGTTTGTGATCTGATGAGGAAAGGATGAGTAGGTATCTGTGTAGTGTTTGCCGAGCAAAACTTTTTGACTTAACTTAAGCAGCTGTGAAGGAAGTCAGTATTTTTCAGTGATGCAGAGTGCTGACTTAGCCATCAGAAGTAATTCCTTATAGCATTTCTGCTATTGCTAACGAATACCTACACTTGCCAACAAAGACCCCAAATGGTATCGTATAATTTTCTCCAGTTAGGAAAAGCCTGTGTAAACTCAGGTGGAGCTACCTGTTCAAAGACTGGGTTTTACCGAAGATTATGGCATGTGAGCATTCATGGAGCTTGATTATTTCTAGCTTTCTTCTCAGTATGGTTGTGGGTTTCAGTACCCTGCTGGGCAGCCCTTGGATGTGTGGACTGGAAACAGTGCAATGCAAATGAGCATGTAAAGCTGGTTTGGGGCTTCGATTAAACAATTCAGATGATCTTAATGTGGAGTCCAGTAACTAAAGAGTTTGAAGACAATCACTTCAGCACTATTAAAATGCTAATATATTTTCTGTGTGCTGCTGAGAAATGAGGAAATTTTCTCTTTGGAAGTAAGAGGTAAATCCTCTGGAAAAAAATAAAGGCATCCATTCAAATTTGATTTAAAAGAAAACAAAAAATCTGATTTGGTTTTCCTTGAAACACCTCTCAACTCCAAGCCCATAACCTTGGGTTTTTTTTCCTCTCCTGTTTTAAACAGATCTGACCTTCGTTATATGCAGTCCATAAACAATTTTATCATTAGAACTTATTTCCTAGGCTCATTTTATGAAGGTATTCATTCATCCTTTAAAATACAAAACAACTGTGTGCTGTATGATTCTGATAGCAATTTAAGTGCTGATGGCTGGCAGCCATTTCCCCCTTCCCTATCAATTTCTTTAAGGAGAAGTTTTCTGTGGCGCTACACACAGGTTGATTAGACATCAGCTTCTGACTGAGAACACCCTTGATCACTGTGCATTCTTCAGAACATCCAGAAAAGTTGGATATCTTGCCTTGGCCTTGCTGTAATTTGTTTATTTTTTGAACTTCTGAACAGTGATGCCCTTGATATCACAGGGTGAGGGAGGAGTTGCAATAATATATAACCCATAGATCTTCTATGCGACTTACACTCTCTCCCTGCAGTCTAACTTCGGAGTTTTGACTAGAGCTGCTCGGTGGAGCAGCTGAGCGAGGCTAGCGCCGAGCTTTGGTGCCAGCTGCTGAAACAGGGGAATCGGCCTGTGCCCTGTGCAGTCAGCGCCACGTTCCTGCTGTCGCAGTGGTGCGGAGGAGTGTTACGCAGGGCCTGGCAGGCATTCGCCTTCCTTGCACACAGTGTAGCAGGACATTAGTTCCACCCCTCAGCAGTGCTTGAAGGAAGTGTGTTCTTAGCCAGATTTTAAATTTAATAAACATGGAGTTGGGTGTTTTCTAGCTATCGGGTTGCAGTGAGCAATTACAATGGTGAACTCCTTAGTTTACAGAAAACAAAGAGTAAAAAGATGAGTGCTAGATGGTTTCTAATACTTTCATTTGTTCTTTAGAACTTTATGTTGATGATGCCCATGAAGAAGAACCAAACAAGCTGGGATTTTATTTTATTTTATTTTATTTTGTCTTTTTTGATCATGAAAGCTAACTGGTAGAAGCTGGGACTCTAATTTAAATCTGATGACAGAATGGCTTCTGAGGTGGAAGATGTTCTGGTCTTTTGCAAATGAAACCCTCATGCTTCAAACTCTCTTGATGGCTAGATCACTTTATTTTCCAGTCTTTTAGTAAAGTAGTAGATTGTGAGTTGGACAGGAACTTCAAGGTGATTCTGAGTTATTCATGCTACAATGTCTTATCTAGAAGCCTTGAAGGCACTGGAGGGAATGAAGAGCCTTGGTCTCCACCATTTTCTCATCTCCAGTGCAAGGGGATTTGTAGTATTGTTCTATTCTTCTAGGGCCTAGTAAGTAAAAATTTGGAAATCAGTTTTGTCTATTGGGAATTTTTAATATCAGTTGTTGGTTTTTTGTTTTTTTTTTAATTTAACTGTGGTTTTCCAATGCTTTTGGGAAATTTCATTCTTACAGCGTATGGGAATGGTTAGTCTCAAACTCAGTCTAGGCAGCTGAGAGTGCATGTTTTGTTGTCCTTCCTGCCAGCCCATGGTACTTCTAATGCACTTGTCACAAGATGACATGGATAATTCTTTCAGATTTTCAATCTGTCTTGGACTTTATCTATAGTGTTTTGGTTTTATACAGTATTAATAACCTCTGTTTTTGTAAGCTAGGCAAATGTATCACATTAACACGTAGAAGTGTGTTTTTTCCCTAGAATTTCTAATTCAATTTACATGGTGGACCTTAGCTTGGATTTAGATGCTAAACTTGTGTAGGCTTATAAAGACTTTTTTGCTTTTAACTTCACAACTGTACTTGTCATCAGAGACTGTCAGTCAAGCCTATCTGTTTTGATTTCTTTGAAATGAACCTTGTTTGAATTTGTCAGTGGATTCAGTGAAGGTGAGTTGGAAATCTTGGATTTGTCTGGAAGGCTGTGCTTCCACTAGATGGTAAATATGTTTCTAGGATGGACCTGTCTGTGCAAGTCTCTCTTTTTTTTTTCTTTTTTGTTAAAAATCCACAGTCACATTATACCAATGCATCAGTCTAGTAAAAGCCAAACTTTTCCAACAATTTTGAAGGGCTAACTTTTATCTTCAAAAAACTTTTGCTGGATCAAGTATCATTCAGCTACCCACAGGCAGCATAAACAGTGACCTGAATAATGTGAAGTGATTTCTGGATTAATATAAATAGGAATGTACACTCATGTATTATGTGGATTATTAGATACATCTAGAACTGCTAGAAATGGGCTTTGGATCATGATCTTAAGTCATCTATGCTGAAAGCAGAGAAATGTCATACCAACAAGGAAATGCATTAGAAGGGTGAAGTGTGTTTTGCATTGTGACATTTTTCTCTCTGCTTTTACAGTTTTCAAGCTGGGCGGACACCACCCAAGTAAAGCAGCTAAATCCAAGCTGGACGTATTATGACCTGTTTCTTGGAGCTGTAGAAAGAATGCCCAAAGTTGGTTATGGAATATCATATGAAGTGTGAAAAGTTACTAGAAAAAAACGAAATGTTCAATAGAATTCCAGGCTTTTCCATTTGCAAGGAGAGCAGGAGAGGATGCTGCAGTGGTTGCCAAGCCAATGGCTTGGTATATTCACCAGGGACAACTTAGGTTTGCTTTAGGCAAATCTGCTATAGGGTATCACTAATGTCCTTCTTCATACAGCACTGCTTTTCCTATGAAATGCATTTATGAATTTAGCACATCTGCTATACCTATCTATCTATCTATCTACTCTAAGTTATCTCTTTAATATACATTCAGAGTTTCTCATTTGGCTCTTAAACTGTTTCTTTCCTGTGTTTGCTGGGCTCTGATGAAGTAACAGCTTCTTTTTTCTAACCTGTGTTGGTGATGTATACTTCCAAAAATAACTGTTCCTGTCTTACTTACTTTACCTTTTGAGGTTCTGCGCTGTGAAACTTTCCGTGGATATTTCCTGGATCTAGCTTCACAGAATCTGTTTGTAGCAAGGGGTTCTTCCTGCCGTGTAATGAATGTAACCATTAACTGAATATGCTTGGCCCTGCACCAGAGCAGCTCTCTTCTCTCAGCTTTATTTAACAGAACATGATGTTGATGGTGTGCAATCTAGTGCATTATTTAAGTCTCATAACTTCACTTCGAAAAGCCTTGGGCTATAGACTGCAGAGGTCAGTGAACAGTTAATTACAGCACAGGAGAATGTCAGCTAGATAGACATCCTAGAATGTGTTTCAAAGCATGTGTTTTGCTTGTGCATGATCTTACAGTCCTTCAGTATGTAGATTGCTGGATTTTCTTGTGGAGCCAAATTATCTTTGTCTCAAGGAATACTGCCTGTGCTTGTGGTAGGATTACCTGGCATTCTACCTGCTGAAGGCCTGTTCCAATTCAGGGAATAGCTCTGTGAACAAGTTAGTGCCTGGTTAGCTGCAACATGAGCTGTTCTGTACTGTGAACTGTGTAAGAGGTACTGTAGCTCTCCTCCTTTGCAAGGTTTGCTACTTTAAATGATTTAAATGACTGATTTTTCCATGGGGTAAAAACATGCGCATGATCGATTTTCACTGAGCAGCTTGTGTGTCTGTGAGTCTAACTCTCTTTCAGTTGAATCATGGCATGAATTTTTGAAGCAGTCTTTAGAGTCACAATTCGATGCAGAAATGGAGCAGGCAGTAAAATGTCTCATAATCGATGCATTATTTTTATGGAGGAATAAACTATTTGCTGGACAGTTTATAGAGAAGGCAATTGATTTTAGCCAGTAGGACACGTGCAATCCATATTAGTATCTGTACTTACATGTGCTATATTTATAGTGTTTAGTGATGTCACTAATAAGTAATGTGAGTGATTAGTTGTGCATTATGCAAATGTATTGTTCTGTTGTTTTAGTTTTAAAGATAATAAGATTATAGAATTTCCAAGGGTGATAAAGTTCGAATGGCTTTAAGTACCATTGGAAATGTGAGTGCTCTTTTAACTTCTGGAAAACAGAGCGCCTTGTGGAGTAAAAGCCTGACTAAAGTAAACTAGGTAATGCCACAAAGTACCTCCAGAATTCTGGGGGTGTTGACTAAACAGAACTAGCACAGCTTCTATGAATGCAGGCAGTGCATTTGGCTTTGGAAAATTGCCAGCAAATGTAAAGTTATTAATTTCCATTAGGATTTCTAGAATTTTCAGTGTGGCTTCAATCTTACTACAGTTATTTTTTCTTTGTGTAAAGGAGAAGCAGGGTACCACTTTGAAGTTAGTGTGTTGCAAAACCGAAGTGAAAATCCTGTTTTGGCTGTTATACTCCATTTGCCATTGCACAGCCTTTTTACCTTGGAGAAATTGCTTTGATTCAACAGAAAGCTGATTATAGTCCTAAAACTTTGAATGGTGCCTGTAGTAGTTTGGTAGGGGAGGTCAGTGCTGATTCTGCTGATGATTAATATTTCTCCATTTTCAGCACAGCTTTTAAGTATAAAATATTGTTGGATGATGATGAATTTCCAGTTTAGTTGTATAGCTTTCAGTGTTTTTATTTGTCATGCACATTTTCAATGAAATCTGGCAGGGAACAGGAACGAAAGGGCGGAATGCTGTGAAGACTTCCCAGCTCAGGTTGCCTTCACTGGCTTTGGTTAGGTCAACATACTATCTTAGCACCCATGAAATCTCACCTCTCTCCTGCAACAAGCTTTGTGAGAGCCTTTCCAGACTTACAGTTCCCCTGCTTCCCCTTGGATTCTCTGTTTTGTGTTTGGCAATTTCTCACTTGCCAGACATGAATGTCTGAGAGTAAACTCTTTCACCCAAGCTTCAGGCAATTTCCTTAACATAAAACCGGTTAATTCAAACTGGTCGTCACCGCTAATGACTCTGTGTCCCTCCTGCTTACTGTGAAGCTTCTCAGCAGAAGTGGAACCGCCAACAATTTTCATAACTTGATAAATGGTGCATGACCTTGTAGCCTAAGGCATGTTAATGTTCTATATATGTTTTTCCCTGACTTTACTGTGCCTATTTAAAGTACTGAGCAATCGGGTGCAAGTTGTGATGCTGGAGATACCAACTGGAAGGCAGTTTTATGCAGATCTCAGGCTGCAATTTCACCTTTAGAGGATGACCTAGTGAGAGCAGTTTTGCACACAAAAAGGAGCAAATAGTTGTAACCAGACACTTGCAGGCCTTTTCGGTCACATTGCTGCATTTCTTTCTGTTTCAGTAGACAAATCCAAATTAGGATGTTTCACTCTTTAAACGTGTATTTTTATTTTTGCCCAGTATGTGTTGCCTGGAGGATAAACATCTCTTTGTATAACCTCTCAGCCCGAATAAACCCCCTCAATCTCGAAAAACGTTGTGTACAAAGAAAATGATGTTGCATACAGCTGCTAAGTGACTGCAAAGTGTTGCTGTAGTACTAAAATCTCAGAGCAGTTAACAGACTGAACGATCTTCAAACTGGCTGTTGCCTCTTTCTGCTGAAGTCTGACAACACGTCTGAGATTTTACAGAGTAACACTGCTGCTCTGCTCATACAGCTCACACTCATTCTCTCCAGATTATCTTGATACCCTCGGTTACAGAATACTTTTGCTGATGATAGGAAATTTTCGAAGTTTTTGCATACTTTTCCACACAACATCTCTTTTTGCTTTGGCGCTTTCCTGAAGCCAAGAATCAGGTAATGTCATTTTTCTGTGATTTTGTCCCAGTCTTATCATGTTGGTCTTCTATTTCCTCTGCAGAAATGCATGGTTTCTCTGGGAAGGTGTTCCAAGCATAAGTTTTTGTCTCTTTCCAGTCATCTCAGAGGTATGGTTTGGAAAAATCCTCTATGTTGTGCTGTTTCTCAAACAAAGTTAGACAATGGTACCAGGTATGTTGGACTTCTTGATATAATTTTCCTTTCTTTCCTTTCTATTGAAATAAATAGAAGGGATGTTTTGAAATGAAAAATGTAGACCATCATAGCTGCTTGGATCTGAAACTTGTTTCTCTACTGGTGTAATTTCCATGGCCCCCAGGGTCTGGTCACATAGCCACTTTTTATTTTGAAGATTTTAATTGTGAACATGTGCTTAAACTGGATGTACATAGTGGCAGAGGTGTGCGTTCTAGAATGAGATCAAAGCACAGGCGGGGAAATGTTAGTGCATTGTTTGAGGTGTGCTTATATCAAGTCAGTGATTAGTTTGTGTTTGTATGTAATAACCAGAGATGGCAACTGCAGTGGCTCTAGTGTGACTATTGATCAAAAGAATATTATTTAGACAGAAAGAGCTGAATGAAAGCATACTTGCTCTGTATGATGTAGACAGCACTGTTTTGAGGCTTGTGGAGTGGGGGGAGGGGGAATTTTTACAGGGCATATAGTCTGGCCTCCAGCTTCAATCCGAAGAAGTATGCCCTCTGTGGTCTGATTTGGAAGACAATAGTGGGAGATTAGTGATACTAAGGAGAGAGACATCACATGCACCGTGATGACTATCACTAACTTCAACTTTTAAGAGGGTGTCAATGAAGTGTTTTTACTTGCCTTCTGTGGCTCTTGTTGGGCAGTGTAGAACAGTACATAGAGTCAGGCTCCGGTTTAGCAAAACTGTTCATGTATTTGCATTCTAGTTGATAGATATTAATCTGTAGTTCTAATAAAATAGGAATCAGGTGTGATTTAGAGTCAGAAAAATGGTTATACAACTTCCTAAACAGTGCAGGTGATACTGATACACGGAAATTGGTATTAGGCTGAGCTGGAGTTTATGGTTCCCCAGATTTTTTTGCAAAAGTCGATGGATATGTTGTATGCACAAGGTACCCAATTCAGCTATTTAGCGAGCCTTTTCTAGTGATTCATGCAAAATCCTGTCTCCAGGGGTCTCTGAGACCAGCTGCAGTGGTACGTTGTGTGCTAGAATTGTGTGTGTTTTCTGTTTGCTAATTTTAGGACATTTCTAATATGTGATATTAGAAAATACAGATAAATGCAGCAGCATGAGGTGGATAAAGATTGCACCAAAATGTAAATGGGAAATATAATCTGCAATATGATAGGTTTTGAAAGCATCTAACATTTTTTCATGAACAAAAAGCTGTAGTTTGAATTCAAAACTATTGAGAAATACATACGATAAAGGTAATTTTTATTTCAGAATATACATAGCTTTTGTTCTGTGAAAAAGGTAGGGCAAGGAAGTTTTCCTTTTGCCCTGGTTTGCACTGAAGTGAAATTGGTAGTTATGCTTGAAGGGAGTTTTACTGTAGTTCACAGGCCTATATGCTCCGTGGCAGAATATATCTGCCCTGCAATCTGGAAGTGGTCTTGTTTTACATATCTGAATAAGAAGTCTTGTGTTTCTGCCATACAGGCAAAACTCCTTCATTCTAGGTGCCTAAAGGCAGGCCTTTTTAGCTGTGTAGAAATTAACTTTTCATTGTAGTAAATCAGCCAAGCACCAAGGAATTCTCCTGTTAGAGCTGATGGCTCATCTTTTATTTACTAGAGCTCCAGTCAGTATCTGTCAAGACACTGAATTTGAGGCCTGGGCTTGTTTTGTTTTGTTTTGTTTTGTTGGTTCCCCATGCCCCCAGTCAAGTGCCTGAACAAATTGTGTACCAAACGATGGAAAGTACCAATTAGTACCATGAAGCAGACTTCAGTTTTAGGCACATGAGACTAGAGGCAGATTGTGAACCTACATATCGTTCATGTACTTGTGTCTGGAGGTGAGCTAAAATCTGAGCTTCAACCCTGGGCTGGTATGACACCATCGAAAGAGGCAATAGCTGCTTTTGTAAGTCAGTTGGCATGTGTTGGTTGTCTTGCCCCCCGCCCCAGCTTTTAACTGTGGTGTTTGGAGCCGATTCCAGCATCCAGTTATGAAAAGGTCACATTGGCTGTTAGTTTTATTGTACAGGTGAGAAAGCTTAAGCTCCTAGCAAGTGATATTTTGTTTTCTTGCAGCTTTCTTGTTCAAACTAGAAATAAACTCCCATATCCTAACACAAAGACATGAGAACAATCAGGAAAATCTATGACCCGGTTGCATTTGAAAGCTCTTATTTTCACCTTTGCAAAAAAGCTTTTTGCAAAAAAGCAATTTGCACTTATCAGTAGTAAGCAGCTAACATAAAGTATAATAAAAAGTTTAATGAGAGGAAAGATACACTGTTGTGTTTAAGTGGTGATGGATTTAGCAAGTTCCTGTTTGCAACTTTTCCTCAAAGACTCTCACAATGATGAAGTACCATCAAACCACAATTCTGAATCTATTGCCTTCCCCATCAGGAATACACTGAGAAAATGGGTAGGTGCCCATCCTTGCTGTTGAAACTAGTCTTTAGCTATTGCCAATTCCCTTTCCTCCTGTTTGTTCCAGAGGAACTCAAAATTCCTCTGGCAGATAGAAGCTGGAAAGGAATCTGACATTTAATCCTTTCCCAGGCTAAGTCCAATCCAAAAAACCCTTTCACCAAATACTAATTGGGTCACAAATTTAGGAGTCTTAACAGAATGTACAATATTATACAGACAAATTAACCCAGTCTTTGGTGCTGACTCAGAGTGACTTTCACACAGACAAACACCTGTGAGGTGTGATGATTTGCCTGCATTACATGCTTTTATTGGTCTGGGTGAGAAAGGAAACGTGTCTCTGTACCCTAAGAAGGTACCTTTCACAGTACTCTCATTTTACAGTAAAAATGTGCAAAATACTATATCCTTTTCCCTCAGTCTGTGAATGGAAACATTTTATTATTGTACATTGTAATGGTTATGTTCTCTGAGAATGAGTTAGTTCCCATAGATGGCTGCAGGAGTCAAACAAAGTTTTAAGAGGCAACCTTCTGCTTTATTATCCTACTTCTAAAAGGTGTTGCAATGTATTCAAGGTAGTAAAAGTCCTTTTGTGATCAGATTTTATTGTAGATTACCTGCACAGGCCTCTCTACTCGTTCAAGACTCATGACTCCAGCGAGTCATGTCTTTTTTATCCTCATTTGTTCTCAGCTGGCTTCCTTCTTTCTTCAGTTTCTTTCTTTGTTTGTTCAGTGTACCTTCTTCATGTCTCTTATTCCCCTTCTCCTTATTTTTTCATCTAACTGTTATGTTTGATCTGCATATTTTAAAATTCTTTCACGTTGATTTATCCAAAGGGTGGAGTGGAAAGCCTTTTAGTTTCATGGGACAGATTAAGTATGCAAAAAGTTAATAAATCACTTAAATTATGCTCATAGGACTACCTGGGGGTGGAGAGTAGGATATACAATCTCAATAATGAGCAAATTGACCAAAGAAATCCACTGACACATTAATTTTGAAGAGGAAATAATTACAGAATGACTTTCTGTGCTGACCTCATTCTGCCAAAGTTCAGCCTAGGGTTAAAAAATGTCTCGTTTGTTTAGTGGTGTGTTTGGTAATATCATTCAGTCTGATACTCGGTTTTGACAGAGGGATGTTTGCTATAATTTTGTCTGATAGCTATGGGTTCCTGTTGTACACTGCATACATTAGAACTATACCAAGCGATCTGGTATGCAGAGTAGAGCTGACATCTTTGTGTCTCAGTTCCATGCTTGAATTTATAATCTGTAAAAGACGGAGTATGGACTGATTGCAAGAGTGATTTGAAGAAGTCTGTTTGATTGTTGCTTATAATGTCAACAACTAAATGAGTATCACCCATCACTAGCCATTAACTTCATATTTAGGTCAGATTGTCTGAAAAAAGTTGAGAACTATATGCTGTATGCAGGTTGCTCATGTGGGTGTAATGACTAAAAGTGGTAAACTTTTCCGGTAAGTGAAGAGTTGCCCTCTATTAATCAGTATGCACACACCAAAGCACTTGCAAGTAGCTTTGCATAATGGGGGTGAAGAATTTCAACTCTTTTATTAGCCATTAAAGAAAGAAAATCAGACATGAAGTAAGATTTCATCCAAATGAGTTTGTTTTTCTAGTGTTTTGAATGGATTCATGACTTAAACTGTTTAGCAGATTGACTTGCTTAAGACACATGACTGTTTTCTAGCTGACACAGAGGATTTTATGAAGTGATTGATCACAGCTGCCAGTTGCCAAGGTCAGTGGGATGATCCATATTGGCAGTCCCCATAGTATGTGCATAGGTTAGTCTGAAAAAGTGTGTGTGGGGAGTGACAATGGGGGAGGAAAGCAGTTGTCAGTTCAGTTAATGTGATTTTTAAAGTATCCTAAATGCAAAAGTGTCTGCTTTGTAAAATTAAGCCCAAGACAGGCTTTATGTGTTGGTCAGACTTCCATTGTCTCTTGGGTGTTTTTGTGTGTGTGTTTTCTTGTTGAGTTTTCCAAGTAAAAATCAGAAGCCTGGTCAAGGAATAGGAAAAGAAATATGCAATGACTATTGTGTGCATTTTTTCCACCGTTATTTCTAAGTGCAAGATAGTCATTAAACTTCCATGATTTGTCAGCTTCTCTAGGGAAGCTGGTGGGAGGAAAGAAACCAGGGATTTAATCTTGCTCTCACTGAGCTCGATGGGAGTTTACCATTAATTTCTGTTGGAGAAGGATCATGCCCTAAGTCAGAAGATGAAATAAATAACACTCAGGTCTCCAGCTTGCTATTAATTCATGATTATTTTTCTTATCATGAAATGGGTGGGAGACTGGCACTTCAGAAGTTTGATTCCCAAGCATTACTGCGGATCTGCAGTAGAAAAGTTGAGCAACAGAATTCTCTCTGTGATCCTGTTTACCCATCATAAAAGAGAGAAAATGATGTCCTTTTAAGAAGAGCACTGAAGAGCAAGATCTCTAAGTAAGCTCTAATCCTCATACCTGGATAAAGAGCCTTCAGAAGTTGCAGATATTTGGGGATGTTGCAAGATAGGATGGGAATGTCCAGTTTTTGAGTGTTATGCAGTAGCTCAGGTAGATTTAATTATTAGATGGGCATAAAAATACAGAAGATATAGATAATTGAAGGATAAGTTTGACCTTTGTTAGCCCATGTAAGAGTGTGCCCCTTAAGTGAAATTTGGAAATGTGTTAATATTACCAGTAGGAATCCAATAACTGATGTCTAATAACTTCTAGGATTTGAGTAATGACCCACTCATAGGGACACGTTCAGTTATTCCGTAAACACTGGTGCATCCATTTAGTTTACAGAAATTTATGAAATGAGGTTGCAATCTTCTCTCTGAGCTTTTCCCAACATTAAATGGACTGAATATTTTCTGTCACCACCCTGGAATCCTTTGATATGACAAAAGTGAGTCTTCTGTGAGAACGTTGGTGCCTTTTCTACATAACTCTAAGGCAGTTATATGAATAAGTTGTGTCTTGCACTAATGCTACCTTCAAAAAGGGGAAGGGAAAAAAGAATTTAACTCAAAGGAGGTAACTTGTAAACCCAGGCCATAGCACCAGTTCGAAGTAGTTTTGAAAGCCACAGAAACCATTTTGAGTGTCCTGCTGAATGTAATCTGGGGGGTAAAACATCCAGTACTTCGAGGAGGAAAGAAGTGGCAAAACCACAGGTCTCAAGCAGAGACCTCAAAGCGATGTTTCTGTCAGAACCACATAACCCTTGCTGCATCCCTGGCTTCACAAGTGGCAAGCTTCAAAGGGGAAGTCTTTGAATAATAAATGTGCTAATGACATCTTTCCAAGTGGAATGTAACGAGCTGCATGTGTTGACTCTGAACTGGAAGGACTCATAGCTGTGCGATCATGGTGAGCTCACAGAAAGGAGGCTTTGTCTCTTGAGATGAGCAAGTGATAGAACAAACATTCTTTAAGGGTTGCTGATGATTTTATAATAGTACTTGTAAGTATCTATATATGTCTAGGTGTGTCATTTTCATGGATTACATGCTCAGTGGACACAGGAAGCTTGATGTTATTTCCACTGATTTTTATTATGTTTCTGGCCTCATTCCATGCTAATTGAAGGAAGAGTATATTGGCAGGTTTTGTTGTATGTAGAATGGAGAAGTCAGGTGAATTAGCGACGGAGGTATAAAGAAGTAATTTTTGCTTGTTCACAGTAATTTATTGAACTGGAAGATGCTCCACATTGTATGTTGGGTCTCAGCAACTCCTGCAGGAACCAGGATCAAAAACTTTAGGAAACTGCTGACACACTTAGAAAACACCCAGTATTTAAATTGTTAAAGCACTCTGAGTTCTCGAGGTTCCCAGCATTAAAATACTCTCAGCAAAATAAGCGTTACTAGAAAGGGGGCTATTTGTACTTCTGGCCTTAAACTGAGAACCTTGGTGAACCACATGTAAGGCTAGGAACTGGCTAGCATGAAAAAATCCCAGACATTTGAGATCCTGCAATTTTATATCAGCTGAGAATGTGTCTGTCTGTTTATACAGAAAACTAGGATGAAGGAAAACGAGTAGTCCAGGCTTTTACGCCTGTTCTTTGGGCACAGTTGGGAATAGAAGGATGGCAATTGTGCGTCATTGCTGGGACTGGAGTAACAGTTGCTGGTAGAAGTGTTGCAACTCCCCCTTCTTTTAAGGGCTTGTTTTCTTCATCTGGATACTGGAGAGGCATGGAGCCTTTGCAATACTTAAATGGGCCAGCTGGTGACTAGCAAAAAGGTAAGGTGCAAACTAGTAATTTTCCAACAGGACCTCCTCAGTCTTTGTTCTTGTGGTGTGAAATGTTTCATGTAGAAATATATTCATATAAAAGATACTAATGACTTTCATTCCAGATTGGCACAAAAAAAATATTTTTTCAGTGGAAGATCAGTAAAGGCATAAAATTGGAACTGAGCAACACTTCTGTCTGGAATGTCTGAAGGCTCAGGAAGTAGATGATGGTTCAGAATGGTTTTTCTTTTTTTCTGAGCTGATTCAGTAATTATGATTTTTTTTCTATGAGCACTGAGCTGTTGAATGGATATGCCACTAAGAACCAGCCCATGCTGTTTGTGAACACCAGAATTTTCTGTAAGACTTCTCAGTTGACTCGTGATCGTAGCTGTATAAAATTACTCTTTGCCCAGAATTGCTTTTTATTAAAAAAAACAAACAGATACCTCTCCCTACCTGAACCATACAGCTATTCAGCAAAATTTAACCTGAAGGGAGTGCAAGACAGCCCCTGAAAGAAAAGGAAAATTTTAAGTGGCCAGGATAGGAGCACATGATATATATGGATCTTGCTGTATAGGGACTCCATGCTGGCCTGCCAAAATGAAACAGGAAATGGAAACAGAGAAGAGAAATTCTTGGCTTCTGAGTCAGACTCAAGTGTTAAGCCACAGTCAAGCCATGGATGCCCTCTAAATCTTTCTAGGTAGGATCATGGAAATTGGATGTGATGGAACAGAGCTCTCGGTCAATGGGAAGTCCTGATCTGGAGTCATGTGATGTTCATTTGCATGTTTTATCTCAAAGGCTTGACCCAAACAGTGGCGTTTTCTCCTATCACAAGCTGAATTGTAGGAATTTTGCTTTACTTGAGGCTATTGAAACCCAGAGGGAAAGCTGCTTTAAAGAGCCCGTGCAGGGTAATGTTCTGAGAAAATTGTTCTTTTGATGCCTTGATTTGAAACTCATGCTTCTCATTAACACAAGCTGCAGGGTGCCTGGAGATCTGTCACTGACAAGGGTCTGCATTAGCTTGAAAACAGTGTGAATTCACAACATGGGTGTACAGGGTTAAAAAGCAAAGTAGGAAAAGAGAGGAGAGACTCAAATTAGATATCTGTTCACAATTTGAGAACCACATGATTTAAGAGAAAATCTGTACTGCACTGATTTTCAGGAAACTTGCTATCTTGACAGATTGACAAATGTAACACGGCATGAGAACATCACCTTGTAATACTTTGATTTTGGGAAATATTTCTTCCCAATTGAATATCAGCATTCCTGTGAAACTTGTCAGTTGAATAATGAGAAACCGTTGCACAGAAGATGCTCTCTCTCTCTCTCTCTCTCTCTCTCCCTCTCCCTCTCCCTCTCTCTCCCTCTCTCTCATTCCCCTAGGGGAATTTTAAGAGGTTTTCCTTTCTGTATTGGATTTGCAGGGCAGTAGTACTACTGAAGATGTGAATCCTCCAAGCTGGAGGCTTCTGATCTTGCCAATTGGTAGAAGAATTGCTGGACATTTTTTCTGAGTTGCCTCTTATCATGTTTAGTCTGACAACCATGGTTCTCTTATTGAGAGAGAATATGAAGTGATGTGAACACAGTGTTGTGTTTCATTTCTAATGCTGGCCTAGAATATCCTGTTTTACTGACTAGCTTAAGTGTGTATTTCTTCTGTTTATTTTTGGCTAGCATTTCCTTTCTTGGGGACATATTATAGTTTCTGGGTAAAGGAAGGAGATAAAATAGCAGAATTCCTGAGTCCTATGGTACCAGTATCATATAGTGTAATGTATCATTTAATATATTGGTCACTGTGGCAGGTCTGGATAAATTACAAGATCTGTGTGAATGGCTAGGGCAATGCGCGGTCATATACGTAGGTCAAATTTGTTAGAGGAAAATACATTGCAATCTGACAAAAGGGAATAGCCAAATAATGTGCAACAAAGTTTCAATATGTGAGGACCAACTGTATGGTACATAGGCTTAAAAGGTTCAGTAATTTTTCTGACTTCCTTTGGAGATTGTTTGCTGCCTTGTTCATCTCATAAAAGAACATGAAATGATCCATTTGTGTTCTGAAATTATTATAACTCTTACATTAGTGCTCTTTGCACTGATGAAGTATTTATTTAACATCAGTTCTGTGCATTTTCAGTCTTAGAGAATTTGGCTTAGAAAGGATGTTATAGTACCCTGCCAGAGCAAAGCCCTCTCAAGTTTTTATTTGAGTACTTTGTGTGAAATACACGCATATATCACTAGAATTATTTGCTTACTTCATTCTTCAGACTTAGCAGAAAAGGCTGTTCTTAAGGTGTGGCTGCTGACATAAGGTTACTTGTGGTTTTACTGCCATAGAGTAAAATCCTAGTGAAAAGAAAGCATATTAGCAGTTTAAAAGGAGAAAACATGGAACTCTTTACCTTGATTCTACTTGGTGTTGACTTATGTTTACTAGTTTGAATCAGAACTAATTCAATAACTAGTTCCTGAAGACAAAGCCTTAAAAAGAAGCTTATTGTCTTATGAAAATTAACTTTGTTAGAGTAACTCAGTCTAATTCCTCATAGTTCATTCACTTATTTTGCATGTAGAGTAGAAGAAAATATGAGTTCTTATTACCAGATAGTTCAGAATGAAGTCTGTCTGGTATCTTCTCTCTGCATTCATAGAATCATGAATTGTCTAGGCCAGAAAAGATCTTTAAGATCATTGAGTTCAACTGTTAACACTGCCAAGTCCACCACTAAATCACATCTGAGTGCCACATCTACGTGACTTTCACATACCTCCAGGCATGGTGACTCAACCACCTCCCTGGGCAGCTTGTTGCAGTGCTTGGTAAGAAGTTGTTTTTCCTAATATCCAGTCTAATTATCCCCTGGTGCAACTTAAGGCTGTTACCTGAGAGAAGAGACTGACACCCACCTGGCTACAACCTCCTTTCAGGTGTAGAGAGTGATAAGGTCCCCCCTGGGCCTCCTTTTCTCCAGGCTAGACACCCCCAGTTCCCTCAGCTGCTTCTCACAGGACTTGTGCTCCAAACCCTTCACCAGCTTCGTTGCCCATCTCTGGACACGCTCCAGCACCTCAATATTTCTTGCAGCGAGGGGCCCAAAACTGCATACGGTATTCAAGGTGCAGCCTCACCAGCGCTGAGCACAGGGGGAGGATCACTTCCCTAATCCTGCTGGCCACACTGTTTCAGATACAAGCCATGATGCTATTGGCCTTCTTGGTCACCTGGGCACACTGCTGGCTCATATCCAGCTGGTTGTTGACCAGCAAACCCAGGCCCTTTCCCACCAGGCAGCTTTCCAGCCCATGCCTGTAGCGCTGCGTGGGGTTGCTTGACCCAAGTGCAGGACCCAGCACTGAGCCTGGTTGAACCTCATACACTTGGCCTCAGCTCAACAATCCAGCCTGTTCAGATCAATCATATATAAATCTTAAATAGCTACCAAGTATTGGAAGCCTCTTCATTGCTGCAAATTTGTGTGTGTGTTCTGGGTGTACCTACTTGATTCTTGAGCAGACCCAATTAATAAATGCTGTGCACAAATGCCTTTTGTAGTTGTTGCATAATAAATATATGCCTGTACTAATGAATAAATTTGTGTGCATCTGGAGTCTGCTGTATCTCAAAACAATCAGTAACTGGCTGTATTTTTTCATGAATTTTAATTATTAGAATAATTACACTAACATTGTGTCTTTTGATGTATTGCATGATTAGGGAACAACTCCAAAGGGACCTGGCTTGTTCATATAATGTTCCTAAAGTCAGTAAGGCTACAGGCTGTTACTCAACTAAACCAATGACTTGCTTGCTTTACTTAACATCTGCTATACTTAATATGTGCTTCATCCTACTGATGGCAACTTTTCCAACTTTACTTTCTCTTGAAGGCACATTAAAAGATATAGAAAGATGAAGTTATGAACAATGCTCATCCAGAAACAGACGCAACAAAACTTCATATGTTCATACTGTTGCTTTCCTTGGCTAATGTGATAATACTATCTGTTCCCAGAGATGAGTTATTTCTGACTGGGATAGTGAGGAGCTAATAATACAATCTGTTACGTGCCACATGTATGTTAAGCTGTGAAGGGAAAGGTAGTATGTCTTGTTAAATCAACAGATACAATTGCAGAAAATCACAGAACAAGAAAGCTTGCGAGTCTTCCTTGTTACTTTTGTAATGTTATAGTTTGGTCTAATGAATAAGGTTACCTCTTCATGCAAATCTTGCTTTATGTTTTTCCTCAGACTCTCGTAGCTATACCACCACTGTGGTTACATAGTGGAATGATAAATGCATAAACTTAGTTTGATTCGTTACTTGCAGTTATTTCTAGTGTTCTCACTGCTCATTGCATTTCTTATTTCTTACACAAGCACTCCATATACTTGTTGAAATCTCATAGTAAAAATGAGTTAATCAGGAACTCTGAATGAAGCATATTAATATATTTGTCTTGTGTAAGGAAAAGGCTAATGGGCTGTTCAAATCGTATGTTTTTTTTCCCCCTACATTGCTGACCTAAGTACATTTAAAAAAAAACCCAAACAACCACCAAACAACCCCACCCTCCCACCCCCAAAACAAGCCTACCTATCCTTTTATAACTTTGAGCAAAACTTTGGTACTCCTCACTTCAGTAAGTTAACAGTTGTTCCTTTTAAGAACATTCCTTTTGACTTGATAGGTTTTGAAAAATCTGAATATTTTTCAGAGCTGTATGCAAACATTTTTCTTCTTTTGTATAATTTAAGAAAACTTTGCCTTGAAGGGATTATGACCAGTTGGCTGTGTAACTGGCTGTGCAGGAACACTATCCTCCCGCTCTATGGTGAACGATATGGTCTTGTAGTTGCTAGGGTGATAGGCTCATTAGTGCAACTCTACCTGTACTCAGCACAAAATATCAAGTAAGAGATTCTACTGTGCAATGACAGTGCTTGTGGTTTAGTTTAGGTAACTTCTTTTGTCTGAATAACCATGGACAAAGGTGTTTCGTACCTTTACTGTGATAACATAGGTTAATGACTTCAATTATGCTTATCTAAATAGAAGGAAATGTACCTAAATATAAGTACCTGTCATGTACAACCTTGTAGCGATTAGACAGAGCTGTGCTTTTGCGTACTAGGTTACAAGTTTTGGCTCTGGTAGTCTGAAGTTCTCATCTGCCCTACACCTTTTAGATACTACCGTACTTCTTGGTATAGAGCATCTTCCCTTTATTAAGATACGCTGTTGAGCAAATATAAAAAAACCACCCTTGTGCAAGTGCAAGGTTTTGTCTTCATTTCTCAACTAGAATTGTGATTTAAACGAATCCAATGTATTGCAAGCATGCCAGAAAGAGAGGAAATATATATTTCAAACTAAAAATATGCATCTCAAGTTCAGTTTTTAATAACTAAAAAAAAAATTATTCCTAATAGTCAAAGCAGTTTATTCAAGTACACTTCAGTGATAGTGCTATGCAGTCTGTAAAAATGAAACAAGAATAGGGACAAAACTTAAATAACTATTCCTCAAGTGAACTCTGAGTCACTTATTCTTTAATACTTCTGTTCTGAACCTCAGAGAAAGCCCCTGTTTTTCATGTAACCTGTATGAGATACTTAAGACATCTGACATCCCTGGAACATCGTTTGGGCGGGGGAAAGTGCAGTGAGTGAAACAAATGACAGGGCTCAATTTAGGATGTTATAACCTTCTCTGTACAGGCTGAATTCATAAAGCTTTTAGTGGCATGATTCTGCATTCTCACAAGGATTTGCTTAATAGCTGATATTTTATTTTCTTTTTCCTCCAGGTATGGCTATGTAAAAGTGATCTTAAGAAGATCTGTGCCTTACCTTGGGGTATTAGCCTGATTTCCTGAACTGATGCACTTGCATTCTCCATCCATTGTCTTGTTTTGTTCCATTTCCACACTCGAATTATCTGGTCTGGGTTAGAGCTGACCTTTACCACAAGAAATGGGATAAAGTGAAGCTACTAAATTTATGTGTGGAGCAGTTCTAGAGAAATCTTACATGCTTTTGATTAAGGAAGGAACATGAACATGCTTTTGTGTACAAATTTGAAGTGATTATCCCTTGCCTGACAGATTGGAATTATTTTTTTTAATTTTGCTGAGAAAAGGCTAGTGCTAAAAAAGTGATTAAGTACCACACCATTCTAAAAGATACATTGCCCAAGGCAGCAGCTGAGAGAAAAATATGTAGTTGTTAGTGTAGTAACAAAGGAATTCTCAGCACTACATACGCAAAGGCCCCCAAATACCTTAAGTTAGGAAAAGAACTACTCCGCTTTGCCAAACTTAGGAGAAAAAGGTACTCAAGTGATTTGTAAATACAAAATGGAAAGGAGAAAGTTCAACAAAACTTTTTTTTTTAATCAGAAAACCTCAAAAGCCATCAATAAAATACATGAACCAGAAAGGCTACATGATCCTGTTTCAGACACAAAGGCTTTCAGACTAGGCTTAAAGACTTCTGCTATTTCTATCTCATCCAACCCTAACTAATCAAAGTTAGCCTGCATTTTCAAAAGCAGAAATACATGAGTGAGGGTT
Organism: Falco punctatus; assembly: GCF_963210335.1. NCBI lineage: Eukaryota > Metazoa > Chordata > Aves > Falconiformes > Falconidae > Falco > Falco punctatus. The sequence goes on along the minus strand of NC_137580.1, from coordinate 7,121,737 downwards.
CCCATTTTCCCCTCGTATTCCAGTGCTGCCTTCTCAGACTGCTGCGTCTAGCTGTGTAGAGAGGGCTTTCATTTTGAATGTAAAAGCTCTGATTCTCGTTTATAATTGTGGCAGGTGTAAAACCATTGAAGAAATGTGAAGGAGATTAAGCAAAAGAATTATCATTGTATGTCTAGATTCTGTGTCCTATAATCTCCTAGTGTTTTTCTTTGGGTGCTCTTTTACTTACTAAGGACATCCTCTGAATATGTTCTTCCATGCAGCATCCTTCTGTGTTGCCCAGGAACGAACAGGATATGTATGCTTCCCAGATACATTCTCTGTTCCATTTGATTTACTTGCATTGTACACTATCTGTTGAATTAAGAAAATAGTCCCTTGGCCTTTTTTATCTATTCTGGAAAAAGTTATTTGATTGTAATCCTCATAACCATGAGGCTTGTTCCTATGATATGATATGGTTTCTCTTTTGTCAGTCTCTAGAGGATGTGATGGTGCAGTTTAGGTTGCCTGGAACATGCCTTTGTCCATTGCCCTGTGTTCATCTTAGAGAGGAGAATTACGATAGACAAGGGGAGAGAAAGATGCAGAGGTTTGTGGCTACCTACCTTTCCTTCAAAGATGTTCTGTGTCCGGGATGGCATCTTGAGAAAGCACCATCTCCCACCCCAGGAGTTTATATTTATGATAGGAAGTTTGGTTGCGTCTGAGTAGCAGGTTCTCTGATGATACTTTGCTTATTCTGGGGATGGTAACACCTCTGTGTTAAGGCTAAAAACCTTGCTGGTTCTTTGCTAAGCAACTAGTTGAAGTAGGTGAGTAGCAGAAATGCCAGGCCATGCAACTGGAGTGCTGTATTTGGCTATATTTGATGCCCATTTGTGCCTGGGAGAAAATCTGGTGGTTGAATTCCTCTGACCACTGCTTTTCCTTGATTTTTGGAGTGAGGTTCCACTTAACACAGTGGGGACAGAGCTCTGCTAGTCTTTCCTTCGAGTCTGGCACTCAGGTAGTTAGATTAACCAAGCTGGGCTTTCACTATGCCTTTCACAGCTAGAACACCATGTGCAGTCATTCTGCATAAGCGACTTTAGCGGTGGCAGAAAATTGCAGACCAGTAAATGTAATGTACATGGTATATCTAATATCGCATATTGACTGACACAGCAGGGATGATTTCTCTTAGATTTATTAATTAGGAATTAATTTGATATATTCAGGAAGCTGATTGTGCCTTCTGGGAAAAAAAAAATCTGAAACGTGGTGGGGCACATGTGCTGTGTGAAGCTGCAAGCAGCTCTGTGCACGGGAACTGCAGTTGTGCCTACCCTGCCCTCAGTATAATTTGAGGGCCACTTTGGTCAGCATAGGTGTGTCTAAACTGGAGCTTGAGATTGTCTTCTGTACTCCCAGGTTCATGGCCACGTTCTGACTTTTTATAAGAATATGCAAAGGCAATTTAGAAGTAGACTTTTGTTTTTAAAAGCGATGTGTGTAAAGATGGCTTCAAAAGTCTTAAAAGAGATCAACTTAAACCCATTAGTAGAAGAAACTACATTCCCATCTTCAGAAAGCTTGTGAATTCAGAATGTTTCCTGTTCCATGAAGTATGATAAGCTTATTAGACCTTTTCAATTTTCCAGAAGTATTTGGGAGAGCGACAACTACAGCTGTATGGATGGTAGGGTGATGGTTAGGAGGTAATGAAGTCTCTGATCTCACCTCTGCTTTATGCAAGAAAAGGTTTGTGTTAGTGTATTTTAACCTTGATTTTAAAAAGGTAGAAGAAAATTTCTTAGACCACCAACTTAAACCTGGGGCTTCCAGGTGCCAAGTGCACTTGAACGTGCAAGGATTTGTTGACTCTACTGGCAGTTGAGTTGAAGGGAGCAAGCACTTGATGCAGCTTTGGTTTTTTTTGAATGATATTCTTCCTTTTGAGTATTTGAATGAGTTGTCCGTGCTCCCTACCCCTTAGGATTATGTCCTGATTACTTCAGATCAGAGGAACTGTTTATGGTGAAAGTGCATCAGAATTTACTTTAACCAAGTGGTTAGGAGTCCGCAAAAGAGGTTTAATTGAAATTTGCCATCTGGATCTGCATGTGTAGAACTGTACAAACACAAAGTCCACAGTAAAAATGGCACAGGGTGATTATCTTGCTGCTAGGCAAGGTGGTTTCAATTTCTGGCATATTTATTTTAAATAACCTTATTAATACAGAGCCCCATGTCATTTTGCTTGGCAAAAAGGTAGCTTAAGCTGATGAATGCCTATGTATTCTTTTGGGCAGAATTAAAGATAACCTGCTGGATGACTTTGTATTCTTTGCTTGGTGCAAGTGTAGCACTGGTAATCTCTCTCTGGTCTGAATGATCTTTTGTAAACTGAGCAGTTCTTGTGCAATGGAAAGAAAGTTCGTGCGAATTTCTTAAAACAGACACTAAACAGAGATACACAGAAAGAAAACAGACACTGTATGACGAGTGTCAGAGAAACAGGATATTTTAGTGCCTATTTCAGTGACATAAAGGCTAGAAAATGATGGTTTTGCTTTCAAATATCTATCACCAAATCAAAATTACATTTCAAATGATGTAACATTGCTTCTGCTAAAAACCCCATGGAAGTATGTTTTCTAGTGAGACCTGGATATCTTGGTAAGGCACCATTTTTGACCTAATCTGAATCTTTGTTTACTTGCATGACTTCTGATGGGACTCAAGAAAAAAAAGGAAAAATGAGGAGTGGCTTCTGAGAGAAATATTTATAAGCCTATACCTGGAAATGTGCAGCTGTTCTTTGACTCTGGTAAAATATACTGGGGAGAGGAGATTGCCTGTGTGACACAGGCTCAAAATAGGGATAGCTTAGTTATTTTGAGAATTGCTTCTGTCTCTGTTGGTTTGGCCAAGACTTTCTTTCCATTGAGGAGAATGTTAGCTGCTTGGCTGGCAGTTCCTAAAGTTCTTACTCAAAAAAAATGTTTTTTATGAATGTAGAACGACTACTGAAGAGTGTTTGGTCAATCAAAAGAGTAATGATCAGGTTCACAACATCTCTTGAAACCTCATTCACCAGCATATGAAGAAAGCTTCATGTAAGTTCTCATGTGCTTTTCTTTAAATAGGTAGCAAGTTCTGTGGTTGTATGAAATCTCTAAACTGTGACGAAAATGCTTTCTCCTAAGGTACACTTCCAAGGTAGACATACAAAAATAACTTGTTATGATAGCAAATTCAGAATGAAGTCATAAAGTGCTTTAACCTTCTACAATTGCCAATGAAAACAAGAACCGTAAAATTGCTTTCTCTGACCTACTGTCTCGCAGGCAATCTTACACTCATTTACTCCAGAATAAAGCAATTATGCTTGGTGAAACACACATGGAGATTGAGGTCCCCCTTAAGCATCCTGATTTGATCCAACTTTCCCTATCATTTTCTTAGCCCTCCTTCCCCATCCTCCCTCCAGGCCTGACACACATATCCAAAGAGCCTCTCGGTGCTTTGCAGCTGGATGTTTAGAAATAGCTTTGAAAAATAAAATGCTAACAATTAAAATAGCCATATAGCGTTTTGTTTGATAAAGCCTGGAACTGTATGTCTTTACACAATAAGGCCTAAAAATTAATGTGGCAGTGCCAAATTTTCTGCTGACAGGGTATTTTGGCTGTCCCTAGGACTTGCGTTTAATAGCAACAATACCACAATTACGAAGTGCAAGACCTGTGTAGGTAAACTTTTACCTCACTGACAACAAAGAATGTGCCAGTTGCAATGTATTAGGCTTTCCCTTGACAAGCTTAAGGCACAATAATGAGATGGCTGCATGGGAAAGACTGGTGAAGTAATCAATCAAACCCGTGTTTTAGTCTGGTCATGCTTGTAGCTAAGAAACTGAGACTAAAGGGACGGGGAAAAAAGATGATGGGTCATAGCTTTTATATCTTCTCTTTTTAATCATGGTGCGTTTACCAGGTTAGGAGACTGACCTCCAGGCAGTTAGAGGGGGGGAGAGGCTCCTTGGTGGAGCCTAAAGAGTCACTCTCCTGGGCTTCCCTTTTCCCTGAAGCTTTAGAGACATTTTACTGCGAGGCTTACAGCATTACAAGCTGCTTCTTATTTCCCAAACTGACTTCTATTTAATACCTCTAACATTCAACAGTATTTTCTGCTCTTTTTCTTGGTCCCCATTCCATCTTTCTTCTGAGTTTCACGTGGCCATTTACCTTTGTTTCCACTAAAGTACATGAAATAAGAATAATAATATTTTATCTCCAGTACAGGTCAGTGGTGAATTGAGCTCTGTTTATCGTATTTCAAATTATTTCTGTTTGTGAGACAGAAATTTTTTTTTGCCTTTCTTTATAGAAGGAGATTGTGCACCGTATTCAGATATTTTTTACTAGAATAATTACTGCTTCAATCTTGATTTATCCTTCTGTCCTTCAAAAAAATATATTGAATACATTTGGATAATTAAATATTTAATCAACATCATATTATTACTTACTTCTGATACACCATTCTATAATAAAGAGAACTAGACTGTACAGCAGAAATCAAACTATTACTAGTAATAAGAATTAGTACTGTTAAGAGTGTTGAGGAATCTTGAGATACAAGGTATGTGAAACAAAAAAGGTTGTACAGATGTTGAAGAAATCTTATATGGCATGAGGGGCTGAGAAACTCATGGTTTCATTTGATCTACACTGGTGTTGGCAAGAAGCCTTGCAAAAATTACATTTAAAAATTATTTTGTCCTTACTGGAATTCAGTTCTTAGTGATTTTCCTAGATGGATGGTGGTTGGTGTGTGAAACTTTCAATGGTGTAGTCTAATCAATACCATCAGTGTCAAGATACTTTCCTTATGCCTCTTGTGTTTCAAATGAGGTCTAAGATTATTAATGGGTACAATTTCTTGGAAACAACTTGATATTTATTTTCTAAACTTCCATGTGATATGGCCACTTCTGAGCTGCATTAACATTTCCATTTCATTAATCATTGTGACCTAAGATGGGTGGGTCCTTATGTGGTTTCCTAATTTTTTTCCCTTTTTTTTGCCCCTCTCAAGTACTCGATTTTGGGAAGCAGACACATCTAAGCAGCTTGCATGTTAATGAAAATAGGCTTAGTTTCTCCAGGGAGTGTAACAAATTCAAACTAAAGCTTTATTTTTAATCTTCTCCACTAATGAGGACTTTTATTTGTATAACTTCAAACAATGTGTTAGTTCTGCACTGATACTTTGTGTACACAGTTGCTGCCTAGGAACATTTTTTTAATGCATGGTATCTGAAAAAAAATGCTGTTGTTCGCTCCTAATTCTAAACATAAAAGAAATTTTCAGATGGCAGAGTGGTTTTATTAAGGAAAATAACTTTGACTACTTGGGAAGCAAAATTCTCAGTGCATGGATCGAGGAGAGTAACTGAAAATTTGAAAAAAATGGTCAGCTAGATAGTAATGCTCTTTAGAAGCAAAATTTTCTAAACAGTATCGTTATATCTTGGGGATTGTAGTCTCCATTATGCATAGGAGCCCTCTCATGCCAAACTCTTGTTGGAGTTTGTGTCCAGTCTAGAAGAGTTAGGAGTTCCTAATTTTAGTGAAGTAATGAAGAATAACTTACAAGATAAAACTGAAACTGAAGTTACAGTGCAAGTGATATATGGAGATAGAAAGCAAAATAATGCTTTTGAAGCAGAACTGTTTGTGGGGAGAATGAGGAAAAACTTCACCATTGCTGTAGACGTTTCTTTAGAGTCCTTATTCTATAGGCTTTCTTGTAATACAGATGAATTATTAGTATTTATCATGAAGAAGTATTCTCCAAAACTCACTGAAACAGCTTTAAGGTTTGATTGCAAAATGAAGTTAACTGAGAACTTGGAATGCCAAACCTGTCCCTTTTCTGTGTTATGGTAGGTTTTAATTATATGTTAGCGTATTATATTTTTTTTCTATCAATTACTCCTTCAGTTAATTCACTTACAAAATACTGTTTGTATGGTAGTCTTTCTAGAAATTCAGTTAACTTTCTCCAGACTGTTTTTGCATCTTCCCAAGTATTTATTTACTTTCACCCCCTTCACTCACAACACCCCCACTTTTGAGTGTTAAGTAGAACAAAGCTAAAAGCAACAATACATGGCCTTAGGTTAGCTTAGATATTAATTATCTATTTTAATTTCTCTGACAGTTACTTTGCTTCGAGCAGATGTTCGCACTGAAGAATTCAGTAATGCCTAAACCCCTTTAATACAGTCATGGGAGTCCTCATTTAATTTTGTTCTTTTCAATATACATTCACTTTTCTCTAGGCTGGATGTTGTCTACGATCACGTTGTTCACATCTTTGTTTTTAACTCTTTTAGAAACTCTTGAGTTTAAGTCTTTTTTTCAAATCACATGCCAAGTTTGAAACACTTTATTTCGGTAGCTTGTATGTTACTGTTAGATAACTTACTTGTCAAATAGGTGGTCGGAGCATCCAAGTATTAAACCCTATCTGTGCTGCAGTTACCTTTATCATCTATCATCTATCCATAATCAATTTATACTAACACCAGTTAATTTGGGCTCTTGCAGTTTGATAAAAGGGTCTACTAAACACCAAATTGCATCTTGGAAATAAATAATTCTAAAGAGCTCGGTATGGTATAAATCTTATCAGTAGCTGTTTCCCACAGCAAAGAATCTTGCATGTTATCCATGATTCCAAAGCCCTGTGTGTTGAGCCATTTTAATGCATTAAGAAATGGAGAGAAGAAAAATTTATCTTTCTCCTGCTTGGAAACTGTGTATGTCTGAGAGTGTCCATAGCTCGTGAAGGGAAAGGTTGTGGCTTTGTTGTTAACTCCTTCCAATTCATGGAAGAAGATTTGAGGCAGTATAACTTTGAAGCAAATAATGTTACCCCAAAGGACAAGTTAACCTCCAACCAAATTTCTTTATGCAGATCCTTCATATAATTCCTGACCTTAGAGCAAGAACGTGCTCTACCTTAGATCGAGAATGTGCTCTGTACCTTTCTGTTTGACGCCTAACACAAAAGACTACTTAGGAAATGCTTTAACGTGATTTTCTAAGCATGTGTACCAGGACCAGAAAGTGTTGCTGGCAAATGCATGATTTCTGCTTCTCTGTCTATAGGAACACAGAAAAGAAGTGCATGAATGATGTTTGCAAGTTAAACTGAGGAAGAAAGCATTGACGAGAACTTGGTAGTAAAAGAGATCTCAACTGAGGAAACTTAGAGGAAAACCCTTTACTGGCTATCCATGATTTTCAGATTTTCAAGGCATTATTTAAATTCAAGTTTTTATGATTTGTAGAAAGTTTATGGCAGACAGGAAATACCCAGTGAGGGGAAATGCAAAACAGGAGTTACGACTTACATTGAGATAAACCACCAGCATCACTTACGAGTATTTATCTTCATTGATGGTAATGCTCAAATGACTCTTCCTGGTGGCTTTTCCTTATGTGGAAAAATTTCCTAGTATACTTAATGAGGCTGACTTCAAAAGAAGCAGCTGTGGCCTCACCATGTAAATATTTATGTTTTGGTGGTTCCTTTTGAAAGAGTAAGCTTTGTGTTTTAATATCTTGCCCCAACTTTCTATACTCTGTTCTATTTTGTTTAAATGCACAAATACCATTTATGACAGTCCATGATTACTTATGCAGTTTTATTTTTGATAGGAGGATGAATGTTCCTATTCAGCTCCTACTCCTTTCATTCAGCCCTTCGACTGAAAAAAGCTGGTGAGGCAAGTCACTACAGCGACCTAGTTGGGATGTTTGCATTTTGTTCTAGAAACTGTCATGCTTGTTCTCCAGCTCATGCCTCTTCTAGCATCCAAGCAGCTGACATTTAAGCCTGCCTCAGATGCAGGCTTTAGATAAACTCTGAAGCACGAGGGAAGCGAATGCCTGAGAGTCTTGGGTGGACCTGGTAAAGCACCACGTGATGCGGTATGATGAGGAGCAGCAACGGGTCATGTTTGTCTCAGCCCTCACCCAATGTATCATGACCGCATTACATAATTAACATGGGGCAGTCACATCTGGCGAGGTCACATGCAATGAAGTAGTAGGTGAGCAGCAAGTGTCTGCTTTTGACACTCTGAATGTATAGAGAGCAGCTTGGAGAGCATGTCATACTCTAGTCTGCTTCCTGGGCCTTACTCCTACGCAGGATGTAAATGAGGCCAGAGCTCTTGAGAGTTTTTCTGGGGCTAATGAAATATATATGTCCCTGTGTCTGTGTAGATAAGAATACAAATCCGCAGTTAAATGTCTCCACATCAGCAAAGCAGCTTTGCTTGCCTCATTCACCATGCTCCCATACAACTTTGTGTGCAAGACGAATACAAGGAGATTATAGTATTAGAGCCATGGGAAGCATCCCGAGAGCTTGCCAAGCAGAAGAACAGTTGTTTAATATTACCTCTGTTTAGAAGCAATTACATCCAGGAAAATGCAATTCAGATCAGACCTTCTAAAGCTTGTCAAGGCTCGTTCATTGTTAACTATTTCAAAGCCAGTCGATGCATCTAAAAGCACTAGTTTGTTTCATCGTTTCCCAAGGTACTCATGCCATTGCTGTGCCTCTACTGGGCAAAACACCAAAATGAGGGGGGGGGGGTCAAGGAAACATCTGTAAAATGTGGCATTATTTGGGGTGCTCAAAATTTGGTTTCAAGCCTTGGTGATGAGACTGTCCTGTTGAACAGTACTAAGCTGCTTAGCTTTTAGCTTTGAAGAATATGGGACAGATGATTTTTTTTCCCCTACACAAATGAAACATGGTGTAGGGACACAAGCTTTTGCTGCTTAGGATAGTGACTTTTAGCTGAGGTGGCTTCTTGTACATGTTTTGAATTGTACTTCTTCAACTCCATTTGTGGCTGCCTGACAATCAGCTGATGTTGGCATCCATACAGAGTAGCGGATAGTGAAATTGCTGAGAATCTCTTGAGCAAAAGTCTAGCAGTTGGTTCCTTAAGTGATAGGAGTGATTTTTCTCCCAGAGCTTGTTCATCAGTACTGCTTCTCCCCATGGAGTTTCTTTGGTCACAAGTTAAATTGGTTCCAATTTCCCCTTGCACCTCCAGACCTTGGATAAATTGATAAAAATTCAAGAAATGGAAGTTGATTTCCACTACTTTTCCTAGATGTGTTTTTGCTGCTGTAAGAGGGGAAATGCTGACACTATTCTGAGCAGCTTTACTGCAGAGGGTGGCTCTTCACAGTGCAAAAGACTTAGCTTTGCAACCCCGCAGGACTGGCCAGATGAGTCCATCTGCCTGTCATCCAGAACAATTCCCCACAGTAGAAACTGATACAGCCAACTGCTTTACCACCAGTGCGGCTCTGGGAAAAGATTTCAAAACAAGTTCAAAGGAGAGATATTTCCTTTCTTACTGAGGTCTTGGTCTAATCCTGGCCTGAAACTGTGGTCTTGTTCGGTGTTTCTTAAATGGGTTGTTTTAAGATGGGCAAAACCTGCCTGCCTGCCTGTCTCGCAGCGTTTTCCTTCAAATTATCACTTGCTTTGGCAGCTTTGTATTGCACAGGAGTTAAGCTTTTACACAAAGAAAAATTGCTGTTCTGAGTTGATATTTTCATAAGAAGGTTAATCTTGTGATATTAATTATTTTCTATTTGTATCTGTGGAAGGGTGATTCTTGCATCTGTTTTTGAAAATTCAGTCTGAATCATCTGGTTTTAAAATATTAGGACAATTGAGAAAGTAGACTAGAAGACTTACAGTTTTAAATTAGTGTTTTAAAACCAGAAATAATGCAATATGTGATAAGCTTACATAGGAATATTTTCCCAGTTAAATATATAAGCAATTATAGAATAATTTTTTTCCAGTTTCTACTAATCTCTAAAGGGTTATCTTTAGTTATTTGTTTTGTCTAACTCAGGAAAGTGTGGTATAGTCAAGCGCAGAAGTTGCTGGTATCAGAGTCAAACTCTTGTCCCTAGACCTGCAGGCCTTATTAGAGAGCACTTTTTTTTTTTTTTTTTTATAATTCTGCTCCAAAAGTAAAGTTGTGCACTGAATAACCTTGAAAAATAGCAAGAGAGAGCAGAAGTTTATGCAGAAGAGCTCTGGTCTTGGATGCCTCGTGCATGTAGTAGGCAATAACAGCTGTACAGAAGCACACATTCAGAATTTCTAAATTTTACCCATGATGTGCAGGAAAAAAAACCCAACCCACTGTTAATTAATCAAATGCCACATATGTGTTTTTAACCTGATGCTAGTGATTAGTTACAGTTGTTGTGACTGCTGTGAGAAATTATTTAAAGAAATAGTAAGAATACAAAAGCAAAAGGCACCAAAGTCAAATTGAGCATTTTAGTCCCTTGGTCAGAGGTCTTCCAGCTACAATTTCAGACAGAGCAGGTGAAATAATACTAAACAGCACAATTACAGTTAAGCTGTACCTAGAGTATTTTACTAAATACGAAGCTGAAATGAAAAGGATGTACAGACCATTTGACTTTTTGGAACTCTCACAATGTGATATAATACATCCATTTGGCATTCTTTTGGAAGAAAGAGAAAGGCAGGATTTTACTAGTGCACGCGGTTCAAAGGGAGGAGAATACAAGCTGATGATTGAATGTCTTCAAACTCAGCCAGTGTCACTTTGTCTTCTAACAGAAATTTTGCAGCGGAGGTGCCAAGAATACATGCCTGGTCTGTGCGACACATCACGATGCTTTTTGTGTTCAGGATCATTGCAGATGTTACATTAAGTCAGTTTACAAGAAGACTGTAACACCGCCTGTGTAGTTCACCGTGTAGTCCTCTGGCTCTGAGTTACAAGAAGCATGTACCCAAACATTTGTCAGTAATATCACCATAATTACCTTTGAAATTACCAGCTACCTGTCATCACAGGTCTTTCTGCTATTAAGACTGGGAAAGAGGAAATTGAAATCTTGTTCTTAAGTCACCTTTTTATTTATTTCAAATATTGTTAAATTACTTCCAGTGTTGTCAAAGTAACACCAATTCCTGTAGCCCTGGTCCATGCAGTGCTCATGCCTTTTGAAGGAAGAAAAATGCTCAAATCTCTTTGCCCAGATGGAATGTGGGTTCAGACATGCTGCACTGGTGGGGAGCTGAAACAGCTATTTGCTGTGTGTGGGTAAAAGGAAGACTTGAGTCTCTTGGCTATTAATTTTAGGTCTGTTACCAACATTACATAGGAAAAGGTAGGTTCAAAACTTAGTCATAGACCCTAATTGTGTGGCATGTAACTGAGCAGGCAGAGTGCCTCACCCATGTGAAGTCCCAGGGAATTAAAAGCTCCAAAGTATTTTCTAGAAATCAGTCACTTCCTTTGGAAAAGAAAAAAAAAGGAGGAAGAATCTCAGCAGCCCATTGTATCATGTGGGCAGATGACACAGTGATATATGAGACCAGCCCTGCTTTTGCTATTATAAATTCCCAGCAGTCGCAGGGAACTGGAATGTGCTCTCCACAGGCAGGCAGTCTGCCCACACTTGAGGCCATGAAGGATTGGGCCCACAGTGGTGTTTTTGCTACAGAGCTTCTACAGTTCTCTTTTGTCTCAAAATATTTTCTTTGCACACAAAAAACCTCCTTGCAAATAAAATCTGAGCTGGGTTATAGTAAAATATGTGCCTTAAAGGTGATCTGATGACCCCCTTGCTTTAAATTTAAGAAGATGAGAAGACTTTTGGTGGGAAGACTTTGATTGATGATCCAAAGTGTGTGTGAGTAGGGGTAAGTAATAAAGAACCAGAAAGGAGTAAAGAAGAAAATTATGAGAAGGAAATGAAAGGTGAGATCTGGCAGATACGTTGGGAGAGATGGAAGAAACAGACCTTGGAGGTGAAGAGGATGGAAGGAAAGGGAAAATGGATTGCAAAGAAAGGAAAAATAAGAAAGAAAAAAACCCCACAAAACCAACCCAGAAGACTCATAGGCTTCTCTGGAGCAAGTAGCTTCAATGCAAAATTGAGATCCTAACTGCGTAGAAACTGTGATGGTGATATATGGTGTGGGGTTTGGAAGTGGGGTGCTGGAAGTGGAACTGGCTGTTCTGGAAGGAGAGACGAATGCATGTGAAATCGTGCACAGCAATGTTTGAAGCGAATCGCTTCAGAAATCTCGAGCGGGTTTTTTGTGCTGTTTCCAGTCCTGTTCAGGGCCCTGTTTTGGGGGGGTGGTTAGGATCTGATGCTATAGCTTTTTGTGTGTTTCCCTCAATCCATTGCAGTTTGATATGGATGGACAGAGCTATAATACAGATGAATATATGTACTTAATGTCTTTCCTTTCTTGCCAGTGCCGTGTACAGATTATCCTCCCTTTTTCTTTTCACTGTTCTTGTTAGATATTAATTCTTTTTAGCATGTCAGTAAAGTCTTGTTGAGTTGTTTATCTACAGTTGCTTTTGAGTATTGCAGCCCTTCCTGCAGCGGTAACTTGTAATCCTTGATACAGACTTGGAGTTAGGCTGTAATGAGAAGCATCCTGTGTAAATGGTTTCATCCTCGCTGAAAAATTTAGATTTATTTGTCTATCTTATTTTCACTGTTATTTACGTTTTGTCTGTCTTATGTCACTCAAATGTTATTTTGCTTTATAAGTGCCTCATCAGACTTTTCCTCTGCTTACATCATTTACAGTTGTCACTGAAGATGGTTAGGTGTAATGCTGGTGGAAAGCCTAGGAAAATACAGCTTGACTCTAAAATATCTATTTTCTTCTGAAATAAAAGGATTTAAGGAAGTGGTGAATAATGTAATAAATCATGAGCTATTAACAAGACTGTTTTACTGGCAAAATCCCTGTTAGACACACATACCACTAACAGGGTTGGTAAATTAGGAACTGTGTAAACTGAGATCCTACTTTCATTCACTGGAAAAAAAAAAGATACATGCTGAAGCCAACTTGACATTGGCAATGAGTAGTGCATCATGTAATAATTATTATACTCAAAGCTCCACTTAAAAAAAAAATATAAAAAATTTAGTTTGGTTAGCCTGTCATGTGTAGCAACTGACTGTACTTCAGCAGTCCTTTCCTTAAAAGGAAAGCATGTGGTAAGATGCTTTGCTATTATTTCAGGCTAATATTTCAAGGAGGGATGTGAGCTGGTGCCAGACTAGGTTTTGGTAAATCCTCTTTATTAAATAAAATGTGGGATAGAGGTTTTTATCTCTTCAGCAAGCTGTCCTTCAAGAGCTCCAGGATCTCCATGGCAGTACTCTTTTGTAGAAGACTGGAGCCAAAGCGCCTGCCTGCCTCATGGGCCTTTGGGGTTGGGAAGCCCAAACCGTTTGGTGTCAAGCCTGGGGACTGTGAGTGATCCAGCAGCATCTTCTGGGGAGCAGGGTATTTCCAGTGCTGTGTCCTTTCATCTTTGATAGCTCTGTTCTGTGTAAATTGCCCTCCTTCCAATGTGTGGTCTCTGAAACCTACTGTAACAAAGAATAAAATTTGTAGAAGTTGAGCAAAATTGGATTTGGTTTGAATTTTCACAGCTTTGTAAAGAACTTGTAATTTAATCTGTATCACTTACCTAGAAGGGTGTATATCTTAGAAAATCTGCTGTGAAATTCCAGAGGCAAATGCTACAGATTTCTGTCCTGGTCTTCCAGAGAGAACAGTTATTAAGAAGGTCCCTGCCCACAGAGCTCCCCACCTGGAATGAATGGTGGGAGAGAAACAGAGAAATAAGTTGAAATGATGTACTGAAACTTGTCCTGGATTTCTGAGATAAAGCTGGGAACAGCTGACGTTCTTACCTTCTGATGATGCCTGGACTGCGCTGTGTCGCAGCACAGGAGATGTTCCTGCACTTATTTGTGCCGGGTGACAGTGACAGGCAGTCAGAAACTGATGTTGACTGCCTGGGGCCCCAGCCTCTGCAGTAGCATGAGGAGTATTGGGATAAATTAGGTTATAGTGCAAGATTGGCTGTGGGTGGGTGGGAAGAAGAGGAGTCCCTATGGCTTAGTGGCCGCTCAGAGGTTCCAGAAGTCTAACACAACCTCTTGTTACGGGATAGGAGCAGAAAATCACAGGGATACCACAGGGGCTGATGTAATGTATTAAGCGAACAGCTGAACATTGCCTAAAGGATCTGTGGGAGAGTGAATGTCTCTGGAACGTAAGAGGATTTCTGTAAAAGACATGCTTGTCGATCCTGAGTAGCACAGCACGTCATACTTGTGGGTGCTGGGATAGGTTTAGGTCTTGGACCTGAAAGTACAGTTGACGATGGGACAGCACTGACTATAGTAAAATGGTCCCATCCTCATGCTCTGAAAGCATTGCTTCCCTGACGGCAGCAGTCACTGGGGCTGCCACCTGAGCTCAGTATGGCAACTCCTCAAACCTCCTGTAGGAAATTAGAAGGGCAGCTCGTTCCAAGGGACTGCAGTCCCTATTCAGACACCGGGAAATGGTATCGTCTTTAAAAGGCTTTAGTCCAGAAAGCTATTGCGTGTACACTGTACCAGGTAGGTTTGTTGTTATTCTCCACCCCGGATGGACTTGGACTCAGTGCTGATTGAGGGTGGGCTGATGACTGGGAATGTTGGGGGAGAAGAGAGGATTTAAGGTCTGACTGTAACTCTCCTTCGTCCACACTTTCACTGTTCAATGCAGTGTGAAATCCTAATGCTGATCGGCTCTGTTGGTGCTTTGATTCAAACAGCAGAAGAGTGCATAGTGCAAAACAGGCACATCAAGAGCATTAAGAAAGAAAATTACCTGCCTTCTTGTGTTGTGTTCCATACGGGGTGCCTGTTTTCTCATAGTTAGTTTTGTTTCTTGATCTCACCGAATGAATCTAAAAGATGATACACACAGGGATAAATGAAGTAAGAACACTAGGAAACTGAGCAGAATAGGACAACTTTACCTGCCTTGCATGTGGTGCTGCTGTTATTGAATTCTGATACGACAAGAGGATTTGGGGCTTTTTTGCCTCTCAGGAGGCTGAGATTACTGAATACTTGATCTCATGGGTTCTAATGCCGTTGCCCACAACATCTGCAGTTTGTATCATGTGTTACTGTGAACTGCTCGTTACTGCACCCAAGACAGTGCCTGCAGAGCTCCTACTAGGTGTAGATGCCTGCATCTCTTGGGAGTGAGCTCTCTGCAATTACTCTGTTGCTAGTTGGGTTTTGTACATCACAAAACATAAGCCTGGCTTGAGGTTTCAGTGAGCAATAGTTTCAGACTTTCTATTGCAGTTACTCTGTTCAAGCCTTTTTTTCCCTTCAAGGAGATGAAGTGGAGTCTGAAGAGTTTTCTGCTCATTAAAATGAAATGAATGACTTGATCCTGCTTCCCCTAAGCCAAGCAATATTTCCAATGGTGTTAATAAGAGGTTTTTCTGACTAGCATGTGAGGATGAAACTCTCTGTTTGCAAAAAAATCATTCATCACTAACTGCAATCTGAGGATCAGAGCTGCTATGTACCAGTGAAAGTAAATGGATTAACACTTACTAAGCTTAAAGCCTTGACCCTAAATCCTTTAACCTCATTGTGGTAAAATACAGGCAGTTCTTTCCTAATAAATTCAATCATCCTTGTTTCGGTTTTCTGTGTGCTCATTGCATGGATACATCATCATGTTAACCATGTAATAATAATAAATGAAATGACAATGCTGCTTCTGCTTCATTTAGGTAACAAACATCCCTGCAGAAAAAAAGATGCAGACTTTTATAACTACAATACAGAAAAGCACTTTCTGAAGTCATCAGGGCAAGTTGTAATTAACTTAACCAACCATCAAGGTTAACTTCTCTTGGCAAAACTCTGTGGAAAAGCAGTCTGAGGAATATCCAGGGAATTAGTGACTTCAGAGATTTTGCCCCAGGGATAAAAATTCTGTTGTCAGGTGAATGTTTGTGTGCTCCCCTTCAGCATCCCTATGGGAAAAATATATTCCCATGCTTTAAACTATTAACCTCTCCTCTCTATTTGTAAAGACCTTGGGTGGCTGAGTTTATAAGAGAAGAGGGAACAGTTAGGAAAACAAGTTAAGCTTATTTTTCCAATGTAACAAAAAATTAGAACTGTTGTCTGCAGTTTTACCAAAGGCTCTCATGTGTCTGTTTATGCGAGATTCTCCAAACTCGTGTGGTTTCAGTTGAACAAAAAAGGCCTCGAGATTTTTAGATTCCTTTCAGCCAAAGAATACGTTAGACATCCACAGGGGCAGGGGAGCAAGCCATGAAAAACAAGCTTCTGTGAGGCTTGGAAGCCTAACATAATTTTTCGCTGTCAGAACCTTTGGGCTGAATTCTGCTTTGACTTGCACCCAGTAGAGTCCCACTGATCGTAGTTAGGATGCTTCCAGTGTAAGCCACATCAGAGTGTGGCCATTTACTTTCAAGCTGGCAATAGGTTTGAAAATACTCAATACTGAGGAAACTGGAGATGCTATGATTTTGAATGTGTGTGTTACTGATACTCAGGAACTGCTACATTTCATCAAGTCTGATTAAGGGATAAGAAAATGAACTCCATTATTTTTTGGAAAATGCCATATGTTGTCATAATATGTTACACAGTTCTGTCAGTGAAATGTTTTTTAACAACAGTACTAATGTGTAGTATTATGCTGATGTTGTACAAATAAGTAGACGTCAACCTTCATATCCTTGGTGAACTTCTTTTATATCTGTATGTCTGCTTAGATATTAAAGTTATTTAAAAAATAATGTTCTTTTAAAAAGGAAGTGGAAATAGGGACTTGCTGAGGAAGCACAGGTTGCAGTGTTCTCGTGGTTTGAATTAGCAGGGGGAAATACAGAAACCCAGAACAAGGAAGGAAATCCTTTTTATGAGGAATGAAAGAACGTAAGCATGCCTATTCCAAAGTTACTGCTCTATGTGTGTACATATGTATATACACACACAAATCCTGATGATTACCAATATTTGTTATGTAAACACTTTCATGGTGAGAGAAATATACCATCACTGTGGTTTCAAATTTATATAAATTTAATCTGATCATTTGCAGGTTTGTAAAATAGGTGTGTAAGATGCATCAGTTTTTCTTTTAGGATCAAATTGGCCCTAACCTCATAAATGGAACATACGACATTTAGAGTTGTATATATTGGAATACTGGCACATAAACTGTGTTTAAGTACTCTTGGACACAGAATTATTAAATGATTCATTCTTGCAAAAGAGATTCCACCCTGCTTTTTACCATTGTTGATACAACCATTGTGCTGATGGTTGCTCTTACACAACTGACTTTCTCTTGAGGATTGAGTACTTGCACAGAAAAATAGTGCTGTTTATTTATCTAGTCTGGGTGAAACCCTTTATTTCGAATGGCAGTTTTGGACGGTGGTAGTCTGCTGCGCTGAGAAGTTTTGGTGGGGGTTTTGGCATAAAAATTACAAATGGCAACGGCCTGGTATTGCTATGGAATACGAAATGCAAAGACTTAGTTTTGATCTGAGGAGCTAGGTCTGTGAAAATATTTAGATGTAATACTCCTCTTGAAATCACTGGGAATTGTGTCTTTGTTCCTTTGTGCAGCTGATCCTAACAGAATGGTAGAAAGAAAAGATGAATTCAAGAGGAGGCATGAGGAGAGCAGGGGAAGTGAATTAGTGAAGGAAGAAAGAAGCTCAAATCCCTACCTTCCCCAGAACTCTGGCAGCTCTTTGCTATCACAGAACAGTGCTTACGCTGCTACATGTTAGATACTTCATGTATCATCATCTTATTTTTGTCAGATATGTTGGCTGTGCTGATCTTATTCTCTTGCGCTAATTTATGCATGTTGTCACTTGTCTTAAACCTTTTCTATAAGATCCTCAGAGCAATGATTAGTTTTTCCTATTTTTACTTTCTCACACAGAACCTGAGACAACGAGTCCTCACTCTATTAATAGTCTTCATCACACCACAGGGAAAGAGTGTGGGATGATGATTCCTCTTAAAGACCATCTAGTTCCAACGCCCTGCCATGGGCAGGGACACCTCCCACTAGGCCAGGTTGCTCCCAGCCCCATCCAGCCTGGCCTGGGACACTGCCAGGGATGGGGCATGTCCTAGTCAGTCAATGAATTAAAAAGTATTGAGCCTTTTGTCCAGCACCAGCACTAGAGATGTATGTTAATGATCTCAGATGAAAGCTCGCTTTTAGTACAAATTCCAAGATTTGTGATCTAGAGCTGGAGAGCCAAGCCCCATTTTAAGGCCTAATTGTAACTTAAGTAGTCCAATCCTGATGACATACTTCTGTGGATAGCAGTCATGTTAATGATTGCTTTTATGAAGGAAAACTCCTCATGTGGGTATTTTGTTTTTTAAAGACTGTATTATAAATAAATTGTATAGTATTTTCCAAAATAACTTGGTTAATCATATCTTAGGTTGTAGGAGAAAAGCTCTTCACTTGGGGGAAAACAAAAAGGATCTCAGAAGTGGAAATCAAGGTAAACTGAAACCGAGATCACATTACTAGTTGATTTTGGCTTGAAAGTTGTAATTCAAGAAAAATAAAGGAGAGACAGCCTTGGAGCTTGCCTAGATAACTGACAAATCTCAGCAAGCAACATTCTGATTTAATTGAATCCATATCATTTGAGAAACTGCTGCATTGCACTTATCTCCCTGGAGATGATCTCTTTACACTGATTGCCCTTTGAATTTGATGTAAAAACCTACAGATTCAAGCTAAACATATACACTCAGGCTAGATGGGCTACTTGCATATTTTAGGTATTTACAGTGAGGTGCAACTTAGGTTGCTCAGGTAGTGTTTTACTTGTGATGAAGCCAAACTTCCTGAATAATGTCAAGAAAGAATTGCAGCTTCATATTTGTTTTCTTTGTTCATTTTTTAGCTTTCCAGAATGCACACTTTAATCCCTTTGGTATACTGTCAGAGAGCTGCTAAAATATTTGAACTTCAGCTTTTCTTGGTATGCCAGGCCTCACTTAAAAACTAATGTGGTGAGCTCATTGGCGTTACTGATTTCTTGTCAGCTCATTCTGTTTCTTCCTGACTAAACTGTGTTCTCTTGCTTTTTTCTTTTTTTTTTTGAGGGAGAGATTGTTTTTGGTGGGATATTTTTTTTTGTGTGTGTGTTTTCTTTTTTTTTTTCTTTTTTTCCTTTTTTCCCCCTCTTGTGGTAATCTAGGCTGGTTAATTTTTTATTGTGGTTTCCTTGTTTCTGCTGCAAAGTTTGTTAGCAAAGTTACATGAAAAATAGTACTGTGATTGACTCTTCATGGAGGGCTTATGCATTGCTCCTCTGTCAGCTTGTCTGCATCTGAATTCATGCTGCATGTGTGAATGTGTCTGAGCTCTAAAGACATTTGTAGCTTAGTAATGTCTGCTGGAGCTTGCCCTTAACCTGTTCTCACTTCTGTCATCTCTTCTTACCTTGGGCAAGAAGGGAGTAGCAAGAAGACTGTTTACTCGAGAGAGGATTCCGTCCTGGCATGACAACAGTTTTGAGGGTTGTGCCTTGCTCAGGGTGACCACTGGCACACCAGAGCAGGAAAACTTCAGCTTTCATACTTCCTTCTCATCACTGCTCCTTGGCCAAAGCCCTTGATCCCTGTGCAGATGTCTGCAATGTTATGTCTCCACACATAATGTGTAGAAGAAGATCCCACGATTTAAATGTTATTTGGATCTAGGTACATTCAGTATACTTACAGAACCTGCCACATTTCTTCTGGCTTTTCCTTGAGTCTGGCCACCAATACTTTTTTAGACCTCTCTGACAGACTGGAAGATACTGAGACAAAGTATGTAGTGAACACGATCCTGCTGCTCAGAACAGAGTTGTCTGCCAGTTTTATCACTGGGAGTTCTAGTGGACATTGATCCAGGTGAGACAGCTCATTTTCTCTTGGGAAAATCGTCATGTTTCTGTGTGGCGTTGGCAGAGGGAAAGGGTCTTGAGCTGTGTGTGTGTGTATATCCAGGCCTGCACACTGGAGAGAAGTACTGTTGGGTGAAATGAAAACAACAACAACAACAAAACCCAACAAACAAACAAACAAAACCCCCCACCACAAAAATGACCCACGCTTTGGGAGACTGGAGAAAAACTGTCACATCAGATTTTGTTAGAAATATTACTTCTGTTACTGGAAACCTAACTTTTCCATTGTGAAAAGATGTTTTCTCTAGCAAAGATGCCAACAACGATAGTTCAAATTGAACTTAAGAAACTTTGCTAGCTTGGTGCAGTTCCACTCTTGGACTGCCTTTTATTTTATGATTTGCTTGTAGGCAGTGGCGTGAAGTCACTTATAATAGCTACAGTAGGACTGTACTTTCAAAGAAATACCTTCTTCCCCTTCCCCAAACCAAACCCATTCCCCCTGCAAAGAAGACATGTAGTCACGTAACATTAATGTCTAGTACAATGATTTTGGTCCAGTCTTGTACCACCTCTGTGCTGCTGTATTACCACCTGATTTCACACGCAGGCTAAAATGAATCATCTAGTGATTTTTTTTTTATAGGAGTTTTGCTGTTATTTCCCATGAACATTAGCAGATGACCCTTTAGCATCTTGATCTCCCATGTGTTTCTGAGCCCAGCCTGACAAAGTTGGGCTATTTGAAGCAATGGTGATTGCTAGTCATTGGCACACCCACCTTCAGGTATAGGTAATCTTGACTTTTCATGCCTCCTTTGTTATTTCTTTTAAAAATACTCTGTTCTTCTCAGGTGTTGTTTTGTATACCAGGAATTTTTCTCTGATCCTGTATGCTGCCTTATTTTCCTGATTTATCTTTCATATGTGTCCCTAAAACTTTTCAAATTTTGCCTTCTCTTGTGTATATATTGAATTATAGGGCTTAAACAGGCTCTTTGTTTAAAAAATAAATAAATCCTGAAAGCTAAAAATTTTCCGCTAAAAAGTTGGGTTTTTTTCCCCTGACCTTTTAGTTGGAAAACAAATATTTTGTCTTGGACTAAGACTTGAATCAGAATGAAATGTATAGTTTGAACCAATAAAAGTGTGTTGGTTTGGCTTGATTTGATATAACTTCAGTGCCTTGAGGGACTGTAGTTTGGAACTTGCTCCCACCATCTTTCTCCTCAGAGTTTAGTGGCCATGGAGAATACAGGCATGGAGTCCTTCAGCTGCAATTAGCCCAGCCAGGGCAAAACAGACTTCCTCTGAAGTGAGAATTCAAACTGTTGCTGCACTCCTTTCACAGGGACACAGCGAGGATTTGGCAGCACGTTATCTGTCTTTCTGTTCCTAACTGGTGAATTCTTCCTTTTTCTCTTCCTGAACTTACCGATAGCTTGTGAACATTAAAAGGTTTCTGAGTTTTAGTCAAGAGGCAGTTAACTTACCAAGTATTTCCTCCACTTTTTTATAGTTTTTGAAAGACCTTCTACTCCTCTGTCATCACTATGAAGACAAACGGCTTTGTGGCGTACTTGAACAATACTGGACCTTCCAGAAAGAGTAGCTCTATTTGCCAGGAAGTCTAACATGTAGGACACAACTGTAGGTCCATTTTTCGGGGTCAGCACTTTCAACCACAAAATCAGCAGCTGGTTTCTGCAGTATGAAGCCTTAAGCAACTTTTAACTTGATGGAAGGGAGTGCTATCTGGCTATATACTGTAGAGATGGTGCATGCTTTCAGCTCGACAAGTAAGTAGTCCACAGCAGGACAAAGGTTTAAGCTGAGGCGAAAAGAGTATGTAGTAGCTGTTGCAACCGCTGCTATTAGTGGCTCTTCTGACAAGGTACTGTACATGGGCCAAACCACAAAGTGGGCAGGAATGAAGAACTACATATGAAAAGATTATTCTGTTTGACTCCCCCTGTGTCTCTTTCCCTACACAGATGCTTTGACAGGAATTTGTGTGCTACTTGCATTACAATTGCACACGGACTACTTGAAGACCCTGGCGTTCTTTTTAACATGGTGTTTCCGCAAGTGCATGCTGTATTCCCACGCTGGGGTGTAAACCTTTTTTTCTTTTTTTTTTTTCGTTAATAAATCTGTTTATCTGTATCTTTTTCTTCGTTTTTAGTCCTTAAGTCACTGAAGTTCAAACTGGAAAGCTTATCTTCTTTTGTCCAGCTTTAAACGAGCAGGGGAGAGATGGTCAGCGGAACCTTGAACCGAGGGTTACAGTGTCAGTAACAACTCGGAAGCAGTAGATGGCACAGGAGAGGCAAGAATGAACTGGGACCAGGCACTTCGTGCAAGTTTCTGTCTGTATCTTTAAGCAGTTTAAGAGCACAAATGACCGAATTAGGAAGGTTTGTATCTAGCTCGTAGAGTGGCTCTTATGCCTGTTAACTTGATCTTTTATCCTAGATTAACTGAAGCCTTTGCATTCTAGGTATAATACCTTTTCACCGTGGGACATTCAGAAAATGAATTTTCTCTTTACGTTGTACTGTCTGGTAAACGAAAAATAGACACTGTATATGCATGTAATAAATGTTACAGGAATCATATGCTTATGCACTTTCCACCTTTCCTGATTTTCCCAGCAAATAGATGCCGAATTCTTGTAGCTGTTGTGTCAGGAAACAAATCTCATGAGCATAAACTTTACACTACTTTGTGCTTTGTAGCTCCCAAGATAATGATCAAAAGCTTTTCTCAGTTCATGTGCCATATGATGTATGTCCCAGGAAGTTATTAGGTATTTGCTAAAGACAAAAATACTTGTTTTATTTCCTTTGATTGAAGAGTGAAAACTTACAGTGTAAACAAGGCTCCAGGTACTGGGCTAATGATCCCAAAAATATCTCCGTCTGTTTCTTACAGCACATATCTTTATTTTTTGCCTTTTTGCTTGTGCAGGGGGAAGGCTTCACAGGGAAGGTCCTGGAGGGGAGAGGCCACAAGACAGCATGGTCTGGCAGTTTGTGAAGGGGCAGGGGCAGAGAACTCATCTCACCTCTGCTGCTGACTTGATGCGTGACCTTAGGCAAACCATATTTTCTCTGTGGGCCTTGCTCCTCCTTGCCTTTCACTGTGTCATTCAAAAGAGTGTAAAATGCTGCTATTTTTTTTTTTTTTATTTTGTCCCTTTTCTATTAATTCACTGTGCTGCATAGGTGTAGAGAAGAGTCAGGTCCTGCTTGCTTTCTTTCATTTATATCGTTCGGGGGTGACTTCTTGCCACTGTTGGTACAGCACTAGTAGATTAGAAAAAAGTTGAATTTTTGTCTCAGTTTCCTGTTTACCCTATTTTCAAATAAGTTATTCCATGATAAACGAGAAACAGATTAGACTTGCATTTTTACCTGTTTCTGTGGGGCCAACATACACCTTCATATCAGTGTATTTCTTTGGCTGATATAACTACAGAAAGCAACACATGCTTGCGAGAGTGAAAAGTAGGGAATTTTTCAGCCTAAAGCACAGACACATGTTCACCTTGACTCTACAATGGGAATTGTACCAGACAGTGAATTAACCACAGAACTTTGGCAGTGTGGTATGAGTTAAAGTGAAAAAACCCATAGTTTCAAAATGAAACTTTGCATTGAATTACCTTGTATAGATGATACTGCCATTGCTTATTGCAGAGATTACTTAGCTGGGTGACAGTAAGCCTGTCCTAAGCCCGGAGAAGTCACTGGGATGTGCTCTGTGACAGTACCCATAGATCATGTCCTTTGCCCACTGCTGCCAGAGCAGATGCTCAAAGCTATTACCAATATGTTGTAATTTAGTGCTTTCCAAAACAAGTGGGAGAGGGCATGGAATGAAAACCTTTGCATCCCTACAAACAAGCCACCAGAGGGGTGGGGTTATCGGCAACTCTGAGCTTCTGAGGAGGTTACTGTGTGACCTAAGAAAGTAATAATCTTCTATCTTACGTTTCTGAAATGTCTTCTTTTTTTTTTTTTTTTTTTTTTTTTATTTGGACTGTATTTCACTGTAGGCTGTGAGCATCTCTATTTGCACAGAATCCCTTTAATTTTAGGACTAGGTAAAAAATCGGTAGGTGGTTTGTTGTTTCTGCTTTGTTTCAATTGTCTGTCTTGGGAAGACCCTCTAATATCACCTCTGTGTTACTTAAATGATCTGCATGTGTCATGATTTGATCATGTTTTTCTCTGCCTTTTATGTTTTGCCTTTACTGAGGCACAGTTCACTTGTCTACATCTTTTTTTTTACTTCATTAGTCTCTGTTCACACTAGTACCAAAATCCTGAACACATACATTGTCCCACAAGATCCTTTCCCTTAGTTAAAGACTGGAACTTAATTATACAAATAAACACAATTTTATTTTTTAATATTACCTGCTCTTAATTTTAAGTAGTGCTAGCATTTTTGAAAGTTTTTTTCATCTAACATAGGCAGCAAGTTAAAGATTCTCCCAAAGCACAGATTAATTTTTAAAAGAACTGAGAATGCATGAAGTTTTCTCATCTCTGCTGTGCTTTTGAATTTAAAGGGGTATCCGTCCTTTTATGACATGAGAGGAATGAAGAGCCTTAACTTAAATTCCTCAGATGTTTACAGCAAAAAGAGTGTTTTGTGAATGTGAGGGATATAGAAACAAGGCATAGCATTTCAAATTTCCTGTGTACCAAAAGAAACTTAAGCCCCCCCCTCAAAACAAAACAACAAAGCAAAACAGCTCCAAACCAACCACCAACCACCCCCCCACCCCCACAAATGCTAGCAGAGGGAACATGGAGGAGTTGGAAAGATAGTTCCAGATTTTAGAAAGGTTTAAAATGATCTGTGTTTTCTTCTGTCAGTGGGATACTCGGACTAATCTGTAAATAGCGTCTGTTTATCATTAATTGTTGTGGCTCTGCTATTCCTACCTCCCACTAGGACTTCCATGAAAAATAAGATGCTCTTGGCTAAACAAAGTTCCATGGAGGAGGAGGGGGAAAGTAAACAATTAACAACAGGGTAGGGCACCAGTACTGGAAAAAACCCAACCAAACAGTAAAGGAAAAGAATGTCCTGAAATACTGTATAAGAATAAATAATTTGTTGCAGCAGAAAGTAATTGAAGGCTATATAGTAATTCCAGTGTTGTGGATGCTTTTTGGAATGCCATTTTAAATGGCAATATTGGTGAAATTCAGGCGAAATTCCTCTTAGTGGCAGGCAGAAAGAGCTGTTCCGTCTGAGCAGTCTCATAGTAGAAGCAACCACCTACCCTGTGTTTGCTGAGACAGGCCTGGCTTCATTGCTTCCTTAGGTGTTCTCTTCCTTCTTTATTGCTCACGCTTTTGAACTGTGAGCCTTAGCCATATTGCTGTGTTTGGTTGAAAAAAAGTTGATATCAAACATGGTAGGTGTTTTGGTTATGTCAAAATAGTAATATTTTTATATGCTATTATTATAAATCATTGTAAAAATAAAATATTTTTTATAATTGATATGCTGTGACACTGGTTTCTATACAATTGTATTTTTAGCATGAAGTGAACAACCATATTATGATAAAAACCCTTTCACAATGAATTTTTTTTTTAACACTGAATGAAAAAAAGAAGCTGGGTGAGAATAACCCTCAGACTTTTATTTTAGTCATGTTTCAGTATTAAAAAAAAGAAAAAGTTAAAGAATCAAATTCCTGAAATAAATTGACTGATACATGTTTTTTGGTTTTCCTTATACGCTATTTCACCAAGACTAAGGGGAGATAATTGGCCAAGTTCAATGGTTTAAAACAGTCCCACAGAAGTGTAGCAGAGTTAAAGACACAGTGTGTTTTAAATTTTTTCTGTCAAAGTGCTGTGACTGTAACCTCTTCTTGGATGTCTATAGTCAATTATAAATTGATTTTTCTCTTGTGTCTAGTAGCTGTAATGCTGAGCTAGTAGTGTTGCCCTGAACTAAATCTCGTAAGACAGAGTCCTAAGAGCCAGTCCTACTTTCATATGGCTAGCAATTGCTCCTCTGCTTCCCTGCATATTACATCTATTCCCGTTTACTGTAATGCCCCTACATAACCATTAATAGCCTAGGATCAAAATCTGGATTCTGGAAAATTAAGATGGACTCAGGCTATCAGCTATAAAGGGAAGTAGTGTGTAAATGAAGACTGTGTTTCTACCCTGCTCTATTTTGTCTCTACAGCCCTTTTCATGAGCAAAATTCAAAGCAAGTTGCACATTTGTATAGAAGTCAGCTGATGTGGACATTGTGACACGAAGTAATATGGCCAAGGTGGTGCCTATCGTCTATGACAGTGGTGGAAACAGACCACAGTTCTCTTGGCTCAGCTAATTCAGTTATGGTTCTCTGCATGGGACTGGTGGTGGTGGGTCAGACCAAGAGTTCACCCATCTACTGTGCTGTGCTGTTCCTGACTGGCATTTCTGTGCACTTAAGGAGAAAAAAAAAAATGTCCTGTGCCCACCTGCCTGGGTTTGGTTTCCCAACAATTTTCTGTTTAAAGACTTACTGAGTTAGGGATCCCATCTGGTTCATTGTATTTCATAACAACCAACAGACCAGTTCTCTGAATTTCTTGTCTCCTTTTTGAATTGTATGTATTTGGCTTTTCCACCATCCTGTGGCGGTGAGTTCCGCAGTTTATGTTCTCTGAAAAGTGCTTTCTTTTGTTTGTTTTAAACCAGGTATGTGATAATTGCATGAAGTGCACCTTAATTCTCATTTTATTAGGAGAAAGTGAATAATTGCACCCTATGACTTTCTGTACACCATTTTTACAGATTTCTGTCATGATCCAGCAAAGATCTCTCTGTATTCCATACTGATGAATCCTTATCTTTTATAACCTCTCCTCTGATAGGGAAGCCATTTCCTACCTCTGATTCATGAGACCACAGTTTTCTAAGCATTTTGTACTAGGCAAGGTAGCCAAAGTGACACCAAGTTCTACTTCTTGATTAGGAATGACTAATTCAGAGCTCGTTATTAGGGGCACACAGTTTATGTTATTTTTTTATCCATGTACATTAATTGGCATTTCTCTGTCATGTAACTCAGGTTTGTAAGCTTTTTCCTGTCACTTTTCTTGGCTAGCTTTAATTCTGGAAAATATTTGGTTTTTTTGTTAATATGCTTATCTGTAATGTGCAAACCTTGTTGATACCATAATGAATAGTGAAAGCCCCAATTACTTTCACGAAGAAGTCCTGCAGTTTATGTCGACTTGTAAAGAAATCTGAGCATTTATACCTATTGTTTGTCCTTAATGTTTTCTCAGATATTGGTCTGGGAGAGTGCATTCTCTCTTATTCCATTGCCTTTTGTGTAAGGTTTGTTAAAAAAACCCAAACAAACAAAAAAGAAACCCCCCAATCCCCAGCATTTCCTGGAAACTGAAAATTGTATCTACTCTATGACCCCTGCACACATCCTCATGTATCCTTGAAAAACCTCTACATGTTATCTTACGTATTCCACAGTATATCACAGTTATTAAAATATTTTTATTCTTTATTACAGTTTCCATAAATACAGTATCAAGTCAGACTTCCTAGCCTGTAAGTCATAACTTTTCTGATACTGAAGCTGATGGTCTGTTACTGAAGATCAATGTCCTTCCTGACTGAGCTTTTATGGCATGGGCCTTGGAAAAGGAAACTCCCACCCACCTGGTCAATATACTTCAGCTTTGAAGTGGTGGAAAAGTAGGTATTGTCTCAAAGGTTCATCCTGTTTTCTCAATCTTCCTGTCTTCCATTTAGTACCGAACTTCATGTTGACTTTCATCAAAAGCAGCGGTATTAGAATTGTCAAGCTATTTCACCAAAGCCTTGATGTTGTTACTTGAAAGCTGTTGTGGTACAGAGGGACTGATGTGTTCTTTTGTTAGAGTGCCTAAAAATGAAGGTGGTTTTTGGAATAATTTTAAATGAAAGTAATACTTCTTTTTCTGGAATGATTTTTTTTTTTTTTTAAAAGGGCAGATAAGTTAGAAAGTTATAATATTGTATCTGCTCACATAAACACGAGAATGAAAAATATCAGGGATTATAATAGAAGTGGAACACATAAAAATAATTTTTTTTTTTTAACTGAAGAAGCTATGTACTTTTGCTTGTCCTCCATTTGGCTGTAGATGAGAGGCATAGCTGAAAACGCTTCATTATCCGTTAGCTAGTAAAGCTTTTCTTTCATCAAATAACACTCACTTGATGGCGGAAAAAATATTTCACTACTTTGAAGAAGACAGCAACATACTATCATATGGCTTCAGAAAGTGACAGTGCTGACATAATGGGTTTTTTCTTTGTGTAACTTTCTCTAGCATGTAGCAGCATTTGAAACAAATAGTTCTGGTTTTGTATATATAGACAAATCAAGTTCTTATTTGGATGCCAAATCAGAGGCAGCAATTAGGGCTATTATCCAGAGGTGCTATGACTATGCAGAGTAATTTGGTTTGGGGTGGTTTTGGAGGCTAGAGGAGTAAAATGATTCTGGCAAGGGTGAGCGCAGGCATGGGGGAACAAGAAGTTCTGTAATGTGTAACTTGCAGTACGGCTGTTTATTACTCTGGCTATAGCCAAGACACTTGCTTCAATCAGATGCTAGTCAACCCTTTTTCTTGGCCATCCTTACTCTTTCTCTTTGTCCCTGTATTCACATATAATCAAAGTTTTATTCCGGCTTTGTAACGAGTTCATTAAGTTCCTGTTCTGGAACCTAATCCCTGTCAGCACATAACAGAAGTTGCAAAATGAAAAATATTTACTAATGGGTATGGAAGCGTAGAAGGATCTAAACATGCCAGGCTTGACTTTCAAAGGGTGACTGCGTAAGAAAGAGGAAAGAGCTATTTCTTTATTAAACACCCCCCCCAACAATTAACCAACAACAAAAAAGATAAAATCACTTGAGCTCTTACTACAATGGCAAAAGCACGTTTGGTGTTTGCTTAATATACAGTAAAAAAGATTGATATTCACTTCATGTTCCACTCATGTTTTCTACCTGAAAATGTAGAGACATTGGAGATAAGCAAGATAGACCTGAGCCATCTAGCACATTGTGGAATGTGGTGGCTTCCAAGTAGCTGTGTATAATTAGAACCTGTCAAGTACAAACTTGTTTTTAAGTTACATCAGATACAGAGTACTGTGACATCTGTAGTATGAGAGTATTTTGTCCTGTTGACATGAAATTGTGTAGAAATGAAAGAATTGTACTCATTTGTCTGCCTTTGTTGCTGTTTGTGAAAACTGTTGATTTTCTATCCCATGTAGGTCTAAGTAGGTCTCTGGTTCCACCTGGGTCTTGAAGGTAGTGATATTTTTTAGAGGGCACATTTCTGTGGCTATACTGCAGGAGGGATAGAAATTCTAAAATCCATTTGCAGCCGGGTCTTGACTTTCATGTCACGGGGTGTGTATGGTCTGAATAAACAGAAGGAAAACAAAGCAGTCCAATTAGAACAAAAAACATCACTAACCTTTGAATCAAAAATGAGCAGGTCCCATTATTGTGTACCCCTCAAGGAACTGCCTTCCTGAGGCATCCTGCCCTGCTTCCCTTGCTGGTCTAGCCAGCTTCCTGCGGAGGAACAACCTTCTCTCCTTCCTCTTGGCTGGATCCCTGTTGAAAGCTTTCAGCTGGAAGTCCTGGGGTGGTTGAAATGAATGTACTCAACATGGCTAGTCATAGTACCTAATGACTTTCTGCCTAAAACCAGCATGGTCTTAGTTTTGGATCTCCTCTATTCAGGCAGGAGAGCACTGCTCGGATCTCTGGAGAGGGCTTGCTTAGCCAAGATGAACACTTCTGCAGCTGACTGGAGAGATAAGCACATATGTATGTCAGAACGTGTGTATGTACATATGGATGTGATGTGTATGTTAGCTGCCAGTGCAGAAAGTGAAATGTAGAGAGCAGTATTCTCAGTTTTATTCTTTCACGGAACAGATTTTCGGGGGAAAAACGTATAAAATAACTCAATTTTCAAAAACTAG
This sequence comes from Falco punctatus, assembly GCF_963210335.1. Lineage (NCBI taxonomy): Eukaryota > Metazoa > Chordata > Aves > Falconiformes > Falconidae > Falco > Falco punctatus. Next base: position 7,091,776 of record NC_137580.1, on the reverse strand, counting down.
TTTGAGTTAACAGCAGTAGACTTGCTTAATTACAGTTCGGAAGTATCCTTATCCTGTGTTTTTTTAGGCATAACCCCCCCCTGAATTCTGTCATGAAGTTCTGATTATATTAAAATTTCAGCTTTTAATTTAAAAATAAAGGGGGTTATGGCCTGCTGTTGTTTGTTTGTATATAGCAATAATCTTTGACCTTTTCATCTAGGTTGTGTTTGTTTTCACTGCTGGCTGAAGGGATATTGTTTTAACAATTGTGTTCTAAGTGGCTATATAAAAATTGCAGGAAAACCAATTAATACCTAGAGGGTTTATGCCAATGTTAGGTGACAATTCCATCAATTTTAATTTTGTGTGTTGAGGTAGGTAAGCTGGTTGTGTAAAGTTTAAATTTTGCATTATTGAGTCTTTTTTTTCCTTCAGGCTTGAGCTCAAAAGGGGAACCACATAAACTACGTGTAGCTTTTCCACTCCTTAAGAGTGGATACAAGCTTTTTTCCTCCCTTCAACAGTCAGTGCTTCTCTACTACTCCCTTCTTTTTGATTGTGATGGTAGAGTCTTTCCTCCTGCATTTAATTTAGCTAATGACAAAATATGTCCTGATAAGTGAAGACTGCTATTGACTGTTGGTTTTGATTCATCTCCTGAGAGGATGAGCCTACATCTTAGGTACTTGGTTTTTTAAAAACCAGCCAATTAACATGGAAACTGTGTGGGAACTGGAACATCTATACTGTGGAAATTTTCATGTTTCCAACTAATTTTGCTTTGCAAATCTGAGTGCAGGATGCCTGCCAAGATGACTGCCCCCTCGGGAGCTTGCCTGTGGGTGGGCTGGCTAGTCTTCTGTATCTGGTTTTCATTGCAAGATTTTTGACAGTGTCAGTTCCTGTAGAAATTTGTTTCTAAAAATCAGCATTTTTCCATTGGAAAAAAAAAGTTTCTAAAATTTGTGACTATCTTTAATGGAAAAACACACTTAGAAGGGGAACTGAAGGATTTTATGACCTCACCTGGCAACGTCCTCTGAGTTTGCAGTAGGAGAATAGCCTGTATCTGAGTGGTGCAATTGGCAGGCCATAAGGCTAGTGCTGCCTACAAGCTGATTTCTTTTGACCTGCCAAAGTAGATGCCTAGAGAATGCATCTTCCTAGCCTTGCCTCAGGGTGGTAGAATATGTTGCAGTAGGAAAAAAAAAAATAAAAGAGGAGTGGGAAGAAGCTACTGAGTTCCCTTTTGCTTGCCCAGATCACCAACTGCTGTGTATGGTGCTGGCCTTGGCAAGGTTTCTCATGTGAAGTGGGGAAATAGTAGTCCCTGCTGTCTTCTTTTTTTTTTTTATTTTTTCTTCTTCTTTTTTTTTCTTCTCCTTCCCCCTATCATCCTATGGCATGTGTGCAAAAAGTCAGTGATGCTGGGGAGGGAATAGCTCTGCCTTTAGGAGGAAGTATCTGGCCTCAGGGTGGAGTTGTGGTTTTGGGTTCCTAGTCAGGCAGTTTAAAAATGGTGGAAGCTGGCAGTTCAGACCTGCCCCATCCTGGTGTGTGTGGTGGGACTGTGACACTGCTCATTTCTGCCCTCAGCCTACGGAGATGCCTTGGCACTGGCATTTGGTTCCACCACCAAAACGACTGGGCCATCCTGTAGTTTCCCCCTCCTAGTAGGAGTGTTGCAGGTCACTTGCTCTCCTGCTGGAAGACAAAAGGTAATAAGACAGTAAAGGCCTTTTATTTGTGAGGTTAGAAGATATGAAGGTGGGAAGAAGTGACAATTTTTAAAACCAGTAGGTTAAAAGAAACTTTTGGAACTGTCATGGATAACAGTATGAAGTGACCTAATAGAAATAGTTTGATTACCATTAAATCTGTCAGAAAAGCATGTTTATATTTTTAATTAATGGTTTTATTTTTCAGTTTTGGTTCATGTGTGTTTAAAAACACCTAGCACTGGAAGAACAGTAACTGGACATAATCTCTTCCCTTGCTTGTAAAATAAATGTAAACTGCATGTTTCTTTGACTTCCATAGGCCTGTAATAAATTACTAGTTTGTGAAGGATCAGATCCAATGTATTCTTCATCAATGAAATCTCCACAAGTGCCCCAAAACATAATATATTTTCATGCTGTTGCACTTGGACCGAGTCAAGCTGTGCTGGTAAAGCTGTCTTTGGCTGAGCGCAAGCCTCGTAATCCATAGGTTATGGTTCTGCCAAGTCTAATGGGACTTGGGCACAGCATGAAAACATACTGTTCCAGTGTATGCCTGGCTGTAAGCAGGGAGCCCAGCTCCACAGGTCCTGCCCAGTAAACATTTGGAGCAGATTGCAGCACCCTTTATCGCTGTGTTAGTGAGAATCATCAGGAGCTCTCAAGAACTCATTAATTATGTTTTTTTGAGCATAGTGTTTTGGCATTTTGAGTACAGCTAATTACATGCAGATCTTAATCTTATAGTTTTTTCCTTGTAATTAATTATTTCTTCATTATCTTTAAACTGTTTGACTAAGCAGTTTACATCCTGCTCTCCTCGCTTCTTTAGCAGATGTCTTGAGAAAACAGATGTTTCTGTTTTCAAGAGAGGAGGCTCATCCTTTTCTAGATGGAAGGAGGCTCTGCAGTTCAATTGGTAGCACTGAAAACATAAGGGAACAAACATATTGTGCTAAGCTAAAAATCGAGCACTGTCTAATACTGTGACTAGAATATATATGTATATAATTACATATATATAAAAATGCATATTCCAGTCATATACATATATGTATTTTAATGTATTTTTATAATTCTGTGGGTATGTATATATACACACAAACCTACACCTTGAGGTTTTTCATCTGTTCCGAGTTCTTAAATATTTTGAGTAGAGTTTTTAAAAAGATACATAAACATTTGTTAATCTAGTCTTACTGAATCTGGTGACAGGCTTGAGACCCTGGAAACATTTCTGAATTGAGTTAATTTCTTTGTAACCTTCAAGTGTTATTTAGATAGTGTTAGACCATGTACCTGGTGAATGATATTTTATTTTTAGTCCACTTGATATTGAAGGTGAAAGAGTTAACTTGCTAAGAAGATTTTCTTTAAAAATGATGCCTACAAATAATTTCTGATCTCATTATTTAAAACTGCTTTTACTGACAAATTAGCTTCTGCGGCCAAAAGATAACTTAGATTTGTCTTTAATAGATATTTGGAGATAATCTTTTTTAATTAGGATTTATTAGCCTTCAGCCAGACCCCAGTGTTTGATTAATCTAAGGTAATTAAAGTCTTTTAAATCTGTCTGACTAATCAAGAAGAGCAGTCCTATCTAAAGCTGTAGGTACTCACGGCGGAAATCAATGGGAAGTTAGCCTGCCTGTGGATTTCTGGATTGAATCCAATAAATTGAAATTCACTTGTGTAGATTTTACATGTTTGGATAGCAAAAGCATCAGGTGTGCCGTGATAAGTTCGCTTTCCATTTGCCTTACCTTGTGAGGGTATGACAATATTATAGATCAGTCTAGTCGCTGAGCTGATGCACAAGGAAATAATTTTTGTTAAAACAATCCTATTTCAATGTGGAGTAAAGATTATCCAATTATGAAAACAAAGCAGCAGCTGAGTGCAGTGCATTGGGCCATGATGAATCAGAAGGATGGGTATTTTCTTGTATCTTTCAGTGAAAAACAATAATCTCTGACTGTGATCTTCTGTCAAACAGAGGAGGAAATGTACCCAAACATTGACAACACTCCCTTCTGGTGTACACATTGACTATAAATTTTATAAGCTTGGGTATTAGCAGTGATTCAGGTTCCCAGTGGTACCAGGTACACGTGACTCCTCCTTTTGACCCCTAACACAATAGGAATTATGTGTTTAAATGCATTAGGAGCTTTTGAATTTCCCTTTTGAATTTTAGAGTCGTTTTGGGGATGCTACTCTACAGTTTGTAATTTCAGTGGGGTATCTCAAGAGATAAATCACCCTACTTCTTGAGCTCATATAGAATCCACAAGAAGTTCCTTTGTCCAGTGTATGTATCACAGGTATTGTTGCTAGCAATGGCATCACCTCCAGGGTGTGCCTGGCTTTTAAAAGTCTGGTATCCGGCAGGTAACGCATGGCTAGTTCTGCTAATGGTCCTCCCGGCATGCAGTGCGCACTCTGGCAGGTTGTTCAGAGGTTAGCACTGTCAAGGTCTCTTGTTCTCTTTTCCCTTCTCTTTTGCAGGCAAACTTTTGGCAATGATTAAAGACTTCTTATTCATGTGTGTTTCTCATACCGTGCTTGTCTAATCTATGTAAATAGTATCAGAGGAGAATTTAGTTGGTGGGACAATGGAGTTGGGTATTCCCGTTTCATGCATTGTTTTGGTTTTGCCTCTTCCACTACAAAATGTTTTTGAGGCATTTAAGAAACACTTGCATAGAGGTGAAGCAGGGAGTTTGCATCTGGAAAGTACCAAATTAGTTTTTGTTTATAGTATCAAGAAATTAATAACTTAGAGAAATTGCTTGGGACTTGCTACTATCTGAGGGCTACATCTCGACATAAGGTTTGCAGCCACCCTGGACAGCAGTCCCTCCTTCTGGAACCTTCCTTAAAATGTGAAGGTGGGTGAATGCAATCTGTAAGGTAAGTTTATTGATATCATCCTTAGGTGCTTTGCTGGGTTGGGACTGATGCTGATGATGCCTGCAACTCTCAAAATGCTCCGAGAAGTATTTATCTAAAGGTGAGAGAGAAGAATTGTTGCCAGCACAGGGAGAGAGCGCTCCTCAGAAGGGATGTGTACACACAAATGTTTGGCTTTCACTAAAAGTTCACTTGATTCTGTATTAAAATGTGGTGTTAATAAACTGAGATGAGAGTTGTAACTGATGTGTTGGCCAACTGGTGGTCTAATATGATCCTAATTAGCAGGGTCCGTCATCAAATAAATGCGGCTAGGTTTACTCTGATGTATCAGTTCTATCATCTAAGACCAGAAAGATCTTTTCATCACACTGTAGATATGCAAAACTTGTCTGAGCTTGCCTCAAATTAAATTATTTTATGTGGGTCTGTGCTGGTTGGTGCTCTCCTTAAATACAGTGGAAAAATACATGGCATGTTTTTATGAGGATCATGTGTTTGTTTTTAATATGACCCCTCTCTAAAGCAATTTAAGATTCCTCCTTCTTTCCAGACTTTCAGCTATAAATGTTACTAGGTCATTTTTTTTTTTGTTCTTATTATAATTATCTAAAAATGAATGAAGAGGAATGTAAGAGTTGTTAAGAACTTACTGGCATCACAAAATTGTGGCTTACATTTACAAGTCATTTAGGTAGATCTTATAAAGTTAAAAGGAAAGTATTTTTGAAGTGGTTTTTATGCTTAAAGACTGACTGACTAATTAAAAAAAATAATCTTGTTCTTTGCTCCACATTGTGACTGAAGATATTTGACTGCATAAAACAAGCAAAGGCCACTTGTCCTCTTGTGGTATCAAGTCCTATTGCTGCTGCTTTTTCCTTATGTGCTACAGGAATGCTTCTGTTTTGAGTTGCAAATTAAATTCAGAGTTTTTTAGAAAGTCATAGTTATAAATCAATTAAACATTTTCACTACATTTTTATGGACTAGGCTGTGTTCCTTTATTGGCTCTTAAGCCTGATATTTCAATGCTGTCTTCTCCGAGTCCAAGGTAACATAATTTTTTTTCCTTAAGCAACCATTTCAGAAGACAGGCGACTGGGTTACAAAGAAAGCAAACGTATTTACTCAGCATTGTATATTGTCATTACCTACCATTTGAAATAATGTTACTAATACTGTATTAATTACAAATCTAACTTTTGTCCTCTCCTTCCATTTTTATTGACACCTGCAGTTTGATTATCTGTTAACATTTTGGATATTTTTGCAGAACTCAGACTTAAAAGCTGAAAAAACCCTCAGATTTTTTGTGCCTTTTTTATTCTGGGAAAATGAAGCAATGCATGAGAAACTGAGAGGGGACTCAGCTCAAGTTCAGGAAGTGGAGGAGGAGTTCTGAATCCTGGAGTCTACATTCTCATTTGGGGCAAAACTTCTACAGCTGGGGTCCATTTTTCTAGTTAGGGTTAAACACTACATCCATACTCCTCTTGCCTTCTGTTCTGGTTTGCCGGTTAACGACATTACTGTGGCTCATCTCCCTTACGTTAATGACTGAAAGAAATTCAGAGATACTGGAATACCTTCATATATGAGCCTTCTGTGTAATAAATTTGAAAACCACCCAGAGGAATAGTAGCAAAGTATTGCTTTCACCTGAAGGCTGGATACTGTGATACATGAAATGAAATTAATAAAGTGCAAGGCAAGGGTCGATATTTTGGGAGTCCTGTCCTTCACAGACAATTAACCTTCACTTGGTATTTATATTTTGTGTCTAAGGGCTCATACCTGGTTAAATGGAATCCAGACTTGATGTGAAGCCCATTGAGGGAGGCCTTCGTTGCTTCCCTTGATTGTTCCACTAATTCGTAAATACTTATTGCCTTCCTTTTCATTAATCTTGCCAATTGATATTTTTGGCTTCAACACAGAGAGGAGGGTGGAATGTTCCCATGAAATGAAAAGGGACCCTTCCCAATCTAGACGCAGCATATCTGAATAGAGCATTGCTGTTGATGATCCCGGGCCTCTTGTGTGCGGAAACAGAGGAACTGGACTTGCTGCTTTTTGCTCTCATGTTCTTCATGAGTAATAATCTGAAAAATACGTAATTAGAAAATCCCAAAGTAATGTAAATGCCACGGAGGTGCATGCTGGAAACAGTGAATGACATACAGTGACTCAAAGCTGGAAGCATCTTGTATTTTAAAACGTGGATTTCCTGGATAAAGAAAACAAAGAATTGGTTCTGAAGGCTACAAGTTACAGTTATGGTTAAAGTTCAAAGTTTTAATATTTTCTAAGTTTTTAAATATATTTCCTTCAGAAAAAACCCTGATCTCTAGATTCCCAGTATGAGGATCTCTCCTGAGATGGAAATGTAGAAATATTATTCTTATACTGGAATCAAGTTCTAGGTCTATGATTCTTCTTCCAGAGAGAGGCTGCATGTTCATTTGTGTTTGAGGAAACTGACAATTCACCCACCAAAATAGATAATATTTCATTAAACTAGAAAATTCATTCTTTGAGTTCCTGTTGCAATCTGATAATGGGGGACAAATCTGTCAAAAGTAACATCTTGTTTCCATTGCTTTCAAAAAATGTTTCTTGCTTTCCATTAGATCATCTAAGGAAATCAATTTAGACAAACACTACCTCATTTGTTTCATTCAGTTGCTTCACTAATAGTTTTATTTCTGTTGAAGACAAACTTTTTTTGGAAGTAAAGGGAAAAACATTATTTGTTATCTCCTTAGAAAACAGTAAGTTTTAATCTGCTGTGCTCAAAGAGACATTTTGGAAGGCTGTGCGCCTTATCAATGCATCACATATTAAATAGAATTAACATAATCAAGGGTATTCTTGTTATGGTATTAATACTGCTTGTTACAGTTAGCACTAGATGGTGCAGAGGTTATACCTCTTAAGTTTACTACTGAGCTTTTTCTTCTTCATTTTTGTTTTGGGAAGGGTGTGTATGTGTTGGTTTTTTTGGGGTTTTCTTTTTGGTTTGGTTTTTTTTTTTGTTTTTTTTTTTTTTTTTGTTCTTGGCTTGGTTCACAGAAACTATTGAGACCCACAGGATTGCTTAAGGAAATGAGTAGAAAAAAGAATCCCACAGTATTTGGCTTGAACTGATTTATTCAAATCTGTATCCATTACAGCACATAACGTTACCTGATATTTAAAGAATAAATAAATTAATAAACAAAAGTTATGCTTTAGAAAAGCATTTTAAAAATACAGGAGGATATCTCCCAGGTTTTGTTATTTTTGTATACAGTACCTCATTAACAGTAAACAGCCTGATTCCCTTCTGTGAAATTGTGGTGCAATTCCAGTTGAATTACTCTTATTGCATTGGCCTATCATATAATTAACAGTAATTTGCATAAAAGATCAGGCTTTAAAATAGCATAAAACAGAACTATCTGAAAGTATTGGTCAACACTTGACTCAAGTGTGTAGTCATAGGCTGAGGATAAACGAATTTTAGTAAAACCACATTTCTGATGGAGACTTTGTATTTGTTTATGAGATGTTACAATATTTACCCAGAATGTCACGAAATGTAACCCAAAAGGTACATGTAGAGCGTTTCCATTGCTGTGCGTGAGGCTTTGTGTGGGAAGTTATTTTTTTGGCTGACTGGTATTGCTCAGACCACATGACCTAATTCAAATGAATATTCCTACATCCACTACTTATTATGTAAATATATAGTTTAAAAACAATAATCAACAAACCCTAGAACTCACTAAATAAAGGAAAAAGCAAGGCATGGAACTTTACCTGGAATTTGGTTAGCAAGGCATAAAACCCTGCAAGTCTGTTGTGACAGATGCTCAGGAAAAAGAAATTCACCAGCAGCTTTTTTTTCCCTAACCTAAACTGGGATTGTACAAGCAAGATAAGATTTATCTCTAGTAACTGCTTGATTTCCCACTTAACCCTATTTAAAGATTTTTGAGGATTTATGAAGATTTGGAAAAAAAAACCCCACAACAAAATACCGTCTCAAAAACCCAAAGCCCAAGACTCAGACATTTTATTATTGACCTGGCAGATGCAGGAACACGTAGCTGCACCGCTAACCCCTGAGAGCCTCAGCCTGAGCAGCTTTAGCTGCAGTGCAGTGCTGGCTTGGGAGAGAGCTGATGCTGCTGTGTCCCTCATCAGAAGGTTCTGCTCAATCCATTTGCTTTTATTAAAACAAAATGAGCAGAGGGCTCAGCCGCAAACAAACCTGATGTACAATTAATGCATGATCCTATTATAACATGCTTATCCTTTTCTAGATCTCTTAATTTAGTTTAAGGCAATCTTAAGCTGCATTTAGATCAAAATCGTTCCTATTTGAGAGAGATAATGAGGAAGATGTCTTGGGGAGGGTAAGGTACAGTAACTCTTAATGTGTTCATTGATTTAATCAAGGGCTTTCATCATCAGTAATGGTACACTAGAGTGTGTTTTTTCTTGCTGTGACTACTCGATAAATAAAAGCTTCCATAATACTTTCCCTGCCTTTCTATGAGTTGAATAATAGATGCACAGCATTTCAGGTTTTCATGAGAAGTGTAATTTCAGGGTCTAACACTGGTCTGGGCCTCCTGAAGACATTTAAAGGTATCTGAGTCTGAATATGTCAATTTGTGTTGTTGGCCATGAGCACTTGAATAAAGTTCTGTTCCATGTTTAAATGTCTGCATTGCAGAAATAGAAGATGCAAGAAAGAAATGATTCAGAGCCAGCGCCTGTGAGTACATCTCACATATCTTCAATATTGTTTTGCTGTGAAGTTGAAACAAGAGACCCAGCAGTGTACAGTGTCCACAAACATGACATCTTCCCTAGAAGAGCTGACTGGCTAACTTACTGCATAAATACTGTCACATCAATAATATACTTAGCTGTGTAACTCTTAGTACCTATCTAGTGTGATATAAAGTGAGATTAGATGCAGTAGAAAACTAAAAATTCACAAGATTAATCACTAGAAAGTGATTCAAGCAGACTCAAACAGCTAAAACCAATGATTACTGTTAAGTTTACTGAAAGTTACTTGCATCTCTCTAGCATGCAGATATGCTCACTGCAGGCTACAAGTTGTGGAGGTGAGGATGGGAATGGGCAAGGTGGTGCTGGATGAACAGTTTATCCAACCTTCCATGCAATCGTTTATGGAGCTGTGTGTGTATGTGTCTCTGGAGGACTCACTCCTCCAAAACAGCTGTGAAAAGTCCTGTGTCCTGTAGGCATGAAGCTTGTTCAGTTGGTTGAAGTTGTACTGCCGAGTGTATTCTGAATAAAATAATGAGCCGATAGAATGAAAAGTGATCTCTCCTAAGACAGACCAGATTTTTTTTTGACAGTTGTTGATAAGAAGGGACACCTTTGATACTGACACTGGAGAGTCCAAAACGTTAGGATTTTGGAATGAGCAGAGGAAATCTGAGCAGATCAACTTTAGCAATGGAGGATATTACAGTAAGGCTAGTCCTGCCTCCTTTGAATGCCATATGGTTATGTATCTAACATGGCTAATTATCTAACAGTCAGTGACTTTGCTCTCTTACTGCTGTAAAGAGCACGAGGTGTAGATGGGAAGCACCCCTTTTCAGGTTCTGTAGCTTTGGGGTGTGTCTCACAATTTCTGTAACACCGATTTACTTAGCAGCCATGTAGGCAGACTAGAGAAAACCAGGCTGACAGGGATTTCAAGCTATGTGACAGCTGCCCTTCTGTGTACTTTTGTATGTTCCATATGACAACATAACTGTCTCCTCTCACTGTCCAGGAACACTGACAAATAGCAAACAGATTTATTGTGTTTTCTCGGTTGCCTTTGGTTGTAAACATCCTTAGAAACCATGTCATGTCTTTGGATGAAAAAATATTCTAAATAAACAGACTGTTTAAGATAGAGGAACAGACTTCCTAAACTGACTGTGATTTAGGTCTTACGAATTCAGTTCATCCACTTCAGACAGTGTTTAGCTTCATATGTACATGATGCAATACACCACAAACTTGTCTTCCACTCCACCCCTTTGAACATAAACCAGACATTTTGGAGATCAGAGTCATAAAAATTACAAAAGGCAGTTATTTAAGTCATTGAATCAATCTGTCTTTCAAGGCAGGTTCATTCCCAAGTGTAGATTAACTATGGGGTTTGGGGCTTTTTTTTTTTTTTTTTTTTAATGATATTTTGGAATGAACAAGTCTGTACATTCCAGTTTTAATAGGGGATTTTGATAGGGAATTTAATAGACATCTGCAGTACAACAAACTTCTGGCTGAATATTGAATGTCACCTGTTGGGGAAGTCTCATGTGTCTGAACTTCTCATCTGACTTCTTCACCTGCAGCTTTCTGGTCCCAGGACTTAGTCTGGCCTAGTGCCTTTTGTTCTTATCTTTCATCTTTCTGGAAGTTTCTTCTTTTTTCTTGTCTATCTTCATTTTCCCTGTCCAAGGGGAATCTCACAATTTGTAGTTTGCTGGTGCCTTCTAGGCTCTGTGGGGCACCTCTGTGTAATTTTGCACCTCTGTAAGGAGATGATGAAGATTTTGGCTTTTATTTATTATAATATCAATGAGAACTGCAAATATTCAGATGTTTCATTCCTTTCTCCTGGCAACATCCTGTGTTCTAGGACTACCTTTTATGATTGAAAATGCTAAATGGATGAAGGTATAAGACCAATTGGCAAAGCCTCTGAGGCTACAAAGAGGTAATAAAGCAACAGCCCTCTGCCCCCAAATGTAAGTTCAAAATAGGAGGGAGAAAGGGATCCTTATGAGAAACAAGGTGGAGAAAAAGTGAGCACATTGCATGTAGAAGCAAGGAAAGACAACCTCAAAGATGTCCCAACCTGAATCTCTTGAGATTCTTTTCAACTAGTATTTTGAATACCTGCTTTTCTAAAGCTTTCCCTGTGCAGGTTTGTGTTTTTTTAAAAAAGTTGAGATTTAATGCAGTTGCAAGTAGGTGATGTTAAAACTGCATGAGGATATGACTTGTATAGGGTTATAGTAAGTGAACTGCATATGTAACTCCTCCTGTTTATTTCCAGGCTTTCACTTCAGGTAATTTTTGACGTGAATGATTATAGAAAGCTTAACGGTATGTACTTTCTAGGTTGCCTCAGTAGGCTACTTTCTTGACTATGTCCTGAATTGTATTTCTACACACTTCCCCCCTGGTGAAAGTACCAGGGAATAAATGAGGATTAATGAATATGGTTAGTAGAGAAGAACAATTACATTTCATTGGGTTTACCCTTAGTGTGTTGATAAGTCATGATACAGATCACTCAACTGGAAACATAAAGCTGATAGCCGTTTTGTCACAACAGTTAATAATCTTGAACTATACCTAAGTGGTGGGGCCCAAGAATAACTTAATCTTTGAAACAGTACCAAAAATGAATCACAGCAAGATGCTGATCAAAGAAATGTAGAACATCAAATCACTTAACTATGCTGAAAAATATATTTTACACATGGACTGGTAGCATGATGATTCTCTTCATCTGTACATCATTTGCTCAGATACAACTTCATGAAGGCTGTCTACTGTGCAGTGACCTGCGTCATATAAACTAAATTAGTTTTGATGTGTTTTATAATGAAGAGGGACTTCTGGCAGTGGTTCCAGTGCTTGCTGTGACAGTATTGACAGAAAGGCAGAATAGATGATGCTGGTAACCATCGCTTCCTGTAGTGCCTTAGGAAGGCAGCTGTGGTGAAAAAGGATAAACAGGATATTTCAGACACCAAGTATACAAAACAAAAGGCATGCAAGAATACTGAATTAGATTAAACTGAAATTATATTAGACTGAAAATAAAATCCTTATGACTTACTTTCTCTTGGGTGTATGTTTGGCTGAACGTACTGCCATGGCAGTCACTGTGGGACCTGGAGTTATGCTGGTCACGCCTCAGCTTCCCAGGGTGGCAAGGGCAGGTTACATCTATGATTCCCCTACACCTTTTCCATTTCTACTTCTCCATATCCTGGTTTCGATAGAAAGGGATGGGCATTTAGGGCACTGTAGTCAAGTCTTAGCCCTTGCCTTGGAGCTCTGTCTACAGACTTGGCAGGACTTGTTTTAAACTAGTACTTGGCAATAGAGTTGTGTTAGCTGTTTATATGTTAACTTCTCTAGACTAATGCACATATTACAGGGTGCACACAGTGTTTCATGGCTATCATTGTGTTTTATTGCGTTGCTTTTAGTTCAGACTATTCTGTAGCTGTTACTTCTGCCGTATCATCTTGTTAAAGACTGCACAGGTGAACATTAAGGCTGTTGTCCCCGTCTCTCTTCCAAACTCCTGATCATTGCTTTTATATAAACATAAAGATAAGCATCAGAAAAATAAGCAGCAGTTGCAGTTCTTTAAGATATGCATTAAAGAAACCTTACAGAGTACAGTGTACTTTTAATGGTACGTTTTAACTTGCTTAGAATGTGCAATGAAAATATTATCAGCATCAATTTAGTCTTAGTTAAAACTCATTAATCAATTGTAACATTTCACTGGATTGTTTTACACACCCAGACTTGTCCTCATGAGACTACCTGTAATTCGAAACTCAGCCAGATGCTTTTCAGGCTCTATAATCTATCCAGAATATGTTTGCAGAAGGAATATTTCCACAGCTGCATTTTAGAGACATGGATAGATGGATCTTAAAGGAAAAAATAAAGTAGGAAAACTGAGAGAATTGTAATTGGAAGAGAGAACTGTCAAGTATTTTCTAATTCAAAACTCCTAAGTCGTTATCTCGTGGATGAGCAAATGCTGGTGAGCCTTCCCTGATGAAAACAAACAAAAACTTTTCAGAGAAACCTTTTTTTTTGCCATATTTCGAACAATATTAGTGCTTCAATGACAGTTGCTTTTCTAAAAAAAATAAGGGAGCTGGGGAGAAGATTGAATCAGGCAGTCAGGTTAAGGTGTAGTTTGGGAAAAAAGATTCTTCACATTCTTCAGGTCTAATACCTACACTGAAGGGAAATGCTATTTTCTGTTTTGTCATACTGTGTAATTTATATTTGGTATAAATTTTGTTGATTCTTTGTTGTGACTTTCTTTTCAGTGAAGGTGTTTTATCAGAAACAAAATAAAAATGTTTATGACTGTATTAAAAATACTTCTTTACACACTGTGAAAGGACCACAAAGAATACTCACTTCCTCTCCACTACACCTAATCTTACTGGATTTTTTAAAGTTTACACTTTTCAATCTTCCCCTAATCTGTTGGAGTAACTTGTAGTAGTTGAAGCATGTTTTTATGTCAGTCAAGGTATAGGGATAACAATGCTGTGCATTGCAGGATCTGTGCACCCAGAGATGACACTATGAAATATCGTGATTCGGAAAGTGTTCTGGCAGGTAAGAAAGAAGGACTGAAACATTTGTTAAATACCGTTCGGTATCAAGTGATAGTATCTCTGCAGTGTGCTTTGTAGTGTCTGTAGACACATTGTTAACATCAACTAAAAAATTATCAAATGTCAAAACACTTGATTCTGACACATATTTCACATTTCAAATACTGCTAGTGTAGTTCATTATTATTTTGAGAACAATCAATCAGACTTTTCAACACTCGGCAACAGAGTTTGAAAATATTCAAATATTTCTATATTTAGAGGCCTCTGTGGCCACAAAGAAAAATATGCTAATTTCAACCAGATCCTTGTGTTGAAGTTGAAGTAGTAGCTAGTATATTATAGGCGTATACAAAACTTTTCCCTCCCAAGAGATATTATAGCTGTGAATGATTATCGGAAAACAATATTAATTTGCTGCCACGACCGGATGAACTATAAAAATGAGTGTAGATAATACTGTGTTACGTTTTCTTGCTCCTGCAGCAGCCAGCTTGCATTTTTCCTCCTAATTTCTTAGAAGGAAAATAGCTTTTAGTACTTTGGTTTTAGAAGTTGTGGTAGAATTATTTTTATGATCTCTTCTATTTTCTTGCTGCCATACATCTGGCAGTCAGGCGTGAGCAGTAAGGACTCTGTGTGGACTACACTAAAGCCTTTGGCAGTAACAATTACTTTTATGATCATTATAATCAACCTTACTCTTCCTAGTAAACAATTTCTTTTTAAATGAAAGTTTGTCTTTTTTGTGACATGTTGTTGTTTCAATTACTGTAATGGTCAAGCTTTTTTCATAATTATACTGTGAGAACGTACAATATTCATACTTCAAACCGGTGCGAAGGTGTGAACGGTTGTTCTCATTGATCTGCTCCTGAGAGATACAGTCTATAGTCAAAGTATGGTTTCTCTTTCAAATCTAGCTGTCAATAAACTCCAGGTCAGTTTTCATTTGATTTCTGTTCAGGTTCTGTTTAGGTCGAAGGGATGGGGAAGAGAAAAAACTCCGCAAAGTGAGTGTCGGTTTTATTTTGGTTTGGCCTGGCCAGCGCCTCGTGGCTGTGCTGCTCTTGGACACGTTTGCTTCACCCTGGGCAGGCTGACAGCTGAGGAGCTCTCAAGCAGTGGTCTCCAAAAGAGTTGCCTTCCCAGATAGTTATGACAAGCAGATAACTCCTCTGAACTCCGCTGCCCAGGTTCTCCCCGATGCCAAAAGGGAGCTCAGTTTTGTTTGCAGTTCACCTACGTGCCTTTGAATGCCGGCATCAAATGCAGGCCACCCGGGACACAGCCCCTGTGCTCCCAGGCAGCGGGGCCCTTCGGCGGTTTTCCAGGGAGCTCTGGAACAGCCTTTACCCAGGGACTTCTACACCCTTCCTGAAGGAGCTGGCTGGCTGCTCTCATTCAGAGACCTGCCTGGAACATAATACTTGTCGTGCCTTTGCAGTAGTGCCCATACAGCAAGCATTTGCTGTTTGCATTAATGAACCTTTTCAGAAATTTTTGCCTTGCCTTGTATTCTGGTACCGAGTTACAAGCACCTGGTGTAATATCCTGTGTCAGCAGCCAAAGTCTCAAATGTGAAGTCTCATCCCTGATTCTTATTTCAGGTGTGCAATTCAGCGTAGTAAGTGTGGATGATGCAAAAGGGGAACTTTGTTCTGTTATTTCTTTTTGGATTTCTCATTCTCTCTCTCTTTTTTTTTTAAAAAAACAACTTGCCATGTATTATGATTGGATTTCCTCAGGATGAACTGTACGCTGAAAACAAGATTTAATCAGCATCGGTTAATACTCTTCTACAAAAGGTTATTTTTGTGATTGAGCTTTCCCTTTGCTTTTGTTGGTAATGAATGAAATGGAAGGACAAACTCTTAAAGTAAGTGATAGGGTGATGGTTCTCAGTGGTCAGGAGGAACCTGATGCCTGGCAGATTGAGAACAGGCTAAATTGCATCTCTGCCATTACAACCGCCCTGGCACGGCCTTCGCAATGAGCAGCCCACAGCCGGAGCTGCAGGCCAGCCTTTGCAGAACTCCCCCATGATAAAAGGAGCCATGAGTAGCAAGTGGGACCTGGAGCTGAGGCCAGTGGGCAGCCAGGCTGAGACCTTTCACGGCAGGGGACCAAAAGCATGGAGCCCGGGGAGCCCCTGGTCCCGTCCCAGCCCTTGGCATGGGCTGAGGGGTAGGTAGCTCACACTCATTCTTGCTACCATTTTTTGTTCCGGGGCGCAGTAAGAAAACACAAAATTAACACACGTTAATGTAATTCTTTTACCTCTGGAATGAAACTGGGAGTTTATCATTTGTGTCTGTGACTTGGGAAGGGAAGTGTAGGAAATCCAACAGACCTGGGCATGCAGTGCGTTGGCTCGGGTGGGACAGAGGCATGCTGTAGGCAGGCTGCCTCTCTCTGTTCTGTGGGAGGGGTATTCCTCTTCTTCCTCTTGCACTCAGAGAAAGCAGCCTGTCACCTGTGCCATTTCTTTTAATTCGCTGTGTAGTCCTTTTACTGAAGAAAATGGATAATCATGAGGAAGAAGGAAGAAAATTAGTGTTAAGTATGTTTCTTTCTTTCTTTCTTTTTTTTTTTATTGTTATCATGCAGACTTTCAATGCTTTCTCAAATTTGGTAACTTCTTAGTAAAAAATCTCTAGGTTCAGTGTAGGTTTACATGGGATTTTCAAATCATTCATTTGAGCCGTTGAACTTCTAGAACTGACATCGCAGTTTGGCAGAAAGACATTTTCTTAAGAGTAAAGCTTTGATTTGGTTCTTTTTTTAAAACATCATGTTAGAACTTTTATAGCTTGGGTTCATCTTTCCTCGAAGGAGTGCTGAAAAGATGGCAGTGGCTGCAAAGCTGTATTCCGGAGGGTGGAGTGCGCAGTCCCTGGGGCCCCACTACTCGCATCCCTCCTTCCTGCATTGGCTTTGTTTTTTTCTCCTGTTTGTGTGCCACAGCCTCTGTCCCAAAAGCATGCTAAGGTTACTTGTAAAGTGGCAGTGAGATCAGTGGAGCCTAGGATAGCTGTCGAGATGTTCTTGGCAAGGAAAGCCTTATTTAAAGGAAATTAATGTGTTCCACTTTCTAGGTGCTGTTAGGGAAGCAATGGCATGTATATCCCTTTTACATTGTTTTACTTACACTTTACAAAATGATGCCATTCCATTTCAGAGGGCAACAGAAGACCAGCCAGGTTTTAGGCTTTCTCATTTCTTTTTACTGTGTTAGGAAGGAGTGTTCTGACAATTTCTTTTATTCAATTAATTCAGATTCACATACAAAGACTTAGCTGGGTGGTGAGGTATATACTGAAGATAAGTAATGAAAATGTATTGGAATAATTTCTATGATTTCTAAAGCTCAAACAGTTTCAGTGTTGAAGCACTGATCAATGATAGATGTGTTGTTTAAATACAGTAAGTTCAAAGTACTAGTGCTTTACTTAACTGAGGATGGAATCTGACCGTTACTGTCACAGCGTTAACGTGACTGGTGAAGTTTTTACCTGTCAAAAGAGTTAACAGCTTATATATAACAGTCATTGAATAATTTAGGTCTAAAAGAATGCCTGGAGGCCCTGTAGTCCCACCTCCTGCTCAAAGTGAAGCCAACTTCAGGCCAGGGACTTGTCCAACTGAGTTCTGAAAGCCCCAGAGGATGGAGTACCCGCCTTTCTAGGCAGCTTGCTCTAGTGTTTGATCATCCTTGTTGCAAGGCACTTTTTCCTTCTGCAGCTTGCGTCTCTTGCCACTCATTTTTTGCTTTGGCACCTCCAAGAAAAATCTGGCAGCATCTCCTTTATAGGAATTGCTTAGGTGGCTGAAACCAGCAGTAAGATCCCTACCGAGGCAAGGATTTGAATTAACGAAATTCCTAGCCTTCTGCCTTGCAGAATGGATATAATGTAAATAGTTCTCAGTTACCTGCTTCCTGCTCTGAAATGGAGGAAAAGCCCATTTGCTGCAGGTTTCAATGTCCCCTGAAAGTAGGCAGTAAGATCTCATACTGTTCTTCATAACTATTTTGTGTACATTTAAAGCCTCCTAATACAAAGTTAGCCTCCTTGGTTTCTGCTTGTTGGTCACAGTGGATATTCATGCTCTTTTTTTCTTTTCCTGTGTATTGTAGAGATTCACCATTATACATACATATGGAGAATTCTTCTGGTTTTCTGCTCCATCATAGATGATTGTGCTCTGACTCTATACTCTTATAGAAGTTTGGATCATTACCTTGATTCAATCAGATGGCTGCTGATACGTTGAAGTTGATGCTTGCTACCCTGGTAAGGATGCTGTAAAATCTATTTATACCTAATATTTTTTTTTCAGTGTAAAAAAAATAATGAATTGTTTCAGAGGATGTCAGCTGTGGATTTCACAACCTCTCTGAAGGAGAGGAAGCACCATTATTAGAAGAACACTGTGGTGTGTAGACAGCCTAGGTGGTCAGCCTCAGAACCCTGTTGCCTGTTAAGAACCACTCTGAGAAAACAGCCTGATCTCTCTGACTTCCAGTTCAGTAACTTTGCTGATCACCCTTCTGATTTAATGCAGTGAGCAACTTGAGCTTATTTTGGAACCGATTGTATTGTTTGAGCTTGTTCCTCTTTTTTTTTTGGTGATATTTAAGAATAATGCTATAGAGTTCAGGATTTGGGTGTTACAGCAAGGAACATGGTTCAGAGATGAATCTGTTGCAGATTTGAATGGTGCTGGAGCCAAAATACTGTGATCTTGAGGATACTAGTATTGTGATGTGAAATACATTATCAAATCTCACGTGACTAGACTAATTCTTAATACTGTAATTATTAAATCATAACATCATGTTTTCTATTGAAATAAGGTATCTATAATATTTTAGGGTCATTGATCTAAAAAAAACAACCAACCAAACTAAAAAAACCCCACAAAACAATTTAAATGTAAAAATGAAAAAGTCTGGCATTTGTGTAAGAAGTTCACGTACATAATTTGGAAAGTCTTTCTCCTCCAGAAAGCTGCTACAACTAACTTTGCCTTGGTCACAGTGGTTAATTCCATAAAACTAGTTTTTGTAATTGGCTACAAAATTGCAGCCGATTGTTCCTCCTCAGGCTTCAAACTTACTAAGCTCAGAAAATGCTCTGAAGTTTGGTTTGAGCACCTTCAGGGTCTTATGAAGCCAGTGCATTCTGTGCCGTATTTACTTCTTGCTTGTGGCACATCCCATCTTACATTGCATAATCTTTTTCTCATTTCACACGGAAGTGTGAAGTCTGTCTCTAGATGATCCACTGAACTCTTTGTCATGGTTTGTGTTCATAATAATTTCTCTACTTGAATTTTGGTTAAGGTTTCAAGCTTTTCTAAGTTCTGCCAGAGATGAAGGCAGTGAGTTTAGGCTTTCCGTGAAGACAAATCCTTCGTGGCCACAACATATGAGAGCTTATAAACACAAAGAAAGCCAATTCTTCTTAGAAATTCTTTGTGAAAGTGGGAGGCTATGATTCTTTAAAACATCTGTATCTGCTGGAAAGCTTCTTAAACTATTCTTTCTTAAAACTATTGTCTTTAAATATACTTTCTGTACTATTACTTATATTCTTTTGAATAATCTGTAATGTCTTTTAATACGTCATGAATGCCTTTTCAAACAGTTGTACGCGACTCAGTGCAACGGCTGTCTGCATAGCATGGTGAGGTCTTCTGTTACAACTCTGACCTGAGTTCAGGCCTGAAATGTGTGTATTTTAAAGCTGGAAAGAGTAAATGCTGTAGGGGCTACTTCCAAGTAGCTACTTGCGCACGCTAAGAACTGCTCTGATGGTTCAAGTTTAGAAGGCTTGTTGTTTAGTTCCGAATATTTTGCACAAAGTATCTTTCACACCATATGCTTTTAAAGGTATGAAGATTATTGTCTCTGGGAAGACGAGTTCTGGCCCTTCAGTGCAGAAGCTGAGGGAAAAGAAGGTTAGTGACAAGCTAACAAGATTAATAGCTGCTACTTCTACTTGAAATACTAATAGATAAGTCCTTCTTGATGGACTCTGAAAAGACTGTATTATGTAGTGTGAAGTTTGTGTGGAAGTGAGACCAGATGATCCAAGTACCTTTTGTCAGGGTGATATATAGAGTATACTTAACTAGCTTATCTTTTGCTGCTTCTCCTCTTGAAAGTCTGATTACCCCACCACAAACACAAATGCAATACTGAAGTAGGTCTCATTTTGAGTAAAAGGGAATCACTTTTCCATTTTGCAGGAAAAACTGAGCCATGGAAATGCTTGCACATGGATTTTCTGTTTCAAATGAACAGTAATAAGAGTAAGATAATTATTTTCCCTGACTTAACATTTATGTGTGTGTTTTTCCCCTCTATTCCTCAAATATTTCAGATTGTTAGGATTCCAAATATAAGTATTATCTGAATAAGAATTTTGATCTATTTTCCAGTCTACTACTTCTTTCCATTCACCGACAGGCTTAAGCATTATATGGGAATAGTCAGCTATAGCACATTATACAGAGAGAAAAAATTCATCACGCTGTATCTTCAAATTCAAGTAAACAGTTTTTTCATCTCTGATAACTGCTCTTGGCATAGAATTCAGACTTCTGTCTTTCATAAGCCATTATGGCTCTGAAAGTTTTGATGCTTTTGATTAGAACAAAGGTGCAATCCAGTATTATTTTAGCTTTCTGGATTTCCCAAGACATGTGGCTTTTGGAAGTGGCAGTGATAGCGGTTGGGAATGAATGCTTTGGTCTGCTTTAAATGTGTGTGATTTCCATTCAGAAGTACAGCATAAAACAAAAGAGCACTGAAATCTTAATCAGTGACTTTTTCCCCTGTGACAACAGCTGTATTCCTTCAACTCCTCTCCTTCCGTAGGAATCTCACTAGGATGACAGGATGCCGTGCCGGTTGTACAGAAACCGCAGACACATTGTCTGTTGCATTAAGAGGCAAATAATACGTCACTGGCTGCAATTTTAAACTTTTGATTGGCAGTTGGAAACATGCAGTTATTTTCAAACTTGTAATTAAATTAACCCAGTAGCAATTTTTTCTCTAAATGTATGACAGAGCCTATGGTCTATTGCTGTGTTTATAAACAAAGGCTTGTTTGTCTAAATAGAATTTTTTTGGTGTGTTTACATCATACTGTGACACCTACCTTATTTTTATGCACATGGGAACTAAGCGATATTTCATTAGTTTACAGTTCTCTTTAAGCATTCAAGGGCACAGTAGGACCTTGGGAGAAAACTTTTTTTTTTAAAAAAACAACCCTAAACTGTATTTTACTTGCACTACAGGTATATAAACCCAGGCTCAGCCATATTATTCCAGCTTGAGTGCCAACAGCTTTGTTTACGATACTGGATTTGGCAAGCTAGCTTTTCAGAATTGACTCTTCAGAATCATTCATCAGCAAGTAGAATTTAGCAATTTACTTGGGACACCGAAACCTGGATAAGGTTTTGAGTCCCTCTTATGTATGTGACATTTTGTACGTATGAGAAAAACAGCTAGGAGATGAGGGAAGAAAGGTGTGACTAGCAAAAACATTTCATATACACTGTATGACATTATCTAATTTGCAAATAACTTGATTTTGTAATGAGAGCGTAGATTATCTAGCTACAGTCTTCATGGGGAGGATGCCTTACAAGACATGAAAGTATGGGAGACCAGGGATATATATTGTCTCAAGCACTCGTAAAGTCATCTCATAAACTTTTTTCCACAGAACGCAATGAAGATGGTTTTCAATATGGTGTCAGGGTGATGCTCCTATAGAAGCCTGGGTATGTCTGAAGAACATGCATAGGTTGGGCTTTAATGAACTTGAACGTAGCATCAGAGACAAACAAAGTTTAGCATGTGCAGTTCATGGAAACTGAAACATTCCTACAAAGGGGAGACTCTGGATTAGGGGTCAACCCTGTGAGCCAGCCAATTTGGGAATGCAATAGCTGTATCCCATGGTGACTCTCGCTCTGTGATGTTTCTGGTTGCTCCCGGGCACTGGGAAAGCACTTCAGGAAAGTACTTAAAGACTGGAAGGATGCAATTACTTAGCCAGTGTTTCTGTAACGCCTTTTCTTAAAATGTGAAAATGGGATCTCTGTCAGGTTCCCTATCTAACATGAGATGAAGATGTGTAAGTCATTGTTCTGAAGGAGATCAGATGATGACAGATCCATACCAGAAAATTGTGCCTCCGTCTACCTGAGGTCAGGAAGTAACAGGACTGATACATTACTAATGGTATCACCTCCTGAAGAATGATTATAAGTTCTAACCAGTATGTAATAACTAGCTGCTTATTCTCAGTAAGTTAGGTGCATGTCATAAGTTGGATTTTAAAAAAATGATTTTTTTATTGTTGTTGTTGCTGAAAAAATCAGCCTGACCCCTGCATGAAGCCTGGTCCTATCTTTCTTTGCTTCTTTATGAAGCAAAGAGAAACAATTCCTTTTCTATCTCAAAATCTCATAGTACATCCAGATTTCTTTCTTTGTCTGTAGGGATGTTCTTCACACTGTTTGTGTAGATCAGAAGCTCGTTAGCTGGAAGTGGCAGCTTTACCAGTTGAAGCTATTAATATTCTACTATATTCAGTGATTCTGTATACTACAGTAACTCAGCCTAGCCTTTTACTTGAATGTACTCTAGTCACTGTCTTCAAATCTTGGCTGGGTTTCCTTGTTGTCATACAAAAGTGCATTTTCGCATTTATTCTGTTTACATTTTTATCTGGAAAAGCTCTGGCATGCATAGAACTCCCATTCATGTCATCACTGAAATCTAACCCTTCATGTAATAGTACCACAGCATTGTTGAGAAATGGTTTTGCTTCTGAAGGCAGAGTGTAAGGAAGAGGCAGAGATGAGTATAGAAGCGGAAAAAAGCGGAGACAAATATAGGATGAAACTAAAACCACATGGTATTAGAAAGTGAGAAATACAACAGTGGGTCATTGACAAGGAAGTACTGATCTAGACATGCAGGTAATTGAAGACAGACAAAAGGATGATGTTAAGCATAGTTTTATTAGGTTAATAGACCAGGCATATTTCTGATAGGTCCAACATGGTGTTACAGGATTCTTACCACATAACTCATACCTCAGGATAGCCCTTCTTTAGCTTACCCACAGGATTTCACTTGTAACCTGAGCAAAAGCTGAAACCTAAAGATTATGGCCTAAAATCGCACAAAACCTAATTTTGTTGCTTGACCAAAGTTATACTTAAGTTATGCTTTAAACTGCAGACACAGTGGAAAGTCCAGGTAGTGGAAAAACAGAGTAACAAATAAGGAAATCTCAGGTAATGGTATTTTTATTTCAATTCTATATGTATGTGTTCGAAACAAAATCTGATACTAGCTAAAAACCATAAGATCATATGAATGAATAATAAACTAAGTTATGCTCAAGGAGTGGTAGGCTACTAGGGCTAAATATTTGTGAATGGTTGATTAAAAGTGTGACTCATGGATTCCAGTGCTTTATTAATATTATGAAAAGCTAACTAGGAGAGAAATCAGGGTCTTTTTATAAACAGTGTTCTCTGAAGTCTGATTTTTGCCATCTCAAAGGTACTTGCTGAACTTGGTATTTTTTTTAGTTGCTGTTCATTAGGGAAGCAGATAATAAACCGAATGCTTGCTTTATAAGCCCTATAGATTAATGTGCAGTCATAAAAAATATTGTACCTTGGCTCTTCAGAAACAGAACTCATCATTTGGAGAGTTTATTAAAATGCCTACAATAGGTCAGCAAGCTCAGTTTTAAGGGGTCTTTCCACATTTGTGTGATAAAGGTTAGGAAAGAATGAAACCCAA
Source organism: Falco punctatus (assembly GCF_963210335.1). NCBI lineage: Eukaryota > Metazoa > Chordata > Aves > Falconiformes > Falconidae > Falco > Falco punctatus. The sequence continues at coordinate 7,067,885 of NC_137580.1, read as the reverse complement.
GCTTTCCAAACCTTTAACTCTCATTCCTCCTGCAGGTTCAAAAATTCCCCTGGAAAATCTTGTATCTCCCTTACTTCTAAGGGGAGATTTTATGGTTTAGTTTTTTTTTTTTAATCATACCGGATGCTGGCTGAATTTAGAATAGAAAAATGTAAATAATTAGAATAGAAAAATTTAGATAATCAAAGTAGATAGATTTAATTAGTGGAATGAATAATTCTTAAACTACCAAGTACCATATTTCTAAGTTCCTACATCTGTGAACCTGCCTGCTAGTGTTTAACTGTTGTTGTGAATTATTATTTTTTTTAAACTATACTTGTGGAAGAAATTCTTCTTGATCCCTAAAGCAGGGGTTTGGTTTGGTTTAAGTGGTGGTAAGAATTTGTGTTGGTTTTGACAAAGAGGAAAGAAAAGAAGCCAAACAGATTCCCCTCCCTGCATTCTTAGTTACATAGTCAGAGGCTACACTAGAGAATCAGGAAGTGTTTTTCAAGCTTGCAGATCCATTTAGGCTTCCTGGGCAAGTCATGTCTCACTAATGCTCTGCCACCCTGATATCTGAAAGAGAAAACCATGGGCAAGAAATCTAAATGGAAGTTGAGGTGCTCTGTAAAAGACGCTCCCTCGCCACAACTGTTGGGGTGCAGGACCCTGTGCTGTACCCTGGGAAATGTTTAAGCTGGGGTGGCACAGTGAGCAGGCAGCTTCTCTTTTGCTGGAGCTAGCTAGCTGGTGAGAGCGATGAGCTTCAGCCACCTACTTACACTTCTGCAGCAAGCCCAGATCCATTCCGTATTGGGCTGGCATATAGGGAAGTACAGGGCTGTAACAGAAACCAAGAAGAAAGGAGTAACGACAATACAAAATACTAACTTTGTTGCCTGAATGACATACTGGACTTGTAACGCTGGTAATTTTGTCAGTTAATGAGAGAAGTTCCCCACCTCTTGTCATGACTGCCCTGACTGTCCTGGTATTGTGCCGTGCAAGTCACAGTGGATATGCTGTGGTACCCAGTGGGGACCCCTTCCTGTGGGAGCTCCAGAGACTCTGAGATGCTGAGTATGTAACGCTGTAAGATAAGTCTTCTAAGATGTTGGACATGAAAGTATCTACCGCATATCTGGTTCTCTGTTCTCTATCTCCTCTTGTTTTGCTCTTTATTAAAACTGATCTACTTTGAAAAGGTGATAAGCATTCACTTTTCAAGGAACTATGCCAATCATACAGTATGCAGTGAACTGTTTGACACAGTCTGTGGAATACATTCGAATACGAAATTCTGTGTGTCTTTTGTGTTTTACCTGCTGCTACATAATCTTCTGCAAGCAACATTGGCAGGTGTTAAAGATCATAAATCTTCTTGAACTTGTTCTGGGTCTGGAAACACTGGATATTATTACTCTGTTAACCAAAATTTTCAGTGTAGGTCAGAGGGGCAGGAAATAAAGGAATTCTATTTTCTCTATTTTTTTTTTCCTGGCTGATCCAGAAAAGAAATAGTACCCATAAAATGTGAATAATTTATATTTGATACCGTATGGATGGTACCAAAATTAACTTTTTAAACCAGACATCTTGTAGTGTTATTTTTACTGGATAAGTTTAAAGTTAGAAAGCTTGCGTGTAGTGGGAAACTGTACAGTAATTGAGCAGTATAATTTTGGAATGCGTTTTCTATTTTAATATTTAATTTGAGTAAGATTAAAACATGGTATGAGCCACACTGGATCAGATCAAAGGTCTGTCTACCTCCAAAGCTGGCTGTAAGCAGAAGCCTAAAGAGGAGCAGTGTAAACACCTATGGCAGTATAAAACTCTTCCAGGCTCCAGCTATTATTTCAGGACAGGGGTCTTCCTTTGCAAGTTGCAGTGTTGGTGTATTTAATAACCTAAAATACAGATGTAATCCATTAACATATACGGTCTCTCTTTGAGTCCCTGTAAATTTCTAACATCCTTTAGCAAGAAATGCAAGGGAGTCTAATATGTCTTGGATGAAGAAAACCAAACCAAACCGAAGCCCCCACCCCAAAAAACAAGCCCCACAAATCCTCCTTTTGCTCATTTTGTATCTGTCTGACTTCTTGTGTTCCTGAGCCCAGTCGTTGTATTAGAAGAGACAGTGCACTATGAATTATTGTCTGTCATTTCCATGCCACTTATGATTTTTATTGTCCTTTACTGTGTTTACCCCAAGGCTGTGTCTTTTCCAGGTAAAAGAGTCTTAGCTTAATTATTTCCTGTACGGAAACTGCTCCTTACCAGTGGTTGTCCATATTAACAGATTTCAAATATCCAGCAAAAGTTGTTTAAAGACAATAAATAAATCAATAAATGCATTTTTAATTGCAAGTAGTGTTAGCCACCTTTGATTTTTACTGGTCAAGGCATTCCAGGCCTGACCCAAATATTTGCCAGCAGGGGTGTAGGCAAGTGCTTACAGGACACTTATGTTTGCTAGAATGGTATCTGGAAAATCCACCATGATGGTAAGTAGCTTTCCTTTCCCATGCACAAAGTGCAATATATGACGTTATGCCAGATAGAATTCTCATGAAAACATTTATTCTGTTTGTGCTTCTTTGGTTTATAGCCACGGTTCAGCTTTATGATGTGAAATAGGTTGCTGTAGTGTGGAATACACGTAGGCAGTGCACTGGGCTTAAACAGTTTGTAGTGCCAAAGAGTCTTCCTTACGCTCCTACTTAAGATGCAATTCCTAGAGAGATCACTGTCCAAGGAAGTGTGAAGAACTTGAACCTGTATGACTGCAAGACAGTTTGGTCTCCCAAATACTAGTCATTCTGTGCTGTCTTAGGACAGGTGGTATAGAATGGGACAGATCTGAAAGAAGAGGGTACCTCAGTCAAGGTACAAGTGAAAAATTGGTAGATAAAATGCTGTGGAATTTTGTGTCTCAATTTAAAAGATACATAGGCATGTTAAATGCAGAGATCCAAGTCTAGCAAGCACTAAACTTTTCTTTGCTAACCAGTAGTCTAAGAACTTCTGTTTCACAGATAAATTAAATGTGTTATCAAGATTATTTTGACTTTCTTTTAAAAAGGCATTTCTGGATGCCTGTCTGCCTCTGACATGCCTGTTATGTTCCTTTTTCTAGGGTGAACAAGTAACAAGTGAATTATGGTGCAATTCCAGTTTCCCTTCAAATGATAAATGAACTGCTTCAGGTGAACCTGGTTAAATGTCAGTGGTCTGCTCTACTTATTGCAAGAGGGTTTAAGTATTCAATTGTTAATCTTTACAGGCTCTAAAGTCTCGATTCATTACTCGTAATCTCTGAATCACAAAGTCTTTGAGGTTCTGAAAACTCAGAAATTTGCTTCTGGTGTGAATAGCAGATTATTCATGAAAACAAGATGAGAAGTTATTCCGGGTGACTTTCAGTTATGGTTTAATTGTTGGAAATTCTTTCAGTTACAAACATATGAAAGGTTATTTTTTTCAGAGCACTTGAGAGTTCCTTGTTAATTTTGTGCTTTGTATGCAAAAAGAAACTTTCCCAGAAACTTTGAAGCTAAGATTACATATGGCAATTCTGTGAAAAACTGTTGCTACTCAGTTCAATCATTTGCAGTGTTACTTTGAAGTGATTCATTGAGCCACATTTGTCCCCACTAGAAAGCTTACTGAGGCCATTAAATGAGGAATATGGCCCCTAGTTCTTCTGTAGGTTTGCTGAGGAACTGTGCCATATACGGGGGAGTGTGATACCCATATGGCTTAAAAAGCATTTGAGCCGAAGTATGGAAAATAAAAATTCTTACAGTTGCAAACTTTGACTGTCAATATTGTTGATGTGTACCAGTCTACTGGGTGTAGATTTGAAAAAAAATTGCTCTATTCCCTGTTCCTTATTAATTCTCTTACTTTCAAAATCCTTTCTTATCCCTTTGATCTGAAACAGAATAAAGCTGATCTAAGTGAAAGGTATTTGTCTGTATAAAAAGAATTCATCATTCTTTCTGTAGAGAAGGCTGAGGCTTTAGTGTGAAAGCTTTTTGGTTTTTTTATATGGTCCAGATTTTGTACTTGCTATAACATTTTTTTTTTTATCCCCCCACCCCTTTTTCTGTCACAGCACTCTCAGAACTATCAAGCTGCAGCAAAGTCTTTTACCATCTCATACCAACACACCCTTCATGCCAGTCCCTCTGCTGCCTTCTCCTCACCTCATCCAGGGCCCACTCTCTCTCTTCTTGCTGCTCTCTCTTCATCGGCTGCCCAACCCCTTAACAGAACCAGCCACAGCTGCACCTTGTCTACATCAGCCAACCCGCTGCCCCTGAAGCCAGCCCACAGCTGTACGTTACCAGCCAGCTTAAGTCCTCTACATTTTTCTTTTCTTGTAGGACCTTCTTTTAGGCTGCTTAGGCTTATTTCAATGTACTTTTGCAGCTTATGGGTGTATGTGTAGATAATAGGATGATAAACTACAAGAGAGAGAAAGATGATCATAGAATCATTGAATGGTTTGGGTTGGAAGAGACCTTAAAGACCATCTAGTTCCAACCCTACACCACCACAGGCAGGGACACCTCTCACTAGGCCAGGTTGCTTCCAGCCCCATCCAGCCTGGCCTGGGACACTGCCAGGGATGGGGCACCCACAGCTGCTCTGGGCAGCCTGTGCCAGTGTCTCACCACCCTCGCAGTAAAGAATTTCTTCCCAGTATCTAATCTAAATCCACCCTCTTTCAGTTTGAAGCCATTCCCCCTTGTCCTATCGCCACAGGCCCTTGTCAAAAGTGCCCTCAGCTCTCCCGTAGGCCCTTTAGGCACTGGCAGGCCGCTGTAAGGCCTCCCCGGAGCCCTCTCTTGTCCGGGCTGAACAGCCCCAGCTCCCTCCCTGTGCCCATCAGAGGGGGCTCCAGCCCCTGGTCACCTTCCCGGCCCCCTCTGGACTCGCCCCAACAGGTCCATGTCCTTCTTATGGTGGGGCCCCAGAGCTGAATGCAATACTCTGTAAACCAGTGGTCTAGGGTGCCTTCTAATTTAAACTGGAAGTATGACCTTAGAACTGGAAATCTATCCACAGCCATTACTAAAGGAAATATTTGAAAGTGCTATTATCCATAGGTGGTCCTAGGTATGAAATCCAGGGCAGCACATCCTGAAATACACAGTACTGCTGCACCAAATGTGGTTAAAGAACTCGTCAGTTAGTCTTTGCGTGTTTGGCCATACTTCATCCCAATATGCTGTTCAATTGTTTGTGAATGGATCCAGTGTTTGTACCTGTAGAAATCTGCTGCTTTGGCTTTTGCAAGTATTCATGATTTTTTTTTTGCATGCAACAGGGCTTCCTGACATCTGCTTCAAATCAGATTTTTTCTTATAATATTCATGTATGCCCTCTTGTCCTGTCGTGTGTATTAAACTGAAAATAATTCTTGAATAGACATCCATATCATGTAGGATTTTGTGTACTTTTTATAAACGCCATCTGGATTTGATACTGCTGTAGGAGGCAGGATGCTTTGTTTCTTGACAAAGTTGTGTATCAGAAACACTGTCAGGAAGGAGTCCATGGGCCTTTCTTCCTTTCAAACCTGAGATAGCGCTGCGTCTGTCTACAACTTTGCTTCATAGGCTTTTTAAAAGTCAGAAATCCACAACCACAAAAGACTTGAATAGTCTAACTAGCTCAGGAAGGGGTTTCAGTAATGTTGCTGCAGACTCTCATTTATAGAGTCTGCAGAGCTGTAGCAGGCGGCTTGCCAGAGCAACAAATTAATGTTATTTAACATTTCTGAAACTTTTAATTAAGCTTGTTTTAGGCTTGCAGGCAAACTGGAGCATATATTCCCATCCTCTGTTTAAGAATGTTCTTGGCTTCTAGATGAGTTTTCCTAAGTGGTCCCAGCTCTAATAATGTCATCCTAACGAGCTGTGCAAAACATGGTGTGTTTTGTTCTTGAGGCTTCATGCACAGCAATTTTGCTTTCAATCTACATGGGTCTGCACCCCATGATTTTTATTTTGAGTTTCAGGTTCAGCGGGGAAAGAAAAAAAGAAAGAGCAGCATTTCACAGGGGTTTATGTTGGTTCCATAAACTGGCCCTTATTCTCTCTAAAGATGTGTGAATCTTAACTAACCTTTTATGAAAAGTTTTGTATTTGTAAAGAAATTCAAAAGGGGCACATTGTGTAGTTTATGACTTCATTGTGAACATTTTTTACAGCTGTAATCCTTCCTTCTGAATGTTATATTATGGCTGTTGCTCCTGCTATACGGCTAAGGTAACAAAATGGTTTCTTTTATAAAGCCCTATTTTCAGATGGCTTGTGAAACATTCAGCTTTGCAGATGAATTGTTCTATATCTTGGATTGTGGCCAAATATTTTTTTTTTCAAGGCTTGAACAAAATTAGTTCAATCACTTGCATGAGAGTGAGGAAAATGAAGTCCAACATTCAGAGTAACTAAGGCTGGAAAGCTAGTTTTACAGGGAAGTATTTTACCTTTAAAAAGAAGTGCCCAAGTATGCTTTAGAGGGGGTTATTTCTGGTTAAATTATAAGCCAAATCCAGGAAAATCTGGAAAATGCACCTGTGGAGAGAAAGTGAACAAAATGGCTCCAAGTATTTCTGGATATTTTCCTAATCTTTAATAAAGCTATGACTTGGTGAAGGAGATGTTTCTCATGTTACATTCTTTAGCAAAGTAATCCATTACTTAAGAAAGGTGCAGGGATTTGGTTTTGGTTGTTTTGTGTTTGGTTTTTTTTTTTTTTTTTTTTTTCTTGGTCAGAACATGAATTGTCAAAGCTGAAGCTTTTAAAATATTATTGAGTCAAAATGTAGTCCAACTGGAAATGTTTCAGCCAAAGGGAGAATTGCATATGGAGGAAAACAGATGAGAACCCTCCCCCTCCTGCCCCATTTTGGGCATGGATTTGTAGTGTATTCTTTTTCTAAAGAATGTCATTGTTGTTGTAACAAGTAGAGTGGCTCCAACAGAAGCAACTGAAATTTGCTTTCAGCATAGTGAGTTCCTTGAAGATGATCCCCTTGCTTGTAGAAGAGCAGTGGTGGTCTGCATCACAAGCCTTTTTGAGGAGTGGCTTGAGTAACCACTGCTGCTTATGAATGTGCTTGGAAAGACTGGAATGGTTTGTTTGTTCTGTGTAATGAGGAAATACACATATTCTTGACAACTGGTTTGCTGTGTAGTACATCTCTGTTCACATAGCTTAGCTCTGGCCTTCCTTCCTTCATAAGATAATCTTTTACAATTCTCTGCCATCCTCAGCTTGGACCCTAGCAGCCTGAGTAGTAACATGTACAGTAAACTCACAAGGAAACTGTTTTTGGTTTTTTTTCTGAGAATGTGAGCTGCATAGTCTGAACCTATGGGGTGACAATGTCTTTCCTGTACTGCAGTATTATCCATAAAGAATATAAATATTCTGTTAGGAGCTATATGTTGTTGAGAGTAATTTCATGTCCCTTCATGAGTGTGTGCATTTTACAGCTTTTTTTCTTTTATCTGTGCCTATTACATGATACATCAGTGTCTGCATCCCATTGAGATGATGCACGCCATAGCACTTGTATTCAAGGAACAAATAGCCACGCGTACCACGGAATTAATAGGATCAAACGTGTTCATGGAGTAACTTCTGATTCTAGTGAGTTGTGCTAGAATTTGCTTTATTTTTTCCCATTGGTGTTTGTCCTGCCAGCTGAGGGAATTTCTACACAAGTCATGATCCTCCCTAAGTAGTTTGTCTTCTTTGTTTTGGTAAAACCATCTGAAGAAAAGATATACATAAAACTGACTTCCAGGCACTTGTGGCAGAAGCAGGGAGTTGCCAGATATTGAAAGTATAGCTTAGATTCGTGGAGACTGGGCTTTGTTCACTTTGTACCTAGAAACAGTGGTGGTGATGGGGAGCTTATTTTTTGCTTCCAGACTACGCTTTCATTTGTGTTTTTCATGGTTCTTTGGATGATACAATTCAAGAACTAAGAATGTATCCATTTGTTCTTGTTTCAAAAAATAATAAAAAGATTAGATGTCATAAAAAGTACATGGGAAATATTCTAGTACTCTTCTGGTAAAACTCACCTAGATGTCATACTGAAACTTTTAAATTCTAATTAGTAATTTATGGTCTGATAATAGGACTGTAAAGTAGCAAAACATGCAACTGGAAAAAAGTGTTTTCGTAAGAAGGATAGTGTTTTGATGATTTTTTGTACGATTTTTAGAAATGTCTCTATTATTGTGAAAAACACAAGAAGGACATTAATGTTTTGCTGTCCTGTTTCATGTGAAAGTTAGTGCGTTAAGGAGCTGGTGAAGTTTGTAGCATTTTCTGCTGGCTGAGTTGATGTCAGTCTGATCAATGCTCTGGATGCTGTGTATGTTTGAAGTAGTTTAGCTTCAGGTTGGCTGATCTGCACGCATACAAACATTGCTGTCTTTCAATAAAGCACGATAAATATATACTTTTCATACAAATGGGCTTTTCAGTCTGTAATAAGTAAAATAAGAAATGTGCGAGAACGCAACATACTTGTTTTTTTAATTGACTTCAATAATTCATGATGAGCTGAAACTTTTTCAGGAAATTTTGCAAGCACACCTCATATGAGATGAGGAAGCAGCCTTCTGTTCTTGTGCTGTGAAATTCTGAGCCATTAATATTTACAACATTCTGGTAACTAGCAATAGAAGGTTTTCAGTATTAATTCATTTTCACTGGAGCAGTTATTGTTTGTGTTGTGATGACTGTAGAATGTATTCTATGCATCTCCATTTAATGGATGGGATAAATGGCTTCAGCTTGGCCTGCAAAATATAAACCATCCTAATTTGAGAGCAGCCCAGTAAAACAGGAATGCACACCTCGTTTTAGGTCAGAGCATTTGTAAGGAATGTATCCAAGACACCTGCAGAAAATTAAAGCCTTTACTCCCCTTGTACACAAAAATTTCAAGAGGTAATTACCCTCAGTGTGAAACATAATACGGCTCCCATTAGATGGAACACATGGAGTGAAAATTGAATAGATGTCTTGTCGGGAGTGCTTCTGAGAATTAATAGGGCTGTCAAAAGTAGTAATAGGAGTGTTTTCTTCGCCTTTGTGTACAGCTATCCCTCTCCTTATCTTTTGCGGTTTATGATGAAGCTGTTGTCATTCTGCTCAGCAGACAGACACAGGCTTCTTCCACGTCACCGTATCCTGCCAGTCGCTTTGTTTCTGCGGAGCTGGCTGCTGTCTCTAAAGGCTCCCACTTTTGTCCTCAGCCTGCCCGACTCCTTTGCACTCCGTTCCTGGTTGCCGTGCCAAGGGCTGGCGCGGAAGTCCCTACTTTTCTGTGAGCTGCAAGGATTAGGGTGACAAAGTGGGGCTGCTGGGTTCAGAATCTCACTTTGTTAAACCGTTCTTTTATCCTTCAGGGAACTTCCTCTGTGGAGATGGAGCTGAAAGTTAAGCTTTCATGCTTTGTTCTGGCGGCCGAGCCACAGATATCCAGTTTCCTCTCTTATTGTTTGACATTTTGTTTATGTCTCTGTGTTACAGAAATAGAGCAAACGGTCTTTGTGTTCAGGTTTTCTGCTCCCTCTGACTACTGAATGATGATAAGGTTCTGGTTTGGAACTTATTTCCTCTGTTTCTGCTAGTTTTGAAGAACTCTGCCAAGTGGTTAAATTGTATGCCTGCGTATTTGTAGTACCTGCTTACTACTGGTTTTGTAGCTGTTCTGTCCCATCTGATGGTTGTCAGGTAAACAAGGTGTGAGATATGTTGGCGGCCTCTGGTGCTTACAGAGCCTTCACTTGTACTCGTAGAGGCAGATGGTGCTTTGGCTAACGTCAGACCTTAATGGTGGTCTCTTGGAGTGCAACCTTCTGGGCCACGTTGGCTCTGCTCCAGACCTTTTCAGTGGAATTGCTTAGACTTCTGCTTGGTTTGAACGTTAAAACTTATTTAAATGTGAACTGAAATCTCTAGCCTGCAGTTGTGACCATAAGTTTGAAATGCGTCAAGTTGCAGGGAACTTGTAGAAGGGTTTATCCATTAATTCATGGACATTTTCAGCAGCTCTATTGTAGAGTTAATTGTCATTTGCAGCCTTGCCAAGTGTAGTTTGAATTATCCACAAGCCTCCCAAGAAGACTGCAGTTTCAGATGTAGCAAAAATACCTCAGGTTCTGTCCCTCAAGCTGAGTGATAAGCTTCTACTGTTTAATATGTAGCGGCATATGTTGATTGTGTTTGGGGTGGGTGAAATCCATGACCCATCCAAGCCTTTGACTACCTAAGTAGGAGTATAACAACACCATGGTGCATGTTTCTTTGCCTTTTTCCCTCCTCCCCTCTCTTCTTTCCTTGCAACATATATAATGATTTGCCTCAAAGGATGGTGAGGAGATGGAGTCCTCATGTACACAGTGTTTTTTGCTTTTTTGAGTCAGTCTTATGGCGAGCTATGATCTGTCCTTTTGGCAGCATTAAACATTGGAATAGTTGAAATGTCTGCTTCTGCCAGTTCAGAAATAAGTCAATAAAATACTTGCAATGCTTTCTGCTGTCTCAAAATGCATTTCTTGTTCCACTGCTAGTAGTGACTCTGGATAGTTTGCATTGTAGAGTGGTGTTTAATGATTTTTAGATAAAACCTAGTTCATTTGTGAGCAAAAACTTGGTCTTGCCAAATCAGCCTTGCAAACTAGACATGGAATTGGAAAGCTAAGTGTTGGCTTCTTTTGTGTGTAACCCCCATTTTATGTCTGTTGTAAAAGTATATCTAGAGTGCAATTTGGCAGGTATGACAGCTCTAGTACAAATCAATTCCCAGTTAGAACAAATAGGTTTTTAATGTGTAAATTCAGTAAATGACAACATTGCACAGTTACATTTCACTCTGTAGTTCCTCCTTCAAAACTTCTGAGCTACTTTGTTTCATATCTTGATTTTCCTTATGGACCGGTTCCATGTGAAATTAGACACTCAGACACTTAATGCAGTGTAATTTAGCATTTCCTTTTAGTGTTTTAAAGATCAAAAGAGCTGTGAGCCTGTGTTGTCTATATTTCCGGGATGGGAAACTTTCCTTACACTGCTTTAATTGTAAATTTTTCCTGTCCTTTTCTTGCACTTACTTTATTTCAATGTAACCATGCTCATATTTAATTTGGATGGTAAAGCTGTTTGTGTAGTTGCCTATGTTTTTGCTCAGAACTTTGGGTGCTGGAAATGTGATATATATCAATTAGAATCAAGCTGGACTGTTAAATTTTAGTATAGATTTGGACCCAAATGTTGCCCAGTTTCCAGGAGCTTTTGGGAAAGATAAAGTCATGCAGTTTTGGGCTTCTGGTTGCTTTTCTGTGTGACAGCTTTTTCCTTTTTTCCTTTAATTACTTTTTGTCTGAAAGTGGCCATATAGCCCTTCTGGTCCACATTCTCATCCTAAAGCAGATTATTAGTGGTGTTTTTTTGCCTGCTATACATTATTCTATGGGCTTAAAAAGATTATGCTTAAGATTTTGGCATGGCAGTTACTTGCACTTGTAAGCATACTCTTTGGATTTTTTAAGTCTCCTGAACCGACATTTGTTGAAAAGTTATTTTAAAATAAAGGAAATGGTGTTTGGACTGTGGTGCATGCTCTCACTGTTGTAGCCATTTGTAAATAAATTTTGTAATTGGAAGGAGCATTCAGAGCTCCCTGTACTATGGTTGGTATTTTAAATTGACTTAAAATAAAGACCTGAGTTTTTAGAAAGTTCTAAAAGTACAGACTTTTTCTGGTGCACTGAATAAAGTTATTTTCTCTTCTAAAAGTACGGAATTTTTCTGGTGCATTGAATAAAATTATTTTCTTCATGTTACCCAATGTGAGACTGTTATTTCCTCGTACCAATGGTAATACTCTGATTTGTACCTAAAGTAGCAAGGTAAAATGAAAACAGCCTGGGGCTGGCTCCTGTGACTATTTTGGCCTTCAGCAGCCCAGCAACATCTTTTTCTCATGGACCACTGGGAGACCTAGGATTTTCACTGCTCATGTTATCCTGTTGAAGGTAGTTGAAGTAGATTACCCCTATCACGGCTACTCCAGAAAAACAAACTGTTTCTCCCTTTCATTTGTTGTTTTGAGGAAATGTTCTTTTTCCGTTTGAATCCATACATGCTGTGGTACAGAATAGTCCAGGTGGTATCTCAGTATCTGCAGTTCCCTCCTCAGAAGTTGCCTTCTAATAGCTTCCCATGAGCATCCATTTCACAGCAAAATACGAGGCTCACGCGATTATCGTGGGTATGGACAGGTCATTGCTGGAGGTGGCTGACCTCTCTGCAATACTTCCAGAATTTTTCCTTCATCTGTAATTACTTCTGCTTCATAAAGTTTTAAAAAAAGATACTGATGTACTATCCAGCAGAATGAGACACTTATCTGGGTTTTAGAAAGACAGTCATACAAATAATAATGAACCATAAAACATAACAACCTTGACAAGAAATAAATGCTGGCTAAGACAACTTTTTCTCTCTGGATCATAGACAGGTGCTATCCTAATGGAAAGTCCAAAAGTGAGGGGAGACTGAAGAATCATTTCAGAATCTGATGTAAGAACCAAATGGCTGCAGTTCAGTGTTACTTCAGGAGTTGGAAAGTTAAAAGTAATCCCAATAGCCGAATTAGTGGGCAAACAAAATGCTGGTCAAAGGTGCATAATAAAATTAATGTTGTTACATATTTCTGCAATTTTCCATGTGTACTTGCAAGAATTTTGTGGATATGATTTGTTTTTCTGCAGACAGACACGTACATGTCCTGTAGCTTTTCAATATGTTACCATTCCAGCAGAGGAGCAAAAAGCTGTTTTGATAAATAGTTTTCAGCGAAACGGTTGTAAACCATTTGAGTGTAAGATGTTTAATTACTTTTACAGGATCTATGAAAACCAAAAAGTGTTTTGGCCAAGCACTGATTTGCATTTTGCGACTGATCACTTTCTGAATCTGTCCTGGCCATTTGTCATATCACTGAGAAAGTGTGATTCCAAATAAAATAAAAATTTCAAAGTCAATTTCAGAATAAATGGAAAGAGCTGAAGGTGGTGCTTTCTCAGTTGTGTTTCATATGTGGTAGGCTAGCCTTTTGATACTTGCAATGTTGCTATTCTTTTTGTGGTTGTTTTGCGGTGTGTATATATGTGTATATAGGTGTGGCATTTATACATATACGTGCCATCAGTTGGAAAACAGATGTCTCCCAGTAAAATTCATTAACTTTTCATAGTCTATTCCATCTTTTGTTACTGTTTGTTTTGAATGGCCCCATTGTTTTTACCCGAGTGGTGTGCTGGTTGCTCTCATGGTACATTTTTAAAAATAAAGGGGTAGGGAGAGACCTTCCAAACATCTGTTTTTAATCAAAGTTGCTTTAATTTCCACGTGTGCCATCTTCTATCCATCATCCATGTTAATCCTCAAATAGTCAACACGTGCAGGATTTCATATGTTGTCTCATAGGCACATCTTTAGCTTGTATTTTCAAATAGTTCATAAACATGTTTACTTTAACATATTCTTAGCTTGCTCTTCTTGGATTTTAAATCCGGAATCAAGAGCACAGTGTCCTTCAAGTGTCATTTCAGTGTGTTCAGCATCTTGTAATAAAATACAAGTTAAACAAGCCCAGCTGGCATTTCACAGGATATGTTTGGACATTCTTTCTAGTTAAATTAACAAGACTAAATCTTAGATGCATTTGTAATTATGTAAATCCACATGAACTCAAAGCTGTTATTTAAATGGTTTCAGAAGAAAAGTGGTTGCATCTCAAAATATCAATGTCATTGTCTGGTCTTGATGTTCCTTATTCTCCCCTTCCATAGCCATGCTGAATAGATGATTGCAACTGAGGAGGTAAAAGGTTAGACAGTATTCTGCAGTAAGCCATACTTTAAACTTTGTCTTTTTTAGATCTGTTCTGAACTGGTTGGTTGCCTAATTCTATTTGGCCACACAGAGCCCAAAAGATGTAGGTGCAACTTCTTTAGGTGCGTTCCAGAAGTGGTCTGAATATTGGCATTTTTTTTGGTCTGAACAGAAAGGTCACGTCCATTGCATTAATTTGTCCAGAGGTACTGCTGTGTGCTGAGGCCTGGGGAAAGTGTGGGTGGGTGGAAGGTGGCATGTGTGATATGCAGAAATCCCAGTGTAGAACAAAAGTCATGACAAGCTGTGGTTTTGTTACCCCAAAGCAAACACTTTAGCAGCCTTTGGAATATTATAACTAATGTAAAATAAGAGGCTTCATCATTTTTTCCCTGTGTAGCGCTATTCTGTCACCACTGAAATGGTCACATACAATATATAAACTCACTCCTTTGGGATGAATCAAGAGCAAGGTGAACATTCTGCAGGAATTCAGAATGAAGAGCTTTGGTCAGCAAGCATTACATTCCCCCAGAGGCTGCTAAACTGGTCTTGAAAAGCTCTTTTCTTAACTACTAAAATTAAAATATAAACTTTTTGCTTGTATCACTTCTCCTAGAAGTGAGTAACTGAAATGTTTGGAGCATCTAATCTGAAAGTTGACAGTGTGAGCTGCAATATACCCTGGAGTTTGCCCCGGAGCAGAGACTTGCTAGCCCAGCAGGCTTAGCTCCTAGAGGTTTAAAGAAATGCAAATTACATGCCAAATAACAAAATGAAAACAAAAAGAAGTGCTAAACTACTGAAGTGGCTCAGCATGCTAATGACAGGCTTCATTAGAGTATCCCAATATGGACAATTGCTGCAACTATGAGCAGAATAGATATAATGACTCTTCATTCACAACAAAGTGCTGAGTACTAGGGAATTATTTAGTGCTGGTTTTTTCTGAGTCTGTGTTGGACAGACTTGGTAGAATCAAAACTTCTTATAGAGTGTGATTTTGAATAATATGGGCAAATAGATGTCCTTTTTTACTGTTATTTTTTATTAAACTTGACATCCGCAATGATTTTTAATGTGCAGATTTTTTTGGAAAGAGATCAACTTCAGAAAGCGAGAAAGGATGAAAAGATGCAAGACCCACAAACAGTAAATGTGAAACTCTCCATGTATCATACATAAAATAATAACTCATATCAGGAAGACTGTTTGATTTACTATATGGGTTACTACGGCTTTTGGTCTCCTTTGGAATTATCAGATAAAAGGAAGTGTTAAATTTAGCAACTTATAAATAACATCAAAAGAAAATTCTGGTAGCCCCCAAAAGTTTGATTTCATGCTGCATATCTTCATTATTACACAAATATGTTGAATTTATCACATAATTTATTATTAAAATTATATCTCTATACTTTGTGTAGGTCGTGCATGTGGGTGTGCACATATGTATGTATCATTTAATACTGACCTTTTTGAATCTTCCGTTCATGACCATGGCAATATTCCAAGCACAGGAGGTCATCAGAAATATTCCAGGTGCAGCCTTTTCTAATAGAAAAGCATCAGCATAAATGTGTTTATGCCTCTGAAACAAAAGTGTGATCTGTTTCAGATGTGCAAGATAAAATGAAGTGTTAAACTACTTGCAAGAAATTGTCTTTTTTTCCCCTCTGTCAAAAAAGGTAGGTGCTTTGGGCTTTGTATCATACACTAGAGAGGCACACAAATCTATTTTGCAGAAATCTGGAGTCAAAAGATCTGTAACTCTTTACAAAAAGATAATGAACAGTAGGTGGAATGCAGTATTCAAGGGCTAACTGGAAAATTGTTCTAATGGAAGAACACTATATGTGTAGGTTGTAAATAGCTGCTGTATGCAGACCTACCTGAGTCACATCACCTCCCTCCTTTTTTAAAAAAAAAACCCCAAACCCTAAATATGTTACCAATAACTAGAGTAAACACAACTCTAAAATAGGTAATGCAAAATTGCATTACAAAAATTTTTAATCTTTTTCTTCATTGTTGCATAAATCACTTATTTGGTTTTTGTCCTTCAGTCCTGTGAAGTGCATAGGGCATCTGGTATTGTGTCCAGCTAATGCTCTCAACTTGCTATTTGTCTTTGAATATCTCCCTCACAGGGAGATTTTTTTTTTTTTAAAGCCTCAATTTTGGCAAATCTCTCTTGATACCTCTGCATGCACTAACGGACTGGGTTTTCAAAATGCTTGTTTTATCCTGGACTTCAGGAATATCTTTGAGTGTTTTTAAAGTGTATGCAATAATGGACACCAAAAACTTGAGGTCACTTGGATAGGTTTTAAGAGAATCTCTTTAAAGGTCTATATTTCTTTTGTTGCTTTTGAGAATTGCTCACCTACCTTCTCTTTGCCTTGCTCTGCAGATTTGGGATGAACGATACTGAAGGTATGAAATCACATGCATTCTGATATCACATACTAGCTTGTATGCATGGAATTTGGAGTAGAAAGTGGCATCACAGTCACTATTAAAAAGCACAAAGGACCAAAGAAGGCAATTTGATGTTATCAGATGTATAGTTCAATAAGGTCTGCCACAGGGAGTTGCAGCAGGTGTAACATATAGAACCTGTGCAAACGTAATAAAGGAAGTCACTTCCCTTGTGGTGAAAAGTCACTATTAGAGTGGGACAGCAGATGAAATGTGAGCAATCACAGGGAAATGAAGTCAAGATAGATGTCTTCACCTTCTTGTCTTCCACTTCTGATTTTTCTGAATATTTTGACTGTTGGACATCTAACCTCAAAAACATGGTTCTTAATTATTTTAAAAACCTAGCTCACATGGGTGTGAAATAGTGCTTTGTTGCAGGGCCAACTGAATTTCTTGAGACTTTTTTCTATCTGTGCAATATGAACAGTTTTCACTCTTGCAAATGATATACAGCCCATAAAGCAGAAGAAGCATTTAAACTGTTCAACAAACTGTGCCAGTGCTCTGTACTTAGAAGACTTCAGTGGGGCTGGCATATAGTTAGCTTTCCTAAACAGAGAAATTCAGTACTTAAAGACACCATAGGAATGAAGTAGGTTAACGTGTGAAGTACAGTGTTGTTTTTTTGCTGAAGAAGCTACTGTACTTCATGGATCTGAATGGCTCAGGCACAGTGTATGTGTGTTTGCTTTTGACAAGATGTCTATTATAAAAGATTAATTTTTTCATTCTTACCTGTTTGTCTAAGATGTGTTGCCTTTCTTAGTAAATGCCAGCTGAAAATCAGGGTCAAAATTACCAGCTCAGATTTAACTTGCAGCAGATCTTACTGGGGAAAAAAAAAACCTCCGTCTCCAAACATTGGCTTCTCTTTTTCACCCGAACCAAACAAAACGTAACTACCACCACCAACAAAAAAATTTGTATCTGTGGATCACAAGGTTTTTGTGCAATGATACTATACTTGGAGCAAGGAAAAAGGGGTAAAAGAAGAGAGTACCTCTTGAATCTGTGTTTATGCTAGGTTTCCTTTTCTTATCTGATTAACTCTCAGATAACCTATCCAGCACATTTTTTGCAGCAAAGGAAAAATAACTTCTTAAATCTCAACTAAACGTAAATTTTCATATTTATAAATTACTTTCTCATCAGATGTGGTGGTCATTGGTGAATTGGTACATGAGTCACATGATTATTGCTAAATAGTCCATTAGACTTGGAAACAAAGGGACTGGCCTTGATATACTTGAGAGAAGCAAAGCAGACTGTTACCACAAAATCTTTTAGGCAACGGAAATTTATTTTGTAAAAGTAATTTATTTTAGTTACCTGAGCCATTTGACCTTATTATGATACTACTTGAACAAGTTTATGGTATATGGAGATAATTTTGCAGATTATAGGTACTGTGACACTGAGAAGACTAGGAACCCATCTGTTTTAATTTGATTCATTAAATACCAGCGGCTTATGAAGAGCTGAATATGTCAGTCAGTACATAAAATCTCTTTATAAAATTGTGAGATTCATGGGCAGGAAAATGACTTATCGTTTCCAGTCTCCAAGTCCTTTCTGAAGCCCATTTTTTTTGCTTTCTGTAGGGAGAATTAACATTTGTGGAAATATTTTGATATGATAAAGACATTAAAAATATTTAGCTTGCACTGCTGATTTCTCACAGTTTTTGTCCAGATGATAAAGCGATGCAATGGATTGGGCTAAAATAAAGGTGATGAGGGACTTTTTACCTAGAGCCTTTGCATGCTTGACTGCTATTCATTCCTCTTTATGGCTCCTGCTTTGACAAGTGAAATGTAGCTGCCTTTGCTTTCCAGACTGTAACCCAAGTGTTCCAGATGAGATGAAGCCAACTCATGGAAAAGCATGTAGGCAGAGACAGCCAGTTTTTACGTTGATCCCCACCTCACATAATCCCCCGTGGCTGACAGGCCAGTTAAAGGTGTAGGTCAGCACTGATTATGGACAATTTTTCTGTGCGATGCCGTCGGATTACATTTTCTCTCAGCAAGCTTAGGTAATACAGTATGATGAATTATGCTGGTAGCTTATTAACTTCATTATGTCTTATTCTGCTAATTTCTCACAATAATGAGAAATTAATAATGCATTTCTCAGTCTGATTGCATTTTAAGCTCTACCTTATGAAGACCGTGGTCTACTGCTTTGTTCAGAAAAGTTGTTCTGGGAAGTCTTGTAGCACTTGAGTGTCTGAACCAGGTGTTCTGTGTGCCTTTTGGAGAACATTAGCTCCTTTGCCTGCCTTTGCTTGCTTCTCTAGGAACGATTCCTGACTGTCCCCAACAAGATGGTGTGGCCTTATTATCTAGAGCAATACTGACAGGAAGATCTTGTTGGTATTCAGAATGGACCTTCCAGGTCATTGTCGTTTTATCTTTATTTCTCTCAGATTTCCACAGTTCCGGCAGAGGAAGCACACACTTCATTAGGAATTCACTTGGTGCTGGTTTAACCTTCATTTTCTTTGCCCCCTTTACAGCTATGTGTAAACAGCTGAGGTTAAAATATTCTATATTAAAGGATACACAGTTTAATTAATAACAAGAATATTTTTCATTTAATATGTTAGAACTTAGTAATAGCTGAGTTTGTTTACATAATCCACCTCTAGGCATAAATCAGCAAAGGAAAACCTCAGCAGGAGCCTAAAACTACTGGAAAATGTGAGATAATATAAAGAAGTGGTAGTGAGGTACGCTGCATGCACGCATATGCATGTGTGCACATCTTCCCTATCGAGCATTCTAAGCTGATACCTTTAGGACTGATTTTAAAAGTAACATAACAGTTTGGTTCCCGGTTACCCCTTACTAAATTCATCAGTTACCTTTGAAATGCTCTTGTTAGAGCATCTGAAGGTAGCTCACTTCCCTCCCCTTTGAATAGTACCATGTCTCTGTTTTCCAGAATTTTAATGCATGTCTGGATGCACTTTTCCGAGAAAGCTTTCAGTGAGGAAGAGCATTGCAAAGGGTTAATGACTTATTGCAGAAAAAAGATAAGTAATAATTGACTGAAAGTGGATGTATAATATCTGAATTGGCACTGTTACTCTGAAGTTAAATTATTTCATGTCCCAAGCAGCACACAGCAGAAATTCTTCACCGATTTAGAGTTTCGAAAATTGTTCAATTTGAAAATGAAAATTTTCATTTCAGCCTAATGTTCTGAGGCAAACTTTTTGCTTATTTTAAATTAAACGACATCTTAAGAATACATTTGAATTCCGTCTTGAAGACTACATTAGTTACATGAAAGCACACTGTGCTTTTGTTGCAAACTGTAACTTTGCAGTGTTTTTTTAATCCGTGAGTTCTCTTGCAAAACTCCTTGATGCTAAACAAAACAGAAAAGATCCCCCTTCCAGGAAGAAAATTTCCGTATGAAAGACATGATGTTTTAAAAGTGTTTCCAATAACAGGAATCAAGACACTCTGAAGACTGGAAGGCATAGAGGAGATTATGGGAAAAAAAAGACTTTAAATACAAGATGGGCACTTCGTGTTACTGTAAAATCAGCCTGGAAGAATGAAAGGAATGCTCAGCAGAGCCTGATGGCAGCAGTCTCTTAAATGATTGAACAGTATAAACAGTGTCTTTTTGTTTATGGTGCAGATTTCCTCCTTCTGTATACACACAGTGTGTGCGTTGTGTAGAGATGTGAGGCAGAGCTAGGCAAAAGCTCCGGAGGACTGCAGTGAGGGATAGGAATGAAAGGGGGCATGGGCCAGGTCCTCAGCTGCTGTGCCCTGGTGCCATCAGATGAGACTTTGCAGCAGCTCTGTGCTGGCACTGCAGGCTCCAGAGCAGAAACCTGCAAGTCTAGCCTCAGCCTTGAAGCAAAAGAGGACTTTGTGACAAATGTGTCTTTCCAGAAAGGAAGGGAATCAGAGCTGTGAAGACATTATGTGTGTGTGGAAGAGAGAAGGAAGGAGGGAACTTCTGGCTACTTGTTGTTTTGGTTTTGGTTTTTTTCCCCCTGTTATTTTTATGCCACAACTTGTGATAGTTTTTCTATTAAAATGTTTTTACTGTACACTTGATGTATTCCCATGAAAATGCAGTTCTTCCAAAAATATTCTGCATTTCTGAAGTGTTTTATGGTTGATTGCTGCATCATAACTTTTGTGTTTTCATAACCTCGAGATCGGTCTCTGCCCCTGCATTACGCCATATGTTACCCTTCCCTTTCTTGTTTATGTTCTCTCAGGTTTTGGTGTGGGTTTTTTGTTTGTTTTGGGTTTTTTTTGTCACTTGGGAAAAGAGGGCCATACTGCCAGAAGCTTTGATTCTGCCAGCACTGGAGAATGAAACATTCTTCTTCTACCTCCTTAGTTCTTGGATAAGACAGGTTGTGATGTAGACTGAAAAGTTTAAAAGTATAATCTGCTTACTGTTTACTTAGCATTTTAACAATAAAAATTCTGAATAGCCGATATCATATGTCCTCACAAATGCTAAGAAAGTTCCCCTTTTTTCCCCTTGAAAACTTTCAACTTTCAATTTTCATTATCTGCCTCCACTTGAAATATTTTGAACTTGGACTGTAAATCACTGTGGGCCGGAGTCTGAAATGATTTTCCCTACCCAGTTGTATGGTAACTGCAGTTTAATATAACACAGATTTGTCATATGACTGCTGATGTGTTGGCAAGAATGGCTGAAGGTGTATCGGAAATGAAAATTTTACAATGACTACTGTATAAATGATCTCCTGCTATTGTTTTACAGTATAGTTAAATAATGTGTTGCTATATTGTCTTTACGTTATAGGAATCCACTTGGTTCAAGTGCTGCCCTCTCAAATGTGTCTGCAAATTCATGCAGAAAGCTCACTGGAATGTGAGCAATTAATTAAAATGGGAACCTTTCTGAAAAGAGGTAAAGCTGGATGGTTTCCTTCCAACAGATGGAATCCTTAAAGAGCTTCCCTGTGAAACCAGAGAGTTGTTTGTTTTTTTTTTTTTTTTAACATGGTAATTGCAATATCTACAATTTAGCAGGTAAAAAAATATCTGCTGATAGATGAGCTTAATAGTGTTCGATAATGTTTGGTCAATGGGATGCTTTAAATGAGGTGGTGTTCTTTGTGGTACTATTTACCTCCTCTGCTGCATCTTCTATAGTCTTGAGCATAAGCAGTTTGCAGGACTTAACACTTAAAACATGTATAGTGCGTGGTATTCCTCTGGCTGACTACTGAGTAGCAGTTTGCCACAGGCAAAATGTATTGTAGCCTTGATGAAAAAAGTGAGAATTTATTTTGTGTTTGTTATCTTAAAATTATTCCAGATGAACACACAACAAGCTTAGCATCCCTTTAAAGCAAATCACACTGAACTGATTGTATGAGTTGTCAGTGATGAGTGACAGCTGTCCGGTGGTGACCAGCTGGTTGGCAACTTTGCAACGTAACGAGTAAATTCTGAAGACCTGAAGGGAGAAAAGCCCCCTAAACCAGAAGAAGTAATAAAGAATCAAAATAGGCAGAGGGATATCTTACACAGCTCAATTTTACATAGCTTAGACTCGGCCAAATTCTGCACCAGTTCCTCAGTGTAAGCCTGTGTTACATGGTCATTTATACCATGTAATGCTCCTCTAAGCCATGACCACCAGGTCAGGTGAATTCCACTCTCGTGGGCAGCTCATGGTTGTTTGCTATCTTGATAGGTTGAATATTAGCCAAAATAATTCATACTATATTAAATTAAAGAGAGGGATTACTGGTAGGCAAAACACATCTGTTAAATGCTGTATGTCTGATGATAAATCCCCTGAAAAAATAAACATATATAATTATGACTAGGCTGCTTGCAGCCTATTATCCCGCAGCCTTGGCTAGGTTCTCCCAGTGCTAAATGCAAAGGGCAGTGTATGAGAGCTGGAGTTAGGGATTTTTCTGCAAGTGGCTTATTTTTACAAAGCTCTCTCGCTCAAACAGAATTAAGTGTGAAGTGCTGTTTTGATTTATCTTTTTACACAGCAATAAGTAATAAATAACAAAAGTTGCTTGCTTCCCCCCCCCCCCCCCCCCAAGAAAGAATTAAGGGAGAAAGTGCTTTTTAGATTTTTTTTCTTTCAGTATTAGCTGTACCAGCTATCCATATGTTTGATGTTGCTTGTATGTGTCCATGGTTCCTTAGCTGTTTTCTCTTGATTGTAGTTTTCTGAAAGATCCTAAACCCACAGTCCTGTGTAGTTCTTGTAAATGATATGTAGGTAGTTAAAAGAAAAGCATGAAGTGCAAATGCATTTCAGAAATTTTCTCATTCTGGTTAAATGAAAGCTAAAGCCCAACTACCTGAGAAGCTTCAGGTGTGTAGACTTGAATACCCTATTTATCTCTTTCTGCCTGTGGTTGTTTGGATATTTGAGCTTCAGTGTTGGCTGTTACAGAGTTCTGGTAAGGCTCCTGGGGCTCTGGATGTTTGTTTTCCTTTCAAATGCTGAAAGGTAGAGTTGGATTATGCACCTTTTCTCAGCAAATTGAGATGTATAATCCTGTGTTAACAGGTGAAACAATAATTGATGGTTAAGCTAAGAAAAAAAAAAGCAGCAGCACTAAGGCAAAGAATATACTGTAATGTTTGGTGGGTTTTTTGGTTTTATTTTTTTTTAAGTAGGATTTACAGTGATGTCTTTAACTTTTTAATACCTGTCTTGTAATTTTCTCTGAATGTTCTGCATGAAATAAAGAGGTTGGAAAATATGAACATGCTGGAAAGGAAGGGGTGCAATGTATTGAGAGGACGTTTGAAGCTAGGATAAAATATTGCTTAATGTTTATAGAAAATGTGTGGGAAGCTGAGTATTTTTGTATAAGCTGAGTATTTTTGTATATAGTATATTGATGTATTTTACAACACTGCATATAAACTATGAGAAAGTCACTGAAACTATACAGACATAGGCCAGCTGAGTAGCATGCCTATACTTTCCTGTCTTTTCTATCCCATATAGAAAAATGTATCTCTTACTGAACTCACCCTCTATATTGTATGGGCTTGTCTCTTTTGCTATTTTCTCTTGGAGTTTTGGAGAGAGAGAAAATGTAGGATCAAACCCACATAAAAAAAAAAGACAACAACCCAGAACGTAGAATTGCGGAAGTGCCTACTCGGTGCTGTAAGTAGGTGTCGACAATGTATGTATTAACTCCTTTAATTATGTAAAATAATTCTGGGTAAGAGACCTAACAGTCGTTCTTCATATACATCTCTGAGGCCTTCTAGGATGCTGGTATCTGATGGAAGCTTTCCTGAAGGGTCTTTTAGATAAATTGTATTAAAAAAGGTTTTGGAATTAGGGTTGTGGTTTGAGGGATATGTGGGAGGGAAAAGAAAAGACTATTCAAGTCAGAGGAAAGCAACTATTTAATAATATGTAAAAACAAAAGGTTGGCTTACTGGGTGTGTTGTGGACTTTAGAGGGAATGGTAACCATCTGTGTGTGTGGATCTGCCCTCCCCCCTGCAGCCCTCCTCCCAATACTGGGCTGATAAATCATTCTAAAGTCAAGTGCCAGGTACATGACATAACTTTTGGGAAGAATTAAACATTGTACTTAACAGCAAGGAAGACTGAAAGCTTTTCATGAATGTCTGACAAGTGCCATCTTTAGCAGTGATGTCTAAACTAATAATTCTTTATACCTTCCCTTTCTCACGTAGAAATAAAAATAATAATTCCAGGCTTTGCTGCAGTACAATAAGTAATTGCTGGTTGCGTTATGTTCTGACAAACACTTGCTGCAGACATGAGACAGAGCAGTGTAAGTTTTGGCTTCCTAAATTGAAATTGTCTCAGTGTCAGATTACTGCTCTTTGCAAATGAGCAGGTTTTTTGTTTTTTTTTTTTTTTTTTTCTTTTTTTCCCCCTGTGGTCTTGTGGCCTAATATTAATACATTTTCAAAATGGAAACTCAATGAATTAGATCATTTTTCCTCAGTCTGTATCCCTTGGGATAGCTAACCTATGTTGCTTGTTTTAATTAAATTACCACACTTTCCATATGATTAAATGCCTGAATAATGAAGACTTATGGGACTCAATTTTAATGCACCATACATGAATATGAGCAACAAGTGGAAACATATGATTTTACTCTAAGTGAAATCTTTCAGTAGCAAATGTTTCACCTCATCTCTTTTCAGATCAAATGAAAGTTGCAGAACAGTAAAATAGAAAATATGGTATCAGATGGTGGTGTTCAATGGGTGGGAGCAAATATTCTCTGAAGGAAATAAGCTGATGGGAGAAAAACCAAAAATGGCATAGTGTATTCTGGGGACCTGCCAAGCAAACATTTTCACAGTTATGGTATAGTATGCTTTGGGTTTTGGGGCAAGGGCCACTAACCATATAGCAAGGTATGTCTTGGAGCAATTTTAAAGGGACTCGGTGTATTTTTTTCTTTTAGAGTTGCCTGGGGTTTAAATCAGGACAGGATTTGGCTTAGCATGGATAGGTACTGGGTATCTAATCTAAAAACCACGCCGGTCATTTTTAAGCACAGAGTGGTAAATTCAGGCAAGAAGTCAGGAACTTCAAGTGGGGGAAAAATGCACTTAAAAGTCTATTTTATTTTAGTTGCAGGAGAAGAAACTACTGTAGTTTGTTCACTAGGTAAGCACATTCTTATTTTGCTATATAAGGCTTGGTAGGGAGAAAGTGTTGTGTGACGAAGGAAGTGGTAGAGACATCCTTGCATGATGTGAACTCTGTAGCATTGCAAAAATAGTTGGGTATGAGGTAGGCACAGTTCCCTGTTCTGACCTTTAAACTCTTAAATGTCTGGCTTTATTAAAGTTTAAAGGCTGGTCAGAAACTGTAAGCTGCTTATGAGGAAATTAAACTGCGAAAGGAGCGAATAAAGGTGCCTGTCATACTAACTGTGGCAACAGGGTCAAACTTTCCTCCTCTTTCTTAAAGCATCGTTGACCACTTCTCTTATTTTTTTTTTGTTAGTTTCCTTCTCTGCTTTTAGTGATTATAGAACACTGTGGTGGCTTTTTCAGATCAGACGTTTTGTGTGAAGACATCTTTTCAATATAATTTGGGAGCCACTGTCTTGACTGCCATGCAGTCATCTTAATTTTGGCTTTTTCACTCCAACAGAACTCAAACCATCCTTTTACTTTGTCTGTGTCCTGCCCTAATGGTACCCAGGTAACTTCTGCCTCTGTCTCCAAATGGCTGACTCCCAGCCTACTGAATATATTATTTTTTAAAAAAATAATTTCCCCTAAATGACTGACCTCACAGTTAGTACCAGTTACTTTTTGTCCCATTTCCAGTATTGTCATCTCAGGGTCTTGGACTAGTCTTTTTTTTCCTCTTTCAGACTGACCTACAAACTGATAAATGTTTTCAGTTATTGGGAAGTTCTTGTTTTGTAACAAGCTGATAAATGACAATAAATATGAAATAAGTATTTCAGAACTTGAGAAATTTAATTTTCAGCTTCTGTTCAAACCTAGATTATTTATCAGTTCAGCTAAGTGACATCTCCTTTGTAGCTATTTCTTGATGTATTTTCCAATTTCTCCAGTCTTCCCTGTTTTTCAGCTATGAACTCATTCTGTGGTACATTTTCATAATCTGGGGGATCGAT
This sequence comes from Falco punctatus, assembly GCF_963210335.1. Lineage (NCBI taxonomy): Eukaryota > Metazoa > Chordata > Aves > Falconiformes > Falconidae > Falco > Falco punctatus. The sequence continues at coordinate 7,041,815 of NC_137580.1, read as the reverse complement.
TAGCTTACCAAAGAAAGATCTGTCTGTTTTTTAGACCCATGTTGTTGTTGAAATTTTTCAACCAACTTTGAGTGTGTTCTTTTTTTGATTTTTCTTTTTTTTTTTTTTAATTTAAAATCTCACAAACTATTGAAGACAGGCTTATATGTTTATAGGTTTATTTCTTCTGTGTCCTTTTTGGCTATAACCACTCCACTGGTTGTTTACAAGTGTAATTTCACTGCTCCTGTGTAATTTTACTGGTATACTAGACCTAAAAAGATTTCAGTTTCTCCAGTCTTTGAAGAAGTTAAAGGCAGTAGGAAGTTCAGAGGATTGGGTAAAACAGAAAGGGATAAAGAGATGCTGCATTGCTTTTAGAATTGGAGATGAATTATTGCTTCATAACCTGGCATTTCAAGTCATCTCTGGTAAGAGATGAAGGAAAAAATCAGTGATGAACAGACATAGATAGACTGAAACTGTTTAAACTATTTCCCCAAAAGACTGCCTCATGTTTTTGTTCTTACTTCAGTGCGGTGATTCTTTGAGGTGTACAAGGTTTGTTGCAGTTATTTTTCAGCAGGGGCTGTATGTCTTCTTGAACGTCCGCGAGGATAAAAGGGCCGGGTAGATTATTTTCTGTTCTGGTATGGTATATTGGGAAAGCCTTGCTTTGATTCCTGCACTATTCTTACACTTAGCTTCAGGAAAGGTAGCTTATTTTTTCCATCTAGATCAATCTTTGAAGTTTCATTCATCTTATATGAATGTTATAAATTCTTATAACAACTTGCTATAAATTCGTTCTCCCCTATGGTAGGGAGAGCCACTTGTGTTGTAATGCTTTCTCAGATTTGAGTTCTACATAAGATTTCACTACTGTGACGTGGTGGGGTAGGCTAGGAAAGGGCACTCTTCACTATGTGCTCTCCACTTTCTATTAACAGGTTTGTTGGATTAGTCACCCTCCTTTTCTTGCTCTTGTTCTCTTTCCATATAGCTCACAGTTTCCTTCCCATAATCTGTCATCCTACTTTCCTACCAAACAGAAAAGAACCATTTGTTATAACTTTAAAAATAAATGTTAAACAACCGGGAGTAAAGAAGGTTAACAGACAGCCAAATAGTTTTCACTGATGATCTTTCCTGATCTTTGTCCCACTGCATAAATAAGGGAATAACTAAACTACCACCACATTCAGAGATGAGCAAAATGCATATGTGAATGTTTATTAGCTTTCCACTCCAGAGATTTATTTCCCTACTTCTTTAAATATTTTGAGAAACATACTGCAGCATTTAAACATGAAAAGCATACGTTTCATATAGCTTTCCAGTTTCTGCTCTTCTATGGATGAAATCAAATTTATTCTGGCCTTGAAGCATCAGCTTTTCCAGCCTGACCTCTGGATGCCTACTAAGCAGTAGTGAAAGAATTTTGAGGAGAAAAAAGTGTGTTTCATAGTAGCATTTAATCAAGAGACATTGCTGTCCCCCAGGTTTCTGCATCTCTAGAAAACGTAATAGGACTAATTCAAAGCCAAGGTTTAAACATTCCTTCAATAGATAGTTACTGAGTCAAAAGTTACCATTGATTATTTTAAGTAGAGAGGACAGCATGGAAGAGCTGATCATGGAAGATAACTTGGGTCTAAGTCATTCATAGGTGATTTGGTTTGATTTCAGCGTAAGGATTCACTGAAACAGATGAGTAGTTAGTGTAAGTGAAAGAAAAACTTCTTAAATCTTCTCAACTGGTTGAAGAACTCGAGGACACAAAAGTTAATAACAAGTACTTGGGGGGGAAAGCACCACAGTTAAATTGGTGAATAAACGTGTCAATAAAGGTATTAGAAACAGTAAGTCAAGACTCAACAAGAAGTTTACAAAGGTATTAATGAGCTTAGAAAAGCTAAATCTTGGGTGTGGGGTAGATCTATTAATGGGATGATATAAAACTATTGCCTACTGTATTAGAAGACCCAGAAAGTTCTTCAAGTCCTATGACCATCTGCATGGGAAAGAATTGCCAGAAGATAGGCTGTTTCAGATCTTGAGAAGGAATATGCAATCAGTTGCAAAATACTGTGGGTTTTTTTAAATAGCCATGTAAGTATGGTGATATCAAGAGCATAAACAGAATAAGTGTGAAGAGCCAATGGAATAGAGATTGACTAGAGTATGATGAAAAATGCATACATGGAAGTGGTCTCAGTTCTTAGCAAGAAAGTTACTGTAGCTTAATGAAAGGATAGCAACTAGCACAGACTTTATTAAAAAGTTGCTGTCATAATGGAGATGGAAGCAAACCAGAGTTTTGAAGAGGTGAGAGCTGGACACTCTTCATTTAGGACAGTGATGGAGATCTCAGATGAGTGAAGTTTTAAGTGCAGGTTCCCAGAATTTTTCGTAAATCTCACAAATTTCATGTACCTCATTCGTTATAACTTCACTGTCTACCCTAAAGAAAGTGAAAATAATTATTCAAGTATTACTCAGGTCTCAATAGTAGGTACTGCTTCCACTCCACCTCAAAAGTTGACGTTGAGCAGAAATGAAGCCTTTCTGGCTTCTTGTGGGTAGCTGTGGAAAACGAATTTTTTATCTGTTTTTCACGAGACAACCAAGTTAATAGACAGTACCCTATATTTTGTGTATGTGGAATGACAGATAATAACTGGCAAATGTTGGACTTTGGGAAAGGAAGTGCAAGACTGGAGGGAAATTAATTGTCAGAGCTCTTCCTGCAGTCAGTTTTAGGGCATATGTTATTATTCTTTTTTTAAAGCTTGGAGGGACTTAAAATGTGAAGGAAGAACAAAATACTGCACAGAAGGACTGTGGTGGTGGTGACAGCTAGACTCTGATTCAGAGACCCAGTAATGCAGATTGCCTATCATGGATGTAAAGGCTATTTCTGAACATTTTGTCATTTATGTGATAAGGTTATGGGAAGAGTAAACAGCATCTGAATTTATGAAGCACACTGTTTCTGGTAGAAATATGGAGTAATTTTAACCCCCAAATACACAAGTTATGGTGTGCGAGACTGCATAGTGCAATTCCATACACAATTCTAGTCACCTGTGTCTGTGAATTAAAAGACATGCAGAAAAAGTTAAGAGGCATATAAGGGGATATCCATTTTTGATGACTAGTGGGCTTGATTTGTTTGCTATGGCAAGTAATGGCTGAAATGGCTGAAAGCCATTCAGTACTTGGTATTGAAGCTAAAAATATTTTTCTCTATAAGAAAAGAAATTGTCCATAAATAAATTCACTTTAGAAATAAGATGATTTATGTTCATTGAGATTTTTCCATCAAAACTATTGGCTTTAGGCTAGGCTCTGTGTGTTTAGAGTTGTGTGGGATTGTCTAGACTGGACTTGATGACCCAAGTCGTAGGAGAGGTTGAGGTCTTCAGTGTTTGTGGAATTTTTTTAAATGTACCTCTAGGCTGATGTTACTGGCATGTCTGTTCTTTCTCGTGATTAATTTCTGTCCTTTGCTGTGTTTATATTTGCATCGCTACTGACTCATTGGGGTTTTTTTGTTCAACAGGCTATTTTTCAGTGTGTTGGGTGGAGGAGGTATTGGGATTACTGAATGCGATGTTTGCTGGGGATTACCTCCCAAGATATGAATGGACTGCCAAAAATGTAGGTACTTCAGGAACATAGTCATCGTTAGTATGTCTCTTTTTCCAAACAGAGGATCTGGTCCTGACCTTCTAGTGTAAACAGCCAGAAGAACTGTAGTTTTTTACTTTGGAAAAAGCTCTGTCCTGCAGACATTTATCCTCAATAATAAACTATCCCAGAGACGAAATAGCAGCATAAACACATAAGGTAAATTGACATCAGGCTTCTGAAATCCCCACCAGCAAAATATTTTAATACAAGTAAATGTCTCATTCTTAACTTAATAGTTTTCTTCTCTTTAGCAATTGTGGCTTAAGAGACTGCTAGCATAGCTGGTTACGGAGACAGGAAGGATTTTTATAAATACTTATACTAGAAACCTCAGTAAAATGGCTTTTTCCTGAAGAGGGGGATGTTCACTATTTTATTTATAAAGTTAAACTGGTACAAATTGAGAATAACTCTGTTAATCTCAGAGTGTTTGACAGAAGAGAGGTGGTTAATTGGTTGTTTACTGATATGCAAATGTGATACCTATAAGGCTTGAATATTTCAAGCTAATTATATTGCCTTGTCTGATCCAAAGGCCTGAGAATTGCTACAGAGGGAGGATAATGTGTTAGGAAGGCTTTCTAAACAGAGAAAATAAACCAACTGAACAAACCCGATCTTTACAGGAACTGTCCAAACACATCAAAATCAAACAAAAAACCCCAGTCTCCTGAAGAATTCTGTTAGGTGTCTTGTACTTCACCAGTGGGATTTCTAGGACCTGCAGTAATATGGGGAGAAGAACATGAGCATGCGTTGCTTTGCCTTGGGCGGACCTACTTAATTTAACTTTGTCTCAATCTACTCCCAGGTTCAGACGTCCTGCCAGACGGGTGCCCTGACATCTTGCTTTTCTTGCCCAGGCTCTGTATAGCTAGAGTTGAGAGCTCCCAGTCTTTTCTGACATGAAAAAATACTACTGCAGATTTTTAAAGTATGAAAAATGTGGGTGGTGGGAAAAACATGGACAGATATTTCAGAGCATAGATATTCTTTCTGATGTTAAAAGAATCCTACTCATAAACATTTGCTCCAGAAGGAGTAACTTATCTTTATCAACTTTTCCATGGGAAAAGAGGGAGAGCTGAAATTACTCGGAATAAGGTCTAAATTTAGAAGATGTCTGATACTTGAATGTGGTCTGGGTAGACCCTAATGGGGGAAAAAATGTGGCTGGCTATTTGGTTGAGGTATTTGTCAGGTTTGAACAAAGGAAAAGAATAATAACAAAATTTCCCGTGGCCCTGCTTCAAGCGTGATTCTTTGATCTGGGCTCCTTCTTCATGTGTGCCTCCACTGACTTTGGTCTTATAAGTTGTGACTTTGTTAGGTCTGGTAATTATTTAATTTTGGTTTTTTTTTGGTGTGTGTGTGTTTCATTGATTTTTTTGCTTATGAAAATGGTGCTAGTACTTATGCTGCCCTTTCTACGTAGGTTTGCAAAGCCAATCCAGGAACAGTAAGCTGAAGCAACTCAGTTATGAAAAGTGAATTTTGTCAATGGATGCTATTTGCCATTTGCCTTTTTGACACCCCACCCCCCCCACCCCCCGCTTATAAGTAACCATTAAATTAAACAAAATTACAATATATTCACTCTGCAAAATTATGCACAGTTTTGTTCATGTAACCATTAAATGAGTAGGCTCCTTTGCGCTTGCTTGACATTAAAAATCTATGTCAGCTTTTAGAAATTCAGGGCAAAAATAGTTAAACAGAAGACAGGAGGGCTGAAACTCTTGAAGGGGGTATAAATTAGTCCTCTGGAGCCCAGCGCAAATGCAAGACTTTAAAAGGACCTGGCAGTGCTGGGGGACAGCGAGTTGCCCATGGGCCAGCAGTGAGCCCTGGTGGCCCAGGAGGCCGGTGGCGCCCTGGGGGGCATGAGGAGGAGCGTGGCCAGCAGGCGCAGGGAGGTGACCCTGCCCCTCGGCTCTGCCCTGGGGAGGCCGCCCCGGGAGTGCTGTGCCCAGCGCTGGGCTCCCCAGTTCCAGAGACGGGGAGCTGCTGGGGAGGGCCCGGCGGGGGCTGCGCAGGGGGTGAGGGGCCTGGGCACCTCCCGGGGGAGGGCAGGCTGGGACACCTGCGGCTGCTCAGCCCGGGGAAGGGAGGGCTGAGAGGGCTCTGAGCGATGGCTGCAAACAGCTTCAGGGCCAGCGCCAGGAGGACGGGGCCAGGCTCTGCCAGCGGTGCCCAGCGACAGGGCGAGGGGCAACGGGCACACACTGAGGCACAGGCAGTTCCATCTGAATGTGAGGGAGAACTTCTTCACCGTGAGGGTGGCAGAGCACTGGGGCAGGCTGCCCAGAGAGGCTGTGGGGTCTCCCTCTCTGAAGACATCCAAGACCCACCTGGATGTGACTCTGTGCAACCTGCTGTAGGAGACCCTGCTTTAGCAGGGGTTGGACTAGATGGTCTCCATAGGTCCCTTCCAACCCTGACCTGTGTTGTGATTCTGTGACAATTACGATTCTTGAGTATGTATGTGATTTAGTGTTTAGGAATATGTGTTTTCAGGTATCCTCAACTTGCTGTACCAAAAGCTCTGGATAAATCTATTTAGTAAGTAGCAAGAGTTGAGATGAATGCAATTAAGGACACTATTGTTAACTCCTGGTACAAGTCTTTATTTAAATAGTCCCTTGGTATGTTAGAGCTGTTGAAAGTTCATTTACTTGTATTTGGTCACGCTTGGTATGTATTTTACCATACATTTCCAGTAGGTTTTAGCTAGGAGGGCAGAGTTCTGTCTGAGTTTTTCAAGTGTAGGAAATTTGTGGTTCAGAGGCCTTTCTGTCACTGAGGTGTCTGAGAAGAAAACAGTCAAGTCTTAAAATGTGGTTTAGTATACAGCTTGCTGTGAAAGTCACTGTCTTCTAATGTGACTGAAGGTTTCGCATGTTTCAGGGATTTACGTGACTGTCCAAACAATCGGGGAGTGAGGGTGTTGTATCACTAGAGGAAACCGGGCTCGTGGTTTAATTCCTACTTCTGCTCTGTATGTTGTTGGTTTAAATTTATTAAAGTAAATTCTTCAAAGGAGCAGCATGCTTTGAAATCTTAGGTAGTTTTGCATCTAATTCCTTCTTAAAAATCTTAACCTCTATGCCCTTGGTGCCCTGGGTTTTTCACCTGTAAAGGGAGACATCACAAGGATGCTTATGGTAGAGATGACTCCAGTATGAAGAGATGCTGTGTATTGGGTTTTCGTGGCAAAGTTTTGGTAGTGGGGGGTGGAGTGAGTACAGGAGTGTCTTTTATGAGAAGATGCCAGAAGCTTCCCCCGTGTTCAATGGAGCCAAGGCCAGCTGGCTCTGAGATAGACCCACTGACGGCCAACACTGAGCTAGCTGGCGATAGTGGTAGCACTGCTGGGGTAGCGTATTAAGAAGGTGGGGAAAAAAACAACATCTGTGCCAGCAGAGAGAGGGGTGAGACTATGTGAGAGCAGCAGCCCCCCAGGTGGGTGCAGGAGGGGCTCCAGGTGTTGCAGCAGAGATTCCCCAGCAGCCCCTGGCGGGGCAGGCTGTGCCCCTCAGCCCCGGGGAACTGTCTCCCGTGGGGGGGCCGCAGGCTGGGGCAGGGCAGGGGTGAGGGGGCAGGAGCGGCAGAGGCCGCGTGTGCGGGACTGACCCCCCATCCCTGTCCCCTGCGCCGTGTGGGGGAGGCGGGAGGGACATCGGCAGTGAAGCTGAGCCTGGGAAGAAGGGAGGGTAGGCGAAGGTGTTTTTTTCTGATCTGAAAGGTCGTAATTTAAACTAATTTCCCCAAGTGGAGTCTGTTCTGCCCGTGCGGTAACTGGTGGGCGCTCTCCCTGCCCTTACCCCGACCCACGAGCGTTCCGCTCTGTGTCCCCCCTGCCCGGCTGAGGAGGGCGCTGGTGGGGTGGCTTCGGTGGGCACCTGGTGTCCAGCCAGGGTCAAACCACCAGACACCAAAATAATAGTTGTACTGCTTGCCTCTGAGAAATACTGCCAGAAAGCTAGCTTTCACTAGGATACATGTGGAAAAGAGCCAGAGAGGAAAATGTTGCTAAGTGAGTGTAATGATATATATATATACACACACACACACACTAGGTTTTGGCATGAACTTGGCCAGGGAGGAAACAACTGAAGTCAAGAGGTGATATCAAGAGGTAAGGCATTGTACTGTGACTAAGGGAGATGGTGGTTCAAACCCCCTTGACCCTCTGCCCACCTCCCTGTTGCCACAGCTGTGCAAAGAGGGTATTTCAAGTCATCAAGGAGACGAACAGCAAAATATTGGCTTCGTGCAGAAGGGAGATAGACCTGAGCGGTTATTTTGCTGGCTTCACAGCTGTTTAAGCTACAAAGCAATGATGGGATTGGGCTGTTTTAAATAAGGCTGAAAGCTGTTCAGCAGCTGATAGTCTGAGGGTAGGGCTGAGGGTACAATCTCCCAGCAGAGGCGTATGATGTCAGGCTTTGCTTAGTGAGCAGCTAAGTCTTCTCTAGAGGGCTTAGGCACTGGTTTCTGAATTTTGGAACAAAACAGATCTCATTTGCTATCTCAGTCAGGGCCCTTAAAATAGGTGTAACAAAGTTTTACATTTGGTTAGGGGCAAGGAACTAGCACGCCAAAAGTAGTCTGAGTCTAGAATGATAGAAAAGGGTTGTTGCTATTTCTTACCTATGTAAGTCTTGGGAAAGACAGGATGTTATTAAAGATCAGAGGGAACCAGATCAGACAAAAAGCCCTAACAATTGCTATTAATATGCTGCGCAGGAGTACCCTATTCTATGTGAATTGGTTTGCCATTGAAACGGGATCTGAGAATAGCTGTGGGAAGTCATCCTGGAAAGCACCATTGGAAAGCTCCACAACCGAGAAAGTTGTCTCTTAGGAAAGAAGAGAGATTGGGGGGTGGGGGGAGTGGGAAGGAAAGTCAATGAACTACAAAGGATCAGTCAGCCTTTAATGGTTTGGAATGCGGAAGAAAATAAATAGCTCCTATGTGGTGCTCCCATCTAAGACCTGATTTTCTTATTTTTTTTTTTTTTGCTGTTGTTGCTGGAGAGTGGATCAGTGATAGTTTAAAGACTGTTTTCCAATAATGGGGTTACATAATTTAAAATGCATTTCTGAATTCTGTAGATTTAATGGTTTCTAGGAATTGGAGCTGTTAAGACTGTTCTGATGCTGAGATGGCGAGTGCTCAATTTAAATTATACTTGTTAAATGTGCAGTGTCTGAGTGAGGGAATTTCTGAAAATCTGTATGTGGCTACCACTACTTTCTGAGAAGGCTATTAGATATTTTTAGTATTTGTAAATTGTTGCGGTGTGTTGTGTTTGTGGGTTGTTTTTTTTTAATCCTGATCTTCTGAGAGCACTTCTTCAGTCTTGGACATCTCCTTACCTTGCAGACATGACTCCTTGGAAATGATACTGTATGAAATCGGATGAGTACCTGTCAGTCATGCTGGGTCAAAGATTCACATTCATGGGTAAATTCATGCTATCTGCTTGGAAAGGCTTTCAGAATGTTAGCTGGAGACTTTCCCTTACCCAAAGCACATGCATTTACAGATAAAACAAATGTATTATAGGGGTGCAGCCAGCTTGTGGTGTTGTTTTGTATATGGAAGACCTAGAGGTAAAGGGAGCTGACAGATAATGTTCCACTGTGGGTAATCACTGATATTTTTTATTTTTTATTTTCCCTGTGGCCTTCTTGCAGTAGCTTTCATTAGCTATATGCATAAGGAATTTACTATCAATGGAGATGGATTTAATTGTGCATATATTTATTTTATTTAGGACATTGCTCTTTTTTTATTGCAACTTGAGAGTATACTATTATTGAGAAATAACTTTAGGGCTTTATTTACAGAATTTCTATGGTGCTGTACGTCACCACCTATCAGACAGAGGCACAGTAACATATAATTGGCAAATGCTGCATATGTGTGTCCTCTTCTGCAGCTGCTCTCTTGCTGTTTATAGGGGCTTTAGATGTAGTGCCTATTGCCTGTGCACTGAAACCTTCACACTGGAAGAATCTCGGGCCTGATTGATCTGAGATTTCTCTGATGTTGAGTTTTTTCCACTTTTAGGAGCTTATGGCACTTGAAATAGGAACTCATCTGTCTCTTATGAATAAAACAAAGGAGTAGGGAAAGGGTTTCCAGTTGTGGAGATGGCTTTGTCATGATTCCCCTCCTTCAGCATGTCTTTAGCTTGCCATCCTCTCTTTTCTGAGCAAGGCATGTAGGATTGAGAAGTCGTTGCTACTTTTTCCATATTAGTTTTGCATCAAGATATCATCTCTGGTTTTATGTGAGTTGTGAGAATGATGAAACATCAACTTTTTTCTTGCATGTTCCACTTCAAAACTCCGTAATAAAAGTATTTCCAAGATTGCGTTTTCATTTAACTTGCTGACATTAATAAATCTGAAGATACAGGTTGTTTTTTTTGGGAAAGCCGCCTTTCTTTTATGTTTTGTTAAGATTTGCTTTTGTTTTACCTAAAATTGCTTATTTCAATGATCTCTGCATTTAAAGGAAAATATGCAGCCACAGTTTGCTTTTGTTTGGAAGGTCAAATGATAGAACAGGGACCTCTGTAAACAGAGAAGGCTAAATTCTTCCAGAACCACAGAGAATCTCCAGTGAAGTCAAAGTATTCACCTTTTTGTGAGTTTGACTTGTCAAGTTGATCTGTGTTGTTGTGTGCTTCTGGTATCTGAACTGAAGAACAACTCCCATTTGGTTCTAGCAGACTGATCTTAATTGCAGACTGAGTCCCCTGACTGACAACTGACAGTGTAAGTTTATTACATTTGTACCAATTGCAGTTCCATCAAGTCTGAAGCAATCATCATGGATGAAAATATGGTAACTGTTACCGCTGGGAATTAGAGGGGAAAATCAGAGAGGAGCATTTGGCTGGCTTTTGATGTTTTCCATGGTATTTTCCAGCTGAAACTTCTTTGAAAATGACCTGTACAGTAAATACAGGATATTGGCATGAAACTGTTCTAGGTACTTCACAGAAGAAAACTAGATTGCATGCCAGCTCAGCTGTTTTTTTGGTACTTCATTTTCTCTGCTATTTGGCCTTGCACCATAGCTTCTCCATCCCACACTGTGCACGTTCCTGCCCTACAGGTAGGAAGGAAGGCTGTGCTACTTCCTTCTCCCATAAAAGCATTCCCTCCGCCTCCCTGCCAAGTGCTGCACAGAGCTTTAGAAAATGCTGACTTTTTCTCTCATCTTGAATTCAAGTAATGTGAAATCCAGACTGTTCACTCTTGATTTTTACCTATATATGAGTTATGTATAACGCACATGGAGAAAAACAGTAATACAATATCTGACACTGGGTTGCTTTTTCATGTCTGTTCCATAATGGCAGTGTAACAAATGACCTAGGAGAGCTTAAGAAATCCTATTTTTTTTTTCCTCATGAGGAGTTTGTATATATAATTGTGGAAACCACTGGAGCATCATTTCTAATACAGTTCTCATCCAGCCACAGAGAAGTTGTTAGAGGTAAGATGCTGCAGTACAAGTTCCCATGCATACTCTTGATAATAACACCACTAGATCTGGAAGGATTACCTGTTGGCCACTGGATCCCTCCACCAGACAATTCAGTTCCCTACTGGAACTATTACCTGCTTGGCTATGCCTGCCTGCTGTTCTGGTGGTGCTCCCATAGCTGTAGCATCTAGATTCGTGATTCTTGGGAACTCACCTTTCCCCTTTACTTACAGTTTAAGTAGTTTCCAGGCGTCTTGGCTGAAGCACCAAACGTGGTGAAAAGAAAAATATGAGCCTTTACATATAAGCCACCTCTACTTCTTACAAGCTTGGAAATGGGCTGCTTGAACCAGTTTAGTTTTCTCCTTAACTTTGCTGTCAGGGCTTTACCTTTGTGTTGATGACTGGATGCCACTAAGCTGACGTAACGTGAAGCTGTGGTGAAGCTTTTTATACAAGTGTCTGTTAGCTACTGTTGTTGGGAGCAATAAAGAATGTCTTTGCTGCCAGTGAGGTGCAAGTCCAAGCTCATTCCTAGATGAAGACTCGCTTTCCATCCTTCTTGTTTGGGTGTTTGCAGCTTTGGGTTGAGGCTGCGTGTTTTGAAGAAGCTGAAATGGATCTATTCTCTTGATCATCATCACCCACCAGCAATGGATGAATCATTACAATACAGTGTACCAACAGATAGCCTAAGTTTGCCTTTTTCTAAGCACAGTTTAGATGCTTTAAGCCAGAGCTACAGCCAGGCTTTTGGTTGCCAATGTGGGTAGGAAGCTTGAAGTCACAAGTGGCATGCCTGAGGCTGTTTTTCAGCAGACTACAGGGACATAGCTATTAAGTTCTTCTGTGTGTGGAACAGAACTTTGAATATGACGTGAGGTCCCTCCCACAGTGTAGCCTGCTGGCCTCATGGTCTGCTGTTTTGGTCCACCAAGAATGGTTTTAACTGTGCTTTTCCTTAACAAGACAGCTCACCTTTGGAGGAACAAGGAGAGAGACCCTTCTAGGGTGGGAGTCTGTGTGCATAAGGAGTGCTAGAGAATCAAGCCGTTGGGGTGGAGACATCCCTTCAGCTATGTTAGAGATCATGGACTGTGCTGCCAGCCCTCATTCATCTGTTACTGCAGAACATGTCCTAAGGGATGGGAAAGGACATGTTATATCCCATGCTCATCAGCTCTGGAGAGAAAAGGAAAAGAGTGTTGGAATTTTTCCTGTCTTAGCGGCACCTGTATGTGGGCTGGATTGTGCTTGGATGGAAGGGTGCTTCTGCAGAACCTGCAACTCAGCACTGCCTGAGCTGTGCAGGTGCAGAGGTGGGAAGGACAAAGAAGGGGATGTTATACATTTCCTAAATGGCTTTTTGAAGGACTGGGAGGCAGCATGTCAAACTTCTGGGCTGTTGAGTCTAAAAGATAATCTCTGAGTAGTGCCTGGATACTGAATTGGAACAATGAGATAACAGAAAATGAAATGGATCATGGAAAATGTAACTGGAAAATACTGGTTAGGTCATCTAATTCATCAGCCTTTCAAAGCAGGATTGTTCTCAAATGTGTTTTCTGGTGCCTTGTCCAGTTTTATTTTAAAGAAGCCCATTAAAATGTTTAAACTGAATGTTGTACTTTAGTTTGGACTGAATGTATGCTGCATGATCTCTGTGACACTGCTGCACAATTTAGATTTCTTGCCATGCTATTAATAAATCTAGACAAAGACCAGATGCAAGCAAGCTGTAGCTGAACTCAAGAATCTGTGAAAGCTGGGCTAACCTCTTTAACAGTACAACATATGGCTGTTACATTAACACAGCCACTTTTTTTTTTTTTTTTTTTTTTTTTTTTTTTTTTTTTTTTTTTGTTTAAGCTAAGCAGCTTATTGGAAGCATGAGGAAAAAAATCCTAAGAACAGAAATAAAGCGTGACCTTTGATATGAAGTCTTCCCCTTTGATAGTTTCACCATTTAGTATAAATCGATGGGAATATACATCCAACCTACTGTTACAATTTTATAGTCTACCCTTTTGTTTCTATTGGTATCTCCTTTTTCATTCTTTTCTACGTTTAACTCATAGAAGAATTTTAGGGAAAGCATGTATAAACCTTATGTGGCTATATATTTGAAGTGTTAACAAGCGCAAGGTCTTTACAAATGACTACCATCTGATTAAAGAAATGTTATGGCACAGTGTAATTATTTGTGTTTTTTTGGAAGAAGCTGTTTGAGAAACTAGTGGTGGTCTGTAACCTTTTGTGTTTCAGATTGGAAAACTGATCCAACTGTGGGTTTCTTAGTGGAAACTGGTAATGTGTTGTAATGATAGCAAGGCAAGCAATGGATTTTTCTTTATGGCAATACAGAAGAATGCAATTAATGACTTTCATTTGCATGAATGAACAAACATAATGCAAACATATGTGAAATGGTGTTAACCCTTTCTGAGAGGCTCCATTGCTTTATCTGGATAATACTCAATTACTAGCAGTATCTGACGCTTTTTAATTGTATTCTTCCTCCACAAAAGTGCTTGTGACAAATCTCTGGAGAGAAGTCTGAGAAGAGTTTTTTTTCTACTTTTTTCAAACTTCTCTGATATGAGTATTTGTTTTCAGTACACGTACAGGTCCATGTTCCATAGCTAGCTTCATTTCCCTGGCTTTGCTGCAGCTTTGCCAATGGAAAGCAGTCAGAAGCCACCTTGATCAGGTAACTAAAGATTTTTCCCTGCTGTTGAGTGCAGAGAACCCCCAAGGAGAATAGTAAGTTGTGGGTAATGCTAAAAGCCTCTGGTGGGTCCAGGTGTAGTTGAAGCTGGGCCAAAACAAGGCAGGGTCAGCTCATTGCTATGCCACAGCCCAATGTGGAGTTTTTCTCAATTTCTGTTGGTCCAACAGTGTAGAAGGGGGAAAATGCAGTGCTGTGACAGGGCCTGAAGATGTTGCCAGTGAAGTTTGGGATTTCTTTTTTCCTCATCACAACTGTGTCTCGATGATGCTATATTCAGGGATGGCTCAGCTCGTGAACTTCAGACCATCTTTCTTTAAAAACAAAAATAAGAGATTGGCATAGACTTAAAACAAAAACCGTAATTGTGGCAGTTGGCTTCTTTTTGAGACACACTTGGGACAGAATAAGGTTTCCAGTTAATCAGCGAAGTTCTGTGTAGCTTTGATGCAAAATTGCATGCATCTCGTTAGTTTTGACTGAATTACATTGACTACTTGATTTCTTTTAAAAGTTCTTGGTTGAAAGCCTCTTGAAATCCTTCTTAGTTATATGGCGGGATATTTATATCATTCTTATTTGGAGGTTGAAAAATTTAAGAATTTATTTTCTGGTTGATTTATAAAATAGTAATTCCCATGACATAATTTTTTCTCAAACATGCAGTGCTAGACAGTGCTTTCAGCATCCATGAGGCCCGAATTTGTGGTTTTGTGATATGAGAAGGATACAACAATAATGTATTTCAGACTTTTAACATAACATTGGAATATTTCCCTGGAAACTAAACTATTGAAGTGGTTAAGGTATTTTCGTTTCAAGTAGATATTTCTAAAGGAAAATAGAATAATATTGTGCCTTTCTTTTATATTTCCATTTTACATGATTTTAATGTTTTTGTATATGTAACGCATACTACTATTAAACAATAGCTTATCTCAAGTAGATATGAAATTGAAGGTAACATAAGGAATTCACTTTGCTAGTTGGCAAATGAATTTTAAAATTGTATGTAGAAAATGTATAAGGAATTTTATTTTTAAAGGTAAATTGTGTCATTTTAGTATTGAACATGAGAAAGAAACAAAGCTACAAAATCAACTGAATTGTTCAAAGGTGGTTACCCAGAAAGAAGAGTTCTAGCGTGTGAAAGTGTGACTTTTTCCTCTTCCTATTCATTCTTTGGCAGTCAGGGCACTGTCATGAGGAAAGCAACTTTGTCATGTTTCAGCTGTTTAGGTCATTGTGTAGTGAATCTCATCCCATATTTATTATGCCATGTCAGTGCTAAAATCCATATCAGATTCTTTTTTGTTTTGTCTAGAAGATTTCTACTTGTCTCCCATTTTTAAGTGGTGTTACTTAAGCAGAGCCCCTACTCTTTTTCCCACTGGGATCCAAGCAACTTGTCCATTTATTTCTCTTCCTTCCTGAAGTAATTTCGAATTCCTCATGTCCCTCAAGATTATGACTATTTCTTTATCCACAGCAGTGGCTGAAAATCGTTTAGGCTTCTGTTTTCCTTTTACGTTGCCCTGTGTGTGTGGTTGTTTCTGTTTGGGTGTGGTTGGTTTTGTTTGTTTTTTCTTTGTTGTTTTGTTTTCCTGTAGCTACTTTACTCTATCAACCTCCTTAATCTATTAGTGTGAGTAAAGAAGAATGATCAGTGATTTGGGTTGGGTTTTTTTGTTGTTTTTTTGAAACATAGTATTTAGAGGGTTTCATATGGCTTTTGACTTCAGCTCTTACTCCAGCTGTTTCCCTTAGTGATGAGTCCCCTGACATATAAAATAAAATTTCTTGTTATCTTCATATGTGCACAGCCTACTGCATGAATTTATTTCTCTTGCCCCAAATACTCTGCAAAGTGAAACAATCTCTGTATAGAAGGAGATTACATTCCAGTTTAGCCTGTGCCTGGCTGTTGGCAGTATTATATAAAGGGTGTGGGAGTGGGTTCAGTTGGCTTAGCAATGTGGCTGTGAATACTCCTTGACTCTTCTGGTGTATAAAGAATGATGCTACTGACATCTTTTA
This sequence comes from Falco punctatus, assembly GCF_963210335.1. Classification (NCBI taxonomy): domain Eukaryota; kingdom Metazoa; phylum Chordata; class Aves; order Falconiformes; family Falconidae; genus Falco; species Falco punctatus. Next base: position 7,025,865 of record NC_137580.1, on the reverse strand, counting down.
TGTTAAGAAACAACCTTTCCTTCCAGGAAAAAAATTTCAAACAAATAAAGAACCACGTGTGGCTTTGTAAGTAAAGGCCTTAAGATAGAGTTCAAAGTTGTGTATCTTGAGCAGTGAGAGGCAACCTGCTCATTCAGGTTACAGAAGGGCTGGGGAAGAATGGGATGTTGTCTAAGCTGGTGGCCAGGTGATTACAGCTTAGAAGTTGTGATACTGAGCTCCGTACCACTTACAACCTTTGATAGATTGAGGTAAATTTTTATTTAGGTAGATCTGTAAATCTGTCACTCTGATTTTTTTGTGTGGTTTTTTTTTTTGTTTTTTTTTTGTTTAGCCCCCAGTTAGGCAAAGGTCTTGTGTACGTGCTTCAGCTGACTGCTTTACAAATGGATCTTAAATAGTAGCATCTCTGTAGCAAGGAATTTCTCAGCTTCCTGCAAAATGTGCCTGGTAAGTCATTTACTGCAGCTTATTTTTAAGGAGTTTGTGTTAGATAAATTGCTTTCTAGGCTCTCAGAGCCATCTCTCCAATTTATCTTGTCTATGGTATTTGAAAGAAATGTATGCATTCATTTGGGCTTCCTATGCATTGTTTAATGAGTTAATACATTGTTTTAAGTGGAATGAACATGGTAAAAAACTGCAATGACATTATTTGGCATGTCAACAATTAAGAAGTGATAGGTGAAAACTATTAAACTCAATTACTGTGGTCATTAAGAAAATCCAGGCTTGGAATTGGCTGTTAGTATGTTGTATGCTACCATAGCAAGAGAAGAGACAACAAGCTCTGTTACAGGAGGATAAAGTATAATGTTAATCAGAAGATTTAGCTCAACAGTGTAGTTTTGTACTACTGTTTCACAAGCTACTCAACAAATGCCCTCTCTGCGCAGGGGAATTACAGACAACACAAGAGCAGTGACAACATCTGCGATGTTATAATCTGGCTTGCTAACGGGTAGGTAACTACCTTCTGGCCCATGTGCCCAGTCTGTCACCTGCAAGGTAATTCAGAGGCACACATATCTGATGCTTTATTTTTCCCCTTTCAACTAGATTGAAAAAGGGGGGGGGGGGGTAGAGCATAGCCCTGAAACACCTGGGAATCCAACATCTGATCAAAACTCTTCTGTGAGCACATAAAATGAGTTTTTCTTGGCTGCAAGTGCAGGAAGTTAGAGCACGTAAAATGGTATTTTTCAAGTCTTTTCCATTCCCTCCCGATGTCATCTTTAAATCTGGTAATTCATCCTTAACCAGTGAGGCAACACTATTCACAAGAGGAATTTATTTGGAGAAGTCTTTCTCATGGCATTTCCTTCCTGCCGCTGCTTCCCCGTGCTGAGTGCACTGCTTGCGCTCCTGGAGCCTGTGGACAGCTGATGGCTGGGATGTGGCAGGTGTAGACATGAGGGCCACACCAGGAACACCTGGCTCCTGGAAATCCCTGGCTTCCTGGGTGCCTTTTTATTATTGGGAGCCCAATTGGATAAGTGTATCAGAGCTCCACAGAAAGGAAAAGAAAATGTTATGTTCTGCGTGGTGGTGGCTTGTGTGAAGTACAAATGAGAAATTAATTACTACCTAGATGCCTGGGGGGAAAAAGCGTTAACAGTGGAAAGCATTTTTCACAGGAGGTATAGAAGAAAAATATGTTTTATGTTCTAATGGTTTTGGTGTCATCCTTTGTAGTTATGTAACTTACACTGTGTGCAGCTCTGGTAGTTGTAGCACTGTCTTTCACTTATGAGAATTTACCGAATTGGAATTTAATTCAGACCTACTAACATGGTTACCCTATGCTAAATATGAAAGTTTATTGCAAGCACATTTCTTTAGATTTAGTCATGGGATACTGGGTACAAGTAAATATATTAGCTACATTTGTTGGTTATAATTACACGGTATTTAAACAACACAGAAGTAATGTAACTGGATAGATATCTTTTAAGACTTAATTAAAGGGTTTTCTGTGTACACCAATTACCAAAGTGTAAGTACCAGGGGTTTAATATAACGAGATGTCTGGAACTTGCACAGCTAAATCAAGGGAAGAGCTGCTTGTGTGTAAGTGTATGCAGCAACAGAGATTTATGATTGTTGTCTGCATTCATATAACCCTTATGAAATCCCATCAATTACTGGAATTCATCTTTATCATAAGGAGAGCTCCCCACCATTCTTTTATCCACAAACACTCTCTTCTCTTTAACCTTGCATTTTGAAACGGGGGATTTAATCTCCCTTTCGTCACCACCCTGCCCATCGCTTTGCTCTTCCAAATCTGCAAACCATGCCTTCTGCTCCAGTGACATAACTCTTGGTACCTTGCCAAGTGTTTAGCTTAAGCTGGACTGACGTGAGATTTTCTGAGTAGCTATGATATTCATCCAGGGAGTCTACAGTCTGTCCCAGGATGATGTACTTCAGTTAGGACTGGCTACCTGATGTCATGATACATTGCAATGCCTCAAGTAGGAGTTTTCAAGAGAGATCTTGGACTTCTTGGATGGTGAAGGAGCAACTGAAGAATAGGTCTGTGGCAGCAACAACATCTTTGCCAGAAGACTCAAAAAAAAAAAAAGTGGCTGGCTGGTATAAGTGGCACTGAGGTTTTAAGTTTGTTTTTCATCTAGATATTATACTTTTATGGATTGCTGGTTAGCACGTTTTGAATGCAGAACAGCTCTTAGTTTTATGAACTGGTAGGACATAAGGACAGCAGGCATATATTAGTGTTGAATTATAGATTCTGTTTTTCTGTCTTATGCTATGCACTTCCAGTTAGTTAGAAAAACACATTTTTATTTAATTTCCTGTAAAATTTCCTAATTAAGAAAAAGCCTTTTTGAGATCCTACAAGTGCCTAGATAACTTGCCTAGCCAGATTTTCCCAAATGCTCCTAGGGCTCAAGTATTCTAACATTTGCATGGTTTATGCACATCATTACATTAGAACATACATTAGAAAATGTAAGGATCTTTCTCAACTTAGCTGTCTGGATGGCAGATGAGATCTGTTTTTATTAGTGTACCCAGCTTTCAACATGAATACTGTCCAATATTTTTTTTTTTTATCTTGCTAAAAATACATAAAAAAACCCCACAACCCCTTTGTTTTATTTTTGCTGTAAGAATAGTAACACCAAGAGAAGGGAATTCTCCCTGTCCATTCTCTTGACCTCTGTGTCATGGTATATGACAAAGACTAAAATATTTCCAACCAGAACACCCTTACGTAGTGTCAGTAATATGTTGTGTTTCTTTTCCTATTGACATGAGTTTACAGTAATGTGCAGTTAGGGCAGCAGAGTACATCTAGAAATAAATCGGTGACCCATAATGTTACAGAGTGGAGAATGCAGCTTCTAAGCGAGGTAGCAAAGGTTTCATACAGAGAATGTAATGCTAGCCACTTCCAGTGTTATATTGGCTATTCCACAGGGAAATTTGTTTCGTGCCTGACGGTTGTGCTGTTTTTGGTCAGAGGTAATGATTTCAGGACTGATATTATGGCATCTAAAATCTGGAAAAAAATTTTTTGTCTGTTTTTCACATACTAATTCACTAGTTTGTGTGGTGCGCGCACACACACACACATTCCCCCCCCCCCCCCCCCCCCCCCCCCCGCCCCAAAATTCTTGCCCGCTAAAAAAAAAGCATGCCGTCTGTCATAAATAAGAGTTTTCCTGACAGTGGTTTCTTTTACTGGGGAAGAAATGACACTTGTAGAATATAATGTTGTAGAGATGTATTTCTGAGATTGTAATGACTGGAGACCATTACTTTTCTACAGATGCTTTCTAAACACTTCTAGAAAAAAAACACAGCATTTTAAGTTTGAAAGCAGTTTTGTGTTTCCGCTTGCTGCGGGTAGCACAATTAGTGGGGGCAGATCTTCTGTCATTCTTGGATCCCAAGTAATATTGCCAAACTGTTGTAGGAGGGAGTTTTCACTTCCTGAGCAGCCTGGGGCTGCAGGCAGTTGCCTGCACTTAAAGACAATGCTGTTATCCCGAATTCTTGCCGTATTGTCACACACGTGTATGTAAACCACTTATGCTCTCAAGTATCTGGAAAAAAAGTTGAGAATAGAGTGAATGAGCTCTGCTGAAGTTTGGTCAGTGGTGAGAGGTTGCGATCCCCTGCAGCGCTGCGAAGCAGTTACGTGACCCGCTGTGCAGCGTGCTTCGTTCTTCGCCTGGGCTGTTGGCAAGGCGTCCGTGCTTACTGGGAACGGGCCACGGTGATTCAAGTGGGGATGATTTCAGTTCTAGTCTATAGTAACCTTGAGAAAGGATTAAAAACTTGAACCATCCAGAAGGTGATCAAGAGTAAATTGATCTTTCCAGGACGTTGTGGTCATCTGCTTTCTAACTAATATATTTATTAATGTAATTCAAAGTGTTGGTTATGTTGTGTGAAGTAGAATCAAGATGATTTATAATGAATGTTCAACTAATCTCACTGTACTTTGTGGCTTTTGTACAAAAGCCAAAATATCTTGCATACATTTGTATTTTGAAAATACCTCTGAAATTACTTCATCAAGCAATCTCTAATTCGGCAGTTTTTTAGAAATTTGTATATGGATTTCTCTACAGTAGGAAAGTTTTTGTCTAAGTTTTACACTCTTGTTAACCCCATTTTAAGTGGTACGATTAAGGTTTTTTTGTGTGTGTATTTGGTTTTTTCTTCCTTTTAATATAGCACGCCATGGCACTGACAGACTTATTAAGGGCCACTGCTCTATGCACCACCGTATCAGCTAATTGTTCAGGGCAGATCTAAATGAGAAAGTACTTAAAATACCAATACTCTTTCTGTGTGAATATTGCCAATACTGTAATAGCCCTGGATTTGAGCTACAGCAGTAGGGAGCACTGAAAAATGGTTCTTTGTTCACTGCAGTCACAGAACTGTTTTGGGGTTTTTTTGATTTTTATTTTTTTTTCTTAATTGGATAAGCTGTGCTGCAAAATGGAGTAGGGTCCACTGCAGTTACATGTGCAATTTGATAGTCAAAGCTATTCATAATTAAATTTTCTTTTAGTGAATTTACAATAGCAACAAATTAATGACTCATTATTTTTGGGAAATAGGTATGAAAGCGTGGTCAATTCTAATGAAAGTTGGTTTCACACTTGAATAACTATTTTCAATTTATACTTTGTCCAGTGTTCATTCACATGATCTATTTGATTTTTTTATAATTTAGATTTCATTATTGGAATTATAGGCCAGTTGTAAAGTCATTAGGATGGCCTTTGTATGGCTACCAGAAGTTGCTGTGAATTTCTGTTAGTGCTCATATCAGGGTGAAGGCGTAGTGGGCTCGTGATTTCCTTTTGATCAAGCTTTGGGAACTTTTTGGTAATAAGAAATGTAAAATTTAGGAACATAGTTGCAGGCTGAGGTGAATGCAGATTTACTGTCTTTAAACATATGACTACCTCAAGGCTTTGCTTGGTCTGCATCTGAGAGTGTGAACCATTGCTACCTAAAATAATGGGAGAACTAGTAAGTAGAAGAGCAGGGTATGTTATATTTGGAATCTGTGATTACTTATACTTAGATCTGTAATGTGTTCATGTGTATCAGACCAAATTAGTGTGCATTAGTACGTTTGAATTCTTAGTGAGCTTTCGTCTTGTAATTGGTGCAAACAGCTGATATTGCACGAGAACTGGGGACTAACTAAGGGACAAAGCAAGTAAATGGAAGGTTGGGAAATCATATGTGGTTTTCAGTTTGTCCCACATCAGTTACAAGACCTAGTTCTGGAATAGTTTTCCCCTGGAAAGTGAAGGTATGTAATAGACAGGAGAGCAATCTTTGCTTGTAAAGGTGCTGTGATGAAAGATATAGAGCCTTTCGGGGGGCGGGGAAGTAATCATAGGGTGGGGGAAATGTTACAATTTTTCCCCCCCCAATTTTTTAAAAACATTAATGTTTTTCTCTTGTAAATGTTCTGTCACAATTGGAATTTTTATACATTTTGCTAATCCTACCTTTATGTAAAAGTCATAAATCTTATAAATGAATGTGTCAGGCAGTTACTACAACTCTTCAGTCTGTTTCTCTTTATGGAGTGATCTGACACGTTTTGCAAACAGCAGACCTAGGTGCTCTGCATGAGTCCCAAACTGGATTTTTAGCGATCAGCTCACAGGAATGGACTGTGGCACTACTTCCAATCAAGCTAACAAATGTGTTTTAACTTAAAGGAAATAATACTGGAAAAAATATATGAATTATTGACCTTTTGACATTGGATTTTAAAGTTTAGCATAATGGTACTATGGTCTATGAATGTTTTTATTGGTACTTCCATTAATTCCCTAATAATGTTGACATTTCCAGCTACATTGTTTTCTGGAACACAGAAATATATATTTTTTTCATTTCCCTGTTCTATAAGCATGCAGATACATTTAATGGCCAATTAGCACAATTAATTTTGTTTCTTACCTTGTTTATGGAATTTGAGGAATGTGATTCTGAGCTTTTAGCTGACCTCTAAAAATATATCTGCAACTACTTACAAACACAATTCAAACTTCTTAATTTATTCTGTGAAGAAAATACAATAGTATAACTGCCAACAATTAAAATCTGTAATAGAGGGACAACAATTTTGTATTTAATACTGAAAAAGCAATTTGTGATACTGTAATGCAATAAAAGAAAGTTCCACTCAGGATCTGTCCTAAAAGCAGCAACATTTATGGTCAGTTCAGAATATCCAACATAACAGTACAAAATAATTTTTTATAAAGATATTTTCATTATAACTTGGTTATTTTTATTATAGACTTTTGCATATTACATATTTCTGATAACTTTTGCTGACATCTAGCAAGTTCTGAAGTCTTGGATTTCTCTTGAGGTTTTCTAGTGCAGAGACCAAAAAAAAAAAATAATTGCTAAATGCTTCCAGTGCTCCAGCCCTGAAGCAACATTCTGCAACCAGATGATACATATAAACTTGCTTCCCATAAGAGAGCAGTCTGGTGCTGAAGGAAAAAAAATGTTTTTAATATCAGATGTTTTTAACCCAAGCATCTGTTTTGAAATTTTCTTAATTCAGAAAATGTCATGTTAAGGAAAGTGCAAAGTACTTTAAAATCATTAGGAATGAATAAGGCAATTTGGAGGAATGACAAACCACTAGTTCTTTTGGGATTTTTTTTTTTTCTTTTTTAAACATGAGGAATGATCTTGCAAGAGCCCTGGAAGAGCAATATAGTACTGGCAGAGTTATTACTGCCAGTACCTGTGGTACCTGCAGCATCAGCGGTGGTGTTTCTAACCCAAGAAGCTGAGATGTTGCGGTAACTTGTTGCCACCTCTGTGGCACCCAAAAACCCTGAGCCCATTTCACAGACGTCTGCTTTCTTGCCCGCTAGATAGCCAGCGTGGGCTTCTGGTGCTGAGGGGAAGGGGTTGGAAGTTTTTGTATTACATCAACAAGTGCTTCTGAGTTGTGCCCGAAGAGTTACTTCTAAATTTGTCAGTGTCTTCTGCAATTTTAGGAAAGTTGTCTTCACTGGAATAAAATCGACAACTAAGAAGATGGTGTCTGTGTGATGTCTCTCCTTTGTGAACTCTTTCATACAACTAATGCTTTGATCTGTGATAGTAAGGAAAAGGACTTGAGTGTTACTGGTACAAATTTAAATCTTAAGTTTGCAATTTTGCTGAGAATTTGTCAGCTTGGCCACATCACTAGGTGGTATTTTACTGCAAAAAGCCTTTTTGACCCCCCTGCTAAATGGTAGTGATGCTATTAAAATAAACATATTAACGATATAAATATTCTATTTATTATATATTATGTATATTTATATATTATATCTATAAAAATAAAAGAAAGTGGTTCTCATCTTTTCAGTGTAGGACACTAAGCATAATTTGATGTGTCTTCACAGTAGCAAAAGATTGTCATCCAAACATTAAAGGAAAAGTTTGTATTTTTAATGCCAAACAGTCAAATTTTGGCCAATTTTTTGAAATCAAACACGCATAAGGCCAGTGAAAAAGTTTTAATTTTTTTTAGTATTTTTAAAGGAAACTCTTTCACTCTTAGTGCAGTACCTTTTCTGTGGTATGGTGTGATGGGCTACTTCAGCTTCTGCCAGCATATAAGAAAGTGGCTCCCTTCACTGGAAGCTTCAGAGTTTGTACCAGGAGACAGTTTTGTTCTGCTTGACCCAGAGGTTATTTCTCAAACAGCCTTTTTTTTTTAATTATTTATTTTTTTTATTACTCTGTAGTGGCTCTTTGAGAAAAGCAGTATGAATCAGTAATGCCTTGGAAACATTGAGGGTCTGTCTGTCCCCATGCACACATGATTTCTTCCTTTCAAGGGAAAAATCTTCGTCAGTGGGATACCTCCTTGTAGCTCTTATACCTTAGACTTATGTGAAGTGTGGGATTCCCAATAGATACTTGATTTTTAGGGTTGATATTACAGAGTGTGCTTGTTCAGTAACTTATTTCCTGGGGAGAAGTATTTCAAGTAATTGCCTTCCTTACACAGACAGTATAGAGTACAGGATAGGCCATCTCCTGTGGCAGAATTGAGAAATTGCTGATTGCAGATAAATATTGTCTCTGTTTTTCCTGATAGTGTCTTTACCTCTTCTGAGGTTCTGTTATTCCCTCTCTTCCTCTGAACTTTCCTTGGGTTTAGCCATCTTCCCTAGGAAGTGATGTTGATGCAGTTAAGTTGTGCCTGCTTGTGAAGCAATTTTTTGCCAATATGTTTTTAATCTTTTGATAAAGTTGAGGACCGGAGGTCAAAGGCAGGAAATTCCTACTGGTATTGCAGAAACCAGTGCTTGGGCAAGGTGAAAAAGCCCATTTGGAATCCCCCTTTTTGTCCTCCTAGAAAGGTTACTGTGGAACTTTGTAGTTATCTCTTCTTTGTGCACTTTTTTTGGTCCCTTGATACAAATCCTTGATGAACTGTTAAGGCACCTTGCAAGCAAGCAGGCATGTGCTGCCTCCTGGCCCATCACCCAGGCAGAGCTTGGGGGAAATGCTGGGGGTGTCCCAGGGGGCACGCTGGTGTGAGAAAGAGGGAAAAGAGCATTTACTGCCCTAAGTAGGCACGGAGCATCCAAATCTACAGGTCTGCTCTTTGCAGGATAATTTCTTTAGTCCTCTTGGTACTTTTCTTGATCTTGGAGGTCTATAGGTCTCTTTCTTGCCAGTATGCTGGAATTATTTTTATTCATTTGTCTTGCCTGCTCCCACATTGAGACTGTGGCCTCTGAATAGAAACCCAGCCATGGGATGTGTGTGCTAGATGTGATCCAGTAGCACGGAGGTTCCCAAACTGTGGTCTCCAGAAGGCTGCTTGTATGTTGCTGGCGCTCTCTGTTTGTTTGCAGCTGCTAAATTGCATTTAAGACTACTAAAAATAGACTAAACATTTCTCCATTTACTTTCCAAGCCAGCAATTGCTATAATTGCCACTTGTCATGGGGAGTGTAAGTATGTGTGTGCAAGTGCATAAGCATCTGTGATTGATGGGGGAACCATGGTGAAACAAGGTGTCCAAGAGAAGATCCTCTTTCCTTATCTCCTGCTGAATTAAGAGCTGTAGGGAACACTATCTAGGAATGGGAGGAGTTTTCAATTCCCCTTTCCTTTATGCTTCATGGAAGTGAGATCAGATAATGTTGACTTTAAAAGGTCAGGCACTCATGAAGACACTAGCTTGAATAAAAAGATAGTACAGGCTACGAAAAATTCAGTTCCCTTACAGCAGCATAAAAGTTCTGTGAATTTTCATTGGCACCATTTTTTGCCAAGCCTGATAATTGTTTTAACTTAAATCCCATAGGGAAAGGGAAGGTAACTCCACTCTTTGATTAGTAGCTCCAGGCTGTCTGTAGACTCAATGGAAGGAATTTTGAGGGTTTTCTCTGAAACCATAAATGCAGGATATTTTAGAACTGCAAGCTCAAAATATCAATTTAACATGATTGTTTGAGCTCATTATCCCTCCCAAATATCCATTCGGTCTCTTTCGGATTATGCAGTGAATACATAAAGATGACGTTAACCCCAAACCAAAAAAAAAAAAAGGACATCATATCTCACACTTTGTCAAATACCCAGTGTACCAGTTATTCTACATTTGTACTCTGTTTTATTGTATGACTTTTGTACTCTTTTATCTGGAAGCTTTATAGGGAAGATCTTAGCTCACTGTTTTATGCCTTTTTTTGATTCTTCTCTGGTTTCCAGGCAAGGATTCTGCCCCATTTTGGCAAGGGAGGGATAGAGGCTGGGGGGAGGAGGGAATCTGTGTCTTCATTAGAACTAGGCTGGAATCTTTTCCTTTCTCCCAATGAATTTTTAGGGTTTTGTCTTAAAAAAAAAAAAAAAAAAACAACAAAATGCAAACAAACAAGCCAACCTAACTATGGTTGCATAAATATGATCATTTTAGGAACAAAACCCACCCAAACTTCCTCCCCAGCTGCACCCCCACAATAAATCCCACTGCAAAACTCTGAGCATTCTTTGATCAAGAAATGCAGAGAATGGCTGTGAAAATGCTCAGTAAAGCGAATGTCTTTCTACTTTTCTTGTTTTCTTTTTTTTTTTTTTTAAAAAAAAAAACAACAACCAAAAAACCTCCAACAAACAAAACGCCCAAACCTGTCAAGAATTCTCAGGGGGAAGAATTACTGTTAGCCTCTGTATTTATCCCTGCAGTAAGATCCAGAAGAGATGTGAGCATAAATCACTGGGAGGAACTTACAAGGTTTCTTGTAGAGGTTTACCTGGGGAGAACTGGGGTGGTGTGATGGATTACCAAACTCATTAGCACAGCCTGTGCGTGGGAAGGGAAAGAAGAGCATGAAGAAAGAACAACTGTCTCCTTGGTGTATGGTTTGTAGCTGTATGAAACAGGAGAAAGAAGGAAGCAAAGGGAAGGGGAGCTAGCACAATGTTTGAGCCAGACAGTCCTGGGAATTGGGACGAAGTTGTCAGGAGCAGAGGTGAGCAAAACCTTAAAGTCAGGGAGGCTGTTCTAATTCAAGAGGAATGGTGGTGTGGAGCCAGTTAATGGATCTAAGTGGAGTAGTTAGAGGGGCAGGTGAAGTTGATCTCAGGCTAGATTAATCCCTGATGTAATCTTGTTGGCACGATTGTGCTGGTTTCCCTCCTTTTCAAGCTTCAGTGGAATTCCTTCAAAGACTTATTTGGACCTTCCAGTTCTTGTTTTACCGGATTCCACTGAATCATCATGTTTTACCAGATGCTACTTGGAGCCTCTGCCCTGGATTACATCACTGGTGTCAGGGCAGCAGGTCAGGTTACTGGGAGAGTAGGTTGGCTTAGAAAGAAGTTGTCATATTTGTGAAATGTTTTGCTTAATGAAGCTATGGCTGTAGCTGTTAAATTGGCAAGTATTTTCAGTGCCAAATAACCGAATAGATCAACAGCAAAACTCCATTTATGTGTGTGTGGGAGGCTGGCAAATTATTTCCCTTATCTACTAGCTTAAATGTTTGAGAGTCAAGTCCTTTTCCCAGCTTTGTCACCAGTGTGCTTTGTGACATTGGGTGTTTCACGTACGATGTGTGTTCATGTCTCCCAGCCTGTAATGTGGGAGGGATAGTATTCCCTAGGCTTAGAACGATGTGAAGCTTTACTCACAAATTGTAACTTACTTTGCAACTCTTGAGTACCAAAAGCTATGAAGGAATGTGTGGTGTTACTGGATGCTGCTACAGAGCCAGCCCTTACCGAACTGACATATATTTAATCTGATTCTAGTAATAATGTTTAAGTATAACAAAACTATATCAGTATAGATGGCCTTAGGTAAAGGAAAAAACCAGATGAAGTACTGGGAGAGGTACATATCACTGGGATCTAGCTGCCTATCAAGTGAGGAATGCAAGTTTATTTCTCTAGGAAACCACAAATCCTTTGTCAAGAGAACTGACAGGTCATCCTTGACTTCTTAATCCACAGAATGGCCGTATTCATTTTAAATTTGCCTTGTATTACAGCATGTGAATTCAGAGTCAGACCTGAACTTTCTCACCACATGGAAAAGATTTCAGTGGAGAGATGGAAAGCATTATTTTGTAAATGCATTTATTAATAGTGCAAACCGGAACAATTGAGCACGTTGGGCTTCAGTTTGATTGCACCACATCCCGTGAATATGTTGGTGATGGTTTAATTGTAGCTAAAAAAGTAGTACAGCAATTGCAGTGAGGAAAACTGTACCTTAAGGGTACCTTTTTTTCCTCATATACTACTGTATCTTGAATAAAAAAAATTCTGACCGCTAGATTTTAATTTTTTTCCTTTTTATGAGATGTCAGAATATTACTATATTGGGCCAGTGGTCATACAGTTGGCAGCCAGAATCCTGTTCAGTTTCATGTTTAATTGTACTGATGCTAATAGATTATTTAACCTCTTAAATCCTGTTTGTGAATGCTACTGTCATACCTGAAACGGAAACAGATTCCCAGGTTTTTCATGGGAATCTTGCTAGGAACAGCCTTTCTCCTTGGAGCTTACACAGTGGAGCTCATACATCATAGGAAAGAAATTTTATTTAAGATTTCTCAAAGAATTTTCTATTGGTTTGCATCATCTACTAGCCCTCACATTAGTGTCCCGATTACCCCCCCCAGCTATATTTTATTCAGTTGCTCCCTATAAACATGTTGAAAGAAAACCTTCTAGTTAAAAGAGCAAGCAGGCACAATGAGTGAAGGGGAGCAGAGTGCCTGGGTGAAGATGATTCTGAACAAACGCATGTCTGAAGATTCTGCTTGAACACAATGTAATCTTCGTACCTTTTTTATTGACCATTTTGTAAGCGCTATTTGCTCTGAGAACATCATGAGATTTTTCAGCACCTCAGAGACCAAGGAAGTCAGTTTGTAGACCTTGCATGTAGCCTGTTTCACATAATTTCTATTTAGAGAATTTCTTAGCGAGTGAGAAATAATTTCCAAATGTATCTACCATGCATTAATGCTTCTGTTGCATCAAAAGAAAATATTTTGGTTGAGATTATTTCAGAGTATTGACATAACAAAGGCTTGAAGCCAGATGACAGGCATAGCCATAAGTTTAGCTCTTTCTTTTCAGTGAAAACAAATGCACATATGCACGCGCAGGCATCACACACACACACCCATCCACCCTCCTTTTGCTAATGATGATCTGGGGTGGGCTTTGTCCACACTATGTCAGTACATACTGACACTACATCACTCTAAACATGACATATCACATACTGAGTGTTAATCCAAATAAAAGATGAGCAGAAAAAGGAAGAGTTGACTGTTTATGAAACAAAGCAATCTGCAGAAAACCTCTTGAAAACGGCGTAAACATTGGAGCAGTTTCCATTTATGTAAATGCTTTAAGGCAGTTTGTGAAGCTAAGTAAAATCAGTCTACGCAATGGGCAGGGAGGAGTATGTTGGTGTTTGTGAACCTGTTTCCTGACTGTAAGGCAAGCTCAATAAATATTTTCCTTAATTTTTGTAACCCTCCTTTGTCTTAATCCCAGACTTGGTTAAAGATAGGTCTTTAGCACAGCAGACGTTGACTGAAAAGTCAATGGTGCAGGTATGAGAGTACTCTAATGTTGAGGGATGTATTTTCTGTACTGGCATGTACGCACCAGCCTGAGTTCCATGCCGAGAGGCTGCTCGCTTTGCCTGCGTGTGTTGGCCCACTGACTCTTCACAAAATGCTTCCTAATTCCAATGTGATGTGTCCTGTGACTGAGCCTTTGCTGGAGCAGGCTGCCTCTGCCTGTACTCTGCTTTCTCAGGCACAGAAGGAAACTGTTTGCCTTTCTATACTGAAGGTGCAATTTGCACTTTTTTCTCTTAATGTTTTTGTCAAAGAAATGACGGAACTTTCTCTGTTGAAATACTTGTCTGCCTAGGATTTTAAAGGCTTTTCAATTCATGCCTCCCTGTCAAAATCACCACAGACTAGTAAGTGGTATATGGTGTTCTTTTAGAAGTTCTTTAGGTGACACTGATCAGAGCATGAGTGTGGCTGGATCCTTAATGTTGTCAAGAAGCACCCAGATATGCAATGAAATTGAGTTTACTCTGGTGGTTACCCTAATCTAGATGGCTGATAGAAGCTAAAACTGTAGTTTTGGTCTGCTTTTTGTGGATGCTCAGCTAGGGATTCTGCCAGGGCAACTCAGTTGATGTGTAATGCTATGCTTGTTCTTTAATCTGGAGTCAAGACATCAGTTTGTCCTGTTGGCCAGTAACAGCTGTCGGTGAAACACCCCAGTGATTAATTACAGTGACCAGTTTCCTAAGGTTTCTAGAGCAGTTGCCTAAACTGAGAGAATCTTCCAGGATGCAATTTGGGATACTTGGGAGATTGTTTCTTTCTGTGACTGTTTGAGGAGACATGTTCCTTTAATGCACACTCTTTTAAAATTCAGTGATATTATTGCTCTTCTCTGAGAAAAAGAAAATAGCAAGATTCCTAAAAATACTGCTTCTAGTCAAAGGTAGATCTGGGTCCAACTAGGCTCTCGCTTTGTAGTGAAATCTGGTGGCAAACTGGTGAAAAAGACTTTGAGCTAGCATGTGTATTCACAGAGGACAGAGTGAGAAAACTGGAATTTAAGTCTTGAGTTTGAGATTAAGACTAATTTCTTTTTTTTTCCTCTAAGCCCAATTTAAACCTTGTGACTTGGTGTGTCACCCCAGTACCAAGCGCTGGAAGGACAACATTTGTTGTTAAAATCCCAGTGACTAGAGCTGTGACTAGACTCGTTAGGCTTTTTGTCATTTACTGTATTGGTTATCTCATCAGAAGAAACCATTTTTTGGTGAATCTCCTATTGTGTGTTTCTCTGTTTAATGAACTGAAAGATGATTTGCTTCCCTCTTTTTTGTTGTTGTTGTTGTTGTTGTATTTTCCCTTAGTTTCACTAGCTGGTATTATAAATTACTCAGTTTTATCTTAAGGAGGACAGCCTTCTCTTCTGTGTTAAATCTTTCAACTTAGATCCTTTTTGTATGCTAATATGCATGATATGTTTACTGTGTGCTTTCTAATATAATCTTAGTCCTCACAAAGGCTTCATAATGGATTTCTTTTGCTATTCTTATACTTGATCTTGTCCATGTCTCTCTTGCTCATTCATTATTCCAGGAAGAGCTACCTGTAGTAAAATTAATTTCTGACCACTCATTAACATAGGACAGATTTCTTGCTTTTTATTTTTTTTTAATTTTTTTTAATTTTTTTTTTTCTCAGTCAAAGCTGGGAATGGCGGTGGCTGAAGGTCTGGCTCTCTTACAGTGGTTGCAACAGTCAGTGGCAAAAATACCAAAAGAACTATATGTAAAACCAGGCAATGTTAACACACAGGACTAGAAATAACATTGATGAGACTGACTATTCCATCTCACAATTTTGATTCTTTTTATAATGTAGAAAAATTTAAGAAGGCTGTAGTGTAGTTTATATCAGAAGACTGCTTCTGCAAGCCTGGATAAACATAGCTAGAATCTATATTTCAACTTTCAAGTGTTTAACAAAGGATTATGGGATCGTCCTGTAACTATGAGCTAAAGTATGGGAATTTACGTTTTCCTTTTTGCAGGATAGTTCCTCTTAAAATTATACTCTGAACAATGGCTTATTTTCTTGTGCCAGTACTTGATTCCAAATACTGTGGCTTGGCAGCAGGCAGGTCTCAGATTTCAACCACATGTATTTCAAAAAATCAAAAGATCCTTATTTGGCACTCCACTCACATATCTTAAAAAGCTGTT
Organism: Falco punctatus; assembly: GCF_963210335.1. NCBI lineage: Eukaryota > Metazoa > Chordata > Aves > Falconiformes > Falconidae > Falco > Falco punctatus. The sequence goes on along the minus strand of NC_137580.1, from coordinate 7,010,042 downwards.
TGTGCGTCAGATTTAAAAATAATTGAAACCAGGGGTGCAAAACCTGAACTTTTCTTTCAGGATGTTTTGACTTCAATTGATTCCAAACGCATTGAAGGGAACAGAATGGAAACAGTGTGCAACATGCGGCATTGACATTGCGCATAGAAACTTCATGGGGCATACATATATGATACTACAGTGGCCTTTCAAAAAATATACATATTTGTCTTTCATTATGTATTTAAAACTAATATATAGACACAACTGCATGCTTTCATGGCAAAGCACTAGGCAAATTTTATTTGCTAAATAGAAGGATCACTTTGCCTATGAAAGAGTTGTGAATTCTTGTTGACTGAAAACTGGTAGCTATATCTGTACGTGCAATAATTTAAGGCTGGAAGTGTAGACTACGTGGAGCTAAAACTGGTGAGGGAATTAGAATGGTGTCATATGTTAGATCAGAATGACAAGGTTAATATCCTTATTTTTTGAATATGTCTCTTTGGGTTTTTAATATCTACGAATCCTTTTTTTTTTGCCCATTAACGTAAAATATTACTGCTTGTGCCAGAAGTCACAATATACAAGGGGATGTCTCTCTATATACTTACACTGTGTTTTGCAAATATTTGGAAAAAATGATGCAAACTCAGTAGCTGGCCTTCAGTAACGCATTGTGCAGAAACTTGTTCTTATTCCCAAGGAATTCATTTCATCTATAAAAAAATTATGTGAAAAGATGAGTCTCGATCTTTTGGAAGTAAAACATTCACTGGGGAATGACTTAACAGACATGTAAGTCAAGAAAGCTCCAGTTTGCTTCTGTTCATTATTTATAGGTCAGGCAAAACGTCAACTAAGAGAAAGTTATCTGAGAAATTATCAAGCAAAGCAGAAATTCATTGCCTGTTATGGATTATCCTACAGGATAATATCATGACAAATACAAATTAAGCCTGACACATACCAAGCATAGGTTTTCCAACTTTTCACAACACAAATTACTGTGTGTGTGGCTGATGATGACCTTCACCAGTTTTACCCTGCCCTGGCTATCTGGTACTTCCAAAGGGCAGAGGGGTATAAAGAGCAGCAAAGGGTCCTAAGTGAAAGAGAATTACAGGGCTGGACCAGGTGCCCTACATGACAAATATGTAACGTTCTTATGTCCACACCACAAAACAAGTAAGAAAAAAACCTGGGGACTCCAGAAGAGGTGAAGAAGCAACAGTCATCCACTACAAGTAAAGGGATTCTCTTTGGTCATGCATTTAAAAAAAAAAACAAAACACAAAACCAAAGCAAAAACCAAAAACACAACCCAAAGGCAGAAAAAATTCAACAAATTCCTACATACCCACTTACTCATCTTATGAAGCAGAAATAAATAAAATAAAACTATTTACCAGATGGCACAATAAGGTTTGACTTTATGCCAGCCTTCAGCCTTTCATGAATTCTTTTGTTTGCTAAAGGTTCCACTTGCACAGGAAAATAACGTGAAGTATTGTCATTCCAGTCACTTACTCATTGGAAATAAATCTCAGTGGCCAAGTAAAAGGAGAACAAATACGTTGTAGTATGAAGTCAGTTCTGTTTATCAGCATTTTTTTTATTCACAGAGCTTTCTTGGCAGTCTAATGTGTAGATATACACATAGGCATAAATAGTCAGTTGCTATGAACAGTGGTAAATATTTTGTCAAATACTGATAGATTTTGTTTCTAAAGAATTTTGATACAGGTTCAGTTTGAGTCTGGGCCAATGAGGACTGTCTTATTTGAATTAAATGAAATTTGAATTAAAACAAGTTGAATTACTTAATCTTTTCCTCTTCTTGACTTCATATCCAAACTTAAAATTTCCAGTATATCATTTGTTCTATTAGTTTTGTCAGTATCCTTCAGCCAATGTCTTGATTCAGAGAGAAACCATGGTTAAGGAGATTGTGACGTTTTTTACACCTTGGTTTAATAGCTTAGCAGGAGCTGTATTTGAGAGGGAGAAATTTCACAGTGTTAGAGGACTTGAACTTTGCTTTTTGATTTAATCCAAAATCCATAAATCCATCTTCTCCTCCAGACAGACAGAGGGACAAATCTTTCTCCTTTGTGTCCGCTCCCTCTCACTGCCCTGAAGAATGTGCATAGATAATATTAAAACTAAAACAGTAAGGTAAAAAAAAAATATATAAAAAAAAAAAAAAATCACAAAACTTGAAGCTGGCCTGGTCCGAGAGAGTACCACTTGATATTCTTGTATAAGTATCTGCTCAATTTTACTGTGCCTGACATCATGTACAAGACAGGGTCACGCATTGTAATAATGAAATATATTTTGTTTTCAAATGGATAATTCTCCTACATTTATCTCTTTTCCTTATTTATATCTTCTCCCTATTACTGGTTGATGTTTTCTATTTTTGCTTATATTTTGTTGCAGAGCTGAAATGGAGTGCAATATGTGTATGACCTCTAGGGGAGGGAAGTGTTGGTTTCTCAGCCATCTTTAGCTGGAAGTAGTGGTACTGTCCTGACATATATTAGCAGCAGCTAGTTAAATAATAATAATAAAAGATAAGGGAATTCTTTTTCTTGCCCTATGATCTGGCTCTTATAGATTCTGTGTTTTTTTAGGCCTACAACTAACTCATCTTTGTGTCTTCTTACAGCGCAGAAGTATGGCATCAAAAAAACTGTGATGCAATCAACTGAAAAGAATTGTGCCTATTATCTTGTTTGAGCCAATGAACAAATTCTAAAAGCAAATCCCAGAGGAAGCCTAGTCCAACAGGAACATGATGTGTAGCCCTGATGTTATCGATATAAAGCATTACTGGGTGGTCTTGGTCCTGCTGAATTCTAATGGCAGAATTTGTTGCTTTTACTAAGAACAGAATGCAGACCGTCTCTATTTCTGTCCACTGCTATGTAGTAGTCTTCCCAATATTTATTTTGATCAGGCTACATTCAAGTTTACAGTTCACTGAACTGTGAAAATAAATACTGTGCTGTGTATTAAGTTATATGAATTAATACTCAGTATTGATTCTGTATTTTCTGAAGCAATTTTTTCTTAAACAGTAATTATTCTCTGTGAAATTATTGCTCCATGTTAGCTGTTGGTGGTGCGTGCAAAACTGTATAGACAAAGCTGATTAGTGTACTTCAGTAGCTCTGATACAAGTGATTAACCTGCTTTTACTCTCGGTTCTCTGTATTTGTCAACTGTGTTTTTTTCTTTGCGCCGTTACCAGCAATAGCACCTGAGACAAAGCAAAGTCCTTGATTTCAAGCTTGATACAGAGCATATAGCAGATATGAAGTGACCTGATGTGCCATTGAAGCTGGCTGTGCTTTGGGCTGCGAGCTGGGCTGGGTGACTTCCATTGGCCCCTTCCCTCTCAAGTCACTCTGGTTCGATGAGTCGGCCTGTTGGTTAACCTGTGTGTAACCAGGTTCAGTTTCCTAATTCACAGAGAAGTAAAGTTGCTGATGGCATTTTGGAGTTTCTCTTGAAGCATTTTTGCCTTTAAAGAGAGAGAAGGCTAGCTTTTAGAAAATAGAATTTGATTCAATTATTTCTTCTACACATCATGCGAAGACAGTGACCATAGCCAGTTTGTGGGAGCATAGCGTTTGAAGACACGGCCTAGACAGAGATTGGAATTGAAGCAGAAGAGAAAATTAGATCTTGTAAAGGAATATAGAATGTTTCCTTTTTGAGTTTCTTTATAGCACCTCCAATTTGGGAAGAAAAAACCTGTCAGAGTAGGATTTTCGACATAGTATTATCTTCAGTGTTACTACAGATGTCAGTTGTTTTCACTGCTGTATTTTGCATAGATGTAATAATTTAAAAATTACTGTTGGCTGAAACTCAGCATGTCTACATTCTCATACATATATACAAACATGCAAATGCATGTACATATAATATAGAATAATCTATAAAAATGAATTAGATGGTGGCGAACTTCACTGTTTCTAGATTTACCTTGGTGTTTGTAAGTCAAATCCAAATGACACAGCATTCTGAGTTAAGAAGCAAATAGGAGACCAATGTCTGCAGGAATCCTTATAGACAGACCAATGCATTACAGTGTTTCAGTGGCTGAAACAAGTGAAATTAAAAATGTGAAAGTGTTCTACAATTAATTTTTTTTTTTTTTTTTTTTTTTTTTTTGCAGAGAGCCAGGGACTAGTAAAATGATTAAGAAGTTTAACCCAAGCCTTTGGTGTGTTTCTGTACCTCTGGAGTATCTCATAGGAGTACCCTAAAATTTTTTGGGGGTCAAGGAGGAATCTGTGTGGAACTTGCCAAGGTTCTCTGGATCAGACACAGAAACAGTTGACCTGTCTCTGGGGCCTCAGTAAAAACCAGAAACAAACCAAACCCAACTATCCTCCAAAAAAGCCCAATCCCCAAAAAAGAACACCTAAATTCAGTGTTATATTGCGTATGTGTGTTACAGCTCAAATTTTATTATAGGAGAGAAAAAAAGGAAACAAACCTTATATGACAAAAAGCCAAATTTTGGTGTGATTGAAATCTTAGCAGCCGGATCAGACTTTACTCCATCTCTAATGATTATGGAAATAAAAAGTACTATTGCAGAAAAGATATTCTCAGCAGTAACATAGTTAAAACTATTACATGTATGCTTCCTTGTATCTACTCCTTTTCTCTGCTGTTTCATTCACTCTTCCACTGCCCTTCTGGTCCTAAGTTTTCCTTAAGCAGAAGCTGGGGGAGCGTGGGAAGGGTGGCAGCAAGTCATCAGTATCCTGAGTTCTTAGCTAGAAAATGTGGTATGAATGATGGAGTTGCTTTTTCCTTATCTAGGATCTGCTTGTCACTAGTTTTGCATGGTTTCTTTATTGGTTGCCACTCCATGTTTCTTTAGATTTTACCGTGAATGGTGTGTTTTTCACATCAAACATATCCTAAAATTTTATTTATTTATTTATTACCCCCTAAAGGCAGTTTTCCCAGCTCCTGGGTCTGTATTTCTTTAAACTCACTGTGATAGCTGTTTATCTGGGTATGAGCAAGTAGCCTACAGTCCCCAGTGTCAGCCCATGTCCCCTTTGATTTCTTTCTCGTATTGCATAATGTGTGTATATATATGTATTTTCAAATGTATGTATATACAAAGTGTATATATGTATGTAAACATGTATATATGTTCATACACAGTGTATATACTTTGTTGACTATATGTATACAATTATTTACACCATATGAAAATTAGATGTAGGTACCCGGTCATTAGAAGAATTGCTGTGACACCTAAACTAGATAATACATAGCTCCAGGTAGGCCAGGACAAGCCTCAGTCCTGAGACCCTGCAGAGTCAGTACAACATCTGTTCTGTGTTCTACCAATGGCAATGCTTTCATCTGCTTAGCTATCGGACTAGATGTGAGAGAAGAAGGAAGCTAAACTGGTAACAAGGAGCTTATTTACTATATGACTCTTCCTCCATTGCGTGATAATTAAATGCAGGTAAACATTTGTTAGTTTCATCTTTTGTTTATATCTTTGTGTCAACTTTGTGTTGATATACTGCTTACTGGGTTAGTAGTTGGTGCATTTCAAAAAAGATACCAACCCGTAACCCACTTCTTATTAATATATTTCTCAGAATAAAAGCACTGGGGGATGCTCATTTAGATGTAGTTACTTCAGTGAATTGCAGCCTAGCCAAGAAGAAAACTCAGGTTTGTTTTACAAAAAGACCTCTCACTCCGGTTTATTCTCCTCAAAGTGAATGTGAGATTTGTGCATGCTTTTGGATACCGAATATGTAGGTGAGTTTCAGTAACTTCTGCAAGCAATTAACCCTTCATCTTTCTTGTAGATAAAATATGTCAATTGTTGGGGATAGAAATGCACTTCTCATATTTTGTTGCTCTTCTGGGGTCTGAAGAATAAAGGTAATTTTTTTTTTTTTTTTTAAATGTGTGGAGTAATTAGCACCATAGAGAAAGAGATAGCTATGCCGCATTTGTAACCTAGCAAGTAATTCAGAAGCCATTGCATGTTTATTTCATTTTCTCACTTCAGGAAAGAGGTTTCTTGTAGCCTCTTGTACCATACAGTAGAAGTTAATCACAGCAGAGTGAGGATGTTGTTGTTTTTTTGTTTTTTGTTTTTTGTTTTTTTTTTTAACTTGAAATCTGGTGAAAATTGATTCTGGAACTGTAAACAGATTCTTGATGTAGTATCTGACTATATGAGGCATCAGTGCTTGTTGCTGTTATTTCTTGAGGAGGATATTAACTGTGTGAGAACAAAATCTAGTAAGTAATGATCCTCCAAGGTTGATTGTGTTCAATTGCAGCCTGACAACAAGCTCAGCCTTAAAGTCTCTTTTGTCCTTGTCCAACCTGTCTTAGGGGCAACTTTATAAATCCTGCCTTGAGCTCAGCTGTAATGTAAATACATATGAGTGAGTTAGCCAATAACTGCTTGATGTAAGTACTTGGTTCTGAATCTTTTCTGACACCCTGCTACTGCCACAAGACTCTTTATCCTATCAGTGCTCAATCCCACTTCCTAATTTGCCAAATGACTACTCCAGCAGTGAAAAGGAACCCGCAAAGGCTCTGTAAAATGAAAATTATTTATGGCTATCAGTTGAAAATTAGCCCACCCATGGATATGTAGAGGATGATAAAAATTAATTCTTCACTCATTGTTGAAAAGTCTGGCAGCGCTAAACAGGGTGTTGTCAAAAATAATTAGAAAAAACATCTTATGAAAGGCACTACAGTCCCAAACTCCCTGTCTGCTCCCCACCCTTCTTGGTAAATTCTATAGACTTAACTAATCGCCTGTTGATGTTCCCGTTTCACTGACCTATTGTCTTTGGCTATGGATTTGTGTATAACATTCTGTAACAATACTACCTCAATGCATTTTTATGCTACCTTTACTTTGCAGCACCAGTTTCCTCAGCTGCAGAAGCAAAATTATGGAACCATTTTGCGAGCCGGGTAAAAGAACTGATCCCATGTAAAAATACTCCTGCAATTATTTTTTTTTTTCTTATACTTTGATACAGTTCCACCAATCTCACTGATATTTGTTCAGCTGCAACTATGGGGGCAAAAAAATGACAGTGGGTAAGAGGAGAAGGTTTTGTAGAAAGAAAGAGCTGGTGTATACGGCTGGGCTGGGAATACTTGAATGTGGTAATAGCGCTAAACTTACCTGAAGATACACCTGTGTTCTGGGACTGGTTAGTTATTACACTATATAATGCAGAATTGCTCTAACAGAATGCTCGAGGTGTTTATCAGGTGACTGCAGACTGCTTTGGTTTGTCTTATTTGCCACCTTTAATTACAAAACACCCAAGATTTTTTAACGTCACTTTAGGCAGAAAAAAGTTGTCGAACTGATAGGAGCAGAGTACATTTGGTCTAGGCTGTTTGTATCCATGCCAGCTTATTCCTGAGGCTAGTTGTTGGAGCAAGAAGGGTCAAGATCTTTCTGGTCCCCTTTTTTTATGCTTTCTCTGTCTTATATCAGTCCATTGGGGAGACCCTTTCCTATTCCAGAGCAGGGCTTTGTAATTATTCACACCTCTGAACCCAGTATTGGGCAATAGTTGTGTCCTTCTGACTAATGGCTTGGAAATACGATCTCCTGTGGGAATTGCTCCAACCTCTGCCATGTCTGCTGCTGTACTACAAAAGTGTGGAAATAAACCAGCTATATTGGTATAGTCTTCCCCTGCTCCCCTCCCCCCCCCCCCCCCCCTTTCAAAGATTTTTTTTTTTATTCACAACATGTACATGTCTGTGGTACCTGTACCATGTTTAGAAGGTTCTTCAAGTGGATGTTTTCTTGGCCTTTTTTTCTCCTGCTGCTTAATCTACATCTGTGGAAGAGTTTTACAGTCCTATCTGTGATTGTTTCATCTTAGTGACCACACTGCACCTATTGTTGATATATCCATTACCTCTCAATATTTTATTTTGTAGCAGCTTCCTATCTGTTACAATGCTTCACAAACTTAAGAGCATGAGAGAACACCAAGCTGATCATCTCATTTTGAGAGAAGTGTATAAATATAATGGTATAGCTAGGAAACGTCTGTAATGCTGCAAAAAAAGCAGTCACTTGGAAGGATAGGTTGGGAGATTTGAATATTAAAGACAGATTAGAAGGTACTTACTTGGAAAAAATAATATTGCAATTTTTTCATTTTCATCTTTTTGTGTGGGTTTTTAAATTTGTTTCAGTGCTGGGGTTTTTTATTATTATTATTTTAAGGGGTTTGGCTTCTACTACTTGACATAGAAATATCCCCTTCTAAAGCTGGCATTTCAGAGGATGAAGTATGATGAACTACACTGTTGGGTGGAACGTAACGCTTCTGCATGTGCTTGGACCGACTGAATGTAAGTCACTGGAAATGCAGGATATTTGGATGCTATTCATTTCTAGGGTTTGCTGAAGTGTCTTAGCACACTGTGCTTTAAATAGAAAAGAAGGTGAAATAGCTCTCCTCAGACTGGAGTTTCTCCAGATTCTGTCTACTCTGAAGTTCGGTGCCAGAACTATTGGGTCCCTGAAATCTGCGTTGTGAAGAATAACCCATACTCTGACTCTGTGTTTTGCTCTGGTGATATCAGTGTTGACACTGCCCAGTCCCATGTTGCTACGTGAGTGAGCTACAGACCACGTACGTACATTTGTTGTAGCTACCCGTATTTGTACTTAACTTTTGTTATGCTGTTGCAGCACAGCTTTCCTCGTGATGTCTGTCTTGGCCCTCCACAAATATGAGCATATCATATCAGCACTAAAATTAAGCCATTTATCATTTGAATAGGCACACGTTTTGTGTGTTTTTATGCACATACGAAATGGACAATATGTGCATTGGTCAGTCATAAGTTAGCCCGCTTTTTATGAGGTCTCAGAAAATATTGTTAGGTGTTTTAAATACTGGTGAATTATTTGCAAATTGTAAATATGGTAAAAGATGTATCTGAAAGTCAGAATTCAAGGTAAAAGTAACCTCTAGTTCAGTTTTAAATGAAGTTAACAAAGAGCCATCCCCTGCATTGCTGGCTTTCTGGTAGAGTATTTATTATTTTTTTCTTCAAAGCAATACTATGCAAGTATTTGTATGGATCTCTGTTATGGGTCAAAATATGAGTAAATCAATGACAGGGATTGATTAATTTACTATTTTTGATACAATAAATAACAGTATTTGGGATAACTTACAGTTACTGTAGTTGTTGACAGCGACAGCTACTCAACACTGGCTTATAATGTCTGACGAGGTTGGACTTAACATCTGAGCACTGCCATGGCTCCTCAGCCACTCTGCAGGTGTAGAAGGAGGGTATGTGAAGGACCTCATGCCTTTTCCCACAGTCAAATCTACCAGCTGGACTTCTCCGAGTTCCAGAAAGCTACTACAACAAATGATAGAAACTGAAAGCTCCTGGTCTACAAGGTAGCACAAAATAAAGATAAAAAAGACTGAGAATGGATCTCCCTACCTACTGTATCCTTGCAGGAGGATTGTGCTCTCCTTGCTCTCAGTCCAGCAATTTTTCATGGCTGAGTTATAATGAACTCTAATCAGTCCCCTTTAAGAAGTTAAGAAAAAAAGCTTGAAAAGAAAAAAAAGAAAAGTAACTGCTGAAAAATCAATATTAAAGGAAATGTAAGGGAAGAAAGCTATGTTTACTGGGTGCGGTGGTTTTCAGGGAGACCTGAACTAGTTCTCAGGGGACCAGGTACAAGTACGTTAACACAAAGCTCTGCTCAAACTAAATAACCCTGCTGAAAAACTTTGTGTGGTGGAAACTGGTTTTCTTTTCTAGGGGAGCTATATGACTTGACATCTGTTTTAGTTCAGTGGCTTATTTGTTCCTAGAGAAGGCATCCCTTCATGGTTCTGCCTGTTCCGAGCAGCAATATGAGTGTAAGGATAATCTATGTCATAATATGTAAAATAAACTTTAATGTGTGACTTTTGGGTTCGATTTTTTTTTTTAATTTTATTTTTGAACTTGTTAGTTCACTGAGTCTTAACTATATTGAGCCATTCTTTTCATTTTTAAGTTTATTTAATAGAATTTATTTATTGTCTTAAAAATCGGTGAAGGATTTTGACATGCCTTAGAGCAGTCAAATAAAGAAGAGGTTTTCTTCAGGTGTTATAATGCTTATGAAAGCAGCCAGCTTTAGCATACCGTAGAATATGAATTATAATTATAATGTATTACTATATACATTAAAAAATGGATATGAAATGAGCAGAAGCAATATTACAATTTTATTCACACTTCCTCAGACTGTTTCCTCTACCTCTGTCTTTATTTGAAAGCTCATCTCAAAATAGAAGGTAAGAAAAAAACTTTTGGCCATGTCTGCTGAAGTATTTTTTTAAGGATCATACCTGCCTACTGGGAATTAGACTAATTTTAACCAGGTATCTGAATGGCTGTTCATTACTTACATGGTACTTGCACTGAGCATTTTACAGGCTATGTTGAAGAAACGGCTCAGTCCTTAAGAGCAAAAGATCTTATTTCAGACAGGAGTCAATGAATGAGAAGAAAAGTGTATGTGCATATGTGTGGGGGCAGGAAAGAGCAGGGAAAGGAAGGGTCAGGGTTACAATAATAACGACATTCAGGTTCATTTATGCACGTGTCTTGATTTTACTACTGCTTTATTTAAGTGTAACACCACCCCATTTTTTCCTGACTTAGCCTCTCCTTTACCCCAGTGACTTGTGTAATAAATGTAAAACAAGTGAAGAGGAGGTTTGATTAGCAGAGCATTAGTATTTGTGAAGCTGGTGGAAGAAACACTTCTTTTTGGCAACTTGAAATTTGAGATAGAGCAGAGAGGCAATGCAGGACTGGCAGAGACTGAAATACATTGCATTTATTTGCTGAGAGATACCAAGGGGCATTTAAAGCCATGACAATAGGCAATGGTGATATAGTGCATGCAGGACTAAATTTTAAATGTGAGCAGTGATATATATGTATGTTAGGGTGGGGTTTTTTTTGGATACAAAATTAAAAAAAGCTGAAGAGGCCTACGTTTCAGAATGGTGTTAAGTTTAGTCCCTTTGAAACATCTCTCCACTCCATTTATAATGCATTAGGTTGACCACTGGAAAAAGTGAGGAAACCAAGCCCATTAGTTATATTACAGTAATTTAAGCTTACTTTTTCGTAAAAAGCCTGGGAAGTATGAAGTAGGAAGCTGGAGGAATGCTCAAATGAGAGCTTGGCCAAGCTGAGCTGTAGGAGTAACACCCTCTTCCTCATGATAGATGACTAGAGTGTTGCTTGTATGTAATTTAAGGTTGCTTGGAACTTCCTTTTGTAATAAACCGGTTTCAGATTTAAATTTTGCCAGCTCCTGGTAGCTCCCTCGAGTGTCACACGCTCTTAGTGTACAACATGGGAGGGCTTTTCCCAGTCTTTGGATATTTTATTTTGGGAGGGGTGGGGGAGAAAAAGAAAAAATGTTAGAATGTTGCTTAAAAGACCCACCACTACCCACCACTCCAAACACGGTAACTAATAGTTGTTGGTCTTGCCAAAACCTCAGAGATACTTTTTAGTTGGCTTCTAAGATGAATGAAATTTCTGATGGTCAGAGTAAAAAATGTGAAGGAAACACATAATTTTTTTTTGTTGTTATTTTAGAGGCTAATATACCTTTTGCATTTCATCTTATGCACTTGTTGTACGAAGCATAAATCTGTAAGTTCTGCAAATGTAGTCAGTTCCCCCCTGCCATCAATATAAGGGAAACAGCCTATTGTATAAAGGTATTGACTAAGTGTCTTTGTGCATTTTGCAAAATCTTCCTCTGTCTTGTTGAATCAGAAACTGCTGCCACAAATAGCTATTTTATCTTTACTCTTTTTTTTTTCTTCTTCTTTGAAAATCCTTTCTCCATTGCCAATTTTCTGTTGGTTTTGCAATGCTCAGTTGTTATGCCCCACATTCAGACAAGATTGTTTTCCTCAAACCAGGAGCAACACAGCACTACTTTATTCAGACTCAAGAATGAAAATCTGACCTGTGAGAAGAGAAAGAGCACTTAGCTGAATTCAGAAAACTCATAAAACTTCATTAAAAAAACCCCTCATAAATGAAATGGGTCTAGATCTGGTGGCCTGGAGCCACCAGCCAGCCTACTGGTGATATGATTACCATATTTGATTGTAAAGTGTTAGCTCAGTTTCCAAATATACTGTGAGGGTAATCTGTGCTCACTGAATATACATCTAACCAAACTTAACGCTTTATTTTTGTTTCTTGCGATTCACATGCCTTATTTATTTCATATCATTCAAGTCTTGTTCCGAGTGTAGTTTTAGCAGTTTCCTTGTGGGGTTTTCCAGCTCCCTTGTTACCAAACTGTTTCAATTCCTACTATCTTCCTGTGAGATAATACGATGAAGTTATCTCCTTAGGGGAAAGGAGGCATGAAGATTCTAGTGCCTGAAGTGGCTGACGTTAGCTTCCTAATTAGTTGCCTATAACCTGATTTCTCCCTTGGTGTTTTAGGAGCACTTTATTTGTTCAGAGCCCAGCTCCTTTTAATGCCAGTTGCAATTATTGACACAGTGCTCCAGCAAATCAGACCTCTCAATGTGAACACTAAAAGCAAGAGAAATCTCGTAACTGATCACCTGGGAAAAACTTAATTTAAATGGTAGCCCAACATCATGTACCGGTTTTGTTAAATGTAGTACAACAAAATTCTGATGATGTTTATTTTCTCTCTTTCTCTCTGTTTTTCTGCCATTTAAAGTGTCACATAATAGCAATTACTTTTGATCACTAATTTCATGAGTGAACCACACAGGAAGAATGAATCACACAGGAGGCATAAAAGCCTTTATATCTAAATATTTCAGCATTCTGATAATTTCTGTCTTGACACATTCTTGTAGATATTTCTTGAGAGGTGCCTAAACAGTATAGTATATTAAGCATCTTTCGTCTTTGTATCTGATTTATATTTTCAATTGCAGTTGTGAGGGTCTGAAAACTGTTTGCACTTACAAGGCATGTTGCATGACATCCAATGTTGTTATGTGTATATACAGGCTGTTTAAATTAAATCATGATAGTTGTTCATACCTCTAGGCAGGACACAATATAAACAACTTAAAATTATATGGGATGAACAGCTCTGTTTTCTTCTGGCCAAAAAAAAGAGCATCTTGGGGACGGACTGTCATCTTGCTGATTAGTAGCTGGCCATGTGTCGGCTTCGTCGACACATTTCAGAGAATGGGTGGTTTAATGAAGGACGGAATTGGGGAATAATTTATTCCGTGCCATGAGGTTAACCACAAGCCTCTCAGAAATCACAGCGCTTGCTGCTCCAGCAGATGTGCTGGAAATCTGTGCTGTGACTGGAGGTTTTTCAGCACTCTGTTCCCCCCACCCTTCTCTTATTGTAAAGCACGCACCCATCCTGCTGCCAAAACTTTTAATAAAAAATAGATTTGCGTTTGCAGTTTCCAGAATCTTTATCAGCCTTCCAGCCAAAGTCAGAGTAATAAACCCAGAGAACATCTAAGCGTGTGCTTTGCAGATGACTGATTTTTTGCACTCGGGATGTCTTACAGACAGTGGCTCCCACCATTATTTTTACATGGTATGCTGCAGGGGACTCCTGAAAGCCCCTTCCCTCCTAGTTGCACAAAACAATTGGGATCGTTTTTTGACTTTGAAGTGAGTAATTTCTCTCTAGAGCATTAGTTGAGTCTTTCTGGAGAGTACCTTGTCATTAAGTTTTGGATGAGTATCTCTTTATTTATGGATTTCAAATTTTCTGTTATATATCAGAAAGTACCTTAAAAAATCTATAAAAGAAAGCCTTTCAGGAGACTATGCTTGTGAATATATTAAGGAAAAATCTATTTTTATGTCTCTTTTTACACATAAGACAAGGTGGATATCACATTCAGCCATTAAGCGTGTTACACTTAGTACAGGTTTTGTAGGGAAAAAGAACACCCCAAAACCTAAACCGATTGAGTTAACATAAATTGAAGTTTAATGTGATTTAGTTTATCACCTGTAAACTTTTCTGTGAATACTACGAAGGTGTGGAGTGAGGACAATGTAACTTTAAAATGCTATCTAGCTGTTTATTGTTGTCCCTCATCTGGGACTTAGTCTTATCACTTGAGATGTTGGAATTGCATGTGTAAACATTCCTCATTTGCTTCAGTGCAGAGGAAAACGGGTTAATTTATCAGCTTTATCACCTGTCAGTTTAAACTACTCTGCCTCACTTTTCACTGAAACTCAGAGGGTCTATTACTGTCCCGGGAAGGAGGCTGATAACATGCAGCTGGGAGTGGTAATGAGGAGCTGGAAGTAAAGAATTCATAAAGCTAGGACCTCAAGTATATGTTTGCCTGTGTCCTTGATCTGATTGAGCTAAAACCTGTTCGAAATTAAAGCAAACCTGATGTTAAATTGAAAGAAATATTTGTGCATTTACACCTCTAGTTTAAATCAATACGTTTTCCTTGTGTAGGTAAGGCATATGCAGCACACAGGAGCCCTATTTTCAAGTTATATTTCATGTATATTTGTTGGTTTCCCTTAAAAGAAAATATTTTTGAGTGGGAAAAATGAAAGTGTTCTTTAGTCATTCTTTCTGCAGGACCTACGTATACCCATGGGCTGCTGACATGCAGGCAGCATTTTTGTGGGAATCCTTAGTAAGAAATTGGCAGGTGGTCATGGATGTTTGCGGCAACTCTGGGGGAAAGATCTTGACCTCGGGAAGTGCTGAGTTTCTCCAGATCTCCCTTGCTCTAGCTGCAGTGTATTTCTGAATTCCTTTTATATTTGTTGTCAGTGACATATGTATTATGTACAAAAATTTCAGTCTCTTAGTTTGCAAAATTGGGACTCAAATTCTTAAGTTTAATTTGGAGAGTTATCTAATAGTTAGATATATATGTATATATCTTTGCTCAAGCATTCACATTTGAAAGTGCTAAGTTTTCAGTTATATACTTTATCCTCTTTTTTTTTTTTTTTTTGCCAACCGAAATAGCATACAGTTAACATCTTAATGAAAATGTTTATTCTTGAATTGAGATTATTTTGATTTCCCTGCAAGGATGAGCATCGTTAGAGCAGGTGCTATGCTCATGTAATATTGTTCACCAGTGTATTTGCAAGCATTCCGGGGTTAATCTGGATACAGTAAAAGTGGATGTTTTTAAAGGTGGAAAGGTCCCATTTCTCTAAAAGTGTTTACGCCCATAGGAAAAGAGTTTTACCTTGACTTTAAGTGAGGCAGCTTTTTAATTTGATGCTTTTATTTAATTTTTCAAATTATTGTTTAATATAAGAATTTATTCTCATCTTTGACCTGATCCTGTTTTCACTTTTATTTGTGTAAATTAGGGAGACACATTGGTAAATTACTTCACAAGCCTTGATGAGTATACAGTTGTGAAACACCGTGTGAGGTCAGACTCATAGCTCCACCATGAGTAACTAGATTCATATGGGTAAAGTGGACACAGGTTATGATTGAGAAACTTGCAGATTGGAACTTGGAGACACAGAAGAACAAAACAAGATAACTGTATGGCGAAGCAAGAGGAATTCCCAAGCCTATTTCATTGACCCAACTGTAACATGAAAATCATTGTCATCAAACTAAGGTTAACAGAGTTGAGCTAAGAGATAGCAGTCGTTTGTGGCATAACAAGAGCTCAAGAATGTCAGTAAAATAGATCTGCCTGCTCAAACAGTTCAGAAATGGGCTGCCACAAAACGTACAGCCAAGTCAGCCTTTTCTGTACCTTTGATTATTTAAGATTCCCATTCTTCTTTTATTACAGTGTGAAGTCCTTCCTCTTCCAGACACAGCACCAAAAGCAGTGCACCCCATCAACATTTACTGTCAGCTATATTCACTGATCTGTTCCCATTTAAACCATTCCAAAATTCTCAGACTGGTACATGCTGAGGTTCTGCTACTGGGTCATCTGGAAAAAATAAAGTAAATGAAATATACTTTCATATCACTCCTATATGCCTTCCCCAGCTGTTTTCCAGAGTACTTCTGCAAAAGATCCGTGTAGGAGCACTTTCTATGTATTGGTTCTGCAGTCACAGACAGATGTGTACAGTATACTTTAAAAAACATCTTTTTAAAAACAATGCAAACTCTTTCTTTTGATCCATAGATCACTGTTGCTTTTCAAAAAGAGTGTGCGAGGCAGTGTGTTTGCATGAAGATGCTTATCTTGGGTTTTAACTGTTGTATTTTTAAATTACTTCACTTGTAGCAGTGCTCACCACTGAATTTTTTTTTTTCCTCAAAGTATGTCGAGGTGAAGTCTCAGAACTATCCATTTTCAAATCTAGCTGAATCTGTCCAGAAGCTTTTAATATTATGGAATACTGAATCTTATTGAAGGAGGAAAATTCCCTTTGGCATTGATACTAGGGAAGTGAGAATGGGAGTTATTTAAAAAAAAATAATACTGTTTTTGTTATCTTCTATCTACTCATATTACAAGCGAACCACGGAGAGGGTGTGTGCACTTTGCTCATGGAGTGAGGACTACAGAAATCCCATCAACCCAGATGTGGAAGAGACTTTTATAGCTCAGATATACAAGAATTGCCAAAGCATCGCTGTTTGTGCAGGTGTAATGTGGACAGCCTCTCTGATCTTGAGAGGGACCCTTGCCAAAGCTACAGTGTACAGGAATTCACTTCGATTAGCTGTGCCACTGATGGTATTTTCCTCTGCTCACACACTCGGGAAAATAGTCTTTTGATAAGATTAAAGGGTAGGAGTTCCTTGTTTAGGTTCTAAAGCACGTGAGGAGTAGCTTCAACTTCAAGTCCCATGGTCTGGGTTGTCTTCCTTCTTCGTTTCTTTGCAACAAAAAATAAATGTTTCTTTTGTATTGTATAGCTTCTGCAGTTTGTGCGTCTCTAAAACCTTGGAGACAATTCCGATACAAATTAAAAGGTGATTGAGAACAGCCTCTTGTTTAAATAAACAAACCTCAGGATTCAGGCTTCCTTATGACTTCTTCCAAAGGGATTCTAGCTTTAGAAGTGGAGGAGAGCACCAAACGTTTTAGGCGATTACTTCACTCCACAAAAGTCTCTCTGTCTCTGTTCCAGCACATTTAACAGGGGTTAGAATCACAGACTTTGATTTCAATGCAGTGAAGAAAATGTATTAAAGTCATACAGGTAGAAGCGAAATTTTCTTTCGGTGAAACCACGACATTTTGTGCCAAATTAAAAACATGTGGAGGAGCTTGTATGTCTGACACTTTTCTTTTTACTTGTCCCTGAAACAGAATACTATGAGAAAAGTAAGTGGAGTTGGAACTCACGGAGAGCTTGAATTTTCTCTGATTCACCTTTACAGGATTAATGTCATAGTCTTTTGAGTGGAAGAATAGTCAACGCTTCTCATTAAGACAATAAATCAAGAGAATAAATCGGGCATTTTTATCATGTTTGAGTAAACATATTACATCCAACACTAGTTTTTCCTGTATGACTTTTATTTCTTTTTTTATTTTCTCAGGAGGTTGTATCAGGGCAGAATAATTGAATTTAAGATATTAATAGCACAGAGAAATATCCTGAACTGATTTTTCTAAATATGCCGGCCCCTCACTCCTCTTCTTCCACGATTGTGTAAGTTTCCAAGGATAATTTGATCTTAGAAACAGTTTATGCTGTCTTCATAATTTCTGGTGTTGACTGTACATGATTGTTTTCTTGTTGGCATGAAGTCTCCTTAACCAAAGAACGAGATGTACTGTAAAACAAATTTTTAATTTTGGATTTTATAAGAAAATGATCATGTAGAGTGACTTCAGTTTCCAGAGTGGTGTGCCCATTTCAGAAGGCTATTAGTGGAGCAGTAAACATATATCAAGTTTGGAAAGAAAAAATTGTCTTTCTGTCATTGCTTTTTGTCCTCAGATGAACTGGTTCATGCCCAATATTTGGGGTGCTCTCTGCCCCGTTCTATTACTATTTCTTTATTTCTATTTTTAGTCCCTAATTTCTTCTCTTTCAAATTGAAGCATAGTTACAAACATGGGTAAGGAGCACATAGTAAAATTAGATCAGTTCTAATTGTAGTATGTTGTATTGTATGCGCATTCTGAATATTTTGCAGTATATTTAAATTTAAACATATTTCAGGCATTTAAAAAATGTATTTTCACACTTTTTTTTGTCTGTTACTTTTTCTGGGAGGACAAGTATCATCATTGGTTCTCTGTTGGTGTCTTACCCAGTACAATGCACTCTTAGAGACATATTCAGTATTGTTAATGTGGTAGTAATCCTGGATTCTTGGATGGTTACTATAGTAAACTTTATGGCTAGTAGTGAAAATAGCAAAAATAATAATGAAAAGAGCTACATAAGTTCTTTTGTCTGAGAGCTTTGAACTTGCCAAAAAAAAAAAAAAAAAAAAGGGGGGGGGGTGTCAATGTTGTTCTGGTTTACAGTGCCATTCAGTTGGAGTTGTAACATATTTTGGACTAAGAGTATGAGCATAACTGGCTGTAGCAGCTAATCTGTTGGGCAGTTACTTACTGCACAGCTTGTATTCAGTTGCATTCCAGCATGTGATTGCCATTCTGTAAAATGTCACTGCATGGTATGATTGTATGTAACAGCTGAAAACTTGGCTTCAAATTCCTTGGTTTCTTTTCTGCATTTTCTGTTTCCCTTGCTTGACTTACACCAGCCTCTGTTTTACTTCTAAATGGGGAACAATGTTACAAAATACAACTACTCTTCCTATATACTTATAGGGGCTTTCATCTATACTAAATGAAATAGATTTTCCTTTTTAGTCATTCTGGCATGATGCAAAAAAATGAAAGGTAGTTGGTGCTTTGACTTGGTGCAGTTTTCATACTAGAGTCCTGAATCTGTATTACGGAGGATGTTAATGTTGTCCAGACTGTTTACGTGCTCAGTAGAAAGAGAGAAGGGTCCAATACTGGTGGTACGAGCTCATCTCTCTCCATGTTTTATTAAAAGCAGCCTAGTTTCATATCTTAGGCCCTTATATAAATAACTGAAGTCTGACTGCATGACTATGTATCCTACTTCTGTGCAATGCCTGAAGGCTAGGGAACTGTCTTTGCTATCTCTCCTGCTGGAACTGCTACAGGAGAAGGAAAAACAATCCAATTAGTCTTTAATCATCTAATGTATCCCTTTTGGACATGGAGTTCATTGAGAGCCATAACTACGGTGAAAATCCTTTACCAAAGAGTAAACATAAATTTTAAACTTCACCTATAGTTGCTGTTGCTTGGATTGAATGTGTGTACAGCCTAACATTTCTCCTCATCACCCCCTGTTAATAAAGTTAATATCTACTATTTTCCTTTTCATTCCTGTTTGAATAAAGGCAGAGTTTGTACTATTCTGTTGAGAACATCCTTCTAAAACATCAGGCAATTGCCACAACTCGTTCTTCATCATCCTGAGCTCTCTTATGCAGAGTGGATGGTAACATGACAGTGCATAATGTACTGACTGTGGAGCAAACTTTGGCATTGGTGGAGCTGAAGGGCTGTAAGGCAAGGAAATAATTTTTTAAAAATTCTCACTAATGTGGTCAAGGCCCTGGGTCGAAGGAATGATGGAATAAACTGCAAAACATTTGCTTCAGGCACTGCGGCACATGATTTTCTAATAAATAATACTATTTTGAATGTTATTGAGCTCATTCATGTCTGGTTGTTTTGGTTTTTTCACCCTTAAAAAAAGAGGTTTATTTCTTTGTACCTTAATGGTGCAGCTTTTGGATGGGGTGGGTGCTTTTTTGTTCCTTCTCCTCCCATTTATTATGTCAGTATGTCTTTTACTACATATCCAGGAACAGCTTTTATTTTTCTCATTTTTAGCTTCACTTTCTAGTTTTTACAGTTAAGTGCATTTTTTATGTTGCAGGTCACCTGTCACATTTCACCAGGGCAATATCTGCACACTGGAAGTAATTCAGCCTCTCTCTCTGTTTAATTTCATACTAATGTCTGGAAGATGTTATCTGGGTTAGCCAGGCTGAGGAATGCTGTGTCTTTTCCTAATTTTCTTTAACTTCTTGGCTGTTGGCTACCTCACAGCCCTTGGCGTATTAGGTTGGTCTGGATTTTACAGATAGTTATCTAAAGTGTGAGCTGGCCAGATGAATTGTTGCCCATTGTAAATTGCTTAGCTGAAATTTATATGCTACACTGAATACTGCTTAAAACATTTGGTCCTTGAAGAGGACCCATTACTGTTTCTTGCCGCAGATACTGTAAATGGGGCAACGAGAAATTCCCTCATGTCACTTTTGAAAGTCCTGGCCAACTATTTGCTGTTTTCCAACTTACTTTTAAGCTGAACTCTCTAGAGGAGATAAATAATGAATTTACTTTGCTGCGATATGTATGCCATACACTAGTATATTACGTTTGATTGTTTATAACATAAATATACCTATTTCTTAGCAGAAAGAGGTTGGAAGCATGGTGTATTCATACCTATTAATAACATACTTTCAGTCTATATCAAATGTGAATGGAAAAAGGGAAGCGCAGCAAAATGTGTATGTCATGGGTGTCTCTTGCAGATGCTGAATCTGTCTATAAGAAGAGGTTCCGAAGACAGTTTTATTAATGAATGTTGCATCATTGCTCTTTTATAGTTACAGCTGCTCAGGGTGAAGGAAACTCCCAAATATCTCATACATTTGTTGAAATACGATGTGATTTGTTGGTATATAAATTTATACTATTTATTTCTCATTTGACTTCATTTTTCTTTGCTGCGGTCCACTGGAGTAATGTGAAACAAAAGTGAAGTGCCTGTTCTGATGTAATGATCAAGTAAAATGTAAAAGGATAGTAACATATAAATTAGGCCTTCTCCCTGCTCCTTGTCAGGAATAGCTGGTTCATTAAGTCAAAGCAGAATGGAAGTGATGAGCAATGTACTTGCTTAATGGACTTATCCCTTGAGAAGGTGGTGGTGTTACCCAGGTCCTTATGATCTTCAACAACTGCTTGCTAATTTCCTCGGAGGGGTTGAGTCTTAATTACATATTACTTCTCAGTGAGCTTTGGGAAGCTGTTTTTCTCTTATGCTATGCTGGTTTGGGGTTATAAAGGGAAGGAAGATGCAGGAGATTGCTCCACTCAGAGGAGAAAAGGCGAATGGGAGAACAATTTCTACATAAAATACAGAATGAGGTGTACAGATTTTGGACCAAACGTTAGCCATGATGCCACACAGCTTGCCTCCTGTAGGCTTGAGTGCTTGCTGCAGGGCATGAGTTTTAAGGATGAAAAGGATTTATATGGACATATTTGCTGGCAGGTGGGCTTCCTGTGAATCCTGAGTTGTCTTTCTGGGTACCTGTTTAAATACAAGCTGCTACTTCATGCATTATGTCATTGTTTTATTGATTTGCTGTCTATTGAAGAAAGAAAAGAGACCACAGGTCAAATTGTGATTTCTGAGGTATACATGCTTTGAGTAGCATCCAACTCTTGTCAATGCATTTTCTAATATAAAGCTCTGTACAATACAGATAATGACATAGCGAACTGTCTATGAGGAGGAAATAATTTGCATTTACCTTACCCATTGAAAAGTTAGCCTTTTGGTAAATGTTTCTATAGGGGAGTATATTCCACTCATTTTAGGCAGCTGTTTTAGAATGTGATGAATCCAAAGTGTGGAAACTGGAGACTTGCTCAAAGCAAATCCATTTTGTTGTTGATTTCATTTCTGTTTAGATCTCTTGTTGTGACTCAGATCTGTGTGAGCATTTCAGAGGGAACAAAATTGAGTCTTACCTGAGAAAATTTATCTTTCTTTTAGAAAGCCTGGCACTTGTTTTCTTTGATAAGCAATTGTAAAGAGCTAGTGAAATAGAGATGGTGTTTTGGTGGATATTAACTTTTAACAATAGAATAAAGCCTTTCATAAATGGGATTCCTTGGCTCTACATAAATAATGCAAATATGATTGTAGTGAACTTTCTATAGATACTAGCAGATGATTTCTGAGCACTTAAACCCAATGGATTTAAAATATATTATGCTAAGAAATTGCTTGGAATGTAAAGCTTTTGGATAATAACTACATTTCATGCTAAGTAGACGTCATCTGGTTATGTTGAAATATAAACTCTTAATTTGGGCCTTCTTGACAGCAATGGCAATACTGTTGGCCTTGCTAGATGTAGACCTGGGACAATGCAAACTATCCTGGATTTGGGAGAAAGTAAGCACTTGCAACCGATCCACGTATCAAGACAAGAATAATTCTTCCTTCCAAGTATCAGGCAGTAGCAGTACATCATTTATAATAGGTAGCAGGTAAGGGTAGTATTTGGTATTTTCCTCATAAGTCTTTTTGGGTGAGGTTTTTGCAAATGGCACAATTCATTGTAAGTCAGTACTATTAATTTATGCAAGAACTGCTAATTTTCAATAAACTTGGCATCCTTTGTAGTCATTACCTGTTCTCACAGACTCTCTTAGAAAACAGGATCAGATTTAAAATGATAAATGAAATAGTAAAATAAAATTTTATTATAATAATTGTGCTCCATAAACATTTTTTTCTTAACAGGTGTACTTCATATATTTAAGTAATAGAGAGATAGTTAAAAAAAAAAATCCTAATTTAAATCAATGGTAAAAATGATGCTTCAGACATAGTGTCAACAACTGCTTCATACTGATAATAACCAAAAATAAACTAAGCACAAATACCAAATTTCTGAAGTCTTCATAAAATAAAATCAGCTGAGGTTTCAAGTTTAAAAATTTAATAGATTTCAGCTATGCCAAGGAGTCAGAAAAATGCTGAGGACGTTTTTGAAATCAGAAGTATTAGTTTTTCTTAGAATTACCCTTCTATGGATATCTAAGTTTATTGGTAGTAGTAAAACTTAACCAGTTAAAATTTCAGAAGAGGAAACACACCTGGTCTCACTAGCATCTTAACTGAGCTCATAAAGTTTCAAGGAGGTTGTTCAGAAACATCAATCATCATCCTTGATGAACCTTGCCAGGTTGTATTTGAACCAGAGAATGTTCCTGAATATTGGCGGTTTTTTCTTATTTTAATAAGGAAGATTAAACAAAGGAGAGATTTGACAAAACGCAGGACAGCTGGAGGATGGCAAGACACCCCTTTGACCCGTCAGATCCAGCCCCATGAGAGAAGAGGTATTTGATTCGCATTGGGAAATCACTCCAGATGATTTGAAATCACTTCTGTTGTCCTGGCTCGGGGTGGCTGCAGTGTGCAGCCTGTGCCTCCGTAACGCTGGTCCTGCCACGCGTGCTGCGTACGTGGCCTGAGGGTGAGCTGTGACGAGCCCTTGCCGTCTGCTTCTCTTTACTTGGATGAAAACGGCGTTGTATGGTCTGAGCAGGAGCGGGGATGCGTGCCAGGGGTTATGTAGTCTGGGTGAAGGAGGGAGGGGGGTTCAGGAGCAGGCTGTGGGTTCTGAGAGGTTTTGCCCTTGGGGAGGTGATGCAGCCAGTAACAGGCATTTCCCACCCGCAGGCCCTTCTCAAATGCTGTAGTGTCACTTCCAACCAAACCTGTCCCTGGCATGCCTGTATTTGCTTTTATATCAACGTTGATCTTTGGCTTTGGCAGCTCTCTGCCCTTGTTGATATTTACTCTGTGATGGCATTCATCGGTAATGCTATCTCAGCCTTTTTTTGGAAAAGGCCAAACAAACGCAATACTTTTTATGCCAGTGTTAAGAATAAGTTCTCTGTTCTGACAGTCCTGGTAGCCCTGGCCTGCACCTTTGCTATCAGATTTGAGTTTCCTCACACAGAGTAAGAGGTATTACTGTTTTGCTGTTTAATTTCGGTGTCGCTAAGAATTGGAACAAAATGAGACGTACTTACTGAACACAAAGGACTACCTGATTAGTTAAGAACTTGACGTTTATGGATGAAAAAGTGAGAGTATTTTAGTCATCATGGTGTACTTGATTATGAAAACAAATTAATTGTTCTTATACATAGTTGCATAGTGAAACTACTTCTTGAGTCTCAGCTTTTCTAGTTAAGTACCTCTCAAATCAAAATTGTGCATCAGGAGTTTGACTTGGAAATGAATGACAAACTGATTTTTTTGCACCTTTAATTTTAGAAAGATTCTTGATGACATGGAGTTTGTTTTTTTGTTTTATATGTTTGAACATATATATATACATGTATAATTATATGCATGCATGTATATTGAAACTTACATTTTCTTCTCTTCAGTGAAGGCAGCAATACTAGATCAAAAATGAATTGTAAAGGCTGATGGCGAATTAAAAGAATGTGAGCAGTCAAAAGCAGGTAAAATTGTGTGACTCGATTTTTTGCATTGCAGGCTTAAAATGATTTAACTGGTATGACTTTCAAGAAAAGCTATACATCTTCAGTGTAATACACTGATTTAAAAGAGCAAAACCTATTTTAGGTAGTGGGAAATCTTGGAAAACTGCGCTGGGGAAAAGAAAAATCACTGTTAGAGGCTGGTTACAGTATTTAAAGAACTACAATGGAAGTATTGTCTTGGAAAGGTTAGGAAATTCAGTTACAGGTATAGATGATAGGTTAGCGTTTAGGAAACAAAGATTAAATGAAGGGTGCATAGGGAGCTGAGGATGTTATGTCAAGGTAAAGGAACAAGAGTAGGACACGAAAAGGAGTCCTGTCCAGGATGGGTGCTTGGAGTGGGAGACATATTCTGGAGGGAAGATAAGAGTGGCATTGCCTTGGTAAAGAACTTAAAAAGAGATGGGGACTGAGAAGCATGAAAAGAGACTGGAATTTCAATAAATGGATGGAATATGTAGAATTAGGGTTAAAGAGAGAAGCAAACAACCCAGCTTCCTCCTTTGTTCCCTGACATATGTATATATATTTATTACTCAGTAAAAACTTTGTCCTTTTTTGAGGTAAAACCATTGCCGTGCTGGAATATCAGTTTCCAGAAGGTAGTCTCCCTGGGAGTAACACTACAATCAAAAACCTTTCTAATATGCTGGGACTGAACTGTGTTGCATAAATTGACCCCGTTCTGAAGAATGGTATCCTCAATACTTACCCCAGAGTACAGCCTGAGTAGCTTTTAGTTAAATGGGGAATAGGATTAGTGATTGTTTTACCAGAACTCCAATTTAATATCTCATAGATATACTGAACAGTTTGAAAGAACTGTCTTTTCACTTTCCATTGTTGGAAATTCTTTATAACAGATATTAAAAATGTATATGAATTTATTGCTTTACTCCCAAACAACTGCTTTTCTGTGTAGGCTAACTGCTTTGGAATGAGGAAAAAATCATGTCCTCTGCTCACTCAGAAATGCTGAGTAGCTTAAATCAGAGAAGATGAATAAACCAATAATTTCATAATATTATAAAGGTCCGCTCTTTCTCAGGGAGAACTTGATTGCTGAGTTACAGGCATCTTTCTGCACCCTCAAGGTACTCAGAAATGAAAAAGATAATACTGCTAATCTGCAGGCAGAAGGAAAATTCCATTTTAACAGGTTGAGCTGCGAGACAGACTGGAGACGTGAAACTCTTCTATGTCTCCCTGAGGCTTTTTCCCCCAGATCTCCTATTTGGAGTATGGTCCCATCACTGCATATGCCATCAAGACCAAACTTCCATTGGGTAACCTTTCTACTTGGTCTGTATAGCCTGTGAAGGCACCCCCACTCTGGTCCTGTGCTATGCTTCAAGTATGGGAAGAAAAGCCTTATTTGTTTTTATCTCGATCTTGACCTTTGCTTGAGTGTGAAAAGGAAAGAGAAATAAGACTTGCTTATTATTTTTACTGTCAGCTTTGTTCAGATTCTGTTTATTTTTTCTTGAATATCTTAGACAAAGGCTGGTGTTTGGCTCTGCATTTATACTCTGGTTCCATGATGTGTGTAAGACAGTGCATGACCTTTTTCTGAGCAGAATGAAAGATAAATATAGCCTGATACATAGAAGTAATCCACTACTACAAGGAGCCTCATCAGCATGATCATCATCTGCTTTTGTGTTTAAATTTAATGAGGAAGCTTGTTCGGTTGCACATAGTCAATCTGAATACAATAAAGGCATAACTTCTATGAGCTAAACTATTAAAAAAATTAAAATCCTCCTCATTTCATTCGTTGAAAAGCAAGGAGAAGGGATAGACATATGGCCACCCACTTGGTTGTGCAAATTGTAAGAAGTGAAAATAACTTGTGACAGAATTGCCTGAAGGTTTTGTTTAGCCCGTCACACATGGCCTCAATAACACTGTGAAACAGTTTCTTTTACCCCCTCCAACCTACTAAACCCTTTCTGCTACGAAATCTGCAAAGCATTTTTCAAATTAAATGTGCACTGTTTTCCTTTTAAGTTTCAGGAGCAAGTGGCTGAGAAAGACATGCTGAGAGATTGGAAACAATCTGCATCGGCAACAAAGGGAGATGCCTGCTGCTTTGCAAGCAACACAGAAAATATGCCAGCCGTGCAGAGCACTCTGTGGCAGTAATTCCAGAGCTGACTGATGTTTATTTGTGCTGTGCACTAGCATTTCTCAGACCACTATGGGGAGGAGGGTGCATTTAAGAGTCCTTGGAAAACTGTTGCAGTATAGGTCATGTTTTATTAGCACGTTGT
Organism: Falco punctatus; assembly: GCF_963210335.1. Classification (NCBI taxonomy): domain Eukaryota; kingdom Metazoa; phylum Chordata; class Aves; order Falconiformes; family Falconidae; genus Falco; species Falco punctatus. The sequence goes on along the minus strand of NC_137580.1, from coordinate 6,983,311 downwards.
CTGGAATCTGGAACTGATGTTTGCCTCTTGAGCTTAGATACCGAGCTTTCTGGAGGTGCTGTGCCTTTCTTCCCTCTGCAAGTGTAGGTGAAATGGGGTATGTGTTTGGTGCTGCTCTCTGATGGCTGGATATTTGACTGCTCAACACACCATTATCAAAACTGTCATTCTGTCATAGTGAAAGAAATTATATAGGCCCATTTCTATGTTCTGATGAAGAACTGATAGTGTCAGAAATAAACTTGGCACTCTTTTATTTATGGTAGAGGAGTAGCTTTTGTATCCCAAATAAGCATGGATCAATCAAGTCAAGTAGTCAGCTGGTAAAACTATCTGACAGAACAAGAAATGAATACAAGGAATAAAACATAAAAATGGCATGGTTGTCATAACTGGATCATTCAAGAAAGATAACGCATGAGCGTTGTGGAAGACTATAAGCTTCATGTTTCTTGTGGAGACATAAATATGCAAAAGAAGACAGTGGGTAGTTCAATATCCATCTACAGTCTAGATAGAGAGGAGGGCTTAGGGGAATGTCCAGTAGTTGCTTCTGTTTTGCTGCTGGATACATCCTTTTAAACTTTTTCCATGTGTGGGTTTGTATAAACGTCCTTAGGCTTGGAAGGCTTGTCTAACACAACGTAGGTAGGTGGGAGCTGCTCATTGATCTGTACACAGGCCCAGTAACCCTCCGCATGCACCGATATCTCTCTGCAGGGTTTACCCGTTTGAAATGGTTCAAGACATCCAGGGAGCCAGAGCAGGTGTCAGTCAAGGAGGAGCCAGGCTTGTGCCAGCAGCCCTGTGACAGTGTGGGGTTTCTGGCTGCTCCCCAGCACTTGGAAGCAGTGGGGACTGCAGCCCTCGGGACTGCTGCGCTGGCTGCTACAGCGCTGCATTGCGTTGCGGTCAGCCCACCGGCTGGGGAACGAGGGGGCTTGTTCCTTCCAACCCCCGCCCCCCCCCCAGTCTGCTGCTGGGAACGTTTCCAAGCTTGAGGATCTTGGTTTTAGTAAGCTAATGAGCAGGTAACATTGCAGGGGTGTAGCGTGTTAATAGTTTGAGCAAGAGCTATAAACTCTTTCTTGCAATCAGGAAGAGATTAAACATTTAAGTGATGTAAGCTGATTTGAAAAAAAGGGGAATATTCCAGAAATTATTCTAGCTTTTCTTTTCTAGCCTTGCTTTTGCATTTCTCAACATGAACAACCAAGCCATGAGAGGTGGGATGATGTTTCTAAATGGGTGTTCAAAAAGAAAGCAGTCTGTGATCTAGATCTTTATATTGATATTTCACCTTTCTACTATGAAATGGCTGAGATTTACATAGTCATAAATAAGATACAACTATTGGCTTTTACCGTGGCAACCCAAATGTTCCATCGCTTAGATGATAGTTTGAGGGGTTTTATGGATGGATGAAAGTGACTCCTGAAAAGCTTTGGTACTTTTGCAGTGGTTAAAGTGAATGTGCATCCCTCGTGGGTGTGTAGATCTGCGAGTAATAGCGACACATCCTGAAAGTCCAGTGCGTGGTCTCTGTGACCGTCCTCTGTTAGATAAATGCAACTGTTCTGAATTGCATGAATATGGGTTTTGATAATTGAGTCAAACAGAAAATAAGGTGGGACAGCATAGATGCAGAAATTAATGTACAAATGTAGTTGTGGAAAGTAGCCAAGGCTAGTTATTACCCTTCCTGTTTTACCTCTGAAACGTTGCTCTTTATCAGCTGCCAGTGTTGAAATTAGTATTGAGAAGATTTTAGAGAAACAAAACAGTACAAAGGACAAGCTTGCTAAGTTACATAGGACTCGAGGAAACCATCAAATTTCGTAGCTGGCTAACATAATATCAGAAATCATCCTAGACTTAAAATACACAAGGTTAGATTGTTTCATTCTCTTGTGCTTTGATATGCTGCATCAACAAATGGTTTTATATAATCAAAGATTTTAAAAGAGCTGTCAAGACAGTAAATGTAATGCTAGAATTACATACCAGCTCCTTTTCCTTTTGTAGTTTCTTGATTGATATAGCTCAGAATTGTCAATCCTATACAGTATTAAAAACAAAAAAAATAAATATATTGATGCAGGAGTTTGAGGACTGGCTTAAAATTGTTTTATTTTTCTTTTTACTTTGTCTCCTTTGTCTTCCATAGTATGATTTAACACTTTTAGTTGACAATCACATTATATTTTGAAGTTTTCATCTGCAATTAGGAAGGCTGGATTTTTAATTACTTTTTTTTTAATGCAAAGAAAAGATAATAATTTGATATCGGGTTGATATTAAAAAGATAAGGAATAAAATGAAGCAGAGTTCTGTAGTAGTTTGAGGTTGTCAGCTTGAAGCTTGATACCGCTATGAGGAAATGTTGCAGTTATAGTTAAGAAATAGATTTTGAACTAGTGGAAAGTATGTGTATACTTAAATAACTTCAATTTTCATACATTTTGTATTATGTAACATGGCTGAGTCTGCCTGCTCAAAATGTTTCTTGATAGAATGCTTCAACTGGAAAATATTTGGAGACAATATGCTGAAAGTGGATATAAAATGCTTTTGCTTTACACAGGACCCTAAACCTATTGTATCTTTTGCACCTGACGCAGTTTCTCCTGGAAACAGGTGGCTCAGGGAAGCAGCTTAGGGAAAAGCAACTGTAAGTTTCTCTGTTTCATTGGGAAAGTTTACACAGCTTTTGGTTGTGTATGCTACGAAGCCAAGTCTAGGTGAAAAAGTTTCAACTATCCCCAATGTATATACAGCATTTTGCTCAAATTATTTTAGCTTAGGTTAATCGTGCCTGTTTGCATTGATGGTGTCTTGCTTTTTCAGGCTTTTCTGATTAAATACTGTCTATACATTGTGCTCCAGAGCCATGTAACATTATTCAGATTGATGATTTTTTTTTAATATATATGCATAAAGCTGAATCTAGTGCTTTTACCATAGGTGTGCAAAGACTTCCTAAATTTCCAAAGTAATGTTGATGCTAACAAAAATACTGGGAGGGGTTTGGGGAGGACACTTTCATGTTCTGAGAAGCAACTCCTCTGTCTTCCACATCCAATGCCAGGAGCCGGCAGTGTCTGGGGCGAACGCTGGGCTTCTCAGGGAGGTTGAATCTGCATTGACAGAAATAGTTGCTGCATTAGATAAGTTCTGTATCAGGATTGTAATGTCACACACAATCTTCCTCACCTTTCCCTCTAGAGTAGTTTGTTACTGTGAAAGCACTGGAGCTATGTTTTCCCCTTTTGTTGTAGTTCAGAAAGTCATCTGTGGTCTGACCCCAGTTACTCTCGGTGTCATTGTCACATTTTGTTTATGACACTGCTTGCGGTGGAAAAAGCCTAGCAGAATTCTCCAGGATGTAGTTCATGGTAAATAGCATGTCCCCATATTAAAAGAGCTCATAGCTCACAACTCGTGAGGAAGAGAAATACCTGGAAGCGTGAAACTGAGAAATAGAATGAAATGAAAATAATTTTTTCTTCTCCTGTTCTTCTTTCTGTAGGTAAACCCCTTAAATTATTGAGCTCCAACTGACCTCCAACTCTACTCATTCCTTGCTTTGTTAGTCTCTGAGCTGTTAATAACACTTAGTTCAAAATTCACTCATAGACTCAGCAGACCTTTGGCTTGGTTGAGGAACAGGTTTAGGAGATTCTGCAGACTCTGTTGCCCCCGGGGCACTGGCTGGTATGACCCTGTGGTGGGATCACGGCTGTGCGGAGCCCCTTGCTTCGTCTAGATGTAGCAACAAAAGTTGAAGAGCTGGAATATCGACTTCTAGGGGGTGGTTTCTGTGCCAGCTGTCTTGCAGCAATATAAAGCACAGTTTCAGGAGAAAGGGGCACTGGTTAGCAGGAAGCAGGAGTCTCTGGGATGAGTCAGATAAACTTGGCTCCTTTGTTGCACTTGCATTTGCAATTCTTGTGCTACTGATGTTTGTTCTGGACCTTTGCTACTCCAGAGTACTAATTTATTTTAAACTAGTGCCAACTTTGATTACGAAGACAGATTCAAAAAATTTAGAAAATCACAATCTCACACACGCTCACAGCTAAAGCAAAAATATTTCACTTAAGCAGCCTAAAATAATTTGTCTTCATTTCAGACCGTTAAATATAATGTGTAGATGTTTTAATGAATACCTTATTTTTAGTTTTTCCTTCTTTCCTATACCATCAAATTAACAAAGTTTTGATCCATCGGTTTTTTATCATGCCATTTTGTAATTCTTCAAAACTGAGGAATAAAACTCAAAATTATATAATAATAAAAAAAGGGAAAATAGAGAATTGAAGGAGGAGGAGAAGGGGAAGAGAGAGTGGGAGCTATTATTTTTTCCTGTTGAGGCTTTTGGAATTTTTAATCTTAATGAGAAATACAAAACTTTCAGGAAAAAAGGTTTTGAAGGCAGACCACTTTGAAAATAACTTTCCCTTAGCGCTAACAGATTTTGCTTTTACCTGTCAAATAACAGGAGGCTTTAAGGTTGCTGATTCGCTCCAGTCCTACAGGAGTTACAAGCATGTTACGTCAAGTTTTTTCAAGCAGTCTTTTTAAGATCAGGTTAATTGATGTCCTACAGGACTGTGAATGTAGTTAAAGTTAAGTACGTGATTAAGTGGCTCCTTGGAACCATGCCACAGCACTTAACACCTTGCAGAATCCACTTCTTAGACTGAATATGTGTAATGTGCGGTCATGGGGAACTGTCTCTTGTTAGGAAGGAGACAATTTCCTATTCCAAACCCACTGCTCTTCCTTGCTTTAGTTCTTTAAATGTATTCTCTTTCTAAGCCCAGCTCTCCTTGAACTCCCTTTCTAAACATAAAAATAGTGAAACACATAGGCTCTTTATTTTTGACTGTGCACAGGTGAATGTTTTTGTCTCTCCAGCTGCATAAAACCAAATGTAAGCTCAGAAATATTACCTTTCTTTTTTCTAATTGATATTCCAAAATGGCTTTTCCATAGGACTCTTTGTTAAAAGTGAATATCTGGGAAAAAAATAAATTAGGAAAAAAAAGAAGACTCGTGCCTTTTCTATTATGATAATTTTTTTTCACAGTAGACTAGCATAAGTGTTGCTTTCCTGGGACACTGATAGTTTGCTTAAGTGTTTAGCATGTGATAATGCTGGTTTGCATTTACAAGGACTACTAACAGGGAACTAGGAATAGATAAACATGACAGGGGATTTCCATCGCCTTAGCCAGCTATTCACAAAGTAGAAGAACTAAACAGTACCTACAGTATATTTTAACAATAAAAAAAATTCCTGGACAACTGGACTTTAGTACTGCTTGTTCTGCAGTTAATTTTGGATAGGAAAAGTTCAAGTAATATTGGCACTTTCATCAGGTGGGATTCTGGGATTAATTATTATTCAGTAATCAAGTTTTGGTCATTTTTTAAATAGGAATGTTGTGAAAGGAAAAGCTATTACATTGTTATATCGTTTTAAAGGCTGAGAGTTTTTGTTTGGATGACTCCATCACAAAGGTTTTGCTCATCCTTTGCCAATTAGGTGGAGTGTCTGTTTTCAGCAATAGTTCCTTGCCATGATCCTTTGCCTCCATCATCTGAGTAGGTGCAACTGCAAATCGTTATCTTATACTTATATGACTGTATGATAATGTTAGCTGGCACAGAGCATGAAGCCAGTAAATCTAAAGCTTTTATATTTAAAAAGCGTTTTGCTTTTATTAACCTTGTTAGTTAGAACAACTGCTATGTTTCAGAGGTAACAGAGAATTTCACCTCCTCCAACTTCTCTATTGTAGCAGCTGAGCTATATATTTTTTTCTAGCATGTAAGCGAAAGCATGCTCAGGTCTCTGGCTGCAAGTATTTAACAAAGAGCAGAATTTAAAGACAAACTGTGATACCTCTTAGTTGCACTATAGAAAATTTTACTGTGTGAATAGTGCTAGTACAGTCTACCAGAACCCAGCCCTTTCACCAAACTGCAAATCCGATACTCTTGCTAGGTTTAGGTCTGGATTAGGAGTGGGGTGGGGGTGGGTGGAATGTCCCTATGCATCTTGCTGCTTCAAGGAATGTGTATTTTCCTTAGCTGTCTGTAGCAGGTATTCTGGCAATCTCCTCAGGGTTACTGTTGCCAGCCTGTATCCCTCTGCTGTGTTCACTTTCGTTACTCACTTCGGAGCAATCCTAGTGATGGGGCTTTATTACTTTAGCCCAAACTTGTTTATGACTGCAAGGGAGAAACACGGCAGTGGTAAGGAAGAGGTAGGGGAGCTGAAAGGAAGGTGATGCTGGAAGGAGTGGGGACTCAGGGGTGTTGATACAACTTTTACTTGTACCTTTGCATTGTTTTCTCTCAAATCATGAATGTGTTCTGCGTAGCAATTATTTCCCTTTGCAACTATTGCATTTCCTGGTGCAGCAGTGTGGAAGCTGTACAGAACCCAAAAAGTGGTTTGGGAAAGAGGTTTTCCTAAGGATGCAATGGCAAGTTTTGATTTTTGCAATAAAAACTTGCAAATGTGTTAATTCTATCAAATATTTCTGCATCAGCCTTATCTTGAAGATGCTTCCATGTTAGAAAACATTAATTCTTGTACATTATTTGATTCTTCTGTATCTTTTTAGAAACAGTAATGCCTGTTTTTCTGTGACAGTGACCTGTAAATATACCCATTCTGTTAAGACCTTTGCTCAGCGTGGGATTCACAGGATAACATGCCTGCCTTTTTCTTAAGATCAGGATCACTCTGATATGAACAGGGAAGACTTTCTGAACTGTGTTTTGCATTCTAAGGATTACTTGAGTCCTTGCAAAAGTAGTCAGCTTTTTCCCTAGAAGCTTTGCTGTTCCTCTTTTCCAGTGTTTGTCCTGTTGTTGAGGTAGCATCTGTTTCTGTCTTTGAGATGGCTACGCGTCACAGCTTTTCAATTTCTTGTTGACTGATACCCATACTCCTCCTTAATGCAAGTCTTCGAGTCTTTACCCATTCATCTTCCACTGTTTGCAATTTTTTAGAGCAGTAAAAGCATTTTTTTATACCATCATGTTAGCGTGTACACTTGTTTCCAACATAAGGAAAAATGGCCTGTATTGTTTCTAAAAGATAATTAATCTTTCTGTGAGATCCTGTCTTCTCTAAAAAATTGTTTTGAGACAAGGGTGGCTATTGTCATGTCTGTCAAGTCCGTGCATGTTAAGCTGGCCCTCACTAATTTCATAGCCATGTGGTTGCAACTCTTCATAGTTCTTGCATCTTTTCCCCCAAATCTGAGTGATTTCATGGTTGTTGTTGGCTAGAGTGTAGTTTTTGTAATTCTGACTTTGAAATCTGTATGTCTTTTTACCTCATTTTATTTTTTAGAGCATTTTTGATTTGTAGTAACGTCTGTAATGGCAGAGGACCATCCACATTCCAGAAACCAGCTTATTTTGCATGGCATGTTCCCCATGCCTTGTCAAGGGTTAGCTCTGGGTCATTTAGTAGTGTCTACTGGAGTGTTTTGAGCCCAATTGTGATGCTTGGTGTGTTACCAGAGCCAGATGTTATGTGCTTCTCTGTGCAGGCTTACACTGGCAGCATGCAGTTCTGTGTTGTTGTCTTCTTACTGTATTCTGTTGAAAAATGTCTGTCTCTTGCATGTCATTTTTTTGCATGGAGTGCGTTTCTGCTCACATTCCTGTGTTGCCATTTCACAGTCAGCTGCTTCTGCTTGAATGAACTAAAACCTCCTGCAAATCTCAAATGCTTCAATGTATGCTACTGTCGGGCACCTTCTGACAGTCTCTCAGATGAGACCACTGACACAAGTGGCCGTTGAAGAGAAAAAGAGATAACATATGTTACATGAATAAACTACTCATTCCCTACTGATAGGGGGCTAAAGAGTCAGTATGTATCTCATCCCTGCAGTCCACAGGAAAAAATACCATAAAAAGTGATACTGTATTTTCAGTTTTCAACAGGACTGCGTTAAAAACCAGGTACTTGTTCATTCATTTTAACGGTGGCAGCCAGCAAAGGGAGATAGATGCTCATGTGTTAGCATCCTAATGGTGGTTTTCAGGTATTTTATATTAAATAAATTAAACTAACGCATCTTAAAAAGAAATCTGTTTTGCCCATCAAGACAGGAATATGAAAGCAACTAATACACTGCATAGCTAGAAAATAGCAGAATGTCGAAGGTGGCTCCTGCAAATGCATTGGGAGACAGTGAGTGTGTTGCTTTTGCAGATACTCTTACATATGTATTAAACTGCATGGGCAGATAGATATTTTCAGGGAAATGAAATTGCCACAGGGTGGTGGAGATAAGGCTGGCGTTATTTATAGGTATTGAACTGTGATCAGTAAAGATTATTTTGCTTGGACTTTCAGCTGAAATACTTTGTCTACAGCTGTTATGCAGGAAGACTTGCTTTACTGAAAAGAAAAAATAAATCTGTTTTGTCTGTACTGAAGTATAAAGATTCATATATCAGAATTCGTCAATTTTAACATAAGCTTAAAGCTGGGCCATGCTGATAGTGCTCACTGTGTGTTTCATCTGCTTCCCCTGATGCATGCTAATGCTTTAGCTTGGTAGAAAAGTTTGGGAGTGCCATGCCCAAGCTGGTAGCATGAAAGCCTTGGGGGAGCAGGGGTGCTGGGACTGTCCTGGCAGCGTGGTGGCAATTCCTTGGCTTGGGTCATTCCCTGATTAATAAGGTGGATCAGTAACTCTAGCAGGTGTCCTTTGAAAGCCAGACGCAGCTGAATTTTGCACCCAGAGTAGTCCAACCTGAGAGCGCTCACTGTTCCACGTTGTTTTTTATCATCCCATGACACTTGTTGGTATTTCACATTCTTCATCTGTCAAACATGCGGTGTGTGCTCCTGTCTCTGGCCTCTAGTGTGTCCTGAGGGGAGGAAGCCAGAGGAGGAGGTGGGGAGTGAGTGGGTGATCAGTCATCTCTGGGGTCTTGTGTGATTGCCTGTAGCTGAAGATGGCTGGCCCAATGCAGGTGGTACTTTTCCATTTTATTAAAAAATGCATGTATCTTTATGATCAATGAGATAACTGACCTAAATATGCTGCTCTATGGAATTCCAAAGGAAATAGTTTGTCCCATTACCTCACTACTATGTAAGATGAAATAGATTTTGACATCTGATATTTGATTTTTCTGTGAAGGCAGGTTTCTCAGTCTCTTCCTGTAAATGCTTAAAAATGCCATGTCATAAGAGCAGTCCTTTTATATTCCTTCCGGCTTACATTTTTCCCGCCCTGATTGCCAAGGACTAATCTGGGCGGAGGGAAGGTCTTCGGCATAATTTCCTAAAAAGCTAAAGGAACTCAGAAGAGTGGGAAACGGAAAGTGGGCTGCGGGTCCTGCCAGCTGGCTGGAGCTCAGCCCCAGTGAGACAGCCCCTGCTGCCAGTCCCCAGGAATGCGCTGGCAGCCAGCCCCTCACCCAGCCCGCCTGCTCCTGGGGGGGGGGGGGTGGGGGGAAGGCAAGCGGAGCAGTCCTTTCCTTGCTGGGGATTTGCCATGTGATCTATTGGACTATTTTAGATCTATTACATTAATATTTCTGGCTTTAAATTGGGAACGGCTGTGGTTAAAGTATCCTGGACTCTGTGGTCAAATAGTTGGTGTTGGCAATTTCTGTGGTCACATATTTGGTAGCTAATGCTTTTTATGAAATCCAGATTTTTCTCCTCTGGGATAATTGTGTCTCCGAAGCTAATGCTGGAAGGCTGTCACTTGGTCATATTTGTTGCTTTCTCCTTGAAGATCACAGCTCGCTCTTTACTTCTACCGCAGATACTCTGGTGGGGAAACAGCAGAACATCTCTGTAGCTACATCTAGTACATCTGTCTGTGCGAGTGAGCACGCGTTTTCCCCAGATTGTTATTTTGTGCTATGCTGTCAGGATATTGATTTGCTTTAAAGCTTGTGCTGAAAGGACTCTTAGTGAGTGCTATTGGTTTGCTTAGGAGGTGGAATTACTCATCTTTTCTGAATGAGAAGAGCTATGTTCTGAAATACGCTGTTTTAATTCAGTGAATTCAGTCTGATTAACCTAAGCTACAGATCGCATCCAGTGAGGTCTTTTTCATTCAAGGGGGAAATGGCAGTGGCTGACTACTAAATGAGTAAAAAAAAAAGAAAAAAAGGGTGTTATGAAAAAGAAAAAACATCCAGTGAATTTCTGCTTTATATTCGGGAAGGTTCTGAACGGGCCACTTCCCACCAAGAATGCGGTGCAGGCACGTATTTGATGCCATTGCAAAACCTGGTAAAATTCCATAGTACTGCCCAGCCTTTGCAAGGGCAAGTCACAGGTGCATGTCTTAGCAAGGCATTTTGAATTCTTTCAGCCTTTGATACGTGGATATTTGTTACAAATCTAGGAATGTAGAGGCACACACAGAAATCATACGAACTGAATTTATCAATATTTAAAGGCAACAGACATGGTGATTTGGTTGACCATAGCGTGGTTAAATATACATCATGTAAAGTCAGGCAAAGGTTGACAAGAACTGTGGGGTGTTTTTTAGAAAAGGAAAAAAAAGAAGGGGAAAGATAGGAGCATAACTGATGCCAATGAGCTCAAGGAAATGAAATCTTTTTAAAGAAGTCTAGTTTCTGTCAGATTGTACATTTTGCTGGCAAAAGTATCTTATTGTAGTAATATATTTAGATGTTGATAAAGTTCTGAATTTAGTAATGCACCAAATTTGTTTAATCAAACATCAGTATGCAATAAATGCTGTAAATTTTAAGTGTGTTTAAAGTGTTGTTGAGTAAAAATCATATATATGTGTAGATAGGAATGCTTGCTTTATTTTTTGCTTGTATTCTTACTCTAGTGGGAAAAAAGAAATCAAAGGATACCCCTTGAAAGTTTTTAACAATCAAGTTACGCAAAAGATGCTTTTCATTTACCAGTGCCTACTTGCAGTTGGAAATCTGAGCACATAGCCTTGAAGGCCAGCTGTTTTCTCCTTATGGCGTTAGTAAAAAGTAAAAAAACCCCAAACAATATGCTTTGTTTAGAGTATTTCTGGGACAAATTGCCAAGAATTTTCCTTCTGCTTTTTCAGTTCTTTAAGTAAAATACACATAACCGCTCTTCCTTGATGAGGTGGCAAAACATCCAAATACACTGCCCGATTTTTATAAGATCGATTGCTAGCTCTCCTTTTCTTCTTTGTTCTAAAATGTGTCTTTTTGCCTACTAATTACTAAAAGGGTATGCAATCTGAGAGTATCAGACATTTCTGTATTTCATTAAATTAGACTGAGGCTGTGGTGAAAAAGTGGAAGATGATGATTCTTGGCTGTTCTCTTCTTTCATACTGACATACTTGGGGAAAGAAAGAAAGAAAAAACCTCCTTTGCCTGTGTGAGACTGGTTTGTTTGTGTGCAGTTTTGTGCACGTGTATATATATCTGTATGCCATATAACCATGAAAAAAACTGCATTAAAGATAATAAACTTATTTTCTTTCCTCTTTTTGGTTGGCTGGAATTCACATTTCAAAATCATTCGCTGTATTGGCACAAGTGAGACATTTCACTGTCTGAAATAGAAATCATGTGACTGAATGGCAGTTCGGAGAACGAAGGGAAAGATCAAAAGCTGTGACACTGGTTGTGAATTTGCAAAATTTGCCATGCTGCGTGCATGTACTGGCACATCTGCCACTGGCTCACTGAAAGAGCGAGCCCCTGGAGCAGCGGTCCTGCTGTGGTGGGGGTTACAGTCCTTACACACCCCTGTCCTGCAGCTGAAACTTGGCCTCCCCCTTACTGTCAAGGGAAACTGCTCCTCAGTCTTCCTTATCTTTGAGATTGTCTTCCCTTCAGGTGCTGTGTTTTTGGTGAATAAAGACAGAGCGAAATTCCCATCCTTTGAACTCCAGTGTGAAGATGAAAAGAAGTTCTTGAAGGGAAGGAGTGTATTTTCTAGAGTAATAGTGAAATTATAGGATTATTGTTTTCAATCCCATTACATCTCTGGGCAGTTGACTCCAATCCATGATGGAATTTCCTTCTGTTTTGGCTGGAAATTTCCTCTGGATTTCATCTTGATATGGGACATAGTGAACAAGAGATAGACAAGAACGAATGGCGATGGCCGAACTAAGAAGAAAGGTAAAAAGAAAACCAGTGAGAGCAGAAAGGGCAGAGAGCTGTAATGAATAAGTGAGAAGAGCACAATAAGAGGTTTGGAAAATGCATTTTGTGGAAAGGAAGACTTCCATTTTAAAATACTTGTTATATTACATTATGTAACTGGCAGAACTTCTGATTCTTCTAGCTTTAATGAGAATGCAAGCCGATGTCCGGAGTCTCTGTAAACTAAGAATCGATCCTTTGCAGGCCTTCCCTCCTCTGTTCTTGCTCTTTCTTTTTCTTGAAGTTCCAACATACTGTTTCTTATAATATTACTGTTCTGACCCTTGGATTGATGAGAACAAGGGTCCCTAGCCTTTCTGTAGCTCTCAGATGGTAGCTGGTGCTTTTCTAATGCTTTTCATCTTCCTAATTCTTTCCAGATATTAACTAATTAATCTTAACCACACCCTGTCAGGGAGGTACAGTAATTCAGTGACATTATGTGCAGATGAGAAATCAAAGGAAGGGAAGGGGGAAGCATATGGGTCAGAAAGACAGTGCTGTTGGGAATAAAAGCCACTGGTGTATGCAGGTCTGACTGGCAATCAGGTAACTGTAACATATTCCTCATGTTTAAAAGCTGTTGTGATTATTTGCTCCTACATGTCATTTTTCTTTCCCAGCTTTTAATTTTCCTTTTGGTTTGAAAGAAGCAGGAATGGGCTTATGATTAATTTGGCAAATTTTAGGCAACTTTTTATTAAAGACAACCTTGTTCACTAGAAGGGTTTCTGGCATTGTTCCATCCCTTTTGAGACCATTTTAAGATTCTCTTACCATGTAAAGGCTTTCTTAATTATTATGCTGTTCATTGTGCCATACAGTATACTACATTAAGTTTAACGTTCCCTTCATCTGTCTCTTGGGGAAATACGCTAACATTTATGAAAGCAGTATCTACTGAATTGTATTTTAAGTAATTTTTATGCACTTTAAGTAACTTTCCAAAAAGAAGGTTAAACAAGTGAAAAAATGGTATTGTCAGAGGAATAATATTTAATAAAGGCAGTATGGTCTGCTAGTCAGGAAATAAAGTATGTTTTTAAATACATCACATAAGTAAGAAAGCATCTAGAGTGACAAAGATCTTCAGTTACAAAGAAAAAACAATTCCTACCCTAGTAATATATTGAAAAGTGAAATACCATCTTTACTTTCAGTTGGCCTAGTGCTTCTTAATTAACATATTTGCTAGGGATTGATCAGGGCTTAAAAGACTGATAGGGTTGCTCTTTTATGTAGAATAATTTTTGTTCTAATTGGTTAACTGTCAGAGCGCTTGTAGACCCTCAGTAAGTCTGTGGTGGGCATGGTCAAAATGTATACTGAGCAGATACATTTTCCAAGGGGGAAAACCATTTTACTCCTGCCCTTGCTGTTCACCTAGCATTTGTTTGCAGTGATGGAGCTTGTCCATGTACTGCTGAGGGAGAGACTATCAGAACTGAAGCTTTTAAAAGATTTAGATTTAGCCTTTAGATTTAAGTCTTTAGACTTAACATATTTTAAGTTTGGGATTTGGGGGGGTGGGGTTGTTTGTTGGGGTTTTTTGTTGTTGTTGTTGTTTTTTTTAACTACTTTGAGGGAGCTGTAAAGCCTTTCCATTCCTCCATCCCTCTCCCACCACCTATTTCCCCAGTAAAAAACCTCAGTCTTTCTAGATTATGAAGTCATTTTTGTGGCCCAAAATAGCCCACCGTTCTCTACAGCCCTCCCTTTCCTCCTCATCTCTGTTCTCCCCCACCCCCCACTATGCTTTTAGATATAGGTTTGAGTACCTGCCAGCTGCGTACCCAGCCCTGAAAAGTGCAGTTGTGGGGGGAATCATCTTTCTGCCTTCCCTTGCAACCAGTGAGGAAAAAGATCTTATAACAGTGGAGGATATTTCATATTTTGAGTTCTATTATTTAATTTAATCTCCTCTTTGCTTACTTGGCAAAGCAGCTATCCACCAAGAACTGCACATGTCAGATGTTTTGTAACTTGCTGTGGTTAGAAGGAATCAATATTGTGCCCCGGGAGGCTCAAGTTGAGGATGCTTTACTCCATAATCTTCCCTAGGTCTCCAAATAAAACAACAACAAGAATTTCAGACTTGCTTACAGTAGTTCTGCTGGATCAGTAAAGCAGTTTGGGCGTAGACAGCTGTTTTCCTTTCAGGATGTGGGGGAGTTGAATCATGGAGTGTGAGGGCAAAATCATTTAATGATAGAGGCTGTTAGGGAAAATTTATCTTCATGGAAGGAGACAATTCCAAACAGAATGGAGAAGTGAGTGGTTATGGCTATAGGTGAACTATCAGAGATGATAATTTGACAGATTTTCTTCTTTGCTCTATTTGCGTGATCCCAGTGAAGAGACTTGTGCGCTTCATTCTGCTGGGTTTGGTCTAGCTGTGTGCTACAAACAGGTGAATGTGATCTCAACAGTGAAGTGTTTCCACCCGAACAAATTCCATCGGGAATAAATCAGCTCAGTTGTTCACCATTTGGTATTTTTGGTCTGTGGTTCATGACCGTTGGAAGGCACATTCTCTGCTGGATTCCGTGTGACAGAAGTAAACGAGAAGTCAAGACAACATTGACCCCCTTTGATGAGAACCGTTCCATGGGTGTCTGTACAACTGTTGCATCTTTCGCTTACTGCAGGTGTTTGGTCAACAGCAGATGTACACATCCACAGAAAAATAAGAACGCAGCAAATATATAAATGAGAGATTGCTTGTAGATGTTAGAATTGTACAGGACTAATCGTCTTGAGGAAGTATCCTTCTGGCTTGCCTACATGCATGAAATAATTCAAATGGACTGAAAAGGAGAGGCCTCCTCTAACCTTTTTTTTTGTGTGCCATGTTCTATTTGACACGTTTTGTTTTCCTTTACACAGGGACAATCAGCTTGAGCTGAGGAGCCACAACATATCAAGAAACCAGTGCCGACTGGGATAAGGGAATGATTTTGCCCCAGTTTCTTCCAGCCCTTTTTAAAGGGGACTTAAGTCTTGTATGCTTGAGTGTGGAGGCATAGAGGATCCTTCAATAAATTTTTGGTTTTACTTTTAATTTCACAAACATGGAAGGAATGGGAAGAGAAACTTTTTGTCCTGTGGCAAGGTATAAGGTCAGATGGTCCAAGGAGACAGCTATCTTTTACCTCCTTGGATATTAAAAAACAGTGAAAGCTCTTTAAACTACCCATGTGGCAGCAGACGTGATGAATAAGAAAAGGTCAAGTACCGCACTGATAACATCATAGAAATTGATAGAAAAGGCCCATTAAGTCATCTTGTCTATCTGCTTGCCAGTGCAGGATTATTCCCCACAGTATATTTTCTAATGCTCTGTTCACTTTGTATACGAGAGTCGTGAGTTTTATGACTTTGGCCTTTTGACAGTACACACTTTATGGAACTTACTGATTGTTTTAAAGGTCTAAGTAAGAACATGTTTCATTGCCTGAAATTGGAGCAGAAACGTATTAGCAAAAATTACTAAGAAATATGTAACATTTTAATTAAAATTGCTAAAATACACAAGGGCAAAGCTGAGCCATAGCAGATGAATTTTGCAGCTGACAATTCTTTAGCTGCAGACTATCATTTAGTTTTTCTAATAAACTATATGATGTTTAGAGTAAAATAATCTCTGTGGTTCTCTCTTTCTCTGTCTCCCTTTCCTCTTTCCACTTTGATATCTTCCCATCTTTTATTTCTGTCCATCTGGAGCTGGAGTTGAATTATGGCATATGATTTGTATAGATTTTTATCTCTAACCCTGGATCATAACCTTCTTATTGATTCCCCCAGCTCCTGGTGTTTACTCACTCTCTTGCTTTTTCTCCACCCTGATTTTCTCCAATGGTTTTGTCTGTTTCCTGTTACTCTGTGGGCTTTCAGTCAAGTTAATTTGCTTCCCTGGTTTTAGAAAAAAGAATGTATTGGTTTTCAGTTAAGAGTTTTTCACTTCATAATTTTGATATTTGTGTCTGTCCCCCTCCGCCTCCCAACCCATCCCACCTTTCTTTTTCTTCCTCTGGGCTACAATACTGTCATCTTGCTCCAACAGAGAAAGAATTAGAACAACTTATCTAGCTGTGAAATGGAAAGACTTTGTTCCAAGTTGCCATCCGGAAGTTTCTGGCAGTGAGAAGAGGTGTTAACAGCTGCCATGAAAGGGCTACTGAACTTGATATTATTACAGAGGTTATTTCTGCCTCAGCAATGTGACTAATTTGCTAAATTAATTAAAATTTATATTTGCTTCCCTCAAGAAAGAGCAGAGTATGTCCACATGGAATTTTGCTCCGTGAATGGAACAAAAGAAAGCAAAACTGAAACAGAACAAGAAATTCTAGAGCAGACTGCAAATACGTTAAAATATTGCCTTGGGCTGTAAAACTGACTCCTGAAACGGACACTTATTTTTCATGCACAGTGTTTAATATTTAGTTTTGGTTACTGATCCTATCAAGGCAAAAGATTATTGTAGCCTTAAGCCACAGTGTAACTCAGCTCAGTGCTCCACTGTTGGAGTTTTCATTAAAAAAGATGTATTTTGACATTCTAGAGTGAGTGCACCCACAAGGAGAGAAATGTTTCAAGTATAATTTATAGGTCCTTCAGTTTACAAAGCAGGGGCAGACTGCAGCTGCCTTGGGGAATGTCACTGAAACCTCTGAATTTTAGTGAAGCTAAACTGAAGCTCCTTGATTGCATGGTGCAGATCCGAGGCAGAGTTCTTTGGGATATCCTTTAATACTACTGGAAACTTGGTTCTGGGTCAAATGTCTCCAAAGTTACAACTGTTTTGTCACCCTAACCCTAAACAAAAGTATAAAAATCTGGCATTTTCCTGAAGATAAAATAATATAGTAATACTTTTTCTGTTTTCTAGGCTTTAATTAGAAAGCTCCATGTCTTGCTGTTTAGTTCAGGTATGAAACCTTGCAACCATAGGAACACCAGACAGTGCTAATGAAATCTGAATTGTCTCTGGATGTTGGCAGTGCCTACCTCTGCGTTATGTGTGTGCCTTCCTCATTCTTCCTGTGATCACTTTAAAGATTTCCCTCTCCAGCCCACCAAAACACTTGTGAAAAATGGGAAGGAACTGATCTCATTGGCAGAACCACAGAGTCTTGCTCTGGGCGCGAGTATTGCCCGCGTGGAAGGAATTAAAACAACACCTTAAATCTCTGTTTCGTAAGTGAGCGATTACTTGTTAATTCCACTCTAAAGCATTGCTAACCAATACCTCTATAAAAATCTCTGCCTCTGTGAAAAAACTTTGAAAATAGGCTGGAGTTACACCCATAAAACGTATTTGTTGCTTACAGCAAAGAAGATAATCTTGCTGCTGGGTTACTGCTTTTTGAAAGACAGAAAAAGCTCTATGGTTTGGTGTGAAAATTAATTCCTGACCAAAAGGCAGCATATAGAATTTTATTACCTCACAGATTAATGAAATTTCATATGAAGAATGCCATACTGTGGTGACAGTACAGCCCTTATGTTCATGAAATGGCACTTTTTTCAAGTAACAGCTCCAGCTCCGACCTTGCACTTTGGGTTTTCTAGAGGTCTAAGCCAAAGTGGCTTTTAACGGGGGGAAGAGATTGTTTTGATTAAACAGAAGCCAGATATGAAATTAAAGAAAGGGTTCAGAGGTTGCTATTATATTTTGGCACAGAAATGTCCTTCAATTTTTAGCTTTTTATTTAGAGACAGCTACGCTTTTAAACACTTACTCGCTTATCTAGAGGGAAAGGCCTAGTATGTGAAATAGCATTTATGATTTATAGAAAGAAGTACAACATGCCTTTCCTTTAGGAAACATAAGAAAGTTAGGACTGCCATGGTGGCAGGCTAATTCCATCTAGTTCGCTATCTCATTTTTGACAGCTACCAGCCTCAACTATTTGAAGTGCAAGAATTTGGTTTTATTCAGCTGCAGCATACCCTGCCTCCTCACTTAGGTCTCATCCTGTCTGGCTTCTATAAGCACATCTATCTTCCTCCCACTCAGGGTCACATTCTACCTTGTGCCAGAGGTCCAAAATAGCATACAGTGGGTCAGAGCGTGTCAAAGAAGTGTTTCTAAGCTTGAAGAGGCACTGCCTCCCTGGGACACCTACGGCTTTTCCTGTTTCTCTTTCACATGAAGTTGATTAACTTTGGCTCTGTCTTCTTTAGGGCTGGCTGGAGTGTTTGAAGTTTAGGTGGTGGTGAGTTAAAAAAGATGTGCTGCTAGTATCTCCTAAAAGGGTTACAGTCATGACCTGGGTTTTTCTTTAAAATCCTAGTTGGGTAACCAGGTCAGGGATGATGGGCAACTTTTTTTTTTCTTTTTTTTTTTTTCCAGCTTTCAATTTCTAATCCTTTCTAACAAAACCAAAATCTCTTGCAGTAGGTTGCAAACCACGTAGACTACTTGAGAAGTGGTGCTTCCTTGCAGTGGGAAGAAACTCGAGACAGTTTCGCAAGGAGTGTCATCTTTGGATATGGCACTGATGTTCAGATGCCCAGACGAGGGGACCAAAGGTTGGACAGGTTGGGAAGGTCTTAGATGTACAATTAAAATTTTCCCACTAATTTCTCAAATAAACTGGTAGTGCTGGCTGCAACAGACCTTGCCATTTTTCTCAGTAAACCTAGAACAGATGGTAGCATTTTGGCAATTAAAAAAAAAAAATCATCCTAACAGCAATTTTTCTATACTCTAAGTCTATTGTGTCTGTTGCAGTGTGCAAGAAGCCAAATCATTCCACGGAATTTGTTTCACTGTTTAATTGTTCATGCCCATTACAAATAGGCAGATTTGACATCTATGCAAAAGCCATGCTATCAGATCCAGGCTACGTGATTTACCTCTGTAATTGTCCTAAGGCTTAATACAGATGGTTTTAATTGTGCTTATGGTGTTCCCTGGGCAGCAGTCCTTGCAGGCTGGGAGAGAGCAGGGACCTCCCCAGCACAGCCAGTGATCACCAGTAGATACCTTGCAGTGGGTATTGTTTGGAGTGGAAAGAATAAAAATATACCATATGTACCCTGTACTCTGTAAAAAGAAACTGGTTTGGATTTCGGTTTGGGGTTTGCACTTTTAATATGGAATGTGTATTGACTTTTTCTGCTGCTTTGCATAGCTGAGCTGCATAGCTGAATTAAAAAACAAAAAAGTTAGCAAATGCTGATTTGTGGTCTTTTGTGTAAAGAGGCAAAATTGGCAGCTTTAACAAGGAATGAATGGGCATGGAGACAACTATCCACTTGTGCCTCCGAGGCAGCTCCCTCAGATAAGGACTGTGGTTTATTGGCAGTTGAGGCTTTACTGCAGAACCTTCTCTGGGGATAAACTTTTGTTGTCTTTTGGTGTTTTCACTGTTCTAGCACTTTTCACAAATACATGTGGCTTTGCATTAGTGTTCTTTAAAGACTGTTTTCGAACAAGCCTGAAGGAGTACAAAATTTAGGTGTTTGCAGAGAGAAGCCACAACGAAAAGGTCAAAATGAGGTGTGTTTGCAGACTCTGATCTCTTCAAAATCAATTCTGTCATGTGTACGTACAATACAGAGGAGAGAATGGGGACCTGTGGTCGGTGATAGTACTGTTGCACATCATAACGTTTTTCTACTCCATTTAGCAGCAATTTCCTAGATGAACGGTGCTTTCAGAATTTGTACTGAATGTAACATGGGATTTAGAAAGGACTTCGTAAACAAAGGAAATGGAAAGTTTGGTTAAGATATTGTTGGCTAAGAGAAAAAGGCTTATTACCAGTCTGAGTTTGTTTTGGGTTCTTAGCTTGGAATTAAAATGTAGGTTTTCTATGACTGGAAATATAATAAGAAAACACTGAAAATTTCCTCTACATAGCAACAGTGGAATTTAAACGTCTGTGATATTATTCCATGTTTTTTTTATGAGTGATAAATGTTGTTGTTAAAAACACTGAATTTGAGAATATACATTTCAAAGAGCACGAAGGCTGGCCTTGGTTTCCTATGTTTCTATGCTAATGCAGAAATGGTCTAGTTGTATTTAAAGCATCTGGGTCTCTCTAAATGTGTGCTCAGTAGCAAGAGGTTGAAACAGCTAGATAGAACTGTAATGTGAATTTGTAGGTGGAAAAAAATGAGAGAGGAAATCACCCTTAAATAATGATAAATGTGCTCATTTCTGAAATGTAACAGCAAAAAAGATGCAGCAGCAAGAATCTTCAAAAGAAAACCAAAGGAAGTACAACTGGGAAAAATGGGTGTTTTACTGAAAGTTACAGATTCTGGAATAAATAAGATTAAGATGTTATACATAACTGTGCAATGAACAAATCTCCTTAAGTCCTAGTTTACTATAGATTTGATCTAAAATAATGCTTCAAGGAGTGCACTTTGTTACTTTTTTCAGATTATGATGTGGGGTAAATGTTTTCATTTAAAGTTTCTCTGCCAACTGGCTTTTGGCTGAAGTTTTAAAGGTTTTAATATCTCTACCACTGGAGTGTTATAATTAAGCTCATTCTAGGTAGTCTTGATATCTGGAGAAGGAAATGAATTTGCTAGAGTCAGAAAATGTAGTCTATCGATGCGATACTCATATGCTCTAGAAAATAACAGGAATTCTAATGGGAGTTTCACCATTAAAGCTTTACAGAGGCACGTTCTGCTCGGGTATTTTGACAAGGCTATGGGGATAAGAGGATAGTGGACATGTCAGGTTGTGCCTTTTATTGTTTCTCATAATTAAAATACTGGGTGTATCTCTTAAAAAAAACCTCTGAGTGATCTCTCTATGAGTTTTGTATTTCCAGCTTTTAGCTGCGGTCTAGTAATCGTGATTTATAGATTCAGACACAGCTTCTGGCTAGTGTTGTGATTCTTCTGGGGAAAGAGTAGAACTGAAACCACTGGGGAAAGAGGTATGTGATTAGTGGTCAGCTGTGTGTGTCACCAGTGTGGGACTGAGACTTAATGTTATCGTCTATGCTACTTTTATCAGATTTTGATCCTGGTGTAGTTTGAGCAATGAATTACTCTGAGAGAATTCTACTTAATCTGGTGGCTTTGTTAGGAGAAAAGTTTTTGTGTTGTGTGGGTTTTTTTTTTGTTTTGTTTGTGTTGTTTTTTTTTTTTTGGTTTTTTTTTTCAAATAAGGGTATTGTTGAAACCTTCATTGACTTTTAATGTAATAAATTTTGTTACCATGGAGTTGCTTTTCCTTGACTTCAGCAAATATTTATTTCTGGTGCTTGACATTTAATTACTGTTTCCCCGCTTTGGTTTCCTAAGGGTAACTTGTGTCTGAATCACTCGTGGGAAATTCTAACTAAAGTCATTAGTGCTATCACATCAGCTCTCAAGTACTGCAATGACTCTTGAAAATGGTATTTAGCAATTAAAAAAGTTTACTTTTGTAAAAAGACAAATGTTGGCTATATGATCGGAAGAAAAGAAAACAAGTTTCCACTTTCATTGCTATGTATTCCGCAAAGGACCGAGACTTGACACGGTTCATGCGGTCTGCGACTGTCATGAAGCCATATGACAGCCAAATAATGTGAAAGGGAAATATATATGTACTTATTATATTTTCGCTTTCCTAGGAAAGAAATGTTATTTGCACCTTGAAACAGCCTTACTACTCCAGTGAGGATTTAGTCAATCTATAAACTATGCTAAATCATTTCCCAAAGAAGCTGTGTGAAACAGTAAACATATAGAAATTAATCTTTTTCTAGTGCTTCCTGTGTCCTACCTCTGTTTCAGGGAAGTGTCCAGTTAGAACATTAATGCAACATCTAATCGTGTAGTCAGTTAAAATGGTACAAGCATTTCACAGTGTGAAATTTGTTGGTTTGGTTTGTTTTTTTTTTTTTACCCTCCTCTTCCTTTGCTAGCTCCGTCTTATCCCACATTAAAAGCTCTGATAAATAGACAGCAGATCTGAAAACTTTCTTGTTTTTTTATGGGATCTGCTGTCAGAAGTAGGGAGGCTTTATACCCTAGCTGGCTTCCCACAGATATAGGTGGGTACGGCCATATCTACGTTAGCAAGTGATATGGTGCAAGAGGAACAGTTGAGTTGATTGAAGGAATTGATGCTGACACCTCTGCATTTGCCTGATAGGTGATTTTGAGGGTTTAGCTTTGTTCTCAAGAAAACACTTCCTTAACCTTCTTGTGGTCTTCTGAAGAAGCTTCTTTCTGAAGCTTCCCAAAGAACAAAGGTCTGGTTTGTACCCTTGTGTCCCTGGTTGTGTTGGGTGTATGTGTTGTACTTAGCTCAAGCTCACCAAAAGTGCTCTAAAGAAATGAATCAAAGTATGCAAGTGTGAATGATAAGGGGATTCACTTCAAACCATGATATGTCTGCAAGCTGAAACAATAATACACATGCAGGCTTGCACTCCTTTCCAAGTTTTTTTTTTTTTTTTTTTTTAAAAAAAGGTCTGACAATATCTGTAATTTTTTCCCCTCTGCAAACATAATACGTTTTCATGTGGGTAGAGAAATGGATGAGAGGTAAGGAATTTTTGGCAGTACTAGATCTGTAATTCCATTTAGCTATACATCTGTTCTCTTTTAACTAAGGACCTTCTTAAATTTACAATTAATATTTTATTTGATTTTTTTATAGAAATCTACAGTCTGTTTGCTGAAGTTCCCTTGAATAGGGAATGGTCATGGATGTTTAGAGATTTATGAGTTGTCAGAGCAGATTTTGAGATGGCGGATCTTGACATTCATATTGACTTTTGAAAGGTACAAAAGTAAGCAACACACTATTGAGCAGTAAGGTTTTTACAAAGTATGATTTTTGTATAGCATTTAAATTCTCTGTTCTCCTTCTGAAGACACATTGAATGTTCACTTTAGAAAAAGAATATTAAATGAGAATCCTTTGGAGCTTTTTACTAAATTTCTTCATTTTCAGAGTTTTATTTATTGGAGTTAAGCTTAACTGAAGCTAGTGAGCTTGAGATGGGGGCTTGAAAAAAATCAGGATCTACTTGCTACATTACGCATTTTTTTTTCAAAGAACCTGGTATTCTTGCTGAATTGCCCCATAACTCAGATTTAGTCTTCATGTCATCACTTCTGTCTGAGGGAGTGTGAGAACACAAATGGCAGCCAAGGAGAGGTGGCACAGGCTGGTACTTGTTCACTTTAGCACTGATGTCATGAAGGTTGGCAGAAAGTGAAGTAGTTTTTTCCATTAAGAGGTGTGACTTTTTCTCTAGGGGTTGCATATCATTTCAAATGTATTGTAATTAAGATCTTTAGGTCCTTGGAAGTAGTATAAATGGAGTATTTGGGGTTTAGTTCTGCTATGTGTATGAGACATTTGTGGTTTTGTCTAATAGTATAACTACTACAATTATGTATTTGATGGTCACTGTTTATATCCAAAGGTAAATTCTTCTCTATATCCCTTCAGAGCAGGAATGCATATTTTTTTTTTCCTTTATTTTTTTGTTCAAATATCCTCTTTCCTCTGTTCTCCTCATTCCTGTCTCAGGTAATCTCTACTGTATTATGGCCAAAGCAAGACAGTGTTTTTGGATGAGTACTGGCCGACTCCTGTGTTTGATCTGAAGACTGTTTTAGTTCAGTCTGTTGTCCACTGCTTTCCATGGGGACAGATTTAGATCCAGACAGGATTCAGACTTGTGGGCTTTCAAGCCTTAGCTGTTTTCGTTTGTTGCTGAATGGTGTTCTGTTCAAGCTATTCCACAAAAGCCACTTGAAGAAAGTGATTTAGCACATGACTTCTATTAATAGTCATGCAAAGATGGACTTCAGCTTCTATTTTTTTATTATTTTTTTTTTTAGTGTTTTGGTTTGTTTAGGGTTTGCAATAGCACGAATAGACGTTCTTCAGTCCACAGGCTCAGAGCAACAATGTCCCTTACAGGGGTGCGTGTGCACGTCCCTCGTGTAATTCATCCGCTGCAGGAAGGAACACTTTTTTTTGAAAGTTAGTTTTTGGAGGCTGCGGTTCTTATGGCTAGTCAGTGAGGTAGGACAGTCACTGTATTTCTGACACTGGTTTGAGAGTTGCTCTTCCCTCCTTTTATCATCAGCCATGTCTCCATTCCAGCACTTTGCCATCCCATCAGATGTGCCTCTTCAGCTGCTCGGTGGGCCTCTGCTCTTAACCAGGTTAAATATTCCTTCTGTCCCTTTATTCCGAATGTTGGTTTCAGGGTGGGTGTTGTCAGTCTAAAGTGGTACAGCTGACACAACAAACTGCAGCGTGTGGCTGGGAATTAACATATCTGGTCAGGAATTTCTGAAGCTGATTTTGTTGTAAAGTCTTACTAAAATCTAGCGAGAAGCTCATGTTTGGTTTTTTTTCTGTGTGTAGTAGAGTGAGGAAAACTTGTTTCTGCTGTTTCTTTTTTCTAAATATACTCAATTTGCAAGAGTTAGAATTCATCTAGTCCGGTGCTTTATGCACTGTTGCTTGTAACAATTAATCTATAGAATGAAAATACTTCCTACACAGTTACAACAACTAAACAAGTTAACAAGTACTCTTTTGCTCTAAATGGAAAATGTTGGAAACTGTTGATTAAGAACAAACAACTGTTTATAACAGTATATGAAATTGCTCTTCTCTAGTATGGGTGTATCACGTGCCTCTTGAAGGAATAGTGTAGATGAAAACATCATGATTATACATTCAGAAATGTGCTATTTTTCAGGTAAAGAGTTTCCTTTAGAGGTAGGCAACTTGCAACCTGAGACATTAGTACTGCTGTGAGTTCCACATAAGTGGTGCTAATCCTTTTGTGCTGAGTTAAGGAGCAGGCTGCTGAAACATGATACAAGTGAGATATAAAAATGAACTAAAGGTGACTATTGAAGACCATAGAGACCATTCTGTCTCCATACAGAATGACTGCATCAAGGAGATCATATTGCCATTCATATGTGTCCAGAGATATAACCATCAAAGATGGTTAACTTTCATCTCTCGCTGATTTCCTTGCAGTCTTTTTTTTTTTTTTTTTTTTTTTTTCTTAGCCAAGGCAACAGATGCTTCTCCTGGGAAACGGTGTAATGGGTAAAGAATGGTTTAAGAAGTTTTGGAAAAGCGTGTTGCATGTTTGAGAGAGCAATGGAAGAATAAAATTTTAGCTGGTTAAGTGCTTATTCTACTTTTATTTTTCCAACTGTGAATCATTTAGCATCTAGATCTTGATCTGACAATCCTTCTGGTGTAACTTCAGTGGCACTTTTGGGTGTGAAAAGAATATATGAATGGCTGTTACTAAGCTATGGAAAACAGATGACTAAAACTTTATGATTTGGTACTTTATGCATTTTGAATAGTACTGTCTTCTCTGTTCCCCTTGTGATATTAAGAATTATAACATTTTTTTTTCCATTTAAATTTGCACAACATACTCCTATAGGCTTCTCTCTCTGATCACCTGCCTGATCTTGCTTTAAGTATCCTTTTGCATGTGTAGGCTGATCTGAGTTAACTTGCAAAAGGTCATGGGGAAAGGGGTACTTAGTCATGATATTTCTGACACTGAAAGAATTTCAGTTAGAATTTTTTTTAGCAACCAATTCTTGCTTTCTAGCTTGTTTTTCCAGACCAGAAATCATGCTGGACAGAATAGAGTGTCTCATTCCAGTGTGTCAATTGATGAGTAAGTTAAGATGTGTTTAGGAATATTTATATAGTCTATGAAAAGCTCTGACACTGAGATATTCTTGTTGTCTGCTTGTTCATAGAATAATGAAAAGTTTGGTGGTTTCCTCCAAATTGTATGTGTTGGCAGAACAATCTGAGACACAGATTTCACACAGCATGTGGTATAAACTGCCTTGTTTTCTCATTTTTAGAGCGCAGTTAAAATGCTTTATGATATTTTGAATGCATATATTTGATGCTGTAAACTGCTTTTAAGACTGTCATGCTTTTTTAATGTGCTGATTTTACCTTATTAGTATCTGCATTTTTTTTTCCACAGAAGCATTTAGCTTATTGGCATTTGTTTTTACTGCTGACATTTTTTTTTCAGCATTAATGTTGCTATGCAATTTCACTAGAAAAATGTTATGGTAAGCTGACTGAAATGTCATCCTGTCTTTATTTCCCTACACATTTTATGGTTTTAAATAAGCACCTGAATAAGCTTTTTAAATGTGTCAGATAATGTAATTGCACAACATTATTACATGCTTGTTTCAGTTGGCACTTCATGCAACAAACTGTTTGTATGGCTGTTTGCCTTTCTGGAGCATTTTAAAAATAGTTTTGAACTAGCATATAAACATATTTGTAAGAGGTATAGTTATTAGGTTATTTTTACCAACGAATTTTGGACCAGAGATGTGTTGGCTTCTGAGTATTTTTCTGATAGTGGTTTATGTTTTAGTGATTTACTGTATGAAAAAAAACTAATGGTGGAAATATTTCATATTTACCCAGTTGGGCAGACAAATGCCCTTCTCATCAGATTTCTTATTAATAGTTCTTAAGAAAGCCAATTTTTTGTTGGCCAGGGTTCATTTTTTCCCCTCTCATTGGCTATTCCTAGGGAAACTTGTTTCCAACCTAAAGAGTGCTAGTCACATTTGAATGACATATGCCTGGTGATTTTTATTCTAAAATACATCAGAGGCCAAACCTTATCCATATTATATTTCCATTCCTTGATGTCAGTTGTTTTATTGAAATTTTTAATCTATAAAATATATTAGAATCTGCTTAATAAAGCTGCTAGCTACACTAGCTGAAAGCAGGGGAAACCACTACCATGGTCTGTTCCGCAGTTAGACTGTGACTGAACAGTTTCATTTGAACGTGGCGATAAGACCTTGTACACGGAAATGGAAACGAGAAAAGGGGTGGTTTGGCAGCTGATTATTTTTTTTTTTTAAATGTCATTGGATGCAATTTAATCGGAGGGGTGGCTGTGGGGTGTACTAGATGAAGTAAGAGATAGACTATCAAAATTGCAGTACAGCTGCCTAGCCACATCCACTGTGAAGGAAGGCTGCATTTTCCCATAGATCCATGCATTTACTCATGAAAATGTGTCTTAATGAAAAGGTCGCTTATTCTGTCCTTGTTTCCGTGCTAGTTAGAGCTTAATTTCTATCACTGAAAATGAGCATGCACATCATATCCTGTGAGCAGAAGGATAATGCTGATGGGACAAACAGGAGTGAAAACCATAGCATGGTAATGAATCACAGATAATTTTACCACCATGTATCGTACTCTTTGAGTAGAGTTACACTACAAAGATTAAGGGTGCTGGAGCAGAATAAGTTATTCTAGTTTTCCTAGTGCATGTAGCGAGACCTCCTCAGCTGACTGCAAACCTTAAATAATTATCTGTACTTCAGGCATGCCCAGAGTTACCCCGTGTAAACATGGAATGATAATTTAAAATAATTTTGCCAAAACTATGATCTGCTTGTTAATGTGTCTCAATTTTTAGGAATAATTAAGATTAAAGATGGGAGATATTTAATTCCCCCCCCCCCTTTTTTTTTTGTTATCATCTGGCCTAATTCCTCATAATTTGTTTTTCTTTGAATGGTACAGGTGACCTGTGTTTTGTTGTGGAGATGGGGAAAAGCTCGATTTTGAGCATGTGATCCTCTTCGCTGTGCAGCAGGTAAGTGAAGGGAAGGTACCTCTTTCAGTTTTCCTCTTTAATCAGAAGATTTCTGCTATTCTGCTGCTATGAACCAGCGATGGCCATTCTGTGCACCATAAATCTAGATGACGTCTGGAAAGAAGGGAGGTGCTTCCACTCCCTGCGTTTTTTCATCCTCTGTTATGTTACATTATTTTTTTTTTTATTTTTTTTTATGGAAACCTGCTCAGGGTTGTGCCTGCTGGGGCGGCTCATTCTGTGCAAGTGAAAGGTGTTCTTCCTTACTGCTGTGTGACTTGGAGGGAGCTGAGCAAGGTCAGATTTTTGGTTTCCTAGTTCTTACGCACTTTGTTATTTACATCACAGTGTTATTACTAGAATCCTAAATCTTGATTCTGTGTTATCCAAAACAGCTGTTACAACCTTCTGTTAGAAGGCCCCTAACAAGTCAGTACTTCTGTGTTTCTGTGGCTCTTCAGCATGAGATACTGACGAGAAATGTGCCTGTGATGAACTGAAGTTTTTCTTAATTAACATGAAGATTGTTATGGGAAGAAGGGAGGCCATAAACATTCTTTTATTATTTGGAAAGCCTCATGCTTTGCTGTGTTGTTTGAAAGAGAAAGGAAATTGTCTCCTCTGCTTATATTTGTTCCAAACATTTATGAAGTAGCCTTTTAATCTTTTATTAAAGTTCATTACAGAGATGTCTGAATGCTGGAAGGTTCTCAGCACTTAGGAAAAACCCCAATGTATTGAGACAAATATATTTTGGTTTTATTGGAAATTAGTTAAATAAAACTTGTTTAGTGTAATTATATTCAAGTTTTAAAGTACAAATATATGTATAAACATTTTTCTAAAATGTATGAGATGAGTGCAGAAGGGCTTCAGGACGGCTGGGACCTTTAGGCATAAGTGAAATAAAAGTGATAGTGCTGCCAAAGATACCAATGTGAGTGTTAAAGCTGGAATCGAACAGTGAGGTCTGGCCATGGCACATTTCTTCCTTTAACCTCTCTGGCTCTTAAACCTGTCTGAGCACTCTTAGTCTTTCCTGTTAGCTTTGACTGAACTCTGCTCTTGCCTCTCTCTTTTGCAAGAAAATAATTCTTTCAGTTGGTATTTTTCCTTCTTTCTCTGCCTTGAGGGCTTCATGACTTCCCTCACGGAACATTCTGCTGTCTTTTGGTTCTGGTTTTTTACTTCCTTCAGTTTCACACATTTCATGGGGCTGGACCGTCATGTGCCATGTTGTCCCTCCAACAATCAATTAGAACAGACTTCCTACTCATCTTTTACGTTAATGAACTCAGTGTACTTCCCAGTTGCCACGACTTTATTCTGCTTCCACATCAAGACAAAATTCAGGCACTTGCCATTCTTTCTCCCCCTACATGTTGGTTTCTGTTGTGAAAGCCACCATGCTTTGTATGCATGCAGTGTAAATTGTCCATGCTCTTTGGTCCAAGGACTAAGACT
The DNA here is from genome assembly GCF_963210335.1 of Falco punctatus. Taxonomy (NCBI): domain Eukaryota; kingdom Metazoa; phylum Chordata; class Aves; order Falconiformes; family Falconidae; genus Falco; species Falco punctatus. The sequence continues at coordinate 6,954,017 of NC_137580.1, read as the reverse complement.
GGGTGTCGGAGTGCCTGTTGTTGTGACAAACTGCCTTTCAGAAAATGTCACTTACATGAGTGAAAATTACTGTAGTATTAAGGGCTCTGTTGCATAAAACTAGTTACCTAAACTTTTATCACATACTTTGGCTCTAAGTGATTCCCAAATAATAAATATTTGTAAGTGTAAAAGGAGAGATGAGCCTTAAGTTACAGAACGGACATGAAAACACGGCCACAGCTGAAATTCACTGCAACTGCAGGAGGCTGCTGAGGAGCTGCAAGGAGCAGGCTGGGCTTATTCACAGAGCAATGATTGGGGTCTGCAGCTGAAATAAAGACCCCCACCTGTCCTGAGATGCATTTTCATAGGCAAATAGCGGTCAGTTTAAATCGGAGCTAAAATAAAAGCAGGAAAGGTTCAGGCCTTTGGGTCTCACCATACCTAGAAGCACCAGCCAAGTGGGTAGACTTACCGGTCTTTGCACAAGACAGACAGAATGTTTCATTTGTGTATAGGCCCGATATAATGGAATAACTAAAAACGGAACGTTTTTCCACTACTTACGAGGGGATAAATTCTGGGGCTAAGGGATGGTTCCAAATATTTTCCTGCACTTGATGCATCAGCAGGGATCTGGCTGGTCCCTTACAAAAACAGAGCACATGTTTGTGCACATTCACCATCCCCTCTGAGACGGTTTCCTCAAACTGCCATTGAGGTTGTGTTTGGCACCTGAGGTGTTTCGGAGGAAAATGCAAGACATTCTTGATGACGTACTAGGGGGAGAGTATGGAGGTCTGCAAGAGATGAGGTTTTGATCCTGGGAAATACAGTAGGTAAAATTGTGAGCAGGGGTTTGCCGTAGCTGCGAGCCTACACCTTAGGGGGCAACTAATGCGTGGTGCGTGGTGCCCATAAAAACTGGGCCCCATTGGGGTGCCTGAAGATTGCTTTAGGATTCTACCATTAGTCATGTATGGTATAGCACAGACATTTGTATGCCACCCCCAATAATTTAGGAGAGATCAGGGAGTTTGATTAACAAAATGAATAGTTAATGAGCTTTTTCAGTTAACCAAATTATTATCTAGCATTTGTCCCCCTTTTGTGGCTCTCTAGGCCATGAAAACTTCTCATTTTAGATTGCAGCTTTGTCACATTACCCTTGCCATTTTCCCCTCTCCTGAGATATCTGAAAACAGTGGACACAGAGAATTAGTGTCCCTGCAAAATATTCAGGTGTCTGTGCCACTGAAAACGTTTATCTTTCAATTTTTCTCTTGTCACAGTTTAGTCTCTATTGACTTAATCTAGTCTTTCTTATCCCTGTGTTGAAAGCATTGTCAAAATCTCATAATCTTGAGGTGTCAGCATCATTTACACTGTTCCAATATTTCCATCAAGTTCTTGATTTAAACATGTATTGTTCCTTTTAAGTAGCAATTAACAGTTGATTAAGCAGAGGAATCCCTGTGGTCTTTTGGAAAGCTTGGGTGTACTACTCAGAATTAGAGGTCAAGCTTAAGAATTTTTCTGACAAAGTCACTTTAATGTCAAAACTTAAACTTTTGATGCAAGCATACCAGTTTCAACAAAACTTACAGCTGGAAAAGTTTCTTGGTGCCAGGGTACGATTCCTGGTTAAATCCAGAATCTGACACTATGGTCCAGTTTTGGGATTTGGTAGACGCAGATTTGAGTGCCTGGTCATTTACTTAGGGATGTAAAAGCGCAAATAGGGCTGGAGAAGAACCTGCTGTAAAAGCCCACGAGCTCATGTTTAGGGAATCTTTTTATAGCCTTTGAGGCAGAGGGCTTGAGCACGGGTCTAAGCCCCTCTGCCAGGGCTCTTGGGACCCATGTCCTTTATGCTTGGGATAGAGCAGGGAGCCCTGCCCTTTTGTGTGACACCAGACTGAGCTTGGTCAGGTGACTAGAAAGCGGTTTCAAGTGTCTGCAAGTGGTTCAAACAAGATAGCTTCCTGTTCACATGATTTAAAAGAAGCTTTGGATGCAAAAATTTGAGGGCAGTCTTAATTTAGAATACATCTCCTCTTCTCACACAACGGATCGCTTCTAATTCATGTTATCCCATAGATCATGCTTCACTGTGTGAAGGAGTCAGCTTTATTACTCTTACATTTGTCTTCCAATTCAACTCTGTCGTTTAAATGTTGGAACAACTTAAACATCGATATACAAATTGTGATTTTCTTTTATTATTATTTTGAAGACGAATAGCTCCTAATAATAAAACTGGAATTATAGCCTTAAGGTGTAAAATAATAAATACTTTGGAAAATACTGCTGTAACATACCTCCACACTGTCAACTAATCTGCTAGAACAGTCTTGTAAACATCACACCAGGTTAATAAAAGGTTGTGCCAGTTTTAAGGTAGTAAAAGTAGAACTAAATAAAGCTTTTAAGTAGAGTTTTTAAGCTGTCTGACATGACACTTGCCAGAAAGCATCAGAGGACTGTGCCACTCGGGCTGAGAGACGAGCAAGGCAGCAGCCATTTCAGCTGCCTCCCACCCAGCTCTGCTCTCAGCTCCACTGCCGGAGTCAGATGAAGCCTTGTCCATAGCTCTCGGCAAGCCTGAAGCTCAAAAGCTGATCTGTAGTTAATAAATGCAGGTAATTGGGAAAACACTGGAATTCAGGCTTTCCCCCGTGTGTGTTCATGGTTAAGAAGCAGATTCGGGGAAGGGAGTTGTTTGATAACAAAAAGATTGTGCATCTTGTTTTAAGCTGTTGCAGGAGTCAGAAGAAAGCTCTTGAACCTTGATGCTGTAGAGCAGGTCCTATCGTGTGCACATATTCCAAGGTCAGATTTTTCCTTGGTTAACATTCATAAATCTTGTAAATTCTGTTCTGACTGAAGGGCTTCCTGAAGGCCAAACTAATGTGGCTGAAGGCAATGTAGCAAAAGCTATTGATGGAAAAAATATGAGTGAGAGCATGAGAAGGAAAGTGATACGGGGACGTGGCAGGATTTGGGCAGGAAAGTAGTCGTGTCTAGTTGCTGAAGCAGGTGAAGAGTCTGGATTGTGGTGTGGGCAGCTGTGGTAGGTATTTGAGAAGAGGTTGGGTCTGAGACAGAACTCCTGGCCCCAGACGTTTGCGTTGCACTGGAAAACATCACAGTTGCAGATAACAAGTTGTAATCCTTCACCCTTCTGTATTCAAAGCTAAGCTTGAGCAATCTTCAGAGAGGCAAATACTTCATTGGGTCTACCAGTAGGTTTTAACCCCATAGACGGTAATAACATGAAAAACTGATGTAGTTGAAGTAGACTTGTGACTTGCATGTCATCAGTGATGATCACATCCTGTAAGACCCAGGAGGACTTGCTGAGTCTGAAGTCTTTATTCATCAGCCTCCCACCTTAACAGCATTTGATGTTGGTTCAGAGTAGCATAATTTTTTTGAAATCTGAATAAATTGTCTGGTTAGACTAAGCTGAAAAGTAATTCCTTTTACTCTAGTATGTTTAGGAAGGAATATGGGTGCAGACTGAGTGATGCCGGGCTGCTGACAACCTATAACTGCCTGATTTTCAGAAACTGGTAACTGGCAATCACAGCATGTTCTAATCATTAAAACACAAAGGTACAGCAGTAAGTGTAACTTGACAAGTTATCTGGAGTAGTTGTTCTGTTCAATACTGTTTTGCTAGCTGTAATGTCACCAGTTGAGAACTTTAGCTGCTGAACATATCAGAGAATGTGCTCTGGTACCTGAAGCCTTACAAATCACAAAATAAGCCTTTACAACATGCTGCTTGTCTACCAGATTTATTTGTGTTGAGATCTAGTGAGGTCTCCACTAGGGCTTTCAAAGGGAGGAACCTAGAATGATGGAAGATACAAGGGGTTAAGTATTTCTTTCAATCATAGGTGAACAGTTTATTGAAAACATTGTCTGAAGAAAACTGTGCTTGATGTAAATATTGCTTTTGGGGTGTGAAGGCAAAAGCAGAACTCATCAGAAGGGAAGGATACACCTTTTTTTTTTTGTGAGGTTGCCTTTGTTCTTATGTCTATAGCCCAGGCTCAGCTGATAGATCCTTTAAAAGTGATCAATCTGTTTAGAAGATATGATCATTAGACTAATCGTCCTCTTCTGCAGCAGAAGTTTATGGAATGACACTTAGGGATATGACCAGGACCCTTTACCGATATCCTAAAATACTGCTTCTCTGTGCTTGCTTGTGACTCTAGCCCCTGCATGGGTCCATAGACCTTGAGGAGGGACCAAGATAGAAAATTTTATCATGTTTTACATGTGCAAGTCCTGAGGATGTTGTTTGGATGCCTATTAAACAATAACCTCCTCCTGCAACTTTCTGAGAGTCTTGAAATCTCATGTAAGTCAGGCCCAGTATGAAACACACTGGTTGCCAAAAAAAGAAAACTCTTAACAGAATGTTTCTAAACTTTTGCCTTTGTAGTTACCTCAGGTCTGCTGCTATAAGGGAGCCATTGTTTTATTATTTTGACTAACCTAATGCAGAATACAGACAAAAATAGAAATCGTAAAGTACCTGCCAATGCTTCTTGAAGTGGCTCCCTTTAAAGAAAATATGTAGTTGAATATAAAAACATAGCCCAATTAGGTAGCAATTTGGTAAAAAAATCTGGAAAATGGAAATCCTTGAGATCAATATCAGTCTCAAGAAGTGTGGATACCATCAATTTTACTGAATAGTGGGAATCTCAGAACCTCAATGAGGGAAAAAACCTAATTACATCGGAAATAAACCAGTTCAGGAAGAAAATCATAAAAGTGCTTTAAGTTAGGCCTGATCAAAAACATACTGGTGAGAATACTAGAAAAGAAAAAACAGAGAAAGATTTATTGTGTCTATCAAGCATTGAGTTGTGTTCAGAAACACTTGTGTTTCCATGGGCTGAGAATTACTGGAATAAAACATTTACTTAGAAACAGAGAGAACACGCAGCCATTACGCTGATTATGGTGTGTTTGTAGGGAAAAGGAAATGCTTTGCAGGCAAGGATGGGTTATTAGGCTGGGATACACGATTAATTTCTTTTACTAGAAATTTCAAGGCTAGATTTCAAAGAATAACTATACAGTGCCAGACACTGCATTATTGACTGCCAGCTACAAAAACATAACATAAAGGAGGATGGATCTTACCTGAATATAATTCTTTCAAGAGCATCTTAGGTATGTACAGGGTTGGAACGAATTGCTATCTCAAGGTGCTATTCTTTCATGGCTCTCTGCAGGGGCTGCCCGCACAGCTAGTTCAGTGTAGATGCCAACATCTAGGGTAGGTAAGTGAAGAGGAGCTCTGTCGCAAAATTCACAAAGTATAATCATTGCAAAATTTGTGGGGGCCCTGGCTTTTATTCTTCTCCTCCTACCCAGATGGATTGTTTGTTGTATTACCTTGTGCTACTCTTTCTGTCCTGAAAAAAACCTAAGATTACTACTAAAACCAGCTTTCTCAGAGATTTGGCAGAAATAGAATGTTTAACTGTTAATGTTTATGAGTGGTTTGGGAGTTCCACTAAGTTAACTGTCTTGTAGCTGATAATTTTTAAAGAGCTGTTGAGTTAATGAGATGATAGCTGTAAAAAAAAAAAAAAGGAGAGGTTTTAAAAAGAGAAAGATCAGCTTGTAGCAAACAGAAATATTGATCCATGAGTAATCTGAAGATAGAGTTTCATCTGTTTTCTAAAGTAAATTGGTCAACAGACCATAAAATAAACCTGGTCACTCTAACTGGTAAAATTGGTGAAGTTCGTGAGAGAAAGGAGATACGGCAAGTGGACTGGCTGGGGACATAGTACAAAGAAACTAAGAGGGAAAGACTAAAAATCAGTCATTCCTAAAAGAGGAAAGGACAACTGATTTCAAAGAACTGTTATTGCTGAACAGTCTGAACATACTAAATGAGAACAAGTCAAAGCAGGATACTACTTATAGTCTAATTCAGAGCTTTTGAATGATATTAAAAAGAGCCTTTGACTTAAGTGCTCTTTGCATCTGACTTAATTGTAGGAGATAGAAATAATGTTTTGTCAAGTTTTTGGTAATTTGTTGATGATTTAATACCGGACAAGACTCTTGAGGGTCACTGCATTTGCATATGGAGTATTTTTTTTCTAAGATTTTTAATTTCCATACTACTTCCAAGATACCCAGACGTAAAAAAAAAAAATCCTAGTTTTTTATTATTCCCTTTGAATAATTTTTGCTTTGCCCTACTGTCAGGAGAACAACACAAGACAAAGAAAAAAGCCAAGAACATGAACTGTACAAAGCATTTATAGGAAACATATAGGAAGTCAGCTTTGATGTTGCTAATAAAAGAGCATGTGGAAAATCTAGCATTAGCATTGCAAAAATATTACACATATAAATCATTAAAAAGCAAACAGGGCCAGATGCTGCTGCTACAATTTCAGCTTCGTCTAATGTGTGAGGCAGGTGCTTTCTCTGGTGGGTGCATGAACATTGGTTCTGCGTTTGTGTAATTTGGGACAGGAATGGAGCGTCCTGTGGGTAGTGCTTGTTCTGTGCAAGAGAAACCCAGCCAGGGTATGAAGCAGGAGAAGGCATGTAACCTTGTGTCAGCACCTGTGGGATGTGTCTTGTGTCCACCTTGTGTCTGTTGAGGAGTCTAGTAGAAGAAAACTTGTAGTAGAACAGCTGGAGGAAAACCTAAATGTTTAATTTTGTTTTGCTCATCATTTAAATGTTTCAGATATACCTAAATTTGAAGCACTTTAACCAGCTTTATGGTAATTTCTTACCCTGGCCAGCACGTGAACATTCCCTCTTATCTCCTGTGTTTTAAAGATGGACCTTTTAAATCAATTTTTCATCTTTTCAGGATAAAAAAATCTTGGGCTGTCTGCTGAGTTTCCTGAGACCACCTACATCTGACAAATCAGTTTTAAGTTCTCGCTGCAGTTACTGTGAGAAGAGAATATCAGGTGAAGTTCTAAGTTTTCTTGATATCCATTTACATTTATTTTTAAAGATCTTACATTATTAAAGTTTTCAAGATTCCTAGACTTTTGGCTTAAGGTCTTGTAAATTTGGGGGGCTTTTTGCTGATTTTCCAGATCTGTTGTATTGAAGTTTGTAACCATGTATGAAAATGAACAATAAAAATCATTTTCCGTTACTTAAAAAAAAAAAAAAAGTAATTGAAAGGAGGGGAAGTCTGTTTAACGATATGACTATATAAACATATGAACATATGAGAAAATAATTTTTTTTTATGTATTAGCTCACATAATTAGATATTAGAGCACTATTGGAAAACAGCTATGGGAATAGAGGAATGGCACTCATTGCAGCCAATATAAGGCAATGGTTGTGGCGCAAAGATGCCAGAGAATATAATAAAAAATATCTGTTGTGATCTAAATTTAGTATTATCAGAATCTGGGGAAAATTATGACTGAGAAGTCATTAGGGCAAGAACAAAGTCTAATGCTGCAGAGAAAATAGCTGATGCCAAGCTAAAGGCATCTTTATTTACAGATGATTCAGATCTGAATAGCAGTTCAGAAAATTGCTCTCTAAAAATGGAAACCATCATCATATTAAACTTCACATGGAAGTGAGAAAATGGGGAACAAGAGCCGCAGTGCTGTCACAGCAGTCCATGTGGACTGGACTTTCTTGTGATGTTTAAATATCTGTTCATGTATATTTACTAGGGGACAACTCTCTGTCTGTGTGGTGGTGATGGTGGGAGGGGAAGTTTGTGGAAATCTATTGGGGACAAACATTAGGAGAGGTAAAGGGCGGGCAGCTGTAGCCAAAGAATAAACTGATGCATGTCTCCAATGTAAATGATGAAATAATTGTGTTTTTGTCACGAAGAGCAGTTTTTCTTAGTGTAAAATCATCTTTTCATTGTAGATCACTGAACTTAAAAAGTGTATGTGGCTGGACTACACCTCTGAATGTCACAACTTTGAAAAAGTTCAGTATTTGAACTGGTTTTAGATCCATGATTTTCATCTACCTTCACTTGCTATAAGGGGTTTATCCAAACCCCAGGTTCAGATAGTTTGAAATTTGCCATTGTTCCAGATGCTGTCCTGCATTTCTGTTTCTTGGGCCCATAAGTGATATTAAAGTTCTCCATTGCTTTATACCTCTTGCCTTTTGTGGTTAGCTAAGTAGTTCAGTCTGAATGTAGTGTGAAACTATTTTAAAATCAAGTAAAATTCTCAGTATTTCTGAGGTTTTTCAGAAATACTCAAAGCTAAACTTTATAGCATACAATCTGTGTGTAGCAATTTTGATGCAACTTACATTTGACCTGATCACCTTAAAGGAAGATCAAATGAATATATCGGGAATATCCCACATAATAATTACTTTAAGAATTTTTTAAGTAGCTGTGTACATTATGTGACTGTAATGTGCCTTCAGATATTTGACTATGCAGCTTTGACAGATGCAACTTTGAAAGGCTTCAGTGTACATTTTTTCTGAATGCAGAAATGGATCAAAAAAGTCAAGACAGCCATGTCTGTACTTTGTGGAGCGTACTGAGCGGCTGCAAACTTGTTTGAAGTCATTATGTCAGGGAACTAACTCTTCCTTTGAGAAAATTATAGAAGAGTTATAGAAAGCAAAGAAACTAATAGAAAAGCTCAAAGCTAACCCTATGAGATGGATGAGAAATCACACATCTTGCACAGTTTTGTGAAGTGAAACTTCCTTTGGCAAAAGAAAACCAACACCAAGTGGTTTGGTTTTTTATTTTAATATTTTTTATTTTATTTAATGTCTGCTTCCATGTTTGTACACAATACGTAGTTTAATAGATTTTGTAGTCAAAACAATAGATATTACCCTCACAAGCCCTACAGGTTTGTCTTAAGTTTACAGTATCTTGAGTTGTTTTCTTTCCATTTAATATTCTTTATTTATGGTTCACATGAAACAACAGTCAGTGAGGAATTAGAAGATGGTTTTCATTATCTGGCTGTTGTCATTGATGGTGTATGAAAGCATAAACCATCTTGAAATTTGTGAGCTAAGGTAATTGTGCAGGAATTTTGATAATGAATACTTGTTTTGACTAGTAAAAGATATGGTATGAAATTAATCATCGTAGTATCTAAAGCATGCTCCAGAAAGGGGTAATTTTTCATCTAAGAAGCACTTTGAAGTATACTCTGTGTTTTCTGTAGTATCTCTTGACAAAAAAGCAAATTATAACTGGGATGATGTTTTGCTGCTTTTTTAGTGTGATCCTCTAAGCAAAGCCTGAGTGCTGTAGTTAAGCTCAGAGCTGTTTTGCTTGGAGCCATTGGAACGTCCTTTTTCCACTGGAAATCTACAGCTGGGGAATAGAAGCCATTTCTGTGGTTGCTGACCCAGACACCACTGCAGTTTGTCCTTTCTGGCTCTGCTGGTGGGTCCCTTTTAGACGGGTTTGCAACTTCTGAAGGATAAAACTCCTGAGACAACTGGACCTGGAGAAACCAAAAGTGATGTGGGAAGAATTTTTGAACTTTTACAATCAGAAAATAAGAAAGTTCACTTCTTTATTGGTGAGCACCAGGTGGCACTGTTACATATGATGTTGCATTTCGCTTTTTGTTGTCTTCAAACAAGGTCTTCATAGTTATTATGTCCTGAGACAATTGCTTGAAAGGAAATAGAGCAATAAGCAAAGTTGCTGCTATATTGTCCCTATTTTGAAGGGATTGTTTAGATGGCACTGCTTGCAGGGAACAAGAAGTTTGTATGTCGACTGAGCTTACTGCAAAGTGAACACTGCTTATGTGCTCCTTGTGATGGACACTGCACCAGGATTTGTGCAGATATGTGAGACAAGTTATAGATCACTTCTGGAAAGTGATCAATGAGGCTTCCACTGAGATTGGTATTGTGTTAAAATTATCCAGTAATAATCTCATTGGTACACTTGTGTTCTTTAGGAATAGCCAAGATAATGGGAGAGCGGAGCAAATAGCTGTTGTGCTCTTATGGGGATGGGCACTGATTTGTTTTTTTGTTGATGTCCTTTATGCTGACTTTATTTTGTATTTTGGAGCCTTTTCTTACTAGTTTATTTCTTTACAACATATACATTGTTTAAAACTTAAAGCAGTTTTGTAAGTAAAATATTATTACTTTTACTTAGTTCCATGTCAAGCCTTGGTCAGTAACAATTTTTAATGGAATTGTTGAAAAACTGCTCGACTACTAAATGCTGTAGTACACTGGTGTTAGCTTTCACCTATGCCTCTTGTACCACATACAAATCCAATTTATTTTCACCAAAAGTAGACATACCTCACATTTAAATTTCTCTTCATTTTCAGGTGATTTTTAAGAGATGGGTATGTAAAACAGCACTAACGTACCTGTATTGCAAGTTTGTGTTTGAAAGGTGGTGAGATGAACTAAAAGACTTTAGGTATTTACTGCAGAACATTGCTAGATCTTTTGACTTGTTTGAAGGGAGACAGGGCTAAAAAAACCCTCAACTATTGAAGGAGGAGGGATTTTTATGCCTTCTATTCTTTAAATACTTATCCAAAATCTAGTGGAGAACGAAGTCCAGGTAATAAGGGAGTATACAACAGGTGAAGTCTGAGGAGGCCTTTCAGAGCTGCAAGGCACTTAATTATGGTTCGCACCTGTGATGCCCGTGGCTCTTAAAAGTCGGCTGCTTCTTGGAAAATGTTACAGCTCTAGAAATCTACTCTGTTCTCCTTTAACTGTAATACTATATCAAATGGCGATATCTTAAATGGCTCAGAGCAGACAGGGAAAACGGTCTTATTGTAAGTGGGCTGTTCTGGCACTTGGGAGAGCATGTTTAGATGTCCTGGTTTGTCCCTGGGTAAATCACTATGCGCCTGAAAGGCCTTCTGATGCTGGTCCGCTCTCACCTCACACCAGGAAAGGGGAGGAGGCTACTTCAACATTTTAAATAAAAATTAGAGCTGGCCAACATTCAGAATTTATTCAGTGTGCATTTCTGGTTGAACTGGGCTAAACCATTTCCTCCCTGCCTCCCCCCCCAGTTTCCCGAAAAATAAAGATGGAGAAATGACTAACTTTGTAACAAAACACAGCAACTGTCATCATGCCCAGAGGGTGTCCTAGCTGTTGGGTTTTGCTTAGCAGCTGGGGCTCCAGAGGTCAGTGGGCAGCACTGGGACATGGCAGCCTCCAGGAATCGCCTCCCAGGGGGCCCCTCTTCTGGCAGTCTGTGCTTAAGGAGAAGGTGGCATCCTTTGCTCGCTATTCGGTAAAGACCCACTGCCCCAGCCATTAACTTCAGCTCACTTGCAAACGTTCCTTGCTTGCAAACAAACAGGAGTTTCCTTTGGGGAAAAAAAATGGAACTGAATTTTATAAAGATTTGTAAGGGACCATAGTAACAGAGATCATATAAACAGTTACAGATACAGAAAGCTAGCAAATAAAATCAGCGGAACAGGGAGAGGGGATTTATTAACATATTACATCTAGCCTAATTTTAGGGCTCTTTCCAAATTCTGATTTTGAAGTCTGCTTTCCTTGTCTTAAAGCTTAGCTAAGGTGAGTAGCTGTTTGAATCGTTCAGTGTATGGGATGTTATGTTTTCCCACCTATTATCAGAGGACTGTTGAAGTCACTACGAGTGACTTTTCAAAGCTGTGTATTGATTCTGATTGAAGAATTTTAAAGGATAACTGATACCCTAGATCCACGCAGCTGTGAGTATCTCTATTGAGGTGGCCAATGAAAGTGACAATTACACTTTTGGTCAGTTTAAAAAATCTATAGATTAACAATTTACACCTGGAAAAGGACAGGAGGTTTTTTTCATGTGGACCACTAAATGACATTAGAAAATAAAGTTCTATTTTCAGCTGTGGCAGAGTTCTGAACCAGTTACATAACCTGAGAAAGTTGCGTTTTATTTGCAGGAGCCCCTATTAACATCCAAAGATGTGCAGTTATCTCCTCTAATTCTTACGTAGGATCCACAAAAATGACACTGATGTTCTTCTCCGCAGGCAGGCTTTTACAAGATCAAATGGAATTAACAGCAGATTTAAAACAAACCAAATCAGGTATTTCTCCACACAGTGAGAAATCTAGTCTGCAACTTATGGCTAGAAGATGATATGGATGCCAGAAATTTACATGGCTTCAATAAAGCAACCATGAAAGAAATTGTACTTGGAGCTATTAAAAACAGAATTACATGAAGTTCAGGAAGTCTGAGAATTGCGGGTTGCTGGGGCTAGGCAAGTATCAAGGAGGTACCACTCTCTCCTATGTCATTCCCTTCTCCATGTGACTGCTGTTGGCTGCTGTCAGAGTTTAGAGAGGGGACTTCATCCATGTCCTGACATGATATATTTATTCTTATATTGTCAATACTATGCAGGTTTTACTTCTGTGCTATCAATAAGTGGGTATAATGGCTTGGCGTGTCAAAATAGTTGCTTTCAAAAATGACTTTTAAAGATGTTTTTCTTGCAGTGAGTAATCCTTTTCTAGATTCAGTTAGATCAGGGCGCAGCTAATAAATACATGTTTTTAAGCTGTTTAACACAGAGATCTACTTTTCTGATTTGTGTGTGCATTCTTTTTCTCCAACAGTGCTTGTGTATTGAATTACCTAGACTTCAGAGCTGGTTCTACCTAGTTCCTAAGTGCAGTGTAGAAGAAGGCGTAAGAATTTCTTGCTTGAGCACTCAGCAGAGATTTTTTTGTTACAGGAGACTTCCACATTTTAGGCTGTGCTTTAATAGATATTGATTAGAGATCTGTGGTGTTTATTATGCTCAAAAAATGCTGTAATGTGAGCGTACAACTATGAGCCAATACCAAGACAGTATGCTATGTTTGTAAGAGTGTAGTGTTACTCAGGATTTGACACAAGAATGAACTGCTGCAGGACACATCTCCCAGGAGAGAGCTGAAACCAAAAGTATGAAAGGAATAGCTGGTCTAGTGTGGTTTATGAATTTGGAGGGAGCCTAGTGCCACTTGTACTAGAAGACAGTGAATCTTTTATCATCAAGGGACAGTCAATACATGAAAATGCATAGCAAAAATGAGGTATAGAGATGTATAACAGTGATTTTTTTATTTTACTTTTTTACAGACTTGGTATAGTAGCAACTTTAAGTGGTGGCCCATATCGGCCTATCTTAACAGGCAAGTTATGACCCTTGAATGTCACGAAGAACTCTTGAAGAAGGCAATATGAGGCAAAGAAAAGATTGTATCTTTGTTTTGCACATGTAACATTTTTCCATCAAACTCTTGAAATCTGTATTCCGGAATTTTTACAAAACTATCATTGGAAAGGGTATGAGGCTATGTTTTGGTTGGCAATGTGGGTTTTTTTTTGGTTTGTTGGGTTTTGGGGAGGGTGGGGGAGGTTTGGGGTTTTTTGGTTTGTTGGCTGTGTTGTGTGTTGTGGTTTTTTTTGCTTTTTATTTTAATGTCTTCTTGAAAAATTTGAAAAATACTATGTTTTTGCCCACAGATTCTTACTTACTCATTTCAGCAGATCTTACCTGTTCCTGGAAAACACTTTGCCAAATTATGTTTAATTATATTCAGTACTAAGGTGTGTGTTATATCTGATGATCTGTCTCATTTGTGACCTCTCTGTTTGTTTGGTTCATCATTTGTACCTGGGCAAGTGAATACACAAGCAGTATTTGGTAATACTGTAGGAAAACCTGTTATGTCAGTCTTCATGTGTAGAGGCTTCTCAAAGCTGTGTTCCTCAGGAAATTCAGAGCTCGTTGTGATGAGACTGAGATACATAGGCTTGTTTCTGACAAGACAGAACCATCATGGTAGTTTACCTACTGGTGAGGATCAAAAATACTTTCATGTGTCTGTTACCATGTCCTGGATGTGATGGTGCGCCAAGTGCTATGGGTTACAAAGTATGTCTCTCTGTCTTAGCTTTCACACAACATCTTTTTCCAAATGAAATGTCACTGCTTCAGGGTGTCACAACCGCTTTTACTCATTTTCCTCATTCCATTCCTCCTGTTAAAATGCAGACTCCAGCTCCCAGTTTTCTTGGGAGAACTGAATTTCTCAGTTCATGCTTGACATAACATAGGTAGAAGTTACTTGAACCACTCACAGAAGAGCCTAGCCTGGCATCTTTCTGTTGCTATTGCCAATAAAATGTTACTGAAGTCTGTGCATGGCAGTTGAGTGCGGTAGCGGGTGGTATAATGACTGCATGGATAAGCAGAATTAATTCCAGGCAAGTTTTGATGGGAAACTTGAAAAAGCCTTTAATGATGTTGCGTTAGTTCTTGCCAGAAAACATGGCAAGGCTGTGGTAAAGTATCTTTTTATTTCTGTTTAACATGAATACGAAAGACATACACTATAGATCTTTAGTAAGTTTATTTCTGAAGGAAGATATTATTTTGGCTCTTGTGATTTGTTAAATAACTTGCAGACTAACAGTCAGTTAAGAAGTTTGCCTGGAGGAACTGGTGCTGTATATCTGTCGTTCCCTGGATGGGCATGAATTCTGTAAATGTAAAATGGTCTGCTTATTTTACTCTACGGATGAATTGGTCTCTTCAGTTAAAGACCGGTAATAGTTGGTTGGTCTCTCCATGTCGAGCTCCTGGAAGGCTGCTGCCAAGGTTTGGAGGTGGTAGTTAACTATTGGCTTCCAGAAATTCCTCTGCTCTGCTGTGAGCTGTGTTGCAGATGGCCTACTCAGGGTAGTTAAGGGCATGGTCCCGAATTCTTCACAGGACCAGTGTTGAGTAAGCAATGTTTATATAAACATTAAAACTCTAAAAAATTGCATTGAACAAATATTTATACTATCAGATGAAATCTTTGGTTCCTCTGATTGGAAGAATTTATATGGCACCAAGCACTGAGCATTAAAGAACAGGATTAGAAAAATGCTGAAGCTGGTGTGTTTTCTATAAAACAATTACATTCCTAAAATAGTTACATCCTTTCTCTTGTTTGTACTTTTCTTGTTGTTGTTGAAGAACACACTGTTTCGCTTTAGCACCTGACACCCTTTCATGCATTGCTTGCAGTCCCAGTAGAGCTGAAGAAACTAGCCCTCTGTCCAAGAATTTTGCTTACTTCTCATTTCTTTCTTCAAACTTAATTAGATCCAAAGAGTCTGAAACTTTGAAAAGAAAACAGCAACTTATTTTCAGAAGGAGTAGAATATTTGCCCCATTTTTACCTTGTCTTCCGTCCAGGTTTCCCCTGCCAGACTATCTCGGCTGATGCTGGCTGCTTGTTGCAGTCAGTAAAACCATCTGTGGCTACGTGTTTGGCCAACATTCAGTCATCTCGCGTTAGCTGGCAGATAGCGTGCTTCTGCTGTGCTGGCCATTTTATGTAGTTTCTCTACATGCCACCTGCATGCCTGCTGAAGGTATCGCGCTCGGCTACAGCTCAGCATTCGAGGGTTGGCTTGCAATGTGGCTTTAAGTCTTCCTTTGCCAACCAACCATATTTTCTTCCAGCTGTGAGGTCTGGGACTTAGCTCTTGCTGAATTCAAGGGAGATGGAGTGGAAAGGTGCTTTTACAGCACGTTTGTGGCTCTCCATATTTTTGGGCTGGCGGGGGACTTATCTAGATCCTGATTTAGTCTAGGTTCTCTAGGTTTTCTCTAGTTTACACTAAGCCACTCCTTTTTTTCCAAGGGGTTATCAAAGAGGTAGCAGTGCCAGCCATACTCCTAATGTCTGCAGTCTTCTGGGATGCCACTGTATTCTGGAACTGACGTGTACGTTGAGGGTGGGAAGCAGGGGGGAAATATGTGGTACCTGTCTTTGCTGATAACGTAGTTTTTCCTGATCCTTAGGCTGTTGGTATTCCCTGGTGTCCTCTGTAAACAGACCTTTTGAGCTCACATGTTGAGAATGAAAGTTGCACAGTTGACTTCTGCCTCCTTTCCTGCTGTTATGTGTGCATTTAATTCTTTTCTCATGTCATGGGGTGTAGAAGAATTAGATATGTTGTAGTTGGACGAGCTGTACAGCTAGCTGTGTGCTCAGAGGAGCTTGCTAAACATAAAGTCTAACATCCCTCTCTTCACAGGGCTTCCCAGCTTCCACCCTTTGCATCTCATGGGCCCACCTTGAGGTTTTGTACTTTGGGATGGAAAAAATGTTCAGAATATGTTGCAAAGATAACACGTACCTGGAATTTCAATGGGCATTTATTTTGCTGGAGATCTTTTTGAAAACTTTGAAACAGCTGCAGGACATTTTTTATTTTCTTGTTTGTTTCACAGGGTGGTATAGGAAAATCTATACAAATACCTGTTAGCTGTTTGCATTGGGAGGAAGATCAAATATGAAAGGACTGGGCTGCTTTGTGCTGTTACAGACGGATACCTGGCTGGCTGGCTGCTTTGGCAAGGAGATAGCAGTGTCTTCTGTGACACCTCCTTACATGCACAAGCAAAGCAGCTAAATCTGGCCAAGGTGGCACGTAGCCATTTTTAAAATTCTCCTGTTTTTCCCTGTCCATATGGAAACCGTCAGTTAGACCAAATCCCAGAGTCCATAATTTCTTGTAGTGTTCAAGCTTCTTCACTTTATTCCATGCATTTTAGCCTATACCAAGTAGACCTGAGGACAGGAAGGCCCATAGCCAGCTTGAATCATCACCATTTATATTCTTCAGTTGTATCATATTATATCATGTTCCCAAAGCGCTCTCTAACTTAAAGAAACATAAAATAAAATTCATCCCTCTTTCAAATAATCAGGTTTTGCTCGCTTACTGCTTGTCACCATCAAGTAATCCTCAAGCTGCTTCTAGCCTTCCAAGAGAAACAGGGCTAACCAGCTTGAATTTCTAATGTTGAATGCAAGTTGCATTTTATGAAAACTTCATGAATACAAAATATTCTGGCCATTGTTATTAAAAATATTTTTAGTAAGGAACAAATTACATGAAAAGTTCTAAACTTGCTGTCTTCATATGACTTAAGGATTCCTTCTTAAATATGGTATCTGTACTGCAGAGGTGGTATTGAAATCAAAATAATGTCATACATTCATAGATAGCATAGCATCAGACAGGAGCATGGACATTGGGTTTACACATGTAGTAGGCATATACAGTGAAAAGTTGGGCTTGCATACTAGTGAAATGCAGTCATAAATGTGACAAGTTTTTGCAAAACAAGACTGTGTTGTTGCTGTTGGTAAGACCCAAAGCATGAAACCGTAGGAAGCGTGGATATAGATCAAGCCTGTCTAAAAGGGATTTTTTTGGTTGGGCTGGTGTTCCCTGAGGTATTGTTTAAAGTTCCTTTGCACCTAATAACAAATGGTTCGTTGCAAAGCCCCAGCTTGGTTCTTCTGGTTCTTCTAGGCTCTGTCCAAACAGCCCAGTGCTCTTTTTGCATGATTGAAGGAGCACAGCTCACAAAGGAGAAAGACCAAGAACTGAAGACAGGCATTTTTTTCAGTTGTCAAGGTTAACAGAAACGTTTCCCTTTCCATGTCTCTTTTTTTTTTTTTTTTTTATTTTATTTTCCCCTGAAATATGAGTCGGGTATCAGCTAAGTATGAATGTATTTAGAAAATGAGTGTCATAATATTAGCTTACATGGTCTTTTATAATGTAAGTATTACCTCTGGGTAGCAAAGATATTTCTAAAGCAACCCAGAGCTCAACTGCAGAGTTGCTGTCTCTAGAAGCCCACACTGCTGAGAACAAAACTACTCCTTAGTACCAACCTTGAGAATTGGAAACCTCTTGACAAATCATTGTAGGTCTCTTTAGTGACTTTTGCTACCTCTTACCAGCAGAAAGATTTTAAAGCTCCACCGATAGAACCTCAGAGGCAGTAGAGTGACATATGCATCAGATTTGGGTTTCAAAAATACTGATACTCTCATTTAACCAAAACAGGCTTAATTCAAACTTGAAAAAATGAATAGAGTGCTAGATTCTTTTCTTCTGAGGTAATGTCTTTTCCAAGGTTATATTTTGTGTGTGGGTCATTGAATACTAATGCTAATGCATCCTGCCACAACAGTGGAATGAATGTCTGTGTGCTAAAGAAATGTGGTCCGTCCCAGGTGCAGCATGGTATCTGTCCTCTATACTTTTCCTGAGCCCCACCCCAAGTTATTCTTCTCCCTGTCCAGACGTGAGATGTGAACGACTGGAAAAGAGGTGGTGGTGCTTGGTAAGCAGAATAGATCCTGCTCTCTGGTGCCTGTAGCCAAAGTAAACAAAACCGGAGTAATTGCCACCACAAGCATTTTACAGTAGATCTGCGTTTTTATTGATGTTGTTATTAAACTGCTATAAATGTTGTAGGCTGCTGTTGGAGATGAAATTCTCCCTTCCCCCAACTTCTCAGTTGCTGTCTGTCACTAAATGCTATTAAGTTTATCATCTAGCAAAATCAGACAGTGCAGGAAGCAGTCTGAATGTTAATGTTAGCCTATAATAGGTTTTAAATAGCTATAAAGAAAAATTAGACTGCAGTGGGACAGGAAGGCTAGTTTACCTTAACATAAAATAAAAGAGGACACGTTGACCTGATTTACTTAAACGTAGCTATTATGTGCTCTTTAGGGAGGAAACTGGTGTACCAAAGCTTACACAGGCAGGAAAAATGTCCTTTACCTCACTCTGTACAAATTATATCAAGGTTCTTGCTTTAATTAAAGAGTAATTCCATAGGTGCTGCATGTATATATTAATGCAGATGTCTGGGTACTTTTAAAATTAGTTTCTTCTATAATAATATTGTAAAAAAGAGTATTCTGAAATGTGCTACATCTTGTTTGGGTTTGTGTGTTGCTTTCCCTGCCCCCCCCCCCCCCCCAAAAAAAAAAAAAAAAAAAAAGTTCAACATGAACTATATTTGCAATCGAAATGTGAAGGTAATAAAAATGGATGATCTGTCATCTGGGAGTTCCCATACTGTCCAAGCTGGCCTAAAACTTTTACAAAAGTGTGTGGAAAAGTCATGCGTGAGCCCAGCTCGCTTCCTCCAGCTCTCTCCATGTTTGCTTCCAAGCTCCTGGCAGCCAGCAGCTCCCGGCATGCTCTTCATGCCAGCATTTGAAATGCAACCACAACAGAAGGCGTGCGGGTCCCTCGATGTTCAGGGAGGCATAACTGGACTGTGTAGGGAAGTCAAGAACAGGTCACTGGTATGTGATGAAAGCCCAGCGCTGAAGGAGAAATTAGTCTGGTTTTCTATGGTTGCTATGAAATTACGGAAAAGGTCATGGTTAATGACATGTCTGCTCAGAACCATTATAATGTGAGGCTGCAATTCGTAAAAGATATTGTCGGAGACTGGGAGAGGACAGGTTACTGGCAGCTTCAACTGCCTCATTTCGCTCCTTTGGGACATCTGAATTGTGAATGTCGTGGGACCAGCAGGGTCCACGATGGGAAAGCTGTGCCTTCAGCCTCTTCAAGCTGGGGGCACTCTAGGCTGGGCCTGGGTGTTTGCTTTGGTTGCGGTCTGCCTGGGAGTTTTAATACGTGTTTTCTTAAGACAAAATTTTACTTGCTTTTTCTGTTCTTTGTGCAAAATAAAACCCTGTAGATCTAAACGTTTAAGCACAATTCTAACACATTTTATTAAAATCATTACAGAATCGGTAACTCATGCTAATCAGTCCTAATAGAGTCAATTCTAATAATCCACTTAATTGATTTATTATTTAAAAAACCCCACAAGACTGTGCTGTGGTAAATCAGGCATATTGCTTGGGTCAGTCTCCTTAAAGGAAAATCAGATTATTACTTACAATCTCGAACAAAGCCTCTGAACCAATCTTAAGTATTTATTCAGGATTGTATTCTTCCTGAAAGATAAAGCTTTTCATTCCTTATTTAGCTAATCAGCTTCCTTCTTTTGCTGGCAGTATCCGGCATTGCACACAACACGCTATCTTCCCTATTATTAGTAACAAGATGCTGAAATTCATTGTTTGTGTATCCGGGTGAAATTCAGGATCGGTGGTATAAAGAGGTTAGACTAAGTGGTTTGATTGTCTCTTCTGGCCTGTGGCATAGGGCAGTCCACCTCAGATTTTGTGTTTGGTCACCATAGGTCACAGAGGGATATGGGAACCTTCTGGAGCTGTTCATACCAGGGTCTGCATCTTCTAACCTGAGAGGGCCTTTCTATTTCTTGAGAGATCCAGATTAACTTTTAGACTCTAATTTTGACTCTTATCTTTAAAATTAATATGAAACAAGGATTATACAGAAACCAAAAGGGATAACTTCCAGTTTTGTAGGGCTTTGAAGATGTTGAAGTTTTATGTGATTCTCTCTAGGCTTGTTGAATCACCCCTGTGTTGTTTCCAGTGCTTTTCCTTTTGAGTTTTATAGACGTTCATAGACATGTATGTGCAGGGCAAAAACTGCTCTGGCAGTCTGCACCAAACAAGACTTACATTTGCAGTTGGATTGCGATTTAAAATGTTTGTTTACTTTCTAGTCTTCAGACAGATAGTGAGGCCAGCCTTGAAGCAGGGTTACATTGTGAATTATGTATATCATCACCTTTTGTTTTATAAATTTTAAAATGCAGACATGTTTTTCCAAGTACTAGCACAATGAAAGCAGGACTGAAGTACCCTTGAGATTACATACAAAGCAGATTTTATGCCCCCAGACCTACAAAGGTAAGAACGGAAGAAAAAAATCTGAAGGTTTTGTTCTTAGATCTGTGGAATTTTTAAAACTTGCTCTTAGGAAGATAACCCCCAACCCCCAGCCCCTTAAAATTGTATTACTTCAGATAATTTGAGTGACCTAGTGAACAACAAATAAGAGTAGTAGAGTTTTAGTAATAAGTAATTATTTAATAACAATAATAAAAATTATTAGATTTAGAAAGTAATCTATAAATAGCTTAATTCTAAAAAATCTCCCAAATTAATGTCATTTGAGCCAATGGAGTTGTAAAGTCAGGGAAACTCAGACAAGCCACTATGCATTCTCAACGACGTTGACACAAATTGGGATTAAGTCTATCGAAGTGAATAGTTTGGTACTGATAATATGCCATAGCAAAACTTCACTCACTGGGAGTTGGTCATTCTTCATTTCACTCTACTGATTTCGCTTCGCTTTACATCAGATGATTATAGCTTCCTGTTACTTTGGAAAACGTCATCTACATTGGATATATTTTTTTACTTCACAGTGGAAGCAAACTATGGCACAGGCAAATTGCTGACAATTTGTGTGGTTTAAAAAAAGCATCTTCATGGTAAAAACGAAGTAAAAGGTAATTAAATAGAGTAATATTAATGCAAAATGATCCCTCCTAGTATGAAGAAACCAAAGTTCTTCAGACTTTTTTTTTTTTTTTTTAATTCAACATAGAATTTTAGGAAGTAACTCTTAGTGAGTTTGTTTTCTGATGTAATGTAGAGAGCTGGTTATATGCTATGTATGCAGTATACAAATATAGCTCTACTAAGGTTTAGTATCTGAAGTATTAATGGTTTGAGTATTTTATCCAGCATCAGATGTTAAACATCATTATGTTTGCTTTTGAAATCAGATTATTTAAAATTTCAGGTTTTTAATTATTTGTGAAGTGGTTTCAAGTCAGTACCAATTTTTGTGATATCTCATGTTTCAGTTTGGGATATTCCCTCCAGCCTCTTAGTGATGCTGCTCCAAGTGTCAAGAAAGCTTGGGAAGTGGCAGGAGAAAATAAAGGGCGTCTGTGTGGCAGAAAGAAAAGTGGTTGAGCAGAATGTTATTTGACCTGAATTCTCACATATGTAGTCTGTAGTAAATGTAGTTTTGAAAAAAATAGAGCCACGTATATCTCTGAGGATAGGTGAAATTTTGTTCTATTTTTCTTTGCAATGGAGTCAGGGAAAAGCTAAATTCCTCTGTTTATATATCTGTATTACAACAACAGGAACTATTGCATATTTCATGTATCCACTAGGAAAAAAAAAAAGTAATAAAAAGAACGATGATAACATATTCAAGAAACATCAGATGTTTCACAGTTAATTTCACTGCCAGGTCTTTCAGCAGTGTATGAAATGTATATGTTCTAGCTGAAAGAAATAAATTAGAGGATATAAATCAATTAATTATGTGCTTGCTTCATTCCAAGAGCCCATTTCAGGCTGCAATAAATTTAAATAACAGATCTGCATAGACTTTTGGTCACTTACTAACAACTTCACATGCCAGCTGTTTGCTTCTGAAAATTAGAAGTGGTAATAATTTTCTGAATTCCATCTCTGTGTAAGTAAGAATTCATGATTTATTTTTTTTCACTCTACAGCTTATCAGTTTGTATTAACGTATTTGATTTAATTTTCTTGCTGTGAGTTACTTTTGAACAAACACACAGCTAACTCATGAAACACTGTTAGAACCAAAATGGAACAACCTGAAATATCTTGAAATTAATGGTACAATTTTTTCTGGAATCTGGGAAGGATGAGAAAAAACTGGTGTGTTTATTTCTGTATTTAAACATTTAGGAATTCTTCTTTGTGAGACTTAAATAGACATTGGTGTCATAGAAACCTTGACTACTTATTTTATTAACATTAGTTTAGTAAGATTAGTTGATTAAAACTTTTTTACATTTTAAGTGCAATTTTTGATTTTCTGTGAACTGTAGGGAGAATGCTCAATTGGAATTGTTAATTGTACTGCGGGATTAAAATTGAAATCCATTGCATTGTTGTAGATTGTGTTCTTTAGGGTACTTTCATGTTTTTTTAGCCTTTCAGTAGGTAATTTGAAATTTTTTTAAAAAACTTACATAAAAATGAGATTTTGAAGCGGTAAAAAGAAAATGAATTTGCCAGCTTAAAGCTGTTGCACAGGAGAAATATTTAATTGGGGAAAGTCTGTTTTCAAAAGTTGACAACTCTTTTTAATACTGTATCCAGCATGATGAACTTAGGACAGAATATGACAGGCTTCCTGGGCCTTTTTTCAGTTTGCAGGGAGCTGATTGCCCTTCAGAAGTCCGTTAAAGGCTCAGCGTGTTGTAGCATTTTCCAGAAAACACTGCTTGAGATGACAAAATTAAAGTGATAATATTTGTGATTTTAGTGCATGCTATCTTTCCTTAGGTCAGTGGAGGATAAAGCAAGCATTAAAAAGGAAAAAGAACTTTGGGTGTGCTGCTGAATGAAACGGCTGCTGCCTTGCTCAGCTTGATGCCCCACTTCTGTTGCCTGCTACAGAAAAGGTGGCTCCGCTTTCCACAGCGGAGACTTCCCTTATCTCCTTCCAAATTGTGTAATCCCGACTGTCTGATGGAACGTGAGACCCAATCACCAAATAATTTAGGCTGAAAGGGACCACAGGACCTTGCATGGTCCAAGCCTAGTCAAAAAGGAGCTGACTGTGCAGTTAAAGGCAACTTAGAGGTCAGTTGAGGTTGCTGGGGCCTTTTCCAAGAGAGTCTTGAATACCTCTAAGAACGCAGATTTCCCAGCAAAGCAGCTCGTTCCAGTGCGTGACCACACTTTCTGTAAGTGGTGGGTTTTTTCCCTGCTGCCTAACAGTAATTTCCCCTTTGTCCTCTTGCAGCTGGGGTCCATTGTCCTCTTCTTCCTTGTCCTCTGAGAAGAATCTGTCCCAGTTTTCTCGTTCCTGATGCTCTCCCCTGGCTGCCACATGGCTGCACTTGTACCATATTCCCTTCTGCCTGCCTGCGTTGGGAAGGATGGTGAAGGTTTAGTGAGTTAATGTCTGCACAGTGTTTCAAACGTCTGCAGTGCTTCATAAATACTGGTTATTTAGCTGCTGTGCTGGTCATCTTGCTGTGGTAACTTGATATTACTCTTGAAACAGCTATTCTTTAGAAATAAATTCCTGGACTAACATGAGATGGGAAGGAATATAACGTACCTTCCTGTGTAAAATGGAAAGCACACAGCAGCAGCCTCGTGAATTGCATCAACATCAAATTGTTCTGCTGCCAGCATTGTGTATATCACTGCTCTGTAAATTATTTTACACTTCCATCCCAAATCTTTGGTACCTCTGGAGCTGTTGCTGAATCTGTTCCAATTATCCAGAACCTTGTAACTTAATATGCCCAAGTTGTAAAAAATGGTTGTAAAATGCAGGTTTAATAAAGAATTACATAAATAAGAAGTAGTGAAAGGTGCCTGAAACTTGATATTCTAGCTAGACACTAGAAAAGATGCTGGAATTCAGTTTGGTAATGAGTTTGTAGACTGAGATTAGCAAAACCATTTCCCAGACACTGGGAAAGCAAACTCATTTAGACATTAGGAGTGTTATGGCTGCTGAAGTAAAAACATGGATGTCGGTGAATGGAAAAACGACTTCTTGTGGCTAATTATCTGAATGTTAGAGCCGTTCAACATGCACAATATATATGAAAAGGTAGAATATTACTTTCTTACTGCCTCTACATTCGGTATGCATTTGTTAACATGTTAATTAAATTGCAATGCACTGCTCCTGTAACATTAGTAGTTATAAGAGCACTGAAAGCCTTTTGCCAGGCTGTAACAACTGAAGCCAAAAGTTAAATTTACTGTATACAGGCATTTTCCTGTGTCAGAACCTTATTTTGTATGTATTGAAAATTCAGGACTGAATATCTCTTTACATTGTATTTGGATACAAGCATTCAGAATCAAGAAAGGAACTGAGACTTGCCTTTTAGGCAAATGTTGACTTAACTACTTCAGGGTGTTGAAAAATCAGAATTTTCAGGGTATGAATAACTCTGATGTTTCAATATCGTTTTTGTTCTGGAATGGGAAAGAAAAGTCGAGGGCAAGTTCTGATCTACTTTCTCAAATAATATGTTCAATTTTTGTTTTGCTTGCATACTGCCCAGCACTTCTAAGACTGACGCACCACCAGTTAAGAAAGGTGGAATTTCCAGTCTCCAAGACAGAAAAAGAATCATGGAAAAGGAGTCTGAAACCATCATCAAAACAATGAAAACATTAATTTTCCAGTGGAAGTCTAAAACCTTCCATCTTTATCAGTTCAGAATCTGGAAGGCTCTGAGCACGGTTAGTGCCAGGGCTTCTGCGTTTCTGCCTGTGAGCTTTGTGGAAGAGTTAACACAAATGTTTGTTGCCCCAGTCAGGACGCTTATGGCCTCTAGACTCTCTACGGTGATCTGTGACTTTTTAGACCTAATGTTACCAATATCAAGGCAGGCTGTATGGCAAAGCTGTCCTAGGCTGAGGACCCCAAGAGTCCTGGACTATTAAATTACAGGGTCCTCTAAGTGGTGATGCTGACCTAGAGCTGTGAACCTGGAAGAAGCTTAGGGATTCCTATTTCTGGCTTATTAAGAAAGCTAGCGGGCAGCCAGGGAAGCTGCTGATATTCCTTGCACATGCACCTCCCCCTACCCTGACGCTTTATATTTTTGTTTATTTATTGTTTCAAGTTTTTTAGAAATTTTTTTTTTATACTCAGAACTTCTTTCATAATGAAACTATGAATACTTATCTGTAGGTAAGGCTAGGAAGAAAAATTTCAGATGCACTTTTTTTCTGTTAGAAATGTTCTGAAGCTCTTTTTAGCAGCAAAGTACAGCAGGCATGTACATTTCTTCTATGTCAGCATGAAAGGAAGGATGTTGGCCATGTTTCCTATGCTAATCTGCAGTTAAGAGACTCTGGTTTTCTTATTAGCAGTTACAGTCTGTGATCTGGCCGTGCCTCCCATTGAAGAATTACAGGTGTGTTATGATTCATCTCCATTTCCCATTTGTAGGAGTTATTTGATACACAGTACTGTGCGTTCCTCTTTAGTGCCTTTATGTATTAGTTTATTACATTCTTTGATTTGTGAATAGGAACAATCAAAATAACCATTCCTTAATTTTCCACAAGTATAGATAACAAAATATAATATGTTTTTGTGATAGGGCTGCATTAACATCTTGATTTTTCTTGTTAAGGATTTTATTCCAAAATTAACGTCTGGATTTGAGAATGTGTGATCCACAGCCAAAAAAATGTGTTTTGCTGTCTAGATGAAATAATTCAAACCTGAAATGTCATAGTTGAAATGGTGTACTTGTCTCTTCTCGCTATCTGGAGAATCAGATTCTGGCTTTAGTCAAAATAAGAACGAATTTACTCTTTTCACAAATTTGTCACATAATTTCATATTATTATCTGGGTCTCAATGAAGTCTTGCAGTGGGACTGTTCACCTCCAGGGCTAGAATCAGGACAGATTGATGTCTATTGGGAGACTTGTACAGTATGCCAGCATCAATGCCTTCCTCACTATTTCTGGCTCCAGAGCAAATAGCTTATTTTTTTTCCTGTCAAATGTGAAAGAAACTTGAATACAGTGTTGAAATCAATGGATCTGCGCCAGCTTCACAGCAGCTGAAGATCTGGCATAGGTTTTTACCTAGAAATGCAAGAAGCATACATGAAGACAGCATTTGTGTTGCTAAATATAGGCTGCCCTGAGAGTTCTAGGCCTAAATTTCTGTTCAGGCCATGTAGCAAAAGTAACAGGATGCAGTATTTTTTGTCTAAAACTATGCACTGAAACTGATAAGTATTTGTAATGTTTAAAAACAAAGGAACAAAGACCTTATATTTTCAGTTATCTTAAGATAAATTTTTTGAAAGAGGAGTGCTGCTTCTAGGCAGAAAGATCTATCTGTCTGTAGATATATTTTATATATGCTAGCATGTATAAAGCTGTATGCCTGTTTGAGACATACTCCTACAGCTGTTCACATGCGTATAAAACATTTGCAGTTTATGCACAGATAGGCATGATTTGTAAATGCTGAGTTACAAAACTGAAATAACAGAATTTTCATTATAGACAGATCACATCTCTTTACATAAAGTTTCAAAAACAAGTGCTAATGTTGAAACTGGCTATTAACCAAAATGTTTGCTGTCAAATTAAGTGTTCCCATCTGAGATGATAAATGGAGGCTACATGGCTATAAGCTGTGGCTTATGAAAAATAATTCTTTGACATCTGGCTCTAACATCTGGTTTTATAATTAATGTTCCAAAGCAAATGGAATATATACTTTAAGGGTTTGTTTTTAATTAGTGTTCAGAAGCATGTATTTCTGCATTGTGCAACTATCATACAGTTACAGATGTCTGAAAGAAAAGACTTCAATTCACACCAATACTTGCAGGTATAAACCCATATAAATACTAGTGCTTTACCATTTAACACTGGACCAAACAACATCCAGGGAGACAGAGGAGGGGGTGATTGTAGCACCTGTTCAATGCCTACCAAAACAATACTTAAGGGAACGTTCTTTTCTACTTAGGATTAAAGAAAAATAAGCCTGGTAGTTTTACCTCTACTGTTACTGCTTTATTTCTATGTATTTAAGTTAAAGACAATAAGGAAACCTGTGTCAGAAAGTTGTCTAGGTCACTGAGTATTAAGAGACTTCACTCCCCGCCTTTCTACTGCTAACATCTTTAAAATTGTGAGCAATTTTAAAGGTTCAAAATGGTCTTACATCTTGGCAGCGCTTGCATGCTGGACTACTCTGGGCTAGTCTTAGTGACTAATCGCTTTTCTTCCTTCATCAGTTTTTCAAAATAGGTTCTGCAAGCCACGTGCAAGCTCCTGGTGTGTTTGGTAAATTATTTATATCGCTGTCATGCAGGTGAAGAGCTCTCATGATACATTTAAACATTAATATTACTATTAATATTGCTGTATTTTTTTTCTTCATTACGGTAGCAGCGCAAGACCAACTCTGCAAATCTGTGAGAACTGTTCCAGGCACATAGTAGATCCACTGCCTTGAAGAGTTCATAGGGAAAACAGAAAAAGAAGGATAAAACATAAGAACGATGTGCTTGTTACAACCATAGATACACATACTTTCAATTACCTTTTTCTCCAGTTAGTTATCACTGGATCTATAGGTATTTGGAAGAACAAAACCAGATTTAATTTACACATGATGTACTCCACTCCTGCACGTATTTTCTACACGGGGCACCCATTATCTACCTGTTTATTTTTCATTTGATTTCAGGAGGCCTAAAAGAAGCTGAAGTTAAGGAATGAGGAAATTCTGAAGGTCAGTTTAGGAACAGTTTTTTATGCTCCAGAAGCGATACACAGTGAGTCAGAAAGAAACAATGCTTTCCTGATATCCTCTTCCTATCACCTTTGATTTTGTGACTTGTGCTATTCAAAGTATCCCTCATTAAAAGAGGCACAAAAAAGGCTGAAGAGGAAAGTAAGGCCAAAGGGGACTGCCTTACCAGCATGCGGTTAGTAGATGTAGTAATGTAGGAGCCCTGGAAGTTGTAGCATGGCACGTGCCCCAGCAAAGCGGCAGTGGGCAAGGCGTGCTGCTGCTGCCTGACACGCTCTGCAGCATGAGTTGTTGTATTGGGGAGGTGGTGGGAGACTAGGTCCGTACCTATAAATGTCAATTAGCAAAGACCTACCAAAACATTAGTGCTATTTTTTTCAGTCTTATAAGGTGGTGATGTTTACAACATCAGACATTTTATTATTGAATCGGTATGAAAAGCCCACATTCATTGTCAGTATGTACATCCTTTAAATAACCATTTTCTTCCTTTTAACCAGACAATGTTTTCCCAAGTTTTCAGTGGCTATGTTTTTACACAGCTCAGGCTCAGCCTGTGCTATAAATTTTGCTAGTTTGGGGTATGCGAACTGGAAACTGGGAAGATCATGTCCTCCTCCTCTCTTCATTGCTAGTTTCTTGTTGCCAGCAAAATGCCTTGGGTAGCTATATCTCAGCATTGGATTAAGTCCTGTTGTTACCTGTGTTTATGTCTTTATGTGACTAGTGTAGCTATTTCAGTATGTTGTCTCTCAACGAGGGAGTCTCCTGGCATAGTTTTGTTGGCTGACGTTTTCTGCAGTGTAGCTACGCCTTAACCCGTTCTATTTTCCAGCAATAAAAATGGCCATATTTTGAGAACATGTTAAAACTGCCATGAGTACTCACACTGACAGACATGTGTATTAGAGATTAGAAAGCTTCTGTCTTTTCCTGTATAAATTCCTCATTTTTGAATGTTTATTTGATCATGTATTAAAAAGCTTAGTTTTTTAAAAATAAACTGGGTTCTCAGTAGTGCTGAGATTTATCTCATAAAAGTCCACTGTTAGTCTTGCAGATTTATGGGGTGTAGCTTGATACTGAGGAAGATCTGTAAGTCAAGAAAAAAAATGGATGGGACATACATGAGGATCTCATTTTAGTAAGGTTGGTCAGTGTTTTTACTGATAGGTCCTTCCCCAGCTCCACAAGCCAACCCAACAAATCAGAAAGGTTCTCAGGATTTCCACTAAATGTGTGCTACTCCTAAGAATGATTTATATCCTTTGAGTTTTCCAGTGATTATGCTCTCCTCTTGTTGACTTTTATATTTTTGGCTTCTTCAATGCACCTAAAAGCAGGGCTGGAAAAAAAGGGATGGTTTCAGAGAGTTTAACAAGGAAAATGCTCTGTTGTGCTGCCAGAAGCTCTGAATAGTAGATATTGTTTCCCAGCTGTATGAAATATATACATTTTATTTTACAGTACACAAAAAGAAATTTTTCATAGCTTTGCAGACAGACCAATTAAATGCAGTTCAGACTTGCGGGGTCAAGGGTGGGGGTTACGTGTTACTGTCAGAGTCTTACTGGGATTGACAAAAGCACTTCCTGATGTTTTCTTTCCACTAAGGAAAGAAAACCCTTCCCTGAACCAGTTTCAGTTGCTTTTCTTTACATATATCAGGGTAATTACTTAGGATAAACTTTTAAATATCTCTCAAAACACTGCAGCTGAAATCTTGCATCAAACAGGCACCTTGTCTCCAGCCAGACAAAATGTCTGTTACAAGGTGGAAGTGCAAGAAGTCATTTAGTAGGTAATTATGGAATGACCTACCTATAAATAACTAGTTCTTAATCCTCGTTTCTCAGAGATAATTGAAGACTGCAGAAAAATAGTAAGTCACTCCTTTTTTTTTTTGATTGTGTGGGGTTTTTTTGTTTTGTTTAAAACCCCTATGTTTAGATGTCCTTATTCCCCATAGGCTGTTTTTGAAAGATCAACTTTGCAAAACACGCGTCTTTTAAAATGGTTCTGTTTCTTGGATACATCATAGGCTGTTCTATTAACAGGATCTTTCCAGAAAATTTTAGCAAGAAAATTCTTAAAGAGGTATCAGTACATCATCAAATGAACAGTGTTACTTCTTTTTGATGGGCTGTTGCCTTCAAGTGCCAGAGTACGATATGACAGCCAGTGAGTAGTTATCTTCACTGCTGTCTATTTTGAGACACGCTAAAGAAAACCATATATTTTTATTGGTAGTGTGATTACAAATGTCAAATTTACAGAGTTTGAAATCCTAACTTAGTAAGTGCAATAGGTGAAGTATATGCTGTAGAAAGAATTGCATTCTAGTTGCATGTCAAGATCTTTCTAATCTCTATCCCCCTCATCTCCAGTTTTGGGTCATACATTCTATTCTCTGGCTAATTTAAAATCTCTTTTCACGGTCTGTTCTTTAATCCAAAGTATAGCTGGCTATAAATTTTGAAGAGTCTCATTTGCTTACAGTTCATGTAATATATAGCCAATGCAAAAGGAAATATAAATTATTTTGGTAATAATCTGGCCTTCCTACGTCTCTGTTTAATCCAGTAGACCATATGTGCAGTTCTCTTTTAAGTCAATCCAAGAACACTTCAGAGAAAGAGAAAAGGTGGTCATAAAGTATCATAAGACCTTGACTTCAAAATTATTTTCAAATTAGGCCAGTTCAGAACTTAATGATAACCGTGATAAGTTTCATCTGCCTACAGTTGACTCCAGAATAGAGGAGAGAAAATCTGAAGATGTTTTGGTGTATTTTAAAACCAAAAAGCCCCCACTTAGCCTGTGTGCACAGTTGAGTGTGTTTGAATAAGTATTATCCCGCTTTTCAAACTGTTGAGGTTTTAGGTTGACAGCTCCAATCTATTATTTATTGCGTTCATTAAATATTGAAAGTTTATTTTACTATTGTAGGGAATTATTTGTTTAACTATCAATCTTATTTCCTATTAGAGTAATTGGCAGGAAAACCCACTGCAGTTCTCTGCAACCAGGCAGAGATCCTACATCCCTTAAATCCAAACTTTGCACTTCAGTTGCTAAACCATACTTCCTAAGCTATGGCTGTGTTCTTCTTGTATCTTAATATTTTAGATGCCCATTTTACCCAAAGGAAAGAACTGGTATTATGATACGTATACAAGTCCTTAGGGAGATGTTTTATATACATAGGCTGAAATGATAACTATAAACACCATTTCTGCTATATAATTGAACTCCAGTGATATGTGATTTTATACATAAAGTACGCTGTACAATCATATATAAAATATTTATTGTTATATGAAAAAAATCAAGAATAATAAAGGGGCTATGTAGGGTAAACATCGGAGAATAATAGCAAGTGATTGACATGGTGGGGGAAGAGAATTACGCAAAGTCTGCAAGCAGTGTGGTCAGCCTGAGTGACCTGAATAAGTAACTTTAAAATGGATTTTCCACAAATACATGGTAAGAAATTCATGGGTCCATTTCATATCTGTCTATAGATACACATTTATACTTTCTTTAAGCAGTCTCAAATAATGGATTTCTAAAGTTGCCGGGTAAGATGTGTAGAATATCAGTACTTAAATAATTGTCACTGAACTACCACGTCAAAAATCTGAAATGCTTTTAGAAGACTCTTCTAAGAACAGGCAATACAGTTTTAGGTGGTTCAAGAAACAGCACTACTTAAGATTATTTCCTGTGAGTTCACCTGTTATTTGGGTGTACATAACTCATTGGCCCTTAAGTGAATTATATTTCTAATGCTTTTCATTTTGATTGAAGAAAAAAAAAATATTCTGTTCTGATGTGGAAGTATTACACAGTACTCGAATTTCAGCCATGGCAGAGAATTGCTGGGCTTTGAGAATGCTTTTTGCTGAACTGTAAAATTTTACAGTTGGGTTCAGGTCCTTGTCTGTGTTTGTAAAGCACCTAGCAGAGCAGACTCTGATTCTTCCGGAGAACTTCAAGCATTACCATAGTGAGAATAAAGAGCAAACCCCCTTCCATCGACGCAATGCTATTTTTATTTCTAATCTTACTTTATGTATTCTGATATTCTTTTATGTTATCTGTATCCTAATGAAACATCACGACCGGACTTTTCCTGTCTTTGTGCACACGCAGCACACAGAGGGAAGAAATCTCGCAGGAACTGGCTGTTGCTTCACTCAGGGCTAATTAAAGCCTTGAGAATAACAGGAGTTCAAGAAGCTTAGGGGCTATGCTACCGCAACACAATTGATCTAACAACTAAGTCTATGTCTCTATCGCACTGTCACTGTAATTATTATCGTTGCTTCCCAGCAGACTTTTCCCCATGAAGGGTATCTGTCTATGCCTGAGGCAAGTACCTCTCATAGCAGCCCCATCCCGGTAGGTTTTGGAGAGCTTACAATGGCAGTGTTCGAGCCCGTGCTTAGGCTCAGTGTATGCACAGCTTGCCTATCTGCCTTTGCTCAGGTGGTGCCTATGCCGGCAATATCGGTGTAACGCCAATGGTGAATTAAGAGTATTCCCGCAGTCATGCCTACATCCCTGTGCATGGAGCAGGGAGCTGACAGAGACCTGCCCTGGGACTGCTCAGGGCACTTTCAAAGGAAAGTTTAGTTTCGCCCCTGGGAAAAACAGTTCACAGAAATCTAGATTGTTTACAAAGAAAGGCTAGCTTTAAACAGCATCTGATAAAAGATGTGTTTCTAAGTATACTTATACCTGTTTCTGAATAAAAATAGTCAATATCGGAGGGTTGAAGTTACTTTTTTCCTTTGGACATGCAAATTGATGATAATGGATATACCAGTTCAAAGTGGAAACACCAGTTTTCAAAATGAGCCAATAAAGTTTTTATTAACCAAAACCAATACATTCATTTACAGTGATGTTTTCATTCATCATAATTTTCTAGATTTTGAATGGAACGGCAAAGGAAGAAATCTTGAACCTCTTTCTAAGGGAAAAAAAAGCCCTCCTGCCCAGATATCACTACCTGCCTTGGGCTGAAGGAGTTGGAGCCGTATTCCCATCCTCCTTTCCGTGATGTAGGTAGCAGCAAGGGTTTCCATGCAGGGCTATGTATCTAGCCATCAGCAGCTTAAAATCCACCCTGCTGCCTCCAGGTGCATTCACTGCAGCTGCTTCACCTGATGGGCCTGCACTTTTTCCTCCAACGTTTGAAATGCAGTTTGTTTTTATTTATAACCCTCCCTGGAACAGAGAGTAATGTCTGTTGGAAACTGATGCAGCTCAAGCTCCTCTGTAAGAACCCGTGAACATTTCCCTTTTGGACTCGACTGGAAAGTTGCAGTTTTCCATTTTAACTAAAAATGCTCTGTAGGGAACAATCCTACATCTGCAAGGGAGGCTATATGACTCAATGCAAATCTTTTCCTTCTTTAACTTCCGTTCTCATTCTGTTTTGCTAAGGCATTTTAGTCTCAACTTTCTTCTAAATGGGGGATTCAAGAAGACGAGAACTTAATGTAAAAAGAGTAAAAATGTGAAAGATTTTGAACCCCCCTATTGGTTGTTGACCTCTAGATTTGGAAGAATGAAGACATTATTTCTTTTTTAAATTTATTTCATATTTATATTACTACATATAAATAGATGGCTTATCTAGAACTGAGGTTTGAAAAATGCTGTTAAGGAGTTTTTGGGGCATGCACTGCTGTTGTAATAAAAGTAGACTGAGCTTGAGATGGGAAACATGCATCTAGAAATGAAAAATTTGCTCTTGGTCAATTTGTAGGTCCACAGTCAAACAAAGGGTCAGTTGCTTGTCTTTGATTCTTCTGTTATTCAACATGTTGAAAAAGGAGTAGCTCAGTGTTTTAGAAAAAGTGTAAGGGAGCTAGACCTGCACACACTGAGCAAGACCACATACACGTGTATTAATTGTTGAATGATCAGAATTTTTAGAAAATGGAGATTAATCTGGAAGGGAGTGTATAATCTTAGGCCATCCAAATAGGTGGTGTAGCATTAAGTGACTAACAGCAGACATGCAAACTTTGCCCAAAACTTGCTGTATTGCCTTAAGAAAAGGCACTTAGTGGAGCAGTTGCAACAGCTGCAGTCATGTCTAGTGGGTGAAGCTAAGGCTTATAAAGCATTAGGCAGCGCAGTGGTTCTGGGTCAGTTGTTCATCTCCAAAGCCTGAGTATTATGTGTTGAAAACATTTGACAGGTTGAGCTAGAAACGGATTCCAAAAAGAAATTCAGTTTCGGTGTTACCCTGAAATAGAGTTCCTCATGAATAACTATAAAAATAATAAACCACCTGGATAATAATTAATTGAACAGAAAAGGGTATGTTCAGTCCAAAAACATCATAATTGCCGGAAAAAAAATTGGTTTAGCTAGTGTCTGTTCTGCCCACTACCCCCCTGTATTTCTTTCCCTTCTTTCACCTTCTTTCATTTTTCTAGTCTACTATTGAAGAAAGGAAGGGGTTGAAGAACAAGCTAAAAAGAACAAGACCTAAAAAGAAAAAACCCAACCAAAAAAAAAAGTTTTCAAAATAAACTGTCTGTTTTAAGAATATTTGTTTTCGCAATAAGAAGAAACATCTGAAAATACTTGAATGCCATGTATGCAACAATGCAATTTGAGTAATGTAAATGACTTTGCTGTTGCAGTCTTCATTCAGATAAAATCAATATACTTATTTCTAGAGATATGTCTGGCTAGATTGGATTTCAACAAAATAATGAAAAAAGGGCAACTATTACTGCCCTTCTGGAGTTACTTTTAAAAGCAACATGCTTCAGGGGATGTGGAAAAGAAGGGAAATGGAACCTACAGTAAAGGCACTATGGAGTCCTTATGAGAGTAGGATTCAGAAGGAAAGGAAGAGCAAGAAGCAGGAATGGAAAGGGAGCAGAAAGAAAGAATAGATGTTAACTGGAGCTCAGCACAAAATAGCTTTTTTTTCTGCATTGTGAAATTCTCTAACTTTATAAAAATGTGCCTGTATCTATGATAGGATGACTCCAAAAGAAAGGCTTGGTGTAATCCTATTTAATTAAAACAAATAAAAAGCAAAATAGAGTGTAAGCTGTCAAGTTTACAGTGCTGCTGTTAGGAAAAATTTTGAGGTATTTTGTGTGGCTGGGTTGTGGAGGAGGTTTGGTGTATTTTGTTTGTTTGGGCTTTTATGGGGGTTTTTGTCCTGGAGGTTTCCTGCAACAGTATAAAGAGGAGGACAGCTTGTTCAAAGAAATGTTTGGTGCTATAGGTGCCTGAGTCCATATGATGGTACTAGAAATATTTAGTTATGTTCTCAAACAGTTCTGGAAACAGGGTCTTGGTTTGTGTTCATGTTTGCTGTTGCTGCTGGGAAAAGGAACTGGAACCGAGGGTCAGTAGTTTGCCTGGTCTCTCCATTTGCCACAGGGAGGCACCTTCTCTTCAGCTTGTGCCTTCTCTGTTGCCCCGCAATATATTAAAAAGCACGGTCCTCTGGTGTTTTAAAACTCGGTGAGTGTATGTCTTTACATCAGTTGTGCTGCTTAAATTTACAGCCGGACTGAGTGCAGTCCTCCACTCAACCGTAGGTAGAAATATGTTTGTTCATCAGTTTGGTATCACAGGGATATACATTCTGTAATGAGAGACTGCATTAGAATGTTGGCGTTCTTATGCTGATACACTTTTCTTTAAGTATTCCTGAAATCAGCAATCTGATTTATTCCTTTTACCCCGCCCCCCACCCCCCAAAAAACCAGCACCCCCGAACAAAGCTGAAAATCAACAACGAAAAAACCAGCAGACCCCAAAATCCCAACACTGTCCCCAAGAAAACTGCCTGTCATCACAAAGGGAAAAATCTGTATGTGCTTGACGAATAGTTATCCCAGCAGTTTTCTCAGGCTGAAATATAATAGCTATACACAAAGAAAAATTACTCAATTATATAAAACGGGTTTATTTCAGGAGTTTTGGCATGTATAGCCCAGATTATGAATATATTCTGAAGTATAAAGACACTCATTCTTTAAAAGCTATTTAAATTTATCTTTTTTTTATGTGCAAAAAAATGAATCATAGGGAACTTAATTTGTAGTTTGGAATATTCAGAGAGTTACAGGAGGCTTTCTTAAAAAAAAAAAAGATTTATTAATTCTTTCTTAGTCAAAGGTATAGTAAGAAAATATTCTAATGTCTGTCTCCTAGTCTGGATATCCTACTGCATTTGAAATGATGCAGTTCAATTTGCAGCAGGCATAAGACTTATATCTTGCAAGGAGGTTATTTTAGATGTAATTTCATCAGCTCTTGTTAAGTGCTTTGAGTTGCTTTAGTAAAACAAAAAAAAAAAAAAAAAAAGAAGCTGAGATTCATTAATATGTTAGCTTTTTTTGTTGTATTTTAAGTTCTGTTCTTTTCCTTTCCTGAGGGGAAAAACATAAACATAATTTTGGTTGCAAAATGCTGTGAAGACATTGAAATATTGCATTCTAGTGTGAAATTGTAAGGCTTTTTTATTATATTCAAAAATGAAAATTATATATGTGAAACTGTACCACTACTATGCTTTTAAAATCCAGGATATATAACTATCACAGTAATTGCAGGGCTAGACTATGAAAGTAGTAGCATGGACGAGAAACATCCTTTTCAGTTTGGGTGTTATTTTAGCACAAGCTAAATCGAGGACAAATTCGTGTTATACAAATTTTGAAAAAGTCCTTGTTTTGTACTATCATCATTACGGTGCAGTGACTATTGCAGAAAATGTTAATTCTTTGAGTGTGGGAACTGAAATATTTCAAAAATAAGCTATAAAGTGTCAGCACGGAACTGAGGGTAATGTTCATGCTTTTTAAGATCAACTCTGTGTGATCCATTGCTTCTTCTTTTATTGATGTCTTAATTGAAAAAATAGCTGGTTTCAAAGTCATGAATACTTATGGTATGTATAAAAGGATACATAATCACACCCAGTTGAAAATTCCCAGTAGAAGGCTCTCCTCTTCACTCTTTTTTCCAATAATATAGTGGCATTTCCACTAACAAAATTGGTTTAACTTAAGTGTACCCTTCTGAAGCCCTGATAATATGGCTCATTTTTAGAGAGCATTATTAGTAAACTTTAGTACATCCTTTGTAACTTCTGCCTTGGAGTGCTGGGTCCTTAAAAAGTATTAACAAATCAAGTCCCATGCTGCTGCCACAGAGATGAACTTCTTCAAATCATAAAGTGCAAAAGTGAATTTTCTGTTTTGGATATCCTATCGGGCAACTCAGGCTTTGGTTTTCAAAGAGTATTAGGATTCACAGTCAGTGGGAGCTGTAGGTAGTCAACTTTTCAGAAATCAGTCTCCAGTGAGTTGGTATTTGGGACATGTTCGTATTCACAATTGAGACCAGATTTTTAGAAGAACTCAGCTCTTGTTTAGGTGTCTAAATATATCACTAGGTTTCCAAGAGCTTAGCATGTTGAGTGTGGTGAGAGCTTCCAGCTGCAGATCATTTCTGG
Source organism: Falco punctatus (assembly GCF_963210335.1). NCBI lineage: Eukaryota > Metazoa > Chordata > Aves > Falconiformes > Falconidae > Falco > Falco punctatus. Next base: position 6,916,422 of record NC_137580.1, on the reverse strand, counting down.
AAATCTGACCTTTATTTAGGTGCTTAAATGTGTTCCGGTTGCTTCAGAAAGTCTGGCTTCATGCATCTATATATAGGCATCCAGTATTAGAGATAATCTTGAAAAGAATTGGCTTTCATTTTTTCCTGAAAAACTGTTATGGGTTAATTTCAAAAGTAAAAATAGAATTCAGACCTTCTAGTGCCATGTGCTAACTGTGATAACATACTTTGTGCAGAGAGCCAAAATCATTCAGCGTAAAGTCCTACGTTTGGATGGGTTGCAAAGCCATGGCTGAGCTGAGGTTTTTCCAAGTCTCCTGGAGGAGAAGTCTCGTCAGAGAGGAGTGGACAAGATGAAAGCTAGCTTTCCCTTCTCACAGTGGCACCGGATGGGAAAGGGAGGATCAGAAACAAATTGTAATGTAATCTACTGGAGAATGCCTAGAAGTAACTCATAAAGATATGATGTAGAAAACAGAGCCCGGTGGGGTTATACAGTGAGGCAGAGGTTGGCATTTAGAGAACAAGTGAAACTAGCTGTCAGGCTGCAGTCCAGCAAAATACTCTGAATGTATAGGTAGTTTAACTGAATACCCAAGACTGCTCTTTTGCAGAAGTTAAATCAGTAGGACAACCTACATGGTTGATTTGAGATCCTCCTATCTTAATTTTCATTGCTCTTTCATTCTTTGCCCACTGTATCTCCCACGCTTTATTTATGGTTTTAGTTGTAATTTCATTCTTGCTTTAAAAACAAAATACAAAGCTAATTTTCATTTCAGGCATAACAAAAAGAATTGATTAGAGAGAAAATCCTAGAACTCAGTGCTCATTATTGAGCCAGAAATGACCTATTTTCAAGAGAACTTACACTGTTGTAGCCTGAATTTAAAAAGCTGTGGTTCCCAGGCAAGCACCATACTAAATTCAGCTTTGCCATAATTTACAGTAGATTACTATTTTTCCTTTAAGAATATACTATGACATGTAGAGATGGAAGAAAATATCGAGTATAAAATTAAACAATCTTATTATACGATTGTAAGAAATGTCTGCAACAGATCAGAATATTCAGCACTGGGGAAGGAGGAATGGACTTCTGTGCTACATTCTGCTGACAAGGATGATGAAATATAAACAAGAGAAATAATGTCTAACGATACTTAAACCCACAAAGTCTACTTCAGACTTCTCTCTGGTTTCCTTTCTAGATTCTAGCTAGAATTCCCGAGACCCTGTTCTCACCATTCATCTATACCCAAACCTGTATTTCAAAAAATTGCTTTTGGTTTCTTGATTGAGAGATGTCTCGTTAGTCTTGGAATAAGAAATCAGACCATCGTTTTTCCTTTGTTGTTGAATTTAGATGAAATGGGAGCATCCGTCCAACTGCTTGCTGACAGGAGTAAAGGGGTGACTGAATGTTTTCGAATTTCTTTCTGTTGGTGTGTTTGCAATTTTCAGGTACAGACTACCTGCTCGCAGTTCTGCATTTGTAGTTCAGTCTCAGTACACGAGCCTTTTGATCTCAGTCAATTGTTTTGGTTGATTCTCTGTAATAATGTTGATTTTTCCTTTTACTAGTAAAGCATCCATGAACAAAAAAGATCTATATGTAGGGCTTAGCAAAAAACCCAACACCCACAGCTTCATTGTTCAGTGATTTTTTCAGGTCAGCGGTCACAGAAATCTTCAGTGACCATCTGGGACTTGTCCATAGCTGCTCACACTAACATCCATGTAATGATAGTATAGGGATGTCAGTAGTAAAAGACCCTGTGACAGTTTGGAAAAGTATAGCAAGTCAGCTGGGTTGGCAGGAGTATCTAAGCCACATGACCCAACATTTGGAAGAAGCTGTAGTAGGGAAGGGGCAGACCTGGAAAATAAGCTTGGCCATGGGGGGAAAGAGGCTAGCAAGAATGAGAAGTAAAAAAAGGGATAGAGAGGGGGAAAAGAAGTCTTTACCTGGCAAATATACTGGACTTCCTTGACCAAAAAATTAGCCAAGTAAGAAGTCTGTGTATAAAGAAAAAAGAAAGGCAGAAAAGGCTTACGTTCAGGACAAAATGTACATTCCTTTGAAGTACGTCTCAGAATGATGAGGGAAAACAGTCAAGAATGACCCATAATTATCTCCTGACCTTATAAAAATCTGTTTAGTGTTATTTAAAGTAAAAAGTCATCATATTGCCTTAAAACCCCTTACGGACCTGTGTATTATATGTCCTCAGAGAGGTAAATAGTAAATCAGAAAGCTGTTTGGGGTGAAGTTATATGATATGGCCAAGCTGGTTTAACTCCTTGGTGTGGTAGAAGGAGAATGGTCTTCATGACAGTTTCCTCATCCTCCCCACTTATTTCTGCTGCTTATTTTGTGCTGTCTCTGGCACTGTTTGGATCCCTACCTTAAGTTGGTTCAGCTCGCTAACTGGTGACATTTCTGTGAATTGTGTTTGCCGCATCACCCCCTCATTTAGTTTTCTGCCTGTTGGGCAGCTGAACCAGTTCACCAGATGTGTGGTGGTCTCTAGCTATCAGTACAAGGGAAGGAGCTGAACTTTTTAGCTTAAGCAGGGAAGAGAAAACCAGCCAGGAGAAAAATGCTGAACTTCCAGAGTGGCTCAGCTCACTGCTTCGTCCTCACCTTGAATTCAGGTTACAAGTGTTTGTAAGTTAGTGGGGCTTTGGGAGAGCCAGTGCTCAATCCAGAGAACCTGATCTGTGAAGTCCCACTTCTAAACAGGATGGGGCAACTCTGCCAGAGAGGCCAGAGAAGGAGACGATGCTGGAAACCACCCAAACCAAAGGAGGAAGCCTAAGAGCAGAGCACGTTAGGACATGAATACAACAGCCTGATGAATGTTCAGTAATTCTGCAGCAGGCCCCATTGGTTTGGTTCCGACCAGACATGTGAAAAACAACATCCTTGGCCTTAGTTATAGTCCTTTTTAAGTACTGCTGATTTCTGTCTGCCTCTCTGCAGTTGAGAAAAAGTTTCTGGTTCTTTACTGTATTTACTTCCTTTAGTCTAAAATAAATATTATTTATTCTTTCCTGCACTTATTTTTAAATTCTTCAGACTGATTCTGTCTTTAATTTCCTTCCAGAATACTTATATTTGATTTCATTCCCAGATCACATGTGCAAATGAATCATACCAAGTTCAGATATCTATTTCTATCATTTATTGTTGGATAATGTTCCGGAAACCTCTGTTCTTTGGTCACATCCAAAAAACCCGCGAAAGAATATTTTATTAGTTGTAGTTGCAAGTCCTTGATTTTCTTTAGTAAGTATGGCATATACTATCTGTTTTGGTATGAGAGATGTGTATGTAGAGAACTGACTGGCACGGAGGTTAAACTAAATGCTGAGCAGCTTTCTGGAAGGTTGCTTAGTGTTCAGTGTTACAGTTCCAGTTCGTTTCATATTTTACAGATGAAGTTAAGACACCAAACTGTTTTAACACTCACTCAGGAGGGTAGTATCTCAGTTAGAACAGTTATGAGTTCTAATATTAAAGGCAGAATGAAAAGAAGCAGTATTACTATGATGTAGGGAATAAGTTTTTTTTTAAAAGATTCTGTGCCTGATATAATATTTTCCTTCTTGTAATATTTAACTGGAAAAATTAGTCTGTTCTGTAACGCCAATAAAAAAGTTGCATTGAAATAAATAGTCTCCAGTGTTTCCATTGTGTTTTGGGCACAGTAAGTGGCAGGTTTTGTAGCTAATAAAATATTTGTAAATTTTCAAGCACTGCTGGCTGAAATGTTTTGTTTTGACTGTTAGAGCCTATCTGCTTGAACTTGCTGTCATGCTAAATTCCCATCAGTAGCTGTTACATTCTCCTTGACTTCTTACAAAAGCCCTCCTTTTATCAATGGGGTAACATTTTTCCCCCCAAAGCAGGAACATAAAAATCACTGTTGGTCTCCTCAAATTTTGCAGCTGAAAATACAGTGCCATAATAAATAGGCTAAACAATCAGCATTATTTCAGAAAGGCAAATATGGCCATCTGAATAGTCCTGCAGAGCTGGGCATTAACCCAGCGTGCGAAGAGTGGCAGGAGAAGGCAAGGCAGAAGGAGAGGGACCACAGCTCAGGTGGTCACAAGGTCCTTGTCAGCAAGTAGCTCAGTCCTCCGGCATTTGGAAAGACAAGCAGAGCAGGGTGGCAGTGGTAGCACAGCAAGCATGGGCAGCTCAGCCTCCTGGCCCAGCCTCTCTCATAGAGGTTGTTTGTCCAAACAGGGTGGCTTCTAACCAGGAAGGGATGCAAGTGAACCTTTGTCGTATGGTTTATCTCTTTTCATTAAAGAATGATAATAATAAAATTACATACATATGTATGTATGTATTTAACTATCCTTTTCCTAACGCTCCCTAGCTCTTGGTTGGCTTTGTGGACTGTGGACATGGGTCAGAAAGTAATTCTGCTGTTGTTCTTCAGCAGTGCTGGTGATGTTCTCTGCAATGAACAGAAGCGTTATCGCAGGAACCGTGATATACCCTAATATAAAGCAACCGTGAATATTTTAAAGTAACTAAACCATTCTTTAGTGCTTCTTTATTGACTTTTTCTACTACATCAGGTTTTGGAGCAGAAATGGACAGCTCATTCATGTATCAGTTAAGTTTTATCCCGTACAAAGCCACAGTAAGTATATGGCTTGATAGCAGGCTGACCGTAACTTACCCAAAGTCACTTACAGAGAACAATGTGGAAGTTTTAGTTTTCCTTTAGCAGAGAATGTTATCTAGAAATGGGTTTTAAAAATTCTATTTTGTGTAGAAACTAAGGAAATGGCTTTTATACATTTCCTGTGGAACACGATGAGATCCTCTGCTTCTTGACTGAGCAATAACTGAAAAACAAAACCAGTGGCTCATCTTTGTCATTCATGCACAATTTTTACATGCTCTTTTCCATGAGAAAACACATGTGTTTAAACAGATTGCTGGGAATGTATTTTGATTTTACCTAGATGTACTTTCTTTCTTCAGGCACCCTCGCTTTCTTTGTTGTTTGCAACAGAAAGGTTGTATCAGGAAACATGGGATCCCACGAATGCAGTGTGAACCAAAGACATCGACCTTGTGACTGTTTGTGCTTGGCATGTTGTCACCATGCCCCATTTTGTCTTTGATAGATTGAGAGAGGTGGGAAAAGCAGTAACATGGAGGCAGCTTGAAGAATTGTTTTAGCCCTTTGCCTTAGAAGATGGCCTTGGTGAGAACCTTTGTGACGTGCTGTGAAAGAGCTGGCATTGTGGTGGCCAGGGCTCCACTGTGTGTTATCTGGCTGCAGCTTTTGTGACTACAAATGCTAACTTTGGCCCTTCTCAAGGGACATGAATAGTCTTGTATAGGACTTGGTAAATGAGCCATAGAGAACAGGGAAGGAATCAAATCAAGTGAAATAATCTCAGTGACTGCTGTGAACTCCTAATAGGGGGATAAACAAGAAACAGTTTGTACGAGCTCTCATGCAGAGGTGTAAATGTCTTATCTCTACATGCTAGCAATGGCTGGGACTTTTAACGTTTAAGATGAAACAATTCCTGATGGTTTGCATGGTCAGGAAACAAAGCTTATTTAATTTCTTCCTCTTAATCTTGTTTTTCTTGGTATTTTGGTATTTGGTTTTGGGGTCTTGGTTTGTGTTTGTTGTTGTTGTTGTTGTTGTTTTTTAAACTCGGGGATGTTTAGAAATTCACATTTTAATTCATATAGAGGCATTTTAAACAGCCTTCAAAATTTGTAATTATTATGCTATTACTTAAATAAAAAAATGAAGCTCTTGGTGAAAAGGCTTGGAGTATATTCATTACCATAGTGATGTGAGGAATACAGAAGGAATATACGTAGTACTTTCAAGTAATTATCTGTATTTTTTCCAGCTTTCCAACTGTTCCTCATCTCCTCCCTCTACCTCCCCTAGTGATGCCACTGCAATTGTAGTGGGTTCTTTGTTTATAATAAAAACAGTGAAAATAAACCCTTGATCTTTGCATTCCAAGAGTGTCAGTCTAGCTTCCTGAGGTTATTTCTCAATCCTTGCAAATATTTTTCTAAGAGGTTTTTGAACAGTTCAGTCCACTCCAAAATCTGAGGAGAGCATGATAATGCTACATATATAAATATACAAAACCTGAATTTTGTTAAAAGTAGGAAAAGTATGAAGCATGTGTTCTGAGCAAGTATATGCAACTCTGGTCGTTGAGAGTGTGTGTAAGCGTATGTAGTAGTTATATATGTATCTATCAGGTTCATTCATGACTTAAAACAACTTTTGTTTTTCATGAGTTACAGCATGTTAAATGAGGGATAAAGTGAGATAGCATTGGCAAGCAGAAAGCATTTTTTCATGCCCTGGTTGTTTAAAGCTTTGCATTATCCTTTTGGCACATGGTAATATCCTGTGGTTAGTAGTTTTTAAATGTGATAATGTTTTTTTGTAATTTTTCCAGTGTCCTAAACATAGATTTTTGCCTCCTGCAGTCACCTGTCAAAAGTTAGTTTTCTACAGGTGTCTCTGATTTCAACTGCTAGATTAGCTGTAATGGTGAAAAGTGAGGCTGCACTTTAATTGATCCAGGAGGCAATTTATAACCCACCACTACACTTATTACCCCTGTGCAGTTCTTCACTTCCATTGCTTCAGTTTTTAAATATGTTGTGTCCATTGCTGGAATAAGTATTTCTAGGACCAAGTGTTTCAGTTGGAAAGTCAAAAGGCTAGTACATGTCTGGAAGGAGACAGTGTATGCCTTTCATTAGTGGGCTGTTAGTGATGTAAGGCACTTTTTTTTGGCCTTTTTTTCCCCCAATTTTATGACTAAATGAAAAAAATAGGGAAAAATAATTTCATAATGTTTTTTTTCCCAGCAAAAGAGAAAAAAAGATACATGGTTTAAAATCAAATTAAATAGTTGTTTTAAGATGATAGTTTTGGTTTGGGGTGGTATTTTACATAAAAAGGGTTCTTGGCTACATTTTTGAAGAATATGTCATTTTGATATAAAATAATGTTTTGGAAATGTGGAAATGAAAGAGTTTGGTTTTTTAATTCATAGTTTTCAAATCGGAGGCCATTAGCTTGGTACAGCACACATTTGTGAACATTTACCCTTGACTCCAAAGAGTATTTTTGGCAAATACACTGTTCACTTTGCACCCACCCCAACTGCTTCTAATTCAGGCATCTAAGTGAAAAGCTGGAGCTCCTCCTTGCAGGAGGGTGGGGGGAGGGAGAGGTGCCCTGGGAGAGCGATGCAGCTCGTGGTGCAGTGGGGCAGAGGATGCCCTCGTGGGGTTTTCACCTTTGTGCTCTGACCCCCCACGTTCCCCGTTCCTGACTCGGCCCGAGACCAAAAGCAGCTGGGTGGGGAAGTCTTATAACCCCTAAAAAATCAGTATCACCCAGAAATCCCCCTTCTGATGCTGGTGGTCCTTTGGAAAGGAGCCATCGTTTGCTTCTCTCTTCCTTCAGCGTCTGGCATGTGGCGGTGCTGTTCTGCACGTGGAGCACGCTACCAAAAGGGATGCTAATACCAACATTAGAAATAGCCTAGAAGCCACTATTCTTTCCAAAGACTGTCATCCTCTGCCTCTTCTTGACAGGTGCTACGGCCTTGATGCCTGCTCATTCCTGGAGCTCTTGCTTTCAATCCATTTGAAAGTTTTATCACACTGGGTTACCACCTGCCAGCAGCAGTGCTGAGCTTACCCGCTCCCCTCATGCCGTCCCCCTGGTTCCCCTGCTTGCCACAGCCGGGGGCTGTGTGCTGTGTGCTGCCAGGGCTGCCTGCCTGCCCCTGCCCCCCTGGCTGGGAGGGCTCTGGCCGGCGGGTCTTGCGCTGGCCCCTGTGCCCCAGTCAACAGTGCACAGAGGCGGCTGGATCCGGGCTTACTTGCAGCCCCTGGGTGAGTCCTTGGTCTGTGTCTTACCTCGAATATCAGGCAAGTGTGGCTTGTCACAGCTGGACTACTGGTGATGGAGGGACTGGAGTAAGAGTGGCAAAGTCCTGACTGGGTGGCCATGGTCTCTCTATCCTGGCAGTGAGAAGTGACAAAGAACAGAACAGAGTGTGCTTTCTGTGACATAGTGTGAATTAATTCTTAGGGCCCCCGTGAATGGTCGGTCATGTTGTGTCCTTGGGGAATTGCTTCTATGGCTCTTAGTTGTTGTTGTGTGGTTGTTTTTTCTGTTGTTGTTGTTTTCTTCTTAAACCTTTTCCTGTTCTTTCCTGCTGCAGGAGTGAGTTTCTGCTTCTTTGCCTGAGTGCGTTACTGCACTGATGCTCAGAACACCCTTTTTCTGAAGGGAAATCCTGCTTCATGCTGGCACTTTTCTAAAGATATTTAGATCTGGGTATTTCTAACTAGACACCTTAATTCTTGAAGTTTTTATTATTTTTCAGTGCAGGGTGGCCTTATGCTGTTCATACTTCACTCTTTAAATTTAGGAACAAATCCTCTCTTTTCCCACATAAGATTTATTTCTTTTCATTTCCACTGAAATAAAATTTTCCTTACTCTGTATTACAGATCCTGCTTTTCCAGGGAGGAAGCTAGCACCATTTCTCTTACATATTACATGCGGCTCTCTCATAAGGTAGACTTGTTCATTCATGTCAGACTGTTCAGAACTTTACATGTAAGACGCGTCAGCTGGGATAGGTAAATGTTAATTATAGGAAAGAGAATAAAAAGCTGGAATAGGTTTTTAACTTCCTCTTTCATTTACATGAAATGATTGAGGGTCACTTCACATTAAAGGGGAGAAATGTTGTTTTAAAAATGAGAATTGGAACCTTCATCTCACATGGATCACTTCCTGCTGAGAGGAAGTGGCAGCAGCCACTTTATAATGAAGACAAGAGTTGGCTGAAGTCAGTTACTCACTGTGTAATTTTGAAAGAAAAAAGATTAAATTAGTGCTTGCAGTGTGCAGTGACACTGAAAAGGGATGCAAACTTACTGTCTGCAAGGGGATGCTGCTAGTGTGATTGTTTAAATTTCTTGGTCTAATGTCATAGAAAGCAAATAGGCACAGAGAAATGCTGAAGTACTAACCATACCGAAATCTGTAAGGTGTCTTGTCTGTGGTTCTTCCCCGAAAGATCTTACAAGCTCATTTTTGATACATGAGATCTTAGCACCGACTATTTATTCTAGGAATCTTCTTCTATTGGGCCACATTACTTGCTAATAGCCTTGTATTAGAGAGTTGAATTCCTTGGAGTTAACAGTTGATAAAACAGAGAATGCCTATCGCCATTATTTTATGTACCACCGTTAATTGCTATTGACTGATTTAATTTCAAAGGTTTAAAAGAAATAATTTGCTCTTTCCTCTATTTTTCTTTAAGCATTTTTTTTACCTTAGAATGGTTAGCCCAAGCCTTCCCAAATCCTAAATATTTCTGTAATGCCTGCGTTACCGTAAGAATGGCAGCTATAGAATGTAGAAAGTTGGTGGCCGAGGTAGTAATCCAGTTTATCTTTTGCAATGGTCTCTTAGTACGAATTGCTAAGGTAAGTAGAGACACTCAGTAATTTGATTGTTTAAGGATCAGAAACCAAACAGTTGAGTCAGATATATTTTTAATAGCAGTACTTGCAGGAAGACCTAAGTTTTTAAGGCTTGGTGAAGGAAAAGGAAGCAAGTTATTTTAGTTTTGAAATTACTTTATTGACAGCGGGGGAAAAAGTATTCCATCATTTATAAAAATAACACAGATTTAGGAAAAATGTGTGCTGAGATGAATGAAATCCATTGGGAATGAACAAACTTGGCCTAATGCATGTATTTGGCTCTTCTGCTCTGCTTTGGAATATACATCAGTTCTGATAAGCGATGTGTGCCAAGATAAATGAAATACAGCAAATTGCACAAAATACTCAACTGTGATAGTAGAATACTGGGTGGGACTCCACTACCCGCCTCTTCACTGTCTAATGAGTGAGATTATGCATCACTCAAGCTGTGTAATCATTCTAATTTTGCAGAAACAAACATTGTGTGATATAAAGCCTGTGTAACTTACTCTCATTGCATTCTTATGCATATAGAAAGTTCCACTGGAAGCACTAATATAGGTAGCTAAATGACAACAGTCTGATTTTTGTTATTAAAAATAACAAAAGTTAATGAGGAAGAGGTGCAAGTTGGATTAAATTTTGCAGCCTATGTTAAAAATGTGGAATCCAGGCCCTTCCTCATGAACCAACACCTAGACACATTAATGTGTCTTTCCAGCTCTCTGTATATGCCTAGGGTTTCCAGAATGTTAAAAACAGTACTTCTCGTGACTAGACAACGTTTGATACCTAGGCATTCAAATTTTAAGCTTCTTTTTCATATTTTCCTTGGTTTTTGGTTTGTGTTTTGTTTTTTTTTTAATACTGTGGTTTTCTTAGCAAACAAACATGAGGGCTGGAACATTCACTGATAAGGAGAACAGAAATAGACTGCACCAAAATAAGAATAAACATGAATTTCAAGTTTGTAGGCAAGTGAATCAGGATGGGAAATGTAATTTCAAGTATTATCTTTCTTCAGAGAAAAAACAGAAGCAAAGCATACATACAAGTTCAGTGTTCAAAAGACCTTGAGTTCTGAATATTTAATGTTCACTGAGATTTGATTGTAAATTGCCAGTAGACCAAGTATCTTTTATAAATCCTATTTGGTGAATAAATTTAAATAATGTATACATTAGAGAAGATCGTGATCCTTTAGATTACAACTTTAAATGATAAAAAGGATCAGCCATACTTTCTTAAAGAACTACTCTGGTTCGTTAGTCTCTTGGTGATTAGTTTCTGAAAATCACAATGTTGAAAAACAAACATTGCTTTTCATCTTGCAGTTGAACAATGTTCAACCTTTGAAAATTTTAGCCTGAAACTTTCAGGCTTTGTTAATTTGTTTTACATTTGACGATATTATGGCATTATTTAAGATGGTTGCCATCGGTTTTCAAAATTGGAGTTTACTTTTGAAAAGTGATAACTGCTGGAGTTGTTAACTGACCCCAGTACTGATCTAAAACAGTTGGTTTTCACTCAGTATATTTCTGTTGTTTGAGTCTGGCTTATTGATGGGTCTACAATAAAAAATAGTCACTGTATATATTCAGTCTTCTGCTTATAACCCTTGATATTTACGAGAAATAATGAAAACCCTGTCATATTCTTGACATTTCTAGAACCCTGACCATTTGCTGTTGGCATCTAGAAAGATTAGCTTCCAACGATTACATTGCTTTTAAATTTCTAGGAGCAGTGTGCATGTCAGATGTTTTTTGCTCCTACAATGATGCAAAGTAGCCATATGCCTAGTTAACCCTCTAATTAAGCTTTGCATCACTGAAGCAACAGAAAAGGCCTAGAGTGTTTATTGTTCACATACCCAACATTAATTCACCAGATACACTTGTCAGCCTAGGAATTAGAGAGAGGAGCCAAAATGAGGGGCCTATTGTTCAATACTTTGAAGCAGACTTGTTAAAAATCTCTGGTTTCCCTCAATATTTGTTTTTATGAAACACCACAGAAAAATAATTCCCAGGGTCCTGGCTTGAATGATGGAAGCAACGTTTACAGCATAGCATGGCTTCAAAACCTGAGCTTTCCGGATTTCACTGCAGTTTTATTAGCAGGTAATAAGATGTATGCGAGTAGTGAGCTTGGTATTTTGCTTGTTGTTAGAAACCTTCCCTGTGTGGAAATCCCACAGACAATACTTCCATCATATCAGCTGGGTTTCTTACCAGTTTACCACTGTCTGTATCCTTCAGTCCTAATGGAACAGCCTAATTTATCATCCAAATGTATAAAAGATATCTGATAAAGTGAAAATAGCTCCTTCTTTTGTTACCTTTTTTTTTTTTTTTTTTTTTTTTTTTTTTTTTTTCCCCACAGGGTTATACAAACATCTTTTGCTTGCTTAGGAGGCAAAAGGGAGGCAAACTGCACTACAAATGGCAGGTAATCAGATTAATTGGAAGGTGGTATTCTTTCCTTTTACATGGCCCTAGTAGGAAAATACATGAATATATAAAAATAGTTCGGTTTTCCATTGTTAGCCTCTTTCCCTCTTTTTCCCATTCTTTTGAGTATGACCATCAAATTCTAAACCCATTGCAAAATTATGCCTGATGTAAAAGGAATACATTTTCTTTTTTCCTGTTACCAGGTTCATAAAAAGAGATAATAGCTTCTTCCTCCATAGCTCTAAGAATACTCAAATTTTTCTTCTCACTAGACTTTGGGATCAGATGTGGCTTGGAGGTTTCTTCCTCTCTATTTCCACCTACACATCAATGTTCGAGAAGAGCATGACCAAGTTTGTGCTGACCGTTTCCCTGCCTCTTTGGCTTTACTTTTAGTTTCGCCCCAGCTGGGCCTACGTATTAATGCACAAAGGAAGAGGGACTAGCTGTGTACAAGTGGTCCCATAATGCTTGTTTGCTTAACCATGTCAATCTATGTTCCATCTTGAAGAGTAACTAGTAAAAGGAAACCATTTGGACTTAGGATGTTTTAAAAAGGCGTTGAATAATGAAAATGGGAAAAGTCAGGGAGACTGAGGGAAATGTGATCAGATACATTGGTTACAGATCTTTCTGTGAAGATTGTCCAGATTGTTCCATAAACATAGATCGGAAACAACAGTATATTAAGGGTACATTGGAAGGAATGACCTTCATTAGCAAAAATGTGGGTTTCTTGAAAGGCCTTTTCTGTCTAACTTCTACAACCTGCTGCCAAAGAGACAGATTGAAAATCGATTTTTGGAAAATGGTTTTCATGTTCAAGACTGCCTTTTTTTCAGATATTGCAAAACCTACAATACATTACATAGAGTGGAAATTTCACCTTGCACTAACATCCTGAATCTGTTTAGTCAAAGACTTTGGACGAGTGGATTGACCGAGATTTGTTTTGGCAGTTAAAACTACTTGCTGCATCTGTCATTCATCTCTTGGAAATCCATGAACTATAGAATGGGAGACAATGCATAAAAAGTGATGTATGCAAAACCTATTGTCAGTGCAGCATTTGCAGTAGCAAGCTACCAACATTTTTTTTTTGGCTTTCCGTCTGATTGTAAGGTTGATGAAGTAAACAAAACCTGTTCTACTTCAGGCTAGAAAGCCTCTCGTAAAGAAAGTGTGAATGTCCACCCATGACTGAAGATATGGCTTCACCTTACCTTGGAAATTAATTCCTGAAGCGTCTAAAATGGGTGCATTGTTACTCTTAGGGAGATGTGCTCCCAAGACAGTGATAATTACAGTAATCCATAGAATAAATGCGGAATGGCCCAGATAATAACATATTTACCTTGTTAGATGCAGTAAGGACGTCTTCTGACCTACTTTGGCGAGGTAGGTACTTGGCTTGTATATGTCTCTGGTGTGCACGTGCTGGGAGTGGATGAAAGCATTAAAAATGCTAGTTTCTAAGTTTGTATCCGGCATTTAAGTTCACATGGACTGTGAAGGTTAAATTCAAAGAATTTTACAAGTGTTAGTCTTACAGAAGCAGGAATGAACAGAAAAAGACTTCTTTATGATCAAGATCTGAAACCTATTGAAATTATCAGAACTTTGTGGGATCAGACACTCTTCAATCAAGCTGATGTCAAGGTGTATGTAAATTAAAGTCTGCTCCTGTAAGCAGCTCATTCTTTTTATAGGTCTCTCACTTGTATGGCTTCCATTTTTGATTGTAAATCTGTTGTCTGCTAGACACTGGAGCTCAAATGGCAGAATAAGTTATTAGGCTCAGATAGACACAGGTCTCTGCTGTCTCATGGCTGTAGAGCCGTCCCTTTGTCTCACTCCTCAGTGTTGCAGCTGCTGCAGCCTGAAGGGCGTATGAGTAATTTTCTTTTTTCAGGGCACTTCAAAGTACAATGGCTGAAAGGAAGATTAACTATGAAAACATAAAACATCTTTGTTGGGACACATTGTGTTAGAGTGTGTGCCCACCATTTGTAGTGCGCTGCTTCTCAATGCTTCGAACAGATGGGTAGCTTGATTATAGAAGAATTTAAACTGGGAATATTTGTACAATTTGTACAATTGTCCTACTGCTAATGTTTTCCTTAAATTTTGGAAGAACATTGAGGGTGATACTGAACAATTCTGCCTTTAATTCCTGCTTGGTACAGGACAGGCATTGCAAAGATTTTCCTCTAAGAGAGCGCCTGAGCACAGCTTTGGTCTGGGTCCTGTTTGTGCTCTGGTACATGCCGTACATTTAACTTCTCCCTCTTACAAAACCATGTTTGCACATCCCTTTGGGTCTAGTTTTTTTCTTTTTAAAAAAGAAAAAACAACAGTTAAGGTGAAGATTAGCAAATCACCTCAGTCTGACATCGCTCCATTCTACTGCCCACATGTCTACTGTCTGCCTCAAACTTATTGTCCATGTAATACTTGATTGACTAGCCCCGCTACTGGGCCACTGCACCCTACCCAAACCTTTTTACGTGGAAAAGATAATAAGATTCCTCTTGCTAGCATCCAGCCCTGCTGCTTCCCGTATTCCCAGCGTGCCTCAAATTCTGTCTATAAACTGGGTTTTGCTATAGGGAGAAATAGGAAAAGATAAAGATGCTAAGAAAACCAGTTGTTGCTTATGGTAGTATGTTAGCTTAAGCTTCTAGACTTAAAAATGGCTTTGCAAGTGCAGGACTATTGGAAGGAGACTGTTATCTACTTCACACTGCACGTTTTCCTGTGGCTTTTTTTTTTTTTTTAGTTTTCTGTCGCTGCCACCCGCACTAAAGGATTTGTGTACAGGAGGCAGAGAATCTTTCAAAAGGTTTGATTCAGCAATTTTGTGAGGCCTGTAGTCCATTAAACTGAGGGACCAGCTGAATCAAACAGGCTGCACAGTCCCTAGTTTCAGTTCTGAAAGCACTGGTCCCCAGGAACGAAAAGTTATAAAAGACAGCAGACCTAACCTTTTATTTTTCTACCTTGGACTGAGTTCTACTTAGCAGCGACACGAAATTTCTATCAGGTTCCCTCCATACGGTCTTTTCAAGGCTCCAATAAAGGACTGAATGCCAGAGCAGAGCCTTTACCCATTCAGTTTTCAGCTCTGTTAGCTTTCAATACCAGAAATGTATTTAAAAGTGGGTAAGGTTTGTTAACTCTAATGTACCACTGTCACTCATCCTGCTCCAAAAGAATAAAACTATGTATGTGTTGGGATTTGCAATTCAAATGAAACCATTTTACTTCTTGAAAATGGGCTACTGTGGAAGAAAAAAAGGCTGTATAAAGGATCACATTAACCTACAGCAATAATATTATAACAGCACTGTTCGTGATACTATAGTTAGGACTGTGCCAACTGGTTAATTTATGAGTCTTCTCCTTCCTTTTCTGAAATACTCAGCTGCTTCTCCCCCAGCTTTATAGTTTTTTGATTAAAAGTCTCAAGTAAAAATGCTCTGCTTGTTAGAAAATGAAATTCTGTACACTCAGCTATCATCAGTTTTACTTCAGAATGGTTGAGGTGGGTTTTTCCTGTCCTTTTTATTTGTTTATTTTAAAATAGGAATATAGCCCCATTTATTTTGTTTTCAATATGTTGCATATGCGTGATCATGGTGCCATACTTCCAAACCGCTTAATTTCCTAAGGAACATTGCTGTTTAGCTTATTGCGTTATTGTAGAGACTGGAAAGGGGCTGTTAGGGTGTATTTCAAAGTTTGTAAACACAGAGTTACAGAAAACAGTAGATTTCATCTGTCTTACAGAAATTGTCACCAGTGACTGAGGAGTTTGTTGATAAAGTGTCTGGGCTGCGTTTTGGGGGAAAGTCATTGCAGGAATAGTTCTGTCTGATGTTGTCAGTCAATGATAATTAAATAAGAGGGTATTTGGAAAGGTATTGCCTTTTAGGCTAAGAGTCACTGGAACTGTACATAACTGACAGGTAAAAATCACGCTAATAAAAATTGCAGTGTGGTGGGCCAGGTAAGAACGAAGCCAGAAGTATTGATGTTAACATTAATATCACTGACATCAATGTTAAAAGTGTTAATACCAACGCTGCTGTGTTTATGACAATTGAAGCCCAGGGTGTATGAGGAGAGAGAATAGATCTTATAGCAGGGCTGAGTGAGTGGACCGAATTTTAAAGCTCGACATTCACTTGAAGAGAGGGGAATTGTTTTCAGTGTCCTTATAGCAAGTGCGCTACGGAGTACAAAACTACGTGTGATTAAGAAGGGGGGAGTATTTCCAATTCTAACTGGATTCAGAGATCGAGACTTCCAGAAAACCAATATGCCCCTGTATTTGTCTGTATAAAATATGAAGCATATTGGGAATAGGAGCTTGAAGCCTAAAGAAAAGGTCAGCTTTAAAAAATGGTTACTGTTGAGCAAACCTGGAAAGTCTTGAAATACGGTGCATACTTTTCATTTCTGAATGTGTGATTTAGTGCTGGAGAAGGTGATTACCTGACCCTATGTTCTACTTTTTGGTCTGTGAAAGGTTTTTTTGTGAAAATCCAGAAGGAATTAGAATAGAATTCATCATGCTAGCTAGAGTGGTTGTCTGTCACTCATTGAAATGACCCAAAACATGCTTTATTTTTGCTGAAATGCTCAGAAAGGGGTGCTTCTGTATTGAAGTTGTCCTGAAGCTTGTGTTAGCTTTTGTGGGAGGTTTTGAGTGTGTGTGTGTATGTGTGTGTAGTACAGGCTAGCACAGGGAAACACAGTCAGGCCAACACTTGTGGTGTTTTTCTAGAAGATCACTATTCCAGTTTCATCTTTAGAGAGCACCTTTGCCAAAATATTTCCGGGTGTATGTCATGAACTGCTCCCCAACCAGTATTTAATGTATTTTATCTGTATTGTGTGTGTGTGCACACGAGCATATGTCTAACCAAACTTAAATAGATGCACATATATGTACTTAGATATTTATACCCAGCATATGTTTAAGAAATTGGGTAGCTACAAGTACACCTATTGTGTACACACATTAATACGTGTATATGTATTGATATTTATGGAAATATTTTGGTCCATGTGTGTTTCTCTAAGGTATTTTGTCAGCTCTGCGCAGTTTGTGAAATGGGGCCGGGGGGGAAGGTTCAAGCCCAGAGCCAAGGACCTCTTATTAACTCCTGTCACTACTCCTTGTTCTCCTGTTCATGGCTGAAGTCACTGAGCACTGATAGAACTGTAACTCCTGTATGCAACAGAAACTGCTGTTTATGGGGCCCTATTAATGTTGTTTTACAATTTTTTGAATCCTACTTTTTCACAGAAGGATTGAAAAAAACCTGATTTAGCAGCCCTTGTATTATGGAAAAACATTATATCATTGTCTGAGAGGGATATTTTGAATGCACGTTTTACTGTGAGCACATCAGCTCAGGATCTGGGAACACTGAGTTCCTGGAACTGGAATGCTGTCTGTCCTCACGGTAATGCAGGCTCAGAGCAGCTTGCTTGGGAAGAGCCAAAGGGCTCTGTGGTGGACAGAGCTATGCTCTCCCTATGACTTATCCATCCACGCTGCTTGAAAAAGAAGCTGGGCCAACATTAACACGTTATGTTGTCTCGGTTTCTCTGGCTACTTTTTACATAGTAAATATAAAGCCTCAGGGATTGTTTTCTGGTCCTGAAGCCAACTGGCCCAGCCTGGTTTGCATCAGTACAGCTAAAGTCACCCTCACAGAAGAGGGTGACTGCATCCAAAGTACCACTGGGAAAGAGTTCAGGCTCACGCCTGAGTGTTGCCTTGCAGAGTGCTTGGGTGCTCAGGCCAGAGTGGTGTCACATAGCAGTGCTGAGATTTTAGCAGCCTGGACGGTACGTGAGGACTTGGGCTCATTCCCTGGCCCAGTTTAGTTTGCTAACATAGGCAGGTTAGAGTCTCTCTGGAGAGACCTGGCTGTTGAGCTGATGGTTTCTTGAGCGTTTGCTCCAGAGGGTTGCAGTGTAAATGCTGGGTGAATCTGGTCTTTGGAAATACGCAGATTTGCTTAATTCCTGTTCCTCTCTTCCTCTACCCCAGCCTAACCCTCATTAAATATTAAGCCTTACAACTAAAATTTCTGTCCATAAATAAATTCATGTGTTACTTCCTGATAACCTTTGGATCTGCTGTTTAATTCAGCTAAATTTGCCAAGGGTTAACAGTTGAGAGGTCTTAAATTGCAGAATGTATGGTGAAACAACAAGAGCTGGTAAGGATGAGGGCTCCAAATGAATGTTTCCACCAAGAGAAGGCAGGAAAACCTGCTTTCTCTTGGTGGAAGGAGTCGTGACACAAGTACATCTTGCTGCGTGGCTGATCAGCGCAGCTGCTGCTTGCCTGTCTGATAAGGTAGCTGGGAGTACTGACTGGAAGAGGAGGGAAGCCATAGGGAATAAGAGACAAAAGACAGAAGATGCAAATCTAGAGGAAAGTAGGCTTCCAGAGCCTGGCTGCTTAAAAATGTGCATGTTTATTTTATTTACTGGAGGGTGCAAAAGACTTTTAGGTAGCAGAGATCTGCTATAGAGGTAAGAACTGTAAATTTGAGCGTCTGGCTGCAAAGAGGAATCCAGAGTCCAAACACTGAGTGCCTTGGTGGCGGCATGCCGTGAAGGAGGTGTCTCAGAAGAGGAACATGCTAAGTGAGGAGATGCTTCCAGACAGTTAATATAAAGGTGCTGAACACAAAAGTACAGAAGATTGTGTCCAGTTCTAATCGCCCTCTGAGATTTAGGGGCCTCACTCAGGACATAGCCTAGTGACTTGAGTTGGGTGCGCATTTCTGAAAATACTTTTTCTCTCAAAGAACTGAATAGAGATCACCCTTTTCTTTTAAAGGAAAAGTGGTAGAAGGAATTAGGTAGGGTTTATATATTTCATGCAGTGGTGTGAAATACAGGTGAAGTCTTGGAACCAGAACCCAGGCTGTCCCTTTCTTAGTGAGTGAGATAACTATTAGACTTTAGAAACACGGTCTGTTGTATGCTTTTTTTCTGGACCAGTGGGTCTCATATTTTACAGGAAAACATGACAGTGTTTCAGCAAAAAGGCTGAACAATGCCCTTTCTGGTGTCTGGTGGTTAGATCATTCGCATGGGTGGTGGCAGAGGGTAAAAGAGAACTGCTTGGATTGTAGGTGCTCTGACAATTAGATTCTGGTATGAAAGCACAATTTACAGTTTAAAGCAAAGCAATTTTTACAGCTATGTTTTGCAAGGAGCTTTATCCTTTTGAATAGATATGTGAATTTATATATTTCTAAATTAAGTATGTCTATTAGATCAACTCTTTGAGATGTGACAGTTTCATTTCATTTTTCTAAATCCAGATTGATTTCATGTAAGCTAGTTTTTGACCTGATCGACCTTGTTAAGACCATGGCTGTTGTCAGATATTGGCAGTTTGTAGCTGTGTGACAGACTTCCCACTGCTCAGATGGTACGGTTTAAAGCACTCTGTGGTGCCCTGCAGTGAAATGGGCTAAGGGTGCTCATGTAAGTCAGCTGCTGCATCTCAGAAAGAGAGGAACTTGTCTGATAGTAGCATACATTTGTTAGGAATAGGGTCTTTAACTGCTCCAGCCCCTTGCAGAATGAACGCTTGTGAAGTGAAAAAGAACATTTACTGAGTACCCCTTCTGCTCGGTCCACATACAGGCATCTGGAAATGAAGGCACTGTATCTTGCAGAGAAACAGTGAAGATCGTCGGTTTACGTCCGTGCAATTAAACTGGCAGACAGCATCAGCCAAGGTTTCCCCCTGTTGCCGCGTCCTCTGTGCCTCTGCGTGCATTACCACAGGATTAGCTCAGTCAGGAAGACGGGTTCTCACAGCTCTGCTTCCTGTGCTCAGATGTGGTGTATTCCAAATGCTCCTGAGGTTTTACTCTAGTTACCAAGGTATTTGCAAAGCAGAAGAAATTGCACCTGAAAATGTTAATGTACGATCCGATTGCCAAACATGTGTGCGTTTTAAAAGATATTAAATTGGCTTGCTCTGCCTACCGTTCTCAGGCTGTGGCTCTACTTGCCTTCATATGGGATTTGAACTGTGCTTCCCACAGCAGATTCCTCTCAGCACATCCCATCTAGAGGTACAGAAGAATGAGATGTAGATGATCTAATGGAGAGAACCTCGTGGATGTTGAATACCTAATTTAGATGATTGGGGATTATGTTCCCTAAGTATTGAGCAACTAGTCCCAACCAGAGCAAGTCATTACAGGGTTTTTCATCGGTTTTCAATTTTCAGACCTTCAGGAATTTCTTAACGGAGTTATGGACGCTGTGCAGCAAATTCAAGCCTACTGGCAATAGCTATTTTGTAACTGGTTTAGATTCAAGGGAACAACAAACCTTAGGTTTAAAGTCATGGGACTATATGAAAAAGTGAGACAAGTCAAGCCAGTCCTCCTAGACAGGAGCTGTGCTGCCCTACCATGCTTTGGTTAGCTTTACCGTTCCTCGTGCCACCTCGCCGCATCAAGTTCAGAAGTACAACAAGTACCGGATCGGGATTCTGCCTACAATATACAATTAAAGCCTTCAGCTTTGTGGCTGTTACTTCCATCATAGTACCCACATAACTAGATATGTTTTATATAAAAATACTTTTTCAGTCAAGTGATTAGTTTGCAAATACAAAAATTATTTGCTTTCATGAGTAAAGGACCCTTATAAGAAGCACTGTTGAAAATAAGCCCAAACCCCCTTCTGTATTACAGAAAATTACTTGGTTGAGCCTTTAGCCCAGTGGTTGTTCTCTGGAATGCCTCTGAGGCTGAGCTGTTATATTCTTTAAAATATTAATATTAAATCAAGCTTACCATTCTTTAGCAAATGTCACCATAATTTGTAACAGTTTTATGAAACAGGTTTCTAAGACTACAAATCCATAACTGGCAAAATAACAGGCTCTATACTTGGTAGCTGTTTCATGTAATACAATTTCCATGTAAGTAAATATGGCACTTTTTCTGAATATGCTGACTTTGGACCCGAATAATGTATGCAGCAATCTCAGTCTAGCATGATACTGAAAGAAGCTACCAGTGACCAAGGGTACGTTATTGTCTTGTGGCTAGTTTACATCCCATATATTATTGTTAAACTTGATAATAAATCTTTTATTCTGTTGGAAGTCAGAAATAATTAAGTTGAATCCATCAGAGTTAGACTGGCCTCAGGCAAATAAACTAGAAATTTGGGCAGTCTTAACCCAGAAGCCTGGAAATTGATGATGCAGGGACTGAGCTCTCCGGTGGTGTTCAGGTGTGTCTCCAGGTCAGTGTTTGAAGTGGTACATGGATGACTCGGTCATACTCCACACAGTGTATTTGTTCACTCCACCTTAATTTCTACCCTTGTGACTTTGGCCCCTTTCCTTTACAGAAAGAAATACTCGAGTTCATGAATATAACATATTTTAACTTTGAATTTATGTGATTATGCAGTGAGAGCATAACTAACACACGTTCTTCCATGATCATATGAGTAAATAAAAGTAGGAAAAAAAGACTTTTTTGGATACATTAGAAACAGGAAAATAAGGCAAATTAATGTCTCTGCATAATTCCATGAGTCTTTTGTCTTAAATAATGCATGGATTATTATAAATATAACAAAAAGTCAGACTTATGTGAATGACGCTGAACAGCTGTTGAGAAAAGCTGACAAATAAAGGCTTTGGGCTTGCTGCATTTGCACATAGCCAACTATGTGGTAGAGTCGCCTCATAAATGGGACTTCTTAGATCTATAATGTTGTTTATATCCATATATTACATCCTAATAGCCAAAGTTCCTTATTAATTTGTCAATACATTTATTTCTTTTTAATTTTTAAAGATATGAAGAGGTCAAAGTATTGCATTATTATGGTTAACTCAAACCAAAAATGCTCAACAAAATACTTTTTCACTTGAAAGGAGATGAGGAGTAGTGTGGAAGGGTTTTGTTCAAGAATGCATTTGAATTCAGGAAAGAATATGAGCTTGTAAACAGGAAATTCTCTTTTGCAAACTGCAATGACAAACACATTTTGATACATACAGAAACGATCATAAACTGCTTTTTGTTTACACAGCTATTATAGCTTTAATAGAAAGATTATATTTTGGAAGAACTGTGTGGAAGTTGTTGTGGAGGGCATCGGACATCCTGCTTCACAAGCATTTTAGTTTGGTAGAAAACTTTAGTTTGGTAGGTGTCAGTACCTTTTCCTGTTGCTCATGTGCAAGTGCATTTTTTAAATATACTTTTTTACAGTCATCATCAGTTTTGTTCTATATGCAGCAGAGGGGACTACTGCCCCTATGAAAAAATGGACAGAAAGTAAATGTATGTAGTATTGTAGTAAAACCACTGAAGGTAGAAAATGGGGGTTTCAAAGCTAATGTAGGTACGTGAGGTGATTGAAGTGAAAATTATACTTTGTGAGAGAGGATGATGCCTTTTTAATGATACTTGAGATAATGCTTTTGAATTAATGGCTGAAATTGAATTTGGTTCAGGTAATTCATATGCTATCTGAAGAATAAAAGGTCTTGGAAGGAGTTTTCACCTTTTACTTTAACTAGCATTAAAATATTCAGCTGGGAGGGTTTCTTGTGCCATTGTTTATTCTTTCTTGACCTAAAACCTATGCCAAAGCAAGATTTTTATGCCAGATAGTGTTAATACTTGCCCTGCTGAATAGCTCTTTCTTTCACATAAGGTAATTTCCATGTGTGCTGCCCAGCAGGGTATTTCAGATGAAGAATTGATATGATGTTGGGCATTTAATTTGAAGGTTCATATAACAGGTTTGCTATCCATGCAGTTTTGTTATTATCTGGAAGGAAAGTTTTGACATATGTAATTGTCCACCCACCACTGAAATATTCAGACATGCTTTATAATTATATGGAGAAACCTTATGGGCTCAGCTGCAAAACTTACTGTCCAAAGCAAATAGTGGAGACTTGGCTGCAGACTACGTTCCCCTCCTCAAATAAGACATTAACAGAGAGAAAAGAATAAGACTCCTGTGTGAAAAAGTGCTGTGGCATTTAATAGAAAATGATAACCTTTCTACATGAATTATGAACCAACCTATAAAAATGAACAAGAAAAGGTATGCTTCTTCTCTAATCCTGCATGACAATTAAAAAGTTATATAGAACAGATGCTCAGTTTCTAATGCTACGCATTTTTACAGCAATTATTTTAGAATTCTCATAAATTATCTATTCCTAAGGATTAGTTCATATTGAATATTAAAGGACTTCTATTTTATTCTCTTTTATGAAATTCTAAAAGATCTTGCCATATGAATGTGAAGGCCATGGTTGGAAGGCCTGCTTTTTCTTGAAAATCAAAGGAAAACACTGATTTCAGTGGTCTCGCCACCCTCTGCATATGAATTTTCTCAGTCCAGGATAGCTGCTGTTCTGTGGGGACCTCAGTGACCGACTCGGTGAGAGAGGTTTGAAGTCTGCTTTTGAACTGTGGGGCCACACTGTTCTCGGTTTTGTCAGCAGAGCTGCTATAATGAAATTCAGAAATTGTTGAGAGCGGGTTTTGGACTGCTACCTGTAGATCGTAAGTTTGCAGATTCCTGTAACATGTAATGGGATGGGCAGGACGTTTTAGGGCAGCCATATGATACAAGGACTATAAAGATTTTTGGTAATGTTCTTAATAGTGTGGGATCTGAACATAAATATGTTTGTTGCTAAATCCAATACTTGCTTGTAACAGGTACAGGAGAATAGAAAGCCTGTTTTCTCTTAGAAATTATTCTATACTGATTTCCTGCCTTTTTTGGTCAAAATGCACTTTTAATTAGAATTTCCTGGCAACTTCTTCTGCTGCTGTTCATTGCAATTTTTTGTTATATTTGAACTACCAATGTATAGCCGCCTTATGCTTGCATCATGCCGAAGAGTGTTCAGATTTTTATACCTAGGGCTGGCACTTTGTGTGTGTGTGTGCAATAGGCACGTGTGTACATGGATGTCATTGCTATTTACTAACATCATTGGTCTATATTCCCGAGTTGAGCACCACTGCCATGCACAACAATAATTTTCCATTCTTCATTTTATATAAATTTGTGAACTGATAGCTTGTGAAGATGATTTTCCTTCCTGGCTTTGCAGGTCTGACATTTCTTGGTTATAATAACCTTAGTTTGTACTGCATACAGTAGCTGTACTCTGTGAAAAATCTGCTTTGGTTGTTCCAACATGTGTAGTTATATGTGGTAACTGCAACTTAGTTGTAGAAATTTATACAGGGGAATATGCATAAGTCTACGTGTTGAGTTGAGGGTACATTGGTCTGAATAAAGACAAAGTTTCCAACTTTGTAAATAAATGAGTATTTCTCTGGATCCCGGTTTCCCACAGTTTTTATTGTATATAATAGCAGTATGTCTCAGACAGCTTGTCATGTGGAGAGAGGTTTCATGTGATGGGTTAGTGCATCACATGATATGGATTTACATGTTCTTTTTTCTTTTGGTGGTTGGTGTTTGTTGTTTTTTGGTGTTTTTTTGGTTTTTTTTTTTAAGCTGAGATTGAGGCACCATTGCAAATTGAACTTTTGGAAGAGAACAGCAGTGACAATATTAATATAAATACTTCATTAAAAAAAGGCAAGCTTTTGCTGTGGTTCACTGATTGTTGCCAAAGACATACAGCTGGCTCTCTGCATCTTTTTCTAGAAAGGCTTAGCAATAACTAGGCATCATTTCTGACAGACCATTGAGGTTTCGGACTCCTTGGAAACCCACAGGGATTGGTTTGTTGGAGATATTTTCCATGAGATTCCCTGGAGCATCTGTGTTTTCAAAGAAGTTTCACTTCTCAGCTTGACAGGCAGGGACGTGTGCTGTGTTTCCCTTTTCAGAGGAAGGAACACTAAAGCACAGCTTGCTCGCTGCTTTTAGTGAGAGATGCCAGAACCCATCTCTTCCCTGTCCTTCCCGGGCAGCAGCTCTGTTGGATTCAATGGCTTCTTGCATCTCTGTAATAATTCATAGTACCTCAAGCTGAGGTTAAGTTGTTGCTTCCAAACCTATAAGCATGTACATGAAAACTTACTTTTTTGAATTTTGCAAAGAAATCCAAAGGCAAAATACATGGAGTGTGCAAAGCCGGTTTGCCTTCACCAATAGCAATTCTGCTCTCTTCCATTCACTCTTACTGAAGCAGGGTAACTCTGGAAGGCTTCTTTCGGAAGTTTGCTTTGTCAAAAGTCATCACAAAGAGGTTTTATTGCAGTTAGAGGCAAGGATTTATATCAGAGTAAGTCCATGCAGGATAAATCCCTCCCTCCTGAAATAACTGTTTGGAAATAAGATACTATTCTGTCTATCAGAGGCTAGGTTTAGAGAGCAAGGAATGGTGTTCTGGCCAAGAGGTACCCGAACAAAAGCTTCAGTCAGACTTCAAGATATTGAGCTGTGTGGGTGGTTCTTAATCTTTTACCTCCTTACCTTCTGTCTGTGCTAAAAGATTAAAGAGGCACAAGGTGTCAGATTAGGATTTATTTGGCCATGACCTTTTCATTTTATTGTGCCTTTTTTCTGTACTTTCTGGTTTTGTAGCTCACTTCTGTGATACTTGTTTATGCCACTGCTATTTTATGCAGGGCTAATCAGTGTTATTGAAGAGTTAAGGAGAACGACTTGAGAGCTTAGCCTTAGTTCTTGGATGGTAACAAAACACTGGGGAAAGAATAGAGCTTGTTTTAGGCAAAGGCTAATTAAACATAGATTTTTTTTTTGGTGGATTTCTTTAAAGATTTTTGAAAGGGATGCATGTAGGAATAGAGTTCATGTAGCAGAGTTAAAATCAGCAATCCGTCTTTACCATCTATATCTTTAAATTTTTTTATTTTTTTATTTTTTTTGCACTGCTAGGGAGTTACTGGACATTCACGAACCTGTACCCTATCCCAAGAAGTTGTTATGCCTGTGAAGGGAAAGGGAGCTTGTGCCTGCAGCAGCATGTCCTTCTCACCCCTTGTGGGTTAGGTTGTTCTCGTCTCCTGAACAGGCTTTTCAATAGGTGTGTGAAATACCTGCTCTTTGCTAGTTTCACCCTGGCAAGTGAAACCCTGGGTGAGCTGAGGAGACAGAAAATGGAATGGAAAAAAAATGGAACTTTCTCAGTTATCATAATCTTGGTGGTGTTTTTGACTCTATTGCTTTTAATTTAACATTGTGTGACTCCAGATACTGTATCGGGCAGCACAACATGTAAGTGAACATATAGCACTGTTAGGTTCTCCGCACTGTGGTCTGTTAGTTAATTATATTTATAATTGTTCCAGTTAACTTTTATGATCAATTGTGGTGTTTGGGAACGGAGTTTTGTCTGAAACAAGGTACTGTGGGGTCAGTTGGAAGTCCTGAATGATTCTACTGATAGCATTAATGGGCAGCCTGGCTGAGAGTGTCTAAAATGGGGGCCCTTGGGAGCATCCCACTTCCCAGAGGACAGCAGGTCTATACTAATTTCATGTTGGGACACTTTTTCTCAATGGCCTGTATCCCCTGATTTCCTTCACAAAGGAGCTTTTAATGAAGGGTTAGGGAATTAATTATCCTGTTCTCTACCAGTCCTACAGCCCAGGATAGCAAAAGCTCAGGACTGCAGTGTACACTGTGATGAACAGCTGAGCTGCTGCTTAGAGACAGCCACTGTTACTAGTCACACCTGGAATCTTGGCTATTTGAGATTTCATCCCAGCTTTACTTGCTTTACTTCACCCGAAGCATACTTGGCTTTCTGCATGGACTTGAGGAATTTACAGGAGACATGTAGTTTAATGCATAAATCTGGCGCATAAGCAGGAGTAAGGTTTTGGTGAGCAGCAGCACAAAGGAAGATCAGAGGGGACTGAGAGCGAGCAGAAGTCAGTATTGTCACGCTGTTGTAGAGGAGGAACTTGGTTCTGAAAAGTATTTGAAAGAATAACTTGTGAACAGTAATTGCTATGACTAGCTGAGTACTTGTGAGGTACTGGCGGTAGCGTTGCATCCATATTTCAGGGAGCCACATTTTAATGATGTAATTAAAAAAAAATAATAAAAAGGAAAAGAAATGCGATAATAAGAGAGAATCGCGAGGATAGCAACAGGCATAGGTTTGGAAAGCATGATCTACATGGAACAAATAAAGGAAAACTTCAGCAAAGTATTTTAAGGAGTAGCCTGCAGGCTGTGGGCCAGACAAAGCTTGCCTTGCCAAAATAACTCGTACAGCTTCTGTCAGCTCCTGCCTACCCCCTTTCTGAGCCATTAACTCATGGACAAGGCCCAGGTTGTGGTGCCCACTTACCCATTTTTTTCTTCAGCATGTGTGCTGTGGGGTGCTGGGGGACCTGGAAGCCAGTCATTTGGTGAGCCATGTGTGCACACGTGGGAGCGCATCCCTGCCGTGTGTCCAGTGATGGTGGGAGGTACCAGCATGGTTTACTCGTGGGTGGCTGTGTGATAGACCTTGCAGGCTCTTCTGGGACAGGTGGCATTTCTGGATTAGATAAACAGCTGAAGAGTATTTGCAGAGTGATATTTAGTCCTCCTTCAGAGAAAGAGAAAGATATAGGATGGTTGTTTAGAGGTCTCCAACCGGTAATATCTACCTATTTTCAGTTTTGCTTTTTAGAGGATATAGTGTGAAAGCTTGGGGTGGGGGAAGAGTGGAACACATGGAGAGTGAAAGGTGGGAGGATGTAAAGCAGTGGTCAGACTTCACAAACTGTGAAGTATTGTTAATAAGTTCTTTTTGATGATTCTCTCTCATGAACAAATTCTTCTTCCAAATGCATGGGAAATGCTTGTCAGATGCACGCTAAAATACCAATACCGCTGTGCTGCCACCTGCAGAAAATGTCACATGTCTTGGCTGGGAGATGCAAACCTGACAGGGTGGAGTGAAGCCTTCATAAAATGTAGGAATAGTTATTCCTCCTTATCTTGACCTTTTTCTATTTAACGTGGTATTTCTGAATGCTGATGAGACAACACATGGCCAAACAAGGATTCGTTTAAAGGATATTAAACTCTCTAAACTAAAATATTTTGGTAGAAGTCATAGATGACATTGCTCTTATTCCAGTGAGTGGTTTTGCTAGTACCACCGTACAACTAACAGTTTGGAGATTGCTGTGTTGGTCCATTTCTAATTAAAATAGTGAGCTGCTGCCTGCTTTCTGTTTTCTGGCCTTCAATCCTTTTACTACCTGAATCTGGAGAACAGGCTGTAAAACATTAAATATGGGAAAGCTGGGAAATGTAACACGCTGTAAATGTATGAAGGTAGGAGCTCAAATATGTGTGGACATAAAGATTTTATTTCTTTACATAAGGTTTAAATGAAGAGTCTGCAGTATAAATCTCTGCTTTCAAAGCGAACTATCACTTTTCAGCAAGAAGGAAGGCAAGAATGACTATTAAGAAATGAAATATTACACCTTTAGGAAGCATCAAAGCAATTCTAATAAGGTCATCCATATATGCAAATAAGTGAAGACCCTACCCTGCCCCTAGATATATCATAGGACTTTTTCTTTCAATTTTTTAATTTTATTTTATTTTTTTATCTGCAGTCTGGAATTGTATAGTTTTGTGGTTTTTTTTTAAATGTTGTGAACAAGACACGCAAAGGTCACCATTATGCAATGAAACTGTCAGGAGACAGCTGGGAGGTCTTAATTTAATGCCCATTATGCCCCATATTTGATATCTGTATCTGGCTTCTAATGTGTGGTAGGCGGGGGTGGAAGATGATTGTAGTTTGGAGGAAACAAGATGTAGCAGCTCACTGGAAATTGCTGGGAGGACAGGATAGAAGTGATGTTTTTATAAGCAGTGTTGCATTTAACTGAAAAATATTACTTCAAACCAAATGTATTTATAAACAGAATTGCTGAACGCTCTGAGAAAGCTGTTTTAACACTTAGAAATGAAAACTGAGAAATCCTAAACGTTTAGTGTGAAAGAGTGGCCGTTCAGATATCAGGGCCAAATCTTGTGTGATTTATCTTAAATGTTTTGTCCAGTTGGATTGATCACATTATTGACTTTTTAAACAGAATTTTGCATTATGATCTATGTGATTTATGAAAGGGTTTTTTTTCTCAGCTGATTATTGAAGTGGTGGGATCAGCAGCACTCCCCAGTATGACTGCTCTGAATATTTGTTACTTAGATGGACCTTAAAGGAAATCTCAGTCTTCCTAAACCTGGAACAATGGAGCATCGTGAGTGGAGATTTTTCAGCAAGTGAGCTTGACTTTTCTCTATTCAGTTGTGTGACAATATTTTTCTCCTGTGTACTCAAATAATATTATCTCAACTTCATTGAAAAGCCACCCCAGTTGAAAAAGTAGTAAAATCCATGTTATGTACAGGGGGTACAGTCAACTAACCAACTGATCTGCTTGCATCCTGTGTAGTGAAGTATCAGGAAGCTCTGTTGGGTCCAGGGTATGTGGAACAAAACCCATCATTGTTCTACTGAAATGATGAACCCCGGGCAAGGAAGAAACGAGCACTAGGCTGAACTGATTTACTATTCAGAAGAAACATGATGCTATCATACTTCATATGAAAACCTCTGGTGGCTGGCGGAAGGCAGTCTTTTCCTTTGCCCAGCAAGTCTGAAGTTAGTTTTGGCTTGAGATGGAGGCAGAGGGTTGAGTATCTCCCAAAGACATTTGCTAACTTCATATTGCTCGGTCAGCTGTCTGGAATGGATGATTGCAATGAGGTAGGTTTCTGCACAGTATTGATGTTCTGAGTTGTTGGCATGGGGTGGATCTTGAAGAAGGAGCCTGCATCTCATAAAGATCCTATTGATAAAATGTTAATAAATGACCTCTGCGTCTAGCTGTTATTGGTATTCTGGGGCATATTAACTGCACCTGAATTATTGCATAGGAAAGACCTATGAAATTTATTTGACTTCAATGACCTCCTTAGAGAATGGGCTTTGTAATATGCTGAATGACTTTTTTTTTTTTTTTTTTTTTTTTCCCCCCAACATACCTTTATGAGGTTCCCTGTTAGGAACACTGTCTGATATAAGTTTTCTTGATTTTGGCCCTTGCCATGGGCTTGTAAATTACTTTCAGCCATATACGGGACTGTGTAATACCTCCCAGAAGTCTAGAGCATAAAAGAAATGAAGATACAATCTGGGCTATGGTATCAGACCATGCTATTACGTTTATTGCTCTTACATGTTGTCATCCCGCTTCTCAGATTCTGCTCCTTCTCCCAAGAGCTACCTTTTACTTGTATAGCTGCCTCTGAAATCCTGGTGTCTCTCAAATCCTTGTTTGTTCAGACCTACACTGCCGGTTCTGGGACAGAAAGGTCTGACTTAGCCGAGCTAGCCTGGACACAAAGCAGGCTAGAGCAGTGACACCGTGGTGTTTCATGGAGTGAATGTGACCTCTCCTTTGCAGCTCAGACGTGTCCACTCTTAATATTTGGCACATCTTGCCCTTACATTTCCCAAATCCCTGTCATTGTCAGAAGTTTTTAATAATCAGATCCTTATGGATAGTTTATCACAAGCAGCTGAAAGAAATAGCAGTGACTATAATGACTGCTTTTGTACAAGCCGCTGAAGCTCACGTAATGCAAATGTCATAGGCAAGTAATTAAGTTTGTGGTGGTTAATTATGTTTTAATAACATCACTGATTTTCTAATGCTTGTAACTTTGCCTTCACAGAAGAAAAAACCCTTGAAAAAAACCCCTATTGTTCTCCTGTGGGTAATTTGTAGGTATAGCAGTTACGCAAAGTCAATAAATATCTCATTACGGTGATATGATCACACTTATACCACCATATGAACTGAAATTTCTTCTTTACATTGAAGACCTATACAGCACAATAGGAGCTGTGAACTGAAGTAATCTTTAATTTTCTGCTAAAAATTAAATAGAGTCTCACCAGAGCAGAATGCCACTAGATGGCAGCGATACACAGCAAAGCTGCTTTCCTTACTTCTGTCCTTAGTGTGCCTCGGAAAACTTGCAACAGTTTGGAAGGATAAGAAAATAAAAATGGATCTGTGCATGCATTTAAAATGATACATTTTAAATTGAAACCGTTGTATTATGGGTTTTTTTTTTTTCCTTAATAGTTTTTACTACAGAGCGAGGACACGTTCTTACTGGAAAACACATTGTAGAGCAGTCACTAGTTACCATTGTAAAAGGTTTGTGTTTAGGTAGAATAAAGCAAGAAAACTTTCATTTTTCCAGCATGTTCCCTAATTAGCTCAAAGGTTTGCTGCTGTTGCAGTCATGGGTCTTGTGGTCCCCAGGATGCAAATACAGGGCAGAGGAAGGAACTGCAAATGCTCTGGATAAATTTTGATTTGCAGGGTAACTGTCAAGCAAATGCTGTAGTAAAGCCTCAACCAAGTGCTCGAAGCATCTGTCTCTGAGTATGCAATTTTTGTCTGTTTCTCCATTTTCTCTGAAGTGTATTTGTGCTTTCATTTGGTTTTGGACATGTGTGTGTTCTCCATTGTGATAGACTAGTGCAAAGATTTTCTTCTTCCTCCTGCATTCTTCCGAAGCTGCTGGATTCCAATGCGTTTCCCATGCACATAGACCAACTCTGTACATCCTTAACATAAAACAAGTTCCTTCCTATTGGAAGGCAGTAGGAAGAAAGAACAAATGTTGAGTTTCTGAGAGAAACCAAAGTGGGCATGTCTTCTAAATAGGTTGGAGTAATTCAGGGTGAAAGCACAGACTAATCTGACTGCAGAAGTTTAAGAACTTAACCCCACAGCTGTCTGCTTCATCCTTCTGCTGGGGACAATCATCCTTGGAGCAGAGCTTAACACAGGACTAGGGCTCAGCTATCTCAGTGCACCATCTTAATGTGAATGGCTAGTAAAAGGATGGGATGGTCTTTGTGTTGTAGGTAAGGATGATCCAGTTCCAGCCCTACTAATGGTAACTGGGAGGCAGTTTCCCTGCTAGTGAATCAGTTCTGGTTGAGATCCACAGTGATATCTAAAGTCACTAACTCCTTATTTTATTGTTCTTTCACCCAAGGTTTGCTGTGTATGTCCATAAGGTACCTGGAGCTCCACTTAGGTTTACACGTAATGTGTATGTGTGAGGGATAGGCAAAGAGTTCCCTTTGTTCAAATGTTATAATTGGGCAACCTCAGTTTTCCTAGTAATTCTGCTTTCCAGATTTTCGTGCAGCTCCTCGTCCTTTTTGGTTTGTTCGGTTTGTTTGGTTTTTTGCTTGTTTTGTGGTTTGAGTTTGGGGTTTTTTTGTGGATTTTATTTTTGTGGGGTTTGGTTTCTTGGATGTGTTTCATGGATTTTTATGTTGTTTGGTTGGGTGGGTTTAGGTTTTTTTGTTGTTGTTTTGCATGTTGACTTTACAGGAAGCTCTGAAGAAGACTTTAAACTGCAGTGTCGTTAAACTAACATTTTGATTTTTATCTTCTTTTCAGAAGAGAAATTCTCCACTCTTAGTATTTTCCCTGAATAACGTTATGGTCTCACAGTTATACTAAATCAAGTTTATGTGCCCAGAGTTGTATATGGCCATTACTTGGTGATCAGATAAGGGTCTAGCTGAGAGTGGACCGTCTGTGATTCGACACCGATAAAACAGCAGTGAGGCTTTTTTTGCTTGGAGAGACATTTGAAAGAATGTGTAGAGCTGGGTTGTGATTCATTCCTGCTGGGAATGGAAGCTGACTTAGCACGTCGGAGGGCACAGGACTGGGTGCAGGTTAGCACGTCATGAGTTGAAGTGTAAAGAGTTTGTGCATTTGGTGTTTATTTTTGGTTTTATTCCTAAATCTCTTACTGTAGTGTGTTCCATGGACTTCATAAATGCAGACTGGGCAATCATTTTGTATACTGTCTAATAACAGAACAGCTTTCAGCTATGGAGAAGTACTAGTGGAATAGGACAGCATCACCAGCTGTGTCCATTTGGACAGGCTGAGGCAAGCTAGGGGAAGCTTTGTGCTGCTACTGTGGCTCTCGTTTGGAGAGGGTGCCTGGTGCAGGACCTTATGTCTCCATTGTGGGACTTGCACCTAAGGATCCTGTGCCTTGAAACCAGGACGTGGAAGACAGGACTGGTGCATGGATGAGCCTGCCCTGATGTATCTGGGATGCAATTAGGGTGCAGAACTAGGAACAGAAATTACTGCTGATTTTTTTTTTTTTAGTATAGACGTAATCTAAGTGTCCATAAGATGTGGCTCTTGCCTTACTGTAGTCTTCGTATTGCATGATAAAATCCTGTGAGCGTGAATGAGGAAAGAGTTTAAATGCCTGTGGTGATTTGCCAGAAAGGAGTTAGGGTAGGCCAGCTCAGGCTGATTGTAGGAATTCTCAGCCTTCTTATGTTGTAATCATTCTTCTCACCATGATGTAGTTTTGCAGTCTTGGCTTTCTTTAAAGTCTGTCACTGCCCTTGCAATCTGGAGTAGCAGCAGTAAGCAATAGTGCCTTTCATCATCTGCAGCTAGGCAGGAGACTGGGATCACTCCTGCAGAGTGTGTAATGGCCCTCCATCCCTCTCACGGCAAGGTTAGGCTCTAATTAAAGCCAATCTTTGAGGAATTTACAGCTATTACCGAGCACTCCCGTCTGTGAGGTGAGCTTCTGAGAGAGGATAATGCTTGTGCTCTTGTTTCTGCACTGGTTTCCTGTTCCCATCCAGGTGCAACCCAAGCTGTTGGTGATGACCTTCAAACCCTAGCGTGTCTGGGACCTGTTGTCTAAGACATAGCCTCTCACCTCATACTAAGCTGTGGGACATACAACTAGCTGTTTGTTCCTGAGGCAAAGCTTTCCGTGGGAGGTTATGGGGTTTTCCTGTTAGAAAGCTTCTCATCTCAGGAATTTGCCTCTTCCCCTTCCTTCCTTGTCTCCTTTTGACAGCCTGCCAACACACAGGTCTAGGATTTTCTGACAGACGGTATGAATTAGTTGTCCCTTTTCCCCTGTTTTGGTACATGTCATTTTCTAGTTAATATTTGTGGGGCAGTAGCTTTCTCAAAGTGGTGGTTTGCTAATGTCATATGTTGTGGGTACTTCGTGGAGTGATTCTCTACCTATTCCTCCCTGCCCTCTGATTTTAAGAGGAATGAGTTTGGTTGCCATGGCCGTAGGAACTATACAACTCTATTAATGAGAATATGTGATGTAAACATACATAAACGATTAATAATTGGTTTATGGATGACTTTAAATAGTTACATAATTCAGCCGTTAGGATAGCTAGAAAGAAATACCTTCCGAATTTTAACTATTTGTGATACATGTGCCCTTCGTGTCTGCAATGTGTCATTCCTTTCTCACTACCCCTTTTCAAAGTATCGTATAAAAGAACGTTAATAAGAAGTATCACTAAATAAGGGATTTATACTATTTATTTGTGTGGGGAGGAAAGATCTCATTTTCCTGTGCAAGAAATCATCACTTGCACTTAGTTTAAGAATGTTTGGGATCTGGTGGAAAGGGTCCTGAAATTTCTTTCTCCTTTGCTCTTGCCCTCACTTTTTTTTTGGCGTCTGTTGGCAGCTCTTCTTGTCATAGAGCACTGTTTCAATATCCTCATTAGGATTCTCCAGAAAAATGATTTCTTCCCCTGTCTTCTTGAGGTTGATGGCTGCCTTCCCATTTCCTCTTCTGGAAGTTGTCTGTTCCAATACCACAATAGTAAAGATTTGGATTCATTAATACGGCACTGGTTATGGTTCCAATAAGTTTTAATTGTAGTGAAATGGCAAGATGCTTCATGTCATTTGTCCTGATGTACCCTAACTGCGGAGGAATAGCCAGTATCATATTTGTTCAGTCAATCCTATAGGGCCGGGCTCAGCCACAGACAGATTTTGAATTAAAGGCAAACCATGAAAAATGGGTGTCGGCACCCGTCCATCTTTCTGTAGCTGAATCCAGAAGTGCTCAATTATATATATTACTGTAAAGGGAAGAATCTTTCTGTCAACATATATAAAAACGAATGAGGTATCCAATTATGTAAAATGTTATACCTCTAGAAATTGTGAATATTTAAAGAGTACTCTTTGCTTGCAGAGATTTCCCTTACAAGAGGAAAAGGGAACGTTACCGTGGTAGTTGTACCAGCTCAGTGTCTTGTGATAGCTTCCTTTTGCACACAATTTGTAGAAGGGTGAGAAGGTGCTACGTGAAACTTAGAAGGTTTGGAGCTCTGTGCAAGGGCGTAGAGAGCTGATGGGTCCATAAATGGGTAGACCACCAGCCAAATTTTATGGGACACTGGAGGAGATAAACAACAGTACGGTAACTCTGAAAGAGAAGTAAGAAGGATGGGGCATGGTGGGGCTTCCCCCTTCAAGCAGGACAGATGTCTGGGTTTTCCATACTTGTTTATTCCTTATGGATAAGGAAGGAAACTTTGAGCTATCTCACTCAATGTTGAATGTTGAAGGATGTTGAAATGTCATACTTGTTGGATTGTTGTAAAAAGATGACTAAAGTACCCCTCAAAGCTTCACTCAGAGCAACTTATGTTTATTCCTGGTTTATCCTGAAACAGCTGGTCTTGCCTCAGTTAGGCAGGACTTAATGAAAAAAAGGTATTAACCACGATTCTTTGGTAACATCATCTCCCACACAGTTGTGCTCGTAAAAAGAAAGTAAAGCAGCAGTGTCAGACATGACTTTTTAAGAGTGTGATTCCTGGAGTCTCTTGCAGTTGGTAGGGGATACAGCTGTCTTTTTCAAGGCTACACTGATGACCCCTCCACCTGGATTTGTCTTGAGCAATTTTTATATGAGAACTGGTCCTCGGTGCTGTTGTAAGCTGCCTTACAGTAGTGCTGGACAAATATTCATGAAGATAGCCTTTGTCTGAAGAATGAGTGACAGTCAAAAGGCA
This sequence comes from Falco punctatus, assembly GCF_963210335.1. Classification (NCBI taxonomy): domain Eukaryota; kingdom Metazoa; phylum Chordata; class Aves; order Falconiformes; family Falconidae; genus Falco; species Falco punctatus. The sequence goes on along the minus strand of NC_137580.1, from coordinate 6,880,476 downwards.
TATCCCCACTGTCAAAATGCCAGAAAAATCATTACAGCTTTCAAGAGCCCTTTCTGAATCTCAAGTATTTGGAGGTTTTTCTACCTCGGAGCTTGAGGCCTTGTCCTTTCAGGACTCTGAATTCTGAATGAAGCCATTGCTGTATGAACATTAATGGATTTCATTATTCTTCAAGAACGTCCTCTCTTTACATGTTAAAGAGCATGTGACTTGTGGCTTCACTCCCAGGGTCACAGTCAAAATTTTTTGTAAAATTTTTTGCATTCTTTTTTCCACATAGCCCCTGCAGTGGCAATGAACATTTTCAGTATTCATCGTGCCCTAGGTAATAAACCAAAACCATCAGTGCTACAACATTTTCTTATGGTGGTTGTTATCTCTAGAAGTTTCTATTTCATGAAGGTAAGCTCACAAGGAGTAATATATGATAGGATAGACTCCTTTAATCTGTAACATGCAGTAAAGTACATAGATGAATGACAACCAAAGAGGGCCAACAATGTAATCATCTAAATGATTGCAGACAATAAGCTTAGGCATGGCTTTAAGCCTTTCAATAACTATGAAGAATCTTATCTTATGCTTTTGATTAATTCCTGAATATACTCACCTGATCTCTCCCTTTTCTGTATTGTCATCACCAAAACCCAAATGCAGACATTCTGCAGATGTGCCCTCTATTTCAAATCCAGGACGGCTTTGACTTTAGGGACTGTAGGTGGGAGAAGAATTTGGTTTTCTACTTCTAGGTAAGGTTGAAAGTTTAAGACAGAAATGCTGTGCTAAAATACCCCGATTTCTCAAGGAACAAGAGAGACCTCGTGAAAACTGAAGGTTGAGAGAATTAGGGGAGCTGGCCAGGAGACCTCAGAGGTGACTGACTGGTCTCCCTAGGTTCCCGTCAGTTGGCTGGGATCCCTAGGGTCTGCTGTGTGAGCGGGAGGTGGCAGCTGTGCTCCACGACTTCAGTGATAAAGCACATAGTCTTTATGCACTCCTCATACTTCAGCACATAAAGCTTTACAACTGATTTTCAATATTCACACTTTTCACTTAAGCCATCAACAGCTGTGGGAAAAACTAGAAAATTATGACAAGTGGGGGTTTCTTATAATTTGGGCTATTAGTAACCAAGAATTTATAAACTCTGCCGCATGCAGCTGCAACAAGCGTTCCTGTAACTAGGAAACTGCAAATATGTCAAAACCAGCAATAAATATCTACGAGTTTCTATAACAACAACGAGTCCTCAAACACCACCACAAGAAAACGCTTGTTAAGGCCTAGATCTGCTTAAAATAGAGAGTTATAGACACTTGAGCAGCTTTTTTTCCGAGATTGAACTTGCCAGAGCTGATTCAGTTCTCCTGTAGGCTTGAAATGGCTCAGCCAGAGGAGTCCCATTCTCACGGCAGGAAGCTACTGTCTTAAAACTGCATGTTTAAAATATAACAGCCTGTAATACTAAACGCCTATGGCACCAGAGCTCTAATTTACAAACCTTTATAAGAAACTTAATTTACTAGGCCAGAGGTTTCTTACACTCTTTGGGAGAGAAAGCAGGCATCCCGTCTCACTTTAGGCCGCTTTATTTGCAGTTTGAATTAATTAAAGAAACACAGTGATTGGCACCATTCAGAGAACAGCAAACAGTGGCACAAGGAGAACAGCCTCAGCCTGTGGGGAAGGATGGGGAGAACTTCTGATTCCACTTCACTTCTGAAAGCAAATAGATTGTGTGAATGCAGCCATAAATGTCTTGGGACATCTCCCACAAAAACTTGGGAGATTATTGCCTTTCCGTATTTCTTCTACTGGGATCTGAAACAGGAATTGGGAGGCAGGTAGTTACGAGGACATATTGGAAGAGTGGGACACTGGTTGAAATGGGTGATCTGTAAAAGGTTTATAGGAGGACTCCTGTTAGAGTTAAGTGGTCACAACATCTTCAGGAGGTCCTCTGGGGACACAGCAGTTCCAGCTGCCTCTTGCACTGAGGGGGGCTTTAAATATTCACTTGGTTTGTAATCTCAAAGCGTGTATTTTCCTGCAATGTTTGGTTTAAGAAATCATGACAGAATAATGTATCAGACTAATAAGAACTTTAAAGCTTTATTTCTTTTTCAGCATGTAGTAAAAGTTCTCTGTGTAGCTTCTGAAGTACTGCTTTATCACTATGTATCTTGCTAGTTAGAAGAGGATAAGGAGAATAATTGCCATTTTGAAGCTGAAGGACTGAGGCACAAAGAAGGCAGGGCTTATTTAAATTCACCCTGAAAGTCTGTGGCAGAGCAGGGATCTGGCATCCTAAATGCCAACCTGGCAGAGGGCTGCATCCCTAAATACTTAGTAAATAATCATGTGGATTATGATGTGTGCTGTCTGACAGATTGACTAAGCTGAGAAATACAGTCTTTAGAACTCTTGTCTCATAGGAAGTCTCTGGAAGTGAATCTGATTTCTCCAGGGAGTGTTTTGTCCTTGGTCATTGGAATGTGTTTTTGATGCTGAATTTATGAGACTGTGCATTGAGAAGGCTTAGTGGTGTACCAGTGCGCTACCAGATGCAGAAAGCAATAAGCTGGTATGTACAGCTCAACCATGTGTGCTGGTGTGGAGCATGAAGGCAGTAAGACTTGCTAGAAAAATATGACGTGTGAATTTAAAGTTTGGGTAAATGTATCATTCTGCTTTAGACCTTTAATCGATATGGTTTTAATATCTGCATTCTGAACTTCCAGAGGTAGACAAGAGTCAAAAGAAAACAGAAGAGATTTCAGATCTCAACAAATATCAAGGTTTTAAAGCTAAAAATTAAATATATCTATATATATTTTGAAAAAATGAAGTATATTTACATATACATATATACGGATACTGAATAGCAAATAGTAGGAGTGTTTTGAATGAGATCACGCTAACATCTGCAAGCATGTGACTGACATTCCAGGTGAGAATCTCAAGTTATTAGTAAGGTATCATTCAACTGCATGTTGTGAAACCTCCTCTATCATTAATTGGGCTTTTCATACTGTTTGTGCTCAAGGAAAGCTCTAATGACTTTATGGGTGTGGACGTTGGGCAAAGTGACATGTTAAAAATTGCATGGAGTGGAATTTTCACAAAGCGGTAGAGATTTCTTTGTAACTTGAACCTTTTAAATCAGGAGTGGACCTCTTTCTGAAGAACATGTCATAACTCAGATGGAATCAATAACCTTGATGCAAATTGGGAGTCATGTTTGGTGGTCTCTCTTGTGGAGAAGGTCATATTGGAAAGACAAATTGGTTCCTTTCAGCTATAGAAATCACAGAAGCTCTTGACTTTTAGATCTGTAACTTAAACTTTAAACATGTCTGCAAGGAAAAAAGTGTGTGGATATGTGTGATAGGGAAGATTTTGAAAAAATTGCTGCTATGGTGGACAGTAAAAGACAGATCTCTTCTGTATTTTCCCAAAAATTTCAGCCAAGTGCAAGCTAGAAGAAATCAGCTGGAAAAGCTGCAGAAATTTGCTAAAGCTAGGTATAAAACCTCTTCAAGTCTAAGTACTTTATCACCAAACATGGAAGTAGATTTGTAGCTTGCAAAGACTAATGTAAATGTAGCCTTAGGAAGGAAGACTTTTGGTACAAACAAACCTTGCCTCCTTTTGAGTCCAGTGTGGTTAAAGAACAGTTCCTGCTGTAGTGTGGAGTGATGAAGTGGATACGGCAGAATGTTATGGGAAATGTAGATGCAAAAGAAAGTGTGAGAACTCAAATACTTAAGAAAACATCAGGACGACGGGCATTCATCTGGTGAAATTCAGCATAAGTCTTTGTAAAACGTTCAGTGGTCTTGCAGTACAGTTATATGGATTTACACCACATTGTGTCTGGGCTAAGAATGATGCACAGAGTTCAAAGGGAGACAGCTCACCTATGTGCTTGCGATCATTTTCCAAATGCCTAACAGATGATTAAATACTTGTCTACTGCTGTAGGCAAAACAAAACAAAAATTCCCTCATAAAATAGTCCAGATAAATCTAGTGGCTTAAAAGGTAGCTTTCCTCAGCTAGTCAAGGGGCACGTGAACAAATGGCAAACAGGGAATAACAGCCCAAAACATGAAGTGGCAGACAGATGACTTGCCATTAGAGGGCAGGATGAAACGGTTTAATCAAAAAGTGGAGCAACCACAACATTCCACCTGTGATAGAGAATGTAAATCAGTGGTGGAGATAGTATGCAGAGCTTCAGGGCTTGCTTAAATACTTCTTTCTGTTATAAAAAATGAAGAAATACAGCGTACGTTTGAATCTTAAGGTACGTTTCAAAGAATGTTTCATAACCAGCTCATCCAGGGAGTAGAGTCAAATCTGGCCCAAGCAATGTCTGTTTTGGTTACAATGTAGTTAACTACTTCTTTGCTGTAGTTTTGCATATATGCAGGACAGTAAGTTCTAGAAATAATACGGAAATATAATAATACATCTGAAATAGCTTGGTTAAATTAACATATGAGACAGGAATACAGTCTAAAGACTAAATATCCCAAGTTGTGTGGGGTAACCTGCACATTGATTTTGAGAGGGGCATGAAAGGCTGTTGGTATCAAAGGATCAAGCCTATCGTGTCTGTGTAAAAAATGATTATATAAGGGTCGTGACTAAAGCAATCACAGTATAATATTTTGTATTCTAGCCTCCAGAATTGTGATGTGGGGTGTGTGCAAGTAACAGATGGGCATTTAGACACACAGATCATCTTAGGCAAGATGAGATTTACCTACCCTAAATTAGATGGCTAAGTCTAAGCTAGTCAGCCTAAGGTCACGTCACAGTCAGTGGGTATGATGTCTCAAGGGGCAAGTCATTTTAGCCTGAGATTGGCCCTGCAGTAACACAAGTGAGTTGTTTTCTGCAAGTGCCAAGCTGTCTGTGACTGCATTATTTTGACTCTCTCTTTATTTTTTCTTTGTTTTCAATTTTCATTTTTAAGTTAACTGTTTTAATTTCCCAAGTGAAAACCATGAAAAAAATCTCCTTCCTTTCAGTATATTTAAAAGCTTGAAAAGGGCAGGAAGCATTTTGCTGTAAGGTCCTGCCATTTTTTTCCACAGTGCCTTATTCTAAGCCTTCTAGACAATAAAAATGTAATTTTATTCATACAGCACCCATGGACAGACTGTCACCACTTTCCTTCTTTTTTTTTTAAAGCAGCTCTAAGTGACAGCGAGAAAGAAGAATGGAGTGCCTTGCAACTTCATGCTTCATGTGGTACACCTGAATCGGAATATTCCATGGGAGAAGATGAATTCAGATTTAAATCTTGTAGGTTTACCAGAGGAAAATATAAGACTTTACATTTACAACTGCAGATCAAGCCTTGAGTTTGGATTAAAAAATCCTAGGTACTGACAATTGCAACTGAAAAACTAATTCAAAGGAGATCAGGCAACTAGATTTGAAGGTGAATGAGGGTAATAATTTATAGCCAATAACTGTATACATGAATCTGGTTCTGTTAACTCAGGCAAAATCAGGTTAATTTCCAGCTAGCCAGGGTATTTTGGTAGAGCTCACTTATCCCTTTGTCATCCAGATCAAACAGCAGAAGTGGAAAATTCTGCTAGTACAGTCTTCAACAAGCCTCAGGGAGGGATGTTTTGGAAGGGACTTTTCTTACCCGTTCATTGAGCATGGAGAATTGTAAGCACAGTTGTCCTTAGCTATAGCTTATTGAAAAGGATTCAGCCTCATCAGCCATTTAACACTGAATGCGTCAGGGCAGTACACATCCTTCTGAGTTTAAACACAGCACTGTACAGGGTGACACTAGTTTTTTTTCTCGTCCAGAACGTCTCATCTGTGCATCTCTAGGTCTTTCCTGTTATGACACAACCAGCCTTCTCTCCTTTCAAAGGCATTTTACTTAAGCACATGACTGCTTTCTTAATCTTTATTTATTTATTTATTTATGTAATGATGGCACTTCTACACTTACTGTAGATGTGAGCTAATGCTGTTAAGGGAACATTGTATTATATAGAGTTATCCTGTTAAAAACCAACACCATCAGAAGCCTTGTAAAAAAAACCACTCAAGTGATGAACTTCCAGAAGATGCTAGTTTAGAAAAAGTGTGAATTTGTTGTATTCGTAAACAGAGAAGTTTTAAAGGAATTGGTGACTTGAAAAATGAATGTGATACATCTAAACTCCCTGTCTTTACTCTTTTCTGGGTTTCCCTAATCAGTTGCATGCCATTTCTTCTTCTCTGTTGCAATGCTGCATTGGTATCCCTCACAAATTTGAACAACCTCCACCCTTAATACCTTTAGCACCACATGGATTGTTCCTTAGTTTTGCAATACATTTATCTGACTTAATTAAAGTAGGATATGTTTGATAACAAAAGGCAGATTTTTCTCAGACTATATTAACACGCTGCCCTTGTTGAGTGGCATGTTAAAACATTGGTGTCTCTTCAGGTATCTGTTAGAAGTGTGTTCAGCTGTGGTTTTCATGGGACATTCTGGTGTAGGATGGGCTTTTCTAAAGGAATTTTGCTTAAGGTATATTCTATCCTTTTTCCAGGTTGTGTGGCAACCATTTAATGTAGGCTGGATTAGAAGAAATTGCTGATGTGATTAACACTGTTTAACATATTGTAAAAGTAAACAGTTGAGCTTGTCACTTGTCTTTACTTGATGGACATCACCCTGCGAAAACCTTTGCTCAGAAAAAAGATAATGCAATAAGTCTTCTCTTAAAGCTTTTAAAGTCCACATTACTGGAGGTTTCTGTTCTCACTATATGGCCTGCTTGACCTTGAAAGTGGAAAAATATATTAATGCCTCGTATCTGTACTGTTTGAGCGTAAATACTGGCACAGAGATCTAGAGATGTGGTACTGTTTTGTTAGCAAATCTGCCACAGGTGGAAACCAGGGCAATTAGGTAAGTCTTAGAGGAGCCTGGGCAGAGAATGTACAGGTGATGTTCCTCAAGTTATGACCCCACTGTGTTCCTAAAGGGACAAGTCATTGTCAAAATTGCAAAGATACAAGCCTTTCTTTGCTACTTCACTATGTGTCTGTACCACTGGAAAAAAAACAAACCAAACCACAAAAACAACCAGCAGTGGAAACGAAGAAAAATGGGTTTTGAATTAGGTACACTCTAAATTGGATGTATGTTATATGTGTCTGTAAATACGGTGCAAATATTGTACTTATATACCAGTTGCCTGCTGTTGTTTTTCTATTGCTTTCTCTACAAGCTCTTTAGCTGTCTCTGCTTTTCCTCTGAGTTCTGTGCCTGAGCAATGTTAGGGTGCTGGTTTGCCTGGTGATGCTTTATTGGGCTCCATGAACATTACTTTCCATTTGACTTGACTATCTTGAATTTGTTGCCATAGTTTATCAGTTTAACTCTACCCTGTTATGAAATGTATAGCAAATCTAAGATGTTTTGGGATCTATGGTGTGATGCTATCTCCATCTTTCTGCTTTTCTGTTCTACCCTACGCTTAGACTGAGAGAACTGAAAAATCCTCAGTAATCACTGAGGCCATGACAGCCTTTCTATGTGGTCCTAACTGCTCTCCTTGTCCTAGGGCAAAGAGCTGTAGCTCTTTGGGATCCCCAGACTCTGGGCAAACACTTTCTTCTAATAAGGATCACTTAGCACCTGGAGGAACCACTAAAAAGCTAAAACCACTTGAAAGAAGTACTTTGAAGGGTTAGAGAATATGACAGTAGAGAAAAAAATGAGTGAGTCAGTAAAAGCCCTGAGTCCTTCAGGTTTTCCAGCTGAAGAGTAAGCAAGTGGAGGACTACCTTCCAACCTGCAATCAGCAGACAGATGCTGCCTCAAGGAGATCAACTATCAAAGCCATAGGTAAAGAGTCAAATTTTATCTCCTGCGCAATCTGATTCTTCCAGATTTTGTCTCTGGAAGAGACAGCCTTGACCTGGGGATGCAGATCCTACCTGTCCTGTCAAATAGCCAACTCAGCAGGATGCTGGACTAGATGACCGCCTGGGCTTCCTTTCAAACTCTATTACCATGCAACCCTGTAATCCTAACCTTTATTGAACCAACCTTTGCCATAAGAAAGCCAACAGTGTAAGGAAAACTGTCAGTAGTACAAGAATGGAAAGTAATTGATGCCAGTAGGATTTTGTTAGTCTGAGCCCCAAAATGAGTTTGCTGTATGGTGGAACCACTGCCTAAGCATTTTCTTCTGAGCTGAAAAGGATGATGAGAGAACACATTGTCTTCGAAAACATTGGAATAAATCCAGTAAGTTTCTTAGCCCTAAGAATGCTGTTGCTCCCCTGGAGTACTTTTATTTTTTACAACTACATCCTGGACCATCCTAGTGTGAGTCAAATATTTTATGTTTCCCATTGTACTGCATGGTTGGGAAATGCATTATTTATCTTTCCTTTTTTTGATTTTGATTTTCTCTTGCATTCCTTTTTGGGTGGCACAAGCAGTTCAGAACAGACCCTCCTGTTTTTCTGTGCTTTTACAAAATGTTGTCACTGAGAAGTGTTACTGATACACACAGAAGGCCAGCTTTTTGGGGAAAACAAATCTTACCGCTTTCTACTGTGTCTCTGTTCTCTGCCTTTCCTCCTATTTATCTTCACTCAGTTCTTCCTGCTGACCCTGTAGCATGGCTGCAGTGATACATTCTTGAGTGTTAGAGATTAAGTGAAGGTTTCATAACGTCGCAACCTAAAGATCCTTTTGCTGATCTGCAGGCCAGGTGAAGTTATGACAGAGAAGTCTGCAATGCACTTTCCCATGCTTTTCTGCCAGGCCAGTTTGTTCTTTTTCAATGTTGTGATTCCCTGGATGGGTTCTGTGCATTTTTGTTCATTGTACCCATAGTAGATGATGTTTTCGACTGGACATTTCCATTTTTCTTTTTCACAAAGCAGAGAAGAAATGTTCTTAATGCATTTCTTTCAGTAGTTTTCTGGAACCATCCATTTGGGGAAAAAAAAAAAAAAGAGCAGAATGTTTTCTTTTTCTCATTATTTAATATTATATTTTATATAAAATACCAGAGGATTTATTAAACTGAATCATTTCATTACCTTTTTATAATGAGAAAAGTTTATTGGAGAACACAGAGTCATAAAGCCTTTTCCTATAAACATCTTAAATGATCTATTTGGGCTTCAATCTGCTCTTTCAACTCCTTCAAACACCATCACCTCAGTCACTCGCTGCCAGCCCGACTAGTAATCTGTTCAGACTGCTGATAAATATCTGTTTCCTTTGCAGACCTCCCTGTGCCGCACCTTCTGGCTTACTCTTACTGTTCCCTCTAGCACAATAGTATCAGCCGTTTCAAGTCTGAAAAAGATCCATTTGGGGGCTCTACACTGATCTTTTCTTTAGCACAGGGAGAACTCCAAAATGTAAAGGGAGAAATATCCACATCTCGTCTGGCATGTTTGCCAGGACTGAAGTCAGTGATGTCCACCAAGAAAATGAGCATCTGCCTGCTACTTTGTCAAGCTGCATTTTCACTGCTCTGACCTGCTTATGGTGGCCCAGGGGAAACTCATGGGCATAGGAATTAAATTACCCTCCGTGGGCGGTGAGTACAGCATCCTACTGGAGTTAGGCCTGTCACCTGATGGCAGTGCGCAAGGATAAGTGAACAGTACGGCTCTCATGGACCGATTGTAGCTAAACAATCCCATTGTATGAATCAATACCCCAGCGAGTAAACATTGGCTTGCATTTATGGAATGAATACACCCCTCAAAATGAACCTTTGGTGGAGAACTGGAGCATTTTGCCACTTCTGTTGTTTCTTGTGTTCCATGAAATTCAGTTGAATACCAAATTTTGTCTTGACAATTAGTGAAAAGCTGGTCATGGAACTGTCATCATGAATTTTGAAGGCAACACTTTTGCCGAAATGGTTAAGGAATTTTGTAATGTTCAAAGGAAAGGGTCTGGAGTAAAGTATTGTTTAGCTCTGTTGCCCAGTGAATCCACAGAGTTGTTGTGTAGGCAGAATTCTGTCACTTGTTTGTTCTCCCCATAGGCCTGAAAGATGCATTTGTACACTATTTTTCTCTGTTCTTATCACAGATAGAGCTATATGCATCAGAAAAATGTTAGAGTACATATGTCCTTTTCCTGCATGACTAAAAGGGAATTGTATTGTTTCATGTCTCAAAACCTCCTTTGGCAACTCTAACTCCTTATTAATTCATTAGCGAATTGGCAAATCGGCTGTGCGGGAAGAGTTTCAAGAGTTGCATCAGTTGGATCTGGATTAGTTTCTGACTGGATGTGAGATATTTCTGTTGCAGAAACATGCGCTCGACTTGAGATGCTACCTGCCCATGTTTGGAGCTCTCTACCATTTGAAACTCTCAGAAGAGTAACTGCAACTAGATCTCAGTTTATAGCATAGAATTACTATAGAAACACAGTGTTGAGTAAGTCGTGTGCTTTTTAGGAAAGAGCTGTTATTGTAATCTCCAAAAACAGTGGTCAGGCCTTAAAGGTTAAAAAAAATAAAGAGAAGTAAAACCAGAGAGTTGATGAAGAAAGTTTGAAGTTGCTATAAAGACTAGTTTTGATGCTTTAACTGATTATCAAGAAAGAGAAAATGTGAACAGTGACGGTATGGAAAATAATTGCAATAAATCTAAAAGTTTAAAATTAATTTGTTTTGAAAATGTCCAGAAGCCTCTCTAAGGATACATTACGTATGCAAGACTTAATTTTTAAGAGGTAATAACGTGAAATCAAGTTCTTTTTCTGAACAATTTTGAAACCTAAGGAAACAAAAAAGTCTTGAACAGATAATTGTAATAAAATGTTCATTGATCTTCCTCCCCCTTTTTGATGACTTTAGAAAAACTGTAATACTAATGATAACATCTAATTTTTTGAAATTATTACATGAAAGAGTTTGAATAGACTTGGGTTATGGGATCTTGTTCCTAAAAGATCTGAAGCAAATGTTACTTTGACTTCTGCAAATACAGTATTAAGTAGTCTTTAAAAAAAAACAACAAACAAACAAAACAAAAAACCCCACACCACCTTAAGTAACACAGTATCATTTCTGTCTCCTAACTAACTGGAAGAAGCAGCATCTGAAAAAAAATAAGTGGAAAGTAAATTATTCTTGGATTGAGAGTGTGACACACCAAGGACAAAGAGCAAGGAGACTAGCAGGCCTTGGGAAATCTTTAGGATGTATATAACCTTTTCCGGTGGTCTTCTCCAGCAGAAGTAGCATTTATTTTTGGCTATGTACCTGGACACCAGATTTAAAAATAGCTGGGTTCCTTCCTGCCTGAGGAAGAGAGAAAGACGTAAGCCAGATTTATTGGCTGACCTACAAGCTTTACATTTAATGTCTTTCTGGTCACATTTCTTGAAGACGTTGCTTTACAGACAGGGTGGTCAAAGCAGCAGTTCCACTGCTGATCCACATTAATCTAGATATTTACATGCAAACATATTTGTTCAGGTGCTGCATTCAGAAGAATACATACTCCATCCCAAACATTTGTGTACACAAAAATACTTTGCACAAATATTCCCAGAAAAGCAAACCAAAATGAATGCTTGCTTAATAATACAGGGGGGAATTTCTAAAGTGCTTAGCATTGCTTGTATTATGCTCCCCTATGTTTGTGAGAGCTTTAACTGCAGGCAGCAATAAAAAGAGAGTCAGAGGTAGCTTAACTCTTTGGAAAATTATATGAATTTTTGCTTGCACTTGTTTTCTTCAGAACCGGTGGAGATACATTTCTGTGGCAGTGTTTAAGAGGTAGAAATTCTTCTGATGTAGGATGCGAGTACCATCATATGGCTTTTTTTGTCATTGCATTGTGAGCTCTGTCTCTGAGACAGCCTTTGCAAACTGTATAATTGGGGAGACGGCAAGTGGAAGGACAGACATGTACTAATTTTCGGGCCTGGTATATATGTAGTGTATAAGAAGATGTTCATTCCAGAAGAGCTGTCCCAAAGCATCTGCAGGGACACGGCCACAACTGGCTCGTATTTTGGCAGCAGTTGAGGAAGTGTGGGAATTGGTCCCATTATATTCAGGGAAATTTAGGAAGTGTATACCCTGAAGTAAAGCTGCCCAAAATCATAATGCTTTTGCTACCACTTATCACTCAAAAAATAAACTTATCCTAAAAATATTTGACTTTCAAAAAAAAAAAAAAAATTCCACACATGACCTTAACTCTGTGATCTATGATAGTTTATGTAGTGCTGGTATAGATTAATGTAAGTTTTGCAGCATGATTTACCGATTAATGATGATGGCATCCAATTGTATGACTAAAATAGATGTCTGAAATTTATATAATGACTGATCATGTATGTCTACACAGTTGCAGATATGCACACTCAATATAAATATATATAAATATGAGTGGGGTTTTGTGTATCGTACCTGTCATTTAAATAGACAAAGACATATGGGCTTTACAGAACTTTCCCATTTTGGGAGATGTTTCCAAAGGTTCTCATACCCACTGGGCTGCATTGGCTTCCAGCACCACAGTCAGTGTGGCTTTTAATTTTAAGAGTAAATCCGTATATAAAAACAGAGGTATTTGGCATGTGCTTGCATACCTGTCTTAGCTCATTCTACTTGGCGTGATAAAATAACAGTGAAGCTGAGATGGCATGAGTTTTTATATATAACAAAAACAGAGTGCAAAGTCTCTCTCAGCTGTGGTGGTTATGTCCTGTGATCACAGACACAGGGCAGAACCCATAATGCTGTATATTCACTGCTATTGTTACCTGGATTAGTTTAAGCTATGATGTTTATCATCATGTGTGCTGTAGTCCCATTTAATTTTTTTTCTTTGATTACATCTAGGTCACTGTAGGACTTTCAAAAATCCTTCTCCATACCACTGAAATAAGAGGAAGAAAGAGAAGATACCAGCTTTTAACATTTCTGTTGCAAGACAGCATTTTTGAAAGCAGGAGGGAAAGTCCCGTAACTAAAAGCTGCTGATTACACTATAATTCATGGATTATTAATTACTGAGGTATTTTGCCATGTAGGCAGGTAAAGCTCCTGTTACCTTTTGAGCTGGTGATTCCAAAGCCACCTTGGTCTACAATTGGTCTACGAGAGCCGTACTGTTCACTTATCCTTGCGCACTGCCATCAGGTGACGGGTCTAACTCCAGTAGGATGCTGTACTCACAGCCCACGGAGGGTAATTTAATTCCTGTTCCCGTGAGTTTCCCCTGGGTCACCATAAGTGTTTTGTCTGTTCAGATGTTGGACGACTTTGTTTTCATTTGATCCACATAAACAGGGTCGTCAGATTTCTAGAAAGTGCTCAAAGTCTCAGAGGATTTAATCAGTAAATCTGAAGTGTCCTTCTCTGCCTGCAGCAGAGGTGGGATTTGGTGAGTAAACCGAATGCTGTTGTTTGCTGGGGCCTTTCCATGGCAGGGAGGCAGATACTGTTCTGTGGCTCAAGCCAGTAGCTTCCTAAGTAAGCTAAGTCAGGATAAGATTTAAACAGTTCCTTGTATGTAGAATAAAATCTGTGATCTGAAAAAGCTGTAAAATGACTGCACGTTCTGCACACCCTGGTACTTAGGATCTGTCAAATGAGGACAGATCTACTCTGCAATGACAAGGAAACAGGAGTATTCAAATAGTTGACTGTTAAAATAAAGTGGCAATAGTGGGATGAGATTACATGGCCAAAAATCTTTTGAAGAACCAGCACCTAGTTCTAGAAATGGATTTGCCCCTGGACAATTGGTTTCTTTACAAGTAGGATCAAAAGTTTACACAACTGGAGAACAGATCTGTTTTCCTTCTGATTCTTAATTTCTTGTTCTTGAGGCACCTGAAGTGTCATGGAAAGGCTAGGAACTTTTCATCCAGAGATGAATATCAGTTGTTTGGTTTTATTATACGAATAAATTTGCTTTCAGCTGGGACTTTATTTTTAACAAATAAGCTGTTTTACAGCTGAGCAAAATCTATAATCCCAAGTGCTAAGCTATGAGCAACAGTTCTTTCAGGGCTCGAAACACTCAAAAAGTTGGAAACCACAACAATTTAGTTGTGAAGTGGAATTACTCCGCTAACAGTAGGAGGGGTTTTCAAGTAGTCTTTGGTTTAGTCACCAAGTTATCGTAACTGTGGCCCTCTGCTTCTGATGTGGGTATTTCCAGTACTAAAAGGAAACTGTGAGTAGAAGTCTTAAGATGCAGTGTGATTAAGTCAAAGATATAAAGGCATGGATCTCTGAGGACCGAGGACATGAACCCAAGCAGGATTGATTTGCTTTCCAATTTTTTAAGAGCTTATGTTAAAACACACAGCTCTGTCAACAGAGCTCAAGAGATAGCTTTTACATCGCAGTTACATGATGTCTGTAATAGGGTTCAGTTATCGTGCTAACTGTATGTGAGGGATCTGCAAAAATTTTCCAGATTTGTAGGAGAAAAATAAAATGAATGCAGTCTGCTTCATATAACTGTCTGCAGTGAACAATAAAATGGCTGTAACAAGGATAATTTCTTCACATATGGAAAAAATATGGGTTTTCTATATACTTGTAATATATTTGCTTAAAATTTATTGCACATATATAATATATATCCCCTGTATAAAGTACTGTATGTTTAAAATGGGACAACTTTGCCAATTTCCATAATATTTCAAATATGTGGTATAACAAAATGCATTCAAAGTATCATTAGTATCATTAAAAGTTGATACTTCTAGAACATTTAAAATGTAGTTACATGTTGTCTTGAGTCTTTTTAAAGAAGCATGTGTGCAGTTGATTTTTCAGATATATAATTGATAAGCAGAAAATGGAGATCCCCTTCCCCTTTTGTGGAATATGTGACAAGATTTGTTCCAGAATAATAGTGTACAGCAGACTGAAGGTATGTGCATATGTTATCTCCCTGTGCTTCACGTCGCAGTGGTGTAAATATTTTCTGTCAGCTAGACTCAGTAGAAAGTCCTGACTTTTCTGTACTCTGATGATGCAAAGTATCCATAGGCTTGGCTAACCTGAGATAAACCAGCTTTATAGCTGTTTTGCGTTGCCAAAGGACTGCAAAGCAGCTGGAACTTATTGGTGAATCTGGTCTTGTATCTCTTCAGTGCATTTAGAAACCAATGTAGTTGGTTGGGTTTTTTGTTCTTTCCCCCCTCCCAGACATACAGCAGGTTGCTGTGCATAACGCTGCTCTAGAGTAGAATGTTTGGGAAAGGCTGTTTCGTATCCTGAAATGAGAAGCCAGCGTAGGTCAGAACTTAACAGCTCCTTGATGTGCAGTACTTGGGCCAAGCTCTGCCTTCAGAGATAGGATATAAGTAACTGGGAGCAATACACTTGCTTTGATGGATATATTTTATTTTTGGAAGTCACTCAAAAATGAACCTGGAGCGCTAATTCCCTGATGGCAGTTTAACAAAAATGGAGAGGATAACTGAAGGTACAGAAAATCCTACAATGACCAAACGGTGCAGTGTTGAGAAAGCTGTGCCTGAAGCTGAAGAGGAAATAGATTTCCTGGCCTGCAAGGCGGGGGCAGGGGAGAAAAAGGGGGAATGTAGAACTGTTCATACTTTTTATTTGGATGAAAATAGCAATTAAGAAAAAAAAAAAAAATCATAAGCAAGACTATTCTGTCCTTATAGCTTCTGCTTTGCATGAGTCTGAGGTTCAAGACCTCTTCTCTCGGAGTCAAGCCAGGACTTCAGCTTCAGCCTGTATACCAGCAGTGTGCCTGTTGTTTGGCCCTTCAGGTAGTGGAAGGGAAGGGGAGGGGTAAGAAATCATGCGATTTAAACAGAATTTGGGTCTTGGATGTGGAGCACTTTCCTTGAAGTTTAAATTGATACACTCCTACAAAAAGTTTGGTTTTGGCAAATCCATGCTATTTGAAGAGAAACACTCCTGTTAAAAAATAAAATAATAAAAAAAAATCGGAACAGCTGTAGTTATGTGGCCATTTTGGACTAAATCTACTTTGGCACACCTGTGTCTAAATCCTGTGATTCATGTTCTAAGCCTCTAACACTGAAATTCAGCCCCTTGGAAGCTCCTGTCCAATACCAGTGTTTCCAGCAGCCTTTGGTTGCTGCACTGATGTTCTTCGGGTACCAAAAGCGTTGCAGCTTGCTGGGCCCAGAAATGCATTGCCTGTGGCAGCATTAAACGCCAGTGCACCTGCCAACAGATGCCATGTCCAAGGCTGCACTCTGGGTGTTCTCCCACCTGAGTCGCCAGTGGGGTGCAAACCCACCAGTGTGTGCCGAGCTCACCTAATAAATAGCATTGGCTCTCTACACCGAGGCGCTGCTGCTGTGGCAGCTGCCATCTTATTACCCAGTTGCTCAGCATTTTGTCTCATGTCCAAGGTGCCAATTCATTTTATTTCTTTTCCTCTGCCTAAAGTGAATCAAAGACAGACTTCTGTGAGGATGCCTCGCCACTAGGCTGTGGGAGACTGCAGATGACGCTTTCTGCCCATTCCACAGATGCCATTAAAGTGTGCAGTGCTCCAAAGAGTACAGAGAACTTGCATATTAGCGCTTCATCCAAGATTTTGAAATGTTAACTAGAAGAAGGACTGTAGCTTAGCTTTTCCTCATGCTGGGAAGGTGCCTGATGATTTCACACTCTCTCTTCGCTCCAGTTACTATTTAATTATTACATGTGAAACATTTAACAGGAAGGACTGAGCCTATTTCTCTGCAAACTATAGAATATTTTGGAACGGGCAAACATCTTGTGGCTATTAGGGCACAGGAAAGCTAAGCATCTTGTTTAAAGTCCCACCAAGAGGTTCTGACAGCTGGAAATGGAACAGGCACTTTTTGATGCTTCATCCTGTATTTCAGCCATGAAGTGTTTCCTGGGTCCTTGATAGTACAGTAGGTATTCTGAACTACGATATTTTCCAATAAACTGACCATTTACTCTCTTCGTTTTCTTCTGGATGTGACACTGTTACATGGCACTAGCTGTGTCATGGCGGTTGTGATCATCAGTCACTTCCCTTATTTTGCAAGAAGGAGAAGTAGAAGAGGGGGAGCATTTAATGACTTACTACTTTGTGTGTGCAGCCATTCATGTGATTTCTGGATCTTTATGTGCCTCCCTTGCTTGTCAAGGTAATTTATTCTTGTGGTCCTGTACACCCTCGTTCATCCAGGAAAACCTTGTTTCCTACTTCCCATTCGTGCTAAAGTACTTTTTCCTTTAGGGAAGATGACAGAGAAGCAGTTTTTCCTTTTGAGATGTTTTGCTCCTGCAAGTATCTTCTGGTCAGGTAAACATTGTTCTCAGTGGTTTTCCTAGATGTTATCACCCAGATCTGCCTGCAAAACACTGGGGCCAACTCATAGACTATTTCTGAGGAGGGGAGGTCATACTGCATGTACACCAGGAGCTGTTAGAGCTACCTCAGACAGGTTATTTTCCCCTCAGGATACTAAATAGTGTCTGTGGCTTCACAGCTGTTGAGTTCTGGTAGACTTCAAACTACAGAGCTTTAATGGCAAGGGACAAACATGGCTTTGTTCTTAGTTTTCTACAAATTAAATTATTTTTAAGGGGTTGTGAACTTGATCGTGAACAGGCTTTGACATATATTCTTTGTTGATTTTAAAATTTCCATTCTATTAAATGGTTTGACAGTTACAAATTTATCCATGGAAATTACAATCTACTGTACTAAATACATAAAATCCAATAATAAAATTATGGGGAAACCCCCTGAAGACATTTATAAAGCCACATATAGAAAAATGTAAATCATTGAAAGAAACACCAGAGCATGGTGTAATTCATAACTATGTTAGTCAAATAGCCATGAATTGGTTTTATTAATAGGAAAAAAAAAAAAAAACCCACCAACCCAAATTATCTTACAGACTAAGCAAGCATTGGAAAACCCTATCTCCAGAGATCTCCATCACGTGCAGAAACACTGAAAGCAGTATTCTCCAGGAAGAAGGTTTCCATCTCTAAATCTCTTCCAAGAGCAAGGAACAAGTATATGTATAACATCTTCTCTCTCAGGTAACAAAATTTAGGTGCAGAACTGTTTTGAGGGAAGGGGTTGGGCATAAGCATTTGGACTTAGTCAACTGAAACTGGTAATAGACTTATGCTTGTTCTTAAGTAAAGGACAACAAAAGACCTAAAAAATATACAACACTACTGGATCAAATAGTTTTAAATGGTTTCTGAAAATGCATTTTCATTCAGAGCCTTAGTTATCTCTTTTCCTTTTTTTTCTCACAGTTATAACAGTGTTCTTTAATATTTTCATTTTTCTCCCTGGAGTTCTGGATGGGTCGTGTAGATGTTGCTTATCATTAAATGGCATCAAATGACTATACAACTTACAGAGAGAAGATTGCTTGCTACTTTTTGTGCTTACCATTAACTAACTACAAGTTCAATTAATTGGAAGTTAAACCCAGAGACTTTTTTCTAACAGTGGCCGATAACATGTATTTCTTGAAAACCTTGCTAAAGTTGCTTGAATAACATGATAAGCAATGAGCAACATATTCAAACAGAATAATAAAAACTCCCATCAGATCAAATCCTTTTCAAGCCAACCAGATGCTAATACTTTTCAGCAAAGTTCCAGTGAAATGGTTAACTTACTAAGGGGAGAAAAAATATGTGCACCTTTACTGTTTTAATTATTATTTTTAAATCTAAAAAGGCATAATTATTAAGAGAGCAATCTTACAGCTCTTTCTATCCATCAGACTCCTGGACTGCTATAAGTCTCAGGAGAAAGTCTTTTCTCGCAAGAGTTATTAGAACATTTCTAAATCAGCTGCTGGCCAAAATGAACCTCTAAAGTTTTAGAAGTTCATAAAATGTTAAGTACATATTTCTTAGGCTGTTCCTGGTTGTTCTGGAGGACAGCTTAATCAGTTCTCTCGTCAGCATTGTTTCTTGTTCCCCAAGGGAATATTCTACAATATGTTTCCTTTGACATGTAATACAACTTCAGTTCAGTGTAATCTCTTGCAAGATGATAGCGTGAATTATATAGAAGAAACATATTTCAGTAAGATTTTGGTTATTTCAGGAAAAGTCAACTGCTAGACCTAGAGACCAAAACCTGTAAAACTCCTAAAGTTGGCTGAACTAGTGAGTGGAGGGCCCTTTTATGCAGTTTGAGTTTTGAGAAAGCAAAAGCAGAAACCTGAATGGAATGCTGAAATGATTATTCGAGCTCATATGGATGAAAAGCTGCTATAAGACCCATCTCAATTTTACCTTTATTTTGCTAAACTATATATAGATTAGGCACAGTCATGTCCATTAGTAATTTCTGTCTTCCTCTCATGTAAGCATAAAACTAGTTTAACAGAGTTTCCTGGGAAGAGCATGATGCATCCAAAACACACAAGTCCTCATCCAGCTTCCTGTCTGTAGGTAAAGCTGCAGTCATTTTGGATTAGCGATAAACGGTCATGAAATTGGAAACAGGTTCTCCCAGCTTTACAGAAGAATCTGCAAAAACATGAATACTTGTACCCAGAAAGTATGATTCCAATTCAAACATCATAAAATAATATACAGTGCATGCTTAACTGCATGCAGGGCCATAAGAACGTATTAAATGACATTGCCAGATGCCAAAGACAAATATAGTTTCAGCATT
This sequence comes from Falco punctatus, assembly GCF_963210335.1. Taxonomy (NCBI): domain Eukaryota; kingdom Metazoa; phylum Chordata; class Aves; order Falconiformes; family Falconidae; genus Falco; species Falco punctatus. The sequence goes on along the minus strand of NC_137580.1, from coordinate 6,860,779 downwards.
CAGATGTATAGGAACCTGAAGGAGACTATGGCTTAACTTGAACTACTGTCAGGGATTTATTTCTGTAAAATTATTTTCTTACCCCATCACTTTTTGCCCTTAGTTTCTGTTATCATTCCACTTGTTCCTGGCACGTATGTTGCAACGTTATATCATGTGTCTGAAAAAGCTCTGATACAGCCTGAGCACTGTTCAGCTGTGTTGACTAGGTGACCTCTTCTTACCATTCCTTGAAGCCCTTGAGTGTGCAAGTCCCCTCCTGGAAGTGAAGAGTGATAGAGATACTGGGGGAGACCTCGTCAAACTTAATGTAAAATGTATGTTTTTGTTCACAGGCTGCGTAATTGAATTGCCACCCATGAGCTTTCAGCTGAACAGGTTTCATTTTTGCAGTCAAGTGATGCGAGGTGGGAGACCTGAGGGAGGAGAAGGTCGATACAATCGTCGTTAGTCCTTCATACAGCTACTGCAGTTTCTACACGGTACTACTGGGATCACAAAAACGAATGTTGAGCTGAACACCAGCCCCATGCAATCTGAGAGAAAAACACAGGTAGAGTGAGTAATTCATGCTATTCATTATTCTAAGGACTCGGAGCGTGAAACTGTATTCAAATTTAGATTCCAAACTACAGATATATGTCATAATTAAATGATGCAAGTTGGGAGGGAATGACCTGAGAAATCACTTTAGGTATCTCATAAAAAAATTGGGGGGTGGGTCATTTGCCAGCACATAAATCTAAATCTGGAGCTCAGCTGAAGCAGTCCAAAGTGAAAAATCAACATCTTTTTGCTCATGCTTCCTGAAATGTTTAGGCTGCGAAAGATGAATGCTAGCAAACCAAGTTTTTTCAACCATAAGATAAAGTAATAATGAGAAGTGGCTATGAGGAAGACCTGTAAAAATGACAAAAGTAGCCAGACTGCTGTTTTCCAAAATACTTCCTCTCATGCTTGAAATGAATTAGGGATTTCCATAGGTTTTCAAAGTGCCCTTGAATTATAGCATTGGTGCCAGATGATAACATCTGTCCCAGCAGGATATGAATCAGAACAATATAAACCAATGACCTTCAGCTGAAAATCAAAGATGCCCCATACTTACCATTGTAAATGTGGGTTAAAATCTCATATTTTTTTATTGCTATGACTGATATTGGTGCCTCTGCATGGGAGTTGCAGACTTGCAATCACAATTGCTCCGTATCCTGTAATTTGTCACACCAATGGAGTTTTCAGGTTTTCACATTTAATGCCAGTTTTGTGGTACTGGGGTGGTCACCAGTTTGGAAGAGACCACTTAAAGAGTCTTGCTTTCTCAAATGATCGTTCTCCTGAAAGACTAGGGCAAGTATTTCAGCTCCCTCAGGTGCCAGAGGTGGAATTGAAAAGCCTTACAGTAAGAGTGCTTGCTAGGGGTCTGCAGCTCTGAGGTGCATAAGGCTTGAGCAGGGATCCGAGTGCTGGTTATTCACATCCCTGGCAAGCACTCCTGCAGGCTGGTAAGTGAGTGACTCTTCAGCTGTTTGCTTTTCCTTCATAATCTGCAGTAAGAGCTCTTTCACTTTGCCGCAAAACTTTGAAACTTGCCAAAAGCTTTCAATTTGAATGGAAATTTCAGTTGCCTGGGAATAGACTTATATTTTGTCTTGGACCCTCCTCCTTTATGGATGCAATCTTGTCTCCAAAAGTTATGTTTACCAGAAAAAGAAAAGGGGGAAAAAAATAAATTCAGCTTTGCAAAATGTGGCACTGGTGGTTTTCTTACAAAGCAGGAGGAGAAAAGAAATCATAACAAACCAAATCTGTACTGCTGTGTACTTGAACACTGAGGTGGATTTTCTGTACTGAGTAGTCCATTTTCTTCTACAATACCTAATTTCACAGATACACATGTTACGGGAGGAACATGGAAGACTTGTGGATATACTGATAAAACTCCACCTCTCAAATATACCTGTCATGGTACTTGGGAGAATCGTTCTACCATTGTTATATTTTCTTTCACTTACAACAGCAGTGGCAGAAGGGCAGAATGTGATTTCACAGGTGCATTTCAGATTTACTTCGATAATCTCAAATCACATGTGTGATGTGCTGGACAGTTCCCCCCAGATCACACCTTCAACTGTCTGTCTGATCTCAGGTGTTTATCTTTGAAATGTTTTTCCTCAACAGGCATGCTAAAGCTTTGTGGAGTTAATAAATAACTTATTTTATACCAGGCTTCTGGTTTAGGCATCTTTGATTGTCTTTCTGCCCTTTTTCAGTATTTCAGGCCAGTTCTTTTTACCTACCTTGTCCATTATCTGTGAGAGAAGCAGGTCAGTTTTGCAAGAATAACAAAGACCTTTCCCTAGAATTTCGTTACTCAGATTTTCAGATTCCACTGCCATTCCCAGAAAAGTGAGTTTGAATGAGTTAACTGTTAAGATAGTTACAATATTAACATAGTTTCTGGTTCCAATGACATCTAAATTTGTGTCATTATTACTGAGGGATCAATTTTACCTGAGGCCTTTTTTTTTTTTTTTTTAACCTAGAAAAGAAAATCAAAATCCAGTGTAATCAAGAACAGCAAATATCTTAACCCACAGTTGCAGGTAAGCTCCGAGGGGGCTAGGTTGCATTTGCAAAGTTAAATAAATAAACAGAGGAACTGCTGGCTGGAGTCAATGAGCCATACTTAGATTTTCACAAAGCCACTGTTGAAGTGCTGTTTTTGCAGAACTGCCACACTCTGCAGGTCATAAGGACAAACTAGGTCCGTAAGGGAAAGCATTTTAGGGTTTTGGGGGAAAAGAAAAGAAAAAAAAAAAAGAAAAAAAGAAAGAAAGATTGTGCTGATTTGGGCATGTGTAATCTTTATGGCACTACAGATACAAAATGCAGTAGCTCAGGCAGCATGCTTTGTGTCAAACTGCTGGCCTGCCTTTCTTTAGGGGATCTGGAGACATGCAAAGCTTGTGTAAATGCAGTTTACATATCTAAAGCTTTCTGTCTTTTACGGCTCTGCTGCAGATGCAGTTTGTACTTAGTGCAGTGGTGTAACCTGGAGTCTAAATGGATGGACTAACAAGCCAGGGGTGTAACCTAGAGGCCCTGCAGTACCAGGTGCTGGCTTTCAGCTACTCGGTCTGTAAATTACCCCAATTTCTTACCCATTATGAATCCCAAAGCCTTAATTGGTGACATTCACATCAGTGAGAGATGGGCTTAGTCTGGGTCTTAGTCACAGCTGCGACAGCGGTAGTGATTAGTGAGAGATCAAGAGAGCAAGGTCAGTGAATCTTCTTGCTGTATTTAGTAATTGCCTTGAGACTTTTCTGGGCTTCTGTCACTATTCCTACATCTTCAGCCATAGTAGCATTTCTCTTGAAGATCAGAGACACGGCAGGAGGTAAAGATGACCAAAATTCAGGTGTGCACTTAGGGTTACCCACATGACATGTTCTGGTTTTGAGGTCTCTGCATCATTCCTTCCTCACAGGAGCTGTGAGTAAAAGAAGATGATAAAGTACTTTACTCACCCATTTTCACAGAGAGAGAGAGAGATATTTCTTGACTGTGTGATTTTTTTTTTTTCTTCTTTTCCTGAAAGGCCGGTGTAACTAACCTTGATTTCTTTTGCTTTGTATTTATAATCACTGGAGAAGCTTTAGCGGTGGAATTTTAACCCTTCCTTCTCTCAACAGCTTTTGCATCGACTTTAATGCTTCCCATGGGAAATAAGAGAATTTGTTTAATCTCTTTGTATGGTGCTAGCCATGGGTTATTGAAAATGACCTGTTGTTATTGTGCCAATGAATAAAATGTCACAAGTAATTTTGGCAGAACTAAAGAGCAAACTAATTGAAGCACTAGTCAGTTAAAGTCAGAAGAATTTCATCTGTTTTTAATATCTACTAGGGCTTAAATTCAGCTTTTATTTCACATTTAAAGATGTAAACTCTGAAGTATACACACCTCTTTCTAGTACTACTTACGGCATGATTTTTTATAAAGTTGCATTAAACAATCTGATCAATAATCAAAGCAATCAAGATTGAAACTTAAAGGCAAATTGCATTAATAGATTGTGCTTTGGCAGGAACCTTAGAGTTTTGAAAGGAACAGGCTTGTCTTAAAAAGGTTATTTTTTAAGGGATATCTAGGAAAAAATTATTAACAAAACCATTGTGCAACTGGTGATGTAGGATTATGTATTTATGAATCCCCAGGCCACATGCTGCATGGAGTTGCAGCAGTGCCTTATCCTCAGAGATGGCTGCTCATAACTGAGGAATGTGTAAATACAGAACACTCCCTGATTAAATACTATTGTTAGGAGCCAAGGGCTCTGCAAGCTAACAATGAGTTATTGTTGCTGTTATTGTTTATGATGCCTTTTAATGGAACTGAAGAACCAACGTGCAGCAGCTCTACACAGGAATGGACTTCTTACAGTGAGGAAAATTTGCACAGCAGTTGCACTCGATCTGCAAATTGTTTACTGGTAAATGACATCATTCTGCTATCTACACACTCCCTGGCACCTTTTGATTTATAAAATCCCACTGGACTGAGGCCTTTTATTTCTTTCACAACTTACAAAAAGGGTCTGGCTAACGTAGAATTGCAGATAGTCTTTTGATGTGAGGTTCTTGCCAGTTTGTACCCTTTATTCTTGTTGTGTTATGAAAATAAAGCTGCTACCTCCATCAAGATTTTCTGAAGAACAAAGTGTGAGGACAAATTCTTTTCAGCATTACACCAAGGTAACGTGACTAACTTTTCAAGGACTGTATGACGTAACTGGGAGCAGTTTGGCTTTTGCAGTATAGTACACATATAATAGAGATGAGTGGAAAAGTCAGCAAGGGGATATTTTAGGCTGAGTGTCAGGAGTTGTTTCTTTACAGTGAAATGTTTTATGATAGAGAATAGTCTCTGGAGGAAAATGGTGGGAGCTCCTTTACTTGGGTCATTCAAATCTGGACAAATCTCTCGGAACACAGTGTGGAGCAGTCTTGCATGGGCAAAGGCATGAGCTGACTACCTACGAGCTCTTTTCCATCCCCAGTTTCTGTGAAAGGCAGATGGATAGGTTGATAACCCTTGTGGTGGTTTTAGTAGTGTACTGCTAGCACAGCTCTTGTACTTGCCAGACCAGGTTTTCAAAAGACATTTGGACAGCTGTGTCTGAAGTAGTTCATAAATTACACCATGTTATGCCAGCAAAACCCTTTTCACTTCAGGGAGGTGGCCTCAGCAGAAAGAAGTCAGTAAGTCCACCATTGTCCTCACCAGGATTATTTCTTTTTTTCTCTTGGGCAGCCGGGTCCATGTGAAAGACTTTCTGGTGAACTAATGGAAGAGAGGCAACTAGGTACCTGTTAAACATCACCCAGACTGAGCCTGCCTATCATCTTCCTTCTCAGTTGCTTTAAAAAGGGCCTGGCTCAGAGAATCCCTTTAATGAGTTGTAGAACAGTCAGTTTGCCTTGTCCCCCAAGAATATCACCTCCACAGTACAGAGGATTTATTTACTTGTAGGGGGAAAGGGGAAATATTAGAATTGACTGAGAAAGAACATGAAATTCTACCTGACCAAAAAGGTAAGGAAGCTTAGAAATGAGATAAGAGCATACAAATGGAGACATTTCCCATTGCTGGTATGGACTGTTTAATAGAGAATTTAAGCCATGCAATATTTGCTGGCTTTTTTTGTTTGCCTTTAACAAGTCCTTTAAAAGCATTTCACAAGTAGTGATGAGAACCAGTGGTCTATGTTCGCAAACAGCCACAAAAGGAAACAGTTAGAGGTGGTCAGTTTTTCTGTATAGTGATTTTTGTTTATTGGGAGATGTCTAGGTTTTCTTTTCTGTCTTCTCATTTCCATCAGTTTAAGTTTTTGAAGTTGACAACTCTAAATTATATAAGCAGTGTGTCTTACCAGGAAAATTCTTGGCAGCTGATACTTGTTTTCAGTCTCTGCTTCTGGCGGAGACGGTGTCCCTGCTGTAGTCCCAGCTGAGAAGCTCCAACAGCAGGCAAGGAAAGAGAGAGAGAGAGAGGAGTGTCTGGTTCCCTTTCAGTAAAGACTCCTTGTTACTACAGGACAATAATTAGCGTCTTATGCTGTGTGATTTTTCTGTTCTCATTAAATATTTAGCAAGATCTAACTTCTCAAAGATTTGTATGACAGACCTGGATTTGAGGAATCCTGTTGCAGTCCCTGAAAACACAACAGAGATAAACTCTGTCCTTCTCACTAATGCTGAATCCAGGGGCATTTTTGGTTTATGTTTGTAGAGCACATTGCAGTGTTATGTTTGTAAGCATGGAAGGGAAACAAAAGGTAGTCATTGCCAGATGTTCTGTTGAATGTAATTGTTTTGAAAGTGGATACCAAGAGGTATATGATACACCTGTAGAATAATTCTTTATTAAAACATAGCAGGAGCTGCTTTAGCACAGGTGTTCCTGATGGTGATATTTTCTTTATTATCTCTTTCAGGTGGAAAATCTATTGGCTCTTGATGTTAATCTCTTACTCTTATTCTCCTGTTCCACGTCCAATCTGGAAATTAGGATGTACACCCCTGCTGAAGGTGGCAAAAATACCAGGTAAAACCAAAATCTATTTTTCTATTTAAACCATGTTTGGCACTGCCAGTCAAGAAAATGTAAGTTACATTATTTAGTGAAACAGTTTGCTGGGATCGTGTTGTGGTGGAACTAGCTACAGCCAAAATGGCTCAGGTGAATAGTGATGTGGGAGAAAAAAAGAGCAAGGATGTTTTCTGCAAAACACAGTGTACTGGATTAAGCTTAGAGTAAAATTTCTTACCTTTTTATTTATTCATTGAATTGGAGATACAATTAAACGGTAACTAACTTAATTTTTAAAATGAGACTGAAAGGCTGGAGGCGGGAATTGTAAGGGCCCCAAGTGGAAAAGGTGTAATGATTTACTACCTTTATTAGAAATGTTCACAAAACCTCTAATTAATCAGATTGAAGGTTTAGAGCTATAATTGAGGGTTAGCATGGTTTTCAAGAAGACCGCCGCTACTCTACTACTTGTTGCACAGGCACTTTCAGATGAACTGAGGGATATCTGCTCATCTTATTTAGCTCAAAGGGGTACTTTTTAGATAAAAAGAGAAAATTTGGAAGAGGAAGCAAAGGTCTTAATTATTAATTATTAATTATTAAAGGTTGTTATTACCAAAAATACTAAGTAATTATAATGCAAAAGATCTGACAGAACATAAACTATGCTGAAAAATCCCCTCATCTTGTTAGATAACCTGCCAAAAGCTGAATATATACTAATATATCATTTGCTTTGTTGTAGTTATTTTAATCCCACAAACTAATACTGGTGGGGGAGCAGGGATCATAGATCAAACTATTTTTAGCCGCCGGTGAGTGACAAGGAGCTTTTTCCAGTGCACTGGGGTAAAGGAATGGGCAAGGAGAAAGGAAGCTTGGTATAGCTCCAGAAATCCACTTTTTTTATGGCACAAGCTGTGGGCTGCAGAACTAGTTTGGAGCAAGAAAACCTATTGCCACCCTGACTGTCCTGGCAATTTTGTGTTTGGCAGAGAAGCTGGGAAAGCTTTCCAACTAGGGAATTGGGGGTGGGGGAATCGCTCTGCCTGGGAAAAGGCCTGGAAAGGACTAGCGCGTGTGAGGAAGAGGGGCCTACTCTGTGAGAGGGCACCCTTGGAGGGATTGGCACAGCCCAGTGCCACTACTGTGTGAGATTATACTGGGAATTATGCTGTGGATCTCAGCAGGTTAAAAGGAGTACTCTGGGAAGACTTCTTCAAAGCTCTCTGAAAGTCATTATGTTTTCTTGGGGCAGAGTAGTCAAAAGATGATATATTAAACCAATCATCTAAGGCAGCAAAATGAAGTATGTTGAACCTGTTTTATGAGCCATCTCTCTCTCTGTCTCTCTGGATTTCTCTCCGTACATATCTCTTTGTAACCTATTTTGAGTGCACAGTATTTGAGCTCTAACACCATTTGAAATTGTTAGTTACACTTGGCGTAAGTTAGAATTTCTAGCGTGCCAGATAAAGCCTGGGTCCTTTGGAAAGAAGAGGTGCCAGTCAATCTGGTTCACAGCAGGGGTTATATAAAATTTGTAAGTTTTTAAAACTCTCAGAGTTTTGAAATTATATCCTTGGGAGCTCATCCTGTTGTTTTCATCAGCTGATTGGCACTATTTGAACACTGGGAAGCCAATAATTTGGGGATCATAGCTCATTCCTCTGCAGAAAGTGTTAGGACTTATGAGAATACAAACAGAGCTTGATAGGTTGCAAATGTCTAAAGATTTCAGTTTTCAGGTGGGCTATGAACTTTGAGTAAGATCATGACAAACAGCAATCCTGGTGGGCTTGATTTCACAGAATTGCCTCAAGCAAGGCATGTTTGCAGAAGTATAAGACTCTGACCCCCAAAACATTTCCTTAGCTGATAAAATTCCCTTGGTTGTCTAAGCTGTGCCCTTGCACTTGTCCCTGAATGTGTTGATTGTTGTTTTTGTGAGAAGCTCTGTTTTTATGGCATCCATGGAGTTAGCTGAAAGAACCACACACTGCTGTGCTGCTGCCTTGGGTGGTGAGGGATGCCCACAGGTGGGGTGCTTTGAAATCAGCCGGCATGTGTGCGCACTACTGAGCCTTGGGCAAAACACATCACGGCAGCTACCCTTCAGGAAACAGTGTGTGTGGTATTGCCCTCTTAATAGAACTTCTGCTGCTACATGTGCCTTCTAAATGGGGAGAGGTCTTCACCTGTGATTTCTCCTTTCAGTGATACACTGTGCTAGGCAGGAGTGTTTCTTCCCCTTTCTGTAGAAGCTTGGACATAATCATACAAAAGTTGTGGGACCAGAGGGACTTGCTCATCTGGACTGGAGAAAGTTTAAGTTTTGATGTCTGCTTTTAGAACGCCTTATAAATGTTCTCCGATGACTGCTTAATAGAGGATGCACAGGCAGCCCTCCATGTAGGGGTTGGAATGCAGATCTCACCAACATATGCTGGCTGATAGAGGAATAAATTCATGAAAATGGGAAGAAAATGTCCGTTGAAAGTTTTGAAGCATTCATGTGCTATGGTTAGAGGTGCCATTTAATCAGCTACAGAGGTTGTTGAGATTAATCAAACTAGAGATTGACAGTAATCAAAAATAGGTTACATTGAAAACAAAGGAAAAGTATTTTATTAGGCTACTGGGCAGGGAAAACAAACTTGTAAATAGGTCTTATTGCTGACTTTAAATGCCTGATTCTGGCTGCCTTTTTTTTTTTTTTTTTTTTTTTTTTTTTTTTTTTTTTAACTGGGTATGTCTGCCTTCTTTTGGAGAGGATGTGTGGAGGAAAGAATTGGTAAAGTTTCATAATCTGGTATTTTCATAATAGTTGTCTGAACAGCTGGGGGCTGTTGTGTCCTGCAGGAGAAGGAAAATGATACTGCTGCAAGGAGAAAAGAAATACTGCGCTGAAGAGAAGTGTTCTCAGCTGGAGAGCCAACTTGATACCACCAGACCACAGCCGCCTCCAGACTGTGCAGCTGATGATATCATTACAGTACAGTGCTGCCACCATGGCACTGAAATAAATCTCTGTTAAACTATTAAGAAAACATGAATATCAACCAGATAGAGATTTTTAAAAAGGTACTTAACAGTGGAAGTGCATATTTAGAAATACAGGAGTACCATGAATATTTTCATTAATAACTTTTGACGGCTCTTCTCATTACTGCTGATCTAGTATTCCTTCCTCTTTATTGCTGTTGAAAAGATTATTCTTAGGAAATAAAGACATACTTTGGGATTTCTGGAGACAAAAATAAATACACAGTGTCCTCATGAAGTAATAAGTGAATAAGATCCTATTCTAAATATTTGGCAAGAGGGAGGTGGGGTAGGAACTGAGGCATAAGGAGCAAAACACGTTTCCTGAGGTCAGCCAAGAGGGAGGCAGTAGGAGGTCTGACGAGGGCTCCCTGCCCTGTGAGACCAGACCCTCCACAGAATGTATAAAACCTTACTTGGGATTTGGACTGAAGTTTGTACTTGGTGTGGCAATTATAAGTGAGGCTAATACCTCATGAGGTGCATGTTTAATCAACATGCATACGATGGCAATATAAATATAGGTGTAAACACACAACCTGTAGTTATTAACGGCCTTATGTCTGCCAGACTCCAAAGTAATTTACCACAATAAAACCCACCCAAATACCTAGTGATAGATTTCTTTTGTATTATAGTGCATTTATAAAGATACTACTGATACTGATGATGATTTCTTCGGAGTTTAATGTAAAAAAAAAAGCCATTAAAAATGCTGTTCTCTATTTCTTTCCTGCTTTAGAATATTATATTTTCAACTCAGAATTTAATTGTCTTTACCTAATTCTTAGCTATATCAATTTTTACATTGGTGCTTATCAACACCAAGAAAGCTTTTAATGTTAATGGCTGCAGTTTGTAAAGTGATTGTTTTTTAAGACAAGCTATTTTTCAAAAATACAGTTCAAATTCCTGCCGTGTAGCTATCTGAATTTTGGAGGGAATTGGGAACTTTGTTTTACATGGGAAATGTTTTACAAAAAATAATATTAGGGTATCCTTGAAGTGCCCACAAAAGCTCATGTATTGAGACCTGTTGTTTCTGAAAAATCCAAATGTGAGCAAATTTAGATTCTGGGCTTTGAAAGAAACAGAGTTATGCTTAGAAATACAGGGGGTGACGGTGGGGGGTTGGGCAGCCATGGATTCACTCCATGTTGGTGGTGATTAATTCCGGTTGTAGGACTTCTCATTTTGCTGCGAATGCCTCTCAGCTAATGAATATTAGTATGATTACAGCTGTTGAGCTGCGGAGCTTTGCAAGGAAGGATCTTAGGTGGGCAAGGGGGAGGTGCTGCTTTGGAAAGTTTTCTTTAAAGCTATTGATGGAGCTTTAGCTACGTTGCAGCAGAGGTGGGGAGAAAAGAAAGCCAGGACAAGATATTATATTGTAAGATTCTTGGGCAGGCACTGGTTAACTGAATAGTATTTTCCATGTGTCTGTAAAGGCAGTTTTTTGGTGTCCCAATTTAATTTTATCATAATGCCATGGGAGAGACAGATACTGAAATACATAAGCAACATATCAAACGAATCTATATGCCATGCTTATACTGTCAGATTGCTGGGAGCTCTTCTAATTTGTATAATGTAATGTTATTTTGTTAAGCAGGATTGACAAACTTCCTCTCTGGAGATACTAATACTGTATAAGTTATAATTTAATTTCTAAATACATAAAAAATATAATGTAACGTAACTCATATTACGGTAGGTTGCCCAAAACTCTGTCCCCATGTATATCGGTGTCAGTGTAAAATCAAAGTGGATTCTTTGGGGAAACTTTATTCTTCATATACTCCAAAATAATTTTATAAGATACAAACTTTCTGAGGATGTTACACTGACATTCTAGACACGACTCAAGCTTCTATATCAAGAAGCTGTGAAAATGGGGCTAGGCCACAGGTATTTTTTTTTCTCCTTTTCAGCAAGTTCATTGAACTAAGATCCTTCTCCTCTTCCTGGGAGTTGGTAAGGTACAAAATTAACAGCAAAATACATTTTCTCCACAGGCAGCTGAATCACGGTGTAAGGAAGTCCAAGGAGGTGCCGAGGAGACCCTCAGATGTATGTGTCGTGCTTTCATTTAGCAAGAAGAGTGCGGGTGAGAAGGGCAGTTGAGAGCAGACTTAAGGGCAGAGAGTAGAAAGTGCAACTAAGAAAGCAGTGGTTTGGTGTTTTTCTTTAAATACAGAGACCATAACAAAATTTCTAAAAAAGTTGAGCTTTAAGGATTACAAGGTATATAGCGTTGATTTTTATTTATTTTTTTTTTCCTCTAGGAAAGTTTTAGAGCACTTATCTTGGTTACAACTTGAATACATGGACTAAACCATGTTTTAAAATTTTGTAAATATTTTCTCTCTCACCAAATGCCCTGAAAAATTATGTGTTATGACTTCAATAGACGGGCAGGGGTTTTTTTCTGAAGTTTCTTCATAGGTCAGAATATCCTAGCTTTTAGTTAGACATGATAGTTAAAAGGAGATAATTATTTTTTTTTTTAAAAAGGTAAACTTTTATTAGATTTACTACCAAATGACACTTGGTTCACTCAGCTGTTTTTAATGTGAAGTGCCAGCAGGGGATCAGTTTTTCAATACCATTTGGCAAATAGCCAAGTGTTACTAGGGGTGGCATCCAGCCTTTTCAGATCAAGAGACTTCAGATCTCAGGAGATAAACGGTATTATCAATTATCAGCACTGCAGAGACTGTCAAGAGAAGAAGTGACAACATTACTCAATGGGTTACAAACTGAACTGGAGTTGCTGGGTAGAAACAGTAAAGCTTAGTCAGACTAAATTATTGTAATTGTACCTTCTGAAACTAAAATCTATTTAGCAATGAAACGAAATGATATCCTGGAAAATCCTTCTCAGTCTGACTCCATTTAGCTTCTCTCCACTTTGGATTCTCTGGGCTTTTTTTCTTTTTCATCTGGGGAAATACAGCGCTACTAAATTACTGTTCGGCCAGTAAATACCAAATCTGCTGTGGGAGTTAGCACAGGCAGCGGAGCCCAGAAGGAGGTGTGCTGATAATGACTTCGACAGAGCAAGAAAGGACAAGAATGACACCCATTTAGCATCCTTCACATGGAACAAAGCAGAATCAAGGTTTTAAATGTGTCTGTTGCAAACCTCTTTGGGATCCTAACTCATTGTTGCATTGTTGCATACAATTAATCTGTGTCAGTGTTTGATGTTTTAAGTTAGTAGGTTTCAGTTCTGCTCCCAGTTCAGTGAAGGTGTTTGTGCCAGAAATTTCAAGTAATCTTGTTCCACTACCTGGGGTGGAGGGGGCAACATGTAAAATAGTTAAGCAGATAAAGAATTCCATACATCTACCAATATTTTTCTCATTCCTCAAGAGTATTATTTTTCCTTCTCTTGGTACTGTGAATAATTATTTTTTAGTGTATTTTTGAGTGAGCTCACCTACTACATTTTGTCTTGCTAATAGGTTATTTTTCTGATGGTTCTAGTTTCAAGTGCGTTTGACACACTACCTGTGTCTTGAAATTAGTAATAAATGACCACAGCTCATAAAAGTTAATCTGAGAAAATGACAGTTCTCATCTTGTTTAAGTGCTCAGATACCATCGCCAAGAGCATGAAATAGATAATGATTATGTGTCATGTTGTAATGAGTAAAACAAGAACACTTATGAGTTTGAATCTACTTATGAGATCAGGTAAGACTCTTGAAAGAACTCTACAGAGCTGAGGGATTTCAGTGCTAGTTGAAAATGGCATAGGTATGTTGCAACAAAGGCTTATTTTGTTGGTTTTGAGACCCTTCCAGTAAGAAGTAAGTGAAGAATAAATAGAAAATATTGCCACTACTCACTGTGAGAAACTGTATAAAAGTTTTCACTTTTATTCTGGAAAGGTCTGTAAGAACAGTCAAGTATTTCCTTTCTGTTTCTTTCTGAAACAGGGCAAGTTTATGCCCTTCTTCACTTCACCATGGGGTGCTTTTGCTTTGGCAGGAGAAAATGCAGATAAATGAAAGCAGTCTTCACATCCCTGTGAAAGCTTTCTATTCATTTGCCTTCTGAGGAGAGAGGAAGACCTAAGAGCAGTTTAACCAGGTCAAATCACTTAGCCAGTATTCTGTCTTTGAGGCCAGAGGTAGGTGTTTATAGAAAAATGTAAGACGAGAGCCTGAACAGTGGTGGTTATGTATAGGATGACTGATATTCACCTGTGGGTTAAAATCAAGTTTCTGTGTAAGGAAAAGAGAATCAGCAGCTGTATCCTCACTAGTCAGTCTAGAAGGTTTTTCAGGTTTGTGCAAACATGTCTCTGAAACAAGTTTTGAGATGAAGGAGGTTGCTTTTTTTGCCCCTTCCCCTTTTTTTATTTTTTTAATTAACATGTCCAGCACCATGCTGGCTTGGTGAGGCTGTTTGTTTGAATTTTATTTTACTATTATTTCTTTAAAGCTACTGAGCTGATATTTTTGTAGCACTGTATATGACGACTCCAAGGTCTCTGTTATCACCACTTCAGAGTCCTTTTTTTATGAATAAAGTTTGTTTTTTCTCAGTGTGCTATAGTCTACATTCATCTACATTGAATTTATTCTATCACCTTATTCCCCAGTCATTTAGGCTCGCAAGTTGGCCCTACATAGCTGGATCTCATCTTTATTGGATAAGAGTCCCATATCATACTGTTCTCCATAACAAGCCAAAGATTCATTTGGGAGCTGAGAGACCTGTTTGGTTTGGAATAGGAATTTGAGTTTAGGTCTTCAGTATCACTGCTGCTTTTTGAAATGTCATATAAGGTTTTTCATTTTTTATTTTATTTTTGGAGGGGGAGAAGGTGTTTCTGTGTTGGACCCAGGCTGTTACATTTGGATCTCCATGTCAGATCTATCTGCTGTTGGCTTTCAACAAAGCAGTTTGGGTACTGCTGTATTTGTTAACTTGCTCAGTGCATCCTCTGCCTCACACTCTTCAGTGTCTGAAGTACAGTCCTCTGCATCAGATTTCTAATTCTGTTGTTTCTTTTCTCAGGTTGATGTGATAGCTAAGGAAAGAAGCACTGATGTCCTGGCCTGCTTCTAATACAGTTGCAATTTGCTTCATGCAGTTCTTTTGGACAAATATACTTGGAGTGATGGTTGTTTGTGTTATTTTTGTGTTTCTGTGATATTCTTGGCAAAATTCTCAGTGCATATATGGGAGTAGGAAAAATAAGAAATGTCTGCACTCAGATCCATCTTTCAGTTTCCTCACCAATCCTGGGCATTACTCTTTACAGGTTGCTGGACTCACTTTCTCAGGCTTTTTTTCTGATCTGAGTTACTTTTCAATTTCTGCATTTGGTCTCCTCTAGACCTAGGTGACCCACAGTCAAACATTTGCCCTTCTCTTTAAACCTGTCTGTCTGTTTCTCTTCCTATTCTTCAGCTTTTCTAATGTCAACAGCAGAGCATATTCTCCTCTCCAGAGGAAATTGCTCTGTGCCACACATTTACTGAGCTACAACTTACCATCACAGCAAATGTAGTGAGAGTAAGGAAAACAGTGGTCTCACTGAATCTAACACCTGTTCGTTTTACTGGGGTCTGGTTTTCCCCCAGTATTGAAGTGTCAGATTAAAAATAAATATTAGTGAATATATGAAAGCCAAAGAAAATATCCCAAAGATTCAAAATTTGTTTAATACCCACATTGGAAAGTCAGAGCAACAAGTGAAGTTAAACAATAGAGATTTCAATACTGGTGTGGAGGGCAGGAGGGGAGTTAGGTACAATTTAGGAACTGCAGTTCACTGAAGGCCTTGGTGGCTGTGGCATCAGCTCTCTGTGCCCTGGGCTGCCTATAGCTCTTGCAAACTAGGGATGAGTAGCACCATGGTACAGAGTCCCCACTACAGCAGGAATACCTTAACCCAGCTTGAGGTTGCCTGCGTACAGCAACATCTGTTCTTGAAAGGGCATGACTTTGGTTTAGGAAGAGACTAGCAAAAAACTGTAAAAAAAGTAGCTGCCACTGCTATAATTATCTTTTTTAAAAGGACATAAAATCTGCTTTATCATTGCATAGTGTTGTGGAATGGAGAGGACATGTGCAGCATTGTATGGATACGATGTGCCAGTTAAATGCAAGCTGGTGCTGAGTCTCATTGTGAGCAAAGACTGGAATAGAAGATGACAATTTTTAGAGAGCAGAGCAAAGGCTTGTCAATAAAAAGACTAAGCTGTGGAGGCTCTATCTACCCATCTCAGAGACTTCCAGCAGACGTGGTTGCCTTTCAGGAAGTAAGAAAGGGAAGCGGGTTATTTCCCAATCACACAGACTTGAGGTCTCACTGGTAGACAGTATGAACTGGCATAGCATGACTGACATTTTATCTGACATCCTGTAGATGCTGTTACCAATGTGGATGTAACCAAAAATCTAGTCTGTTTTTTAAGAGAGGTGGTGTAGACATCTTTCCATTTATTTGGCCATCTACTGTACATGTTCCAATTCATAAAAGGCAGGGACGTGGCCTGGAGATGTGGTTCCACACATCTGGCTGGATGTTTGCCCTGTATTTTGTTAGAAGACACAAACAAGCCTATTAGTTTATGTTGAAGTTATGGTGACGACTTCTACAAAGTGTGCATTTTTTCTTGTTTAGCTAAACACTTTCAAGAGTAATGAACACAGACAACTGTTAGAGGGTTTTACATATTTAAATGTTACAAATGGGAACTACAGGATTAAAACAAAGACATCAAAATACCATATGCTGTGTTTTGTCTGTTACAGAATCAATTCAGCTGCATGTAACTTTAGGTTCTTATTACTGCAGAGGTGAAAAATGCAACCTTACTGGGCCTTGTAATCAAATCCAAAACCTTGGATCCCAAACCACCATGCGCTTAAATGCTTTGGGATCTTGTTCTTTATCTTCTTGGAGGTAAAAATAAATCCATGAAGAAAGTGCAGTAATTCTTCCATATGTTTGGATGTACTGATTCCCCTCCTGTTCATGCATGCTCCTTAATGTTTTCCCTGCTAGTGGGTTTCTTTTTGTCTTCTGCAGATACCTGATGGATGATCGACGTTCTGGAGCCTTTATTCTCTTGGGCTCCCAGCCTAACCTTGAAGCCTTCAGGTGTCATATATATTCAGTGCCTTGGAATTTTTTTCCAGCCATTTTAATCCTCTATCATCAATCTGTTAACAATCGCTGCATGTTTTGTTTCATCTTGGGAAACATCTGGAATAGTCATACGTATTTAGCGTTTTTTGTTGAAAGGATCTTTTTTATTTGATCTCATATGTCATTTTTCCTCTTTCATAGACCTTGCTTAGCTACCTATTTTCACTGGAATATATTGGGTCATGAATTTATAAAGTGGATCCTTGGCCTACCATCAAATAATGTGTCTGCAGAATTAATTATTTATGCAGCTTTTTAATAATAATTCTTCTGTAATATCTAAGAGTTGTTTGACATACCTTTTCAAAATCAGTAAATAAAGCAAAAACTTAAGGTCTTTTCTAAATGACCAACTATCATGACTCGACACCAACTTAACAATGCAAATAATAAAAAAATAAACCTAAAAAACAATTAGCTGCCAGATAATAAAACCTGCCTGAAGACAGAGAGGCAGAGTTTATCTGACAGCACGGCAGCCACATTAATTTGAGTAAGAAAATAATTATAGTGCAAAAATTTGATATAACAGCCTGTTGGGTAAAGCACTTTGTTGGAGGGGGATGGGGAAAGATGTGGTTTGAAGACAACAGAGATGAGTACTGAATCTACATTTTGGAAGAGATTGCTTCAAGCACTAGGCTAAAAAAATAGTAATAAAATGGTGGTAAATGGGCTGAGGTGGAGAAGGCATTCACCTTTTCCTTGAAGTAATGTCACATACAACTAGAAGAAGTACAAGAATCTGAGGGAGGGCCAGAAAGGGAACAGAAATGAATTGAGTCCTGGATTAAGGCACCCTTCTGATACAGAAAGTCCTGGTCCTGACAAGATTTGCCCTGGGGGAAGGAGAGGGGAGTATGAGCAGCATCTGACTCTCATGGCAACATAGACTTGGGAGACAGAGACATCCCTGACCCCCACAGCTTAGTTGGAGCCCCTGTGAATCAAAGATGAATTATCTTTACACTGCATCATCTGGCTATGCTTCTGATGTCAGGGGTATACATCTTAAACAGAAAGGCTGGCCTTTATTTTTTAGATTTGTCCAAGAGTCCTATTTGTTGTATACTGATACTTGCTGGGTTTTGGGGTTGTTGCCCGCTCCGCTATGAGAGAAGATGATTATGTAATTTGAACCACAAGGAGATGAACCATCACTCTTGGCTAGTATGTGCGAGGACCTTGCTTTTAACCTGATTTTAAAACTTGCTCATCTGTACTGCTGGCTCCTATGTTTTAGGAAGGCGATCTAATGTCCCTCTAAGCATTAAAATTTAGCCATGCTCTGTTCCAATATAACAGTTCTTCAGAGCTCTAGGAAGTTTTATTTCTGTTGCACATCTGCAGCGAGAACCAGGCATTTGAAATCTGAGCCCTGTAAGGGCCCAGGTCTCGGAGATATTGATCATCCCCTGCAACTTTTTTGTCTGCTTTCAGCTCCCATTGCGGTCGGCAGGAGACGAGGCTCTCTGCACCTTGCAGGATCAGGCTCACAGAGGTTGCTTTTGGAGGCTGTCTGCCTATGTATTCAGCTGGCGGGATGATCTCTCGTCAGACAGCTCCATATGTTATTGCACATCCCAGATACTTCTGCTGTCAGCTGAAGGTAAAACAACGTCTGCGTTGTCTGGAAGCAAGCTGGAAAGTTCCTAAGTGAGAGCAAGATAGAGTAATGGATTTAAAGTTTTCTGAAAATTCAGATTTTTTTTTTTTAAAAACCCTATTTTACACATGTGAGTTTATTTTAGAATATTGCCTATATTAAGAAGGAACACTTTTTCTAGGAAATTTTGTGTTCTAGTAATTTTCATGTTTAATAATTTAATTATTAAAGTGGTTTAATAATTAAAAGAAAAGGAGAGATAAAGTCTCAGATGAGGTTTCCATCCATTCAGAGTAAGAGTCAGGTAGCAATGACGCAGCTTAGTGGCTTGAGAAGTTCAGCTCTTTGAGATGGTGGAGCCAATTCATACATCATGGGGTCCCCAAAACTTATTCAAACATAGCAGTGAAAATTTAGCATGACTGGAAATGAGAACTACAACTGAGCCAATGGGAGGTGGGGAAGAAGAAAACCTTACCTGGCCACAGCATTTTCAATGGAGGACTAAGTACAAAGTTTTTTGAACTAGGCCCCCAAATTTTAATACTTTTATGGGTTTGCACAGTCCCTTTTAGTTGCTTCTCATAGAATTTGTGAATCAGGCAAATTATTGATGTTAGTGCAGAGCTTTATATAGACTTATGCAGGAGGTGACAGTGGATAACTTCATGGCTCCTTTTTCCTTACATTCTGTGAATAAAAGGTTTTCTGGATGGAGACTATACTAGAGTAAGAGCCAAGTTCTACTTTCTACAGAACTCTAACACTTTAACTGTAAATTGTCATATAGTGTAAAAAAAAAAAAAAAAAAAAAAAAGCTGTGGCTAGCATTTGAGGCACTGAAAGAGCTCATTTTTTAGAAATTTGAGGCACCTGTTAATCCCATTGAGATCAAAGGAAATTGCACAGAACCTCAAAAAAGCAATTCTAAACTGTCTTAACTTAGCCTATAAAAGTCATAGGTATTATTAAAATGTTGAGCTTGACACTTGATGAGTAAACCCTTTTTTCTCCTCTATTTGCACATAGCTATTTTGAGTATATTTAACGTATACTTTAACTATACTCTGGGCCTCCTTTCTCAAATGGGACAGCGCACTGTTAGTTGCCTTCCCTGGTCAGAGCTTTGGCCCCGAGTTTTTCTGTTTTCGCTGGAGTCATACTTAGGCTGTATTTAACGAAAGTGCTCAGTGTACTGACAGGTGGAAGCTGGCAATTTGAAAGTATTCAGTCTTTTCCAGACTGAATCTATCCATATCCTGAACAATTATTTTGGTAGTGCAGTTTCCATTTTCCGAGCAGCAACACTGCCAAAGATTTTAGTCAGTGCAGTGCAAAACATTCTGCCTAAAAAAGTTAAAGCTGAATCAACATCACATTGACATTGACATCAACTGGTGGATGCAGAACAGTAAACATAGAAAAGGCAGAAATGTACCTGCAAAAACTTGTAGTTTACATAGTTCATTTTTTTTTAAGAGAAGCACATACTTGCTTCTTGGAAAGCAATTTAGAAAGACTGTTGCTGATTCCCTAGGGCGGGGGCTGCTTGGGTGCTAGAATTGTTTGGGCAATATCAGTTGCAGACAGAGGCTGTTGGTGAGGAGGGAGGCTGTACATTCTGTAGTCACAGAAGCTCCTCAGCAATGCAGACAAAACTGGTTTTCCTGTGCTTGTGGAGAAGGGTTATGGTGAGAGTGAGAGAGGAGGAGGAGATTTGTGCTGTTGCCTTCCCCAAGATCCTGCTCTTTCTTCCCAGTCCCCTGGAGCACAACAGCTTACTCTGTGTTGTTCTAGTACCTGTATATAAAGAAATACAGGTAACAGTAAAGGTATTAAACTAAAATATCTTAGTTGAGTGGCTTAACGTATGAGACCTCTTGTAGCTACACCTTTCTTGATTTTTTTGTTGTTGTTTTGGTGAAAGTATCTGATGTACCTGTGCAGGTTTGATAAAACTCTTTGTCAATTTAAAAGGACAATAATTTGCCTGCATAATACATAGTTACCTGAAGCCCAATGCACATGTTGTTGCTAGCTAGCCCTTGTAAATATCTTTGCAACCGATAAGCATTTTTTCCAAACGAGTTAAAAAAAAGGAGACGTATTTAGTAATTTTCTGAGACTGAAACTTTTCTCTCAGAGCAAAAATTACTCAGTTATGAAACCTCCTAAACTCACTCTGTGTGCCTGAGTTTCCTTGGTGTGAAAACCAGGGTGTGGGAGGACTAGAAACAGCGAATGGTGCATGTCTGGCTCCACGTTACAAAGTTAAGGTATTGCCAGGATGTGCGTCTGGAGCTGAGGGCACTCCCGGCTTCAATAATGTAGTTGTAGCCCCAGTGACACTGGTGTGGATCTGCTATGTCCTAGCTATTCATGCTTTTTCTCCTGGAATAATTTGCATGGAATATAACAAATGATAACACAAATCAGTGTTGTGTCCTGTACTTTGATTCATCCAGCTCACTGCTGGGCCATTGAATATGCAAGTATACGCTCAATACTAGGTTTCCTTAGTGTTGGATTTATTCTTGATGGAGAACACTGTTTCTCACTTGGAGTATTGCTGTGGCGCTAATGTCATGACCAGGCTTAGTCACCCTCAGCCTCCTGGTGTACTGGTCCCCTCCCCCAGGCAGCTGTGAGGGGGTGAGGTGTGCAGCTACCTTATATGCCTGAGCTTTTATGTCCATCCAGCTTTTTGGTACCCTTGATGCAGGTAATCCATCCAAGAGAGGAGATAAGAGTATACCCTATATATTGTAGTATTGCTAAATGAGTAGGACAGTCTGTCTAATGCAACGTGGAGCTTGGCTAGCGGCACTCAGAGTAAGAATTTGCAACTTTAATGAAAAATATTATTCAATGGAGTTCAAATAACAAAAGCCACTGAAAAAACTCTCCATGAGATTAGTCTCATGAGCAGGGAAAGAGGTTACATACAAGCAATTTTGAATTATTCACTCTAACTCATGGCATACATTAAAACAACTAAGTCAGATTAAAAACCTACTTCTTTATGAGCAGGCAGTGCTAAGTACAATCAATGAACCAGGTCTTTTCACGATGGTTGTATGATTGGTTCACTCTCTGAAATAGTTATTCTAGACTCTCTGAGGAAAAATTTATTTGTGCTTTTATTTAAAGAAAATATTTGAAAACTTGGGTACAGCTTGGTCTTGCTTTTCCCAAATGGAAGAAATATTCCTGCTTTTAAAGACTTTTAACAGATGCAGGGAAGCCACAGTCATCTTTGATCTGTCCATTGAAATTAGTTTTCATTGTTAATAAAACCTGGTATCTTGGACAGGATGTTTAAGAAATGATTGTGGACCAATTGTAACCATCAATGTGCAAAGAGGAGTCAGCATTAAAATTCTCTGATAGAGCAGATACACAGCTTGAACACATAGAGAAAATCGAGTCCCTCCAAACACACAGTCTGCCTCACTGTGGGCCTGTGGCTGCTCCTGCTGAGCTCTGCCATAAATCTCCCGTTGCCTTCCAGTTCGGAGTCACTGGCTGTAAGTGTGTAGCTGCCTTTGGTAGGAACCTTGGGTCCATCTGAGCAGCTGGCCAGAGGGTCTCAAGTAATTTACTGCTGACTGCTGCTGGCTTGTGCTGAAATATAGCTTTATTTATAGGAATGTGGGAACTTCAGAGATTAGATATGGGGTTTCTGGATATCTTTGTGATCTGTTTAGGTTCCTGAATGCCTATCTTGTTTTAGGCTCTGTGTAACTGGATTCGTGTGTCTCACTTATGTCAGTGGGACTATTTACCTGGGTTATTCATGCCCTTTAAATATTCTAAAAAGGAAGCCTCAGTAGAGGTGTATCAGTAACCGTAACCCAAAAATAGATTTAAAATAATGCTAATTAATTCAGAATTCTGCTTTTCATTACATTATATTGCATTAAGTCAGATACTGAGCAGGAGAAGAAACAAAATGATAGAAATGGTGGCGTTTCCTGTAAGGTTGCTGATACAGTGCTTGTCATCAGATAAGGGGCACATAAGTTTAGCAAGGCTAAGTGGACATTTTTAATATTGGAAAGACAAATCCATAAAAATATGCAGGGGAAAAAAGAGATGACAGCTTATATGAGGAATCTGCCCAGTATTATATCCAAAGACACTGTATAGCAGAGTGTTGTATTTGAGAAGTGAAAGAACTGTTGTTGATTTTACAGTTATTTAGTACTTAATCTGGTATTCCCAGAAGAAAAAGAATAAGAATAAATCCATGGTTCCAGCCATCTAAGCAGGGATGGCTGAGAAGAGGCAGTCTGGAGAGGTGAAAATGTAATAATTTGTGACAAACACACTGGAAATGAAACTCATCCATCTATGCCCTGTTATCCTTTGAGATACTCTAGAGTATTCTGCAGGCCTCGAATTGCAGTTCCAGAAGGGTGTGGGTCTCCTGTATGTCCTGTGCTGACTTTGCGGCTGTTTTTCAGCAACTCAAATGTACTGGATGCTTTTGTTTACGCAATGGAATCCCAATGTAGTAGACTTTGTTGAGTACTGGCTT
Organism: Falco punctatus; assembly: GCF_963210335.1. Lineage (NCBI taxonomy): Eukaryota > Metazoa > Chordata > Aves > Falconiformes > Falconidae > Falco > Falco punctatus. The sequence goes on along the minus strand of NC_137580.1, from coordinate 6,837,814 downwards.
TTACATCTGAAAAATTAGGCTTAAAGATGCTCCTGACGTTTTATTCATTTTATTGGGAAAAATAACAGCCTTAAAAAAAAAAAGGTCAAGTACAACAAGTACAAGTGCTGTGATAATCTGGGTTGCGAAAGGAACTTGGACCCACGCAACAACTAAGGACAGCTGTGCTCCATGAACTCATCCAGCCTTCCTGGGAACCCTGGTCTTGAAGAATGTGCCTTGGTTGCATGGAAGGAAACAGTACAGAATCAGGAATTTGGCTGGACCATAATGGGGGCACAGATCTACTAAATGCAGGTAAGAGCTGTGCTTTTATATATCATGGGAACCTTTGGTGATGCTTGCGCCATTAATCTTGGTCCCCTTAATACAGCTTCCTAGGAGACACATCTATTAGCTCGTTTTCCATGTTACTGTCTAGTTGGTCTAGCTGCAGAAAGCAGCTAGAGATGTTTTGTTGTGCCTGAGATAAGTCATCTCCTGGGTTAACGGTTGGATCCCTGGGTTAATGGTTGAACTCCATGATCTCAAAGGTCTTTTGCAACCCAAACCATTCTATGATATGATTCTATGATTCTAGATAAAATGAAGAGGGGAAATATGGTCTGCAGAAAATGCTTGCTTATGGATTGATAAATGTGAGAAGCTGATTGTGTATGTGAATTTACTGTGTGGAGCAGAATATGATTTAGTGTGTGTGTTTGTTTTAATAATTTAATCCTATTAGTAAAATTACACTATTTTAATGTTTTAACTTTGCATTTCTTTGAGAAATATATGAATGTTACAAGCAAGAGCCTAAACAGTAGTAATGATGTGACTCTGTGGATTGTGCTTATTCCTCTTGAATGTGAAGGGAGATTTTTATCTACAAAACCAGTCATTAAAACCCACTATTGAGTACAAAACCATGGGTGAGCCCCAGGACTCAGTTGTGCAGGCCAAAAGATGCGCTGAACTAGTATGAAGTCACTTTCATATCTCCTCACCTTAGACTGGTCCTGAGGAAAGCCCTGCTTTAAGTCCAGGAGCATCTACTGCAGATGAGAGCCCACTTGAACTTTAGGTAGGCAAAATTAAAATGTTTCCAAATAGTTCAGTATTAACTTTGCGGTATATTAAATATCTTCTGGTTTATTCCTTAGTTAGACAACACATCTTTTTTCTTCTACGCTTATGAAGTTTAGATTTCTATTACATACTTGGGTTGTTCATATATGTTTCTTAAAGGAATCTTGACTGTGGTTGTTCATCATACTTATATTTTTAGTTAAGATGGCCACAGCGTGATTTGAAGATGTTTTTCTTTGTTGGAAATCCTTTATTTGTCTACTTTTCAGCTCTTGTTTAAAACAAACACTCATTTACTTCAACTCCACTATTTAAAAACAAGACAAACCACCAAAAAAGCCATGCCACAAACCCAGAAAGGCTGATTAAAAGCTGGTTAGTCCTTCTTGTATGTGTGATCTTATCAGACTGGCCTTTTCCTTTCCAGATGTCACAGTTTTATGTGGTGTAAATGATACTCTCATTACCCAGATGGTCTAAGAAGGGAACAGCTTCTGGGAGGTATATGCTATTTAATTCTGTACATCCAGGGTCTATAAAAAAAGAAACTGGTCAGTAAAGTGTCTGTATACTGCAGTATTCATTTGGGAATGGAAGCCCTGAACCAACTGACTGCACACTTGACCAGATGTGGCCTCATCTTTATAGAAAACAACCAGACCACCAATAAAATTAATCAAAATAAGACTCAGAGTGGCAATCACAGGACTGCTATTCTCATCATAACAAGCTCAACTGTGCACAAACAGTAAGGGTCAGATTTAGTTCCCATTTACACTGGAATATAACAGTCTTGAAAGAAGATGATTTTTTTTTCCTGTTTTTTTTTGGTTGGTTTTTTTAGGGGCAAGGGTTGTTTTTTTGTTTTTGGGTTTGTTTTGTTTTGTTTTGTTTTTCCAGAGACATAGCTGACAGTGAATTTAGTCCTAATTCTCTGTACAGATATAACACATTTTTAGGAAGCAGATAGGTAATTTAGCACATATTAATAGAACCAATAATTGGACGCAAAGGGCTTAATTAATTTTGTTCTTGGATGATGGCATACAGTGCAGGAGTCTCACTGAAATGAAAGGCACATATCTGAGGGCAGAGCTGACCCATATAAAGTGAGTGTGGCCTCCCTCCTGAATGCCAAAAGCTATTGGATAGCTTTCAGTACGTCTCCTTGGAAATCATTCTAAGTCAGCAAATAATCAAACAGAGAAGTATTTCAAATTACCTTGTTTTTGTAAATGCTGTGTTAGTTTTCCTGGAAACGGGTCTACATGTGGCAGTTTGCTATTTAGCTGAATTAAGTTAAAAATAGACTGGATACAATGCTCATACAGTGCCTTAGTCTAACCTAAGGTAAGCAGATGCCATCCCAATGGGATGCTTGACCTAGCACCCAAGTAACCTAGTTGTGAGTTTGATTGCCTCCACTGCAGTTCCACAGAGCCTGCTTCCTGCAGACCCTTTGATATAAAGCTCTGCCAGGGTTTGCCTGCTTCAAAGAGTTGTAGGTGATGTAAAAGGGCTTGCCTATTCAGGTGGGTCTGAGGTCCCAGGAGATCCCCCGGGGTCAGGGGGTCTGGGGAGAAGACCCCTGTACTGCTGCTCCCCCATTTGACTGGCTGGCAAGATCCCTGCCTGTGGTAGGGAAAGGCAGGCAGGCTGATCCCAGATAAGTGCCTGCACATGAGAAATATAGGACTGGGTGCAAGTCAAAGAACATTCCTGCTTTTTGTACCCTATGCTGTATAGGAGACATTCACACAGAGCTTAGTGCATTCCCCGAATGCCGCCTTTACTGTCCTTTGCCCCAGCTCCTCTCTACACTTTATTTCAATTTCAGGTTCCAAGTGCTCTTTTCTCTCTAATAAGAGATGTAGAAGTGTGGGATATTGATTTAGTCAGTGCTTGTCAAAGGTGAATTTATGATGTAGAAAGAATAATAAATGTGAAGTAGAGTTCATGTCTTAAAACATGGGTTACTTTTTCTGAGGTGATTTTTAAGTGTAGTATATTCTGCAAGAATTTCATTTTTCCAATTCTCAATTTGGAAGAAAGATGCCTCTCTTTTAGGTGAAGTATCAAAGAAAAGAAACAACATTTTTGGGTTTTAGAGTGTGTTTTTTTTAAATACCGAAAATCATTAAAGTTGGCCTCGAGGCCTTACTGCCACCAAATTCTAATGCTTCTCCTGTCTTCGATTTTCTGCTAATCTTCTGGCCAGCTGACCTCTCAAACATTTAGCCTCTGGAATATTTTCCTACTCACCATCTGTATTTTTTTAAGTGTAAAAGTGTGAGAAAAATTGCCAAGAAATGAACAACAGAAATGTGAAACTGAAATTTTATTTAGATTGCTAACCAGAAAGAGAGCCTTTAATGCTGTTGGGAAAATAGAAACACTAGCAAAGTGTAACTCAAAGATACATGCATTTGAAAGAAACAGTTAATATGACAGCATAACTGAACAAAAATCCATTAAAAGCAGTGAAAGAGACTGCTTTTGATGCTAATATAAGTTGATAGCCAAGTCCTGGAACTAATAAAAGGGTCTAGCAAGGCAGGGCTTTTAAATTGCTGAGAAGGCAGAAGATTAACAGAGAGAAGAAAGTACTCCTAGGTCAGCTGGTCTGCTGTAAAGCCGATGTGCGTTCAAATGATAGGAACTGAAGGTACGAATGAAAGTGTTCTGAACAGGGCAAATGAGTTTTGGTTAGGTTTAGGTCACAGTTGTGGGGGAAAGAAGATAAGTCTGTAATGAAAAGTCAGGGTGTTAGCAGGCAGTCCAAACTGCTTTGGTTGGGTAAAATGACCATGGGTGCCTAAGGAGTTGGGAAATGGAGAGAGCTGGAAGGTCTGAAATTTCAGGAAAAGTATAGTGCAGTGACAGAAGCCATTGCCACCTTGTTGAACTCTGATTGTCTTCTAAGAGGTGAGATTTACTGTCATGTATACTGCTGAAGTTTGTCCAGCAGCTATGGGCAAAAAGAAAAAGGGAATGTCAGAAAAATATAAAGGTACACAGAGAACGTCTGAAACTGCTAAATCCATTTCACTTCAGGAAGTTTTCAGCTTCACATTTCCTCTGACATGCCCCACCACTAATGTGGCGATGTGCTCACTCACACCCCAACCCTGGCTTTTATTTCCATCTGGTCATGATGGTGGTATCCAACTCAAAGTGGATTTGGGGGAGACAGGTAACAACATGATAGCTAAGGGCTAATTTGAACAATGCGCCCACCTAACAGTGCTGGTGAAGGTCCCACTCAAGCCAAGTTTGAAAGAAACTAACTTCTGTAGTCGGTATGCAAATATAATGAGTCAATTACCTTACTCCATAATTAGTGGACAGCCCCAGGGCCCATTGAGCTCCTGCATGGCAGCAGTGGGCTGCATGCCAGGACCTCCTCTTGAGTCAGGATGCCTCTCAAGGTTACTCCTTGAGGCTGAGAGATTCTTTGCTGCAACAGTTTCTCAGTAACTGATTAATAGCATGCTAAACCTTGAAATCTTAGCTAGGTGATATAAAGCATTGATTATGCACATATAATCCTTTAGATATAAACTGTTGACGAAGTCTGAGACTGTCTGGATCTAGCCACATATAAACTCCCCTCTGAGAAGGGGTTTAGAATGCAAGGGAGCCCTTTCTGAACCTCATGACTTAACAGGAGGGTGTCCCTGAAAGTTTTGTCTGACCCTGTCCTCTATGCAGTAAATAATCAAGTGTACCTTGCCATTGAATCTTGTTAAACCACTGTCACATTTACTACCAAGCTTTGTTAAATTGTTCTTTTATACCAATCAACATATTGCTGCTTCTCCTTTGAGTGAAGTGTGTCAGGCCACCTGCGGCAGCTGGGTGTATTTCTTTTTCTCCTGGTTTCTACCAGAGTGTGGTTGCAGTTGTGTGCCCATTGCCTGCTAGGAAGGTCTCTGAATCAAATCCTAACTATTGCTTTCCCTCTGAATATGTGGCTGTTTCTTTCCTCTGTCTCCTGCACCAGTGGAAATTTGGGCACTCTGGGTATCATGACCAACAAATTTTACACAGATAAGGCTCAGTGCTTCAGTTTTGCTCTGAAATACCTGAGCTAAACACATATTTTCACTGTAGGTCCTGAAAGGAATGAGCTCTGAGCCATATGCTATGCACCATTATGAAGATTCTGTTTCACTTTTTTTTTTTAATCCAGCGCAATGTACTCTCCAGATCAATGTCCTCTGGTAAAGACCCAAAGGACCATCTTTCCCCTTGTAATCCAGTAACGGAACTGTTAGTCCTCAAGGAACAATGTCACTTTTCCACTATGGGAAATTAGAAAATTCTTCTCAAAACTTCTGTTTAACTTACTGGTGGTTGTTTTATTTACGCAATGGCTTTGCCTTATTGCAGTATCTGAGCACTTTATCAGCATTATTTAATCATTAAAAGTGAAGCAGGATGCTTTTATTAACTTTTTTTAATTGCTTGAGCTTTGGAATGGGATAGAGAATTCTGAGATAATACAGGTTTAAAATGATAAAATTAAGATTGGTATATACTATTCTTATTTTTAACTGAATCTGCCTGTTATGATGTTGGAAGTTGGAGGAGATCTCGTTGCAGCTATAAGCATGAGAGGTCATTTAGCAAAATGTCAGAAGCGGTTTATCTTGTTATTGTTTAAGCAGCCTCTGGCTATTCTGCAAATGCCCAGAGCACCAGGCCACATGCAACGCTCAATCTTGAAGTATTCGCTGGGGTCTGAGTATACGTACAGGGAATATTTTCAGTGGAGGAATATATATATATATATATATATGAGACAAACTGAGAATAAAAAAAGAACTGCAGAGCAGTACATAGAGAGGCCTGTGTAGCAGTTGAAAGAAAGCCAAAGAAATGCTTGGACTTGTCTCTTCCTTTAGAGAAAAAGTAACACATGTGAGAGGTGGCCAGTGACAGTGAGCATGCAGTGTAGTGTTCGAGGTAGAATATCTGATGGAAAGAGTCTTGGAAGTATAAGCAAACACCCCCTATCTCTTCCTGATGGATCTACACAGAGCTGGGGGAAGACAGAACTTTGTGCACATTTATTGTAACTTAAGTGGGATCGCATCAAAGAGATGTCTGATGCCATTGCCAGTTTCACCTCCTAATGCAAACAATATGAAACTTCCCAGATATATGAGCTATATGCTTGGGTCAACTGGAGCAGTTTTTCAATTTGTATAATTCAAAATTAAATACAAGTCAGGAAAGTACTGCTCACATAAGAGCTGTGTACTTTTTGTAGCTGTTGGGGAATCTTACTGTAACTCACTGTGCTTTGAGTTCCATTCTCAAAAAATCTACCAGTTTTTATGCCACAAAGCTAATATTCCTCTTTCCAGTGTTATGTTCCATGGCCTGTCCTTTTTTTCTGATCAACCTGCTAAATGTGGTGGGCTTTTTTCTCATGTTTGTTTATGCTTCAGAGGTAATAATTCTTTGAAATAATAATTTATTTTTCCATCCATAAATACAGCACAGCACAAAAAACGCCAAGTCATAGAAAAAAAATGCATATTGCAGCTGGAACTGATATTCAGTGTATTAATTAGATCCTTCCTCCAATCTTGTGAAAACACAACTGAACCATAAAAGAAAGAACGCTACATTAGCTCAACTAAACATACATCAGTTACTCGTCAAGGAGGGACTCTTAAAACTCTATTTTCAATTCTAGTCTCCGACAATAAAAGTAAACCCAACAGAGAGCTTAGTATGGTTAGATAGTGCTATTTACTGCTAGTGCACTAATGCAGGAGGAACCTGAACAACCCTTTAAAATATTAACTGAAGCAACACTAGAACCCCTGCTGCCCCAAAAACAAGCATTTAACAAAGCTGTTTGGGTAAAGGGATAAGGGAGAGAGATAGAGGAAGAATTATCTGCAAATGTGGAGAGAATGAGGAACAAAACCCACTGACTGAAAAATAGGAAAGAAGCAATGGAAGAGGAAAATAAGTAAAAATAATTACAGCCATTGAATAACAATGATAGAAGAGGTGTCAGGGCAGAGGAAAAGCAGTTTGGAAACACAAGGCTTGATTGCAAAGCAGTGGTGTAACCCAGCTGTATTTGAAGGTTTGGTTATGGACAGGACTACATCATATTAAGTGGGTGTATGTATTAGCACTCAACATGCAATTCATGACTCTTCAGGGGAGGGCAGGAGTTGAGATAAGAAGCAATAACCTGGGAAGCACCTGCTTATCTAGCACCTGATTCAAGAGATACCTGTTCTAATAAGGGTTCCTTTTAACTTAATTTCCCAAGAAGATAAAGTTTTAGTCTTTTTTTTTTTTTTTTAATGGTTACTTACTAAACGCCTGTTGCTAGGTTTCCAACAAAAACAAATAAAAATGCCCTCCCTCCCAGACTTCTAAATCATTTACCCATATTTGGCAGAGAATTAGGAATCCAGTAAGATTATTACCCTGAACAAAAGATAGCTGGGATCCGGTATAGCAAAGATGTTGTACTAATGCCCCTGTTGAGTGGAAAATTCAGGAATAGCTTATCTAGATATCAGAGAATCAGTGTGAAGAAATAAGCACAGAATGAGGGCTTATCCACAGAAAAACCTTTCCGTGACAGTTATGGCCTCTTAGACAACAAAGAATCCATTCTGGATTCCCTCATGTCTAATGAACAAACCCAACCTTCCTACAGTGCAATTACAAAAATGGTGGATCACAAAACAGACTTCTGAGGAAAATCTTCCAAAAGCCTACACCCTATTTGTTATACCTTGCTGTGTACCTGCAGTTGACTGTGGTCAATGTCTCGGTGCCTACTTTGTGTGTTAATCTGAGCCCCCAAACCAGGTTTTCCTACAGATGAAATCTATGAATGGCTCTGGATTGGTGCCTCATGTCTTTCCCCCTAGAAAATAAGATTGTCTAAGGTTCTGTTCAGGTTCTGCCTCTAAACAGTCTTGAATCCTCTGTTTCGAGTTAGAAGATTTTAAAGGAATTAACTTCTCTTCCTTCCCATGCAGCCATGCAGTAAGGCACTGTCCTGGGAAGTGAGAAATGTACAGCTGTGGAGGAAAATTAATTCCAGTCTTCCATTTTCTACATACATCTTCCAAGCACTAGGTTACTTGGTAAATGATGGGGTGTCAAGACTACTCCTTAGTCTTAAGAGTAAAGTGGGCTCTTCCCTCTGAAAGCAGCATTGTGACTTGCACTTAGAAGCACTTCACGCTGGGAGTCCAGGTAGAAGAACCATTCTCAGAACTGCTGTAGGGCCACTTTGGCTATTTTCCTGCTGAGTGTCAGATTGAGACTGCCCTTCTCAGTACAACATGTAATCTTGTTCCCATTCTGTGGTACCTACTTGTTTTCTGGACTACAAATGTGGAAAAGGGTTTAGGTGCCAGGCATCCAGGTGTTTGCTGTGTTCTGGTCACTTGTGATACTTGTGGAGCACATTCTGTATTCCCTTCATGTGAAGTGCAAAAGGGTAGCCATCCTCTATATATCGTTTGTTCTGCAGCAAGTCATAGAATACCAACCATAAAGTAAAATGAGGCCAAATTAATAGATGTGCTTTAAGCAAATTCAGCCTATCCTGATACAACTACTCTGTAGAGACACACAGAAAAAAAAAAAAAGCACAAGAGAGTCATCCAAGGTATTAAAGAAGGGATTGACTCTGTAACCCTTGGTTTATGAACTGCCAACTGTTAACATTAGAGTTGCCTGTAGTTATGGGATTTTCTATCACCGCTGTTGGAGAGCCAATAGAACATGATATAACAAAGCACAAAGACCTGATTACTAAAGTAAAATATGTTTTGTTTGTATAAGCGGGACCTAGAATGTGTGTTTATCGTTAATGTTACGCAGATGGTAACACCCTAGGAAAGAAGACCCTTGATCTGTGTGTGTCATAAGGTATCTTTAAACTCAGTAAAAGTCATCATTACTTACTCTGTGTGCCATACTTCTATATTACTGGCTGCCAAGTTCTATTATGGCTAATTGATTTACTATGTACAGATGTAGTGAACTTTTTCATGTCTTTGGACCAGATGTTCCTGAACTAGAGGTCAGTTGTGGAACTTGGTATATCAATCCGTTTTTGTATAGCAGTACAATGAATCAGCTCTGCTGAAATCTTTGGCACCAGGAAATAGAATAAACTGGTTTTAATGCTGGAGAGAAAGGAGATCTTTGCTTGTTGTCCTGTTTGTTGTGTTTTTCCTTCAAACTATGCATCAGGACAGATGTTCACCTTGAATTTTAGAGTTGCTTAGATGCCTTTGAAATGAAGGAAAAGATAAACTGGAGTCCGTGGCATTGCCATCAGCAGCATTTCTCTATGGACTTACAGCACAATTTCAGATCACTTCTTGCACTGGTTTCAAAGGTAAGATGTCCTCAGTCTTGTTGGAACACCCTGATCTTTTGAGAAGAGAGCAGATTCAATGTAAGTGCTCTGTTTCTAATGACGGATTCTAGACGGCCATAAGAATGGAAAAGCAATTGTAACTCCATGTAGTGACTCACTGCATTTTCAACTGACAAGGAAAATGTTATCTATTCCACTTGTTAATGAGTGTTAATGAAAAACATTTGATCAAATCTTCCTCAGGCTTTTTGAACTAGGAGTGTGCCTCTGTTAATACTCTAAGAGGATCTTGAAACTTGTCATAAATATCAAAGGACTAAGGTCTAGTAAGACTTTACAGAGTTAGGGGAAGATAAACTGAATATGTGTTGGCAGTTTCAGAAATAGGAAAATGTAAAGCTCTAAGGTATATTTGCTAGTCACTTGTGCTGACCATCTCATTTCCATTTTGGGACTCGCAGAAGCCTGTTGGTCCCTTTTCTAGATGACCTAGCACTAAAAGCATGTCAAATTTGAATGAATTAAATTTGGTGGTTTTATAAACCATATGGTCTCATTAAATCAGAAAATAAAGGCTTGATGAAGAAATCGCTTGGTAAGGGTCTGTACAGGAAGTTTTGTGTTATGTATTATACAGAAAATTAGACTAGATAATCAAAATGGTACTTCTGGCCTCAAAACATACAAATCTGTCCAATGAACATTTTTTTTCCCCATGTTTGAGGAACCTTGTGGTTTCTTGTAACTCCTTAAACTGAGAATGGATCTTAGCTGTATTTTAAATCAAATGGGAATAGGTCTTTTAGGTATCAAAGTATAGCAACAAAACCAAATTTGTGCATGTAAGAGCAAACAAACACTTATTTAATTCAAAGACAGAGTTCTTTAAATTTTGTGAGGCAATATTTGCCATCATTTTCTCACTTCCTTAAGTGGAATATAATGCTGTTACATATGACATAAACCTCTATCTCTTTCTTTCCCTTTGTGTGTGTGTACAATAGTATAGATCAAACAGGAATTAAGGATAAACATGACTAAATTTTTTAAAAAAGATTATGGCATTTCCAGATAAATGCTAGAGCGGATACTTAAATCTACCCATTTATGATGTTTTTGTTCACTACCACCAGGCTACTTGTCAAAGATCATAGTCTTCATAAACAAGCTCACAAGACCTCAGTTACAGTTTCATTCATTAATTTTCCTTCTGGGACTGTATCCAGTTAGCCTTAAATGAAGTTACTCAGGAATTGGCCTGCTTTATGTATACATATGAATCAAATGGAAGCCAGTTGCTACATTTGTGATCTTGTAATAGTAGCTTAGTGTTGGTGACCAAAAGAAGGAAAAAAATAAGAAGACAGTAAATATTCCTTAAATATTTAATTGCACACTTACCTAAAACAAGATTCTCAAGACATATATCTATCCTTGAAGCATGTTTGATCTTAGTTACTTTGTTGTTGCGGGTACTAACTCTGAAGCAAAATATTGTCGTTCTCTAAAAAACAATGTATTTTTTTTGAAAATGTAATTTTGCATCTGAAGATATGCATATTAGCTTTGTGTAAGGCTTTGAACAGAACTTTGAACACTGAAATATATAATTAACTCTTTCTTTGTGATTGTCCGAAAATAATCTGTAGATTTCAGTAAATTTAGCCAACAGCTAAAGCACAAACCAGCTGAGAAGTATTGCTATGGTAGAATTAAGGACCTCACTGATCAGCCTAATCTTTTTTTCAGTGAATGTAAACTATCTATAAAAAAACCCCTATGGATGACAAAGATATTATTAAATCCATATTCCTTTTATCTAGCTCTTTCCATTTGGGATTAGAGCTCAAAGAGCTGTGGAAGTGCTTTCTAATGAGTTTTTGAAATTCTTGTAGCAGTACCACAGGGAGCTCTTTTGTCTGTGAATTTGCTGGCATATAACTCTTCCTTGATTTCCAATATATCTTTAGAAACGTTGAGGATCTTAGTTGCAGTTCAAGAAATAATATTCTCGAATCTGATAGTAAAATTGGACATTAATTTTATCTGACTGTTGTAGTATATGGTTGCAAAGTAGAAAGTTTTGTAACAACCAAAATTTAATAACATGTAATTAAAAATTTCATCAGACTGAATTGTGTTTAAAATCAACCACAAATTTTATGCCCAAAGGTGTAATGTGCTGCTGTCAAGTTAGACAGTATTGTTGCCACTGAAGTCAGTATTTAACAGTAACCTTTCTGTCTCTGTTGAGTGTCAAATTCAAATTTTTTCACTACTTGTAAAATATTTTCAAACATAACCATCTGAAATACTAACAGTTCAAAGGATCTAGAATTTGTGTTCAACTGTTTGCTAAATTTAACATGTCTGCCTTGGTATTAGACCTTATAGAATTGCTGTGCTTTCTTTGAACTTGTGGCTATGCCTATTTGTTGTCCTTGTTTTCATTCTTGCTATTATTCAGGAGTGATCGCCAGCTTGTCTGTGATGCCCCTCTGAAGGAGGAATACCTAATGTTAGTAAATATGACCAGACCTTGGGCAGACAGTGCATGGGCTGCAGCTGCAGGTGTGTGGTTGCAGGGTGAGGATTTGGTGGAAGCCCAAACTGGCTGGAAGGAATATGAGTGTGGCTGGGGAGCCTTGCACCAAATGTTTCACTAAGCCTCTGGAGACTTTAAAGTTTATTGACTTGCTACAGCTGAAAACTTCGTCCTATAGCTGGATAAATGAGGGGAAAAATTATTAATATGTGATTTTATTACACAAACTGAGAATTTCCTTACTTTGCCCTGCTGGTTCTATTTATTTATTTATATTTTTTTTTAATGTGTATGAACCTGTGTAGCAGAATAATCCACCTCTGGGCTGGCAACCTAAAGCTATGTGAAGGAATACATAAATTGTCTGTTTAGGAATATGCTTCCTCCCAAAGCCAGAAGACTTGAACTGTTTCCAGCAGCAGTAAACAACACCAGAGCATAACGCCTTGCTGTGTGAGTAGTCAGATTAGCACTGTGATCCTGTATTGTAATTTCAGTCCCCTCAGACCTGGTTTTTATGCCAAGCTGATAACCAAGAAGGGGCTGTTACAATCATAGATGCCAAAAGAGAGGGAGAGATTTGTGGAAATATTTTTTTTGCTATTGCTTTACACAGCGAGTAGCTCCAAGCTCTCCATCAGGATGGCAGTATTTAAGTGTAAGTATGTATACATATTTAGGGTAGTTGTGTGGTTAGTGACCAAGAAAAGTTTGGTGGAAAATGACAAAGATTATTCAATTCAAGCTCAACACCAGCATATACTCTTACAGTTCCTTTTGGGCCTGCATGGTGAGCAAGTGGTGAGAAGTCAGTTCAGGTGATCAGAAAAATCTATTTGTTTACTACAGAATCCTTCAATTACATCAAATGTAAAAGGTTTTATGTTCTTGCAAGTCAAAGCAGGAAAAGATAATTTTTGCCTGCATGTTCCTCTAGACATTCCCCCCCAAATCTCTGTACTTCAGGTGTCCCCAGAGGTTGTTTCCACGGTCCTACAGGCCTGACTGGTGCTTCTGTGGTGATACCCTGCCCCCTCAGTTTTGGCTATATTTGGGGGTTTTTTTGCTATTTTTTCCTGAATTTCACACAGAATCCTTTCTGAAACCTTACTCAGTGAATATTCATCTATTCACACCCAGTTGTTTTTTGGGAGCAAACAGTAGTTGTTTCTGTTTCTGCCCAGAAATGCCATGTTTTTCTTGAAGTTGTCTTCAGCGAGCATTGCCTCCTCAGTGCTCCCACAGCTGATGGCAGTAACCTGATTTTTAGTGACCACAACTGAAGCTGGGGCAAGTCAAGCTCTTCGATGGGTGTTTGCTGTAAGGCGGACCTCGGTGTCCTGCCCTTCCCTGTGCACGCCCTTGACTCCCAGGTAGCTTGTGTGTGGCACCACGCTGAGCTGTCGGACATGTTTGCCCATGTGTGTCGTGCAGGACCTGCAGGCCAGCCTCTGCCAAATTCTCCAAAGATTTTAATCAGTTGGACATTTTGTAATGGGATTTACCAGTGCCAGGTGTGCGTGCCCAGGCCGTGCCAGGGGGCCGCAGGGACCCCTGTGAGTGGAGGGGTGTGTGTGGGGGGGGCTCAGGGACCCCTGTGAGGAGCGGCTGGGGCACAGCCAGTTCCAGGGGTCAGAGGGGCTGGGGGCACCTCGGGGAAAGCCTGTGTAAGAAAGCACAAAAATGCCAGAAGGGCAGAGGAGGAGAGGGAGAAAAAGGTGTAAGAAACAGCTGAAGGAAGCCTGAGACCCATGAAGAAGGAGGGGAGAAGGAGGAGGTGTTCCAGGTTCCTGAGCAGAGAGTCCACTCCAGCCCCTGTATTTAGGAAATTTTTACTCTTGCAAATGCAATTAGGAAATAAATTATGACAGAATTTACACAGAGCTAAATTAGTAATCATATTCATGCAGACTATGCTTATGGAAGTTTCTATTTGTAAGTCTGAAATAGGCCACGCTAGATTCTTTCACATTATAGTAAGTGCGTATCTTTAGAGGTGAAAGACAGAGTTCTTTATGGCGCATAAGCACTATGAATTTTTCAGATTGATAAATAATGGGAATGTGTACTATTTTGTTTACCGCTTTTACAGAAGTTATCTTGTGATGTAAAATCATAATGTAGCAGGTTTTACAACTCCTTCCCAATTTTCATCTATCCCCTTTCTCCTGCTAACGGCATGGTTTATTTAGCTAATAAAGGGAAAGCTCACTCCCATCAGACAAAGGAGGTAGGTAAGAAAAATGCTTTTCTGTGATTTTCGTATCTGCTTTAACAATTTGCCTGATTTTGACAGTAAAGTGACAAGAGAGTACTTGCTCATAGGCCACGTGGTGACTGACACTCACTCTCTTTCCACAGCTCCTTCAGGTGGTGATGGATTCATGCATCCTCAGCCCCCAATGATGTTCTGCCCCAGAGGCAGCTTTCCCAAGTCTCCTAAATAGTATCTGCACTTACGAAAAAGGAAACAGTGCTGTGGATTTGATGTACTCACAGTTTGCCATAGACGGATAGGTACTGTCAACCTCTCTTTGGGTTGCCTCTAAAAATCTTCTAAGTAGTGAAATCAAGGGCAATTACTGCATCATTTGCTTGTGTTTATAACATATTAGAGCTTTCTGGGCTTAAGCACTACAATCCATCCTGATTGCTACCGAGTAATCCTTTGCAGACTTGTAAATCAAAACTGTGGCTGATTTTCAGCAGCATGATTGTCATGTTTTTGAAACTTTGCTAATTAAAACTTTATGAGCATGCAATTAAAAAGCAGAGAACAGTTTCCCTGTGTTGCAAATGAAAAGCCATAGTAGTCTTGGCAAAAATGAGCCTCCTTTATATTTGCTTTTCTTAAAAAAAATAGATGACATTTGTTGGTTTCAGGCTTTCCAAACCATTTACCACATTTGTCTTTGAAACTTTCTCTTCTGGTTGACTTAACAGCATGAACTGAACAAATCAGACTGCTTAGTTGGACCTTCTAAATATGCTGCAACTTCAGGTGCATCCTTTGTCACTGATTTAGTGTGCTTAGTAAAAATATTTTTTTTAAAATAGAAGACCTAGTCTTCTGAGCTATACAATACTGTTTAAAAAAGGTTTCTGGGATCCAAAACACAAGCAAGCATTATTCCAATATGTAAAGACAAGGTTGCTGGAAATCTACAAAGAAATTCAAGATATGAAAAATTAAAGGAAATAATAATTCGTTTAAATTAACAAGTTTGGTTAACTTCTAGAGTATATCCCTCTGGTGGGTTTCTATAAACAATATGGAAAAAAAAGTGAGAGTTCCTATTGAAGCTATTATTAGGCTGAGCTTGTATTATGAGTCAATTGACAAACCCAACAAATCATGACTGCTCTGGCTTAAATTTCAAATTGAGTCATGTGTAGAATGCCAACACTGACTAATTTTTAGTGATGACAAATAATTAAATTCACTTTAATTTCGAACTACCATTTAGAAGACACACAAAACTCCAAACCAAAAATTAATTCACTTTGAAGTGCTCCATACAGTCTATGCAATGCATAGAAAAATAAGCATACATTAAGCAGAAGTTTCTCTTTTACTGCAATTTCCACTTAGGCAATCATAGTTCTGAATGCGGAATTTGGAATCAGAAAAGAAGAAGACATGTCGAAGAGAGGTATGGTTATCTGGAATGTATAGGATATACAACAATCTTCTATGTGATATGATTATTTCCTTTGTTTGCAGCAACGGAAACCCATATGAGGGGTAATAATGCTTTAATTGTGAGACCTAATGATAATGGTATTCTTTTTTTTTTCCCCTTTGCCCCCACCTGTATACTATATTAACTTTGACTTAGACATACATCTTAATTTTAGATGTATGTAGTTTGGTGATGTGAATCTTGTATCTACCTATTGCACTACTCCTATCACTCTGTACTTTGTTCTTTGTCTTACTGTCAAACAACTTGCAATTTTCTTCCTTTTCTCAGTGATTTTCCAGGAAGCCTTGCTACTGTAAATGCTCAAGGGCTGCATAAGTGCTATATAAATACTGAAAGACTGTAGAGTGTGGCTTAGAATAAAAGTATGGTTCCATGGATGGGTTGCCAAATTAAGGCTTTCTTCTCAGTATTCCTACTGGCTTTTTGGCCACCTCTCCTCATCTTACCTTACCTCTACTTTCTCAGTCACCTCTTACTAATTCAGCTGGTAACCGTTTTGAGGTTCTTATTGACAGTATTTTTTCTTGTGATAGGCAGTGAACAGAGAACAGCTTGTGACTCTAAGCCCCATATCACAGACTTGTTTAATTCTTACCATAATGGGAATCCCTGTGTATAGTGGAACCCCTATTCCTGTAATAAAACAAATAGAATAAAATGAATTTAAATTGTTGTGACTTTTCCAGCTGAATAATTAGGTTGGTATAATGTAGGAAGTATGTATACAGGAAAATATAAATTTGATCACAAAGCATGGAAAGCAAATCAGAGCAGAAGGCATACTTTGACATTTATTAACATGCAAATTAAAGATATCATTGCACAGAAGGGATAGCGCCAGAATGCCAAGTGGCAATTTCCCAGTATATGTCATGGCTTAGCACTACTAATTATCTGTTCATTCTGTGAGAACCAACCTCTGGAACTAAGTAGATGATAGTTTTTTGGAAAATGTGTGTGACCTAGTTAATGCTCTTTAATAGGTGTTAAAATGCAAACAATTTCTCTGTGCTGGCCTTTGCATATTTAACATCAATATAATGTATTTTTAATTGTAATTTCAGAGTTTTCTGAAAGGTTACAAACTAGGGAAGGAAGAAGGGGTAAAGAATCAACTACATACACCCTACACAGGTCACTGGCAGGTTTTAAACTTTAAGTTACTGTGTTACCTTGAGAACCACAGCAATAAAATGGGTGTTTTTTCTTTAAGTGTACCTGCCACTAGAGGGGAATGGAAGCACATGTGTTGCCCCTGGGCTTCACAGCTATTTGCCCATTAGGAAAATGATGTCCTGATTGCACAACCTTGGGTCTTGGAAGAGCCTGTTCTCTCACAGTTCTGTCTGTTCCTTCTCTTTCCAGTCTGAGTATTCTCCCAAACTTTTGTCTCCACATCTGTCCCAGAGCCTCTCTTCCATTGCTCTATTTCTCCTTCCCACAAATGGTCCTCACGAGTGTCACCTGCAATATCCTCCCTTTTGTGTCAACCCTTCTTCCCTTCCATTTCTGCCATTCTGTCCTCAAAGCCTGGATCTGCTCTTCTCCCTGCTTTGTGCTTCCAGAGCCACTCTGTTCTGCATGACTTTCTTTTCCTTTCCTGTCCCTTCCTTTGCACTTATATCAGGCCACTTTCTCCTGTGTTTCTTGCAGATAAGCACTTGGAAATGAGACCACAGAGATATAATTTTTTCCCTCTGATTTTTATTCTGATATTTGGTACTATAGGATCCTCTGGGAAGCTGGAAAAGCATTACTGGAGAAAGATGTGGGGAGTCCCTGAAATCCTGGAGCGGAAAGAGTGCAATGCATTTGATGTGAGCTGTGTGGGGCTAGAGCATGCTCAGTGCAGAGACCATCCATCTCTGGGGAATTGCATTACCAAACTCTTTCATGTCTCTACTCTGAAATTACTGGTATATATGTAACTTGGTTGAAGCTGAGTGGGTTTTGAACAGAATGGGAAAAATATGCCTGTGATCTGACAGAAGCAATGGAAACGTCCTAGAGCTCTCCAAGATTTCTAGATGAAACAGAAATTACAATGTAATTAACCTGTCTGAAATAAATCTTCTTAAGGGGTCTGTTCATACCAGCTAAGCTTAGGCTCCTAGTTTAAGGTTCTATGCAGGCTCATTGCTGTGAGTTTTTTTGTAGTCATTGATGAAAAACAGATTTCCAGATGATGTTTCAGGTTGTCTAAGGTAGATTCTACTCAGCACAGTCTCTGGAATAATATGTCTTCTGGTTTTCATTGTATGTGGAGCTTAGTGTGTCCAGCCTTCTCATACAGGAACTTAAGTTAGAGGTCTAAAGTGGAGAGGTATGAAAGAAACATAACTTTGTCCAGGGTAATATGTGTATCGTCTTTTTTTAAAAAAAAATAATTAACTGTGCCCTGTAATTCACCATGGGGCAGATAAATGTCTAAAAACTTCTGGTGACTTATGTTTGCTAAACTGATAAGCAAAACCTGAATTTATGTAGTCTTGTAAATAAGAGCTAGCATTTTCACAACCTCATAAATGCTGTTCACTGTCTGTGAGAAAGAAGTTGCTGGATAATTAATGAAGACAAGTAAGACTGAAAAGGCATTTGTTAAAGTTTCCTTTGAACTGTGAAGTTCAACATTTGTTAAGACAGAAGCGACATTGAAAAGAAAGTGGCAGAATCTGCAGTTATTAATCACCTAACCCAGGAACTGTGCCACTATTTACAAATATTAAAATTAGTTATCAGGACGCACCTGTCAGGCTGAGATTACCATCTGGTCAAATTGTATAAATTTAGAAAATGAAAGAACCTTTTTTTTGTACATGTGTGTTTAATGATTAATAAGTTAGTGATAGCGAGCTGTGAGTTACACTAAGCATATGCTAGAAAGCCCAGGGAAATCAATATTACAATCCATCCATTCATTTTGTCCATAGAATTTGCTCACAATGATGCAGCAAGGGATGAGGAATGAAAGGGTTTTATAACAACTGTCTGTAAAAAGCATTAATTATCTCTATCACGTATAAATAGATCTGTGTTTTCCACAAATTTTCTTGAGCAAAGTTATTGACCTAAAACAACTTGATCCCAATTAAGAGCAATGAGAAGGAAGTGAGTAATATTTTTCTGTGGCTGACATGGTCTACTTTGCTTTATCATGAAAACAGAGGCTGTTCCAGAAAAAAAAAAAAAGTAATACTCCAAAATAAACCTTAGACATTCTCACATCATGTCTATAAAATAGCTGGTTAAGAGTGATTAATCCCAGTTTGAACCTGAATCAGAGGAGTTAAATGATAAAAGAACACGTTTTATAACTGCTGAGACCTTTCTGAAGACTTTTCTCCAAAGAATAAAATGTTGGGCTGTATAGATACATTCAAGTTGAAAAGAATTGATTTTTACCAAGATCCCAAGTGAAATGAATGGAAGGAGAATCAAAATGTTTGTCTGCAATTACAATGCTGCAGAATATTGCTTGGAGGTTAAAATGAAAAATATTTTAAATGTCTAAATTGAAAAACAAAAAAATAAGTGCCTTAAGTTAATTGGAGCCATCTTTTAAAGGGGTCTCTAAAGTAAGACAAACTTTTTTTTTGTGTGATTTTTTGTTCTTTAACAAATTAAAATATAAAGAAGGATGAATTCTGCATACTTTTGTGTCCATAAAAGGTTAGGTAGCACACATTCATTAGAAATTTCTATCTGCTCTGTTCTACTCCTGCGTGTTTACAGTACTGACATGAAGAATAGGATTTTGTAACCTAGTGAGAAAGGCGTCAGGTATAAAGTGAGGTTTAAAATGTTTTATATATGCCTTAATAGATGGGTGATTGATTGTCAAAGCAAGTGGAGTAGGGTGACAGGGTTGACTTGTATCTGCAAAAATTCAGTTTTGCCTGCCCTCAGAGGTGTGTAACGCTTTTAGGCACCAAAGCTTTCTAGGAAAGTCCCAATAGTATCTCTGTTTCTCTTACTAGCTATGCACACAGCCACCTAAGTTGAAGGCAGCTGCCTTTAATTCCTGCCTAAGTCGTACAGGACTCTCAGCGTACAGCTTTGGTACTTCACACACCTCACCTTCAGGATTTCATCTGGCAGGCATACACAGAGCAGGACTAAATTTCACACAAAGACAGTTTATATTTTGGCATTTCGGAACAGCCACATGGAAGAAGGAGACCTATGTTACAGTTCCCAGCTGAAATCTAATATCTCCCTTTTTAGAAGAGTGCTATAACCATTAGATTATGTGTTCCAAGATTGCTCTCAATTGGATTCTTCTACCTAAAAAAATTGAATGTGCAGTGCCCATGAATTTACAGCACCCTTGCTATTCCCTGCTAGCTCCCCACATGGGAATTAATTTACACATTTCATTTTGGTAAGGTGCCTTTTACAAAAGCACTTTTACTGCATGCTGTTATATACGCACAGCCTTTGCTAGCATCTGATCTTGAGCCACAGCTTACTGACCAACATACTAAACATTTCATCCCATTACATCACCCCTGGAGTTAAAGGAAAGCCAGCTAACAGTGGTGAACTTGTGATTCCTCTGTCCTTCAGGTTAGACCGGAGCAGAGGAAAAAATGGCAAACATAAAGAAACACAGGTGTGGAAGTTGGTAATTAAGAGGAAGAGAGATAATAACTTGTAAAGCTGCTTTTTTTGGTCTAAGTGGTCACCTGTGGCTTAAGCTAACCATTTTGACTTCACACAGGAACAGACTAAGAGAGTCTTGAGACATCTTCAAAAGCCAGCACTGTACAGCGGAGATGGTTAAATATGTGAGCTCTTCTACCTACTTTCATTACAAAGTCAAGTAAGATAATTCAAGCATATTGAATTACAATATATTAATCTTGTGGAATGATTTTATTTTTCTCGATTGAAACAGAAAACCCCATTATTTTACTATAACGTGGCCAAAATGGCAATTTCAATAGGAAAAAAAACCCTTGCCTGATCATGTTGGGCAAAATCTAGGGCTCAGTAATTTTGCAAGTCATTCATTTATTTATGAATGTAAGTACAAGCTATCTGTTAAACATCCAGTCTTCTAATACCTTTTAACTCTAAAAAGTTATATGCCTTAAAGTTATGAAATTAAAAAGTTGATTTCACCATAGGTGTGAAATTAAAATGCTTATCCCATTCTGTCTAATCATTGTACTTTCAGGGAAGCTGCTAAGAACTTTGGAATCTTTTAGAGTAGGTAGGTGGCAATCTACTTCTGTTTTTACAGTGCTGTTATACATATATTCTCTCACACAGATAAAATCAACAATCTGAAATTATAATTAAGATATAGAATATAACTGTATTACGGCATGCAGTTTGAGGACCGTTACCATACAGTTGTTTTTAATTTTGCTCAGATAGTTCACCCACCTGTTATTCACCCAGTTACACTTTTACAGTCTGTTGCCTTCCTTCTGTTTCTTTTCTCATACATTTATATATTTCTTCTAGATGTGTCTGAAGAATGATGGTATACAATGGATATGTAATGTCCTACCCATCTTGGTTGTAGCTCAACATAATTCAAAGGATTCGCATGTAAGACTGCAATACTTAATGCAGAAACTAAGTATTAGAATGGCTTCCCATTTTACTAGGGTCCAAATACATTTTCTACAGTATGATATGGCGGAAAACCCTAGTGACCTCTGCTATAAATTCAACAAGGCTATGGGGCCTAATGTCTGCTTAAAAACTAAGTTTTACAATAGAGAGGGTATACGCCCATTTTCTCATCTGCTTTTTGTATGTTCACCCTTGTAGGGGAGGCAACCATGGAAAAGTCAGAAATCTCTCTCTTAGAGCTTATACCGTAGGGTAGTTGTAGCTCAGCATGAAGTTTGCTTGATGACAGGCGCTTTTCTGTGATGCTTGAGGTGGGGACTTTGGCAAAATGCTGAAATACGTCCATAGGAGATGATTAATGGTGTAGTCATGTGAGCTGATGAGACTGACCCCAGTGGCATATCCCAGTAAGCACTGGGAACTGTCAAGAGATGATGGTGGCTGTCCTACAGGGGAAGCACCAGCTCAGGTGGTGAGCAATATTCAGGGTTGTGCTTGGCCGGTCAGGCTGGAAAGGCAGTAGAGTTCCCTTGGTGCTTGGTGACAGTCAAAGGTAAATAGTGGGCAGTAGTCTGTTAGCCATTATGCTCAGGGCAGCCCTTGGAAAGAGACCAAAAATGAGCTGATGGCCTGCGGGGTTTGGCAGAAGGTACAGAGACCTGTGAGCATTTATATGTAAAGGGACCTTACTAAGGAGCTGCCCTTGTCTGCTTGAATTGAACTGAAGGATTTTGATATCTCCCTGCCTGGGTTACAGAGGAGGGGAAAGGAGTCCTGTGTCTGTTTTACCTCATAGTCCCTGGAAAATACATAGTTAAGTAAGAACTGTGGCCTTCTGTTCAAATTCAACTATTTCAGTGCCCATGTCATCCTTTCTTCTATTGTCAGGATCAATGTGGGATGTGATGATTTAGGAAATGGCAGCAAATACTGTGGTTAAAAGGTTTCTAGATTTCAGTATAGGCTCTGCAACAGATCATAAATGTCATGATCACATATCAACTATTCTAAAATAGCAGATTATTTGAAGAAATAATACCAGATCATGTATTTGGAGATCAGTGCTTGCCCAGAAGAGAAAAACCACACTTATGGCTGACCCTCCAAATTCTCATATGTAAATGTCATATGAATAATGTTCTTTGCATGGATAATCTCAAGAATGACTCCTCTATTGTAATTTGCTGCCACACAGTAATGCCAAAATTTATTGTTTAAGCTGGGACTGTTTTCTCAGTGAAGCTGAGTTAGATCCTAACTCTGTATCTCTGCATCTGTCTCCTGACATCTCTGCTCCTTAACATCCCCTGGAACTGGAGATCTCCAGGATCCTGGGCAGTACGTCTTCCCTTGGGGGTGCGAGGCCAGGGAGGTGACAGGGCTCACTCAGCAGTGTCACTGTCCCACACAAGCTGCATCACCTCAGCACTGTTGGGCAGGGAAAGCTCACCTCAGCTGCAGCAGGCACTGTAAAACACTGTCAGCACTGAGGGCAGCAGGAGTTGGAAAGCACCCGGCACCTAGCAGGGCATGAGCATCCACCACCCTGAGGTAACGGAGTACATAACCCTCCCCTCCTACTCCTCCTTGGAAGTTTGACCTCAATATTTTAGAAGAGGGGAGTGTGTGGATAGGAAGATAAGTGTGTACAGAAAGTCTGAACAGACTGGTAGCGTCGTCCCCCTGCTCTGTGTTACTGGGCTGCTCCTTGCGTGGCCATGTTGCACCCGTCTGCACCCGTGGTTCCTGTCAGTGGGAATTCTGCAAGTCTGGTGAATGTGGTCAACAAAGACAAATTAAGGGAGAGGCGAATTTTGCCCACAGCTATGGAAGAAGAGAGTTACGTCTTGTTTTAGCTCTGTGGGAAGCCACAGTGGTACATACAGCATGTTAATGTTAGGGTGTTTTATTGTATCACTCTCATGCTGTGTTCATTTGTAGGGACAACATGACTTCCATAATATTTATTTTAGGGTCATTTTATTACTTTAATAATGCAGATTTAGATTGTAATTAAAGCCTGTATGATTTGTTTTAATAGCTTGCAGCTTCGTTCAGCATATGTTTTGATATTATGAAACTGCTTCAATAGACAATGAATTCATTTGTCCCTTTTACTTATTAAAATGCATGTGTACTTCATCAGGTTTATTCTTTGTGAATTTTATGAGCATGGAATTAAATAATAAAGTCACATACAGACACATGCCAAATTTGGGACTTGATTGATTCTGACTACCCTTGTGAAAGAAAGAACTGAGAAAACAAGTAATCATAATTGTATTTAATATTAGAATAATAACATTTTGTAGATTTAAACCACATCTTAGGAATTATTCCACTTATTGAGTCATATGATATTGTTAAAATACATTACTGACTAAAATAAATTTACGAGGTATTATGGCTATCATGCTTTTTTCTCAATAGTCCTATAGATAAAGTTCCTCCCTTTAAAACTGCACCTTTCAATTAACTTTGATTATTCCTTTTTTCATTGTTTTGTAAGTGGCATTCTCTGTTTTCTGGCATAATTCGTACTGTCCTTTAGCACACTTCATATAAAGGAACAGTTTTGCTACCCTTTTGTTAATTTCCAGTATTTTCTGACAGTGAGCTTATGTTGTCATCGTCTGTTACAAAGATTATTTTCACTTCCAGTTCCTTTAAACTGTTTCTCTTGTAACAGGATCCAGACCCATGAGGTGTTGAACATTTCTGATGAGGAATCAGGTACCTTCAACATTATGTGACTGCAAAGTGTACTCCTGAAGCAGCTGAAACAATATTTGGTGAGGATTTAATAGACTTTATTGTGACACCTAAATATCATGTACCAAGCCAAAGCCCCCTTAATCAATTTTGGTTTTCATCTATATATATTACAGGGAAGAGAACTGGAAAAGCATTGAACTAACAGGATTTTCATTTCTTCTCTCTCTATCTCCCACTTTCCCGTGTTGTGAGATATGTTTGTGGGGTTTTTTGGTGTTTCTTGTTTGTTTGGTTTGTTTACGTTTGAGAAAGAATGAGGGAGATCCTGTCTTGTTCCCATTTTGTTGTAGTAGTGATCATTCTAGCACACTCTTTTGTATCCAAGCATGAACAGCATTGGTAGTAGCGGCCAACTCTTTTCTTGCTCTGAAACATCTTACGTATGAAAATGTCTCATGAGATAATGACGTAATTATCATCATCATCATCTCCAAAACTGAGAATGTAGATATTTGGAAGCTATATCTGCTTATTGGTTAAAATTCCTGGATCAGATTATCTTGAATTTTGGGATTGGTAAAATCAGAATCCAAGTTTGAGCCTTATACACTCAGTGCTTTTTATCTGTCGCCTATGCTGACCCATAAATTCTTCTTGTATATTACTAAGAAACTAAAAGACTTTCCATGGCATTTTGTTTTCATGTCATAGCAAATGAATTCAGAAATTTTAAAATGTATTTGAACCTGGGTAAAAGAAAAAGGAGTATGATTAATAAAGAGTTTGAACCTTCAACTGTTTCACTACAGTCTTCTGAGAATAGTCAGATTATCCCCATACACACACACACACGCACTTATTCTAGAAGTTATTCTCAAAATGGTATTAAATATACCGTCATTGTTTGCCAACTCATGCGTGTACTGTTCTAACAGGGGGTACCAGCTCTGAGGCACCTTAAAAGAAGGTTTAAAGTTAACGTGTTTAAAATGGCCTAAGCCATTAACTTTCAGAGATATTCAAAGCTACTCATCTATATAAGTATTTAAATAGCTTAAGAGCCAGACGGATAAATAACGCCCCAAATCCAGAGGCTCGCATGGTATAACCAATCAGAACAAATAGTCATGAGGTTAAGTTTTATGGTTGGTGACCATGGATTTGGAGCCTACCACAGAGGTCTGGCAATAGAAGTCTTCAATGGAGGAACTTCTGCACTCCCTCGGAAGTGTGAGATTCAGTACTATCGTTGGTATGGTAAAAATGAACTATTCTCCTCCATTTACTTTTAAGATGAAGTTGAAATATGTTATGAGAAGTATTTTATGACATGGCTGCCTGTGGTAAGAAGCAACTGGATTGCATAGCCCTGGAGGCCTTTCTGATTTTTGTGTTTCAAAGGAGGAAACATGTTGCAGAGCCAGCCTTCCTTTCACCTCATGCTGCTTATCATTTCACTATGTTTGACTTGAAAATCAAAGAAGTAAAAAGGAACCTTTATTTGTTTTGTCACTAGATTTGTTGAAGTCTGGGAAGATGGTGGGGTTAAATCCCTAATGGCCTCGTAGGTGGCTCCCAGTTTGGAAGGCAAATGGCTACTGTTGGGGCATTCACTTTTGGGGAAAGGGCTTATTTTTAATGTAGTGTTTTCCAAAATCTGAGCTGGAACCTGGGCTTCTGCTTTGGACGCATCTTGGACCTAACTGTGTCACTTGTATCTGTTTCACCTAGAGGTGTCATAGTGATATGCAGTAAACTAGTGGGGGTGTTTTTTAATTTTTAATCCCTGCCCCCCCCCCCCCCCCCCCCCCCCCCCGCAAGAAGCAAGAGTGACAAACCAGTCTGAGCCATTGGGTATTAGTCAGAATGGTTACTGTGCTAGTGAAAATTTGGAATGCCATTGCAAACTGGAGTGCTTGGTAGAAGCAGGAATTTCTCCGTGTTGTTTATGAGTTATATTAAAAAATCAGTGTTACTTTATAGATCTTTAGCCTTAGCAGTATTTTCTTTTTTTATTATTTGCTTTTTCTTACTTTCCAACATTCATGGTTTTTTGTTTTAGGAATGTAGCTTTTTTGATTGGTTGGTGTGTTGTCGGAAAATACATTGTGTTTCTAAATTCCAGACACATTTTGACTGTATCATTAAGAAAATATTACTCCTGGAATAATAAATGATGGGGTTATTTTAAGCAATTGTCTTATATTTTCTAAATCTGCAAAAGAATCGGAACAATAAAAGAATGATCAAGGCTGGGTTTCTTTTGTTTTAACAGGCAGGTCATCACTTGGCCTGTTGGCAAAACTCCATTCATTGTAATGGACCTACATGAATTTCCAAAAGTTGCAGATTTGGACAGTAACTTCTTAAGTGTTTCAGAGTTCTTGACTTCTCATCTGGCACTGCCACATTACCAATTACAGGATCAATTTTGTGATGCTAACCTGCCTTTATAAATAAAGGGAAGAAAAATATTTTTTAGGTCACTGGACAACAGCATTGTCCAGTATGAGCCAGCATAAGATAGTGAAGTAAGACTTTGGATGTATTTGTATTTTTTGTGGTCTTTTTTCTTTAATTTAGTGATTATTTAGAAAGGAAAAAAAATAATATTCCTGAGGTGCCATTTTGCCCTACCAAGTGCTTAGCTTTTGTGAGGCATTGATACTTTCTGAAACGCAGAGCTATGTATACACTGTCAAGTACAGACAATGAACTGCAAAGTGTTGGTGGTTTCGTAAGATTGCATTCTTTTCTGTTCTAATTCCCCCAAAGAAATCTATGTACTCTCCTTTTCATAGAAACTTCTTTTCTAGGTACAGAATTCAATGTTAAAGAGCACAATTAAAACACATTGACTTAAACAACATATTATTTTAATAGTTAAGTGACTGCGCTCCCCCTGTGTGGCCTACAGTACATAGGTATAACACGGTAATAGCAGCTGTGAAAACAGTCTGCCTTCTCTGTGTTTAGATACCTATCTGTGGCTAGGGAGCAACAGAGGAAGTCAAAACTCCAAGAATATAATGAGGGTAGAGAATGTACAGTCGGCGCATTTCTTCCAAATCTTGCTAAGTAAAGCAGTTTGAAGACTTGTCCTTTTGTCCTGCCCAATTTACCAATCTGAAGTTTCTCAGACAGATAATGTGTGCTTAATCCCATTCTATCAAAGACAGCGGCCCCCCGCCCCCCCCAAGTGCTATGAGATTGTGGCTCAGGACTTAAATCTTCCTCCCACAGAAGCTGGTGTGATTTAGCCCACACAGAGGCATAGGTAGCAGGGTTAAATATGAAGAACACTGCTGGCTCCTCCAGAAGTATATTGAGTCCTAATGTCAGTTTGTGAATTAGCTCCTGGATGTGCAGTATGTACAGAAAACAGTTTTCACACTTAAATTAGGAGATAGGCTAAAGTTCCTCCTGATTCAATCAATGATAGGGGATTTAGTAGAGGTGATCAAGTTAATCAAGATTTGAAAAAAATAAAGTGTAGATTCTCTTTACAGTGATAACGTGCCCTTTCCAGAATAACCGTTTCTGGAAAACAGCTTTCCTTTTGTTGTCCCCCAGTGATGTGTTTTGGCTTTTTTTGAGACACGTGATCAGTCTGGAAAAACTACAGAGCTGATCACTACTTTGACAAGCAAGCATTCAGATGTATTTGAAAGGGCATCCTTTATTTTCTCCAAGATTTTGCTGCCTTTTGTAAATCAGGCATTGGAGAAATGCCTTAAAATCATCCTCTGGTCTTGAGACTAAGAACTGTGTGGCACAAGCATCCTGGTGAGATTTCAGTCATCTGATGGATATTAAATAAGGTGTCAGCAGACTATGCAGCCTCCCCTTCATAGAGGAGCTGTTGTCAGTACCTGCCTGGAGATGAATGAATAGATCATCCAGACGTTTCAGCATCTGTCATCCGCTGGGACTGTTACACCATGTTCAGATTTACCATTCCAGCCATTTAAAGGTAGCTACTGCTGTTCTCTAATTCACAGCCTATTTATTGCTAGGGGAAGTTATTTATTCTCTTTTCATTTATTTTGTTTACTTTATGGCATTAGAAGCAGTAGCAAGGCTTATAAAACAAGCACAAGCTTAAATAAATGCTATAGCAAGCTGGTGAACTGTTTTAGGGACCCAGATTTCTTCCATAAATTTTAAGTAGTTACTCAGACTACACAATTTTGGTATGATCTATATTATTTTCTCTCTCTAGCTGCAGATGTCATTCAAATCACTATCACTTTTGTAGTTGGACCTACCACCTATGAAGTTGGACTATATGATCATTGTACGTCCCTTTGAACCAAACTATTCTATTCTGCCTTCTGCCCCAGGTGGTGGCATAACTCCTCTTGACTCTGAGTCTTTCGCTTCCGTGTTATGGGCTTGATTGTCAGTCACTTTGGTCTTTCTATCATCATCATCTTCTTACTATAATAACGTCTTAAAACCCTAAGTGGGATAAAGCCCTACTGTGGTAAAGATAAAAATAGAGTAGCCAATGATTGATAACTGGAGCAGACAAATCAGAAATTAGTTGATTTGCACAGGTCAGAGAAGAACCTGTATGGAATTATAATTCTTCTAGTCCCACCTACTGGCACCTTCACTGGTGCTACCCATTTGCCTTACCTTCTTCTACATTGCTGCTCTGTTAATGTTGTGTTTCTTCAGTAGTTGAAGTAGTTTTGTAACTTCCCTGTATTTTAATAAGTATCCATTTCCTAAACAGCCTCTTGGTCATGTCATTTAATATAATTTTAATTCTCATTACAAGTTTATAGTTTGGTAATAATTATTCCAAAGACTTTCCAGGCTCTGTGATCTTCACTATGTTTAAAACAAAGAAACAAACCAACAACAACAACAACAACAACAAAAAGACAAAACACCCAGAAAACAACCTGAACCCTTTTGCTGCAGCAAATAGACCTGTTGAGATAAGTATCGTATGGCTATGCCAGCCAGAGAATGAATAATCAAAAGCTTTGCTGTGTTACTTTGCTAATGAGTTAAATAAAACAAACAATTTTCAAACCATAGGGATTGGATTCTTACTGGGGCAGTCTCACTGCATTTTTTGCTGCTTGTTCACTGACTTTTAGAGTCTAGGTACTACTTTTCAACAACTAGGTATTTCCTATGTGCTTATCACCGTAAGATGATGTTGATGTACTTTAAAGGTGGCTATCTGATATCTTGAGAACATGGTGAGGTAAATAACTTGAAGGGTATTTACTTCATGCAGTAAAAATTACAGCATCATTGTGCCTTGGGCAACACTGGTTAAGTAAGTGGAGAATGACCTCAACACTTGATAAGTGGTCTGAGTTTAGTACTTGGAGGGGTAACACGACAGAAAGGATCATCTTAGCCTAAAACGTAAGGGTATCTGTACCATTCTAGAAAAAAATGCAAGGGGCTGAACCAATTATTTTGTTACTCAGTCTTGAAAATCAGTCTGTTTAAGGGTATGGATTGCCTGATTTGTTCACTGCATACATTGTGATTATTTTTTTTTTTGTTCATATAGCAGAAAAGGCTGCTTCACTTGTTTTGAACACACAGATCTGCAAAGGTTTGCAAAATTTTCATTCTTTTCCATCTCTTCATGTAGCCCTGACATCTACCTTGTTCTTGTCCTTGTATGCTACCATGAAAACAGCTATGTTAGTACATAGCATAACATATATATATAGCACATAATGCACACTTTGAGCAGATGAAGCAATCAGCAACATCTTTACTCCCTGCAACTGTTCTAGCCAAGGCTCCACTTGGCTCGTTGTGTCCAAGTCGGTATTCCCTCATCCCCTTGGTATTCAATGTTTTAAAAACACAGAAGCTGATTTTAGAAACACTAAAGCCAATGAGAACTGCAAGAGCGCCGCACCTCTGGGAATCCAGCCCACATCCCTTTTGTTTTGAGTGTAGGATGGATCCTAAATGAGAAAACTTTTGTATTTTGGAAACTAGGAAGGAGCTGAAGCAAATTTCTTCATACTTGGCAAAACCAGAATTGTTCTTGATGGAGACCAAGCATGGAAAGTTCTGGTCTGAGAGGATTATTTTTGTCAAAGTTATGACAAGTCTGAACATAGAGTTTTGCATAGAAATCCCTCTCATTTTACTGTCTACAGCAACAGTAGAATACATTTATGCAAAAAATAAAATATGAGAAGTTAGATTTATATTCACCAAACAATTACTAGTAAGCAAAAACCAAAACCAGATCAGCATAATGATGTTTTTGTCAAGCGTAACAATTTTGGTTTGGCCCAAATACACAGATACAGATTTGGACTTTCTGTCACAAGTTGCCAAACATTTGTTTTCATTTAGATCTGTGTATTTGTGCGTGTGCATATTGACAAAGGGGATTTGACTCCAAGAAGAACAGAGGTATGATCCAAATCCCAACACAAATCCTTCTATTGACTTCACTGGGAGTTGGATCAGCACCTTAGTGAGAATGTTCAAAAGAGAGTGTCCAGAGTTAAACTATCAGTTCTTCATCCAACTCTCATTGAAATCAATTAAATCTTTCCAATAACTTCAATCATTCTTTGATCTAGCTTTAAAACACAAATTTTGTATAATGGGACATATGGAGGCTATTCAATAAATATATTTTGAACAGACAAGGGCATGAGGATTTAAGGACAGTGGACTGAAAGCCAATATTAACTGACTACAAACTATTAGAGGTTAGAAAAATGCAAAATGAGTTACTTTTAAAAGGGCATGATTGTTGAAATGAATCAGAAGTCTTCATTCTCTTTAAACCATTTTTAAGGATTTAAAGAGGATTGAACTGTGGCTGCCTCTTTGTTGGTTCTGGTTCAGAAAAGCAGCCCCATTCAGACAGCAGTTAAGCAATGCAACTTAAGTGTATGCGTAACTTCTTTCTCAAGGAGGGGTGGAATTAAACACATGCTTTAGTGATTTCCTGACCTGGGGCTTTTATTTTCCTTCTGTGAATATTAGTGAAAGTACCTTTTTGTTCATAAGAACACTCATGAAAAGCACATTTTGAGCCCCTGGCTCAGATTTGCTTAATCTAATCAAGGAAAAGAAAGTCACATGATGTATATTAGGTAACCAGTTGCACAATTTGTGGGTGACCATTAAATCATTTCAGATAATAAAAATTGTAGTAACTTACAGTGTGCTCTCAGATAATTCATGAACTTATTAGAAAGCTGTTCTCTAGTTCTGGATACTCTCTGTGAGGAACATTGCAAGATAAGAAACATTTTTTGCAAGGAAGTAGAAACACCTGAAAGAAAATTCAGATTGTCTGTTTTCTTATAAGGCAAAACAAAACCATAATTCCCTTCACATGTGGAAAGAGCTTCCATTGTCTACATTGCTCAGAAGTTTTCTGATTGAAAAGAAATACAGCCTGAC
Source organism: Falco punctatus (assembly GCF_963210335.1). Lineage (NCBI taxonomy): Eukaryota > Metazoa > Chordata > Aves > Falconiformes > Falconidae > Falco > Falco punctatus. The sequence continues at coordinate 6,806,388 of NC_137580.1, read as the reverse complement.
TAAATAGACTTGCAAAAAGTTGTGCTTAAAGTAAACCTGTGGAAATTACAAAAGAACTAAGAACCCCCACAGGTACCTGCAGGTACCTTTCAAACGATATTACCAATTTTATTTGTGCAAGCTCAGATGAATATAGCATTTGTGTGAAAAAAAAAAGTTAATTTTTCTGAAATGCCTTTGAGAACACATGGGAAAGCATTTTTTATGTTTTATACCTTTATGCACATATTCCATATGTTTTACTCAGGCAAACTTTTAAGCAAAGATTTCTGGGTCAAATGACCTCATTTATTGTTTGTAAACTAAGCTAGCTAATCTGGCTCAGAGTCTTTTTATCATATGGTGTAAATCAAATAAACTCATCTGTTGCTCAGGCTTACAATTATATGGAATTTTCAACTCAACAGTTAAACATGAGCTCTGGTCAGGACAGGGCCATAATGGAGCAAGAGACACTATAGAAGAGTGCATCAGGCCCCAGAACTCAGCACCATGAGATTACCCATTTTTTGTTCTTCTGAAGGAACTTCTTAGCTCAGTCTACTTCAGCTGGCTGTAGCTGATGCCAAGCTGGCACCCAGAATCCATAAACACCCTGAAAATGGGTGACTCTAGGAGCTGTTAACCAGCCCAAGCACCTCTGTGCATCTGTCAGAGAAGGGTTCTCTTTATTTTTGCAGAAGAGGACTTGGTAAGGTGAAGCAGCTGTGTCTTACCCCACCTATCTCTCCAAGGCAATGCGTGCATCCCGGTTCCCAGCACCCTTGTACCACTGCGGAATGGTGCGAGGGGGAAACTCCTCACTAGCAGTCTGTCCTGTTGGCTCTCATCTCCTGTTTGCCAGGCAGCTTCATCCAGCCAAACAGGGGAGGTAATGTAAAAGCTGATGTTATGGCAGTGAGCAGAATGGACTGAGGACACTAAAGGGCATAAAGATACCGATTCTCTTTTTTCTTTTGCTTCCACCTAGAATCCTGCCTGTGAAATATCTGAACTGCTTCAGCCTCCTCCTACCTACATGTGAGCAGAGAAAAATACTTTCTTTATTCCCTGTTCAGAAGTCAGTTCATTCACTGTTTTTGAAAGAGGATCTTGTAGCTTGCTTGAAGCAGAGGGTAGGGTACCTCCTTTTACTGCGAGGCAGTCTTGAGTGCACTTGATAACTTATAATTACTCCAGCAGTGGGTTCATAACTACTGGGACTGGCTGTGGTTATTGAATTGAGTATGTTTATTGAAGAGGCTGGCTAGACATAAAGCCTATGGTACACAGGATCTACTGAAGAGCATTCTGTAGTTTTTCTTCTGCTCAGTCCAGTATTTTTTGCCAAGGTCTGAAATTTCATGTTAATCTTTTGCCGCTACAGGGGTTATTCAGACGACGTTTCACTGAAGTTCTGTCTCCGTTCAGAAAGACTAATCTCCAATTAATCCCTGTCGAGGGTGAGGTGTTTTTGAAGACTTACAGCCAGCCACTAGGAAACAGCAGACATTAGGGCATAGTGGACTTCAGGTTCCTGATCCTAAGCGATTCTTCTCAACTGCTCAAAACCCAGACACTTACATCCTTGTATGTTGGGGAGCAGAGGTGCATATGGAAGCTACGCATTTTACCCTTATGTTCCTTTTTGGAAATTTTAACACGTACCCTCTTAAACAATGTCATTAGGTTGGATACCATAGTCTATAAGGAGTCTGGAATGAGTCACAACTATGGCCTTTTACCAAAAAAAGATGGGTACTGCTGCTCTATAAAATGCGTTAAATGTACTTGCATGCAAGACTGGCCTTGGGCTAGACTCCCTCAGGAGCTAAGGGGATTGCAAATCTCTGCATGTTGTAGGTACTGTGTGCATTTCTTCAACCTTCTGCAATATCCGCCTCCCTCTGGATGGAGTTTGAGGGAAAAGGCATGCACTGTTACAGCTTGCTTATGTACTAGTTGATGTCAGAATAAAAAATGATGTTGAACATGGATAGACTAGCTAGGAAATTGTAGCGAACTGAGGCCAGTGGCGAGAAACTTCATCTACATTAATTCTTGAAGGATTAAGATAGGATCCTGTTGTTTTAAAACGCAAGAGAGGCATATAATGATGTGAGCCTGGAGACAGGAGGAAAGGTGGTGTGTTGTGGCATTTTAGTGAAGTGCCTAAATCTGACCCTAAAAAATGCAGAGCTGTATTATCCAGTGGATAGAACAAGGACCAGGTTGAGCTGACTCCTGCTAGCTTTACAAATTAAAACAGATTCCATCCAAAAATATTCTTCTGGGGCAGAAATAAAAGCTATTCCTGGGAAACACAGTTTTATGGCCAGAATTATGTGCTTTTTTAGCTAAAGACACAATGTTTCAGAATTACAGTGACTGAGCAAAGGCCATCTACGGTAGCCTGCATTATCATCTCTATTTCAATTGACAGAGGATGATTAATCATTTATCCCCCCTCTTCAATTTGCAAGTTTGCTTTTGAACCAGTTTGGGCTTGTTGCCAGGTTTTGCTGATGTCACAGAGTTCAGTGAACCAGTATTTAGCTAATTTCTCTGTTCATCTCATAGCATAACTTCAGTATAATGTAACAGCAATGTTGTGATACAGATGTCTGAACCATACTAAAATATGTGTTATCTTGTGTATTTGGTTTAGCAGGCTATGATGCCACTGATGCAGGCATGGATTTGATTTCTTTGTGATGAGTTTACTTAGCTCTCTATAATCTAAGGGCAAAGTACGAAAACCAGACATGGAGATAAGGCATGTGAATACTTAGGCACGAGCATGTCTGAGGGACAAATCCTTAGAGCATGTGAAGTTGATTATTTATTTTACCAGCTATGGACTTCATCTAGTGTATGCCCATTCTAGTCTGTGAATTTTAAAGTGCATAAATAGATAATTTGCTTTCAGGCATAACCTGCCTTCATGTGCTCTGTTACTTATTTCACAACAGTAAGTAGATATTTTGTGCCCCTAGCTGTGGGCACAAAACCTGTCTCCATTTATTTTCTATTTCTAATTGTAGTGATTAAGATCATGGCAAGGGGGGTGGGGTGGGGGATGTGTGTTCATTCTCTGCTTTTGCTAGATTCATTATGCTAAGTGTGGAATACTCTGTGCAGAGGAAAATTCTTTTGCTTGAAGCATGAAGTGAGCACTAGAAATGACCTCTGTCATTTACATGCTTATGAAATAAAACAAAGCAAAAGCATGCTTTTCCTTCATTTAGTGGAGGAAGCTACAATTTTGACCCCATCTTCAGTCTTCCGGAGAGTTAGTCTTCTTGGGGAATGCACCATTGTTTGTGATTTATGCTTCCAGTTCTCATTAGTGACTAGTTATATGTGAGGAATTCCTTTTCTTTAGTAAAAATACTGAAGAGTTTACATAATTGTTTTGTTTTAATTGCATACTTGGCCTTGGATTTAAGGAAAACAGAAGAAAAAAGAAAACCTCTGAAAAATGTTGCAATCCCAGCTCTGATCAACGTATTGCAAGAAGGAAAAAGTGAAACATCAGGAGCTGAAACTGCGCAAAGAAAAGGGGTGAGATCTTTGCAGGTATCTGACAGGTAAATCTCATGGATTTCATTAAGGGCCTGGCTTACCCTTGTTTAAATAAGCAAGCTGAAGACATGGATGAAAGTTATGCAATTTGTTTGACATTCTTTTGTATTGTTTTCTTATTTTCTCTGCATTCCCTAGGGTCTAACTGAGATTGACATTTTCAGTGAGAAATGTTACAGGTATGTCCATGCATATTTAAAATTTTAGGGTTTATGCCTTATGAACATACCTATTTAAAATATGTGGACTTTTTCCAACTGATTATGTATGATGGCACTAATTTGAAATCTAAGATTCCACCACCTCCCTAAGATCTGAATATTGTTAATGGAAACAACTCCCATACAGAAGGTTAACAAATAAAGTCTGTGAGTTTTAATGCAGAAAGGTGTTAATAATCAATAAGAGGGGAAAAAAAACCCAAACAAACCCCACACCTCTTTGCTTCATTTGACAAAGGAAATACCGTAAAATAGAGTTGACAAAACAGGAAATGCAGAATACAGTGAGCAAGATTCACTGTCTTTCTTGAAATCGTAAGTCTTTCTGTAGCCACTGAAGTTATACATACATATAACTGGTTATTGAGATCGACATAAACAGCGGATGTGGTGATGAAAGCAATACAGATCAATAACAAGTCACGATCCCATTATGGAAGTAATGTATTCTGCATAATGTTCAAGCACCTCAAAGTATGAAGGCTGATTTAAGTCATTAGGCAGAAGCTAGCATCCTTGATAATGGCAGCACTACTTTGCTTCCCAGGATAATTATTGAACTGACGAAAGCATTTCTTGGATTTGATGGTCTGCTGAAGATATAAACATACAAGGGTTTCTGCAAATCATCAATGAAGTGTTATCCAGCTTCTGCAGTACTCAGCCACCAATGTTGCCAGGAACACTCATATCAAATTATTTACAATAATCGTGAAAACACCACCACCAGAGACCACACGAATGGCTTTCCCTACAACACATGACTCTGGTGTGATGCTTCCCCAAAGCTAAACTCTGCAATTCTGTGAATGTTATGCATTCATGTGGAGTTTTCTTCTTGTTTCTTATAAAACTACATGTTGATCAGTGTCAGCTTTTCATAGCATTTTTCATAATGGAATTTTGTCCCTAAAGTCGTGATTGGCTTTGAAATTTTCAGATTGCTGAAGATGTGCTTGTTCTCCTTCTCTTTGAGGACTCACAGAGGCAGCCAGTCCTTCCTGGAAGTGTCACACATGATTTCAGTATATTGCCATGTTGTCTGTCGAACACATTTTGGTGGGTAGGGAACATGCAATTCACAGTGAGGGCTGTGTGCGTTTTCCTTGAACATAAGAATGGTGCTTAATTCTGTGTGGAGGACACATATGCAAACAGCAAAACTACTGTGACTAAGTAGTACACTGAGAAAGTCCAGCTTGCTTCCTTAGGTTGCTGTGCAATGTGAGATCATTGGCAATAAGGCAATTTTTGAGAAATCACTGGTTATGGTGGTTAATCGACCAGGTTTTGCCTTCAGAAACCAAATGCATGCTTTGTGAGGATGAGAGAACAAAAAGAGGGGGGAAAGGTGTGTTTTAACAACTGTCTCAGTTATTCCTAACCTTATTATGAAGGTCTATTCAATACAGCTCCACCTGCAGAAAGAATCATGGCATGTGTTGGAGATGGTCATGAGGAACTGGGGATGCCAGCAAGCCAGGTGCCGATTCCTGAGCAACGTTGTCTGCAATGACAGGTAAAAACACAATTTTATTTTGTGAAATACCACAACGTAGAGAGGAAGTTTAAGGAAAGCAACTCTCCCTGACCATAAGGGCATGGATCTTGACCCCTTTTTCACCTCAATGCTCTCTGACCCTGATTTAGTTTTATGAGTTTTTTTCTCAGAAGGTGATAACTCTGTGAGGAAGAAATAACACAAACCATTAGGACTTTTCCTATCAGGGGTAGAAATGTGTATAATGGCAAGTCTTGTGTTGTGGTCTGTTACTGATGGTTTCATTGGAAATTTTTATTGGAAAAGCTATGTAGGGGAAATAAAAACTCCAGCAAACAGCTCTTGCCTAATATTTTAACTGTAAAGCATAAGGAGAACAAGTCTCTGGCTGGTAAAAATGTTTCTGAACTCTCACAAGGTGTGTTTTGTTTGTAGTTTTAGGGTCTAGAAAGACCAAATCATCAAGTCTGGTACTTAACACCCCCCACTCCAGCAAAATAGACTTTTAGTCTAGGATGGATTTTTTATGAGCAGTTTATAATCCATATCAAAATAAGGATTTATAAAGGAAGTGCTGACACAAATTCAGAACAGGATCCAATAAAAACGTTGTATGACTTCTGGAGTGCAGAAACCTGCATAAGGTCACAACCCTTGTTCTCACCCCCCTGACACCCAAAAAAATTTGTCTTAGTTCAATGTACGTGGATTTTTGTGATGCCAAAGCCAAACAAAAGGGAATAATTGCATTTGGCCTCTAATGACAACAATGCAAATTTGTTCCTCTGGGTGGTTTACAACCTTTACTTGTATAATAAGTGACATGATATTACATTCTGGAGAATAAGAAACAGTTTTCTGACATAGAATTTTAAGGAGAGAAATAAGATTTTATGAGTGAGGTTTGAATGAGTGACAGATGGAGGGAGAAAAACTGATTTATTTAATGTTATCTGCACTTAAAAAATCATAGAAACTGGGATGTGTCTCCTTGCTGATTTTTCAAGCAAACACAATCTGTAGCAATGGTGCTGTGTGACAGGAAATTATCTGAAATAATGAACGGGTCAAGTATGCTAAAACTGATACTCTTCTCATCAGCATCCAAAATATGACACCTGCCAAAAAAATTTTAATTGCAGTATACTCTGTCCAAATTATTTTACTACTTGCCAAGAAGGGCTTTGAAATATTTGGCAGGGTCTTCTACCAAGAGAAAATGAAACAAAAGAGAATGAAGTGGAACACAATAAAGAAATACCCCCATCCCCTTGAAAAATAGCAGTTTTGGGGGGTTAGTGCTTTCATGCAGAGCTGGTAACTCTATAACTCATACTAAGTAACTAATCAGAAATAATTTATCATAGATAAACAAAATGGACTCAGCTAAAAGGCCTTCCAGTTTTAAAGATGTTTCTTGTTAGAACAGCTGCTTGAATACTATGATATTCATAAGGTATGTTGATATTAAACATCAAATAAAGTATCTTTCCATTCATTTACCTTGGTGCACAGCTATGATCCATGAAATAATGTACAAAAATGTCACTGACTAAACCAATTCTAAATTAAGCCATCACGAATAACTCTAAAGTAGTTTTAAAACAGCTCCAAAAACTTGCTTCACAGTCTAAGGTAACATGGACCATAGTCCTTGTCTCATTGTAAGAACAGTGAGTTAAATTGATTTTTCTTTTGGGACTAGCTCACAAATAAGTAAAATCCAATTCTTTTTTCAATTTCCTTTTTGTTTCTTGTGCCCACACAAGCAAAGTACAAAGTGCTGCTTCACCTTCATCTACATATTTGTGAGATGGGAGTACCGCAAACAGTATGTTTAGGACAGGTCTGAAAGGTATTGTTGTATTGTGAGAAGATTTTTATTTCAGTTTGCAAAGTATAACCTGAGTAGCAAGATGCTAAAATACAGCTAATAGATCTGCCTAACTGGATTCAAGGCTCTCTTTGTTGTGTCTCCTCTTTTTATTATAATGAACTACACTGAAAATAATTTTCAGGCTTTCATACTTATTAAGCCCTTGCTTGTGTATTCAAAAGATATCTTTGGCCATAGCTTGACAGATAAAAGATATTATTTAGATAAGATAATTTTGACTCCAGACATCATTACTGCTTGTGATTCTCACTTATCAAACAGAATTCACAGGAGGTTTAAGCTGCACAGATATGTTTCAGTCTTCCAAGTGGATGCCCCACTGGAGCTCTGCTGCCTTGGCCACAGCCCTGTTGTGTCTCCTGTTTCCTTTGACACCTCTTCCTTTATCAGGGCTGAGTTCTGCTGCCTTGGCCACAGCCCTGTTGTGTCTCCCGTTTCCTTTGGCACCTCTTCCTTTGTCAGGGCTGACAGCGGGAAGCACAACACATTTATGGATCTGGCACACGTGTGCCAGTGAAGACTCTCCTGCAAGAGGAGGGAGCAGTACTGGCTGTGGCCTCTTCCCTCCACCTTTGCAGCTCCCAAGGGAGGCGAGAGGGCCAGAAACTGATTAGAGGACCCAGGTCAGAGATTTTTGAACTCTGAATTTGGCAGGCAAATGGAGGAGTAATGGATTTTTACAGTATTGTGTTTTAAGATGCATTTATTCATAACTGTGAAAGCTGCAGACATATTGTGTTACTGCATCGGGATCTTAAGCAGATGTTTAGATTTTACAGGAAAGGGCATATGGAGAAATTTTCAGTTTTCCTGTAATTCTAAAAAACCTCATTGTTACCTTTGATTTTACACATTAATGTCTACAGGGAGACAGTCTGCTTCATTACATCAAATTGCTTGAATATATTTTTTTTCCTCTTCTGATTAGGCTAAGTACATCAAGGTAAAGGTGTACTGTCCTGCCATAAGACTGGGGCCAACATATGTCATTCGCAAGGAAACGTGACATGAAATTGTGTAGGAATCACTTAAGGTAAGATTTCTCAGAGTTTTCTGTTATGTGATCATAACTTAACACAAGGTTTACATAACGGATCAGTTTATTCATGTCGTAGTTTCTTGGACTACCTCTTGTTTCCATTTACGTTTTCATAGCAGACCTGTCAGTGAAGCCAGATCAATTGGAATGTGGAAAACCTGTATTATAGGGAAGGAATAATGTTATCTTAGTTTTCTATTCATATGATTTATTAGTTGATCTTTTTTTAAAAAACAAGACGACCCTACCAATGATGGTGTTGTCTCTGCAAACCATTAGGTAAGGTTCTGTGGGTCAGTGAGCTTTGCCAGCCCTCCACAACGCAATGTGTATTCCAAAGAATATGCACAGGGAGCATCTACCTGCATGTTTTAGTTCAGCTCAGAAGTGCTCTTTTGAGGAGAATCTCCCAGTTGTCCCCATTTACCTTGCTTTGATATGCATTGGCAAATGATCTTGGAGCAGATGAGCTGGATTCCTTTCAGATTAAACTATGCTGTGAGATACACTCCAGCATTGCAGCTAATGCGCTCCAGCTGCTATAAGGGCTTTCAGGCCATGGGACCTGACTGGTCCAAAGTTTAACAAACAAACAGCTAAACAAAAAAATCAGAAAGCCCCACAGTTCAGACCCTCTGATGATTAATGCGTGGACTCTGGGTCCCCAGCAGCAAATACTCACCTTTAAAAACTCTTCCTGTTGGTCTGTAAGACATAATAATGTCATTGCATGTGCTTATCTTTAGTAATGATTGTGTTTAGAGGTTTCTAGCTTCAACTTCTGAGATTACATATTTGTACCCAGAGTTTGGGATCTATATTGCCATTTCTTCTAATGTGGTTTTGAATGATTAAGAAACTTGAAGCTGTCCTAAAGAAGAAAATCCTTCTGAAGGAAACTTTCTCAAGTTTATCTATCTCTATTTTGTCACTGGTTTGCAAGATACAGGAAAGAAACCTGTAGAAAAAAACCCCATAAAATCAAAGTTACTCTGTTCTCCATTAAATATTTAAGTGATAGTTGTTGTAGAATCTGATTTGAGGTATATATGTACACCTTGATTAGAGACAGGTCAGAGATAAAAACTCCGAACACTGGAACAGTGTTTTCAAACATTGGGAAATTTAAGTACAAATGTGAATCTCTCCTTTCGTCTCATATCTAATATAAAAAGAACAAACACTCCCTTCTTACATGGGCCAGTTCAGGTTTCCTCATCTGGCTACTAAAGGAGCTCTGACAGCTTCCAGGAGTTCTTTGCTGAAATACTGTTTCAGGTGAAGAGACACGTACACATTCATTACTTGTATGTGGAGATCAATGGGTTCTAAATTTCTGCTGTTGACTCTTTTATGTATTTGATTGACATTGGTTATGAAAAGCACTGGGAGAGTGGATCTGAACTAGTGGGCTGTGGTGGGTATTCACAAAAGTATTGGTAGGCTGTGGCTAGATCTCTGTGGTGGAATTTTAGATTCTCTCTACCAGATCATCATAAAGAAACAGATCATTCTGCTTGCTAAATCTTCTGTTGTGTGCAAATACAGAGGTAGCAAAGCCACCAATGATAAGCTATATTCCTTGGTTACACAGGTACTCAATAACTAACACCCCTGTTTCTTTGATTGACCCCTCTACAGTCAAACATTGTCAGTCATTTTGAGAATTGTATATACAGGAGGAAATCCTAAGTGGTTAAGTTTTATGTAGTAAAAAAGGCTGATAAGCATGAAGCTGGGATACATTGCACACATGGATTAGCCAGTGCATAATGATATAGGAAAGTAGTGCCAACCTGGCAAAATATTAGGTAAGTGTGCTTTACAGAAGAAGCGTTTTTGTTGCTGCTGTCTGATATGACCTGTATGGCTTCCAGTAGCTACATACATGGTAGTTGGTTACTGCATCCAACACTACTGTTTTCAGCTGACTGCTTGCATCTACTAGCCTTACATTCATTTTATTGACTCTGTTGTCACTTTATTTATTATGCTTTTATATAGATTTATAGATGTTCACAGCACTTTATAAAACAGAATTAGACAACCTTGTTTCTGCAAAGAGCTTGCAATCAAAGCTCTGATCTTGCACTGAACTCACACTATCCAAAGCACAGTCCCATTGAACTTAATGCAATGCCACACAGGAATAGAAGTCTGCACAAGCAGATCCCTCTGTAAGGTCTGGGCTTAATACACTGATGGTTGATGCTGATCCAGAGGTTGTAGGTGAGCATCCAGGCAAAAATGTGTGTCCTTACATCTTGGCTTATGTAATAGCCATAACCTCTGCCATTCATGTCACAGTGCAAAGGAATCTGCTTTCTCTGGTTATGATGGCTGTTAATCTTTCTGAAATAAAATATGGCACCTCCTTCCATGGCTACATGAACCATGTTGGCCTCCTTTTGCTGGAGTCAAGTAATGAGAAAACATTCAGGACTGTAACTTAAATGGCTTGAGAACTGGGATCTCTTAAAATATTTTTTAATTTTCTCCTCATTCTGGCACCAAGGCAAATGTGTAGGTGAGTCCAAGAAAAATATGAAATATCCAAATATTATTTAACATAAGTCATGCAGGTCCCAGATTCCCAACAAAATACATCAGACCTAATAGTTAGCACTTTGTATCCTTACAATGGAAAACAACAGGAGTTGTAAAGCTAAGATTATTCTAAATAAGGATTATTCAAGTTCTTTAGACCTCTATCCACAGAGGAACTTGTGGAGTCTCACTGCTTCTGAAAGTAAATGCATTGTATTTTAGTAGTATGAATAAGGAGTTAGAAGTCTCACAGCAGGTATCTGAGACTGACAATTTTTTGTCTCTAAAATTTGCCAGTTACAATTGTGGAATAGTGCTATGACTTCTTTTGTTCAAATTCTATTCTAATACGGTTAAAAATCTGCACTTCTAGTCATGGGAATAATTTGGTTTTAGTGTTTGGCTTGAGCTGTTACTGATGGAGTTTTATATATAAAAATATAAAACATGTAGTTTATTATAAATGTAAAGTCCAAATGATTTAAAGCCTGTGTCTAAAACGTGATTTAAGACCTTTTGATTCCTTACCAATTATGGGATGGTTTGGCAGGTACTCAAGTCTCTGATTAAAATTTGAGTAATTCATGTTCTCTTAGCCCTATACCTCTCTGCCTATGTCCTAGTGAGCACGGAAAGACCACTGAAGGTAAGAAACTGTCAGAAGAGGTTTTGTCCTGAGCCCTCCTGAAGGTAGTAAATGGGATAAGAGAAGGCATCCCACAGTTATTCCTGGAGGAGGTTGGTTTTTGGAAGCTTTATAAACTATGAAGCAAGAGCACTGTCTTGATGACCCAGCTGTCTGTACTGGGGTAGCTACTGGAATTCACTGCAACACTTTCTGTGTCCATTTATCTACATTTCCTCCCAAATGGATTTCATTCCAGGTGCTGTGGTGCTCCCCATGTTAAAGATCATCGCTTCCAAACAAGAGAGGCAGTTTTTGAGATTTGTGTCAAAGTGATATGATTTGATTAACTGAACATGAAAAAAAGAAGTAGGAGTGACACTGAATAGTGTGTATTACAGAACCAGTTAATGCAGAACTACATTCACGACCAATGTCTGGACCATGGATTGTAGTTGTATATATGCTTACATTTCAAGTGTTTTGTAGGCACTTAGTCTATTCTTTGCTATGTTCTGTTACTTCCTAGTATTTGTAATTTTCAAGAAAGTGAGGAATTTAGTTTCCTGCACTGAGCCTATCAGCAGGGATTGCTTATGAAAGTGTTAATTTCACAGATAAGAAACCAAAAGAATGATACTTATGTTATTAGAAAACCCTCATGTTCACCTGGGAATTGTGGTATATTTTTTTGTGTAGGGGACAAAAAGACAAAATTCTCATCATTTCAGAGCTTAAGCCTATCTCTAGCAATTGACCTTTCTAGGGAGTGGGTTAATTCATGTTTGTCTAGCATGGGGTTGTTTGCATTTAGTACTGGATAGTGAGAGAGACACCATGCTGAAAAACTTGGCATTTAGTCCATCATAACACTTTGTATAACTCTGAAGAAGCTAATGAACATCACATGAAAACAGGTGCCAAGAATGTCACTGATATATTTGGGCTGATATGAAACTGGCCAGTTTCTTGTTTTCTCTTGTCAAGCTCCCTGTACCAGTGAGAGTTTTAAATGGCAGAATATTAGGACTCGCTTTGTGTATGTGAAAATTCCACAGGTTGAGAAGAAATTTGGTGCAGCTGCAGAATTCATCCCTACATCAATGAAAATATGTGGTTTGGGTATAGAAGGACAGATCAGCTTGAATCTAACTTTAGGCAAAACAAAGTAATGCTTCAAGAAAGACAAAGGAAAGAGAAAGGGATACAACTGACGTGCCAGTTTCTTGTAAAACCAATACAAAGAATTCTTTCTTAGATAGCATTCAGACTGCTCTTAGATTTTAGTAAGTGGATCCTTGACTTTATGCTAGCTGGGACCAGTGTAGATAGATGCATTTTAACACCCAATGAAGCTTATCACCTGATTTCTAAAAGGCAATATTTATCCTATTTTTATATAGTTTTTGTTTGCTTAACATCTCTAAATCATCATATAATACTGATCATATAATACTGATTGTACCGTATGCCAGAACTGTGGAATCATTTCCAGTCCTTTTCTTGCATCTTTCTCTTATGCCTGGATTCCTATTTGGAAGAAAAATGTCCCCGGATTTATAAAAGTCTAGCCCTGAAGATGGTTAGTGACTTTGTGTAAACTCCATTTTAATCCTGCAAAGGGTGAGTTGAAGTCCTTTGGGTGTGTGTTTTGTATGTTAATGCTTTGGGCTATTGCTTAGCACTTCAGAATAGCTACTCATTTTCTCTAGCCAACTACTTGTAGATCTTTGCAGATTTTAGCGCTAAAGAAAGCCTGCAAAATTGTAAACATGTTCAGTCATGTGAGAATCTATCAATCTAGTACATCTTGGAAATGCAAACCATATTTTGAAGGAAAATGATAAATGAGAAGACAGTATGAAGCTAAACCTAAGACTGTGCTTGAGATTACTTACTCCTTTCTTGGCAAATGATTAAATCTTTTCCTCTGTTGCTCTATATCTAGGGTGCTAGCTGGGGGGACAGTTTGAATATTCTTTCCCATGTTGCCTATTCCTCTAATAGGTTGGTATTCTTTGTAGAGAAAATCAATAAAAATAAAAGGGGCAAGGGGGAATTAGTCACCTGATTTCTGATGGCAAGGTAGGCCTTCCATGTGTGTCTGCCTAAATTGAGGACTGACTGCTTGGGAATGGAAGGGTGGGTAAAAAAATACTAAAGAAAAGTTCATATAGCATGGGGAACATTTTAGGCCATCGCCCCTGGAAAACACAAGTTATAGTGTGTATCATCTAGGCTCTCCTTCTCACTTAGTCTCTCTTTATTTCTCCCTGAATCTCTCTACTTCACTTTGGTTTCTTTGCTCAATTTATTATTAGGCACATTTACGGGAAACAGGATTTATGGTCTCCTTCTGCTAATAAATGCTGAGGAATATGACTTAAAGTGGAGAATACCCAGCAGGAGATGATGAACTCTTAATAAACAAATATCCTGTTTTCATGCAAATATTCTTAGTAACACAAACAAAACAAAGCAGAGAAGGAAATACAGCCAAAGTGTTATACAAGCTGTGGTGTAATTAAATAGGAGGGATTTCAGAATTTTCCAGAGGCCAAGAAGAGTTTCAAGTTATCCTTCAGACTCTTCCAACTCATTCCTTCGGATGGTTTCATCCCATAATGTTGGATGGAGGGTTGGAAAAGGAGAACTGGAAGAATGACAAAGTAACCTGAGAACTTCGCAAAATTCTCAGTGCCTGTCTTGTTCCATATCTTCTCCTCAATGAGAGACTCTGACCTTAAAGCTTGGCAGACTGTATTGCTTGAGGGTTTTGGAGTTTTTAAGAAGTTTCTAAGGTCATGTTGGTGTCCTCACTCTGATGAAAATATCTTCCTCCCCAGCCATAAGCATGACAGTATCTGCAAAACGTATTAATCCTAGTTAATTTGCGTTAACATTATGTCTAACATTTATCCATATTAACATGCTGGAATAAAATGTAAAAGCTTTTCTAATGGTTAATAGTGGCATAAGAACTGGGGAGTGATTAATGAGGAAGGAAAATCTAGATCATATGGTCATCTGGATGCAACAAATAGTTGGTCTGAATATGGCCAAATACTTCCTACATTGACTAGCCAAGGGGACAACTGTAATTACAGAAGAGGGGTCTCCAACTTGGAAAGAGTGAATAAAGAATTGGGAATAAAAATGGATAATAACTGATTGCTACCTTCTGGACTACTGCTGTGGCCAAAAAGAGCTGATAGTTCCTTACACAAATAACGAAAGGAATCTCAAGGTACCTCTGATTTGGTCTTAATGCAGTGGCTATTGGGCTTTAGTGTGCCCAAGCACCAAGAATTCAGGTTGGATGGTCAAAAGCTGATCAGAAAAAAAATGTCAGTATCAAGGAAGGATTAGGAAACATGTATCTTTTATGTTTATGTTTACACTGTCTAGCCTGTGAGAAGCTTAATGGGTAGTTCAGTCATTGCTGATGCGTGCTTATAAGGTGAATAAAACTTGAAAACTGGGATCACCAGTCTAGCAGAGAAAGCTTTCAGAAGATCCAAAGACTGCAGATTGGGACCTGGATAAGTTTAGGTTAGAAAGAAGATGCACATTTTTAGTTACTATTGGAACAATTTTCTAAGGGTTGTTGTAGAGTTGGCCACACTGCCAATTTTTACATTACAATTTTGCACCTTTACAGAAGAGAACCAAAATATTCACATTCATCCAAAGTGTATTTTTTGCTCTTTGGGTCAACTGCACTACAGACCAAACTAATGTCAGGTTTTGCACACTTTGGATAAGGTAAGTCTTGATCCAGACTATGGGCCCAAATTCATATCTGAACTTTGTGGCTATTCCATATCTTGCTCATGGATCAAACCAAAGCCTAGTTCATGAAAATTATTGAATTTCACACACAGTCATTTATGTAGCCAAAATCTGCAGCTGGCTCTAAACTTTCTATTGTGTTGAAACAATATCTGGCTTCAGCTATCTTTAAATTTGGGGGAAGTCTGGATTTGGACTTCATAGCTTGGGAGCTTCTGTTTTTTCTTTGCTACACTCATGGGATTGCAGGCATGTACTGTGTGTACTGTTGTATAAATGCCACATGGCTACTGACTTTGGCAAAGGATGAAGTTTTCTATCTGCTGAAATGATATGATACACTTACCAGGTTATTTCCGAAATATTCATGTCATCCTTGGAAAGAGTATGGGACAGATATAACTCACTGATGATTTTATATCTTAAAACATCATCTTCTTTCTTGCTTTTACTAGCTTTCATTTACATTTAGAAAGGGAAATCTCTCTGAAAATTGTAACTTTTTGGAAGGTTATGTTTGCAAAAAGTAAATTTGTTTCAGACAATACCGAGATGGGTACATCACCTGGAAGAGTTTAGTGGTGCAGACCAGGGTGGTGTAAGTGGAACAAGGCTTTTCAGAGGCTTGAAGCCAAGGTATCAACTCAGCTTCTCTGGAGAATGCTGGTTAATCCTTGCTTGGGCACTCTTTCCTCTGAAAATTGTAATATTTTTAATATCAAGAATCAATCATTGCTTGACTTCCCTTCATTGTCCATCTCAAGAAAACAGCTAAGAATAATACAGGCTGGCTGACCTGGGCCAACAAGTCCAGGCCCCTAAAACTGAAAGCCAGATATATGGTAGATGATTAGTTTAGATGGCTTAAATAACATCTACTGTGTAGACCTCTCTGCTGCAGGTGCCAGAGCCTCACGAGCATTAGACCCCACGGTAGAAAACAGAATGTCACAACTAATTGATGTCTTCTATTTGTTTGTTGTCTACTTGTCGTTTAAGTGACGTTTAGCCAACATTTGCTCTATGAGCCTACTGATAAGCTTTTTAGCCTGTCTTGTTGAAGTACAGATTGACACTTCAAAAATTTCTAAGTGTTACACCATCTTAAATAATTTGGTGCTTTTTATTTAAGTCCTGATCAAGAATCCTCATGCTAGCAGGTTTCCTTGCTTTTACTATTTAAAACCTACAAAATCCATTTAATGTCTTTTCTTGCAGAAACAGAATACAAATATACAATATATTTCATTATATATTTTTATATATTTTATTTTCTCGTGATGTATGTTATTTTTGTATATTGACTTGTCTATATAATCCATCTTGAAGGATCAATATTGTTTCCTGTGTGGTACGTGAAGATGGCGGATTTTAATTGCCAGATTCAACAGTATATCCAGTAGTAAAATGTTGCCATATAGCACATTCAAGTTTGCTATCTTCCCTATTAGACTGGAAAATATGTTAGTGACTTCAATTATTTTAAATACCACCAGGACAACTATGGGCATTGTATGCTTTCAAAAATTCAAATAAAACACATAGTTTCAAGTTAACCCAAATTTTAGTCATATAAACATTTGATTAGGAATGAGTAAAACCTTATACAAGAATAAAAAAAAAAAATATAAAGCATCTGTTACACAGTTTATGTAACATGATCTGTAGTATATTTAATTTCTTTTCTATGCAGAGGTTTATATAAAATTGTATGGTATGATTTAAAGGGACGTTATGCACTTTAAAACACCCAGCTTTGCAGCAATGCAAGCAACATCCTGATGTTTCTGTATTATCAGAGCTTGTATTGTGTCGGGTGCCAAGGATTATTACTTTTTCCCTTTGGTGTGTTCCCACAGTTCTCCTCCATATTATTATTTGGCTTGCTTTTGTGGAGGAAGAGCGCTGCCATTGCCTCCTGCGTACAGCTCCCTCTGTCTGGTGGTGTTAGCATAGGACTTTACCATCCAGTAGTCAACTTCTTCCCCTCTTGACAATGCTTATGCCATAGTCTTCTAATCTTTGTTTGAGCTGCTGTGTGGAGCACTAGGTTGCTAGATACCTAGAGAGCTTTTAAAAAAGCACAGAGCCTTAACAGTGACTGAGTGCTTCTTTGCACTTTTGTAAATCATTCCCCAAACACTGGCCTTTACAGTAACTAAAACATCAGCTGAAATGCTACAGCCACTTTCTGCAAATCTCTCTAAATAATTTAAAATAAGTTTTTTTAAACTTTGGATCAGCAATGTAAGTGTATTGAAATTTCGTGAAGTTGAAATTTCATGAACTGTTCGATCATTTCCCCAAATGTTTATACTGGAAAAGGGGCATTTGCTATTTGTTTGCTATCCTTTCAAAAATGTATTTATCTTTCGGTAACATGGACGCGTACTCCAGAATACTTTGTCCAAATCTAAGATGTTAAATTTAGCCCCCAGAATAGGCATTCCAGTGTAATTCTTGTGTGATGGCTTTGTTGTTTGGTATAATGGCTTCTGGACCTACGCTTGGAACCCAAGACTGATCTCATTGTCAGTGATGGAAAATGTACGTAACCCTCTTGAAAACAGATGAAGATCTAAACTGGCCCTTTGGTGAAAAGCTGCCTGTTTTGGAGATCATTATTTTTTCAGGGTTGTGAGGTATTCTGTTAGCATTTAATTTCCGTTTAGGGAATCTGTAATAATCTTGTTGTTTTGCTTGATCTGCTTTCTCTAAGAGTTGTTATACTGGCTCTCTAGAGCCCATTCAAATGCTTTTAGCACTACTTGTTCAATATTTTGCTTGTTAAGATGATGGTCCTGCATGATCGCAAGGCCTGTAAGGACTAACGTTCAGGAACGTGGAACAGTCTGAGTAGGTTTTGATTCAACGTGTTGAATACCTGACTCTTTCTTCCCCCTGCATTCTGAATACCATGAAAAACTCCCTGTTATTTGAAATCTCATGATACGATGTTGCTGTTTGCTGAATGCTTTGCTGCTAGTAAGGTTACCCCAACATGCTCTGCCCCGGGGTCTTGATTGACACTGAATGTGTTTGGAGAAAGAGAAGGAAACACACATGCACACGCAAATATCTTAATTTTTTGGAGACTTGTATTTTGGTTTTTAGCATTAATACTTGTGCCTTCAAACAGCCCAAAGCTTTTTTTATAATCCACACTTTTATTTGTTATTCCTGTTAGCTCCTCTACTATCCCTGACTGCATTTCACCTCTCCAGAACGAATGCCGTTGTTAATCTTTGAGTAATTATATACTTCTTGCCTCGCTGATATTTTCAGTAAGCCTTCTGGCATCAAATTAATTTTTTTTATTCTCATTTTGGAAGCTCTGTTTGTATGTTTGTTTCTTTTAGCAAAGCAACCATCTTGCTTTGCTCCCTCACTATATGAACCTGGGCTATACATTTAATATCATCTCTTTCTGGAGTTTTTCCAGAAGGGTACTTATCTTCCCTTCCCTTAGAAATTTTTTTCTTCAAACCTCAACTGTAATGTTTGTATGAAAACACTGAATATGAGGCACAGATTCAGGGACTAGTCTTTTCTTATCTGTTTAGAGTTATTCAGAAAAATGCAAATCTTTGTGTCATATTTGTGCATTGTATCTGCATTTATATAATTGTTTTTTAGTACTGATTGGAGTTCTGATCTGATGTGTCTGTTAAAAAGGATATAGTACTGGAAGAGGAAGAGAGAAAGGTAATAAGGAGTCATTTTTGTATGAAGAATGATTGAATAGATACATCTCTGCAGATGATTTGGGAAGCAAAAGGCAAAGGTCTGTAAACTGATAAATGTGATGGAGGAGGGAGCAGAAGAGGGAATGATTGCTCTTTGTCTCTTCTAATATAAGAACTTGGGCTTTAAATGCAACTGGCCAACAGCAGGCTCAAAACCAACCAACTGGAGTAACTTCACAAAGAAATGCTCTGTCCTGGGACACTGCGGATGCTTAAAAATGGCTTGGCTTCTGAAAGTAATAAAGTAAACTCATTGGAAAGATACAGCACCGAGACAGTGGATCTGGGTCAGGAAGGTCCTCTTTCCCATCTCACTGGAGATTGTAGGTGTGCATTGGGGTAAATATTACTTTTTGCTTCCCTAGGTATCCGCTCGTGGCTACAGGAGGAGACAAAAGTGCTGGGTTAGAAGGGAGTATTAGTCTCACCCAGTTTTTGCATTGCCCAGAGAAATTTAACTCTCTCACTACCTCTTCTGTGGAATTTTAAAATATTCAAGTAGCCTAAGCCTAACTTTGCCAATAGGTACTAACTTACCATACCTAATTCCTGTTACCTGGAGAGTAGATGTCTTACAAAACCTTGTGGTTTATGCTGGTTTTATTGTTGGTGGAGACAGCTCTGAAGATATCCCCACATGTCATGAAGTAAGTTAAGTGGTAAATTTGCTCCTAATGACAAACTGATTTGGCAGTCTGGAGCTCTGTTCCTGCCCCTGAAGGGTTGTATCAACATTTTGTTGCCTTCCCTTCTCTGCTCCCACATGTGTTTCCATTGGGCAATTTCCCCTGCCTGCTGTATTTGTTTCCATCCTTGGTATTTGGCCAAGCAGGACCAGTTGCACTCCTGATTCCTCTTACAAAATGTCTTCACTTCTCAGTCTCTAGCAGGTCTCCATCCTCACACTTCCAGACTCTGCATCCAGTCACAGCTTCCCTCCTTCAGACTTAAGCCAAAGTGTCACGGAGGATAAAAAGCGTCATTACAAGTTCTCTTCTTATACTTTAATTGCAGGAAATGTTTTGCTCAGCTGCATATTACAGTGAGCTGAGAATAGGAGGACTCTTCAGGGGAATTTGCAGTTCAATTCCAACTTCCAGTTCGTGCTGGGCTTGCTTAAATAGTCTTTTTTGTCCTTAATAGGAGTCTGGGTGGGCCAAGTATAGGCAGATTTTTACAGGTGTAATCGAAAGACTATCCTTGACACAGAACAAGTTTCCTGCCTAATTCCAGGCTTTGTTCCACAACCAAATTAATAAGGAAAGCTTATTAATATACTATTTTTTCAGCAGGAACAAAAAACCTCTGTTTTCCCCTGTCTGTTCCTTAGAAACAGGTAAATGTTTTTTGGCTGAAGCTTCCGAAAGAAATCTTGCGAAGCAGACCCCCTGCTTTGGGAATCATCAGTCCAAAAGTCACATTTGGCAGAGTCATGTGAGAAACAACACTATTGTGGGAAGTACTGAGCTTCTTTAACATTAAGCAGAGCTTCAAGTCTCACAAGTCTCAGTAGTTGTGTACTACCAGAGCGATATACTGTCTGGAGCATTTTTAATATTCTGGGTGTAACTTTAAAATTAGGTAGGACTCTAGTAAGCTAACTCTCTATAAGATTTTTTTTTGGAGGTAGGTTCTGCCTTGAAAATATTAATGACATGAAGGTGTCAGCCATTTGTAATTCTGGTCAATTTGTCAGCAAAGTGCTTAAAATGCTAAGTCCCAACATTGGTTGCATGCAAAGGTTGTGCAGGAGGGTTAATCAGTAAACCAAAATAAATTCACTAGATTTTTTTCTTATATTCTGTTATGAATCATGTCCTTATGGCTATTAAAACCACCTGTGCATGTCCATTTCAAATGATTTATAGACATGCATCCTCTTTCTTCTCAAACATTCCAAAGAATCTTAACCTGGTATGTAAATGCTTTATATTTCTCCATAACTGGGGGGAAAAAAAACCCACCAAACACCGAACTAAGTAAGTATGGCACATTCATCCTGAGGATTTTATGTGGTAGAAGGTAATGAGAGGCAGTTGTGAAATCATATGATACTATGGTTTAGAATTATAGATGGAGCAGCAGCAAGGCCTTTAGCTGACGCTGCCTGAGTGTGATACAAGAGTGATGGGAACTTATCAGGAATTCTCCAGAATTATTTTTTTCTGGAGAACTGAAACAAAGCTAATTTCTTGAACCTTAGCATTTGTAAAAGTGGCAAGAAATTTCTTCACAAAAAGGTACACTCCATCAGTTCTGTCTTATTGCTTAGCTCTGTTCTATGGTGGAAAGAAACAGATATCCTTTAGGCAGGGTTGGCAATGGCTTTGAGAATGTTCCTGTTTTGAACAGGAGAGTTGATCGCATTTTTGTGGCAAGGTTTTGGTAGCGGGGGCGTACAGGGGTGGCTGCTGTGAGGAGCTGCCAGAAGCTTCCCCCATGTCCAGCAGAGCCGATGCCAGGCGGCTGCGAGAGGGACCCGCCGCTGGCCGAGGCCGAGCCCCGGGGCGATGGTGGCAGCGCCTCTGGGGCAGCGCGTTTAAGAAGGGGGGAAATGGCGCAATGGCAACTTCAGCTGGGGGGAAGAGTGAGACTGTGAGAGCAGCAGCCCCGCAGCCCCCGGGCGGGTGCAGGAGGCCGAGGGGCTCCAGGCCCTGAGCTGATCCCCCCGGCAGCCCCTGGTGCAGCCCCCGGCGGGGCAGGCTGTGCCCCTCAGCCCCGGGGAACTGTCTCCCGTGGGGGGGCCGCAGGCTGGGGCAGGGCAGGGGTGAGGGGGCAGGAGCGGCAGAGGCCGCGTGTACGGGACTGACCCCCCATCCCTGTCCCCTGCGCCGTGCGGGGGAGGCGGGAGGGACATCGGCAGGAAAGCTGAGCCCGGGAAGAAGGGAGGGATGGGGGAAGATGTTTTAAGATTTAGTTTTTACTTCTCATTACCCTTCTCTGGTTTGACTGCAATACATTACGCTAATTTCCCCAAGCGGAGTCTGTTTTGCTCCTGACAGTAGTTGCTGAGCAATGTCTCTCTGCCCTTATCTCGACCCATGAGTGTTAGCGGCTTTGGTGGGCAACTGGTGTCTGGCCAGGGTCAGCCCACCACAGAGAGAAAAGTCAAAGTTTTTTTCATAGGTACATGTGCTATTCCTTTTTTTTTTTTTTTTTTTTTTTTTTTTTTTTTTTTTTTCCCCTGGTAGAAGTATATTTTGAGGTACGGAGAAGCCAAGGAGGGTGATTTTCTCATGGAAACTCTTTGTACAATTTTGTTCTGGGAAGTTAATTTGTCATAAAAATTCCACCTGATTTTTTTTTGTTGTTATTTTTGCTTGGTGGGATTTTTTTTGTTGTTTTTAATGTCCTTTGTAACCTATAGAGACAAAAATACATGGTTGACTCATGAATCAGCAGCCGGCATTTGAGTTCCTATCACTGATACAGTCACAATTTATGTCAAGTATGACAAATTCTTCACTAAGTGGTATATAAATAGTAATCAGAGCAGCAATAGGACAGGAATTATTTCCTTCCCTCCATCCACTGCCTTTCAGTGTGTTGCACAGGAAAAGTCTGCGTTTGTTTGAACTTTCTGATATTTCTTAGGGCAGATTTTGTGTAAGAATCCTTGGTTTCAGTTTAAAAGAAGGGACGAGAATGTGAAAACAAGCAGCTTCTGTCTCTTTTGGAGCATAAGATTTTTACATGTTTTAGTAGTTCGTTGGTCACCAGAGCAGGACAATCATATAGATCATAGTATCAAAAAATAATGTAAATATTTAGGCTCTTGAATCTGGCCTTTAAAGGAATTAATAAGGTTTACCAGCAGAACCGTGTACCTAAACTGGTCCATCAATTTAAGTGGAATTTTTAAGTGCTTGTGGAAAACTTCCCAATAATAATTGTTACAATCCTTTTCTTTTAATACATATTCATGAATTTTCTACTTTTGTAATATTTCATTTATCTTCATTCAGCCTCCCCTGTGTGTCTTTTGTAAATATATGCATTCTGCAACAGGAATTTATCACTAGGAATTTGTCCAGATTCACAATCACACTTAAGTCAGTGCTTTTATCCTTAATTTCTTGAGTCATGTGGTAGAGGACCTTATGCTTGACATCATGGAGCTCAGTAAAACTTGGCCATTGAAACACTGGTTCCATTGAAAAACATCTGGAGGGAAACCAATAGTCTAATATATCCTGCTACACTACACTCGACATATCCAGCCTCCTGGTCTTTCTCTTTGTGTTCTGCCTTGCAAAAACCTGGCTATCCTTACAGAAATGTACAAACACAAGAACAAAATGGATGCACTCCATGTTCCTAAAAATGTCATATCTTGGCTGTGCTGAAAGTGTATGTGTGCTTGCTTGGCTGTAGCAGTGACTGGTTTTTATGTTAGTCTTTATCATGCTGATGCTAAAGTTAAAGGCTGAAAAGCCCTACAAAGACATCTGGTTCTTTTGCTATTACCTCTGCCCACTTTTTCCATATAGTGTATTACTCATGTTTTACTTAGGTGAGTTTTAAATAGCAAAAATGGTCAAGTTTATGTAATTTCTTTTGAACCTCTTCAGTAATGTATGAAATTACTTGCTCAGGACAAATAACATTATCAAATTAGAGTTTCCTTTTCTGTTTGCCATGTTCCAAGTTTTAAGGAGAAACCCCAACCCCTTTTCCCTCTGTAGGTCAGCATTCCTCCAAGAAAGGGTTCTTAAGGGATATGTCAATATATTAAACTGCAAAGAAGCTATGTAGTATCATCTCAGAGTACTTGTCCAACCTTGGAGAAAGTTAATAGTCTGGTAATGTTGATATTATTTTAAAACAAATCAAAGAGTTAATTGTGGTTGTAGGGTTGTTCTTTTTTAGTCCTTAAGAGCAAGAAGAAAATAGGAAATAGAATTGTTCTTAAGCTGATTCTGTTCAACAGTTTTTCTGGTTTTAGAATTGTAGCTAGTGAAGAACATTGAGTTTAGTCACTGGTTCTGAGAAACAAATATTTGCCTTTAAAATTGCTTGTTACAGCTTTTGAGTTGTACAATATGAAAACGGGGCAGGGTGGGAAGTAACAGACTACTGTTTAATCTTCTATATATATATAACTGTGTGGCACATCATAACTGAAAAATATTTGGAAATAGTTAAATTTATTTGCTTATTCACAAAGGCTGAAAATTACTCAAAGTTCTGTTTCAGAATGAGAAAAACACCTAATGCCTGGGTTTCTTTTTAAAGTTAAGTTTGTATTTACATCTCCTATTTGATTACCTGTAAATAGCCAGCCAGGATTAAAGAGGCATCCTTATTCTGTGCACAGGACCTAGCCCATCTCCTCTGCCGTACAATTTGGGTTTGAGCCTTACATTTTCTCTTAACAGCTCTCAGCATATCAGTATCCTCCTTAAGAAAGGGAAAAAGAGAGATTTTAACAAAACTTTTAAAAGTATCAAAATTAGTTTAAACATTTCTCTTAACTCTACATGGTCTACAGAAAAGTTAAATAAATAGTACTGAACTATCAGTGTGAGATTCAGTCCAGATCCATCAGGTGTCTCTGACAGAAGAAAGGTTAAAAACAGACATCTTGACTTTGAAGCCAAAAGCAGCTGATGTTTTTTCACACGAGCAAGACAAACATTTCTATTCATCAGTGGCACTACAGTCATCCATATGCATGTGCACGTATATGGGATTACAGGCTCTAGTTCTCATACAGTGAGTGTTGGTGGGGAGCTGGCAGCAGCCAGCTTTCAGTTTCCTGTTTTTAGTGGTCCTGCTTCATCTGCTGCTCCTCAGGCTTCTCTCCTTTCAAATGTGTGCAAGGTACATGGGAATGAATAGAGGGAAATCACCAACATATATTTAGTTTTTTAACCAAGCACCAAAATCACAAACTTCATGAAGTTCTCAAGAGCAGCTGGAAACATTCAGGACAATTAAGTGATGTGGAAATATCAAACCTGAAAAATAACACTAATTAAAAGAAGTCTGAAGGTAGAACTGTTTCTGTTCCTTCTGAATCAGTGACATTTGTGTAGATGGAGTGTAGGCCAGAATTTGACCTCTGTACCTTATCAAGCTATAAATCTTATGTGATGAGAAATCCAAAATTAGCTGTGGGTGTTGTCCTTTCTTCACTAGGATTCAACATTATGCTGAAGTTTAAGATAATGGAATTTCAAATTAGAGGTAAATATCAGCTGATTTATTTTTTTCCTGAAGGCAGATTCATTCATTTAAATCCAATTCTGACTCATTTTCTTTTAAGATCTGAAGCTTGACTCCACAATAAAGCAAACTGATTGTTTTCTTTTATAACAGTTAAATGGTGAAATATAACCAATCATTGCTGCTCAGTATGGTAAAACCCCCAAAACATATATTGCCTTGATAAATATGCCAGTATGCATAACCTCCCTGTTAGTTCAGCTGGAAAAGACATGCAGGGGGGAGATCTCTGTGTGAAAAGAGGTGGCAAACAGACCTATTTTCAAATCTGACTTAGGTGGCCAGGAGCTGTTAGCTCTGACACTGCACCATTGATATCGGTGGCATATCAGCAGACAGCAAGAACAATATTGTTTGGTGCCACATTCGGCATCTATGTGCCACAGCCACGGCTGACACCAATTTAAGGATTCAAAATCAGACAATGATTTCTGCTCGTGCTGCTTCCCACCCCCCCACCCCCCACCCCCTTTATCCCTTTGCATTTCCTGGAGAGATTATTGATATAATTTGATCCTGTAATGGGTAGATACTGTAAAAATAACTTCTTACCAATGAGAAAATGGCCATGTATTGAGCCACAACTGGAAATTTGACAGTGCTGAGGACAATAGAAAATGTGACTTGTTTAGGCCATTTACAGATTTAAATGTTCGATCAGCAGTGAATTTTGCCTACACTAATATGCTAGCATCAAGTCTAACTTAATGGTTTTCAACTGTAACCAGGATATTCTGTAATTAGTTGTTAATAAACTGGAGAC
Source organism: Falco punctatus (assembly GCF_963210335.1). NCBI lineage: Eukaryota > Metazoa > Chordata > Aves > Falconiformes > Falconidae > Falco > Falco punctatus. Next base: position 6,780,465 of record NC_137580.1, on the reverse strand, counting down.
ATGGTTACAGCAACATGCACAGAACAACACCTATTCTGTTACAAACCCAAAGTTAACTAAAGTGTAATGGGTTTCTGCTTCTGTCTGAGGCCTACCTTGAAAAAGCAGGAAGTGCGGTGCACAAAATAGAATAAAGAAAAATCTACTGGAGTGGAAATCTGTTAGTTCACTTTATCGATAATCAGAAAGAATAGAAAAGTGAGAGAAAGGCAACATGATGAATGCAGCTTGCTCAACGTAAAGTGAGACTTTAATGAAAGATAGTTAAACTATTGTCTGCCCTTCAAATTCCTCATCAGTATTCTGCCTTATGCAGTGGGAACATCCATTAATTACAATAGAATCATTACTAGGTAAAAATTGTAACCATGGCTATGGGTGATGCACAACAACTTGCAATGCTGGTCGCGCAGCAAAATTGCACAAAGACGACCGCCACTTATACATGTCATCACTGCATTCATAGCCTGATTCCTGAACTCTGTGATTAAACACTGCTGAATATCTTCCCCCACTATTCTCTCTCTTGCCTGCTTTTATTTCCTGTGAAGATTTGGACCTCTGTTCTTTGCATCTCCTGCCATGGCTCAAAATCCTGCTTCTTGGTTCTTTCAACCTGCCACGTCCAATAATCACGCACAGAAAATGCTTATGCAAGCCAGTTGGCTTCGATTTCTGTCTTAAGGGAAGAGTGCATCTGTTTTTTGGATTAAATCATGCTTATAAAGTCGTGCTTATTCAGTTGACAGAAAAAAAATGCATAATTTAAAGCTTTCATTTGCTGTTGTGCTAAAAGATTTCAGAGCCTTAATTCACCCTGGTTTTATCCTTCTAGAGCAATACAAAATTAGAGTTCATTATGGTGATCCAATCTCTCCTTTTGTCTTGATTGGAGACACAGTAAGCTCTTTGCCAGAGATGTCGACTTTCATGAACAAGCCTTTCAAGGCTTGCAAGCTATCTGTTGTTTTCCCAGTAGGCTAATTAGGGTGGATTAGCACCCATCAGATATACCCTAGGGATGAGCCAAAAACTGAAGGGGAAGGTAAAATGCAATGCCAAAACCTTCCACCTTTGCAAGGACTGCTGCCCTGAAACACAAGGTAAGGTGCTGGAGGAGAGCAGGGTACAGTTGCAAAGGCAATTCTGTTCTGCAGCAGGACAACACCCTAAATGTGGAACATGAGCTCATGAGTAGAACTGTTGATTTTTTGGTTGGCTCGTTCCAATAGCGTTTGTTTTGTGATTAAAACGCAGGGAAATTTCAAAATAAAGCATGGCTTTGAATACAAAAAGTTTCATTAGAGAAACAGCAAAATGGAAACATTCTCTTCAGAGAATGAGAAAAAGATTTTATTTTTCTGAGCAAAAGAATTAATAGAAACCATCACTGTTTTGTGATTTATGTTTTATTTCTTGACCAGAGTCTGTGATTTCCTTCAGGACAAGTTTAGCTAAAAAAAATTCACTTGGATCTCTTCTCAATGAGACTGGAAGGAAGACTTTATAGAGACCCCCGCAGCAACTCTTTAAAACATGTCTGTGGGGATCCTCTTCTGTTAAAAGGTAGGTTAAGCATGGTGAGGTTTATCTGTCATTTAGACTGTCTTCATGGTCAGTGCAGAAAAAGATGCATCTAGCACACAACTAATCTCTGCTGAAGTTAGACTTTAAAATAGGTCAAATGTGTAATCTGGAAGTGTTTATTTCCTCTGTTGGCTAAAGGGGCAGTTCAGATGACTGGTTCATACACAGATACGTATGGAGTGACATACGGTGTATACGCATACATTTAAAGTGAGGTGAGAAGAATCCTGCTTCTGAATCGTTTTGAGGTTTAGGTTTCAGAAACAAGCAAAGGAATAGAAGGAAACGTAGAAGTTTAGATAGGCCTCACACTCAGGAAAAGGCTGTCTTGTGGCAAGGGTGTGAGAATTCAGTGGTCCCTTGTATTCTGTGAGTAAGCAGAGACCGAAAAGATCTGCACTGCTCTGCTGGAGCTGCATCTCTGTGCATTAGCTCCAGCAATGAGTCTGGTAGACTGGTTCTCACAAATAAGAGTGAAAGCTACATTATGGATAACTGGAAACTGTATTCAGAGTCTCACGCTACATTTCAAATAGAATTAGTGGAATTATTCACTAATTACTAACAATTAGTCAGAATTATTAATTATGCTTAGTAAACAGCAACTAAAAAAAGAGTTGGAGAAAGTTTTTCCACATCCTCTTCAAACGCCTGTAAAATACTGAAATATTCAAGAGGCTAAATAAGGTTTTGACAGAAAAAAAAGGAAAAGTTCCTCAGCTCTTATAGGTATATTTGTCTTCAGGAAGCAACCTAAAGTTTGACAGTATCTTGGTTTGTGTATGCTTTTGACAGCACAGAGATTTGTCTAAAACGTATGGTGACAGGTAGGTATCCACTGGAATTTATGAAATATTTGATATAATGTACATGCAAAAAGGTAAATCTTCCAGACTGCTGCAGGATCTTGCACACTGAGCCTTTGCCACTGCAGATTCACTGAACTTTTCCTCTGACAGTCTGGCTCCCACCCCAGTCCCGAGGTCCGTACCTGTCATGGGAAAAGATTCATTACTCGGTGATGCGCAGTAGCTGTGGGATCCCTTTGTATGGCCTCACAGCATCCTGCCTTGAAGTGCAAGCGCTGCAGCAGTTAAAAACTGTAAGCTGAGCCTCTGCTGTTGTGAATGTTTTATGAAGAGAAGAGTATCTTATGTTTTTGGGGCTTGTTTTGAAATCTCAAGGACCTCTTAATTTGGAAATTCCTCCAGCGGCTGTATCTATTTTTATTTTTTTTTCCTTCTCCTAGTAATTTTAAACAGCGGTAGTTAAAAGGAAAGAAAAATAAGTTTTCATTGCCTATAAGGTGTATAGAGCCAATCATCATGTTAATTACATGTCACAGAGTCATGAATAATCCTGCACCTTTATCATGTGGGGAATAACCTGGGGTTTGTCAGATGGCTTTGTGTTTTAGACGAACACCCCTAAACAAAACTTTGCACCACTCCAATTATGTGAAGACAGACTCTGGTTCAATGCTTTCTTAAGCCTTAAAGCTTTACAGCTGTGGGAACAGCAGTTTGACACACTGTTCTGCAAACACCAGAAGTCTAAGCTAAAATGCAAAGCATATATATTGTATTGCTGATTGGCTTTGTAGTATTCATCCATATGCTTCAAGACCCTAGTAGTGGTGAGAATAATAAGTAAAAAAAAATCTTCAGAGCTGAAAAACTGTTATGATTACAACATATTATTGTATAATTGTCTAATTTTGCAGCTTTGGAGAGTGTTTATGTTCTCAAAATTAATTAGTGTGGAGTGTAACTGCTTTTAAAAATGTCATTCCTCTCAAAACTATGTGGTTAGAAATGTATGCCTCAGTGAATATACACTTCGTTATTATTGAATATAAAAGTTTATTGTTCATTACATGGAAAATTGCAGTTGAGGCATTTCACAGCTTCAAGAATGATTATTATCCCTGATTAAATTATGGAAAGATTTTTCATGGGTCAGCAAATTGAAATAATTTTTATTTGAAATACATTCAGGGAAATATTTATGCAAAAGATAAGTGAAGTCAATGATTTAAGGAGAAAAATGAGCACACAATTTAGAGAAAAGCAGCACAAAAAAGAACATAAGGCACATTTCTGGAAAATTCTTGTTACTGTAGTGGGGAAAAAAACTGTGCCCCCAAATCCCTGGCCCCAACATGATTAGTTTTGTATCTTTTTAAAGAGCCTTGTTACAGTGGAGCTCAGTGTTAACCTTTTCCTTTATGCTCACCTATATGCAAGTTAGACTGTGGTTTCAGAGGCATGTGTGCAGAGGGAGATGACAGTGCTCTTGCATCATTGGTTATATATGCTGTGGGTGATGGTGTTAGGGTTATGTGGAGTCCCGTGAAGTGCTTATTCTTCTCTCCAAATCCAGTAGGGAGTGGAGTCCTCAGTGGCTGGGTTGGTCCACACAGACCTGGTGCTGCTAGCAGCCCTGAGCCATCTAGCCTGCATATCCCCACAGCGAGGAGATGGGTTACAGGCTTGGGCGAGGTGCTCCACACTCAGCTGCTGTCTTTGGTGTCTGCTTCCAGTTGTCTTTGTGCTACAGAAAAGAGATCTCAGTTTCTTAATGTGGCCTCACTGATCTGTGAGCTGTTTTGTACTGTCTCCCTGTGATAGCTGTTGGCAGCTAGCAGTCCTGTTGGCAGGAAGCAGGACATTTGTTCCTTCTTGAGATGTATGATCCATGTGTGTCTTGGTCTCGGTCTGCTCTCTGTCTGCCCTCTTGGAGGACTCCTGGACCAGAAGAAAAGTTTCATGCTGCTGCCCACCTCACTTCTGGGAGATGGGAAATGTGCTGCCAGCTCCTCAGTTTAAATGACACCTTCAACAAAGTAGACGTGCTTTGGGACTGCAGTTGCAGATTGTCTTATTGTGGCTTTTGTAGATATAGAATCATAGAATAGAATCATTTAGGTTGGAAAATGCTTTTAAGATTGAGTCCAACCATTATGTTTCATTTTGAAGTAATGGTAACCCCTGAGGCCTCAGATCAGGTTTTCTTTCTTGGCCTACCTCTTTACATTTCTGCAAATCCCTAGTTCCTCTAATGTCAGCCCCTAATATTGCAACCATTCATTTTCTTGCTTTTCAGTTAAATAAAAATGTCAGCAGGTGATGACCTAGGCTTCCTTGGTGCCTTCTTATACTGGATAATGCTGAATGTATGGATCAGTGCCTGTAGCATTTTCAATAGGTAATTTATTATTTTGACACAGGTTTGTAACTACCTGTTTTGATGCTGTGGAGTAGAAATTGCATGTCCAAACCCAGACTTCTCTGCAAAATGCTTGAAATCGTGCTCAGTTATCTGCAGCCCATGCCATCAAATTTAACTTCCTTAGGAAGAACTGATTTTACATTCATGTGCATGGAGTAGGTGAAGCATTCTATACCAACGCAAATAAATTAGAACTACAGTCCAGAACAACTTCTGCCCAAGGTAAGCTAGTTGGCTGGTGTTGTTGCACTGACTTAATTTTTCCTATTCCATGAATGGGACCTGGCTTGTGTTTCTGGCGTAGGAAAGAAAACTTGGCAATTTCTTCAATATTGCTGCTCATTTGAGACCAAAATAAATGTTGCTAGCCCTCTCTGTCCATTTTCTTCGATCCCTAAATGACCTGCAGAATTTGTCTCTAATTTTTCTTAAGCAGAACAGTTTTCCTGCAAAAATGAACAAATGAGTAACTTAAATCACTCCGGAACACTTTTGTCAGTCTTTTTCCTGTTAAATTGCTCACTGTGAGAAAACAAAGTATCAGTGGAAATGTATTTAATTATGCTTTTGAATATACAGATATAGTTTTGTTTTGCCTCACTTATTCATGGTTGTTGTATCCAGTCTCAGTTAAATATTGTATGAACCAGAAATATGTAAATGGACAAAATCTGTTTTATATTTACCACCTAACAGAAAGATGGTGTTCACCAAACAAATACACTTCTGAGCACAAATTTCTGGAGCAAACCACATGACTAGGGCCTTTTTTGTTTGGTTGGTTTCTTTTTTGTTTAAAGTGGGTGTACCTTGAAGGAGGCATGACACACATAAAGAGGCATTGTTAGCCTTTAATTTTAGGGGGCTAGGTGACCTGCTCTGACTTAGCTTAAAAGTCCTGTGCTATGCAGAAAGCTAGATATCTACATAAAAGATATTTTAAGATTCTTACACAAAAAAAAAAACCAAAACCAAAACAAAAAAACACCATACGAACAATCTCCAAAAATTTTGTTCTTGCTGTAGTCATCTGCAGAAGTCTATAGCAAAGCCCTGCTAGTCTTCTTCTGTGCAATCTGTGGTGAAAGTGTTGAGACAGTGCACTAACATAACCATCCTAAAGCAGTCACCCTGGAATGTCTTCATGTAGGCTTGTCACTTTTCTGCGTTGTCCCATGGGACGTGGCTCTCATGGAAACCCATTGGTCAATTCAGCCTCTTTAAGGCCTCTCAGCAGTTTCTTTTCTCCTTACAAGCATCTTGGTACATTTGCTGGTATTCTACATGTGCACTGGCATCCTCATGCTTAGTGATGCACAATTCCTTCCTGCTGAGGCCTTCCTCTTGCTTGTGCTTCTTGGATAACTGCTGACTCTGGAACATCCTAAATGGTCAAAACTTTCCTGAACAGCAGCACAGGGAAACATAATTATAATCATTTTCCTATTTATGCTGGCAAATTGGCAACTTTGTCACAGTTTGGATCACAGAAGTTTGAATGGAGACAAGCCTCATAAATTGCATTTTATATTTCTTTTTCCAAAACCTGTTCAAACTTGATTTCATGATACAAATATAAGTTAAGCATTATGACCTTTTGGCTGCTGCTGCTTGAATATGGCAGCTTTCCAGAACATGTGAACATGTTCTAGAAATTTCTTTTTAAATTTGCTAGAACAAAGTCAGGGTTTTGGGAGAGCAAAAGCAAAGGCAGAGCCTAGATTTAGCCAGCACTGATACTTCCAGGGAGAAGAGACTTACAATCCAAACAATCTGACACACAAAGATAAGCCTTCTGCTTAATTTTTATTCTTAAAGGAAAATCTGTGCCATAACAGATTCTGAAAGTAAATTAATTTTAAAAATCTGTCTTGATGAAAACTTTTAATACACTGATATTTAAACCATAACAAGAATGATTTTATAGAAGAAAAAAAAATCATCTTTGTTGCTGAGAGATACTTGTGACACATCCTGAAGCATTTAGAAACATCTGATAGTTAATGGTGAGGAGTTAGGTACTTCCATATGGGAGTGCAGCATGCCTATTTTGGGATGGCAAGAATTGAAATTCTTTGCAGGCCACTCTAGAAAGCCTGATTGCCCAGCTTGAAGATTAGGGGTAATGCAAATAAAGTTTAAATTAGGTGAGATAAGTATTTACTAAAAATTTATTGCATAAAATTGTCTCTGGTTTTTGTCTTTCTTTTTTGAAATAAACAAAGCAAGAAGTCATTGCTAATATCTTGGAATACTTTCAAGTCAGGCTTAGGTATTAAGCATATAGTAATGCTGGTATGTTACCTTTTCCAGTCTGTAAACAGGGAGAATACGTAGATGTTACTGAACCTTTTGCTGTTTTTTGATGCTTACATGCTTTACTTTCCAGCCTTCTTGGAAAAGCAGTACTCCATACTAATAAAAAAGTTCTGACAAAGCCTTCAATTTTTTAATATTTTTTTTTTTCTCAAGGAGATTTGAGTTGTATTCTTCTCTTCCATGAACTTCAGTGTCTCTGTCTGTCTATGTGAAGTACAAAAGAAAAATGTAAAGGTAGCATGGGTTGCAGCATACTGACGGCAACTTTTTCTAAACCTCATTCTGGAAATTAGAAAGGTGATTTACATAATCTTATATGTTTCTCAAAGCTTTGTTAAAATGAGCATTTCAGTGGAAAGATGCAGAAACAAAGCTGAACCCCGTTTGAGACTGGATTAATGCTGACCTAGATTAATGTTCTTTGGAAATCCCATCAGAATATCTCTTTTCTAATTACAGCCTGTTGTCTAAGAAAATCATTTTTGCAGATATGGCCAAGCCTCAAAAATGCTTCCTGATTCCAACTAGTCACCATACAGACTGTTTTGCTGTTTCTAGCCGAGGACATACCTACATCAGGATGATGCAAACATACTGAGTGTGAGAATTTTGCAATCTTTTGTATGTGGAAACAGGGCCTGGTATGTCAATTGAGCATGTTGACATGCAACAGTCTTTTTGCTAAGCTACAGCAATCAACGATAACTTTTTTTTTTTTTTTACCACAGTTATGAAATCAAAGTCGTTCTTATCAGTTGGGGAGATTGCCTTTAAGTAAAACTCTTCTTCCATTTATTCTTTATAAAAATAAGTCAGGGCAAATATTTACCCCTGTGGTAGAAGAGCTGGTGAAAGCATTGTGAAATTTGGACTAAAACCAATGTCGGCCTGTTTAGCATAACAATTACAATCAAAATACATGTCATGGACCTCTAATATTTTTAATTGCATAGGTTGCCACATGAAGCTTTCTCCTGCTCTTACTTATTAGCCCAAGATTTGTTTTTATGCAGTTATAGTCAATGCTTTTTTACTCTGATGCTTTATCCTAGATGGGATCAAAGACACCACCTACATATGTAACACTGAACATGCAGGTATTTGTTTTCACATTCTTTGCTCTTGTGGTCTTTGTTTTGTTTTAAATGCCTTCCTGCGAAACCTGAATGGTGACATAGGGGATTACTCTGCCATTGTATTGTCCTGAATCCTTCCTGTGGTCTGAGGACAGCAGGGAATGAAGGACAGACAGTGCACCCTTGTGAGCTAGCTGTTGCCTTTGGGAGTCGCGTACCGATCCAACAACAGCCTTCTCAGGTTGGGGCTGTGCTGAAACTGGGGTACTGTTATTGCTAAAGACATGGTCTCAGGAGGACTCTGCTTTGACTAGGAAGAAAACACGTAGTCACTTCCAGTAGATCAGTGTGGATGTTCTTTGTTTCTTCTCTAGTGACAGAAAGGCTTCTGTATGTTTTTTTCAGAATGGAAATAGAGTTTGCATTTTTTTGATCTAATACAACGTGACTAGAGATCTGTGAGGAGCAGCTGAGGGAACTGGGGTTGTTTAGTCTGTAGAAAAGGAGGCTCAGCAGGAACCTTATGGCTCTCTACAACTACCTGAAAGGAGGTTGTAGCAAGGTTGTAGAAGTCAGTCTCTCCTCCCAAGTAACAAGCGGTACAAGAGGAAACAGCCTCAAGTTGTGCCAGGGGAGGTTTAGGTTGGATATTAGGAAAAAATTTATTTACTGAAAGGGTGGTCAAGCATTGGAACAGGCTGCCCAGGGAGGTGGTTGAGTCATATCACTGGAGGTATTTAAAAGACTTGTAGATGTGGTGCTTAGGGACATGGTTTAGTGGTGGACTTCACAGTGCTGGGTTAATGGTTGGACTTGATGATCTTAAAGGTCTTTTCCAACATAAACATTTCTATGATTCTATGAAAGATGACTTTTCTTTATGCAATATGGAAAGGGAAATGTCTGCACATTATGTAACTAAGTGTCACCCTGGAGCTTGAAAGAGGTTTTTGCCTTCAGAGACGTGTTATTCTCTTTAATACAGAGAGATTATAGAGAGAAATCCTTAATCATACACTTGATTTGTTTTTATCTAACTGGTTTCATTTTGGATCAGGCGTGCTCAGATGAATGCCTAAAAGCTTTGTTGTTTGGGCCACATACTTCATGACATGATGTGTTAGCTCAGTAAGAAACATATATTTGTATTTTAAGTTTTTTTAAAAAAAGTTTAAGTTCTGAAATGGTATTGATTTCAAATAAACATGTACTGTTAGCAATTTAAAAAAAAATTAAAATTTTTGTTTTCACCCCCCAACATTTTAGCCTGCTTTGCAATATCAATATGGTAAAACTGTTTCATTCTGAGAGCAGCTACATTAGTTAGAGTAGAAAGGGACAAAGTGGTAGTGTAGACAGCTTGCAGGTGTTTATGTTGGATGACAGCATGTTAAAATACCTGGACACTCTTTCTGCTATTGCTTGACTCCTGGTAGCACCTATGGAGTTCAGTTGTGGATTAAATGTATTTTGCTAGTAATTTGTAACACCTTTCACAAATCTAGATGGCTATTTTCTGCATTTTTGTAGCTGCCTGTGTATGCATCTGTCCTTCTATTTCTGAGTAGCACCTTTTACATATATAATTTGTGTTTATGAATCAAGTCCAAATATAGAAATGGGGGATGTGAAATGTCAAGTTGTACACTTGGGGTTTTATATTCCTTGGCCTTCAATTCATAAAGGTATTAAATATTTTGAGTCTTCCTACTTACAAAATGTTTGTTGATAGGAGATTGCTACATCAAATGAGTGGATAGTAGACAGTTTAGTATCTCAGAAATGTTGAGCATAACTGAGTTAGACTTTACAGGTAAAGTCAGTAATATACTTGATTTATCTTAGGAATTAAGGCAGTGTATGAACATTTTGCTTAGTATTTTCTACCAGCTTACTACCCGCCTTTTATTTGTGATCACCATTCTTAATAATAGTGGCCTAGGGGGTACAGATTCAAGGAGGGAAGTAAGTTTAAATGGCAAAATACCACCCCCACCCCCCTGAAATGATTAATCACATCTATGCTTCAGGGATCACAATCTATTGTCATTTTCTGCATGTTAAAGCAGTTACTGCAATTGATGGCATACTGTCTTTATAATAGAATCCAAAAGAATTTTAAACCATTAATCTATTTACATATGTTTTAAATTATCCCATGAAATTTAACAGAGGATTGGCAATGTCTCATTTAAGATTGTAAAGGGCTTTTTTATAATGGTTCCACACATTGCTTTTGCGTCCCATGGCATATGCACAACCGAAGGTTGATTTACCTGTTAAGGGGCACACAAAATGTGAATTTTGAGACTGCATTTACAGTGGTATCCCATTAGGTCATAGTATTTTAATCAGTCAACAGTTGAAGTGAGGACATTTTTTCTGGACTAAGGAGGAACGAAGCCATTACCTATCCATGGGTATGGCCTGTACCTTTCATACCTGGCTGTTATGGTTTAATCCCAGCCAGCAACTAAGTCCCACACAGCTACTCCCTCATTCCCCCTGCATCAGGATGGGGGAGAGAAATGGAAGAGTAAAAGTGAGAAAGCTCATGGGCTGAGATAAAGAGAGTGTAATAGGTGATGCAAAAGCCATGCACACAAGCAAAGCAAAACGAGGAATTTGTTCACCACTTCTCATCAGCAGCCATCTCTGGGGAGGCAGGGCTTCATCACGCGTAATAGTTACTTGGGAAGGCAAATGCAATCACTCCCAGTGTTCCCTCATTCCTTCTTCTTCGCCCAGCTCATGTGCTGAGCATGACATTTTATGGTATGGAACATCCCTTTAGCCAGTTTGGGTCAGCTGTCCTGACTGTGTGTCCTCCCAGTTTTTGTGCCCTTCCAGCCTTCTTGCCAGCAGGTCCTAAGAAACTGAAAAGTCCTTGACTTAGTATAAACTACTTAGTAACAATTAAAAACATCACTATATTATCAACATTATTCTCACACCAAATCCAAAACACAACACTGCACCAACTACTAAGAATAAAATTAACTCTATCCGAGCTGAAACCAGGACACTGGCTGCACACACAAAGGAGAGTGAGTAAAGCCCTATTTATTTGCCTGTTAATAATTGCCCCAATTATTGTCTGTCTTACTTTTGCACATCTGAAGCAACTAATTTTCATCACAATGGTCAGGAAACGTCAAAACCAAATAGTTACCCTGGTTCCTTCTGCTATGCCATCTGGGGATACCAATGAGGAACTCTCTTTGGAGTTATCCAGAGTGGCATCCCAGGGCAGAAATAAACAAGAGTATAATGGTTAGCTTCACGCTTCTCAGAGGTGGAAAATATGACCAAATCTTTACTGGTGACCGAATGCCTTCTGAGTCTATCCACCAAAACTGGCACCTGGACTCTGAACATACTTCAATTTAGAAATCAAAGACTTGAGGCTTGGTAGATGGGCACCTAAGGACTTGGACTTTATTCTAGGCAAAAAGAAGTGGAGAAGGGCTCCAGTTTGAGTCTGATATTTATGTCATTCAATAGGTTTTGAAAAGGCTGATTCTGTATGTATCACCTCCATAGAGTGTTAGTGTCCAAAATTCAGGTCCCTTCTCTGAAGAGCAGCACAATAACAGAAAGGTTTCCCTCTACCATTGTCCCTCCAGTGTTTTACTGGGAGACATGTTGAGGGTCTTGGGTTTATCCTCGTACAACATAACAGTCTTTAAATGTTTAAACGTTTCATAAGGCAGGCAAATTACTTCTTGCCCAGCTTTATCTTGAAAGCTCACAGATTTGAATATCTATTTTCATTTCTGGATCATCACAGGTATAATGGTGAATACACACTGGAGATCAACTGATTCATATCTATTTGTGCATGTGTTAGAGGAAATAACTAAATATTTTCAGATCTGCTCTTCTTACTCCGCTGCTTCTATAAATCATATCATATAAAGATGTCTGTTTATCATCTACATGAAAAATAGTCTACTATATCTATAGTGTATGTGTTTGTCTATTAATACATACTTGTGTGTAGATGCATACAAAATATAAACCATAAATACAAATTTGTGTTTAGATTCCAATGTGCCATCTAAGTAACATTTTTTTTTTTAGCAAAGAAATATATACTTAGTTTAGTTTCCTTTCTAAATCTGCTCACAACAGTCTACAGTTTTGATTCACCTACCCTTTTTTTCACTGTTTTCTTAAAATAAAATTAAGATTTTTAGTTTTAGGTTTATGTAATATAAGGAAATAGCAGGTTCTTCTTTAACTTTTCTGGTTTTAGAAGTAGGAATATTCTGCCTTATGCTATCCATTCTCTTGCCAGAGGAATGGGAAGCTGTTCCTCATTTTTCTGGGCAGAGGAAGACATGACTTTACCAACTTCTTCTTTTGACAGCTACACACACAGGAGACATAGTAATGAAAAAGTTTCTATTTTACGCGGGTTAAATTTTGATTCAATGCCCAAAATTCAGGAGGCTCATTGTTTGAGTCAACTGTAGCATTTCACTTTGTCAACATTTACACGGATATTAAGCACTTTCTTATGTAGAAATTATGATTCTGTTTAACTCACAATTGTTTAATAATATATTAGTTGCAAACATAACGTGGATAAAATTTCAAATCCTACTGTTTTTCATAGTTACAGAACATAAGACCAGGAGTGCTGAGAGGACTGAGGACAGTCTTACAATGTGGAAACACCCAACAGCGTAGAATTGCTCACAAAGGTCTTTAAATATGATCCTTCTGGATGAAGATTAGAACTTCTTCAGGCTTTTAATGTCAATTTTCCTAAACGTGCAAGGACTGAAACAGTCTTTTGTCAGCAATCCCCAATCCATTTTTTTCTTTTCAGATGCTATCAGCACCTCTCCAACTCTCAGGAACCATACTTCCCTCATATTTTCTGATGTAGGATCACAAGATCTTCTGTGAAGTTCTTAGGTGTCATGCTTTAACCCCTGCTAGCAAATAAGTACCACAGCGGGATGGGGAGGAGAACTGAGAAAAAGGTAAAACTCATGGGTTGAGATAAGAACAATTTAATAATTTAAATACAATAAAATATAATAATAATAACAACAAGAACAACAATTGCAATGAAAGGGGGAGAGAGGGAGAGAGGAATGAAACCCAGAATAAAAAAGTTAACTGATGCACGATACAATTGCTTACCACTGATGCCCAGCCAGTCCCTGAGCAGCAATCTGTGGCCCCTGGCCAAACCCCCCAGTCTATATACCGAGCACGGTACTCTCTGGTATGGATTATCCCTTTGGCTAGTTCGGGTCGGCTGTCCTGGCTCTGCTCCCTCCCGGCTTCTTGTGCCCCTCCTCGCTAGCACAGCATGGGAAACGGGCAAGCCCTGGACTTAGGGTAAGCACTGCTTAGCAACAACTAAACCATCGGTGTGTTATCAACATTATACTCGTACTAAATCCAAGGCACGGCACTGTACCAGCTACTAGGAAGAAAATTAACCCTATCCCAGCTGAAACCAGGACACTAGGTATTGCTGACCTTGAAATTCTCATATTTTGGGATTCTGCTTTTTTAACCTACCTTTCCTGAATAGCATTGGGAACACTGAACTTCATTTGGCCGTAAGCGCACCAGGGCTACATAGTAGCAGGTTCTATGACAACTGGAGAAGATGTAGAATAAGGAACTGTGGCAACAGGACAGAAGAAAAGGGGTATGTTTGGGTCAAGAGAGGAGGTTCGCCTTATATTAATAAAAAGTAACTTTTGACTTTTTTTGGGTTCAGACAGAGTTTGCAGTGTAGGTAGGTTTGTACATTCCTGTAAGAACTGATGTGCCTAGCTCTGCAGATACTTAGTGCAGGACTTAACTCCAAAACGTTTCTAGCCAGATTCCATTTATTATCAGCACATTTTTGAGTTTCAAGTAATACTGTGCAGGTTTTATTTCTCACTTTCTATTAGTGAATTCTGTAGTTATGAGATTTTTCATTCTCAGTTTTCCAAAACTTCCAACAGATGTCTTGCCAGCAGTGAAGATGATTAAGGTTTCTGAAGAAGTAGGCTGCTGCTGGAAATCTGAAAGGGATCCTGCTGCAGTGCCAAAAGTCTTTGGAAAATATGTGTGACCCCCTTCTTACTGGAAATGTGTATAACCCCTTCTTGAAGAAATCTTCCACAATAGAGCCTCTTCTGTGTGTTTTTTCCTGAACTAGACAGAACAGGTAAGTGAAATTTCTAGAGGTAGGATGAAAAGAAGCTGTAGAAGGATGAACTTGGGCCTTAGTCTTGGTGAAGTGTTGGATAGCATCTACAAATATGGTGAAAGTATGTTTCTAAACCACTGAATGCATTTCCACAGATTCTTTTCCTGTGACGCTAGCTGGTCCCCAGTTAGTTTTTAGAATACTGCTCTTGAGCACTTCCATCTGGCTAGGAGTTTTCAACATTTTTTTTCATAATGTGGACTTAATCATTATAATTTGTTTCCTTGTCACCTTGAAATTAAATTAATGCAATGCATTCTGCTTGGTATATGAAGCATTGTTTGATTCATATTCATCATCGAAGTATAGACACTGAGCTGCAATTGAAAAGTTCAAACATTACTCTCCTGTATGAATAAGTAAAAGGGTTAGTGTATTTTCAGACAGTATGTTTTGATGACGAAATATCTGTGCTTCAGTTTATTGAAATGAATTAGTACAGTTTTGAAAGGGTTATGTGATGTGGTGGCTGGCATTATGAGGAATTGGATTTAACCCAGGAGACTGTTTCCTGTGCTAGATTTCTCTGTCAAGTGTTGGGCATCATACAGATAAATCCCCCATTTATCTGGATTGAAATATTCAGATATGTTCTCTTTATCTTGCTTAAGGCAATAGAAATGTCTTCAGCAGTATCCAGAAATTTATAACCTTTCATGACTTCTTCTTCTTCCTGCTTTCTACAGACTGTTTTAGAATTGGAGATTTTAAAAAACTTTTCAAATTTTTTTCCTATCAGTGGCAGAGAAATGCGGCCCTGAGCCTGTGATCTACATCAAGGTATTGTGGAATCAGCAAAGCTGCAAAGCCAGATGATGATTTGATTTTTTTCTCAACATTTTTCCCTTGAAGGACCAATTTCAGTTATCAGCTTATACCACTGCAGCGCAAGATAGTAGGAAGAATACAAGAACATTTTTCTTGAGTGAAAGTGTGTTTTCAAAGGATGCTACCTGAGCATTGTGTAAAAAAAAAAGGCATCTTTGTTCTTTTTCATTTAGGTCTGATCCTCCTCTGATTGGAAATTGAATATGTTGTTTGTAATTCTGAGATGATACCTGAAATTTTTATTCATCTTGAAGTATCTTTTCCTTTTAATTTTTCATTATATGTAAAAAGGACCTTTAGGAGTCAGCATATAAAAAAATGCTTGCACTTACTCCTATGATTGTCTCACCAAGCACTTAACTTCCCAAAGTGTCTTGGAAAGATAAGGAGAGATGGTTTTTTTGTTAGTTAATGCTAGTTAATACTCTTGAAGGACATATTTTGACGGCGTTTTTTATTCAAGTGGCTTACAGAACTACGCTGAAACAATTATCCAATGTTACAAGATGATGAAGAGGAGCTTACAAATGCCCCAGTGCAAGCCAGGTAACAAGCTAAATGCTCCTTTTTCTTTTCTTTTTCCAGATAAATCTCAGTTAAAGACAGTTTTACTTTACCCCTCAGGAATGTTCTGTTTGAAGCAGCCCCAGCTAATCCATGAGTCATTATGGAACAATTTACAGTATATGCCAATCCATGCTACACTCATTGCATACCACAGTATGGGACAGATGTGTGTGGATATTTTTTTCTTTCAAATGACTCTTACACAGTCCTAATGACACAGATACAAATTAAGTCTTGAGCTAAATCACTTGTGGAGTGAATAACCTGTTTAGGCTCTCCTGGAAAAAAACTGTACTCACAACTGGTTTCATCCCAGGGTTGCAAGAAACATAGGGCAGAACATCCCAAGCCCTGCAGTTTTCACTATATTGGTGTTTAAATGGAGCCAATTGCTGTGGAACTCACTGCTGTTGGGAACTTTTGCAGTGAGAAGTATAGGTTTTTGATTGAGTATTGAGTCTAGCCTGCCCAGATATTTTTGAAAGTTACTATTTTTTTTCCAAGATGCAGACATATACATTACAGTACTTTAGTGATATTTCTGTTGGAATTGAATTTGAAAATCTGACTGCCACACATTAATTTTATTTAATTGAAAACAAGCTTATTTTTCCCTGGGCTGAACTGGAACTGAAAAGATTTGGCCCTTGGTAGTTGCTACCAAAGTCTTTTACAGGTAGTTTAATGGCAACGTTGTGATAGAGCCAAGCTTGTCTTGAATACTTCTTCCTGCAATTTCATAGAGTTAGGGCCAGGCTTCCAACTGCAGAATTCTACTGAATCAAATCAATTAGCAGCAGCTGAAGATCTGGACAGCAGTCAAAAACAAATACTAGGATTTTTGTCACAGTTTAGATATCACTTTGCCTAGATCAGAGGAGAACCAAGTGATTCTTGCTTTTTGTACTAACCCTGCACTTAGGACACCTACCAATAGCTTCAACTCAGTGTGTGCTAGGCAGTGCCTGACCACAGACTCAAAACATAGCCCCTGCCTGAGGGGGCTTACAGCCACAGGCCTGGTACAGTACATGAGTATGGAGAAGGGGAATATAGGGATGTCAAAAAAATAATGCCAGGGTCTTAGCATTTTTTACTGGGATAGGGATTCTGGAGTTGGATACAAGATGTAAATTTGCATAAGTGAAAGCAGAGGTTCCTGGAAGAGTGAGAAAGGTTAAATACATGGTTTAGACGAATGATAGGTAGAAATGTTATGTGCCAGGAGGAAGCATATATTCTCTTGTAGGAGGGAATTCTGGCTGCAGTAGTCTGGTTAAAGTTACCAATTCAATACCAGTGGTTCTGGTATTGCAATACCCCTGAGAAACGTCAGTGTGCCTTAGGTTTTTCATCTGCAAATGGAGACCAACATTACATGCTCTGAGATGTCTAAAGAGCCATGTGAAAGTAAGATTTACAATAATGATAAAATAAGAAAGTTGCCGTCATTTTGAAAAAGAGAATTAGTGTTAATTATTCACTGTGATGAAATTACCTATTAAAACAACCCAGAATTTGAGGAAGGTAGGCAGCATGGGGATTTTTCAGTTGAGTATTTGTAGCTTTGCAAAGCTGCAAGTTATTGAAAACAGAGTCTTACACTGAAGTCTCAGGAAATCTTAAAAACTAAGAACTACCCCTACGTGTAAAGTCTTTTTTTCTATAGTTGAGTGGTGGTTCGGTTTTTTTTCGGGTGGTTGTTTGGTTTCTTTTGACTCTCAGTGTATTTTTTGCTGACTTACTATTGTTATATGAGTTACACACTAAAGGAAAAATATACCTTTGTATCTAGCTTTTATTATTGGGGCTACTCTTGTGCCTTTACTAGGTTTAAACAACCTCACTTCCATTTATGATCATCTGTGCTGTTCATCTGTCAGTATAAAATGTAAGAGCAGGTAAAAGGCAAGAAGCTATATATGTATATGAAGAGTAGTTTGGGCAGATGTGTAACTTCCTTGTCATTGTGCTTGAAAACATAAAGGGAGAGTGAAGATGCTGAAGAATCAGCTGTGCTGAACATGCATGGACCATGTGCATCCTATACTTACTGTTCCCAGAACAGTGTTTTTGCTTTGCATGTGCAAGTGTTCACAATAGTGGATATAAGGAAGAATACATAAAGTTTAAAATAATACATGGATTGCAGTTTGTGTAGATGTTTTCTGGATGTTCTCCCAGATCTGTGATTGAAAGTCCTGGTCCAAGTCCCACTAAAATAATTAAAAATTTCTTCTGCTTACTTCTTCAGGGTGGGGCCACATCTATCCATTAATTCAACAGCACTTTCAGTTAGGGCCTAAACTTACTACTGAAGTAAGTGACAAACTCTTCCTGCCTTTAGCAAAATATGCCTTGGCATAGTGTATATTACGAGATGTTAAGTGTTTTAGCAACTGAAGCATCTGTGTTCTGTTGAGCTCTGAGATGGTCACCAGCTACCAAGCTGATTGCATTCCTCATGTTGGTATGGCAGTGGTCACTCCACATACTGTTTCCATCATTATTACAGTCATATCACCAGAGTGTCTTAATACTTCTGCCAATTTATATTCTTGAGAAATTTTTGTCACAAGAATAGATTTTTTCCACACTCTTATTATTTTTCCTGAGTTAATAACCCACTTAGGGCCAAATTTAGAAAATTTAGCCAAAGGACTCTGGTTTGTTTTCTCATTTGCAATTATTTATTTTCTAATTCATAGAAGTAAAAGATGCCAAATTAATTAGTAAGCAGATAGTCTGAAATTGTTAACATACAATAGCGCTTTTGCTTTGTATTCCCTTTTGTCTTGGGAAAAGTCATCTTCTCTGCTTCAGTCTGTTCTTGCACTGTAAAATGAGAACAGTAATGCTTTTGTATTTCCCTAACCAAAGTGTTTTCAGGATCACATTGAATCAGACATTCCCACTGATGACCACTTTTATGCATGAATGCCTTTGTTGCGGTCAGTGAAATTGCTGGTATGAGTTGGGGTTCAAAATCTTTCCCTGAGTCATCTCCAGTTTCTGATGAGCAGTGAGGTGAGCACTTACAAGAGGAAATAAGAGAATTTAGGCCACGTAACTTTTCCTAATATCAATGGAAACAAATACCTAAACCCTCACACTTCAGTATTTGGAATATTTTACATTTTGACAGCTTGACAACTTTCTAACATTATCATGTTACAGCTATTAGTCCAAATCCCCTAGACCTCTACTCAGTTTTTAGGCAGGCAAATCTATTTAGAGCTTTAATAGTGGAATGTACTTCAGTAAGGTCTGGACCATCGCAGAAAAAAGGAAAACAAAAGACAGATTGGCCATTTATGGAATGAAAGGCAAAGCCATGAGTTGCACAGTTCACAGTAGAGTTTTACCAGAGCAAATCAATGTCTGTTTTTACAATGAACATTTTAACCATAAACAATAAAACTCTGATCTGTTAGTGTGTGAAAATCTAAAAGTTGTGTGATTGTTGTTTACTAGTTTTTGACAGGTACTCAAATGAAAGAGCAGGATAATGTGGGAGAGAATAACTGCCAGATGAAAGACAGCCTCTAGGCACATCTTCTGTTAGTTGTTTACAGGTGGATCATTTGCTATGAAATTCACGCATGAGACCAATACAAGCATCATGTTACATTCTACAGTTCAGCGATTTCACATTGCAAGTATCTGAAGAACTTTAAAAGTTATGCTATCTGGACCTGTAATTTTGCTACTTTTTTTTTTTTTTTTTTAATTATTATTCCCTTAGACCTTCCCTTGCTTTCTCCTTTGTGATAGTTCTGGAGATAGCCTCAGAGCTGGGAGCCTCAACATGTGTAGTTTGCCCAAGCCCTGACATATATCTGCCCCCCATGTGTGACAGATGAAAATCATGGCAAGTGAAAAACTGTTCTGTGTTCCTCTTCTTCATGAAGCATATGAGGTGTGTCAACAGTCCAGGGTACTGTGCATGACAGATGTAAAGGAATGTCTTTAAAGGACTTGAAGGGTGTTTTATTGCCTATCCTAAAATGTTTTAATGCTTGCTGCCATCACTCTGGCATGGCAGCACTGGCATCTTTCCCTGAAAATTCCTGTTCCTGTAGCATAACCCTAACTGTAGTGCAAGGTGTTCTGAAAGGATGCAGTCATGTAAGCTCTGTAGATGAGTAATTACACAGGATACCTTTGTTTCTATATATTTAAGAATAAATTATTGTTTAATTTATGTTAATAATTTTATATGCAACAAACACCAGTTCTTTCAATTCTACACAGGTCAGATTTGATTGTTGTAAGAGTACTACATTATATGTCACAAAAGTTGTACTTTTTCATTATTTATTTATTACTATGATTTTATTTATTTGCTAAATGTTGACAATATACTCAATAGGACCAGATTTTCAATGTCTACCTGTAGATACATTACTGTGGTTGAGACAGATGATGATTGAGAATTTTTTTGAGTTAGATCTTCTAACTGTGACATTGCATAATTAATAATGAGTGAGTTAACAAGCACTAGATGTAAGGAGTTGGGAGGGGAATCAGAAAGCTAAAGAAATCGTTAAATTTGAATTCAACTTAGTTCCTACAGTCACTGAGTTTTGTCTGTGCATGTTTAAACATGAGCGTGCCTGCGTATATATATCTGAAAGTAGCCATACAACAAGGGATGTATTCATCACTTCTTTCGTGTTAGCTGCTTTAACTCCTCTTTCAGATGTGTGCTATCTTTGTTAAAGCTGTAGGCGTGGTGAGCTTACTGCGGCCTTATGAACATTTCTCTGAAAAGCAAAACTGTGGGGCATCCATTTTTATGTGTATTCCATGCTACTTTAGAGTAAATTGTGCAGGCAAATTCCACCATTAATGGTGTGTAACCTCATTAACGGTTTAGGCCAGAAGCATCTTAAATTGTGCTTGCATTCCTCAGGATAATGTAAAGCACTCATACAACTTGTTGCTATTTGAATATGTCCCTAAAGCACATGATAAATGCATTAACAGATTTTGGACCCAAAGACTCTAAATAAAAGGGGGATGGAGGGAAGTCATGGGGAGAAAACAACAAGTCCTAAACCATGAAGTGATAATGAAAAGTAGACTGGCCAACATACTGATATTTCCTTTAGGATACTCAGGAAGCTGGTTTTTGGCTTTTGTATTTTATAAAGCACTTGCTCTAATCTCTTAGCTGGTTTTATTACTGCAGTATAATGTTCCAGTTTTGTTTCTCCCCACTGCTCTGGGGATCTTTTTTCCTACTAGTAAATGTTGTCTAAAGGAAAGACAGCTCTTTTGTTCTGTAGATGAAATCTGAACTGGCAAAAGATATGTATTGGTTCTTTCTTATACAAAAAGAGATGACATCTGGAATGCAAGTTTTAAATAGAACCCTTGATTTTCCCTTTTGTATGAGGAATGTGAAAGTTATATGAAGCTATATATGTTGTCACTAAAACTAACAATGATGAGGTTAGATTCTAGTTTTTATCAGTTTCTCTCTAGCATTTGTATTCCAAATTGTTGCTTCAAATTTCCAACCCTTTCTTTTCTGAAAAATGGTTAAATGTGTTTTATTTTGTTTATATTTTGAAGTATATGTGTTGAGACAGAATAGGTAGCGCAAGAGTAACAGAATCATTCTTCCACTGGTCAAGAGCCTGATCTCATATTTGAACTACATTGATTAGGATAAGTTATGCAATAAATCCCAAATTATGGACTAGTGAAAAATGCAGTTGTATTCTGGATGAACCTAGAGACCTTGTGTCCATAAAACATAAATGATCAGGATCTTTAGGAAATGCCCCAAAGTGATTTGGTTTTAGCTCCTGAAACCAAGCCTAGGAAAAAAAAATCCATTTGACTTGCACTTTTCACAGTTCTATTTAAAAAAAAATTATTAAGCCTTGAAAGACTTTTCAGCCTGACACATCACAGTGAAAATTCTTTCATGAAAAATGTATTTTTTTTCTCAGAAAGGGTGTGAAAATGTTTTTAAAAAGTCACAAAAACCCCTTTCAGAAATAAAGCTCTGAGGCTCCAAAACATTTAAGCACTTCCATTTCTGTAGGCGCAGGGGAATTCTACCCTATATATAAAAATACATAAGCACATGCTTAACTTTTAGCAGGTATTAAGTCCCATTCATTACATTAGGACTTAAGCATATACTTACATCTTTGAGATGCAAGGCCTGCCTCATGTTAACTTTCAAGCTGAAAGTTTCATAAGGTGTTGAAGGTGGTCCAACGTTCACTGACCAACAGTACCAAATGCTTCCAATGCAGCAAGCCAGATAAAAACCTGGTTTAATGGGATTCTGAATTACAATAAGTAAATTATAACAAACGCTGTTGACAGAAGCCTCTGGGCTGGGTCCAGGCCTGAAGCCAGACTGAAATTTCTCATGTAGCAGGTAATCAGTAAGATGAGAAACCAGCTGGAAGGGAAGGGCCTCTTTTATGAAACAAGAAGGTACTCTGAGAGCCAAGTCTTATCCTGGTAACTTTTTCAGTGAGACAGTGACAACTGGTGCCCTTCATTATTTGGACTTCAAAGGAGTTGAATTAATTGCAGAGGAAACTGATTATACTACTGGAGCAGGCCACCCCGTTGATTGTATGTGTGTAGAATGGGTCATTAGATTTACCCATTACTTTTCTAAATATTTCAGTGTAAGCAAAGCCCATAAGTAATTTCAAATGCAAGTTATTTGGTTGTAGGGGGAAAGGATTGCTAGGCTGGCATTATCCCCTTCCTAACATTTAAACTCAGCAATGTGATGACATTTCAAAACCATCTGGGACTTTATTTTTCATGATAGACTCTAAAATGACCCATTTTACTTAAAAACAATGAAGCTGGTGTTTCCTTGTCCTTTGCAATGATCTTTTTAAAGCGGTTGTCTCTAGGGTTTGGTGCAGGTTTTGGCAAATAGTGCAATATACTTAGTCACCAGATTGATTGATTCATATAGGTGATCATATCTGTCAGCCTGCCATTTACCCTTTCTTTTAAGGAGTTGTTTCCAAAATCATACTAGAAGTGTCTGAATACTGTAGAAGGGTTTAGAACAGTTTTGGTGTAACTTGAATAGATTTTGTAAAATACATGATGATTTGTGGTGTGTATCTGGACTGATGTTTCCAATTAGTTTTCCTGGGGACATATAGCAATCAGGTCTTCTATGGAATCAAGAGAATGGGACTCATTGTGTCTCTTTTAGAAGGCAACATTACTGAGTTCTTGCTCCTTATCTGACATCTGTAGTGTCCAGTCATCATGGTGGGACTGAGGTTGGTTATTGTCTTCCTGAAAGCCAATAGCTTTCTTAGTAGTAGCTTGTTCACATGGAAAAGCAAAAGTAACCATATCAAACCAAGGAAGCAGCTAATTCAGGGCAGCATATCAAAGGGTATGTAGTTAGCAGTAAAAGGAGCGGGCTTAGGAAGCATCAAGGTCTGGAGGGATCCACTGCATCTCTGAGAGTAACCTGTTGGGTGGGCAACACAGACGCACCTGTAGCACAGCCGTAGAGATAGCCTGGGAGCCTGCAAAGCAGAGCTCCAGTATGGAACTTCACTGTGGCACTTCAGAGGGGGTGAACATAGATGTTGTCAGTGTCCCTAACAGAGCTGCTCTCAGGCACCAAAGTCTGTCAAAGCAAACTTGGCCAGAGGGTGGAAAGGATTATGTGAAACACATAGAATTTCCCCTTATTCCACAAAGTGTAAATTTTTCAAAACATTCCACTGTACATTTTTCTCCATTTCAACTCCCTTTCCTTCCCTCGCCTTCCCTCACAGATTAATTGAGGCTTCCTACAAAACTCTGGAAGTAGGAGACATTTCACTTACTTGTATTTTTAAGTTTTAAAGTTAGTAATCCAGCCTAAGTTAGTAAGAGGAAGGTAGGTATTCTACTGGAGAGCAATTAATCTTTCATGTTCTCTATCCACTGAACCAAATGACAGGCTTAGATGACTTTATGCCTACTTTTTCATCACCTAAAATTTGCTGAGATGGATCCTGGTTTAGCAGAATCTTCCCCAGTGGATGCAGGGGAAGGTTAATTGTAGAATTTTTAAGCTTTGAAGTTTGGATTTTGCAAGTGGAACACTTCTTTTGATGAAGATTTTTAGAACTGAACTTCCTAGCTTTTAGGAATAAGCAAATAATAATAAACAATGTTTGCTTAATAAGGAAACAAAAAAAACCCCTCTGAAAACTAGTTTAATTCCCATCTGTTTTGTAGAGCTTTTGCTTTTGCTTTTCCATAGTAAAGAAGATGACTTTGTTATAGAATAGTGTGGAGGAGAGGTTGTGGTCCAAAAATGTGAACCTTTTGTGCAGCAAATAACCGTTGGGAACTGGAAATTCTGTTTTTCATTCTGGGACTAGAGGAGCACAGTGATCTATATAGGAGGTACATCAAACTCATCAGGAGAACGCATGCTGAAAAGAAACGTGGCAGTCACTAGCCATATTAGAAACATGGGTTCAGCTTACAGTCCTGCTAATTTCTCCTGTGCAACCTCTCAGGTGCTTTTGTAATAAAATTGTGTGGCTGCTATTTATCTACTTCTATCGAAGCAGAGTAAGTAGACTTGATTGATACTGCTTCCTTTATAATGGAAAGAAATGGAGAGAAAAATAATTTTCTTGACCAAATGAAGTTTCTACTGAAAGTCTACCTTCTGTGAAAATGTTCGATCTTTTTGCTTGAGTACCCCATCCCACACCCTTTCCCTTGGTGTTTCTAACTGGAAAACTGTGATTTGCTGGGCTTGCAGAACTGTAGGGAAATAATAGTAATAATAAAATATAAAATTCTTGCTAGATCTTTTTATGAGAGTGCCTTCCATAGTACTGAAAGTATAATTAGTAGAAAGGGGTGGGTTACAGCTCAAGGTCGTCTCCTACTCCCGGTTTGATGCACTGTTTTGAGATGAGTGAATAGTAGCACCTTTTGCTGTATATCTTAGCAGAAAATTCTTGTCCATGCAACTCACATGAGCTGTCCAGTGCAGCCCGGGTCCATTCCTGGTAGTTTTGGCATGCCAGTGATTAGGGGGAGCTGCGGGCTGCTTTTAGCAAACTGATTGTGAAAACTTTCTAGTAGCTAGCCCTTAAGAAGCCCTACTACATGTATCTTAAGCCTGAACTGATGTATTCAGATTTGGGTGGATTTTTGAGCAGGAGCTTAAGGGTGCATTAATCATCTTGGCCTATACATTAATTTTTTTCTTCACAGCATAATAGTACTACATGTCTTCAAAAAGTAGTTGGAACAGAGAATAAAGGTAAATCTGGACAAGATACTTCTTAAAAATGTCACTGGTCTGTCCTGAACATCTGAGTCTAAGCGAAATAATTGGCATGGAACATACCAAGCTAAAATATCCATTTTGAAAAACTCAGGAGCAACTGAAAACATACCAGATACAAGAGAATTCTTTGGCAGCCATAACTATAGATATAGCTACCACTTAAAACAGAAATGTTTCCAAACTGTAAGTGCTTATATCGCAGAGATTACCATATCATCACAGGCTGTCATTTGTCCTCTTATCAATGCAATGTGAAATCCCTGTGAACGTAAATACAGATTAATCTTCAAGATACGTGGCATACCAGCTCTGTAGAGTACTGCTTCAGTGCTGTCAGAAAACACGCTCAGCACAGCCACCACATGGCCTCACTGAGGCTTTTAAATGACTGTGAGGTCAACGTCCAACGCCTGGCCTTCTCCAGTCACAAACATTTCAGCACTCGCTGAGCAATGGATTTGTCTCCATTATGTTTTGAATAACACACCCTGGCACAGGAAGCAATAACCCAAGAGTAATTTTCTACTACTATTACTAACCTAATAGGAGCTCATACATGATAATTAGGCCTTTCAAATATATTTTGGAGAGTGTAATTTTTTTCCAGCCAGTTTTCTTTTTTTCATTTGGTAACTTCTGAAAATATTTTACTGCTTAAAAGAATGGGGTTTAAAAGCAAATCCTTTGTGATTAGTAATGTACAACTAAAGACATTTTGAGCATTAAACACCCCTGTAGATGAAATCCCTGGAGTTTTGCTACAGTATGGCTCTAAAATTACAATGAAATTACAGAGCTGGAAGAAGAATCATAACTGTATAGAAGAAAGCTAATGCAGTTCCTTACATGTCTGTTTAATAAAGAATCCTTCAGTTCTCAGTTTGAAAAAAAAAAAAAGGAAAGGTTCATTAAAGTCAGTACCATAATACATGCTGAATTTATTGAAGAAAAACATTAAGTCAATACCCAAGGCTGTAGTGTGTTCAGAAGGCAAAATAATTAAATTGATATTGTTTCCTTTTTTGACAGGGTGTCCCATGGGAAAGGATATTACTTGGCTGCACCACTAATGGCTCTCTATCTATGCAAAGAATTATTATGTTAAATTAAAACCTCTCTCTATTTATCAAACAGCCAAAACTAATAAACAAAACTATGGCAGTAAGAGTAAACTGCTACTAGACTATTACTTCCTGCATCAGAGTATTATTTATAATTCAATTTAGACAAAGCGTCTGCTCCTCAGGGAATGCTGAGATGTGGTATTGACACAAGAGCTCTTTACTATTTGGACAGGGGAATCAAATTGTTTTGCAGTCACTGTGGTTGGAAACAGTTTCTACTGGAAAAACACCCACATCAAAATCCCTTCAGAAGTTTTTAAGGGATAGATTATAAAAAGAAATGCATAAAATATTGTTTCTAATTGGAAGGCACTAATACATCTATAAAATAAAGGATTTTTTAAAAAGAAAAAAAAGGGAAAAAAATGTGAACAACTTTTGCCCTTGTGAATTTATTTATTTATTTTTATAATAATTAAAAGGCTAATTTTTTTTGGCAGATAGGGTTTTTAGTACTAGAAACTTGGTATGTCCTGCAGTATAGTATTTTGCTTAGTGCACACTATGTAATTTTGAATTTTAAGGAAATCCCTGAAATCACGGTACTTGTACTTCATGGATCCTACGTAGTAGGCAGATAGAAATAAAAGATACCATTCAAAATTCTTGCAAGAGCTTGCATGATATGAATATTCTAAAAAGGTAGACTGAAATTTGAATTTGCAGCCATTTTGAAACATCAAAGAGCATATTTAAAAAAACTCCTGTCGTTAAGTTAAGGCAACTTTTCTGGGAGGCTAGCAGACATCCCAGTAATGCCTATATGTAATACACCCATGCATAAGACAAACAAGGAAAAGAAAATCTGATACATCAGCCACTGCCAGCCAGTAATGACCAGTGGAATTCAGCTAACATAGACAATTTAATTTTAATGCCTAGTGGGAATTTGATTAAAGCAATTAGGGGGAATTCTGAACATAGTCCAAATCATGTGTCTCTATTTCATTTTATTTTCTTTAAGAGCAGTCAGCATTCTTGGCCTCTGAAAATATATGTAGTAAGTCTCCTGAAGACTTTTAAGCAGAGTTATAACTTTGTTCACATAATGGTGACATTGAAGTGAGTGAGGCTAAGTGAGGCTACTTGCAAAAGGGAAATTGTATATGTGTTTAAGTGTTTGCAGGGTATCATGCTAAGTGCTTGGAACAGAAAGCTCTTCCACAGCCTGCTTAAACCTTAACCCTAAATAGAGCTTTTCCTTTCCAGCAAAGCACCTAGGCAAAGGCTGATCAGCCCCGAGAGACCGAGAAATTCAGGGGCGCAGTTGCAGGGTTCAGGGTGAAGCAGATGAGGCTGAGAGACTCCAGACACCAGGGAAGTCGAGTGATTTCTTAGAAACTGGCTGCTTAGTGTGTCTGATTATTATTATGATATAGGTGGAAATTAAGGGGAATAAACCTCTCATAAACATATATGGAGCTGCACCCATGGCTATGACATCACTGGCAGCCAATCAGGTAACTAACTCCATTTTGGTCCATCAGCTTCTACAGCCATTAAAAAAATTTTATTATTCTACCACATGAATCTGGACTGCAGCCACTCACCGTAAGACAGACTGGACTAATAAATCTTTGGCACATGTAACCACCATGTTTAATATAAAACAACCCATACACTTTTTTTAATATGATTTATAAAACAGAACATGAAGCTACCTACATGATCTTTTCTAGCTACAGTAGATACTGTTATATATCACACATTTAATTACTAACAGCAATTCAGTCATGTTAACTGACCTTAAGGCCTTATGATTACCTGATCCAACATAATTCACATGATAAAAATGTCGAGCTCAGAGAAACCCACCAGTCTGGCTTTCTGTGAAATCTAATTATAAACAGCAATGTTAAAAAAAAGGTTAACAGTTTAAATAGTCAAGGCAGTTATTCATTTCGTACGTGTTTGTTTTGATTGAAATGATAGCCAAAAGGGCACCATGCAGCTTGGTACGCTATGAATAGTGGAGCTTCGTCTCACTCGCCTTCATTTTGGCTGCTCAGTTAGAACTTGGGGAGCTCAGCTGGGCCTCTGGGAACAACTCTGCACAGCGCCACGGGATGTGTACATCCCTCTCCCTGTACGACCTATGTCTCCAGCCTGCATTGGTGCACAATGGGGAAGAGAAGTCAGTGAAACTATTTTTTGGGAATGGACGCAGCCCTTCCCTTAACTCTTTTAACTCATGGCTCCACAGATCATGGTGCTCTGAAATGCACCATTAAATTGTAGATGTTGAGCCTGAAGTTGTCATGAGCTGTGTTATAACAGGCCTCGTAGCTACCTAGGTAAACTGACAAGGTGAAATCCTCACCCACTGCAGGTAACATTCCCATTGATATCCTGAGTTTAGGAATTGGTACAAGACTAACTATTTCTGAATGGTCTCCCGTGCCTTGCACCTTTGTCTTGCTCCAGCTCTGTGTTTCACTCAGGGTAGAAAGGCTCACGAGCAGGGGGAGTGAAAGGAAGGAGCCTCTGCATGCGAGACACCAATAACAATAGTAATAACAGCAGCGACAATAATGATAATGTATCCAATCACAGCAGTGACTAAGAACTTCAGTTGGAAACTTGGATGATACTGTGCCTGTCCAAGGCAAGTCTTGTACAAACAAAATTAAAAGACAAGCATCATCCCAATTTCCAAATTTCAGATAGGTGATACAGTGCCTTGAGAAATTAGACAGTGCATTTTAGTATATACATTCTATGACTTCTCATGAAAAAAAGTTTTGACTTTGCTGCCTGTTAAGTTGTATAAAATTAGAAAGAATAATGACATAATTTAACATGTATTAATTCTATAGTTATAAATCAATGCATTATAATTTTTCTCCTGGGAGATGAGTAAATATGTTTTTTTATATATATATAATAATATGTCATGTCTCTAAGTATATTCTAAAATACAGCAATACTTTCTGTAGCATGCTAGATCTTCCCATTCCTTTTTTGTGGGATAGCAGATGAACCGGGACGACCTCATGCTACAGTATTGCTTCTCCGGAAAAATGAAGCTGTCAACAACATAGGAAAAGACTCATAACCACAGGAAACAAGATGTTCACAGGAGCTGGACTAAGATTATGGAACTTGTTGCCAGACAAAATAAGAATGACCAGCACGTGTGCCACACGAAGCCCTCAATGCAAGAACCCAATTATTCAACCTAGCTTTCTGATGATAGTCCTTTCCAAGCATCCTTAGAATAAATGCTTTTCTGGTTGTTAAGACTATGAAAAGCTCAAAAATGTTTAGAGGTTGGAAAAAATGGCAAGATCACACATAATTTCCTGGAAAATGGCTAGACATTACAGTGACAGTCTGATACAATCCTGCATGAATAGACAGTTGCTAAAAAAATAAGTAAAGCAAATAATCTCTTCCTGTCTGTAGCAGTGGCAACATTTTGAGATGTTTCTAAAGCCATGTAAGATCTCACAAGCTCAGTACAATCTGTTTACAGTTATTAGTATTTCTTATTAACTCTCCAGAAAATATCAATCAAATCATTGGACAGTAAACACTATGTAGGTACTGTCTGTAGTGACTTCAAGTGTCACATGTTCCTCCTAAAAATTGCTATAATGAAGTTTACTAATACAGAGTGAGCACGTGCACTTGATGCTCTCATATACCTTTAATTTTTCAGCCTCTTGTAGGATTGTGTCCAAAACCCCATGGTACCAATTAATGAAATTTAAACTATAACAACTTAATTGACTTTAGTGACCAATAACAATATTTTCATGCCTTTATATTTTGTGCCTCTTGCCAGTCTTCAGTAAAATTCACTGAAGCACTGACTTGCAGTGAAGATGGTCCCTCAAAAATGTTGCTGAAATAAACCATCAATTTAAAAGATGCTCTTCCATTTGCCAGACTGGCTTGTGGAAACAGCTCTCAAGGAATTCAGAAAGAGTGCTGCCACGATCATCGTGTGCTTGGTATTAGAAAGTGGACTGAGGCTAAATCTTTCCAAGAGAATATCAGTACTTTTGCTTGAAATGATCGAAACATGCAAGTTTCAGTCATATTCTGCAAGATGTGTACAGTATTTGGATGTCACTGTGGAGTTGGCCTAACTCTTCTTTTTTTTGAGTCACATACTGAAGTCTTCATGTGATCAAAAGCCACGTAAGATGCATACTGAGGGGAACAGGAGGTCCTGGAGTGATTCACAGACAGTAGCTGATGACAGCTCCTAGAAGACCCATTAATTTATGGTAGAGCAGGTCCAGCTCATGCCAGCCGTGTTGCTGGATCCCCGAGCAGCCCATTGATTTTGGCTTTAGCAGCTGCTGCTGGCTCATTTCCTTCCATGGCCAGACATTTGAATCCTTGTCCTTTTTTGCCAGCACAGTCTTCTGACCGGCCATGTGATTCGGCTATCAACTTGGACCAGTGCTTAACCATTTGTGAAGGGCCATGCTTTGGTGTGGAAACAGTTTGAGAACGGTGTAGGCTGCTGCTGTGCAACTGCTGAACCTGTTAGGAACCCAGATAGATATCTGCAACAAACAGTATGGTAATGCATTTTAGCCTGTGAGGAGAAGATAAGTATTCCTTTCCTATAACAGAACAAATTGGGCTTTTTGTTGTGACCTTGCAAGAACATAACTGGAATTGCGCAGATCAATTTTCTTAAGACCAAAGAAAGCTAGCAGGAAAACCCTGGGAAGCCATCTCTGATGTGTACAAAGCTGAACAAATCCCAGCAACTGAAGTACTTGAAGGCAAATGGTACATAAATCTCCAGTAGCGAGACCTGGGGAGGAAGGAGGAATTGAAATAGAATAAAATCAACTCTGACAGAAAACAGTGTAAAGGCATAACTTTAAATACTTTAAAATAAGTTAAAAACTTTTAAATAAGTAATGTCTGTTTTTTGCTTATATACATTTTCATACATCTGTATTTATACCTTTCTCTCCATGTATATACACACACATATATTTTTATGTGTATAGACACAGATCTAAAGTACCTTTGAGGACTGAAGCATTGCTCAGCGGTGGTAGAACCAGACAGGCAGTCTCCAATTGCTGGCTATACTTGAAATAAGAAATCTTCAAAAGCTATAGTGATGACAGGCAGTACAAAATACCAACAGAAAAACAAAAGTGGGTGAGTAGACATGGTGTGTTTTCCAATTTGGTGGCCAACAGCATACCTGAAGACAGATCCCTTGTGAAAGGGTCCTTAAATGTTTTGCCTGCTTAGTCCTTACAGAAGTGGTACAGTGACCCGTGCTTTCTTCACACAAGGCCAAATGGAGCTTGAAACAGTTCGACTCATCAGCATCCTGACCTGCCTTTTTCCTGCCTTCGGGCAGTAAAACAGGAAAGTACAAGTGAGCTGGAGCTTGAAATTTGGAGACCCTTAGGCACTGGTTAAACTTGGGACAAACGACTGTTAATGGCACAATTATCAGAAAATAATCCTTTACTTAGCTTTTAAAAGCTGATACTGTGTGTTGCTCACAAAAAAAATCCTAAACCCCAACAAAAAATAACTAATAAATACCCACCCCACCCCACCCCTCCCCCCTGCAAAACCAAAAAAAAAAATCCATCCATTCAGACCTGTGTTGTAAAAAGTCCAGTGTGGTTGAGCAATGCTTACAGAATAATAATGGTGAACTAAAGAAAGAAGACTTATTTAATAGCTGGGGACAAGGTTTCAGCTTATAAGACTCCCTGCAGTAATAGCAAGACCTGAGGAGAGTGTTTTTTGACAACAGCAGTTTCTGAAAAATCTTTCGCAAACCAGAAGCACATAAAGAGGATAAAGACATCATGCAGCTGCACACCGAAAAAAAAAAGTGTTTCTAGCTATTTCTGACCTGGAAATGAAATACTTTCTCTCTAAAGGTGTTAAAATGCACAGTGAAGCAAAAAGAAAATGTGAGGCAAAATTGAATGAAAGGGAGAAGCTTTCCTAAACTAATGCTGAGGAATAATAATTCATAATCTGAACACTAAAAAAACTCTGTTATCTTCTCTAAATCTTTCATAATTACCAGAATGCAAGCAGCTACTTTTAAAGAACAGAGTTGATTCAAAGCTAAAATAACAATAATAATTAAATAACAAACACATTTAAGGCACCAAATCTCAGTATTACCTATCAATATTTGAAGTACAGGCTTTTTATTTTAATGGTGTTCAAGGTTAATGGGCCTCTGATAAGTTATCCCAGCAGTGGCAGACACCTGTATAACTGTGACAGTGGTGAGTTTTTCTGTGAGAACAAGGTGATGCAGATTTCCAATCAGGTTCATGCAGACTAAATTGATGTGACAATCTAGCATTCAAAGCCTTTCACTTGGCATGTTCTAGGTTATATCTACCCTATTGTGAAAGGTGTAATGGCAGGAGAGATATTGTAAAGAACTAGTTTTGCTATGGGCACTGTGGCAATAGCAGAGAAGCTGGCACAGCTGGCCTTGGCATGTGTAAAGTCACGCTCTATCACATAATGGCTTTCAAATGGATGAATTTGTCCTGGCTTTACTGTTAGTGGTACCCACGCTAGCTGGGTTAAAACTCGGTTATATTGGTTCTGTCCACAGGTCCTAGAATGGTGCCTTTGCTTGCAGCATAGTTGTATATTTGAAATGAGGACAATATATTTCTCTTTGCTATACATACACAAAGAGATAGGAATTAACATACATCCGTTTCTGTAGTGCACAGCATGCATAATGTACATGGCACTGTTTCTTCGTTAGATATCAGTTTATAAATAGGATTCCTTGCATTATGCCAATTCTAAAAGGTTTAAAAAAAAAAAAAAAAAACCAACAAAAAAAAAAAAAAAAAAAAAAAACACAAAAAAGCACCCCAAATCAACTACAAAAAAAACCAGGTCAGTGATTGAAGCTGTGAATCTACTACTCTGTGTTTATATGCTTACTATTTAGCCATTGATTTTTAGGGAGAACAAACATTTCCAACTGCAGTGGAGCTTTATTTAAAGGCTTTTAACTCAGATTTCTGGAAACTGAGTGATACTTAAAGTTGATGGTCAGAATCTTTCTCAATGTTTTATTGTAATGTAACATTTGCTGCAATAAACTATGCCCTCAATTAGATCTGATCAACTCCATTAACTTTAATTATATCATGGCTGTAACTGAGAGTATAATTTGGCCTTCTGGGAATAGAATATACAGTTAAAGCTCCACAGGGTAGAACAGGCAGAAGAAATTTGCCCTTCAGCTGGAGCTGTCAGAGAAGTTATAGGTTGTTTTAGTTGTTCTCTCCGACCTTAACAAATCCTATTAATGACGTAGTTGCAGTATGTAGTTTCCAGTGTACGGTGGCTGCTAGAAGCAGCACTGTTTATGCTTTTTCTCTTGCTATGCTGCAGGTGATCAGAGATCAGCAATTAAAGCTCTCGGGCACTGACTTTTTGCTCAGGAAATAGGAGAACAGAAGCTGAGTAAACAAGATGAGTGCATTTGCAGCAGCTGGCTCTGCACTCTACAGAAATTGGCAATCACAGTCCAGGACCAAGCCCAGGCAGAGGATGTGGAAGGCTTGGAACTGAGGGCCTAAGGAATAATATATTCTTATTTGACATAATACCATAGCAACAAGCTGTTGCAGAAAGTAAAGCAAACAAAGAGCTGTAGGAAGATTCCTGTGATAAGAATGAACTAGTTTTTCATCCCAACTGCTGTAGTAGAATGCAAATAGTTGACAGTGTTATTAAGTTTTATTGATAGGCCCTCCAAATCCTTTAAAAATATGACTAGAAAAATTAGCTTAGGTAATAAGAATGAAAAATTTCTGCCTTGCATTTTTTGTTTCCAACGAGAGATGTCAGAGAGAACTTTTACCCAGTATGCAGGGTTATTTTCATATTTGCTTTTGGTTCGTCTTCCTAAGATAAATGTGCGTGTTTGTCAGTATTCACATCTGGTGGATTTCAAGGACTTGAAATCAGGGAAAAATAAATCATGAGGGCATTGGAAGGTGAAGTTCCCGTGGAAAAGCTGTAGGACAGTCAGGGACCATCAGCAAAAATAAGCCACTAAGCACTCCGGTTATGTTAAACCCCAAATGGCTGTGTCCAGGAGACATCAGAGCCCATGGTGTTTCTACAGGTTTGGCACTTGAGTTTCATAATGCCTTCTATGGCAACCTGAGCTCAGTCTCAGTCCAAGTGCTGCCAAGCTCCAGCAGTTTTCCCATCGGAAAATTCCTTAAGGAAGGATCTTTGGGTTGTGTCTGTTTTTCAACACCTAATGCTGCCAGCAGGGACAGGTCTACACAGTTGCCCTCGCTGCTTAATCTGCACATTTTACACACTGATCACACTGCCATGCATTTACAAAGAAGCACAATAAAGAATTCCCTTCTGTACCCAAACACAGCAGCCTGGATGCCTCAGGAGCAAAGTGTTTTCACTGTTGGTACCTAACTCCTGTACTGAAAGCTATTAAGTTTCCGCACTGGTGCAGTTTGTGTGTACCTCAAATCAGTTCCAAATTTAGCTGAAGCACTGCTAACATGAGTAGCAAAGTTCAGCTCCCTGTGCCATCTGTTTTTCAGTCTTTTTTGACAGGCAAATGTACTGCACCACTTGTATTTAAGACATGGACTCAGAGGTTTCTGGAGGGTCAGACTGGTTTGTACTCGTATTTAGATCTGAGTCTAAGACATGAGAAGAAGCCTAAAATGATGAGGAGGCCAAAGAAAGTAGTATCTAAATTAAAGAAAAACCTCACAAAACCATCTAAACCAGGAATGGCTTAACCCTGTGATATTAGACCAATAGAAAAATATATTTAAGAGTAAAACTTCCACCTGTTGGTTGAAATTATGGGATGGAAAGGAAACAAAAGGAAAAGAAAAAATATTGATGAGAAAAAGAAAACCTTTTTCAAACCGGTGAGTATATGGAAGCCTTTCCGTTATTATGTTTAAGAGAATTGGCCTGAAAAATTGCAGTGAAAAAGCCCATTTGTAAAATTTGAAATGATCTGTGAAAATAGCACTGTGCTAAATAAACACCCAGGAAATCCAGGCTGCTTTTTTTCCAGAAAAGAACACAATTTATTTCTCTTTTCCTTCCATTCTTCTTCCAATTTTTATTTTTTTAGATCTTAATTAATGTATAAAGAAGAGGTATAAATGGCATATTCAATATCTTTGCCTATTTAACTGAGTGAATGATTCGCTGCAACACATGTCAATTTTTACGTTCTTATCAGAATATCTAAGTAACTTATCGTTACTGACTTACTCTATTTTCTTAAGGTTTATCTACTATTAACTATTTAACTGGAATAGAAAACATATTCTCACTTCTCATAACTTCGCATTAGAAGTCCCAACTGCTTTTTTAGGCCATTTTTATCTTATTTTTATAAGCAACTTTTGTTTCTGGGTTGTATATGCTATTCCTATACTCCATTGAGACAATGGCAAATGCCCACTCATTTCAAAAGGCCTGTTATTTAAAACTTAGCTTTCTTATATTTTTGGTACTTGGTATCATATTGTGAAATTGTGCTTCCTAATTCTGCAGCTGGTTTCATTAGGACTGTGGTTTGCATCATTCCCTTAGACAGGGGGACAGTGCTGCATCCTGTGGTGAGGACTGATATGTAGCTGTGCATTGCTAGAGAACGAGAGAAGTGGAGAATGATTTGAGTATGCCTCCTTCTAATTCTAGTTGATACCCTCTAGTTCATGTGTTGAAAGGGACAGGGACTTCTTTATGCTACTTGTAATTTTGTGAGATGGCTGACTGCTCCAAACCGAAGAGGAAAACTGAAAAACCCCCAAACCTCATACTTAAGATTAGCATGCTTAATGGCATTTTGTGGGTGGGGTTCTCCACCACCTTACACTTGCTGACTGTGTGAAATGTTGTGAAATTGGAAGGGGTTGTACTCCTTCGGTATAAATGGCTGTCCACGCTGAAACACTGGCTATTTGCATCCTGTAACATAATTTGCATCGTGAGGTAACCTGCAGCTGAGAACGTTCGGATACGCGGGAGCCTTTCCCCAGCCTTGCAGGAGACAGGCGTGCCGTAGCTAAAACGAGCAAATGCTGAATGCTGCTTTCACAGCACTGCTTGTGAAAGAGTAATATTTAAAGACAAGAGTAGGAAAATGAATATATTTGAAAGATTCTTTCTTGGACTGGGCAAAGCCTTACAGAGCCAAGTAAAGCAATATTTGACAGAAGAAATGTCCCCAGCACTGTCATGTTGCTTTGTGATTCTCTGTATTGTGACCTTTGCTGATCTTAAAGTCCCTTGCTAGATGTTCGATAGCCACTGCTAGTTTGCTTATCTATAAGACTTTTGTGAAAAAGAATAGTAACTGTGTGTATAAAAAACCCAACCAACCAAAATCCAGAAAACCAAAACCAAACCCTTTGCTTCCTAAAAATAGAATGTTGAATGTGATCCTTTCAAAGAGTGTTAGAAATAATTTCTCCTTCTAAATGTTCATAAATGTCACTATTTTAAAATATATAATAAGAGATAAGCTCCCATGAAAGTTAATACTGTTTCTTTTCCTTGGAAAATGATATCTGTTCTTTTTTCATGACATTTTGTCTAGGTTAATGGTATCATTGCAATAGAGTGTCGTGCATGTTTCTCAACATGGGTGGGGAATCAGATAGCCAATTATTTAAATGAAACAACGGTTGAATTAGGAGGTTAGATGAAAACCAGATTATCATAATATATAAATTACATGACCACATCAGAGTGCGTGACACTGAATAGCTGTTTGGATTTGCTATCAGGTTCTGAGACATTTTGTGTAAAATGCTGATTTCTGCTTGGCTGCTTACTGCAATGCTTGCGTAAAGGGCA
The DNA here is from genome assembly GCF_963210335.1 of Falco punctatus. Lineage (NCBI taxonomy): Eukaryota > Metazoa > Chordata > Aves > Falconiformes > Falconidae > Falco > Falco punctatus. Next base: position 6,743,331 of record NC_137580.1, on the reverse strand, counting down.
AGGAGAGGAACACCGAGTACTCCTCTGTTCAGAGCACTACGTTTCTAATTTTGTGGTCTTTTCTTGGATGTAATACCTAGAGTGGGGCAGATTACATTACCAGTTAATGATCTGCAGAATGATATGCAGTGCTCTTTTGGCCACTTTTCTTTCTGATGCTTAACAACTCTATATACAAAACTGGGGCAAGAATTTAACCTGCTCTTTGCCATCCATCAAAACACCATGAAATACATTTATTGAAGGGAGGAAGATTTGACAGGGGAAAAAAGGAAGTGGTAGTAATTGTAGACAAGCCAGGTGCAAGCTGGCTGCTTAAATGCATGCAACTCATGCCTAAGTGGGCATAAAAGCTTCTCTACAGGCATATTGGGTGGTCAGATCCTCACCCCAATTATATGGCTTGGAATCAGAAATATCTCCACTTTCCTCCCTGAATTTCTTCCAGATTCATGCAAGTGTAACTGAGATAAAATATTTAATGATAGACTGTCAGGATCTTTCTTTTTACGTTGCAGCCATGAGCCAAGACATAGAATGGCTCATGTTGGATAAATGAGACCATGCTAGTAGTCTGTGCTGATTAATAGCAATGAAAGGGCTCTGTGCTTATTTAATTAACTGGCTCTTTATTAAAAGAGCTATTTCAATGGCATCACTGTACCTAGTAACTTAGTATGATTTCTCAGTGCCTCCTTCAAACTGCAACTTGTGGTAATTTTTTCCTTCTAACAAAAACATTATTGTTGCACGGCATATGTGTGTTCATTGCCTTGCTGCTCACTGGTATCCAGCGTGTCGCAGGAAGATGGTGTTTACCAAACTGTTACAGCTTAAAGACTGTCGAGGTAGAGGGGCAAACTTGATCTGTATTAAGCCTTAAGACGGGGTTTGCTGATTATTTTTCCCTTGGAAATCATGTTGACATGCAGGTGGCATGTGTTCAACTCTCACCCTGACATGGATCTTCAACACAGCTGAGGTGGGATACATCTGGGACTGAGATGGTGAATGATGCCAGGTCCTGTACTTCAGACACAGTCTTAGACCTTCAGGGACTTCAGATGCTAACATCTGGCTTGTGATAGTGCTTTTGGCCTACAGAGCCTATTTTTACCATTGCCCTGTTTAGTGGTTCTCCACTAGTCCTCTGTCCTGCTCATAAGCTATAATTTTTTTGACTTGCTAATTCATACCAGCTTATAAAGAGGAATTTTTTGAGCATAGCCATATCACTGTAGGGGTGTTAGCTACTATTCAGGTATTCAATTTCATCTCTAAGGATACTCGTTTGATTTTAACTCTCTTGTAACATGTAAAAGCATAAGAAAGGCTTTGTTGGATTAGATCAGCGGTCCACCTAGCTCTCTGACAGTGGAGAAAGAGATGCTGTTTAGGAAGGTCATGTGCTCCTGACCTCCCTGCAGACTATTCCTCTCCCATCAGCATTCACAGCTGTTGGATTAAGTATACTAGGGGAAACACTCACGCCTATTTCTTACAGTATCTGTGGACCTGTTGTCCCTAAATTTGCCTACTCCTCCTTTGAACCTCCTGATGATGTTTACCTTCACAGTCTTCTTTGACAACAAATCCTAGCAATTCACTACCCACTCTGTAAAAACTATCTCCTTCATTTAGCTGTGAACTGACCTCTTGTTAGTTTCAGTGAGTGACCACCTACTACAAGGACTGCAGGACTTTGTTAGTTTTCCCTTTGATTTATCCTTCACCAACTTGCAAATGTTGATGATGTTCCCTTTCAGCCCTCTTCACTCCAAACTGAGGCATAGTCTTTTCACTCTCTTATAAAGCAACGGCTCCATACCCTCTTTCACTTTAACAGCTCTTCTCTGTACTGACTTTAACTCCACTATGCCCTTGCGATGCAGTTACTCAGGAGGGTATAGCTTTTTTTATATAGCAGCTAACCAGCATACCTGTTCAATTGTGGTAATCTTTCTTTGTAGTATCTGGTAGCATGTTACCAAGTTACTGTTATTTGCTAACAAAAGTATTTTGTCTTTTTTTCTTCCCGTGACAGAATATTTTAATTATAGTTTAAAATTTGACTGTAGAATTATCACAGTCTAAGTACAGATGGAGTTTGGGATATGCCCTTCCAGTCTTAAATTCTGTGACGTTTGGCTTCTTAATTTTGTATGATAAATGTGTATTTCAACACTTTACTTGGAGTCTGAGCACTCATCAAGTATGTCATAGTGAGTCATAGTCCACTGTTAACAAAACTGCAATTCAGCTGTGCTTTTAGCACTGTCTACCAACTGTGCCTTTCCCGTCTCATCCTTTTGCTCCTGTGTAACATTATAAAGACCTTTATTTAGTTTTTCCAGCTATATTTCCTATGGTCATCTCTCTTTATAGAGTCAACTGTTGCCTCCACTGAAAGATTTGGGAAGAGGAGGAAGAGACTGGAAATTCAGTGTCCCTGAAATGGTGAGAGTCCAGATCCTGTATAAAGTTTTCTCTGTGCTGTTTTGCTTGTCTAGTCATGACAGTTTTGTCTTTCCTCGTAAGCATCTCCAAGCAGGCCTCAGCAGCACGTTTTGTACATCAGGTTTTGTTTGTCTGTAGTACTGTCTTACCGCATCTCTTAAACAGAGCTGGAAACTCCAGGTAGACTTATTGCCGTATGTACGCAGGCTGAATTTTGCAAGTTTCTTTCTTATACTTTAACCCTGAAGCTTTGTACTCCTCTTTCTAAGCAGTGATGTGCTTGACTATTTAGGCAGATGAGGCATTTGCTTTATTATGATTTCTTCTTTTGGATTGGAGGCAGCCTGAAGCGGCAAGGCAAAACAGCTTGTTGCAATTTGACTATTTTATCTCCCAAAGGAAGAAAGTGTGCTCCATCATTATAACAGTGCTGGACTTATTCCAAACCAAAATACAGCAGTACTCATGAAGTAATGTTGAGAAAGGATAACAGAAGCAGCTTTTTGCAGGAAAACACTTGTAATGTCACAAGCAAAATTTGGTACCATGGACATGAGATGGATTAAAACCTGACTGTGTTTCAAAATGGTGGGCAAAGGCATTTAGTGCAGCAGTTATATAGATGTTTTATGATATTAATGTTTTAGGAATAGTTCACAGGACACAAAGCATTGCAAGAAAAGAGAAGAAGCACTGTTACATTAAGCTGTCTCAGGACTTAAATCTTGATAAAGCACCTCTAGCTAAAGTACAGGAATAGAGGTTGAGGAATAAACAACAAAGCCAAATAAAAGACAGAAAAGGCAGAAAAGGAAGGAATGAATCAAGCTAGAAGAAGGTAGGTAGAGTCTGACAGGACTGGAAGAACTGGGATTCAGCACTAAAACTAGCAATCTGGGTTTAAAGGAGGAAGGAAGGAAAAATATTGAGAGAACATTTGTGAAATAGGAATAAAAACTTGGACTGTTGTGGAAGGGTCAGAGGGAGTGATAAGTATTTGAAAGTATGAATGCAAGATGTGTGACGAAGAAAACAAAGAGACTAGAAATACCCAGATACTGTTGGCATCATTAATCTAACTGGAACAGAGAGAGGAAGCAAAAATCTGTTAGGCATAAATAGCATAAGATAGTATATAGATCATGCAGAAGTGAACAGATGGGAGAGAAGATTTGGAAATAAATAAAACTGAGGATTATGGGAGAGCACATAAACTGGTTACAAAAATGTGTGCATGCTTAGAAACTCTGCTTAACTTGAGCTCCCACCATCTGTAAGAGTGGCGTTCCTGTTGCTGAATGGGTTTCAGGTACCTCTAAGTAGGATGGTTTGGAGACTGTTTTCTTCTGTAAAAGAAATACCTCAGAAAAAACTAGAGCCATCCTTGCAAGTGCTGTGGTAGTTCTAATCTGGTGGTCCTGTCCCCTGTGTCTGCTGAACCGCCCAGGGATTCATGGCATTCCCAGTTTATCAGAGGGCAGGCGAGCGACTCATAACTAATATATACAGGAAAAAACCTGGGCCATCAGGCGTCATGAGAGCTGAAGTCCAGCTTAGGAATTCAAAAGGAAAAAAGGGACATGAGGATTTTTATTATGGTGCTTCTATGGTGTTTTTTTCAGTATCCTGGTACCATACTTCTATGCTAATATTTCAGAATTATAGTAGTTGGTTCTGAAGCAGTTAGTTTTTAGAAAATACTGAACCAAACATTCAAAACAACGTTGAAAATTGCTTGGGAAAAAATACAAATCCATCCATGAAAATGCCATCACACCTAATTGTAAGGAACATTCTTTATTAAAAAGTTTAAAGTTGATTAAGCACACCTGAGTGACTGCTGAGCTTCCTCGAATCCTCCCTTTTTCAAGGCAAATTAGCTCAGGTTAAACATCTTCCATTGAGTCAGATATTTGAAGCAGAAAGGGGTGAAAGTTTCAGACAACATTCAAGGAGCTGGACGTGAATTGCCACTGAAGGATTTATTGGTTCGGGTGGAGCACAGTGTAAATGCATTTCTAGACACAGTTATAAGTCTGAACTGCCCATCTGGTCCTTGGCTCCCTGTTCCAGCTGTCACCCCCCTAACTGTGCCCTCTATCCAACTCTTCAGACTTGGAGGAATTACTCCCCTGTGCATTTGTGGTGCAGCTGGGCTCATTCCAGTTGCATGGGAGAAGTGGACTGGCAGCATCACTGCTGGGAGGGATGTGATGTTGCTGGCCTGGGGGGCTGCTGCTGGCAGAGCTCATCCCTTGACCATTTTACTGTGCTTGGTTGCAGGCTCGTGCGTGACAGACCTCCATATCAGCCCCGGAGGAATGGGAGTGTGAGGCCAAGTGCCGGCTGCAGGTGCCAAGGGTGCACTAGGAGCAGACTTTGGCGTTTGGTGACTGAAAGGCCAAAGTTCAAGCAGGGGCTTATTACACAAGACTGGTAGGTAGATCAGCCTTGGGTCCAGAAGTAAGAAGGGCACATTGGTGTTCTACTGTGCTCTGAGGATGTATATTCATCGGTCATCACTGGTGCACAGATCTTCCCACTCCTTATTCCCCCTCTCCCTGCCCCCATCTCCTGTTGTGGCCTTGTTTCATCTTCTTCTCAACTAATTTTGTGTATTTGCAGTTCTGCTATTTCTGAATTATTCTCCCTCACTTTGCTTCATCTGATTGAATAACTGAAATTTGACTTTGAGTTGTTTTGGGTTTGGTTTTTTTTTTCATTTTTCATGCCTGTGGCTTTGCATCCTTAGTTAGGCAGTGCAGTTTTATTGTCTGTAGTTGCAAATACTTCTACCAGGTCAGAGGTTAATGTAATGCTTGGTATTCATGTGGTATTTTTCTCAGTGTATTGAGGAATCAGTGTACATAACACAAATCTTCTGAAAAATCCAACATTCTCCGTATTGCCAAGGCTGCAACAGTCATCGTAGTTCTTACCACTTTTTATTTTTAGCAGTGAAATAGGCATAGTTGTGGTAGATGCTATGTCCTCTTGCCAAGATAAATGACAGTGTTCTCATCTTTTTTCCTTTCTCTTCCCCCCCACCCTCCCCCCCTGCTTCCGAGGAACTGTATTTAGCAAATTGTTTGAGCATTACAACTCAAATAAGGTTTTACCTTTTATAGGTTTTCGTTTGTCTAGTTAGGCATACTCTATTCTGGGGGATTTCAGCTGCTAGAGAATGTTTCAGGCTCTAAACATAAGAAAACAAAGACATATTTTCTATATCTTGAGAATACTGTAACTATCCAACAATCTTAAAATAATTGTTGCACCTCGTATTTTCAAATAACTGGCAGGAACAGTAATCTTCTACAGCTTAGTACACTCTATTAAAAATGAGTAATATACATATTGATCATAATGCTTCTCTTAGCTGATGAGGCATCTCTTGGGGATGAAACCACAGTACCATATGGCTTTAATGTACTCTGTATAGTTCTCCAAATAACCACTATAAATTATATTTCAGAATTATGCTGGACAGCAATAGAGTTAGTTTTCAAACTGTCAATAATATATCATGACTGTAGGTAAGAAATTGATTATGCACAGGATGCAGTATTTAAATAATTAACAGCTAACCAATCCGTTTTGTAGCTGTGGTTTGTGACACTTTGAATTAGACTAATTTTAACTTTAACATCCCATGATAGAATGGGTTAGTAATGCACCCAGCTAATTAAAACTGATACAGGAAGCAGAATGCATCATTTCTCTAGCAATGTAGCTAATGTAATGCAATACAGTTTCCTCAAAAAGAATGAGATCCAGCATCTTATTGCAATTTTAAATGTAAATTTTAAATGGAAACATTCTTCTGAGTACGAAAGCAGTTTACTGTCCAGTTCTGGCAAAGGGTGATGTAATAAATAGCTGAATTTAAATTTAAGGCAAAGATAAAGGCATGGTTTGGTTTGCCAGGATTATATTATATATTTTTTTCCTTCAAATGTTTATTTGTCAACAAGTGAAATCATTAACACAAATCAATTTCAATACCAACTTGGAACAAAACCCGCTCCATGAAATAAGCACTATTACCTGTTAAACACTAACAGCAATATTGTTGTTTCTGACATTATCAGCTGACAGAAAACACGATGGCCTTTTAAAAATCTAAACCTGGAGTGAAAAATTTAGAGACCTAGTCATCAAGTTTAGAATACATATGATATCTGGACCCAAAGATCAGTTTGTGGCAATACTGACACTGCCCTTCCTCCTTCAAAAGGTAAGGAAGCTGAGTAACATGCAAACATCTTTTTCGCTCTGCCTCATGATTAATGATTCCATGGCATTTTCTCAGGGTAGAAGTTCAGCATTTTGATGAACGTACTGCAGGCCAAAATCCTCTTTCCTTCCACCTTTTTAACAATCCTCTTTGTGCAAATTTTCAGTATGGCTGGAGCTGATATTGCATAGATGCTGCATTCCAGGGCTGGCCTTACAACAGCAGTTCTGGGTAGGGGATAAAAAAGAATAAAGAAAAAAGATGGGGCTTATGCAAAATAATCTTTTTCCTTCCAGGAAAGTCACAGACACCTTTGCAGTTTTTCACAGGAAGTGAGAGAGGCAATGTTTTAGCATAATTGCTAGCCCAAATGACAAATATGAGAAAAGGTATTTGAAGCTGGGTTTGCACAAAGTAGGTAGCAAATGCAATATGCAGTCAGCTGTGCTCAGCTTTTCTCTTCACTCTTTTTTGTTTAAATAACTCTTGAGGGGATCAGAGAGAGAAAATGCAACCACTAGAGTTATGTTTCAGATGTTATAAAGATTGTCAATCATCACTTTCTCATAGGTATGAGTCAATTGCGGCTGCTGTCAGGAAGGTGTGCTTCAAAGACTTGCTGAGCTCATCCAAATAACAAGGTCTCCAAGGTCTCAGTAAGTCAAAAAGAAGATCTAATTGCATATAGACTTAAGAAGCAGAACAAGACACAGTCAATTTGAAGTATGCTGCTGTTGGCTGGACAGGAAGCTTATCACTAAGTCTTGACAGGGATTTTATTTAGAACTGTAGGTGATGGATGAGAAGGACTATGAGTCTTTGACATAAATGTTTAAGCAGAAGAAGTTTGTGGGTTTTCCTCTCCCAGTAGGTCCCTCCTCTTAGAATTTGCAAAGGTGCAAGCAGTATAACCAAATGCAGGAATTTAAAGATGAATGTCGTACAATTGCTTTCCAAATATTTTTACAAGTATAGTACACGACCCTTGCATAAGGCCTTTGTGTTAGTGAAGAACTATAAAGTAATAAGTGGTCATTGCTAAACTCAGGTGTAAAGAGAAAGTCGTCTTTTTCCCTTCTCATTGCCATTGTGTTGTAACTTTGTTTTCTGCAGTGTATTCAGTGCCATAGTGGTGAGGAGTAGAAGCACTTTAATTTTTTTTAAGTACTGTCAGTGACTTCATTGTTACTTTCTGAAGGCTGCCAACTTCTGGACTATTGAGAAAGAGGTATATGATGGCCCGTTATTATTCTGGAATAAAATTTGGAAGTGCACCTTGGGGTGGAGAGGAAAACCTGATCCAGTGAATCCATGAAGGGAATGTAAGTTTTCCCCACCCCCAATATATTTTATACTCCTAGCATGATGTAAAACAAACATACAGCTATTCCTTTTCTGGCCCTTGCTTTATGGCAGCTATTTAAAAATTAGATAATGTTTTAGACATCCATATGTGTGTGTGTTGGGTGGTAGAATTGCATTAGAACAGAAATACAATGCTAAAAATAAATTAATCTCATTCTACACCTGGTCACAATCAGTATTCTCCAACTTTGCCCTCTCTAATGTTACAGTACTTGTTGTAGCATGGAATTTAAAGTACGTTTATAGTGTATAAATGTCATGCATTTGATGCTATGATCTGTGCTAGCTACCCTCATGGATAGTTTACTGCATCTCTCTCCTGATATATCAAACAGATCATGGAAGATTTGAGGCATTCAAGACTTGCTTGGCAAAACCCTGGAAAATTGCAAGTTTTACTAGTTTAATGGTGTACAGACCTCTGTCTCCTCACCAAAACCCCAATATTTTACAACATCCAGGATTCATGAGATCACACATATTTTCCCCAAAGCTGATGAATTACAGGTTACCTCTTCGAGCTGGAGACCAGAAGTGAAGAACAGAATCAGATCCAAATGGCACAGAAGGTAAGAAGTAGTAAACATTGGCAGTCATCGCTTTTTCATAGGCGTAACGGTCGACTGTGGCTGCTGTCAGAAAGGTGTGCCTCAAAGATCTGCTGAGCTCGTTCAACACTTCAAGTTCTCAGCAAGCTGAAGTAGAGATCTGATGGCATAGATGTGAGGAAGCGTAGAAAGAATCAGATTATGTTCACTTTAGGCAATTTAGATTAAAGCATGCTTTTGTTACTGCTACATATTCTGTGTTAGTGGGAAGTGCCTGACAGCCTGAAGCATGAGCTGTGCTTTGCTTTGCCATGTGCTGGTTGTACCTTGCTTTCACTCGTTTTTATTCACTGTCCTTGCTAGGCCACTTGATCAGTAAGGCTATCAGAATCCCAGTCCTCACAAACTCTGTGTATGGGCCTGTGCTGTTTGTAGCATGCCATGCTGTCCTTGTCCCCCATCATCCACAGTCCTTCTGGCCCGCATTTCTGTTTTCTTTCCATGGCAGCCAGGACAGGGAGGTCAGGGAGATGATGCCCGGTATTCTTCCCTAGTATGAAGTCAGGAAGTGCTTCTGGCTGTACACTAATCATCGTACCTTAGTCATGGCCAAAGGAATCATCCTTTTCTCACTCAAAGTGCTCCTGAAAAGTTCCTTTTGTCCCACAGTAACAGCAATCTGAGGAAATATTATAGCAGCAAATGCACACAGCCCCTGCACAAAAACCGGTCTGAATGATCCTCTCCCACAGATTTCTGGTGTGTTCTGGCTCCGCCAAGTCTGGATGATAAAGCTTAGAGCACAGACTGTCTTTGTGCTTTTGCAGTGAGGATCGCACTTTTAAGTCTAATAAAGGATGAGCAAATTAATAATCCAAGTACTGCAATTATTTAAAGAACAACTACACCGAATGTAAGTAATCTCAGTAGTATCTGGTATGCAAATCCAAATTATCTCACACCTTTTTCTCTTCATGTATCTCCTGATTTTTTCCTGAGGTACTGCTCATTGACTCTTCTGTGCAGGAACATCTACTAATCTAATAAAATCTACTGGTAATGGGCATTACAGTTGGCACCAGAAATACGAATGCACTTACTTAACACCTGTGCCATGGGAATCAATAACCTGAAGTTTTCAGAACAGTGTCAAGAAGCTCACTTGCTATTCTTGACATTATGACCATGCTACAAAGTTCTAGCTATTTTCTGTGTTTTCTTCATATCTCTCACCTTAATTTATTTGTATATTTCACAGACTTATCCCAGTGAACATTCTGGACAATAACAATAATTGTCATTACACTGCATTAGGCTATGAATACACAAAATCTTTCAAGTGTGAACAAAACGGGGCAAAGTTTGAATAGGGGTTTGCAGAATGGTATAGCACAGGATTTTTCCAAAACAAGTGAAGACCAAAAATTGCTCCCTACCTATTCTTTTTTTGACATTGAATATCAAATTCAGATAGTATGATCTGTTTTTAATTATATTATGATTTAAAAGCAAGTTATGAGGCCCTGGGCACCTAGATCTAACTTTGACATCAGCTTTAGTTTGAGCAGTTGATTGGACTACATGAATTCCTGAGGTCCCTTCCAGTCTAAATTACTCTGTGAGTTTAAGAATCAAAAGTTATTCCATTAGCTTTGTGCAATGCAAAGGCAGAGACCACTGAACAGATTTGTTCAAAATGCTATTTGTCACTAAGAAACAAATCAAAGAAAAGGTGTAACTTTTTTTTTTTAAATAAATCAGTTTCAACATGTGAATCCAGCACAATATGCTATAATCTCTTCATTTAACACTAGAACATGAGTGAAATCACCTCCTGAATAGAACTCTGAAGGATGATGGGGAAGAAATGAAAGAAAACATTGTATCTGCTTGGAATTGCCAGGATATTTGTTGTATTATAATTATCTAGTATGAAATCTGGCTACATGAATATCATTACTTTTCCAAAAACCGCTGAAGGATTTTTAACGACCACTAGGAGCTAGGATTCAGAGATTTTGAGTTTCTTCTATAGTCTCAATCCTGTGCTGTTGGCATCATCCAAGAGCCTTAGTGTTCAGTAGTAACTCAGACAGACAAGGGCTACCAGTACTATTTCCTTCAGCACATGCACTCAGTTTTCCTTGGAGGATCTCCTATTTAAATTCAGACTTGGCTCAGTACTGCTTAACTTGGGAGGTCTGACTGGCTCATAATACAGAATGATGTGGCTACAAGCCACTATATTCATTTGGTCTCCATATATTTGGATTCACCTTCTGTTAATCACATATATTTGATTATGATTCATCAGGCACTTCAAGAACATCATCTGACAGAGAAGTCATTTGAGATCTTTCTTTACTAATTTGTTGCCTATGAACTCCTTCTTCCTGCACCTCCTCACAAAGTCATGAGTGTTCTTGAGTGGGTCCCAAACAATTTCAGAGAGCCAGACTGCCTACAGGAAGGGTGTTACAAGCACACTTTTTGAAGACTGTGGGGGAGTTGTGCCTGCTGAAGTGCTCCCCAAACAACTCCTCTGGTGACATGGCTCCATATGAGTTCTGACAGGCATAAATGTCAGTTTCTTATATTAACCAATGAAGTAGGCAACATGCTGTAAATTCTTGCTTGTTCCTGTCAAGCATACGAATGTGTTGGCTGCTTCAAATAAGATTTTTGCCTAGCGAGAAAAGTATTTAAAATTCATCCTTCTGTGAGCAATTTCATGAGGATCCACCTTCTGAAAGTTGCTGGTGAAGATATGCCTTCTGGCTATTGAGCATATGCGTTCCATTAGTGTCTGCATATGCTAAATAGGTTAACTACCCATAGAATGTCCTGGGTGGGCATTAAATAAGATTAGTCTTTAACACACAGAGATTATTAATGTGAACTTAAATTTTACCCACCTAAAAACCAAACCAAACAAGCAAACAAATAATCAGAAAGAGCCCTGTGACATTTTGCTGTAAAATACAGAAGACAAAGGAGAACCAAGAAGTCTCTAGGGTCTTCAGGAGGCTGGTTTGCTAGCCTGCTTTGTTTATGACCCTATTTTTCCCTAATATTCACATCCCTTTATTTAGCATCAAGTCCAAAAGCGACAGTCATCTTTGTCTTGTTTGTTGGGAGCTTTGCATAAGGGCTTCAGGCGTTCTAGTGCAGATGCTGCAGTTTTCAGGAAGTGAAGCTTTTCCAGGAAATACGAGGAAAGGTTCACTGCTCCATCTTAAGGAAAGCTGTTTTGACATATGTTTCCTGAACCTTTAGGAGGAGTTAGCAGAAAAATGTGATAGGAACAATTTTTCTGTTTTTGAAAAGGAGGTTATGGCTGAAGACCATGCTCACACATGTTGCATAATTTCTGGTTGGCTTTTCTTTCCTGTGGTTATGTGCAAGACTGTGTTTTGGCTATGGGAAAAGTCTCTTGCTTCTTAAAATCCACTATGACATTAATGGTGAATAGTAAAGACCACTGTGCTGCACTTTGCACGCTAATCAGTCTTTGCGTTGCTTTATATCTTGTACCATATGTACACTGTGACTTGGCTGGGATGAAAAACTGTAACTGGCAACACTTACTCTGATTGTTCTTATAATGATCAAACAGTAACACAGTTTGACAGAAATTTTATAAACCATCATGTCGTAAAACAAAACCAGCATAAACTAGCTTGAGCAAAGAAGGTGTGTTTAAAAAGGAAAAAAAAGTTAATGAAAAGCACATGAAACTGCCCATCTGCGCAATTGTACTTTTTCAGTGTATGAAGGCAAATAAATACTGTGAACCTTTTGTACAGTCAATTTGAAGGTATTAGAAGAAGCTTTTTTTGAAAATTAAGAAGCAAACTACAGCAAATGCTGTATAATTCAGACTGTGAATCTACCGGTGGTAGTTAGGGAAGGATTTGTCAGGCAATATTTGCCTTGCCCTTTCTGCTTTCATATCTCTAAGAACTGTCTCTTACACATCCTCAGCATTTCCTTGTTTGGTTTACATTTGGGATCTTATATGTCAACACATGTGAGTTGCAATATGAAAAAATAGTTTTACAAACTCGAGGGACCAGGCAGTGAGATACGTGTCACCATTTTGCACTTAAGAAGACAGTGTGTCATATTGGAAATGTTTTATTTGTAAAATGAATATGGTGATTTCCCAGCCTCATCCTTAATAAGTATTTATCCACATCATAAAATATATATATATATATATATATATATATATATATATATATATATATGTATATAAATCATCAGAACCAGGCAGTCATAAGGGATTCAAGAAAGTCTATTTTAGCAAAATCAGAGTTGCTAGGTTAGGGTCTATGAAAGCAAACTAAGGAAAAAAGGAAACCAGAAGAGAATACAAACATCCTGGCAAGCAAGCCTGACTCACAAAAATGACAGGAAGGAAGAATAAGTGGCTGTCAATAAATCAGCATCCTGATAACCTGATAATCTGAAAGGAATCATGGAAAAGTATAAGCAAAGACTGCACAGGCTAACGGGAATGAAATCAGAGGTCCTTACATAAGAAGTCAATTGATCAGGAAAACATATATAAAAGGCATTAAGTAATGGTTCTGTAAATATATCAGAAGCAATTTAAGTTAGTTAAAGGTAGTTAAAGTAAGAAAATTAAAAAAGGACAGGTCTAATAATCATTGCAGATGCTTATTGAAGAAGATAATAATGGGATAGAGAGTACAGTGTAAGACTTTTACTGTGACTCTATGGTTAATGCAGTAATATTAGTGAGGAACAAGAGGGGAAGAACCAAAATGTCAAGTTGGAGAAAAAGTGATTGGATATCGAAAATCACCCATGAATGCTTACATTGCACTCTGGATGATTAGTGATTACCATCTGGGAATAGAGGGGATCCCACAGGCTATAGGTGATAATAATATGATGCAATGTAGCTCCCACCTGGATTTCTACTCACCACCCCCACCACCCCCCCCCAAAAGGAATGTGTTTTTTTGGGAAACAGCAAATATGTTTTGTCTTCATTTCAGATGCATATATGACAGTCTTGCAACATATTTTCAAAAACAGATTATGGAGATGGTAGAAAGAGCAGTTGGTATTGGCTTTAACATAGTTGAACTGCAGTTCCAGTAAGTTTGAGGCCACGCTGATATCAAAGTCAATAAGGTTTTGCTGAAAGCTTTCCTAGTCTCAGTCTCAGGGCAATTTAATTCTTCTGGTTATAGCTTGGAGGGTAGCTTACAGAATGTACTTATAAAATGTGTAAAAGAGTCAAAGCTAGGAGAAGAGAGTAAGTTTAAATATGAAAGGGAACTTGAGAACTGTAGAGATGTTTTGCAATCAGCAAGAAAACTAAAGGGCTCCATGTCCATCTGAAATAGGACAATTAAGAATTGACTTGGTCTGCAGAAAAAAGAGCATTAGTTTGGATGACTATGCATATAATTAAGCATTTGAACAAGCCACAATAGGAGACTGTAGGATTTCACCCACTGGAGATTTTTCAGAAGATTAGATACGTGTAAAGGATGACCTAGATACTCCTCACACTATACTTGAGCTAAGGAAAGGACTAGATGAGTCGTTGACATTTCTGTGAAACCATGACAATGAAAGATCATTTTGCACTTGCAGATGTTATGCTTTATGGTTGCCAAATTATACATGCAGTTCATGTCCTGTATATGCTGTTTATTTTTCCTACTAATTTCTACAGCAAATGCAGATTGAGCTGTAATGTCTTTGACATTTTAACTGCATGATCACAGGTATGTTGGCCTACAGGTAACCACGTTATAAAGTGCTGCAAGTGCTGGGAGCAAAACAGGCAACTGAAGTGCATTGCTGTGCCATAAATTACTGTGCCATGAAAATCAAATAAAAGCTGCAGGAGGTCTGCTTTGAAAACGGAGATCATACTTACACTTTAAAATGAGTAGAAAATTCATTCTCTGTAGCTTTCATTTGTAGTCTTTTGTTCTTGATAACGTGTCAAATTGTCTTTTTAATTTAGGTAAGTCAGTGGCTACACCCAATGACATTAATTCACACTTTCTGATTCGCATTTTCACTGAGCTCTAAAGTCCAAAATCTTAAGTGAATATTGTGGGCTTGCCTTGGCATACTCTTACCGATCGTTTGCATGCCTTATTTATAAACACAATTCTCTTTCCATGTGCAAGTGTTTTATTTGGGTCTTTCCACTGGGCTTGGACGCTAATTTCTTGCTTACATTCATGTTGTGAAATCAGTTCATAAATTTCACATTTTTCTCAAATAATTCCCTCTTTGTCTTCTCAAAACAGTTAAGGAACAACCAAATATTTACCATCGATGTCTTCTGATATTTTTTTAATTCAATTGAGTACCTGTTGATGTTTATTTTCTCTAGCATAATTGTTGAAGTTCCTCTGTTTATTCTGGCTAGATACATCGACTCAGGGGCTTCAGAATATAGTACTGCCATGTAGAAAAATCTAAGGGCAAGGTATAATCTCAAAACTGTAAATAAGCAGATCAAAAACATCCTTAAATAGTTTTATCTGAGGTTTATTGAGGTAGAAGAAAGTGACACTGGCATTAGAAAAGGCAGAGTAGGAGGCAGAGATGCTGAAGGAATCACTGGAAAAAAATGAATTTAAGCCAGCCTTCAGATCTGTGTGACTGAAGATCCTGGGTCATGAGAAAGAGAGGTGAGAGCAGGAAGGGCGGCAAAGGATGAGCAGGAAGAGTTGTAGGGCAAATACAGGTGTTATAAAATATGGTCAGTGTTTTTCTTAACTGGGATTCTTAGCCTTGAATATTTTGACTTGGTCAAGCAGTACTGCCCAAATCAGTCGCTTGATACGTGCATGCATAATTTAGGAGATTGGAAAACAATTTTTCACATTACATGTTTTGAACAACAGTCTGTAAACACAAACTCATTGCAATGTTCTCAATAGGGAAGCGATTTATGGGAACAGAAGTGATTTAAGGGAATGTGGACACAAGTAGCAACAGGAAGGTTATAACTAGTAAAAGGTAAAGGGTTGAGGGCTAGATAGAGAGAAAAGCAAAGATACTTCAATTGCCATTATATGTATATATATTCCTCCAGTTTTACAGTTAACTGAAATTTACTTCAGTGCTGCCCATCTTGAGTTTTTGTGCAGAATTTACAAATATGAGCATTGAGTGTTGCTTTTTCACAGTCCTTGTAGCACATGGCAGCATAAATGGTCATTGCAATCCTGTATCACATTTATAGCTTTTGTTTGTTGCTGCAAGTATACAATGGATACAATAAAAACAGGTACATTGAAACAACGCAAAAAAGCCCTGTTGAAATTCATGTTAAGTTTGGGGAGAAACACAAATTCAAGCTAAACCAAATGTTTCAGTTTGCTCTGTCTCAAGTAAATAAAATAATCCAGTGGGACTACATCGCTGTAGTGAGATGCAAACTTTACCTGCCAGTGATTTGAGGCAGATGTAGACTCAGCTGTCTTGGCTGCACTATGATGTGAAAGAAACACACGCTTTTTGGGGTTTTATAGCTGGAGTTTTGCTGAGTGCAGCTGCTCCCTCAGCATATTATTAACTCTAAAACATGTTCATTTAAAAAAAAAAAAAAAAAAAAAAAAAAAGGAGAAAAAGATTCCTGGCTCTTCTTTATCATGCAGGAGATCTCTTGAACTGTTCTGAGGGGATGCATTTGAAAATTTCTGTGGAGGATGTGATACACTACAAACCAAACGGAATCTAAAGAATTTAGTGAGGGTAAAAAAAATGACAAAATGGGAAATACTAGAATTGTATCTCCCTGGAGCTTTTCTTAATAGGCACCCAGAACCCTAACAGGGACTTTCTTTCAGATCAATTGCAAGAAACTTACTAAAAAACTCAGCATTCTTCTTCTATCTCTATTTTATTTCTGTGGTGACTGTGTACTTTCTGAAGAGATTCATAATATTATGATGGCAATAGTTTTGCAGAATCACAGGATAACTTATTTAAGGCTGTAAAGTGCCTCCTGAGATCTCTCCTGCCCCAGCAGGAGAATCAAGTATGCCCCCCGTGTCTCTTAATTTGTCTTAAGGACTTCTAGTGATGCAAGGTCCACGCTCTCCTTGGGCACACCAGATAACTTTATTAGCTTTCTCCCAATGCATAACTTATCATTGCTGTTGAAGTTTAAGCCCATAACTTTGTGTCTGTTTACTGTCATAACTCTAAATAGTTTAATAATTGGTCTCTTTTCAGTTTACTTCAATTGAACACCACAGTCACCTTTATCCTGTCTTGATTAAGTAGCTTCAGTTTCAGCCTTTCCTTTCTCTCTCTCCCCATCCCCCCTCCTCATCCCCTTCCCCTTAATTTCTCACCTTTTCTCATTCTTATCACCCATTTTCAGACTCACTCTAAATGGTGAACCTCTTTTCCCAGTTTTGTGTTTCCAGGACAAGCACCCAGATGCCTCCTGGCAGAGTCACAGGAAGGTCTTCTTCTTCAGTCTTTTACAGGCAATATTGTAAAATACATCCTGATGTGATGCCTGCCTCTTTCCACAGAACAAAACTTTGATTTATGTTCAGCTTGTGATCCATGGCACTCCTTAAAATCTCTTCTTAACAACTGCTGTTTAATCATTCTTCATTCTGATTTGGTGCATACAATTTTTCTGTTCTAAGCTAGGTCTTTTGCCCCTGACTTTATTTGATGCTAACCCACTTCTGTATTTGTCTAAAATCATACTGATTTTCTGCCTTTTCTTAACGTGCTATCATTTCCTCCTAATTTAATATTTTCTGAACACAGTAAGATTTCTGGGACGGTGTGTCCTAATGTACTGGAAGTATGGGTTTCCTTCCACTGAGGTTATACTAAATGCATTATAAGAAACTGAACATCATGGACTGGAAAATGTGTGGAAAATGCTATTTGAGGATGATTCTTGGGATTTAGCACAAAAGTTTACTGTCTGGCATGAATAGGGACAAATTTTTATGGAGGATATCGGTAAGCATGGTTTAGGAATTGCCTTTACCTCAAGAATCACATTTGCCAGATTGCAAAGTCTTTTTGGGGCAAGGGAACATATATATATGTACTTTGTCTTAAGATATCTGTGATTTGAAAACTAGGTTTGTATGCTACCTTCTTGTTCTGTGTTTATTTATTTAACACTGAATACAATAAGCTCTGGCTTTATTTTCCACTGTAGTACATAAGCATATAATGAGGTGACAGTTTGAAAAAGTGTGATTTTACTGAGTCAGTCATTCTGCTGAGTGAACGTTGAGCATTGCAGTACACTACAGTAAATCATAGCACATAGTGCCTTTCAAGTTTGCATAAATTATTGTATGTTAGAGCAAACCTATTTTCTCTACTACTTCTACCATTTTTGTAAAAAAAAGTCTGGCATACTTTAATACTTTTAAAAAACATCATAAAAACCTCCAGCCCAGATCTTCTGATAGCCCTTTAGATGTCACTGTTTTAATGAAGATGATCGATTGATTGACTGACTAACGAGTTAGTGAAGAAACCCTGGGGTAATGTGTGTGGCTTTTGCAGCATGTCCTGTCATAGTTTTGTATATATCTGCTGTGAACTGTCTATGACTTGGAAGAAGCAGCTGTCTCTGGAGTGCCTTTATCCTATGCCATGCACTGGTCAGGAAAGATGAGGTTTTGGGCTTCATTTTCTGATAATTTTTCTAAGCAAGCTTGTCTTTCTTTTGCTCTGTCTATCATTTTTCTTCTATGGCAGTTCAGTGATACATTTTTCTACCTAGACCAGAAAATGTCTTAAACATGAGTATTAAGCTTTCTTTGATCTTTCTTGACAGCACTTTGACTCTTCTACTTAGGCAAACACTCAGACATTTATATATTACTAGTGTACTGCATTAAAATATAACAAATATGTTTTATTTGGTTGACACATTTTGCACAAGGCACACATACAAGGGTGTTTTACTGAATACGTAACAAGAAGGGATGGTGATAGTAAAGTTAGAACAAATGTCATACTGCTTTGGGGATTTGCAGGATACTATTCAGCTAATTTCATTCAGTATATAATAACCCACACCATTCCCTCACATGAAACACCTATTTAGTACTAGAATCCACACACCTACTTTCAAAACCAGCTTCATTCATTGTTTGATTTATTGATCCATTAAGTGGGTTTTCAGACCTAAAAAATAGCCCCAGATAATCATTTCACTCCCACTTTTCCACTGGGACAGCAAGGGTCAATTTCTGTTGTAAGCTCTTGACTCCAATTTAGAATTAGCTGGAAGTCATTAACACTCAATATACATTCAGCAGCAAGCTTGAAATGAGCTGGTAGTCCGACTGGGCTTCTGTAAGACCTCCATCCTTAAAGCAGAGGTAAGTCCACCTCAGCTAACACTTTTTTTGTGTCAGAATGATCCAATGATAGTGTTGCCACCATAAGTTAGAGATAGACATATAAAGTTGAGACTATTGGCTGCTTTCAGACCTCCAAAAACTGAAGTCCCCTTGCCCCATGGAAGTCCCATGTTGTAGTTTTACAGGTAATACATTTCAGAGCAGCAATACTGAAGCATTTGGATCCATTGCAAACAGCGATCATGTCATACTTTGTAGAAGATGCCAGAAGTGCAGTTCTACTGAAATGGCCAAAAAAATAGTAAGATGAAATAGCATATATTGTTTACAGATACCCAACCTGCATACTTAAATCAGGTGTTTCGGCATAAACAAAATCTGGTAGGCAGCTAGATGGTACGGTACCTATTAGATTTCATTTACTTTCTTAGACGCCCATACAAACACCAGTTGTACTTATGCTTTGGAGGTGAATGATGAAATGGGAGCCTTATTTTTCATGCTAATTAAGTTTGTTAGCTTGAAAAAAACAGTAAATTAAAGTGGCAGATCCTCAGTAATTTACAATTCACCTCAGTGACTCAGAAAAGGTTCTTGGCTTTTCCTGGTTAATCATCTGATTTTTTCATGTAACAGCATTCCCTTCCAGTTCATTATTTTTTCCTGTTAGCAGGTGATGCATATTTATCTAACGTTGCTTCCTAGGTATTATACTTACTTAATATAGTCCTATTTTCTGTGCCATATCCTCTTCTTATTGTTGGTCATCAATGCTTTAAAATGCATGATTAAAACAAATATAATAAAGATGATTTAAATGTAAAAAAAAAAAAAAGTTAAAATCTATAGCTGAAACTAAATTTCTCTAAAACCTGAGGGACCTAGCAGACCACTGTAATTTTAGAGCCTTAAGGGAAATGAAATTCTGTTGTAAAACTGCAGTAGCTGCCACACAAAACACAGGAAAGGCTCCCTGGAGGCAACTGGAAACAATACCAGTTCTCTCAGCTACTGTTTTTTGATTGTATGACTGTGGGAGAGATGGGGAAAAGACGAAAGAATCTGATGTAGAGGCTGGTAAGGGGACAGGAGACAGAGCTTAGTCATGGAGAACATATCCCCAAGGAAACAGCTGGTGGGAAAGCATTTTGACTAACAGAGGTTTGGAAAAGTGAGCAGGAAAACTGCCTCATGTAATTTGATTTTAGTTGTGGTCAGGAAGAGAGCACCTTAAAAAATTCTGTAAATAAATAAGGCAGCATCAGAGAACACTCAGCTACCCCACCCCTTTCTCTTCATAACGGAAACAGCAATTTTTGCTCGTTGTTAAAGTGAAAAATGGGCAAAGTTAATCTTATACTTTATATAGTACATAGTACATTTGCTTTACTTCACTTTTCCTGTAGCATAAGGGATTGCTATCATAAACTCAGGATGGCTGTGAAAGTAAATCTTACACCAGGCAGACATTTCCTGTTGAAAGATGAAACTTCACATTATAGAAGTGCTTTTACTTTGCTGACCTGAAAATAAGTTCCTCAGAGCATAGCTTAACCTTTTCTGATTAGGGGTAGAGGGAAAGACAGCACATACTTTGTGCTACAGAGACAAAAAGAAAATTTATGTTTTTCTTTAAAACTTCCAGGGATTTACAGAAGTTTCTATATACCATTTGTGATGCCCAATGGCAACTTTTCCTTTTTAAATATTACTGTTTCATTTGATTAGAGTCAGCTTTTTCAGAATGCTGGCACCTGACACAAGGTGTAACACTAGTAAATGATTATTTGTTGTTCACTATCATAATATTATAATTTTTTGAGGGTTTTAGAATTTCTTCTTATGAATTTAAAAATGGTTTGATAAAATTGGAATGGATAGGACTTAATTTTAAACTCAGAGGTGGTCTTGGGCTGCAGTTTGTACCAATTTAATTGCAAGATTTACCTATAGATATCTGCAGACTATTCCTCAAATATAATGAAATAATAAATAAGAATAATCTCATCTTTGATTGCTTTTTCTTTCCCTGCTATTCAGTACAGAAGGCTTAATGTGAATATTTTATTTTATGGCAGTGCTATTCTGTTTGATAGGGAAAGGAAAGCTACGTAAAAAATAGGTATTTTTTTCCAGGACAATGAAAAATGTTTCCTTTATGTTGTCTGTTGATTTGGGGCAGTTCAAATACTGAAAAATTTTGACTAAAATCTCTTGTTTGGCTGCCATTTATGTGAAGTTTCCTTAAGAGAATTGTTTGTGCTGCACTTACTGGCATACATGTACTGCCATTTTAATCTGCCATATTTTGGCCTTCAGAGAAGAATGGTAATGCCTCATGAAGGTTCCCGGTAACTTATATTTTGTAGTCTAGGTAAGAACCCAATACTTGGGAATGCAAACCAACCAAACTAGTTTATATGGGACATCAGGAAAGGTTCTCTGGAAAGAAAATAATAGTTGTGAGTTTGTTTGTTTGTTTGTTTGTTTTTTAAGAAAGCCAACATTTTATGTGAAGACACTGGGTGCTAAATATTCTTTTATGTGAAAAACTTTTCATTCCTAAATAGTGGGAAATACCATAAATACTTGGCAATATTACTCCTCAGAGTTAAGTCCATGTAACTTCATAACCTGTTTTGGAGCATGCAGGTTAGCTGTGAATTGAAAGAGAAATGGTGATAGGAGTGGGAATATAATGTCCAGTCAACTTATTTTAATTCTACATTTTTTCCAAGTCCTACATGATAATGGGTCACAATGAAAAGCAGTATAAATGTGTCTTCAGGAGCAATGGATAGACTTCTTCAAAGGATCTCCAGTTTCACAGATAGATCTCCATTTCAGAAACTGTGCTAATTTTACGGAACATGACAAATATCTAGTGATTTAAACCAGTAATATATTTATATGTGCATATGAACAGTCATGGGAACTGATTACTTGATTAATCAGCGAGCATGCTCATACATGAAAACAGTGTTTTCTTCCTGTAAACCTTCAGCAAATATGATGTTTCCATACTGGCTGTCTTGTAAGAAAGAATATGAAAGGGAAATTGCTTCACTGGCTTAGATCCTACATATGGACAATTCCTTTGTAATCCTTCTTGAGAAACAACACGGGCTCAGGCTATTTATTTCATCATAGATGAACCTGAAAGAAGTTCAGTCCAAAAAGGTATATATAAGTCCTCTAAAGTCTGTTCTCTCACAATTTGAATGAGAGCACTGAGCTTTCATGAATCCTGAGAAGCATAACTGGGAGTAGAATAAAATAAAACATAATGAAATTCTTTTTTTGCGTATGGGAAAGTTTGCACAACAGAGAACATAACCCAAAAGATATCCTTAAAAAATGAATGGAATTTATGTATGTTTTACAATATTCCGTACAAAGAAATCATATTGCAAAAAAGCCCGAGTCAATGCCTGTAAGCATTTCCGATTGAAGATGTATTTTAAATTTGTTTAACGTGGATTATACTAAAATAATTCTCAGATATTATGTCTCATTAAGATAACTAATTTTGAAATTTAATCACTGTGATACTTGGGAACAGAAAATATAGTAAGATTACATGATTGCAACTCTGAAAATGTACTTTAAGTTTTGTATACATAAATATATTTCACAGCTTCTTAGAAATGTGTCCTGCAAATATTCAGAACACTGAGATTACAGTAATTTCAGGAACTTCACATCAGAAAGGTCCTTCAGTATTAATTAACGCAACTTGTCATAATTAAGTGGATAAACACTTCAGAAACACTTCATGAGAGTGGCAGAAAAAGTCTTCCCCTCTATCACTGCTTATTGGGCATGCCAAAATATTAGCATGACACTTGAACAGCCCTTCAGTCAGCTTGGTCAAATAGCTGATATATAAAAGAAATAACCTGAGGGGGATTTAATGAAAGCAAATGGAATGACTACTGTTCCCATGCGTTTATTTGATTTACTTTTAATAATTCGGTACATAAATCATTCAGACCCAGCTGCTGAGATGTAATATTGAGCAACGGTAGCAAATCTATGTTTTGTTTTTGTTTTTTTTTTTCACCTAAGCAAATGTTGCTGAACACATATTCTGAGTTTACATTCCTTTTTCACTCAGTGGTTCTTCTGCAATACTTCAAATTATAAATACAAATTGGATTACCCAGTACTATCTACTCTGCATAGTTATGATTTAAAATGTAATTCTATTCCGAAGTTGTAACCTGGTACAAATATGAAAGATCTACATTTCTGAGCATGTTCTATTTTTTCTTTATCTTTTATAGGTAAAATCAGTGTTTTCAGAATTTTTTTACCACCTATCAAGAAGTTTATCTTCTTTGCTGCTTCTCCCTACCCCTTTCTCTCTTTGCCCTTTCCCATCCCTATTCCTTTCCCCTTCCTCCTCATGCCTACTCCTGTAATTTGGTTTGGTTGGTTGGTGTGGTGGGCTGACCCTGGCCGGACACCAGGTGCCCACCAGAGCCGCCTGTCCCTGCCCTCCTCAGCCGGGCAGGGGGGACACAGAGCGGAACGCTCGTGGGTCGGGGTAAGGGCAGGGAGAGCGCCCACCAGTTACCGCACGGGCAGAACGGACTCCGCTTGGGGAAATTAGTTGAAATTATGACCTTTCAAATCAGAAAAAAGACTTTTCCCTACCCTCCCTTCTTCCCGGGCTCAACTTAATGCTGGATGTCTCTCCCACCTCCCCCTGGCACAGCTGAGGAGGGCAGGGACAGGGCGAATTCGGTGGGCGCCCCTCGCCCCCTGCCCTGCCCCAGCCTGCGGCCCCCCCACGGGAGACAGTTCCCCGGGGCTGAGGGGCACAGCCTGCCCCGCTGGGGGCTGCACCAGGGGCTGCCGGGGGGATCTGCTCAGGGCCTGGAGCCCCTCGGCCTCCTGCACCCGCCCGGGGGCTGCGGGGCTGCTGCTCTCACAGTCTCACTCTTCCCCCCAGCTGAAGTTGCCATTGCGCCATTTCCCCCCTTCTTAAACGCGCTGCCCCAGAGGCGCTGCCACCATCGCCCCGGGGCTCGGCCTCGGCCAGCGGCGGGTCCCACTCGCAGCCGCCTGGCATCGGCTCTGCTGGACATGGGGGAAGCTTCTGGCAGCTCCTCACAGCAGCCACCCCTGCACTCACCACCGCCCCCCAAAATCTTGCCACGCAAAGCCAATACAGTCGATCTGTATTTTCTCTTGGGAAGGAGAGAAGGACATTGCTTTTGTGTTTTGGTTTTGAGTTTTTCTTCCTGCGGTGATTCAGAATAGCTTTTTCTCTGATCCTGTTTGAGGGCTTGGATATTTTTTTTCAGAGAAGGTATGTTGCAAAGTGTATCTGTAAAGTGACATAACAGGAATCCAAGTTATTTATTCTTTATTTGTATGTTAATTATGCTTTAAAAAAGCTACAGTTGCTCTGTGATGAACTATCAGGAAAGATCGTTTCCAGACTGAGCTGAAAGAAAGAAAAATGCTTCGGTTAAGTACAAAAATTGCATATAGCTGAGCAGGAGAAACACAAAAAACTAGTGGATTCTACTTTTTTAGACAGAGTAGATCTTTTCTTTAAATTGGTGGTCAGTCATTTTTACAGTTTATCACAGTATCCTCAATGAAACCTGGAATTTTGTGAAATTTTCTTGATATGTCATGACATATCTGTTTAAAAAGAGAGGCAGTACAGCGAAACAGTATGTATGGAAATGGGACTCGGTCATATGTGAAGATGTACAGATTAAACGTCCATAAGGTTTTCTAATGTCCCAAAAGGTCACAGAGCAAGACTGTTTCCTAAAAGCCTTTCTTGCCTCCTGAAAATGCTGCCGTGTCTTGGACAAATCCATTCAATTGTATTTATATCTTTAAGCACAAACTAGGGAAGAGCTTCTAGTGCCAGTCATAGAGTAGTGACTCCTTGAGTCTGCATTGCTGTAGGATTAGAGTCCTGTATTCCACATTTGTGTTGAAGAGACCTGGCTGGGAGAGTCCAAAGTGGACCCAGGGAGTGAGCTAAAAATTGCATGGACAATATTCAAATGAGACCTCTGGTCCTCTTTTCTTAAGCATTAAATGGTAAAGATAATGATTTGTTAAGCAGTAAAGGTATGTGTTTGATTCCTAGGCAAAGATGCCAGAGGAACTGGGATGAAAAAGTACATTGCTGTGATGTGATGCGATCCGTCTGGCATGATACCTATCCCAAGCGGCCAACAAAACAGTGAATCCCTCTGAATGTATGGTTGACACTCCCTATGAAGTGAGACACAAATTTAACTTTCTCTGGCTGTGTACTATTTTTAGCTTAAATGAAATTAGTCCATCTGCTGGTTTTACTAGGATTTTTAAAAGAGCCTTTCTAAAAAAAAAAAAAAAAAAAAAGGCAAGAAGTGCTGCTTTTTATTTTACTGTGAGCATACATTCATCCAGTCTTCATGTTTTATTTTAAACTATAACTAATTACATACCTTTTCCATATAAAAAACCCATATGAATTTTATTATATTTTCATATGGATGAGGCATTCTTTCTTCACAATATACTAAGGGGTGAAAAAAGAGAGCAGTAGATGTTGTTTAGAGCTGCAGCTGTCTTTATGAATCCCTATTTATTAATTTCCTTTTCTTCTTTTCTCCAGGGAACCTTGAAGGTGGCCAGGGTCATCACAGCAGACTGAAAACTGATTTGAATCCTCAGAGGAGGTAATAATACTTTTTCATTCCTCCCTTGTTTAATCTTGACAAACTAGCTGTAACTCTCTGTGGATTAGTAACATGCAATCTGGCATGGTAGGACAAACCAGGTTTACAGAGTATCCTTAAACTTCATTAAGCGTCTTCCATTCCAGTATGATTAGAAAGATTTTTGTTTGGATCTGATCTGCGGCAAAATCTGGGTCATTCGGTTAATGGACAAAAAGAAACAACTGATGTATAAATCCATTAAGTGATGATAATGATATGAAATAAATTCTGAAGTATGTGAGGACTTAGTGGATGCTATTTTCATTTTTTGTCTCTTAAGGTAGAATATACTTTGCTTTTCCCAGCTTAGGAGACATTTTTACTTCCTAAACAACGGGCAATGTTTTCATTTGCCCATGATATGTATTTTCTTCTTAGCGGACTGTGTAAATCCTTTAGCTTCATGGTGAGTATTGGTGAGCATAAGCAGCAAACCTCCCTCTGAAAGTGAGTGACCGATTTGATGAGCGTTGAATGGGTAACCAAAACAATGTTTCTCTTCCACATCATAACAGTGAACAGAGGTTTTGCATTCAAGACATTTTAATCCTATCACTATCGTACTGTGCCCTTTATCTAGGACTAAATATGAGCCAAAGCCTACTTGAAAATGAGCCTAGGTTTTGCTCAAATAAGCTAATGAACCTCTGTGAACTTTCAAGACTGGTCTGAATTTCAGCTTCAGAACAATACTGGAAGCCAGATGAGTTTTACTGTAAATACTTCCAACATGGTTCCAGCAACAATCTGATCTTGTTTAACTAGTTTAACTAAATGCTTGTGTAACATTGAGGCCTGGATGACAGACATTTATATATATATATATATAAAAAAAAGATTGAAAAGTAAAAGCAGTGATAATATGCTACTGTTGAAACTGTGTGCTAAATTTCTAAATGTGCAGACTGAGATGGTGTAACATGGAAATATTCTGTTTCTTCATCTATACATGTTCATATATAGATACCGATAGGAAGCAAATGCCCTAAAAATGTAAAGGACTCCTCAAATTAAGCAGCGTATTAAGACAAAATGAACGTTACTAGTTATACCTTCTCAATCAAGTGTTGCTAATCACAGTGGCTATAAATTCCTTTTTAAAAGATTTGATCTTAAACATCGTTCCTTACAGAAAGGAAAGAGAATAAATGGGGGATTCGATGAGAGAACTAGAGGTTCAAGAGACTAAACAGCACCTCACAACCAACAGTAAATTGCATACTGCTGGTAAATAGACAAGAGCATAGAAAACTGCGTCTTTCCATAAATCTCTTTTTGCCTCTTCCCCCCTACCTTAAAACAGAGTCCAAAAAATTGCGTGGTCTTATAAGCAGATGGAGCTAGCATAGAGATGCCTTCACACAGAAATGCAATTGCTTCAAGATGGACCACAGTGGTTGATAAATAATGAATAAATAATAGTATACGCTGTGCTCCTAAGACATAGGGGTTTATAGAGAGATCACCCACCATTTTTCTGAAAAGTATTTGAAATCTGTTCCGAATAGTCAAAATGTAGTAAATACACTTATTCAATTCCCTAATATAAGATCTGTGATGATGCAGGCAAAAGACCAGATCAGTACACGTGCTGTAAGTAGATGTAGCTCAGATACACCGAGGCAAAACTGGTGTGACTAGATGAAGAAACAGGCAGTTAGCAAAGGCAAACCTCCACCTGGAGCTGTTATTAGGTGGTGCTATTGTAGAATTCTAAGGGTTAATGTTTTGTAAGCTTCTTTTAATTGGAAGTAAAGATTGAGTAAAAGTTTTCTTTTTATAGCATTAATCTGCAGATTAATGTTTCCTGTGTTTTAATGACATGTTCCCCAGCAGCAGATGAGTGGTATAAAAATGTTTAATTAGAGTCAGTCATAGCCTGCTGGCAAGCAATGACCTTACCTTCAACTCAATGTACCGGATAAAGACCTTGCAGACTTTTTTGTTCTTTAACATGAGTTTTAAGCTTAAAAGCCATAAAGTGTATTTTTTTTGCATACCCTGCTGAAAGCTGACCACAGTAACAAGACAGCAATATCTGTTTCTTTAAGCAATTTTCTTTATTTCCTGGTTGGAATTTACTGAGGGGTGTGTTTGTGCATGTGTTTGCGTGTATGTGAAAAAGGAGACAGACACAAAGAGGGCTGAAAGTTCAGCAGATTTTCTGAGTTTTCAACTGCAGCTTCTGTTTTGTTGCCTGTACCTAAACCAGAACATGAGCTAGTCTAGGCTGATTTTAATGTAACCACTGCACTTAAGCAAGGCTTCCACTCACCACTAACTATTCCCTAAGGCATTTATTAGTTCAGGCATGTATTCTATAAATTATACGGAGGGCATGACACTGTGTTTCGGTGTATCATCTAGATGTGTATGCTTTTTAATCTATCTCTGTTTTACAATGGAAGTGAGGTCTTTTGCTCCCCTTACCTTGTGCTCCCCTGTTTCCTATGAAAGCTTCCTCTCATGCTGCAGCCCAGAAGGGAAGAAAATCTGTCTACCATTATATGCTGATACAATTAAATGCACGAACTGGCTAGCATTTATGTGGCTTGGCTGCAAGTCAGGAAGGTACCCATAATTTTTTTTCTTTTTTTAATATCACTGTGTGCATGCATTCATGTATGCATATGTATAAAATGTAATATAACTGGGACATGCCAATTATTTTTCTCCTGGTTTTAAAATAGATTCCACTCTCTTATCACTGCCAAAATAAAATAAAATAAACCAAGTGTTTCTTTCAATACATCTTGCAGTCTTTATCAGCTCAATAAACATACACTGGAAAACCAAAGAGAAACTATTGGTGTTCTTTAGCAGAGTGAACCAAAACCAGACATTCTGAGAGTTTATGAGAGCATGTAAAAAGATCATTTCCTGAAAAAGTCCCTAGCTATAACTGGAAGATCAAAATGTCCTGATTGGGAGATTGTGTTAGTCACAAAATATGATATACACGTTGCATTTTGGAACTATCATCTACTTAACACTTACTGTTGCTGGACCGGGAAAAAATAACACATATGTTGCTACCTTATTGAATGTAACAGTAATAATGAAAAACGTAAAGGACGTGGAGGGGAGAAGAAAGTAGATGCTGGAAGGAGCCAGCATTGTGCTGAGAGGGCATGCTGCGGTGTGAGTGAAATTCTTTTCCAGTAACCTCTGGATCAACTTAGCCCCAGTACCTATGAACTTCTGGCTCACTGACAGAAAAATAAGCCATGCAACGTTCTACTTATATAAAGAATAAAACCAGCTCAGCCGCTGTCAGTACATACTGTTTTGCTCTACTGCCCTGATGCATCAAGATGCTTTTATTTTCCAGTTACTAAACTTGGAAACAAGGATCTGGTAAAGCTCCCATGTTGTTTGCCAGGTCTGTCAGAACTATCTTGCAGATGCTCAAGATGCAGTTATGTATTTCAGCGTGTATATGATTGACCCAGGTATAATATCATCTCCTCAGCACATATGGAAATACTAAGTGTATAATAATGAGTAGGACAGGTTGAAAACTATATATCAAAGCTGGTGGGTTTTTTATATAAAACTGTGCATTTCATGTTTTACTTGGAAATTCAATTATCTGTGGAGAGAAACCCAAAGGTACCTCAATGAAAAAATCTGTCTGGAAGTGTGGATATGACAACTAGGGAAAACTACATGGGATGTTTCATGCACCTCTATTCCCCTGCGGCCAGGGCCCAGCCATCTCTCATGAAGCACCAGGTGCTTCAATAGAAGAAGGGATTGTAAGGCAACAGAAGAGAGGTTGCTTCATCAAAGACCCTAATTGGGGAGGATAATGTGGTGATAAGGCATCTGTACCACAACTGTGGTAATATTTTTTCAATTCAAAAATTTTTTCAACAAATTTCATACTTTCAATTTTTAATGAAATCAAAAGTTTGGCTGAGGAACATGGATGGAAACATCTTACTTTTATTAAAAAATTCTCAGAAAAAAAAAAAAAATTCTTGACATAATAGTAACCAACAAAGCAGAACTTAATTTGTATAACAGTTTTAACTGGAAATACTGTTATTTCTGCTCCAGTGCATATGAATGTGTTGGATTCATACTGTGAGGAAGAGAGAAACTAGAGAGAATACAGGAGCTGCCACACTAAATCATACCCAAAGTCTTTCATCTACAGCCGCTGGTGTTTGGTGGTAGTCACAAAGAAATGTGTATACTAAGTAAGCAAAAGAATCATGAGCTAAATCAAGGGTGATGCTGATAAAAGCCAAACATCTTTAACATTAATTTCCACTCTAGTTTTGATGTTTATCTTACATAACTTTACCTTCCATTTTTATCTCCACAGCTTCCTGTCGCACTCATGCCTACAGTTACATCTTGATGATAAAATTTTTTTTTAGTTTGGTTTTCCCTACTTTTTGATTTCAGTTACTGTCTCAGATTTGTCATACTTGTGTTGCTGTTTGGTGTCATCCAGTACTGTTTTGTGTTACAGTTTCTCAGGGGTCCTCGCCACCTCGGATGGCATTTCCTAACTCTCTCTCTGCCTATTTGGAAGCAGGGTGATCAAGTCTTCCCTTCTTTAAGAAGAAGAGAGTACGCATGAGAAAGAGAGTGAGAAGAGATTGCAGCTTGGCCAAATGCTCTCAATCCTTTTGGGATTTAAAGGGCAGTTTAGCAGATTGCCAGCCCTAAAGGAAGCAGCAACTGATGCAAAGGCTGTAGCAGTCTTCCTCAGTCAACCCTGGAAAAAGTATCCTTGTCCATCTTGTTCTGCCTTCAGGATGCGTTTGGCTTCCCTTTTTTACTTGGAAGACAGAAATGTGCTAAAGTACAGAGGCCTTGAAAATTATTTTGTCAGAGATGCATGCATACCTACTGCTTTTTCACTTGTAATTTTGAGATGACAGTAGAAGTGCTGATGTTTTAGAATCATAGAATAGTTTAGGTTAGAAAAGACCTTTAAGAAGACCAAGTCCAACTGTTAAATCCTTTTTACTGCTTTAACTGTTGAACCATTTTAACCTTGTGTAAACCCAGTCTTACATTTAAGGAGAACCCCAGGATTGAGGATCAGAACACGGGTTACAGAAGATTGATTTGAGTGTAAAAAAATCTTGAGAAATGTTCTCAGTGACCTGTTACGGTTACTCAAAGTGCAATTCTAAATAGCAGAATATATCTTCTTTTCTTGTGTTCAGTGCTGTACATTTTTACTTTGATGCCTTGTTTCCATTAATTCAACTGAGATGCTCATTAATCGGGTATTCCTATTATCAGTATACATTGAAAGAGACCAGATTTCTACCAGAAATCCTGACATACATGTAAATCTTCTCCCAGTTAGGAAAAGAAATAAACCCCAACCAAACGCTTTGGTGTCTATAGGTCAACCACATGTTCTATAAAACAAGATTTTGTGTAGGTGAGAGAAATGAAAAATATTTTCATTAATCCATGTAAAGGATGGGGTTTTACTCAACATCCTTTTGAATCAGATCTATGACTTAATGCCTTCCTTGAAATTTTAGCACTAAGGGAGACAGTATATCTCTGTGCTGAGTGGCTGCAGTCTACTTCAGCGATGATTTCTCTTCAGCACTGAAATTTCCACCTCTGCTTGCAACATAGTGCCCTTTGTGGGAGGAGGGTAGAAAAAACTACCTAGTACTGCATCTTCTGCTCCTGTATTATTTCAGACTTTCTTCACTGTAGAAGGCACAGAGTAAGAGTTAGGTATGTGGGGCTCTGGGAAGATACTACAGATATGCCCTTCACTTCCCCGTTATCCTCCAGAGCCCATACTGCTCCGTCTCTGCCAGTGCCTGTGGGACCCCAGGGTCATGGTGGCTGTGGTGATGGCATTGGCAGAGAGCACCTGCCTATTTTCTCTTGAGCATAAGCTGCTCCCCAAGTACTGGTGGTAGAGCCTTGGTCCTGGTACTGGATTTGCTCTGTTTTACTGCCAGAGGTGCAGATGCAGTCAGAAAAGATGGGTTTTAATGTACTTCCTTGTAATTTTGTAAAAGCTTTGTAACGGCTTAAATACAGTAGGGATTTTTTAAGCTGCATAACATGGGACTAAATTCAGTGCAGGGTCTTCATGTCTCGGTGTGGGAAATTCTTTCCCATGCTACGTAAAATGCTAGTGGTTGACAAAAGAAGCCTCATTCTCCATAGAGACTGACCCATCATCTTGTAAGGTGTGACTTTCTGGTAGAGGAAGGGTGACCTTCGCTAAGCAGGATGTTGCTGAGATATTGCAATAGCGTGTTGGTGTCTGATAGCTTTGGCATGGTTTGGTAGAGTACATATTCAGAATTACAGGCCAGGGGGAAAGAATAGCTCCACACGCTACGTTGTGCCTGTGCACAGTGCTTATAGGGTAAATTACTCTTTAGCAAAGTGCCCTCGCCTATTCTCCACACAAAGAAGGAGGAAGTTCAAGGAAGTTGTAGCTTTCTCTGTGCTCTTAATTTGCCATCTTAGGCAAATTAATTTGACAGTTTAGGATCAGTTTTGTCTGTAGTTGTATATTTAAGGCCCTTGAGCATGGGTGATAAAGGGCTTGTAGGAATCTTTGAGTGCCGGAACACATGGAGGGCCTGCAATGTTGAGGTATTGTAGAAAGAATTAATGTTTGATACTTTGGAAAGTAGCCTGTATTTTAAGAAAATATTGAATTTCTTTGTGTTTTTAAATGTCAAAAGTAATTTTTAAAATATATATGACAGTTAATATTTTTGTAACAGTTCCCCAAATAAGAATGCATTTCATTATTTTAAAATTGGGGGGTTTTGTAAAACAAGTCCTAAACTTATTAAACATAATTTTTTTATCTGCTTACTTCTTTGTTCAGATCGTAGCACACTGACAATTAACATTTGGTGCCCACACAGTGCATACGCCTGTATGATTATAGCTTTGGTACAATTATCATATAGATAGATAGTTATAAAGACACATACACAATGTTAATATTCAAAATGTCTTCCAGTAATAGGCACTTTCAGGTAGGTAATTCCAAAAGAAAATTACACCATCATCATGCTAGAAGAGTATTAAAATACTGTCATTCACTATCAACAAAGGATGTGTTCAATTTAGGTGCTTTTACTGGAAGAAGAACTTTTTAAAATGAAAATATTTGAGATGGAGTTGTTTCTTTTTGGGGGACACTTCTCATTTTCCATTAAGTGATTGGAAACGTGAGACTATTATTATAATTGATTTTATTTTATTCCCCTGTGTTGACTGGGAGTCAGGCACCTCACCTGCAGCAATCTGATTGTTAAAATTTCAAGTGGTGTTTACGGTCAGAGCTTCTTTCATTAGAGCCCTCCAACCTGAAGGGGCAGTCAGTCTGCTTGGCTGACATCCTGAAAACCGAGCATCATCAAAACTATTAACATTTTTCTTCAATCAGCCAAGTGGTTGTATATTCCCGCTTCCTCCACACCCCAAATTTCCTTTGCTTTTTCCAGGACATCAGAAATCAGTCTGTCAGCAGCACAGCACAGCCACATCTGCACATAAAAACTATTCAAATTAATAATAAAACACACCTCAGTTGAGTTTTTCTCTCTAGTACAGCATTTTCTAGCACAGTGTTTCTCTTTAGCAGCTCATTTGACACTGGACGCCTGACCTGTGCTACCATAATAGCTGTTAATGGAAACTTCACCTCATGCAATGATAAGATGGATTTTTGGCAGCTGTGAGAGATTATGAAGAGTAAGAACAATCTTAGCTGGAATCAGAAGAAAAGAAAGCATCTGTACCTTGAGAAACACTCAGCTGGTTTTCATTACACACCAAGCCTATATTTATTACAAAGACTAGCCAAGAGACAGAAATTGATAGGTCTCTGCACTCAGAGCAAGGAGGCTAGTGTCGGCTTGATAAATTCTTCCTTTCTTCTCAGTTGTATGAGTACAAGTGACCAGAGCTGTTCAAAACTACTGGGGGTCTGTCTTGCAGACCATCTTTCGAGAGCGTTCTTCATCGTGCTTTTCCTTCAGTGTTGAGCTCCTGTCTTTAGCTGTCTTTCCCTTCCAAAATGGAAAGCCAAGGGGGTGAGGCAAAATGAGGGGAAAAAATTACTTGTTTCTTTTTACAGCAATTTTACTACATCAGGCATCTTTGATAAATATAGAAAAATAATTTATTTAAAGTCTTTAGCACTAGATAACTTTTCCCTAAGCATGTGTAAATGCTGAGAAACATTTCAGGCCATGGGGAGGAGCAGTTAAAATTCAGAGTTTGAAAACACAGTCATTAAAAGTGAAAACCAGAAAACCATTGTTGAGAAGAACCTTCAGTAAAAAAATGAGGAAAAATGACGATGAAAAGGAGAAAAAAAGTTATTTTGTTTTCTGTTTTCTATCCAAGCCTAGAAGACACCACAGATCAAGCTGAGCTGTCACTAAAGATTAGGAGACGACAGCTACCAACCACAAAATGTTTGGATGTGTCACTAAAGGCACTGTAAAAGGAGCCAAGTGAGTCAGGTAAACAGAATGCTGGGGCAGAAAACTTTGATTTAGTTATAACTGAGTAAATACGGGAATACACTGCTGTAAACAAGTGTGGAGTTTGGCTATAGGTCCTTTACATCTGAAGTGAAAATTAAATTACACAAGGCAGATGGGAAAGCTCTTCAGAATTCTTTTTTTTTTTTTTTCCCTGAAATTAACTTGTAACTTAAAGGGGTGGGAGACAGGAGTTGTCTTTTTAGCCCTTCCAAAAAGGATGGGAGTTGGAAGAATGTTTCCGAGGCTTCCGCTGTACTTGTTTTGTCTGTTGCAGCTGCTCCTGTAGAGGCTTGTTCCCTTGGGATGGTGGGAGACACTGTAGTAGTCTTTTGTACGCTCCTTTGCAACAACCTGTAAAGAAAGCATGGCACATAACATGCCTGCCTCCTATACAGACCTGTGTTTGTTTGTTTGGGTTTTTTTACTGTCTGCTGAGCTTTTTGAACTGTATGTTCTAGTATGGTGGAATTTAAATTGTTTACAAATGAATATTACTATCATTGCTGTAGGTGACAAATTCAATTTGAAACTGCTGTGGTGATTTAAAACCAGCATGCTCTTCATGTGCCGGATGATGCTGAGTTAGAGATGGAACGTCATCCATAGGAAACAATGCAGTGTACGTAGGTAGGATGTAAGGTGTTGGCAGTCTGGGACAGAATTTTCTCTTCTACAACTGTAGTTGAGTTCCTCTCTCCTCTCTAGACGCAATTATGCATACAGAGTATTAACTCCTGACCTGAATTAATTCCACCTGTCTTCTACCTGCTTAATGCCGTGACCAGCTACCAAAGTTGAGAAATTTAGCCTTGGGCTCATATACAGGAATTTAAACCTGATTTTTTTATTTGATGAATGGATCCATGCTAAAAACATTGCAGATCACTGAACCTGATTTAATAGACTATTTCAGTCATGCTCCAGAGAGGTTTTTGCATAGCGTGAGCACTGAGTGCTGTAAATGGTGACTCCAAATAGGTAGTTTTCAAATCAGTGTGATGGTTTTCCTTTACAATTTCTTTGACATTTTCACAATACTACTTATATGTGTCACTAGAAATAATAAACAATTTAGACACAGATCTGCAAAAGCACCCAATTTATGTTAAGGTGTCTCACTCCCTCTGATCCATCTTTGAGGATCTGGACCCTTGGCTCCTGAGGTTTTCTGGTGACAGCCTCATCAGACTTTTCAGGTAGAGATATATGGAGGAAGTTAGTTCTACTGGAACTGGAGCTACTTCAGAGAAGTAGCTGTACAAGGGATGACTGCTGGCACTGTGTTTAAAATCTCTAGAATAAGGAAATTCTTCACAGACTTCAAAGATATGTGGTTTTTTAAATGGGACTCCATTTTGCTCTTTTGCACCCTTCTAAATTGTGGTTGGAATTTGAAGGGAGTACTTTTGTTTTCCGGTCTACGAAAGCAGTCAGTATATTTTTAGAATGCAAGATAAAAAGCTTTACTGTTGTTTTTTTTTTAAAGCAGCATGTCCTGCTTGATCAGCTGTGGAGTACAACTGTTGCACCGCAATTGGACTGAAATAATTTATGGAATAGTCATTATTCCATTGATAAAAGGAACTTTACATTTTATGTCAAAGTATCTCTGTTATGTGAATTCTACTGGAAAAATAGTGTATTATAAGGTTGTAGCCTAAGAAAAAGTTACCACCCAGGAAATGCAGCTTTTACTAAATCCTCAAACGTTAAGGTGTAAATGGGATTTAAGAGCTACATTTGCTTCATAAGGATGAATCTTTTCTCTCAAGTCGAGAGTCATAGTATTGCTTTAGTTTGTGGTGCATTTCGTATATTTTTAACCACTGAAACTGGGATATTTTGTTTAAGGTATTTATCAAAGATTGCTCTTTACTCAAAGGTGAGAGACAGACACCTTTTAGAGGCTGTATTACCTTCACTCAGAAAACATTTTAGAAAGGGATGAACTGTCATTGGAGGTTCCTCTTCTCCTCTTGTCTTTCCCCCAATCTTCCCTGAAAAAGCATAGACCTTGAAGCAGTCCGAAAGATAAACCCATTAAATTAAAAACAAACCCAAAACACAACAGGATACTTCCCAAGGAACAGAAGCAGTTGGATTATACAAATGAGACATTTCACTAAATGAAAGCAGGAGATGTTTAAAATCAGACTTTCCATTTAGCAAGAGCAGTGTAATTGTAGACATGATAAAAAAAATAAATCCATTAAATAGGTTTGGAAATGGCTGTAAACAGCTTTTGGAAATGGAAGGTGGTGTCATTTGGCAGGAACAATCCTATTAATAAGAGAATTTCTACAATACTGTATAAATTTTCCTGCTCCTCTCTTCCCCTTTTCTGTTTTACTACAGTTCATACTTGGGCAATAGAACTTGCAAGAGCAGCATCATTTTTCTTGAGCTTGAAGCTTTTATTGCACTACAGCTGAAGCTTATCAATGGAAGCAAAGGGTGCCAGGAAAGGCTGGAAGTCATGAAAGTCAGGGTAAATGAGTTCTCAATAATTCCCTCTGTGTCTTATGAACATTAGGATGTTTGGGTATGTCGCTACCAGGTCCAGTGTAGTACTTTTTGAAGTAACAGCCCTGTGTATTGTCTCAAAGAGGTTATGTCTAAACTGTGGCACCCAGGGCACTTTCCTTCGTTTCCTTCATCTTTTTTTGTTCATTAGTGACAAGCCCAGCAGAGACCAAGGCTGTAGGTGCACATCCCAGACCTGGGTCAGGGTAAGACCACCCCCAACGCTTCATGGCACCCTTCATAATGGTCCAGATCCCTGGGGAGAAAACCTGGGCAAGAAGAGAGCTGTGGTGAGTTTGCACAACGTCCCTGACCCAAGTAATCATTGATCTAAGATGACAGGGCACATGTGCCAACTGAACATGATGTTACCCCCAGAGTCTTATCCTACCACAGGAATTCAGGAAATGAGATGGTGGGTGTAGTGCTTTATGTGATAGAGCACTGCACTCTGAGTGCCCCACCAACTCTGCTAGCTGGTGTACTGTCTTCCTGCTCTCCTCTTATTTATCCATGGTCCATGTTATTATTTCTGTTTCATAGGCACGGTTCTCACACCGCTATGGGCATCCTTCTACTTCTTTGCTTCAGCAAGTCACCTGTATACTGACATAATGGCATTGTGAGTTAATCCCCCCAAAACACAGAGCAACTGAGGTGAGAATCATGCCATATGTATTTACTGATGTTGTATGCTAGTATGGTCACGAAAAGTTGCAGCTCTCACTTGCTAGGCTGCATTATATACAACTTTGTGGTATCAGTGAGAAACTACTGTGTCACAGTAGTGAAGAAGCAGTGACAGCAACTGACATTACTTGTGAAAATATACTTGTGCCCTGTGTTGTTACTGGCTATACAAACAGAGGATTTTGTAAAAAAAAAAAATGTCTAGATCATTCTCTTTATGTATCTAATCTGTAGTAAATATTTGTAGTTGCATCTTAAAGTTTACATTCTTTGAATACACAGCATGCTGCTTGTTGTAAATATTAGATGCTAAGAGAAGAGCTTTGTTGAAGCTAGAATATCACTGTGTATTTGAAGCCTTCTCAACTAGAAACAAGCATACTTCACCTTACATATGATTTCCAAGATTTCTTGCACATCAAATGAGTTTTGTACCTAGGTTTTTAATCCATGCATTTGACGTAACATAAGCCCATTATTTAATGCTATATAACATAAACCACCATTCACTTCATAAAAGAGTTACATTCTAAACCAGCTGTTCAGCAGTAAAATGAGCTTTAGTTGAATTTATATAGTGGGAACTTTTTTTCTGGTAGTTGTGGTGTGGCAAAAGGGAACTAATTGTTTAAAGACCTGGCTATCAACAGAACTGACTTCAATAAGCTAGGTGTCGTAAGGATAAACCCCCTACAACTCTTCCTGAAAATGCCTCTATTTTTAAATAGCAGAAGAAAGTGTATATAGAATGGAAATAAAACAAATTTAGATTAGATTACTAGTTCAGTAATCTTCCCAAATAAAAAATCCAGAATTGGAAGAGTAATTAAGAAAGATCACAGTGACAAATGCAAGAAACAAATAGGGCATGAATTGATGATGCAGAGTCAACTGCTCACAGATGGTTCTCTAGTTTAGGAAACAAACCCAGAGATTTCTGATAACTAATGTGTAATGTCCACCAAAATATTCATCTGGCAAGGTTGTTTAAAGGCAAAGTAGTACTTGAGCTAGATCTTGAGTATAATTTGAATGTGTGAAGTAAAAGCATGATATCTTTTCATGAAACTTGAAGTGCTTTCACAATCAAGTGACAGAGAGTGTCAGGAAAATGGGAGTAGCCATGAAGAAGGCACATCTTCAGTTGAGTAAGTAGATGTGGCTCCCTCATGCTTCAGCAGATCTGCTCTCTTTTGTACTAGCTGAAAACCCTGACCCCTGGCACATTCAAACTTTCTTGCAAAGAGTTATTTGAATAGAAAACATAGTTAATGATTGTGAAATGTTTGAAGAGATTGAATAAAAAATTGTATTGCTAATAAATCTCACGCATAATGCAGGGTTAGAGCAGCACTGTCACAACAGTACTGCACATCAAGGATGATTCCCCCAGCCTCAGTGGAACTGGGTTACCTTAGGGTAAAAGAAAAAAGAGATACTGATACATTATGGATTTGAATTTTATTAAACTATGTAAACAACAGTAGCCCACTGGGCCATGGTATACTGATCGCTTTGGAATAAGAAAATCCTTCTTCAAGTTGAGTAACTAATTGCTTTGTGGAAGACAGAGATCATTACGGTTGCCTCCCATCACATCATTGCTGTCAAGAGGATTTCTGAGGATTAAAAACTTGTAAGAAGCTTTCAAAAATAAATACATACAGTGATTTAGATCAGTGGCAAACAAGCAAAAGTTTCAAGTAATGTCTTTGAACATACATTAATTGTTAGAATACACATAAGATGAAGAAAAAAAGATCTTCCATTTAAAACAAACTCAGACCTGATATACTGAAGGATCTATTTGCAACACCTGTAATATCTGCATTTTTGTAAGAAATTAGTTTTGATAATGATGAAGGTGAAAACAGATTACAATATGATGCGTGTTGAGTAGTGGAAAAGATAATCTGAGATCTTACGTACACATTTACTTTCATGAAAGGACATGTACAGTATTATTTCTAGTAACAAATCTCCAGGTTTTTTTACATCAGTGGACTGCTGGAGAGAGCAGTACAGAGAGAGTGCTGCGTGTGTGCGACTCTGAATACAGCTGTTTTTTTAAAAAAGGTTGTATGGATTTAACTGAAAAGTAAAGATGTGCTTTGTCTACTTTTGGGAGATAATAGTGCAATTACCTGAGCCTCGCAGCTGACAGACATTTCCCATGCAAATCTGAAGAATTGTTACAGCGCTTCATGGAGATTTTGTGCTCTGATCCATTATCTTCAGGAAATAACTGTGCTGTAATTGGCAGCTTAAAAGGGAGTCAATTAGGAAGATCTTTGTGGGACAGCAAGCCTCCTCGGTGGGCAAAGTTATGGCAATAGCACATTTTCTTTGAGGAATGCCACTAAAAATTTGATTTCGTCCTATACTGTTTTTAACATGAGAAAAAATGAAAGTACACAGATGAAGAAGAATAAATTACATATAACCACATTTCCAGCCTGAAAAATGTCTAATGATTCCGTTAAAACTCTGGCTGCTCCTCACATATCTAATCCATGGTAGTACAGATAGCACTGGACATGGTAGTTAGAAAGATTAAAAAATAAGATCAAAACAAGAGTGGTGCATTTTCAATAGGTTTTAATTCCATTATAGTTTATTGACTGCTGGAGTTTATCCCATGCAATTCTTCACTGAATGCAGTGGTTTACAAGACAGTTTGATTTGTCTCAGTATTAAAAGCCACTGTTTAAATTGTTCAGTAATCTGTCTTTGACCATTTCATAGCTTTGGATGATTACTTGTGACATATGTGATGAAATGAAACAAAATAGAGAAGTAGTGCCAAAATGCAGCCTGTATTCAGCATAAACAAGTTACATTGAAAAATAAATAGGATTTAGTATTAAAAGGCTGATGCGAGTTTAATTTGCAGAATTCATGAGGAGAAAGTATTTGTACAAGTCTTTTTGCTTTTATAATGAAGTATCAAATTGGCGGTGTTCCAGACCACTTTCCATAATAGACGAGGTTGATTGTGCTGCTAAAGCACTTACTCTAATTTGTAGAAAAGAGGAGCAATAAAAACTCCACCTAAATATCAGAATGGGGGTGGGGAGAAGGTACTCAAAATATAATTAGAATTAGCTTCTTTCTTTTTTTTTTTCTCTTTCACTTTGGATGATGAAAGGATGCCCATTTTCTGGAAGACCACCAGAAAATGTTGAATTACTCTCTTTTAATTTACTTCTGAGAAGTAAAATAAAAACTGGGGGGACACACATGTTTACTTAGACTAAATCAAATATAACAGTGATCTTTAAAAGTAAATAGACAAAGAATCAACTAAAGAGTCTGGATAGCTACTGCTTGTTATGATAAATTCCTAGCCCAGTTGAATTCATGCAAAAATGTCAAGTAGAAAAAAAGTTTAATCACTAAACAGTAATCCTTCAAAAGCACTGAAATAATCAAAAAGCCATATGTAAGTAGTTATCCCAGTGGATGTGTGAGACAGTTATTCCTTGTGGGCAGCTAGGTAAATGCACTACTAGCAGAGTAAATAAAAAACATTTTGCCTATGATGTGAAATGCAGTTCTGACACATTCTGGGGAACTCTAACATGGGATTTCTTTTAAAGAATGGGTTTACGTTTTGAAAAGTAGCTTGGATCTTACTGGATGACAGAGACTATCCTTTTTATTTCTTTCCCAGATGAATGACAGAGTTAGTGGCTGAAGAGAAAGCAAAGATGGCTGGGGATTCATAAGCCCACTTCACCTATTCACCAGCCAAAGCAACTGGGAGCCCTCAGCATGTTAATTAAAAGCTAACTGACCAAGGGACTTTGGAGCTCTGTAAGGAGGTTCTTGGGGCGCAGGGTGTCATTGCAGGGGGGAGCTCTCGGGGCAATGATCAGCCAAAGCAAGGGCCTGAGAGTGTGCTCTGGAGAAAGCATGCCAGGATCTGAGAGCTGTATCACTTTGTCTTGTTGGTGGGATGCTGCATAAGTAGATGTACACCCCTGTGGTTTCTTTGGTGCTTGGGCTCTGTGAAGGTATTTCAGTTCACTTACAAAGACCCTGAATCTTTCACTTAAGGTTCAGACACATAGAACTCTGTCAAAAGTTAGAATTCTGTTAAATATGATTTTATGTATTTATTTAATTGTTAAAGAGTGGAGTCCCTATTGGTCCCCATTTTTTATTTGAACATAGAAGGGTATGCATCTCTGTGCAAGTGCGTTCAACAGGGAGCATAGCTCTGCAGCCTGATGGCTGCGGCATCCACTTTGGGATGGGAAGGTTATGTTCCTGTTCTTGTTCTGAAGCCTGTTTCTGAGTTTAGCATCCAGCTGGTTTTGGATAGGGTATGGAAATAGGCTTTGAGATAATGCTAGGTCTTACCCATCCCAGCTGAATGCTTTCCTTTTCTCCGTGATTTACCACAACAGAGTAAATCATCAACAAGAGTACCCAGAGATACTCCTTTGCATCCTTCACACCAGCCCTCTTGCTCCCTCCCTTCTACCCTGAGCCTCTGATCGCTCTGAAAGTACGAGCTGAGACATCCACCTTCCCAAGAGACGGCATAACACTTGTGGTGTAGCAACATCAGTGAGAAATTTTATTTGTGGATGGTTGCATCCTGTCATTATAGTATGAAAAATGTCTTTTAAGTATCTGTTGGGTATCTAGTGGATAAAGGTCAACCCACAGAGGTTGGGCAGATGTCAAGCTGTTACAGTGATTTCATGGTCAAACATGACTGTGAGTGATGATTTTAGACATTTTCAGTGGCAGATGACAGCCAAATGGGTATGGGTTAGTTTTGTTTTGTTGTTTTTGTTTTTGTTTTTGTTTTTTAATCTCAGTGTTTGTATGCAGGTGGCCCAGTTCTGCTTTAATGACCCAATTATTTTGCTGAGTGTAACTGTAAGTAATTCAGTCCGTCTTCCCATAAAAGGAGGGAGGGAGCAAGAAATTGTTATCTCTTATTCTGGGCTATAATTAAAGACAATTGAACTGCAGATGAGCAATCTCTTTTGAAAATCTTTCTTATAGAATGCTAGAAGGTTATTTTAGATATTAGCTCACTTGCAATTTGGATGCAAGGATAAAAATATTGTTTAAGAAATTTACTGGAAATAATACAAAGATATAAAAAATTCCTAACATTTTTTAGAAGTTTTGGGAAGAAAAGATTGGATGTTTCCTGTTTCATCTTGTTTATTTCTCCTTACTGAAAAATGCATTCCCTTTAAGCTTAGAAGATTCCCTTTCTAACTTCAAAATAGCTAAAATAGCTCAAAAATCAAGAAATGCCTGTACGATTTTCAAATTTGGTAAATAGCCTTTTTTTCTGTGAAGAAAAAAATAATACTTGAAAGTTTTTATATAACTCTCCTGTTTAATGTAATGAAGTGGTCTTCCACCAAAACATAACGGGAAGTGACAGATCCATCTACCACTGAAATATTCCGTTAA
This sequence comes from Falco punctatus, assembly GCF_963210335.1. Classification (NCBI taxonomy): domain Eukaryota; kingdom Metazoa; phylum Chordata; class Aves; order Falconiformes; family Falconidae; genus Falco; species Falco punctatus. The sequence goes on along the minus strand of NC_137580.1, from coordinate 6,700,437 downwards.
GAGAAGCCACATCTCTTATGAAGTAAGAGATAAGCATTTGCATCCTAAGGAAGCCTTGGAACTGTAAGGATTTCAAATGGCCAGGTCTTTTTTTCTCAAAGCAGCACAAAAACCTCGTGTGCACTCCTCTACCCAAGAATATTTTGCTTGTAACTGCCAGAGGCTGAAATAGGAAAACGCCATTTACTTGGTAGCCGTTGCCACCAATGACAAGTCCATTGGCTTATGGACTAACACTGGATTGCAAGAAAGGCAATAATATGCTTTGTTATATCAGCCCAAGGCCAGGTTTCTAGTAATCTAACAATAATCTGTTGATCAATAAAATGAACAGTGTTACTAACAGTGTATTGAGGAGCTGGAACCCGCACAGTGAATGACTTTCATGTCAAAGACTAACCACGTATCTTTCCTCTTAAGTGTTAAACTAATCTTCAGTAGCTATAACATTTCCATATCTCTTCCCTTCCTAACTTTTAGTTTACTGATTCAGTTGCCAAAGTTGGACTTGAATTTTTGTGTCTATTCCCAGCTCTTGCTTTAATAAAGCATAATACAGCCTACAGAAAAATATTTTGTGGTATGCATACATACCTTTTCCTAATGCAATTAGTCCCATTTCATGAGATCCAAACTTTAATCATACAAGGAGTCATATCCTGCAGCTGTAATGTAACTTTAGGAATCGGCTTTGGTACTGTATCAAATAAGGATGAGCTAAATCAAAATGAAGAACAAAGTGCATGCCAAAATGTTTTTTTGCTGACTGGAAGGCTGATGTGCATTGTAAAGATTAAAAAAATACAAAAAGGGGGAAAAAAAAGAAAGTACCTTTGTACTGGGCAAAACCTGAGAGCTAGAGGAAACAAAGCTGATGTTACTATGCTGTTGGGCTCTATCTGTCTATGACCTGTCTGGCAGTTTTACAAACATTTAAAGTGGTAGAAAGTTATCAGGAAAAAAATTGTATTTACAAGTAGGTGAAGGAGAGAGCTTTAAGTTAGTGTCCCCTGCCTTTTCTTCTTCTTCCTTCCTAAAGTCTGAGCTCAGGAGCTCTCATGTCTGACTGGGCTCATGGGCTAATCAGCCTAAAAGCTGTATTATTCAGCTGACTAGTATATGTTAACTCTGGTTGTGTTTTTAATTAATAAAGAGAACAACCTGTGGGTATGGAAAGGATAAAATAAGAAAATGGGGGGGAAACTAGAATATTACTGTGGAAAAAATGAGCCAAGAGAGAACATGGGTTCAAGTGCTGAAGACTATTACACACAAAAGCACAGTAAATCAAGGCTCATTTTGGAATTACTTACTTTATTATGGAAATATGAACTTTTGACATTTTATGTGAAATTCCAATATTTATAGACATTTGCTTATATAAATAAACTTGATCACACATATTTATGTACTTAACATACTTAGGAAATGCTCTGCAGCACAAGTTATTATGTACGTGACAATAACAAGGAGATTTTTAATTCCAGTTTCCTTTCATGTGCCAACCTGACCCCAACGAGGAGAGTGAGCCATCAAACCATGGAAATAAAAGTTAATGTGACTTTTTCCTAGATGCCATGCGTTGCCTTGTGAGGACAAGCCTTTCCCGTTTCTATGTCCTGCTGTCCCAGTTGGTGTTTGGTGCTGCCTTCCCCCATCCTCTCCATGGCTCTTCTCTCTCTTTCCATGGTTGTCGCTCCCTCATGCCTCCAGCAGCCATCACAGCTCTCCACGCCGAACCGAGTTATCGACTCGTAAGTGTCAGGAGGGAAGGGCTAAGGGAAGGGCACGTGGGAGATGGGGTGGTGGGATGGAGAAAAGGGTCCTATGGTGAGGGCTGAGAGGGAAGGAATCTGCCATAGCTCTTGCCTACTGGCTGGAGCCAGATGCTTTCTGCATTAACTTGTACGTTATCTGCATACTGTTCTTTCAGGGGATGACGGTTTATCTGAGGGTGGATGATATATGGAAAACAGCGTAATTGGTTACAACCAGTCCAAATACTGTAGAAGATCAGACTAGAAGATAATCATAGTTTAGGTCCTTCCAGTGTTAAAATCTATTACGTGTTGGGCTCAGTGCCTTTTTAGCTGGAAGATTATTATTTATAACATTTAGAAACTCTCTTATGTTTTGCCATTGGCTGCCTGTGACCTTTAGCATATGTCAAGCATATGGTGAATTTCTGAATGCTTAAATTGTATCAGCAAGGTGTTATATTCCTATTATTTAGATGTTTTTAACTCCCAGTTTAGGCATGAGACCACGGTAGATGGGTCATTTTCTATTCATTTAACTTATTAAGAAAAATAAATCTTTCCTTGTTGATTTGTTGATGTATTCACTTTGTTTCTGCAGCAACAGCAATAGATCTGGTAACAGTAAGACAGCTGAAAACAGGAAACATTACTTTCTACTCAAAGAAGGGACAAATCCCGCACATTTCTAAGTAATCTGATATAACAAGGCTTGTAAAATACTTACTTTACATATACAGTCATTGTGAGGTACAAATTTCATACTATTCTCTCTCTCACACAGTGTGCTGTAGTGGACCATTACTTCCAAATGTTTTCACTAACGTTGGGTGCCATACTTTGGGTGACTGTTTGAGCTATATTGAACCTGACTGTGAGACTGTGCTTTAACATTTTATTTGGAACTGTAAATATTCAACTCTGAGAGCAGGCTCTGGGAGACCCAAGGCAGGCACTTGGCAACGAGGCACTGAAAGTTAGGAGATGTAAAAAAAAAAAAAAAAAAAAAAAAAAAAAAAAAAAAAAAAAGGGAAAAAAACCAATTTGGCTTAATAATATCAGGGGGATCAAACAAACAGTGACCCTCTTGTCTTTTTTTATATCAAATTTATCCATTGATTCACCTAATCTAACTATTCCTTATAATTTTTGTCCTTATGTTCTGTGGCCACAAAGATGTTGATGACCTGCTAATTTATTCCTTGTGTTCTTTATGAATTTCGTCTGCTGCCCAAAATTGTCCTCAAATGATGGTAGTCAAATGAGAGCATTTTCACATCTCTCTTAAGCACCCTGCATGTGTTCTGATTTAAAAAAAAAAAAAAAGGCTTTATTTTATGAGAGGTTTTTTTAAACTCACAGAGCTGTGAAGCTTACTATAATTTACAGAAAGCTTTATGACTGGGAATGGGTGGGAGGAGAAAAAAAGAAAAAAACTGAGCCAAAGGAAGGTGAGGAGGTCTTTGAATTAAATAGATAAAGTGAGACTATGTCAACTCTTCTGCAATAATGGTAGGAGAAGGAGACAGGGAAGTGCTAACAACATCTTTCCCAGGTTTCACCAAATTAAAATTAGAAACAATCTTGGCAGTGGGTGAACAGACAAATTGTCATGTCAGTTCCCTTCCATTTTAATATTCTTGTGTATAAATTGAATTAACACCTTTACTTTTATTAGACATTAAAGAATAATTTTATTTCACGTATCTTTGGATAAAATGTTGAATAGAGAAGGAAAGATTAAAAGGATGTTAATTAGACCAAGAAATGTGTCTTGTGCAGAGAAATATGTTAAATTTTTCTAGAAACAGACATAAACATGTAAGTGTGAATAATGGTGGTGTACTATTGGCCTTTAGTTTGAGATGGCTGTATGATGAGTTGTACTGGTCCTTGATTTGTGCCAGTAAGGTACCAAACTGGAATGCCATTTGAATTGTAATACTAGTTTTACTGTGACAGAATGTATCCCATCAGCTATCCTCCCAGATGAAAGCAGCAATTACTTTTAAAAGTAGTGGAAATCCTGATAATCAGGGCTAACAGAATTACAGAAAATTGTATTTTCTTCTAATGAAAATTTTAGGGACTTCTGGAAAAAAATATGCTTTGCAGCAATTTTTATCACACTGTACTTATAAAGTCAAGTTATCCTCGTTGCTGTGGGACCCAAATATATTGTCTGAGAGGGAAGGAAAAAATGCAAGTTACTTTCAGTAGCTTTTCATGCCTAATAAAGCTTTGCATTAATATTGAGCCCCTTATGTCTAGAAGCAAGAGCTAAAAGCTTCAGCAACTTTGTACTTTGCAGTCAACCCATGAAGTTAAAAATGGAATTGTCTGGATTTCAATGCAGTGAAATAGGGATCTATAGCAACTCCAAAAGCTAGTGCCCTGCTAAAGTAGGTAGAAGTCTAATGTGTGGGACATGGGTTTGCATATTTTAGCCCTAGAAAAGGAGAATTCCTACCACCCTTTCTGGTGGCTAACAGTTTTTAAAGTAATTGCAGCCTGTTGTTTTGGAGGACCAAGAGTGATTTTAGTGACTCCAGTGGAATCATTCCAGATGTGGTGGAAATGAGATCACGTTCTGGGCCTCCTTTTATAGCTCTGGTGAGATACAAGATTGCAAAACTTACACACAAGAGGCTGTGCCAGCTCAAGCAAGCAGGTTTTTTTCTTCCCCCCCACCAATGAGTTGTTGTCTTCTTGGAGTTTGCTAATGCCAGGCAATAGACTTCATCATTTGCAAGGAAATCTGTGCTTCCCTCGTAACTCCCAGTGACACCCTCTTGTCCCCCAGTTCATGCCAGGAGGTGCCTTTCCAGCCGTAAAACGGGTGACCCAGTGTGCTCAGAAGCCAAGTGTGATCGTTGCGGCTAGACACCCAGCCAAGTGGTCTCCGTGTGCTAGGGGCACAAATGTAGAGGGAAAGAAAAAATACTGGTTTTCTTTGGAGGAACCAAGAATATTTTGATTGACTCACTGTTGGTTCACCAGCAGTCTACGAACAGCTATGGCTGTTTTCTTTCCCAACATGACACAATTTCTGTACTCAACATTGTCTGTGGAGGTCTATATATAATTTTCTTTTTATGATTGGTAGAACATACTTAAAATTAATTTAGCACATTTTTAGCCTAAAATGACATTTTAAAGGTATGTAATAAAACTGATGTGGGCTGGAGCTTTAGTTTATGAGGAAGGGCCTTGCTCTATGGGATTGAAAAAGGTGAAAACCTATGAGTTTAAATCCTGAAGCCACAAGCGAGGACATTATTATTCATTGGAGGCAATTTTTTCAACCCAGAAAGCACTAGTTTTCTTTATGAACTGAAAACTACAGTCCATGTATATTTTATTATGGCCTAAGAAATGCTTTTAAGAAAAGTGAAACACCTCTACTTATCCACTGTGAGAGCTTTTTTGTTAGATCATAAGGGCCTGATTCTGTCCCATAGCTATGTTGGAAGGATAGGGAATGAAATCAGCAGGAACACTCCTGGGCTAAGTTACTCATGGCACAAAGACAGACCTGGGCTCTGAGGTATGTGGCCACCAATAGCAGCAGTCATGGGACAGTTCCAGGAATAATAGTGTCAGCCATTTAAATAAGTGTAAGTGGAAAATTGTCCTCCATTTTTTTTACAATTTCTGTCCCTCAGATGTCTGCATTTAATAATCACATTCTAGTATGCTCATTATTACTCATGAAAATAGTAACTTTCTGGTCTGCTGAGAATGCAAGTGGGGCAATTACTTAGATAAAGACATCTTGACATTTTGCTAGGACAAACTACCTTTTGACAGAACAGAAAATGCAGGAAATCCTCACTTCTGACAAACCCAAGAAAAACGTTAATCTAAAAAAAAAAAATTTTTTTTGTTATTATTTTTTTTTTCTCCAGCACTGCTGTAATTGACACCAAATGTTCCTGGCAGCAACTGCCTTCCAATTGGTTACTGCATCTCTACAATGCAAACTGAAAACTACACTGCTCTCAAACTGTGTTTTAGTATGAGGGAAGCAGTTTGGAAAATAACTTTATTTTTATTCTGAAAGGCTGCTGATGCATGTCATTTTTACTTGTAACCACTTTATGAAGACAAGATATAGCCACAAAACAGAATACATTTTCAAAGACAACCAAAGAAAAAGACTGTTTTTATAAATTACACATTACTAGAGCTCTCAACAATGCTGATTACCAGAAAGAGTAAACCACAATGTAAAACCTTATAAATACATAATCCCACCTTAAAAATATATTTGCCTTGGGTAATTAAAATCTTGACCTCTGCAATGAAACCGCGGGGAACGTACCTTGGTGAAAATTTAAGGACCTTGACATTTGTTTAGTGTATAACCACATAATCTCCTAGAAGTACTGAACCGGCATGCCAATGTCCAATTGCATGTATCATAGTAAGGCATTTCAAACACAGCTAGTCTAGGCCTTGAAAAGAAATAAATCAATTGATTAAAGATGAACAGTTTCAATTAAATCTTTTTTCTTTCTTTTTTTTTTTTTTTTTTCATTATGATTATTTTTAAAGGTTGAGGTAACATTTAAATATTTTTATAAAGGGAAAAAAGTATTTCTCAAGGCTGAATACCATCTTAGTTTAGCATAAAAAGCGAGCAATTCTGTCGCACTGAGAGAGAAGTCGGTGGCTGATCTACCGTGTAAATCAGTGAAAGCAAGTGTGCTATCTTGTCTACACTTACCAATGGCTGGCTTTGGATGTTTCTATTATTTTAAGTTTCTCTTCATGTGAGAAAGAAATCATACAATATTGATAAACTGAAAAAAGACCTTGAAGTCTCTTGTGCTGTTGGTTACCATATACAAAGCTGGAATTAAAGGATATGGATATACCCGATGTGTTTATGAGATTCCTGTGTCAGCTTTTTAGGTGGACCTATACCTGTCCACACCTTTGTTTCAAATAAGCCGTCCTTAGTTACATCTGAACTCTGAGGGTTTATGACTACAGATGGGGAACAAACCAATGTTAGGTTTCTTCCTCCTTCTCATATATTGTTTCCATGCAAAGCAGAACAGTCCTGAAGGATGTAGTATATGCTTGGAGTGTGTTGGAAATCTGTGAGATCAAGACCTTAATACCCTTTATGTGCAGATTGAAAAGATTAGACATAGCCTTTGCTTCGAGTTTTCCTTTGGGGGTATAGGTATATACTTTCTCATATATTCTTGCTCTTCATCATCTGAAAATATTCTGCAGCATCCAAGGCCCTCAGCAACATGGTACTTTCATGGTGTATTTAAAAGTACTGTGATTGACAGAAAACAGCTGGAAGACATTCAAAATAATGACTTCTGTGATCTGGATTTTCTTAAATTTGGTTAGCTCACATGCAGAATTCACTGCCAGAGCAAGCTCCTCTGCTAATTGCTGTGGCTTGCCATACCAGGTTTAAGAAATATGTTGGAGGATATGCCCAACAAATGGACATGAGGCACACTTAGCAAATCCAGTCTTACCTGAAGCATCATCAGATCCAAGAAAGTGCTGCTGCTATCCTTCCTACCTACCTGCTGCACTGAGCACTGCTCAGCAGAGTAAAACATCTAGTCTTTCATTTCTGAGTGAAATTCTCTTTTCTCCAGAAATTGTGAGACAACTCTGAATTTTTTCTCTCCCCTGGTTTGATTGAAACAGATACCTGGCATACCGCAGGAATTCTAGTGTTACTGCGTTAGTGGATAGATTGTGTGTTGGTTAATTTTCTGCTTGACCGAATCCATTATTGAACTAGATACATCCCAGATTTCATTCCTGTCCTGTGATAACTTAGAAGGTTGTTTTTTTTCCCACAGGGAACTCTATAGTCTCTATAGTAATTGTGGATAATGTGACCTAGTTAGTGGATATTAATATTACTGAACTAGGCTGGCTTTGGTTTCTAGACTAATCCCTAGTTCAACTAATTAGGAATAGTTTCTTTTGTCACTATCTAGCTGGTGATGAGCAAAAATACTAAAAGAATCTTCAGCATAGACTTGGAAGGCACCATATTCCTTGATCCCTTGGTCACTTCTCCCAGTAGCAAAGCATTCAAGCCCAGCTCAGCCTTCCGCTATGGTATGGAAAGCTCCCAGCTATGGATACAGCTGTTGCATTAAGTAATTTTATCATGACATTGAACTCTAAAGTGACATTAGAACAGGGAAAAGGCATGGGTTATTTGTATCTAATCAGATGGTTAGGTATAGGTTTTTTTCTTTTTATTTCCTTTTTATTTCTTTTTAAACCTTGAAACTTCATGTACTTTTTCAACTACATGCGTTACAAATTTATGCTGTTTTCACATATTACTTTACCTTCCTTTAGAAAACATTAATCCTTCTCTTTACCAGCATCTCTGGGCAAAACCACAAGAGCAGTCCTTTAAAATGACTTTGTGAAACAAAATATGTTCTTTCCTTCTAAGTCACTATCTTAGCTATGGCAAACTAAGGAAGAGTGCAAAGCAGAAGCCTTGAAGTCCTTGGGCACTTCTGCCCTGAAAGACAGAAAACCAAAGTGACTCTATAAGATGCTTTTGCAGCTGTACTTGGTCTCAGGTATTTCCTGGGTTGGAGAATTTACGGTGGCTGTGGTGCATCTGAATCATTATGACTCAAGGTTCATGGAGCAATTGTATGAATGGCTCTTTACGTTTAAGTTCTTGTAGCTTCTGTGGCCATACTGTGGACAGAAAACACAAGTCAACATACCAGATCTGTGAGATGATATATTTCAATTGTTCTTTTTGGTTTTGAATCCCCGAAGCAATAAAAATTTCCACAGTGAATAAAAAGGACCTGCAGCACTACCATCATACCTACAGAGCTTGCCAAAGGAAAACTAGGCCTTTGGTTGAATTATTCATTTTTTAAAAACAGGGAATTAACAATTTGCTCCATTTTCCAAGGAGTTAGTTTACAGGCATTTCTGTAGTCACTAACAAGTTACTAGTGGTGACTGCATTTGATCCAATCATATTTGAAACCGAGCTGTTGCTGAAAGTTTCAGCAGTCCATTGAAACATCTAACCATAATACAGTTGACAGAGTGTGCTGTAATATGCGTATGAGTTGGTTGGCTCATCTCCATCGAGACTATTATAGTAAAAACTTTCAACAGTTCCTTGCTTACACAGTTGTAATTTTCAGAAGCTCATCTCAGAAAGTTAGAAACCCATTTTATATTAAAAATTAGTCTCTGAAAATCCCAGCTCTACCTGAGAAGTTAACATAAGTACAGGATTTTTAATATTCTGAAGACACCTGATTTTCAAATTATATGTCTGGTCATTGCTATAACGCATCATAAGGATATTTTTAAATTTCTGTCTGGCATTTTTGTTTCACACCATTCAGATTCTTTCTATAGTGTTTATTAAACTGCAGTGCAGATGAAACAAAATTTCCGCAGGAAGGCATTAATTTTAACATTTTCAATACAAGAAATAATGAATGACTTCTTTTGTTTTCTTGATTTGATTCAACAACATGAAAACGTCCTTATGATATGACATGATTAATTTTAATTTTTTTATTTTTTTTTTACATCTAGTTTAGGAATAAATCCTATGAACTATTTTATTAGAATAATTTATTATTTTTTTAAAAATATGTTTTAATTGTTCCTATGTAAACTTTCACAGTTTGTATTCTATGAAGACTCTTTAATTTTGACAACTTTCTATGCAATATCAGAGTTAGTGTGAGGACAGAATTCCCATTAAGTCTGTGTCTTTCACATTGTTACGAAATAGAAATATTGATTTTATTCAGACTTTCAATGGAGGTTTTTGATCTTTCCAGTATGAGTTTTCATGGGTTGGAGAATAATTTTTCACTTTGAACTCCTTGACCTTGTTTGGATTTCAAAACCTACATTGATAATTCTGATTTTCAGCTTTATAGTTTCTGTAACACAGGATCAAACAGAATTTATGGTTATTTTTCCATCACAATTGTTAAGATACACTTTCTACCCTGACCCAGTGAAGCTACTTGCAGTGGATTGATTATAAGGTGTCAACAATGATGTGTCTAAAGTGTTGTTAATACAAATACTGAGTTCAGTTACATAACTCTCCCATAGTTACTGATGTTTTTATTCATCCAAGAAACATTTCCAAATTCATCACTCAGAAAAAAACTATACTGGCTTTTTTTTTTTTTTCCTGCGCTCAGCACATAAAGTTGTCTTTATCGGGTTTCCTCAAAAAACATAGCAGACTGCCCATTTATCAAATTTCCCACTGAGCCCTTTCGTGCTTTCATTCTTAACAGCTCTCTTGAAAATGATGAGCTTCTCAAACGATTAAAACTTCTCAAAAGCATCTCATCATCCTTTTCCCATTTCTTTTGCCATGATAGCTATAAAAAAATGAGTGTGTAAATAGCAACGGTTTTATGGCTGTAATTACTACCTACCAGGCTGTTCATAATAATTTTGTTGCTTTTATTGCTCTTCTTGGGCTTATTGAAGCCACCTTTTTCCCTGCTGTAAATTCACTTTCTGGCAGATGACAGGAGCTTTCCTGGCATGCATTCAGGAGGCCAGAACTTTCTGTTTGTTTTTAATTTCTAAGAAAAAAAGTAAATATTTTTAGGGGTTTCTGGGGGTACAGATTTGGGATCAATTTCTTAGAAATTTGTTTGTTTGTTTGTTTTTAGGGCAGGGAGTATTACCATTTCTGTCAAGTTCTGCTCTTGAGTATTTCAGTTGATATCGAGGGGTCAACTTCGAAGATGAAGATTAAGTATGTATTTAAGTGTTTTGTTGTATTAGAAGCCTCAGTCAACTGCTAGAAATGTTTTCTGTTGGCTATGTTAGAAAAATTGGTAGAACATATAAAACTGCAATATTTTTTTAGTTTGAAAATTATGTTAACAAGCACAGTCTGTTTCTTTTCTTTCTGTTGTGCTATTGTTTTTAAGGGCTGGAGAGAGGGAAAGATGGTCAAATTTACAATCTGGACACTAATGCCTTTTGAATACAATAGCTAAGCCCTCCAAACTCCAGGCTGATTTTATTAAAGGACTGTAGCAGGATGTAAAGATCAACACATTAAACTATTCTAGTTTCTGGTGGAAAAAAATTATATTTTGTGGATATACAGCCAGAGTTTTATTCTGGTTTGCATTACACAATTTTAGTGAAAGCAAGAGCATATCATTAGATCCAGGTAACACTTGCTTAGTTCATCTGTAGGCAGAGCTCTTGTTAACTACCTACCCATGAAAAATTAAGAGCTGCGTTTATGTATTGTGTATTTCTTAGTGAGTCCACGTTGTCATATTCTCCCAGCTGAACAGACCACATATAAATAGCACAAAATATCCCTTACCCTGTTTGGAGTTGCACAGACCAAGAAAGAGACTAAGAGGGTTCAAAAATGCAGAGATATTTCAGCATATTTATTAACGTTGTTTGCTATATGATTTTTGTTAGGTTTTTTGTTTTGTTTTGGTTTTTTGGTGTTTTTTTGTTTTTCGGTTGTTTTTTTAAGTGTTAAGGTGATCAAAGTCAACTCACCTACTAAATGGTTCAAGTACAAATTAAGTGTTGGCATATCTTGTCAGAGTTGGTATTTCCAAACATAAAACAGCAGTAATCTTTCAAGGGCAGCTATTAGGAGCAATTACTGCAAGCTTTTACATTCTCTAGTAAGAGCATAGTGTTAGGCAGAAATAACAAGTACAAAATTACAGTGAGGGGGACTAAGTAAGCAGGAATTCTAGCAAGAAGAAAACCTGAGGTCCACGTCCTAAGCACTATTTAGAGAGAGAAGTTGATTATGCACAGACTGTATGGAAGAAACTGCGAGGAAAAGTCAGAAGAGCAAAATTGGTAAGTCGGGAGAATAAATATGTGGGTTGCAATTTCCCACAGCCAGCCAAGTTGTTGCTAAGTGGCAGATGCTGGTCTACAGAGCCTGGAGGAAATTTCCTCTCCACCCAAGAGCCCAGACATGATGCTGGACATCACTTACTCATTTTTTGTTGTAGAGTTTTGTTACTTTTGTTGTAGAGAAAGCTGAGGTAGACTAATGCAGCTGCATATAAGGAAAAGTGACCCCAAAGCCTTTTTTTAAAAAAGAACTTTTCTCTGAAACTGGTGCCATCCATCTGAAACCAGCCATTACAGCTCCCCTTGTTCGTGACAGTCTGAGAAGTAGCATCCATTTGCACGGGAGTTTTGCAGAGTTAGGGTCATTAAACATTTTCAAGACAGGTTTTGGGAGCCGGAGGGAGGAGGCAGAACAGTGGTTTTCCTGGTTACTTGTTCTAGAAACTGAACTCAAAATGCATGTGTATTTCCATGCGTTATGGCTTATGCATTAGCAAGGGTTGCAAGGATTCAGTAAAAGGAACTTGGTTAATTTGTGCTATCCTGACAAATGACACTGCTGAGGCCAAAATTAAAGGCAGGCAACTGGAATTTACCCACCTCTGCTTTTTGGTTCTTTTTCCAACAGAAAGGAAAAAAAGTCGCTTTCAGTTTTGCTTCTCAACACTTCTAAGAATGAGTAAAAAATCAGTAGAATCGTGAATTTGAAGCCTTCTTTTCATGAAAGGTTATTTTTCTTGAATGAAAAATTTCAGCTGTTTTCACTTTATACCTTAAAAATCTGATCTGATTTGTCCCATGCTTCCTTTGGAATTGATCTAATATGTATTTTTTGGAGAAAACTGAAAATGGACATCTCAAAGCATTTAAAAATATTTTAGAGAGGGATCAACACCTGGTGTGTTTAGTCAAACTGTTTATCAGACAATAAGTGCATTCAGATGCAATTTTCTTTAAATATGTTGGCACTAAGGGAAAAAATGTTTTGGAGGATGAAGATCTGTTCATGACTAATATTAAAAGCTAATTTTAACAAAAAAGTATCTGAAATCATACTCAGCTGAGCCTGTTCAGCTAGTAATGATACAGAAAACTTCAGGGAAACCCCCAAGCCTGTATAGTTGGCTATCTCTGGCGTGCACTTGAGATCATGCAAAGATGTTTCTCTGGGGAAATCTGTTGCTGGCGCAAATTAAATTGAAATACTGCAAAGTGTGTGGATTGGCCACAAGCAGTTCTTGAGCAGCATAACCCAGGGATGATGTCTGTTTACGGAATGCTGCAGTGATATGTGAAGGGGAGTAATTGTTCAGTGGCATGTTTTAAGGTTCCAGGCAGAGGGAATGGGAGTGTTTTGTGTCGAAAAAATTGGTTAGGGCTTGTAATTGGGAATTTGTCAATGACGTGTTACACCTATGTACACAAACAACAGGTCTAGGTGTTTGAGTGAATCGGTTCACTCATAAAATAGGAACTCATGTAAGCTTCCACCAATATGGACCTTTTTCTAACTGTAATACTGTATATATGTTTATACTGTTGGACTTGCTGATCTCAAAGGTCTTTTCCTTTTCCAAGGAATCCTAAAGGATTCTGTGATTCTAATGTGGTTTTCTTTTTTTTTTCCAGGGATCTGTTATTTCTGTTTCCAAAATAGGTCAGGAATCTAAATGCTACTGTAGCATCAGACAGGAAAATGTTTTGAAATATTTCTAACTCATAGATACACAGACAAAGGGCATAGTGGAAAGTCTGCGAGTAAGGTCACTCTTGTGTTGCAGTCCCTTTTTGCATTCTCAGGATGATTACACATTTTGGACAATGTTCACATAAACATCCAGTCGTTTGAGTTGTTATTCAAGTCGGAACTCTGACTGTTTGTGGTTGTTTTTTTTTTTCAGCAGCAGATCTATTGTTCTTGAAGTTTCCAACCCCATTGATTACAGCCAGACATTTGTTTTTTGCATAGCACTTGATATAATGAGATATAATCCCCATCTGGGCACTTGTGAAGAGTAATTGCACATTCACAAGATACTGCAAGATTTATAGTAACATCTCCTGATACCTCACAATACGAATAACTCCATCGTACTGCAAGAGGTAAATTGGCACAATCACGCAGTATGGCAAAGTTTTGCAAAATATCTTATGTTATCTCCCATGAAAACTACGAAATTATTGCCTGTCACTTTGTGTGTTTATTACTGATTATCCTGCAAGGCTGTATTTCAAATCCGCTGCTTGTGGCCATGAACAAATCCAGACTAAACAGGATACAGTCAGAGATGAAATATTGTGTTTGCTGAGATATTAGCATAGAGACCTCAGCAATTTTTTAAACCAGAAAATTGAATTATGGGTGCCAAGGGCTGAGAAGTCAGAAGTAAACGTACATTTCAAGAGGAAAAATGGTTGTGCTGAAGATAATGATCCTTCAGAATTTGAAAATTATGCATCTTTCTGCAAATATGAGAAGAGTTTTCCTCTCCATTCTCATTTATGCCTTTGCCAGAAGTTGAGGCTTCATGTAGCCTCCAGGAATCAGGTATGTCCATAAATGTCTTTCATTTGTCTGCAGCAGACTGCTACCACCTGTGCCTGAAGTCCTTTAGCAACCTGCGCCTAAATAACCTCCAGTGTATACTCCCATCGTTGTCACAGCCACTGCCTTGCATCCATTGGGTTCATTTGGCTTCAAAGCTGCCTGTTAGACATTTCACACCTTCTAAAACTTCTGGTTAGCAGAGGGAGAATTGTGTTCATTGACACTTAAACCCTATGAGGTGCCTAGCGAGCCCAGAAAACTAATGCACTACAGAATCTGGCTGCACCACAAACAGCACTGGGGGCAGCCAGTGGTCTATGGATGGTAGCAAAGTTAAAAAGTGTGTATATATATATATATATATATATATATATATATATACTGCTGTGATTTAAAGGGACAAGAGTACTTGTTTGGTTATCCACAATACTCCACAGCCAAAAATACCACCACCACCACAGCTAACTCTTGCAGAAGAGGATTATATGATTTATCTGCATTTAGTCTGCATCTTTGTTTTTCTCCGTTAGTGCTATTCTATGGCAAAGTAATACTCCATCTTCATATCCAGTATTTGGGTGCCAATCTCATATCCTTATTTAATATTGCACATGTTGTATTTGCTTCAGAAAGCCTAGTGGGAGAAAAAAAAAAAAAAAGTTATTCACATCACACTCCTCATCCCCTCCTATGTGTGGGCCACAGATCTTCTTCCAGCACCTCTTGCCGCCTGGCCGGGTACACACATCAAGGACACAGCCTGCACACTTGACCTGTGGCTTTAGGAGGATCTGCTGCCCTTTTCCCACCACTTCCACTCAGAGATGTTATTGTACTTGAGAGGAATGCTGAAGTATTCACAGCTTACGTATTAGGGAAAAGAAGTCATCTGGTAGAATGAGAAAACTCAAGCGCTCTGTGATATGACTGTAAATAACCACACTTCAAATGAAATCAAAGCCCATATCTTGGGACAAGTATGCCAGCTTCCAGAAGAAGATGGAATTTTTTCATGGCAGACTTATCACTGGTTTCCTAAAAGAACCAAGATAAACAGAATAAACTCTTTCATGTGGTTGCTGTGATTAAAGCAAGGTCCTCAAGTTGGCAGCCTGTCGTGGGGGGGCTCAAAGTGGAAATGGGAGCTGGCTTTTTTCTTTCTTTCAGAGAATCCTGCTATTTGTATGTAGTCTATCTTGGTGACTGGCATACGCTGGAATACATGCTGTCTGTGGGCTTGGAAATCTCATGGCAGTAATCAGGAGTGTACTGGTCCTTATGGCAGGCATCAAATGGGCTACTGCCAGATCTTTGAACTACAAAAATAAATAGAGAATAGAACTGCATTGTATTGGCGAAGTCTGAAGCCCAGTCGTCTGTCTTGGAGCATGCTCTGGTGAGAGTGTTTAACTTGGATTTTGTCCATCACATGTGGTAGCTGCAAGAGTGGAAGAACAGAACAATGTTAGACGGTACATTTAATAGTGTGTTGGCTTAGCAGTCCTCAGGAAACTGTTACTCCCATTTTCTCTCCTAGGACTCTGAGCTCTACCCTCTTTGCTGAGCTTCTGTGTAAGCAAATGTATATATCAGATAGTTCAGCTTTCTCCCTGGTCCTACAAGGATCCCATACACACGCCGCTCCCTGCCAACCCCAACCCCCCGAAGAAAGAGCTCCACGCAGAGCTGTAGCATGCGTTATGGCTAGGATAGGGCCAGTGCGTAGTTCCACTAGCAGTTTCGACAGCTCTGCCTTATGGGATGCTCCGGGCGAGACGCTCTGCCCCAGACTTGGGAGGCACAGGAGAGGAGCAGCAGGTTTGTTGGTTTTGGCTGAAGCACGCCTGTTTTCCTCTGCTTGCTGTGGGCAGTCTGTGGAACAAACTACAGCCTCCTCTTTCCTTGCTCAGTTATGTCTGTGCACCAAAAGGGAGCGTTCTGCCAGCCCCCCCGCATGCCACATGCCCACCTACCTGCCTGCTAAAGCCGTGTGCGTGTGTGTGTGTGTGCGCGCGTGTGTGCAGGCTGTGTTCATGGAAAGTGCACCACTGCTTTCTTGCGCTGTGCATTACACAGCACTGAGGATGTTTTCATGACTGAATGGTTTGTTATAGATTATCAGACAAGGTTTCTGAAGAATGAAAAAATGAGTATGAAAATTTTCTAGTGAGGCAATACTGAAACTTTTAGTTATAACTTTCTTATTTCTTCAGTAAAATTTTTTGAGTTTTTTTTAATGCATTGGTTATTTGATATAATGTTGGTGAAAGAAGGGAGAAGAGAACTTAAGGAAGAGTGAATTCCTTAGTAAAAATCATTTGTTTTGTGTCACTTTGGAAATGCAAAGCAGCTGTGAATTGGTTCTTGACTATTCCAAGTTATCAGAATGGCACAACTCAGTGGAAATGCTGCCTTGCATTCTGAATTACTGGAAAGTAATTCAGAGTAACTGTGTTCTAATTCAAGGTGCATTTCCAGCATTTTTTAAATGATCAGACTATGTTCTGAAAGGGAAAGATGTATCAGAGTGAAAATTCTGTGGCTTCTCAAGCAAACGCTTTATTAAAATGAAACTATTTTATTTAGCTTTAAAGCAGTGACATTTTCATTATCATAAAAATGTGTCTGTTGAGAACTTGCTGGCTCTGGTACTGTCTAGAAGCAATGTGGGAAAGACACTGTGTAGTATGTGAATATGAGATGAAGCTCTCCTTTTTTTGCCTGGTTTGCAGTGGTGGCCAAGGCAGATGCCAGCCATGGAACAAGGGCAGAGGTGGTGGTGGCTGCTTCTGCTGCCAGGGTCTTCCCCAGATTCCTCCTGAGGCAGGGCACAGCAGCGTGCTGTTGCTTTCAGAATGCTAATTAAAAATTAAAAAGGATGATACTGTAGGCTTTGCTGAAATAAATTAGGGAGGAGAGGGATAGCTTATGCTGATGCTTGCTTGGCATAGTGTCTGACCACTCTGAACAATAAGCAATCCATAGTGCAGTAAAAACATTTCACTAACTTGGCAAAATGCAGGTAGTTTTTCCCTGATGAATTCCAGAGATTGTGCCATTCCACTTATTTGTATCAGAGACCTTTAAGTAGAAGTTGTAACTCTGTCTTTACTCAGCTCCACGACATTAGAAAGAGATTATTTTCATCTGACATAACTGATGCATTTTAATTCGTGTTTGCAATAGCCGTTCACTGGGCTAGGTTTTTGCATTTAGCTTGAAGGCATGTTGATCACTTCTGATTAAAGTAACATTTACCTAAATACTCATCTGAATGGAAGGTGCAACTCACCCTTGTTTATGGTCCAGATGCTTATTTATCGCGGTGCGCTTAGTTTCTTTGCTGTGGGTTCCTGCTAAGATACAATGATGATAAAAATACACAGAAAAATACGTAAGAAAAGCTATTTCTTTCCTAACTGAAACCAGGAAATACTAAAAATATCACGTGTGTGAGGTGTAATGGAAAGCCTGATTCCTAGAACAAATGGCTGTAGATGTATGTGACTGAACAGGGTAACTTTTAGGATTTCATCTGCAATGCAATTAGAATCTTCAGTTATTCACCCTTTATACATTTAGAAAAACTACATAAAAAAAAGTGGGCCGGCAGGCAGAATACTTGTTCTCTCAAAGTCTGTTCTTGACAGGGGATGCTGTTCTTTTTTTGTGTTTTCTTTGTACATAATAGTAGCAAATGCCATCTCTGTGTTTGAGTACGAGGTGAACGAACAGAACATTTGACATAAGCCCTCAAAAAATCAAGCTTGCAAACAGACCTTGGATGAGAGAGCTTTTTAAATCCTTCCTCAGGGAGGTAGACTTATGTGGCTGTTATGATGCATAGCTTCATTTCTGGTAATTTTCTATGATATTTAAATGATGAAGCTCAGTTTGTGTGGTATCAGGCTGGTGGCTTGCTGCTGAAATGCTCTGACATGCTCCTTTCTTTTTTCTGAGATGGATCGCAAGTACTGCCTCAGAACATTCATTTTTACCATCTGTATATGAGTTTTTCTGGTCATTCCACTATGTCAGCTAGTCCAGAGATTTCTTCTGACCTTTAAGTTTCCAAGTAACCACTTGGATTAGTTAATAATACTCAGCTTCACCGAAAGTGTGATTCTAGAGTAATCACTGTGCCTAACTGGAAGAAAATTATATGGCATATGTACCTTTGCACATTAGAGTACAATGTCACTGTGTGACACCTTTGGTAAATACAAACAGACGGCATAAATTTAAAAATAATTTCTTTAATCCATGTAAGAAAGCTTGAGGTTCCATTATTTCATTTTAAACAGCAGGCTATTGTGTGTAATCATAAGATGATCTGATTTGCCTGATGTGTTATATTTAATTCCCATTAATGCAATAGGTAGTAGTGAAGAAAAAAGGTTGAACTGGGATGACAACAGCTACCCTACTGTAGGGTGAAAAGCATTTTTAGAGTAAACTTGAAGAGAAAATGTAATTAAACACTCCAAAACTTACCTTATGTTTTTTTTCATAAAACCTTTAATATAGGTGTATTATTTGTTACAATACTAATCACAAATCTATCCCTCACAGACTCTGCTTATATTTCCTTAGGAATATGTGTTTGTGTGTGTGTGTAATTAAATAACCCAGAATATACATCCTGGAACTCATAGGAGACTTGTTAGTTCAAAGACCTCTACAGAGCCAGCATGCATGCTTTGTTGTTTCATGTTTTTCAATTTCATGCAATGAAAATTAATAACTGAGAATAAATTAAGTTACTAATAAATCTTCAAAGCATATTCACTCTTCTGATTTTAATTATCTAATTGATAATTGTGCAGATCAAAGATTCCCCTGATACTGATCTAGTTTCAACAAATTAATGCTAGAGCCATATACACATTTGTGTATAGAATAAGAACTAAAGACTTGTTTAAAAATGGATGCAAAAAATATTTAGATTACATTTTTAATCTTTTTCCTAAATCACTTTATTAACAGATTAGTGAAAATATTTATAATTAAACCTAATCTATCCTGCCAGCTACCTGCTGATTTTTTTATTCTTTGAGAGAGACATTTGTCATTTTCTAACAGACTGTAATTAGACAATTTGAGTGTGGAATTATATCTTATTGCCTCATTTTAGGATTAGGAAGTGTCCTTTACATAAGAAACATTTATGAAACTTCACTAGGGTATTCAAACTCAGATAGCTCAAAAAGAAGGAGAAAAAGGTAGTGAGGTTGAAAGAATGATTTTTTAGTGTTAGGAAGACCAAACAGATGAAGCATTTACAAATCCTGTCAGGCTTCAGGGATTTGAGACTGAAAGAGTTGTGTCACCACGTAGAAACCTTTTCAATAGCACATACAAGCCATAAACCACATTGCAGTTTGAACATTTAACAATGTGCTGTAGAAGATTGCACTTAGACATGCATATATTCACACTTGGACACACCAACTTCCTCTGCAAAAGCACTATCGATACTGCTCAGGCTGAAATCATCTCTGTGTCCGGGGAAGACTGCTGACAACGTGTCTGGATGAGGCCAAGGCTCCTCCCTGCCCTCCCTGGTGAGAACTAAGCTGCTTTTGCCCTGTTACACCGTGTCAGGCCACCTAGTGCCGCAGCAAAAGCCAGATGGGGGGTGAAGGTGACAACCCTGCTGTGGAGGCTCAGCATCCTCTTCTTGCATCAAACAGGGCAAAATTTTGCCCTGTTCATGATAGGAAGCTGAAGGTGATCTTCTGCCTTTTCTTAGATCTTTTTTTAGTCCAGCTATTCCTCTTCACCCACCACAGAGGCTTCCTTTTGGTACAGGTACCCGTAAGCCTGTGCTGGCGCCAACCAGACTGGTATTTTCTCCTAGGGCTGTCTGTCTTTTTCCATTCCAGAGCCAGTAAGAAAAATTCCTAGCAAATTCACATATTAGGGAATGCCAAAGAGTAAAATTTTGCAAACTATATCCCAGTCTGTTGAGGATGGTACCTGTTTTATTTCTTTGTGGTTTACCATGTGTGGTATTCCCTAGAAAGGCTGTCTCTTGGCCTTGTCTCATCTGCAGCCCATCGTCCGAAAAAAAACACCCGAGGACAGAGGGAAGATGGGAAGTGAGGTCCTTCCCTGCAAGTGATGGAGCACACACAGCTGGGAGAAGTTTCTAAAACAGAGGTGGAAAGAAGCCCTTGATGAAGAAAGGTACAGTGCTGGAAATGACTGTGATGGGAAGGATCCCACAGCAGGAGGTGAAGGGAGGAAAGCCACTTCTCTTAGGTGTAAACAATCTGGGAAGTCTACAGGTTGCCAGTACTGTAGGAAAGGCCCTGCTCTATGAAAAGATGATTAATACAGCCAGATTAAGTTTTATATCTTACGACTTTTTTTGCTTCACTTAGTTTTTTCACTGGTCTTTAAAAAATTAATAGTTCTTGACTTCCCCCTCCCCAAATTATAGAAGCTAGTCATTGGGATTCATAGCTCTTACTATTTTGGGAGTGCTTTGAGATTGACATGGGGGTCTGGGACATCCCATTAAAAGTGTGCTCCGTTATAGCGTATTGTTTTGCAGCCAAAAAAATAAATAGTTTTGGTTGGAAAGTGGGAGCAGAAATTATGTAACACCCAGCGTATATAAACCCCTGAAGCTCAGTTTACTCAGTATTGTTAATGATGTATCTAAAGGGAGGGGAAAGAAAATGTAAGAGATAGGAAGGAGAATGATGTGAATTGCCAGAGCACAAAGCAGACTTGGAACATGAAAGAGCCAAACACCATGCCAAAGTAATTAGATGATACAAGCATAAGACGGGAAAGTTAGCCAGCACTTATCTTCCTTTATAAATAACGCTTCTGGACACTTCTTCCTATCCCCATTCAGAGATGAATATTCTGCTGTAAAGCAGACCTGCTCTAAACATCAGAGCCTCACTTACCCTGGATTAGCTTAGCGGTTCTCTGCAGGACATGGCGAGGTCAGCACAAGGTGGTATATCTCCCTGTTTTCAGTACATCAGGTGTCGGTACTCTGGGGTTACACTTCTTGATAAAGGTTGTACACAGAACAATAGGAAGACATGAATCCCAGTTAGTCCCCTCTCATGGAGGAAACTAATCCGACTGAAGTGAACTCGAAATCTGGTTTTACTCAGCTGTAGCAGAATAGACCCTCCAAACATGAAATAGGAATTTAAGCAAATATCCCTTATCAACTCTGACATTTTCAAATCTGACATGGGCTCTGGGTGCCTTACAGCTAGTTAATGATAATGGGAAGGGGTCATCTGTGGTCCTTATGAGGCTTTGACACTGTCTGCCGCAGCGTTTAACTTGCCAGAAATCTCTTGCATTTGATGCAACTCTTCAGCATGGTCCAGTACTTTATTTTGCAGGCAAAGTAGTTATCTTTTTTCCTATAGAATGAATATCACGGACATTATTTAACTCAGAGATTCCCATATTGTGTTGAGATGAGTGCTTGCTAGGGACTTAGCCAGTTAACCTATGAACAAATTGGCCAGAGTAGCAGAATACAAAGGGGCAGTATTTCTAGATTTAAGAAGTGATTATGTCTTCAGGCTTCCAAACGTAGCTCCCTCTGCAAAGCATTTGTGATATGTCTGCTCACAATTAACATATATTTTCAAGCCAGGCTTCCCAGGGCTTCTAATTGGTGCTAGTGTGCTGCTGGGTGAAGCACCAAATTACTGTGGTCATCCTTGCTGATGGTCTGTTAGTGATTCCTGGGAAGCAAGCTCGTTGTCTGTGATGCTATTTTTCCATCTTATTGCCAGTTGCAAAGTCATATAAAGGGCATTTTAAAGGAATAACATTAAATAATACTTAATGCTAAATTCTCAAGCAAGGTGATTACTGACGTTTGCCGCAGAAATGCCAGTCAAAGGCAAATATGAGGGGGAGATGTCAGCTGTAGTAGCTGATAAAGTAGAGTCACTTCAACAGTCTGCATCATTGCAAGAAAGAGGGATTGTTAGGATTTTTTTTTCTACTGAAATGTAGTTTTGGCTACGAAAGTATGAGGCCTCCTTAGCTTTTATTTAATAAGGAAATCAATGGATAAATCAGAAAAAGTACAAAGTCCTTCAAACTGACCTCCATTTTGTAGGCTCAAAACCATGCACATGATATAATATTATTTGATCTGTAATAGTATTTCTAGCTTTAATCAGAGCTATAAGGAGACATGCAGAACAAAAAGGAATGTTCTCTAAGTTTTCCTATATCACCAAATGCAGATGTATATGCTTAATGTTCCTGTGATTAGGTTAGGAAACAAACTTCTTTGTGTCTGGACCTTTTGGTTTTGGTTGCTTCCCCCCTCCTTCAATTTAAGAAGACTTCTGTATTCAGAGTATACACAAAGTACTATGGCAGGGAAAATATTTTTATTGAAATAAGAAAATCACACAAATTCATTGTTATCTGTGTCTTGCTTTTGATCTTCAAACTTGCTCCAAATTCTGTGAAGCGCTCAAGCTTCAAACAGGACATTTTTCCCAATGAACTGAATTTCACAGAAAATGCCAACAGATAAGATGCCTAACATATTCCTGTCTACCTGCTTGCTTACTGAAATAAGTGGTTTTAAATTGCTAAAGAAGTGATCCCAAGAATTACTTCGGCTAGCTAGAGAAGAATTATTATCTTCTAAATTAGGGATGAAGAAACGAGAAAGAGATTGAATTTTAATATTAAGCAACTTTTGAAATAAATGCAAGACTTCTTCTGAAGTCCAGTCCAAAGTTTGCCTTCTGGCCTGTTTCATTCCACCTGATTTTAGCCAGAGGCTTCACCTGGAATGTAACAGCTGGAGTTTCTAAAAGGCCTTGAAATAGAAGTTGCCTGAATCACCATAAGAAGGTGCTTGGAGTGACCTGTATTCCAGTGTAGGTGCCTGAACTGAGGTGGGAGGAATGAGGGATAAAGTCTGCGCAGGCCTTGTCTTATATTATGCAGACATTCAGCCACAAGTCCTCAAATGATTTCTTGTCATGGGATTATCAAAGTATGATATCCTGGAGATGCAAACAAGAGTTGAAACAATCACTGAAAAATATATGACAAAATAACAGCTCCTTACAACAACTCCTATTCAAGCTTATCTTCAGTTTCTTCATTCAGCAATTACGGATGATCCTGAGAATCTGACTGAGTTTGAATTTAAAGTAATATTGATCTTCAAAACAACAATGAACTCCGCCTATAACCAAATAATCAGAAGATTAAGCTGAGAACCTCAGCAGCATTTCATTAAGAAAGGGCTAATGCAAGAATAGTTCTTTAGAACGGCTATGGTAAAACCATATTATATACATAAATATTTGACAATTTCAAGTGGAAAGAACACAGTGATGTGTTCGAAAAATAATAGCATTTATTTAAGATGTGACTTTTTAGGAAAATAATTAAAAAAAAAAAACTTAGTTGCAAATATTATCCTTTATTCTGGAAAGGACAAGCTAGAAGCTGTTGCTGTTTTACTTTGACCTTTAGAGGATACCTTAATTGTCATCATTTCATAAGTTATTCAAAAAGAAGAGTAATTTATAATGTTAAAGAAGTAGGATTTATTCTGTATCTCTTTTGAAAGGAAACATACAACTTGAATTGTGTACCTCAGGCTTTTTTTTTTTTTTTTTTCTTATTTTCTTCTCTGCCAATGTTCTTTTTGATTGCTTGGATGCCATATGGTATTATGGTCCTTTTATCTTTCATATGACTATCACCTGCAGGCAGTTGCATCTGAGCTCCTGATCCCTGACCACAGCTTCTTCTAAACCTCTGTGAAGCATCAAAAAGATTTAACAAAGGCCAAAGAAATGAATGATTTTTTTGTTGTTGTTAAAGGATCTTAGTTGACTGTCCAGGTTATCACTGCACTCATAAATGAAAAATGTATTTATTGAGTTTTGTCTAGTCTCTTGGGCTAGTGCTCCTTATACAGTAATAAATGTCCTCTGGATCAGACCACCGTGGTAGGCTTTCAATTGGAGATCATTGATTCCAGCAATTCTCTCAGGTTCAATAATCTCAGTTTAGCTGCAGTCATTTTCTGAATTTTGTTATATCCAGCAGCACATACTGTACTGTTGTGCTTTTCAAGTTGAACTCAACGTGAACTCAGGGGTGATATCCTGCTTCTTCAGGGTGGAATTCTATTTGAAATAGTGAAATTCTAGTAAATGTGAATTATTAACCATGGTGGGACTTTCAAAGTTGATGTTCAGTTTGTTAAATTTCCTGCATTCTTCAGTCATCAACAAAAGAGGACACACGTACTATCAATGTTACGATTTGTTATGACACTGTAACACTGAGCATTTTTGGTTGACCACCTGACAACTTTGTGCCACCGAGCAGGTTCAGGTTGAAGCAGTATCATAATAATGCTTGTTTTACCAAAAATATCTGAGCTCAGTGTAACCACAATAGTGTTTAATTATCTCATGCCAGGTGTACTCAGTTTTGAGCTCGGAATTCTTGCTCCATACCTCAGCTTCAGGCACGATGCAGCAATGGCTCGCTGCGGTCAGAGACGTCTCTCATCTCCCTGGGGCTGTTCTCTGACATCCCTGCCCTGCTGTCCTAGTGGCCAAAGGATCAAAGCCCATACAGCTGCAGGTCTTTGTGACTCCTGGACGTGGAAAGATGCACAGGCCCATCTTTTACCCAAAAGACCACCATGAGACATGTTTTGAAACGTAATGACTAACAGGCACAGGGAATTTGGGATGACTGTTGAAAGTATGAGCAGGACTTGCCTGTCCTGCTCGTGAGTTATACCTGCTTGAACTACTTGTCTATTTCTTCTGTAAGGTACGGCATGCTCTTTGAAGGTGCAGCATGATCCAGTTTGCTTTGCATCAAAATATAGATCTTAAAACACACTACGAACTGCAGCGGTTCACAACAGGTATGTCTGGTGGCTCGGGGACCTGTGTGGTGGGTCAGGTTGGAGGTGGTGTTTGCTGGGTCCCCACCTGAGTTCTTGGTCCCACCGCTGCTGGCTTGCCTCCTCGCCACCCAAAGCTACTTTGAGAATCAAAATTTGATGTTAATGAAAAATATGCTTTTCAAAAACTTACCTGTTGTATTTAATGTTGGAACATTCAGTGCTGGAGTAAAAATGAATATATATATATATATATATATATATTACTCTTACCCTAATGCTTCCATATATTGCAAGGATTCTGTTGCTTTTTCCACTTGTTCTTGAATTGTATTTATAAAACTATCCTAGCACGGTACCACAATAAAACACTGTCCAGCTGACAATAACCCCTTTCTCAGTATTGAGATTTTTCTCTGATATGCTGAACTTCAATAAGAATATAATTAGATAATATCGGTGACATTTCATTCTTCATTTACTAAAAGAGATAGAAGAGAAAGGAGGGCAAAAAGTTATTTTATCTTTTGTGTTGAAAAAATATTTATTTTTAAATGAGAGGCTCTCCAGTGTGACTTTCTGCTCTGTATTATGAGAAGCATTGAAGCAAGTCCATGTCCTTTCCTCTACAAAGCATTTTTATTTTCTTGTTTAGAAAAAAACTATTTTCTTGTTTAGCTATTCTCAGAATAGCTGATCTGAGATTTATCTTGGCTAGTATTATTCCAGTTTTAATGCTATGTGTCAAAACAAGTGTCTCAGCTTGCCCATTATAAACCCTTGAGCAAGCCTCTGGTAAACCAGGTATTTCAAGAAACCAAAACACTTTCACACTGAGCAGTTTTGTTTAGTTAGTTGCAATTCTTTCTTTGCTTCCTCTTCTGAACCTTCCCCAGACCCCAAATATAAATAAGGCTCTTAAGTGGAGTTTATATTTTGGTGGTGAGAGAAGATAAGAGAGGCAGCATTCTGAGTCCATCCTATGCATGCTCGGTGATCTGAATGTGATGTGGAGCGCATGCTTAAATGGAAGAGGCTTCACAAAACTTCTGTTGCTTATTCCATAAGATGATTGAAAAAGACCCCTGAGTTTTTTCTGTGTCTGATTTAATGGGATAGTATCATGATAATTTCTTTGGTATTCCTAATATTGTATTTTTTTTTCCTCTGGAGAAATACAAAACCAGTCATTTCCACTGATGTTTTCTTTTTCAAAGCACGCTTACTACAATGGATGAAAACCTGGTCCCTGTTGCAATTACTATCGCAACTTTAAGTAGTTTGATTCCAAATAGTGTGGGGAAAAAAACACCTTCTCCAACCTAAAATTTCTAAAATTTGATTTTAAAAAATGGCTGAAGTCTTTAATGCCAGCAATGAACAGTCTTCACGTACTTCAGCCCACAGTAATTCTTCCAAAAAACAAAAGTGACTGTACAACAAAACATACTATATTGTAATTGTCCATAGTTATTAGAGGAAATAAAATTTAACTACACCTTTTGTAACAGCCTTGCTGATTTAAAACTAATGGTTGTGAGTATTCATGGCACATAGACAGGACAGTGTTAATGTGTCTGTGTAAGCAATACTGTACATCTATCTGTCTGGATATATGATCATGAGCTGAAGATTGTTTATTGTCAAAGGCTGAGTGGCTAATAAATGCTGGCAATGGCTTGGATTCACTGGAATGCTGCACAGCTGCAGCATTAGTCAGACTTTCCCTTTTCTGAATTCTGTAATCCCTTCAATATTGCATTAAATATGTTTTCAATATTTATCTGGATAAAAATGTGCTGAATATTGCAACTGTTTTATTCTGATGTTTGTCACGTAGAAAATCTGTCTAAGGCAGAAGGTAACAACGTTTTTATTGCTAAAACTTAATGCAGCTGCTTCTTGCATCATTTGCTCGTTCAGAGGCTTGTGCTTGTTCTATTTAGAGCACTTGGTAAGCCTCTGCGATCGCTCGGAGGTGGAGTCGTGTCAGAATTTCTGAAGCCAAATTTCAGGCCTTAGTGCTTGGCTGAACTCTCTGAACTGACCCGTTGCCTTACACGGGAATCAGAGGTCCTATAGATTTCGGTGTCAGTAGAATTTAGAGGATGGATTTTGGATTTGTTATGCTTCATAGTCCAAATACTTGACAAGCCAGAAGTCAGAATGGTTTATTAATATGTCACTATTTTTTTATTAGTTTTCCTAAATTATTAGACCGTCTATTGTTAGCCGATCTATTGTCTCTCTCCCAACTTGTTTTAAAAACAGTTTTTATCTATGAAGCAGATTATTTGGATAACAGTGATTGCAATTAATGATGTGGGAGCAGGGAAATATGCTCCCCTTATGTTGTGGGTTCAGAATTAAGACAGAGAATCCAAACACATGCAGTTCAAGTTAACCACATGGTCTAATGCAGTCCTGGCGATGCTAAAGCTCACTGTGTCCATGTGTTTCCACCAGCGATTACTTTCCCAGCTGCTGGTGAAAAAAACAAAAAACAAAAAGAAAAAAACCAAAAAAAAAAAGAGAGAACACCAAATGGAATGGTTTGTAGGCACCAAAGATAACCCATTGCTGCTTGGGATGATTGCTTTAGACATTAGCCTGACCTGGAAACAAGTGGGCTGTAGGCATTAGGAATAGAGAAGGTAATTAAAAAATCATATTCAAATTCAAAGTATTTTTCATACTTTTTTTTCCCAGCTGTATTAGTAACGGCTTGATCAGACTTAAGCAAAAAGCCTAGTGAATCCATTAACTATAGGTCACTGATTCAAGCAGATTAACAGTAGCAGAAATATGCATTAAGTGAAGGATGAATTAATGTTGTCTGCCTAACTACTTTTAGTGTTCACCTTGCAGTTAAAGCTAATTTCAGTCACTTATTGGCAGTCACAGTGGCACCAGCAAGTGAGTGGGTCATGGAGACTAAGCCATGCATTCGTCCTGAAGTGGTCCCTTAAGGAAAAGGTGGGAGAGTGTTGGGGAAGCTTGAATGAAAGTTGCTCCCGTTCTATGGGAATGTAAAAAGCTTTAGGAATCAGAACTGTTGACATCTTGTGAGGCGTAAAAATCCCATGTTTAACTGAAGTGTCACAAGTATACGCTGAAAATGAGAAGCTTAACATTAAGTTGAAATTACTACGTAATAACGTGGAACATAAACTTGCATTGCTTTCTCACATTATCTCTTTATGATACAGTCTTTTCATCTAGTCTCTTGACAGTGACTCATTGGCAAAACATTTAGTCATTCAAATAAACAGAAAAACTGAATACTAGTTTCTTTGTTCAAGAGGAAACTCACCAAAAAAGATAAAAAATAAAAAAAAAAAAAAAAAAGAGAAAGAAAAAGGACATAAACCTTGCTGTCCCTCTGTGTTCGGATTTCAGCTTTCCAGTATTTTCAAGTATGCAAAACAGTTTCTCATCCCATGCCACCTTATAAAACATTGATAACCAGGGTATCTCACCCATGCAGCCTGTGAGGCAATGTGTCATATTTGGTCTTATAAAACCCAGAAAAATTATTTATCTTGTAGTAATAGCTCAAAAAGAAATGAACCCCATCCCATTAAAGAGACTGCATATTCTTTCAGAGGAGAAGAATGACAGGTATAGAAGGTCTTCTGCTCTTGACAGTAAAAATGTAGAGATATTTTTATATATTCTTATTGAGCTGAAAGTCACAACGACACAATCTAACACTTTTCTTGTCTGGCAGAACACATTGCATATCATTTTTTTGTTGTATGTTGTTGGTTTGTTTGTTTCAGGATCAGTGTCAAGAAATGCAAAGGGAAGACCAGGGAAAGGAGAACATTAGGTAGCTGCCAGGTGAATAAGGCTACTTGTGTTGGTAACTTATCTCCACCATAGTGTGGGATGTGTCTCATCCACTGGAAAGCTGAGAAGTGCATCATAATTATAGAGGTAAGATTTGTAAAAACATTAAGTAATATGCAAATTCCACCCATCCTTGGCAGGTCACCGATGCTGTCGTCACAGTTACAGCTTAGTGAGCAACTTTTCCGTCACTGTCCTCTCTAGTAACGTCACAGACCCCAATCCACATGGACTATTTTGCTGCCATGTCACATTTGTTTAATTGGTTTTCCACTGTCACACCACAGCTGGTTTTGATATTGCCCAATCAACATTTTTCTCACTCAGCAAACATGTTTTCCATTATGTTTTCTCCAGATCAGCAGGCACTCATTTTTCTATCAGATGAAATTTTCAGCCCTTAGTCCCAAGTGCTGTAGGCTCCCTTCTCTCAGTTCTTCTCGCTTTCTGGCCGCATAATATTTTTCCAATCAGATATTGCTTCCGGCCTTATTCAGAAGCTACCGCTTGCAAATCACTGTGAGATATGTGAAATGAAGGTTTAGGTTATTAGTAGCTTTGCTTAAGGCATCTCTTCCCTTCCCCATACACAAATTTAGGTGTTAATATTAATCATGATCATTTGTTTGTGGTCAAGGAGACACTGACCTCCACTGGGATTTACAGTCCTTGTCTGAAACAGCTTGTTTTGTTTGGCACAGTTTGCTGGTTTTCTATCTGTGCCGCTATTGTATGGCTCTGTCAGCCTGTACCAACTGCGTGTCAGCGTGGCAAGAAGCAAAGGGCAGGCAGGGGGCTCGCGTGCCCCCTCCCAGCCCTCAGCTCTCTAGCTGCCTATGGCGGCACTTGCAGAAGCACAGCTCCTGGGACAGTTTATGGACCTGGGAAGGAGCGGGGCCACCACCCCAGCATGGCCATGCTGGCGTCCTTTGGAGACGATCAAACATGTTCGGGCAGATGGTATCGCACGGCTTTGACTGTAGCTGAGGAGCCTGGCAATTATTTAGTTATGGAAAAATATTGCACAAGAGTAACACAGAGGAATTGTACGACACAGAAATGCTATTATTCAAAGATAGGCATCTGCAATTTTTTTGTTCAGTTTGAGGCCATTTTCACAGATAAACAAAGCAGCTGGTCTGCACCTGGTTTATACCTAAAAAGACCTTTGCTTGTGAATAAGTACATGACTAAAAATAACATTGCGGGTCTAATCTATTTACCCTCAACTTCACTATGGGTGCCCTGGAATAAAGGGATGAAGCAATTTTGTCAAGTTTTAATGCAGAATCATTTTATATTTACATTATTAAAAGCAGAGCTTAAGGCCAAGAATCTGTACAGCCAGACATTGTTTGGAAGTTTGAAAACACAATTTCATGTTTATTTTTCTGTCTGGAAGGTGGTTGATAATCCTGACAATCACC
Organism: Falco punctatus; assembly: GCF_963210335.1. Lineage (NCBI taxonomy): Eukaryota > Metazoa > Chordata > Aves > Falconiformes > Falconidae > Falco > Falco punctatus. The sequence goes on along the minus strand of NC_137580.1, from coordinate 6,670,080 downwards.
ACATAGTCTGGATGTTGGGTTTTTCACGGTAGCTGTTCTTATGGCCAATCTGGATCTTCAATAACTAGGTTCAAGTTACAATTAAGAAAAACCAGGAGACACCTAGCAGCAAAAAGAAGGTTCCATGAAAATAAAACCATTAGGGTTAGATACTTCCTCCTAGATTTGTTTTTGTAGTGTCTGATTTTTGTGATTGGATGTCTTCTTTCTGAAAGACAGAAGCAACAAGTTTGCCTTTTACAGTAGCTAATCAGTAATATAGTCCTTCAAGTATTCTCTTTGCTGTGAGCATGGTCAGAAATGAAATGCCTTTCTATTTGCAGTCCACCTGCTTTATGTAAAACACAGATTGCAATTTTGCTCTTTTCCTTTGCCGCTGCTGCACAATCCTCTAAACCACCTACTCCATCCTGGGTATGAGAAGGAAATCATGGCTACTGGCCACTGGGCTTAAGCAGAGTTCTTTAATAGGAAAACTACATTTTACTTAGGAGAATAACATCATGTGGCAGGGCTATGGCAACAATAACACCTCTGCTGCCAGAAAACACTTACCCTGGGTGGCTCAGATGGCCCCAAATATTTAAGAGCATTTTTCTTATACTGTAAATTCCCTGTGGTGCATTATTTTCTACTGAGAGCTAATAACTACCCTGTCCGTAAAGCAACTGGTCTTAAGTTTATTAGCTTGCAAGACAGAAAAATAACAGACACATATCACTGACATTTAACAAAGATATCTTTCATGGGTTTCTGTATTTTTTCATATGCACCACACGTTTCTCTTTAGTTAGAAAAACACATTTTGAACCACATTCTGAGTAACTTCTTAGGAAGCAAAGCACATTTTCCAAAAGGTCCTTAATGCTTCACCAAATACTGAGTCCCTTTTCAGAAGGTTCTGAAGGTTTTTGCAAAAGAAATAACATGTCAGTTTCCCCAGTGAAAGCTGTTTCACCCTTGCCGCAGCAGCCATGCTATTTTCCTTGGCATCATGGGAGAACATCATCCTATTCCTGCACTGAAGTAGAAATGATCGCACAGATGATTTTCATGTGAAAGTGACCTCTTCTTCAGACAGTATAAATCCCCAGCCACACTTCTTTAGAAGTACAAAATTAGTCTATTCCTTTGGAGCGGAGGTGTGGGTCACAAGAAGGTGGTGCATGTGATCACTGTGGAGCAAAGGTGTAGTGATGGTACATCCTGGTGGTTAAATAGAAGAACTTTCCACTAGCTGGATACGTCTTGTGGGTAGGTGATGCACACAGGAAGCAGTCCAGTCAAACATGAATATTTCTGTTCTGGAAGGAGTCCCCTTTCAGGTATTATTTTTAGCCAGATTATAGTGAGACTGTAAGGACATAAAAGCCACCCTCACTGCCTGTATTTTTGATAGGTAAATCTGTACAAATGAACTGGTGCCCAGTGACACAGAGCACATTATTGCTGGTTAGCTCTTACAGTGACCGCATCCTCTCGGAATAACAGCAAGTCACAGGTGAATTTGCCGAGGTCACGGTAAACAGCAAGGTACTATGGAAAAACAGAGAAGAAAGGATGGCATAGTTGGTGAAATTATTTCTATTTTAAACTGGCCTCTATAATTTTTGGAATGCGAATTTTGGTGTGCAAAAAAGAATTTGAAAAATTGCTCCTGCCAAGTGACTCAAGTTTTGAATTGAACCATGTGGAACTTCAAAAGCTGAAGCTGAATCTTGTGAAAGTCCTCCTTGAGGGCCCAGGACTCTACTTTTGTGGCAAAAGTTTTGTTAGCTTAAATGGGAACAGGAACAAGCCTGTGGTTATTAATTTTTAAAGTTCATGAAGTCCAAATACCAGTTGCCCTGACTAGTAATAAGAGAAATTCAAAGGAGAACAATAGTTGTGCGTCCTGGAATGTCAATATTAACGGCCTGCACTGCAGTCCCAAACTTTCAATAACATAAAAAGCAGAGGGACTAATTTTCTGTGACCTAAACACACATAAGGTCTATCCAAAAGCCTGCCTGGGTGGTATGTTAGAGAACAGGGAACAGGGTTTAAAAAAAAAAATAATCAGAAATGATCCAAGCTTCATGCTGAAGAGAAGCTATTATGCTAGGGCTAAAGAGGGGGAACGCTGGTCTTTTATATTTGAACAGTTTCATATGACTTACAAGGAACGTGTACACATCTCTGTATTGGTGTACCTATTCAAAGGTGCACAAGGGTACAATGTTTTATTTTCACAGTGGATCTTCAGCTGACTAAATTGGTGTCTCTGCATGACCTGTAAGAAGAGTAGGCATTTGACAGCAGTCTCTCCCTCTTCCTCACCCTCCTCTCCAAAACTTTGACATGTCAAAATGTTAACTTTTTTTCTGGATGAGTGGCTGTTGCTAATTTGGACAAAAATTATTTGGCTACAGTACTTGTGGAAAAAAGCATAGAACATTGGGAAATGTTTGCAAAATGTGGATAGTACAGCCCTGGGTTTTATTTGGACAGTTTCCCAGGCACTGCAGAAATGGAAGCATAATGCTTATACATTTTAAATTTGAAATAAAATGGCCTTTTTAGAAGTATTTCAAAGTACCGCATCTAGAATCTAGCATTCAGGGTGCTTAGAAAAATTTGCTTGTCCCTTTCAATCTGGCACTAGAAGCAAAGTTGGCAAACAGCAAAAAAGCTTCCTAAGATGTAGTGAATATTCATGTGAGATATGTAAACTAGGAGTTCCAGGCAGCCTTATAGGATATACATGCTGTTTACACATTCTTTAATTGCTGTCAGATAACATGGCAGACCCAGTGTCTCCCTTGTTTTGCATAATTTTATGACTACACAAAATTTAGATTTTAGAGTATCTTTGAATCACAGATTCTCTTAATCTGTTTTCTCTTAAAATGGGCAAGAACTGTGGTGTTGCAAACTGTTTTAATGAGTAAACACTGCTGCTATTTACAGTATTTTGTCTCTGAATATGACCTTTAGTTTTGTAGGGATTAGTGTCTTCTAGAACCCAGGGACGAACATTTATATATTTATAAATGTTGCATAAGGTTGAGCACTGAAAGCCTTTAACATTCTTTTTCTGTGGACAACCATAACAGCGACAAAATGATGGTGCCTGCAAATCAGGGTGGAGATGTGTTCTCAGGTCCACGTGTGGCTTGTCCCCGTCCACCTTGCAGCGGTTATTTCAGTCACTGAAGGGTTTCTTTCTCTAGCTGTGTAGACCCAGTGTCTCCCTTGTTTTGCGTTATTTTATGACTACATCAAATTCAGATTTTAGAGTATCTTTGAATCACAGATTCTGTTTTCTTCTAAAATGGGCAAGCTCCTGAGACTACTACAAATGCTGACAGGAAGATAAAAAGGATATTTGGGTGTATTATGCTTCTGCCCACCTTTTTTTCCCAATTTCCTAAGTATTTCTCTTTTTGTGGTTTTTCATGCACTTTCAACAATAATGTTGACACTCTGTTGGTTTAGAATAGAATGTAACTGCTGCTATTTCCAGCCTACTTGAAAATTATGGTCCCGAGTTTCTTCTGCGCTATGTAGTCACTAAACGAACACAAAAAGGCTTGTGTTCTTTCACAAACTGGCCGTTTCAAGCAGCAGTGAAGCCATCAAACCTGTGACAGCCGGGAGGAGAAGGTAGTAAAAGTAGCTTTAAATTTGGGGATCTTCTTTCGAAAGCTGGGTTGTTTAGTATTCAGGGTTGATCTCTCCTTCCATCTCCTTGTGCTCGGAGGAAACGTGGTTGACTGGAGACAATTTACGGATCACGGAGGTAAATCTGGGACTTGCAATCAGCCTCTTATCTGTCTACACATACTACTCACGTGTGATTAGCTTGTGCTATATTAATCATGGGTAAACAGTCCTGTACGTGTGGTTGACCAAATAGTTCTGCTTTGACTAGTACACATCCTAGGCCAATAAAATAATTTAATACTGCCACAAAATACAATGGTTTTTCGTAATAGTTAGAGAATGCAGTTTGTAACTTGAAACTCTTGTAAAAATACAGAGACATGCATTTGTTCAAGGGTTTTCACATACCATCTGAAAGAGAAGGAAAAAACGTATTTTCTGATGTTTCCCTATTTGTTTTTTAAAACTGTAGTATAGTCTTAAAGCTCAGTTTTAAAACTCTGAACTTAAAAAAAAAAAAAAAAATCAGAGTCCTTTGCTGTTTTATTTCATTTGCTTCATTTATCCCTTTTGAAAATTAAATTGCTTTCTGATAAAATGCAACTAATGCTACATTAGTCTATAAACACAAGGATTATGGGCTTGAGTTTCAAAATTCTGGAGTTTAAACTATTTGCTCAGATGAGTCCCTTTAGCAGAATATATTTTTAATTCTTTTCTTTGGAACACTTACATACAACAAAATCTACCTCTTGAAGTTCAACAATCTACTTCTATTTCTTTTCCACAGTCTGAAAAACCTAAATGGAATTTAAGTGTCCGTAGTTGTTGCACGGTGGTGATGACTTACAGGTATTACTTGTTGCTACAATTAATGCAGGCGGTGCAAAAGACATTCAAAGGCGAATTGTTGCATGCATTTACCCTGCCCTCAGTCCCTGAAATGGGCCAAAATTCATGCAGTGCTGAGTAAACAACATGTGCCATGGAAAAGGGCTTTACATTTGGGAAAGGCAAAAAGAAGACCTAAAAATTTCACGGTTTTTGCTTTTCTTCTACTTGTTGTTATTGAGCAATAAGAATTTATACATAACACACACACCCCCCCACACACCACGCCCCCGCCTGCTTGCGAGGAATCTATTTTAAACTATTGGCAGGACAAGGAAAATGGTTTGTGCTACAGTAACATAACATTTACTTTACAGGGTCAGATAGCATGTTGTATTTTATGGCACTTAAAGGCACTTTAAGCATATATATTTATAGCCAACTGGTTATAAAGGTGCACTCTGGGTTCTCCCAATTTTATCATTACAGTAAAATAATTAATTTTCTTCTCTAGTACTGGAAAACTTCAATATTGAGAGACTCCTGCCTTAACTATTAAAGTGCAGAGGCTTATCAATATCTCAGCTGCAGTAGAATGGTTAATAAAAATATATAGCATAGTTATAACAAACTCATTTTTCCCCCACAGAACTGCACTATAAATGGCATTACCACTGTACCTGGAATTGCAATTTACACATTATATAGGCCTGAAACGATTTGGGACATTTATTTCCCCTCCCTATAGTAGTCTGTAAATGCAGTGACACCATTAATGGAAGAGTCTATAAATGAGTACTAATTATGTGACCAGACTGAGTCAAATGGGATGAGTTCTCATTTTACTTTGATAACTTCAGTTCTTACCTGACAGCACAAAATAATTAATAATGACAGCGACAATTAATAATTGGGAAATACGCATTGTCAGTGGTACTTATGGCATTTTATAATTGTGATAGGAATTTATGGCACGATGAACTAATTATCTAGGGGAAATTGTTTTTAAATTTTTGTTACATTTTTACTTCACAGATTTCAGGAACAGTAAAAATAAGTATGTTATAAGAAAAATGCTGCTGACAATAGGGTTAATAACTTATGAATAAAATCTTTGGCCTCAAGTTAAATTGGAGTAATTTTTAATTTAATTATACGGATATTGGAATATTAAAAATTGTTATTAAAATTGTATTTTTACAACTGAAAAATGGAATAAAGACTTTGTAACCTGTGCTTAAGCTGAAGAATCATCTATAAACATTGTTGAATACAGTTCAGTTTATTACTGATGTAAAAGCCAAGTTGTTAATTTGAGAAAAAGGCAAAACGTTGCATATTTTTGGGTTTTATAGGCTTTTTAGGGTTTTTTATGTTTTGTATTTTGTCTGATGAAAAACTAAGTATGAAATATGATAAAACTTGTATTTTCCATACAATAACCTTTATTTAGAGGTCTTTCATAGGTTGTACCTAGATGAACTTATGGCTGAGCTTTTTACAAGTCAGTAAGACGCAATTTTTGAAAGGTTTAGTACAAAAGCAGACAAGAAGAGCAAAACAAACCTAGTAACCCCCTAGTAAACTCTTATGTTCCCTGTCTCCTGCTTCACCAGATCTGTCTGGTCTCATTTAGGTGGGCTTCATCCCAGGAAAACTGTCTGTCTCACCAGGGATTTTAAGACTAAGACTTTAATGAGTGCTAGCATTCGAAGTGCATGCAGACCTCTCCAACACAAAATAACTGAGATAAGAGAAATAAATTTCAAAACCTGATAGTCATTTTTATGTCAGTAATAAAGTCGGTTATATTTAGGAACATTTTAATACAGATATTTACAGTGTAAAGCTATGATAAATTTTAATGAATTATTGGTAAAAACAGTTTATATCTTTTCTCGTGGAAAGGGTTCTCACAGTAAATATATATAAATATGTATGCAAATACATTTCAGAGGAATCATAAACTAGATAAAGTCTGTATTGAAAAAATTACTCTTCTTCCTGTCTGATAGTAAAAGATCAAATCCCTTGGGACTTTGAACAAATTCATCTACCCTAACGACTTTGAGAGTGAAAGCTCTTGAAATAAGAGAACAACACTATAGACAACATTGAGCTCTTTAGTCCCTTTTCTGCTAGACCTTTCCTGATTTACTGTTGGCCTAAACTCATTAACTACTGGCTCTGTAATAGTCCCAGACCAAATTTTACAACTTCCATTTCAACTTCCGTCTTCAGCTCAGTCTTTGACCCGCTGTCCTTGTTAAATCCTTACATGAGAGCTAGCTTAATTTCAGGGGGGAATGCAGGGGCTTTTGATCGGTAGGAGATGATGTGAGTTTTGCATTTTTTAGGTTCCTTACATCATCCACAAGTTTTAACACAAAACCTTAGAAATAACAGATTCATGTGAAAATAACAGTAATACTCTTCTGTCAAGAATCTAATTCCTACCTACCATTTAAATAACCTAATTTCTGACAGAGGAGTCCTCATTTAAAACAGAGTAGCAACACATTCCTTTGCAATCAGTCTTTCTTCCACAAACCAATTTTTTTCACTTTCCTCCACCTACACTGCCACATTAGTATAAACTGGTGGGATGATGTTCTGTAAATTATATCTCAGAATGACATTTGCACATAAGGAAATGGAAACCAAGTGGGAAAAATGATTATGGCATATTTACATGAAAATGGTCTGTAAAAATAACTGCAAGCAAAATCTTTGAATGTGGGTGACAGTGATTTACAGCCTATTTAATAATTTTTTTTATTCGTTCTTTTTTTTATTTTTTTTTTTTTGGGGGGGGGGGTAAAGGGATACATTGATGTTTCCACTTAACTCAAAATAGTTTATTTTTAAAGTTATGAGCAGGTTTGCCAAATAAGTCTAGCTTTAGGGCTAAAATGTACCAAGTGCTTTGTTATTTGTATTTAAAATTTCATTGATAGTGCTGAATACCACCACTTTGATAATGAGTTTGGCTTGTAGAGGAAGATTTTAACTTCTGCTACAAAAACCATGCAACAAGATTACTTTGACCTGAATCATCCCTACGCATTGTTAGAAAATTAATATGAACAATATTTTATCATTAAGTTGACCACATAATACAACTTCAAGGTAAAAACTTATGTCTCAAAAATAACCTGTCAGATTGTGACCTGAAGTTCTGCTTTGCCTGTGGAAACACTGTACGGAGAGGACAGAAGGAAAGGGGTAAGTAAAACACTCTTTTGTGTTATATGTTAACATATTTCAGTATTAGCATCCAATAGATAGATCTGAGGAATATAACTGAAAATTGCCAGAGAGAAAGAAGCAAGAACCATTTTTGAAACCTGCATCTCTGTTGCATAAAGATAATTCAGGGTGGTTTAGAGGAAAAAACTTCATACTTCTATGCAGTAATGTTGCATGCTGAATCCCAGCCTCCTGCTGCATGTGTACTGGCCGGACAGCTACATGCATTAAAAAAGCCTTCCCTCCCCATGGGAACAGTGAAGGTCTAATCACATTTTCAGTACAAGATTGCAGGTTTTATGTCCTGTGAGTCCTAGTCCTAAGCATTTTGTGCAACTGGTACCGAGAGGACTATTTGCCTAGGAGTTGTTATTGCTTTATGGATTTATTTTTTTTCCCCCAAAATTAAGAAAGCTAATTTGACATGCAAGTGTTTTAAATAAGATGGTAATTTGCAATGATAGTTATACAATACTGAATGATACCTAATTCTCTAATGTGTAAGATATAACAATCCCTGGGAAAAAATGAGAACACAAATAAAAAAATGTTGTTATCAACCTCACCTCAGCTATTCAGAAAGAACTTTCAAGCAGAGGTCGATTTATTAACTTACTAATTTTAAGGAGCTCTGTCACAGGCTGGTCATAATAATCCTTAGCAATAAAAATTCTGGCTGTCAACAATCTCGTCCAAGGTAGTAAATATACATGGAGCCAGATTTAGACGTACTTTTTGTTCCAGTTCTGTACAGTCCCTATACCTACCACATCTCTTCTACCTATCATACACTGGAATGCATTTACCTTGTGCCCTAGACTTGCGTGGTTGTTTTAAAAAATAGGGTGGTTCCCCAAGGAATTTACACTCCGAATGAAGCCACCATAGAACATGAAAATAACAAACAAATGGGAGGGTGGGAAATTAAGAACAGGAGGTAAAGTAAATAAAAATAAAGAGCCAGACCTCCAGCTGCTGGAAATTAATGTAGTTCTATTGAAGCATATGCAATTACACTAACCAAGCAATTCGTTCATTATTTTTATTTATTTTACCCTTTGTTCCTTCCCATCATTGAAGCTTTGAATTAACTGAGCTGAATTAACATCAGCTGAAGAGCAGTTCTGAAGTGCATCCTGTTCTGTAGCAAACTGATATTTGTAAGGAGAGGGAAGAGGCAGAGTGGGTAGCTTCTGAGAAGGACTTTGAGGCAAAATAGTCACTACCTAGACCATTGCTCTTGTGCTGGAGTGTATGTTCTCATTTTTGTTTTGGTTTCTTGTTTGTTTTTTCTCCTTTTTGCCTTTTTTTCTCCCTCAACAACAGCAGGTATGGTCATACCCACACCGCATAAAACCACAGAAACGGAGTATTCCTACCTTCCCTGTGTGTTTTCCAGCTTGGTCTCAACCCTGCCTGTGGTGAGCCCGAAAGCTTGAAAGCAGGAATCCACTGTGCACCACCGTGTTTGCAGGGTGGGTGATGAGTGGACTGTGTCTGAAATGTGCCATCAGATCACCAAGAGGGTAGGGCAGATGCACCCAAAGGGAATGCGTGCTGTGGGGTGGCAGCTGAGTAAATCATCATAACAGTGGGTAAATAACAATAGGAGTATGACCGCAAAGTTACAGTTTGTAATAAATGCAGTTTTTGACTGAGTTGGTTCAAATGGGTTTAAGATGATGGTGTGGGGTTTTTTTATAGTGCCTGTTTGAATTTTAACTTGGAAAGCGAAATCTATGCTTTTTATTAGCACTTCATGAATAAATTGTTTTGAAATTAATTTTCAGTACAAAAGACATTTCTTATCCAGATTTTATTTCCTATAGTTGTTATACAGTAAATCTTTCCTGAATCAAAGACTTGATCCATTGCTCATTCAGTGCTTAAAAGTGTATATATGTATATATCTATCTATCTGTATAGGGTTGTACATCATTACTTGCAAATACATTAAAAGAACATTATTCTGTGAAATTCTCTGAAGCAAGGAGTGCTAACAGTAAGTGGATTTGCAGTCCTAATTCATCTGCCGTTTGCATTAAGGTATAGTCTTTAATTACATGTTCACACATACTCTAAGCAATGTCCTACTATTCTTTGTTTTCATTCACTGCAGAGCCCTTCCACATCCTTAAAGCTTGAATTAAATATGGAATTATACATTTGTTTTTTGTCTCATTTAAGATATTTATCAACGTTCCAGCTAAGTACCTGGAGAATATTAAGGTGTTTATCTCCTTTTGACATACAGGGCTATGATTTCCATTTTACAGAGAGAGAACCTTAAGAGAGGGAGAGAGCTTTTAAAATTGTATCAGGGCACATTTAACCTAGTCAAAAAAGGAAGCTTAGAGGGGCAGGGTATCCTAAATTCAGAACTGAGCTTCATTCCCGGGGTGCAACATCTTCTTTTTGGAGGTGCTTATTTTTTAATGGAGAATGCCATTATGTACAAATATAACAATCTCACTATGCATTACTGTTAGAGATTTTAAGAGGTTTTACATAAATGTTAACCATCTGAGCTGAAAAGCTGCCCTTTCTAAAACTCAGTCTCAAGGGATGTGGTTGTTTCTGAGGTTGGTCGTGAGACAGAGGAGCTCGTTGCCCTCCTGCCACTGAACACTAGAAATTACGGGCTTCCTGACTGAGGTCACAGCCCCAGGAGCTCAGAGCTTCTTTCAAATCCAATTGAAATTTCACAGTACAAGGGAAAGTAACTTTTGTGACCTGTTGGCACTCTCCATGCTGAATATTAAAAGGATTAATGAGAACAATGGAGGTGTTGAACTTGAAATGATCTTATATGACATTAAGTACAAGGCAACTCAGATATAAAGGTGTATTTTGACTACTAAAATGTAAAACACCTTACCACCAAATATGTCTTCAGCTGTGTGTTGTAATAGCCTTTACTTGATATCAGATGCCCAATTCAAAACGCACTTCACTATCAGAAAAAAACCCAGCAAAATTAATTATAATGAAGAATTCTACAAAAGTAGAGCAAAACAATTTTCATCTCTAGTATAACTGCATGACCTAATGCTTCTTTTTGACTCTTCAGATATTTGATTAAGTATGTAACAAACAAGTATTTATGTTAAGCATCAAACTTATAAATGTGAAGAAGAAAACTGGATACCCTGCTATAGTAATGAATGGTATTTGATGAAATTTCTACTCATGTTGAAATATAAGTTGTAAATATCCCCCTTTATTAATGCTGTCGAGATTTTCCATCCCTAATGGTCTTCTCATGTTACTTAACCTACCGTGATTCTGTGAAGAGATCAGTGTTGAAAATCATGTCACTGGTAGGGGATTCAGTTTTGTCATTATTCATTCTGAGTTCAGTAGTAATACAGGTAGAATTATAATCAGGTATTTTTATTTCCTCCATGAAAACGCAAAGAGATTTTTAATACATGTTCTTTTCCTGTGATGTGAATCTTGCAGAGAAAACCTCCAACTTGATTACATATGTGATAATTTCATTTTACATAGCAACAAATAGTAGCTACCAAACAGGATGGCTATCAAGATAACCTACCACCAGCTAAGGAAAAAGAAAGAGTGCCTTAATTCATGAAATATGTAAACAAAACACTGAGCTTTATTTTGAACATATGGATCCCATTCACATTATTTTCCCACACTGTTGAAAACTGTAATTATATATGATATGTGCTAATGAGAAAGAAAGGCATACTCTAGCTGTAAAAGAAGGTGGAGCCATGGATGTTTTACACGTGCGGCATAGAATAGAGAGGTGAGGGGTGCAGTGCTCAAAATCGGAGGCTTTGGTGAGGAACAGTGAGAGACAGAGGAACAAGGTGAGGGAAAGGTCCCAGGAGAGAGCTCAGGAGAGGAAAGTGAAAGCTATTATCCGATGGTTATTGGTATATGTGTCCTTTCACTTCAAAGCCCTTTTTGAAGTTACCGGTGATTTTTCACGAAGGACTGGTGACTGCAATCAATGACAGTCTTGTGCTTCTGCGGAAGATTTTCTTTCTCAGCAATGCAGTATGACAAAATACCCAGTGGGAAAATGTTTCTGGAGAGCCAAGTGTCAGCTACAATAGCGATTCATTTTCATCTGGCATGAAGATCTGCAACTCTTATTTCTCGCAGCCAAGCCGTGGACTCCCCTAATTGCTAACATGCTTCGGTAGCCGTGCACGGCGTGCCAAGAACGAAACCGTACCTGCGAGCTGAAAGAGATAAAGTGTAAGTGAGCAAATATATGAAGTAAAACTTCAGGAATTCTAGTAAAACCAGGTGAAAACTAAGAAAAGATGAAATAAGAACTGATGTGAAATCATGCCTAAACCTCAAACAGCACCTGAAAATGTGTTTGTTCTTCCTCAAAAACAGAGGTATGCGGAAGAGCCCTGCGTGGCTCCCCTCTCATTAGCTCTGTTATTTTCTAATCAAAAGTACAACTGGCAGCCTTCCTGACTCAACCTGGGAACTTGGAGAGTCAAACTTCAGTTCCTGCTGCAGTTATTTTAAAATCCCGGGAGGCTTTGGGTAAGGAATATGCAGCAAATCTGGTGAGCGGGATTTACCAGCAGCTGCAGAAAGCAGCGCCCTGCAGGCTCACTGAGCCCGACTGATCCAGCGCACACAAAATGCAGACCTCATTTTATACTCGGATCAGCTGTGTGGTGCCTGGAACGTCAATCTGGCTGGGATCAAATGCTGCCGATCACCTTGTGTCAGTGGGCAAAAAAAAAACCAAACTGTAAAATTCAATATTAAATCTCATGTGAGACTGAGATTTTCCCAATTCCGTGACTTGGTACAGGTCAGATCGTATTCTGAGACTTATAGTTTTCTTTTATAGCTCTAGAAAAATATGTTTTTCCCATTCAATAAGATGATGATGACTCTTCTTGCTGTCTTATAACTGTCCAGTCTTTTCTTGAATGCTAATAAATTCTTAGCTTTGATGCTATCTCGCTGCAAAGAAAGGCGAGTTGTGCACTACATTAAGAAGTGTTTACTTTTGTTTGTAATGCTACATAGTAAGGGCAGGCTAATAAACTTTTCTTTCCAAAAAGCTTGATTTATTATTTTTTTTTTTTTTTAGATTGTTGTTATTGAGTTTTTGGTTGGTTTTTCTCTTTTACAACTTGTAGGAAATTAGCTGAGAAAAAAGTTATGGAAACACATAGGGGAATTGCTTAGGAAATTCTAAACTGCAAACCATATTTTTAATGTATCAGTCTCAAAGCACAGGGAAAAAATATTGATTTATTGGTAAGGGTTGTTATTTGAATCTCTAATTCTAGTTTGTTGCTTTGCCTGTCTCCTCCTGAGGCTCGCGATGCCCCAGTAACTTGATTTGTGAACCATGTGATTTCCCTGGACAGGGATTAGAAAAACAATGATATATTAGCTTTGATTACCTCCCTCCCGCTTATGTGGAACGATTTTGTTAAACTTTTTGCTATTTTGTCTTAGAGCACATCAGTATAGGAGAAAGATCCGATCTTGGCTCCTTCCTTACCTTTACCATCAACATCGTGAAATGTACCCATCTCTGCAATGAAACCCAGCAGGTACATGGGAAAGGGAGACATCGTTTATATGCAATATAAAGTTCAAATTATTGAAATCATGTTATCTTCTTTGACAAGGTGATGCATTATTGAATAGTTTTCCTGTATTTTTAAGAACTAACCCTCTCATAATTGTCCTGGTAATATTAAACTGGAACACTATTTTTATAATTAAGTGGCAAAACCCACTTTCATTATCATTTTTATTAACTGCTTTTTAAGATAGAGCTCTGATATACCTAAGGGTGCTTGCCTAGCTCACAGTTAGGTTAATGCAAATGAAAATGTATATTACTTTTAAACTGTAAAATTGAAATTGCTTTTCATTTAATAATAAAGAAGATTTATGTGGCTTTCTCCAACTGACATAGTTACATAGATAAATTCTTGAGAATAAAAGAGATAAGAGCATACCTCCTAATGCCTACCTGTGTTGTACTCTAAATTCCTTTAAATGTTTAAATATAGTTACCAAAGTGAACTTTCTAACACAGGCAGCTTTCATATAATGAAAATACATAATGGTAATACAGTTATCATCATCATCATCACATTAATGAGAAAACTGCAGAATGAGCTGAGTCCTGAGGGAAACTGCCTGCGTGACAAATATCATATTTTTTTCCATGGCGCAAAGATAGTTGTATATTAAAATATAGCACGTCTCCTGAGAAAGGCTGCTTCTACTGTAGCTGCTTACATGAAGCAACAGAAAGGTTGGATAATTCCAAAGTTGTATTTCTTTGTATTAATGACATTTGGCAACAATACATGCTCCAGAAAATTTTATACAAGGTAATGTTTGGCTGGTGAGCTCTGCCTTTCTGTCTGATGTAAACATATTTATCCAATGGATTAATTATTTATGGTCTGGCCTTTCTATAAAACTACTGTTGTATTTCTATTTACTGGTTTTAAAACATTGTCTATGTGGGTGGGCGAAATGATACTGCAGTGCTTACCTCCCGTGCCAGCTGGCCACCTAAATGTCTGACTGTGTGTGTTCAACTTTGTTCAGTTGCCACATGACATGAAGCAGGGCTGTGACCCCGGTGATACTCTTGCTTGTAAATGTAAGCTCAGCTATAAAAATTGCTGTGATTCCGTCAACAGTAGGTTCCTCTGTGATGTTTTCTGAACTCTTCTGTTTGCTGAACCCAGTAGAAATAAAGTTTTTCACATCTAGAAAAGTAAAATGTATTTGGAACGGGACGAAAAATTGTCATGGTTAGACCTAAACTTAAAGATTGTTAAAAAATGTTTTGCTTATAGTCTACCAAAAGACATCACAACTGCTGTAAAGTCATGTTCTTTTTCAAAACCTCAACTCTCCTTTCAGGTTTCAAGTCCTATGGTTAGAGGCACAGAGAAATACAGAGTTCTGGGGGTTCGTCTTGCTTAAAGCAATATTCTACATCATCTACAAAATTCTGCCAGCTAGGGAGGATGGACTCTGTGATGTGTCTAAGCATATAACATTGAGCACTAAAACAGTGTTTCAAATAATTGCTTTTACTGGTGTTACCTGCCTGTCTCTATGAACATTTGGAGGTCACCGTTATGAATTATGTCTTGTCTTCAGCAGCAACATCGCTCTCTGCAGAATACAGCAGATACAAGAAGCAGAGGACAGAAAATGGAACTGGCTTTCTGAGGAACTCTCACACCCTGACTTGTCTGCTACATTTGCTTAAGCGTTTGATATTGGGTCCTATCAGGGGCTAGTTCAACTTTTCATACAAACCTAGACAAAGAGATTTTATGAAGAGTGAAACAATATAGACTAGTGGAAGTATAACGTTTTGTGACCAGATGTTCCTAAGAACTGTACAGACAGAGACATGAGCAGCACATTGGCAAGTGTTTTCAAGTGCTGGTATTCTTCAGATATACCGACAGAAACAGCGAGCATACTAGAAACTCCTATGAACAGATTATCAGGAATCTACTTTTGTTTTGCAGTGGAAACTCAATGCTAATCACTCATCAGAGCCCTCGGGATGGGTCCCAGCAACAGGGAAAGCGAGGACTTCAGTGCTGACACCCTTGCTCCCACTGCTTTGGCCTCCTAGAGAAGGTGCAGCACTGGGAGATGAGCAGAAAGCAGAGCCAGAGGAAGCATGGGGTAAGATTAGAAGAGGTCCCAGCAGCAAAACCTCTCTGTGCTTCTTCTGGCACTTGCACAGGAAGAGACTTCCAAAAGAACTCCATGATACCCTGCTGAAACCAAAGCTGAGTTCACCTAGCGTGCTTTGAAAATGTAACACTTTTAATGTGACTGCAGGCTGTAAGAATTGGTTCATAAAAGCATTTTTTGTTTTATCCCTTTCTTTCTTTCTTCCCTTTCTTTCTACCTGTGCTCCCCCCACCTTCTTAATTTCATCCTCTCTTTTTTTTTTTTTTTTTTTTTTTTTTTTCCTTCCTTTTGAATCACCACAGGGGTGGATGGCACAGCAGAAAGTCTAGGTTGCCTTGCTGTAAAGCTTGCTTTTGACTTCAGCTCTGCTTTCTGCTGCAGGATGCTCCTGATAAACTCACTGCGTGCCAGGACCTGGCCTCTCATGAGGGCAATGGAATTGCAGGATGGCCAGTTTGGAAACAGTAAAGTTGTTTACAAAACTTCTTGCTTACCTCTACTAGTCTTCTGAGTCAACTATACTCAGTTGTCAGTTTGAGCTAAACTATAGTCGGTTTGGGCCTGACTCCAGCCCCAAAGTATTTCTGACTATTTTATTCCAAATAAAATAGGCAGCAGGCATAATGCATTTTTCTCTGAAAACAATGCACAATATTAATAATAGAAAAGCTAAACCCCCTAGAAGCAAGATGTCAGTTTTGACGTGTGATGAAGATTGGCAAAGTAATCTGTAAAGGAGTCAGGAAATATATGGTCAAATAAAAAAAAAAAGAATCAAATGGTATTTTAAGTCTAACCTCAGGGTTCCAAAATAATGGTATTTACTGATGAGACATTTCATATTATTTTGGTTGTGTATTTGATTCTCTGGCTTTGCTGTAATACATAAAAGTCAGATTTCTGTTCTGTTCACAAAGGTCACAAGTTGTGACTGGAGGTAACAGAGGCAGGTCCACTGATTTCAAGGGACTGGCTCAAGAGATTGGACCCACTCCTTAAAGGTGTCCAGGAGTAGGTTATGACACCTAAGGTCATGCTAATTCTTCATTGGTGCACCAAATGAAGACCATGTGTTTTCTTACACTTTTCCTCTCTTAGATGCAAGTCACACAATATTTATACACAGAATTACTGATCCTTCTCATTAAACATAGTTTTTACTGACATCGCTACAGTTTCTGTTCTTATTAGAAATTGTTTTAACAACAGTTTTTTCCTATTTTTTTTTTCCTTAGAAATACTGGAGTAACTTTCCTTCTGTATTGGTTTCTAAGAAGTAAGGAATGTACAGTGCACTGCATAACAGGTATTCCTAGTTTTTATGCATCTAAATGATGTGGCAAATCATCAGTGGTCAAAGAATATTTCTGGGGAAGCTTTGATATTGGAAAGCCTCTTTATATGTCTGAATCTGCTTGTTGCTGTATAAATGTGTAAAAGACCGTTATCTTATGCATCTATGTACTGATCTCTTTGCACAGATTCTACCAGGACATGTGAAAATGTGTACATTTGGAAAGGAACAAAATTCCCATACTAAGGGAGTCCATTGCTGTGTCCTTTCCACAGGAGTAACAGCAGAGAAAACTACAGGGTTTTTTTCTCTAAAGTTGTACTCAATGTCTCAGGATCACGTAAGAAACATTTTTAAATTTACTCAGCCAGTTTTTCCTCCCTTTTCCACATGTTCTGGTCTTTGCTTTAATTTAACTGTGTTTTCTGTTTCCCCTTTTTTGGAAGAACACAAGACTTGCCCTGGCTAGACGAGACGGCTCCTCATCCCTGCTTTGTGTCCCCCTTCCCCCTGCCCTGCTCTTCCCAGTTCACCTGGCATCACAGCCCAAGCCACCAGCCACACGTGCGACCCAGGGGCAATTTGGTTTATGTCAGTTCAGTGTCAGATTTGGGCAATCAGCCTGTGACTTTACAGCGGTGTTTGTGGATTGATGGTGACTAGCTAATGCTGTCGTAATGTGTTTCTCATCTGTTGGTCCTTTCAGACCGTTCCTCAGAGTTTAGGTCCTGATCTCAATTAGTCGCAGTGATTCTAAACATTCAGAGCCAGCTGATGATTACTGTGGTATCAGAGACAGGGGCAGCTCCTGGGTGAGGGGCAGGGTCTCATGGGGTTGCTGTGCACATCTTTAAACTCCTGTTTGACATTAAGCATGGAACAGTGGATGAATGCAATGCAGAAAGTAATAATAAAAAACCCCATGATTTTTACCATTATTTTATTATAAATTATTTCAAGTGGTCACTGAATTAAATACAGACATGGCATAAGAGAAACAAATCCACTTGATCTGGAATTAGCACACGTTAATAAGTATTTTTTTAAATACCTAGAACTTAATAATCCTTCACTGAATTTTTACCATTGATATCCAGATCTAAAGCTCTATTCAGCTTCAGTGAGCTCAGAGTATCCTCCATGACTTCTAAATGCTGCTTCGTGTTAGGAGGTTCATCCTATACCCTTCTGGAGATACAGCTCCTTTCTCCACTTGAAGTCTGATTTATCACTCAGATTTTGATGTGAATTAAACACTGATATCTCACTACTGAGAAATTAAAATACAGAAAATAGATCCAATTAACTGCATTGTTTCCTGATGTTGCCACTGGACCGTTATTCCATTTTTGTCTTCTGGTACTCAAAGATGTGACTGCCTGATCAGACCGCTGAGGAAACAAACATCCACTAACTGAACATGGATCTCAGGGAAGCTACTACTTGTATTTCTTGACGTAAAACCTTCCTCAGCGTTTAGTTTTGCTGCATTTGCTGCTGAGTGATGATCAGTCTTCTGCGGCTGCTAAAGTGAGTCTTGTATATGAGGTTTGAAAACACCTTTGAAATCTTTTGAAACAGAGAGCAGCAAATAAGTATGAACATATTTAGGCATTTGAAAAGAAATGTGACATGAAGTGGAGTTTCACTACTAATTCCATGTATTCACAAGAATAAAATGGCTAAGTTGGTAACTATTTAAGACGACTATAGCAGAAACGATGACGAAAGAAAAAAAGTTCTTTACTGTCTTATTAGATTATAAATATAGCACTTCATGCTGGACTGAAGGAGGCATGTTCTTATAGAGATTAAGGAAATATATGTCCCACTGGAGATTGCAGAAAATCAGGCATTTCATTCTGGACCTCACAAGCTTTGTAAAATTACAGATTTAGTAAACAAACCATTTTACGTCTCTGCATGGAACTTAGAGGGGATTTCGTAAGTCAAACATTGAGGACCCTTGCTTTGACTGTGGTGGTAAAAGTAACATCTGCCTCAGACATTTTAACAACAGACTGTTCAGATCATTTTTTTCAGCTATGGTAGGAGACTTGACAGACATAAGCCATCCTACCCCTCGTTTCTACACTTATATCTCTCAGCTGAATTAAACCTTACATCAAAGCACTCATATCAAGGACATTCAGATTTAATTTTACCTTTCAGATGTTCAGTTCATCACAATAACTTTTGTGGTTTCCTAATTAAAACAATAGCACAGAAATAAAAAATTGCTGGGGTGCCACGAAATCTTTTTTTTTTTTTTCTTTTTTTTTTTTTTTCCCCTCCAAATCTGACACAAAAGAGCTGACTGAAATTTCTGCTGCAGTCACATATATTTACCATACAGACTCAGGACCCTGTGCAATGTGAGTCAGACTGCTACCCACAAGTAAGTTATCCCAGTGATGCTGATGCGTGTGCTGCCTCTTCTTGAGAAAAATCCCCAAATCATCAAGTACAAAAGCATTAAGCCCTGGGATGGGGAGTAGACCTGAGATCATAGACCAATCTCTTCCTTATAAAAACACATTATTGTATGTCCAGATAACATTAGCTTGGGGTAAATGCAAATACAGAGAAAAAGAAAAGGAGCCAAGGATCTTCATTGCTGGTTCCAACAGTGAGGCTCCTTCCTCTTCCATTGCTCTGTTTCTTTGTTTCCTCTTGGGTATACAGCTCTGCCCAGTGTAAACCCACCATGAGTGGGTTACCTGTTAATTCCTTGAGGTTTGCTGATATCCTTGGTGCCAGGCAATTTTAGTGATTGTATGATTCTTGTGGTTCACAAAATGTTATAGGAACATCAGCTTCATTTCGTGCTTTTGGTTTAAAATTTTGTGTAGGTGCTTGGTTAAAGATTGTGAGTTTACGGATGCAAGAGTTTTGTGAAAGCTCTACTCTACAGATTTATTTCCCTGAGGAAAGTTAAAAGGCAAGTCTCAGACAAGGCACTCAAAAAACAAAGCCAAAGAAGGAAAAGATAGAAACAGCTTGAGAGGCATTGAAAAATTTGTTTTAGTATGGAGAGATAATAAACAATAGCTTTCAGGGTCTTATCATGATGTATTGTCTGTATTTCAACACACGGTCTTTGTAAAGCGGACAAAACTGGTTTTATTGAAACATCAATGACAATGAAAAAATGTGTTTCCCCAGATCATTTCTTCTCCTGGTCAGAATTTATTTTGCCTGGCAGGTGTAGCCCGCTTACTGCACAAAAGGTGGAAGGTTTGATGTGACTGTGGAATCTCAGGGAGACAACAGTCAGCTGAACACTCAGTCCTCTTTGGTGAAAGTTTGTGGAAGTTTTCCTTGCGATCTGTTTCCTAATAGTTTCCCAGATTTTCTACCACATCAGGAACTCTATTGAGTGTTACGGTGGATCATGACCATTTCTCATATGGAAAGTAAGTACTCCATCACAAGAGAGATGAAGTAGTTTCTTTGGTGGCTGTGAGGTCCCTTGATATTTCAACATTGAAGCATGTGCTTACAAACTTTTAAAACTCAGTTTTGATCCAGAGATACACATGCCTCTGCAATGTGTCCATTTTGATTTATTAGAGAGACAAGCAAAGACTCTGAAAAGGTCTGTAATCTTTGATGTAGTTGATGAAATATTTATTTCAGTGCCCAGAGTTGTTAGTGATATTGTATCCAAGTTCCAGGGCATATATTTAGCGAAACATCAAGAATTTGGTCCAAGAAAGTGATTGATTATGGCCCTAAAGTAGTGCATAAAATCCACCATAGGAGATACTCAAACTGGGATCACAAAACCCCCTTCACAGCCAGCAAGAGATTGCCTGCAGATGCAGAAGATAAAAGGCCAATGAGGGTGATACTTTTAAAATATTATTCCTCTCTGGAGCGTAAGTTCCCTGTAGTGGATCTTGAAACTGTTTTCTGATATTAAACTCCCCTTTATCAAAACTCTGTAGCATATACACTCTTCCTTCTTAAGAACTTAAACTGGGTGATGCTGTGAGGACAACCTAGCAAATGGCTAGTGCATTCACCCAGGAGGCAGGAATGCAGCCTGGTGTTGGATTGCTGCCCTCTGCTCCATGTGCTCCTAAGCTGGTGCTTGTCCCTGTGCTCCTGGGTTGTTGCTCCTCACAGAAGACCTTCACGGCTCTCTGCTTTGCCGACCCAATAGCTGCCACCATGACAGCTGTACCTTCTGTGTCCTTTTCCTCTTCCTCTTCCCATCTCTCCGTCTAAATTGGAAGTACAGGCAACTGTGGTGTTTTATTTCCATTCCTCCACACGCTTTCCGCTGACATAATTAATGTCATTTGCATTCAGTCCCCTCCAGTTTCTTGGACAGATATCTTTTGCAGCCATCCATACTTAATACATTGGAATTGTTCCCCTCGTTTTCTCATCAGGCTTATGTCCAGCCCTCGTAACGAAAGGCAGGTGATCTGTGCGCCAATATTTTACCTCATTCAGGCTCCCTAGTTCCTGCTAACTGCAGACTTCTCAAGAATAATAAGAAGCTGAATATAAGCCATCATGCTCATCTCCACCTGTGAGCCTGTAAGCCTGTTGGTTTGTATGTCAGAGAAATTTGAAAACTTCCTTGACAAACAATACGTAAGCTTTTTTACACCAAAATGATTGAAACAGATTATAATGGGTTTTCTTGCAGAATGTAGTTCCTATAATTAGCTGGCAAATCTTGAAATATTACCCTGTTGAGAAAACAGACGATAGTCTGATTGAACAGCTGAATAGTCTCAGGATCACTTATTCTGTACATGTATGAATCCTTCCTGTCTATTGTCATCTTTTTAACTTGAACCTACTATTGTCCTGCCATTTACACCCACTGTATTTCTTGAATGTGAGAAAAGTCTTTTTCCTATCCTCTCCATACCCCCCTCACCAAATTGATTTTACGTCCATTGCATTTATTCCTAACTGCTTCCATGCCTTCTGCATACATGTAAGCAAATGATTGTACATGAAAGATGTACAGTATGAAACAGCAAGCCTAGAAAAAAAATCAGTAAAAATGTTCAAAGCTGGATTCTTACTTCACCATCTGGGTAAAACGGCTTGTCTACTGGGACGGTTGAGCAAGCCTGCCTCTTGTTCGCTTCAAAATGCTTCTCTTTTTGCTCATCAGTCAGACTCATCTTTTGACTCACAGTTCAGAGAGGAGTGAAATGCGCTCACAGAGTTTGCTCATTCTCATGGTATCTGAGAATCCCCGACTGGAGAAAACTAGGCATTATTTCAGACATCTCCCAGCTTATTCTATACAGCTGGTAAAAGCCACAAAATAATTCTTTTTAGTGACTTAAGAAGGTTTGATGGTGATCTGACAAGACCTCAATGATTTTCTTCTACTGTATTGCCAGTAACGAAGCTCCGAGCTGGCCCATTTTGTTGGTAGTCTTTCTTGAGAGCCCCTTCAAGGACGGCTTTCTGGGTGGATTCAGATACCTTTGTTCTTGCTGTACTGCTGCTTCCAAAGGTGCTGACTAAAATGATGAAAGATGAACCAGACAAAAGCCTGCTGAAGGTTTTATGCTGGCCATCCAGACAGGATTTCACTTGATACCGCAGTTCCTCACATATGTTCTGAGTGCTGGGGGGACCACATGACTCATGCAGCAGAGAGGAGAGTTCAACCTGGCAAAGGGTAAGGAGCTGTCTCTGAAAAATGCTGATGTGGCCTTTTATACTACGTCCCATGCTCTTAATTTCATGCTTTCACACTTTTTTTATTTCTGGAGCTGGAGAGGAGTATCCAGTGACCTTGGGACAATATTTTCTTTATGCAAATTTCCTTCTGTATAGAATATTAATCTCTGCCATTGGCATTGACAGACAAGAGTTAAAGTTTCGTTTTAAATACAAAGCTCTGAGAGAGCATACATAACGTTCTGCTGCGTTTGTAAGGTAACTGTACTTATTCTTAAAAATATTTAACTTTAAAAGTTGCAATCTCCAGGCATGCTAGTCCCTTCATTGGTGTCTGCTTAGGAAGAACTGCACAGGAGCAGTTGGCTTTCTTCACAAAATACTGCAGTTACAGGTATTTTGGTGCAGGGTTGTTTTACTTTATTGGATTTCAGCTTGAAACTAGTGTTTGTTATTTTCTTAAAAGAAATGCGGCTATTTGTTGCCATAACCCAAATGATTGCCCTACAAACAGTAGCTGCCAGCTGGTACTGGGTTTTAAAACTCTTATAAATTGAGATTTCCAATTATTTTGGCAAAAGCCCAGGAGAGTCTTATTTTTGTTATATGCTACTCTGTTTGCGGGAATTCGTATGGATGCAGTCCATCTCCAATAAAAAGTTATATTATGCCACAGGTATACAGCACGCACAACCAATAAAATCAGAATCAAAGCTTCACGGGTTTCAGCCATTGTCCATTTTTCATAGCTTATGGTGTTGGCAGGGAATCCGTGTTCTAAACCAGCATTGGGCAAGGCAGCCCATTCGCTCAAACAGGAAGAAGTGAGGAGTTTTAGCTAAGGAGCACAGAATATCCCTTCTCCTGTTCCCTGCTTCCCCCTTCTTTCCCTCCGGCCCCAGGGAGGTGCTGCATCGCTGTGCACGTCAGCAGGTGGTGGGAGTCAAACCAGCATGCTGGGTGGTGGGAGTCAAACCAGCATCCTCATCCGCAGCACCAGCCAGCCAGGGCCCGCGGAGGGATAAATCTCTGCACGAGAAGCAGTTGCTGACCACCAGCCCCGGAGTTTCCTGAAAGGCCGGGGCTGCGACTGCAGCTCGCCTCACCCTGGGAAAGGTCTGAACTCAGTTTCTGTGGAAAATCACAGCTATCTGAACGCTTCCGAGCTCCCCAGTTAAGATAGTGAAAACGGGCTCTCCACTCTCAGTCTGTTGTCTTGAGAGGAAGGGCGTTGTGACTGTGAATTTTTATTTTCTGTACTCATTTCACCGCTCCTCCCTCTTCTCGGTTTCCACACCGAACACTAAAAGAGATGCTGGCATTAGCTTTTGACAACTTTATAAAAATAAGTCGTCACGTATTATTTACAGAATGTTCAGTCAGAAACTAAATTATCTGGAATTCCAAAAAGGAGATTGACAGGGTACATAGATTTGGTATTTGACTAAGTGCATAAAATTGGAATTAGAATTGTCTGCGAGTTTAAAAGAACCTTCTAACATGTGCTTGACTGCCAGCTAATTCCTATTCTATGTTTGCTTTTTCCAAATTTCTTGTTTTCTTAAAGTTTCCATTTATTGCTTCATTAACATGATTCCCTTCCAATGAAATAATTTTGGTCAAAAATGCCCCGGCAAAGGCTTTTCAGGTATTTGCAGTGTTTTCTTTTTTAACGTATTTCATATTGTTTAGCAAGCCACACGGGATGGAGGCATGGCTGCTTCCTCTGGGGAAATGTCACACCAGGAACTTAAGCGGGACTGATCTGTATCAGGAGAGGGAAAGCCTGGGCTGTAAAAGGAGCTGCGTTCTGGAAAAGCAGATTTCCACCACCCTTCGCCGGAGACCCCAGGCCGCCGCACCACAGAGGCACAGTCTGAGAGTCACAG
Source organism: Falco punctatus (assembly GCF_963210335.1). NCBI lineage: Eukaryota > Metazoa > Chordata > Aves > Falconiformes > Falconidae > Falco > Falco punctatus. Next base: position 6,645,801 of record NC_137580.1, on the reverse strand, counting down.
GGAGCTGCAAGGGAATTCTCCTGTTGAAAAGGTTCTCTAAGAAGTGTCCCTTCACCTCGGCAGGGTGGAGCCTGGGAACCGATAAGAGCAGCAAGGGAAAAACAGCCTCCGGAGCCTGGGGAGGAAAAGGGAAAGGAGGGGCAGGATCGGTGACTTTCACCTTCAAAAAACAGCCTGATGAGATTGCATTGGACCAGGAAAAGCAGATATCCTTTCTCCTAGGCTTATCAGCGGGGCCGGTAAGGGACAGCAGATCTCTTCCCATCCTGGATGGAGGCCTTTGGTACACCCGTGCCCAGCACATAAAGCTGTTGTGGACACAAACCCCGTCCTTCCCAGAGCCCTGCAGCAGCATCCTCGGCTGACCTGTGGTTCCTGACACTGCGGGTGCAGACACTGTCCCAGCCAGGGCACTGCAAGCTCAGCTTTTGTCTTCAGGTGAGGACGTTCAACAGGTTTTTCTGTACTCTTCCCAGCACACCTCCTGGGGTGGGTTAGATGGCTGAGGAATAAGAGCATGGTTTCAAAGCCTGAAACTAATTTTGTCAGAGCTTCTGGCTGTTATTCTTCTGGCTGTTATTGGGTGCATGGCCTCCCTCCTGCCATGCTGCCCCCCCTCCTCCCCCTCCCTCAAAAAACAAACAAAAAAAACAAACAAAAAAAAAAACAACAACAAAAAAAAACAAACCGAAAAAACCCCAAACCCCAAAAAAACTAACTGGCTTCCTAGGGCAATCATGAAACAAGGGAGAACAGCGGCTGAGCACTAGCAGGCTGAGGAAGGCAATATGACCTTCCACAGTCTAATGTGGTAGTCATTCTTCTTTCAGCAAACAGCTGAGAGCATTTGGGGTGGGCCAGATTGCAGGTTTGGAGCGAAGGTGGCCATCAAACATGGAAAGCGCTTAATGCAGTAGGGGACCTGTTTGCCAAAAAGCATGAGACATACCGTTTCTTTAAAAGGTCTGAGATTTACAGTGGAAAACAACTGAGATAGCAAACAGTTGAAACATATTTAAGCCAGTGTGTTCGCCTGAAGCACTGAAGCAGCATCATGTATACTAATTTAAACAGCTTGATTTTGATCAAAGTGCAGGACCATAAAGCAACTGAGCTCAGATAAAAAGAGGTGTGGCTGCATATATGTTAAGATAAGAGAAAAGAAACCACTAATTTGTATGTTGATAAAAACAAGTATAACCCCAGTCTGGTCAAACCTAGGTGCATTTTAATGACGCTCAGGTTGCCATTTCTCTCTTCCTTTTCACTTCTGTTGGAAATCCACACACAAGACCTTCATTCTCTAAACCAAATTTTGCCCTTATTCGTCAGCAATGCAATATGATTGTTGCTCAGTCTGACAGGGACACAGAGCCAAATCTGACCTTAAATAGTTTTATAGAGGTCTTCTTGTAAAATATATGATTTACCAACAGCTGCAGTGATTCTACAACAAATATGTTAGTGTATCAGAGGGCTGGGACACAAGTTTGTTTAAAGAAATCCAATAAAGTTATCATGGGAAACTGAAAGAAGCTGGTCACCAGCTTTCCTGATAATATTTACGACAATCCATAGATAAGAGAACTGGAGAGGAGGCCCCTCTTTCTTCCATAGTTTATCACATGGTTAATGCAGAAAGACAAATTGTTGTAGGATAAATTCTGATGTCATATGCTAGCTTTGTCACTCAGACCATGTGCGCAAAACCATATATAATAGTGTGGAATCTGGGGCAAACACATGATGTTTAAGATAAAGATTCTGAAGGAAAGAAGGGGGAGGATGATAGATTTCTGTAAGGCACATAGTCTGAAGGCAGAAGGGGACCTGTGAGCAAAGAGCTCTGTGCTCTAAGACCTAAGAAGTATTTCAGTGTATTTCCTCTGGCTCTGCCATGGTTTAACCCCAGCTGGCAACGAAGCACCATACAGCTGCTCACTCCCTCCCCCCACCCCCACCCCCCGCCTTGGGATGGGGAGAAGAGTTGGGAAAACGTTAAAACTCCTGGGTTGAGATAAGAACAATTTAATAATTGAAACAAAACAGAATTAAATATAATATTACTAATAACAATGAAAATGAAAGGGAGAGAGATGGAGGGAGGAGTAAGACCCAAAAGGTAAAAACAAGTGATGCACAATGCAGTTGCTCACCACCCGCTGATTGATGCCCAGCCAGTCACCCAGCAGCGATCGGCAGCTCCCAGCCAACGCCCCCCAGTTTATATACCGAGCATGATGTCCCACGGTATGGAACATCCCTTTGGCCAGTTCGGGTCAGCTGTCCTGGCTGTGTCCCCTCCCAACTTCTTGTGTCCCTCCAGCCCTCTCGCTGGCAGGGCCTGAGAAACTGAGAGGTTCTTGACTTAGGTATGAACATTACCCAGCAACAATTAAAAACATCAGTGTGTTATCAACATTGTTCTCTTACTAAATCCAAAACACAGCACTGCACCAGCTACTGAGAACAAAAAATAACTCTAACCTATCTGAAACCAGGACAGGCTTAAATGTAGTTATCACCCACTGGTTTCAAGGTCTGAAGCAAAGAAAAAGCTGGCCTGATGTCTCTGGGCTTTGAAATGCTTCTCTTTACTGTGGTACACAAGTAGTATGGACACCTTCAGCAGACAAATGTTAACTTTAAGGAGAAGTAGTTCTGGTGCCAACAGCAAAATAAGGCTAGTGTTAACAGTGGTGATGCTCTCCTCCCTTTCACATGCCAAGTCGTATGCAGAAGCATCAGGCCACGTGCAGGTGAGCAGCGTGCACATCCCATCATACATCACAGCACAGCTGGGAAGCCTAGAAAAAATTTTAATGAAATGACAGTAGTGTATAAGCTCCTTAAAACACTCCTGGCAGCAAATCCTTGCTTCCAGAGTAGAAGTGAGCCATGGACTGGTAAGTGGATGGCTCTAATTCCTTCTGAGCCATCCATGGAAAGATGACATAAACTGTGCACATATCTTACTTTTGACTAGGTAAGTAACCAAGCATGGGTAATACTTAACTTCAGTGACAATCTCAGAAGCTTCTAATTTAATGATAGCAAGGTTTAATTAGGGGATAGAAAGGCCTTGCTGAAACTTAATCTACCTATTACGCTTTTGTGTTTCAATAATGCTAATTTAATTAGCTTGAGTTAGACAGAAAGCTAACATGAGCAGTGCCCCATGGTGAAGGCAAAGGGTTTCAAAGTGCAAGACCACGTTTTTTGGTTTCTCCAAGTTGTAGGCCCCATAGCATGCCTGGCTGGAGCATGCTGAGGAACTGTTCTGGTGGGTCTTCCCTTCCCATTCACAAAATGGACGAGGTTAAGTAAGTTGGCAGCAATATCCTTCTTTCACTGAGTTTGGAAGGGGTTTATGATTCCACAGTCCTTACAGGGGGTGTATACCAGAGACCAAGGCAGCCAGCAGCAGAGCAAAATCCCCCCCTTCCCCTCCCACCCCAAAACCTCAGGCATTTCAGCCATCACTAAGCTGGGTGGTCATCTTTAAGGAAAGAGTCTCTTGGGACTCCACCTGAGTTGCATACCTCTTATATTTTTGGGGGAACCTCGCTGGTTGTTTAGGTTTTCATCTGATCTCTCTAACTGGTGCAAATTCCAGACCTAAGAAGAATAGCGGTGGCCTTTCCACGGGGAACGACACTGTTTCATTTCTAAGAAATAAATAGCGAAAAAGTATGACACGAACCTTGCTGAGATTTCCTCTTTGTTAACCCCTGTCTGCTGTATTTTTCCACAAGTCCCGACATGGCTTTGATTTCAGGTCTTCAAAATATATTTTATATTCCTTCCCTGGCCTCCTTTGCAGGACTTGGTTTTGCAAAACAGAAAATATTTCCTGGATTTATATCTTTGTCAGTAGCTTGAAGTGGGGAAAGTCCTTTTTAAAAAAGCCAGTGCTCGTAGGAAGAGGAGCTCATTTCTGCTTCTCTCCCACTGCAGGGTGGCTCTTCGTCCCACTTGTGGCCCAGAAAGTCTCACACTTTTGCCCACTTTAATTGTTTTCCGCATCGCTGTATTTCTTCGTTTAAGCCTTCAACCTGTGTTGAAGATGTGGCTCATTAGCAGCGGCTGTCCACAACCCAGGACAGACGACCTGGTGCAGACGTGGTTAGCGGGGTCAGGCACCTCAGGAACGAGGAAGACCTGCTCCTGAGGGAGAGCGAGCCTTCCTCCAGCGGCTGGAAACCTCCTGGCTGCAGAGCTGAGCAGCGCCCGCCCAGTCTAGCAGGAAATTTGCTTGACAGAGGAAAACTGTGTCATAAAACTGGTTTTATTTCTCTCGGCTGTCTCAGCCTTTGCGTGGTGGAGCAGGGAATGTAGTGGGAAACCAGAAATCACCTAGGGCTGCTCCATACGAGCTATTCTTGGCTGTCAGAGATGTCCCTGAGGCTGCCCTTGGTCAGGCTGAGGCATAAAGTGGTTCTTGAGTCACCAGGGGTTTAAGCAACAGCAAAGTTTGTGCAGAGCCTGCCATTTCTCTCCTTGTTCCACACCGAAAGTAGCTGTAGTGGACCAGGAATAGCAGTGCCCCGTCGTTTTTCAGTGTCTTGCTATTAGATCTCCAAGCGAGCAATCTCTAAGTCAAAGATCCTGAATTTATTGCTCCTGCACTCCTGTGTGACAAGACATTTTGGGGTAATTTTGTGGCTCCGTTTCAGTGGTGAAGAAAGCCTGAAGGAGACTATGGTAACCTGAAAACTACCCGCGGATGTGCTGCAGGGAGGAGAGGGGAAGGTTTTGTTTGGAAGAGGAAAAAAAAAAAAAATGATGAAAGCAGACATGAGCCAAGACATAAAGACTCATTTTGCTCCCATGTGCTAGTGCTTGAGCAGACTATTGTTCTGGACTCAGAGATTGGTTCTTAATTATGTTGAGCAGTGAATGGTTTGAATTACGGCCACATAGTTTGGTGAGCACAAGCCTGTTAAGAATTTTTGGCTGGAGAGCAGCTGCAGGGCGGCTCTGAGATCGCAGAAGGTGGCTGCTGCTGGAGGTGCTTTCAAGAGTTAAGAGGCGTGCACGCTGCCACCTGAAGTCCCATGCTCGAATGCTTTATCTAGATCTGCCCTTGCCTTTATTCTGCTATTTCAAGCTAAAATAAAACATCCTGTATTTATTGTATCATCACATTCAGACACTACCATTTTGGAATCTCCTGTGGACATCATCAGATCCAGATGTTTCCAAATGTCATCATCCATACACTGAAATGATTACAAATGGAGATATATTTCTGTGAGCTGTTGCTACTTGGTGCAGATTGCCAGTTTCCACTGGCTTGGAGGAGACTTTTATTTTTAATGGGGTAGGGATGGCCCCAAGTTCAGTAATACAGATTTTTAAATTACGCATATTATTGCATGAAGCACAAGTGGTTGCTGTCTCTGTTCGCTCATAAATTTGGACTGATTTCCTAAGGGGTTCACTAATTTTAACACGTGTAGGATGATTTTAATGTTAGGATAACACAATCTGATTACCTATCTCTGTCTGTAAAAAGCGCAATGTAAATTCATTATGCACTCTGATCAAGGTATTAAAAATACAATTCGTTTCCAAGGAAGACCTACTTTTCCGTCGCATGATTCCGTTTGCCTAAATTGTCTGACAACTGCACTGGCATTTATATGTACTGTACACAGCTCTGGCTTGTGAACGAATACTACTGCCCTCTACTGCAATGAATAGCTAATTCCTGCTCAAGCTTGCATACTCTCCGTTCTAAATGTGCACAAAATATGGGGAAATGAGTTATACGGATGCCCAGATACACTAGAGAGACAACCAACAGCTCAGAAGTGGCAAGGTTTTATGCTGGCTTCTTTGATATTGCTCTGGATGCCAGGAAAAGATTAGAGTTTCTACAGTGGGGAAAAGAAAACATGCCGTACGTTGTTGTTGTGCCCTGATTAGAAAAGTCAGGCTACGTTTCAGGTTTTTCCATCTCTTTCCTGATTTGGACACAACAATGGCAAGTCAGGGATTATAAATTCATCTTTTTGGCCATCCAAATGATGAGTATCACAGTGCTAATATGTAAGTTACTTGTGTCTCCTGAAAACGGCAACTCTACATTAAGTATTGTAGCTTTCAGGCATAATTAACAAAGTTAGTTACACGCTCAAGAGTGAGACCCTTGAACCAGAATCCTGGATCAAACACTACCTGTTGTGACTCTTGGGAACACAAAAGAGATGGTGGGAAAGCTGTCTTTTTTAAAGCTTTGTGCTATGTGCACATTGCACTTACTATGTGAAAGCACTTGGTTTTGCTAGGAGTTATCATCCAGTAGCTTCACCTGGATGAATGTGTCTTCCTCTTTTTCTATTAAAAAAAAAAAAATAATCAGGAAATTGAGGCAGGCTCTCTCTTAAATGATCATCTTATGACAATGTACTACAAAAATCACCTCACTATCTTTCTCTCCGTTTCCTGGTAGATGATCTCGATTGGGCGAATGTGAAGAAAATGCATTTCCTAAAAAGATGAGCAAAATCCCCCGAACTGGTAAGAAAACAGGAACTGTGACTTCCAGGTGCCAGAAAGTGCTTTGACAACTAATGCATACACAGAATAACTAACATTTGTTTTTTCTCTTTTTTGTATTTTAAAAGAAAATTGGGCTTTTTGTACAAAAGTGGGCCCTTATTCTTTTGGAGCATACAGGTCATCTTCTGCAAAAGGCATCTGCATCAGGCCCTGCAGGGGAAGTAACCAGGGAAATTACATGGCTGGGCTGAATTTAAGCATGATCAAGGGGATCAAAGCTCAGAAAAGGGGATGTACCCTGATGTAAATCCAGATCCCAAAGGTGTCTACTGAAGTCTGTTTTCAGAAAGGAGGTGCTGGGAAAGTCAGATGCAGCAGCTACACAGGTGTTTTGTGAATTCAGTACTGGTCTTAGGTGCCAAATCCCATTTGGTTCCTTAAGTTCTTCCTGAATCTGGTAGTGTGCTAGAGAAGCTCATTGCACACAAAAATACAGCAGGAAGTTATGATGACAACCTAGCTGTTGATTTGGTGCTGTCACTAGCCTGAGGTTACCTTAGCTATAACACAATCCCTAGAAGCCTCTGAAAAGTATTGATCGCTCATTATTTTCAGAACTTTGTCTTACTCTAATGCAGTATGAACTGCAGCATCCTGGAACAAGCCCGGCTGATCTGTACCCTCTGAAAGAGTCGAGAGCCTGTCAGAGACCGATGCATAAACCTGGTCCTGCTGGATGTACGAAGCTGTAAACGTCACTTTATTGCTTGGGTGTGCAAGTTAGAGAAAGTTGCATCCCTTCGCTGACAGGTAGGTTTAGCCCAAATCTAATGCCTGTGTTTGGTTGGGGTTTTTTTGTTCCTTTTTTTCTTTTTATTCGATTCTATTCATGTGCCATTAGCTAGTGATTATGGTGTCTTAAAACAAATAGCTGCAGATGATTAAAATACAATGCTGTATGCAGTAACTGAGTGTGTCTCTTTTCCTACTACTCCCAAGTGATTAACAGGCACATTCTTTCCAGCTTCCAGCCTCCTAAACCAGAATCATACTTAGGGTTAACAGACAGTTTGCTTTATACAGAATGTTCTCGCTACAAAACCAGATTAAACAAAAGACAGAAAAACCTCATGTGCTACCAGGCACGCTTGCCATTTACTGAGACATGAGGCCACTTGATGCACACATTAGAGGAGCAGACACAAGAGCACAGCAAAGGATTGAGACTATGTGAAGACTGCACGTGTCACACGACCCATGTTGCAAAAAAATACACTCAAAACCATTCTGAATGAGGGATATATACCCTCCTTCATTAAGTCATTTCTGTCTTTACTCAGACTTGTCAGTAGGATTTTACTAGATCCCCAAACATATTGTAGTGATTTTTCATAGAATAAATATTTGGAGATAATAAATATGCTTCAAATGTACAGTGTATGAGTTATTTGTAAATGCATGTTGCTCAGTTCCCCAAGATTTCAAAAAGGCAGTAAGATACTAATACTGATAGTATTACTAATACTATTACTAATACTATTACTAATACTAATACTACTAATAGCTACCAAACAGGGAAAAGTATCCAAGAAAATAATTGGAGAAGAATTTGAGGTAGTAGGTTAGAGACCTGCCTATGCCTCGTGGAAAATTTCAGAAATATTTAACTGTATTTTGTGATGTTTCATGTCACACAAGACTCAAAAAATTCAAGAAGCAAGGTAATGTCTGACACAAATAAGCCCTAAATACTGAAAAAGCCTTTAAATAAACAAATTGTGGATTCTAACTCAAATGATATTACATTTTCCTTTTGTAGAGTATCTACTAACTTCATACTAGATTAGTGATAATATAGTATCAGCAAAAAGAAGAAAAACCTGAATTGACTTACATGTAAAATAATGTAAAATTAAATAAAGAAAAAATACACTGTATTTAAATTCAATCTAGGTTTACAGTGATGGAAAGAAAATCACCTGTACTGCTTATTATCTTTTGATAATGTATATTAGAATTTATTTTGGAAGGTGTTTGAATTTTATTGTGTGAAATGAAGGTTTATTTACTAGTCTGGCTAATGTTGACAATTTCAATAACTCAACATTTGAAATTTTAAAAATGGCTGAATATTGAAAGTTAAAATAGATCCAAATAAGGTTAGTTAGTATATATAATTATTCTTTTTTATTGTTTTCTTTTTCCTTTTTTTTTTTTCTTTTTTTGAGTTAGCACATATTTTGTACAATCTCCAATGTATTTTCTCATTGACCTGGTGATGATCTGTGGCAAACTTGCACATCTTCAATAACTGGAGAACTCAGCAATATGAGGAGCTTCCAGATTCTAAAAGCAACTGATTCTATTAATTTGAAGAAATTGGTTGTGGGGGTAATTGTTATCACAATTACACGTGCCGTAAGGATATTGTTTTCACAAATACTTACTGCCAGGTCAGTGAAACTACACTTAGTAAACTCTAGACACAGGGGACTCATCAAATTGCTCTTCATGAAAGGTCTTCATGTTGTTATTGGGCAAGGCATAAATCTCTTGAGGAGGAAGCGTTGTTGATGCTGAGAAAAGTACTTCATTCAGCATCATGTATGTAACATATGGTGCTGTGAGAAGTGTCTCTGTCAATATATTATTGAAGCAATACTATAAATAGTGCTGAAAATCATATGCAAAGATTCTTGAAAATAGGAGGATAAGAATCATCCTTTGCTGAATTACAGCTGAAGTAAAAACCACCAGAGGTCTTGTGTCTCCTGTATAATTGATCAAGTGATTGGCTAATTCTTAACTAGAGTCTTTTGGGGATGATTCCTCATGTGACAAAATGAGGAACAAATGTGATACCTTATGTCTGTGCTGGAGACTGGAGACTCAGTCGCTCTTGGGTAGCAGTGAAGAAAAAGGATAAAAAGTTAGCTGAATCTCTTTGTAAACCGCCAAGCTTAAAGACTCAGGCTACAACTTGAGATGGGTTTTCTGTTAACCCAGCACATGATTTATTTACTGTAAACAATTCTGAAGCATGGGAAATGGTTTCAAGAGAACTGAACATGAGTTTTCTGGACAAATTGAAAAACCTTTTTGTAATGAAAGACCTGTGGATTGAAATTGTTGAAGGAGATTTTATTTCCAATTTAGGTATCTGGCTTGACAGGATCAGTTGACCTTTTCCGCAGTCCATTCCAAAAACATGAACCACTAAGCATATATACATTAATCAAGGCTTATGTGCTTAGTGGCTCATAAGACTGTAAAAGAAACATTTTTTTCCTTTTTGGATCCTGAAGCACAAAAAGCAGGCAAAGTGTGGTTTTGTCTCACCAGCCAACAGCTTTCTGTGTCCGAGTAATAGTTATCGTGAATTGGGTATAGCAAAACTGGGTAGCATCATTCTGTCTGTACAGGTCCAGGTGTCTACAGAAATATGACATATTGATCCACCATATAATTCTTGAAGAAAGCATTGAGAACAGAAATGAAAGCTGTAGAATGTGGCACATGATTGAGGAAATGAAAGTTCAAATATCCTTGATGCCCTGCTTTCTTTAAAAAATGTCATCTGATAAAAGGACATAAAGGATGTTCTAAAAAAGTCAAGTATCACTTTTTTACAATTACGCACCCAAGTTGTGTAACTGGAGGAATAATGAATTTAACCAGTGGGCTAAATGACTAAATCAAGGAAATGAACATGGACATTTTGAAAGTGATCCGCTCAGTGACAAGCAGATTAAGAATGAGACATCGCTTCCTGTGGCACTGAAACTTGCAGTAAGGGATTTTTGCCACAAGATACTAGGATTGCAGTCAGAAAATGATACAGTTGATTGTTAATACTGTTTGTCAGAGAATGAAACATTCATTCTTAGTCTATGCTGATGAAAGTAAGATAAAGCAATTTGCAGTTTATTATGATGGTGGTGGTGCTTTGTGTTTTTTGGTTTGTTTTGTTTGGGTTTTTTTGTTTTTCCTGGTTTGTTTTTGTTTGTTTGATTTTTTTTAATAAAAAGAAAATATCTTAATCCAGCAAGACTTTTTTTTTTTTTATAAGAACTACAGATAGTCAATCTAAATATCTAAATATCCATTATAAGAAGGCAGACACAGTGGTTTCTGAAACAGTTGATTAAAAATTTTAACATCTCTTCTGTTGGTACGACAGTCTCCTTTCTACATAGCTGTAGTATATATAAACAGGAATGTGGCTGAATATATTTCAGTATCAATCGTTTACTGTCATTATTAGGTAATGTAGAATTTTTATTCTTCCCCTCTTTTTTCCTCTCTATTTTAAGTGCTTTCCTCTCCAGTTATTTTGTACTATATCTTGCACATAAAAACATCAGCAGAAAAACTCCCAGAGCCATGTACTTGTGCACAATCTGTTCAGTGGAATAATAATTCTGTTCCTGCAATTTTCTTATCCCGCACTGCTTCATTTCTTCAAGGAAGTTTGTTCCCTAGCTCTAAAGAGAGGTTGGGAATGTATAGATAAAGCAACTTTGATGCTTGGACCTTTCTGCTTTGTCTTTAAGTAACTACTCCCTTAGAATTTTGAAAAGATTGCAGCTCAGTCTTGTTCTTAGTTTGTTTTTCTGCCTGGAAGTTCCTGCTTCTAGGTCTCACTCAGCAAAGTTATCGCAAAGAGAGGGAAGCACATTTTCTCTCAGTGATGTGCTGCCAAAATTGCTGCAGGAAATTTCCTCAAAACTTGTTTTTGTGATTCATGTGATATTTCTAAGGTACTTTTTTCTTCCATTTCCAGAGTCAACTACACACAACCAGTGTTATATACTTTGCATTATCCTGCCTAATTATTAGCAAGTGCATGTTGGTTTCTTTCTGCCTGTGGCTTTTCTAGCTGGACATTCCATGGGAGCTTTTTAGTTGTTGGGTTTGTTGTTTTTTTTCCCCAGCATTGGTAGCAGCCATAGGTAATTGTCTGACTGCATCTCCTGGCAGCAACATCTTGAAAACTGCTGAGCATTGCGAGGCGGTCAGTTATGTGAGCATGAATTTCTTCTTGGAAGTGTGCTGCATAGTTACGGACTGAGTGGATTTTTTTTTTTTTTAATAAATGATTTTTATTTATTTAAAATTAATTGAAAAACAAATTTAAAATATATTTTATTTTCTTCCTGAGGTGAACCGGTCTTTCCTGACCTTCAGAGATCTGCTCTAGTCTAGGAACCAGATTCTCCATGGCTGGTATGCGTGGTGGGATGGGAAGCAGCAGCAAAGGGGGGTGAGGGAGAGGGTGCCATAGAAATACTTGGATTAACAAGGCTGAGATCTGAGCTTGTCTTTTTAATCCCCCTTGGCTAGTCTGTCTTCTTACTGATGTATGTACGAAGGCAATTTGGTGGAAGACCTGCAGCTTAGAGGAATTACGAACCGATTTGTGAAAGGCATGGACAGGCCAAAACTAAGTGACTGGCAGGCAATCCCGAGTTTTCTTCCCAGCAAGCTCCCGAGGCTCCGAGCTGAGGACAACGCACCAAAATTTGTCGGCGATGTACTTATCTGTATGGTTCAGTATATGTAATACATTTACTGGAATTTAAAGGAACAGAACTCCCTTTGTGTGTCAAATACAAGGCGTTTAGGACCTCAGGTCTACTCTAGGACTACTCTAGGAAAAATGGACCACTCCAGGAAAAATGCCTTGTAAAGTGTACACTGGCAGATGAACGTGGCTCTGAAAAAGTACCCAAACTGAAATTAAATGGAAGAGCTTGAGCTCTTCTGGCAGTGGGATGGAGCACAAACCCCATGTAAGTACTGCCGTTTTGGACCTCTGTAAGACAGGTGGGTACTAACTGAGGATCAGTTCTGACTTCAGCTCCTTTGGTGATGCCAGCTGTTGCACAAATGCTAAAGCCCCGTGTAAGTATGGGGCAAAAAAGTCATAGATTCAGGTTTGAATTAAGGCTGTAATGGGATTTTAGCTGAATATAAAGATGAAGTCAAGTATTTGTACAGGAAGCTGGCCATTTACCTTCCCATGTTTATCCCTCATTACTGCCTGGTTGTATGCAGCAGACGTTGAGTTGGCAAACCATAGTTTTTCAGAAATTTTAAGTGAACTTACTTTGGCACTAAAATACCATATTGCTTCATTTTGCACGCTTGAGTTGTACAATTCCTGGCGGTAAAAATTGCACTTTGGGGTTTTTGTATTCATTCTACTTAAGACGCAGAAATCATAAGTGGTTATGTCTCTCCTGGCAAACTATAAGCCGAATGCCTGAATTTCCCCTTTCTCATACACCAACAGAAGGTCTCCACTGACCTCCTATTAATAGGATTCCCTTGATGTAAAAGTGGTGTGAAGGTGGATTGAATCTCAAGTGTCTTTGCAAGTTGAACTGAGATTCATCAGACTTGCATCTAATGTAGTACAATAATTATGTATATGTTTGGCAACATTTGTCTTCTGGTTAATATTTTTATGTTCAGATATTTTATTACTTACAGATGCTTTCTTACTGCTTATTTAGCAGATTTCCATTTTTAAGCAATTTCATGTAATTTTGCAAATATTTAGTAAACATTACAATACTGGGATTTTTCAAATGGTCCAAAATGAACTAGCTCGCTTAAGTTAAAATCTTATTGCACTGTGAAGTCTACTATTTCTTGTTTTTAATTAAAATAACATTCTTCAATTTAATGCAATTATGTATTTTCTTGTAGATACATAACACAGAAACAGTGCTGGTAAGTTCTTCGCTTACATTACAGTTTACAAAGTTATTCCTAATACCTGAGGGTAAATATTTTAGCCTTGTGTTCAGAAAAATGAAATAATAATCAGTAAATCTTATCCAAACATTTGGATTTGTCCGTTGTAATACCCTACAAAGTTTTACTAATGTCAGTGTATAAATGCAGGTTGCTAATTTATTAAGAACTGTGGCAGCCAGGTTCTTTAGGTGGTGCTTTCTGTTAAGAAACTTATATTCTGTCTATTTGAATGATTAAACTAGCACTAAACCCACATCTTTCTCTATCAAGCCTTTCAGGTTGACTGCATTTGGGATTCATTCCCAACTCTACCATTTTTTTTTCACTTGAACATTAAAATGTCAGATAGCAAGAAAATAATTCACAGCTGTCTTGGGGCTTGATTCACCCGCCTCTGACATCAATTTTATGCCAGCATAACTCCATCAAAAAACCATGATATTACTCTGGTGCTATACTGGTTTAATAGAGTAGCAAATCGGGCCTTAGAGGGGCTTCTTGGTTACTTCTAATTTTCTGATTAAAGCAGAGTTATTGAAACTCATAAAATCCATGTAACATTGTTGCTCCACTGTGGGCTATCTGCATCAGAAACCTCACATCATTCTAGGGCTTAAGGAAGGTCCCAGCTGGCCTCAGCTCAGTGAAGGTACCTTCAGTTAAATGCTTCAGCCGGATTTTTAATTTTTGAGTTGCATATTATTTTAACTATGTTCCATAGCCTTGCAAAGACAGCGGTTCCAAATATTCCATGGATTTCGGATTCTTAGGCAAAGGTACCATGTCCAAATTCATGCTTCTCTTCCTAACCTCATCCTTCCTCTCCATGCAGCCAACAATACAGCAGATTGCTACCTAAAATATTTTCAGGACCAACTCTTTGGGCAGGAGAATTCATTATTCACCATCTATGGCCTGTCACTGGTAGTGTGGTTGTGTTGCCATAGTCTGAGGACTTCCCCAGAGGAGTACTGGCATTCATTGGAACAAATTGGAACATCTGGAAGAAAAGAAAAAGGATTTATTTTTTTTTAATGGCACTGCTGCTATTCAGATTCTGCCCCTGAAATAGAAAAAATAAAATAAAATAAAATCTCCCAAACTCTACTACCCTAAGCAGAACTTCCCTCTGCTAATGCATCATCTGCAGGGGTAGTCAGTCGTGCGGCATGAGCAGCGCCAGCCAGCTGACATTCCCTCCCCAGCGTGGGGCTGCAGGAGGGCATCCTGCTCTTCTCAAGCCCGGCTGAGTGCACGTAGGGCACTGGGTTTATCATCTGGGGGAATCAATGTAGCATGCACACTGCCACCATTAAGTAGTTCAAGATCATGACTCAGAAACTCCATAATAAGTTACACTGTTCAAAAATCATGCAACTGTTAAGAATTTTTTTTTTTTGGGGGGTGGGGGGGGTGGAGGGGGAATTTTGTTTGCCCCTTTGCTGTGCTATTCTAGTCTTTGTTTTATTTTTTATTTTTTTCCTCTGCAGTCCCAAGGGTTAGAAATGAATTATTTATAAATAAATGAAAACTGAGTTTCCCACATCATATACAATTCTGAAAGCTGGACCTTAACACCACCGCCAAGATACTGGGAGACTCTAGGCTGGATCAGAAGAATTGGCAGCTCTCTGACATGTTCGTCTGGATTGTTTATGTTTTCCCCACTGGGAGCAAGAGCTTTCTTTGAAGGCATTGCATCACTTCTCTCCGGGAGGAACACTTGGTGATGGGCAGCTGCTTGCAAAACTAGCCGGAGAGTTTTCAACAATACGTAGCAGGGCTAAGCTTTCCAACACCGCATCCAAACCTCCTGTATGGCAAGGAAAGAAAAGAATGGATGTAAACAGAAGTGGAAAAACAATGAGAAGAATGATTGCACAAACTCTTTTCATGTCTTGAAAAAGGTCCAGTCAGGTCTGGTCTGACTCACTGTTCTTGTTTGTAATCACGTGCGTGGCATTTGACAGAGGGAAGGGGGCTGAGAGCTCAGTTCTGTATGCGGGCAATCTGAGAAATGCTAATGACTTCAATTTCTATAGATTAGTGTAGTGAGAATAGAAATTGTTCTGTGGCCTTTGCCTGCAGGGGCATAGAGGTTGTCTGCTTCAGGAAAGTCAACCCAAAGTAACTCCTGAAGTGTGCAGTGTTTTTAGGATCAATCTTCTTATGCATAACTAAAATGGGTTTTCATTTGATTCTGCTTTATTCAATACATCCAGTCCAAGGGATAATCAGAGAGGTCTTTTATTTCCTAAGAGGCTAAAACCTAGAAGTGCGGAGACCTAGGAGATACTGAAAAAAAAAAAAAAAAAAAAAAAAAAGGTTTATGGGGTAAAAGAAAAAGAAGAAAGGAAAAAAGCTTATTTAATTTCAGAATAGTTCCTGGTATGCTTAGAGCCCTGAATGAAGATTTATGTTGGTCCCACTTGATCCAAACGAGTTGCCTCTCCTTAATAACAAAGCTTTCTTTGAGAATGTTTAATGCATATTGCTGCTGCCAGATACAACCTCCTACTTTTTCTGAGTTTTGAAATAGACTGGGCAATTCCTAAGCTTTCTTTGGCATGTGAAGATAATTCATGTGTTGGACTACAAACCGACTGCTCACCCAAAAGTGCAGGAGGCCCGGATGATATAGATTAGAAATAAACAAAAGGAACTGGAAAATTCTGTAGACGTAACATTTTAATAACATTGCTTCTGCATTGTAGGATGGAAAATATCTTGTGAAAAGGAATAGCCTGTGGAGGATTCTCTGCCCTCGACTATAAAAAGGTTAGTTTTCTTGTCCCCTTACACGTGTAGGCAGAAGATAACATAGAAAATGCTAATCCTAGTTGTAGCCTGCTGGGAGGGAATGAAAAAAGTGATACTTTAGTAATTAATCTGGGTAATATACTCAAAGAGCAGTGGCACAGCAATGGCAGCAAATGCACAGGAGAGAGTGTTCAAGCTGCAGAAGCATCTCCAGAAAAAAACACACTCCGTCAGTTTGTTCCAAAACTCAGCATTCCTGCTGGAGTGTCAGGGGCTGCAGTGCCCCAGAAATACCCTTTAAAATCCCCAGACATAATTGCTGACCCTTGAAAACGTCATGCCAGCACTGATGTGAATGGAGGAGATTCCAGCAATATGCCTGTTTCCATGGAGTACGCCAAAGAACAATGGAACAGAAGACAAAACTTGGATGAAGATACCCCCAGGAAAGGTTTGTTTTTGTTTGAAAACTAAGACAAAATGTACATAAATGAATAAACTGAAACGGCTGTAAATAGCCTATGAAAACATGCTATAATAAAATTGTTTAGAATTCTTCTTCATTATCCCACTTCACATTTGAGAGGATGACTGAAAAGGAAGATCCCATGTTTTTTTAAGAAATCCACAGGCATTACAGCAAATGAGCGTGTTTTCCAGTTCAAATATTTTGAGTATTTTTTAATGTTTGTGCAGGCTCAAGATTTCTGAGCCCATATAATAATCTGTAAAAAATCCCACCATTTCTTGCTTTGCTGAGACTCACCACATGGCATACAGTTGAAAACACTTTGCTGTGGCATGTTTATTACATTGCAGAGTAGGCAGTACCTCTAGCCATATGTGGTTCCTTACAGCAACTGGGATGAGAGCAGATAAAATATGTCCTGCTTTCCCAAAGCAAATTGCATGGCTCTGTGGCTACCTGAAAGGAAAGACCACTTCCAGTTTAGCCACACAAACGTAATCTGCGTGTATTCTTAAATTTATGAGTGGCTACATTACTGTGCAATTAGCTTGGATTACCAGAATGTTGGATAAGAAGGGGAAAAAAAGCTTTACTTCTCATTATTTTTTCCCTCTGAGCATATGTCTCCTTTACTCAGAGTTTCCTATACCTGATTCTTCAGTGTCTGTGACCACCAACAGAGTTTCCCCCACCCCTAGCAGTCTGGTTTAAATGTGTGTGCTGTATATTCTCGTGGTCCAGAGGGTTCTGGTAAAGACATTTATCTGTTGAATGACGTGCAGACTGCCAGATTCAACAGATGACAGCTTAAGCACAGCACTAGTGACCACCAATGGTGTGGGTTTTATTTCGGGTTCCTGCTCTTACTTTAAAAAAAATAAAATGTTGTTGTTATTGACTTTTTTCTCCCCACTTTTGCAAGCTGTTTCTTGTGAGCTCGTGAATCTTTCTGCTCTGTCCCATATTAAGAGCTGATCTTGATTCCACGTGCACTAATTTCGTGCTGCTCCTCCTCTTGCCTTCAGCAGTTGCTTGCGGTTTGTGCTCATATGAAATCAAAAGCAGGAGTTTGGGAGCAGATGTGAATAAACAGGCATGGGCACAAACACATGCCTTCTTGCTCCCTCCCTCTTGCTCACCTCTTGGCCATTTGCTAACCTCTGTTGCATTTAAGACACAGGGCTGTTCAGAAAACACACTGATCACGACTCCCTTTTGGTTTTCTCATCCTTTCTACAGGTGGAGATTTGCGGAAGGGGAAGGCAGAGGCAGCAGGGGGATGCAGAAGAGGTAGGCTGGAAGGGCAGCCCTGGGTCACCCAGCCCGGACCCTCAGTAGCAGCAGCAGCCACCTCACGTAGGTGCAGTTGGTGAGTGTAACAAGCTGATAACTGCTTGGCAGCATCGTTCTCAGAAGAGTGCTGTCCTGTCCTGATGAAGTTGAATGCAGTCCAAGTTAACCTCTTTAGGGGTGGCACACTGTTCACGTGGGATGGCTTTGGAGACCCAGGAAATTAAAAAGTCAGGCGGATGCAAATGCGCATAGTGCAAATGCGTCCTGCCACAATACTGCGTATCACCACAACAGTTCTTAACAGGGATTTTCTTAGCAAACAACATATGCAAAGATAATAACCTCCCTGCTGATACTGGCAGATATCCTCCTTTCTGATGGACTCGGTTTCATTCACATGCACAACAGGGGGAAAGGATTATTTTAGCATACTTATTTTCTTTCCTGGTTCACATCATTCACTGAGTATGTACAAATAAGAGGGATGCCAAAATTGTTTACAAGATCAGAGATTATTTGAGCCAAAAGTGTCAGTCCAAGTGCCCTCAAACTTTAGGGATTTCCTGATGTGGCTATGACTCCAAAAGCTGTGACTGAGCCCCATTTCTGCACTGCAGTGAACGTCAAAATTAATATTAAGGACAAAAGCCCATCCTAAGTTGTACTACGAGTTCCTGCTGAGCGCAGACATGAGGAACCACCCCGACTCCGTCAGCATAAAACTTTCAAGACACAGGTAATGTACATCACAAATTTGAGCTGAGAATTTCACTTTTAAGTGTTTTTCCTTTGAAAATCTTCCTAAGCTTCTATCTCCTTCCCCTCCCAGACCCTTCACCACCCACAAGCCAGTCACTTTGGTGGTCTTCAGAGGTCATCTGTTAGTCTTAGTATCATTCTAAAAGCATAAGTGCTAAGCCAAAAAAATCACTTTAAACAGGTACTTAATATCAAAGATACAATTAATGTAATTAGAATGTAATTAGAATATAATTAGAAAGAATATTGACATCTATGTGTTTACTTCCCACTAGACACCTGAATCTTGACTACATATATAATAACAAAGAGATGCCTCCATAGAGATATGGAAATCTGACATCTGAGGGAAGGAGTTCTGCCATAAAGCAATCAACAGGAGGTAGGTACATCATCAGCTCTGACACACCGGCGTGATCTAGGGATGCTTCTGTAAAACACTCAAGCCAGTGTCATCATCCAACATGAAGCGATGGATCAGGGAATATTGTAAAGACATTTCCAGTACTTCATGTTTCCCTTTTTGGTTTTTTTTTTTTTTTTTTTTTTTCTTTTTCTTTTTTTTTTTTTTTCTTCTCAGATTATATGTTATATGTTGATTGAAACCACTGAGTAGATAGATGAGTGGTAAGGAAGAATTTTCAAATCAATCAAAGTAAAAGAAAAGGTTTTGGTGATTTCTTATTATAGTTATCCTCAGTTGCATAATGTTGTATTTTTTTAAAGTATTCTTGAGACTAATACTTTCCTGCTCAGGGAGCTGAGATCTTCACCTATGCCCTTATCATCTCTGGCTTCGATGATGGTCACATTTTCTTCTCTGGCTTATCTAACGCTTATTCAAATACAGCTGCCATAGATGATCTTCCTTCCTTGCCACTACAGTTAGGATTACCCCTCCACTGAATCATCATTTGCAGTGCTAAAGGAGCTTGCTTGTCCTCAGCTTCAAAAGACGAACTCACATTCACTTTTTCTTGATTTTTTTTTGTCATCTCTCAACCTGTTGCTCTTTGCTCTCATAACATCTTTGCTATGGAGGTATGTCTGTAACATTTTGAGGTGTGTTTTTGTCCAACACTGTAGAGTGAGCATGCTATTGGAAACACTGTCTTTCAACAACCTGAAAATTTGCTTTGTCCTTATTTGGGTCCATTCTCAAGACTTATGTCCTATGTCTCTAGGTATCTCCCTTTAAGAAGAGAAAATGATTTGTGATTGGGAATTCGTTTTTACACTTATTTTTAAAACATGAAATATGGTGTGATGATGGTCATGATATACATGTGTCTTAGATTGATTCCACAATATTATTACTGTTTATTGCTTCTGTCATCCTCGATTTCCCCTTCTGTTGCAGCTTTCACTTGTTGAAGCTTGTCTTAATTTCAGACCCAGATCCTACAACTTACACATCTGCTTACCTTTAGTCATCTGTGTATTCCCATTGATTCCTGTGAGAATACACACATACTTTAAATTAAGCACATGTGCAAGATTTTTGGAATTAAATCATGGGAAATAAAGTCTACGTGTTGTTATTTTTTTCAGCTTCAACAGCTAGCAGCTTCTGCAGGTGGTCAAACCTGAAGAGATTTAAAAAACATTGTAACTGAAGAAAAGATGACAGCCGGCATGAAATCGGTAAGATTTGAGTAAAGGTCTTGACAATATTAAGATGAAATTTTTTTATAGCAATCACAGTGGTGTGAGCTTTCATGGCAAGGCTTGTTCCAAGACAGTAGAGCTGGCAACGGCCCAACATTTTATTCTTTTTTTTTTTCTCGAGGCAATATTCAGATCATATACAGTTTTTCTCCTTTACATAAATTGGTGTTGTCAAAAGTATGGGGCAGGAAGGATAGGGGAAATAGCACTTTCTAATTTTTGATGGGAAAAGATCCCCAGCGTAACTGGTGCTGGGTTGTTTGGCAATTGGAAAGGACTCTGTTTCCTGAAAAACAAACACCAAAAGGACAGCAGAAGTTTCTGAGAAAAAATCAGGTGGAAAATATCTGTGTACTGTGAAGATTGACTAAATTATTATATATTGTGTTTCTTATTTCTGTGTATTTTCTTCATATTTAAAATGTTACAACAAGGGCTGAAAACAACTCATATTTCAGTCTGCATTAAGTAGCATTATAATTGCACTTCAATTAAAAAGAAAAAAAAAAAGAGAATTTGCAAGTTATGGTATTTTAAATTACATGCCACATGATATGTAAGTTTTTTTAATTAATTTTAACCATTAAAATCATTACCTTTATTTGAAGAAACTCCACCCCCACCCCCACCCCTCGCCTTGGCTAATACAGGCTAGCAGTGTCAGAGTAAAATATGAGAGAAAATGAAAACTGTGGGAAGATCATGAAATGATTAATTTTTATTTCACATTTCATTCTTCCAGAAGTGCCAGTTTCAAAAACATGGTCCAAGATGTGTGATAGTTAAATAAAATGTTTCATTCCTGCATACCTTAAACACCGGTCTTCAAATATTGTCATTCCCAAAAGACGGAAATTCTGGGCTACCACCGTCTGCAGGCCTGTGTCCAATGTTTGCGTTATTTACTCAGCTTGGAAAACCCCTCTGAAGGAGCAGGATCACAGGCAACTCAGATGACAGGGCCAGATGGGAGGATGGGAGGCTGAGCCCTGCCCTTGGCTCATCCATCCCTTGCAGCTTTCCCCAGGTGACTGCTCCTTTGCTCAGCAGCCGGGGAAAGAGCCTCTGCAGCTCCAGGTCCCTGTTGGGAACAGAACCCCAAAAGACAGAGAGAGAGAGTGAGAGAGGAAGAGAAAAGCAGTGGGAGCAAAGAATGTAACCTAGTGTTTCCCATCATTATCTCCTGACAAGAGCCCTTCAGTCTCTGTCTTCTGGCTGCACAGAAGTGTATGAAGTGATCTCAGCCTTGGAAATCAGTAAATTAGATAAGCTAATTAATTTCTCTGCTTGCTTAGAATTATTTTTGCTGATGTGTGATTTTCTGGTTTTATTCTTATAATCTGTTGGTAACAATTCTTTTATGCTTTACAAAAAATGTTTCTTCCTTGTCTACCTTTGAGCCGTTAGTATAAAGTAACTGCGTGTATGAAAGGAGCACAGAAGCCCACAGGGGTGAATGCACTGGAGACCCAGAGCCACATTTTTTTCAAATTTCTGCCTTCTGATCTCTGACATCTTGCAGGCAGGGCAACAGTGATTAGCATGATCTATTCCCTCTTCAGAGAATATGTATATTTGCCGTACAATAGCACACATTTTTTTTCATTATTCTATGAATATGACACTATCTGCAAACCATCCTTGTTGTCTCTGACACGTGCTAAATATTGACAGAGAAACAAAAAAATATGCACGCTGAAACAAGCTGACCTATAGTACAAGAAGAGTAAATAAGTTAATGTCCTTGGAGATCTCTTTTAGTATTACTAATTGTTTTTTAAACACCACAAGTCTCTTCTCAGTTGAAAGTGACATCTGCTTGTCCCAAACGGTAAATTTGTAAGAAGGCAGAGCAGGCTGGCTGTGTTGTTAGTAGCTCTGGTTTTACTGGAGCTGATGAGTTTTGGAGTGCTTCTACCCCACAGCACTCACCTCTATCATGTACCCGGGGAGAGCAGTTACTTGACTACGTACAGAGGTATTAGGTAGTACCTGAGAGTATTCAGCTGGTTTGGACCGTGTCTGGAGTCTACCTCTTCATAAAACGAATCCATATCAAGGCCCAAGACTCTTCCTCTGTTGCTTATCCAGAAACGGTCCATGAGTCAAGAAGCTGAGAACAACCAAGAGTACGACAGTGCAGGTAAAAGGGCACGTGATACACACGGAGGCTGTATGGGAAACAGTCGCGGGAATTGTAAGGCTTGACAGAAAAAAAACCACCTTGCCCCAAGTTATGAGTGCTTGGGAGGCTTACTTAACCTTCACCCTAGCCATTTGCACACAATTTTATGTTATTATTTCAACATGATTGAACTGAAATTCCAATTTGCCATAGCAACCCAGGCTTCAAATGGGGCATACGTTGCTTTCCAAACTTACAGCACCTCCTTAAAAAGGAGTGCTCTGTGTATTCTGAACTCTTGCAAAATGTTATTAACAAAACATGACTTTAATAAACAACACACTTTTTCCCAATATTTAGAGTACATTTAATAAGGAGAGTGCATTTGTGAAAAAAATCATATATATTTATAAATATATAGATATATAAAATGAGCTATTTCAGCTTAATTCATTTTTGAGAAAATAGTAAGATAGGGGACATATGTCTGGCAATAGTAAGACCAAGGCCCTGTGGGACATTTGCATGTTGTGGGTGAGGGTTTCTGTGCCACTGCCTTCTTGTTTCACTGTAAGAAAAACAAAATAGTGACAGGTCATGCATTCATTCATGCATTTTACTCT
The DNA here is from genome assembly GCF_963210335.1 of Falco punctatus. NCBI lineage: Eukaryota > Metazoa > Chordata > Aves > Falconiformes > Falconidae > Falco > Falco punctatus. The sequence goes on along the minus strand of NC_137580.1, from coordinate 6,622,832 downwards.
TTCCACTTAATCAGTCCTTTTGCCAGAAAAATAATGGAGCATCCAGCAGATGACATAACTGTACATAAATAAATATTTATTCAAATCCCCTACTTGCAGTCACTTCCCACTAACAAAATACCAGAGTCAGCTGGCTTTCTGGAAAGCAGAATGTATCCAAAAGTTTTGCTAGGTTATGCAGAATTATGCTTCTTTAACTGAGCCTTTGAAAGTCTCATATGGTTGTAAATGTGTATGTGTACCTGTGTGTGTATTCATATTATGTGACACAAAACAGCGGACTTGCACATCCATTTAATTTTTTTCCTGTTATTCTCAGGTAGACATTACTAACAAGACTTATCCTAAGCATAAGTACACATAGGGGCTTCTATTGTGGACATCAATTTTATGTAACTGATGGGGCTTTTTTTAAGCAGAGTTTGAAGAGATTCAGCCATGTGTATGTTTCTTTGGCATGAGAAAAGAGCTATTAGAACAAGGACCAGCCTTCTCACCTGTGCAGATTATTTCTTGTGTTTAAAGTGACAATGAAAGTAAGGCAAATCACAGCTATTTGTTACTATCTTCAAAAGCAACTCAAGAACCCGAGCCCTGTAGAGAACAAGTACTACAAGGGGGGGAGATAATCCATGTCCCTCCAAACACTTGTAGAGATATTTGGGAATCTGTTTTCAATAGGAGATAAATGGGAGCCTCTTCTGCACCTAACTGAAGAAGAAGCCCCAGGCCTCTGAATTTTGGAATTGCTACATTACCATAAGCTTTCTTTCACAATGCAGGCCAGAGCAAGGATAGAGGAAACCTGGGGCACATTGGCTGCCAGATTTACTTCTGCGCATTTCTAGTATTCGAGCTAGTAGTCTAGACTTAGGAGAAACATAGCTTCAGAGCTCAAAAGGCCAGTGGTGGGACCTATTTTGGACCTGCTTCTTGATGTGATGCAAGTTGCACCAGAAGCCTTTACTGGCAATGGGAGATGCCTGGAAACGGGGCTCAGAAGAGCTAATTCCTATTCCTTAACTGGGCACAGTTAACCTATGGTGGACACACCAGCCCTGCTGGGTATCCACAGAGTCTCAGTCTGGCTGGTTCAACTCATTAACTTTCAGAGTTTCTGTTCATTGTAAACAGAGACCTGGGAATCTGGGCACAGCATTTTTGAAGATACTCTTGTCTTTTTCTGCTTTATTGCTGGTTTTCTCTTTCAGGATGTTACAATATAGTATTAGAACATGCTTCAGCCTCAAATATCAGCTTCACATTAGCAATTCACGCTATTAACTGAAAATTTCACAGGACAAAAGCACATCCTATAGACTGGCTTAATTCCAGTATCCTTATTCTAGATTCTTGTAAGTTAATGAAAACCACAGCAGGTTTGAATTTTGTTTTCCTTTTTAATCTAAAGATATTATTTGTTTTGGCTTAAAGAGAATTGTGAGAAATACCAATATACTTAAAGGGAACACATTTAAGTGCTTTTTGAGGACAGCAAATGAACCTTAGCAGTGAGTTCCTGCTGTATGTGAGCCTCTAAAATTGCAATGTACAAGTCCTTGACTGGGATGTAAGTATAGGAGTGTAAAATTAGTTACATGTCCAAATGTGTGTAATCCAAGATGATATCCAGTCAAAAATGTCTAATGCATAAGGAAAAAATTATTCTCAAATTTTAAAGAAATCAGTTTATACTCACATCCAAGATTTCTAGTGACATCACACACCATGAAACAATACAATCTAATAAAGCTTGTTCACTTCAACAGAAGTTTTAAAGTACATTCATAAAGACCCTCCCTCATCACTGCTGCCTGACTTCAGCCTTGAAATCCTAAATCTGACAGTCATTCACTTCTTTTCTACTTCTCTTTCTAGCACACAGAACAACATCTCTGCTTTCCTTCTTAATCTGCACCCACAGCGTGCATCAGCCAAACCAACGCTCTGAAATATTTTAGGTAGAGCATTCCCCACAGTCAGTGGGAAATACCAGAAACTGATGCAAGTCCTGATGTAAGTTTTCAATAAAATCATGAAATTAGATCCTAGCTAGCTAGGAACAGTGCACATTTGATTTTAGATTTCTATAATGACATGGCTACAGGCAGTATAATTTCATAGTTCTCAGAATATGTGAAACTCAGAAGCTACTCAAAAACATAAACTGCAACTCCTGGAGGTAAAGTGAAATATCTATTAGTTGTACCTATCAAAGTCTGTCTTCTCTAAAAGAATATACATTACAGAGAGATACTTCTGATACCTGACATATGGTCGTCTTTCAGGGAATCAGTGCTGTGTAAGTATTAAAAGAAAAGTTCCATTCCCAACCTTATGCAAAGGCAGAGTCTTTTTTGGCCTTGGTCTTTACAGAGTAAATTCATTACTTTGAATCATGGTTTTATGAATGCTAAAAGTTAGGACTGAAGCCCATAATGCCTTGTTGCACTATTTGGAAAAATTTGCTTGTCTGTACTTCAAGCTCCTTGGGACAAAGTCTGTCTTTCCAGCAGTTTCAGACTGTGTATAAGACAATAGAAACAATGCTGGAATATAATAAATGCTTAACAATATTAACAGTGCCAGTGGATTCAGTTCTGGTCCATGTAATTGCAAAGTGTGTCCAGATGCTGCAATGATGCATACCTTGTAAATGCATATAATGACAAACAGATAATAAAGGTTGAATTAAAGAAGTCAATGGCTTTGGCCTTGTTGCTGGCTGGCAGTTAGGGAGCACATGTGAAATAAACCATCGCCACACTTAACACTGATTGGCACTCTACCATCTCCAAGGAGATCCAAGATGTTGACTCTCTCACTTCTAAGAATGTTCCCTCTGGGACAGCATTCAAAGCATTGACAGGTTGGTGCAGTAAAGCCTTAATGCGTAATGCCCAAACTTTTTATGATTTGCAATTAATTTCAACTTTGGGAGCCGTCAGTTCAACCCTTTTTCCAAAACATAAAGAAGTGCTTTTAAAACCGTTTTCCTCACAAAATAATTGCAGAAGGATGGTCACAAAACTCAGATATAGCTTTATTAGGTACTTAAAAGGAGATATAGGCCTTCCTTCTAATTCATCATCAAAGTGTATATTTATCTCATGCTGTCCCATGTCTCGGGCACTGCACAGACTATCCTCCAAGCTCCACGGTACACCCACCTTGTAAAAAGCTGTCTAACTCTATTCAATTATATAGAACAGTTTAATCTAAAACAACAGCGAGGCAGGGTAACTGTAGGGTAGCCTGGGTAAAAACAATCTTGGCTGTTCCAAAAGATTTCCCATCTGTTTCCTAACTCTCCATAATTCAAATCTCCTCTGTAAGAACATTTGTCTGTTACTTAGCCTGAAACGATAGATCACAGGGTTTTCACAAAGGTGTATCGATACCTACCTAATGTTAAAGACGAACACGGGCGCTTCATGAAAATGGGATGCACTTGATAACATACTTTATTGATGTTTCTCTGGAGGTCAAAGGGTTCTGTGATGGAAGGTAATGACAAATCAGGGTATTAGCAGTAGTAACTTGGCAGTATTCCCCATTTTCCTGTTTTCTTTGAATTACAGTACATGCAGGTCTATTTGAAATGAAAAGTAAGGACACTCCTGGTACAGGGATGTGCCTTTCTACTAGGACTGGGCATTGATGGGTAGGGGTCTTTTGCAATGAAAGGAGTTAGAAGACAGCTGAACGAAACCTGAGACAAAAAAGCAAGTTCTTTGTGCTAAATGATTAAGACAGGCACTTTGCCAAAGCACGTGTGCATGGTAGCATGCTACTTATTTGGGTGAAGAAATCCTCAAAGTTCCACTTCTTGCACAATGACAGATCAGCTCTGAGCCATCACTTATCCCCAGCGATGTGCCCAGGACCACTGCTGTCAAACGCAGAGCAAAGCCTGCTGCCCACCAGGCCCATTTGAGGATCTGGACTCTGCTTTCTCCCGGAACTACATTTTTGAACACGTGTGACACAACAGACTGCATTATAATGAGCGCAGAGTTGAAAACCTGGCACCAGTGCCTGCTCTTTTTCCAAAGTCAAGTGTAAAGTCTTAGGGCCCTATTAATGAAAAATCAATCCCATGGCTGGATCACAGAAAAAGGAGGGCCTCAAATTATGAGCAGGATCTGTTATAAAAGCCATGTGTTCATGTAAAAATATGATGGAATATGGGCACAGAAAGTTGCATGTGGATTTCACTAGATGCACAGGGATTCTTGGTATGCACGTAAATTTATATGTTATACTTAGAGACACAATGCAAAGGGTCAGGAGGCTGTAAATATGTTTCCTTGCTGCATAAAGTAGGGTGATAAACAATGACATGTCAAAATCCCTGAAAATCAAGGTGGAGGCCAAACTACAGCTTGAAGTAGGACAGCCAAAACCAACTGTCCATGCATGGATGGTAGAACTGAAGAACTCAGCAAATCGTGAAAGATAAACCACATGACATCTAGCTAAGGTTTGCTTTTCTTTGCCCTGCCTAATATTGTTTTTTTCTAAAGAATTAAACCAATTACTCTTGTTTGATATATCAACCATGTTTCCTGAGCAATCTGGGCACCTGTTAGTAGCTTATACCTATCAGACTATTTGACGTAAGCTGTGGGAGTAGTTAACACCTGTTATTTTTACAAAGACAGTTCAGCAGTTCTAAAACATAAATGCATACTAGGAGCATGTTATTGTTCTCAGCAAAAATAGCTCTTTTGCCAATGGTCTCAGCAAGTTAACATACTTTTATTTCTTTGTACTGTTTTAATCAAAAAGTTCAGAAAAAGATAAGACAGAAGAATTTTCCATCAGAAAATATTGCTGTATTAATATCTTTAGCTTTAGCCAACTTACGCAAAGCAGACTACTCTCCTTTTTGTAATATATTAAATTTCCCATACATCTCTGCTCCTTCTCTCATGGACAACCTTGATTGCAATGAAGTATTTTACCTTTTTTTTTTTTTTTTTTATAGCAAGGCAGACTGGGTTCATGGTGCTCACTTTTTGCAAGATATACTTGCAGCCTAACCTGCTTCACTCCCTTTCTCTCATAGCTGCATGTGTGCAGTCTTTGCCTACTGTTAATCCCCAGTGTGATGGGCTTTGTGAAAAAAACAATGCAGAAGTCATGAGAGGACTCTCTGGGAAGGAGATTTGAGGCTACTTTTGTAAGGCTGCTTTCAGAAGAGTCTTTTCTCCTTAGCATATGCATCGTCCTACTGTCAGGAAAGGCATGGAGAGGAGTGAGGCCAGAGCATATGGTCATTTGGCGGTTCTGGATAAGAGCTTTGTTCTTCAGACTACTTGAATTTGCCATAATTTATGCCATCTGAAAGCTTCTAAATTATGTCTAAAGCAACTCCATCCTCTTTGGTATGGATTCTCATTAAAAAGCATGAAACATGAGCCATTGTGACTGAAAACTAGTCTTTCGCATTGTCCTGGTGAGTGAGTGGCTGCATGGTACTTAAATGCTGGCTGGAGTTAAACCACAACGCTCACCAACACGAAAACCTCACTCTATACATGATATATATTCTATACATGAAACAATGTGGCAGCAGCTTTGTTTTTTGCAGTGTAAGCATGGCATGGCAACCGGAGGAAGCATTAAGCCACCTGATTCAAGCAAGGCCATCCAGGATCTACACAGAACGTTGTTGATGCTGCCTAGATTTTACATGTGACTACAAGGATGAATTTCACCTCCAGAAGCAGAGCTTCACATCACATCATGACGGAGATGCAGCCTACCTGCACTGCCAGTCAAAGACTGCTGGTAAGGACCACTTTAATGCTATAGAATTAGTTGTGTCAAAGTGCAACGGCCTTCACCAAGAGAAGATGGGAACTCAAGCATTTCTGCTTAGATTCTACTTTCACACTACTGGGGTCTCCTGGCAGAATGTGGGCAGGGGGGTCTTGGGACCTTAAAAACGGAGGGGAGTAGAAAGAGTTGTCATATGCATTGGCTTCTATATACCTTGAGAGGTCATTAAGTGGTCTATTAATTGCTGGGAGTGAAAAACTAACGGTCTGTTTGTACAGTCAACAAAGAGGAGGAAAATAAACACCACCAAAGCTGTAAATATGTCATTAAAAGTTCAAAAATGTATGTTTCCAGGGGAAGAGAAGGTTTCATTACAATTATGACTTCATCTCTGGAAAAGAATTCAGTTGGAGCACAGGTGGTTGTCATAAAAACTGTGTATATTAGGAAAAATCACAGTGTTGTCTGTTGCGAAGTAGGAATAATTCTGTCCAGTACCTTCTAAGCATCCCAACTGGCAGGTTTTATTTAATAAACTGGGGTAATAAATACACTGCATAACCACATGGTGTATGTGTAATATTACTATACATGTATAAAATGCTGTAAACATAAGGGTTTTTTTTTAGTATCCTCTATGAAAAATCCCCTCCATCCTCTGAAAAAGTTTATCATTGTAAAGACAAGATATATTACAATTAATGTGCACAGACTGACATAAAGTCTGATTCTGCAAGACGTTGCAGAGCTTTCTCTCTTACTGCTATCACTAGGACTACGAATTCCTTGAAATACTTGCTTAAAGCATTTTGCAGGAGATAATTTGTATGTAATGTAATGTAAGGAGTTCCTTACATCCTTAACATTTTCAGAAAGAGAAATGAGTCTGTATTTACATGGACAGATGGCTCAGACAACATTGCTAATGCTGTTTGGGATTGATGTGGGACAGCAGGATAGACGAGTTTCCTTTATATATCACCCAGCTAGAAAAAAACATAAACTCATTAAAAGGCTCTCTCTGTCCCATCTTGCATAGGAGAAAAAAGTGAGGAGGAGATGACATTTGGGTTTTCTACTAAGTGCAGTTGCAGGCAGTTGCAGACTGGCTGGAAAATGACTGCTCTTGCATGTGCATTAAAGAATACATGTACAGCTATGTAATTTTTTCCCTTAGCTACTAGGTAGGTGTTAACAAAACAGCTGAACAATTTATGAAATTGATTTTGTCCATTTTTAGTTTTCCCATCCACAGGGTCCGCACGTTCTGTTCTGTAAGCTGTAGATGTTTTAGCTGTGACTCTCAGTACAACATACACTTCTGTTCTGAAAACCAAATATTTTGTACTATCGTTGCCAAGAGGTCTTAAGTAGAAAACAAAACAAAACAAAAACATGAACTGTGATAAAAAAACAACAACAACAAGACAAATGAGCACTCTTCTCTTGCCATCTTGCAAAACAAAATCCTTCAGGCGTGACTTATTAGGAAAACCAGCTATGGACAGTTAATAGGGTACATCTGGATCTAATGAACAAATGCACAGCCAAAATCAATTTATATTTTTTTTTCACAGGGTTTAAGTGAAGTAATTCATCTGTACTTTAACAAAAGCCTTTATTTCCACATGAAGAGGTGGGCAGCCATTCAATCAGACATGATTGAAATTGTTTCAGTCAGTTAAATTGCCCAATATTTTCACGTTACCTTGAAAATAGAAGAGAGCACATGCATGCCATTTTGACATAAGAAAACATATGTTTTTACCTATGTTTAATATATATAAATTTGTATACAAATATTTATGAATCTATTATAAACAGAGAAGGTAATACACTTCCATTAACATGAAACATCACAATGAATTAGGCTCATACATAGGAGAAATTGTAGGTGGAACAAAAAGGCTGGGTTATTCTTTACTCAGCTCTATAGCCTTTCTTGGCAGAAAAGCTCATTTTGACAGCAGATGCTCCTGTCTACTATAACAGAATTTCTGTTCAAGTTTCTGAGTGGGTGATCACTGCTTTCAGCTGGCAGCAAGGATTTTTAGCAATGCCTCCCATCATTAATTGCCCAGATTTTGTTCCATGCACATCAGTAGAAATGGGAGGACACATGCTTAAAGAAAAAGCTCAGTAAGAGTTTCTCTCTGGCACATATACAATATACAATATTTCAGTACCTCTGAGCCATGCAAGGAGGCTCACCGAAGTCAATAGAACTACTGACATGTTTAAAGTAAAACACGTGTGATGGTTGGTAGAACTGGAGTTTGTGAATTTAATTCTGTTTAACAGTGGCTTAACTCTTAATATCATAGAGCTACCAGGCTGATTTGCTTTTACTCTTTTTTTTTTTGGAAACATACCACAATTCTTTTAAAGGAGTTTTTGAATTAGTCTAGCATCACTGCTAAGCAGCACAACAGAATATCAGGCACTGTTGTAATTTTTTTCCAATTAATTTAGAATTTGCAGTTAAATTTAGGTGACATTTTAATATATGAATAATTCATGAGCCATCAAACAGCAAAATTTCAGTGGAAGGGTGGTTTTTTTTTTTAAAAAAAGTGTGTTTCAAACTATGCTAAACATTGACAGGATTCTTAGCAAGTGGCTGAAGGAAAGCTGAGTAATAGCAAATAAAGCATCTTTAGCTGATGGATTGTTTAAATCATCAAATAACAGCTGATGACTTCTTCATAGTCAGGTAATCTTTACTGACACTGTTACAGTCTCATGCTCTTCTTAGTTTCTGAAAATCTCTTACAACAGGGGACCATTGATGTCTGAAGGAGGTGGACCTAGTCAGTAATTTTTTCTTGATCTGGAACTTAAACTGACATATTTTTTCCATGCAAGCAATTTAATTAGAACTTGCAACTGTACAGAAAAATAAATCTTCCCTAAGACATGTTTGTGCCGATAATTGGCATGTCTCCTCTTACACATTATTCACTTTCTATAAAGAACAAATAGGTTAAAAAAAACCCTCATGAAGAGAAAAAATACTATCGTCCTTTTAATTTAGCTTCCACAAGTCATAAGGCAATTAGATATGACAACAATGGAAACTGAAAAAAAATGACATAATAATGAGACATTTATATCCAACATATACATAAAAAGCTAAATGGGCTAAATATTGTCTTAACCGCCTGTATTATTTCTAAATGTTGCCCAGAGTGGCACACAAGACCAAGAATTACTCATTGTCTAGTAAGGGGAATTCTGCATGCCTCCAGCTGGCCCTTCTTTGTGAGTAACTAAAAAGAATCTTATTTAGGTACTATATCTTGTTTTGCCCATAATTTGTCTGATCTTGGCTAATGCCCAATGGCTATTTTTTATATGCAGTTTTTATGCTGTATTGGAAAGTCTTGTAGTCTAGCCTTCCACGCTACCAAACAGAAAACTGTAAAGGTACGAGCAGGGTCTAAGAGGAGGTACTACCAATCAAATGGTTGGAGAAGTCTTCCTTGTTCCCAAAATAACATTTGACACCATTTCCTGAAGTTATATTTTCCTTCCTTTATCATATATCTTAGATACTTAGATACCAAAAAAAAAAAAAAAGAAAAAGTGTATGAAATATCAGATTCATTTCCTATTTGAAGTCCGGAAACGCTGCAATAGGTAGAATAGGTTAACTGCTTCCAGCCACTGCCTAGGGATCCAATGATCATAAGGTGCTCTCATGAAAGCTGATTTATAGTGAATGCACAAAATTATTTATCTTACAATTACAATGCTTTATAGTCATGACTTTTTTTTAACAACCAAGGACTCCTATTTGTTGCGGGTGGGGGGTGTCCCCCCATTTTTTTTTTTGAAAAAGCAGCATTGACATCATTTGCAGCTTTGACGGCTTCGAAGGACTAAATTAAGAATGGCAGGCATTTTAGTGGGGGCTCAGCTAATTGTATATCTGGAGATGTAATGAAGCTCTGAAATATTTCTTCCCCCTGGGAGGGGAGTGCTGGCTATTACAATAGCTTACTTCTTTCACACTTGACAGTTGAAGGGCTTTTTTAAATAATGGCAGGAAGTCCAGAGCTTTTCTCTGTACTCCTTTCCTTTCAGTATGCCGGATGCCCTGGCACCACAGAGCCTTTGAAACCTTCTCACGTTTCTTCAACACCTGATGGTGATTGTTCGACTGGAGATTTACAGCTGACCTGAAACTTAAAGCTTTCAAATAGCTGAAGTTACAGGAGCTTGAAACGGTGATGGATTCACCAGAGCGATAGTGTTATCGTCATCTGACGGCTGCTGAACAGTGAAATGAGATGGTAATTTCTGCATTCCAGCCCTTAAACGTTCCTACCACCAAAAACACCAACACAACTCAAAGAAAAAGCTATTTAGAGTCCTTATCTTCCGGACACATTTGCATATGTTTGAGCTCTAACCACATCAGTAACATACCAGCTTTAATGGAATATCTCCTGTGATAGTTTATCGAATGTGTAAGAACTTGCAGGATGAAGGCCTCAGTTATCTCCAAGGGGAAGCATCCCAAGAAACCATGATTGGGGATGAAAAGAGACTTCCTCTCCCCTGCTCTTGGAGACCATCCCATCCTGTCAAGGCTGAGATGAACTGATGAGGCCAGATGGTGTGTGTGTGGGGAGGAAGCTTCTCTTTAAAATGTCTGTGGCCTGGGCAAGTTTTCTTTACAGAATGGCAGAATCACAAAGTGGCTGAGGTGGACAGGCACCACTGGAGTTTGCCTAGTCCAACCCCCCTGCTCAAGCAGGATCAGCTATAGTAGGTTGCTTGGGACCCTGTCCAGTTGGGTTTTGAATATCTCCAAGGATGGAGACCGTACTATCTCACTGGAAAACCTGTGCCACTGTTTGATCCCCCTCACAGTAAAAAAAGGTTTTTTTCTTATGTTCAGAGGGAACCTCCTATGTTTCGCTTTGTGCTGATTGCCTCTTGACCTGTCACTGGGCACCAGCAAGAAGAATTTGGGTCTGTCTTCTTAACTCCATTAGATATTTATTGATGAGATTCCCCGAGTCTCTTCTCCTCCAGGCTGATCAGTCTCAGCTCTCCCAGCCTCTCATGGGGAAGATGCTCCAGTCCCTTTCTCATCTCTGTGGCCCTGCGTGGGACTTGCTGCAGTATGTCCTTCTTTCTCCTGCACTGGGGAGCCCAGCAGTGGACCCTGCACTCCCATGTGTCTCAGTAGGACTGAACAGAAGGTAACGTTCAACCTCCCCTTGACCTATTGGCAATGCTTTGCCTAATTCAGCCCAGGGAGTTGCTGGCCGCCTTTGCAGTGAGGGTGCATTGATTTCAGTAAAGGTGATACAGGTCCATCGAAATCTGGGGTCCTTTCAGGGACTAATTGCTCAGGCATTATGAAGGTCCAAAACTGCACATAAAACTCTGTTGTCTTGTCTCCCCATGATCCACTGTTCCTAAGAAACCAGTAGTATATGACAGCCAAGGAAAAAAAAAAATGCAAGTTCTTGATAAGAACAACTTCACATCTAACATTCAGAAATGGAGGGTTTCATTGCTACTTGCTCCTTTAAAATCACAATGCAGCATTTTAAGTGACACTGCAAAATTGCTAAACAAGTGTTCCTGCAGTTATAAACAAAAGGGGAGACAAGGTTGGAGATTATTTATACCTGTGCAAAGAAGAAGTTACTATAGATACATAAAAAGAAAGTTGTGAAGCTTTATTAACTAAGACATAAAAGAATTGCATCAGGGATAAAGTTTCCTGATGTAGTAACAGTGAAAAAGGAAAAGTTATTCCAGAGATGAAACTAGTTCAACATCTGAACAATATTATCAAATTGTAAAATGCTCTCTTAGTGATTCTTTCTCTCATTAGTCTTATTATTACCCTCATCACCAAAGTCCCTATTCAGACCTGAACATGTACTGATAGTAATTTCTACATCTGTAAGAGCAGACATTATGTGGAAAAGGGAAGAATTAAAAGGAAAATCCTGTGTCAGGAAATGTCTTTTATTCTTTTTTAAATTAAAAAGAATGGTTGTATTACATTGTCAAAAAAAAACCCCAAACCCAAATCTGAGCAAAGAATGGAGTAGAATTTATTTTGTGAAACACTAAGAAGTAATAAGCTAGGAATAAAAAGATTAAGAATGTCTTTGAGAATATTAAAATATGGTATGTCTTAAATTATCTTCTTGAAATCAGTAAAATATTCTTTAAATTAATTTAGTCTGAATTATTGTAGCAGAAAAACAGTATCTAAGAGTAACAGACTATCAACATCTTGCTCTTACTCTGGTATATACAGTTTGTTGTAGTAAATCAGGCACACACAGAGGCATACACAGGTATGTGTGTAGGTATACATTTAGCAGGTATTTATATTTTCATATTATTAATTTCTATTTAAATTTCTAACACAGATCAATATACAATTTCCAGGAACACTAGCAAGTCTAGCAAGAATGAACCTCTGCTTAGGAAAAAACCCCTAAACATTATTGCCTAAAACTGGCTTGGCAACCTAATTTTTAGGCTGAAAAGAATATGCAGCAAATATGAGTCAGAAGAGCAGTTGCAGAGTTTTCTTTAAAACCAAAAGCAGTTATTTAGATATTAAGATGTTTAATTCTTCAAAATAAGAACCTATAATTTCATTGGTACCCTCTATTTGTACAATAATACTGTTTATGCGGGTGGATTGCTACCTACCTTCCCAACTTGCTATCTAGTCACATGCTTTAAGAAAGGCTTGCCACCCTCCCATCCCTGGTCGGTGCATTTGCAAGCAAAATGTATCATGAAAAATTACTGAAGCTACTATTTACCAGAAATAGTAAATACAGTAGAATGTTGTAGCAGAAGCCTATAAATAAAAGATGTTGGTGGGTTTTTTTTCACTAAGACCCCCACCCCAAACTTGCAAAATTACTTGTAGTTCAAAACATGTTACGGTTTATCAAGTTACATTGAGAAGAATGTTTTTCCTGCTGTTTTATAAGTCCATAATACAGAGTTTTATAAGACAATTTTAAACTAAAGCATCTTCAATAAAATATAAAATAATGTCTTAGGAGCAAATATATATAAATAACAACTACTTCTGCAATGCCTGTGAACAGGTTTAACATATCAATGTATATGTAGGCGTAATACAGACCAGTCAATAAAACAGGGAGCCTCTAACTTTTTCATGCTCAAACAGTTTAAATGTTGGTTTTTAATAGCTCTTGACTCATGCTTTCTTCCTTCACTTCTGTTTAATGGGATAGGAGTTTGCACTATTAATAATTACTCTTAGAAAAATAACAAAAACATATTTTTAGGTTTAAACCAATACAGATTCTTGGGTAGGACATGTTTAGCCAAACACTTTATGTGACGAGTTCAACACAAAAGACGGTAGAATTGTTTTAAAGATAGGTTGTTTGAAAATTATTCCTGCTTATATCTTTAATGCAACACTTGTTTCAGTCATAAAACTGCACCCTGAAGAAAATCCCTTGCAATTTTCCAAAGAGAATCAAAGTACTACATTTTCAAGGGCATTCTTTAAAAAGCAGATAAGTTTCACAGTGGTGATTTTATATCAGCTGGTCTAAAACCAGAAGTGGTCCTTTTGGCATCAGGGAAGCAACGTTGAAATCTGAAACTGCAGTTTGCTTCTGCTTGCAGAAGTTGGTATAGGTCTTCTCTTTACTTTAACAGTGTCTGTATTATGTTACAGCAAATGAAGATGTAGCTTTTCATTTCACTAAATAGATGGCTTAGGAAAATATAGCCCCCAAAAGGATGATAACTATATCTTACTTCAAACCACAGCATTAACTGTGCCAGTTCGTCAGGCAGACGTTGCAATGCAAGCAGAAACATTTATTAACATTTACATGTTAATATGCCTCAAAAGAGGCAGGCATCTGCCAGCACTCTCTGAGGAGCTCCCCACCTGTAAATATCTAAATACTGGATTGATGAGCACTGCTATGTCTAAGCCACTTGAATCTTAATGTCCAAAGATATTTCCAGCTCCAGGCAGCTGAACGGGCTCACCAGGCAATCTGAGCCCTGAAACCAGGACAGCTCTGGCTGGAGTTGCTTAATGAAGCACCGAGGTGAGACTCAGAAGGAGCTTCAGCTGCGAACCGGGATGTTTGTGGGTTTTCATGGGTTTTCCTTCTTTATTCTTCATGTTTCATAGAGTGCAATTGTGGTATCCTAAGCCTCAAAAGCAGAGAATGAGTAGCTTCCAAAAGAATTATGAAAATACCTGAACTGGAGTATGAATTTAGTTGAAGTTGAAATGATCTGTATACATGAATGATTTTCTGAAAAGCAGTCACTTTCCAGGATTCATGCAAACAAATTGAATTAGCATGGATGATTAGAAGTAGGGCTGTGACAATGAATCACTTAAGAATCTACTGAAACAATAATTTGTGACTAATATTTCTAATTATTTTCTCAGCTATAGTCATGACAGTTCCAACCTTTTAAGTTGCTTAAAATTTATGACTTTAATAGTGCTACAGACTACATTTAAACATTCATTTTAACACCAATTATAGATATGCTAGTAAAAAAGAGCATTATATCATTGCACTGGTGAATTAAAAAGTAGATCTATATAAGAAAGTGTCATCCCTTAAAAAAAAAAAAAAAATTAAAAATAAACCAAAGAAGAAATTACTGTTTTTTTCTGTTCTTCTGTTGAACCTCATATGGAAGGTAGTAAGTTACCAAAAAAGTGTATTGTAAGAGTCTAAAGAATTTTAAAAAAATCATATTAAAAGTATTCACCATTATTACTATTTGAACAGTTTAAAAGGAGTTCTACATAACTCCGCAGGCCTCATCCCCATTACATTCTATAGAAACTTCTTGATAATGGATATCTACTTTTATATATATTAATGCATATATTTATACGTGTATGTTTATATATATGTGTGTGTGTGTATGTATGCATTGCCTTGAGGATTTATACTGGAACTTATTTGTTTTAAGAGATTAGAGAAAATACTCATGTGGTGGTTGTAAAACCTTATCATCGATTCACTCGCCATCTGTTCGCTACAACTGACTTCTAAGGAAAAAGAGAGGGTAATACAGAAAAGGACTATTGTAAAAAAAAAATTGCATTTCATTAACCATATGAGTAGTATTTATTTGTTTAGAGCTTTAAAGTGATCTAGAACACACAATATAAAAGGTTATTTGAGTATAGAACCTATTATCAGTCATGAGCCATGAGACAAGAAGCTGGTTTTCTCATATTGCCCTCTGTAGACAACTGAGTTTCTCCATACCATTTACTCAAAGAGGTATATTTTCTTTTGGCATCCTGGCATGTTAGAAACTTCTATCAAGCACGTGAAACATCTTGTTTTTCCATTTAATCTCTCTCTCCACTACGTGAAAAAAACACAGTAATAGCTGGAGACTTGTTCCTTGGAGAAGGAAGTTTTCTGTGTTCATTTGAAACAAGCGATCTCATGACGCAAGAGGTCTGTATGATAAATAGTTTTTGGAATGAAAAGTTTAATGAGTTCAGATATTATTAGAGTTGTTTGTTAACCCCACATGAATATTAATGGCGTGTGTTTGGTATTTTATGATACACTTCTTGAGAATTCTTAATAGAAAATGCTTCAATTCCCAGAAATAAGCAGTGCTTGCCATTCAGTAAGATTTTCTGTAAAAGCAATGTGATTTGAATAAATGGTTTTTGGCTCTCACTGTGAAGCTAGTGTGAAGACCTCAGCTAGATACTTAATGCATTCGGTACTTATTGTTTTGAAACTTTTGCTATCCTCAGTCAGCCTTCCAAATCTAAGGGCACCTTAAAAATGAGATGAAAAGCAATAAACATAAATAAATAGCAATGGGTTTTG
Source organism: Falco punctatus (assembly GCF_963210335.1). NCBI lineage: Eukaryota > Metazoa > Chordata > Aves > Falconiformes > Falconidae > Falco > Falco punctatus. The sequence goes on along the minus strand of NC_137580.1, from coordinate 6,607,170 downwards.
GTCAATATCTAATAACTCTGCTTTTCTATAGAGATGGTAGCCATTGGATGTTGAGTTCAAAACAAACTGTAACGCTTTATTTCCTAATTAAACCCAAGATCACCAACTGGCCCTCTCAGTTATGCATTCCTTCGAACAGTTTGCTTTTCTTCACTCCCAGGTTGTTTTTCTCTTAAAACCAGAGTTCTGTTTTTTTAGATCATATCTATTTTCTCAATAAGCCCAACATCACCAAATGTTCCTCTTTATTATGGGTTCTAAGAACACGTAAACTACAATAATAAATAAGAGGTTTTAAAATATGACAACCAAAAATGATGAACTGATAGGATAAGTTAGAACAAATCTGTGCCACTGACAACACAAATAAGGATGTAGGAGCTCAATTCAGCCAGGCATTGTAAAAGCATGAGAGAAGAAAGCTGTTACAGAGTCCCTCTGCCAGCAAATGGATCACTTTGATCCATTAACAATTATGAACATAATTTTGAATAAATTCTTGTAAGGAAATAAAAAAAGAAAAGCCACCAAAAAGAAAACCAACCCACCACCTAGAAGTATCTTTTAAGCCAAAGATTTTAATTACTTAGGTTTTGGTAATTAGAGGCTAAGATTTTTACTTACTTTTTCATATTTGGATTTAATTATTTTCCTTAATTGCTTTCAATAAAGCTCTTAAACACCCTACTTAAATTTTTAGTAAGTTAGTTTCTATTGCTTTAATGTGACAAATGCAGCTGGGATTAATCAGAGTGAGCAGCGGTGTTAATGGCATTAAGTCAGGGTGTATTTATCTCCCAGGTTATGCAATCTGGCACTGTGAGGATCTACAGGATACTCCTCACCTTGCTCGATGTTATGGAGTATTCAACAAACTCTGGTTAGGCAGCTCATCTTACTCACTTTCTGAAGTCCCTCTTACTCACCACTGACCGGTAAAGAAATAACAGAGAAGTTAGTCCAAACCCACCACATTCTTGCTTATTTCTAGGGTTTACTTCTGCCATTTCATGGCAGTACCTGAGGTGGTACTTAGCTAACAGAAAAAGAACTAATTCCAGAGTAGAGTATGAACCAGAATAAGCTAAACTGGCAAAACATAACCAGAAAGTATCAAGGTCCAGTTGACTCACATTGAACAGACCTTATTTCACGATGCCTGACTCCTTTCGAAAAGTAATTCAGTCATGAGGAACCCCATTGAAATGCTTTGTCAGGAAATGTGTCTGCTTAAGATAGCTGCAATGGTGACTTTTAGTAACACGTGGGTACAACATCAGTCACTGCCTGGATAGCAGATAATTGGAATTATTCACTAAACCAATCACAGCAGACTGAATCTATGAGCATGCACATGCACCCACAGAAAGTTGGGAAATATTTCACCATCAGCAGTTTCAAGATAGACAATGTTTTTCCTGGTTTATAAGTGTCAAGGCCATGAGGATCTGCTTTCTGTTCAAAATAAGCTCACTTGCTAAAACCCCTCAGGTACATCACTACCGCGATTCCTGTATTGATTGCTGTATTACATGCTCTAGAAGCTGCCCCCAAAAAATCAGAAAACAATAATCCTGTACAAAAGTCTCTCTAAGGAAAAGGATGTCAATATGTCAATATTCTTTTAGAGATGCACAAACCCCAGGCTTCAGGGATAAAAGACTGCATGAGTGAGTGAATGCTATGGATGTGTGCCACAAAGTTTTCAAGCAGATTGTATGGTGACAGACTGTCTCATCCAGTAGTGGCAATCCTGTATAGATAAAGTATGACTGAAAAGTTGCCAGTATACATCTGTAGAACTATGCTAAATTTAATCTTCTCTCCCACTACTTACATTCTACTTCTATGCCACTGCCTATAAAACAGTGGCAGCACCACAGATAATTGTTTAACTACAGCAGCGCAAAGCACCAGCAACAATAATTTCTTTCATGAACGAGAAAGTGTGAAGCTATCTGTATTGTTCATAAATCAAACAATTTTCTGTAAATACATGTACTAGAAACTCCTCTGCACACTGTGTGTGCATGGGGAGCTAGTGGTAAAAAGGGGGGGGGCGGGGCTAGAGGGCAACACAGAACTGAAATGCCTTTATTGTCACCGCTTCAGAAAAAAAATTTGGAGATCTCTTCATCCTCAAATGGAATGCAATTTACATTAGAAATCCAATATCTTCTTGTTATGGATGAAGTTCTCAGTTTCCTAACAATATTCCTATTGGAAATTAAAAACTGAAAAAGGCCTTGTAAGTGTCAGCCTCCTCTTTGATGCAAAAAGAGAGAAAGCACATCCGTGGCCACGCATTCCTCCTCAGTATTTTGCCCATCCTGCTGGTGGGCTTCTCGGTGGTACTTTAGGAGAAGAATGAGTATCGCCCTGGCCTCTGCCCTTGGACAAGACGCAGGAGGGCAGAGGTCCGGTGCCTCAGCGCAGAATGCTGGCCTGCCGGGTGGGAATACCTCAGCTGTATTTAACCTGGCCTGTGCTCTGTTTCCCACAGGCTTTGCTTGCGATGCCAGGAGTTGGTAATGTACATGGCAGGATGCTCTCTGCTGCCTTAGACTTCACAGGAGGGATGAACTGTAATTCAACAATGTTTAGTGGGAGGTAGACCCCACCTGTGGGGCTGTCTTGGCCACCGCTTTCTGTGGTGTGACAAGAGCACAGAAAGTTTGGAAAGCTGTGAAGTGCTCCTCTGAGACTCAAAAATACCTTTGTAAAAACCCTGGTTTTCTCTCACACTGCCTGCTGCTCAGACTAATAGAAGCTGCTCAAACAAATACACATATTTTTATAGACTGTGAAGTTAGACTTGTTCTGCAAGGAAGTGAAACAGGGAATATTAAAAAAATGGGAGAGTTTTGTGTCGCGAAGCTGCAGCTGATTATCCGTTCATTATCACATTTTCCAGCGGTTTGTCTCGATAGGTGTGAAAACGTCTGAACAGCACTGCAGTTCTTCCAGCTCTTGCTGACTGAAGCTTATGATAGACTACATAGCAAATCACTCTCCCAAACTTTCTCTATTTACACACTTACACTAGCAAATTTATGATCCATGCTCTGTAGCAAAGAGACCAAATGAAGGTTATTTTTATGGAGTTCAACCAGGAATACAGAAGAAGGAAAGATAAAACTCATGCCTGTGAGATTTCGGCACTGAAAGTCTTACACATGTACACAGATGAAAGTGCTAATGGATATTTAATTTTTTTAAAGATGCTGTAAATATACCTGTGGCATTTTATAATCATTACACAAAGATATATATTTCTGCAAAGAGTGATAGAAAGATGCTGGCAGATGTAAAAAGTGTAAGAAGTCCTTTACCATTTGAACTAACGAACAAGTCCTAACTTTTTAGGTTTCTTTATAACACTACTTTCAGTAGTTGAAATTCAACAGATTCAATCACACCACTGAAAGCGCTGTGTGGTTTCTCTCATACAATTTTCAAACTGATTATTCCAACATAACTAAGCTTAAAAGGGCAGCATGTCTGAGCAGTTGAGTAGGTAACAAGTCACTATAATCTTTGGTTATAGCACTATAGCATTGTGCAGTCTGAGATGACAGAAGGAAATGACTTTGTAAAGCAGCTACTGATGCACAGTTAGATGAGCATTATTTTAAACACACGCACACACAAAAGATTTTTAAAAGTAATACGAGGAAGAAACTAATGCAGTCGCCTCCCCGAAACACTACTCCAAGAGGAGCTTTTGCAAATCAAAGTTCCTTGTCTCTCCTCTCACACACAAAATTCCACTGCTATAGTCCTTTTGGGGGGCCTTTTGCCACAGATTAACATTAGATGAATGCAGAATTATCACTTGAATTTACAAACTAGGAGACAACAGGATTTGCTGACTGATTGAATTATCTTCACGCAGTCTAGCACTTCTGCATGTCAGATACTATTGTAAACTAGGAAATAATATTTCTCAGAGTATCCCTTATGCAAGATACTGTGCTAAAGGAGCGAAAGAATTAACACAAACAACATGTGTTAGGAAGCAGTATAGTTTGTGCAGTGCACATTTTTCAGACTTCCAGTATTTTTTGTAAGCCTCATACTGCATTACTTAACGTGTTCCTGCTGAGACAGACAGGCTCTGGGATTTTTTCTCCTCCACCCCCTACCTGTCAAGATATTCTTTGTTGAGCTTTGTGTCATGTGGCATTAGGAAAGCTTTGTTCTTAGTTTAATTCTCTTTTCCCATGTCTGCTGCGGTGTGACATTTACAAACTAATGCACTTGCCCTTTATGTAGCCCCTAATATAAATCCCATGCCCAATAGGAATTATGGACCATTTTGCTTTGAGAAGGAGTTTCATTTGTGCTCAAGGAAATTCAGAAATAAACATGTACCACAAGACTTAGTGCCTTTTTCTACAGCAGCTTTAATGTATGCAACTTTTCACTCCTTCCTATTAGAATGTATATTCAGCATTGCATTTATGGTTTAACTGAGGGGTAAAGGATCTTTCTTCATGCTCTTAAAGACAGCTATAATAAAAGATATTTTTTTTTTTATAAAATTGATAATATATTTCTGTATATCAAGACCAAAATCAGAGTCATCCAACCAATTGCTTGTCCCTTTCTTCAAACATGTTAGTTCACTTAATAACAGCTACTCTCTTTCCCCATCTGAGTTCTTTTGTACTTCTCTGAACAACATGTCTAAAATATGCTACCGCTATTTTCTTTGTAGCAGTATTTTATTATTTTTTTTTTAAACAGGAGCCCACAAATAGTAGTAATTGACTAAAAATTTGTTCATACAAACTTTTAATTGACTGTTATGGACATTCTACTTACTTGTATGACATCATGCTTGGGGTCCATTTGTGTTATTAGAAATTCAAAAATGAAAGGGTGAAGCATGTTAAGCACCATAATCAGAGATAAATCATTACCACTGTTCCCTTCTACATAATGCCATTCCCATAACCTGAAACAAAACAAAAAACCAAACCAAAACAAAAAAGCATATTTTTTTTTGTTAAATATACAGAAATAGGATATAGAAGTGAATCATTCTATAAACAAATGAAAATGCTTCTTGGAAAATGAAACACTCTGGGTATACTTGAGACCTGATTGTTTGAAAGAAGCAGCAGCCTGTTTAACACGTGTTTTTTCCACAAAGCCATGGTGAGTCTCCTAGAACATGATATTAAAAAGCAGGGCAGCTATTAAAGACTGATAAATTGCTGTAAGTACATATTCTTTATTTGAGAGTTTGGCTTTATTCCTCCTTGTAAATGTCTCCTAGAAAAAATCACTGCAGAATAAGAAGTAGTTTGTATCTGATTCTTATAACGTACAATGCAGAACAAAGACTTTGGTCTAATTTTTAAGTAGCCTCAATGGATACCTTCTTTTCATGTTTTTCACTGATTTTTGCTTAAAAAAATTTTTTTGCTTTTTTCTGCTGTTACGGTGCCAAACCCAACAGTAGGTGACTACCAAGATTTTTCTCCACTGTAGAAAAAGCTCAGCTCCAAAGAAGAAGAAAACAGAGGTCTTATAAAAATTGCCTGGGCAAATAAGTGGTTCAAATCACTAGAGCAACCCTGGCAGCATTTCTAGGTCATTTGTGAATAGCAATATTAATCAATCAATGCGGTGAAATTTTCATTCAAATTAAAGAGAGGTTCCCAAAGCCATCAGCAAGGCTTGGACATGCCGGCTCAGGATGCTCTCCTGCCACAACCGCACCAGCACTTCCCCCATCCCGTCCCACGCTGCCGTGCTGCCAGCAGAAAATAGCTGCTACTTCCAGGGCTGTTATGACATTAAAATCCCTTCCTGTGATTTGTTGTAGCCACCTATAAGTAGAGTTAATCTGCTGTGGCACAAAGCTGAGCCCGCTCCTGCGACAGCCCCTTAGTATAAACAGTCCCTCCCGCCGCTCTGGCGCAGTACTGCCTGTCACACGGATCACGGCACATGGGCCCTTTCACAAAAGGTGGATTTTGCACTGAAATGTGCAGCTCGTACGGAAACAGAGCTACTGTGGGAGAGGCACAGCGTTCAGTCTGAGGAGAAGGGTACAAGGAAAGGTTTAGGCACCTAAAAGTCAGACCGGCATCTGTTTCAGGTAACAGGCAGCGGCAGACAAGGCTGCTGTGAGGTGAGTGGTGTCTGCACTGGGTTACTGAGCTCTGCTCTCATCCACATGTCTTTGGGCAGAATGGTTGAGTGCACAGCAAATGCTCATATTTTTCTATGGATTGATTTTAAAAGCAACAGCGTTTAGCACAATGCTATCCTTGGCAGTGGGCTTTCCCCAAGCTGAGTGCTTGCTTGGCATCCCCTGTACCGATGAGGGCTTAATGAAGCAGATGGGAACAGTACCTTTGGCTTTTCTGCATCCACCGTTTAGTTCCCGATGCCACGTCAGCCTGAGTCTCCTTGAGGTTGCGGCTGCAGCCGTGCCTGGAGATGCAACTCTGCTGTCCTGAGATCAGGCTCCTGTGAGCGGAGTGGGAGGCCACCAAGTGGGTGTCCAGGATTGCTCAGTTTGGTTCATCGTCAGCACCTTGTCTTCCCCGAGCCTCTCCATGCATCTGGTGTTTAATGGAGTTCTTGCTGCACATCGCAGACATTCACCATTACAGCGGGTCTAATACCGTATTCCCGTGCTTTGTCACAGACTCAGTCTGTTTGTGCATACTGGTGTTTTTAGCGGTACATTTTTCAATGAAGGTAAAAGCTTTTAACGATAAAGCAGGAAGTACTAAACAGAGTGTTTACTGCAGTAAAGATCTGCTCAGCGTTTACCTCCCAATTCTGCCATCTTCACTAAACTGATTAATATTTTATTTTCCTGCTCTCCCCAGTTCTTTTTCCACTGAAGTCCTGATGACTGCAATGGGAACAGGAACAGGGATAGTGACAGGACACATTCCCCCCAAGAGAGTCACCTCAGTTTATGCTCGATGAAAATGAATGAGGGATACAGAAGCCTCAAAGGATGGTTCATTGTGCTTTTGGTGTGACTCCAGGAGAAAGAGAAGACATAAGTCACAGTATGGATACTGTCATTATTTAGAACAGCATTGCAAGTGTGACTTCAATTGTGACCAGTTTAATTTCTTTCTATGAAGGCAAAACCCCAATAACAACTTCTTATAAGTAATGAATTATTATTCATTAAATATTTCCCCCATATAAACATGGGGGGAATGCTGCTGCTATGCTGAAATCATGCTTCAGGTAGTGGCCGTTTTCAGCTCTCCTGACATTGTCTCTATGCTCTCATTCATTCATATGTACATGCCATTTGGTATCAGTTTTCTGTTTGATGCCACAATAAAAGTCACCTAATTAGGTAACAACAACTTAATGTATTAACTAGATCCTTGTAAAACCACAAGAAATTTGTGGGACAGGTTTACTGCTGATGTTTTACTACCATTTGCTTTCATTTCCTTCAGATGTATTTTGACCCTTAGCAATATTAGAGGTGAAAATCTGATCCATTGTAGAAGTCAGTAGCAAACCTGAAATGACCTTAAAAGCATTGGGATTTTGCATCTGGTTCTTCAAACAGCAATAAGAGGACTTGATCTCATGAGAAAAACCCTACTAAACCAACCCTCCATCTACAGTAATATTTTATACACAGGACGTGTGGATACACTACTTTTTTTTAAACACAGTTAGAAAGACGACAGCAAGCTAAGCCAAGCAGTCAGACTAGGGGAAGCGACAGAAGAGAGATTCTCTGTATAACTTCACATCAGACCCCTTGTGTGCTTTGGTAGTCCTACTGGTTACTGGGTTATTTTTGTTTTTCCTCAGACCTCACTGAATCACAGGAACTCTGGCAGGTTAGCAAGCAGTTGTTCAGTATTTTACAGTGTGGACTTCAATGTGCACTTGCATCCCTCCATCCTCAATGCTATTTAAACACAGTTAAGAGAATGCTTTATTTCCTCAGAATTTATATCGTGGCACTTGTCATTGCTTCACAGCCTATTTATTCTCACAGGACCCATTATTCTCAATTTGCTCACAGAAGCTGGACACACAGAAGTAAGAATGTCAGAGGGGATAATTTAGGGCGTATGCTCCGAAATATTCAGTAATATCAAGACCCTGATTATTAGAGTTCAACACCACGTGACAAAAGAAGAACTCACAATGAAAAGGTTCAATGATTTCAGATGAGAGTAGAGTCCCTAATGTGTACACCAACATTATATGTTGAGAAATAGCTGAGATCAGTTTAAATAATTAATATCACAGTAGAAGCCAGTTAGTCAAAGTAGGATAGAGCTCAGTGACTTCTGTGTTATTCTTAATTAATTTTACAACCTGTCCTCTGAGCGAAGCAGTGTAAATGTAAGCTTTGTGCAAACAGATCTATAGTACCAGGCACCTTGTTAATATGTCCTTATAGACAGTAATTCTTTAAGAAGAATAAAATGGGATTACAGAAAAACCTCAAGTTTTGTCTAACTCTTGTGACTCATTTTTTCCCTCTTGTGGAAAATGTTTTGACTTGTGAGTGCTTCTCTAACAATTAATATGGATTTCATTTAGTCATCCATGTCTAGATGTTCTGCCTGATCAAACAAGTTATCTGCTGGATATGTGACAGATGTCTGAGCATTGGCAGTTCCTCCTCAAGCAAACAGAGATACAGAGTTGGTAACAAAAACGTTCCATCTGCCTTGGGAGGCATCACAGAAGTCAGGTAGAAAGCTAAAGGGGAAGGACAGTTCTGACTAAGCAGTGTCCTGATGATGTTCAAATGCCATTTCTGATGATGATTCCAGCCACCCGAAAAAGATATTCTCAGGTTCTAATATAAGACCACAATTAAAAGATGGATTTGTGCAGCAGTATTACCTGTGTATCAATAGTTATCCATTGTATTTTACATATAATCATACATTTAACATTTAAATGCAAGGTTGTGGGGTTTTTCTTATTTTCTATAAACATTTCACTAAAGTTTTGGAATAAAATATCTACAGCAAGAACTCAAAATAAAACAAAATTAACTTTACTACAGTATTTTCCTGAGTACTAAAGCCAAATGAATTAAAGAAAATAAACGTTGTAAGTAGCATCAAGTAAATTAGATTTTAATAGAATTTCTTTTACAGTTTATGAACAAGAAAGGATTTTTTTATGTTTACCAGAAATACAAGGGGAACTAACGGCAAAATAAAGACCAAAAACCCCAGTCACTATACAAATCTAGTTTGATTGGCATTTAACACTCACACAGCTGGAGGGGCAGTTGGTTTTACACTTAGTATAGATTTTCAGGACATCTGAATTTTATTTAGTTGTACATTATGTAAGGGAGGAAAATTTAAAGCCATATAATGAATGTGATCTTTGTGTTAAATGAGTTTACTTAAGGGCAGATTCAGTGGGAACCTGAGTCCATTCCCACCAAAACTGTCAGCATATATCCCTTTGACATTAGTAGGAGCAGGAAAGTGACTTGGTAGACCTAGCATCTTGTAGAATCCAAATATACACTTATGGCTTGGATCTTGTTTATCATAAACTCTTTTGTTTTCTTTTCAGTTACCAGTTACCCATTTTCTCAGGCTTGAAATTCTCAGCATGAATGACTACATCATAAGGCCCAAAAAGTTTGAAGATAGAGTAGCCTCCCTAAAATGTAATGTAGTACAGATGCTTGCAACATGTCACTCCTTCAATTCACCGATAAATATCTATAAAGTTTTCCCTGAACCTTGAAATCTAGTCTAGCCACTCATTTCAGGCATCTGGGTAAAATAAATCTTAAATTGAAAGTTGACCTCATCACCAAATGTCATTTATTTATATTGGATTTCATCCTTTTGAGTGGCCTCTCTGTACATATTAGAGGACGAACAATTAAGGTCTTTGGTTCAGAGAAAGGAAGGGCATTGGAGGTCACCAGCACTATGTATCAGATTTTAGCCAAGAAAACTTTTTAAGTATGTTATTAAATCACAAAAATTACAGATTAATGCTCCACTAAGAAGGCAAAAAAAATGCTGAGTTTGCTTCTGGACTGTTCTCTGATGCACTGTAAGTAAGGCTGGAGACGATTAATCTTGGGACTGAAATTCAAGGCAAAATACTTATGTGAAGGACCCTTAAGACACATTTCTCTATGTCTTTTTTTAACTTCTCCAGAAGTTCTTGTAATACTCAGAAAAGTCTTTTAAATCATATTTCTTGTCTCGTACAGCTGTAAGATTATTTTATTCCTCTTGGATTATATAGAGGAAAAGTGTCTTCAGCATTAAGAAGAATTTGACTACACAGCTATTATACAAAATAACCTTTCCCAACCTTTTTTCACTCAAAGAGCTCTCTAACCTTTTTGGGGAAAATAATGAAGATAAACTTACAGTGTACTACTTCTGTTCAGTGGATGAGATGGAAGATTGGGTTGATGAATCAATAATGCACTTAGTAATAACAATGGACATTTTTTTCAAACTGTCACAGGTGCAGTTGCAAAAAATTTAGCTAAACCTTGAAGCCATTGTGAACTGGCTCTCGACTAAGCCTGCAGGTACTCAACTCACTCTGAGGAAATAAACGTGTGCTTACAGCATTTGGATTTTTGATTTTTCTGTTGACTGCCTCTTTACAGACCACCTTTGGAGGCTTATGGAGAACACTACTGTGGGAGGAATAGGTTAACTAATGTTGAGCCTGATGATGAGCATGGTTTTACAGTTCGCCGACATACCAAATTATAAAAATGAAATAAATTACATCACACCATTTAGAAGTCAAACTTCACAGAGAACAAGTAACCATACTGCCTTAGGACAGAAGAAACTGCTCTGCCGCAAGACATATGTGGTGTATCTTCAGGACTGGAAGATGACCTTTCCACATCAATCAATTATGCAATTAAGATATATCCTAAGGTGGGGCTCATTAACAGAGCAAGGAATTGAACCCAGGTCTGATTTGTTTTGTTCTTTGATCACTTCCTTCCCTCAGCCAACAGATAGAGAAAAGCTGGAGCGTTTAGCTGAGTTCCGATCACATGAACATTTTCTTCAGCACTGTACTCATGGTAAATTTGGCCTCATATAAACGAGTTAAATGAGCAAGTACTCATTTCTGGGCTGCCATAAGCTGTTTTCCTTCTGAGCCTCTTTCTTAGATGTACGTCATTGATAAACGTACTGAGGTTGTGAGACTGCAGTAACTGGAGGCATACAGTTAAATAGACAAATTTGGATAAAGCTATCAAAATTATACCAATAACAACATTTTTTTTCTGAAGCTTATATCAGAAGGCCCTTCTGGTACTCAAATACTCTTGAACACCAACCCATTAGTTTATTGCCCAACTCTGTTAGGCCTTTTAGCCATTGTGGCTATCGCTGCTCTCTGTGTATCATTAACTAGACCTTTGATGGCACAGCAGTTTACTTCCAAACTTGAAAAGATGTCTTAAACAACCTTACACCAGGTGGAAAAAAAGTCACTTCTCCCTGTCCAAAAGTCTAAGATCTCCAATAAAGAATTACAACTCACTGCTCATTCTTGTTAGACTGCTAAAACAGGTTGGAAAAAAAATATCTTTCAGCCTTCATAAACTAGCCAGGTTACCAGCAGAAGTCCTAGCAGTTTCTCATACTGCACTTTCGCTAGTATGCCACAAGAACTCACCTTAAAATGATAAAATATATAGGAGAAAAATAAAGAAGAAAAGTTCATTTTATATTGACACAAACTAAAATAACCCTCATAACTAATTCCTTGAGGAACACACTGTGAAGCACTGTTGTGCACATGGACTAGGCACAAAACTGCTGTCAGCACTAGGCGGTTGCCTGGACTTCATACATGATGACGTGGATGTACATGAAAGCCACTTGAAAACCAAGACGGAGTTTGAGAACTGTGCAGTTTGCCCCTATAAACATAGCTGACAAATAGCTAGAGCTGAGAATGTGCTTTTGGACTGAATCTGTTTTCAAGCTTTCAAAGAAAGAAAAAAAATAAAAGTAAAGAGCTTTGGAAAATTATTGTAGTTGTTCTAGGGCCTGAAGCCAACTCATCTTTAAGATGCCCTAGAACCTTTTCAGACTCTTATGAGGTAACAGTCTTCAGAACTCTTCTGTGGCTCTCCGACAACACAAAATCAACTTTGTCAACAATGAAAGGAACTACCAGGAAGGTATGCTAATCTTTAATTAGCACACAGCACATGTAGGTACAACGTGGAATCTACCTCGGTCCCAGAGCAGCCAATTTTATGCACTTAGAGAGTCCCAGGGTGTATCAAACCAAAGAGGAACACAGAATTTAGTGGTTGCAGATTACCTGTCCACAAACATATAATAGCCAGAATTAGGTAGCAAGTTACGATGGTATTGTGTGCATTAAAGCCGCCACAGGCAGAACTTATTTCAATTTAAGCACTATTCAGATCTGACATGAGCAGGACTGAATGCTTTGTGGAAAACCAAAGGTGTGGAGTCCTGGCCCCACAAATGCACTGGGAAATTTGCCGTTGATTTAGTGAAGCCATTATCTCACCCCAGGTCTTGAAAACATTTAATAGAGATAGCACTGCCCAGTCTGTTCTCTGGGGCCAGTCAGTACAGTAAACATACACCAGCTTCAGCAAGAATAGTTCTTGCTGAATAGCTGTCCCTTTAGACACACAGGAGGACAGTCTGAAACTCCACCAGAAAGTAACTACAAATAGCTGTCACGTCAACAGCTGATCTGGTAACAGGCATAAAGATCCATTGTTACCAGGCAGAAGAGGAACCATACTTTTAATGTTTTTACTATTGCACAGGAATTGCGAAGAGAACATTCATAACAATGATGTAGCTGCACAAATGCATCTTAAGGAATGAATGAGTGAAGAATGTTACTGTCTTTAACCTTTTTTCACACTGACTGGCATGCCTCATTCATGAGCATAGAGTTTTATAACAAAGTATTATACAATATAGGTGCCCCTTGGTAACTGCAAAAACTCATGATCTATTTGTTACTTCAGTTCTCTAGGATGAGCATAAATACACCAAACTCCTCAAACGCTCATAGTAGTCAGTCTTTGAGCAGCTGTTAAACAGCACTTAATAAAAATAAAATACTAAGCCTATTCATTTGTCACAGCACTAGCAAACTAGCCGGCTGCACCAAGGCTTTTACCACCCCAGACCAGGTTAACTTCAATAAGTAGTTCCCGCACGTCACCCCAGCACAGCCACCAACCCCCCACAAGGTTTCAACAGTCCATCTACTGTCCGTGCTGTTTCTTCACGCCCTTCAGGCCACTCCACCCTGCTTCTTGCCTCTGCTGTATCCTTCTCTTTGTCTCTCCTCCCTCTACTTCTTCAAGGTCTCTCTTCATCCCATGCTCCCCTTCCATACAATCCCTAGAGCTATTTAACTACTTAGCAGGAACCAGCCACAGCTGCACCTTATCCACATCAGCCAGCCCACCGCCCCTGAAGCCAACCCACAGCTGTATATTATCAATGTTAATCAACCTGCTTTCATTCCCCTACATCCATCCTCCAGTTCTCCATGCCCCTCTTCTCACTCTTGGGAAACTTCACAGTTAACTGGGAAATCGGATGCATGGCAAAAGAGCCACGCAAAAGTGCCATGCATAAAATAATGTAAGTGTACCTTACCTGCAGAGTCTCGTGCTCGATTTATGCACTGCCCCTGCCCCCCCCCCCCCCCCCCCCCGAGTATTATCAAAGCATCCACTAGAAAATCCTACTTTTTTCAGGCATCTAGCCTTGACTTAACTTGATTGACAGAATATGTTTTTCCAAAATATTCTTGGCCACATGCAGGATCAGTGGCTGCAATATGTGTGGTGGGAGGTGGATGTATGAGGTAATTAAGAGTCAGGGAAATCCACTTTCTCCTCTCTCATGCATGTGATAGGATCAGTGAAGAGAGCAGTGAGATGTTTCTTATTTCTCCCAACGGTTCAACCTTCTCCCTCTGTGTGTGGGTGTGCGCCAAGATATACGTATGTGTGCAGGGCTCTGCTCCTCTAGAGGAACATTAGTTTTTTTCTTGCTGCTCACTGTGCACATTTGGGAAGCTTTACATTTCTGAGCTGGTAGCTAAGAACTGAAGCATAGAGAAAGCAAATAACGTTAGGACTTGGGAGTGGAGCTGAGGAAACATAAACTTGATCTGCAGGGCTCCCAAGTACCTGGGCAGGGGGTGGCGAGCGAAAGAGAGAGAGAGAGATGTGAGAATTATTTGCTGAAATGGAAAGAGCAGATCTTACCTAGAATTTATTCTTTAAAGCCATATAGTTTTGTAGGTCAAGATCTGTATCTTGAGGAAAGTGGGCGAGTTCTCACCTCTCATGAAGCAATCTTTCAAAGTGCTTGACAATTCACTTTGCAAGATAAATGTGTGCCTCATCAGGTAGATCGCTAATCCTTACCTGGAGACATTTTGAGTCAGAGCTTCTCAAGACAAACCCTATCATCTTTTTTAAAGTGAACACACTCTACTAGTGAATCCTCTGCTGAAGAAAGGTATTAACCCAAATCTCAGAGTAGGCTCCGAAGGGTTTGTCCAACATTTACTCAAGACAACATATATGTTCTCTGGGAAAGAATACTGACCGTAGAATGAGGCTCAGAGTGTTGCCTGCCAGATGTATTGATTAGTCCTTCCCCTATTCACTCTGTTAAAGTGGAGAGAGTGCGCGTGTGTTTAAGTCTGCCTGTAACCAAACCTGGGAAAGGCAAGAGGTACCACAGACAAGTGCTTGATAATGAGATATGTTCTCACTAAGAACAATCTCATTGAGAGTGTACATTCAGAATATATTTTCCTAATCCACATTTCATTGCAAATGAGTCAACTAAGTGCTCAGAGTTAAAACCACAAGCTGGGAAAAAGAAACATTTCATGATTTTTATTTCTGCATGGCTTAAGCCTATTTTTTCAGTTAATATTTTCCGATTTGGGCTGCGTTTTCATTTCCTAATTTTCAACAGGAAGCTGAAAGCAACTTCCCCCAACATTGTTCCTCTGACTGTCTAGCAAACAGAGGATTTGAATTGCTCCATCATGGTGATAAAGAACAAGAATAGGCTCTGATGTTACCACAGGCAACATTTTCAATACTTGCAAAGAAAATGGATCTGGATTTTAGTTGAAACATGGGTCAATCTGACAAAAGACAGGTAAGCTTTGTGGCTTTAATACGTAACTTTGGCCTAAATTTCAAACAAACCTGGGGCAACTCAAGCTTTGGATTTAAGTGGTTTCATATGTCTCCCAAGTGCAGGTCATTTTGCTTAAATTTCAGTTGAGAGTCTGAGTTTACTCAATCCTGAAAGTCAGAGTTAAATTTAGGGGTGTGAACCCATCTGGACTAAAACTGAAGGAAATATTGGCACAAACCAAAATGAAACTGCCAGAACTTGAAACAGCTCTGATATACACATCTACTCAGAAAGAAAGAGTTTAATAAAAGTCAGTAGTTTGTCATAATCATAATCAATTTAGTCTGTTTCACTCTGAGTATGAGGGAAAGGAAGTAAATTTAAGTCACCTATGGCTTTATAAGCATTTTGACTAATTTAAGGAAAGCAGAAGTTTAAATATTCAAATTTTTGCTAACATTTACATGCTAATCAAACCTAAATTAGGTCAAGAAAAATTAAGAGGTATTTGGTGTAATGCTGCACTGGGAACAGAAAGAGGAAAGAAGAGAGGAGAGGCAAGGAAAGAAGAAAAGAAGAAAAAAAGGAAAGAAAAGCTTAACATGAAAAAAGGAAAGAAAAGCTTAACATTAAACAGAGTTCTAAATTCCTTAAAATACTAGTCATGAACATCTGAACTGGAAGAAATTTGATGGGAATTATTAACTTTTCAGGAATTTTATGGCTTGCATAGGTTGATTTGTTCATTATTCAAAGGGTGAGCTCACCCCATGCTAAAACATCATGCCGAATTGGGTTATTAATCTCCAGAATTCTTTCAATTTCAAGTTTATTTTCAAGGGTTAGGGAGTGTTACTCACATTGTAAAAATGCATAAAATGATACTATTTATCAAATGTAGAGAATTTCCCAAGTGTTCTAAATAACTGCTTAAAATTAAAGCAGATTGCAGAAACTGAATAAACTGTTTGATAAAGCAGCATATATAACAAACAGCTCTAACTGAGCTTTTATACTGAAAAAAACCCTCCTCGCAAAAACGTCTGTGTTATAATGTGACCATTGTTTCTCTGGCTAATTACTGCTGTCTATGCCAGGGGGAAGCCTTGCTGTAAAGCAGCAGGAGTGTACACCTCCCATATGCATGGACTTTTTAGAGATCATATAGGACCAAAAGCAAACTAGGAAAAAAACACAGAAATGAAAACAAGGATCTAATAGTTTATTTTTCTAGGAATTAAATCAGCAGAGTCCATAATACACTTTCTATATTTGTTGGAGTATGCCCTCATGCATGAGTTACTAATCAAGGATAAGAGTGTCAATGTGATAACCAGCCTTATGTGCGTAGTCCCATTCAAAATAGCCTCTTTGGACCTTGGACCATTTCCAAACTGTTCAAAGAAAATATGTTTTAACTTACGCCATTTTTATTTTATACTTTAAAAGTATTGTTCCATTTCATAGTGGAGCTAGCCACCTAGCCAAAATCTTCCAGATAGCTTATGTGTGCTTTGGAAGGTAGAGGAGAAAGTGAGCAACACCTGAATGAAATACAAAGAAAAAGATACATAGGGAGAAGTAGTAAATTCCCATTATTGGGAACAAATATTTTAGAGATTCAAATGTGTTTATTGGAACATATAAACAGAAAGATCACACACTTCTTGTCCTAGAAGCAGCAGCATAGCTTTCAAATTTTACCTATTTATTTCTAGTGTTTGCTCTCTATTGTAATTCTACGTTATTACTGACAAAACAGCTGAAGTAACTCCTTAGAATGAGCATTTCCCTGAAGTCTTCATTGCAGTTTGAGAACAACTTTCAATGGAAAAATAGAGAGCGAGACTGAATACTTTTAAAATGTAAATCCCACACTAGTTAAATAAAAAAGCTTTAAAGCCTTTAAAATTAAAATGACAGAAAAGCTGATCATTGACATATAAACTTTTTTTTTTTTTTACATTACTTGCATTCATTAGATTATGTATGAAATACAATTTTGAGGAAAAAAACCCAGGAAGCTATAATATTAAAACCCTGTATATTTTAAAAGCTGTCAATTTAAAGATACACAAATCATTAGCTTTACCAATTTGTTCTGATCGCTTCCTGCTGACGTCAACAGAAATGTTGGCATAAACTTTGTTGGGGAAAGGATTAGAACATACATAAAAGTACAGAAGTTTAACAAAATTCCTGAAGATTTTGTTCTTTCAAATGAAGAAAGAACATATTCCTTTTAGAACTTAGCACATTTTTCTTGTGCATGCATTAAACGTATTTTATAGTTCATTATTAAATCACCTGGCTAGTTATTTTTTCTATGCAAACTCCCTCAGTAATAATCTTCATCATAAAACCTAAAATTTTGTTCTTATTTTGTGATCTGTACAGAAAATCTTACATTTGAAAAAATATTGAAAGTGAATAGCAAGTGAAAATGTCTTTTAAGACTTTCAAAACACTACGTTTAATATGCTAAAACATTAAGCAACTAATACATTACATGACTTTATAACACATGTTGACGTTTCTATTCAACTGTGTTCATAGAATCATTTAGGTTGGAAAAGACCTTTAAGATCATTGAGTCCAGCCATTAACCCAGAACTACCAAGTCCACCACTAATCCACATACATAATTATTATTTGTTGACAAGTGGATTAGTGCTCTAACGTTACAGTTGCTGATATCATTGTTTTGTGGTTTTTTAATACCTCTAAAAATGTCCAGGGGAACTTGCGATACTCTTAAGTTACTTTTGGAGTTCACTGTCCTCAAACAGATCGATAGTTCAGTAGAAAGAGACCTGTCATCTTGTATCACTTTGTGCAAATCTTTCAGTTTTTTTGGTAGTTTCAAAATGCAGTGAGTACTGTTGTAGTCAAAACACAGGACATGTGTTTGCTCTATCAGAGTTGTGCCTGAGGTCTAGTAACAAATACAAATCAATCTTTCTTGGACTTCATCAGGATCTGGCATTTCTGTAAGAGTGTTTCCTTGTCTTCTACACCCGTCTTGGGCAGATATGGACAGGAGAGAAGACAGACTTCTGAGACAATCAAATTCATCAACCTTCATTCTAATTTTGAAATCCCACTGGAAATAAACTTAGAAAAAATTACCCCATTTTTTTCATTACATTCCCCTTGCTAAAAGCCCACTATGAATTTCAGTGAAATGGTTTGAAAAGGCAGTGATAAAAGAAAATTGGCTATCTAGCTATCCTTATTTTATCCCAAGCACTGAGGGGAAGGAAAGATTTTTTGTTATGATTATTACAGCTGTGCAGAGTTGTCATGAACACAAATCCACTTATAGAAAGCTCACTTAAAGATTGATAGTATTTTATTGACTTGAAATGCCTAATCACCCTGCACAAGCAGACTTCTTCAAGGCTGAGATGTACTTGTTTATCCCACAATAAAGGATAGAATAAGCTATACAAGAAGATAAGGTCCATGCTTAATGGATTAATATGTATGTAACTGGCAAACATCAAATGAATTTCCAGAATAGTTTGGTGAGGTAGGATTAACAGAAGAGTTAATTTGAAAAGTAACGGAAAGAGCTGTAGTCCAGTCCTTGGTGCAGAAAACACTTTCTGAAGCATAACAGAAAATAAAAAAGAGAATCAAAAGGATGATGAAGAGATGGAATATGTACTCATAGCAAAGTAACAAAGGAAAAATGAGATTATTATTGATGAAGTGAAGAACTTTGGAGAAGCTTGAGAGGGAAGAGCAACAACAGAGAACCTGGCAAATTATGAGAAAGAAAGAAGAAAGTGAAATGGTCTGAGGGACCCACAAGGGACCAGTTTTCATTTTCACTGGCCTGTACAGTGAAAGTCACAGTTGTCCATCTAAATAAAAACAGTCCCAAATGTGGCATTAATTCTGATAACAATGAATAAATGCTACAGTCAAAAGTGTAATTCTGTCTGGAATACCACTGTGGAATGAGGCAGCTGCTCCACTCTATCTGGTTGAAATGTCTCAGAGTGCTGTTACTTAAAACAATGCTAATGGTCTATTTGTAGTTAAGGTAACATATATATATATATTTCTTTTAAATTGACCCAAAATATGCTTAAAAAGTAAAAGTATGTTTTAAACTTCATTGCCTGATTGGCAACGGCACTGTTACAGCACATGGTGATGTTTTTGCCAGTTAAATTTGTCTCCAATGCCAACAGAAATTATTTGAAAAGGAAGGGTCTGATAGAGATCATATTGCAGTTTACAGTCTGTGACCACAAATCCTCTAGCATCTGATCTCCAGCTGGGTTTCAGTGGGGTGCTTTGGATCAATCTGTATGCAGAGAGCCACAGCAGAGATTATATCTCTGTTGTCTGTTGGTGAACTGATCAGGAAGCAAACTGGAGCACAGTGTATGTGCACAAAGGTGGTTATGAAAAGTCTTTACTGCAGCAGCCACCATATGCTTTCTTGCCTTGGGGTGGAGGGGTGAGAAGGCACCTCGCTGACTTTGTCTGCTGGAGGTTGGTCAAATGATATCATCACATGACAGTGTGAGATATGTCGTGAAGAACTGTTTCTTTGGATTCTTTGCACTGTGGGGAATAAACATGCAAAGAACCACGCTGAGGGCTAGCGCATGACACCACTTTCTCCTCTGGCATGGTCTAGAACACATCTAAAAGCTCTAATCCAAACAGTCTGACTGTGAAGCAAGCGTGGATTTCAGATCACACTCAAGGAATAGTATAAATCTATCCATTTACTTCAGGAGGCTTTCAAACATTGTTAATATCCCCCTAGCCATTTTGTAGATAAGCTACGGAGCTATGTTTTGCATGGAGAATACTATGAAGACTTGCTGTTCACGAAGGAAGGACCCAGGCTTGACAGTATCAAATCCTGTAGCAATTGGTGTCTACTGAAACACACACATGAATGAAGATATTGAATCTTTAATAAGTCTGATGCACTTAAAAAATAGATTTTTCTTCCTTTCTGTATATTATTTTCTGCATTTCTTCACTGTGGGTAGAAATGACCTCATCCCTGAAATTCCTGTTTTGTTTCTGTAGGGAAATACAAGATATTTTAGGCCCATTCCACCAGTATCTCAGCATATAAATCTGACAAAAAATCATGTATACTGTTTAAAGTTGATCAAAAGTGGGAAAGATACGCTTGATAATGTGCTGAAAACCCAAATCAATATACTTTCCCTTTGAGAAACATGCCACTGAGACCTTAGCCTACGTGGGATTTGTATGTTGAGGGTGAGCTCCACGTCTATTCCCTGCTACCAAGTACTTGGGTGCCCACATGGATCTTTACTTTCTGAGGAGACCCTCTCAACAAAGCATAGAGCACCTGCTCAGCTGCCTATGACTGTAAAATTTATAGGAACAGAACACCTTTGAGAGCATTGTCTATCACATTTAACCACATTTGGCTAAATTTAGGTGATAGTGACAATGGAGACAAACAGGATGTTCCTACGAGACTCATTTCTCCATGAAGCAAGGCTGAAATGAGGAGCTCCTCCAACACGTGTTTGGTTTTGTGGAAGTTAACCAATATTCATGTGGCAGACTAAACAGAAAGCGCAATACTGTGTATGTCTTGTCAGGTTTTTGCATATTTCTCTTTGTTATTTTCGACAATTCTGTCCATTTTTTCATATATAAGAATAACTCTACTTTTCTGTAGACCATCAGCTCAGATACATTATCAATTATGGACTTAATCCAAAATCCACTGATATACTTGGCAAAATCATACTGATTTGAATTGAATTTTGAGAGTCTTAATACTCCACAAGCATGTAACTAATACTTGTGCCACTTCCTTTGGCTGCTATTAATATATGTCTTTTCATCTTTGTTGGTAGATGATGCTGTTATGGGCACAAAAGTAATGGAAAATACAAGCCTTTCTCAAGAGACATAAATAAATTCCCCTATTTTTGTGTTTCATCTTTTAAGGTGTTTCTTTAGATCAAGAACAATTTCATTTTCTCATATTACAATACCAAGAGAGGGACAATATATATGCCTAAATGGGCATAACTGATTTCTAGGCAAGGTGTCAAGTATTTGTAGTTGACACATATAAAATCAAGTAAAGAAAACAAAATAGTGGTAGATCTCAAATAAGCATTAACTATAAAGTTTAACATGTATTTCTAGGTAAATTAGTTTATTTCATTGTGTTCTGCCTCATGCTTTAATGTGACAATCATTCAGGGAATCCAATATTGCAATTTTTAATCACCATATTGTTGACTCAATTAGATAAAATTATGCTGAAAAATATTACTGACCTTTCATTTTTTGACAGAAAGGAAGATTTTTTTTAACAGTTGCCTGGAACGGCAGAATAGCTAACTAACAGTTGCTTGGAATGTAAATTGAAGAAATACAGAGTTTCCTCCAATTCTCCTGTCGAGCTTTCTGGGGTGTCCCAGAGCAGCCACTATAGTCACACTTTGAACCATACTGTTTAATGATATGGGGGAATTTTGGACGATTTAACTGCGGTAGCTTATTTTTTATTTTTATTTTTTTCTACTTCTCATGTTGCTTTGGTATACCACATACAATATATATTTTCCTTATCCTCCAGCATTTGATGTTCCTGTTAAATTAAAAAGAAATCAATTCCCACTATGCCTAATTTTCAAAATGAAAGTGAAGAAAAGTGTCCCCCCTAACCCCCATTATGCTAATAGTGACTGTGGGGAATCACCACAGCAAAAGTTGTGAAGTTTTCATGGAAAACAACAAATCCCCTGCCAAGTATGTAGGATATGCAAAGAACCCTTGCAAGTGAGAAGAGCTTGGCAGAGGTACAACTAGTCTCCACTGAAGGGTTGCTTTCTGCTGCCTCACCAGGAGACGACCATTAGCTCAGGTAATGGGAAAGCAGGTAATGGAAAAGAACACACACAGGTAAGGGAAACGCAACATTCCAATTAGCTAAAAGTAGAGCTAATTGATTACTTTCAGCCTTGGAAAAAATTGTTCATCAGAAAATACAGTCTCATCTGTGCAAACGTATCGACCTGAAGTTGTGAGAAAGCTCAAGCTCTGTTTCCAGCAAGCTTTTACTGGCAAGCTGCTGGTGAGCCTGGGTTTCTGTCCTGCTCCCGGGCAGCCCTGCCACATGGACTGCCATTTAAAGGGGTCCTGCCTGCACTGAGTTTGTCGAGTCCCTCTTTGGGGCTGCTTCTACTTTTAGCATGTGTAACAGACATGCTAAATTATGGGAATTATGTTCTGCTTTTTTTTTTTTTTTCATATGGTGCACGAAACCAGACAATTCCTGTTCTCTGTCTCTTCTTTTCCACAAGAGAATTTCATTGAGTGCTTTCTCAGTTGCCAGTTATGACAACTAATCATCAGAAACTGCTCAGCTTCTTAATAGCACTCATTACTGTATAGACTGCTATCGTGCATCCTTCTATTCAGCTCTTTCTCAGCTGAATTAGTTTCATGTTTCCTCTGAATTTCACCTGTTTCGTATAGAACCTATTTTCCCTATAAGACTTTTGCCTGTGAAAGATATTTTCGGCCTTTGGTCATACTTGTCATCTTCTTTATGCCTTCTTAGCTTTGCTAGAGCATTTTTGACCTAGGACACCAGAGCCTAAGTTTCAAAGCTTAAATTAAATTGGAAGCTTTCCTCACAATTTTTTTTCTTGTGTTCATTTAAAAAAAAAATAATTTACATTTTCCTTTCACAAAAAAAAAAAAAAAAAAAAAAAAAAGACGTCTTTTAGTGTCTGAGAAGTCTAGCAAATCAGCTTTCATAGATTGGCATCGTCCAAGCAAGCTCTAGATCTATGTCTGACATGCCAAACATTATGTTGTACTTACGTACTGCCAACAAATCTGTGCTCACGTAGCAGTAACCTGCTGAAAACATATACAAGCATAGAAACATGTCATCTTGGTATGGCTTGATGCTACCAGTGCTACAGATGCAGTTTCCATTTGTTTTTCGGGTGCAGCCAAACTGAGAAATGGCTCTCAGGATTTCTTTTAAAAATCAGGTTACAGAGAAAGAGTAGGCTCCTGCAGTGCTTTGAATCCTTAATTATACCTAGGGTATCCCATCTGAGAACAGTTATTTCACACAGGTATAAACCTACACTCCAGATATGTTAGATGTTAAAATAATCCGATAAATATTAACTTAGATATGCCTTGAACTTTCTTGTATATATGTGCATGAAACTTTGCAAGGTCAAGCTCTTTCAGAAGAATACCAATCAAGCCACAGTGTTTGGTCAGAGAGAAATCAACATTTCACATGTTCTACTTTGCTTCTATTTTTTGCTCCTCTGTCTCTAGAGTCTGAATTGCTGTTAGTCCAAACTATGGAAGCTAAAAAAACCCTCTGCTTTTTCTTTTCATGCACAGAAATGACAAATTTCTTTACTTCAACTAACTGCTCACAGGTGTGCATTTCAATTTCTGAACATCACCTTCTCCAGAACTTACCAAAATTAAAAGCATTCTGCTTGAGGGAAGAGATCTTTCAGTCATTTGATACCATATCTACAAAATCTCAGTTTCTCCCACACAAATTTCACTTCAAGTACACACAATTACTATTTGCTACAAGTATCATGAAATGAAAGGGAATTCAATGGGAGCCATAGACAGCAACCTGCCTTCTCCCCTTTACTCCCTTTTCTTTCTGATCTCTGTTGAAATGGAAAAAATGGTGACGCATAAAAAATATTGATGGTTGTACTCAAAAGGCACAAAACAAATTTATAGCAGAAATCAAAATCACTGAGATTAAAAACAGTTTGGAGATATTTTTTTTTTTCCTTTCCCTCCTCTGTAGCAGATGAACAAAATGTGCACAAAGGAGAGAATGTGAAGTACCCCCGGGCTCAGCCAGGTGTAGCAGTCTCTTGTTCTCCAGATAGAACCGTAGCCATACTCCCTTCTATGGCTTCTTGTATTTGCTGGTTACAGTGGGCATACACATTTACCAACTATTTCTGCTACAATGACCAGAGAAACATTTAGAGATAAATTGTCTACCCTGGACAAATTAGCTCTTCAGTCCATCAGATGGATCTGTTTGTCTGGAGACTTAGGTAAATGGCATATGGCTAGCAGATTTTCTTCATAATTTGTAGTGCTATAATTCCATTTTAAGAAGCCGTGCAGGAAAATTCAGTTTACATCTACTTTATCAATACAACTAAAGAGTTTCAGCTATGGCACTACATACTTTCTGGCTTCATCCATATCAGGAATTGTTTAAGAAGGACCTTTCCAAGTTATTTCATTAATTCCTCTTTCTGAATGAGGAATGAATGTCTGAATGACAGCTGAAGAGAGACAAGCAGGTGAAAAGCATTCACTTTTCCCAATTTTAAACTGAAGGTTTTTACTGCTGTGACTCTTACAGAACCACTGATCTGTCAGCTGCTGATAGTAAGTCTAGCAATAAGGCATACAAAAGTTCAAGTTGATTCTGATCTCAATCAGTTGACTTAATCCTGCCACATATCTAAAAAAAGGTAGAATATATGATATGTAGGTTGAAAAGGAGCAGTTTACTACCTAATAATCTGCAGTTTATAGCATTTTTTTGTTGGATTTGAATTTTGCAAATCCAGATCCAGGCATGATTCAACCTGAGTTCTGTTTCATTTGAATCCAGATTTCAAGAACTGAACGTAGGATAAACAACTTCTGGTTTTTACTCATCCCTACTGAGTAGTAAAAAAACCCCACAAAACAAACAAACAAACAAAACCACCACACCACAAAATAAAACCAAAACAACAAACAAACCACAAAACAAACCAAAACCCCCAAATCCCCCTTTTCTTTGTCAGATTGCATGTTTCAAAATTCTTGACCTTGTTTGAATTGGTTCAGTTGCTTTTTAATGCCGCATATTCAAAAGAAAAAAAAAAAAAAAAGAGGAATATGAATCTCTCTGCCTTGGTAGAAATAAGTCTCAAAGTCAGAGGCCATTTGTATCACTGCACTCTACTGAACTGTATCTCATCAGGTTTAAATTCTTCTTTATTAATCTCTCCAGCTCAGCTTCACAATCTTATCTCTGCTTCTTTTATTCTAAAGTGGAAATAAAGGAAAACCGGGGGGGGGGGGGGGGGGGGGGGGGAACAACAACAACAAAGAATCCAAACCATTAATGAAATATGGCTGTGTCTGTCAAAGCTTTTGTCTGCTGTAAACGTCCGTAAGTTAAATTATACACATTCATTGATTCATGGTTCAAAAGCACAACAAATGAGAAAACTTGGGAAGCTTTGGAGAAAGAATAAGAAATAATCTGTGCTATGTTAACGGCATTAAAAAGCTATTATTTGATATCATAACTAAATCATGTTATAATTACCAGCAGTTAAAGCCTCAAATGACATTTTATCCTCCATGGACAAAAGTATTTTCATTTTATGTTGTTTCTTTATTTTTTATTAAACAATGATCAAAAGCTATATATCTGTCAACTTCAAACCATATCTATGAATTACAGTAAGGGAAAAGAAGTCATCACCCCTGAGAGTTCTTCAATGAGAAAGAGCAGATCAGAGAAATAAAATGGAAATGGACTGTACACATACTTTCCAGGTTTCTGGCTTTAAATCTGCACAATAATTGAAATTATTGAATGCACAGAGAGTATTAAATCATTGCAGTTTACTTAGAAGTGTTTTTAACTTAGAACACAGGGAATACAAGACCTGCTACCTACATTTATCTGCAGATGCTGGTAATTCTTGAGATGTACAAGGAAAATGGATCCAGCATTTCACATATTATGTAATCGAGGTATCTGTATAAATCAGAAGGTTATTTCAAGCTGGCTATGGGACCCAAGCCAAGGTTATCTATCAAGAGATAACACACTATGAGACTTTCAGGGAGGGTACATAAAAAAATGTTTTAAGCCTCTACGAACACGAAGAGCTGTGCAAGATCCTAGTTAGGTGTCATTGCTTTTAAATGAGCCTACCAATTCACCTTAGTAAATCCTTTCTATGCAGTGAGAGAGAAAAGACATTACTTGGATTACTCCCCCAAAGTGCATACCAGCTTGGTATCACAGAAGGGAGGATATGTTGGTTTTGCTTTGCATAGATAAGTAACTCGCTTTTTAAATAGGTACATTTTTTTTGTGGTTAAAAACTTTCTTTCCTAAGTCTTAATTTCATTCCAGCCAAGTTCTCCATGAAGAGTTTTCACTGGAGGCCAGACAGACCTAATGTAGGTTTGCAGCTACAAAGAGGACAAGAGCTGTCTCTTCACAAGTTGCCACATGTAGAAGACAAGGGGCAAACAGGTACAAGTTTTGGGAGCGGTTTTATCTTGATTTAAGAATTTTTATTTTTTTTTACAGTAAGAACAATCATCCACTGGAACAACCTCTCCAGGGACATGGTAGAGTTCCCATCGCTGGAGGTTTTCAAGACACCTTTGGACAGGGTGCTAGACAATCTCATCTAGGCTCCCTTTCCCACAAAAGGCTGGACCAGACATTCTTTTGAGGTCCTTTCCAACCTGGGCTATTCTATGATTCTGTGATATGTGGTGTTCCATGGAAAGGCCTGATGGCACCCTAGACACTGATTTTAGGAGCTAGTGTGCTCCCAAGGGCATTTCCCCAAGGATTAGGGACACTGACAGGAGGAGTCTGGATACTTTCAGAGGGATTACTGGTGACTGAAGGCTCTCCAGACCTAGGTGACTGAAGACTTTTTAGAAGATAGTGATCATGGCACACTGTCCATGTGGAAAGACTTGCCCTGGCTTTTAACATCCCATAACAAAATGCAAGACTTTCAGACTAGATCTCATTGAAATGGAAAACAATTTCAATATTTATTTGATTTCACTAAAGAGCTTCATTCAAGTTTAAGCAGAGGCACTGGAAATGGTCAACGGTATGACTGTTTTCTGAGGAGTGACTCCTCACTGGCTAATGATGTCAGGACCAATAGATCATTTTCCACTATAACTTATACATCATATTGCATGATATATCTATTACTACTTTTAGAAACTACAAAAAGCACCATTCTGCATCTTCTGTAAGTTTAGAGTACACATTCAACAATTTCTCATTCTTTTTCCGTTGCAGACATTGCTCAGGGTCTGGCTACACACTGTAACATATTGTCCCATAGAGATAGCCGAGATCTCTCTCTAAACAAATCAACTTAATGCGGACAGCACAGCTGTGTTAACGCAGTACTCATCCAAACTGACATTTGCTGGTTTGCTACTGCTGCATATGTGATATCGTGGAAAAATTTCTAATGCAAGATAAGGTAAAAGGGAATCGTGGACATAAGATCAAAAATCTGATCTAGACAAGGATCTAATGCCCTCTCTTTAATTTCAGGATTCCAAAGACTGATGTTGTGATTCAGGATTTTGAATCTTCCCTTAGGGGTTAGCACTGAGATCCAGCAGTTTTTAAAAGCAAATTTATTTTTCTGAGGTAAAAACTATCTCTGAAAGGTTTTCCTCTCTCCACCTCAAAACCAAATCCTAATTACCCATTAAATCTAGTATTTCTTCCCCTTTTATTATGAGTCAAAATTATGGGATAAAGGAAATAACAGAAATTGTCCTTTTTCACAATTTACTCCTAATGGAAGCTAAGAGAAGCTTCCTGAAAAAACACTTGAATTTTAGCATCTTTTAAATGAGCTTCAATCAACTGATATGTTGCTATAAAATTATTTGAAACTAGTAGTTCCTCTGAGAAATACAAGTGATCTTTGAATTATTCTTGGTAGAAAGCTTGAGAGGCTTGACCACAGATGCATCAAAACTGGTGGATTTTTTTTTTTCATGAAATTATAAAAAGTGAAATGGAAAAATCTGGGACAGTACTAAAATCCTCCAACAGCAGGAAACATAGTAATATTATTTTGAAGGAACATCACACAAAGAGGGTTAACAAGCACGTGGCCAAGATGTGTGGAGTTTATAAATTTTTTGTAAAGATGTTAGGCCAAAATACTCCAGCATTTTGAAAAATCTAAAAACATGTATCTTTACAGGTAATTGAACCAAACCACGTCTGCCTTAAAGGAAAATATAAAATATTGATTCATATTTCAGAAAACTCATCTCTAGACTTCCACGTATTATCTGTAGCAGATGCTGACTGCGTGATTTGCCATGCTGTTCATATTTGGTTAGAGTGAACATTCACAAAAATATCTTTGTGTTGTGTCAGCAATGCCATGCACGCACGTGGAGTTGTGTGTTTTGAGCTACCCAGATGTGTAGAAAAAGAAGGTATAAGGCAGAACACGAAACACCACTAGTGACTGGGACAGAAGTGTAAGCATTTCATACATTGTTATTACTGCAGAGGCCTCTTGGTCAGAAGTGTGGAATGTCATTAGATAATGGCTTAGGTCTTGCATTGGGTTCAAATTTACCACCAGCTGTAAGTTGGTAGGTCGTTTAGATCCCTACCTCACACAATGAGTGCTAACTCCTCTTTTCATGATGTCTTGCTTACTGGCAACAGAATGAGGTTGGGAGCTTAATAAAAAGCCAAGTGCTAACAAAAGTCTCCTCAAAACTGTATCAGGACAGAACTAAACTCTGGATGATATCTGAATGCCAGACCAAATATCGCTGACTTCAAAAAATTAAATACCAGACAAGAAACCAAGTGTGTTGTTCTGAAGCAATGCAGTTGCCTGTAAAACAGTTACAAGTTTTTCATTATCACGCAGTCATCATCAAAATATGTGTCTTGGCTGGAAAATGCAGCCCACCAGCAATATAAAAGAAGGAAAGGGGAGAAAAAAGCCCTTTCCATTCCTTAAATGCAGTGTCTTTGTGGTTGTGTCCCTGGCTGTCAACACTTTCCTTCCCGGTTGAAAGATTATTAGAAAAACAGGGTTCTGCCAGTGCCAGTGGCCTCAAGAGCCTCATTATATCACAAGGATAACCCCAGAGAGAACAGAAAATCTAAACACTGGCCGTACAGAGTCCTTTTTAGTCAGGGTACGCACACAAACTTCAGCCAAGTTTACCAGCAGGTGAAGCTCATATGGCTGTACGTGGCCAGAATTAAGAAAAGACCATGAGAAACTTGGCAGCTTTTATCAGATTTCCCATGAGAAAAAAAAAAAATATTAAAAAACTAAGGGCAAGAAGGGGGAATGATCCGGACCCAAATTCACTCCCTGCATTCCCTTTTCTGCCTGAGCATGTGTGGTTTTGTCTTCTGGAGGGGGAAACTGAAGCCTATGAGAAGGGAGGTGAATAAAAAGAGTGAAGATCGCCTCCTTGGAAGCTTTTCTCATGAGATAACTAAAGGTCTTGTGGTCATATCTTAACCCCATCCCTTTGGAAAAAGCTTACAGTGCTTTTATGGTTTTTTGCTCTTAGACTAAAAGCCTACAGCTGTTTTGAAGTTTGACATAGTTCTAGCATATAATTAATACCATTTCCATTTAACTCACCAGTTAAATCTTAAACAGAATGCACAAGCTGTGACATATTACTGAAAAGAAGCAATGCATATTGGACAATTGACTTGGTGGTGGCCTTTAATGCTGTGCCCTGTTGGTGTGGTGTCTGTGGTTACCATTTTTCATTGGAGAAATGTCAAACAGTTCATGGGCCTGGCAAACATAACTATCACAGGCAATTCTGCTTCTGCTTGCTTTCTTCTCATGAAACAGTTGCATTTACTTACAGAATACACATAGATTTATAGGCATATATGCAACTTACACTCTGTATACATGTATACCTATTTTTATAGAAATTCGCAAAGGATACAGAGTAGGTCAGGTTACAGTCTGCTGTAGTTTATCTCTACTAGATAAACAACAAACAGGTAAATTAGTATACTCCAAAACTAGCTAGTTTAAATCTGTCTGCAGATAGATGGCTATCTGCAATACTGGAAGCCAGTTCTGTCACTGCAGTGTGGATATATTCTGCAAGTGAAAGATTCATTGTGAATACCAATTCATGAATGTAGAAATTGTCTCTCATATGAATTCTTCACTTTTTGGTGAAATTGTTACTGTGATCTTTCAATTCTTTAGTGTATTAATGGAAAGCAGGTATGAAAAGAAAAAAAGCACAGCAGAAGTAAGAGGTTGACTACCCTTTGAAACTTTTTTTTTTTTTTTTGTATTTCCATTACTCTAGTCAACCATCTTAACTGTAAATTGC
Source organism: Falco punctatus (assembly GCF_963210335.1). Classification (NCBI taxonomy): domain Eukaryota; kingdom Metazoa; phylum Chordata; class Aves; order Falconiformes; family Falconidae; genus Falco; species Falco punctatus. The sequence goes on along the minus strand of NC_137580.1, from coordinate 6,576,796 downwards.
CCTATGTATTTGAATCACATGTAAGGTTTCTACAGTGAAAGAAGTCTTTGTTACTGAAGTTCTCAGCAGAAGTCTTTGTTAGTGCAGATTCAAAATACCACTTAATGTCATTAATCAGGTCTCACTAACATTAACCAATCAGCTGGCACAGTCTATATCACTGGTAGACAAATTTGTCATGACTTAGCTAAAAGCAGCAACAAAACAGAACATCCTACTTGTAACAGCAGGGATGAAAAATACACCAGCAATAGCCTTCACACAGGGAAATGTTAAGAAACACACTGAAGTGCATTGATTCCCATTGTTCCTCTTGGCTTTTTTGTTGTGAATGTACTGTTTGAGAGAACTTTTCATCTTTCCAAATCTTTGGTGGAATATGTCAGTGATTGAGTCCTGTCCAGAATGCAATCAGTGTGGACAAGTACTGCTCTGAGCAATTGTAATCACATTATGCTCCCCTTATGTTCTTTCCATCAACTGACTGTAATGGGGCTGGTTGGCTTTGAATTGGGATTATTAGTTTTGAAAGACTTTAAAGTGTTGGGCCTGGCTGAATTTTAGACACAGAGTAACATAATACCTGCTCTTTCAAGAATCTGCTATCACTTCTGAAATTGGCAGGTGACTGTATTTTTAACCGTGGGGGGCACTACAATCCCCCTAAAAACTGACTTTATTTATTCCCTCCTACCTTTTAAAACCTACCTTTATATCTTTCCTTTAATTTCCAAAGGTGTTCTCAGATTGACTACTGCTGGCTCTATATTACTACTCCCCTATCCAGTCGTTTTTATTATTTTTCTTACTGGATCCCTTACACTGTTTTTCACATTTATATTTTGAGAACCTGGCATTATAGTTTTGTTTTATTGTTTATAAACTTATACAGTGCTTGTTCTGTTGTAAATGATCATGTAGACAGAGCAAGTGTGGTATGATGGAATAATATTGGGATTCGGTAATTAGGGATTTTTCAGTATAGCCTTCTCCCTTGGATTCCAATATCGATCTATACATTTCTTCAAACATGAATATTTCTGCTTGTGTAAGACTTGAGAAGTGACCTTCTTTGCCCCGCTGTTGCCATAATGAGAAAATGGCTCCCTGAACAATGCAACCCGCATGACTGTATCACTTTAAAAGTTTGTTGGTCTTTAGTATGAGGCCAATACTGAAAGAATGACAAATGCCTTTCAAACTGTTTAGACATGTCTGTTGCACACAAAAGAGCTGGCATTGCTTATTTCATTTTTTAAGTGGTCTAACTCTTCAGCTCCAAATGGATATTTTTGGTTGGTACTGGGTGCAAGCTGGAATAGAATTTGAAACAAATGGTTTCCCACAAAGAAATGAATTGAGAAAGACTGTGATTGTGAAGGCAGCCTCAACAACATCTGGGAAAATGCAAACTGGTTACTTAATTTTACTTGAAACAAGGAATATGTTTTTTTCAGTGGCAGAAGGTCTGATTGCAATTTTTGTATTGAGAAGATGCTTATGACTTGATAGAAATTTTCAAATTTAGTACAGAATCAAGGAATCATAGAAATGTTGGTTGGAAGGGACTGCTGGCAATCATCTACTGCAGCCTCCTGTCTGAAACAGAACTAAAGTTAACCTTAAATTGAGTCAGTTGTGTCTTTGTCCAGCCAAGCCTTGTAAACCTCAGAGGAAGGTGAGTCCAAGGCCTGTCTGAGCAGCCATAAGTGGAGACTGTAGCTATCACACACAAGATTTAAAGAAACCAAAGAAAAAAAAAAAACAAAAACCACCCAACAACTCAAAGAGCACTTCCAGGAATTGATAAGACCTTTGCTACTACATTGTTCTCTCCACCCCTTTAACCCCTGGGAAATGTTGGGGTTTTTTACTTAAGACCACAACTTTTCTGGTGCGCCACCATTTTGTCACCAAGAAAAGAATGCAGCAGCAGCAGAGAGTGGTTACTACTGTTTTATTAAAGAGAGATCCTCATTAATTCCAGCTGTTGACCATGTGTTCCATCTTTTTATGTGCAAACTCACTCTCATTTTAAGAAATGCTGAGCACATATGTGAGTACATGCTCTTGCAAGTCCCCAGGCTTTACATTTGCATTGTGCATAAACCTCAGCATGTGACTTTAGCATGAAAGATCTGTTGAACATGCCCCTGTCACCTCATAATCACTGGGTGGTTTTTTTCCTAAAAACGAATATGACTTTAAAAACTGATCAGGTGATCATTAGACTATTTTACTCTAGCATTATCTAGCACAGATAATCTGTGGAGATAAATGAGGAGATAGAGATTTCAGCCTGTAATCATAGTAATTTGAAGGGGAAAGGATTTTGCCCTAACATCTGTGGCAATGCAGGATTGGAATTCAGAGCGAATGGCAAAGGGCAAATAGGGCTTTGTTCAGAAAAGCCCCCAAGCTTTTCATGGAGTATTTGTACTAATGGTTAAAACCCAGCAGGCATGACACTAAACCTAATGTCTAGCTAGTATTGCTTGTGAATGCTAGCAGCTGCTATCCTCAGGAGACACGTGGTAATTTTTTTCCTAGTTAACTTCACTGGAATTTGAAGGTGATACTTTGTAAGGGGATTTGATCCTTTAATAGCGTAACTTTTCTAAATTCTCCCAGAGGCACAAAAGCTCTTATCTGGGCACTGCTCCCCACAAAGAGAATAGGGATAAGACTTTGGAAATTGTTATTAATACATAAGTCAAACCAACACAACTTCCAAAGTCCTATCCTCTTTGTGTAACATGTTGTAGATAACTGTGGTACCTTAAAGGCCAAAGTATAAACTTCCCCCCGCCCCAAGGAAGCTGGCAACTAACACTGAAGTACCAGCACCTCGGTATAAGTAGTTGAATTGCAATTTAACAGATCATCAATCATACTCACAGAAAATGTTCTTTGAATTCTTTTGCCTATTGCTTAAATAGAAATGCCTATTTAAATCTTATCCTTACACATACTCAATGAAGTCATGCATATTCAAGCACATCAAAGGAACAAAGTGAACCACTAAGATAGGGAGTCATCTGCAGCCCTCAACGACTGGAGTAAATGCAGCCCTGGCCAACTTCAATGCCAAAATGAGCTGTTGCTTTTAGTACCCCTAAAAATATATAAGGGATAGAAATACATATATATAAACAAGGAAGGGAAAACATACAGTGCAACACTTGTGTAACCCATGAAATTATTGCCTGCCAGCTTTACAAGACAGTAACGAGGAACCAGAACTATTTGAATATGACTAAACTGGATACTCAGTACTAGCAGGGCTTCTAGAGAGTGGAGGCAAAAGTCAATTTCTCCAGGGAATAGACAAAAAATTGAGGAAGAAGGCTACATTCATATAAGCGATGACTGGGCAAAGAGAAGTTGTGGTTTGTCTCATGCAAAATTGTTTAAAAGCAAGGACAATATTCTGCTTACAAGTTGCAATACCGGTCTTGAGAAGGGGTTAGTTAATAAAATATCGCAAAATTCTTCAGAAATCTATTTAAAGATCTGTTTCTATAATAGTGGTATCTTGTTTATGTACAAGAGACTGAGGCATTATGTTTAAATGACTACTTCAAAAGATATATTGAAATACTTCATACTGCATTATTTTCAACAGGATTTATTTAGGATAAAGCTGAGTGTTGGTACTTAAAAGGAAAATTTATTTTAAGGAGAAAAAAGAAGGAAAGACATTTTTGATTAATTTGATTAAAACTAGTAGAACTAAAACTAGGCCAAAATTCTGCCATTCTGTGATAGTAGTGGGTTTAGAAAGGACTGAAATACAATATTTTCTGAGGGTGAAAGCAAAGCATTTATACAAATGACTATTTTGGGATTTTAGTCTTAGAGCGACATTTCAAACAAGGGCACTGTATTTTTTTTGCAGCATGATCCTGTTGCTAGAGCTCCTGGGGGCTGTTTCAATGTTGTAGGACCCAAGATCTTTCTCAGTTCTTGTGCAAAGACTGTGCACCCACCGTCCACTTTCTAACTCCATGGTGGGATGAAGCTCCAAAGGAGGGTGGTATTACAGCCCGAGAGGAGCACATTAGGGCATGCATCACCTGCTCTCCGGGGGCCAGATGCATGGAAGACTCACCAAGCCTGCTCAACATAGCCTAGAGGACACAGCAAACATGGCTCATAACACCTCTGGAATACAAATTAGTATGTGAAGCAACAGCTAAAAATCACTTATACCAACGAGTTTAGGTGAGGTCAGTTTTGGATTATGCGTAATGAAGATCAGCCATTTAAAATAGCTCCTCCTACTCCAACCTGAATAATTGCTATATAAGCTAGAAAGGGAAGTTATTTTCTGGTTCTTCAGAGTGACAAGGTCAGAAGTACACAGAGAAGAAATAATATCTAAATGCAGTGTAATCTTTTGGCAAGTAAAACAGAACTAAAATAATTTATTGCGGATGCAATGTGAGGACATTTCTTCTTCTCATTATTTGCCAGAGAGATTTGTATAATACGTGACTACTCATCTGCCAAAACCATATGCAACTCTGACAGAACACATTGTGTTTTGTGTCTTTTTTCATATGGACTGACAAATACAGCCTTCCTCATTACTTTTTCAGTAGTGGAAAAAATTAATTGGGCAAGTATTTTATGAAACCTGAGACTGTTCCATGCCTGCTTTTATTTTTTGAAAAAAACTGAACACAGGCTTTTTTAGAGATCACACTTTCCTCTTCTCAGCAATTGTGTGCAATGTCACCAATTATATGCGGGGGGTGGGGGGGTGGGGTTGGTTGGGTTTTTTTTTTTGGTTGGGTTTTTGTTTTTTTTTTTTAGAGTAGTACAAAGAAAATCTCAGTAACTTCCACACCTCTGCTAACTTTTAAGCCTGGTTATTTCTGTACTTGAATTGAACTTACAAAGTGAGGTAAACAGTTTTGCTAGAGAGAATAATCTTAGATACTTCCTAAAATAAAGTGTCAGTTGCCTAGAGAAGATTACTGCTGAAAAATATGTAGTTCAACCAGCTGGTTATAGTCTTAAAAAAAAAAAAGAAAGAAAAAAAGAAAAAAAGACCCAAAACAGTAGTTTTGAGGGATTCCCTGCTCTATATCTTATCCTTTCTGATATGGTTGGATGGTGAAGCACTAGTGTCTTACTCCACTCATGTTAAACCCAAATCAGGCTATCTTTTTGCCTTTCTTTCTCTTGAAGACATGAAAGATTTTTGCAACTTTTTTTTGAGACTGTTGTTTCTTTTGCAATAGTTTTTCATTCTTGAAACATTATGAGCATGTGCGCTGCTGGCATTTGTTTGTTAGACTAGCCTCCCCTTGTAAGTTCGTGCAAATTGCTTACTCTTAAGATGGGACTGAGGAGTGCTAATTTCTTCTGTTCCCCCAATGTGCCCTGAAGAAGGGTCTGATTAATGAATAACTCTTTAGGAGGGAAATCCCTCCAAAACAGATTTTATCTGAAAACGCAGTTAGAGATGTTGTTAACCCCCAGCAAGCTTTCTGAGACTTGGCAGACATCCTCACATTCCAAAAATCTTTAAGAAATTTGCTATCTCATCCCCTGCAGAGTAATCACATGTTTAAGAGACCCCTCACATGAAACAGATCAAAAGAAACAACGTACAGGTCTTTATTTATTGGAGAAACTGAAAAACACAGGAAAAGAGGTGCCAATATGAAAGAAAGCTTAGAAAATACAAAAAAAAAAGTTGGAAAGAAATGTGTCTTCGGTTAACCCTGCCTTGTTCAAGAATAACAGGATTTCCCTCTGTAGGAGTTTCGCTGAGAAAGGTCAGTACAGCACAATTGGGCACTGCCTAAGGACGTGAAGGCTCAGTACACGGCATTTTTCTAGCTGAACTTAGCATAGGTAGTATCTAAACAGCTATTAATTAAAAAAATATAGTTTGTATGTGTTTGTTACTACCAAGACAGCTTGGGGTGTTTGGGGTTGTTTGTTTTTTCCCCAAAGTATCAGGTAGTCATAGTGCAATATGTTTGTCCCTTTACAGATACAGTGAGTATATTCTGATTACAAAAACAAACCTATCAAAACCATAGATCTTTTTGTGAAAAGTGCCGTCTTCTCTGTACAGGTAGTTTTTCATCAAAACTGAATTTCTGTATTGCCATCAATAACAGTACAACTGGCTTCAGAATTTCAGAAGACACTAAAAAGTGAGGCTTCCCACCTTGCCTCACAAAATGCAAATTCCACTTCAGATTACTATGATTTAGTTGAAGGTCTTGGGAAGAACTGTCGGACATCCAAAAGATGCAACAAGATGTGACTTGAAAAGGAAGGACGGTGTATAAACACATGTAGTGTAATTTACATTGGGAGAAGAAATATTCCTGCAGTGCACATTGACAGCTGTTTGCATTTTTCAAAGTTATTGGACCCTCTTGATTTTTGAGCTTCTAGCCTGAATAAAATGGGCATGATATCACTTTTATTTATTATTTCTTCAACTGCAAACAAGTTTTCTGTTTCGTTTAAGTGATTTAGTGCTCAAATGACAGCAAAGACTGGAAGTGCAGCCTTGAAGAGAAAAGCACAGACTATCAGTTGTTGTTGGCTTAATTCTTCCTGTAATACAGGAGTTTAACTAATGAATACAGTTCTCCTGCTCCTGGAGTACCAAATTCAACATGAGAAAATTGCTCAGGGAACTTAGAAGCCAGAGTTACAATGTACAAGGCAAAAGACTAACAGGAATCTAAATGAAGATGGTAATCATTCAATGATCCCTTCTTTGAGGGTTTACATTGGAAAGCCTTAGCTGGCTTAGATATTTGAGCCAAGCCCCTTTAGCATAAAACTCTCTGGTGAGTGTGAGGAAGCTGCCGGTTTACTGTGGAGTCCCTTGAGAGAAAGGTAGGATGTAAAGGCAAGTGTTTTTTCAAATATTACCGAAGTAAGTTTCATAACAGACCTGAAGAGGTAGCAAAGTTATTGTTCCCACTTGTCAGATTTGGAACCTAAACCACTAAGCAATGAGGTAATTTCTGTGAGATCAGGCTGCAAGCAATAGCCCTTGCCATCTTACCTTGGAGCCCTAGCAAACAACTTCGTCTCTTCAATTATTCTTCAAGGCAAGATATTATCCCCCACTTTATAGCTAGAGAACTGATGCCCAAAAGGTTTAGCAACTTGCTGGAGATCGTACAAAAAGACTTTGAGAGGTCTGGAAACTGAAACCAGGCCTTTCAAGCCTCAGTCTGATACCTTAAACACATGCTCATCCTGGTTCCTGTCCTTTTCTCTGTTACTTAAACCAATTTTACCTGATTTGACTTCAAAATATTGACATACAGAACACAGTCTGCTCATCACAATTCATTTTGAGGTAATGAGCACTAGCAAATGCGGCTGGTTGGCTAGCAGCAGCAAAGGCCGTGACAGCCCACAGCACAGACGAGAACCACAAAAGCAGTTTGCAGCAGCATTTTGGAAAAAGAGGCATGTCGCACACCATGTTAGCCTTTGCCGAACGCAAAGAGCAGCAAAGCTGCATACCAAAGGCACTATATAGTGGTTCTCTAATAAGACGTGCCTGATTGCTGCTTAAAATATAAAAAAGAACATTTAATGCCAAAGAGAATCTCTGTAATGCATCTTGTGAATGGCACCCTGCTAAGAAAAAAAACAACAACTCAAAAAACCCCAAACAACAACAAAAAATCACAACAAAACCAGCATGCTGGAGGAAATATATTCTCGCTTTCTCTCTCTCCTTGTGAACTAAAAGGCCCTCTGGGAAGTTGCCTTCATACCCCAGTCAACAAATGTAGAAAATCATAAAGATATCTTAATTGAAAAAATAAATTACTCGCAGCAAGTCCAGGCTATCTCAATCCAAACAACAAAGCAGCTCAGTTTATTTAGGGAAGACGGATTAGTGGAGAAAATAGTTATCAAACCACAGAATGACTAACCAGGGACATCCCTGCTAAGAGATTTACTTTCCTAACACAATGGCCCAGATTGTTTGTTCTGGTCATTATGCTCACAGAGCAGTGCAAGAGAGGGTGTGCAAAATTAGGATAAGGCACTTAAATTCCTCTGCAATTCTGGTGCCAGTCACGTAGTCCTTCATGTACTGTCAGCGAGCTCTCTATACATTCCCTGGGCCATTGCAACAACCACGGTGACCAAGGAGAAGAAATTCTCTGGCTGTGCTACCTTCTTTCCTGGTCACATTCCTGGTACTGTAGCAGTGATGAAAAACATCTGTTGAAGTTGTTTCCCTAAGACCAGAAAAGGCCCGTTTAACCATGGTTGAGCTGTCGATCTGGATGAATGAACAGTGTTTGCGCAGTTGTTTGTCAAGCTTCCAAAAGCAGTGCAAAATAATTTGTTGTCTTACTCAAAAACTGGGCGGGGGAAAGAGTGAGAAGTGGGTATAAGTGGATATAATCTGAAGCCCTGACATTTTGATGTGTACCTTCTCATGGTCTTTTTCTAGAAGTGACTTCACATGCTCCCTGAGATGAGTGAATAGCTATTACTCTGGAAAAAAAAATAATAGTCGAGTCCCTGGAGGGGTGTTTTTGAAGCGTGCTCTACTCTTGTGAGGTTTGACATCTGGAAGTTCATGGCCAGCATTTCTTACCAATAAATGAAATACAACTAATTTTATGAAATACTGTGGAATTATCATTCCTATTTACTGAAAAGTCTCAGCTAAAAACTGTGAGTAATAAAAGAAAGTCTTGGGAAAATCATACAATTTAAATAGAGCCCATATTGCAATCTGTGGTAAATTCACATCAAATCTTAATCTAACTTTCAGATTCATTACCAGTTCATCATGTAAACAAAAAAAAAAACCCATATACTGCCCTTTTACTGCACTTCACAAAAAAAAAAAAAAAAAAAATGCGATGGAAAGCACAGGGTAGAAATATGTTTACCAAAGTACTCCACATAATCCACATAAGTGACTAATACAAGTATACATAAAAATGAAGGTCAGAAGAGATTTGTTTCCCAGAGTAATTTGTCTGACATGAACTGACCCAGTACAACAGATGACTATTCAGTGTGCTGCCTCATGTAAAATTCAACTATTTCCCAAAACATAAGAGGAAAAAAATAAATAAAAACAATATGAGGAAGCAATTGATATTATCATTACCCCATTGTTCTTTACCCTGTAAACCAAAATAACTCGAAGGACACTATGAAATCCCCTGATAAACTAGCAAGAAGACATAAGCCTCCAAAAAGCTTTTTCCTAAAAAAAGCTAAAAACTAGAAGACATCAAGACTACCACATAGTTTATTTTCCCAGGAACATTTTTGGCGCTGAGGACATTTTCTTTGGTGGTAAGCTTCAAACACAGGCCATGTCAAAAAAACAGGCTGGAAACCTTTCCACTCAGCCCAGCAGGGCTCCAAACCTAAGTCAGGATGAGATTTGTGCACAAATATTTCTTCTTTGCCCATGCCTCGCCTTCCCTAGGAAGAAAACCCAGGCATGTGGGAGGGAGCTGCAGAGCCGGGGCTGGACCCCCAGCAGCAGGCAGGACCACGGGGCACTAGAGGACAGGTACCCGCCACAGGCCCTGGGATGGGCACCAGCCTCTCAGACACATTCGTAGCTGACAATAACGGATGACTACACCAAGTCACTAAAGCACCTCTTTTGGCCCTCAGTTTGTCCCTGGAAAATAAGCTTTAAATGAAGCAGGGCATGCTTTATGGTCTCTAAAGAGAAAGTTAAACAAGTTCCCAAGGAGCTGGGAGGGAGCCAAACCTGAGCCTTAAATGGGCACGTGCAATGCCCTCAGTGTAGCGAAGAGCGCGGATGCGTTATAGCCAAAACCACAGAGCCCGCGCGCTGCCAGGGCAAGCAGGATTTCTGACAAGATTTATCATTTCTCTGTTGTGATCTAGCCCTGAAGGCATTTCATTTTAATACAAAGTAAGCACTTGTGATGATTAAGAGAAATGTACAGTTGGATCACTTTGTTGTTCGGTGGCCAGTCATAACATAAAATTTGCTGGTTAGTGCAGAAACGCAGCGTTTCAGCCTATGTGTGGTTACTGTCTGCTCCGGCATCTGGGTTGATGCCGTGAGCTCTTTGACACAGACCAACGCTGTTATTTTATTTTACGCCTTCATTAGCTGCGCCCCTGGCTACCCTTGTGCTGCCACCACCAATGTGCCTGCACGTTTCTCTCTGTAGAAAGCGTTTAAGCCAAACACAAGAGTTTATCAAAGAGGTTTACACGAGTGACTCTTGTCTGTTATTGTCAGGCCCCAGAGCACATCCCTGGTCTTGAGGGTTTGGCCCAGCAGTCAAGGGGTGGCCCTGAGGCACTGTGGGGTGGCTGCAGCCAGGGCCGACCCCCACTTCCCCACACTAGGACTGATCCTGGCCCCTTGCCCGTGGGCCGACATCCTGGGCTCAGCCTGTTCCCACCGAGGTGCCTGAAGCCTGGGTCTGCCCCCCGATTGGGCTGGTGGGACAGGCCAGGCTGCCAGGCCTTGCCCTAACAGACCCCTCTTGGGGATGCTCTTTGTCCCTAGGCAGCCCTGTCCCTGCCAGCTGCACTCCCGATGCAGGCAGGCAGAAAGCGACGCTGTTTTGTTTTTTTTGAGGTTGGGTTTTTTTTTGTTTGGAAGGCTTGTTGTTTTTTTTACTGGCACTGAGAGAGGGGCATTTACTGGTTTCACAGCTAAACTGCACCCTGGGAAGTCCTTTTGGGATCCCTTAGAAAGCGAAGCACTCCCCCGAGAAGGACGCGGACACGCTCATCTAGTGCCCGCCCTCCCCTGAGAGGATGCTCTCTCTGATTGGCCCCTGGGGCTGTCACTCCGCCCTGGCGTAGTGCCCGTCCTCCCCTGAGGGAATCCTCTCTCTGATTGGCCACTTGGGCTGTCACTCTTCTTTGCTGGGGGGCCGCTCTCTGTGACTGCGTTGCCCGAGGGTGTGCGTCGCCCCCCCACCGGTGCCCGCCCTCAGTGGAGGTGATGTTACCTCTTGTTGGCTGGTTTGCGCCTCCCATGGGTGACACCGCTTGTCAATCATCTATGTGCCACCCTCCAGCCAGGCGTGATTGATGGGCTCTGTCCCCATGCCCGAGGGTCTCTTGAGGCCAGCAAACAGCCATGGGGTAAACCGGGAGCAGCTGTACGAAAGGCTCCAGAGCATCCAGCCTCACATTGGCGAGCGTTTTCAACGAGCTGCGTGCGGTATAAAACACGTACAGTGCTTGTAAACAAGCTGTGGTGGAGCTCACGGCGTGCGCAGCCTTGTTAACCACCGGCAGCGCAGCTCCCCTTTGACCACCAGCATGGCAGAGGCCGATGGCGTCTTTGGGGTGAGAGCCTCTTCAGCTGCCACAGCAGGATTTCCCACCCTGACCCTCCCCGACCTGAATATAAAATCCTCACTCTGGCTGTCTCCCGCTTCCTTCCCAAATCTGCAGCCCTTCCGAGGCTGGTATCCGTACGCATGTGCCTCTGTACTCATTGTTTATTTATCCCTTCCCCTGTGGAAGCAAGCTGCAGGACCTACACTACAGACATCTGATTTAAATAATCATCCAGAAAGGGAGGCTGGAAAACTGGCACATTAGTTCCCACAAAAGCAAGCTCCTAGGCAAAAGATAGGCGACATTGCTGAGCTTCGGCCTGCAGCATTGCCGTGTGCTGCCTGATCAAAACCAGGGACCGGGCGGTCTCCCCAAGCACTACCCCTCACGCTGTCCTCTGCACAGCCCTCCACTGTTCAAACCGCCTGCCTCAAAACCCACTTGCCCATCAACACTGCCCTAAGCGGTGCCCTCGTGACTTCTGTTAGAGAACAAGACAGCCGGCACACTTATTTATTTCACAACCTAATAATGGCATATAAGTGGTTTCTCCGGCTGTTTCCACTTGTGGTGCAGCCAGCAAGAAAAGCCTGCACAGCACTTACATAGGGAAGGGGGTGGTAAAAGGAAACATTTCCCCTTAGCAATATCATTAATACCCAATTGCATTCAGAGTTATCAATTACATTTGTGTATGTGTATCTGCAAATAAACAAACATATATACATCAGTAAATACATAGGAGCCCACAGGTAGAGAAGGGGAAAAGGAGAGATTTGAGATGCACTTAAAAGTAAATTTCAGCATTTCCAAAAATTCAAGCTGAAAAAACAATAGAAGGGATTCCTACTGCTCACAGTTGACAAATGGATTTTTAAAACTGAATTAATGGTCTGCTTACCTATTCACTGTCTGCGCAGCCTCCAGGAAAAACAGAGAAGGGACAGAACTTCAGATTCTGCTATGATAACCCCCACATGATTCTTGTGCTTTGCTCCTGCTTTTCCTTTTCTATTTTTTCTCTTTTAACTGCTTTTCCATTATCATTGCTCTGACCTTCCTGTGCTTGGTTTGGACCCCATTCTGCGGTTCTTCCTCTATTTCCCTTCCTGGCACTTTCAGTGAAAACACACTTGTTTCTCTGTTGCCATTTTCAAATTGAAATCAGGAGAGCTGCATTGGGTTTCCCTGAAATACAGGTGCTCCTGTAAGTACATAATTAATTCCCCCTGAGATGTTTCAGTCCTTAATTATGCTCCTGCCTCATGTTATCATGTGTTAACAGGTATTTCTGGGTATAACAAAAGACTCCTCAAATGCCTGATATTAGTGTAATACAAAAAGACAACTTCTTGGGTATTTGTACGGTTCCTTAGCTGCTCTGTGGCTGAGCAAATGTGTTAGGTGCTACCCATGTACAACACCACTCAAATGAGGAGTAGTTTGGATAGATCACATATACACCTATTGGTTTTCCTCTTCCTTGCCCAGTGAAATGATTCAAGCCTTATGTAACACCTTGTTTCAATGAAACAGGAGCTAACACTTCGAGATGGTGATAGATGATAACCTTTTACATGTAAATGTATACTTTAAAACCCCCATAGTCAGTGTGTCTTTACCTCACTTCCCCCATGGGAAGAGTTTTTCTCAGTAAAAGTTACATTTTCTTATTGCAATGGAAAACAAAAAAAAAGGAAATTTGGAAAACATTGGGTAACTATTCATTTATACTTTAGAAATACCTAGCCAGTGTAGGTGTTGATGGTGCCCAGGAGCTAAGAGGTATGTGTTAATATCACTGAACTTGCGAGATTCTGCAAGTTATTTTTCCAGGGAGGAGAGTTCAGATTTAGGAAGGCAGAGAGATGCAGTGCGATCATATAGGCAGCATGGTGCTCTGCTAGCCACTTTGCTGACATACATGATGACATGGCAGTACCAAGGAAGTTTCTCTTTTTTTTCAAAGTGTGTTCAAATAAACAGCAGGGCTTCAGTTCTCCTCCGACACTGTTCAAAATAGATTTATTCTTCCTTCTCATTCTTGGAAGCCAAGTTAACCCAGACAGCCTGAATAGATTTCCAGGTTCACTAATGACCTCACAGGAATTGAATAATGAAATCATATCTGCCTCTTTACTGAACAGAGACAGCCCAAGCTTACACAGATCTAATTATTGCATTTCTTGAAGATAAATTGCAGCCTTGGAGGCGTCTTGCAATCAGTTATCAGGCATAACTCCATGGGCACCAACTTTCATTTTTCTCCAGTACAGTGATGTACTGCCAATATTTAACAAGGGGCTCCCACTAAAATTTCCCTATTAATCTGTTCTATACTCTTGTGTCCCTGAGGCACATATTCTTGCAGGGAAAGAAAATAGTAAAGAAGAAAATCTATTCATTTATTTTTACATTACTGTTTAAACATTTTCTGAGAATCACAGCCAAAGAGGAAAATAAAACCACTTGGCAAAACCCCCTCTATTATATGTACTTTTGCAGGAAATGTTTATACTTCACTTCATTCCTGTTAAAAAAAGAAAAAAAAAAAAGCTGGAGCACTTATAAAATGGTGTCTGACTTGTGATATTAAGAGTTGGTAGCAGCAAAGACATGGAGTTACCTGTCTGTGAAGAACTGGCAAACTGAGGAAACGTGTCCTTCTAAAAAGTATAAAGGATAAAACTCATATTCTAAAGTATGACAAGAACAACAATTAGCTAAGTGAAGGGGAAGAGAGTCTTCATGAAATGAAGTGATCACCACCTTACTGCACTGAGCAATTCTGTCCATTCCAGTGGACTGGAGGAACATGCAACTAGGAAAGAATAGGAGTCACAGGACCACCCTGTATATTTAGATATAAATAATTCTGCTTTTGATTTTGTACAAGGACTGGTGACTAGATAACATAGTTACAAGAGGATGAAAAGAAATAATCAGATTTAACAAGTATCTAAGGGGTGCCACAGTTCCATTAGTGGTAGGAAATCATCCCAATATTCCTTTCAATTTGGCTGCAAATCCTTAACAAGACTCTTAAGAAACGCCAGGGATTTGCTTCAGTGATGTTCACTTTTCAATTTTTTAAATCCAAATCTGATTGTGTTTTCAAATTGGCTAATCTTTTACTTGTATTTGCCTTAACAAGTAACCAGAAATAGATTTTTTAGTTTCCATACATTGATATCAAATGTAAAACAATTGGTACTTTACTTTTATTGTTTGTATAGCTGGTAGGAGTCTTAGTGTTCTTATATGGATTAAAAGGAAACCGATCATCAGAACATCTGATACTTTTTTTTGCTTTAAAAAAAAACAGGGTTTCTTACTCTGAAGTGAAAAAATATGTATTTCACTTGAAAGTTCAGAGCTTGCATGAAGTTTTCTATTATTGCTCATGTCTTATTTGACTTTTGAAAAGAACCGATGTGAAAAATATTGGGATGACGTGACTACTCATCCTGATAATGAGCCCTGTTTCTCCACCCCGATAATTCACAAGTAGCCACCCGTTATTAAGCAGACTAAATATTTCAATAAAAGGTCCTGCTGAGTTGCCTCTGTTCTGAAACAGATTTCACTTGAAAATTGAAATAATGAGGTTCCCCTAAACTGATAAGCAGCTCAATCAAGCCCACTGCACTAGATACATAAATCTTAAGCAAAGTTTAATTATGAGCAGAGTTTTCCTGACAGAACCAATAGAGGGGCTTTTTCCTCTTGCCTGCTGACTAGTTCTGGTTCCCATGGTTCAAGTAAATCCCTGTAGACCTGCCTGCAAGGAAAACAGTTTGGAGTTTAGACATCAGTTAAAAGGGAATTTGAGGGAGCTGCAAAAACAATGCCCCGATGATGTTGTTGAACATTGTGGGCAGACAGTTGAAAACAAAAACCAAACAAGTAATTAGCAAGGCCAAATCACTTCCAATTAGGCATCTGAACAGCAATCCTATGTGGTCTGGAGGGCCATTCCCCTTGAAAGAAGATGATCACCTCTAAAAATATACCCTCCCTGCTCCACAGGGGAAGCATTTCAGCATGTGGGAGAATGTAGGAAGAGCAGACTATGATAACGTGGGACCACATGCAGCTTTCTGCAGTAGGCAGTATGTCTCTTCTAGTGCTATGGGAACATTCACAAACACTTAGAACACATATATCCTGATCCTGTCAGGGGATACCAAGAACAAGATTTAGTGTCTGAGAGAAGAAGTCATGCTGAAATAAATGGAATTAGCCAGTATTTCTTCTTAGCAAAATCGTAACTCTGACTCAGTTGGCACTTCTATGTGACTGTTCAAACAGTAGTAAATTGGCTTTAAAATTTTTTGGACTAAAGAGACTGGTAACTGCAGCACTTTTTGGATCAGAGAAAAGTCAGAACTTTAGAAGTTCAAGTCAGTCAACCAATCAAAGCAGAAATCCTTGCCTCTGTCTTCTCTGTGAAGTAGGAAATAATGTTGGATATTGCTGAAGTAATGGTGTCTAATGAATAATCCTACACATACTATCACAGACAAACCATTAAGTCCTCCCATGCTTTTCAAAGGGAAAACAAAAAAAAAAAATACCAGGTTTAAATAAAAAGAAGAACCTAGATTTAATAAAACCTTTAAATACAGTTTACAGCAAAAACATACAGCAGAGGTATCAGTTTCTTCCATACCATTATCACTGCTTAAGAGCTAGCAGAGCCTGGAAAACAAAGCTCAATGAAATCAATAGAAAGACTGCTTAACATATCTGAAGACTTTTGTTAAGTTTTGCTCTGTGTTCCGTTTAAGATTTAAGGCTAATGCATACATCTGAAAAAAAAATAATCAGTCTTTGCATATAGTGTATTAAATTTTAACTGATTTATTGTTCTGCTGTGTGGACTTGAGGGAAATCACTGTGTTGTGGTGTTTCACAGATTATGCAGAGCACATGCCAAAATATTTGTTATGAAAGCAACTATTTGTTACAGTTGCAAATCTTTATAAGCCATGTTGGCGAAAAGCAAATTCAATACCACTGGAAACATTGCTGTCATACACCAAGGAGGGAGAACACAAAAATATTCATACTAACAGATGAGCCTTGTGCTACATACCTTCAGCACTCAAAACTGTTGCATGTTTAACACATATCAAACTCATTAATGGAACTTTTGGGGTTTTTACTGAGTGGGATTCCAGTGAGTTCAAATGAGCCATGAAAAAAAAAAAACAAACCCAAAAACAAACCCAACCCCAAAAACAACCCAGTATGGAAAGGCTTCCAGTTTCACTAAGAATGTCAATTGTTTACATCTGCCCTTTCAGATCTCCTGACTAATCTATTTGATAACCAAACTATAGCCTCTGTTTGTAGTTTCAAAATATTTGAGGCCCTTTCTTCCTAAAATTATTAGAATTCTTCCTAGTAACTTGAGTATGAACAAGAATAGAGAGTGTATATATAGTGAGGGTGCTGGAAAGAGCTTCTTTATATAAAGTGTGGGCTTGGTTTTTTGCCACCAAGGGGGTGTCAGCATTTTTGGTTCCTGTGCGCCCGTACTGAGGGCTGTATTAAATCTCTTTTATTACACAGACGGGAAACTGCATATAGTCCTAATACCTTTATAGGCTAGCACCTGCTATTTGAATTACAGGAGTACTTTTATTAAGTGATCATATATATACTGTCTGAGGAATTGACACAATTTTTCCTAGCACTCTTCAGTGTGTCAAGTATGGGGCAGTTCTGCTCCCATGAAGTCAGTCACTGTTGCTGACTTCGACACAGGCCAGTCCTTAATATCCTTGAAGATGCTTGTTGTGGTTTAACCCCAGCCAGAAGCTATGTACTATGCAGCCACTCACTCATGCCCCTTTGCTCCCATCATTTATAGGAATAAAACCTGAGAGAAACAAGTGATGCACAATAAAGTTGCTCACTACCCGCTGATGGATAGCCAGCCAGTCCCTAAGCAGCGATTGGCAAGTCCTGGTCAAACACACCCCACCCCCCACCCTCCCAGTTTATATACTGCAAATGCTGTTCTATGGTATGGATTATCCCTTTGGCTAGTTCGGGTCGGCTGTCCTGGCTCTGCTCCCTGCTGGCTTCTTGTGCCCCTCCTCGCTAGCACAGCATGGGAAACGGGCAAGCCCTGGACTTAGGGTAAGCACTGCTTAGCAACAACTAAACCATCGGTGTGTTATCAACATTATACTCGTACTAAATCCAAGGCATGGCACTGTACCAGCTACTAAGAAAATTAACTCTATCCCAGCCAAAACTAGGAAAATGCTTTCCTGGATTCCCAGGGAATTTACCGCAGAGATGTCTCTACTTCGTGAAGTTCACAATGCACTTTAGTGTCCACAAGGCTTTTCTAGGAATTTGCTGCATGTGAGGAAAAAGTTATTTTGTATGTCCCTTTCAGACTTCCAAAATCCCTCTCAGGTGCTTACTGGTGCTTACGGGCTTGTGTAAACTTCCTACCTCTTATTTTAATTTTGAGAGAAGTTCTATACAGATTCCTAGACTCCCCCATAAAATCTCTTCAACATTTTCTTACAGAATAAACATGAAGTCAGGGATTTGCTTTAGTAGTTCTTCACAGTCTGCTAAAGGGGAGGCATATGGTGCATCCACTTATATGCTTTTCCTCTCCAATGGGCCAAACAGAAATTTTCCTATCAACACTATCCCTTATAAAGACTTCTCCAGACCTTTTATTGATGATGCAATTAAAAAGGTACATTCAAGCTTAGTGAGTGTCCTGTAGCAGTGGAAAAGTCCCACTGTCCCTGAATTTGCTGGCACGGCTGTGAAACTGCAGGAATATCTTTGTGTTTCCCAGAAACCAACTGTACCTTCGATGTGAGAATTGTACTCAAATTGCAAGGTATCTGACTTTTGGTGAAAGATGAACATATAAAAAGTGGAACAGAGCGTAAAGGACACTGCTTATGCACAGAGGGAAAATGGGGGTTGTGTTGGGTATGCAGGGAGAACATCCACAGTAAAGCTCTCCCAACTTTATACCTAGATACTCTCCTACACATATGAATGCAAGAATTAACCAGTCTACCTTGTGTGGTGTTTGACATGAAAACTAACCATGAAAGACTCTAACTTATTTGTGATTGTCATTTTAGATCACAAGCCAGAATATCAAGTAGAGGCATCATATTCCAGTACTCCAGAATGACATTTCTGACTTTGCCTTCTCCAGGAACAGCTTATCACAGCTTCACTCAGTTACACAGTCTGACATTGCTGGTGTTTGCACACACACGCACCACTGCCCCTCTGAGCTTAATGGCAAAAGGCAGCCTTAGCCAGTTAATACCATAAGATAATTTAGCTGCTTTCTTTATTTTGATGCATTGTTCCAAGTTTTGAAAAGCTCCCTACATCAGAAAGAAATTTATGCAGTCAACTGAATTTCAGCTTTTGAGCCAAGCAATCAAAATTTGCAATAAAATTTGAAAATCTGCTTTTTTTTTTTCAAAACAAAAAGTAGTTTTTAGTTTAGCTGTAGGTATTGCAAAAAAAAAAAAAAAAATCTGGTATGTGATTTTCCAGATTTTCATATCACTTTAACCTCAGAATTCTAAAAGTTCCTCTGTTAGTTGTCACATACTTGCATGAAGTCAGAGCCACCTTAAATCATATCTGAGTTAACACTTGAACTTCACACAAAGCATAACACTTAAGTATATGGAAAAGATTTCCTCATCTTTACTTAATTCTGGCCAGCTAGTGATGTTTTCTTCCAGGATGAAAATGTCTAATCTGTCACAGAGTCATCCAGTTGCATTATAAATGTTTTCTTAAATGGCAGTTCTGTCTTTTTCTTGCTACTTTGCAAACCACAAATATTTTTAATGTGTTTCAGAAGCTTAATTTTTTATTCAGGCTCTGCTATAATCTTTAAATGTAACCTTGCCTTTTTTTTCCCCAAACATTTTATCAGCAGATATTAGAATGTAAAGTCTCACTGCCACCGTGGCATTCATTCCAGATAAGTGATTGACAGAATGATTAATCAAGCCTAAATCCTATGCAGATGGCAGAAAACAGTGGTGCTTTAGCTGGCACAAATGGGCAAAAGTCTCAGAAGAGGATCTCCCCAAGATGTGATACATCATGTAACACGAGGGGATCTGAGACACAAATGGCAGGGGAAAGCTTATACTAACACTTTCTTGACCCCCAAGCAGATGAAGAAGGACCTTGAGGCTTTCACAGCAGTGCCTGAGTTCACCTTATAAAGCAAACTCCTTTGCAACGTCCAGGGCGGTAGGAACCCAGCCTGGAAACTGACACCCCCATTCACAGGAGCTTTCCCAGAAGGCAGAAAAGTGGTAATAAATTAAAGATGCAACATTGTTTTAAAAGAGAGTTTGAGCTGACAAAGCACATCGTTTTTACCATACGCTTTGCCTACAGTCACTTGGCACTCCACTTACGTGAGGCAGCACAACATTTCATTAAAAGTAAATGATACACTTGTTCAACACAGAGCTCACATAAAAGAGCCACCACTGCAATTCTCTGTGCCTGGATGTGCTAATTAATTATATATTCTTTTGTGCAACTGTCATCCTCGGCCTACAAACAGAACACTTAACTGGCTTGATTTGTTGAAACAGTGTAGTGCTAGCAAGGCATTACATAAATACAGAGCAAGTAGCTCTCCTAAACTTAGTATGTCTTGAAAGAGAGTATTAAATTGATGATTGCCAATTCCCAGCTGAACTGTGAACCATTTCTCACTTGAGCTGATGAAGTTCAGTTCCATTCCTTGCTGCTTCAACCCAGCAGGAAATAAATGTAATTTCAGAAGATAGGAAGAAATTCACAGTTGAGGAAAATAAGTATGTGCTATCATGGACACTCTGCCTCTCTATGTATTCAGTAAGATTTGTTGTTCTAAATACAGTCCAACAAATAAACAACTCTTCTTGTTTTCTGCCTTCTGCACGGTGGAATATCTGGCTTCCACATGTTCCTATACCACAGTCAACTGAGGAAAGTTGTAGGTCATTTTGTTTGGGTTTTGTTTGTTGGTTTTTGTTTTGATTTTTTTTTTAATGGGACAAAATATGCATCCCAAAAAAAGTGTTTTAGAAACAGAGACATAGAAGATCCTGTTATGGTCTCTGCTTGTTGCAAGAAGGTCCAAAAGATGAGTTAAAACTTCCATTCAGTGCCTAGGGGGTGAGTAAGAACACCTTTCTTGTTCTCAGCAAATTGTCTCTTCCAACCTGACTTTACGTTTCAAGCATGAGAAGTACAGACCCTTCCCAAACTGCAGACTCCCACAGCAAGTGCGTTCCCCGCTGCCAGCTGGTAAGGTGGAGCCTGTGTAATTGAAAGGAGAGTGCTGTGCATCCGCAGATAAGCATTTCACTGGACATTTGCTGAGCATGTTGAAAACAGCTCCACAGAGGGAACTCCCCATTGTGCAGGCCTAATCCTTCTCATTTTTTTTCTCCTCCTTTCAGTATACCTTCATTGATCTGTATTTCTTCTCCAACTCCCAAACCCCTCTTCATTACTAAAAACACTTCCCTGATCCTTACAAGTTCTGTCATTACCAAATCAATCTTCCTAATCCAAAATAGTTTTTCCAAGCTCATTTGGTATATCCACAGAATACTTCCTGATCTCTGTAAAGAGCTGATTTAAAGACCACAGGAAAAAAGTCATCTTCCGTAAACAAATTTAGTCCATACTTCAAAACCTAAGAAATACATTGCCTGATCTTAACCAATGCCCTTTTCATTACTCACACGCATATAGATTAGCTTAACAATCCCCAACACTCACCATGAATTTCTCAGTCAGAATTATTCAGTTTCACAACAGTTGATCATAATGAGGCCTCTGGTGTTCAGTATCGTAGTCGGCTGACCTTTCTTAGGTCACCTTAGTCTTGGTAGGAATTCTGAAGAAAACATACATTTCATACCTTTTTTCTTTATATAGTCGGGGTTTTTTTAGTTTCTCTTAAACTTTATTTGCACCTAAGGCAGGTTTATTTCAAGTTCTGGACAATGATTCATGAAATTGTAATTTATTTGAGCATTTAGAAATCATTCCTAAATAAATTAAAAATAGAAACAGTCCAATAAACTGATGCTGTACATACAGTCTTCTTGGTTTTTTTTAAAAAAAAGTGTCACAAGAAATATTCATTTCTCAAATGGGATTTTAGAAGTTTTAAGGGCATGGAAGAAGTGCAGTGTTCCTAACCACAGGAAGAATAACTTTAGTTCTATCTCTCCATTCTTTCTAAAGAAAATTATGTTAGAATTTAATTTTAAAATCTGGGAGATTGTCAAGCATTGGTGCCCATTCATTTTGTTGAACTTCCTTTTATGCAGCGTATTCTTTCAGTGGTGACTATGTCAACAGATTTCTGTTATTCTTATTTTGTTCAACAGGAAGCATTTTTTCTCTTTTGTGTTGTATTTTTGAGGTTTAAATGATGTATATGCAGTTTCAATATTCAATGTCCTAAACAAATACCAAAAGATAGATATTAACATTTAAAATATTGCTGAAAGAGTACAAGAAGATAAAAAGGCTATCACAGTTTGCAAAGCATGGTGGATTAAGAGTAATGTCTACAACAACAAAAGATAAATTGATTTCTTTTGTAAACAGCTTTGAAATCTAGGGCCATATACAAGTGGTTAAAAATAATTTCAGGGGGTTAGTAGTTTAAATGCATTAGCAGAATACTTACTGATGATCATTTTCTTTATAATATTTACTGTTCAGTACAGCTAATGCAAAACACTGCTAGAGTCACAGTGGGGGATTTGGCAGCTAGAGAAACTTGGAAAGCCTAGCAATTACAGTTTAGGAATGTGCCATGCACACAAAAAGAAAAATGCTATTGTGTGTACACAAATAATAGCATGAACACAATCAAGAATAACTATTCCATCAACCCTATCTACTGTGGGTCAAAGTGTTAGTTTTCTTAAGATAACAGCACTCAATAGAGTCAGGTATTCTAATTCAGGTATTTTAATAATATTTCCAGCAGGTAACAAATAAGAAAGGGAAGTCTATTCTCTTAATTTCCCAGATGACTTTATTTTCCATACACTCAGCTCTGCCATTCACACTGACCTTATTTTCTACATCAGTTGAAGACCATCCATGTGCAAATTTGTCTGAGTATTAGTGCAGGTAATATTTCAGAAATGTTGTAGGAATTTTCAAGCTAAGTCATGCTATGCTAGCAAAGCTTAAGCACATAGTACTTGTGATATTTAGCAACCTTATAAGGATGATATTTAGCATTCTTATAAGAAGTGTACAAAAGAAGGTGAAAAATGAAAAAAAGCACCTATTTTACTTAACATGTAACATGGTTTCTTGGATATGACATTTGAATCTCCTTCACAGTTTCTTTAGTCTACAGTTTCTTTCAGCAACAAATACTGCACAAGACCAATGACAGAATGAATGAAATTCAAAAAGTTATTTTCTTGGCAGGGAGCAGAAAAACATCATCCAAAAAAAGATATTGACTGTTGAGTGATGACAATGACAGTGATGGTTGAAGCCTTGAGGGGTGAAGATAGGTAGCAGCCCAGAAAAGCACGTAGTATTCATAGTGCATTTGGGAGTGGGGTGGGGTGGCAGGGGGAGGAAATCCAGATATTAGTGCTGTGAAGACATAACCATATGGAAGATTACATGTTTGCTATTGACCTCACAAACTCAGTGCTTCACAGATATGTTATGCACCACAGGCCTGAACTCAGAGAAGGGAGCTGGCTCTGCTGCTTCATCCTACATCTGTGCCTTTTAAGCGCTGAGAATCTGTTTATTAGCAATTCTGTGGTAACACCAAAACCTTGTGCACCAGGGAAAATATGAGCAATTTCGGATGACCAAGGGCAGTGGTAACAGTTGGGTTGGTGAGTCCTGGAGAGATGACGACGCCCAAAGTTCCTGAGCTTTAACCTCAGATCTTCTTTTTTTGCCATATCTATACTGAAATTGGATGAAAGTTGGATGAAAGTTCTTTCTTGTACATACTTGTAACTGCAGAGTCATCCTTTTTAGGAATTACTTTTTTTATGAAGAAGTATAGTAGTCAAAAAGAGGAAAAAGAGTCTAAAAGGCACTTTACCAGCAACACACTTGTAAAAGCAAATGCCCAAGTCAATAAAATACATATGTAGCCAATAGAAGGTAAATAGATCCCCTCTAGAAAGGGATTTCATAGGCAATATCATTTGTATGTGAAAATGCATTGAGAACAAATGAAAAATGGTGACTTGACAGGATACAATATAACTGCATTGCATTAGATAACAGAATCATTTCCCCTTTGCCAGCTGGTAACAGAGTGCATGATTTTCAAGTTGGTTTCTTATTTGAGAAATCAAGGCTGCAAAGAAACCTACAGTTAGTCCATGTATTTATTCAATGCGCAGCCCTGCAGCCCTTCTCTTTACCTGAGCTCAAGGTGTGAGACCACACAAAGCCAGTGCTCTTCCAAAAAAAAAGCCATCCTCATAGCAGCACTGAGAATTCGGTTTCTTCTGGATATCATATACCATTCACGTTTCCCTGAGCTTTACACTTGGATATTTCCTAATACAAAATTGCTCACCCTTGAATGACTGCATGGTCTTAGAAGGAGCCTGCTATTAACCCCATTCTGTGACAGACAAAGCCCACCCAGATAAAGGAAGGAGCGTTAATATGTGGAACAGTTTGTCTAAATAGCCTCAAAAGTTACTTTTCCCTTTTCTCATGCACAGCTTTATCCTGAGTGTATAAACACTGATGATTCATTGGATTCTGCATAGTAACTTTGCCACACTCAGAGGTGTGCGCAGCAGTAAAAAACACAAGACCAATTTTAATTCTTACTGCAAATATACCCTTGGCACATTCGTGGTAGTCATTGATCAAAGGATCACGGAGTCTTATATGGGGAATGAAAACCAACAGCCTTTTGCTGTACTTTTTATTATCATTATTATTATTATTATTGCAGTCAGAAATCTATCCTTCAGTTCCAAGTTTCAGTTGTATCCTGAGTTTTCCAGCCAAGTTCTGTACCCATGAAATGGAACACGGATCATCCCTTCAACTGCAGGAGGGAAGGTCTACTATATAACAGAATAAGTTGTCCCTTCTTTGCAGGGAAGATGGTGGATGAGCCTATTCTTGCTGTTCGTAAAGTAAGCACAACCCACTGACCAGTCTGTGAACAACAACTGATTTGGCTGAGAAAGATAGAGAGGATCAAGTAATGTTTTAGATCGAGCTTTCAGACACTTTGAAAAGGTAACAGGAGGGTTTATGCATTCAGACAAATCTGTGGTTATTCAAGTAACTGAAAGCATTTAAGGAAGGAATGGTATACAAAAGAGAAACATTAATTGGGCTGATCATAGCACTGTAGATCTATTTTTACAAAACCCGAACGCATTTATACATAGCTGTTCCTTTGAAGCATTTTAAGGCACCATTTCTTTCTTCCTTATCTGCGTAATTGACATCTTCATTCAACTTCAACCAGCTGTTGTGTGAATTTGTAATCATTTTATTTCTTTTGGGGGAAGGCTTAGTCTTTTGAACTCAAGGAATAATTATTATTGCAAAGCAGTTTTCCTTTTCCAAAGGGACTGCTTTGGGGTCACTGCTGCTTCCAGCCTCTCTGGGCAGGAGAACAATGAAGGCGTTGTTGGTGCTGGAGCGCCATCCCTTCCAAGGGGGGTGGCGCTTTCTCTTTCTGTGCTCGCCTCCATGTATTGAAATGAATTGTGCCACATCAAAAGGCTTTAAATTAGCACTTCACTGCTTGCAAGTGTCTGGAAGCTAATTTTAAATCCTATGGGGCTATGAACCTTTTCTACAACCTCATGCACAGGTATAGCCCTCAGAGTATAAGGTGTCTTACAAACAGAAGCAACACATTTATGGTTATTTCCTCTCATTAAACATAATTTTTAAAATGCATATTTTACAATTTTCAGCTAATCACCAAACAGAATAGACATTATGCATTTTATGAGAGGTGAGAAGCTATTATTCTGTTTGGGAGAAGGCTAGTTTTCCATGATAGGACCAGGGATTACCATAGAAGAGGGCTGGAATCAGCAGAAAAACAGTGAGTGGTGCTGCCAGTAGTAATCATACTAGTAAATGATCCTACTATCAGACATGCAAATGGACTTAGTAAATCCAAATGACTCTATAAGCCTCACAATTAGCATGAAAAGTAGATTTTTAACATTGCATCTTCTTTGCATGTTCAAAAGCTTAACATATAATCTTAAACCATACAGAATCTCTTTTATCCAATACCTTAATAGAAATTGCAAGTACCTGTAAGTTTAATATACTCTTCTTGACTCAGTAAATAAGGAACACTTTAAAAAAGTTTGAGGAATCACATCTTTGTGTGCTGAAAGGTCATGATTTAACTTCACAAGAACATTGTTTTTATGTAATACTTTTATACAAAGTGGGGCAGAATCTATGCTTGCAAAAGACCAGAATTCACACGTGCATTCTTGTGCCTCTTGTTGGTGTACATTGCAGATCCAATCCAGATTGGAGGTTCACCCTTAATTTCTAGCATAGCTCTATTACCAGTGGGTCAGTCTAAGCAGAGGAGCTGAAGATAAGTGCCATCTATTCTCCAACATGCAAACGTCCTCTGAACCCAGGGCACAATTATATCTGGCTTTATACAGCACCTCTAACATTAGGGCATTTCTGAAAATTAAATGACTACCAGTAAAGGCTGCTTTATAGCCCAAATGGAAAAGAAAAAAAAGGACTAGACAGTCAACATCTGAATAACAAGAAGGAAGGGTGCTAAGTGTTTGTAATATATACATGTGAAAGTTAAAGTCTGCAAGAGTCTGCATTTAACATGTTTTCTTTCTAATGAGGGTTTTATTTCTGGAATAAGGCAGATCACTTGAAAGAAAGCTTTATTTAATTCTTGACCTTCTTATCTGGTGACAATGTTCTGCCTGAAGCCTCTTATGTTTTTTGTAAGTAACAAAGATGGTGTTTGTCCTTAAACAGTCAGAGTACGATGTGTTCGATGCCAGGCAAGTGCTAAACAGAAGAAACGGAAATATGAGCAAAGTAGTCCTATAGAAATTTTAACAATCCATTCTGTTGCTCCAAATTTTTTGGGGCCAAGAGCTCACCAAGTACACTTCCAGTATTCTGCTGTCTGCCCAGAAGAATGACCTCAGTGACTCTGTTCTGAGTCCTAAGTCTTAGACTTCCAGCTGAACCACTAACCTCTCCCCTGGGCTTCCTGGCATGGGAATTTGGAGGGAGGACAATGATCACTATTTCTGCATCTCTAACATCTTAATTTATTTATAAGTTCTGTGGCTTTTTAATTTTTTTCCTTCAAATAAAAGAGTTGCTAGGGAAATTATTGCTTAATCTTGTGTTAGATAGAAGTTATCAGTTGGGGAGAAATTGCATGATACCATATCTGTTTCTTGTCTGGAGATGAAAAAGTACTGAAGTGAGAGAATAATTTGAAGGATTAATTCTGGTTCTGAACACCCCAGCAAGGTGAAGTAGTTAAGTAAAATTACAGGATTTACAGCACCAAAGGACTGCAAAGCCTTTCCCAAAGTATTCTTAAGGAACTAAAACGTGTTGGTTTATCACAAAAGTGAAATACTCGTTCTCTTCAAGTGTCCTGCTGTGCCCCATGTGCCATGGCTATGATACAGCCATTGACAGGAGCAATTCACCAGCATTCAGGTCTGGGTACTCAAGTGCAGTGAAAAGGAACTTGGACTACCTAGTTGTATCTTTGAGCGAGTACAAAAAGGACAGAAAAACCTAAGTAAAATCAAACAATCTTTTATGCAAAAGCATTTGCAGTATTTTCTGGGTGCTGTTGTCAGTGAGTGCAGCCTCACCGTCCAGGCTGACCAGAGGGCAGAGGTATCCCTGGGGAGTGTGGCAGTAGATTTGTGGAATTTCCAACACGTTTTCCACAAGCAAATGCTATTGCAATATTGCAATAAAGCAAATATGCTAATATTAGAGAGAGCTGTGTGGATTCTGAGGGGGGCTTTTAACTTAGCTTTCTTTGGTTTCCCTCCCCAGCATGCCAGATATAGAGCTCCTCTTGCCAGGGATGGCCACGTAGGCACCTACTGACAGCAGCCATTCATGCACTTAGCCTAAGCTGAGAAAAGTGCCTTCCTCTCACTCTGCAAGGGACCAGCAGCCACAGCAAGCTGTAAGCATGCAGCTCCAAACAACAACATACAGACGGACTGGCCTGGTGCAGGGCTGAAGGGACCACCTCATCCAGTGACTGCAGTAGAGTATTTTAGGTGCAGGATCTACAGGCTGTGTGATGTCCTATGGTCTACCCACATCCAGGTAAAAAGCTGTTTAATAAACATCTGTGTAAAGAACAAATGCTGCCAACAGCTCTGAGGGTCAACAGGAATTTTCATGCTATGGACAACACCAGCTATGTCCCAGTCAGTAAACTGGAAAGTAGTTTTAGGATTTTCTTATTGGTACAGAAGGTACAGAAGATCTTGTAAAACACGTAAATAATGTTGGCATCCCAAACTGCGTCTTTAAGGGATGTGAACATTGCACGTGATAACATGATGGGGCGAAGGGAATGGCTGAAAGGCAAGCATCAGAGAAAACACTGCAAGGAGCAACAAAAGGTCACAGAAACCGCATGATTCCTTGTGCTCCACAGCTGTATATAGAATACATAAACAGACTTTAAAAAACTAATTAAATGCAGAAGTATATTTTGAAGAACATCATGTCAAGCCAGAGACTGAGACATTACTCTTATTCATTAGCACCCAGCACAGCCCGGTATATGTGGCTTCCAGTGGGTTTATAGACCAGGGGAACTCTGCTATTTCTAGGCACAGATGGCTCTATTTTCCCCTCGGTCTGTTTACCTGACAATCACAGTCAGTGAAAGGAAGCCTAGTCATATGCTAATTCCACCCAGGCCGAAGAGAATTATGAAGTTGCTGGGGACCTGATCCTGCAAAGAAGTACCCATTGCAAGTGAGCCATTAAGCGCTCTGCTCCATGGGGTTGCAGGGACAGCTCGTGGTGTTTACATGAGGATCTTGCTGGCAGGACTAAGGGCTTTCATTTGTGCACAGGGGAAGGTTACTATTCTTGGAATTCATCTCCCATCTTGTAGCATTTTTTTTGTTGTTTGTTTTTCTAAAAAAGGCTGACCTGCTCTTGTCCTCAACAGCTTCTTGGAGAGCATTATAAGACCCCAGTTGCACATCTCCTCTGTGTAGGAATGATAATAATGGCAATTAAATTTTGCTGCTCTGCTGAACAAAACATACAAGTCCTGGTGAACAGACATAAAAATCACTTTCACAATCTTAGAACCATACATAAATGAAAGAAGAAAATGAGATTTTTAAAGTGTGCAAGCATTTCCTCACCTCAGACTGTGGATTGGTTAAAGGTCGAAGTCGTGGGGAAGCTGAGCAGTGGTAGTTGCTCTGAGGTGCCCAGCACGTTGTTAGACCTGCCCCAGCTGTGGGAATGGAGGGTGTTTCTTGACTGCGTGCCTGATCTTGCTCTCCTTGCAGTCAATGGCAGAACTCCACATCCATTTTAACAGTGCAAGATTGAGCTTTCTGTGGCCATATTGCTAATTCGTTTGACATTCCTAATTAGAACTACATAGAAATTGCCAAAATAAAATTTTGTTCCAGATACATATTTTCCAGTTGCTGGTTTACCGATACAAGAGGGTTGGCCTTGAAATATAGAGTAAATTCCGTTCTAAATGTTTTGTAATTTTAAGAGTATTTAAGACCAAGGATTAAAGTCAGAATTCATCTCTTCTTTCAGTCTTCTCTAACAAGAATGAAGGGAAAGATAGAGTATGACTGAGCCTCACTACATAGAAAGACCTAAAAAAAATCTTCCATAGAAAAATCGTAACTTTTGGAGGAATGCAGGTTTCTCTGCACTCCGGTAGAAGAGAAAGGTTTATATTAAAAATTACAGCTATATTAAGTCCAATAAGAGCCAGGGCTGAGAGACACGAACCTAGCACAAGACTAGTTTATCTCATAGGCAAGTCTCTGTGCCTGCTTCCCCTGTTCTGACCGGTCTTTCTGGCACTCAGCTGGTTTCTAGGTGTCTTTAAAATAGGAGGTTAGAATGGGAGCATCCAGTTTTTCTTATCAACTCACCAGTGACTGACACTCAAAATAAGCTGAAGCTGCATGGCATGGTACTATGGTGGTTGATTTTGGAGTGGTTTGAATCCCAGTGCAGGAGTCACTTTCTTCTCTAACTAGGTCCTTGGTCTCTACCCTTGAAAGCAGGTACAGCCTAAGCGATCCAAGTCTTTGTTAAAAAACCCTGTTGTAGGTAGGTGAAAAGTGAAAAGGAAGGGCTAAATATAAATTAAACCTAATACCACACAGACTATCTAGAGTCCCACTGATGTATATGTGATATGTTCTGAGGAGGAAAAAAAAAAAAAAAAAAAAGGAAGAGCAAAGAGGGTCACCCGCTAAGGTTCATTTTTATAACCATTGTATAAGATTTCTGTTTGAGACTGAAAGTACATTAAACAGTCATGGTCTGTCGATGACCTTATATTTAAGAGCAGAGAGGTAATATGGGATTATTGGTAACACACTATTTTACAGGGCATCAATAACCATGTGTAAGAAATTACCATAGAATTACAAAGTTATTACACGGTTATTTGTGGCTTTGCCAAATACAATGTTACTTGATCATCCTTAGATTAATGGGGTGTTGATCGGGTTTGGCCATTTACCTCCATTCTAGGTCGTAAAGCTGATGTTAGCTGAACTAAGTTCCCAGTCTAGCAGTCATAGTATTAACATTTCTTTCCCTCTGCAAAAATAGGTTGCTGTTGTGAGGTATGATAGGCTCTGTCTCGAGGAAGCAAATCACAAAGTGCTCTGGTTCTTAAATGCAGAGACAATTTCAGGCATAGGCTTTCAAAAAGACTCCATCAAGACCTTTTCAATAAATGCATGTTATTTTATATTCCCCAAAGTCTGTAAACAGATTCTCAAAGTTTGGGAATGCGTATTTTCCCAACCTATTTGGATTTTTCCATCAAGAGAACACTGCTTGCCACCACCCTTCACTGCACTGTAAATGGAAATAAAATTAATGAGCTAAATTTCACTTAACACATAACTTTTATGAAGGCAACATTCTTGCAAAGCACAGACCTATTGTTCATTAAATCTTGGTGCAGGCAGAGCCAACAGACACTAAGTTTGGACTTGGAAGACTGTAGGAAAATCCTTAGACACACATGTCTGTGTGATGACATATATTTGTGTGTGTGTGTGTACATATATATGTATGCATATGTATATACCTATGTGGTAATTAGCATTTACTCATATGCAGTAAGAAACTATAGGTGAGCCAGAAATTTAGACCAATGCACTGCCCTTGCCTGTTTAGAAATTTTTAAGAGAATCGTCAAGCTGTGGACCTGAGGCTTTGGCAGAGAGGCTAGCCGTAACCTCTGCAGTTTAAACACTGACAGCAGCAGGCTGTTCCCTCCACGGCTTTCTGTTTTTCTAGTCCTTCTCCCAAAACCAAGGCAGGTTGAGCCCAGTCCTGGCACTGGCTATTTTCTTTACTTCACACTGAGAGATCAATCACAGGGCTCTCAGCTGACCAGGTCTGAGAGAAGCATAATAGTACCCCACAACAGTCCAGAAAGTACACCATGGTGTAGCCTTTATGTTCCTTGTGAATGAGAGCCTAAGGCAAATTTAAAGATTTTAGGGTAGGTATGGAGTTGAAATTCCTGTGTGCTTAGGTTGGCTTTATTGGTATACCTCACAGCAGCAATAAAAAATAAAACAATTTCTAAAAAACGACTGCAGTTCTAAAAGAGCTTGACCTTGCCTTCCACCTCATAGAGTAATAAGTGAAAACGCTGTGGTCACAGTGCTTTATGCTCATTTTGTACTCACTTTACGAAGTTGTAAATGACTATAATGCACAGTTTGGGTCAAAACAGAAAAAAAACCCTCGCTTGGTGGCCAGCAAGGGTCATCCTATACCACACATGACCCTTATTACAGTCTGGTGTGTGAGAAAGTATTTTTCTACTTAATCAAAGATGTGCTGTGAAAGAATAGGAAATAATGCCCTTTCTCTGAAAAGACTTTTCAGAGCGGCAGCAAGGATTCAGCAATATACATGCAGCCCTCTCAGCTTTTATTCTGCTCTGCCATTGATTCCCCCCTGCCATCTTGAATAAACTAATTTCTTGGTATCTCAATCTTCCCCAAGTCCCAAATGCAATAATAATGCTTCCTGTCTCTATCAGTGAGGGAGGTAATTTGTTAATATCTGCAAGCCACTTCAGCTTCCCAGAAGAAACGGGCTATTCAGGCTCAGATTATTATACTCAGAGCTGAGAATAATGGTTGATATTCAGCTGTGCATACTGTGTATAACTCAGCTGCCTTTCTTCCTTGCTTGAAAAGTAAAGGTCTGAGCTAACTGAACACCTCCCCCCCAACCCTCAAGGAGATTGTCATTTTTCATATTGATGCAGCTGTAATTCATGATTTCTTTTCCCAAAACCTATGAGGAAACAGAAGGGATAGAGGAGTACCCGCAGCCTGTTTGCCTGGCTGTGGAAGTTGCTGTCCCCTGTGCTGGGAGGCTGCTGCTTGACACCAGGAGAGGTGAGGGGGCAGCTGCAGGGAGGGCAGAGGCTCTGGCAGGACTGGCAGTGAAAGCTCTCATCACCATCTTTTAATCAAACACACTAGCCCCCCTGTAAGGGGGGTGTCTGTCAGCAGCTCTGGCAATTCACTGCCGAAAGTCCTGCTTGCACTGTAGTCTAATTCAGGAAACAACTCTTCTATAAGAGTGTTAATATTGGCATCCAGTACCTGATTCCAGCTTATATTTTAGCAAATAATTTCCCTTTCCTTTCACCAAATTCATCCTCAGTGGAAATTAGAAATATATATTGCTATACTCCTGAAAATTCCTGAATAAATCAAGGGGCTGTGTGATTTGAATTTATAACAGCACCATCCATCACTGCTTGAGCTCCACAAAACTAATTCTCGGTTTCTCTTCCATCTGAAAGTAACCTTGGGGATTAAGTAGAATTCACCCCACATTTGTTACCAAAAAAATTAGGAACATGGCAATTTCACCTACATAAATCTGTCATACCATGTTGTCTGAAAAGTACAATTTCCAGATACAGACTGTTTCTACCTGTTGGAAGTGTTGTACAGCTTTTGAGACTATAACACTAAAGAACATGTGCAGATTCCACACCCTCTCACTCCCACAAAATTTCCTGTTTAATGATTTCAATTTTGAAATTGCAAACCTTAAAATGTTAAGGCGCTGCTTATTGGAGTCATTTGAATAGAAGGTGCGGGGATCTGAACATAGCCTAAGCAAGTTTAAAAACAAATGCAAAAAATGTTTGATATTTTTATCTCAATAAAAAAGGAATAAATCCTGTAGTAGAGGTCTATCTTACTAGATAACTGTCAAATACAGGAATTAAAAAAAAAAAAAAAAAAAAAAAAAGACAAAAAAGAAGAAGAAAAAAAGACTAACCAGACCAAACCAATGTTTTTTTTGAGATCAGGTTAAATAAGACTTTTTAAAAGTCGAACTGTAAGTTGTTATAACGTTAAACTAAACAGTAAAGTGTTATTCGGTCTGTTACTTTGCCTTACAACTTACTGAATTAAAAAAAAATGAGAGGAGAAAAAGAACATTTGATTATTATATAGCAAGAATATGACACATTAAAGAACTCACTATGTAAGGATGAACATCCTGAACATGAGGACAAGTGCAGAAGAGGTGATAGAAATGAAAGCACGGAAATAGAAATAACATCCAACACTAAAAATTAAACTTGGTGAGCCTTAAATTATTAATATCTCAAGCCTCAAAACCTGCAGCTTTCTGATGACTTTGCACACCGCTGCTCATCTGTGTCAAAAAATCACGCGTTCAGGTGATGAAAATAGCTTGGGATGCTGATGACATGGGCCAGCTTCTTAGAGGAAGAAGTTGGGCTTGTTGAGCTGTTGTTTTGTTTGCCATAAATGACGTCTGCTCATGCTCCGCCTCACAGAGCTCTTTGAAAACAAAGGTGTCTGTACCCAGCAATTACTACGGGGCAGAAGAAACCTGTCAGTGTCGCAGAGGGGACCACTCTTCCTATGAAGGACCACCTGCCTGTGGTCTTTGCCATGGCCTTTTCTGATTCAATGTAGACTCTAAAATGACCTCAAAATGGCTTGACAGACCCTACGTTATATTCAGTGATAGCATGATGGCCATGCATTGAGTGTTAATATCAGTGTTAATGCCGATGTTAATGTCAATATTAACTATACCCAGGTTTCTATGCAGAATTAAGACCCCAACCTCGTTGAAGACTGTTGTAGTCTCTGTTCATGTTATTTTGCATTTTGGGAGATAATCTTCATCTGTAAAAGGAATTAAAAGCTGCATGTCTTATAATGTAAAAATGTAATAAACATCAAAATTCACGAGGACATTAAATGAGAGAAATGGACAGAACTTTGAAAGCAGTCTTTTGCGGAATTCCCCGTAACTTCATGTTAAAAAAAATATCATCTATTTCATAATTGTGTGTCTCAATAAATAACTATTTTTCCCAGAAAAAAAAAAAATATATATATTTCTTTAACTCTATGCAACAGAAACAGGGAAATATCTAAAATGAAAGCCAGGCATATTTTATGTAGATTACAGTAATAAAATCTCAACCTCTGAAACCATCAGAATCGATGTTACTGTAGGGGTCTGACCCAAAATTCACTGGAGTCTAGGGAGAGATTCGTCCTAACTTCAATGGGCTTTGGATTAGGTCCTGCAAGAACAGCCAAACCCTGCAAAAATTTGTTCTGCCAAGTTCAAAACCAGATCTTTGAATACAAATAAAACTGAACCTCAATATCATCCCTTCTTGCAATAAATTCTTCTAAGTTCATTGGGTAGAAGAAGCTGAGATCTCACAATACCTAAAAGCTCCAGTTCCCACATTCCAACAGAAATAAAGAAACCTGGTGGGGCTTTACTGGTTCCATCTTTTCTCATCTCTGGGGAATACTGAAGACAAGGCTCCCCACTCTTTGGTGGAACTTGCTCCGTTCCCACGTGAAAGTGGGTAGGAACATCTACCACAATTACAGTTCACAGGGTGGGAGAGAGATGAAAAATGCATCCTTCTTTTATTTGGTTTCCTCAGAGATTATGGATAAATCCTGTGCCCAGATGGAAGGGAAGCTTGCTATTTTTTTACCCTCTCCACAACTTCTTGGCTCCCATCTCTTACTTGGAAGTCAGTTTTATTTATTTGGGGAAAGGTGCAGGCTGGACAGTTGCGGCCGCATCTCATATATTTGCAGTCCTATGACTTTAATTGCTCTGGTTTTTTTCCACTCATTTCCCTACTGCACTCACTCGTCACTGCAAAAAACAATAAATTCCAAGATTAATCCCCTGGCTCTGTAGCATATTGAATGTACTTACTGTCCTCCGGAGAGCTGTGGCAGCCATCACACCTCCCTGCCTGCTCACTCTGAGCGCTCGCTGCCTGCTTCATCCCCGTCTGGCATGTGCAACCCTAGGGCTGAACTGATCAAACCGTAGAGATGGTGTGTAACATAGCTGGCAGGCGTTCAAAGGCAGGTTTATTTAGAAATTACACCCTGTTCGATAATGTGGGTCAAGGGATTCTGTGGGGATGGCTGGTCTGCTGGCCCACGCGGGTGTAGGGTTTAGGGCTGGGTTGGAAAAACAGTGATCTCCGATAGCTTTTACTAGCTTTTTCATTAGTTGAAGAGTAACATATATCAGCAAGTCTTGCATTACATGGGGCATATTTCTCTAAACAGCTCTGCCTGTGGTATTCCTCTGCCAATAATACTTTAACTTAAATTAAATAACATCATGAGAACTCAGTAACCTGGCTCACCACACTCCACAAGCAATTTTGTGTAGTTGAGACAAAGAGACGGTGCGTCTACTTTCATTAGTCACAGTTAAGCCTGAGTATCATCTGTTCTTTGTGTATATGTGAAAACTAAAAAAAAAAAAATAAAAATATTGGCTAATACTTAACTACATTTCTCTTTTTTTAAAAGATTTTTCACATTTAAGATATCTTTTGTTCAGCAAAATAGCAAACTGCAAGGAAATCTGTAACAAATCTTTTTTTTGTTTTCAGGAGAATTTGATATTGACTTTACCTATACCTGAAAAGACAATGTTTTGATTTTCTTTAAAAATTTAAAGATGTGAAAAAATGAGGGAAAAGCAACACTTGGTTCCTTCCCCCCTCCACTTCATTTTTTACACATAACTAAAACACATACCTTATGTTAATTTAGAATAAATTACTATTTTTTGGGGGTGTGGGGGGTGTGTGTGAAGATGAGACGTGAGTGAGCAGGAGATGTTATATATAAGGCTTAAGTGTCCTTTGGTAATAGAAATATCTCAGGGGACAGCAAGTCAGATTTTGTGAGAAAATCCACTGTCATTACTATTAAAAATATTTTAGTTGACTTCAGAAACATGTATAAAAGTAATTCCCACACAGATTCTCTTAAACATATGTAATACTGTAGCTCCATAAGCCTGGGTTTAGCATTCATAATTCCTACATTTTTCCTTTATAATATATGCATAAAATTACACACACAGAGAGAGTTTTGCTGTTTTAAATAGGGGCCATGTTTAAGTTTACTTTCTGTGGGTCAGGACATGGATTTAAGTTAAAGCAATACTGAATGTAATGTTTCTCTCTGGTTAACATGAACAAACATCTCCGCATGCAGCCTTCATGAATCAACTTCAATACACTCAGCAGAACAGCTTGACAATTTTACCAGATCTGATGTAATACAAATTTAAAATATATCATCACTGGCTAAAGAGTGACAGAACAGATGACTCTCTCCAACAAATGTATTCATTGTTGACTTCCTTGTTTTAGCTGCCAGCTAGTTTATCCTATCCATTAAAGACGTTTTCATTAAAACTGATCAGCTGCTGAAAATTAATAGAGTAAAAGGGGACACCGATCATCTTTGTTCTAAAATTAGCACGCATTTTTCACAAAAGTTTCGTTAACTTCATCCACAACTATTTCTGTCATTTCAAAAGCAGAAGCCAATCATTCTGTATAAGCCAAAAAAAGTGGAAATAGAGAAAAATTTTGTTTCTGAGAATATAGTCTTAATTTTCTCAATACATCTGCAGCAAATTTCTGTTACTTCCAAATACTAATTAAGAACTTTTTTTCCCAAGACCTGCATACCTGTATTACCTAACATTAAAAAACATTAGAGACTTTTTTCTTTTTTTCCCCCCTTGGTTAAGCCAGGACAAATTATACTAAGGAAAAGGTATACTCATCAGTTCAAAGACAGCCTTCAGACAGCGATAGTGGAGCACTGAGGTACCCTGGGCAGGTCTCTGCTCATGCCGTGAATGTTTACTGCCCAACAGACCCCCTTGTTCTCTCCCTATTGACTTGCAGATTGCTCCTGCAATAGAAAGAAGGCAATTTCTGTAGGGAAAGGCACTTAGTAGATTCAGTGATGCTGTTTTGGGGGTTAGAGGGAGGGAAGCATCACACTTCTCAGGAAGTCAAGACTTTTTGTGCAAACAGGCAGTTAAGAGCATCCTCTTGACAGCAGCTTGCTTCTTCCCCAACTGCATCAGTTGGTGCAGAGCAGGGCTTGCCTCTGTTGTATCCTGCCTACAGCTGCTACGCGACGCTGGCTCTGACATGTGGAAGTAGCTGCATGCAGTAATTTGCTCGGAATTAGAAAAAGGAAACTCAAAAAGACAGAGCAGACAGAGCTGATGTCCAAACGTTTGAAGAAAGAGAACTTCTTATGGGGATTGAATTTTCTGTAGCCAAAACTACTTGGTTTGCTGTGAAGATTGTTGATTCACTGTCTTTTATTATTTTAATATGTCTCTGTTAAACTAACAATGTATTGGGAACCAAATCCTCAGCTGGGATAAATCGTCTGATTTGTCAGCCTACCTTCATAACACCCTTTTTGCTTTGGCCTGCAGTGCTAAATCCTGCTTCAGCTTCATCAGTAAAAGCCTTTTCCAAGTTAAAGTTCTGGAGCTAAACAGAGGAAAAGCCTTTTCCTGTTGTTGCTGATACTGCTCAGAGGCTTAGCGTGGATTTTTCAGGCTAAGGATTTAATTGCAATGTCTAATCTGGGATGTCTTTAAATCTTGGATGTTGTTCATTAGACAGATAGTTTCTGCTTCTTTTTTCCAAAACTTAAGCATCAGAAAAACAAGAATGTATAATGCTGGAGCCTCAGAAACCCACCCTAGGCAGCTCAGCCAGACAATGGTGCTCCTAGATGAGATTTTTAAAACCTGAAAACAGTATTCCCAGGAATCTTTGCCAAAGCACTTTGGAACGTCTTTCTACCAACGTGACATACAACAGGCTGTGACTGGAAGAATTTGAAAAACAAAAGATTCAGGACATGAAATGCTTTTAGCCCAAACAGCCTGACTGAGTGACAAAATATTCAACATTTGTTTTCCGTGGTGTCCCCAGTGTTGTGGGTGCTTCTCCAAGGAAGGAATGTGCAGCTCCTGCCCAGAGATGCACTGTCTGGCTGAGGGGCTTTCACTGCACTCTGCATGGAGAGGGCTGGTAAAATTTCCTTCTAAAACATACCTCTGGGAAGAAATCTGGTTAAAACCATTCTGTTACTATTTCATCCCTTTTTGTGCTTTAAACATTCATGAAAAATGGGACCAAATCATATGAACATGGAGAAATGTTGCCTGATATTGAGCATCAGGGGGCAATTATGTTTTTCTGTAATAGAATGTATTCAGAATGTCCTCTGATTATTATACTCATTATTATATATAATAAAATGTAATAAAACACCCATTTCTTTTCAATTCTTCTATTTTTAATAACATATGCAGAAATTAACTTGATAATCCCATTTCTTTAATTGGATTGTGAAATGCTACATATATTCAAGAACTATTTGGCAGCCAGTCAAATTGCTAGCAGAAGATCCTTTATTTTTCTAAATTGCTGCAAAAGTCTGAAATCAAGTTCTTTCCATAATTGCTTTGTGTGGTGAAGCACATTACTAATTTCCAGATGAGTCTCACAGGTATTTTGGGCATGCTGAGTATACTTCTCCTTTTAATCAATGTGTATAAACTGAT
The DNA here is from genome assembly GCF_963210335.1 of Falco punctatus. Taxonomy (NCBI): domain Eukaryota; kingdom Metazoa; phylum Chordata; class Aves; order Falconiformes; family Falconidae; genus Falco; species Falco punctatus. The sequence continues at coordinate 6,538,171 of NC_137580.1, read as the reverse complement.
GTATTTGGTATTTCAAATTGTCCAACACACAGTTTGATTTCTTTAGTTTTTTCTTTTATATAAAACCCTTTATATTTCTTTTTTGGTGGCCATTCATGTCCTGACTTTTTTTCTCACCCACTGTTTCCCATTTTTTTTAAGGACATTGGTTGTCTCTGAGTTTGGTAGAGAATCAATATGAGCACAATTCCTGCTGATTTGCACTGGAATAAATGGTGGGAAAATCAGGCCTAGTATATCGCCATCTCTTCTCACCAGTATATAATCATCTCTTGTCTTTTTTCCTCCTTAATACTTAGGAAATTATACCATTTTCTGCAGTTAAACCTTATCTGTGTTCTCATTCTATGCAGAAACAAACAAAACGCAGTTATCTTTGGTGAAGTCCTACAAATTATAACCTTCCACCCCAAAATGATAGCTTAATCTTCCAGGAAACAGCACAGACAGACAGTATTTGAGCTTTGGGGGATAGTAGTTCACTGTGGCATGTGAAGCTGGACCAAAGGACATGTGAAGGGACGCAAGGACTTAATTTTGCTTCTGATTCTTCACATTGATTCACACAGAAGGGTCTTAATGCAACTGGCCTCTTGAAGAGCTCTCTATCATGAAGGTGGGCTTTGTTTTCCACTTTTAGTAAAATAAGTACACTGTATTACATTTAATAACATTCAACCAATGCTGTAAGTATAAACAAGTATTTCATTTTAGATCTACACAAATATACACCTTAATTTATATTCACTGTAAGCACTACCACTGTACTGGCTGTCTGTGAGCATATCGGGACGGCAAGACAAAGAGATTTTTCTCGGTTTCCTTTTCCACTGAAAGCTGTCTGCTGGCAAACGCTGAACACAAACGGGCGACAGGTTGGGTGATGCTGACTGTCCATCTCCCCCATCACTAGCTAAAGCAGATACCAGCCCACTGTGACCCGCAGGCTTAGGGATGCTGCAGCGGGGATCCTGGGGCCAGCTGAGCCCGTAGCCCAACGGCCGTTCTATGCTGCGGAGGAGCAAATGTCTGTTCCTGTTACTCTGGCTGTTTAAAAACAACACATCCCAGAATTGAAGGAGGGAAATCACAGGCCCTGGGACACGAGCACTCGGCCGGCCCTTCCTGGTGCACAATGGCAGGAAGGCACTGCTATGGTTTCTCTGGGACCTGGGTGGCCTGATACAACGCTGCAAAATAAATACAGCAAGCACGCATGGCAGATCTGTACAGAAAATGTGAGCTCTGTGTTAAAGGACAAATAATGCTAGATATTTTATCAGCTGCATTATGAAAATTTCTCATCTGCTGGCTGTAAATGCTAATTAACCCTGTGCACCTTCATGCACAAAACCCATTTACATTTATCAAATAACCATTATGCTCATGTATTCATGCTTTGCTTCTCCTCTGACATGTTCTCGCGCTGAACAACTGTGCCTACTACTGAGAGAGAACACACCATGGTTATCCAAGCCATTTCGTACGGGTGAAGGGCGGTGTTGGCTCTGCCCCAGAAGATTGCTAGTGAACCAAGAGAAAGAAAACTGAAGATAAACCAGAAGGCAATTTTCACATGGGATGGGAGTATGTTACGCAGGCACAGCTAGGCACCAAAATGAAGCTATCCTATAATGGTACTCTGATGGTGAGATCCAAATGCTGTGTTTGTGCGAGTTTCCCAACCTCCAGGTAAGTTACACCAGTGACATGGCAGTGCCCTGCTGGACCGCTCACAGGCCCCTGTTTCAAACCCTGCCAAGCTCTCACCTCCGTGATACCTTGGTGAGATACTGTGACTTGTCCTACCTTGATATGCTCAACAGGTCAATCATACAAGATATAAATCAACAAGTTTAATTTATTCTGTTTTAAAAACTGTAATGTTACTCTCTTGATGTGAAAACTGTATGTAGGACCCCAATTTTCCCACTTAATGTGTTGTCTAGGTACCCATCACTGATAATTTTAGCTGATGCTTGCCCTGCACTCCCTGATACAGATGATCAGCCTGTATCAGCTCTCGGCATAACTACGAGTAGGTTGCTGTTGTTTAGACATACATATGGATTTGGTAAGGACAGGACCGCTACAGTGAGCGGGTTTCACCAAGGCGAGGCCTGCAATACCCACAGTTTCTCCAACCATGGTATGAAACAGCAGAAAGGAGCCGTCTCATACAGAAAAATAGAGACTGCATTCAGTTCCTGGAAACTTTACTCCCTGTTTGACAGCTCAGAACATTTCAGATCACAGAGGTAAGTGACTTTTTGGGGGGCCAAAAGCCATCACTGAGACACCCAGAAGGGGGTAAGTGATTCTAAATCCTACCAAGTCTCAGCTCCCTGCTCTTTCTGACATACTCAGTGACATAAAGTATGTGGACCTGTAATTAAAGTTCCTACAAAGGCAAAGCAAACAAACCCCAAAGCCTATTAGAAACATCTAATCATGATAGAAAAATTGCACTACAAAAGTATGATAAACAAAACACTTATTATGAGTACCTTAAAAACTAATGAGAAATGCAAGATTGTAAAGATCAACAATAAAAATTAAATGTTAAAAAAAAAAACCACCAAAACAAATGTCTCCTAAATTAATGACAATATTTATAGAATAGATCTAAGCACAGACCTAATATTTAGTTTTATTTAAATTTTGGCTCCCAAGAGAATTAAAAAAACAGCTGGTATTGTTGATCTAATAGCGCCATGTCGACCCAAGCAGACAGCGTAAGAACTGTGTGAGGCTCAATGTCAACAAGCTATAGACTTGGAAAGATTGAGTATACTATTTTATTTTATGTTTAAATGTTGTGCTCTGATGGGAGTGGAATTAGATGAAATTCTAGAGCAAATACACACTTTAAACCCTAATTCATTTAGTCAGTTTAAGCAAAGGGAGAAATATATATCACCCTACTCTTTACCACCAGCTGAACTGTATGTTACATCAATAGAGCATCAGCTGGCTTGGCTTCTGGAGCTCGGGAACTTCGCTCTTTGTAGTTCACGTTGGTTTTCTGCAGGGATCCGTAAGACTAAGTTTTAAACAACAACATAGCAATCCTAATTCAGTTCTTAATCAGTCACCTATTCAGAGGAGGTAGTTTGCTGCCTCATTTTTGAAAACCTTACAAAATTAGGCTGGCTGTCTAGGTGCTTATTTGTGGATTATAATGTCTAACTTCTGGCAATGGAAATAGCATTTAGCATCCTTTCTTTCCTAAATAAATGTAATGAAAAACAACAACAACAAAATAAACCCAGAAAAGGCCCTGATGTCGTTAGCCAAAATGGTAATTACCTTCAGTATGACACTGTGGTCTATGAAGTATACCATTCAGTTACAGCCCTCCACTACCTTTCTACATGCTAGACATTTACTCTGCATTCCTGAGAAAATATTTAGAGCTTGAAATTATGTTCATCATGATGTTCAGCATGAAAGGATCTATGTGAGAATCAAGAAGTATAGGTAGTGACATCTGCTTAATTAACTATAGAAAAAATCATGTTTCTGACCATCAAAGCAAGCGTGAACTCCAGTTCATGAAGTTGTCTTCCTTTGTGACCCTGTATTCAGTCTGGTATAGCTGTGTATGTTGGCTCTGTCTGACTGTGATTCCTAGACGTTTTCTGATTCGAGTCTTTCAAACAAGGGACCAGTGAACCACTACTAGAAAACTAAAGTAAAATCTTGTCGCTTTTTAGACCTAGCCAGGGTTACAATTACAGACGTCTCCAGAGAAAGCCTGTGCAACTGAAATTTGCGGTTTCGTATCTAGAAGATACTTCGGTAAATTCAGACAGAACAAGCTGGGGCATGGTGGGAAAATTAAATGCAGAACTACACACCAACTACGCTTTTCTCCACTGCATTCATCCCTTCTCTCCAAACCAGCATGGCACTGGCCCATGCACTGCCATTAGTATCTTAGTCTGGTGTATCGTGGAAGAGATATATGTAACTATATGTATGTGTATAAAATGAACCCTGAAGAGCAGAGGAATGTTAGAGAAAACAAAAAATACTAATACCATTATGCACATACAGTCTGTAGTCAGGGCAAGAGGACAGCAAGAAAGCAGTTCAGCATCTCCATACATCAGTCAGAACTAACAAGGACTTTGCAATCACCTTAGCTTCATAGTTTGCCAATACACATTTATATTTCTAAATTTAAACACACACATATATTAGTATGAGGCTGCCGACAAGCTAAAATCTGATTTGTTGGTGCCAAAATTGATTCCAGATTGCATGTATAGAATTATATAAACAATTTATATGTCCAGAGGTTGTGAAATGTGTAGGAGGGCAGGAGAGCAGCCAAGTCCCCCTCCCAGCCCAGCACACACACACAAAACACCCGTGGGACTATTTGAGTCGTACTGTACCCGGGCAACAAATATTTAATTAGAGTGACAAATAGGATGAGTGGGTCTGAGCTGTTTCCCCTCCTTCCTATGTTAAGGGAACAAAGTGAAACACTAGGAGGGAAGCCTCTGTAACGCCCCAAACGCCTCCCGCCTGGAAGCATGTTTTTTCCCTCCAGCTTTTCCAGCCTGGCCCTTTTCCATCTCATGTGGAGCAAATGTCAGAATAATCCTGACACGGAAATCTCTTAACCATGCTCTAAAGTCTGTCTGCACATGGGGGGGGGGGCGCGGGGTGATAATCACTATATACATCAATATGGGACTTTCCTAATTGACAAAAACCTGTAGATACCTTTACCTGTCAGGAGTGCCTTCACAGGTACAGGCCCAACATTTTGCTATGATGTGGCGTGCTGCATGGTATCATAAGCTATCTAGTATGACCCTTTTTCTTCTTTATATTTATTCATACTGAGAGCCCATAATCTTTCACTAAGATGCATTTTTTAAGAAATAACAGAAAAGTGTTTCTAAAGCCATTTTATAGGGAAACTTACTTTATTTTTCCTATTGTTGCATATCTTTATCCCCTCCGGCATGATTTCTTAGAGATATATAGCGCTAGATGCTCTTTACCATCAGTTTCTTGGCATTAAATTGCACCCAGTTTAGTTTCTGACACATCCGGTTGAACAATAAAGATTTTGGAAAAAATTGAGCCCTGACACACAGGAGCTGTACATAATTTTTCTTTAATGTTCCTAAAGGCATCTTTTGCATTCAGGAGACCATTTAATAGCACCAGACTTTTTTTTAAAAAAAAAAAAAAAACACAACTTTTTTTTTACTGTTTTACTTTCTCCTTTTTTGGATCAGGTCAGTGAGAGAAGCAGAAACTATGGAAAATCACTGGGTTAAATTTCCTCTAATATCCTTGCAAACCAAAAAATGGACATGGCCTCTACAATAGCTGTCTTACAAACCTGGGCTTGACCTTCATTCTTCAGCCTAAAAGTCAAGGATTTGGTCCTATTTCAACAACAATTGCTGATTCATATAAGCTTGAGAATGACCTGAAACTTCACTGAAAGGATTTTTTTCAGATCTGATAGCAATTTCAGAATATCTTAATCAAGAATATGCCATATTTACTATAATGCTTAGAGACAGACACCAACATTACTTAAGGTAGCCCTAATCCAGCACTAGCAGGTGACCTTACAAGCACAGGGCAAGCCTCTGAACTACAGCCAAAGCCATGCATGGATCCAGGGCAAGAGCTACCAGTGCTGCGGACAAGCGTTCGGGGTCTGTATTAACCCGGGGGGAGCAGTGGCACTGGGAGTCATGCCCTGTGCTCCCAGTCCCAGGTGCATACCTTGTGTCATGAAATAACTTGCCACAGATCATTTTTCTCTTCTCTGGACAGCTGGGAAGAAGGACTTCGGGTCACTAGATAGCACACATCTGAGGCAAACACCGACCTACCAAACTCTATTTCTTCAGCTAGATGGCAATAACCAAAGCAATATTACGCATTTGTACTGAGCAAAGTTCTCATTAAATTGTATATGTCCTTTCCTTGTGTCTGGTGATAGGATCACCAAACACATTTTTTTTCAGGTCTTCCAGTTTCTTGCTTTGTGAATGCCAGACCAAAATAGTATTGGGATAGAATAATACATTCTGTATTATGTTGTGCAGTGGCCAGCGTGCCATATGCAGACTGAATTTTTTTCATATCAAAGGTATCCTCCTCATCATCATCATTACATGTTGAGCCACACAAAAGCCTACATCTCCTACATACACTACTAATGCATCATTTTTGAAAGATAAGCTAACACATTGCCTGTGAGTTTTAATTAAATCAGTAATTCCTTGTGGAGTTCTCATTAACTAGTACAGTAGGAACAACCGTAGCCTGAGGTACTCCTTCCTGCCTTCAGTTTTATTTTGTTTTTCTGCACATCTGCTTCCTATTGTGCCTTTTAATACTTACACCTTGAATGTGAATGATTCCCCTAGGCTTCCTGGCTGGCCACCTTGCTATTGTTTTTCTCATTTAAAAAATAATAGTAAAAAAAACCCTGACCTAAATGATTCAGTTCTTCATAAAGCACTATTATCTTCACTGAATCTTTGTTATAGATCATATTTACATAGTTAGTACTTCACGAAGGGAATTTAGTATTTCCTCATGTACATTGTTGCATGTTGTACAAGAAATACAGTTTGAGATTTTTTTCCCTTTGGTAGAAGCCAAATAACTTCCTTGTTTATGATCATCCTTTATGTCTGTGTGTATAAAGACAGGATGTTCCAGTGGTGTAAACCTGATTTCCAGAAATCTAGACTTAATTCTCTAACCCAACACAGACTTTGTGTGATGTTCTCTTAGCTAAGCCATGCAGAGTTTGCCTTTCCTGTATGTTTAGGGTCTGATTCCCTGGAAAAGGCTGATTAACCTGGAGTTTGGCACTGGTGACTCCCCAGTGAGAAGATGGAGAGGGTGGTACTTCACATGGTATGCACAGGACCAGCCCTCACAGCTGACCAAAAAGGAACAGATGAGCAAGAACGTCTCAGATAGCAGCTTCTCCTGAACCTGGTATCTTTGGACTGCAGGGAGGTGCTCAATGTATTAAATCAATTTCTGTCAAAGATCCCAGCCTATTTGATCACCCATCCACTTCAGCAATGAATAAGATGACAGTTTTGAATGAAGATGGGTATGTTTCAAGGCAAAGGCTGTAGCAATTGCACAGCATGTTGAAGAGTCTCTGCCTGATGCTGTTCAAACTCATATCAGACCTCGAGATGCTTTCCCTAACCAAGAAACTGGCTGCTGCTGAAGTGGGTGTTTCTTCACTTTCCTATTGAACAGCTTTTCATCTCAGGAGAGACAGCTTTGCAGAGCTAGAAAAGAGAGTAAAAGTTAATAATGGCCTCGTAGCACACTCACTAGGGAGACGAAAGTCGTGGATTGCAGTTCTTACCCTAAGAAGTGTTTACACTTTAATTGATGAGAGTTTTATGGAAAGTACATTGACCTGGCCTAAGTGCTTCTGCACCCATGGTTGGTAGGAAAAAAAAAGAAAAAAAGGTTACCTCGTAGGTCCTTTCCCTTTAGCAGGCATTTTTTGCTTGCTTGTTAATCAACCAAGCAAGAAGACACCCTTCACACTTCCAGATTTGCTAGAGCTTGGGCTAGAGGTAGAGAATTTTCAGAAACTACATACAACGTTTCATATCAACAACCTATCACTCCATCTGCTTTCCATTCTTATACTCTTCCTTGTGCTGCCAGCATAAGCGGTTGCTGGGGACAGGATTCAGGACTGAATCCCTTTTGCCCTGTTTCCGTTTTGCACCTTGCAGTCTTCAGTGTTTGCTGAGAAAGGAAGAACAAGTTAGAGAGGAAAAGTAAGTAGAAAAGAGCCCTGCCAAGCTTCTGATTAGCAAGGGAGCCAAAAATGCTTTGGACCATTCGGAAGCTATTTATATTTTATAGATATGGTTTTCTTACACTTACTACTTAATTGCATTATAAAAGAATTCCTCCACTGTCATGGCTGGTTCAAGAGCAGGCAGCACCCAGATGTTACGCTTTCTGCAAGACTGTGATCCTCATGTGACCGAAGCAGAGAAGCACTTCACTTCCAGACGGGCACAAATTGCATCTGTCTTTCCTTTGTTTTTATGAGGTCTAGTATATCAAACAGGATATGTTGGAGGCCCCAGTTCAAGTACACAATTCACTTTATGCAAATGTTTATGAGCATTACTGAGTAGGAAAGGCTTTGCCATATTAGGAGGTAGGAAAAAGAAATAGTTTGAATAGTATATGTCCAAAATCATGAAGATTCAACCACAGATGTCCCAGCAAAACTCTTGAAAGGAAAACAAAAGCCCAGATAGGAGCAACCTTGTTTATCGATGTAGTTCATGAACTCATTTGTCCCTTAAAGGAGGGGGGTGGGGCTTTGGGGGTAAGGCTCAAAAATGTATTCACAAGGGGGAGAAAAGGGAAAATGTTTTATTCCAAGATCACAGCAGTCAGATTATGGACAATTTAATGGATTATGCTCATACAAAAATGTTTTTTTTGTAAAAAGATGAAGTCTTTCTGACAGTCCCCTATAGTAGTGTGTTTCTTTTTCTGTTATAAATTCCTGGTAAATGTAAGAAGGCAAGATCCTATAGAGAGCGTGGCTGCCCAGCACTGAGGCTTTCAAAATGATGCCAAGCTTGCATGGCTTTGGAGGCTCATTTCCCCTTCATTTGTCACTTCTTGCACCACTTGCCCCTTCGTTCTCTGACAGGGGCCACAGCTTTGTGCATCATACACCAGCAATGCCACAAAGAGGTGGGTGGTAGGGTAAAGCCACCCCAGGCACAGATCCATTCAAGAAGTTCCCTCAGCATGGCACTGTTTTGCTGGTGCTAGATCAGCACTACGTCTGGTGCGGTCATGCTGGGTTTGCAGTGTCCTCTAAGGCAAGTGGAGCTATCACATAGGGTATAGCTGGTGCTGACAGAACAAAGAAAAAAACATATTGTAACCTGGATGTAACACAATTAGCTCTGGCACGCATCAGCCCTACTCTCTCCATAGCAATCCTAAGATTTCAAGGATGGGAGATTTTTTGTGACACATTAGTTGATCAAGAAAGGACTCTTCCTTGGCAAAACAGGGAAGGAAGACAGGGTAGGAAATAGAATTCAAAACATACCTCACTTTTTAAAAAGCTCTTCTACTAGTCCCTCGCTCTGTAAAAGTAACATAAAAAGACAGTGTCAAGGTTATGAAAGCTTTGCTGAGAACGCTCCGGGTCTGGCTGGTTTCTATTTATAAATGACAATAACAGAAACATTGCAAAATGAAAAGGCCAACAAGCTGAAAATTAGAGCTGGAAGCTGCCAGGCTGGGAGTTCTGGTCCCAGTGGTTTGTGAGCAGTGACTTAACAGTTCTTCTTTTTTTCCCCCTTCCCAATTGCTCGCTGCTTCCTCGGATCTGTTTAGTTTTGCAAACTAAACATTAGCCACCATCTACAGCAACTTAGCCCTCAGCAGTTTCTACCTAACAGACCAGTCCTTAAATTTTCCATACTTTTGTAAGTTCTCTTTGAGGATGCATTTAAATTCCCCTGAACTTCTTTGTCTGACCAACTGTTCTAGATGCTTGCAAAATATCTTCTAAGAGACATTCGGTCTCTTAGATGCTGCCAGCTCTTGTTTCTCTGAAGCTATTGCATTCAGTTTGGTTTCCATTGCACTTTTTGGAAGCTTCTAGTTACAGAAACTTCAGAACTTTTCCCATTGTGTTTGGTATTCCTGCCCCCAGGCCTGCAAGAAAAGCAATAAATGAAGACATATTCAGATGTTTCCAGAGTCAAATTCTTGTACAATTTCCTTCAGTTCAGAGCAAAAATTTATTTTACATAGTTTTTTTCACTAATTGCTTGTATCAAAAGACTGGCTACACTGTTTCCCAGCAGCCTGCTTTGCTTTATCGTTTCAGCTGGGTGAGTTGTTCATAGACACTGTGAAACAGAGTAAAAGAAAGCTGCTTCATAAGTATGGCCCATAATGCATACTTTGTTCTTCAGGAGCCTCACAAACATTAATTATTCTGTACTGACCCATACCACAGTGCAGAAATAAAAACATTTGTTCTAAGATTTTATCCCTAAGGTTTTCTGACTTTTTGGCACCCACAAATCACCGTGACAACTCCAAAGTCCTTCAAAGTCACTCATGAAGATATGTCAAAGGAACTGTAAAAAGTAAGGCTGTAGAAAACATCTGATTCAATGTCACTTCATTTCACTGCTTATTCTTCAAACGGCTATGACATTCTTAAAGAAAAAAAATATCTGAAGAGCAGACCCCTTTTCTTCCTCAAACTCTTTTCTAAAGATAGTGTGTAGTGTAAGCAAATCAGGGATGTTGCACATGCTTTCCTTAAACTTTCTACCAGAAAATAAATTTAGAAGCTATAAATAGCACATGTGCATATAGAAATGAGTTTACCCTAATGGCTTACTTTTATATCTAGTTCCAGTTGTTTTCTGTGTTTTGTGTACATTAGAAACCAAGCTTTATACAGTGTATGATTGATATTCTAAGTTCCAATGAAGTATAAGGAAACAGCACTAAATCATTTTTATTTGCTGAAGTGTCAAAAGGGCTTTAGCTGACAACACTGTGGAGCCTGGCTGTGGCTCCTGCTAAATTAAAAGGTACCATTTTCACGGAAGGATAGCAGAGATGAGAAGCTCTGTGGCAGTGCCTTCCTCACGCTGCTTTCATTTTCCTCAGCTGCCTGGCAAGACATTTTTGTCCAACTAGATGTGGATGGAGAAAACTTGCAGACTTGCAAGCTTTCAGGATGGGATCAAGAAGCAGCGAGTGCTTAGCAGCACACACGGCTGGCCACTGACCTTAATGAAACTGCCTCTGCCCAGGCAAGCCCCAGAATTTGGCAAGCCATGCTTCCAGTCGCTAATTAAAAAGCGGCTGAGCCAAATGTATTTGCACAATACATTTTATCATTGTGTGAATACACAATAAATTTTGTCATGCTCACACTTCTGTCTTCATGCTAGTTATATGATCAGCATCAGAACTGCTCGTTAGAAATGCTACTAGAAATGCTTTAGGAACCCAGTTTTTGAAGTTTGGGCAACGGCTACTTCAGCTGCATGTGCAATTAGGGACGCACAAATGAGGCGGCAGCTGCTTGATTTTCTCCATGTCTGTGAAAACAAGGTTAACCAAGCACATGATGGATGCTGAAGAAAAAATGACTGTCACCATTTGTGTATTTCTGTCAGGAAGAAAGATAACACTTCACAGCTGCCATGACAGCTCATTTTGAAAATCAGTCGCCAGTTACTTTCCATGTGCTACAAGCAACATCAGGTAGGCAGAGTCAATGTGCTATAACAAGAAAAGATCTTCAAAGACCTGTTGCTGCAATACCCACCCCAGGAGGGCTTTGCAGCTTTGTAGGGGCTGGAGAGCAGTGGGAAGGGCCTCGGCTCTGTGAGATGTGCACACCAGTAAGAGAAAATGCCTCTCCGTGTAGTTTAGTTGTGCAAGAGTAACAATGCAGGGTGAAAGAAAGGATTTTGGGGATTCCTGCCTGCCCCAGATAATTGGCAATAGACCTAGCAGAATCCATGTGAGATGAAGAACGCCTAAATTATCAATGACATTATAAAATATCGCATAATATTTCTTTTCAGAGGCAGTATGACTGGCCTTGGATTTTAGTCACAATTATCACTAACTTCGCTGACATTTCCTTACTAGTGTCTGTAACTGCTGTTTCTGTGCAGGGCACATTGGGCAATTTCATTAGAAAAGATAATTCTGTATATTACAAAATAAAAACTTCATCTTTGCAACAGGAAAGGAGCTCACTTCTTACCATTAAAAAATGTGGAATGGTGGATGCAGCACTGGTTAACCATTCCGGTCTGACACCTCTTGTGTTAAAGCATATTTAGAAAGTGTGTAATACATGACCCAAAACCAGAAGAAATATAAGGAAAGAATAGTCAAACCTCAACAATATTAAAAAAACAAAACAAAACAAAAAGGTACATGAGGAGTGTTTATTTTTGCAAGACTAATAGAGCAGTTTCCTGATAGTCCTGTCAGTGGTGAAAATTCAAACGTCACTTCTACAATTTATCAAATCAATTAAGAAACAATTAGGATAATGATCCCCAGACAGCTTTGGCAAGAACAAATACACCTACATCCATCCATTCATCCTTGCTGTTAGAACTGTTAATTATTACAGCATTGGAGATGTGTAACTGGAAATAGGAAGTAATGGAGGAGAGTGTAAGGATATGATCGATGAAAACACAAAACAGCTCAAGGTTTTTTAATCCTTGCAGTGCATTTTGTGAGCCTGTGGAAGTCATAGGTAAATTAAAATTTTTACCGTGCCCATGACCCAAACTCCATACTTTTCAATAGCTGGATTTTCTAAAAGCATTCCAGTGAAAGCTTCTGTTTCCCTCTTTATTCTAGAGAGCATAACCTCAAAACCATACTGCTCTAAGTGGGTACTTTGCACACCACAGACTGCAAGAACAGCCTAGAAAGCCTTATTGGCAGAAACAGTGAAGTTACTCTGAAGAGTAGACGTCCACAAGGAAATTGTACAAGCTGACCTAAACAACTGCCAGTAAAACTGGATACTGAATGAGATCGCTCTGCATTCTGTATGTGTCACTTGTTTTACAGAAGCCATATTTTGGATGTTCTTTAGAGAACTCAAAATATGTTTTATAGACTCTTGTTCTCCATGCCTCTTTTATGAAGTCCTGTACCACAAAAACATATGAACAGACCTCAGAAATAGAAAAACATCTACAGCTGACATAAACGCCTCCTGCTTTCCAGTACCCCGGTAATTAGGAGCACTGCTGTACGAACCTTTAGAATGATGACTGAGATTGCAAGGAAGATCATGCAGGGACCCAAGCTATATAGATGAGAACCAGATCAAGATACAACAAATTCCTAACACAAAAAGCAATGGCTTGTTGGATCTGAAACCTGTAATAAACCCAGCGCCAACTATTGCAGCAGACTCCAATTTGGAGCAATGTATTTATCTTAAATAAAGACCTTGTGTGAGAGGGGGCAATACATATGTTTTGGTTATTTTTCAAAGGCAGCTGTTGTTAGACAGAGGCCCGTTGGTTTGCGTGCCCCAGGAAGTGTCCTAGCGCTAAAACATTTTCTAGGTGAAGAGGTCAAAAGTGAGTGCCCTTTAACACAGGAGGGCTCAGGTTATCAAATGACCCTGCAATTTGTCATGCTGACATCATTATCACCATACATCTGTTACAAATGCTGACATGCTCTATATAACATGTATGCATGCAGCAAGGTTTCTTTCACTATTTTGTACTGTATATGTATGTTTATAAACTTACAGATAGACACACACGGAAAAGTCTGTTCTTTCTGTTTCCTTCTCCAGGATCACACACATGAAGCACACAACAGGCACTGGCTATGTTTCTGTATATATCCAGTTTTGACATCAAAAAATTAATTGTTATTTTACAGCATTATCTTAGATTGTCTGTGGCCATGCATGTTTCTTCCAGTTTGTTTTTAAACATCTGTGTCAGCAAGCATAACTGGAAAAAAAATTCTCCTTTTGGCTTTTTTTGTCAGGGTTCTGAGATACCAGGATTGATTTTATCCATAAAACATCTCAGAGGCACTGATAACGCCAGTTTGCCCCATTAACCTATCAAGAGAGTGAACTTTGAAAGGAAAATGGGTGCTCCTCTTTCAGCTCTGGGTCATTTTGCCTACTTGCTGAATGTGGTTTCATTTGCAGAGCAGTTGGACAATAACGATAAGAAATGACCAGCTGCAACCGGCTCACTGCTGATTGCATAAAACCCACCACCACCCCAGAGAGATGCTGGAAGACATTATCCGCATTTCATTTGATTACAGGGTGAACTTTAAAATATGGTCTACACAGAGAAAAGCCATCGCTACCCAGACAGTCACAGACAAGTGAGAATGTTTGCTTCAGAAAGTTGAACCAAATAGTGCTCTCCAAGAGGACTTTTTAGCCTTTACAAATGTAACTTGTGAATTGATGATAACTAGGCACAGCACTGACATCAGCTCCCAGACACTGCTAGACAATAGGTAACTGCAGGAAATCCATAAGTCGAATCATCCTCTTTGGGGGATACACATTGTCTGACCTGAAAACCACACACTCAGCCCTGTCCAAAAGAAAAAGATTAGTCACTGAGGTAGGTGGGCTCTCAGTACTACCTTGTGTAAGCCTGATGACAGCCCTTTAAAGGTGGGTCCTTGTGAAAAGGGAGTTGGCTTGATAACAAAATATTATAGGGAAAACACTACCATTTGAACTTCTTTATACTTTCTGTCTAAAAGCAAAGGCCATGTGCTTGGGCAGGGTGCAGAACTGACATCAGCAGAGGCTGGGTTCCCCTCTTGAGCCATTAGTATGTGAATGCAAATTTTATGATGTTGCTAGTAGTCTATATCTTACAACAGTCTCATCAAATTCTCATTACCACTGACTCTGACAAAGAGGAAAGAATAACTGTCCATAAAATTACTGTGAACTCCTAAGTGCTATACATTTATAGAGGGTAGTCTCTTCTAAGTTTCCCATTAACGTGGAAGAAAATCTGCCAATACATTAACCACAGTGCCCAGATTTTTCCACTTTATATTTGAATAATATGGTTTGGGGTTAATAAAAGTAGAGAATTATTCTCTGCGTTTCTAGTTGTCTTTACATGCTGGGTTCACATCAACCACCTCAAAACTTCCAGCATCACTTGCTTCAGCTTTGTTATAACAGTAAAGTAACCACCCTCAAACTATTGTAAAGTTCTTTTTTCATTATGCAGGGCTTTTCTACTCCTTACCCGTGCTTTCCACCTATTCTGTCTGCTCATACATCTTCTCCAGCCCATAGCAGAGTAGATCCGACTCTGCATAGCCAAGCAAACAGGCATTTGGGGTTAGGGTAGTGAGCAATATAAACCAGTGCGCTGCAGCAACAGCACAGGCTTCAGCATAAAGAAGCCCCAATAAGCAATGCCGTCTCCTGTGGCACCCCTAATTCTGAGGTCCCTCACCCACGACTCAATGCCAGAGGTGCATCCAAAGGCAGGCAATGTTAATCACCACCCCATGTCCCCATGCATGTGACTCCTTATACAAAATGCCCTCACCTGGCAGGGCTAAGAAGACTGGGGAGACTTGCACACCTTAAACTGGCAACTTATGTTTCTCCTTTGAGATGTTCATAGATTTTTATAGCAGTTTTCTGCCACCATTTCTTCTTTACTGGGGCTTTCCTGTTTCTCACTGCTAGCTTGCACACTTTCTCCTATGTGTTGGCCCATGTGCTCTTTAAAAGGGACTGAATAACTTTTCCCACATGACAAATTGGCGACACTGGCTCGTTATTATTCTTTAGGTTAAACAAACAGTTTGGGTAGGTAGCAGGTCTAGGTTAACTGAGGTAACAAGAGGAACAGAGCTGCTGCTGAGTCCAAACACTTGGTGGGTGGCATTTGCTTGATTCCCTATTGCGGCTCTGAATTGCACAGAATTGGCAAACCAAGTGTTTTGCAATCAGGAATCAGGACCAAAAATCTGTACATTTTTGGCACTGAGGTCACAAATTAGAGTTTGGGGTTTTTTCCTGGCTTTCCTCCTTAGATGGGAGAGCTAGTAATTTTTTGTTGTTGCATTTTGTTTTTCTTTCTTAAGTAGATCTGCTTTTCTCACAAACATTTGACTTCATGAGTCAAGGCTTGAAAAGAAACATACAGTGCAGAAGATGTGTGATGCCACCAAAAATCTCAATCTGCTCCAAAGGGGACTTTCTACTTGTAGCTTGGACGATTCTCTGTGGAAAGATGAGGCTTTGCCTCCTTTTAAGGACTGCTCTGGTCTCCGCATCTGCTTATTTGGGGAAATCCCACAGGATTTATCTCGCTCATTGCTTTGCACAGGGATGAGCTAATAAAAGTCGCAGCTTTCATTTGAAACAAATATTTGCGTGTGGTATGAGATTTGCTGCAGTGTCTGGACCAGATGGCAAAGTTTCATGAAAGTCAGACTTTTTCAAAAGACAGGTAAGTCCCTTGGCAACTGCAGGGATGAATGGTTGAATTTCATTGTTTGTACAGAAGCCCATACCACACTTTTAAAGTAAACCAATCTAAATCCCCACAAGGTCTCTCTACTTGTTTACTTTTAGACTCCTGGAAATTTGGGGTAGTTGTTTAATTGGCTTGTTACATTACTGTCCTGGCAGCTCCTCTAGTACCTTTGCTTACTATATCCTTGCAAAAAGGGAAACAAGAAAAAAAAAAAAGAAAAGAAAAGAAAAAAAAAAGAAAAAAATTAAATCCCATAAAGATAGCATGCTAAATGTTGCATCAGCAGTTTTCTAAAAGGATTTTGTTGTTATCAAAACTGGCAGACATTAAACAGACAGAGTCTCAGAATAATTGATACGGGCGAGAGGCTAAGCATTTAGTCTCCCAGTAGGCTAGCCACCTGTGCAAACAGCACTTCCAACTTCTATTTCAGTTGCTGGCTCCTGAACAGTCCATTATTTAGGGCTTTCCAGAGATTTCACTAGTGGAGGAAAAAAAACCCCAGAAAACCCACCAACAACCCAGGGCTGTTTTTGAAAGGTAGCTTTATCAGCATAGCTCAGTTGTGCAATTACAGCCTTGGTCTTTGTTCTTCTTTAGGCGACTGTAGGTTTTCAGGGAGACAGCTCTCCTTTGTTTCACTTTTGGGGAGCAGCAACAGTACCATTTGTAAGGTTCCCACATTCCTCATACCCCACACGATCCCTTCTACCCACAATCTTGCATATGCTGCAGAAGAACAGGATGGATTCAGAGACTCACAGATCATTTTATCCCTCCCTTTCCTCCCAAGACAAGAAAACAATTCCTGAATAACTCCTAATGGGCGATTTCAGTAATGACTCAATACCAGTGAAAATAAACTGCTTAGAAAGACCTTTTCCTGTAGCTGAAGCTTTCCTGAATTATTATCCAACAACAAAGAACGCAGGATTAAATAGAGATGTTAGAAATTCAGAATGAAAAAACAGACATGTTTGCTTATCTCACTCATCTGGATTAGACATTGGTGTACATGATAAGAATATCCATATTGTTTTAGGTAACACTGGTAGTAACAATAATAATAAAACAAAACCTAAAAAGAGCTATATGTTCTCCTATTTGGGGGAGAAATAGAACCACTAACGGCTAAATAATGCATCTGTTATCCTGTTGCAAGGTTTCTTGTACCCATAGCTAAGGAGGATACTTGATTTCAGGAACCTTTGATAATCTATGTCATGCCTTGTTCTGCACTCTCACGAGGATTTTGGAAGAAACTGTGCTACTTTTCTTTGAAATGAAATGAATCATTTTAGACAAACATAAAATAATTCATGTGGGAAAATACATTCCTAAACTGATGTATAAAACATTTGGCTCTGATCTGCTCATTAGCACCCAGGAACAATGCTTAACAGTCAGTGCTGACAGCTCACTTTTCAGTAGTGGTCAGGAGATGAAATATCAAATCATCACGTATGCTCATGCAGGCAAATATTTTCCCTGTGTGGTGTTCTCATTTAAGGATTGTTTACGAGTCACATACTCCTAATTGATTCTCCCTTCACTTTGCGTTTGGGGTCTCTCAGAATGAAATGCTCAGATTTCTTAAAGTTGTTTAAAAATGGATCCCCGGCACCCACCATTGCTCATTTTCTTCCCAGTTTATTTGCCCAGAAGGATATGTGCCCCGCTCCTTTATGTCCTAGCAGTTAATGTTTTCTTCCAAAGTTTTTGACTGCAATCCCAAAGTCTCCTTAACGAGTAATCCAAGATCAAAACCGATGCTGCTTTTGACCATCCAGGATGCTATTACACTGCTGGTGTCATCTGATTCTCTGGCATTGCTGCCTTGGGTTTAAGGGCTATTTGGGTCAGGAGTGCAATGGTCCGAGGACGGTGTTTGCGGGCACGGCTGGAAGCGCTGCCGTTACAAGAGCAGCTGCTGACTTGTCCCTGTGCCTGCTGGCCACCCTTTCAGGAGAGCTCTCTCCCTTTCTCTCCTCAGAAGGACCAGGTCCCTCGCCCCTCATTGCTCAGCAGCAGAAGGAAACCACTTTTAAAACATATTTGCGGGTAACTCTCTAGACTTGATCGTGGTATGGTTTTCTCGCGGGAGAACTGAAGTCCCACCATTTCAGTAAGCGAGGCGACAGACCTCACGCACCCCACCAAACCCGTGCACCATCTCCCAGTGGCCGCATCCTGCACAGGGCTCTGCACATTGTCATGGGCACAAGCTTGCCCCCAAACAGCCTGCTTCATATCAGCAGCTACTTCAGAGCCTAGAATCAAAACAAAGCTAAATATAAATATGCAAGTGGAGGAAGGGGGGGCGCATGGGGGTAAAGAAAGATGAAATTATATTTTATATATTATATATATTATATTATATATAATATAATATAAATATTTATATATTATATATAATATATATATATATATATAAAATATATTATTTATATAATTATATATTAGAGCTGAACCAGTCTTCCTGACCTAAAGAAAGACTAGAAAATTACTAGCAAGTCACTTCTGTGCCAGCATGGTGATGTTTCCCCATAGACACGTTTGAGAGCTTTCTGTAGCTCTAGTGACTCAAGGGATAAAACTTCCACTATATTCCTCAGCAGATTATTCACAGTTCACTTGACAAAAGTGATTTATTATTTTTTCCTTCTGTTAGCATACATATCCTGTTCCTTAGTTTCATCCTACTAGTCCCAGTAATATTTCCTTCAAATGGCTATACGCTGTGTTCTCCTGGCATATCAGTTTTAAAACATTTCCTGTTATCACCAAGGAAAGAGAGCACACTGCCTGAGGCAAGCAAGGTGTAACCACCTTTTGTGGCTACCTAAAATTTACTCATTGTTCCATTTGAAGTATTTTTTTGCTCGAACCACAAAATCCCTCCCAGCTTAGGGACATTTCTGCATGCACAATGTGCTGGATGCATTTCCCAGTCTCAAGGGGTCCTACAAAAAGTTCTACTGTGGTGCCTGCACATACGGTATCTCCTTGGTTCTGGAGACCTTACAGCCCCCTTCTCCTCCATGCTCTGTGTATGAAAACAATGCACACACAAAAAACATGTGCAGGTCTCTAACTTTCCAAACAGTTCCCTCTCGACAGGGGTCTCAGAAGATCTATGATTTCCATCGTGTCTGCTCTTCTGGGGGCTGTCAAGCCCAACTAAAGTGCTGTTGATCATACAGCTATGACTGCAGACAGAGAGGTATGAAACAGCATGAGGGAGTTAAACTCTGACTTTCTGCTTAAATTCAGCACAGTTGTTTTCAATAAGCAAGGAAAGCTTCAGCTAAAAGACCTCTGTTTTCTGCTAAAAGAGTAAACTAAGATAAAACCTTTCCAGCAAAAGTAACCTTTTTCCGTGCAAGTAAAGGAAGGCCAAAGTGCATCAGTTTTGTTTACTTCATATGCCTTTTTTTATGGGATTCATCAGGCGAATGCTACACTAAAGCATTCGTTGAGCACAATGCTAATAACAAACATTTGGCATCCATCCTGCATCGGCTGAACTTGTAATCATTAAAGAGATTTACATTGTCCAATCTGCCTTGTTTTGACTGGTGAAAATCAATCTCAATACAGGGTGCTGGTTTCTACCAGATGTCACTCACCCCGAAAGGACATGGTTCTAGAGCAAGTATATTAGGCAAAATCACAGTAAGATGAAGATTACATGTGCTATTTAAAAATAAAAAAAAACCCAACTCTCACAGCAATGAGATTCAGTCTCATTGTAATTCTTCACCCCGTCACCGATGTTCCCTCTCATAAAATGACGGATATTTCAATGACTTTATTGTTAACATTTCTACCATGCTTTGGTTTTGTCTGGTGGGTAAACAAGTACTCCCCTGTTCATTCCCAGTAGTTTTTCTGAATATGTGTTGAAATTTCTGAATATGTGTTTTTATGTGTTGATGTATGTTGTAAACTAGGCACAGCCTGGCTCATTTGAAACTGTATTGTAAGAATACCATGGATTCATTTCAGAAGCTATCAAATGGAAAGTACAGCTTACAATATACTATCTTACACAGTTCCTTTTTTCTTTCTTTTTTTATTTTTTTTTTTTTTTTAATTTCTAGTCTTCATGCCCCTTTTTTGACTTTAGAAGGCATGGTGTATCTGCATCTTCTTACTCAAAACTCACTTCCATGAAGATCACAAATTATGACCCACACCATACAAATTGTTTTCCCTTCTACCACAAAAAAAAACAATTTAAGGAAAGTAGGAGAAAGCATTTGCTTTAGATTATTTTCCAAACATTTGTCAGTGAGCAACAAATTGTTTTTAGCCTGATGAAACAGCTCTGCATCTGTCTTGTCAATGGAAAAACTGTGTAATTCACACCAGTGATTCCTACAGTTTTCTGATTACTGGAAAATAAAATGGTTAAAAGCATAGGAAAGTGGATTCATATGTGGAAATATTACTTTCTAGATGTACCACAGTGTTTCATTACACACAGTTGCAGATATGATATTCCATATAATGCTGGCAGATGAAATAAGCTTTTTGTTGTAGTAAATGAGACCCTTAATCTGAGGTGTACATGACTTCCAGCTCCTTTTTTTTCTAAAAATGGAATGGAAGACCTTGAAAGACCTCGCTAGATATTCAGGCTCTCAAGATTTTCATATCTCATGCAAATCCTTACTGGGAACTGATGTTGCCTATTCAAAGTCCTCCTCAGAGGACTCCAAGTCCATATGCAGAAGTCTTTGTCTCTCCAATAACTATCTATACAGAAAGACTAGGCATTTAAATTAGACTCTGAAAATAAGGCTTCATGGAAACCCTTAGCTCCCAGATCAATATCACAAAAGAATTCCCCCCACCCCCACCCTTATCCCGGTTGCAAAATTTGTTAATTCATCTTTTTCCATTTGTGAGGCGGGACTCAAACCTTCAGCTTTACACACGTGCTTCATCCACACAAGCCACAGTACAAGAAAAAAGATATTAGAAGCATCATTCTGTCACAATTTCTCGTGAAAGATATTTCATTTGGATTTGATTGTCATAGTATAGTCTCTGTGTCCTCGATGTGCAATGGCTGGCTTAGCCCCTCCCCCAGGTAGCTAGAGTTAATAAAATAAGCAATCCTTTTCCACATCCTTATCTGCCATCTGGAGCACTGCTAGGGTCAGTAATTCTCTACACTGGTGGAAGCACAGATTGGTTTTGGGAATTAGGGCTTCACACAGATTGTGTTGTAGATTCCCTCAGAATATGAGCCTTTGTTTTTAAACAAATTAAGTACCTCCTTCTCTGCCTGCTTGCAAAGACCCTTTCCCAATATCCAGTCACATACCCATGTAATCCTCTTGTTATTGCAGCTTCAGTAACCACCTCACTGGGAGAAATGGAAGCAAACCTCTCTGTAGAAGCGGTGGGCAGGCAGCTTCACCCAGCTGACCGAGGCACTGTGCTGGGGTGGAAGACTTTTGTGTAACATCGGGCTTGATGTATGACTCACATAAGGACCACAGATACAATATTTAACTTTTCTATTTTTGCCCTTTTCCTTTTTTTTCCTCATCATGTCCCCTTCTGTACCTCCTTCCCTGAATCTCTGGGAAGTGCTTGAACCTGGGAAGGACCTTTTGGAGCAAGATAAGTAATGCAGAAAATTAACCTGGGAGAGCTGAGCCTGTTTAGCCTGGAGAAGAGGAGACGGGAGAGGGGATCCTATCAGTGGCTACAAATACCTTAAAGGGCGAGTGTTAGGCGGAGGGGCCAGGCCCTTTTCAGTGGTGCCCAGCGACAGGACAAGGGGCATGGGCACAAACCAAACCACAAGAAGTTCCTTCTAGATATGAGGAAGAACTTTACCTTGAGGGTGGCAGAGCACTGGGGCAGGCTGCCCAGAGAGGCTGTGGGGTCTCCTTCTCTGGAGACATCCAAGACCCACCTGGATGTGACTCTGTGCAACCTGCTCTAGGTGACCCTGATTTAGCAGGGGTTGGACTAGATGGTCTCCACAGGTCCCTTCCAACCCTGACCATTCTGTGATACTGTGAAATGGTCACCTGACAGCTGTTAGTCATCAGTTCTACTTGGATACCAAACTACTTTCAATGAGCTTTTCCTGCACATCTCTTCAGTATTATGCTATTGAGTCCAACACATTTTCTGCATACATTGTGTTTCTAAGGAGCTAATTTCAACTGATGTGTGATATTTGCATGGTTTCCAGAAAACACACAAAACAGACAATTAGCCATACTTTTCCTGGTCATATAGAGCTGCTGGTAACTTCTACTTCCATTTCTCATGAGTGCTGAAGAAAAAAAACCCTTTTTTTAATTGTTATTTATAATTTCCATGGAACAAAACCTAAGCCTGCCTAGACCAGAAACAACCTTACAGTCTTCACGAAAGTTACAATTTTAATAGTCGGAATGTATTAAAGTCATTAGAAAGCTCAGTAAACTGGACGTTTTTACAGTAAGCTAAAAAAGGTTACAGTCCCAAAAGTTTCCCTCATTTAAGCTACATTCATCACTAGTTTGGAGACAAGCATGCATTTAGACACTTTGTCTGGCTGCAAAAGTATTTTCCAGCATCTATTTTCTGT
Organism: Falco punctatus; assembly: GCF_963210335.1. NCBI lineage: Eukaryota > Metazoa > Chordata > Aves > Falconiformes > Falconidae > Falco > Falco punctatus. The sequence goes on along the minus strand of NC_137580.1, from coordinate 6,515,473 downwards.
CAGCTAACAGCACTGAATCTTCCAAGTGTTGAATTTAATGTTGCAAGTAGAAACACTACTCCTGCTTTCCCTTGCCGTCCCGATGCACCCTCTGGGCTCCAGCCATACTCCTAAACCAGGGCTGGGATTGCAGTTTGTGCAGGGGCATTGCTGGGGCCCTGGTGTCAGAGCTTGATGGGAAGGTGGCCACCCCAGATGATGCCCTGCGCCCTCCCTTTTCCAAAGGACAAGGAGCTCCTGCCCCAACTGGTTCCTCACCTGCCTGCAAAGCCTCCTGAACCCTCTCTGTTGCTTTTCTGACCCCATGGGCTGTACTGCACCTACTGCTCCACCAGCCAATACTCCACCCATGCGCCCAGCTGGGACAGCCTCCTGCCACACACAGCTCCTCGCAGCAACAGGGAAGCAAGCAGGCAAGCACCCCTGGGCAAATCACAGCAGCAGAGGCTGAAACGATTGGTATAAAAGTAATTTTAATTTTCATTAGACCATGATGAGGGAAGGAAGCTAGCAGTGAGGTCGTAAGTGACGTTTTGGCCTTGAACTCAGTGGAGATTCAGATCTTGGTGCACATTGTCCCAGTGACCCAATTGCAACTGATTAAGTTAAAGGCTACAAAATATTTAGCTTTTCTGTTTAATCCATTCCTAGAAATCTTGCTCAGTGTTCTGGGAAGCAGATTCCCCGCCCCCCCTCCCATATTTTACATTCCATTACCTGAGTAAGGAAAGGATTAAAATAACCTCAAATTCTTCTCATTCTTTTCTTTACAGAAGGCTACAGAAAGTAAACTCATCACAGGTTTTTAAAGAGGAAAACTGAAAAATACCTGTAAAGCAGGACTCCAGACTTTGAACGGGAGAGCTGATAAACTAAATTTGTTTTGCTACTTCTGAAACAGTTTTGCATACTTGGAAGCCCTTGATTGGGTATGCAAGGCAGAAAATTAAATTATCCTGATAGTCATCTACTTTAAGAGGTGGGGAAGTATGCCTGTACAGTCTGCTGCATCTCTGCATGGCATTCACAGAGGGCTGTTTAAGGTGGTGGTAGATGAGAAGCCTGAAGGATGATTCCTCTCCATACATGCAGAAAAGCCAAAATGACGGCTGCTCTTGGCACATCCACTTTTCCTACCTGTGATTCAATTTTGAGTCATCAATAGGTAAAAGGAACTTCATCCAAAAGAGGCGCAGGAATATAGATATACACAAATATAGTCTTCTTCACCTCTCTCCCGTTAATTGTGGGCTCCTGTGTGGGACACTCACCCCTGTTTCACCCATAGTCTTTCTGTGGAAACCCAGGTCCTTAGTGTACCTTGAAGATCACCTGTAGTGAGATGTACCCAGCAGAAGTTACCACAACAGATTCAGTGATGATACTGGATTCTTTTAGAGGCTTGTCAGAACCTAATCATTGATGTCTGTTATTCAGAAATTTTATACAAGGAGACGAACAGTGTTCTAAAGCGATTCCTGGTAAAACTTGCAACTGACAAAAAGATGAGTGGTGTAGCAAAAGAAGAGTACAGACTACCACTCGGAACAGTTTAGCTCACTGGGTTATATGATCACATACTAAAAACACAACCTATTGAATCAACCAAATGCAATGTAATACACTTGGGAAACAGGGAGTCTCACGGAATGGTAGACTGTCTTGGGAAGCTATGATTCAGAAGCAGATTTACGGGTCATCGCAGATAATTACGTCCACATGAGCTCCTGGTCCAAAGCTGCAGCAAATGCAGCTTATTTTCCTTAAATATAATTTAAGGAGGAATATGAATGAGAGTATCAGTGATAGGACATCTTGCAAAACTTCATGTTCAGGTTCAGTGTTGCACATTGGGAAGATGTAGCCAGGACCAGTGAGACTTGAGAGATTTCAGAACTGGAAAAGAAGGGGTTTTTTGAGACGCTGCCAAAGGAGCCCAGCTTACTTTAAGCAAAGAAAGGAAGGCAAGCAATGCCTTGACAGCATAAGCATAGACAACAGGTTTGGTGGTATAAGCTGTTAAGACTTCTCTATTGAAGCCCTACAGTGGCTGGGAGCTAGTTAGACTAGTGCAGCCTTGAAACAGACACCTTCAAAGCTGTGAAGGTTAGAATTGCTTACTGAGGAGCTAGGTGAGCTTTGACATAAGATCAGATAACTTGCTAAAGTATGCTTTGATCGGTTTTTGAGAATTTCTTTGGCCTATGTATGTGCTAAGACTGGGACAAGTGCCTTCCATTTATCACCTTCATTCACTTTCCCTCTGAAAAATATCTTTGCTTGCAATGCCCTATCACATTTAACAGCTACACAGTTGTGCAACAAGTGTAATTGAATCCTCTTCGTGAAAGCTTTCTACTGAGGTTGAGCAGAATTATTTTTGCTTGAGGAATAAGTCTGCTTTGTTCTTCCTTCCCCAGTATTAAAGACTGACTGCAGCAGGTAACAAGGTGCTGAGCGCGGCTGAAAGGGCTCTCTGACAGCACAGAGAAACCCCCTCAGTTTGCTGAATGTTTAGTACATCATTCTCAGGGCTCTACCTATTTGGGGACAGAAGAACTTTTCCCACCAACCACCCATGGGGAGGCATTTCTGGCTTTCAACTTTCTCTACAGCACGAGGGTGGGAGGAAACGTTCCAGGGGATCCATCTAGCCATCCAGTCATCCTCCCCATGGGGTCTTTGCCTGCAGAGTCATGCTTTATGCTTTTGATACTAATATACAGACTAACTGAAGTCTTTGGTCTTGATGCAGAGTACTTGACAGATGCATAATGGTGTGTTTTACAAGTCTGTACTAGCTGATCTTGTGATCTCTTCTTGGCCTAAGGAACAAATATTTAGGTATGAAAACCATTGACTCCCCAACACACATTGACTCCTCTAGTGACCTGTGTGCTGTGAGCAGAAATACCCCAGGTCCTTATTCTTTATGAGCCTTCAGGCAATTTGAAAACATCACGTACACAGTTTTCCAATCTTTACAAAAAGGTTGAACCCAAAAAAGAATCATGGGGATCATTACTAAAAAATAAAACAGGCAGCGCCTTATGTAACTGCAAGGTATACAGTACCTCTGTTCTTCAGTTGCACGGTCATTGCTGACTCGTCAAACTCATGGAAAATGCCATAGATTTGAAGCAAAGTTGTGTGAACATCTCATGTTCTTTAACAACTCACAGTGCTGATTAGATGGCCCCATTATTAACTTTTAATAACTTTTAAAACTATTAAGTTTTACTAAGTGCAGTCCTCAAACTAGGGGTGGCAGATGACGGGAGGAGCAGAGCTGCAAAAGCTTTTGCAGGAATTAGAAGAACAGATTTTAGGATCAAACAGGTCAAGCCAGCTCTACATGTTCCAACTGCAAAGCATTTACTGGAATGAAACACAAGGAGGAGGCTATACTGACATAAGCAAATAAGACCCAAAGTAAATATCGGGGTGGGGGTGGGGGTGGGGGTGGGAATTCTTTTCTTTTTCTTCTTTTCTTTTTGCATTAATTAAAAATGAAGACAAAACTTTTGACTTTCACCTTTCATGTGTTTTTTTGAAAGACATACATGTAGGGCTTTTATTTGCACTACAACAACATTGGTATTTTACCATGATCTTCCCTGCTCCTGTTACAATCCCAATGGAGAAGCACTATATGCTTAAAAGCAGCCTTAACTGTGTAATGCTGGCACATGAACATATTCATATGGAACCGGTTTCAAACACTGAAATAATATCTCTTTATACTTATTTGAGTATAAGGGGGTTTGATTTTAAGGGATTTGGGTGCAGCAACTACATTAATCAGCTCCTCACAGCGAACACCAAGCATGCATTCTGTCTGAATAGTAAAAGAAAATTACTTTTAAAGTGAGCAGTGTATCTAGTATAGACCTCAAGAAATAGATTTTATTTCCCCAATCTAAAGATGTTATGAATTTCCATTTTCTCTCTGGAAATTCTTTCATCCTTTTTATTTGCCCTTTTTTTTTTTTTTTTTTTTGGCTGTGGGTTCCCCCACCCCCCACCCCCCCACACACATTAACTCTTGGTAATTCAAGGTGAACAACCCTGGCATATTTTTTAAATATGCCCATGAAATTACAAGAGTTATTTCTACCTAATCAGTGACTTCAAACAATTTGTTTGATTCCTGTGATCAGTTTCAGCTACAAACTCCACATGTAAATATCACCCTTTCAGTCTGACCAGAGGGAAAGCATTGCAAGCAGAAATTATATTTGAAGACTGTATGATTTTCTCTACTACCTAAGCAAGCAAAGAGAAACAAGAACTGCAATATTTTTTATGCCTATGAATTATTCAAATGATCCAATACTTTATTTCAGAGTAGCTCTACCATCCACTGATTCTGTCTAATAACGACTGAGTAAACTTGAAGGAGAAAGCTTCTTAATTATGTACTTTTTCCAGCTGCAGAAACTATTTCATTTAATCTGAAAAGCCTACACAGGCCTGTGTTTTCAGAAGCAGCATCTAATTTTACATTCACATGGTTATAGGTCACCAGAGTTTAATTACCACGAATTACAGCAATTACAAATGCTCTGTCACAATTCAGTTACCTGCTTTACGCCCACAAACACGGCTCGTGTCTTGTAAACATTTAATTTCTATGCAAATGTAGAGATACGATGAACTTTGGAAAATGGATTGGTGATTTTTTCAGTTTTTCACCCAGCTGACGTGGGCGACATTTCAAGATTATACAGATGACCTCTTCAGTGAACTAAAGGAAGTTTACTCCAGGTTAGGTCTCTGGTACCACATGAAATTCTGGCGTCAAGCCACTTTCTTTATCCGATGTGGCTCAAGCCCATGCGGAAAGGTCAAGTAACTTGCCCTAAGTGACAAAGTGACTGAGTGACTCCTAGACCTCTGCTCCCAGCTACTAGACCTCCCACGTTCCTCAGCCACGTCACAGAAACCCAATAGCCTATGTCATTAGGAAAGTGTTATTGCTTCAAGTCACATCTTGCTGAAACTGTGTTGGGGAGGAGGGGAGGCAAGTATCTAAAGGTGTAGAAAAGCATGACTTTTGGCCTCTTCAACAAGCCTGCAAATGCCTGTTTGCCCCCTCCTTTCCCCCCTACCCCTACCCATCTGGTTCAATAGCAATCAGTACATCTCCTGACACTGGCAGCCTGACTCTGCGTCAGCACCTTTCCAAAGAGAGCAGATTGCAAAATACATTTCTGCTGTGGGGCTTATTTCTTTTCAGTTGTAACCTCCTGACTCATTTAATAGACTAAGTATCTGGGATGGAGACCAAAACTTTGTAGCTGGATTCTGTTTTCTGTCCCCTAGGGCAATTAAGTCCTTCAAGCAGTGTGAGCTTGAGACCCCTCTAGTGTTGCCTGCTTGATCCAGGAGGGATCATTGAAAGAGAAAGAAAAAGCCTAGTGTGTCGAAGTTCTTATGTTCCCTGCAAAATATTGTTGCTTTGTTTTAAAAAAATGTTCTTACAAGACCTACACATTCAGCATTACGCAGTTAGCCATTCAGCCCCAGACTAAGTGCATTATACAGACAGATCTGCCGCAGGACTCCCATTCACTTTAATGGGAGTTTTGATACAAGACCTTTTCGCAGGGTACTGGTAATCTGTATGTTCACTCACACTAGAGAAAGTTTTAGAGAAGTGTCTTGAGGGGTTCAAGTTAATGGAAAAACTCTGTGATGTCATGACAGCACAGCTGAGATCTTACATTACTCTTGAGTGTCTGAGCGCGTTGGTGATGTCGTGAGTCCAGAGCTTTTGTATGAGATTTCACATGCTGTCTTATTTCCACATGTCTGAAGTGTCCTGGAAATTCTCTTGCAGTATTTCACAAGTCTGTATGATAGCAAATATGTGAACACAAGAGAAAAATACTTCTCAGACTGTTGCTGAAGGTAAAATGCAACACTGCTTTTTAAAATCAAAACTTCCTTTGAGGGGATTTTAACTTATTAATACCAATTTGCCACATACAGATAGAGGCTATTATTTTCCTAACCCCTCTGAATATTTTGCATACCACCAGAGGTATTTTTTTATTGGCTTGTGCCATAAATCTCAGTGTCATGGGTCTTTTGTGCATACTAAAAAGTTAAAGAGGTTCACCAACTCAGCAAAAATACACACAACTGCAAAGCTACAAAAAGAGATTGTTTCTGAGATTGTTTGAAAAAACAGAATTACGGCTTGATGGGATAAGTCTGCAAGAAAACAACTGTCATTAACAGTAGACATTTATAAGTGATTAGGTATGCTTATTAGCATGATCCTTTGGAAATCAAACATATGTCACTTACAAATATGATGCAATACATCTCTCAAAGGATATATATCTTAATTTTAGACTTGACACTTCAAGTGTGTAAATGGGTCAGCTCAAAGAGCAGACCAATTCTCTCATTTAGAACACAAACGTTTTAGCTGCACCACTGTACTTCCTAGTGTCCTCGCTGCCTCTGTTTTTGAAAATACTGCAAAAGAAGTAAGATTTTGTGTCAATGCTCCTAAAAGAGAGGGGAATCAGTGAATGGACTGGATTTAGAAATCATTTCAAGCAGACTGTCACCTGCAGAGGATTACGATGAGGTTACTGTGCTGTACAAGACAGGCAGGCAGCTATAAAATGTCAGTCTATAGATTGCATATGAAGCAGCAGAAGTAGCTGAAATTTGATAGTGTGTAAAGAAAGAGCTGGTAGATTTATTCAAAATGTGGAGCAAACTGGTTACACGAAAGAATGAAGAATAATTTTAGCAGATGGTTCTTCAGGAAGTCTCAGAGAAGAGAGCAGGAGATGCCCAGGAGATAAATAGATTAAATGGGAGGAAAAGATAGGATTTTGCTGCTCGGTGGAAAAGCAATGACAAAATATTCTTATGTCATGCAGGTGTAGTGAGAGAAAAAAGGAGATGTCAAATAGGATCAGCCGAGAAGAATGGAGTCTGTTCTGAACACCTGAGGAAAAATAAGAAAAAAGAAAGATACGGTATATATGGCTGTGTCGAAACAACTGATATAAGCTGCAGTGTTTTCCAAGATCCTGTTCACTGATTATCTAGACAGGGGACCTGGCCAAAATGTACTGTACTGAGGCTCTCTTTTGGCCAGCAGTTCTGCATTTAGTTCCATGGAAATTATGGTATGGACAGGTAGGAGGAAAAGGGCTGAACTGCACATCCAGATCCCAGCCCAGCACAGAGCTGGGACGTGTCCAGGACCTGCACTTGGACCCAGAAGCCAGGAAGCACTGCCAAATCCCACAATATTCACATCGTCTTAGCAGAGCGCAGGAGGATCGTGAAACCATCAGTGCGATGCAGCTGTGAAAAAGGCAAAATGTTCTCCTGGGATGTAACAGGGGAGGGATTTCCAGCAGAGATAAGGAAGCATTAATGCCTTAGAGGGGCCTCGTCTGGCACGACATCCTTAATGTCCTCCATGTCGCAGGAAAACGGGTTTGCAGAGGCACAAACTACCTGGGTAAAGGCGAGACTTTCACTGAAGAAATCAGTGAAAGACTGAGCTGGGCATTTTAGCCTCGCCCATAGGGGAAATGGTCACTGTTATTTCAAAACTTGGGGACATAAACACCGGCAAGTTCCCCTCCGCTCCCCAGAGCTTTCCAGCACCCCAAGCATTTCCTAGCTGGAGGATGACGGCATCACCACCAGCCACAGCTTTGCCACCTTGCTGCTGTTCTCCCCACCACGGTTTAGCGTCTGTTAGGGTTGAGGGGGACTTTAAGGTTTCCCCAGGTGGAGGCATAGCCATTTGTCCAAAGGAGCTGTGCTGTTCAGGCCCATGTTGCTTGCTCTCTCCATAAATTTAGCTACTTGACCACGGTTTTGGTTTTAATTTTTTTTCTGGCACATGGCATTCAGTCCCACAACACACCCAGTGTCTCAAGCCAAGAATGACACTTAATTTTCAAGCAGCCTTATTGATGGTATTATAGCTAATATAAATTATACTGAAATATTTACAAGAACAGCAAGGTCATTTTGTTGCCCAAAAATAGTATAAGAAGAACTTTATATTTTCTTTTAATCATTCTCACTCAATAGATAAACACTTTGCAAGCAATTGTTTCTAATGCAAAGCCAAGTCAGGTATTAGATAACAGAGGTTATTAAATATTTGAGTTTGGGATGGTTGATACACTGAGAAATGCTATGTTTTCACTAAAAAAAACAAAACAAAACAAAAACAAAACCCAAAAAACACCAAAAAGGCAAACCAGCCAAAACCACCCTTTCTAATGAGCCTGACAAGAGCTAGACACATTTTAGGAGGAGACACATCTGGGGCAAGATTATCGATTTGGGCCTCCAGCCCAGCCTCACATAGGGGCCGCCAAATCTACCCATCTGTGCATACACTTCGTGAAGCGTGAAGCGTTTGCCCTACGCAGAGGGACTTCGGCACAGAAAGCACCATTCAAATTCCACTTCAATCCTCAAAATGCAGCCTAAGACGGACTTAAGTGACACAGGCCCCTGTACAAACTCATAACAGAGGAGTAAACTGGATCATTTTTCAAGCACCGACACCTGTGTGCACAGCTGATAGATTCTCACACCTGGCTAAACAGATGATTGAATTTGCACCTGGAAAATCCATTTTAGAAATTATTTTTGCATGTATAAATTGTACGATGTTACGGTCTCTATAGGAGTTCATGCTTGGAAAGGACCATGTGCAGGGCTGGTAATTTTAGGTGAAGTTGCCTCTTGGTGCACAGGACAGAAGACCAACACTGGGGATAAGAGAAGCAGAATTCTTATCTTGTGCTTCTCAGATATTATTAAAAAACCTGGAAGCATGTTTTCCCCCCTTAATTCCATCAAGACTTGAAAACCACTTAAGGCTACAGCCTAGCACATTCATGTATTGGCCTCTCTGTCTTTTCCAGTCTCTGCCAAACTTCTTTTTTTTCTTTTTAAGTCTTTGCACCCTACAGTTTTGTAACTCAGATTTCTCTGTCTGACTGGGGCAGACAAAATTACAAGGACTCTGGTCCGTTGCATCTGTCCTCTGACTGATCAGCCCTATTCTTCTCCGCAAATCAATGACCAAAAGCTGAATGGATGGCAGAGTGGTGATCCCGAAGCACACCTTCCCTGCAGCATAAAGCTACGATGGAATACACAGACACATCCCCAGAACGGTTGAGCTGCTGCAATGGAAAACTAATTTCACAGACACCGAACCCAGAGATTCTACTGAAATAACCTGTGACCATATGCTATACCCATGGACAACCAGTGAAGAACCATGCCTACTCCAGATGGTACCACTTAGCACTGCAGAAACTAACCAGAGCAGACAGAATATCCTCATCTTCCTTTGGAGCCACTTTTTCTCAGCTCCATCATAGAACTGGGTTTATATTTTCATCTAAGGCACCTCAGGTGCAGGTAATACCAGATGCCTCCAAGATTTGCACTGAAGAATTTTGGTCATCAAAACATTATCCAAAACAGTCTACTGGCAGCGGTGCCTAGAAATAATCCATGCAGGAGATCCCAAAGAACCTGGAGACATGTCAGAAGAGGGAATCTACATTTCTTTGCCATTGCTGTAAGAACAACTGCAGGAACTAAACTGAGATGAAACAGAGTAGTCAGAAGGTTATGACAGTCGAGAAGAACTGGAACTGCCTGGAAAAGCTGTGAGAAGCACCTCCAAGAATAATTGGTAAGCGAGACTGTAACATGCGAGATCTCCTTCACCTTCCAGTACCTTGCCCAGAGAGCTAGGAAATGCCTGGGTGCAAGCATCAGTTTGGAAATGCCGATGGAATTTTGCTCAAGCAAGACAAAATAGAAGGACTCACCCGTTAGGTGTGAGAATTGGCAGCCCAGCTGCATGGAAAATGTAGAGCTGGTGGAGAACGTGGATGCAATAGAAGTTACTGTGCTGTGCCAATCAATCAGTTAACACTTTTGTCAGTTTGTGCTACCCATATAACTTAAGTGGGATATTCAAGTACAGAGGCTAAATATAAATTTATAGGAAAGTGTGATGCCACATTCACTGATGCGTCACTTGGGTCTGAATAGGTCCCTCATTTCTAAGCTCTTCCATCTAGTTACTTCCCAAAATAAATGTGAACATGACAAAGAAAGAAATGGGAGAAGGAGTAGGAAGAAGGATAAAAAGAAACATCCTTTGTCATTCATTGGTTTCAACCGCAGGAAAAAGGACACAGTTCCTTTGTCTACCTGTGAGTCTCATGGCCAGATTCTTAGAGGCAGCCAGAAGCAGAAGAAAGGCTGCAAGAAAGAGATGGAAAGTAGACCAATTCCCTTTACATCAGTACATAAAATGAATGTAGAGATCTGTGGTTCGAGGGAACTCAGGAAAACAAAAGACCCACCACATCCAGGCCTCATAGAAAAGTAAATACGTAAAATATAATTCTACTCTGAAAAGTGACTGCAAATGCGGTGCCTTGGGAGCAAGCACTATGCTTGAAACTATCCTTATCTGCCATTCCTTGCCATGCCAAAATTACTGATTTTGACAGCATTCCTTTCTGTCAGTCCAGAGATACAACCAGAAATTTCCGAGTAAAGCTGAGCTTATTTTTCCTGATGAGTGTATCACACTAAATTAAGTCTCCAGTGGATTTGCAAAAGAATAGCTTATTCACTGCTCTTAAGCGGCTCTGTTGGTGTTCAGAACAACTGGAGTTACCCCCTCTGTTCTTCAGCGAAATCTGCAAGGCTATAGAGGAAATAAAAGCTACACCCCCTTTCCCCTAAAGCCAGCAGCTATGATTTTGAACAAAACCCAGGAACAGATCTGCTGACAAGGATCTTAATAATTTTGAGTTCAGGCTGTTTACGTTTGTAACTAGATTTGTGTCTGAAAATGGTAGTTACCTTTAATTGAGGCACACTCTTCATCCCCAGCATGAGCGGGGCCAGCAAGGGTAGAGTCCCTTGCAGGTGGGGCGTCTCTCCAGTACCTCTGCTCCATCCCCTGTCCTGTGGACATCATACAGTCTCCCACACATGGGGCTCTACCCCAGCTGCATGGACCTGGATCTTGACCCTTCTCTGGGGGCAGGGATGATCATCACAGTCTCGCCCAGCAGCCCCTTGAGCCTGGGTCCTCTGCAGCTCCATTCGGGGCACTCGGGTCAGACAGATTTATGTCTCCATAGCCTCAGTGTTTGCTTTATCCAAAGAGGGGAAAATCATCGGCTTTGTGTATTGCTTGCAGGCACCAGACAGGAGGCTAGGAGCATTTCACTTCCCACCCTTCTTTTACCCTTCCCCCAGCACCTCACCAGGCTTTGGCATCCGAGCATGAAACTGCATCATTAACTTATTACGTCTGACCAGTTCATTTTTAAAAGTCCAGGAACACGAAAGGCTGCTGAAGTTTTTTCAACTTAGCTTAGCGTCTGTGCCCATCCGCTCTTGTGATTCTTTGTAATAAACTTATTACAACTGTGTGTTTTGGTTCTGTGGATTTATTACTTGGATTCTTTTCAAAGTCCCAATCTTGTTTTTTGAGACCTTAAAATGTTAGAGAGTTTGGGTTAATCTTTTTGCCTTTTATATTCTCATCATTTTTGCCCACTAAAAATAAAGTATAAATAATTGGCTTTACTCCTATCTGCTCCGCTTAAAGTTTTGATAACTTAAATGTGGGCAAATTCTTCTTTGAAGTCAATTAAACTGAAGAATTTTGTAAAGAACAGGACTTGAAGTAGAAAAAAACAGATACAATATCATATATAAAATAATGTGGGATTCCATTCCTTTTACCACAATAATAGCCTTGAAGGGTTTGCTTTCACAAATAATTCAACCCCGGTGAAAGTGATATAACTCAGCTGAAATCAGTGGAGTCTGCAACAGCTCTGAACTTTGATTCACTGTTTTGCTCAAATGGTTTAAACTTTCAGCAACATGTGATTTAATAAAGACAAAATGGAACCGTCTATCTTAGCTGCTACCAAGTAATTTAATACAACCTCTTTTCAGCTATAGATAAACAACAAGCCTACATCATCTATAGAAATATTCACTTGAGAAGGAGGCTGTTCTGGGAAGCCCTTCTAAACATGCTTAAATATATATATACTATTGCTACTATGAGAGACAATGAACGGTGGGGCTCACCTCTTGAAGGATTCTAGCAAAGAGAGCTTCATCTAATGAATTTTACCTGCATGGCCAGAAACAGAGCTCCTACCAGTCATTTCATGCCTGTGTGCTTCATACCAAGAAGCAGACCCTGGGGCAGCTCATCCTCCCCAGCTGCAGGGCCAGGACGAGGTGTAGGAAGAGCGATAGGGACCAGAGGGGATGGTGTCTTCTGCTCTACAGCGGTGCTGCATGATAATGCTGATGTACCAGCCAGAAATTTGCCATCACTGGCCCAGATTAATTAGAAATGGATGTGGTTTAAGTATGTATTTCAAAATATAGGAGGAGAATTAAAAAAAAAAAAAAACAAAAACAAAAACAAACAAACAACAAAAAAACCACCAACAATAAAAGAACTGAAGGAGCTGAATTCTTAATATTTAGATATTCCCAAATGACTTATATGTGATTTATTCCTCTGTGTTTATCTGAATCCCAGTACACTGCTAAAGAACAAAACAACGTGCCTTGTTGCCAGGTTTTGCATCCAGGGCTGACTTACATGAGAAGCACGGTGCCACCTGGTAATTCTGTTCACTCCACCAGTTCCAGGCAGGTACAAGAAAACCTGCAATAAATACAATTGTTCATTCTTCAGAGTGCTGGCATGGTTTTCAGAGGTGTGCACGCAAAGTTATTTCTGTGCCTTTGCCATTACTGCCATTTCAGAGGGTGACTGCTACGTGCAAAGGGCTGACTATATGCAGACCTAGCTGCCTGCCCAGGCAAACACTGCGTTCTGGCATGCCCACAATTAGAAATCAGACCTTAATAACCAAAAAAGCCATTAACTTGGGGCAAACCAGACATTACAAATAGGAGGATGTGAATTTTATAGGAAATAACTATTTGAAAATGCCAGCAATAACTGAGGGGATATTAAATATACCATACTTACTTGATGTCTTGCTGGTGCCTTTATTCACTGAGAAATTCTAAAGGTAATAATTAGGCTAAAGGAAATTTATCTCTAGTTTTTGAACATTAAATCTGCAAGTTACTTACAAGAATGAAGGTACCCAGGTGTATACTCCAAGAATTTAATTCAAGAACATACCTTTCCTATCAGAAATATTGAAAGCTAGTAAGAAACTACCGTTTTTATTCTGGACTTTGTCAGTGAAATTAATTGACTGGTTTTGATGGTATTATGCCACTAGACGATTACTACAAGGAAAATCAGAATCAGCCTTGAATTTTTTTTTTCCCCCTCCCAGGAGATACCTTTAGAGAACAGCTGGCAAAATACCTGCAGCACCTGTAATCATTTATTAAACAAGTGTCAGAACTCATATGTTCACTCTGTGAGGCAATTCCCCAGTCCTAGGAAATGGCACAGGAGAGATAGGAGCTCTTCAAAGGAGCTAAAAATAATCACTAGGTAATCCAAACTGTGATAATAAAATTATACAGAAGATTCTTCAAAGAACCATGTTATTAAAGGTTTCTCCTGAATGACCAGAAGCAAGACCTGTCCATTAAGACTGTAGATGTTATTGCTGAGATAATTAACTTATAGAAAACTTTTTGGAGTGTATGTAAGTTCCTTTCTTTTCAGCAGAAGTAACATTATTTCCCTTCAGAAATGAATTTCATTTGCCTTCTTTACATTAAGGCCAAAGTAAACATATAAGAAACCTCAGGGCCAATTTTTTTTTTTTTTTTTAAAGGTAAAAAGGATCCCTATTCTTTAATATTTCTTACCAGTTTAAAGCCATACAATTCATCATATTCTCCCCACGGAGGAAAAGGTTTCTAGCTAAGTAGAGAGGGCAGATGTCACGGAATCAGGATCTAGGTGCACCGAGTAGTTGTGGCTGTCACAGCTGTCACTGTACTAAACTTACAGCTGTCTGGCACTGCAAAGATTCATAGCCTTCACTTAAGCATCCAGGCCTCATATATATATATATATATATATATATATATATATATATATATACACACACACACTCTCTCTCTGTGAGTGACTTGCCTCAGGTTGTGAGCATTAAAATGAGATGATCTAAAAGGTGCTACCTCAATATAGCATGCTAGAATAACAGCACAGGCAAGTGCCTAAAGCTTTTCAATATGAAATACTGAGGATACCAGTAAGATTGAAATTCTACATCTCAAAGACCTGTGAGTCTTAAATCACGTAAGAAGAAGAAACAATGCCTTCAGCTGTGATAGGACCACCGATAATACAACCCTGTTCTGCTAAGCATTAGGACAGATTAAGAGAACACCTAAGCAACTTCTTTGCTTCACACCTAAGGTGGTGGTCTCCATCACCTCTGGAGCAATTAATTTTTCCTGATTGCTAATGCAGACATATGGATGATCCCATTATTGCAAACTACATATTTTTTAATTTATAGACCAGAAAGTCTCCACTAGAAATCATAGCAAAGCACAGAACAGGGACCATATTTCCTTTTACTTATTCTAGTAGGCATATGGAAAGGCATTCTGAGGCCCTGAAGTTAAAATAATAACTTGTCTTTCATTAAATGGGTGAGTAAATAAGAAGGAAAAATTTGCTCCAATATTAGGACAGAACCTGAGATAAAGAAACTTGTCCTCAGCTTCAGTCCCTGTTCTAAGATCAGTTTTCTCCTTTTATACACTAAATGTGGAACAGGAGATACCTAGGTTTGATCCAGGTGTTCCAGAAGATGCTATCATTAGGAAGTTGTTTGTTTTCATTCTGTTGGTATCTGTAGTTGCTAGTGTAAAGCGAAGGACAGCTGAAGCCTTTTAGCTCATCCTCCTTCTGCTCTGGTGGGGCTTCCCATTGCCTCACTACTCCATCTCAGGTGATTTTTCTTGGGTTATTTACTTCTGGTTCCATGTAGCATTCAAAAATGGGAGAAGAGAAATGCTTCATTTGGTATCTGGATTCCACGTGCTATGCACACTCTAACGTGAACCTCTTGCACAGCTACTCACTACTTGCAAAAACCTCCTTCAAGTACAGCTTCCTGCACTGAACTTCACAGCTACCATGTAGAAGCAGGGAACATTTTGCCATGGGATGAAAAGTATTAGTAGGGTACTGCTTCCACCTCTTTTGGGGATTATGTTTTAAAGGCAAGCAATGAGTGTTGTTATATTTCACATGGAGTCTAATATGGTAGAAGCACCTGTATATGTATGTATATATTTGCATGCTCAGTGAGGCAGGATAATTTAAGGAACATGGGTATCAAATACTTGCAAGGCACAATGAGAACCTGAGCTTCTAAAATGAAAGCACATCTAAATTGCAGAGGTTTATAGGACTGTTAAGCAGTCAAGCCTACATTTTGAAGGCTGGAATTTCAGGTTTGGTTACTAAGCCCTTCCAAAGACCTTCTGGAGATGCCCCCAGCCTTTTGTGGAGCTAGGTCTTCAGTTTTATAGAGCCTGGGGCCAGGAGATAAATTTTCTGGCCTGAGTTGCTTCCTCTCTCTCCTAACACCTCTCCCTACTCAGGAAGAAAAACTTCTGCCAGCTACCCTGTTCTTTTTCCAGATAATTAGAAAAGCTGTATCACAATTTAACAGTTCTTCAATATTTTTACTTCTTTTTTTCCCCAGTTTTAGTGACACTAGGCTCATTATTGGAATAAGGCAAGTGGGGAGGACGCTTGCTCACTGTATTCACTGCTTTCCTGTTACTATGACTTCCTTTAACTCCACAAATACATTACCCACTCACCAAACAGTGAGAGCATGGAGAAGAGCCTGTCAGACACATCTGCCCTTTTCCACTGACTGTGAGAGTGAGTCCTACTTTGCTCACAGCTGCTCAGAACCCCCAATAAGAAGTCATCAAGTCAGAGCAATGGATAGATACTAAGTTTTACCTCCAGGCCAGCTCCAATGCTGGCCATAATAGGAATTTTTTAAAGTAAATGTGGAATTTTGCCCCAGGATTGTTCTTGTGACCTATTGTAAATGTGCTGGCTTAGGTTACTTCCCAACTTAAATTCCACTCTTTTGTCCCATTGATAAAAAATGAAACCGTTGTCAGCACCCAGCACTGATGGCATATATCTACTGGACTACTCTGTTCTTTCTCCTGATGGGTGG
Source organism: Falco punctatus (assembly GCF_963210335.1). Taxonomy (NCBI): domain Eukaryota; kingdom Metazoa; phylum Chordata; class Aves; order Falconiformes; family Falconidae; genus Falco; species Falco punctatus. Next base: position 6,499,232 of record NC_137580.1, on the reverse strand, counting down.
TTTCTCTGAGGACAGTAAGGTCAGCATGCTGGTAGTGGTGTTACATGGAGGCATGCACCTTCTCTGCAGCTAGAAAAGTTACTTCATTGCCTGGGTGCAAAGCTGGCACTCGTGCCTTAAGCCACACACTTTCTTTCAGAGTACTTTATTTCATTTTCCTTGTCCTTGTGTGAGGAGATCTGTCCCTTTCAGTCTCTCTAGGACTGGTTCACCCAGGGTTATTTACTCTCCAGACTCTCTGCTTGGAGAAGGCTGTGCAGGTCCCCGCCTCCGGCACACTAATCCTCAGCCACCTCTTTGCAGTTCAGGGGGCTGAAATCAAAGAGAAACATTTTGACTGAGATGTCACTAGTGGACAAGTTAAAACGATGTAGATGTCAAGGCTGAGGAAAGACAAAAATATGCGGGGAAGAGGAGCCGAGCCAAACCTTAGGGAAGTGCATAAGGCAATTGGCTCTGACTGCCAAAGCTGGCCACTCAGCTTTTCCTACGGTGAGCCACAGGCTGTGCTTGTGACTCTTTGGAGCTATAACAAGGACCCAGCCTTTCCATAATTTTCATTTCTCACCTCTCTCATATCCTTTTAAATCTATATTTATAATATTTTTTAAAGGGGTGAAAGGAACAGGCAATCAATTGATCATTAACTCCCATCTTACTGTCAGAAAGGAAAACAGTCTTTCGACAGAGTTAATTTAATTATTTTTATAGGAGACTTAAATCTCATTAAGAGCATTATTTAGCAACAGAAAATCCCCAGGAGTGGAGGCACTGGAAGGCAAAACTAAGATTGTCTTCAGCTGAGCATTCCCGGCTCTCCTGCCCTGGTGCTCTCTGCTCTTTGAACGGGGCTCATGCAGCCATTGCTGCCTCACTTCCAGAGACAAAACTCACGCCAGCAGAAGGAAAAGAGAATGGGGTGCTTGAAAATGAAGCAGTAGGAAGTGGATGTAAGTTAAAAGCCATGTAAAAAGTTTTGGCTGCCTGATAGCAAGTTAATTTGCCTTAGCTGGCTGAAATCATAGCTGCCTTTGCGTGGATCTTCTCTTGAAAAGTTTGGATCAACTGTTAATTGATTAACTGTTAACGGAATATAGGAATGTCTGGTGCACCTATTCCTGGTCTCCTTAGGTAGGTAACAAATGAAAAATGCAAATGCTATCCAGACAGATTCTGCTTAGGTAATGCAATTCACTTTAAATGAGAATTAGATGCTTTCCAAGAGGCTACAACACATACAAACTCTTACTCAGCCTCTCCTAGAAGATAGAGGTTTCCACTGAGGTATTAGCAAAACCATAGAAATTTAAAATTTAAAGAGACTGGCTGAAGTATGAAAGTGCTTTTTCAGGACATGCACAACTTTCAGGACATGAAGTAGTAGCTACCTGGAACACTAGTGTGGTGTTCCAAATTTATTTATTTATTTTTTTTAAAGTATGCATTTCTTCTAGTCTGGCTGTACTGGGTACCATCCCTTTGCTGCTGTCTCATAACAGTCAGTGAGTCTGGTAGCAAACAAGCTGTTGCGTCACTCAGCCCATAAGAAGACTCTCTGTGATATCACACGGGTGGTTAGCATTGGGCTCAAGCCCAAAACAATGTGAAATGGCCCAAAACAATGTCTCCAAGGACAAGTTCAGCACCTCCACTGATGGGAAAAGCTTCTAGGTGCTACAACTCTAAACTGCTTAAAAGCTCAGATGCCTGTTGAGGTCAATGCATGTGTGACAACAAAGAAGATGCAAGTTCTGGGTTGCTGGGAGTCTTGGAAACACAGAAGCAATGGTGTCCTCCAGTCTGCCAAGGGAGACTTGACATGGACATCCATATCTACACCCTTTGAACATTTGCAGTGCAAGGGATAAAGTGCATGGGGAAGGCATGGGGGCAGTGGGGAAGCACGGCTGCATCCTGTTAGTAGCTAGTGGCTAAGCACAGAAAAACGGAGACATAAAAAGAGGAGTAATGTGTATGAATAAACCCTTCTGGAGGAACAAAGAAACCTCTGCCTGGAATCTGGCCCTCATGACAAATCCTTAATCCATAATGCTTGCCTCAGCCATGTTCCAGAGCTGGGTTTATTGACCTAAAATGCTAGGCACATGCGAGAGCATTTAAGAGAGGCATGTGCTTCATGTCACACTTATCTTTTAGAACAGGAAAAAGGAGGACAATTGGTTTTCCTCCATGTTTCAGTTTCAGCCAAAATCTGAAAGGAATAATAGACTAGTATCTAGGTCTGCTCCTTTAGGCAGTTTTTATGCTAGATAAAATTCAAACCAGAAACTATCCTACCATAAAAACAAATGCAGAAAGATAAAAACTTTGTAGCAGACAGTGGAAAATGATAGTTATATACTGGATTTCCCCATAGCTATTGGAGTATCGGTACAAAAGTCATGAACAAAAAGAAATTGAGCTATAACATTTGGAGCTCGACTGACCGTGCTGAAAGTTTTGATTTGGGCCCCGAACTTCTGGGCTGTTAGTAAAGAATATCTCAAGACTGAGAAAATCTCACACTGAAAAAATGTGAGATCAGGTCAGAGAGGGAACACTTCCTTGCAACGGCATGAAAGGTTGAATCTGGAGGTTCTAACAATTGAAACACAGAACTGAACCAGGACTGGAGTAACATCAAAGCAAAATGTGTTCTCTTCGAAAACAGTTGCCATGCTGAAGCTTTCTGCTCACAATTTTTAATATGAAGAAACTGAGTTGAAATCCAGAGTTATTATGTTTGCTTTATTAATTTACTCTGTTTGCTCAACCACATATGTCAGGAATTTCAGAGCATCACCAGAAGTACAGATGTCAGCAGTTGGCAGCCAGTGATTTCTGGCTGCTCAGAAGTCATTTTTCTCGTGGATTCCCCCTGTGAAAGGTTTGAAATTCACCATTAAACAATATCGCGTTTCATGCCTGCTTGCTACTTCAGGTCCTGGGACTAAATTTCTTCTGAATAGTGTAACAGTAAAAGTCAGAGAGGCTGTTTGCTTTTTGATGTTGGATGGTATGACTGCAGTGCCATAAACTGTTTGTACCTGTGATCAGATCACACATCATAAAGCGACATACACTTCTGCCTACAAATGAATAAAAAGAAGAAAAAGAAAGAAAGAAAGAAAGAAAGGAACAAGTTGGTGATTTTTTTCTTCAAAATAGATTAACAATTTAAAATTTAATTAGTTTGAGTTCCAAAGCAAAGTTTTGCACTGATTTTATTTTTACTAGCAAACACGAGCTTGATAGATACACCTAAAGAAATCTTTTTCATCTCTGTATTATCACTTCGTTACACTTATGTACTGAGAGGTTAACTTGAGCTGTGTAGGATGGAGCAGCAACAATTATATGTTTTGCTCCACGTTTCAAGTTAGCTACAAAGTTAGAAATTTCTGTATTTGAAGGAAGTGAATCTGGCTTATGAGAAAAAAGGAAAGTTGGATTTAAAGTTATTTAGTACACGTTGAATAATTTACAAAATACAAGAAATTCATACCATAGATATGGAAATGAAAAAGAAATCTCTTAGAATGGCTAAGGTCTTGCTTGTGCCACTCTAGCAGCAAGCAATGATAAGGCAAGAACACACAAAATACTGAACAAAGTATTAAAAAAAAAATGATCATGCTTTTAGTGGAAGATGTACTGCCTTTCCTAGAGCATTGCTACTCAAAAATTCAGCCTTGCAAGAAGATCACACTGGATGTCATTGCCACACAAACTCCTTTTCTCACCCTGGGGCTGGAGAGGCTGAAGGAGGAGAGGGCTGCAGTGAGCATAAGGAGGACCCACAGGTACCTTCTCTGCCTGAGCAGCAGCTGTGCAAACCTCCTTTGTTTTGGGAATAAAGCACTCAGCTGGCACCAAATCATACAGCTCGCTCAATAGCTCTTGCAGTAGCATATCTGTGAACTGCCTCGTAGGCAGTCTGAAAACTATCTTGCTATATATTAATGTATTTCACTTTTAAACAAACATTGAGCTTTTATTGTGCTTTACAAGCAGGAGTAAAATATTATTTTACAGCCATTGTAACTACAGCCCAAAGTTTAAGTGTCTTACCCTAAACATGAAGTATGTTTGTGTGTCTAAAGATGCAGGAATGCCTCTCAGCTCCCAATATAAAGTTCTTTTTACACTGAAAATGTATGAACAAACACCCACTGAGTGTTGCAGATGTCTGTAATTTCACTCAGACAGAAATTTAATAGAGACATTTCATCTGTTCTGGAGACATATATTTTAAAACACTAACATTATAATTATGAAATAGGTTTTTTTTCCAAAAGTTAAGAAAATCATGGCCACTTTTTTGACATTTAACCAAAGAGCTCATCATGCAGATGATTTAATAGTATGGTGTTATGCACTGATCATTGGAGTTATTGCTGATGAGCATATTCTACTATCAACAGTAATTAATCAGTTAGCTTAGAAAAGTTAGTATACAGTGGTTTTCACCTCCAATAAATCAAGCTGTATAAAAACATAAACATACAAGAGAATGTTTATAGATGGAAAGTCTGACCTAAGGCTTTAGACAGACTGAGACCACCAGAGTTTTGTCCTCTTGTGATTCACATGCCCTACGCAAATGGTTGCCTGCATGGCACTGGTGACTCCTCTGATCAAACCCTGAGCAAAGCCTTTGTGGCAGGAATCTTTAGCAAGGAGAGTGACCACAGATGTGGCAATGATGCATCTTATGTCAGGGAACAAATTTTTGAACTCAAAAGGGCAACGCCGTTCAGTAGTTGCCCTGATAACTTCCTGGCCTAACAATAAGAATTTGTGAGTGGCTATACAGACAAATGCCCACAATTCAATTCTTAGCAGTAGTACTCATTCCATCAGAATTTTTTAAGTGAAAGGAACACAAAAGTGATGGAGCTTTTTTCCTACAGCTATTGGTTGGGCACTAGGGATGAATGGAAGAGGAAAATTTGGGAAAGGCCTGTAGCGATCAACTGAACTAAGCCAGTGGAGTCAGAATAGACATTATTTCAGTGGGGAAAGAACTTCCATCCAAGCAGCATAAAACCAGTTTTGCAATTTCAGTAATACAAAGTGCACAAAACAGCAACAAAAGATTATGCTTATAGTATTGTTTTTTCAGCCTCCTTTGCAGTGGGACAAATAATCCCCCTGAAGGAGGTGGCAAGCTCAGGGTTTCAGACTTTTAGCATTGCATTAACAGAAAGAGAAGGGGAAGGAAAGGTGGGACACTGTTAGTGGGTCCATTTAAAACGTCCTTACAACTCGACTCCACGAATACCACGAATGCATTTTAACAAAGTATGTATTTGCATTTCCCACTGGAGCACAGCTTATACAGCATGTTTCAAGACACACTTCCATCAAAGCAAGTCAACCCTAAGCAGAGGATATCTATCTGACATTTTAGCAGCTAATTTGAAATTCACTTTGAGGTGACTTCTGAGGCACAAGTGTCCACTGTGCTCTTCTGTCAGAGCAACTTGATGCAAAAAAAACAGAGATCTGGTAGAAGGACATTGATTTAAACGACCGGCTGGTTTTGAAAGCTTCACGCTACCTTCTGGACCTACATGGCTTCACAGGAGTAGAGGTGATTTGTTTGAATTGGTCTTTTAGACACTGGACCCTCCCACAGAAAGCTTTAAAACCATTGTGGACACCTTAGTCTTAGTCCAGTAAATCAAAAAGACATCCTGAGTTTTAAAATTTATGCTCTCTCATAATAAAAAACTCCAAGATAGTACAGCAACTTCCTTCTTGTAAGCATGGGGCTTTTAGGTCTGCTTTAGAGGCTCAGCAGGCCGAATTTCAAGACACAGTCAGTGTGTTGCTGACATCATGAATGAAAGCTAAATAGTGGTCAGAAGGTATAACAAGTATATATGTGTTCATATTAAATCACATATAGAAGCTATACTTCTGCAAATATATTGCTGTTGAAGAATAACACTTGTGTTTCCTAAGGTTATTTACATGTGATGTTACATAATATAAATAGGTGTAAATAAATACAAAAAAGAATATGTATAAAATTAAAAAAAAAATATTTAAAATACTGTTATACAGAGAAGAAAAAGGAAATTCCCTGGATAAAAAGCTACCTCAGTGCACAGAGAGAATGCGTATTTTCTCAATGGGCCTTTCAGCCTATTACTGAAAATTTCCACGCCAAGCATCTCACCACACCGCTCACAAAACCCGTTCCCATCAACTCTGGCCACAGGTGGGAGCAGAACCAGCCTTGCTGCATGGACAGCAGCTCCAGGCGAGGGCTGCGGCATGCAGGGGACACCCCACGGGCGGTGGGAGCAGGACCAAGCTGGGACACTGGCTGCTCCACCACCGGTGCCTGCCCACGCACAGCCGCTTACAGCGCACGTGGCCAGCCGATGTCACTGGCTAACATTTTTGCTCTGGCAGAGTTCTGTGTCCTTTGGTCTGCTTACAGAAACATAGATGGGTGGCTACAGAGTCTGTAAAAGTTGTTTACTTGACTTTTACGGCTTTGTTTTTTAATGGAAATGGTATATTCTGTCATTTCAGTCAAAAAGGCTCAAACATTTACTTTGGAAAGAAATCATAAGCACCCAGAGCTGCCACTGAAATGCAACAAAGATAAACGTTACTTTATGGTAATTAATTGATAAGGCATATAAAAAAAAGTTTCAAATAAAAAAAAATATCTTGTAAACCTGAGGTAATTTCTTTTATTTCTCTGCCATGAATTCCCTCTTTATCCTTCGCACAGGGAGAGAACAAGTGGATTCATTTTGGTTTCTGGCACAACATCCATATTATAAACACTACTGGTTTTATGGCCTCTTTAGCTCATTAAGGTATCAAAAGTTTCACTAGACTTCATTCTGCGTAGGATGCTAGGCACTGTTGGACACAGGACGCTTGGCAGAGCCGCCTTGTGTTTTGCTTGCCAAACATCTAATGAGAAGTTTGTCTTTGAAGTTTCTGCCTACTTGCTGTAGGACCACTCTGTCCTATGGTAAACCCATTTCCAACCAAGAAGCTTAACTAGAAAATGGGATTTTGACCCATCTGATTCTTGAAGACAGAGATTGCGTAGCCTTACGTCAGGAAAAAAAAAAAAAAAAAAAAACAAAACCACACCACAAAACAAAAACCCACAAGTTTTTGATTAACCTGATACCTGTGTCAGCAAATGGATTGGTTGCTGCTTTCTCAGCAGCTGTCTACTGTGGAGAACATAGCTTTAAATCAGTCAGTGAAACTAGTTTCCTTGTTCCTTACGCTCTTAAAAAGGGACAAGTGAAAACACCAGGTTCATATCTACGGCCCAGGAAAATCTAACAAGGATGTCGTCAGAGTGAGGCAGCTTTTTATAGTCATGACAGACCACTGAAGTGATGATCTTGGAATCGTGCTTAATGGACAACTATGGATTACAATTTGGATCAATATTCCATAATTTTTTTAAAGAGAAAGTTTTTTATTAGGCTGTTAACAACTAAGTTTCAAATATCCCTGGCCTGGAAATGAATACTGGTACTTCACACTTTGCCAAAAGCTGGGGAAAGTGGTTGGTCTTTGCATGTACTATGAAGTTATTCAGGAAGACAAGGGTTTTGAATAAGCTTGTTCTTGAAACCCAACAGGGAACCCTTTGGTGACCCGTACTGCAGACTAAAGCACCATAGTGTTGCCAGAACAAAACCCACAAGGAAATTCAGCTCGGATGTCCCTATTTGCTTACCCATCCAAACTTGGTTTATGCTGGAGATCTGGACTACCACTCATATTGTGGCTGTCAGATACATGGAATTGCTGTCTATGAAGAATGGACTGATGTTATCCAAGGAAAAAGAAATGTTATTATGTGGGACATTCTGAAAGCCCTCAGACAGGGTAATGGGTTAGTAAACCTTATGAGCTGATAATTCCTTCTCCATTCTGGTTGGCCTTTAATAGAAATTTTATTGATTTCTCCCCTAACCACCTCCTCTTTCTCCTGTTGAGACCCCCCTTTCCCTTTTTAAAGCCATTTCATCTTTCTTTTTTTCAAACTCTTTCAGTCTCACTTTTTCTGCAATACGCAAAACTGGTTTGATCTACTAAATATCAGCTTATTTTTATGCTTCTGTATATTTTCATGTTGAAAATTACTGAGATTGTTATGTGAGATTGTTTTATCTATATTTAGGGGTTTTTTAAAAAACTTCCATAGAATTTGGATGTCCTGGCAAAAAAATCAGTTTTGTAATAAACAACAGTTATTCAGAATTATTGGACAATGGCAGGCAGGTAAAGACCCCATTGTTTAAAATTAGGAGATTTTCATTGAATAAGGAAAGGGGTTTATGCATTGTATCTTGAGAGAATTTGCCATGATTTTTTTTCCCAGGTGTTGAGTATGGAGCCTTTGGATATTTGCTTTCTGAACATGCTCAACAACTGAGGCCTTTACAGGATTTCTTCATTTAAAGAATAAAACCTAAAGCTCCTATTATCCTGATCACTGTCTTTCAGAACACAGCAAGCATTAAGAAACTTTTCTGTAAAACACTATGTCTGTGAAACCTGAAGAAAGTCATTTGAATAAGGTTCAAGAAAAGAAGTATTACAAACTGAGTTTTACTAAATTAAAGAACAAATATTAATAAAAGTCACATGAAACTACATGAGATGGGAACATTTTTCTTTCCCATTCATAGAGTGATAATAGAAAAATAATGATATAAAAATAGATGTTAAAATAAAAAGGTAAAAAGATTTGGTTTCTCTCAAATTAGTTCAGAGAGAGATGCACAAATTTATGCAAAACCATGAAGATATATATATACTGTCCTCAAGAGATATGGAAAAGCTGTACTATAATAATTATGCCTCTTGTGTCACAGTTAACATTTTTCTATTTTACAGACAGTTAAGATATGTGATTACTTCTCAGTCATCACATTAGCATTGCTGTTTCTTTAGAGCTTTTTCTCTGGCTCCATACACTTCATGCTCTAGATACTACAGCTCCCAGTACTTATAAATGATTTACACAGATTACACAATGCTTCATTTATGTATAAAAATTATACAAATGCACTGGAGTATGAATTGGGAAAACAGAGTCAGCTTTATGTAGTACATTTTCCAGTTTCCATAGCATTTTCCTAATTCTGTCAAGGTAATTCATATACTGCCAGACACTTGACTTTTAAACAGACTCTGATTGTTGGTTCAAGAGAATTATAATGAATGTTATTTGTTCCCCTTCATTATTATGTATTTGTAAATGGCAATAACAATCTTTGACTAAAGGAAAATAGTTTCCTACGACAGAAGAACCCTGGTTCTTTTGCTCAAAGCTCTGTGTTTTCTTTCATGAACAGTACCCTTATGAAACTTAATTGTAAGAAGGAACCAAGAAGACACACCATAGAATTTCTTAGTGACCCTGACAGTATTTTGACAATAGCAGCACTCTGATACTACTACTGATACAGAACTACTTTTTTTTTTTTTTTTTCTTTTTTTCCAGCCATATCTTTTTACCAATCCTTTCCTACTCTTCCATTTCACCTCCCACCAGACTCATTGACTGCACTGGACTTTCTATTACTGCCAGATGGTATTTCAGTTTAAATCATTGAACTAGCCAAAGATTTGACCATACGGGTTATACTGAAAAATACTGTGCTCTGCTGGGATGAATAATTACCGAGACCTGCATCCCAGTATGCAAAGTAACAACGGGTGAAGGTCTTGGCAGCTGTCAGGCTCAAAAAGAAAAATTTGGACGCATATCCAAACCATTGTTAACAGAGACCAAACATTTTCCAGCTTCTCCTGGGTGGTTATTATAAAGCTGACATCTCCCTGGGTATTTACACCTCCTCTTCCTCCTCTTGTACAGCTATCAGCCGCAGCATGCTCATTTGGCCGCCAGAGTCAAAACACCATACACTGAACATCATCAGGACCCCAGTATTCCCCCTTCCTCTTCTCCAAAATGTCCTTATTCTGCTTGCATCCACCACCTGACCCAGTAACTTTGGTGAAAGGAGGGTCAGACAAAGAACCAGCAGAATATTTTTACTTGCAGGAAAGCACAAACAGGGTGCTGATAAATAAGAGCTGAGCTTGACTCCAAGACTGGAAGCTGACCTTTAGACTAGATATTTTAACATGACCTTTCTGCTTATAATTAATGCTGAGCCTGATAATGCAGTGTACCTATTTTGCCATGTTTAATATCTTCACTCGATGCATATCTTCTTTCACGATGACCATGAGCAATGCCTCCAGCTCACCCGCTGGTCTTCCCCCATGCTGTGAGCTCCACGAAATGGGGCAGCTAACATGATGCTTCCCATTCACTTGGCACCTGTGGCCGAGCCACCTGCAGCCAACAAGGAGAAAGCCTGTCCCATAAAAAGAAACATGTATCAGATGCGTTCCATACCTACATTTTCAATATATAAAAATATTAATCAGTTTTATTTACATTTTTGGATTTTCACAGCTTGCATTTGTAATGACAACCTTCCAGTTTGGCATTTCCTGGCAGTTAACGACCTGCGAAGCTCTGGCCTGGTGGTTTCACCATACCTTTTACCCCAACGAGCCATCAGCTCTCAGGAAATGCCCTCCCCAGTGGTCATGGCTCCTTAACTATGTTCATGGATTCCACCTGTGAAATGCACCCTGGGTGCACCTGAAAGCATCGTAGGAGGGTGTCGATGAAAATATTAGTGGTGACCTTTTTTTCTCTTTAATGGGTGCTGTATGTTATTTGCACTCTTAGAGTTGAGGCTATTTCAACTTTTTTCCATTATATAATTCTCCCCCCTCAATGGTTTATAACTGTGCAATAAAAATTCACTCAGTTTGAATCTTGGCAAACAAGGTTTTAAGTTGGAAGAAAAAGTCACTAAAGCCAAGTTGGAGTTTAAAGAGTGTAAAATATAAAGGAAAACGAATTTTCTTAAATATATTTTTGTGCTTATATAAATGAAAAACAGATTAATTCTTTATATTTATTGAATTTTGATTGCCATAAACAAAATCAGTTCACTGTTGAGTGTGTTTTACTTAGTTCAAAAGTATAGGTGTTTCGGATGTATTACTTATTGTCAGACTATGGAATGGAGAAAGGTGGTACCTAGGAAAGAAAAATAATCATATGAATAACTAACTTGAACTTGAAACGAAGCTCAGAATATGAGGTTTTCCCAAGGTTGTCTACCTGAAATGAAATGCAATCTATCTCCTTGTCTCAAAAACTCAGACACTTTCCTCTTGGAAATATACTATGCATTATATATCTTACTTTTACCTCATTTTTATTCACCACTAGAACATCTTCAAGGGATCTACCGGAAGCAAGGTGCTCTGATACATTTCTTGGTTGCTTTAGAAAGACTTGTGAGACTGATGATGTAGACCGCAAAACAACAGCACCTCTGGATGAGTGCATCTATTAAACAGATACAATGGTACCGTGGTGAAAAGGAAACCTGGAACACAAAATGTTGTTCACAAAACATTACTTTACTGTAGCTAAAAAAAACCCTTGTTGATGCCATGCAAGACAGATTAATTACTTTTATTGTTTTGATCTCAGTGAGGGAAGGTGCTGTTAAGAGAAAAGCATCTCAAAGTGCCCAGAATTTGGCCACTCAGCTGTGTGAAATGGATAAATGATGTGAATGCCAAGTAGATGAAAAGAGTCTCCGTTTGCAAACACGTGAAAGATGTCCCTTTCGATACCTTTACACAGTCTGTTTTATGGCTCTTTCCTGTTTAAGTACCGGAGCTATGAGCTCTGGAGCCATTCATGAAAGGATTTTAGCTGCCATCACCATAAATAAGTGCTACGCCAGAGCCTTAGTTAGGTTTACAAAATGATTAAGCATTTAGTGATCTTCACCTATGAAAAACAAAAGTGACTGAGAAGGAAGGTGAGGAGAAACATGAGCAGAAAGCCAAGAACTAAAGTGAGCCCGGTGGTGTCAGGTCCCATACTGAACTTCAGAAGTACTTCTCTGTTGAAAGATGTTCTGGTCTCTCCTTTCAGTGGAACGAGTGCTCTTCTGCCCAGTCAATTGCCAATATTTTATTCAGGACCCTCTTTATTTTCCAAGCAAAGAGGCTTTTCAGCAATCTACAGTTTACTGCCCAGCCAGACTAGAAGTCAGTTTCTGGGGCTGAGCGACCTTCACCCATCCCTACTTTCATTTATGAGATTAACTGCAAATATACCTGAAATTTGTCACTTCATCCATTACACTATGAGCAAAGGCTGAACAGCCAGTTATCCTTTTCCCCTCGTCTCAGCCTTACAGCCTTAGCAAGCATTTACAGTTTCATATAAAGAAAGCAATCCTCTTTTTTTTCTCTCTCTCTTTTTTCTTTTCTTTTTTTTTCTCTCTTTTTTTCTTTTCTTTTTTTTTTTTTTTTAGGTTCAGCAACCAATGTCATTTGGATGCTGAAAGCTGAAAAAGAGCATGGGAAGCAGAGAGCAGCAAGATAACTACTGTTGTGGCTACCATTTATTCCTGTATTGAAGTCATAGTGGTTTTTCCCACCTATTGATTTACCAGCCTTTACCACGTTATCAGCTCTCTAAAGGAGCTGTGGTTGTATGATACTTTCAGTCAAAGTGCTTCAGATTTGGGAAGCTGAAGAAGACTTCCTCAATGTAGTTTCCTCTCCAAAACAACAAACCTTTATAAAATGCCGATGTAGAATTGAAAACTACTGCTTAATGGTTTGAATAAAGGTCCAAGAATCACAGTTCCTGATTTTTATTGTTAACATTATATCGTTAATGTTGCCACACAGTTGTTCTCTGGCTTTGGCAAGTCATTTACTTAATTTCTCCTGGTTTCTAGCTTTGTGCTTTACTTTTTACTGATGTAAGATGTATAACACATCTAATATATATTATGTAGCATACGTTATATACTTTGTAAATGTAGAATAAATAAATGTGCAAGGTATCCATTGTAAAGAGCTCTGAAGATCTTCAATACAGGTAGATATAGGCAAATGATTCAAAACACATTTAATAACCTCAATTTCAATATTTCAAGCAATGTGTCTCAATACATTGTGTGCTATTGATAACGGAGGATTAAGCAGTACAGTAAATTTACCTAAGAATTATAATCTCATTTAGATGTTTAGTGTTGGACTAAGAATAAGCTGGTGGAGTATAGTCCATACTTTTCTTCAGAGATCAGTAATCATGAGAAAGTAAGAAACGTATTCCATTTTGTACTGTTTCCCACAACAGTCTGACACAAGATATATTAGAACTTTGGCAAGCCCCAAATATAATAAAATATTCAGTTTACAAAGCAGAAAGTGTGCCCCTTTTTCTTCCATAAATCTGCTCTATCAGGCACTTGCGGCAAAAAATACATTTCTGAACACAGAGAAAACACAGATTACCGCATAATCATGATGTAATTGGTCAAAAGCCACCACGGCTGTTTTCTGTTGCAAGCCGTATAAAAGGGTTTTGACTATTTTAAGTTCAGGATGAAATGAAGTGAGAGGAAGCCTCCGCAGATTTAACTTTGCTGGAAGTCACATGAGCAAATGAAATGAGATCAACTTGTAAAGTAAAGGCAAGCTGTAGCTGGAAAGATTTCCTCATGGCTGCTGCATTACTAAGCTCAGAGGAGAACTAAAGCAATGTAGACCGTTACTATGTAGTTAGTGGGCTGAATACATTGCACTTATTCTCTCTTACATCAAGTTAATAAGGTATACATGGTAGCTCGTTCACTGATCAGCATAGCAACATAACCTTTAAACATACAAAATACCAAGACAGCGATTAATCCTACTCCCAATAAGTGCTGTACATCTGGCTGTTTCTATGAACAAACAAAGGGTTTTTTCCAGGAAGAAGTACGAGAAATCACTCACAAATGTTTAGCATCGATCCAAAACCTTTATAATCATTTGACTTTGGTTTTGGGCACAGGGTTTCCATTTGTACATGCGCACAGGCAGGCAGGTCCTCTCCGTCTCCCTCTCTCCCTCCCTCTCTCATGCTTTCTTATAAAAGCAGTTGCTATTTCCTGACTGGCTTTCTTCCAAAGTTGTGAACTAATTTAATTTGGCACCTTTTAACTCATTCCATTATGCCCACCACAAACCTAGCCTAAGGAAGAAAAAAAAAAAAAAAAAGAGAGAGAGAGAAAAAAAAGAAAACATGTGATTGAAGGAAGGAGGTAGACAGAGAAGAAAACCGAGGGAGCCAGGAAGCCAAGTGTACCAATGCTGCATATAAAACATACAGGGCTACCAAAGAGCATGCATACTGTGCACAGCATGTTTCCACAGAATAAAGGTGTGAGCTAGAACCGGCTGTGCTTGCAGGGTACCACCAGCCTTCCCTGCAGGCTTCCCGACCTGAGCCCAACACGCCGTCTGCCTGACGTTACTGCTTTCAGGCCCCAAGCTAGCATCTGCGCGCAACCTTCTTCAGAACTGCCTCCAGCATCTCTGAGCACTATCGCGTGAGGCAGATAAATCCCCCATCCCAGGAGCCTGTCCACTCCATGACAGGATTCTGCCACCCTCCTGTGTGAATGGGAGGAAAATCCTGGGAATTTCCGGAAGCTTTGGGATGCCCCCGCCCAGGAGAGGTGCTGCCAGGAGGGAAAGGCATCCTCACTGCCCTGCCAGGTGACAACTTCCCCCTGGCAGCAGGGAGGAAACTGCAGACAAAGTGTGATGGTCACAGCTGGGCTCCTGCGCCGGTGTTGAGTCAGCACAGCTGTGTGCTCCACCACCTTCCCAGCTACAGTGCAGCTGCATGAATACAGCGTCCCGGTGTCACAACCAAGGAAATGTCTGGCTGCAGCCAACAGCCATTCTGCTTCTTTCCCAGGAGCTCTTAGAGCAGCTCAGGGCAGTCCTTCAAAAGGTGTAAAGCTTTACTCATACCACTTACCTTTTGAAGGTAAGTGGTATGAGTTGTGTGAATGTGCACTATCTCCTTCCATGTTTTCCTGGATGACCAAGTTCTTTACAAAGCATTAAATATTAAAGCACTTTTTTTTTTTTTTTTTTTTTTTTTGTTAAAATAAACCAAATAAAACTAAACAGGCGTTTCACTGCAAACTGTAGTTTTCTCATACTACTAGGAAGAAAATAACTGAGCTTCTCAGTCTTGACTGTGTAAAAACACCTCAAAAGAAAGATTAAAAATACCCAAATTGGATCAACACAATTGCATCCTCTTGAAAACCTGAAGGATCAGGATCCCTCATGCAACTGATGTACAATATATGTGGTATGATATGCATACATTCTTACATGCACCACCATAGAAAAATCAGTGTGACAATATTTCTGTAGTATTTCCAGGTAGATTAAATGTAAATAAAAGGTATTTGAATAAATAAAAATCCAGATGTATGACTTCACTTATAATTCATCTGCCCAAAGCTGCCATTGCGATCCCCTGTTCCCATAACATGAAGACAGCAGACATTTATATCCTGCCTATACCAGCCGGGAGGGGGAAATACTTGAACAACCTCAGATCCTCACGCCCTCTGTGCACATGCTGCATCCCTCCAACCTAGCTCACAACATCCTTGCTGTCAGCACTACCACGAAGAGACATCAATCCCCGTGATGGCAGTCCCTACACCAGGGTCAGGGGTCACTGTGCTTGTGCCATGCTCAGGTCTCAGCTCCCCAGTGACAGCTCATCCTGGAGATGCCCACTGAGCACAGTTATGGTCCTTGCAGGGACAAAAATGGATGTCCAGACTGTGAAATTGCAGAGCAGGGGTCTGAAAGAGGGACAGCCAAAGTGGAAGGGCCTTGGCTACGAGTACAGAACATGGCACACGTGAGAACAGGAGAAGTCATCGGCCAGGTTCATGTAAGGATGTTTTGTGATACCACTCTGGACATGGCATCTCACATGGTCCACAAGGAGAACATGGGAGAGTAGGACAGGCAGAGCAATCAAGGAGTTAAAAAAGCGGTGTGTACACAGTGAAAAGTATCGTAGCTTTTCCACATGTGCAGAGAAGCTGGGAACCCAATTAAATGGATGGTCTCTGGTTTCTCAGAGTATCTAGTTCTGCACTGAGTCTTCTCAACAGTTGAACCGCTTTGGGATCAGGAGAGGAGTTATTTAATGTGCCACACAACAAATTCAGGAGTTGCAGCTGAAGTGGCAGAAATAACTGATCCGCCCAGCAGAGAGCAAGGCTTACATGAAATTATGCGTGAGCTCCCACTGGGATGAGGCCAGGAAGGCGGCACATGGCTGGGGAGGGGGTCAGGTTCTTCTGATGTTCTGCAACGTGATTATCTTGTATAAACAGTCACTTGCAATTTATCTCTGTGTGTTATCACAGTTAGTCTTGTCAGAAGTGGTGTCTGAACCAATACAGTGAAATTATACAGGACTTTCGTATTTTCACAGTTCCAAAAAGTCCCCCTCTCCAACATGCCCCACTCCCTAATGCATTAAGATTGTTGTCGCAGTGAACTAATAAAAAACCTAAACAAAACTCCCCAAACCGCTGCTGCCTTGTAACCAGAGTTTCCCAGAGTTACTGATCAGCATCGTGGCTGGAAAAGCATGAAAGTTTTGGGGTTGTTTTTTTTTTTTTCCTTTTTCTTCTCAGTACGGCACTGGAGAGAAAGCAAGCTGGTTTCTGGTTGACAGCTCAGAGAGGGGCTGCGCTTTCTGGGAACAGTCCATCCATGCTCACCTCGCCTGTCAAGAGGGCAGCCATCCCTCCTCCAGCCTGCATCAGCCTGACAGGCATGTTTATCTTTCTTAAAATGAGGTTCTCCTTCTGTGTCATGAAAACGGCAACTGTAAATCGTTTTCATGAATTCAGAATAACGCAGTGAGCAGGTGAAATGTCTCAGGGAAGACAATGTGGTCTCTCGGGCAACACATGTTCCTACTTAAAATATCGAGAGAGTTGGAGCATGTTGTTAACAGTAGGAGCATAGGGAAATGGTTTTCCACACATGGAGGTAAAAAAGAAAGCAACTTTCAGTCAAATACCTCACACCTTTGTCAGCAGAGTTATTATCTTTCTTACCTACACTGACATCCCTCTGTTTTAGCAACATAATGTTCTTAAACTTGGAAAAAACCCTCAAATTCTAAAATTTCTCTTCAATAAAGCAAAACTCACATATGTCTTAAGGATATTTTCCAGTCACCAGCTCACAGTCACCTGAGTCCACTGTAATCAACTTCTTCCATTATTGCCAACAGCCCTAACTTGAATGTCAACATGCATAATTTTTTTTATTTTTATCCTTAGGTATAATGTGAACTGGAAAAACAAATAAAATGGTTACAAGAAGTATACTGTTGAAGTGATATGCTACTAGAGTGCTATCATCTAATAGCTGCAACCTATGACTTGTAAAACTGTGATATACATAGGCTCCTCCCGATAAAATCAATAGAGGTCATAAATAAGCATGAGTGAGTGCTCACCTGTATACAAGTACACAAACCAAAACCTCCTCCTTTTCCTTCACTTGTCAGATTTAAATCGTTTACAGCCTTCATGACTTTGCAATAATTCTTCTCCAAAGAAAAGCTTCTTTACACAATACCTTAACATTGCTACAGGACTCTTCGCCACTGTTCACACACAAATAAGTTTAAACTAGATTTCATATGCCTGTGTCTCTCTTTGTATTTCTTTCAGGAATCAGTACAATGAAAACTGAAAATTATTCCTTCCTACTTCACTTTATGTTGAAACCACTTTTTTTTTTTTTTTTTTTTTTTTTTTTTTTTTTTTTTTTTTCCCCCAGAAACAGTTCTGTTTGAAATATTCAGTGCAAGACTGTTTTCAATATGGACAGAATCTTTGGGGGAAATTCTCTGCGTTTACTGGGGCCTGGTAGTGCTGGCAAAAAAACCCCACAAACAAACAAACAAACAAAAAAAAAAAAACCAAAAAAACACAGGAGCAGCTGCAAAAATTACTAATGCGGAGCAGCTGCAAAAATTACTAATGCAAAATGAGGCAACGCATCATAAAATTTGAAGTGTCTCCTCAAATTGTAGAAGTTGGGAAGAGGAGGCAGCAATTTACACGCACCTCTTCCAAAGCAGTGCTCAGAAACACGCGCGTGTGTTGCAGTCACACTGACCCGAGCTGGTAGGAAACCAGAGGGAGATGAGAGACATGAGGCTATGAAAGGGCAGCAGGGCACATGCGATCACTTTTCTCTCTAGTCCGAGTACAATCTCAAGGTGTTTGGTTACAGAAAAAAGGTGCCAAATCATCAGAGGGAACAGACTACGATGAAGGCCATAAATCTATTTAGATTAACTGAAATTTTCACCATTTGACTTCAAGTAGAACTAAATATTTTTTCTTGCAACTAATCTGTTTTGACTCTATGAAAAACATTTTCATTGCAATAAAGTTATTAAAGTCTTAGCACTTACTGTTTTGTAGTTAATATAGGAACTTTTTTTTCCCCGCCTGCTAGTTTCTCTGTAATAAATTTCTTTGCACAGGTTGGCTCCTCACTCTAGTTCTCTTATTACTTCATTTAAGAGAATTATTTATTTTAAACCCCAAACCAAACATAGGATTGAAGAGTAGAGGTTAAGAAATGGTATAAAAAGAAAACAGACCTTCACCTTTCATTATGCTTGTCTTAAGTATCCGCTTTATTAAACTTACTCAGTGTTTAAGTCTGGTTTATTAAAAACCATCAATGTTTAGCTTATGCTATTTTTAAAGCAGTCTGTACTGTGTAGTATTTAATAGGCGGTCCAAAACAGATTAGTTTGGGGGGTTTTGTTGGGTTTTTTTTGTGGTTGTTTTTTTTTGGTTTTTTGGGTTTTTTTTTTTTGTAAAGCAAATAAATTCAGAATGCTCCAAGATATCCATTTGTAAAAAAAAAAAAAAAAAAATAACATTCATATAACCTTGGCCAATGTCATATAAAGTGAATTTTATAAATCAAAATCTGAAGCGTTTATTGCATCTCATATGGCTACTTATTAAAGCTATAATCTGGTTCCCTATCAGAAATCTTAGCACAGATTGACACATCAGTGTTTAACCATGCTCTTCGTCCGTATGAAAATCTCTTTACACTGTCAAGATCATATAAAGTAGTAACCTGATTTTCTGTTCTACCCCTAAAATCTCAGCTGATATGCCAAGAATCACTTAGAATCAGCTCAATTATTACTACTGAGTGCAATCAATGAGAACTTTGTTAAAGATTTAGATGACAGCACTGTTGGCATATAGTGAATTTAGAAGGAGGGTCCAGCAGCAGCCACTGTGTTTTAAAGGTTACCTCTGAGCCATTGCACCCATGACATTCACAGGGAGTGTTGCCAAAATAAAGGACATAGTTATGGTTATCAAGTGTTATTAGGTCTGAAGCAGCGTAACTGTAGCATCTCCACCGCATCATCATTTTTAGAAACAGGGAATTTGGTATGAATCATGTGCATCTCTTATTTGGTATTGTTGTTCCCTTTTGCTTTGTATGATGCAGTTTGGAAAGCTACAGCAAGAGACATAATGCCACAAGCCAGCCAAGAAAGTCCTGGTTTCTGCGGTACTTAAAAAATAAGACTACTTAACACATGATAAGAGCAGCTATATATGAGACAAAGAGGTCTTTCTCAGCTCCGAATAGCCAGCATCTATAACTAAAGACAACAGACAGAACAGGATGAATTTATTTATCTAAACACAGGGCACCTTGTGCTGTTTTAGATGCTCTAAGACAGGACTCTCCTGCAACCTGGCCAAAAATGCAAAACTATTTTTTAAATCACTGCCCCTGCCCAGAAGGTGCCCTGGAAAGCAGCAGCTCCAGCTCAAACCTGTATCTACCAGAGCCAGGCAGCTCCTCCGAGACAAGTCCCTTTACCCCCCCCCCCCCCCCCCCCCCCCCCCCCCCCCGCGTCTCCAGCATCACTGCAAGGCCAGCCCGCTCTCCACCTCCTGGGAGCAGGCACTCTGCAGCCCCCAGGGCCACGTGGGAATTCACCTGTGTGACCACAGAGAGCATCACCTGGCTCCCTGCAGCCACCCTACCGTTGTCCCCAGCCACAGTCATTTCCCAGCTCCTGGGAGCGACCAGCAAGCCATTCGCTCCTTGCAGGGCGGGAGGCTGGCAGCCCCTTCGTTTTCTCCTTCCCCAACCTGACTTATGCTTGGCTGATTTCAGCATCACATGTCTGTTTGGCAGGACTCCTCAGTCACGCTGTGGAGCTTCGCTGAGGCCAAAGGGCAGTGGGTTTGGTGGGACCCCTTTGAGGGAGCCCCCTGCAGCCACCAGCAAGGGCCAACGCTGCTTCAGGGACAGCTGGGGACACTTTGCATGCATAAGCATATGTAAGGAACTCTGCCCATGCATTGTCCTTTCTTGTAACTAAGCTTTACGAAGCACAGCTCGCCGAAAGCCCTTTTCCCTTCCCTGTAAAAATACCTTGGTATTTTGCAAAAACAAACAAAAAGCCCCAAACTTTGTTCCACGTCAGAATGAAAAGTGGACATTTTTAAATTCCCAGTAGATAAAGCCATGTTTGAGCAAAACCAAATTTCTGGACCTCACAAGTTGCCACATAGCAGAACTGCTGTTGCCCTTCAGTCAGCTCTAATTATGAACTAATTGGATGATTTTTTGTTTCAGACATTTCTGTGAATAGCCTTGAAGTACAGAGTCATAGCCAAACTTCTTCATTTAAAAAGCTGTTCCTGCCTTTATGCTCAAACATATTGCACACCCTTTTGGAATACCCTGGAAAGCAGGTAAATAATGCAAAATATGTAGCTCTCCTGCTTATCCCCAAATCTAATGTCTAACACATTACAGAAATAACAGTGAAAGAAAATAAATGCAAGAGGGAGAAGTCATAAAAATAAAGCTCTGTGAGGTTCCCATGTAAGGTCACCAGAACAGTTGAGAGCATTTTTTTTTTTCTTCCTAATAGAGGAGCCTAAATTTAATTTTTCTTTTCATTTTCTACTTTCCCCTGCTCTTTTCCTCTCAATCTCTGTCCTCCTCCTCCTCCTCTCTTCTCTTCCAGTTTGAAATTCCATTCCCAGCCATATGTTTCTCATTGTGATCCACCTTCCATTTTTGGTCATACAACAAAATGTGGTTTGAAGATCCAAGAAAGTCAGAGCGTGTTGACACAAGGACGTTGGATTCTAGGTTTTGTCAACACTGAGCTGAAGAGCTTTGGGCCTTGAATCAATTTTAGCCTCCTTGACCAAGGAAACCCTGCAGAGAGTCAGACTAAGATCAACGAGAACAGATTTTCAAGTGAACAGAGCCATATAAGTATATCTTGCACAACAGGGGAGTGGTTTTTATTTTCTGTATGATCTCCCCTTGCTCCAGTATTCAATCCAAACACTACTCAATTTGGCTTGGCATGCAGCTTTTTGCAACAAAACCAGAAAGTTTTCTTATAGGTGATATACAGCAATGAGAGCCTTAAGGCAAACCTGAATTTCAAACATCAGATGGCTTTTTTCTAGAAATTGAAATAAAAAAGAAACACGAACAACTCCAAGGTCTAGCAGTCATCTCTTCTGAAAGCAGCACGGCTGGCAAATGATGGAGAATCCCGCTCTTTCTCCAGATGACCTGGGGAATTTCCTGTTAAAAGACTGTGCTCCCAGATGTCTGGGCATGCGAAAGAGGGTCCACTGGCTAGCAGCTCAAAGTCCATCCCCTACTTTGCATTTCAACTAAAGCCATGTGTATAAGGCTGGAGAATGGAAGAGGGTGTAAGGGAAGGAGAATTAAACTGATGTTGACATTATTTGAAATTTGCTTTAATTCATGCTATGCCAGATAGCTGAAGATTAATCTCAGACTGTTTATTTTAATGTATCATATTTCTGACTTCCAGCTAGCTATCAGCTGGTGTTTAATTTTGGCACCACCAAGTCTTCATGGTGTTTACATTTTCACTCACACTTCCTTTAGTTTTATCATAAGCAATTTCATGATTTAATGGCACTTACTTTCCTGACTAAGGACAGGTGTAGTTAATTTCTGGAGGTGGGAAAGAGACTTTTTGTGAACTACCTGTTCTCCACGTGTAGTTGCTTGTAATGTCAGGGGCTTGAAAGATCCCTTAGTTACAAGGCCATTTCTGAGGGAAAGTGAAAATGAAACAGGATTATCTGTTTTTCAACTCTGGATTAAGGACCGGGCTGATCTGATTAAATCTGAAGCATTTTAATAATTTTCTAGCTGAGGCTCCAAACTCCACATTGAAAATATCGCACTTTAATTTAGCTCAAACAGAGCTATATTTTAATTTGGAAATAACTGGGAAAACACTGGCAATATATAATCATAGCAACCAGTAATGAAAACAGATATTTTGCTGAGCAAACAGTTATTCTCGTCCAATCCATTTGGTGAAGGAATTTGGACTAACTCACTTGATCCAAATATCTTGAACCACTTAGAAATATTCCTTCCTTAAATTAGCGTGCACCTACACAGGCAGACACGAGGTGTCTGAATTCAGACTAGTTGCCTGCAGTAACCCTTTGCAGATCCTGACAACCACGGCTAGGAAGTGCTCACCACTGTCACCTCACTGGCTGCAGAATCCAGAGCTGTGCTCCCATTTTCCCCAGGACAGGACTGGCTATGGCACCCAAGTCTCCTCTTGCTCCCTCCATCCTGCCAAAGAGCCCAACCCTAGACTAAATTTGCAACCGCTGGTCTGGTTTTAGGATCTGTGGCAGGTTTCCAAGATGACATACTGGTGTGTTCAGATGTCTCCAATAAGTGGCAGTGACATGTCTAAGATGAATTTTTGTAAAACTCATACATAAAGCTTAAGGATTCATGTTTTACATGAGACAATGTGGACTGAAGGCTCGGCCTTTCTAACCAAGGTGATAATGCTGAATCGTCCTAAACTACACGCTAAATATTACAACTCACAAAACGTTGTAAGACCTCACAAGTGTGGAGACACACAAGTAGGAGGCAAAATACATCACAACTTCTAGCCAGCTTTCTTGGTTTGTGAAAACTTCTCAGCTAGAGAAAGTTGCTCTGGTTTTGGACCATACTAGAGAAATTCAAACATGAGCAATAATTTTTAAAGATGCATAAAATGGTGAAAATAAAGAGAAAAAAAATTGCACCTATATGTACGGCTTTTATCCTCTTGGGACACGGAGAATTCACATATAGCATCTATGGGAGAAAATGAAATGTGTAGGGCTAATCAAAACAGAGAATGAGGAATTATAAAGAAGGCAATAAAAAGAAAAGAATAGGAGACAACTCCTAGACCTCACACAGCCTCTGTTAAACAATGGGAAGAAAATCTTTCAGGAATTCAGTAAGACCTGAGAAGAAGTAGAGGGACTGTTGGAACAAATGGCTGCTGGCTCAAGTTCCACTGAATGACCTTGACTGTGCACACTAGAGCTAGTTGTTACATCAGGCACCGAAATAGAGAACAGACCATAAAAATCTCTGAACATTTCCTCCCATAAGATTCCTTTGTTATAGGACTCTTTTGTAACATTTAGTAATAATTTCCTCTCTGACAAATGTTCGTTTGCGAATTATAATGCCATTATGTTCTGATGCAAGCTTTTCCTTCATTTCTTAGTTAATTAATCTTTATGGAAGTTCTTCAGCTGCCAGCCAATACTGAAAAGTTACTAATTTCGAGTGTCTTTAATAGCGTATAGGAGCTGAGGAGAAGTTTAGCAAACTCTCAAAATATTTCTTTACCAACACTTGATCGAATATTGTATTTGTCCACTAATTTATTTTTCTTTTCTGGAAATCCTTCACCTGGATCTCTGCCATGGTTTGTGGCTTTTTCATCCTTGACAAGAAAGAATAGGTAGGTTTCCAATAGGAAGCACAGGAAAGACAGAGACCGAATCGGCTCTTTATCCCCGTTTACATGACAGGTCAATCAGAGTGCTGCTGTAAAACCTCTCCTCCATTCCTTTCTGCACAAAATGTTAATTGTGTTACCCACGTAGCAGAGCCAAGGAAGTCAGACAAAGCAAGTGGGAAAAAGAGCTGCTCAGACTATTCCTTCCTCTGTGGTTGGCCACATCCAGCTATCAAAGTAAAGGTGTTATAAGACAGCATCAACTTATTGCTCAGCTACTGTATCTCTACTGATTGTCCAGAATATCGGTGTCACGTTTCCTTCCTCTATACTCCGGTACGTCCATAAGCCTTACCGCACCCTCAAAGTTACAGTCTAGTGGTGCCAATACCTTCACAAATTATTATTCTCTCTGTAGGTAACCTGTGCTCAGTCTGATTAAAAACCCTGGCAAAATATGCAACATTATTGATACACCAGAAAGATTGACTTTGGGAATTCATCTAATACGCGCACAAAAGATGGTAGAAAAACATTTAAAAAGCAACTTGTAGAAAACCCAGGTTGCAGGAGGTACCAAAGTGCCAGCTTGTGTGTTCACAGTTGGAATTGAATCTAACATTGTGTCATTTATTCTAAATAACTTTAACAATAATAATAACACCAACCACTAATAATCCTGTTTGCTTTAGACTATCTGGCATTCAGTACCTGGCAGCCACTTGACTGATCAAGAAGAAAGACACCCTCTTGTTCTGAACAAACTCAGAGGAACCCCACAAATGGGAGCTTACTCATCCTAAAGAAAGTTTTCTGGGGAAGGGAATATTTTGTCCTTTTGTAAGCTTCCAAAAAGATTCTTCTGACTGGCTGTGAAAATCAGCATGATCTCTCTTTTCTTCTGTTTAGCTTTGTTCAAGTTTAACACAAACAGCTTAAATTCTGTGTGGTTACTGGAACAAAATACACTGCCAAGGACTGAAACTATTAAATCTTTTCTTTTATCTGTTCCTCATGAATATCACATGCCCAGACAAATTAGGTTGTTCATAACAGTCTGAGCTTAATATGTTCCCTGCTAAAAAGAAAATATTGGTGATAACATATGTATAGATGCACTACTCCACAGTGAATTTATAGCATTTTTTTCCAATGACGCTGATTAAACAGATTCATAAAGGTTGCAGCTGAATACCGTCAGTCTCACAAGGCGTATGCATTAGCCGTGATGCCATGTTTAGAAGCTTGCTCAGGCTCTTCAAATCATAAAACAATGTATCTTCTTTTTAACAAATTATTTACACCAGGGGATGGTTTTGGGTGGCTGGGAGCCCAGTTAAATAACATAATCAGCCAGGTGGTGCTCACTTAGTCATCCCAGGATTAATAGCCTAAGTGATGGGGGTACTAGTCCTTCACCATCAGGGACCATGACATTCAGCATCCACACAAAATGAAAAAAGCACCAACAGACTGGAAGAGGACAAAGGAACATGTTGTATAAGCAACATGGGAATTTAATCCAGCACTTCATTTTACTGAAGGGCAAGGACAAAAGCCAGAACATTTTAGGATCTGCTGGGGCGAAACTGTCTCTGAGGCTGTATGCAATGCCAGGAAACACAGGGCTATGTCCAAATGGATCAGATGCAGCCCTTTGCAGTGAACCAACCCCACACTTACACGTGAACTGGACCACATACATCTGCTGCTCGGATGTCTGAGGAAGCAGGCACAGTCTTGCCAGTTAGTGTAGACACAGCCTTAACTCCCACAAGGAAGCACACCCCTCACAAGATGCTTTCTTGGAGAATAGTTGGGGAGCAGCAGCTAAGAGTGGAAACATGGCTCTCAGATGAGACGTTCTTCTGCCTGGCTCTACAGGCATCCTTCAGCACTGCTTCTCCTGGGTACCTCTTTGCTTCTTTGAGCTGGCAGAAGCAATAGGAAGGAAAGCAATGTTTTGTTGAATACCGTCAGCAAAGATAATCCTATTTATCACCACAGGAGACCACAGTAAGTGTAACTACGAGCTGTGAACTGAAGCAGCAATGAGATGTCCAGGCGCCCATTACTGTGACTCATGTGCTCAAAGCACTGTACATCTACATCTGACTGCTGCCACTGCTCATGCTAGGTGGGTAGGAAGGCATGGTGTCTCTCTCTGGCAGAAATGGATGAGGATCTTGTTGGAAAGCATCACAAAGGGTGTCTGGGTTGAGCAGTGGACAAGATTGCAGTGGTCACAGAGTGCTTCTCACCAAAATGGTGTTACACCATTAAGGCATAAATGTTAGGTGTCTAATGTATAACTAAAGCCTGATCAAGCATGAGGAGAAAATAAGGTTATGCTGAACTCATAGTGTATTTTTAAAGATTAGATCTAAGCTGTAGTTAGTCATATTTTTCCACAGACCCGAATAACGCAGGTAAAAATAGTCTCTAAATGGCAGATTTTAATG
Organism: Falco punctatus; assembly: GCF_963210335.1. Classification (NCBI taxonomy): domain Eukaryota; kingdom Metazoa; phylum Chordata; class Aves; order Falconiformes; family Falconidae; genus Falco; species Falco punctatus. The sequence goes on along the minus strand of NC_137580.1, from coordinate 6,472,901 downwards.
AGGACACCAGGAAGGGAGAGGGAGCAAAATAAAAACAGAAAGCCTGAAATAAAACAAGAGCAAGCCACTAAAAAAACATGTATTATGGGACATTCATATGGAGTACAAAAGGTTCAAAGCTTATCTCTCTATTGAATTACAGTTCAACCTGGTTGACGAAAGACCACTTCTGTGTATGATTGTGCTGTGACTACAGTTTGTATGATGTTAGTGGCTGATGGACTCTGTTACAATGCTCTTGAAAACCTAAAGGAAAAATAATTGCATTTAACATTTCTTTCTATTAAACAAGATAATAATTCAAGATTCTTTTTAATACCCATCGCTCCAGCCAACGGACTTGGTTTTTCACTACGTGTTATTTGTGCAGACACGGAAGCCTTCACAACCTTACAAGCAGCAACAGCCCTCAGTCATCAGTCACGCCATGGCTAAGTAATAGCCTGACACACTGATCTATTCTTTCCTCACTGCAAACTGTGATAAGAAAGGACCATCTCGCAGTTTCTTGCTGTTTCTCTTTCTGTACAAGAGAAAAAGCCTATCATCTCATCTGCTCTCTGCTGGTACTCCAAGAGTGTAATAGACATCTTTCTAGAAAGAAAGCTATAGTCTCTAACAGGGAATACATCAAAGTGTAAATCTGGCTACTCTGAAACCACAGCCAAATCCTGTTTATGGTATCTTCTGTGTCACATAAGAGAATTCAGGCAAATCTCTGATGTATTTTAAAGTACTTTGAAACCTTCTGTTACCCAAAGTTTGCTCGCCATAGTGCTGTCGTAGACTCTCTATACTAGGTGTCAGCTCTTGTGCTTGGATTCTTCTGATTTTTTCATGTTGCTGTAGCAGCAGAAATTCATTTCAGCGTGCTGAACCATCCCACTGCGAGGTTAGGGCAAACAAAACTCAGTGTATAGCCACCCAGAGGAGAGAGGGAGCAGATCTGGCAAAAGCAGAGATTTAACTTCAAACTGCCCCTCTCGCCCCAAAACACACCAACATCTGGAGCTCCGCTAGTGACCTCTGCACTCAACAGGACACATTTTTAAAGCCTGATCTCTGACTTCCAGTGGCAAAGCTGCTGCTTCAGATCCTTTTAGGATGAGTTTTAGAGTATCTGGATCTGTTGCACTTGTTCAGTAGTGCGGTAAACCCTCTTACAACTTTAACTTTGCAGAGTTTAAAACTTATACTTTGTTTTAAAGGGTCTCTGACCATCTTACTTCTTTTGCCTGGACCTCTGATTTTAACTCAGTAGACTTTGATTTCACAGTATATAGCCAATGGGAAGGGAGAAAACAGACAGAGTTTCTTTCGGAAGGAGGTAGATGCTATTAGCAAGGTTCAAAAGACAAAACAGGAGGTGGAAGCTGAAAGGATGTCAGATTGTTTAAGCTTCGTGTGCGATTGCTAAACACATGCAAATATCCTTTTAATCTGTTAATATGGCTGTTTAACACACTGTATTTTGTTTGGAGTTGTCTGATGGATAAAGTGCTCCACAGTTACAGTTCACCCAATAGATATTAAGAATCTTGGGAGGGTGCTGAATTTCAATTAGAGAGGATTTTATTTTTTCCTTTAACTTTATGCATCTTTCCCTACTCTACGTGCACTGCTGAAAAACCAAGAACATGGTCAAGTCAAAACCCATTATCTTTAATCAATGCTCATGGAAGACCTTTGGGTTTTCAGTTACTTAAGGTGAGGTTTTGCTTTGGAATCTGAAACCTCCAAACATGTAAGTACTGTGTAGGCTTAATTCCTTGAGTATTCTGATCAAGTTCACTGGAATTGTCCAACAGCAATATTCAGAAATTAACAGTTTGCTGTGTTCTGATTAAGTAGATATCTGATGGAGGAGAAAGGAGAATGTAAACATGTACTTTTATTGTTCCCTTTAGACATTCCAGCACGTAGCACATTTGTTTTAGAGTCTTTAAATAAAAAATGCAAACAAAATAAGAGCAGACAAAAAAAAAAAAAAAGCTACCTACCTTAAAAGGAAAAAAAGCTCTTCAAATAAAAACTACATGTGAACAAGAAGCTAAAATATTAATAGGGACACGGAGGCAGTGAGGTTAAAGTGCCAGTGTTGGATATTCTGGGATGTGACAGGACCTTCACTCTATAAGCAAGATTCTAAAAGTCTCAGCATCTAGAGAAGCCACAGCAAAAAATCTGGCACGTTCAGCTGGCCTTCTTATTTCAACTTCTAAGCAGCAGAACAGAGAGGTTTATCTGTCAGTCTTTGCCTGCTCAGTACAAGCACTCCAAACGTTATAAAAACATGGTAATTTTTTTGGTATGATTTTACTGAGGGCCATTTCAACAGCAACTAATACTCGTCTAGGAAAGCCAAACTGTGAGCACATTAATATCCACTGAACTAATACTTTTTATTTTTTTATTACAGTCAAAAGAATGCCTCTTTCAAAATCAATGGTGAATGTGTTGGGTTTTTTAAAATATAGAATGATAAGGTAGTATTGTGCTGCATTTATCAGGTTCATAGGATCTTAAAACACAAGGATCAGGAAATAATTTAAACTGCATCTATACTGGAGTTTTTTCATTAACATTTCTAAAAGATGAGCTACCTTTAGTATGAAATTGATTAGCATTTTCTTAAAAAGGTTAAAAAAATTAAGTGTTAAATCTGTAAAATGTAATAACTATTAAGTTACTATGCATCCACAGAATTACTACTTTCCTGAAGAAAAATATATTTACCAAAGTAAACCCTGATTCCTTTAATAGAAAAAATAGAAGCAAAACAAAAGAGATTAATGTGAAGATTTAAATAGCAGCAATATTGTTGCAGCTGTAACAGTCTAAGGGCATAGGAGAGGAATCATTAGTAAGAAGATGCAATATCTTTTTATTAGACTGACTGACAGAGCTGTAAAACACTGAAAAATCTTGGACAAAGAACACATAGCTCAGAAGAAAAAGAAAATCCAGAAGCATGGTAAATCAAACGTAGATGTCCTCGTACCTCATAGAGGACCTCTCCAAACAGAGCTCCACCGAGTTTTCCAATACCATAAGCTTTCACCCCAGCTGGGGTTCAGATATTGCACAGAAAGGTGTGCCAACAGGGATCTAATTAAATACAGCTGGACCTAGGTATGCTCACCATTTAAAAAGAAACATACTATGTTAGAAGGGGTCATACTTCTTCAGAGCTGGGACAATGAACACCAGAGAACAAACTAAGAGAGATGTCATGGAATATGATCTGTTCTTCTGGAATTTTATTTATGACTGCTATACTTAAAGCCACACTGACGTGCTGGCCAAAGCCAGACTTAAATTTAAATTTGGATTAACTCTAACTAAATTTTGTCCAGAAGAGGATGACTTTGTATTTATATCTGAGACCCAAGTAAACTGTTCTCTCCTATCCTATACCTGTACTTGAGCTACAGGGAAGAAACTGAAGTCTACTCATCTACTAAGGAAGCAAAAACAATTGCAATGATTTATTCTCAGAGAGTCTCGTTCACTTGTAATGAAATGTAGGTGCTTGTTACTGAGATAAAATTTAAAACCTGAAAGTAAGGTAAAAAGTTTTACGGTCATATCCAACAGCTCAAGCATTTTGTACATTAAATCAAGGTGGCATGCTACAAAAGAGTGGCCAAAACCAGGCTTCATTTTGGAAAAAAAAATGTGATGAGGGATCACTAGACCATCAATTCCGTCTAACATTACAACAAGTGTATTTTTGAGTTCATTTGGCCTTTCCTTCCTACACATGCCTTCAGCAAGAGTCGGCTCACCACTCTCATGAGTTTTCTAGTCAGCTTGACATACATAAACCTAAACACCTGCAGATGTGTGTAAACATATAAACAACAATTTTTAGCCTGTCACATGCGCAAAACAATTTCTTAATTCCACTTCCACTACGTAAATACATTTTTATATGTACATAGACTCAGAAAACTTACGCCGTTGCACAAAATGCTTGTTTTATACAGGTACAGATTCTCTGTTGCTACTGTATTTGTGCATTTAATTCTGACACATGTGACCAATGAAACAAAAGTGGAATGAAAAGAATTCTCCTTCTAAATAGCCAAATGAAAGAAACTTCTGAATATGAGAATTCATTTAACCCTAATTTGTTTGAAATGCTGTTCACAAGCATCACAGTGCTATCTCCAAAGAAACAAATGGAATGGGATGATGCCCTAAAGCGCATTTTTTCAAATTGCAAACCCAGAAATTATTGAATGTAATTGAATGCGTAAGCTGGTCACCATGAAGATAACAGAAGCCTAAAATCAGGCTAGAAACCACACAGCTGTGGAATTCACCAGCCATCTGACTTCATATAAGAAGGGACATTCCAGAAGGGTGGGTGTGATTTTGGTTTTGGTGTGGTTGTTTTGTTTTATTTTTTGTTGGTTATTTGTTGGGGGGGAGTGGTGGTGTTTGGTTTTTTGTTGGTTGTTTTTTTTTGTTTTTTTTTTTTTTTTTTTTTTGTAATTTGGATTTGGTTTATATATATCTATATAGGCTAGATTTAGTCTCAATATAAAAAGTTCTCTTGAAAATACATTTCTACATTTCTTGTTGAATCTCTGAAGCTTGTATTAAATAGAAGCACTGGCCAGGAATATACCGCTCCCAAAGGAGTGCCAGGTGCTAAGGCCAGGTTTTGGAGGTATTAAGACGGAGGGAGTATTTCAGACCACTTAATACCATGAGACTGGGAAATGGCAGAATATTGTCTCTGAACTTTTGGGATTTTTTCAGGTTAAACAAAGACAAAATGAATAGAGCAAGACTGTGTTGTAAAAAGAGGGTAAGAAGATAGCATTTTCATTCTGAAAATACTCAAGCAGCGTATCTGACTGAAGCATTGAAGTTCACATTTTGTTGGTTTGTTGTGGCCACTCGGCTGAAGAAAAATGAGTTTTGTAACTCGTCAGATCATCACAAGTTTTGAAGTTTTTATCATAAATGAAAGCACTGCAATAAGAAACGTCCTTGTTTTCTCTCCCCTGCCATAGCAGGTTTAAGCAGGTTGTAATAAAACAAATAGAGCTGTGATCTGCTTAAACCTGCTATGGCAGGGGAGAGAAAACAGAGGATAAACAAATAGCATCTCTGTTTTGTATACAAAGGTGGGTTTATATTTCAGCTGTAATATACGTTAATGTATTTTCTGTAGAACAACATATTAAAAATTAACAGAACTGAAATCAAGAAATATTCTTCATTCCTCAGGAAAACTCAGAACCTAAACTTAAGACCATGGCCTTCCATCCATGCAGTTTTAACCCCTTCAGGCTTTTGTTTAAAATGAAGAAAACTATTATAAATTGGTTTAAAATTTTCACTTTAGCTAATGCAAAGGAAAGGATTTGTTAATAGTGAATATCCTGTCGAAATGCCCACTGTGATGAAAGAGGCTTTGCTAGAGATGTTACATGCCTGGCAGAGTTCTGACCCTGACAGGAGCAAGGCAGAGCCTTCACACCCCAGTTTTTTGCTTTCCAACTTTGCCAGACTTTCAAAACATTAATAGGAGAGATCTGAGTTTACAGTTGTGCAAGTCTTATTATCAGAAAGGGGAATAAGATTTCTTCCCTTCTAATCTGTGTATGTAATACCACTAATATTAAACAAGAAATCCCTGATATGTTACAAAACTAATTCCTTTAGTCACTGAATTGTAATGCATAAACATCTGTTTACAGCGACTACTAGTCAATTCATGTTACTGGCTTATGGTAGCTGAATGCTCTTGTCTGTCAAGTAACTACAGCTGTAATAAGTTGAGATTTTATTGTTCACGACTATGCAAAATTTGACTGACCATCTGATAAATCTTCCTTTCTAAACTTCTGAATTACAAAAGATACGGTTTAACTCTGTTACTTTCCTCTTTTCTACTGAATATGCTATAAAATACTTAAAAATGAATTATTGTGTAAATTCTCAAACTGAAGTTTTTATGTAAATAGTCCACACGTAATTTATAGCATTTTTGTTTGCGTAACATTCAAACTTATTGGCATTTGTCCTATGAATATACTGCTTTGGAAATTATACACTAGGGTTGTAAAACATTGTTTTCCCAATACACCATTTTAGGGAAAAAAAATAATAAAAAAATCAGTCTTGAAAGACTTGTCTGGTAAAATATTTTAAATTTAAAGATCATTGTGAATATGCACTTTCATGAGGCAAGGAACCACTAGCTTGTTGTTAGAGCAACAAACTTTGCAACCGTATAGGTATCCAGTGAAGTCTATAAGGCTTTGGGACAAGCAGGAATATTATTTATATTACCAAGACCTTGGAAGTGCTGACCAGCTCATATTGACAGCAAGAATAGCTATGGCCCGAATAAATAGCATCCAAGAGAGAAAAAACTGGGCAGCATTGAAGGAGGCTGGATGAAATGATGGCAATGGTCCATGCTCGCCTAACTTGCCAATGAGAACTGATAACATCCAAATCCCAGAGCCCCACATACCAGCGATGCTGAGATTTTAGTGTTTTTCACATCGATGCATAGGAGTGTTTGATCCAAATAACCAAACACATGCAAAGCTAAAACACATGCAAAATCAAAGAATACAGAGATCTTGCTTGCATGGGAACCACTAAAAGATGTTATTGCCCTTCAAGTCAGTCAAGCATTTTTCCTTCAAAGTAGCCATGATTTTGTTGTGCATTTATTGTACATACAGCTTAAATATTTGCAACAACATTTGAGCAGGAGAGTGTAACATGCAAACGTGCTCAGCAAAATACCAAATGTGATGAAAAAAACTTGGTATCTTCTTCAGAGTGCTCTCTGCTCAAAAAGAACAGAAGGGTTCTTCATTCATATAATGACCTTTTTTTTTGTCTGATCCCTGAATCTTTCTTTCTCTGCATTCGCTCAAGTCTATCTAAGGCTCCAGGAAGATGAAAAATACCAACAGCCATGCTTTCCCCTAGAAGGAGGAGGTTGGAAGGAAGAAAAGGTAGGCGTCCTTATACTAACTCAAACCTGGACATAAAGTAATAATAACAAGGATTCCACATACCCAGAATAACAGGGGACTCATTTCTGTTCTGTAAAGTTGTGATTTGGCCACCGCCTCTAACTTGATTGACAACAGATAGTGTTGTATCTTCCCAATACATTAAAAACACTTGTATTTGGCTTAAAGACACACAAGTAATTTCCAACAAACAGGATAAGTAATGGATGCAAAAGCACTAAATGAAGGAAAGAAACAAAATAAAGGCTAAACTAAACTCTACAGTAATTATAGTCTTAAAGGTCATTATTGTATATAAATCGTTTGTAAGTTTCAAAGTGGTATCAATCCCACAATTATCAATGCAGACTTTTAAAGTATCAGTGATGTTGTGGTATCACCAATTTCCTTTTGTTATTTGTTTACTGTCTGCAAGCTAGTGTTGGACTTCTGTTTTAAGTGCTTAGTATGTTCTTGATTCTGTAAAACCGATTTAAAAAAAAAAAAAAAAAAAAAAAGAGAGAAACCTTCTCATTCTTCATTTACTCCCTCCCATATCTACATTCCACTGGAGGTGGAAGATGTCAATTTGTATAAGCTGCATTACCCCTCACAAGATATAAATTTCACCATGACACTGAAGAACCTTGTAAAACAATGAAACTATTGAAATACGTAATTCTTCAGATCCTTACTAATAACATGTAACTCAAGCAACTCGGGCAGCAATTTGAGCAATGCTAGAGTCACGTGCTGAACAGAGTCTTCTTAAATCCCTTTGGCTTCAGTGACACTTAACCATATGCATAAGGCTAAAAGGGATCAGGATTTAATTAAGAGCGCAGTAGACACTGAGCCAGCATTTTAAAAGCGTTCAGGCCCTAGGCTTCCTTCGATCACCTTTTTCCCCCTCCAAATCCATTCCTTATGTCTCAAATTTCCCAAATACTGAGATTGCATTTTCCATATTGGATAGGTTATTATGCTGTCTTCACACTATTGCTTACCTGAAATTCATAAAGCAGAGCTGCTGAACAGGATGCCACATGAAAGGGAATTACACAATCACATAGTAAAGGAGATATTACAGGCAGGCATCGAAGGTACAGCGTGTTTTAAATTGTTAGGGGTCCCCAGATCAGTGATTTGCATTTTCATCCCAACTTTCATGCTACAGTTTTGAAAGATAAGCTGTACAATACAAGCAGACAACAAGCAAACCTGAAGTAAGACTTACAAAACCCAAGTAGATTCTACTTTACAGAATAACAATCATCTTCTGACCGCAGCCATGTAGGAAAAATGTTTCCCCTCACCTACCACAGCAGAAACCATATCCTTTGATATTAGGTTTGTAGGAGGAACATTTTCAGTTTTAATCACAGCCTAGCCTAGCCTTCTGCAGGTTGTTTGGGAAAACATCCATTTGTATTCAAAGGAGGAGGTACCTGGTGCTCTTAAACACTTCCTTGAACTTCTTCATTTTCTATTCATCTGTGATTTACTGCATCAGTATTGGCTAGGATTTCGTATTGGTTTGATAATTGGAGTGTTGAAACACTGTGAGCAAACCAGAGCTATCTAATTGCCCCCACCATCTGTAAATACTAAATTACTCCAGCGAGTCGATTTTCAAACCTCACCATCAGAGTCCATTTTGCAGTCTACCATATCCGTAAATTCTCATTCCTCCCTGGATCTCCTGGGTTTTCTCTCACCCACACCGTGACCAGCACCTCCTGTGCCCTATGACGCTGAGCGGCACGCCTGGCTCTCAGCTCAGGAAAGCAAGTGACCCCACGCCCTAACCTAGGACTGAGCTAATTAAAGCCTCACCTTGAGCTGAGCTTTACCTCCTGCAGCCCTTCTCACGTCTGCCTTCACTCTCCTGGGTAAAACACGTACTTCAGCTCAAATGCTTTATAAATACGAACCTGAAGACTTTCCCAGATTTTTATACCTACTGTAAGAAATGGTATTAGCATTCCCACCAGCTGCCTGCCCTGTGGCCACTCAGCTCGGCTGCCGCACTCCCTGGGAGCGCTGATGGGAGGTGAGGGTAGGAGGCACACAGCTGGCTCACCCCGGGGACCCTCCTGCTCCTCAGCAAGCTGCTCTGCCACTGCCTCCTGGCCAAGAACAGCTGTCCCGCTGTAATGGAATGGTTCTGAAACCCCTTCCCCAGCAGCCTGGTGGATGAGGGGTGGGAGGGAGGCAAGCAGCAGCACACCAGGCGCTGCAGAGCACGGCTTTCTGTTCCCTTGCTCTGCCCAGCAGGCACGTTGCACAAGTTTGTTCAACAGCTCCTGCCTGAAAAAGAGAGCAGCAAAAAAGGTTTTGCTCTCTTTTGAAGTCAGCTGTTCTTGCTGAATCTAGACTATTTGGCCTTTTGCTTTCTTTGTGAATTTTCCAACTGATGTGATGAGGCAACGTGGTGCCTTCTCTGTTCACCTCTCAGACCTTAACGTCTGAATAAGCAAATTCAAGAAGTCTTCATTGTTCCCAGACATCAGACAAAATGATATCACCATCAGCCCAAGCATAAACAGATTTCTGAAGTCTTTTCAGAAGCTAATCAGTGTCAGTAAACATTTAGTTTCCTTCCTCTAGAGAAGTCCTCTATTGCAGACTGGCAACGCCATTTGCAATAGGTAAGGCAGCCAAACATTTTCTTGGGTTTGGTTTTTTACTACCTTGTCTGCCCAAGCAGCATTCGGCTGGTCTAGCTCTCTCCCAGCACGTGAATAACAGCACTGGCAACTACAGCTACAACAGCCCTTAACAGCAGATTAGATAGAGCCAGTACTACTGCTACAACGGCAGCCAGAGCAAGCCTTGCACATCTCTGCCCCCACAACCTTATTCCTCAGACATGCTCCAAGGTGCTGACTGAAGCAAGTATCCCAGGCATTTCGCTCACTCCATGAGATTGGCAGAAACACAGGAGAAACTACCCACGGGTCACATTTACACAGCCCTCTCTCTCCGTAGGGAGAAGTGGGGCTGGGATCAAATCGGCATACTTCAGCTGCTAAAACTGGTTACTACAGAGGGGTTAGATAGGTATGATCCCCACCTACAACTCTCAACAATTAAATTTCCAGATAATTTAAATGCTTCATTCTAATCCAAATCAATCATTAGATGTAGTCTAAAGATACAAAGTAAAATGAACTGCAACATGCAGGTTCAGACATAAAACCTGCACGATTTTTAAAAGCTTAGTTGCATTTGAAGAAGTAGGTTATCTGTTATTTACAGTTGTTAGAAGCAAACACGGAGAAGATATATTCCTGAATACTACTGTCCTAGTGATTTATGTGCAGTGCCTTATCAGCTCTTTTGTTTGGACTGTTAAAAACACACCAACCTTACACTAAGATTTAAAACAAGCTTAGCTCGTGTCAAGCAGTAGGCAAGCCTACAGAATTACGTTCCCTTTCAAATATCCCCTTGTGCAAACTACAGAGGTAAAAAACCTTTTCTGTTAATCTGTTGCAAAAAACCCAAAAAGGAATCCTGGAATAGGGGCAAGAAATTGAGGAGAAAAGTCATGCTGGAGTTCAAGGAAATTCCTAATATAGAAAAAAGCAAAACACATTACAGTAGTAATATAATAATAATAATAATACCTGACTCCTTACAAAAACCTAAGCATAGCATCCCCCTTCCAAAGTCCTCCTGGCTCAGCTTTTTACCCTCCCTGGAGGTAGGGCTTTCTCACACTGATCAGAAGAGCCACTGCTCTTCATCAACACCTCCCATGCTGATGGGCTGCAGGTGGCTCCTCTCCCAGCAACAGACAATTGCTGCAGAGGGAGTTTCTCTGGAAAAGGGCTCATTTTTTAACCCTGCCCCTGCCAGATCCTTCTGTAAAGGAATGTGACCCATCACTTCCTTAGATAAGCATACCCGGACAGCACTGAAAGGGAAGACAGAAACTGGAAGCAAGTACCTTTCAGTGTTTGTGCTACTCTCCTTAGCAGCAAGGCTATAAAATGAGAAAACTGTCTTCAATTGCCTGTAATACCTACCTCGCTCACATATCTCTTTTACAGATATTTTGAAAAAGTCCTGCATGAGAAGCACTGTACCCCATCGCTGCTAACCCCAGAACTCTATTCTCAGAGACTCCCTGCCTGGTGCTTGCACAGCTTTATTCCTTCGGTAGGTCGATATCTTTTTCACCATGTGCAAACCTTGCAAAGTCTTGTGAGTGGCGATCAGCTAACCAGCTACGGCTACACGTCCCTCGGAACCCCCGGGAGCCCCCAGTACCAGGCTATGCCAGCACAGGGTGTAGGGAGAGCCCCGCTGCCTTTGGGCACACTAGCCCAACCTTGCTTTGCCGAGCTCAAAACTGGCTCCATGTGGCTCTGTTGTGTGAGTGCAGTGCCTGCGATAACACGTCCCCTTCTCTGACACCAGCTCAGGCATACTGCAGCACTGATACCACGCCACACCGCCCGGGCAGGGGGTGGCAGGGGTCCAGCTGGCTGGAAGTGTCAGCAGAAGGGTTCATGCCTGTTTACACCTAACTGCACAGGCTGATTTTAAATTTGCCCGTGCCACATACCAACACTTGAGCATCCTGACATCTGTCCAGGACTAAAAATCCTTTCTTCATTAAGGTGCAAAGATATTTCCATCCTGTTACAATTCATAGGCTTGGGCTGACTCTTAGAGGAGTGAATAAAGCCCAGGTGGGTATTTTTCCTTTCCGAAAAATAAGGTAGTTGTGCCCACTTTCCCTTTCCTCCGTTAACCCAGAAGCTCCCATCTAGCATATGAAACACCTAGACAAATTTACCCTTCCTCCTTTCTAGACCCCCGATTTTGGTGACGCGGGACTGGCAGTCCCCACCCAGCCCTTCAGATCTGCTCCTTCACAGTCAGCAGCAACTGTGCAAATGATGACGTATTTTGAAGTCAGCTTAGAGTCTATGTCACCAGCCACCACAAACTGCATGTCACAATACTCTTGCCAGAGCCCTGTAAGCTTAGCACCAGGAGTTTAGCCAACAGGAGTGCGTTCACACTGAGCCACTGGAATTTGGGATGGAAAAAGGCGCCCCTACTTTACACGGAATTAATCTCACAACCCGAGGATGGAGTGCAGCTCTATAAAGCAGGTGTCACGCCTAGAGGGCAGGTCTAGGTTTCAATCCCTTACTCCAGTGATTATTGGGGTTTTTAGTATTCAAAATGCATTGGAGCAGGCCTTGGATTCACTGTTTCCTTCCTCCTGGGAAAATGCTCTTGCTACCAAGCTGGTGGCCACTCAGCTTCTCGCTCCGGTTCAGTGACTGTGCAATTAGTCCAGGTAAAAAGAAATGAAAATTCAATGAAGGCGCATTTAGCAGCCATGTCAGGGTGGATGGGTGGGAGGCACTGAGGAGATAGGGAGAGGTGTGCTGGAACAGCAGTTCTTGACTGGCCGTAAGAAAAAATCATTGTGCTTTATTAGGACTAGAGTGACTGGTCATGCTTGTGAGCATGACTTCGGGTGTGTTGGGAATTAAGGACTGGAGCCTTGGCTAAATACGAAACCACACAATTTACAGTCTCTGCAAGTCAAATGAAACTTTCAAAACTCTGTTCAGGGTGGGTTAAAAGTCCATAGTTCTTAATAAAAAGAGATGTTTGCCTTTACAGAACTGGGCTCTTGGTAACTATATTTCTCTAGTGCTTTGGAATGTGTTCAGCCTGAAGCTATTGGAGGGCTCACACAGTTCACAGCAAAGTCCCTGCCACTTGCTTGCACCCAGCTGTCTCCTTTGCTGTGCTGCTACAACCTGAAGAGTTATTCATGAAAATCGGTATTACCTTGAGGGGTCTGCTTTGGGCTGTGGCACTAGATGTACCCAAAGCTGCTGGAAGTAAACGTGTGGCTGAATCCTGGGACACCAAGTTACAGATGCTCCTGACTGCAGGCCCTTGTTGTGGTGGGGGCTGGCTGGAGGGAGGGCTGCAGAGAGGCTGACCCCCCTCTGCCAGAGGTGTCCGAGGGCTTTTTGCTGAGGGGCTGGTGTTGTGCTGCCTGACTCGCATCCCTCCCCAGCCAGCAAAGCAGGAATGGGAGATAAGTGAGAACAGAATCCATGTGTAGACCACAGTTTTAGGGGAGAAGAAAACACGCAATCAAAGAAAATCACGATTAATTCTCTCTGGAGTTGTCAAATACTGCCTATGTCAATTATTCCAATTAAGGAAAGTTAAAGGTTTCATTTCACAGTAGTGATTTTATTTAACAGCTTAGCTGTTTTAAATTTTTAAGACACACATACACACGCCTCCCCCCCCCCAAAAAAAAAAAAAAAAAATCTAAGGAAAAAATTCCTAACATTAAACTAGTGTTTTTCAAATCCTAATATAAAGAACAATACCTTAGGAATTGCAGTGAAAGGGACCGGACTCTGGGAACTTTTGCTAGTGCTGATTCCTGACATAGGCTCTCCCACCCTCAACCAAGTCAGGAAAGGGGAGAGTGGGAGGAATGTCTTCAATATAAGCACAGAAAATTCCATACAGATTCAGGGTAGTGATCCACTTTATCCTTTCTCTCAGGTAATAGCCAGTGAGAGACATCTCAAAAAGAGAATACAAGCAGAAAACCAGGTCTCCAGGGAAAGCATTGTGAATTAACGGCTGGCTTATGCCACAAAGCGTGAAGATTTCTATTCTTTTTCTCTTTTTAATCCTGCATAATGCAGATGTGAATTTACAACAATGCCTAAATGTTCTCAGTTCCTGTAAGACCTTTTATATCAGTAATAACTTCTGAGAATGACTTTCACATATTTGTTATAACCTGCCAATACATATACGAGTGTGTTTGTGTGTGCATATTTTCTAAGTCTTTCAAGTGCTGTCATCATGTTTCATAGATGATTCTCTTTAATAAGCCAAGAAAAATATAAATAGCAGCAAACAGCTATTTAAAAAGAGAACAGGAAAAACGCCATTTGTACATAAATTTGGAAAACAAGGGGAAAAGATGTATAGTTTTATGCTGCAGTTTACAGAGTCATAAACCTCGGGGGAAATAGAAATATTAGTACATACTTTCAGCAGTAAAATATTTCTCCCTTTGCCCGTTCCTCCCGTGGATGGCCACCGACTGACTTAGCCATCTCCTCTCATCACACTGTTTTAAAACTTGGGTACACTGGGCACAGCCAGAACTATAGAAAATTACCTGCATTTACTTTTCAACTCAAATTCTGAAAAGAAAAAGTAGGAATTTAAATGGGCTCTTTCTCAGCATTCATAAGGGACTACAACACTTACACCTCTGTTTCTCAATAGATATTCCTGGCTGAAGAGAATTCCTTGCTGCTTTTCTTGAACAGTGGCTGCAGACTGGCACATGAGTATTTTATCAGTTTAAAAGTATTTCAAGGCCTACTTTCTCTTCGACTTTTGGGGGATTGTTACTGAAAAGTCCTTTGCCAGGCTAAATATTTGTGTTTGGTTTTGTGAAGCCAGAGACCCGATTTGCTAATGTTTCATACTAATCCAACTACCATAACCAAATGGAGATTAGATTGGGACGCTCTCACAGAAGTATCACAAAAATTTGCTGCTGTTCTATCTTCATCTCTTATCGCTGAGGGTAGTTTTCCCATGCAAATGAGAGCTACTGGAAAAAAAAATAAATAAAAATCTTGAGCTTGCTGTATTTGAATAACCTTTATAGAAAGACCAGCGCTAGCCATGCAGCATCTATCAGCGAGCTCCAACGGGACTGGCAACAGTCGTTGGTCTCCGTCTACTGGGAACTTAATGCCAGATGAAAACTTTTCTTTATCCAAAGCTTAGATGTTCAGTTAAATCATTACATATGTACTTTATATTACCTATTACACACGACACAAAATATTTGCCTGATTTTAATTAGACGAATGTTATTTGACCATTACGGGGAAATAAGAATTAGATCAGAGTACAAAAAATAACAAGTAACATTTAAGCAATATCAGAGTGTGGCTGTGTGGTTGCCGAAGTGTCTGTTAGAGTGGTAGTGTGAGGGTCCATATTTAATGTCTTCCAGAAATTTTCACATGAAATTTGCTTGCCGTAAAGAAACAACAGTGGTAAAAAACCAAACTGCTTTTAAAATGAAGCTGGACATGCTCGAAAACGGGCAGAAGTATATCACCCTTGTGATAGCCCATCTCATAGCTTGAGGAGGTCCCACGTAGTTACACGTGCATGTAGCATAAGCCAGCCTGGCTTTGCTGAAATCAGTAGCCTTGCTTGAGTCACAGCAGGAAAGAATTTGCCCCATCCTTTTTTCTAATTGTCAGGTGTTCAAAACATCCAGCAGCAACTCCATTTCTGGAATCAGGCATTAAATATATATATATAAAAATCACTAATGTATTTTTATATTAGGAATTAGTTACTTACTGAATATCTCCACTCAGGGAAGCATTTTTCTTTTTGTCTGTATTGCCACAATGCCTTGTCTTCCAGGGCAGAAGGACGCAAGTAATCTGAGTTTACTTAACCGTAAGTGATCTTGAGCATGATCTCAGCCCATTTTGAAGTTGACAAGCACAGGGACTTCCACCCAGTGAGTGCCAAACTGACTGTTACCTATCAGAAAAATACATTCTCAAATCTACCTATGTACTTCAGTGACTCTTACCAGATTTGATGTAGGATGTGTTTTTGTTTTCCCCTACAGGTTACAATAATTTTTCCCCCTGTTTAGAACTGAAATGGTGACCCGTAATTAAGTGCTAAACAACAAAGGATTATTTTTGTTAGGCTTGGGATTTACAGAAAACTGTTTTACACTGATCTGTGGAAAACCTCAAATTAAGAAGATGAGCTGGCTTGGAAGCAAGAAAGGCAATTAGCACCATACACACTGCATAAGCCTTAGGAGCATTTGGACTGCTGACAGTTTTTGTCTCTTTCCCTTTTTTCCTTTTTGCCTGCTTGCTTTAAAGCTCCTTCTGCAGACTATCAAAGCATCAGTAGCTGAATGGATGTTAATGGGTTGGGCCATCCTTTGAAAACCCCCTGAAACCTTCACTCCAGACTTTTTTTCCCCTCAGAAGAGTGCTCAGCTCCACGTGTATTTGACGCTATTAGCAGAAATTCTATCCGCCTTCCTAGCAAATCATTTGTCTAGCGAAGCCACTTTAATATTTGTGAAATGGCCACCAAACACCACCTTACGCAACATCTTGGATCCTATTGCAGAATAGCTAGCCCAAAGCAGGGATTTTCCACAGGGTTAAAAGGTTTCTTCCTCATCGTACGCACCATCCTTTAACATATGTAGTTTGAGTATGGTTCCCAGCTTGCCACACAAGTTCGGGAAAGTGCCTAAGCTGCCCTGTTCAGGAGGATGTAATACTGGAGGCATTGCAGAATATGACCCTTCGAACTTAGCAGCCAGGTAAAGATGTTTGCTCAGCGCTCTGCCTTTGGAGCTGGAGTCAGTCAAGTACCCACCCACCTGCCCGGGGTGCAGGGATGGCACTGCGAAGCTAAGGCTTGGTGTATGATCTTCGGTTTTTTTCATTTATCATTGCCTTCAGACTGATTAATTAAACTTTCCCTCCCTACCTACCCAAATTAGTCAATATGGATTCTCAGTCTGAACTAAAATTAAGCATCAGCTTTAAGATCATCATTAACCCCATGCTCATCAGCTCACTAAAAAAGCTTTAAGTCTGAGTAGTTTTCTGCCCAAATCCGGAAAGGAAGCAGTATTGGATACGTCAGGAGTTAGTGTCCTAGACCACCTCTAACTCCCCAAAAAAAGCAGAGCCCCTCTCTCAGGAACAATCCAACCAAACGCGAGCTCTGATTTCCTGCCCTTTTTCCATTCTTGTTAGGCTATAATATCATTATATTATGTTTCACGTCTCTAATTTTGATCGACAAAGACAAGCCTAGGAAGAGGAGCAGGACTGGGTGGAACAGGGGATCGGCTCGAGGGTCAGGACGCATACGGTGAACAGCTGTATCGCAAATGCTGAGGCAGGCTGCGAATGAGCTCATGCAGCTGGGGCTGGGGGAAGACAGCTTTAAGGCTACCCAGAATGTCACTGCAAACAAACCCTCTATTTTCCCAGCTGAGTCGCAGCCGTGTGGTTAGAGACTGTGGTAGAAATACAACAGGATACACTGAAATGAGTAACTACGGTTCAGGTCATGAAATCACTGCAGCACATCTTAGTTTCCCCCCACTGCCTTTACCAGACCCAACTGCAGAATACATTGGCACCGCATCTGAGTACGTTAGTGTGCAGTGGGTAAACCCCTGAGTAATTTATCAGGAGTTTAGGTGTTACGTTTGTTTATAGAAATGGGTAAGTGCTTGAAAGTTGGGAAATTCTTTCCAGTCTTATCTGAATCATCATAAACTTCCTTAAAAGGTAAGTTTGGGACCATGCTTTCATGAAGGATTTCTGGTACTGTTAAGACCTTATGCTGCTAGGAAAGGTCCAACAGCTTTGGGCTTCACTGAAACACAACTTTTCTTGCTGTATTTTGGTAATGCTGTCTTGCCGGAACCTTAAATCACTGCAAATGGTCAAGAAGCAAGCCAATACCTGTACAGAATGTATATACATATAGGTAAATATACAGTTATTTGGTTTTATAAAATGTTCACCTATTTAGGGAAATTTGATTTAGCAAGATTTTCGAAATAAAAGAAAAACATTTGGCATTCTGATTTAAAAAAAAAAAAAAATGCTGCTTTTTTCCTTCAAATTGGCTCATTTCTAGCGACGATATTGAACGAGCACAGAAGCAGAACAGCCCAAATTTTACCCATAGCACACCAAAGGCTTTTGAATGACGTTAATGACTCCCCTGTGGAGTCATTATTTTGGTTTCACTCTGAAGTTTAATTTGCAAATCAGATTCTGCTCCTGACTGCCTTGGTGCATGTCTGAGATGGTGCATCCTGAGCCACTCAGGACTACAGAAGTGCAGATGTAAACCTAAGCAAAGCCCGTGCTAAGGAGGTTTGGCAGTCAGCAGAGAGCAGATAGATTTTGGAGCTGCCGCGGAGCACGCTGAGTGTGCCTGGCTGGCTGTAACGTGCTGACTCTCTCAGGTTTCAGTTCTTCTGCCTCCTCCAGTCTCTGCTGATCTCCCTTCTGATTAGAACGTGATCAGCATAACCGAGTATTGGAAAAAAAAATCAAGGAACAGCAAACCTCGGTAACGTTAGGTTATGTTTAGCTGGTACCAACTGAAAGAAGTCAATGAATCTCTGCAGTGTAAATAGTATTAAAAGAGAAGTTTTGGGGAGAAACTAAGCTCCTGTCTACAAAGTTATTAATTACGGAAACAAGCTTTGCTGCTGAGTGAACGTTTCATTTTGAGAAATAAGGCCTGAAGGACCCGCAGTGCAGTTTGTCCATAGCAGATACACTGTAACACAGTATAAATAACCATGGCAATGCCGGCCTTCAGCGCTACCATAAAGTATCTGTCACCAAACTGTATTTAACAGGAGCATTTTTTTCTTGCAGAGAGGTCACCTCTCAAAGCAGAGATTAATTCTGCTAATGGATTTTCCTTACCTCTGTGAAAAAGGCATTATGTGCTTGATGGTGACACCCAGCACACCAGTGGAGTTTTGCACGATGCGAGGCTGGTGACAAGACGTTGCCGTGCTTTGCTTCTCTCTGGCAGGTGGGGTAGCAGGGTGCTGGACGGTGCACTGCCGGGCGCCAGCCTCTTCGCAGCCCAGCACAATAGGGCATTACCTGGGCTGTTTTGGCAGGACTGTCACACAACTCTAAGCACAAAGGGTTTCAATACACTTTGCATCTGATTCTGGTCTCAGCTATCTCAGTGTAAAGAAGAAATAACTCCCATGAAGCCGATGGAGTTCCACTAATTTAAAACTAATGACAGCAGAGACTAGGGCTGAGTTCTCCCTCTCCCTTATATTCTGCCAATTCCTGCCTTCTATTAAGGCATATTTTTCCTTATGAGGCTACAAGCCTAGAGGTGGATTTCACAAACAAGCACTGCTGCTCTTTGTCCCTTCATCGCTGAGAGTACCAGTTGGGCTCTGCAGCCTCAGCCCCATTGCCCCTGCCCGCCACATCCAGATGCTGCTCAGCTAGGGGATATACACATAGCAATGGATGCTGTCAGCTGGGGGACACCTAGCAATGTCTGCTATCAGCTGGGGAATGTGTAGCGGTCAATGCCACCTCACACCACTCAGAGATAACTCAACCTAAGAAGAAAATATTTTCCAAAGCACTGACAGCTGGATAGGTGTTAAACTGTTCCCTTCACTCAGTGCTAATACCAGTTTGTCTCTCTGAAAAGGATTTCTTCACCCTTGTTTGCATTTCAAGACTATAGAAACAAGGCACTTTGACCAGCTGGGTGCTCTGACTAGCCCAGAATCTGATTGTAATTAGTCCAGAAGGAAAACAAAAGAATGGGGGAAAAAAAATGCTGGAAAGCTGTGAGGAACGAATGGCAGAGAGGCAGGTTTCCAGCTTGGTGATGCAGCATCAACCCAGAACCAAATGGGTGTTTTGCCTCACCTTCCTGAAGGCTGACAGGCCGTACACAAATTGTGTTGAAGCTATTGTAGTGATTTAATTGGGGCACCCAAATTATGCAGTCTCAGAGGTGGCCTGACTATAATTTAGTACCAGGAATTTGAAAGCCATTGCTCTCAAATTTCTGTTCCCGTCCCTGCTACCAGCTCAGACCATTATCAAGTCTGTTGGTAAATTTGGGATGAGGTTTTAGCTTGATTATCTCCGTCCCTCCTGAAAAATGCAACCAAATATTCTGTGGCCTGGTGTGATGCCAACAGATTCCACACAGGGAAAAAACTAGGGGTGGGCAGGAGAGGAGAAAAGCACAAAACAGGAGGGAAAAAAGGGAAAGAAAGGGGCCGTATGAACAAACTCACTGCAGTTTGTTAGTTCCTCAGCAGATGAAAATAGCATCAGCAAGTACTCTTTTGGATAGTTCATTACTGTATTCTCTCCAGCATTTTGTGGAATGATGCTAGTGGAGCTTTACTGGTCAGACTGTCAATATATACAATGATAATACAATAATAAACATAGAGAGTCATGACTCCAGAGCCAGGCTGTTAGAAGAGCAAAGCTTTGGAAACACAATAGTTTACTGAGGGCAGTCCTGCTACCCCTGCCCCTCAATCCCAGCAAGCTTGTTTATTTTTTCAGGGTCTTCTTATCATTGAGTATTAAAAACAACCCTTCCCCTCCAAAGAAAGAACCACCCAGCAACACAAAGAAGAGTGCTCTTGTAAAGCCAATGTGCAGATAGCAAGAATAATATTGCTATTTTTTGCTGTTGCAAGGTCAAAAGTTTGCTCCTGGTTAATCCGTAGTAAGTCTATCTTTATTTCAATGAAATCATTCACAATATAAATGCCAGCAGACTCTTCCAACAGCAATTATAGAAATAAGCCATTTTGACAATACTCTGCTATGCTTCCCATTATTATGAGAGAAAAAGAAAATTAATTAGGTCTTATAACTCAATATTTTAGAATCGCTAGATGCTAGCGTAGCTTTTTCATTTTATGAGAAAAGTTTACACAAGGAACTGTATAACTAGTAAGATGCAGAAGGACCCTGCTTTATGTAATGTTATATAGGGGCCGGGTTGGCAGAGCACAGGGCTTACATGGGGCTGCTGTGACAGCCCAAGACAGCAATTGTTACCCCCTTGTAGTCGTGCACTCTGATATATCACCTGAGTAATTTGGAGACCTGAGACTGGCTTTTAACAGGTGTAAAACTGATGGGCTGAAGTCAGCATTTTGAGAACAGGTAGATCCTGGTCTTGCTGGAGATCCAAGGTCCGTCACGGCTGCTCACACCAGGCTGCAATGGAAGAGGCCAACACAGGCACTTTTTATTTCTGCATGCAATCAGATTAGCTTTTTTGATGGTCCCTTTCTATCTGCTATTTAAAGAACGATCCCTCCAAGCAAGGCAAAGGTTTCATTAGCTGAATGTAACAGCTCCCCCAGCTAAAACCATCAATAACACAGACAATGTGGAACATTTTGTGATTAATGGCATTGAACCTGCACACCAGAGAAGCATATGATTGTATTCCATGGCATGAAATGCTGAATGGATGTTATTATGACTAGTATTATTCCCAAAACACATAGGAGATTTCTTTCCAAAGCCTTAGGTGCCTCAACACAAGTGGGCAAAGCAACTTGTGGATCAGTTCTTTAGAAGTGACAAAGCCCTCACAAAATCCTCATACCCCCATGCAGCTCTAACCCCTGTCAGCATCAATGAAGCCAAATAAATCTGCCTTTAATTAGCAAGGCAGGGGATTGGGGAATGGTCACAAAGAGAAACACAGTCTCCTCACAACACTACTTTTTCTCATTGCCCACTCAAGCAATGCTAAGCACCTTGAGGTTCTTCTACGGATGGGAGAGGGTTAAATTTCGGTTTGGGCATGCCTCCATCAGCATTTTCTAAATGCTACAGCTTCTCTCCAGTTTTTCCTAGATTTACAGCTTTTAGCTGTAATTGACCAGCCGTATACAGATCACATACACTGCAAAAAGAAATGCAGTATAAACAAGTGGAAAAGGTCATCCAAAGCCAAGAAAGACTGAACAACAACATGTAGATCAATTGCCCCTTCTCTTTTCAGATTGTGGAACTGGGAAATGGACCTAAATGCTGCCCACATATCCCTGCTTATATCCAGGAATCGGAGCACAGTCTGGAGGATAATCCTTCATTTGAGGATGAACCAGAAAGGAGAATCAATAAGGCCCTATAGCCTGAGATCTTTTTAGGTGAGACTCGCTCCAGCAAAGGGTGGCCCATCCTCCTCATATATCATTGAGATGAGGTTCAGGTAAGTAAGATTTGGTAGTTTTTAAGTGTCAGTAACTAATGATTCTCTTTGTTTTGGGAATGGAGATTTCAGCCCTTTTAAAGTGGGAAAAGGAGGGGAGGAGAGGATAAACCACAGCTGGTGTCCATGGGGGAAAAAACAGAGAGTGGCAGGCCTGCAGTGGGGAGCTCCTGAAGACAGTCTTTCATGCGGTTCTGCATCAGACGAATTCATTTACTCAGCTATTTCAGCATTTTTGGTTAGTGGGTGACCAGAGCATTACAGTGAAAAACATAGCTTATGTATATTTTTCTCTTTGTTCTTGATTCTTGACCCCAAATCCCAGTGGCCCAGGGAAAAGCTAACTCAATAGATACGTTAATGAAGGCTACTGCAGTATTTCCTAGAAGAAAGGAAAGTTCTGATGCTTTGAGCTGCACTTAACCCATTATCACTTCTTGTGTGCTTCCATTTAGGCCTATTAATCCTTGTGGGTGCTCTTAGCCTAAGGAGGGCCTCTCAGCACCTAAATTCAGGTATAAGACGCTGTTCTGAGCACACTTCTCTGGTTTCCGTGTGATGTGGGTTAGAGCTGCAGCATGCTGTAAAGAGCTGCACGCTGCCTGACTCCCAGACGCTGCACCACATCCCAGAGAGGTAGACCTAGGTACAGCTGGGACTGAGAAAACTGGTTTGTAGAATAATCAGAATTTCATTAAGGTAAAAAGCAATTTCATCTGATTAGAAAAAAAAAAATAAATAGAAATTCTCTGTCCATTTTGCACATGCATATTTTCTTACGCATGCAGACCTGGAGTCCTGCATTTGACAGAGCTCTTTTTATAACAGCTGCTGGAGAAATAGCACCAAATGAAAAGCAGTACACAAAGAAATTCATCAGCCCGTTCTGCAAGGCTGAGAGTCTAAAAGAGACATTTGCTAAACATGGTGTGTCTTTGAGCACAGGCCTGGTGGAAGCATTAAAACTAGGATCAGCAGCTACCATAAACATACATTCCTTAAAGCGTCTCATGAAGACAAGCAGTTTGTTTGCTGTCACTCACTGCAAGGAAAGGAGGCCAACGCTGGAGGTCCTTCCAAAGGGACACAATTTCATGCGGCGTGCTTAGATTTCAGGAGAGTAGATGTGTCATAACTGCATACAGTGAGGAAATAACAAAAGCTAAAATACTTAATGACTCTAAAACACTGCTGACAAATTAGTTTGCTGTTTACAGCATTTTAAAGACAAAGTTGTTCAGAGTATGGGTCATCTGCTATCAGCCCCAAAGCTGCCAAGAAACCGCTTTTAGAGCCCATAAGCTGTCTGCCATTTACCTGGAAGGCTCGCTTTATGGTAGGACTGAATGATCCTATAAAAGCAATGCCCTCAGCCCACTGCCAAGGCAGGAGGGAAGTAGCCTGCAGCAGCTCCTCGCCTGGGAGCCGAACCAACAGCAGGAAACAATCAGAGCAAGAACATCATGTTGGGATCTTGTACCGAACAAGATCCCCGTGGAGTCTGTGTGTGTGTGTGCACCTCTGTGACCAACAGGTAGTTTTACTGCCTTGCCGTGCCACAGCCTCACCTCTCCTTTATTTCTCTTCTTGTTCCACTCTAGTCACTCAGGCTACATCCAGCAGCAAAGTCCCTGCTGTGCTGTGGCTCACACGCTGATAAAGCCTGCCTCTCTTCACCTAGCTGGTGACGCTTACAGTGCTTTGAATTTGGATATGGCTCTGGGCAGGCCATCTCTGGGCACTGATGGTCATGAGGAGCCCTACCAGTTCTGTTCTGCGAGCTGCACTGAACACCCGGGGTCGGACAAGAAGCCAGGTTTGGTTCTCTTCTGCTTCATTAACTCCTAGGAAGCCAGCTGGGAAACAGAGATGTGGTCATGTAAATCATCTCCAATAGGGTTGCAAACATAAAAAGTCCTGCATCGGCTCAGAAGCATCACAGAGGCTTTCGGTAACTGGTGGCTGGACTCAAGAACTATCAAGAACAACCTAAACCACTGGAATACCTCATGGGAATTTAAGCATCTAAACATCTGGGATCAACACAACTTGGAAGTGATCAGACTTTATACAGGCAACAGAACATCCTCACCCCATAGCACAGGTTCACCAGACACTCACACTTTACCCCGCCAGCAGCAGACCTTGCAGCTTTGCTTGTGCTTATCTTTTAATTTTGCTTCAGTTCTGTGGTGAGCAAGTAGGTACAGAGCGCTGGTTCGCATCCCCAGCAGAAGAGATGCCAGGGAGCAGCGAGGTGATCCCTGAGCACCAGGAGCACCCAGTTACACCCTGAAGGGCCATTGCCTTGCTATAAATGTTCAGAAACCAGGGATAAAGAGGAAGGAATGCATCCTACCACAGCCGCTCCCAGGGCAGCAATCATCGGTGACGTATAGAATGGAAAAATGTGTCAAAGCGGTTTTGCAGGAAAGAAAAAAAACACGATGAAGAAAAGGGCGGCTGAAGTGACAAAAGAGTCATGAAACAAACATCCAACCACAAATAATCTGATGGTTTTATTTGTTCATATTATACTGCTGACATGGCATGTTTTTCCCTGCCGACTGCGCTTGCCATATCAGTGTTGAAGTCTGTCAGACTCAGAGGCTGCTTTCTCAGTAACAAAAGTGATCATAATCAATAGGCAACCCCTTGCGTGTCACCTGTGTCTGGATGTGAGATCAGCATAACCAAGGAAAAGGGACTCTGCAAGCTGAGATCATTTTGGTATGGTTTTCTGCAGCAAAAGAGCAGTACAACCTCTTTAATGCAGCTGCAGCTGTGGCAACACAGAGCTGCTTGCCTTTCACACCCTCACAACTTGGAGCTGGCTGTGAAAACTCAGAAGCTGTTGCCTTTAATGATCCCGTAGCTGGGAAATTGGCTGAGATCCTTTTGCTGGCAGAGGGATCTGGATAACCTTGTTAAAACAGTTGTTCGGGTAACCTGTGTCTTCTGAAAACAGGGTTGTGTGGCCCAAATCCCTGGATGTACAGCACGGTGCTGATCGTAACAGCTAACACGACCACAACATAACTCTACCTGGGATCAAGTAAAAAGATTAAACAAAAACTAGATCTGTGTGACAGTCGACTATTTTGGCATCAAATTAAGCCTAGAAGAAAGAGAAGGATTGCATTGGAAGCTGAGCCCTGATGTCTTTCAAAGGCGGACAAGGATTCCTCTCCTCCATGTGGGTTTTGTCTGGAAGGTCAATCCACATGTTCTGTGTGACTCTCCCAATCATTTTTTAAGCTTCAATAAGCAGGGGGAAGAACCCACTAGAACAAGAAGAAAATAAAGTACAATAGAGCAATTATGACCATAAAGGGCGGCGGAAAAGGAACCTTAAAAGATTTTTTCCACCAAAATCTTAGATTTTAGAAAAATGTAAAGGACCCCTTGAAAATACTATGTTGGCTGCTGCCTTTTGTTTAGGAACCTCCATCCAGCCGTCACAAGAAAGATACACAGCTTCTTGGACATTTCCCCAACAGTTCTCATTTTAGATAATGTAAATAACATTTTTTACATGAACATCTTATTTATGTAGAATCTTCTGTTCCAGCAGATGTCCTACAGCTGTAGGTGTATAAAATAGAGAGCAGAGCTGAGGGCGAGAGGGGAGGATTAATCTCTTCCT
Organism: Falco punctatus; assembly: GCF_963210335.1. Lineage (NCBI taxonomy): Eukaryota > Metazoa > Chordata > Aves > Falconiformes > Falconidae > Falco > Falco punctatus. The sequence goes on along the minus strand of NC_137580.1, from coordinate 6,447,380 downwards.
TAGGCTTATGCAACTAAGGAGGCAATTCAGAGGAGCTGTGGAAGTGTTATCAGACAGCAAATATCAGACAAGCTGGACATCAGACCCAGAGATGAGGCTCCGTTTGCTTAAGACACGGTTTACCTCATCCCTTGATGTCTTCCATATTACATTTTTAAGTCAAAGACGTAGAAGTCTAATAAATTATTATTATTAGAGAAGCAAAATCTTGTTTAGGTGGCAAAATAGGTTCAAAGGTGGCAGCCTTGTTTGCTTCAAATTAAAAAAGAAATATCAGGGATACTGTCATGCCATGGTGGTCAACAAACACACAGCAGCATAGAACCAAAACAAGCTCTTCATCCATATAAGCCCCTTGCCACTAAGAGAAAAAAAATAGCATTTAAGGAAGTCATCTGCCTTTTTAAGGAGCCAGAGCATCTTGTCCAAACCAGCAATTACCGTGTGTGTCAGTACAGCGCTTTGAAATGCAGATTTCCCCCGGCGTGCTGTTTCTCTGCTTACTTGTGAGCCCACCTGTTGCCACATTAAGCCTTTTCTGACTCACTCCTTTAAAAGCACAACTGAACCCTCCTGTGTTAATTCCAAAATGCGGCAGCCAGTAGCCACCGAGATCTGCACAGGCTGCCAGTGTCTGTAGGGGCACAAATAACGGCCGCTGCAGCGATGCCCTAATAGCCGCGACCAAAGGAGAACAGGCGTGTGCTGATAATGGTGCTGGTTAATTAGCAAGGAAGTGCCTGCTGCGTGCAAACTGTGCCATCATAATTGCTACCATGGGAAGCTTACACGTTTGGGTCAACATTTTGCACAGCCGGTATCTCAGGGCATCGGTAGGAAACCAGCCCATATATACCTATAGGAGAAGCATCTAATGTGGCTACTGCACCTCACCCAGCCTGGCCGATTCAGAACTCCACACACATGTCACTGAGGGGGCAGAAGTCTACTCACAGCTGCCGGGGGACCTGTGCTGTTCGTAACTAACCACGAAGAGTCAGCTCTTCAGCTGCTATAAATCAGCAAAGTGCCCTTGTTTTCAGTGAAAAGGGGCCAGTTTTGCATCAGGAGCTCTTCTTTTTTTTTTTTTTTTTTACCCCACCATCAACCCGTCAGAGCAAAACCCAGTATGAGGCTGTTAATCCCAGGAATCTGCACTATTTGATCTTATTAAAAACATTTATTAAAGTGCGGGTTTTAGTTTCATAACCTGTTGCTTATTGTGCATGAACTCTATGGGTCTCCTCGTTATCTTTGTTTTTCAGGCACTACAGACTGTAGCTTTGTTTTTCACAAAGAGACAATGTTTCCTGCCAAAGGGCAGAGAAATGCTGAGGAGAAAAATCGGAAAAGGTTCTCTTAGTTGATGTACTGCAGCTTTTTTCTTCTCACTGTCTTTTGCCAGATTAAAAACTCTCAGTGCTCTACAGAAGTCACAAAGTTCATTTATAAGTGCAAAAAACCTGTCAATCCTAGACTCCTAAACTAGCTACAGAGAAGTCCTATTAAAAAACCAGGATGCAGTGTACTGCACGAGCAGAACAGTTCGATATGTAAATGTCTAGCTATTTCATGGGTGGAAAAAGCAAAATTGACACAATTACAGACTTGTCATACTCCACTTCTTTCTTCAGAGTATTGAATGTCACTTAAAACAAAACAAACAGCCAAGTTCATTTCCCGTGACAAACATCCAGGGACATCTTAAAGTCAAAACAGAAGCAACCAAAATCCAAAAGCAAAGGAAACTTTGACAAAGCTTCAGAACCTTGTCAGATGCAATTACTCAGTAACTGTACTCAAGTCAATGAAAAAGAAGAGCCTCCTTCACCACAAACTGCTGAGAAGTATTGAAAGGTTTCCCGTGCATTGTTATCCATAGCATTAGCTTCATAAAAAACCAAAAACAACAAAAAAAGAACCAAATAAAGCAAAACAAAAAAAAACCCCAGCCATAGGTTTTAATGCTAAGAACAGGTGAATAAAACTAATATTGAGAAAACCAAATGGAGTACAGAGCAGTAAACCCCAACAGAATCTCTGCTAACACTAGGGAAAGAAGTCAAAGCACATATAATTTAATATAATCTTCTTCATAATAAACTACTCCTTACTGCAATTAAAAACTTCATCGCAAAAATCAGTTATGTTGAAGTAATGAGAATGATTCTTACCTCTTTCATATGACTTGAGCTGCAAACTACTTTGGGGAAAAAAAGGATCAAAACCATAAACATAACAGGATTACAAAAGCTCCAAATGACACCCACAGTGCATGTTGCCCTAGCTGAAAAATAATTTCCTAATAAAACTGAGCCTACAGGTTTTGGGCATCACTGGCACTTAGCAGGAACGATCTCCTTCAGGAGAAGCAGGGAACAATTGTCATCCTCTGGGACCTATTTGTTCCATCAGAATCTGTTTTCCACTTGCTGTGCTTTTGAGTGATTGCATGGTGCTGTTCGTGGAGCCAGTGCACTGTAGATTCTGTGGGTAATTTTAATAGAAGTGTGTTTGATACGGATAAAATAATCTGGTTATTTGGCTTTCCTGTGGCATTTCTGGGAAGCCAGAGTTTTATGCAGTTTTATACTACTGCTGAAACATTGGGGTGCTCCTGTAGCTTAGATACGTTAAGTTTTAGGTTTTTAAAGGATTGCCTTCTCACATCCTGTTACCTTTAAATGCTTTGATTAAATCTCAGGCAAAATCTAGTTTCCAGCATGTGGTGCCTGTATAAGCTGTACTTCAAAACCAGAACAGCAGTCAGATGAAACCATGCCCTGGTATCTCTGACCTGGTACCTGTTTGCGTGGCAGTGCCTGGGCTGTCAGGGCGCTCCGCTGCTTGCATGGTGGGTCAGACGGGGCAGCACCTAACAAGCAGGTGACCCCTTTCCAGTGCACACACTGGAAAATTAGTATACAACTGGAGGAACAGTTGTGTGCCCTGACATGCTTTTGGCTCTGGAAAGGGGAACATGTTCTGAGGTTGTATGGTGTTGGCACAGAGGCATACGACAGCCAAGAAACGTCTTTGACTGTCCTCATAGCCTCTGTCACTTCCTTCAGAAGACATTCACATTGGGTTTTCTAAAGAAAAGGAATACTTGTTATTGATTGTCATCGCTTCTGCAGCCATTGTTAGAAAACCTGCTTATTTCCTGCCCTCCAGAAGTATTATTTGCTCACCTGTTCTGCCAAAAAGCTTTTAAAAGAACATGGACAACAAGAGAGGTGCCAGGAACACTGAGAAGATGACAAGGTTTTGCCTATCCTTTTTCTTGGTGACAGTAACAGGTTCAAACTGAGATGCAGACTGATGTCCCATCATGCAAAAACATTTTCTCCCTTATAAATAAATATTTAGGCAGAAATTCAGAGGCAGTTACTAGTGCTGTCCTGGCAATATTGTAAGCGATGGCAGCACTTGGGACCCGAGCCTGGTCCAAGTGTTCTGAGGCTAAGGGTGGGATTTCTGTACCAGAGCTCACTGCTCTTTCTCAAAACCAGCGTCCTGCCTCTGGCACTGTGGTGTAGTAACTTTCTTCCTAATAACGTGCCTTGTCAATTGTAACTCCCTTCTACAAAGCAGGGAGGTCTTACCTGCCTTATCTCCACATCATCACAAAAGCGGTCTTCTCTGCCGCGTGATATTATGCAGCTCTGTGAAGTCCAGCCTGTTTTGATGATTGCAATGATTTCTACAGGTGCAAACAAATGTTTTTAAATTGTTCCTTTTGCTTTTTAATACGCTTACCAGCAGTTGTTTTAAGACAGACAAACCATTCTAGTTCTCACTTAGCTTTCTACAAAATACAAGGAATTCTTATAAAATGATGCTGTCAGTGTCTTTGCCAAGGTTTAACAAACTGTTTTAATAAAGACTTAGATTATTAAGAGGGAGTTGTTTTAAAGGAAATTACAATGCATATTTGGAAGCATTCTAGATCATTATACCAAAGTATGCTTTTTGAATGACTCAACAATATCCATTTCTCATCTGGTATACGTTCTTTTATATTAATGTTTGGTTTTTTATATTAATGTTTATTTCTTATTCCCTAATTTGCTGTTTTAGCTAATTGCGCAAGATATGCAAGAACAAACACTAATTACTAAATCAGACTCTGGCTTTTAAAAGGCTCAGGGGAAATAAACCAACAAACGGCAAGACAGGGACCTGTTTATTTTCCCTACTCCTTGTCTGATGGGCTGCACAAAGAGTCACAGTATTTTAAGAGAATGCACATAATTATATGGAACAGTGGCTTGTTTTTTTATTATTGGGGGTGGAGAGGCTGCTAATCTGTTTTCCAATCATGGAGTCTTGCCAGGGAATTTGGAAGGTATTAATTGCCATATGGAAAGCATGTTCATAAATGTCTACACACATATGTTGTTATGTGCACGCATCAATTTATGCATGCGTGCATAAAACCATCCTCCTTTGTAAAAAGAGTTTCTGTTGACTTCTTTTTTTTTTTTTTTTTTTCAGGCTGCACAATAGTTGCCGATCACACGCCCCTGAACAGTTCGTGTATGCTGATGGTGGTAATGAGGGTGTTTGATGAGAGTGGGAGTCCTTGAGGAAAATATATAAAATTTTCATTCCATCATGGTCTTCTCTTGCTGCTCCCTCGATCTCATCTTCTACTTTTAGCTTTTCAGTCTGGCGCATCTTTTCACACTCAAGTTTCTGAACTTCAGTGGCTACTGCTTTCTGATTTCCACCCTGAGCTGTCTCACTTTCTTCCCTTGACAGTTTTAGTGCAGTATTTGACACATATCAGTTACCTGAAATATCACACGTTGTCCTTGGGGCTCAGGCAGAACTCTAGAAAGACTGTAATGATTTTGGCTTTTAATTGGTATGCTGATGATTTGTCCTGACTTAAACAAATTTTCAGCTGTAGGGCTTTCTTCTTCATTTTCTTCTTGCTGATGCTGTTTGATGACTCCCTGAAAATGCTCGCTCTGAAAGGATTTAAATTAGTGAAATGCATTTGCTGCAGCATTCCTGTTTACTGGTGGTTAGGAGGAGCCATTTCTACTCTTTCACCACCTATTGCTAGTTGTGCTTTCCATTTGTAAGGGAGAGGGGAAAGCAACACCTTGCTGGATCGTCCTTTTGACCCATGCTGAAAGCAGAGAAGCAGGCAGATCATGTAAGAGAGGGGATGACAGAGCTACAAGCAGCCACAAAATGATCCATGATGACCACAAAGAACAGGCAGAGCACGCGGCTGTTGGACTGACATAAGGCACCGTGCAGGGTCCTCCCGTAAGCCCTTTGTGAGTTCTCAGCTGAAAAAGGGTGCGAGGAGCTCGAACCACATTGGTGGAAACTTCTGAAAATTGCCTCCATCCCCCAAAACAAAATACTTCCTCAGAACCACAGACTGAGAGCCTTTTTCTTCCCTACCAATAAATGGCAAATTAGAGGAACAGATTTTGGTCATCCATGTGGAATTACTTCAGAGCAGCCCCTGGAAACCAGCTCATCACTTTGGTCTGAGCAAAAGATAGTATTGCTTTTGAACTTCCCCTCAGCAAGGGCTCTTGGACAACCCAAAGCATGCTGCAAAAGCCTCTGGCCTCGGGTGCTGTCAGAAGCAGGTCCCAGCTGAGGTCTGCAAGGTGGCCAGGTCTGCGCGGTACCCTGCACAAGGAGGCTTCTACACAATCTCTGCTGAGGGCACCTCATCGTTAGCTGGTTAAGCATCCAGCACCTCATCGTTAGCTGGTTAAGCATCCAGCACTACTCATCATTAGCGGCGGACAGGCTTCTCACTGTTTGCATCCCAATGGAGAATGCAGTCAACTGAAATGCCCCGTGGTGGTTTTGTTTTAGCAGGTTGCCAAACCTTCTAGCACTGCTTTTGTAGACTCTTCCCCTTACATTTTAGAAATTGTTCAAAAATTCGCCTGCTACTACTACAATGCTATTTTTTACCTTTTTTTTTTTTTTTTTTTTTTTTAATGCTCCCAAATGAAATACAGGGGGCTATAAAATTGAACAGTGATTCTGTTGAGAATTTACTTTGTGAAGACCAGGGATAAAGGTACTTTTAAACACTAAAGTCAGCTTAGAAACATGCTATTCACTGCTGCTCATCTCAGTACAGAAGGATGATGAATCCTGGAAGTCACTGGAAAAAAATACAAGGCTGTAAAAATGACTAAGAATCCAATTGGATTTGTTTGCCAAAAAAAGCCCTTGTAAGGCTTGGCTGAATGAAAGGTGAGGTTCATACCAAAAAACCCCCAACAAACCAAAACCAAAAAAAACCCCGCCTTTTTTAGTAGGACCTATAGTGATAGGACAAGGGGGATGAGCTTTAAACTGAAAGAGTGAAAGAGGGTGGATTTAGATTATATATTAGGAAGAAATTCTTTGCTGTGAGGGTGGTGAGGCACTGGCCCAGGCTGCCCAGAGCAGCTGTGGGTGCCCCATCCCTGGCAGTGTCCCAGGCCAGGCTGGATGGGGCTGGGAGCAGCCTGGCCTAGTGGGAGGTGTCCCTGCCCATGGCAGGAGGGTTTGAACTAGGGGATCTTCAAGGTCCCTTCCAACCCAAGCCAATCTATGTTTCTATGAAAACATAGGAAAGGCCAACTGAGTGCAAATACCCAAATTTTAAAACAAGACAGGCTGTCATGCTCATCGACAACCTGAACACATGCTGTCAGTCATCCTCATTAAGTGTCATTTATAGAAAACCAAAGTGAGCACATTGGGATGAACAAAGCACTGACTTCACAGAGCAAAGATTATTGAATGAATACATAGCTGGACATGGAAAAGGATAAAAGGGTGAACAAGTCAAATGCCAGTATGAGAAAGCAGAGAGATCAATCAACCTTTTCACTTTCTTCTTCCTTCAGTCCTACTTCAAAAAAGAGCACTTTTTTCTTAATCACCTTTTTCTCCTCATTCTCCTTCCCAAATTTCAAAAGATCCACAACAGAAAACATTAATTAGGTGTCTTTTATGGATTTCAGTTAAGAAAGTGCCCTTTACATAGCAACATTTTAAAATTAAATACTTACACTGAAAGATAATATTATAATTTGAATTCTACACTTCAGAAATATAAACTACAATACAACAAAAAGGACAGTACTCTTGAAGTGGCACAGGAGGTGATCAGTAAAAGCGCACAATACATCATCTCAGGGGCACTTGAGATTATCACCTGTAGGAGCTGGCTGGCAAAAATTAAATACGGTCAATGTTGCACAGAAGAAATAAGTGAAATACAGTAAATTACTGTAGTGAAGCTAATTTGCTGATATCAGCTCAAGGTGCTCTTTGCACTCCTCATTTGTGACTCCGATAGAAAGGTCTTCAAATGTGTTGGTGCGAGAGGAGTGGTGCCCCTGGCCAGCATGTCTCACCCATTTCTTTCTATGACAACAGGACAGGGAAATGGAGGGTGCTGGATATACCTGGAGTCACAGGATCGTTCAGGTTGGGAGACACCAATGGAGGTCCTGTTGTCCAACGCCCTGCTCAAAACAAGGCCAGCTATGAAGCTAGATGAGGTTCAACGGTGTGTTGTTCAAGCAAGTTTTGACTGTTTCCAGGGACAGGGATGCCACAACACCGCTGAGCAATCTCTTCCAGCACCTAACTGCTCCCATTGCCAGAATAATTTCAAACAAATCCAATGGGAATTTGCCTTATGACCACTGAAAGCTCTAGTCCTTTTGCCGTGCAACTCTGAGGAACGTCTGGCTCCATCTCCTGTTTTTGAAAGCATCAGTGAGATCCCGCACCCCCTTCCCAAACCAAGCCTTCCCATTTCCAGACTGGAGTAATGCAGCTCCAGCTGGGTTTTGCTCTGCTGATACTCTTTGACACAGGCTGTGGCCTGCAACGCAGACTCGTCGTCCGCTTGTCAATAGTGTGCGTTTTGACCAGGATGTGGGACTTTACGTTACTTTTTAATGTAGTGTGCCTTTCTATTAATTTTGTGGGGTTTAAAACATATTAACTTTGATGGAAAATATTGGAAGGTCTTGAATCAGACAAATCTGCATTTCACTTCTTTTAGTAATTTATCCCCCTACCAGAAATTACAGTACTTAAAAACCTGACTGTGTTTTGCTTTTCATAGGTATACAGAAGAATGCCGAGTAAATCTGCCTTATCCCTGGTCCATTTTTGTCTGATTACTCACCGGGATAAAACATGCCCATCTGAGATGGCAATGACAATGCAGCTGTAGCCCTCTAGAAGAAGGTGGACAGTGGCACACTCCTCTCCCTCATCCCACAGGAAAGAAACAGGAGCGCCTCCCTGCAAGCTACTAGCAGAAAGATAGGTCGCCAAGTCAAATTGCTGACATGAGACGTGTTTGGAGGCTCCCGTGCACTGAAGTGAGCAGTGCAGGCTCTTGTCCTTTCCACATATTGGTGACTGATAATATGTCCCAGATCTTGAAACAGGATCATGCAGTTCCAATGACGAACCACGGGAATTATGCAGCTCATTCCTCACAACTCTAATAACTTTGGACGACCGCTTCACATGATTCACTTGGAAACCTTTTCTGATCCTCATCATGCAAGAATTTAAAAAAAGGCAAAAATGGATCATATGTTTAAGTGTCAAAAACATCTTTGTGCTTTTCAGAAACGGGGAAACAAGGAAATCAGTAAGCTATACTTCTATCATGAAAGTGTCAAAATTTAGAGGAATGTATTACAACTCAATAAACTGTAAACTGCATTAAAGTTATGACACAAATTTTGTGTAAGTCCACATTGCATACTATTTTCCTTTAACAAACCTTTTTCACAGGCTCACAATGCTTAACTGGCATAATGCAGTTCTCAATATGTTTGGTGTTACATTTAAAAGATTTCATTTGTCCAAGTTTTCATGTGTTATTGAAATCACTGCTTGGATGTGGTACAGCTTGTATTAAAGGATAATATTCAAACTAAACATACAGCTTTTTAACAGATGTTTAATTACAGCAGCTTCTCAAATGCTGAAAACATTTGCGGATCTCTTGTTATTTCAGATGAAACTACTTACTTACAAATGTGGGCTACTTTGGCCCATTATCTTTTCACTGTTGTGGGGCAAGATGAAGTTGGCAGCATTTGTAGCCAAAGCAAGCCAGTTCCTCATTGCCGGTTCTGAGACAAGCTGACCAAAAAAATCCAAAACAAACAAGTAACAGGTAAAAAAGAACCATCAAATTGCTCTTTTTCTGAGTTCTTTAAACAAAATACCACTAATTCAAAGTGCAACCTCAGAACTCACCTCCTGCTGCAGCCTTAACTTTTTCACTTGTTGCATTCTCGAACAAGTTGTCCAAGTTTGATTTATTCTTTTATAAATATACAGGAATGCAGTTATTTATTGTTCAACTCCTGATTTATTAAAGAAAACTCTTATTCTCACACTCTTAACTATCTATGTACTGGAAAGCTTCAGCTTCAAGCAGAGGTGGAAGTCTTGGTTAACAAATGCAAAGCCAGTTGCTACTAATAAACCCCTATGGACTAAACCACAATTTTATTATGTTATTAGAAATCTGAAAGTAGATTTTGTACTTTCTGACATAGTCCTAGGCTCAATAGTGTCACAATACCATCTCTTCTCCATCTTCCCGAGATAGGTGAAGCCTGCTGTTCTTCAACCATAGCAAGGTCACTCGTGAAATACAAGAGGGATTAGGCTGAATGCTTCCCTCAGCCTTGGTGAAATTCATCCCTTTGCATGGGACAACGGCACTGGGGTCGGGGGGGGTCTTCAAGAAGTGCACTGGGCTTGTGCTGCCCCTCTGCAGAGAGTCACTCCATTTCCACAGCAATTCCAGTACTGCCTTCACTGTGAATGAGCTCTGAATGCATAATGTTACATCATCACCTTCCTTCTTAAAGCCCATTTTCTGAATAAGAAGCTAGTGCAAGTGAAGGGCAAGGAGAGGAAGTTAGAGAGAAAAGACGAAAGGTTTGCAATAACACACACTAAAGATTTTAAATAAATATTTTAATTCTATTATTGGCATTTACAGGTAGAAAGCATACAGTATGTTACAATTTTATCAAAATGTGAAAAATATGGATGTTACATAAGTAACAAATGTAAAAAAAGTATTTTTCTTACCTTCCCTGAAAGTAAGAAAACTATTCAGCATAGGAAAATATTGATATAAAAACACAGCTTAGGTAAAAAAAAAAAATTGAAGTTTTTACACAGTATGATAGGTTCATCAGATCTGCATGAAGATGTAAGGACTTTGTGAGGTTCTACTTTACTTAAAACATCAGGGAATTTGGGACAAACAGTAAGCTACATTAATGAATCTACGAGTAGTTTTCCCTCATATCCACTCCATAATGCTAGAGTGCAGTAATCTTCTATACAATAAATAATTCTTCAGTTTCCATCATAGAAAATCATATAATGCAGAAAATGCCACTCCAAGGTCACAAAGGCTAGGCAGTGCTTTAATAATAATTACGATAATAGTTATTATAGTGCTTTATAATGTCTAAGCACTTCAGACGAGTTAACTAATTAGTCCTCACAACACCCCTGTGAGGTAGGTAAGTGTTTTTCCTACCTTTCCATAGCACAGACGGGAGAGCGAAATCTGGGGAGAGGCACAGGCTGCAGCAGCAGCACAGCTGAGATGATTGCCCAGGAGATGCAGAAAGTGGGGGGTTTTCCCCCCTCAATCCCGCTGACCAGAGCTGCTGCCGCTGCTGCAAGCCAGGCTGCTTGGCTGGGCTAGGGCTGGCAAACGCCAGTCGCTCCCCTCCCACTGGAAGCACTGGGGGGGCGGGTAGGGTCTGGGCTTAAGCATCCCAAAACATTTCATAGAGATTCAGAAGCTCTCACACAACTTTGTCAAAAAAGGGAAAAATAATAAAAAACAAACAAGAAAAAAAAAAAAAAGGGGGGGGGGGGAAGGGAAAAACCCAAACCAACAAACAAATAAACAAGCTGAAAATTAAAAAACCCAAACTCCTAAAGTGCTGGCTGGCTCGAGCTGCTTCTAGCACCTCTTGTATGGAATAAGACTTACAGCACTGTTGCCAGCAATTATTCAAGCTGATTTCATCCATAAAGTCACATGTGAGCAACTGCAGGATATGGTAACTGTGTTTTCTGAGACACCTTACTACTGTAATTCCTTCATTTACCATCCTTCCATGCACTTCCTCAGGAAAATTAAATCCTCAATACTCTTGCATCGTAAAACATGTTAGTAACTGGAGACAATATGCACATCCTTCACAATTAAAAAAAAAAATTAGTTCATTTTCAGATCAAAGCATTATTAATTTAAGAATCACAAACCAAACAATGGTAAATAGGAAACCTTTTCAAAGGCTGCATGCCGAATATCTTGTTTTCAAATACAATGCATGCAGGAGAAATAAATTCACCCAAGCATAATTAAATTAAAAATGTTTTAAGTCTCTTTCAGCAGCATAATGGTTATTATTTTTAAAGTCTCCTCCAACCAAACTGGCCTGGGGTTCAAATGCTGACCTTTGCTTTTCTACAACCATATAACGGTTTGACCAGTCCCCGTGGCTTTGCGCTGGGGCAATACCAGGAGAGAAACCCTATACATACTGTTCTGCTTCCCCATCCTTGGAAACAGGCTTCGTTGTACCACCCTTGCCGTCTTCACTCGCTGCTGCTGCTGCTGCTGCTGCTGTTTTTTCAGGAAGTGATGCCAAATCTTTGAAAACATCCACATAATGCCCAAAGCCCGGGCCCCAGTTCAAGAGGTTATCCCAGTTGAAGCTTCCCGCTTGCTGCCCCAGCTTCATGGGCAGGGAGCTCTCCCCCATGCTGGCAGCGGTCGCCTGTGCCCCCACCGGCCCCCCCTCGCCTCGGCGGCCAGGGTATCGCCGGGGCTTCAGCCTGGCGCCGTAGTTGTCCTCGTCATCCGCATCGGACTCATTGACCTGGGATAACTTGGGCATCCTGGAGGTGTACGCTATGGGCTTATCCCTGTCGTACTCCATCTCCGAGCAGGTGAAGGACTCGTGGGAGTCACTGTCAGAGGAGGACTCGGGTGCGGGAATGCCATCGGCTGGGTTCCTCGTCCGGGACAGGGGCCTTCTGCAGTCCTCCTCAGAAGAGGACCGGCCATGGTCTGCGCTGCAGATGCTGGGGTTTCTGGGGCGAGGGGTGTTCAGTCTCTCCACCTCTTCAATGGACAGCCCCACCGGAGGAGCAGTTTCCAAAGGGATCTGCCCAATGGGCTGCTTCAGGCGGCTTCCTGGTCGGGAGCCGTGGCTCGCCATGGTCTGTGGACTCTTACTTCTTCTCCCCAGCCGAGTGGCGTAGTTAAAAATGCCGGGCTGGCAGACATCGCTGTGCATCTCCAGCGGGCTCCCTTCCCTTATGGCGAGGTGCAGCTCCCTCGCCGGGCTGTGCCTATAGAAGGTCGATGATTTGGAGAAGGGCGCGGGGCTGTGCCGAGACAGGGGGTTGGGAGTAGGACATGCCGAGTGGCTTAGAGATGTTGTCCTCAAGCCCTGCCCATAGGCGGGCTGGTAGGTCAAGCTGCTGGCTCCCAGGGGCATGGGGGACTGCCGCGCGAAGCCCAGGGGGCTGTGCCTCTGGATAGAGAACTTGGGGGTATGGCTCCGGAATTGCTTGTAGTGCTGGATGATGTCGGCATCTGATGGGGCGATGCTGCTGGCATTGTCGATGTCGTAGTGCTCGATCTCGGGCTCAGGGGAAGCGAGCGGGGCACTGGGGACTGTCTCCGTGGCATGTGGGATGTCAGTTTCATCATAGATGAGATACGGGTTTTCTCGTTCAATGATGTCGGGTTTCGGGTTCCCTTCAGGCTGCTTCCTGACGGTCATGTCATCGCCATAGGGCGGGATGTTGTCAGGGTCATCAAACGCCACATTCTCGCTCCCTTTTTTCTTCTTCTCCTTTGTTTTCTTCTCCTCTTTTGGGGCTTTTGACTTCTTTCCTCGACACTGGTTGCAGAGGATGAGGCTGAGGACCAGCAGTGCCAGGACTGTCGCGCAGCTGCCCACAATAGCTGGCACAGCCCAGAGGGGCAGGGACAGCTCGGTGGGGTGCGGGGCAGGCAGGCAGGTGTGGCCACCATTGATCCCCGCTCTACACTCGTGGCCTGGGGCGCATGAGACCCCCAGGCATGCCACCACCGCCTCGCACATCTGTCCCGCATATGCCTCGGGGCAGCTGCAGGTGAAGCCGGTGTGCGCCCCGGGCTCACAGCTACCCCCGTTTTGGCAGGGGCTGGAGGCACAGGCGCCCGGCGGGACGCACTGGTAAGCATGCCACTGGTTGATGCACATCAGCTCGCCCCAGCAGGGACTGCTGGCGCAGACGTTGGGGCCGCGGCAGCCTATCTTCACCGAGGGGTCTGTTTTGGAGAGAGTGGCGAGGTTGTGCTTGCCGGCGAAGGGAAGGCTCTCCCTGCCGTACTTGATGTAGGAAATGCAGCCGTCGAAGCCTAGGAGAAAAAGCAACAGTCATGTCAGGACCTGAACGCAGGGTGTGTGCCACCAAGAGATGCCAACGACACTCTGAGCACCAATGTGATGCTAGAGGGGAAACCTTTTGGATCAGCAGATGACAAGACCTGTGGTGTGCCTCTTGCCCCCTGAAATGAAAGGGGAAACACAAACACAAGAGCAACAAAATGGAAAACCCAATGCTACAGTGGTGGCGACAGCCTTATTTCATGGTTTTAAGCAGTGTCTAGGGTAAACCACACTGCTAGTTACACATGTGAAGCTGCCGTATTTTCACAACTGAATCTTACATGCACTGAGCTTACAGTTGCTTCCCCACATTTTCACCTTGTGTTGTGATTAATGTAAAAATATGTGCAATATTAACCACGTAACCGTGCAGGATCTGAGTCACTTAATTTCTTCCACTAGAAGGATGGCCCATTCACAGATGTTCCAGTAACCTGATCATCTGTACTGAATCCTTTAGGGTGTAAAGAATGTTATGTTGTTTCTGTTCGATATTTCCTCTTAGGTTGTAATAACTGTTTTGTTCATAAAATTTTGAGAAGTTATTGGGGCTTGTATTATATAGGAACTGAAATCTGCTTCTCAGCAGAATGAGATTAAGTAAAGGCTGGTCACACCTGGAGCTTCTGACATAACTTCTACACATGTACCTTTTAAAACTAATGATTTTCACATCTAAGCTGTGCATAGAAATAGAGATTAAAGATAAGAAAGTAATTACATAATTTATCTGAAGATATATGCATGGCACTTACATAGATGATACTGACATATCCTGCAAAAAGTATTTGGTCCTTTTAAGTCTGCCAAATAAGAATTTTGAAAGAGAACATGGTTTTTAACTTCAACACTAAGATTTCAAAGCAACGAAAATATTCTTAGGTGAGTAAATAAAACGTGCTACACCCTATAAATAAGATGCTGAAATAACACGTTTTCTAGAAGGCCTGTAACAAAATTTGCACTCCCATTGCTTTCATTAAATATGAAAAAAAACCAGGGACTTGTAAGCAGAAGCCTAAATATAGTTTGAAATTCTGATCTGGCTTTCAAGAATTATATTCAAGGCCATGCAGGAGAATGAACTACTGCTCGATTAGGCAGTATCTACCTCAAGCTTGGAGACTGGGAATAAAGTTCGAATTGTGGAAAAAAACATAACACAACGAAATTAAAAGATGCATTTTGGTTAAAAAAAAGTTTGCTCACACGAAGACTTAACTCACTGAGCAGATTAGATTTGAGGTTTGCAATGCAAACATACTTCTGTGATTGTAGCGTGCTTATCTTACAGATAGACTTGTCGAAGGAAGTCTGAAGGTTATATTCTCAGATCTTTATTGTAATGTAGTTCCCCCTTGAAGCAATTTTTTTTTTGCCTAAATACTAAGCAATGAACAAATGATTAGATTTTGCAGAAACATCATGTTTTCTAAAAATATATTGTTAAACTGACTCATTTTCAATTTATAGACCCATTTCGCTGAAGCTAAATGAAAGGCTCCATTCTTCAGTAAATAAGCCAATAATTCAAATGGTTGCCACAGGGAAACATCTATTCTAATAGTATTTAATGTCTTTAAAATGAATTTGAGCAAATATTCCTTCTAACAACTTCATTCAATATACTTAATTGCTTTTGTTTCTAAATTTTCCCATATTTCTAAAACTTCTCTTCCATGCAGAGAAACCTGTGCGCAGCTGGCTCGGCTGTGCTAGCAGAAAACATTAGCTTGCATTCCCCTTTGCTTGTGTGCCTTCCAGATTCCCCTGTTCTGACCTGAAGTTGCCTAGCGTGCTTCAGCTATGCCTCCTGTCCTACTGTCTCCTAAAATCATGGCAATACTTCCGTGTCTCTGAACCTTGAATGGCCTTTTGCCAAACTTCCCATAGCTTGGTTGTAGTGCTGCCCCGCCAGTGGTAACACCGAGGTTCCGTGCTGTGAGAGCCCAGGGAGATGGGATTATCCCTGGCCTTTGTGCGGTGGTTGCATGTGAGGTTGCAGGAAAATCCAGCCTTTTGCTAGACTAATAATTCTCTGAGTTCCCCAGACTTTGTCTTTCTGCAAGGGTTTTAGGGTAGTGCAACCTTATGCCGACCTCTGCTAGGAGCTGTCAAAATGGTACGCGGAGATGTGTTTGTAAGTTATGCTCTCAGTGTCCACATATGCGGTTGCTGTAGGAAACGTGTTTATTTCTCCTTTACTTCTGATGGGCTCTCCTTAGGATGTCCTGCATGGTGCCAGGTTTGCAGGAGGATATTATTCAGGACCAATTCTATCAGCTCTTATCACTAAAAATAATCAACAAGGAGATGGAAAATGCCACTACTCAGTTCGGAAGCATTGCACTTGGGTGAAACAAACAGGAGCAATTTTTCCATGCATTAGTAGTGTCAGAGTAAGGTTCATTTCTGCAAATATATTGCTGGAAAGGAAGAACAGCCACTACTAGGAAATGGTAACTTTGTGAATAATTGTGGACATCTCTGTAAAAATGGGTAGCATAGAGACAACTGTTGTGAATATTCGCTCAGTCATGAAATAGTAAATATACTCAAATATTATGATACTACAGATTTATAATCTTCAAAGCACATTGCTTTAAAATTTGAACACCCTCTGATGTAAGAAATTGAATACGAGTGGGTATCACCATCAAACGCGTTCCACTGAGAGATGCAAGTCATGTGGTCTAAAGGCACACAAACGAGCCTTCTCTAGTTTTGCAAGCATGCTATTTCTTTATTACTTCCATTCCAAAGGAGATGTGTTTTCTTTCAGCATTACTTGTATTGTCATTTTCTCCTGTTTTTACATTCCTAAATAAAGAGGAAATTGAGGATTTGGGTTCAGGTGGGAGCCCAAGCAAAATGGACAATTACCTTGCAGCGTGCTTGGTGGTCCCTTGCAACAGTGATGTGATAAACAGCAATCGGGATTTTGTCAGGTCTACCTGGGTTTGAAAACGATATTGGATATACCAGCTTCACAGCCCTGGGACTCTTACCCGCAAATGTTTTTGTCTGCCTTTAACAGGACTGCAGATAATTTTTGAGTCTGGGTTCATGCAGAGTTTTATACCACCCCCTTGTAAATCCTTGGTATGTTGTACACAATGTAGTCCAATATTAAAATAAAATAAAATCATATGAATAAGAGATTTTGGATTGTGTATTCCTAATGGAAGCCAGACATTCCTAATTTGTCTGCCACAGCATCGGGCAGTGGTGAGAAGTTAAGTGTCCTCAATTTTCTTTGTTCCAGATTTCCTAAAAGCCTCCAATTTTTCCATGCATATGCTGCTCGTAAAACATACATGTAAAAAAGGGTAAACCCATATTATTTCATACCACATTTCATATGAATTCACAATACACAAACATGAAATGTGAATTTGCTCCACTCAAAGATACTTTATCTGGTCACAATTCTTGACGAGAGGAAGATTTTTCAGTATAAAAACTCTGTGAAACCTACGCCTGCATTGTCTGGAGTATCTCACAGTTTGTAGCTAAAAATCACTTCCATCTTTACTTACTGCTAGGGGAATGATATCAAATATATGTTATCTACTTCTTTTGCCAGGGTTTAAGACAGTTGCTTCAACTCTTAAGGGAGATTGATTTACTTCTTAACAGCTAGACATCGGTCAGAGGGTGGTTCCTTATTGTCCTTGGTTTCTGTTGCTCAGAAATAAATCCTATTCTTCATTTGACAGCAGGATAAAGCAGAAGGAAGTTGGAGTTTCGGGAAATATTTTAATCATATTAATAACAGGCTAAATCCTGCAGTACTTACCAAACCCCTACAGAGACAAAGTTCTCATTTAGCGTTTTTGCCCAAGTGAAAGATTTGCCTCCATTTTCCAGATTCTGATCCAGGTAAAGAATAGACCCTTTCTTCTCCATTAGCATAAAAAAATTATAACTGATTTACAGATAAGCAAGCAAACCCACCCCCGGCCTCCAGAAAGCCCTGCAGATGGAGTGCCTGCTTTTGGAAACAAGGCTGCAAAGTGTACTGAAGGAACAAAGTCTGCAATCCTTAAGTCATTCAAATTGCCGGTTTTCTGGCAAAGAATGGAAGTATACTAATTACTGATAAAGAATTACAGCACTTTCTGCAACCTTTGAACAAACAGAGACCCTTCGTCTGTTCAAATGTTCTTATGTGCACTATATTAAAAAAAAATAAATATATATATATAAATTACCTGCAACTGTGCTCTTGAAAGGCTGGCTTGATGGGATTCCTCCCAAAGAAATTGTAAGAACATTTAGTCCACCGAAGTCTTGTGTGGCATGGAGAATGTCTCGACTATGAGTCTTGTCAACAGACAGGATAGTAGCAGACCCGTTCTTCTCAATGAGTACCGAATGCCACTGACCATCTGCAGTGTACACTTCTGGGATATTTCTTTCCACTTTCCCAGCAATTCCAGCATCAGATATGTAATGCACTTTCCCACCTTTTATCTGATCAGAAGAATACAAAATGCATCATTTTAAAACGATATACACAGGACCACTCCTATACGCAGATAACCAATGTAATGCCTATTCAGTACAGCTACAGTAACACGCAGCTTTGGTTGTAATAAGCCTGGGTGCATTTTTCCCCAAATTATTGTTTTGTGCTAAAAATGCATTAATTATTTAGTACTAAAACCTTGGCTGCCATTAAATAAAACATTGCATCTTTAGCAATCCTTAGAGCTGCCACCCACTCATTCCCTGACTAATCTCCTAAGAGAAAAACCTACTGAGAGGCCAGCAATAGGGCATGCACATGACAAAACATTTAACCAATGAAAGAATAATTATTTCTGCTTCTTCAATGCAAGTGTGGAAAATACTTTGTAGAATAAATAGATGTTGTCCTTGCCGCCCCCAAATGGCATCCAGTTTCCATTATGACACACTAGGCATACATAGGCCTAGCAGGGCTTAAGCAAGGTTCCCATTTATCTGATTTTTCTGATAATTTGCATTTTGCAGAAATATAGTCATATTTTAGAAACCTTTTAGAAGAGCTGCAGAATTTATTATTTTGTGTGAATTTTCTAACTCCGCTTACTTGAGCAAACTGCTTTTACATTTGTGAGATGCTCAGAAAAAAAAAGGTACTACTAAATTCCAAGAAAAAATTTTTGGCTTTTCCTCTAGGAATGATGCCTCAGGATTCTACTGAATCATGAGATGCAGGATTTCAAATCTCTTACTAGGTCACTATTAAATGATCCCAACATGAGATCAGCACAAATTTTGCATTTAAGATACAGGATTTTTTTTTAAAAAACCCAACATCCAAGCCTGCCAGCTTCTCAGATATTGCATAAAAGTCAGGTATGTCAGCTGACCTCCTAAGGGCATACAGACTTGTGTGCAGCTCATACAGGGTAGTTCTCCAAGTTTCCTTCCACACTCTACACAATTTGGTCATACATGTTCAGACAGATGCCTGTTTTCCCTCCTGTGTTCCTTGCTGCAGCTCAGTCGGTCCGTGCTCTGTAACGCGAGCATGCAGAACGTGCACACGCATGGTCCAGGAAAGGTTGGAGCCCCAGGTTTGCTGAAAACTCACTAAGCCTTGCATGTTTGTTCCAGGAAAAATAATGTTCACCTGGGAAGAACTGTGAGGTGACACACCGGCTACAAGAATGCTGCTCTCGTTTCCAGAAACTGTTAAATCCTCTGGATTTACTTCTTCAGTGATGCAAGCCGAGCACTTTGTTCATACACATCAGCTTTAATATGGCTGTAAGACCACGCTCACGTCTTGGCAGCAGCCTGAACTGCATGTGTCTAACATGTACTCCATTTGGATTGGGAAATACAACGGTTAATATATGCACACACTTCAGACATGAAGTGCAATAATTTGGACTAGTTGAAAATGTGTTGTTTGAGGGACTCTGATAAAGCTGCCCCTGAGAGATAGGATGTTTTTTTTACTGGCAAACACAAGTGGCGTACAGCTAAACTATCACATAGTCCAAAGAAAATCCCACATTTGGAAATGCAATCACAAAGACTATTGTAACATATTAAAACCCATTTGTTACAATCAAAAATATTTATAAAAAGATTAACTGGACTGAATAAATACATATATTTATGTCTGTAAGCTGTAATTGGCTTGTTAGTCTAATTTTGTCTTTTATGCTCCATGAAAATACTGCCTTCTGTTTTGGTCTTTATGTAAACAAAAAGGAATATACTGTATCAAACAATATCCTCTAAGCTTACGGAAAGGATAAGCACAGAATCATAATTTTTAATTCCATATTAGAGAAGAATTATAGAATTATTTACCTGTCAGCAGCTTCTATTTTCCATACTGATTTACGACTCTAGCTCTATTTCTGTTTCTTTAAAATTGCATATGACTAATGCTAACAGACTCATAAATAATATGCTAGTGGCATTTGGAAAATGAAATTTCCAGAGACAAGACCAGTCCATGACTTCTTCCACCAGGAAAAAATAAGGAGTGATCTTCTCGGTTTCTTGAAGCACAATATATTTCTAAATTTGAAACAAATGCTGATGCTGACAGTATTGAGTAACACCCATTCCTGGGTTTTATTTAAATGGCAAAGCAACTGACAAGTAGAATATAATGAAAAGAACGAACAACTAAAGCAAACACATTCCTAACTACAAGGATGATTCAACATTACTAATATTCTGAGTCTCCTTTACTGAGCAAATTGCTTCATATTTGTCTTAAATCTAAGCCCTAGCCTTTATCTTAACAGATTTATAGCCCGTAGGATGAGATATCACTTAAAAGAGTTACATTCTGATTTATTCCTGCAACTCCGTATGTGCATCGAATAACAGAATGGTTTGGGTTGGAAGGGACCTTTAAACATACCTAGTCCACGCTGCCCCCCTGCCATGGGCAGGGACACATTCCACCAGACCAGGTTGCCCCAAGCTCCATCCAACCTGGTCTGGAACATCTACAGGGATGGGGCACCCACAGCTGTGCCCCACCACCCTAACATATGCATATGTTCGTTCGTATAGGTAACATGTAATGCACATTCTCTACCCATACAATTCATAGATCTTAGAGCTACTGTCACGCTAATTTAATCTGACTTAAGGTGAGATTTTCAACTCAACCAAGGCAGGTAATTTCACCTTTACCCTGCTGTATTTATCCCATTACTTCTAACTGAACTAGCTGCAATGTGTATTTGTAGGAAAATAAGCCGTTGACAAAGAGCTTTACTAATAAGGAATCCCCTACCCTCTTCTTTTTGGTGGGTCGGGTGTGGGGTGTGTATTTTCCATCTGAATTTGATCTGTTAGGTTTTGTATTTTTCCTGGATTAAGGATCCCTTTATATCATAAAGACCTCTCACGGGTTCTTTAGGGGAAGTTTACACCCATCATTCAGTGAATCAGCTGCTCACAGTGTCAGTGGGTCTGCTTTATTACCATTTCTCTAATTTTGCCCCAATCCCAGCTACATCAAAACCAGTTAACTACAAAAGGAAAAATGCGGAGGCATGGAAGTAGCCACAGGACTCGGAACTTTTCCCGAGCACAGTTTAATATTGAAAACACATGGCAGGGTTTCTCTGAATGCTTACTCTTTGGATAACGAACATATTAAGAGACCCCAAAATCAAGTTATAAAATTGTCTGTTTTGAAGACTGACAACAGTTGTAAACCGAAGTCCCCAGTGCTCATCTGCACTGGGGGAAGACTGAGATGCCATGGAGACCTACACATGGGGTGGCTTCACTGACATCCTGGGCCACCGCTGAGGGAAGTGCTGCTTGTGATACCTACTCCAGGTATAAGTGGCAATGCAGAAGCCACATCATGCTAACTACAGTTAAATTATTACAGTTTTATTAACTAGCATCATCTGGGAACTTCTTGGCAACAGTCGGCACAGTGATGTTACTCCTTCTCCCTCAAACTTCTGCATCTGTTACTAGGCAAACCTCTGCTCTTTGCCCTTGCACAGCTGGATCTGGGACCTGACACCCTCTGCGTGCTTGTATAACTTCACCGATATTAACAATAACAAGAGTGTTTGCATAAACACACCACTGGTGCTTTCAGCCAGGAAAGGCAACTCTCTCTTTTCTTTTTTTTTTTTTTTTTTTTTTTTTTTTTAATGCTTGTAGAGCTGACCTAGCAAATTCTAGTAGGGAGAAAAAGGTAGCATTTGTTTTTTTCTATCCACAACTCAAAATAATGAGATCTTATCTGCTAATACAACCGAGGCAGAAACTTCCTATCTGATGATGTGGTAAAAGCATACACTGGGGAAGTAATGCAGCCTCGCTTCTCAAATGCAGCCGGTGTGTCAGGAAAGCTTTGTACCTCTGATCAGGCAGGTGGAGAATATCCATGGGGCTGAAGCTTAGAAAGTGTGAATTTCTGTATGAGTTTCTTTAAAAGTCAGGGACAAAAAACTTGGAAAGCCTTACAGCAGTCAAGGAAACTTGGAGCTTCCACCAACCCAATAAAGGGGCTTGCCAACATCACTGCTGTACTCATTTAGAGTTATGAGTAAATGGACTGAGTCATAGCCAGGAACTGAACCTTCGCTTTCTCTTGAGAAAGGTAACTTCTGCAGCAATAAACTCTTTGGGAAAAAAACAAAACTGTGTGGCATTTGAAGCATTAATTCAGCTATGTATCTCAAAATAATTTGATTTTGACATTGGTCTACGGGTAACCTTGTGAATTCAAGTTATCCCTCACTTCCTAGTTTGATAAGCATGAGCCATGCTGGTAGGAATTAATGAAACTTTTTGGCAATTGTTTGTTAGCTTAAGGACGGCCTGAGTTCAAGGCCCAAAAAATCAGAAGATAAAAGGCCAATAATGGAACGATTTGGTCTGTAGAGTGTAACTTTATGTTGATAACAAATATGGCATTGAATACCGCTCTTGCCTTAAAACAGTCACTATTTGGAGTCTAGACAAAACTGATTAGATACAAAACCATCAAGATCTTCTGATACCTTGGCAAATAGCAAGGGAATTGTTGAGAAGATGAATGATACTGGAGCAGTGCCTAGCCCTGGTTAAAGACCTAATATTTTATAAAGGAAACAGCAAGAGTAATGGAAAAATGTGATTTTGATCACTCTGCATAAGGCAGTCCAATCAAATCAAAGCGAGCGTTAGCTGTAACCTTACCTTCACAGTAGTGAAGTTGCTGCTTTCCTGGACGTGAACTAAAATACCGTTCTCGCTTCTCGTCCTGAACTTCACTTCCAAGCGGTCTGCATTCGGGGGGCCGGGGCCAGCACCTCGCCTGCTGTGTCTCATCATGTATTCTCGCTTCTTGTTTGGGTTCATGTGATAGTCAAGTCGTCCTTTGCCTTCTAACGATAAGGCAGTGTCGGCAGTAATATCTGGGACAAGGATGGGGAAGTACTGAGTGCACAGCTCGTTCACAGCTATGGCGATCACCTGCCTAAAACCAACCGTTTTCTTCCAGAGCAGAGATCAAGTTCAGAGCAGGTCGGGGGGGAAAGCAGGAATGAATGGCGATCTCAGCCCCTCTGTCCTTTGGCTTCAACCAGAATGTGTGTTTGAGAGTGGGAGTGTGCTAGTAATTTACTACTGCTATCAGTCAATAGTAAATTAAAACTCGCCAGGGAACAAGTGAGGGAGTAGAGAAAAAAATTTGGCTCTCAGAACTGTAATTCCTTCCCAGGGATGTTACTGTTTCCATTACTGCAAGCACAGTTTCATGATATATTGAACTGTAAGCTCTTCAGGGCAGAGATAATGACTTTCTACTTGTTACAGCATTAAAAAAAAAAAAGAATAAAAAATGGCAGAGCATTGACTACCAAATGCTGTTAAAATTATGGCTAAATTCTTTTGTAAACTGGTGCAATAAAAACATATAAATCAGCTAAACAATAATGGGACATGTAAGAAAACAAAGCCCCATCATTATAGTACAACTACATGGAAATAAATCACTTTGCTTTCCCTGACAATCTCATATTGATTTACAGAGCTATCCATATGTGAGTTAATAACCCCAGAGTGTAAATGGCTTGTTTTCATTTACATTTACCATATTTTCTTGTGTATAATCTGTCGGTCATTTAGTAAAAAGGCCTACAGTTTCGAGAAGCCATAAGCACACGCATACAATGTTTATGTGAAGGGAAGGGTTTTCCTGTACCCTCTTACCTCCTAGACAAATCCCTCCTACGGGATAGCTGATCATACATTATTGGGAAGCAGTAGTTTTAAATGAGTGCATGTTACCTGAAATGTGATATACAGACGAGAAGACATAATCCATGTGACTTGTTACTATTTTTAGCTCATGAAAGGACAACAGTCCATTGTGGACTTTTCCTTTAAAATTATTTAAGAGGCAAGCATGCCACCTGTTTTCATTATTTTATAAAATTCATTCCTCCATGCTCCTGAAAAGGAACTCTTAATGGCATTTCTATAAACCATAGTTAGGAGTACATTAAAAAGGAAGACAGTAAAACCCTCTCCATACATTTTTCACAGTGCTTTCCCGTCAGTCCATCTTTACAGTAACACTGCTGCCATGACCAGTGATCAACGCAGGTGCCACCATGTTGGCAGGGGCTGGTTGTGCAAGCGCCTTCCAGTCTGGGACACCTGAAACAAATCAGCAAATAGATGCTGAATTATATGCACACGAATAAGCGGAGCAAATGTGCTGTGAAGTGTCCTGTGTTGAACAATAGTCCCTTTCTTCCCTCAAGAGATGCAAAAATGGAGAGGGTCTTCTCCATAGACAGCTCGTGTTTCTGAACAGATCCCAATTTTCAGCATCAAGTTATAATAGCCTTACAAAAGAGAAAGGAATTCAGAGCCAATGAAACTCCCATTATCTGTTACACAAGAGAAGACAAAACTCTTTTAGGCGCTTTTTACACTGCAGACCTCCAGAGACTTCATATCACAACGAACAGGGCAAACTTGGGGGCTGAGAGGGGAAGGCTGAGCTAGCAAGTTTGGATGAGTGACTGACATTATTGCTACAACTGTAACTTCAAATACCGAGATGGAAAAAACAATAGAATCAGAAAGTTCATCATTTCTGAAAGACCACTCGGAGAATATGAGGGAAATTCAGTGATACTTGAAAGGCAAAGTGATAGAACAGGCATTGTGGATTAAAAAAAAAAAAAAAAGAGGGAGAAGTAGAGGGTTAGCAGACAGCACAAGTACAGTCAGACCCAGGTGGAATTTGTAAAGAAACCCAATAACAGTGCTATGCTATTTCAGCTTGCAAAGCAACATTAATAATAATTGGCAATAGAAATATAATGATGTTGCTTTTTCGAAGCCTCTGTAATCTTTTGTGAACCTTTCATCCAAATTCACTTTCTTCCTACATTTTTCACACCTTACAATAAATTCTGCGGTAATTTTTTTAACAAGAAATATCTGACAGTGTCTGAACAGAATAGCATCTGATTTTTCATGATGGTTTCCTTTACTGTAAACGCAGTCCATTCGATACCATATATAGCAGACGTACTGATCTAAGATTCCTTGAGCTGCCAAAGCCTGGCTGGGCTCCAGGGGACGTCCATTGACTGCAAACTCCATTATACAGCCCACAAAATCATGGCTTTCCACCTGTCCTCTCCTTTGAAGGATGGGCTCTACAGATCTGATGCCACCAACAGTAACTCGATTTGGTTGTACATCAAGAGTCCTATGAAAGAGTCAGAAAAATAATTTATCAGTATCAGACATTAAGACAGCGATGTCAACACTGGAACTGTAACCACGTGCTACAGTCTGTAGCTAAAATGTCTATTCCAAGATTTTTATTTTATATTTAGAAGGGGAGACAGAGAGATCAGTAGCGCTTGAAGTCACAGTTATAATGGGCATGACTCTAAATTCACACTGTTATTGCATGTCAAAATTTTTATTCACTTGACTGAGCAGCGTGCTTGAAATCATAACAAATAAGGTCTTCTACTCAATTATCGTTTAAATTCTAGATGATATTTAAATAGCTGGAAGATGGATTCATTACGTTACAAAGATAGAACATCTTTGCTAGCGGGTAAACCACGTGTGACAGGAAATATGTGATTATTGTAGAGATACTCGCCAAAGTGACTGGGATTAAAGTTACTGTTATTTCCAAAGAGTATCTAAAAATGCAACAAAAAGGCTTCTGAGTCAGTTATGGTAAACACAAAAAATGAGGGTTTTTTGTCTGTACTGGCCAATATTTAAGAAATGAAAACGATAAAAGATGCCGTCTGGAAATTACTCAAAACAATGTCAAAGTAAGTACTCTTTTTTTTTTTTTTTTTAAGAAAGCAGCAATCGGGTGATGTTATTTCTTACACCTTTACAGGAAATGAGAGGTACAGTTTTAAAAAAAGACATAAATACAAGATCTCAAATCATTAGGCAATAAGGCTCATTCCTGTTTACACCACAGTGCAGACTACCCATGGCCATTTATTCCTCGTGTGCCACCAGAGCCTAGGGACAGAGATGGAATTGAGAACAGGGATTTCTGAACGAACACTTTGTCATGAACAAACTCCATGCAGAAAAGTAGCTTGAGTTAGCAAGTAGCAGTACACGCAGAAAAATTAACTTGCTTCTGCAAAGATGAGAGAAAACATCGCTTGGGGCCTCGCCTTTATATGCCTCTGAAGGAGTGCAGCCAGGCTATCTGTCCCTTGCTCGAGGCTGGCTAAGGGCATCTCATCAATACTGCAACTTTCTCTGGCTTTAGAGGGTGATTGCTTTTTCATTTTACTTTTTGTTTCACTCCAAATAACCCCTCCCAACATGAAGAATTATTTACCAGTCGGTAGAAACAGCAACATTGCTAACAGTGCAGTAGCCTGGCTCCTGGTCCTCAGAGCAGGAATCCACCGTCAGTGATGCTGCCTGCAAAAGCCACATGCACAGATATGTTGAATCTTACAAGGCTGTAGTCTCCAGCCACGTTAAATATTAAACATATTATACCAAGGACTTGGCTAGAACGGAGCACTTGTATATTACTATGTCACTCGGGATCGCAGGGTCCTTCACAGCCACTGATCAACTGCATTCTGCATCAAGACAGCAAAGACCAAGATGTGGATATTAACAGAGACTGAGCTAATTGACTGCTTCATACAGAGAATCAGTTAAACAGAGTTTTCAGATTTGAGTAGGGCTTCTTTTGTGTTTGTTTGCATTACTCCTTGAAACTGCAGTTATTTTGGCTCATACCATATCTTACTCTTGATCTGAACAGAGAGCTGCTCCCTCTGAGCACAAAGGGCACTCCTTCAGGGGCTTGACCGTGACATTAAACATATTGCTTGAACTTCACAAAAAGCACGTTACAAAAGCTGGGAATACAAACGCTGAGATTACTAGGTAAAAATAATAACCAACTGCTCACTAATACTCAAAGAGTAACCAAGTGGATTTGATTAGGGTAACCCTTAGGCTGATATATGTCATGAGGGATGTTTGCTGGTATGGGTGAAACGTGGATACCTACAGTGGGACCAAGCTGACATTGAGAGAAGTACCAGGCATCACCAGCACTCAGAGCAGTCTTCCTCTCGATTATCTCCAAGCCATCAAGCCCCAGACAATGGGGTTGCCTCATTACCCATCAGTCATTTACACTAAAGGAAATCACGGCACTTTTATTTATAATCTCTCTAAAAGTCTAACCAAAGCTTTCACTAAAATCATGAAATAATTCCTGACGATTATAAAGGGATTTTTTTTTATTTTATTCCTTATTTAGCAAAGAATTCTACCCACAGCAACTGATTAATAACAGATGCGCTGGGACAAAAACAACAAAACACCAGCCCTGAAGGTTAGCTATGCCTTAAAACAAATTTTCAGGAAAATGAACCTAATCTCCAAATTGTATGTATCAGCTTCTCATGTTTCAACTGGATGTGTGGTACAGTTTTACAGCAAATTTAAATCAAACGCCACTTTTAAAAATGCCTTGGTTTATATTTTGATTTAGATTACTCTACAGGAGCTGAGCAAACAGCAATAGCTATCAGTAAGTCATTACTCTGCAATGGCTTTTTTTCCTGCCTGCAACTAAGTTCACTAACAACGTCCTGTTGAAATCCCTGTAGATTGTCCATGCTATTTCCAAATATATACTGTGAGCTGACACGTTGTATTGACAAAATAAATCCATAGCTCTTAGCCCTAAATCATGCCCTAACAGTACGCCTAAATTGTTCAATTTGCTGTTTTTAATGAAAGCTTATCTTGAATTTCTTTCCATACATAATGAGCAAACTGCTCCCGAGAAACACCAGTCTGCAGTTCCAAAGCAGATTATAGCCCTGCATAAATGAAACAATTCATAGAAAGAATAATAAGCTGGCTGGTCTGTATGCCATCACATGCAAACATATTTTCCTTCAGAATATCAACAACAAAAAAATGAAATGAGTTTTTTGTTCTTAGCTCAATCAGCATAATCTCCCTAACTTACATCGCTATGTGCTGTGAAAGCCAAGCTACAGCCCCAGCTGAAGGGCTAGATATTTGAGAATGTATTTTACTTGGACCAGAGTTCACACAATTTATTTTCTAATGTTAGTCAAATGTTCCTGCTTGTTACTTAAGCATTACTCTACGGTTACCTTGCCGCATTATGAGACTCTCTATCCTGTCACTCTGCAATAGCTCAGGACTGACAACTTAATGATTTTACCAGTTTCCGATAAAATCCCACTGTGCTGTAGGAAATGACAGATTTGGAATCCTGAAGGGGGGCTATTTTATACAGTTCTGGGCACCTGGGAGACATTTTTCCTGCAGCAGAAATATCTAAGACACAGGCGATTCTTTTCACATACTGTGTTTGTAAACAAAAATTACTGAGAAGGTTTAAACATTTTTAAAAAATAATAATCACACAGGTATAGGTTGTCTTAGATGTTTGCTGTCCTTCATTGCATTCAATTGCTGAAGTATTCATAACCGAAAACTTCTGTAAAGAGTCTTTTTTTCTGTTATCACTTCTATAGTCCAGCCCGCAATATCTGCAAGTAAAACATTTTCCTGCTCTATTTTTTCTTATGTGTATTTCATTTATTTGTTGCAATTTTTAATGTGTGCTCCTATAGTGAGCCATTTACATCTTACTGATGGAAATACCATACTAATTTAGTTGCTAAAATGGGAACCTGGTGCCTTTCAAGATTTAGGTGCCCTTCAGGCTTTAACATTTGGAAGCTGTGATGCAAATTATTAACTATCTGATATTAAGACACAATAAAACAAAGTCATTATTCAACATCTCACAATTATCCTTCATCTTATTTGTATATGTAACTCCTGCTAACACACACAAATTGGCTTTGCAAATCCAGCTGAAGTCTAAAGCATTCCCCCCCGCCTTCAATAAAGGGAGAAATCTGGTGTTGCCCCATGCAACTGAAATGCAGTCCAGGCTCAAGGCTCTCTAAGAGAGAGAAAAAACCCCACCATTAGGAAGTTCAGGAGATAACCCTGGTCCTATAAAGAACTCCAAACAATAAAGTCATAAATCCCTCTGCTGCTCTTGGGACAGCTGTGCCTATGGACATCTCACCCCATAGCTGAAGCTCTTCAGCAGGGTGCTCTGAGCAGAGCAGCTTAAAAACATAAAAAGGGCTGTATGTCAGCAGCACTGCCTTCCGCAGCAGTTTGTGATGGGAAATCTCTACAAGGACTCAGGGGGAGCCACACTGGGTAGAACAGTTTATTCCTTTATTCCCTACCTCACTTCTGGCTTGAAATAGAGAAAACAAAATGTGGAGCCCCAACCATATATAATTCTTATATGACTGTAATTTCAAACATGGGAAGAATATGGGATTCCACGGGTGCTAGCCATTTCTGTCTGAGAAGGGAGCTGTTGGGCAATAGTTACTGATTATGGATGGCAAATAGATTTGATTTCACTTCTAACTCAAACACTGTGGAGTCAAAAAGCTTGGCTTGAACTCAAAGAGCATTTGGTTTATGTTCTGCTCTGGAAATATTATTAAAAAGGGAGAGAAGAGGAATAGAAAACATCTACTGGAAAAAAAATCCAAAACCACAAAGGCAGGAGAGGGGTCAGAGTAGCAGGCATATGGCAATCCGTTGTCCCAGTCCAGTTTTTGGCAGAATTCCTCCCCTCAGATTCTTTCTGGGGGACAAAGAGAAAAGTAGCTCACTCCCTTCTGCCCCAAAAAAACCTTCTCACTGTAGCACCTTTGAACTTTTTACATGTATGCTACAGAGGAAAAACAGGTTACCAGTCTGACAAGGTTGATAAAATCTCTGAACTAGCTCAACAAGGTCAGGGATGTTTGGAATTTCAAGTTTGTCCACTTCTATTTTCCAAATGTTTAGAAAAATTATTTTGAGGCTTTTTGTAGCTACCATGGTTAATTAGCCTTCTCTGATATTCATCCCTGTAATCTGCATCAGGTAATTAGCCTCACGTGTAGCAATTTATTTCACTTTTACAGTACAGGGCATTACACGTGGTTTTTAAATTATTATTTATCACCATCATACTAAACAAACCATTATAGGTCTTCGAGTCAGCTGGAGTAAGACAGAAATGCGGGAAGTTTTTTCCAAAGTTGGAGTTTCTGCTAGCAAACACAACGTTACTAATTTTATGTTCCTCTGAGTTCATGTGGAAGCCAAAGTGACTTGGCTGAACTTGTCTTAAATTCTCATTTTAGCATTTCTTACCATTCCAGCCCTCCGGGCAATAACCGTGTGAAATTGTCCATCAGACACCTTCTTAGTTGTGGTAAGCTTGTACGTGCCACTGCCAAGATTGTAGGAGAATCTCAGCCTCTCGTCTACTATTTCCAGGGCCAGAAATTCCGCCCGCTCTCCGGTTTGGTTATCATAGTTATACAACATTAAGGCATTACTTTTTATAGTGGCAAACTTTATATAGATGTAATTATTGTTTGGATCCATACTGGGAAACTCCATATACGACAACTCTTCAAATCCGTAACTGTTCAATTCACAATGATTCCCAAAAACACCTGGAAAATAAAATCCGGTATCAGACAGGTTTTTTCCTCACTCTGCATTCCCCCAGACACGAAGGACTGATGTGCTGCTCTAGACGGGGCCATGACACACAGGCTCTTCAAGAAACCTCGAACGTGTGACTAAAAATATGCAACTTGAACAGAAGAATCCTATTAACCACAGGTGGGTGTTGCAGTATCTATATTTAATCTTAAAAACTGAGTTAAAAACTACAGTTACATCTATTGAAAAACAAAGTACATTTCATTAAGCTCTATGGTTTCTTTAGAAAAAAAAAAAGTGAGTTTGACAGCTATGTCAGATATGGCTGTTAGTTATCATCAGGCATTTGTTAATCCAGTTATGGAAATAAATTTGGAACTTGAGCTTATTTTTCTCTTTATAACTGTTATCTGAACAATTTCTCAATCGGTGGTTCATTTTTTTTTATACTTGTGGTATAAGCATATGTGTGATTAAAACATTATGCCTTCTCATGTTTTTATTGATCTGAATATTTTGGTGCATTCTACATATTTCTTTTGAGATCTGTCATACAGTTTCCCTTGATAATCTTTACTACAGCGACAATGAGAAAAAATTTACATGATTTATGAATGTCAGTTACATTTACAATGGACCTTGACTGTATAGGAAATGAATAAACTCTGAGGAAATGTAAAACAAAGGTAATAAGAATAAATATGCTTTCCCAGCTTTATTTGGGTTTTGATTAATCTTTTGCATTTATGTTCATGCTTTTCTGCATGAACAGTGACAATTCTGGATTAATATGCATTCAGAACCAATCTTGCTGCAATTACATCATGGTACTTTAAAATGTCTGTGTTGTTTTACGTCTTTATTGGGTTAATTCCACAAACCAGGTTTGGGATAATTAAATTATAATTGTTATTAAACTATCTAGGCAGTGCTACGTGCTTCTCTAATTCTCAGAATAGCACTCTGGCTTTGGAACTCAGAACTTTGTTAACGTACAATAAATTGACTGGGCAAGTACTGGTGTGGGATAACAAAGCTGCTTTGATTTGGTCTGGCTCTCCTAATCAAATCTACCAAATACAAAAAAGCCAATTTCTAATGTGCTCTTCACAGGCAGAAAAATGTGGGTGCTCTCTCATTCATGTTTTACAGATATTTTGACAAATTATGCAAATTTCTCAAAAGGAAACCAACCCTCTTCACTCAGTATCACCCCCAAGTCCCGTTTCCCAATTTAATATTACGACTACATCCTTGCAGTTTGTGAGTGTGTAGGATGCAAGAATACTGATGTCATTTACAATAGCCTTACTCTTATATATATATATATATATAATATTTATATAATAACAGACTAATAACAAGTGTCTTTTATTAGGCAGGAGAGCCAGCACTGCTCAAAGCCCTCAGCGTGCCCTCCCCAGCAGCCACAGTGACCCCCCACTGCTGCCATGTGCTTCCATCTACCACCATGGTGGTGGGAATATCAGCTTCTCCCTCTTACAGCTGGGGAAAAATGGAGAGGACAGGGCCAGGAGATGACTCACACCTGCCCATGGACCAGGATCCATGTACCATAAACCCATATACCTATAAACCCACATATCTATAAACTCATATATCTATAAACCCATCACTTTTATGCAGGTAAAAATAAAGAGCGATTTGAAAAATACTAATAAGGAAAGGGAAGATCAGCAGAGAGGAGAAGCGTACTCACCGAAGGGGCAGTGGCAGTAATACCCCTCCACCCCGCTCTGGCAGGATCCACCATTGAAACAGGGGTTGCACTCGCAGTAATTCACAGTGGAGTCACATGTTTTCCCTGTGATTCGGGAATAAAAGCAATTTCCAGGTCAGAGTATTCAGGTCAATAGGAAGGTCAGGCTGGTACGTAGGTAACAAGCTTATGAATCAATGCTCAATGCATAGCTAGGAGGGAGGGTGCCAGGGACCAGCTGTGGCCATTGGATGGAGGGAGCAAACACAGACACGATGCTGGGCTCCCAGCCCTGACACAGGCACAACACACAGCCCAGAGGAATTAACTTCACTTTTCAAGTGTCTGATTGTAATTATCTCATATAGACACTGGTGGTTTGGTTGATACTTTTTTGTTTGTTTGGGTTTTTTTATTAACCGTTATCCATAAAAGAGAGATCATGACATGAAAGGAGATGCTGAACTAGAAGGAAAAAAAAAATGAATTTTTTTCTCCCTATTGAACGCAACGTACTCATTAGTGTGAAGGAGATACAGGCAGCCCTTGCTGGACCCTGTATGAACATGGCATGCTGAACACAGGCTGCTATTGTACATTATATATGATTTTTCTTATTTTTCATCAGTTACAATTACAGTCCTTCCTGACTCAGAAGGACCACAGCCCTCTGGAGCTAAAACAAGTTATCCTGGGTACAGTCCTTTTCTAAGCAGACATTGTCACGTGTGGTAAATATTTATTCCAACTGGAGAATAAATTGAAATCACCTAATTCATTTCAACAAGGAAGGGAACCAAAAGAAAAAAGTGAAGATTTTAACAGATGCTGAATACTGACAAGGGGATTCTTTGTTCAAAACTAAAATTTTCTCTGTATGGAAAGATTAACTACAAAAGTATTGGTCTTCACTTCGAAGTTCTTCATTGCTTAGCTTTTATCCAGTTAGCAACACTTCCACTCCTGGTACCTGCCTTCCTCCTGCCAGCAGTGCCAGCCTTCACTGCCTGCTCAGCAAAAACTTGAAAGTGTCATCATGTGTGTCCCTCATGTTTCTCTGCAAAAACTGGTCAAATCAGCCACGCTCTTCCAGACTCCTCCTCGAACTTCACGTAGGCCAGGATATATACACACAGAAAAGCCTAAGACTGCCTTAATGCTTCTTATCGCAGTGATAATTAATTATTTTATTCCTCACATCATATAAATATATCTTAATACGTTAATAAATACAATATACGTTATAAGTTAAAAGTACAACATGAGCTTGCATAGAGTGTGTCCATTCTTACACGTCACACGCATCTTACAATTCGTATACCTCACATGACAGCACTGCACAATATGCAGTCCTTAGGGACTGCTGGTCCCTAAAACTGCAGAAAATTAGGACTGTGCTATATTAACTGCTTGCTTTTTCAGAATTTCACAACTTCAGTCACCTAACTAAGAAAACCTCTTCACACACACACACACACACCCTCCCCCCAACTTTTCTGTTTATCCTAAAGAAGTCTGGGGGCCGTTCTTCAGTGTGAGCAGCAGCCCTCCATGTGTGACTGCGAGTAGGATGGAAACCAAGCGCTGGAGGATTCCTGTGGTTAATATGTAACTTGTAGATTCACCATAAATCCAGGAAACATTTCCAGTGCCTGAATCTAATTATGCTTTGGGGGTATGTATTTGTATTTTATTCTCTAATGGGCATGACTGGAGGATGAGCTAATTTTTTATGTTAGATTTTGTTGTTTTCTTTTAAAATTGTGGTACATAGTACAGATCTTTGACTTACTGAGCAGAACATGTAGCAGGAATGAGGCAGAGATGCTTAAAATAGCTCAGTGATGTTTCTTGGTTTTCACAAAAATCAAGCGTAGCTAATAAGACTTAGTTTTTTTGCAATTCAGTCTAAATTATTTTTCTCAGCTAACATTTAATCTGGCTTATTTGCCAAGTCAGCAACAGAATATGGATATTTATTTTAGCTGCACATATTTTACCCAGTAATACAAACATCTCCGTATTTAACAATTATTCAAACAACTGATGAAACTGATTACAAGGTGTGTTTAGAATCACAGAATGGGTTGGGTTGGAAGGGACCTTTAAAGGCCATCTAGTCCAGCCCCCCTGCAGTGGGCAGTGACATCTTCACCTACATCAGGTTGCTCAGCGCCCCGTCCAACCTGACCTTGGATGTTCCCAGGGATGGGGCATCTGCCACCTCTCTGGGCGACCTCTGTCAGTGCTTCACTGCCCTCATCATGAAAAACACGTTCCTTATATCTAGTCTAAATGTACTCTCTTCTAGTTTAAAACCATTCATCCTTGGCCTATGGCAACAGGCCCTGTTTGCAATTATTCCGACTGTTTTGATGCAACAGAAGTTGAATACTCTGATTTAAAAATTCATCAGAGCTATTAAAACTTCTGTTTATGTCAAATGAAGAAATGTTGGCTGTTCTTTGCCGTTCACTGGAGTGCTAAAGACCTGGGAAAAAATATATTTATCTACATTTGGAATAATAATACAACAAAAGATTGCAGCTTATTTTTCCTCTTCAAATGCATCTTAAGCATGCATATCCTAGAAAGCAAGAGTCCTTCAGCCAGATACCGGCAGGACAAAAGCATAACTTGGGAATACTGTTCTAGTTGTTCTGTATACAAATTTAAAATAAATCACTTTGATAAAGCAAGATAATTTAAAAAAACTGGTAAACATACGATGAAAGTTATAAACTAGAAACCGATAAATAAAGAAGTAGATAAACAGTATAATGTAACGTCATGTAACTACCAAAAGAACAGAAACTTATTTTTATTTAGTATATAACTCACTTTTAATTAAAAAATAAATAATTCTGGTATGGACCACCTAAAGCTCTTAAAGAAATCCATCTTTCATTCCTGCTTTAAGATAATTTTTAGTTATACTACTTCTTTCTTCTAAAAGATTCCAACCCTCCTGAACTTCTTCTCCTATGTGTATCCCTCCAGGCAATCTTACCTACCAATTATCTTACATCATCTTCTTCTGAAGAGAGTTGCTCCTACAAAGCCTCATTCCCTCTTTTCTGCAGAATCCTGAACTTCATCAATTAATACCAAATTTCCTGCTACCTTCAGATCTTTGGTCAGTCCCTCCTTAGACTCCTCCAAGATGGAAACTCGTGCACTCCTCGTCCATCCTCTAAGGAAAGGTCTCCATGTTCCCAGCTATTGGCAGCCTGCATTGGTTACTCTGCTGAGATCCAGTGAGTTTCTATCAGCACCCGGTTTTCAGAGTTGACAGACAACTCCACACTGGTGGGGTGTTCAAACTGCACATTTGTTACTCTTCCCTTTTCATCCAAACCACGTTCCTCCTGTGCGGCTACTTCCCCCTCTATCAGCATTGCTCAGACTTGATCTCCAGAAGTGGATCTTCCTAGACCTCTTAACAAGGATATATACTCCAGAAATAATGGAAAAAGTTAGGCTGGAGGGACCCTGGAAGTCATGATGCCCACCTCCCATTCAAACAAGGCAACCTTCAAAGTCGGATCAGGTTGCTCAGGGCTTTACCCAGCAGGGCTTTTCTCTGCTCTCTCTTTTCTTGACTGTGGGGATTCCTCCAGGTAAGTTGTTGTGATACCAGTTACATTGTACTTGGGCCTGCACTTTATACTAAACTTTGACTTTTTTCTTTTAACACCTTAATCTTCTAGCAAGTAGAGCCATCCAAGGTGGCAGCAGGTTGTCCTACCACTTTCGGTTATCTCCCTTGCAGCATGCTCATGCCAGCTTTCCAGTACCTTAATAAAAGAGCGTGTTCACTCTTTTATTGTAAATAAAAGTGTGTATTGTAAATACAAATGTAAAAGAGTGACGTCCAGCCTGATGTCCTACCAGTTTCACGGGTTACAGACACAGTAAGGTGTGTTACTAAAGATTTAGATTTGGAATAACAAAACATAGCTTGCAAGCCCATTGGTTTTGCTGTTCTGCCTAAGATACAATGCTTGTATTTAGATACTAGTTTTTGTTGAGAGATTAAAAAGAAACAAACCAAAAACACAACCACAACCCCCCAAAAAAGGAGTTTTAGAGAGGGCTGTTTTTCTTGAGCAGAGAATTTACACAAGTACTAGGTATTTTGAAATTCTCTCTTGCACAGATAAAACAAATCGTTCAAGGAACCTTACTAGATTGAAGAGGGTGAGAAACTGCCACTATGCGTAAAAGCATCCTCATCTGAACCCAAGTCCTCAGTTTTATGCTTTCCAGAAAGATAATGCCAATTATCTTAACCTTACAAAACGAGAGCAGTTGTGGTTTCCCAAGGTCACTTTCTCCTACAGCCTGCTGATTTAAGCTTTACAACACAAATTTAAGAGTAATGTTCTGTTGAGTTTATAGATGTCTTCTGAGCTGAAATATTGAAAGATCCAGGGTATTAATTTTTGTGTCAGAAAGATCTGTTTCTGAAGACCTTGAAAATTAGGGTAACGCTCAATAATTGATAACAGACAACATTCAGCATTTATCATTCATCACCTCAAGCTGATGATATCACATGCAGGGGCTTCTGCAAAAATCTAAATTCCTGCGATTATTTTTTTTTTTAATTGAAAAATGTAACAGGAACAGATACCAGCTGAATGCTCTCAGGTTAGATTTCAACTGATTTGAGAGTTTCAGTTTTTGTGGTTCTCTGTGTCCATCTTTTAAAGTGGTCATTCTAATATTTTAATCTTGCAATTGAAACAATTTCACAAACCGACATTCCTTCATCTCAATGAGTCCTGGAAAACAGGAAATGAAGGGTTCAAAGGAAGGGCAGAGAACTACTGTAAATCACAAAGTGTATTCCCTCCAGAAAGTGATTATTTTAAAAACAAACCTGATCATCATTAAGAGATGTAATTATAACAGATTGTTTAAACCCTAATGATGTTGCTCTGAGGTAATCAGTCTTTATAATCCTATTCAGTGAAAAGAACTGTATTACCTTTGCAGCATGATGAAGTGAAACGCAGCTGACAAAACATAATAAATCAAGGAAAAGTAAGACTCTCAGTTTTCAGGTAGGCCATTATAAAGGTCTACAGCTCAGGTACCCTAATTTACAGTGAACAGAGAGTCTGTCTCAGAAAATACTATTTTTTACTTTTATGCAGTACCATGTAAATATTTTTTTACCAAGCATGCAAATTCAATTATAAGACTATACTTTCATTCCAAGAGAAGCAGTAAAGCTATGTATATGGTAAACTGAATTAGAAAGCCACTATTTCAGATTATTTTTTTCTTTTTTGCTGAGGCACTTAAGGTTTCTATTTGTAAAGAAACAGTTTCAAGATTTATTTTTACATTCATCATGGCTATCTTTTATCATATACGAATCAGGATTAAATGCCCAAGCAGCTGTGTTCTCCTTCTGTTGACAGTATAATAATGCCATAATAGTCTCTATGTCAAGCATTCTCAGTCTGTATTCTGACATTTGTTTGCAGAACCTATTGAAGATTAAATTTGCAGAATTTCAACTATGCTTTTGCAGACATAAAATGTCTAAATATACTGAATATTAACTGTGATCTTATCTAACCAGCTCTGCTGATATTAAACTCTGAAGAGATTATGGGTTTTAATTACATATTTTAGTGCCATATTTTTTCTGTCTCTATCAATTAATCTCCAGCCATTTAAATAATTCTTGATTCTGCAACTAATCGAAAAAGATCTGACTCCCAAATAGAAACGTCTGCCTCAGTGGCAGTCTATTTTGAAGTTATTTGTGTTGACAAGGAGTTTAAGAAAGCTCGTATCAGATGCCACATTTAATTCATGGCGTGAAAGAAATCCAACACTTCAAACCGTAAGAGTCTTTCATCACATTTTCTTAGTTAAAATTCTTTTTTTTGAGCTTGTCACATGTAGAGCTTGATTTTTAGCTGACATAAAGGTTGAACATTAAGATATGAGCTTTAATCGCAGAAAAAAAATTACCTGGACATTTCTTTAATGTTTCAAATTATAGGCTAGAGGCTTATACTGTAGTATGCTGCTAGAGTTAATGAAGTGTTTTACTTCATTGTAACAGCAAACATATGCCCATGTAATCTCTGGTGCTAACAACCTAAAGAGTTACAGGGCATAGGTGCCCTAGAATTATTGTGCCATGCTCATGGCAAAATAATTTGATGTACTAATTCCACATGAAATAAAATCCTGGATTGGTAACTTAATTAGAACTGCTTGTCAGTTAACAATAATTGCTCCTGACCTGAGGCTCAGTAGTACGTTTGTGAGCATCACACAAAAGATCCCATCGGTGTCCTTTATACCAACAGACCTTTTGTGCTGAATATGTACCCACTGGTGTAGCTGTGCTTTAAATGAAGTAGTTAAACCTTTATTATGAAATTAACTTTCTCCTTTGCAATAATGTGTATCACATCCCCTGTACTAACCTGGTTTAAGAAACAAAACAAAAGAACAATTGCCCCTCCTGACCACTCCGCTGGTTACAAATGAGTTTTGGGGGCAGTGATGGCAAGCCTGAATAGCCACAACGTAATGAGCACGGCTGTGCCAACCTGGGCTCCCTGGGGCACCTGCTGCACAGAAATACTCCTTAGAAAACACCCTGAAAACCTTACCTAGGCTTTGGTTAGAGGTTTGTTATGATGTCTGCAAAAAGTGGCCAAAAGCAATAGTTAATATTGTCCAGACCTTTCTTCCATATCGTACTGATGACAACAGCAAACATCACCCTGCTTTTCTAGGTATAAAATGTTATGTTTGAAGGTGTAATAGATATTAGAGAAAAAATACTCAGGGCAGGTAGGAATGCTGCAGACATTTCTGCTGTTAATGAGGAAAAAAAAAAAAAAAGAAAAAGGGACAAAATACAGAACAGACATTCTTGATCATTTTGCCTGAATTCTGTTTTTTCCCATATCCTTCATCTGTTTTCTGTCTTGTGTGACTGTAAGCAATTTGGGGCAGAGGCCGATTTTCTTGCTTGGCACGGTCTTAGCAGACCTGAAATGCTACTGCGAAATGCATTACAGTAACACGAACAGAAAAATTAAGCATTGGAAACGGTTCCTACATATTTAATAAATTAAAATACCTCTTTCTAAAAGTCTTTCTGTTCTAATGCAAATCAGGTAAGTGCGACTTGCCTGAGGACAGAGCTGAAATGAAATAATACCGCGGGGCACCTGGTCGTCTGAGTTTTCACAACTATGAATACCACATTGGGTATGACCTCTTCACCTATCGGGGATGCTCATCTTCATACAGCCTTGCACTAAAAAGGCACGTTTCTGCCCTCCTCCATCTACACAAGAAGTAAAAGCATACCTGTATACCCAGTTTTACAAACACAGTTGAAGCTTCCTGGGAAATTCTGGCAGGCAGCGCCGTTTTT
The DNA here is from genome assembly GCF_963210335.1 of Falco punctatus. Taxonomy (NCBI): domain Eukaryota; kingdom Metazoa; phylum Chordata; class Aves; order Falconiformes; family Falconidae; genus Falco; species Falco punctatus. Next base: position 6,407,683 of record NC_137580.1, on the reverse strand, counting down.
GCACGGGTTGGAAAGGCACTCGTTGATGTCCCTCTCACAGGCCATGCCAGTGAAGCCCTCTGGGCAACTGCACGAGAAGCCCCCCACCAAGTTGTGGCAAGTCCCGTCGTTGTGGCAGGGGGAAGGCAGGCACTCGTTGATGTCCGTTTCGCACAGACTCCCATCGTACCCTGGCATGCACCTGCACACGAAGGGCCGGAGGGGCTCGTTGGCCACGATAATGACGGGGACACTCTCGCGGCTCTTCAGAGCCGGGCTCACCGCCAACCTCCTCAGGCAGCTCCCTCCATTCTGGCAGGGGCTCTGCAGGCACCAGTCGTGGTCCACGGCCTCGATCCGCACCCCGCTCTGGCGGAAGAGGACATCTTTAATGCTCTCAAAGAAGGTGGCCACGCCACTGGGATTCACGTACTGGTTGTTGCCACGTTTGACAGCCGCCATTAGGAAGGTGTGGTTGCTCTCCTCGTACAGCCCATAAAGCTGGACGGCGGTGCCGAGCCCCGTCAGCTGGGAGCTGGCGATGCGTAAGAAGTGGAGATAGTGATTTGTCAGGAAATCCCGCACGCTGTGGGCGCTCAGGCGGAGGAGGATGCTGTTGTCAATGGTGGCATTGCTGAAGCCTGTGAAGAAAATCCGGACGCTGCTGGTGACGGCACCGTGCAGCCCGTCATTGCTGAGGACGGCCAGGTCAAATGTGCCATCCGTGGACCTTGCCTGCGAGTGCAGGTCGCAGGTACCCCCCGGAATGCTGAAGAGGCTAGCAACTCCTGAGGTGAGGGAGCACTGGAAGCTGTCTAGGACATCTGGATCCTGTGGCTTTACATTGCCCAAAATTCCACCTGGGAAGAGGTTGCCATAGTAGTGAACAAAGATTTCTACTGTTCTGGGCTGAGACGGGTTGTCGTTTTGATCTATTACCCTGATCTGCACAGTTCCTGTGGAAGACATCTGAGGAACACCAGAGTCTCTTGTAATCACTGACAGGTAGAAATCACTGATTTGCTCCCTGTCAATCTCTCTCGTCGTTGTCAGCACGCCAGCGGTGCTAAGGCTGAAGTAGCTGGTTGCTGGGCCAGTGCTGAGCAAGTAATACGTAAAGGGACCTTGGTTTGGAGGCAGATCAGGATCAGATGACTGAAGCGTCATCACAAGAGTTCCCGCGCGGTTGTTCTCCATCACTTCTCCTTGGCTGGTGGACAAGGTAGGGCCATTGTCATTGATATCTTCCAAAGTGACCAATAAAGAGGCGCTTCCTGTAGCAGACGGCGTTCCCGAGTCGATGGCCAGCACAGACAGGTTGTACACAGGCAATGTTTCTCGATCCAGCTCTGCAGTGACCGTCACCTGTCCTGTCTGCGGGTTGATGGAAAAGGCGCTGTTGTCATTGCCAGACCCAATGAAATAAGAAAACCGGCTCCAGCTCGGTACAGAATCTGAATCAAAGGCACTCACAAACGTCACATGGGTGCCTGGAGGAACGCCCTCGCTGATTCGTATATTGTAGGTTCCTAAGGTAAAAACAGGAGGATCGTTGGCATCCAGAATAGTGATATTAACAGTCACTTCATCTATATCTGCTCCGCGAATGCTCCCAAAATTTTTTGCTAGGACTTTCAAAGAGATTCGTTCTTCTTTTTCTCTGTCGAGAGGTCCTGAAACGTAGATCTGGCCACTTTTCTCATCTATCTGGAAGCCTTTCTTTCTGCTGCTGCCAAAGATAAGGTAGTGGACTTCTCCATCAGTTCCCATATCACGATCACTTGCAAAAACTTCTCCTACAACAGTACCTTTGGAGGCTGCCTCAGAAACCTCAAAATAATAAAGCTTGGACACAAAACGGGGCACATATTCATTCGTCCCTTCTAACTGGATGTTGACACTAGCAAAGCTGCACCTCTCTTCATCTGGAACGTTAAAAGCCTTGACTGTTAAATGGTAACTTTGTTTTGTTTCATAATCTAAAAAGCCCTGGGTGGTGATCGTTCCTGTATTGGGGTCAATGACAAAGAGGTCGCTATCTGAGGACTGAATAGCATATGCAACCACAGCGTTAGGTCCAGAGTCAGCATCAGTGGCATTTAAACAAATAACAGTTGTCCCACTGGGGGCATTTTCTAACACGTTGGGAAAGTAGTCCTCAGGGCTGAATGCTGGAGAATTATCATTCACATCAATGACATTAACAGTGACACTGCAGTAGCCTGTTCTGGCCACCCATCCTCCATCCGTGGCGGTAACAACTAGCTCATGCTTTTGGCATAACTCAAAATCAAGTGGTTTTGCTAGTGTCAGTGTACCGGTAGTTGTATTAATAGCAAAGATACCAGCCTCATTTCCAGAGGAAATATTGTATCTGATTAACCCGTTCATAGCGGCATCTCTGTCTCTGGCTGAAACCGTCCGGACCACTGTACCAACAGAGTGACTCTCTGGGACAGTAACACTCATGCGGCTTTGAGAAAACTCAGGTGTATGGTAATTTTCCTCTGTTACTACTATTTCAACAGCTACCTCGGAGGAGAGTGGAGGATTACCTTTATCTTTTGCTTTCACTTTAAACAGAAAGTTTCTGTTCAAATCAGCCATTAGTGAAGATGACACAGAAATCCAGCCTGTACTCCTGTCCAGTCTGAACTTATTAGTTTTGCTTTCATCAGAGATAAAGTACTCCACTTCAGAATTCAAGCCAAAGTCTTTGTCATCCACCGCAGTAACTTTAATTAAGTTTGTGCCAACCCTCACATTCTTAGTAACAGGAGTAAAATATTTATGAGCGAGGAACAGTGGTGCGTTGTCGTTGCTGTCTACTATGTTAATGGTGACGGTTGTCTCGCTCATTAACGGAGGACTACCGCGGTCTGAAGAAGTAACGATGAAGCTGTGCCTATTAATGTTGACATTGCTTGAACCGCTGGAGTTCTGGTACCTTAAATACTGCTTGTTGAAAATTTCCCCTGTGGTCGCATTAATTCGGAAGAACTCAGACTGGGATTTTATGAAGTAGAAGACCTGACCGTTTGACCCTTCATCAGGATCGGTGGCTGAAACCTGGCTGACCTTCAACCCAATCCCAGGAAGCTCGGGACACTCCAGGTAATAGGATGGCTTTGTAAATCGTGGGGCGTTGTCATTGACATCCATGACAAATATGGTGACGTCCGTGCTCACTGTCCACCCAGAGTCATGCGCAGAGACCCTGATCCTGTAGCGGTCTGTGTCCTCCCTGTTTAATGGTCTGCTGATGGTGATGTCCCCGGTGCTGGGATTTATGATGAATGGGAGACTTGTATCCCTTATGGAGTACCTGCTGACTGCGTTCACCCCAATGTCTTCATCTGACGTTGTGACTTGGGTTACTGTAAAACCCAGAGGTGCATTTTCAGGCACGGAGGCACTGAATATCTGGGAAAACCTTGGAGCATTGTCATTTTCATCTAAAATATTAATGATAACTTTGACGGTTGTGCTCTGGAGCGGGGTGCCTTTATCCGAAGCTTTTATGGTTAGTGTGTATCGAGACAATTTCTCCCTGTCCAAGGGCCTGATGCTTCTGATCTCACCAGTGGCTCGATTGATACTGAAACTATTTTCTGTATTGCCCTCGATTATTTCGTAATTTAGCTGTCCATTTAGACCACTGTCCCTGTCGACTGCAGCCACCGTCAGTATCTTCCGTGGGGACAGGTTCTCCACTATTTCTGCAATGAAGGGATCTTGCTTAAACTCTGGCGCGTTATCATTGACATCTATCACCGTCACTTCCAGTTTCTTATACGAGGAAAAGGGAGGAAAGCCTGTATCTCTGGCCTCGATCCAAACCACGTATTTCTGTATGGCTTCAAAATCTAAAGCCCGCCCAACAGAAAGCTGTCCTGTCACCTGGTCCACCAGGAAGGTGCTGCCCAGGTTACCACTGGCGATGTAGTAAGACAAGGAGCCTCCTCTGGCTGAAGATCCGGAGACGGTGGTGACAAGCGTACCGACTGCTTGGTTTTCAGGAAATGTGAAGGTCTCCTGATCCGCTTGAACACGAGGAAATTCTGCTCTGTTCACAAACCTCACGGTGACAGTTGTAGAGTCTGTCTTGGGGTACCGGCCGCCGTCCCTAACATGAACAGAAATGGTGACTTCGGACTCTCCTGCCAGTGGGTTTGCAGCCAGGATCGCCCCCCTCGCTGGATCAATGTGGAATTTCTCGGAGTTTTTCCCCACAAGTGAATAATGGAGCTCAGCGTTGGAGCCGGCATCTGCATCGGTGACGGTCACAGCGAACACGAATGAGCCTGAAACAGAGAAGAAAGTTAGGGCGGTTCTTTAATGAATGCACCGATTGCGGGAAACATGATACCAGCTTTTCCCTCAGAAGCATGTCTTGCAGCAGTACGCTCTTCCTTAGGCTGCACTGAAAATGAACTGCTTTTTTCACAAGATGGTAAGTTCAACAAGGGGTAAGTGAGTTTATGAGCCTGCAAGACACGCGCACAGCCAAAAAGTCTGGGTTTAAGAAGTAGGTCACTGCATTCAGAGAAATGCACGTACAAGATGTCAGTGGCTGCATACTCATCTGCACTGGAAAATGGACCTGCAAGTGTTTGCAAGTCTACCATCCCATTTCTAGAATATTCACATTATGAAAGCCATAAATCTAATAATATTAAATGTTATTTTGATTTTATTAAATTACTTATAGTTTATTATCCATGTAAAAAAACAAAAACAAAAAAAACCCCAAACACAAAACCCCAAACAAAACAACCCAAACCCACCTGGAATTCAACAACTATTAAGGTTATGTAAATGAACAGGCAGCATTCATGGACATTTACCCTACACACCCAACTTCCCTTGCAGCCCCTTTTCCTCCTATTCCCTAGATGCTGTTCCTTCATCCCTAACAGCTCCTGGCTTCTGATTTTGTAAAAGTATTTTGAGGACAGTAACTAATGGGGACTACGTTTTTAAAAGCATGCTGATCCTCTGAGACAGAGTAAAATCATGTAGAAAACTATTGCACACTAGTGCAATAACATGAATATACTATGTTTCAGGTCTTTCGAATTTATGCTTTGCATATAAGTTTAACTATAGGGACACCATTTGCATCATCTTCTATATCTGCAAGGAGAATCCAGGGTGCTCTTTTGTACCAACTTTACAGATCTAATGCACGGCATGTCTTTCAAATTTGACACTGTCCAACTGATTTGCAGAACACTCTGTTGATGTTTCACTGGTACTGAAATTTAGAAAATACCCACTTCTGTATAAAAGTCATGTTGTTTTCGACCTCTTAAGGCAAAATCATTTACAGGCAGGAATGACTTTGACAGCATCCCCTTAAAGCTGTACTTCATGTCACCGTTTGTCATGTGCAATGATTTGTACTCCAGGGCATGGCATATTTAGATAAGAACAGTATTCAAACCCCTGTGAGAAATGGGACAGGAAAAAAATTAAGATTTTTACTTCAGTTAAACTATATTATTATTATTATTATTATTACTAGTAACTCCCCCTTTTAAACTTGATTAAAAAATAACAAAGAAATTAAGCTTTTTATTTCAAAATATTGATTTCTAGATATTCGATGATTGGAATAAAAGCAAAAGTCTTGATCATGTTATGAGGGTTTGTTCTTTTTCTTGGAATTGTCAGATGCTACATTGGACTGCAATAAAGTTGTTGTTTGGGTTTTTTTAATGGATGTCATGCCTGCTAGTAACATCATTGTCAACAGCCTTTCAAAATAATGTGAAAAGATACTGACATTTCCTTTTAAACAACAGTGACTATCAACTGTGGAAGCTGCAAATACAAAAGCACATGCATCCCTAGGTTTTTGCTAAGTTAGAACCAGAGCAAACATAGCTGAGCCGTTCTATATGTTTTTAGCTATAACGGGTTTCAAACAAAAAGCATCCAAGAAGATATTGCCAGAAAACATGAGTTAAACCTGTGTGCACTCCTCATTAAAAGCATTTAAAGAAGCACTCCAAAAACAACTGCACAAAGGCACTGTGCCCTGACCAGAATACACAAAGATTCACCAATGCAATAATAAAATAATTTCATAACGCTGTTCTGGAAACACGGCAGAAATGTAAACAGATTCATTCTTCCATAAAAAGGAGAAGTATTTGCAACTGTTTATAATTTAGAGAGAAAACTCAAAACATGGAAATAAGCCCTTTTTTTTTTTTTTTTTTCTTTCTAAAAGAAAAAATTGTTTTGTAAACCATTTGTCTTGGAAACCTTTCTATAGGCATCACATTTCCATGTATGTGTATGCATCTGAAAACACACAGCGTTGCCAGCTTCCACAGCCAACCACTTTGACTGCAGTTTGGTGAATCTGTGGTAATACAGTGATCATATAAAATCCTTTTACTGTTTTGAGATAGTGGAGGTCCTGGTATTAGTCCATTAAAAGAAAATACATCTCAAAATAGCAGAATCTCTCAGTAAATTCTCTCCATCAACACGCAAATGCCCATGTTCTGCTTTCTTACCCTTTGCAATGCCAATTCTGCAAATAAAAAAAAATATTAGTATTTTGCAACTTACCTAATTCTAATGTATTTATTTACCAGGCTTGTTTGAACATAAACTGAATCAGGAATCAGCTCCTACATTGAGTGAAGTCATTTTAATTTGGGTGTAGGTTCCACAAAAGGAAGCTTGCTGCTTGACTTTTATTTTATTTTATTTTACTTCACTACTTGGCTCAAGGAAAGGCAACACCATTAACGTCTGATATAGATATGGCCTTTTTGGAAGAGGTTTACAAAATCCTCTTTAAGAATTCTTCAGTCTGGAAAAAGAAAATCTACATGCAGGGGGAGACTTTCAGAGGGAAAAAAAGAGGCCATTGCCCTCTTGACTCTGGCAAAATAGTTTAGTAACTTGTTTGAGTGGGTGCTCATTTAGACTACGTCTTCTTTGCATAACTGCAGGAAAAGAATTGAATTTGGATGGAAGGAACAAACTAAAAAAAAAAAAAACAAACCATTGCTAAATTGCGGGTGATATATTGACCCTCGCCATTATTCATTCCCATGCAACCATGAAGATAACGAAACCTGGAAAACAGCTGCAGAGGAACATTTCAGAAACATTTCTTTTGACACAGCTTTCCATTTTCATTAAGACGCTTGTGCAGTCTGAAGTATCCCAAGCACTGCTACTGATCAGGTTACCTGAAGTGGTAGGTGATGGGACATGGGTGACATAGGGGTGGTGTTGAAATTTGGGCGGGTTGTCATTCACATCGGCGACGGAGACAAGCACGCTGGTGGAACTGGAGAGAGCCCTGGGGAAGCCCCCATCACTTGCCACCACCACCAAAGTGTAGTTCTCTCTTGCCTCTCGATCGAGGAGAGCACTGGTGATGATTTGTCCTGTTGATGGGTTGATTGTGAATTGCGAATTGCCACCGGTAAGCCTATAGCTGTTTGAAAGAAAAAACAAGGAACAAAAATTTGATTAGCATTTCATAAGGCAGCCTGCTGTCTTAAGATAATAACAATTTTCTATACTCTTCAGACCACCATGCCGATGGGTATCAGCACACGGATTTTTGTCTAACTGTCCATCTGTGTTCACATTTTTTCTCTTCCATATTTTGAGACCTGTCATAAATGACATTTCTGGGGATTTCCAAGTGTAGTTGCTTAACGCAGATAGATTTCTAATAGATGAGAAGCAGACTGAGCCTTAGTACATTTGGAAGTACAGGTGGCCATACCCCCAAAATTGCCTGCTGGAGACATCCTCTAGTACCGATTTCCCTGGGCTAATGCATTAAGTGCTATTCCAAGAAGCTGACATAGCTGTTACCTGAATCTGCAGAATATAATCAGAAAAAAATACTATTTTCTGAAATAAAAGGATGAAGATTTTACAAAATAATATGAGGATGTATAACTCATATTGTTTGCTGATACTGAGCTAAGTTTTGCCATTCAAGACTTCAATGTTAATCTGCAGTAACATAGCAAATTAGTAGCCACAGAGCTACGTTAACAGGATAATTGGGACCAGAATTTCACCCTTGATTGGTGTATATGTACCTGCACGCATCTGTTGAGTGTGTGCAAAAATGTGATTTGATAAGAACTGATTGTGTGCTTACTGCAGTGCATCATATGAGCTACCTCTGGCTTATTAGCACAGTGAACTCGCCCCTCTCTCTTCCAATGCTCACCCAGCTTGTGTTCATACAGAACGGATCTCAAAGAAACGTGAAGCACTGGGCCATATTTTTAAAGGCAATTGGTTAATATTGCATTTTTAGTTAATACAGATAACGGGTTTTCTACAAAACAAAACAAAACCTGGCTAAAATGAACTATTTCCATATCCCATATTATAACCCTGACCAAAACCAGCACAGCTGTGATTAGCGTGGTTCTTTCAGAGAAGCCTGGTACAGCACAGCAGCAGCTTTTTTTGAGGTCTATGGTTCTATAAAAGATTCAGAAGAAAACGGCTTTTATGAAAGAGAGTAATGTTCCTATCTTCGCCTTTTAAAATCAGAGCAGGTTATGACAGAAATAATAACACTGGCCAGAAGCTTTACCTAGAGGACTGATAGCCAGCCTGCGTAATAAGCTGTGGCAACTTCTCCTGTTCAGTCATTAATCTCTACAGAATGCCACGAGCAGACTTTAATTGCTTAATTATGATATAATATGATGGCCATATGTAATTATCCTCCAGCCATAGCAATGTGCATCTAGGGTGGAAAGAATATGCGCAAAGCCTAAAGCAGCAGTTAAATCTCCCTAAATACGAGCAGCATGAGCAAATTTCATCTGTGATTTGCAATGTTTTAACCCTGTGTGAGGTGTTGCAGAAGACACAGACTTTCCCTTCTGTATTTCCACATATATAGAACACCTCAAGCTTTAGCATTGGAAAGATGCTATGAAAACTTTTTTTTTTTTTTTTTTTAAAAAAAAAAGAGGATAAAGACAAATTACATTTGCCATAGGATATTCTGAGTTATATCTGAGCACAACTGCACACAAACCAACTGGACAATGTTAAGCGTGCCTCAGCATTGTTACTGAAAATTTCCAAGCCCAAGCCAAAAACAAAACCCCAAACACCCCTGAAACTTTAATGGTGACAACTGACACAAAAGGAATTTGACTGAAGTGCTTAAAACCTGGCCTTTTGACTAGTCTGTGCTGACCCCTCTTATCTATGCTATCTTTTAACTAGGCCACTCAAGCGCTCATTGCCTTTAACAACTTCATCAGCCTCCTTTAATGACTTCACAGGTTATCACCAGAAGTAAGAGAAAAAGACCCTGCACATCAGGACACGTTACAGTTTTGCAGAATATTATTTGCTTCTTGCATAACACAGTCCATTTTTTGACTTTACATGAAAATTTTAGCAGAGGATTTTACATATCTTCTTTGGAAACCTAAGGTTTGATTTCGAAACAGGATCTAACAAGACTGAAAGGGAGTTCTGAGTGCTCAGCACCTCTGATAAGAAGACCTTATGTGTTCTGGTCCCTCTGGCTTTTGCCAGTTTCATAATACCAGTTATATTTTAAGAGTTGCATTACTCTAAATGCTGAATCTGGACAAATTCTGTCCAAGAAAAACGAAGTATGTTGCTGAGTCTAAAAACAAACCCTGAAAAAAATTTTTAAATAGCTACTTACAAAGAAAAAAAAAAACATTATCAACCATTCTACTATGAGGCACTGAGTGAATGACAAAGGCTAATGGCAGAGATATTAAAGCAATTCACCCACACTAAAGAAACTCCAGAGCACTGATAATTTCTGAATATGGGATGCAATCATTACAATAATTCATGCTTTGTATGGAATTCTTCTTTCTAAAAGAGCTTGCCAGAAATAGTTTCTTACAGTAAGAGTGAATACAATTAAAAGCTTCATTGTTTCACAATTAAATAAATGGTAATTCTGGATGCTTTTCAAATATTTAAAGATGCCAAAACATCAAGTTTCTATTTTTGGCTTGTAGCTAGTTGGAAAGAAAATATTACAGCATTTCATACAAACTTGCTTTGCCATAACATACTTCTGCGTTATTTTACTTCCTTTTTTTTAAAAAAAAAAAAAAGAACAACCACAGTGATATTCTTAAGCACTTTGAAGAATGAACTGAGGTGAACTAACACAAGTAAATAAAGAAATTACTTTTATATCCTGTTCTGTGAGTTTGGAAACAGAGATATAGGTGTTTGCAGTGTAAATGTGATGAGATTACCTACGTGTTCTTCCAATTAATAACTAATACAAATCTGCTTTGTGTTCCATTCGCAATGCATCAGTCCTCAGTGGATAATCTTCTGCTTGTCACTGCCACTCAACATCTTCATTACTCTTGTCTGTGAAACTGGGAATGGCCAGTGTTTAGACCAGTGCCCAGTTAAGTTGCATCAACTGAGCTCTGCAAACCACTGGCATTTAAAGCAAAAATGCCAAATTCTAACTTTTTACTGGTTTTCTGAATGGGACAAACTTTATGCCTTGCCTTGTGCACTTTGTATTCTAAACTGAAGACATTAACTGTTGCTAATGATCATAAAACTGATTATGAATTTACCCAAGGAATATGTTGGCTTTCAGTGAAAATTGCTTACTACAGGAGAAGATGTGAATGCGGCAGCAAGGCAGGCAGTGTTTGCTGTTGACAGTGGTCTGCAGCGTCCATGCTGGGTGATGCTGTACCTGCCTGGTTAACTGACTATAAATGCATCCAAGTCTGCATAAGCAGTCATGTAAACTACAGTTAGGTTTGAAAAACCATTTAAGGTCTCAAATAAAGTACTGAAGCTTTCCCCAAATGTATGTATGCTTTCACAAAGTTAATACCATCCACAACTTTGGACATTTTTTATGCAAGAGAGTGATATTGATTTCCAGATTTGCCTAGCTTAAAAATCAAGTTTATGACTAGACCAACTTCACTTATTTTAGGGTGAGCGGTTTCATTTAAACATAAGTAAGGGAAAAAAAAATAACTCTGCCTCCAAGTCAGCTTTTGTAGCAAATCTGTTAATAACGTTTGAAAACTACATCTTCCTCTTCCCCACCAATCCCTTCCTGAAGGCTTCTTCAATTAGTATTTAAGAATCCTGAAAGCTCCTTCAATTAGTATTTAAGAAGCCTGCCAGCCTCCAGGAACAATGGTTTCTAGCTTCTTCAGGAATACTTTTAAAAGATCGGTATTATACCTGTTAACTATATCCTTCCTTGCATGTCCTCAACTCTAAAAGCTATGCTAAAAAACAGACAAAAGCCTTTCCAACAAAGGCTACACAAGCTGATGGCAGCCAGTAATGAAGATCATTCACAGCTAATACCGTACTCCCTTATGCAGAAGACCTATATATAAAGACTGCAAGCTGAAGTGCTTAATCCATTTAAGACACTATTTATAGTTTCAGACTTTCTTCTTTTTTTAAAAAAAAATTCAAATTCATCTATGCTTATTGAGAAATATAAATCTAGTCTATAAAAAATTGCACTCAGAGGCAAGTTAAACTCATTTGCTTTTCACTTAGTAAAAACCTAAAATGACACTGCAGCTTTATTTGTCCTTAACATAATTCTAAAAGCCTATAAACAACAAAAACCCCCAAATTTGCCGAAATAAGTTAGCTATACAGGTGCAGCCGTCCTTTTGTGTCTTACAGTTTTATGGCATGTTGGTGATGGACACGGGGGAAAAAAAAATCTTCAGGCAAGTTATGAGGCAATATTACATGTAGCAACAGTAAATGACCTACCTAATAACAGCATTTGTAGAAGCATCAGCATCTGAGGAGTTTACAAGCAAAATATCTGTCCCCGTAGGAGCATCCTCCGATACAGTGGCAGAATATACGTTAAAGGCAAATGTGGGGACATTGTCATTGACATCATCCACCGTGACAGCAATGGTTCCAGTGCCAGTGAGGGCAGGAGATCCTGCAGGAAAGTGGGATACAAAATGCTAGAGGTTACAAATACCACCATGCTAATCCGAAGTCTGCCATCCCTAATTTAAAGCCTAGCACTTGAACATGTCACAGTTCACAGAGCAAGAAAGCCAATTCAACGTACAGGACAGGGTCAGATTTGTTTCAAAGGTTTGTTTCAAAGGCACCGTAACATAACGTGCAAGCTGTGAAAGAAAAAAAAAAAAAAAAAAAAAGTTGTTCTTTTTCTTGCTCCATCTAATTCCAGAAATATCTTGTAATACAAGCTCAGTGGAAAAAGATGGTCTTGGAACCACTCAGAAGTCTTCCTGTAACAATTAGGACTAATTTGAGCATGCGGTTGACTTTCCTATTTCTCTAAAAGAAGACATTCAAAGGTGGCAAACTGACAGCCGTGAAGACTCCAGCCCTCAATTTATTTATCCGCAGAACAAATAGAGTGGGAACAGCGGCAAACCCCAGCTTTCCGCATAGCTTTTCCACTGCCGGTCACACCCCTGACCTGGGGAGACCTCCTCTAAGTGGGTGAGAAGGTTGCACAGTCTCCAGCCCCATTCAGATTCAATTTCTCCATAGAAGCAACCACCTATAACAGCAAATAACGCTCGCTCGGATGGGATGCTGACTTACAGGAAATCCGACTGAACTGGTTTAACCTACAGCTCTCATCCTTCTTGTTATTCTAATACTTAACTCCGAGAAGCAGCAACCAGTGAGAAATAGCATGCTTATTCATGTGCGATCTTTTGGTATTTATTCTCCTAAGCTCTTCCTTCAGCAAATCCAATAAAAAAGACAATGAAGAGTTTTACAAGTTCATGTTAGTTTTGACAGTTTATTACACTTATTTTCTTCAGCCAAGAATCAGCAAGACATCTTCTGCTAACCAAATTCTTCACTGAGGGTCCCTGAAAAAAAGGGGATCGCTTCTTTCTTTGAACACGTAACAAAAAGAGGAGAGAGTGACAGCAGAGCATACAACACATGAGTTATGGCCTCTTTTACTCAAAAGACAGATGATGACCATGCCTATTTTGCCCAAGATTGTGTCGTTCTCCCCTTCCATCTCAAACGGAGACAATTACAGTGTTTGCTAGACTAGGAAAAAAGTGATGATAATGAATGGTTTGGGCCAGAGACTGGTTCGAGTCCGAGTCCTTCGTGCAAGGCAAGCTTATTACATGGAGCTGTCGTTTGAAGAAACATAGCCAGCCCCCCTGCGACTGCCCTAGTCCTTCCCACCCAGCAGACGATCGGGACGCTGCTACCTGAGGTTATTGCTGGACCTCGACCTTAGGGCTGGGAAGGAAGCAGGCTCTGCTCTTGGGTCTCATGTGGTCCTAGCAAGGGCTCCAGACATGGAGCTCTTGTATAAAAGGAGAAATAACGCCTCATTTTCTCACGTTAACCCTTGCAGGTTGAAGAAGTACCATGCGGCAATGTGGGAAGAAGCTGGCAGCAGCTTCTGCACGGGAAGGATGTTTTTCACCGCAAAATACCTCAAAGTAACTTGGCTTAAGGCCCAACCGAACTGAATGAAAGAGCTTCCAACCGAAAGGTGCTATCAGTCTCGCAAGGCTGACTTTGAAGCCTGCTGATCAGACTGGACGGATCATGCCGCTGAGGAAAGAACGTACAAGCCAAAGGGTATACGTTTCACGCCACGGCTGCGCACAATGGAGGCCTTTCTCCGCTCTAGTCTGAGGTAATTCATTTTGCCAATTAATATACTTTCAGCCAGGAAGGTTACATTAAGGCAATAAGTCTGACTCATTTTTTGCTCCCCCCCCCCTCGATTTTGTCATTTAGCCAAACACGTATAGATAGAAAAGACTGTAAAAGCGTTCTTGATAGCTGAAATATTGCCCACGGAGTGTTTATTATTACTGCATTAAATGAAACAGAGTCCTCAGTGGTGTTTGCTGCATGTGTCATCAAGCTCTGGCCTTCCAACCACATTTAATCGACATTCATCTCGCAGCTAATGAAATGAAAAGTTGAAAGTTTCACAGGTGATTAAACAATTTATACATTATTCAGAAATTAATCTTGGGTAAGTCACGTTCAACGAGCATCAGTAACGTTATTCAGTCTGGAAAAGAAAGGTAACTCACAGCTAAAACCTGAAACTCATTGTTTTAAAGTTACTTCCTAAGACAAAGCGCCAATGCTGGAAAAGCCATGTTGTGGGCTTACTCACAGAAAACAACTGCAGTGGCAGCACCTTTAGAGGTAACCCCACACTGGGGTGATGGGGCTAGATCCCGTGCAGCTCTGCAGGCTGGTCCTGTCCCGGCTGGCAGCACTGACCTTGGGCTTGGTGCCGTGCTAGCTATGCTCATGAAGCTGGTGAAGAGAGGAGGACGAGGAGAACACGTCCATGCCTGCTGGCAAAGCACCGTGTGGACACAGGCTAACAGCAAAACACTGCAACGGGTTTGTGCTTTCTCCTGCATGGCTATTAAATCTTTGGTCACATAATGGAAATGGTTAAGAGGGATGCCAGGTGTAATAGCTGCACAAGGGCAATAGATGGATTCTTCTGCTCAGGATTACACTGACAGCAGTGGCTTTTGATTCAGCCATTTGGCTCCAACCAGCCCTGACTCCCCCTCTCCTCTCCCAGGAACATGAATTTGCAGGGTACCAAACGCACGCTCCAAGAGCCACCCCCCAGCCCTCGCCTCAGCCCCCCTATATATTCCATGCCATATTTCCAGCTCCGCTTCCCTGCTGGATGCATTTACAAGGCACCGTACAGGGCAGTCTGAATGTATTTATATTAGCCTCAGAGAAGTGAACATACCTGCCAGGCTGAGCACCATACTAATACAATTAGCTAGGGTAACGTAAGTACCCCCGATCTCATCCAGCGCTGGCTTGTGGCTGTGTTGTCCTCACAGAAACATCCCAGAACTCCAATATTAATTCAGCTGTTTGTAACATCCCAGGTCACTGCTCTTCAGTTGAAAACCCAAAGTCTTTCTTATTTTACTTAGATGGAAAAACTCACATATTTACATTGGTTTCCTGTGTATGTAGTTATCCAACCATGTTTTTCTCCTTTAAGTAAAACATCACGTCCACAAATTTACTCCTTTATTCTATTACACTGAAAGATAAAGTTGCAATTTCACAGAGTCCTCAAAGCTTTTATCCACTTGAAATTAAATGACTAGCTCATATTTCTGCAGTTACTGAGAAATATAAGAAGAGGAAATTACAAATGAAGTAATTTTCTATGGAAAAGAAATAGCTAGGGGCCAAATTCTACCATCCTCAGTGAACGCTCACTGAAAGTTGTGCTTGCATAAGGACCACAGAATTTGGCCCCTGGTAATAAATAGGCTTCATAAAATGTACATGTCATATTTGTGGTGAGAGAAGTAGTTTCCATGGTCAGGCTGAGTTCCCAGATTTCTTAGTTTTGCTTCGATAGCAAATCTTCCCCAAGTCAGTTATTCTTATTACGCTCCAGCATCACCCCTTTTTTCTTCAAACTGCACTTAATATTTTGCATAAGTGTAGTAAATTTGGGGTAAATACTGCAACATTAGTCAAACCCTCAAGATGCCCCCAAACTGTTTTTAATAAAACAGACATGTTATAACCTATATAAAATTGCTGTACACGGTCTATAGTAGTCCTACAAACAGCCGTGAGGGTTCGAGCCACAAACGTCCACACACACACACTTGACCCTTAGTGAACTTGCACTAAAATGTCTACCATTTTTTCATAAAGGTCTGAATTATTTTTCAGCAGAAGCTATTTCTTTGACTATATTTTTGTCAGACACCTATTATTTTAAAGCATTCCTCTAGTGCTATACTACTACTAGGGTTTTGTGGTTGGTGTTTTTTTTTTTTTTTTCAAATCCCAAAAATGCCTCACTGAAGCTTAGGATATCCATGTTGAAAAAAAAGTTTCCTAGAAAGACAGAGGAAGGAAGGAACCATCTAATGATGAATAACTTGAGAACATAAAGTTAACGATGCGAACTAAGTGGCAGAGATTGGATTGATTGTTCAGTGAATATCAGGTCTTTAAATTTTAAAAGACAATGACATGAATATATTATTATTGTTTTGAATTTCTCATTGCTGTGTGCTGCGTTCTGTTTCTGTGAACTGAATGGTTTGTTTTCTAGGTGACAGCTGTACATATACATTAAGCAGACAGTTCCACAAATGTCCACACGTCATTGCTGAAATAAAGATTAACCTGGGATACTGTCAAAATAGTAACGCTGAGTTCAGGAAGAAAATTGCTTCCCACGGATGTTCTTCCAACAATTTAAGCTTTTTGCTTACATCTGCAAGTAAACATGTGTCTGGGGTTGAAGAGAAGGAGCAGACCTTGGGAGCTTGCTCTTTGGAGGCCCACGGTGGAGGATGAGTTACAGGGGGAGGTGACGAGAGGCCACCAAGGGCTTGGGCAGCGCTGGGCTGTGGCTCCCCTCTCTGCGTGGATGCTTGAGGAGGTGACATGAAGAAACAGCCATGGGGGACTGTGGGGCGGGCAGGCAGCAGCACAGGGGCAGGACCTCTCTTCTCCCAAATGTAGGACTGGTGAAGACCTACAAGCTGGTTTTCTGCCCTGTTCAGCAGCACTTGTTTGTGGCTGATCACCACAAAAACACAATGATACCAGCAATGTGTCAGCTTAGAAGTTAGAACGAGCCCTCTCGACTTTTTTTTTCCCCCCATCCAGGAGAAAGTGGACGAAAAATATTGGCTACGTGCAGCAATGCAAGAAGAAGAAAGGAAACTAAATGCAGAAAGGGGACAGTGGGGAGAAATATTTCACCTGACAATTTCTACTTCTCAAATGCAGGATAACCAGAAAAGAGAGGACAATCCACATTTCTGGGTGAATTCATCATAAATCACTTATTCCCCTAATTTATGCTAAGGCTTACTAGCCACACAGTCATTTACAAGTGGTGCACCTAAAGACTCTTTTCACTTTTGCCTTAGCCTACTCGTGCAGCCTTAAAAGAAGGGAGCACCACCCGCTATCTTCGCCCACCCTTGTCCTGGGGAACAGGGGACATAAGCTGTCTCGGCTCCCTGTAACCCCCAAACACGTGGCACCATCTGCTCCAGCTGTTCAGCTCTCCACACCATAGCCAGACACCAGGAGGAGTGGGGCATGATCAGAGTGGACTGTGGTAGTAAAAGCGAACAAGCAGAGGAAACTTGCAGAGCCATTTACGTTCTTCAAGAAAGCTCAGGAAAAGATGATGCTCTTGGAAATTATCTCAGCTGTGTGGTACTGTATGGCTCACAGTAAAAATTAGAAATAGGAGAACGTGTGCAGCACGTTATCCACATATTGTCTGAAGCTTTAATGGCTTCTGGGTCCTGCCTGTGCCATGGTTAGCACAGCAGACAGTAAAACTATCATTCTTTTCAAAAACCAGGAACTCAAAGGTTTTGCCAGCATTAAAATATCAAAATTAAGTGCTAGAACGCTAACAATAAACCTAAGCAAAAAAACCTACAGATACATTTCACAAAAAAGAAATAATAATAAAAAAAAGGATTACAATTAAATAAAATAAATCTAAATGACTAATCAAAACTGATGCTGCAGGCAGTTTACCATGTTTTGTGGTAAATTAAACACATCATTATCCTGAAAATTGGAAAGCGATTTAACAGAAATGGAATTTTTGCTTCACTGAAATGTGTTGCTTTGCAACAAAGCGGATTTCACTTCCCCAGTCAAACACTCGGTGAATGAGTCCCAGGACTAGAAGTTGCATGTCTTATTACAGAGCATTAACTTTTTCACTCAAGTAAACAAGGCCTTTCTCACAGTAAAACGGCCAATCTTTCTAAATGCATTTAAATGCAGACAGTGTGCTGAGTTTTAAAAACAACTGCTGAGTTTTACAATAAATACAGTAAGTTCAAATTCAACTAGTTTGCGTTACACTTTGAATTTCTCGTGCACGTGAAGCTTGATTTGAAATGCGGATGACCTTAAATTAACTTCTTTATCAAGAACACAAAAGGAAGTGCATAGGCGAAACGAGAAAAATAAGTAGTTCCTTTAAAAAGATTGCACCACAAATATTTGTCCTGGCTGGGTATGTGGCTTGTGTTTTGGTTTCCTCTTACTCAATTTTTCACTGCAGGTTTCCATACTAAGTCTTAAATAACTGAAGGGAAATGTTGGGATAGATCTGCAGTTGTGCAAGGACTATCTGACAAGAAAAAAAAATAATAATCTGTACTACATCAGATATTATAAAACTCAGTATTTTCCCTCATCTCTCAGCCTAAACAAGCTGGGAGCAAACAGACCTAAATTTGGGAAGACGAGGCATCAAAAGTAAAAAATAATTAAAAAAAAGAATATCACTAGAGAAGAGTCCAACCTTGTTCAAGCAATGACGTGTCCAGCCATGCTTAGGCTGATGCACATGGACAAAGACAAATACTTATGTGTGCTTTGACAGTGCAAAAGAAACCTTTGTCCCAAATAGTGATGTGAGATGGGATTTCTCATCAGGTGTTATCCATATGGTTTTTAAATTCCTGACAACCGCATTCTACAAATTCACTAAGCTTTGCAGTTTCACAACATTGCAATACATTTAATGTTCTGTTGAGAAAGGATGGGACTTACTTGCACACACACACACAGACACAATTTTAAGTCCTCTGGTGAGTATGCACATAACCTTATCCCTGTTCTTTTCCTCTGATCTGCTCATCAGAACAATTTACCTGCACCTGTTTACCCAGAGAGGAGAAAAAAAAAAAAAAAAGCTGCAGCACTATTACTGAGCTGGACCTACTGGAACACAGATTCAGAGCGAGGACAAGACACGTGCAATAAAGCAAAAGCATAGCATATATTTAGCACAACTTCAAGCTGTTCCATGTAGCAATCTGTTTCTACACATACACACGCGCTTTATCATAAACTTATCACTTCTGCATCTGAAAAATGGTGGCTAATATATTCCTCCAGTTTAGCATGTTCCCCCATTGCTGCTTTTGTTTGGCGAATTTCAAAACATACGAAGGAAAGGCTGAAAGAGCCCTGCTCCACCGCCCACCACGTACACTGGATACAGGGCTGCTGACAAAAGCAGATGGCAGTCAGCGACTTGTGGCTGTCAGGTTTCGTTCTCCTTCCACGAAAGGCACAAGCACCAATCCCATGTGCCATAACCCCCTTGACACACGTTTATAACCTATTCATACCAAAGGTACAGGTCTTTGGGGATGGCGCTCAGAAACGACACACGCAGGTATTGCAGATGGCTTGGCAGAACCGCCTTTTTTTTTTTTTTTTTTTTTTTTTCCAGAGCAAGAAGTGGCCTTCTTCCAACTATGTTTCAGAAAATGAATCTTTAAGGAAAATTTTTCACAGCTGAATATATGCTTACAGCAAAACCTGGCAAATGGCTGGGCATAAGGGTGCATCTCCCCGTGCCCGCGCAGGGAGCAGCGCTGGGAGGGTAGGCATGGCTGCGTGCGCTGCTAAAGCCTCTGGTGACCAGAGTAAGATTTAAAGACAGTGGAACTGCAACTTAAAAGAAAGGCAGAGACATTTAAAAAAATATTTTCTTAAACCCACCAAATTACTTCTCCTTGTTATAAGTTATTGCTGTAAACAGAAAAAATAGAGAAGCTGGCTCCTGCGGGGACTGCTGACTAAGGCGATTTTTGACTGCTTGTGACTCCTGAATATCCCACAGCGAAATTCCTGTAATGCATGATTTTGAATTATGCTCTAAAAACACCCTGTATAAATAGTGAAGATTAACCAGCAGGATAAGTGTTCAGACCATATGTGCATGTTTTACTTGTTTTATCCTTGCAATTAAGGCTTCCTGAAATTGTAGCTTTATATTTGAAGAATGAGCTAGTAGACTTTCAATTTATAAGGTGTAACGTTTAATTTAAAAAATGGTTTCAGATCACCAAGACTGGAAAAATCTCAGTATTTCTCAAAGTCTGAGAAATTGCACAGCATAATGACTACTCTAGTTATTTTGTTCTTCTGCAAAACAGATTACAGTCAGTGAACTCATTAGCACATTTGAAATAGAATTTCATATAAAAGTAATGTCAGCAGAAGGACAACAATTTTAAATTGATTTTCATTTAAAACTTCCAAACTAATCGTAGCAAGATGGATGAATGAAGAGACAGGAGTGTAACAGCTTGAAAAATAATAAACTGACAATTCTTTCTTCCTTGAAATTTTCTATTGCCTACTAAACCCTAGATATTAAGCATCATATCACCATATTCTAGCTTGTTTTCCAGTTTAAATAAATCTACCTGAACCTGAAGCTTTTTTTCAAAGAGATATGCCCACTCCCTTCCCCACCCCACCCCCAAACTAACACCAAGAAATTATGAAATATTTTTTTTTATATATAGACGGGGGGAGGTCCCCAAAAAAGCCAGGACAACAGTGAAAGCTTAAAGATCCGACAGGCACCTTTTCATGCATTTGGATCAATACTGTGCAATGTTTTTCTGTACCATGCCAAATTTTAATAAAACTTGAATTTCTCTGGGATATTTTGTATGTTCATTTCCCACTTCTTCATCACCCCCTCTCTATACGGTCACAGTACACTCTTTACTGGTAACAGTGCTTAACTGACTCTGACATACATACGGCAAAGCTGTACTGAAACAGTGGTAGGGCTGAGAGGAGACGTCGGTCTTAAGACCATGCATGCGAGATGAGACTGAGGATGAGGACAATAACTGGTTTGTTTAACGAACCTCACGCTAATTTCAGCAGACCCCCGAAGTGCCTGCATCCCATGCATATTTGCTACACGTTACAGTACGTGCTCATGAGTTTTCTGTGAACATGGGGATGACATTCAAGAAATTAAGATGATACAATCACACAGCTTGAGAAAACAATGCTATTTCAACGAAAGCAAGAAGGGACTTTCTCCCAACTGTGTGATGGAAATTTCCATCCCAACATGGGTGGAAATGAAGGAGAAAAAATGTCCCTACCAAGTAGATAACCCACCCGAAAGTGTGGTAAGAACTTGTTTGAACTATGTCTTCCATACAGTACAGTACGTAGTACAGTTGATCTCCACTTAACATAGATCAATACTTTTATCATTTATGACTGAAAATATTTAAAGGTCTAATCAGACAAATCTGTAATCCTTCATCAAAGACGACGCTAATTGCTTTTTATCAGATTAACCCTTTAAGAAGGAGCACAAATGAGCTTTGACAGTTCATGGCACACACAACCCTGGCAAAGCTGGTATTTGTAGCCCTTTATTTTTCTCCTTTGTTATTTTTACAGAATTCTTGTACGAAACTCTGGATGATGAGAAAGAACACTGAATTTCTGGATGTTCCTGTATACCTCATTAGTGATGAGGTGACTCGATAGAATAAGAAAGATCATCACCTATGCTCAGCCTTTTTAGGCACCATAAAATTATGTTCCTTAAAAGAGACAACAGTTCTCACCAATATTTATGACTAACCAAAAATTCTTAATAAACAATAATGTTTTTACCAATAGTCTGTATTTCTTTTACTTATGAGGGGTGCAAAGAGGCAAAAGATTTAGTTACTTAATAAAACTTGATATTTTCAACTATTAATTTCAAGAACATCTGTAGAGCAATTAAAACTTTTGGCTGTGTTACTACATCTTATCTTATGCTTGCCTAAAGAGGAGAATTACATTAACCAGTACAATTCTGCTTGTCCGTTACAAAAAAAAAAAAAAAAAACCACCAAACCAGCCAACAAAACAAATATAGAATTTGAAACCACACTGAGATAGAACCTATGAGGCTCTCCTCTAACATCACTTGGACCTGAACAACAACACTATTTTTGCGTGGATAGTCCGCAGGTTTTGACATTGCAAAGCAGAAACATGCATACACTGTGCTTGATGCCCCCCTCCCACATGAGCTGTGCCATAGCTGGCTCTCTTCCTACACCCAATTTTTGAACCTTCTTGCCTCTGTCTCTGTCAAGGTAAAATCTCTGAAGATCTGTTCCTGAAGAATACTACTTCTGAAGGCTATAGTTTAGTTATTGGTTGATTTTTATATATATATACACACACACATATATATAAATAACCAACCACAAATTAGAGGACCTTACAGTATTTAAATTAATTTGCCTTCTTTTCCTTTTGTTGAATGCAGTGAAATAGAGAACAGCTCACCCAACAAACCTCGGCTAGAAGCAGTTTATCCCACCCTAAATAAACCCATCAATTACTCGCTGGATTCTCCACAATCCCAACAGAGAGCAGAAAGGGAATCACACAGTGGAAAAACGTTTGAATTGAGAGGCGCGCACTTAAATTGAGGACTTTTCTAAAAGTCGACAAGCACGCCTGAACTGCATCTAATATATATTTCTAACTCTGCTTGCCTTGTCCAAATAAAATCCACCATCAGTTTGACTTGGTCTCAAAATTGGAGTTCTGTCCATTATTTTAACCCGACTGAAAAACTTTGGTTGTTTTCATAGATCTTTCAGCTTGCGCTGGCCAGCCTGAGCCCTTTGCCAACCTGCATAGACATCTCTCCCGCTCCCCACCCCGGAGAACATATATGCCTGGATTTAGCCCAGAGGCTCTCGCTGAACTGTTTTGAAAATAGTGATCTAATAATGAAGGTTTAACTCCAAATCGAAGATTAAATCCCTCAAACGGCATTCTGGGGCTGGGCTGCACATCCCACCAGGCAGTTCTCTGAAGGGATGGGCTAAAGCCCTCATCCCCTTTAGGGGGTAAATATGTCACATCATATAGGTGTGGGTACACTCTCTTCCTTGACAATTACTCTTTAGGGGACATCAGAGTGACTTTGCCATAAACACACCTTCTAAATAGCTTTTTGAGCTTTTGTCTTCTAGAGAAAAATTGAAAAGCGCTAACTTTCCAGGCTCTGTGAAAGGGTGCGATCCTGCGATCAGCTTCCCACGGTTACAAAAAGCCAGTCTCAGCTCTCTTCTCTCCTGATTTTAGATGACGGTAAGACAAAACGAACACTATGAACGCACTGATGAGTCTGTCGCCATTTCAGTCCTCCCGCTGTGCGATTTAGAAATAAATCAAAAGATCACGCAAAACTACTTAAATGATAGTTTCAGTACTGGTATTAAAAGAGCAAAAGTAAAAAAGTCGTAAAATAGGAAACCAGTAAAACTAGACTCAAGTAGACAACACCCACACAAGGACGAGTTTCCATAAGGGCAAGGAAATAAATGGAGCTGGGACAGAAACCAATATTAATTTTGAAACAGCTGTGGCACAAAATAAGACCATAGAAGAGAGAATCATTATGCAAACTGCTAAGCACCAAGGTAAGCAGACATCAGCTTCATTTCGCTCACTGAAGCCTGAAGCGATGTGTATATTTAGACACAGCACAGAAAGCATGCAAACCAGGACATTTCTAACTGAAATTTGCTTGCTTGTTTCGACAGCATCAAAATTTAAAGACAGCTGAACTGGTTTTAAAAATGCGACTAATTCTTTTCAGGCAACATCTTTTTCACACTGTAGATTGCCTGCTAAGTAGAACTGCGGTGTATGCTAAGAAAACAGGATGAGTATAAATGTCTTTAAGCCCAGTCACATAAACCTCACACAGTGTTAACCCTCAAGACTTTCTTATGATTACTGGAAAAGAGCGGTGCTTTACGCCAAACTGGGAAAAAATCTTAAAATGTGTAAAAAATAATAAAAAACCCCCCACAACAAAACAACTACATTGTCAGGTTTTATTTGATTTTAGGATTGAAGGGAACCAAAAACCTATCTCGGAAGAGAATTCCTGAGAAGGATATAACCTCTCTGCTTGGTTGCCCTCCTGCATTCTTGAAGAAAAGAATGCATAAGTCAAGGACCAACATTTTCTAAAGAGAAAACATATGGTTGTTTTTCATACAGGCCAGGGATGTATACAAAGAACAGTTAACTA
This sequence comes from Falco punctatus, assembly GCF_963210335.1. Classification (NCBI taxonomy): domain Eukaryota; kingdom Metazoa; phylum Chordata; class Aves; order Falconiformes; family Falconidae; genus Falco; species Falco punctatus. The sequence goes on along the minus strand of NC_137580.1, from coordinate 6,383,739 downwards.
AATATAATAATCAGTCCACTGACTCATTTCTTTCAGAACTATTTACCCAAATCAGTAAATAGATTATTTATTTAAAAAAACAAAACAAAACAAACAAACAAACAAAAAAAAACCCCAACAAAACAAAACCCCACAGGAACACACTTCTCATTAGAAACATCACATTTTGATTTTGGTTTTATTGTGGCAACACGCCATTCTGAACAACTGAATCGAGAGATGGTGGTTGCAGTTTATTTAAACAGTAGTCCTGGGCCGCTAGCAGGCTTCCAGATGTGCTACTTGACATCCCTGCAACAAATAAATAAAAGGAGGAGGATTGTTGGAATGCTAACATTTGTCCAGAAAATTGCTCAAAGAGTTAAAGACAGGGATGATAAAAGCAGCTGCACCGGTTCTTGTCATGCTGCCAGAGCTGAATGTTTACCCAGTGCTGCATCCCCACCAGATAGGGTGGAAAAAAAAATTAAAAAAAAATTAGAAAGTCTCTTTTCCCAACCTTAGAAAGTCTCTTTTCCCAACCATTTTGCCATGAAGAAAGGTATAGTGAAGCTAATGATTTATGTGGTAGAAACAGACCCACGAAGACACATTCAAATAGCTGCATGTAGGTTTCTTGGTGTTTATGTTAGCAGTCATTTTGGGGGAGCATCTGCAACCTAAACACTATCATGTTATTCCACAGCCCATCATTTTGCCTGTCATTGTATTTATAATTCACGCACTCTAGTCTTACAGCTTGTGCTGCAAGAGGGGCTCGAAATTGGGGTGGCTGAACTTTGGGCTTGAATTATATTTTATTCCTTGACCAAAGCCCCAGGTACACAGCTCTGGAAGATGCTGAATATTCCTGGCGATGGACGCTTTGTGTGTCTTAGTAAATCCCCACTGCCCAGAGCGGCAGCCCAGTGTCTGAGACCCAGCGGGAGTTAGAGCAGGGTGGAAGAGCAGAAGCGAGGGAAGAGTGATGATAAAACACGGCTGAAATCAAGAACCTCTGTGCAGACTGTCTTGTGGAAACTGGACATGAAGCAGGCTGCATGACCACAAATCTCTGAGCCCAATGACAGAAAATGGTTTATCAGGCTTTTTCCTCCCCCAGCACAGGGAGAAGACTCTCTGCCGACCAAAGATCTACCCTGAGGACCAGGTGGAGGATTAGCAGGCGAGGCCAAGGAATAGTTGGGCTGGAGCCAGGACGATGCATACATCACAGCTGACTTCTCTGGGCCCGAGGGAAGCTTTTGCTTGGGAAAACATTTTTGCATCAACTGCCCGAATTTCCACCGCTGGTGCCTGTGGTTCCACCAGCCATCCCCACCTGACCTGCCCAGCATGCTTATGAGCATCTCAACTCTTAATAACTCAATAGCTCCTATCACATGCCCAGGACTGAGATTGGGGGTCTGGAAACACACTTCCATCTCATGACAGGGTACCACACCCCATGCAGCCCTGCCAGCTCAGCGCCACGCGGGCTGCTGCTTCGCCATGTCCTAATCCTTCCCCTGCCACAGACAGACTCAGCACATGTGCTGCCAATACATGCTATAAAACCCACGAGGTACTGAGGATGAAATAACCACCATTACCCAAAGCCACTGCCCCTTCTGAGGCCACAGATTGTTTTCAGTACTTTAAGCTGATACCTCTAGATAAAAATAATGAAAAATTAAAAATACTTCTTCCAACTTCTCTGTGCACAGGCTAGCATAACACTGTAAGAACCACAGTCACAAGTCGATGAACTGATAATAAACATAAGACAAGTAAGAAATCCTTGATTATGTATAGGGAGATCAGGAAGATGGCCAAAACCAAATCGGGAATCCATCAGTACTTCTGTCTAAAGGTGCTTTTAAGTATGTGTTGTGTCTGCTTCCTTGAGAGAAAGGAAAGATTTGGCAATGTCTTCTATATGAGCAGGGTATAGTCTTTTAATATTTTAAGCCAGTCAGTGTAGCCTATTAAAACTGAGATGCAGATATGAAGGAAAATGGGAAGCAGGATGGACAGACAGAATTTTGCCCTTAATGTGCTACCCAGACGTTCCCAGAGTTAACTGCATCTGGATGTCTACCACGATTTTTATCTGTAAAAGAAAAACCCAAAAACCTAAATAAGATGCACCATATATGGCAAGACTGTTGCTCGGCCTGCTAAAGACAATCCAAAAGACTGTTTATTACAGCTAATAAAAGCCAAACTCAAAGTGCAAAGTATAATACCTTTGCCTTGATTTATTTTCAAAGATAATATGGATATGGATAATTTCAGACAAATCTGCTTTCTTCAGCATTTTGGCAAGCACTGCTTTCCTACAGAGTTTACTACCTGTGTTATGTGTGTGTTTCTGGTTGAATTCTCTCTACACAAAATCCTTCTTTCTAAGCATTATCAAAAAAATACAAAGACACTCTAAAGGAATAGTTTCATTAGACAAAGAACGGGACACATCTGTCAGAGTTTGTTTTACAAACATTTAGCAGTTGCTCAAGAACATAATATTGAAAACACTTTTCTCACCCGTATCAAGACTGTGTCATTGCCATCTTTCTGCTAGTAGGACCAGAACTACCCAATTTAATGATGCAGGCACTGACTAGCAAAGGTCACTGTTACCATCTGGATATCCATCACACACCCATACTGGTAGCTTTTGTAATATTTTGTAATATTTTCAAAAAATATTTCATTTTAAAAAAATATATTCTTCTTCTGATACACTGCAACTCTTTTAGCAAAGCTTCCTCCCACACATTATTTTTCTAACTCAGCTGCCAAATGTCTACAGAAGTACATGTGCGTTCTATGTATGATAATGTAATTTATAGTAATACAAAATTTGAGATGCAGCTCGACAGAAATCCCAGCATCTGTAACTCGGTCCCTTTGTTCCACATCATTGTGACAAACATGGCTTTTTAAGACATCTCCAATGAATTTATGCCAGTGTTCTTTACCATCTAGACTGCTTAAACTCAGTATGACTAATTCAAATGTAACAGGGATCCCCTAGAATTTCTTAAGTTTGTAATGTATTTAATTTAATTTAATTTAAGTATCTACCATGACTGTGGTCCACATCCTGCTTCCATGAAATCAAGGAAAGTTCTAGCACTGACTTCTACTGAAGCTGGACACTTTCCTGTGATGTTTTTAAGTTTAGATAAATCATGACTAACTTAGTTTTACATGTATTCTCTGATGGCATAAATTTAGACAAGTCTAATCAGAAGATGTTATCTAACATTATTCATCAGGGTGGCTGAAAACTGTACCAAATCACACTAACTGTGGATTAGTCAGACTGTAAACTTAAACACGGTAGAACAGTCAAATTTAGCTTAAAGTTACTACTGAACATCTGCTTCTGAGCACTTTTGCTAGTACCTTTTAACACTGATAGGAGGGAATAATAACTTGTGAGTTAGCTTTATAAGAACACAGCAAATTAAAAACCCCAACAGCTTCAAACAGTGTTTAATCAGCATCGTATCTACATGTTTAAACACAGGAACTAATAAAACATGCTGCTGCTCTTCTCAGCCCCTTAACAACAATAGCCCCATGCACACCCCTGGATTATCTGAAACTCAGGAATTTCCCAACAAATAAATATTTTCTTTTGGTATGGTTGGGTAAATCTCCTGGATTTTGTATTTTTTAGGGACCAGAGTCTAGACAAAGATTGTGCTCTTGTCAAACTCTCAGGATAATGTGTAAACATTATGCTAGGTATGGGGTACAACTGACCTCTTGCTCCCCTCCTTCTTCCAAGAAGGACAATAATTCTTGGTTGCATGACAGCCCTCATCAGTTCAGTCTCTGGGTATTTTGTCTGTAGAGCTAATAAGTTCTGTACAGTCCTAACTGACTCCCGCCAACTTGGACTGGCAGAGTAAAAAGACATGAAGGATCTGCTTTCCCTTACAAATCCAGCCTCAGCTTCTGAAGGAACATAAGGACATTCAAGCCCAAGCAAGTCCAAGTCATAAGTGAGCAGTTTGTGGCTATAGAGTAATGGAAAGCCAGTGGAAAAAATACAAAGCATACAGTATCGCTAGCCAAAGTACAAGACAAATGATACATCAAATCCTAAAATTGTTTCGCAGCTTCAGCTGTGCTCAGACTGTGAAATACCTGAGCGCTGCCGCAATAGGAAAATATAAGTCATAGATACTGTCACTGACACGAGATACTGCACACAATACAGCAGAAAACAAAATTGTATCCACTTGTCAACAAGTTGGGTTTGCTTCTATTTTTATCATCAGAAAGTAAGAACAAGTTCTGCAGTAAATTAAATCCATCAGACTGTAGGGGACCGGAGATCGGTCCAGAATGATGCAGATGTCTCCGTTACTAATATTCATACCAAAATCTGAAACCAAAATTTTGTGCTCGGACACCTCAAGTGAAAGTGTAATTAATCTTCATAACAAGAATTCACGTCCTGTTTAAAACTGAGGGAAGCTGGAATACATTTGGGATTCTGGAGTAAGCATACGACTGGATGCTGAGCAAAGCAGAAAATTAAAACGTTGAAAAGTAAGATTTCAGTAAGATTGACTTAGTAGTCCACAGCTGCTTTCTGGCCATTGAGTGGACCTGTCTGCACATTTCTGATGATAACATTATATTGGGGTTTATTGCCATTTATATTGGTTTTTATTGCCATGCATGAAGCTTTTATGACCTAGGTAGGACCACTTACTACTGCAGGGCAAAAATCAATCTGCCTAGATCAGTAGCGAGTCCTAGTAATACTAGATAACTAGTCATAAGGATAAATCCTGATTTCCAGAAACCAAACTCTCCCTGACATCAGGTAAACCCAGCTCTCCCCTCAGAGATCAAAACCGAAACTAGGGTACCAATCTCTGTCTACTAAAGTTTCAGACCATCATGAAAATACTTTTCTATCCAGAATGCAATGTTTTCAAGTGACGAGATTTCCCCAGAAGAGATCACCTATCTGCTTTACCTGCATCAGCAGCAGTGATCAGCAGCACGTACTGCTCCTTCGTCTCCCGGTCCAGGCTCTGCACCAAGCGCAGCTCCCCGCTGGCCGAGAGAGTAAAGGCTCCTTCTTCATTTCCAGCCACCAGCACGTAAGTAAGCTTGCTGTTTAGGCCCTGATCATCATCCCTTGCCACAACCTAGAAAAGCAGTGCAAACAGGTGGGAACAAATACCAAGAACCGAGGAGTGCAAGGGTCTGCAAAATTTCATTGGGATAGAGGAAATATTCTCTAAGAAAATAAACCAAACGAACAGATCGAATTAATCCAAATGCTAGTATAAATTAGCTGTAGTTGTAAAAAATACTTAACACTGATGATGGAGTTAAATCATAGCTGGAAAATATTAAATAGTTGAATACTTATTTTTCTTAAGTATGAATACAGTAATGAGCGTGTTGGGGCTCAGTGAAGACCACAGATGATCTGGTATAGCCTGAGCTCCGTATCAAAGAAGGCATTGCATGTCCTGCCGCCTGAATCCATTTAGTGCTCTTTCAATGCTTGGCACAGAGCCTCATCCCATGTAGGCAATGATCAGACTGATAGATTTGTTGCCTGAAAGTTGAGACTGAGATGAGAGATACAGCAAACTCTTAAAGTCCCAGCGTAGGAAGATAGGTAGGGAAGACACAAACAATCCTCCACAGCATAACGTAAACTTTTGGTTAAAAAAACCAACAACAACAACAACAAAAAAAACCCAAACCAAAACACCTCACCCCACAAAAGTTAAAACAAGCCAACAACCAGTGGATGTTAGATTACAGCCAAGGGGCAAATTTTCAATTGTTAATTTTGGAGGAAAGACACTATATTATACCTTCACATCATCCACTGAGGCACGCTTATAATGTTAGGAGGAGATATGTATTTATCTGCTGAATGTTCTCACCTGAAGAATAACTTTTGGGAGCATCTCTAAATTCTCAGGGACGTTCACAGAGTAGGGAGAAAGTTCAAACGTGGGGATATAATCATTGACATCCTTCAGAATAATACTGACTGTCGTGGTGTCCGTCCTGGGGCTGCTCCCGCGGTCAGCCGACTGAACAGTCAGTGTATAGGAGGGCTTTTTCTCTCTGTCCAAAGGCTTGGCAACCGTTATCACCCCTGTCACAGAATCTATCCGAAACTCATTACTGGCATCTCCGCTCACAATGGCATAGCGGACCTGCCCGTTTGTACCTTCGTCTCCATCTGTAGCAAACACATGGATTAAATCCGTCCCTGTCAGAGTATCTTCCCGCACCTCGACTTTATAAAGCTTTTGGGCGAAAAGTGGGTTATTGTCATTAATGTCCAGGACTATAACCACCACATCCGTCGACGAGGAAAGGGATGGCTGGCCCTTGTCGGTGGCTACCACAGTCAAGGTGTAGTTGGACACGGCTTCTCTGTCGAGCTCCCCAGTAAGCCTCACTTCACCGTCAATAGTGCCGATGCTGAACTTGTTTCCCAGAGGCCGGAGCAGACTGTATTCAATGTAGCTGTTTGGACCGCTGTCGGGGTCGGTCGCCTGCGCTTTGAACACGATCGTATCTATTGGTGTGTTTTCTGGGACGTAGGTCAGCTTCGGGGAGATAAAGCTGGGAGGGCTGTCGTTCACGTCCAGCAGAATAATTGAAACTTGGGCAGTGCTTGTGTACCTGGAGGCAGGGAGAGGGGCCATATCGTGGACCTGCACGACGAGGCTGTAGAAAGACTGGCTTTCCCGGTCCAAAGGCTGCCTGATGCTCAGCACCCCGCTGTCATCAATGCCGAACTGCCCCGCGCTGTCCCCGGACGCGATGCTGAAGGACAGCTGCGAGTTGGAGCCTGGGGGGGTGGGGGGAGAAGAAAGGTAGAGAACATGACTTCATCCCACTGACCTAAATATAAATATTTCTGGCCTCATTTCCTATGGAAATGAGGACTGTGTGATTGTGCTGCCCATTCAGCCTCCTCATCACCTTTTTTGAATCCATCAGTCAATTTCAGACAAGTTTCACAGTGGAGCAGAAGCCTTTGAAATTATTATTTTCTGACAAGAGTTGAAGAGCAAGAGAGGGAAGGATGTCAGTTGAAGTGGCTGCAGAGGGAATGGCTGGCAGAGCTCCTCTCTGCATTTCATTCAGCAGGAGCTGCACGGTGACAACACGTGCAATTTTTTCCTATCTGCAATGTTAGGGATAAAGGTTTTGGGGGATTTTCCTTCACAAATGAAGACTTGAGTTCTGCTGCTCACTGAACAGCTGTTTTCCTCTGTTCTCCCCAGTTCAACTAACCAACATTATTATTAATGTAATTATTTCCTGAATTCTGCCACATAATTAAAAAAAGCCACAAGAAGAAACTCCCAAGCCTAGCCGGAGCAAGCCAAGAGTGAATACTGGGGAGAGGTATGCTTCCCATATACGGCATGGTATTCCAAAATATCAGATGAACAGCCATCATCTTATGATTGAAACATAACTAGCAATTACGGTCAAGGGAGAGATTCATAATTCTGGTAAGGGAAACGTATTCTGAATCTTGACAAGGCTGTGAAATGGCCTTAAATACGCCATAACAGGAAACAAACGTATGCTGCCACTTCAACTCCAGAGCTCACCCTAAACAACTAAGTCTCGGGAACACCTGACTGAAATGAGTCTTCTCTTGTATATAACTATATCTATATCAATCTTACTCCTTCTCCTATTTTAATTAATTCTGAAAAGTTTTGCTTTCTTGTTTTGGGTCATAAAGACTGTGATCTAGGGTCACTAGGTTAACAGACCGTTCGCTACTAATTTACCCCTCAAACCTGCTTTTTCACGCAAAGAAACCAAGCTGTCTAAGTACCCGACTACTTTGCTGTGCGTTTTGTCATTTTTACTCAGAAGCTCTTTTCTGTCTGAATTGCTCTGATAATAAAATTATTCCTGCGTTAGATTTATTATTCTCTGCTGCTGATTATGCTCAGACTTGGGAACTCTGGTCTTACTTGTCTTTCGCCCAGCAGTTCCTCTAATTGGCATCTTTCCCTCTCTCCTCTTCTTTTATAGGAACTTAATTATAAAATAAATAGAACCAAACATGAAAGACAAAACATTTTAATGCAATTAAAGAAATTAATACATTATATGCCAGATATTGGTGTTTCTACATTACTTTAATCAAGTGAAGCACTTTGAAAGTCTAATGCTCGTCTATTTTTGTTCAAATGTATTTTCAAATGACTAATTATATGGATGAAAGTCTTCTAATTTCAGTAAAGTACTTTCTGTCAATTCAAGATTTTTGTCAATTGACTTTGGAGATGGGTAGGAAATAGATTTTACAGAAGAAAATTACTTTAAAAATACTCTTTTCCCCGCTCCCCAGTGTTTTGTATGGTGGTGGCGGTCCTATAAAATGTGCTGCTCGTTCTTCTTTATCTCACCTCCATATACCTTCTCATTCCTTGTCCTGTATTCTTCTAGGTTTTGGTGCTTCTAATGCTTATATAGACTAAACCGTGAAGCAGAAGAGTTGACTAAGTATCAGTGGAGCCAGGATTGCCAGACAATGAACTATTCTTTTTCAGACACAGCATGCCAAGCTGGCATTGTGCATCTCATCCATTCCCTCTCCCCAGGTTTGCAGCTGAGCATTGGCTTTATTTAATCTGAGGGCCAACCTGATAAAACTCTATGAAGCCACCAATTTAATGATGATTTTTATAGGTGGTTTTTTCCATTTTTATGTATTTATTAATGAGACACCACCACCCCACCCAAATCATCTTACTCCCATCTTCCTTCAGAAGTATGTGCTTTGCCCTGAGATTTTCCCTGTTACTTGACGTGGAAAATATTCAAATCTGAATCTCAAAATGAATACGTTTAAGGAAACAGAGTTCTTTATTGCTTTGTAAATAGACAAGAGCCGTAGCTGATGTTTACTATACATCTGTATAGGAAACTGTCAAAGCTGAGATAAACAGCTACGGTTTCCCAAGGGGTGTGTTGAACAAGAAAATGACAATGGGAGCAGTTTCACTATCACTATGTTTTTGTCTTTTATCAGTGTTTATCCTAAAAGAGGAGGTATACCCTCATTATAAAACAATGTCCTTTCAGAGCTCCTTCAAACTATGGGATCATATAACATAAATAATCAATGAAATTGTATTTGTGTGCATTGAGTGTGTTATCTGTGCAGAGGAGGATAGTACTAGCCATTTCTGTACTCTAGATAAATATAAGACAACACAGGAGAACAAGTTTGGGCTTGAAACAGAAACACCAATAGATCATAACATTTGCTGAAGTTACAGTCCTGTGGGGGAACTCAACCTGGCATGCTCTTGGAATGAAATTTCTGCCCCATTAATTTTAAATCCAGCCTGATAGAAAAGTAAGTGTGCCAGAAAATAAAAAGGCAAGATATCTGACTTGTCATTGCATTGCTCCTCAAATACCCATTTGCTTCCTTGATAATTGAGTGCATGATGAATGTAAAACGATACGTCAGTGCTATGATATAGTTCAAGTCTGCTGCGTGCAGATGGAAATTAATGTATGAGGTGCAAGCGAAAAGGAAAACAGACCCATTATGGTTAAGCGAAATTAACTTCCAAAAATATTTGAAACCAAGCATTGCACCCCTAATAGGAACACCAGAAATAAAAGGGAAGAGAGATTAGACACAAACCCATTTATCTACAGGTCTGAAGGAGCAATCCCTTCCCTGGATAGGCATAATGCAAGCACAAGTTCCTCCTCCAACTTACAGTTAGTCTACTTAAAATCAAAGCTTTAACAAGAGTGGTGAGGAAGGGAGATCCATGCAAGTTATAATTTCTGACTTGTTGGCTTATCTTATGGAATGTCATCTCACTCACTTTCTCAGTTAGATCTCAAAACTACTTGAACAATTTTTACCATGGAAAGTTCTATCCAACAGCACAAAAATTACATTCCCACAAAAATGTTTGAGTTCAACAACTCAGCACTTCCTGAGGAAAAACTGTTCTACAGAATAATCTTAATCAGTTCAGTCACTTTAGGTGCAGAAACTGGGATTCCTCAAAGCGTGTAGGTGCTTTGTGCTTGAAGCACACAGTTCAGTTTTAGACATTTCTATGGGCTTTGCTGAGCTAGTGTCAAGTTGAGAGGAGACAAGGTTGCCTAACATGTCACAAAAATAACCTTCACCTGTAAAGTCACTACGAGCGTTACGAATAATTTTGTATTAAGTCACACTGACTAATGTCTGTGGACACCTAAGAAAATGCAATATGCTATGGAGTCACTTTTATGTATTTTACGGCCATATTCTATAATTAATCTTGCTTGGACATCAACTGTATGGCAAAACAGTTAAGCAAGCTATAAAGATTGTATCTTTTACACTCCAACGCATTAACACCTTCTAGATGCCATAAATAACCCGAAGATTAAAGCTTATTTTAATGAGAAATTTTCCGATGATCTCTGCTAATCATTTTTTACATCTACTATCAATACCCTGTAGACCGCAATTCTCTTCATGATACACTATAAAAGTTACAGTACATTTGAGACTATTGCAGATGACGTCTCATATTGTGAAAATCTTATCTAGAATATATAATAAACTTTAAGAAAAAAAAAAAAAACAAACAAAACAATCTGCAAGAACATTTAAGTCTAATTTCAATGTGCAAAAAAATGCCAGGGGAGAAACCATGGTGTTCAACTGCTGTAACATTCTCTAGGTAAACTACAGCTCCACAACTCATTTCCACAACAGAAGTTAAAAGCAGTATTTGACTATATTTTTGATTTATCACAAATAAAAACAAGGAACAAGCCACCCACTTAAACCTAATGTGAAATATGAGAAAAATAAGTTTATTTACACAACATGCAGTGAATTTAAGCATATGATGGCACCCTAAGAATACCCTTAATTTGCCCGTTCTACTAGGTCTTCTAATGTGTCACTAAGGTGAAATACATATTTATCATCAGAGATGCAGAATATGAGGGAACACCTACCATCATCTGCATCAGTGACACTGCAGTTGAGAATAGCGGATCCTGGAGACAGGTTCTCCATCACAGAAGTGCTATATGAGGTCATGCTGAACACTGGTGGGTTATCGTTGATGTCCAATATATTGAAGTACACTCTGATGGTAGTAAATTGGCCTCCCCCATCTTCTGCACGGACGGTGAGAATGTAATACTGCTGTGCTTCGTAGTCCAGTGCACGAGTCAGGTTGAAGACTCCAGTAACGGGGTTCAGGAAGAAGATACCTTCTTCATCATCTTCACTTACGCTGTATGTGATTTCCCCGTTGACACCAGAGTCGTCATCAGTGGCGAGAATGGCTGCCACTAAGGAACCTGCACAGAAACAGGATAGCAAAATCAAGCACTGGCAACAGGCAGCCCACTGGTGTGGTCAGACCCAGCTCATCATCAAGCTGCTCTGTAGAAGAAGAGGTATCCTTCGGTAAAAATTCAAGCCTGGGTGTTGTATGACTCAATACCATGATAGGTTTTTCAAAGCTGAAAGGAACAGTATTCAGTATGATGTTTCTTTTAAAGGACTACTAAAAAAAAAACCAAAAAACCCCCAGAAATGGTCAGGAATATTTGGCTTTATCTTAACAGGTCCAGATTAGATATCAACTGGGGCAAAAATACCTTTTCTCCTCCTAGGTATTTTCTTTCCATGACTCAAAGAACCCCCCTTCCTCCCCACAGACAAATACGAGTTCTGAAACCTTCTGGGTATTTCTTTCTGAATGCAGAAACCAAAATGTCAGTACAAACCAAATATCCCAGCTCTACTTTTTGAAAAAGTGCCTTCACAGGGTAACTGCGGTTAGAAAACCAGAAACCTTATAGGGGTCCGTTCTTCACTGTTTTCTGAAATTCAACTCTTTGTGAATCTGTGCCATTGTTTTCATTTCTGCAGAGCTGCGTTTGCATGGCTGACCTATCTTAACTAAAGTTTGGAAATGAAGTGTCACTTTTTAGTATTTATAACATTAATTATAATTAAGACCAGGTAATTTCCAAGAAAATTAATCATTTAATTTCATTTTCATGGAACCAGATTAATTACAAGTGCTGCGGCACAGCTAACTATTTTTGAGCAACGTGACAACAAAACCTGCTTATCATCAAAACGGAGAAAAGTGCTACAACTTTAATCCAGCTGAATCTGCTGGTATCTTTTACATCCATTTGATTAGCTCATGCTTTAGCATTTCTGATTGTGCATTAATTGGTGAAGGGTTGTGTGTTAATTGGTGAAGGGGGCCGTCCTGAAGCTGGATGGGATTATCAGCCCTCCAGCCAGTTTGCAGTACGGCAGGGTCAGGGGAGGTCAGCGGAGCGCCTCGCTGAGGGATCGGGGAAGGTACAACTCCCCATCACAGCGGCCAGACTGCAAGGGGAACAGGGATAACCCTCTGGGATAGAAAGCGAAGCCCCAAAGGGGAAAGCCGGCAGCACCTCCCCTCTGGATGAGCCTGCCCGCTGCTCTGGGACCGTGTAGAGGGTATAAGGCACAAGCGTACTCCCACAAATGATTAAAGAAAGGAGCCTCATCTTAACGTGGAGGTAATCACGCTCACTGTTTCCAGTGTTATTCCTGCTAAAACAGAGTGAGGCTCAGGACTCGGAGTGACAAGAGAGACGAGCTTAGCTGGGGATCAGCAACCAAACCATCCCATGCTAAACAGACATCTCCATGACGTCCAGATCAGATTTCTGAGGTGCAGCTGATCGCACTGCGATCCTTTAACACAAAACACCACTGAATTTTGCAGATGTGACTGTGGGACAGAGTGCAAAAGTTGGAAGCATGGGGGTAATCTTGGTTGTCCCAAGCTGAGCCTCCCACGCTTATAAATCAAAGTCCTAATAAAAGCTTGAAAGCTATCACCACGTCATTTCAATCTCCTTTGTTTATTCTTGTTTTAGAACAAGCTTCAAAGATGCTTCAGTTACTAACGCCGTTAGATACTGCTTTCATACTGGCAGTCTGTATAAAATACTGGAAATGTTTTATTGCAAGTAATATTCATTTCCCATCTGGAGGCATATAATATAGCACTGGGTTTGAACACGTTTTTTTGGTCTAAGTATTTTCTAGCTTACAACCTAACTTTTACATATCAAAACACTTTTGCATATGAAACTAGCTTTAAAAGCAGGTTAAAAAAAACCAGCTGAAGAGGTCAATGATCATATTTAGGAACCAGAATTAATTATCTAAGGCTTAGATTTTCTACAAAAACTTTGTCAAAACCAGGAGTCAAAGACAAGATCAAAGAAACACAGTGGTAGGGTTAGTAGCTGAGCACGTGTAGGGAATATTCTTACAGAATCAGTATATTAGCGGCTGCTCAATGGTCACCCATTCTGTGATCCCACACTTGATGAATGAAGTAGTGTAAGTCACATTCACTGGAGACAGCTTACTAAATCAATACTGGCATCACCATTACATCTTCATGACAGGTTATACTGTTTGTATCCTGTAAATCATGCCTCTCCCTACTTTTCTGTTAGCTATTTTTTAAGTAGTTGCACTCAGAGGCTTCCACTGGGATACAGGTGTAATGCCTATTCTGCACCTAGGATTTATTTATTTGAGTGGCAATCATTTCTCTACTTCCCATTGAAAATATATTTGACCTCACTAGTGATACCGATTTCCTAGCAAGCAGGCTTTAGGCATGGCACGATTCCCGGCATTTCCCTGCCCCATCCAATAGCTGCCTTCAGCATCTTCTGCCTCCTGTCCAAGTCAGACAGGTCTGCTACCCCTCCCCCTCAAGTCCCTGTGGATGAGCGAAAAGAAGAAATTCAGCCCATTTTAGGGCCATTTCCTATTCACCTGGAGTGGCATCTTCCGGGATGTCAAAGGAATACACTGGCTTGGAGAATTTGGGAATATGGTCATTCACATCGCTAACAGTGATGTTTATTCTCATGTCTGAGGACTGCAGGCCATCGTCAGCACGAACCAGCAAGGAGTACTTGGAGCGGCGCTCCCGGTCCAGGCGCTTGGTGGCTATCAGATCTCCTGACTCGGGGTCAATGTGGAAGCTATCATCCGCACCGCTGATAATAGTGTATGTGACGAGGGCATTGGCTCCCTAAGTAAAAACAGAAGTGGTCAAATCAAGTTATTTGCCAGGAAAACCACATCATAATTTTCAGTAACACAAGAATTGTTCCAGTAACTGTACTCGGCAAATATTTTTCATAACTGTTTCCTTCAATAAACAGCCTTCTTGTCCACTCCCTTCATTTCTCCAGAATAGACACATACGCATACATTTTTTTATTTATGAGACATGAAATGACAAGATTACTCAGATACTTTTTGCTCCACTGTTCACGAAAGGATCGCATCCAGTCAGTGCCATAAAGCTCTGATACCTGTTTGAATTTCAAGCCAGCATCACTGAGCAGAGCAACATCTTCCCTCTTAACAGGGATCAGCGTTTATTCTTCTTGTTTTATGTTCAAAGGTTAAATTAAATGCCTGGCAGTGAGATCAGCTCTGCCTTTCTCGCTTTCTGGAGGCAGGATGGAGGGAAGAGGAGAGGGAGGGATGAAAGGAGGGAGGACCAGGGGCAGCCATGCGGCAGCTCCATCAGCCAGCATGCATGGCAAGAGCTGCAGCTCCTGGGCAGGAGAAACTCATGGGAGCCATGCCTGCAGCAGCCCCTCAAAGGCCAGTTTCTACATGGAAGTACATTTACCCCTGTAAATAAACAGCCCCGAAGTGAAAAATCATGTGTCATTAAAATCACAGTTATGATCTCTTGGGTTGCGCTGGAAGTCAAAAGCATTTGCTTTTGAGTCAAAGTATCTCATTTGTCCTTGGAAAAAATGGTTTCATATGGACTTTGCACATTTCTGTTAAAAAAGAAAATTAAGGAAAATAAACGTTATGTAGAAAACTGATCACTTCCCCCCACTTAAAGGTTGAATTTAAAACTTAGGAAAAAAAATATGGAAGCTTCCATCCAAAAAATATTGACACAGTGCATTTTGCCTCAGCCCTGCCCTGTCACAAACCACAAGAAGTCCCCTGCATCCAGTCTGCATCATTGACTATTAACAAGAAAACTGATCAACCTTACTACAGCTCTTAGCTCTGAGGAGGACTGAGGTCTCCTAGAAAAAGGGATGCTACTTGAGCTCCCTATTCATCCACCTCCTGGGGACGGGTTGTGCAGGGACTGCTGCACCCAGAGGGTGGTCCAAGGGATAGAGGCACGCAGCACCAGCTTGGGTGACATCTCCCCCAAAAGCCAGTACTCAGCTCTAAATTTTGCTTCTGAATTTATTTTTATATTATTATCAAAATTTAGCAGACCAACTTTGGTTGTTAAGGGAAAACAGAGAGAGACCTAACATCCTGGAGTCACGTCCTTCTTTTTCCAAGGCAGGCTGAGGGGCACCGAAGGTTTGGTACCTGCCAACATCAGACACATGTGCCTACATCCCCACACGCTGACTGTGCCCGCGGTGTGTTTTGGTGGGTGAGCAGGTATTTACCGTGCCCTGCCCTGGTGCCAGGGCAGAGCTCAGGTTCCACAGCTGAACCCTGCTGCTGGCACACAAGTAGCACTTCTGCAGTGAACAACAGATCAAAGAGATCAGGGAGATAGAAATTCTATCGCTGTTTCAAACACTCTTGCCTAAAAAAGCAAATTAACAGAGATAAACACCTGCTCATATTTGTGAGATGAGAGACAAGCTTTAGTTACCTGACCTTATGAGAGTGCCTCGTGCCAAACTTTTTCTCTGGGGTGTTGTTTCAAAGAGTTGGACTGAGCTAACTGATAAAATGAAATTTAGAAAGAAAACAAGGTTCTACAGGTGCACAGCCCTGAAGAGCAGCATGCAGTGCTTCAGCATACACAGCATCTGTGTGTTCAGGTGTACCTGGGGGAGGTCACACACTTCCCCCTAATTGTGTGGCTCAGCAAAAACATCTGATGAGAATTTAAGATTTCAGAGATGACCATATTCATCACTGCTTGCTTGAGTAGCCGGTGTCCTCCCAATAGAGCAGCTAAAACTACAGCCAGGCATGATACTGCTTTAATCAAAGTTGTAACTTTGGGTGATTTAGGTGAGAGGCAGAACGAGATACAGATAAGTAAAACTCACTAAAAAGCTGTATAGAAATTTCCCACCAACAACTGACTTTAAAAAGTTGCAAAGTGCTAGAAGCTGTTGCAATTGTTAAAGTGACCACTTAGCACCTAAAGAATGGCTTTACGTCTTTTCTCAGATCTCTGTGATGTCCATATTGTAACAGACAAGGGCTTGAAATTTGCTGCCTTCACCGTACTATTTTAAAGCATTTACAAGAGGGATTCTTGTACACCTCTGTTCTGTCACTTACCCTACTGAAGCTAAAACTGTGATTCTGAGAGCATCTGTGCACGCAGCAAAGGCAGCATGTCATTTTACTGAGCTGCATATATGGGTTGTGTGTGTGCAAAGAAAGAAGCCAGAAAAATGTAACCTCGCATGAATATTATATGTAAAACAAGGAGAGCTCACCGTGCCCTCAAAAAGGAGGGGGGAGAAGTATTGCGACCCTAAACTGCACTGCTAAAAACCCTCAGACTCTTTGTAAAGGGTTTGGGTTACAAATGTTCTGGTAGGGAAATTGAAATCATCCTTTTTTATAAAAAGATTGAGTGATTTCTGTCTAAGGTAACAAATCTATTCCCACTGGATGGAGTGCTTCAGAACGGATAACATATTAGGTGCAGTTTAGGAATGGTCAAAAGAGGCTGAAGCATAATATATCGTTAACATCTTAGACATCTGTTTGCCATATCACAGCAGAGAGTGGTTGTTCAGTATTTACTTCTTCCTAATCTGAAGACGAACAGCTAGAATTTTTGTTACAGATATGCACGTTTCCAAAATTCTATTTTTCGTCTGTGTGTCAGGCTGCTACCAGAAAATAAAGGGAAGAACAAAAAGTTCATGATCACATTCATACCATTCCTGGGGGTGTTCCAGTGGTTCCCTCTGCAGTAGTAAGATTAAGTACGTCGATTAAAAGTCACAGGACGACTAACCAAGCTAACACAAAAAAGACCAGAAATAAAATTCTCCTGAGGAGGTTAAATTACCTTATTATTTGAATGCAAGGATTGCTCGTTGTCAAATGTAACCCTATATTTTAGTGACAACACAACTTCTCTGAATGCTTATATTGACTTTTTAGGCTTTTCCCCAGTGGAAAGAATCAGTTCAGGTGAATGAAACAATATGATAAACATTCTCATAACTTACTTTCCAAAACAAATGCATACATCAAATTATATGTAGATATATTTGCCTAACACGTACAACAAGACTGCAATATCCCTCATGAAGTGACTCCCAACTGTTTAATGTCAGTTGCTCAAAGCCTTTTGCTAGTTTCTTAATAGATCCTTAGTTGCAGCGTCCTCGCAGTAATGAATCTAAGCAGGTAAAACTATTTTGCAAACAGGTTCATGTACAGAGCATGTATTCCAGCATTGTTTCTTCTCCCCCTCTTTTTGGTGAAGACCTTCTTTAAGAAAGGATAAAATTGGTAATAAGTACAGCCAAAGGGCAATTAGGCACCGTCAGAAGTTTTCTTGTTCTCCAAGGCTCGTCTCACGTTAATTCCATTGGACACCTTGAAACTGGGCTCAACTACAACATCTCTGCTTCAAAGTTAGTTTAGAACTCAAGCTGTGCCTTAAATTAAATGTCAATAAATCTTTATCACAAGCTGGGCAGTCCAGCACCTTCACCAAGTCACAAGGT
The DNA here is from genome assembly GCF_963210335.1 of Falco punctatus. Classification (NCBI taxonomy): domain Eukaryota; kingdom Metazoa; phylum Chordata; class Aves; order Falconiformes; family Falconidae; genus Falco; species Falco punctatus. Next base: position 6,365,925 of record NC_137580.1, on the reverse strand, counting down.
ATGGCGTAAGATGAGACTGATAACAAGACCACCTAAAACCAAAATGTGGGCAAATTTTTGCACTTAGCAGAACCGCTCATTAAAAGATGTAAGGAAAATATTAACTCATTATATACAAAGCAGCGAGCAGCATTCAAGTAATAGAGTATTTGTCTCACTTGCTCGTGTGTGTGCACCTCTTGTGACTCCATGATGACAAACACAGTTTTGTAAAAGGGCCAAATGCAGTTTAAAGCAGGACCACAGTGATTCCCAAGGCCAAGTTCTCATGGAAGGAGCAAGGGAATTAGTAAAAGCGTCCGTTTCCAGAATAGTTTTTTTAATACAGATATTCAAATAAGAAACCATGCTCCTACCTCATCAGCATCCATGGCTGTCAGCTGCAATATTTTAGACCCATCTCCTATGTTCTCTTCTACGGTCAGATCAAGCATATCTGTGGGGAATACTGGTGGGTTGTCATTGATATCCTGAAGTGTTATTTCCACCTGTAAAAAGCAGGAATCAGAAAAAGTTGCGTGAGCGCCGAGTTAGACACTGATTGGACCTGAATGTTACAAATCGCATAATTTTGAAAGAAATCAGGTAAATTGTTCTTAATCACACAAATTAGAACATTCCCAAATCACACCACCAATAAGAATAGCCCCTGCGGATATTAAAATTCCACATTGTTATAAAATACTCATAGGCAAGCCTCTAACATAAATAAAGTTAATTTGACTTGTTGATAGCAACTGATTTTAAATGGTCCTAGTCTAGTTTATATTGGAAAAGATCCACTGATAGACTGTCATTGTAATCCTCAAAGTCGGCCCCTGGAGGACAGCTGCCAAGTCCCGGAGCAGGAGATCGTTCAACCATTAAATGCTGCCTGACACAAAGATGAGGTGGTGTAAAATTCTCTCTGAAATGTTTATATATTGGCAACTTCCCGTTCCAAGGGGGGAAAAAACACCCTTGCACTTTAAGTTTTTTTAACAAAAATAATCTCGTTTTACTCTCTCTCTCTCTAAGCTCTCCTCTAATTGCAAACATTAAACGTTACTTTAGAAGCGCCCACTAGCATCTACTCTCCTTGCCTACACACACGTAGACAAATGTTCTTTTTACGTGCAATATTTGTATGCTTTTCCAAGCAGTAATGACAGCTCCTGAAGGGTTGTTGTGTGTTCTTTATTTCTAGTTTTACATAAGCAAAATTGCTGCCCTGCTGACGCTAATTCAAAAAGCCTCAGAGCTCCATTTTCCCTCGTCACCAGGTATGACATGTAATATTCCAAAAAAGAAAGAAGGAAAGAGAGGACACAGCTGGTTTACATTTATTGGGGGGAAAAAAGGCTTGTTTTGGACCCAAAATATTAAATGGCCACCAAACTCTGAAGACCCGCTAAATGAGAAAGCAGAGTAGCTGAAGGAAGTCTGTCTTCGTTGCTCATCGAGGAATAGAGAAGGGCAGATGGGGCTGTTGCACAGGGAGGCAAAGCTATGGAAGATACCTAGACTGACTGACAACATATTATTTATACTACGGTACCTGCCATGTCATTACCCACAAGGAATCTATCTCCCTGCACTTTGTCGAAAATATACAGGTTAGGCTGCTCCGGCTATAATCGGCACAGATATTTCTGGCCATCTGAAGTCTACGATTTCTACTATTTCTAGTCGCCTGCCATAATATTTTCTTGCTTCTTTCTATTTTCATACAGACCACCAATTGGCAAGTCACTCTGGCTTGATGACCAGGATGATCCCAAAGATAAGCACTTGGTGACAGAGGCTTGGCTGTGCCCACAGAACAACCTAGTCACCCGGGCTCACCTGCTGCATCTTTCCCTGAGCCCTCAGCGGCTGCACCCCAGGGTCATGGGTCTCTAGGTGCTTCCTGAGACCACGTCCTGAATGATGCTCCATCGCTCCTTCCTCCCAAAGGCAACTGTTTGAGAAAGGCTAACGTTGCCACCAGTGCCAGGCTTCGTGATGGAACAGATCTGGCGTGTTGTGCTACTGTCCTCCATCAAAGACCCCAAACCTATAAATTGCTGTAGACATGTAAGTACTCTGCGAGTATACTTGATTCCATCACACCCATCTCTTCTGTTGCAGAGGATGTTTCTAATGCAGAGAAGGCTGCGAGGAGCTCGGCTCTTTCCCTGATAAGCATTTTTCCTCCAAGAGGATTTCTTCAGAGGGTGGAGAGATCTAGACCATTGTCAACACCTTATGGCTACGTTGGTCCCTGGGCATTATATATGCCACACAGGGAGACACCTTCCACCTGGTGCCATCCTCAGCCACCTCAAGTAAGCAAGCTTTATTCTCCCCTCCACCCCGCCCCCCCATTTTGTGTTCAGTATTTATGCCCACAGTGGGTTACTGTTACCATCACCCTGCCAGAACTTTTCCACAGCATTAGAGAGAACTAAAGTGTTTTTAAAAGCAGAGGAAAGATTACATTCATATTATAGATATATCTGCTGGAAGTGCAGACAAAACCCTGGTCCTATAGGCTTTACATGACCTTTCACAAGCGGCCATTATTTCTTTATACCGTATTTAATTCCTTTGACCGTTCACAAATGGTACACAAAACACTTTACGGCCTGAGACAGATTTATCATTAAATTTAAATCCCTGACAACAGGAGCACAAGAAGAGCTGACCGGAGCACCACAGGCAATGCTTCGACAACTAACAAACACAACAGACACAAACTTTCAGGGAATAAACCAGCCTAGGTCGGTTTTCATGGCGACTGCTGCATCTGGGCGACAATTAATCACAGAAACGGGAGAGACGCTATTCTTGCCAGGCGGGTCCTGCCCCACGACCTGGCACAGCAAACCGCGTATGCTCTTCTGCTCAAGGTATAGCATTTCCCCAGATACGGTTTCAAGGTAAAGCAGCTGCACAGCTCTGCAATTTATTTATTGGTACCATATATGTCACGCACAGCTAATGTTTCAGCTGCAGGTGACATTTCACCACCAGAACTCATTTTCGTGATGAGAGATTGCCTTTTGTAAGAATCCTATGAAAAATATATGACAACTTCTGGGGGGTTGGGTTAGGAGCTGTGTATTGCCTACAGCTTGCATAATGTAAAATAATCAGAATCCAAGAATACAGATGGCTAAGGGTTGCAGGACAAAATAAATTAATTATAAAGTCAGATTCCCAAGAACTGACAAAAAAAAAAATAAAGAAAGTAATTTTATCCTTAAAATTCAGCTCACAAGTAAACAAAGACACTGCACTTTATACTGAAGACGTGCTTTAGTTAGTGGTAAAATAAGAAATTCTCAAATAAGGAAGAGAATTTTTTAGAAAGAGACCGCAATATTTTTAAAGAACATTTTCACCATGATTTACTATTTATCCACAGGGCTTAGGTAATGCATATTGCTTCATAATTCATTGTTGGCTAAGTCTAATTAGCATCCCTATGTAAAGCTATCTTTCTACTTCTCCTATAACTTATGACTTCGGCTTACACGCAGTAACACAAACCTAAGGAGTAAGATCCTGGGATGTGCCTGTTTGCAGAAATTTCACTCAAGGAATACATCTCTAAGAAAAACCTTGAGAAAAATCTTCACATTTTCCCCAAAACAAGAGAGTCCATTATGTTTTATGCCAAAGGCCTCATTTTAGAAAGTATACATCCTGAATGAGTTAAGGTATAAATTGAATGTCCAGTCTTCTAATCAGGAGTTCAGAAATTCATGTCACTTCGAAATTATTTCAGGAGTTCCAACCCAAAGCAGAAGCCTACAGGACAACCACAAGCACAAAGTCTTTCACCTTTGGTCACTGGAAGATTTAAGCACGTCTTATCACATCTTTACTGGGGAGAGATGAGACAAAAAAATAACCCACAAAGCTTTAATCAAACATTTAAACTACATCTCTCACCACCCAACTGCCTCTTATCTTTCCAATCCCACATTACATTTGCATAAAGATATCAACGTGTATCACTGATTCTTGAAATACACAGATTGATTAGTATCGTATGCTACCAATTAGTAATTGCGTGCAATTCTGCCTCAGACTTAATGAAGGCAAGACAAGGTGCTCATGGCAGTAATACTGGTCATCTGTACCATGGGCATCATGTTCAGAAGGGTCTACAGAACATGTGCTGTGCTCTCAGCGTGCACCAACGACAAAACACCCACCAGCGACAACAGCAAGTACAAGAATAAATATCTAGGAAACCAAAGACCTCTAAACCTGAAATATGCTACAGGAATTAATAAATAAATAAATACATAAATAATCTTATGGGATTTGTCCAAACCTTGGTCCCTGGAATGGGAAGGACTCATTAGGTGACAACGCCTGTATCGCTGTAGGCAGCAACATGCCCAGGCTACATGAAAAGTAATAACCACCCCTCCCTTCTCCAAATCTATCCAACAGAGGGAATATTCTTGACTCACCTCAAACCCATCAGTTAATGTGACTCCACGATGCAAGCCAGGTGCACGAATCTGTCACCTGAGAGCAGTCCTTGGACCACTCAAAGCACTATGGCTAGTCTCTAACCAAAAACTTCCACAACTTTCCATCTGATAAATCCTCTATTTCCATTTATATCAACAGTACCTATAATAAAGGACCCAAAACTTCTTACTTTCACTCAGAGGACTCAAACATAATAAAATATAGCAGCAGCCAAGGTAGCGACGCATGTTTGCCCACACCTTGTAGTTGTCTAAATTGCTCTCTCTGGTGGTCCAGGCACTGATGTGGGCTTTGCTCCTCTAACAGCCTTGAATTCCTGCAGAAGCCATGGGAACATAAATAGTCACAGACACTTCTAAGTCTGTTAAGCCTGGGACGGAAAACTGATTAATAGATTCAAAATGTTGCCTTACTTTGTTTCTTCAAAGCGAAATGAAGGAATCAGAAAGCTTTGTTCTAACCACGTACATATGTATGTAAAACTCCACAACAATCACTCTACTTTTGTATAAATTCTAACATAATGCTTTTCCATCACGTTTAATATGTCTAGAAAAAAGACTGCAAATTAAAGCTTTCCCTCACAGTTTATTCTGCATAAAAATACACTACTTATTTACTATGTCCTATAAAAAAAACCACAATAATTTTACATATAAATTTCTATGTAAACTATCTTTGGGTAGGTTTTGTTTGTTTGTGTGTGTTTTATATTGAGTCAACCTATATTAAATTAAGATGCAAAAATACAGACATACAACAACTCATAGATTAGCAAAAGTAGCGGGTCAATACCATAAATTTCCCCATGTCTGAATCAAATTTCTCATTCTGCAGGCTTAGTAACATTCTGGCAATGATGCCATGCCCCTGCCACTATTACAGAGGGCCAACCCATCCTCATCTGCAACAATTAAATTGCTGCAGCCTGTTGTCATAGACATGTACAAAGCTGAGCAAGTATTAATTACCTTTATCTTCTTAAGATTCATATTTGCTGCTCAAATTAGTCTTTTGTGTATTTTTCCTCCATAAACAAATTCAGAAAAGATTGAGGCAGGGCAGCACTCACCTCACACGGTTTTGCCTCAATTTACTTTACACGTAGATGTAAGAAAAACAAGAGTTCTTTTCTTCATTCAGGCAAACCTCAGGTCTTAACAGATATAAGAAATCATACCAGAACCTCCCTTCCTAAAGCGTACAGTATCTATTGAAGCATTTAGGGCAGGAACCTGAATGCAAAATGTCACTGGGAAATTCAACTGCTGCTTCAAAATGTCTTTACTTTGAAGAAAGTACAAAATGCTCTCTTTGAGCATCAACTGATGGCGTTCATGAGGATTCTGTGAAAGAGACACTTTACACAGAAAGTGATGCTGCAGTGTCAAGTCTTCAGTAGTTTCATACTTTGTACACAGTTATGAAAACAATTTATTCTGGGGGAGGTGAAGGAGAAAATTATGATGGAAACCAAGAAAAAAAGGTCTTTTTTTTTTTTTGTTAACCAAAATGAATATGAGTTTGCATTTGAATAATCTATTCTTATAGTTATTCAAAGTAATTTGTTGAATTAAGGAACAGTTGCTCAAAGACAAAGTTTCATTTCTTAGGGCAAAAGAACCAATCCACTTCAAAAACACCAGTGCCCCAGGCAATTATTACTGAAAGGCTAGACAAATTCCATGCTCAACATAAAAAGCTTAACATGAGAGTTTTATTCTGGAACAAGAAATTATTTTAGTGACCAAACTTACTGGGTTTATGAGCTACAAAGGTATGTAAAATAAAACATTGCACTGGAAGGCAACGTGCCAAATTCTATCCGATCGTAACACCTTCTATAAACCAATGGGCTCATTTGGCAAGAACCTATCCCTCTGTTTTATTGCACTTATTAACATTTCTTTTTCTTTTATTTCAAGGTGAGGAGCGTTTATAGACAGAATATTTTTTTCTACAGTTCTTCCATCTATTGAACGAAAATGAGGGGAAAAATAGATGCCACAAGAGACTTGAATGAGCTCATGTGGCAGCAGCAAGTTTCACCGGGAGTCCCCAAACACACACAGTAATTCTTGCTTGCAGCCACCCTGTCCGCGTTACATGCTCGATCGGAGATCTATAGATAGAACACGACCTAAGAAGAAAGGAACTCCCAGATGTCTCACACGTTCGATACTTCTTCAAACGCTACGGCTATTTGATTAAAGATCAGAGTGGAAAGGCAACAGCTTTTCTTTCAGTTTAGAGGTTGTTGAGTCATTCTTCTTCCCCTTGCTTTCTGATGTGAGGTTCATTGCCTCTCTCAAGAGATACCGTGTAATAATCTACAAAGCAGCATTGCCACACATTGCCTGTAGACTTGTGTTTATGCTTAAGCCATTATATGACCCTTCACATTTAAAAAATTAAGGAGCTTCTTCACCGGACACCATGGAGGTGTGTTACCAAATTTAACAGAATAAAAGTGAAAGGAGTCTATTCCCTATCCCTTGTTAAATATTCTAAACAATATCATTCACAATCGTAAAAAAGAAAAATTCAACTATTAATTCATCACACCCATGTAACTGACTGAAAAAACTGGCCGACGCCAATCATTTTTCTTCTGCCTCCAGCACTTTAGCCTTTTTGTTCATCCAGCAAATAATGCTTCACTAATCCCGAAAAAGGCATATGTATGTGTGGATTCCTTTTTTTGTTGATGTGAGTAATCATATTGGCTACTCACATCAGCCAAGTTACAGTTAAACTGTCTGCAGGACCAGCGCGTGCATGCTTCCTCCAAACCGTGAAGGCAAGGGAACAGAAAGATTACCAGAGTACAAGCAAGCAAAAATGCATTTCCAGAAAGAAAAGAAGAAAAATCCTTTTTGGAAAAGAAATCAGATGTTCCTAGAAAATCTCTATAATAATGTTCCTAATAATGATAAAAACCCATAAGCTACCCTGAACCAGTTTCCCACCTTGCCCTAACTAAAATACTGGGAAACAGTAAGTGTGGGGACGAAAAATAAACACTTACGTTTTAAAATTACTTGGATAACCAATAATAGCAGAGCTCAGGAAGGTGGAAAACCTGAACTACAGAGCATGCATATTTATAATTTCCACAACAAGACGGAAAGCCCATTTATAAAGCAAATGTCTTGGGACAAGGCAATAGCTTTTGCTCAGACAGAGGCTGAACGAGGCAGCTGAATATCCCATTTTCCAGGATGCAAACAATCCCAGTGCATGCCAGTACAATAAAAATCACATTAGTCTATTGTGCTGCAGGCCAGCAAACCTGTTAAATAGAAAAACAAACTTGTTAAGAGTCCCACTATTAACAGCGGTAAGATTGCAGCTGGGGAGAAAATGTGAAAAAACCCCACCTCTAAAAAGGTGCTATTTGGAAAGAAAAGACATGTCTGAATGTCATGGGGCAGCAGCAGTCACTTGATCTTTGACTTTTGGAGTAACATCTTTAAAAGAAACAACACAAAAACCCAACAACAAAAATCAATGAGGTGAATATAATCCAAACTCCTTCTAGTCCATTTCAGGCAAAGTCCCTAATTTTAAGTGACGGTGACGAGCACTTAGGCAATAAACACGTGCCAGCCATATGCTTAGACCTTGGACAATTAGGATCTCTCCGCAGAAGCAGATGAGGGCACAAAACTTAATTTTGATGTCTGAGCATAAGGGTACCTTAATAAAAGAGAGGATGTGGAAGTTGCCCAGGGCTACACAACTGCCCACTCCAAGCACCCCAACGCAGAATAAACGTTAACCCAGGAAAAGACAACAGTTTGAGCCCATACGGAACAGGGATTATAGAAATATTTCTTTCTCCTTCGCAAAACCAGGAATTACTACTGATTACCAGCCTTCTAATCGTTTGGAAACTTAGGGCTCAATGCATTTTGTCAATGCTTAATTTTCACCATTAAATAAACATGCATGGAAACATGGTTAATAAGATTTATATGTAATGTTGGAGTTACCCTGCTAATTTTAATCTGTGGGTTCTAATTCCAGTATTTTAAGACTGTGTAACTTCCCAGGAGTTAAAACGGTAAAGTACAGTTTAGTAAGGCAATCTGATGTTTTGCAACCAATTACATAAATTTATTTATGTAATTTATATGTATATATATAAATTTACAATTACATAAAGCGTCAGTATTTTCTAAAAAATGCCAGGAAATCAGAGTGCTTTCAAAAACTCGGGGATTTAACTGGCACTACCAGAAAAATCATAGAATCACAGAACAGTTTGGTTGGCAGAGCCATTTAAAGGCCACCTAGCCCAAACTGCCCTGCAGTGAGCAGGGACATCTTCAACTCGATCAGGTTGCTCAGAGCCCCGTCCAAACTGACCTTGAATGTCCCCAGGGATGGGGCATCTGCCATCTCTCTGGGCAACCTCTGTCAGTGCTTCACCACCGTCAAGAAAATTTTCTTCCTTATATCTAGTCTAAATTAGGTGTAAATCCATTTTCATCATTACGTAAAATTTCAGTTAAGAAGATGTAATTTCTTTGTGCTGCAAAGAAAAGGTGCCATAATTTGTTTTTTCTTTCTTCCCACTGTCACTCCCCCCACCCCCCACCCCCTTTTTTTTTTTTTTTTTTTTTTTTTGTTAAGGTGACCACTGGGAGTTGCACTGCCTGGAGTCTTGATTAAATGTTTCACTGCATCCAGAACACTTCATCATGCAGCATAGCCAAAATCTATTATGGCTTGCAAGTGACTCATGCTTCAGCTATGAGAAGACCATAATAAAGAACATTTTACATAAAAATGCCAAAAAGGTTGGTAATTTAATCTTGATTCTAAGTAGGTATGCAAGGTCTCTGCGTCCAGCCTGTGCAGACAATAAGGCATTGTCTGGAAACACGCTACCTACTGTGGTTACATCAAACTTTTCGGCAAAGCCCAGATGATAACGCCACTGAAAAGAAATGACTCGTTCATGTGAGAGAGCTGCAAATACCGGTTTTAGCAGACATGCAGTATGATTTATCCATTCGTGCTAGGGGTCCATCACTATCTGGGCATAATGCTCATTAAAACCAGAGACATGGGAAACGGCATTATTAGCCTGTGAGTAAACACATGTGGCTGATAAATTATGTTGCTCTACATGCTCATAGTAATGGATGAATAAACGCCCAAGCAGCACACAGAAATAAACTTCTAGAAACTATTCTTTGCAGCACTCGCCCCTGGCAGGCATACCGTACATCGCGGAAGGGGCCACCAGCAGTATCCTGACACAGCCACTAATGAAACAAGCACTGGAGCCGGGGGCTCACCCCTGCTGCTCAGCAGCTCCCAGGTCCGAAGCCAGAAGCAAAGATGCTCTCTGGGCTTCCCCGACTGACTCTCTCCACTTCAACCAAGCCATTCATGTGTTCAGATACCCCATCAGGTCACTCCAGGCAAAGATTTGTCACGATGTCCTGTTACGCACCCCAGGGCACAGGGAAAGGAAGGGTTGGATATTCAAATGCAAGCAAAGCAAACAATTCAGGCTATGTTTCAACTACCAATTCCTTATTGCTTGGGCGCGTTATATGCAAGCAGCCACAGCTGGTGGCATTCCTCCAGCAAAGGTGACTACTTCTGCTGACCCAGCAGAAGATCGCTAGCCAGGACACCACATTGGTACCTCCACTCCCAGTCCTGAGACACCTGCAAAGGCTAGCTGAGGATGCAGTGCGGTACCGATGAGTAAGGCTTTGGGGGCTGACTCCATCGTTTCTAAAGCCAGAACAGTAAAAAATGTTTTTCTAAAGGCAAAGCAAGCCACGTTGTCATTCCCACTCTTCCTGAAATCAATATTTTTAAATAATTGTTTAAGCGCTACATCATTTACTGCTCTCTAAAAAGAGGCATGGTCTCACATGCAACAAGAGGGAATTAAGACTGGGTTGAGGAATGCATTACTCAAACCTTGGCTAACATAAGAAAGTAACAGCACACTTTTTAAAACACACATCAAAACATGCATAATCATATATATGTAAACCCCAAATAATCCAACTTCACAATATATGAGAGATAAAAATCCAAGTGGTACAAGGAATAAAACTGATAAAAAATGCCACAAGCAGTCATGTTTTCCCCCCCCTTCCCCACAAAAACCATAATGAAATACAGGTTATTTTGTCAGTACTGGTAAATGAGTAACATGTGTAGCTCAGTCAATATTCATACAGTTTAAAAAAGAGATTGATTGTTCGAGTAAGTTATTTTGAACTCCATTTCAACAGGGCCATCTAACATACTAGGACCTCTCCCAGGTCCGCCCAGAAACAGCAGCCCGGTGGGACGGACGCGTAACTGTGCTGGCACCGAGGACCATAAGCTGCTCCAACTGCATATGGCACCCGTGTGTGCATGTGTATGTATACATGCATATGACAAAGGCCAGCTTGCCACGCCAGCCTACCTGCTCAGAGTGGGCACAGGGACATGGCAGAGCTGTTGCATGTCTCCTCTCCTCACCCAGCTGGTCTCGATGGCGCAGCCCAGGCAGCTGGGGCAGGCAAGGCACATCTTTCCTGGAGAAGTTGACATGAACCATGACTCTTCCCACAACTGGAGAGGATCAGTTTTCCAGTCTGCACTGGAACAACATCTCAGAGAGGTTTGCCATACAAGTTAGAGCTCAGGCAGCACTGCATTCAGTTAGTCCAGCATACCCAGAGCGCATGCATCGCCCAGTTTGTAATCTCAACATGAAAACACGCTCACCTGGGGAGCACCATAGGGCTATGCACTTCAGCAACCGCTACGGGTATCAGAAAGACCCGTTTACTACGGCACACAGCACATGTTAGGAGGTGCAATTGCTTCTTGTGCTGCCATCGGGGCACGGCGCATGGCGAGGAGGGCAGGGAGAGCAAAGCGGCTCCATCTGCCCCTGGAGCCCTGAGTCCGCAGCACTGCTTGGCCACTGCAGGGACCAGAAAACACTCTTCCACCCATCCATTCACTGCCTACCCTTCCCTCCCCGTTCACTGCTGGGACATGCGCACACATGTGATCCTATGTCGTTTCCCCAGACAAAAAACATTAATTCTTCTGTATCTAGCAGTACCTCCAGTTACAAAACCTATTCCAAATACCTGCCAAAGCAATACAAACACTTGGCAAACACTTGCTAGTGAGGGTGGGGTTTTTTTTTCTTTTTAGTTTTTTTGTTGTTTTGGGGGTTTTTTTTGTTAAATACTTAAAACATTATACATTTGGGAACCATTTAGTTTATAACGTTGCATTTAATTAAATGAAGTCTACTGCCATGTAATAAGAAATGGATTGAATTGGTAAGAACACTTCTGTCCATGCCAGAAAAAAAAAAAAAAAAAAAAAAAAAAGAAGGATAAAGACAGAAAAAGTAAGCATTAACAGTTCAAGGACGGGAATGTCACACCTCTATATTAAATAAATCACCTAATTAAACTCACAGGTGTGACATTTAAGACACATTCAGCCATCAGGACGATAGGATAACTCCACCACTGAAGGCTGCCCAAACAGAGAAGAAAAGCTCCCTACCCAGAGCCACAGTAGAAAAAGCATTGCTATAGTCACTTCAGAAATCACCGTTTTTTCCTGTGAGTGGAAGGGAATTAAAGATATAGGACTGAATGCTGACTGATGTTTTGCAGCATTAAGAGGGTTTTATAGTGGCACCTTTCTGAGAAGAAACACTATATGAGTCTAAATAGATTTTAGCAATTAAAACACACAAGGCCAAAACGTTACTTTCCAGGTTCGCATTTAGAAGAACTGAGCCATTTTCTAAAAATGCCCAAAAGCTTTTTCCCCAGAGCATCAAACAGGCTGCTAGCGGGGAACTGCAAGGGCTAGAAATTCCAAATTTTTGCATCCTCCTACAAATTCCAGGGAAACGCCATCATCACCTTATTCCTCATTTGCAGACTGCAGCCTTCTGCGGCTGCTTTGTATCGGCTCCTGCAGCATCAGGGGCGGGGTGGGTTCCCTCCCTATGGCCACGGGCCACTTGCAGCCAGAAAGGCTTTTTTATGTGGCCACAGATGGACCTTCTCATTGTGGCTGCCCTCAGCCGACCCAGCTGACCATCAAGGCTATGGTGGCGGGATCTCCTCTGCCAGCTGGGCAAGCTCTGGGTACTCAGAGGATCACAAAGAGGTCTGTTAAGATGAGCTTGCTGAGTGCCAGTGACTCCGCACCACCCGGCCACACGCTGCAGATTCCCCTGCCGCTCCCACCTTCTGCATGGCTGCCAAAGCCACGGCAGGTCTGCTCAAACAAACACAGGTGACATAGGACTTAAAGTATTGTACGTTCTCCTGAACATTTTGGAGGCAAATGCTAGTCCTGGGAAGGCTACAACAGGGTCAACTTTGATTCATCCAACTTCACCCTTGGTCTCACTGAAAATTGCCAAGGAGAGACACAAGGCTTCTGCCTAAGCAGATAAGGGGACATTTAGAAACAAATGGGACTTTTTATTTGTGGGACCCACACAACAGCCCCCAAGTGTCCATGATGGGGAGCTGTACAATGGCTATGACAGGAGTTAAACCTGAGCTGTCTGGCTCTTCCAAGAGGGGAACACATGAATTCATCTGGGGTCCACTGGTGCAGCGTGACCGAGCAATGTCCCCCAAGTCACCAAAGGCAGCAGAAGCATTGCTCCACCATGGGGTCAGGCAGTTGAGAACTGGCTGGGAAGGCCTCTCTCCTCCTCCTGGAGGAAACACCAGCTCCATGAGTACTATCAGCTTGGGAAAAGAACATCAAAATGCACAACAGTGGGTTGAGAGCTTGTGAAGGTAAGCACTTGGAATCCACTACCATTCCTCGGCCCCCACCTCAAAGGCTTTTCATGCTCATCTTAGGTCTTGCAAATGATGAAAAAGATTAACCCTGCAACGTTGCAGGTTTGAGGAAACTATCTTTGGCGAAGGAAATCCTTCTGTTTCTCTTTTCTTTCCAAATCTGTATCTTTTAAAATATAGAGTTATGCTGCTTTCCCTGCTCACCTCATAAAAATTGAGCAAAACAGCCAAGAACGTCAATTTTCTGGGCACACCAGCCCTCCTTTATCCACCTTTCTCCCATACATCAGAATCTCTGTTTAGGCAGCTGAATTTTCACGCAAAAATTACTCCAGTTATCTTTTTGGTCAATCATGACTACACCACCGCTACTACAATTAGTCATTCTTGCTAACAGTAGGCTGCTGCAGGATGTATTAGACCAATTTATATACTTGGACAAAAAAGAAAGTCCCACATGCCTCCAACGCTTAGATTTTCTGCCCAACAACATTCAGTCGGTCTACATTATCCCTCCTTAAGAAATTGCTGTTTCTAGCGATGAGGTTTTGCAGCTTTTTGAAGCTGAATAGAGACAAATATACTAGATCTTTACCAAACTGTGAAGATTCAAATTTACATATAACTACAAACTTTGATCTCCAGACATGTGCTGAATAACACCATTTTTTGGCCTGGGAATGGGGAAGGTGGCTGAAGCTCAGTTTACAAAATCCTTCATGTCAGCCAATGACAATTTAGTTTCCCACACTTATCTTTTGAACTTTCTTACTCAGCTGTTGGACCTCGGATTTGAGATGGAATAATTTTTTAAAATCAAGCATTACAGACTAACTAAAAGGTACCTTTCAAACTTCCCATTTCCTCACTTCTGTAAATATCTATCCCATGACCTTGCACACTGAAGAAAAAGCAAAAGAAAACAGGCTTTCACAGAAATAGCTGGAATATCTGGAGCAGTGTGCTTATGTGGGATTCTTACAGTCATCTTCCATAATAAAGAATATGAAGTGTTTTATTTGAGCATAAATTCAGAGATTTTACTTTTATGGGTTCCTAAATATCTGCTACATATTTCCTTATATGTAGAACCTACATCAACCTATGAAGTTACACTCTCTGGCCACTACAGTCCATAATGAGAACTTTTAATAGTCCAAATCCTCTATTGATACCCAAGTGCTATATTACAGCTCTTTCCCCCAATACCGATGGCTTTACATCACAGCCATACTCTCACTGACTTCAATGTGTTCAAAGATGACACCTTAAGGGAAGAGCAAAGAGAGACAGCAGACATATGTATATACAATACATGAGCAGAGTGAGCTTATTTGGCAGTTTCTGTGATTAATTCCTTCCTCAAAGGGTTGATTGATACGCTTCTTTGGGGTTTTTTTCTGCCTTTAGTGTAGTACAATTCTGGGCTGCCTGGGAGGAGAAGGCAGAGGTGAACGCCGAATGGTACACACTGTCCTGCAGCTCCCTTATGGGACACACCATGACTGACCTGGGGACCCTTCACAGCCACCTGCTCCCAAAGGACATTAGAAGAACGTGGTTTTCTTGTGGATAGTCTTAAGCAAGTCCTGATTACTGAGTCAGAAATACCACCAGCAGTCGACAATTATAATACAAACACAGCTGTTAGGAACGGCCAGTTGGACTGCTCCAGACAAGGAAGGACCACACCAAAGCCTCCTTTCAATCAAGTCAAAACTAATTTGGACTTTTGATAATCTTAGTAAACTTTAAAAGGGGGGGGGGGGGGGGGGTGGGGGAGAAGAAAGAAATATACTGGCATTTCTGCATATCTTAATTTTAGTGTGGCAGGATGCAGAAATACCACAAGAAAATGGTTCTCATGGTATTTCGAGCACAAGTGAAACCAAAGAGACTTTTCTTGCTCAGGTCCCTGTCTGATGTCCTGACTAAAGTGACACAGCTATCCCTTGCATTATAGCACTTGGGTTTTTAGTTGTTATCCTTGTCATGCCAACTCTTTGATCCTTTGAAAGTTCACCACCACTGGTCATTACGACAAGCCTCTGTTTAAAAACGTATGGGATGAATTTTAGTAGTGCTGAGAATCACCAGTTCCCTTCTGAAGAACATACTCGGGTGGGGGGTGGGGGGGATTAAAAAAAAAGAAAAAAGAAATCAGAATGAATGTTCAAATGTAACCATAAAAGATGCAGAAATTCTCACAGAGTTTAAGCACCCTTAAATATACAACTAGAAGGTACAATGCTTTCACTGGAAGATTGAACCGAAACTCAATTTCTGTGCATTAATCCTTCATTTTGCTTTTCCATTCTTCACAGATGATAATGTATGTCATGTCTCCAATAGCGTATTTATGCTGTGCCACGCAATTGTTAAGAAACATACGGTTTTCCTCAGTGATCCTGTAGGTTAAACTGCAACAGCATCAGTTTTGCTGCGTTTAACTGAATCAAGAAGTTCTATGTACTGGATGTACAAAGTGGCCCCCTATCCATGTGGAACAGATTAGAGGATGATCATTCATTGTATGTTCACCATTGAAGCATTTCAATAGTTTTACAAACAGTCAAGAAAAAAGTATTTTGCAGGCAAAAATGGAATGGTTTACAGTGAAATGATCATATTATTTTAAAGGGCAGGAGAACAGAGGGTAGGAAAAATGAAAATCTTCAACCAAAGTCAGTCATATATTGACCCTTAGTAAGAAAATTACAGCAACAAACCAGGGCATCATGGAGAGGTCTAGAGAATAATGCTGCATTTCCCCCCTCCATTTGTATGTTTCCACCACCACCCCCTTAAAATTCCTCAGTCTCAGCCTGGTTTGATTCTTACAGAGTATGACACAGTTTATTTCTTTTTTTCCCCTCAGTATAATGTAGAAGAATGCCAGAGGAAAAACTTTATGTTAAAAATTATTTTCTAGGTACAGATGTAATAATCCTAAAAGCTTCCTGAGAAAGCCATCAAGCAGTGGAAAGAAGGAAAACAAAGCAGGCAAAGAGTTCTGAATAATTAAACAATGGCAACATCTCAGAAGCCTCTGCTAGCTCATAGTGTTAATGTTGACAACAACATAATCACTAACATAATTTCATAATGAACAGGTGGTGATAGGGCAACTGGGAGAGCGTTATGCCTCAAAGACATCATAGTGTGCTTTACAGGGATTTGTTTCTTGTACTACAAGTAATTGCATAGGAAGCAGAGATGCAGATGCTCTGTTTAAAAGCATTCTATAATTGAAAATATAAATACTTATCCAGAAACATACTGTTTGAAAAGCACCATTAGCATTTGTGAGAAATTAATAGCATCAATTTTTGCATTTATCAATAGATGCCTACTACAAACTTCCAGCAGACTTCTCAAACGTGACTAAAGGCATCTTTGTAGTAGTAAAATTATTAATGAATTTGTCTTCCAGGGGCAAAAATAAGGGACAGAGAAATAAGGTGATATGTTTTGTACAGTGCAGTTGATGGCAGATCTGACTGCCGGCTTAAGCCCCCATCATTCCTCATTTTCACAGTTGGAATGACACTATCCAAAAGCTGCATGGACAGCAGCGACAAAGGGAGGAAGGAAACCTCTCACAAAAAATCTCTGTCTCGCTCTCAGCCCCAAAAAAGCGCCCAAAGCATGGGTACAACACAGTCACTCCTTCAGTGATTTCTGTGACCAAACTATAGTACAGAGAAGCAGAAGATGCTATTAATACTTCAAGGGACGGTAAAATAAAGACTATCCTCATTTTGGAATCCTAAGGTACATCACCTAAAAAAGAGGTGCCGCAATTTGAAAATCCAGTTTGCAAGCAGCAGAAAGATCAGAAATTAATCACACAGTAACTTTATATTTGTAAAACTACCATAAAAATGTACTACCACACAAAGTTTATTCACTGTCTATTGCTGCCATGATGACCATAACAGTGAAATAATCTAGCTACAGTTCTCCCCATTCCCCAATTATATACAAAAATGAGCAGACAGAAGTTTGTCAAGCTTTTCTATTTACAGATTAAAAAAAAATCCCAGTCTGTGGACACTATTACACTCCTAGGCCATTAAGTAAATACATATACAGACATGCACAATTTCAGAATATATTAAATGTTTTGCAGCATTTTCCCACAATTTACTCGGTTCCTATGTGGACAAATGCCCTTTGAAGAAGCAAGTCAAAGCAAAAACTCACTGAGAACTGGCTCAGTTAATTTGCTAGCAATCATACTTGTGTTTTCCTAAACAATATCCAGCATCTTAACTGAGATCACCACAAACTAAAAAACACATAATAGCTTAAACCTGTAATCATTAGCGTTTCTGAAAATTCCTTGTGAATTCTGCATTTAGTGACTTGGAACCACTGCTCTACAACGTGATCTATATTTCAAGCCTAGCTGTCAGAACCTGATGAATTTAAGCCTGAAACATTTGAATGAAATTAGTAAACACCTCAAAGAGTAAAGAAAAAGTAGCATATCTGTTGCCTTTCATTTAATCTTCGATATTTAACTGGCATTTAAACCCATTAATCCTGAATTAAAGACCAATAATACTAAGAGCCTTGAAAACAGCAGAAGTAAAAGGACTATTCCTGCCTAGCAAGGTGCCATATGAAATTCTAAGAGTTATATAGCCAGTGTTCAGTTTGCCCCCTTCACAGATAAATTTCAATCAAATTCAAAGCCTAAAGGACAATATCATGTTCAACCCATTGTTGAATTAAAAGGCATTTCATTTTTGTATGAAACTATGGTATAATAAATTCAGATGTATCTAGCAATTTTTATCATAATGCCCTAATACCACGTACTATAAAAGTATCATTATTCTTTAATAGCTGAATAAATGATAGCAAATTGTGAGAAAACTTACACGTACAAGCGTGATGAAGAACAAAACTGGTGATCAGGGAAAACTGGCATCAACTTTAATGAACTACAGTTTTATAAGCACCTTGCGCCTATTCAGACTGCACAGAACAGTCTGACACAAGTCTTGTGAGTAACTTTCGATGGACGGTATTTGGTTGAAGTTAGTACAGAACAAGACAAATTAGACTTAACCACAGTTGCTTTAAAACCAAGCTGCATCTCATTTTAGATACTCAAGGGGAGTTTTGACAAGTACCAGCACTCTCATTAATCCACCACCACTCGCCAAGCTTTTAAAAGGAATCTTGTTTGCTGTATCTCAGAAACTGGACATGCTCATATTTGATTGAGTCACCAGCATTTCTATTCGAGACAGGGTCAGTTTTGATGCTTAGGAGATGTATGTTAATTTGTTCAAACCTAATGGATGCAATGAAAGCCCTAAGTTGTAAATGCCTCTGCAAATACAGTGTGTCAAAAGGTAAGCACCTGCCAGGCTGGAAAAAATCTGTCCCTAACCTACACTATACCTTTACCTTACAGTTATATTCGTAACTATTAATATCTTCATCTTCCAGGCCAACATAATTTAAAATAACTTTCCACAGGGAATTTTTGATAGCTACAGATAAAGAAGTTAAGAAGTGCTGCTCTCTTTCTACAGTACTTTAGAAATATACTCATCTCTTACATTTGGTGGCATGCAATAAATGAGAATTGGTCATGAAACAGGCAGGGAATGGAAAGCTTTGAAACTGAAACAAATACAGTAAATTTGTCGTACACAGCCTGGTCCTCAGCCCTCTCATCATTAGCTATGGGATGGGCTAACTGTGCAAGTGACCAGAAACTCATAAAAATGAGTATTAATGATGCAGAAATTAAAAATAGCCAGGAAACTATTTTCTGCAACAGAACCAAATATGTCAGGTTGTTTTCAAGTATCTGCTGACTGTGGCGCATTTAACATTAAAAATAGATTCATGTTACCATCCTGACTTACAAATATTAAGGTTAATATAAGTTTCTCATAACTTCAAAATACATTATTTTGCTTTGTAGTTTCTATCTGCTTATTCACAGAGTTGTCGATACAGTATTTGAATGCCTTTTGAGAGGCACCTTTACCTTTCGCTTATGCTTTAGAAATCAACAACACATCCTGCTGCGTGCCATTTGCTGACATGTTAGATTCCATCTCAAAAGAAGGTATTTCTAAAAATGATCAAATATAAATTGCTGATATATTCAAAACATCTTCCTGATAACTATTCCTGTGCATTTTTTTCAAACACATTCCTTACACAGGCGTTAACAGCAGCTTGCTTCCTTCTTGAAGCCCAGTAATTCACATATGCTTTCCAGCCAGGCAATGGTAATTTCCCAATGAGATGATATGCAAAATGCTGTAACTACTTGCACTAAGCTTCAGGGAGAAAGTTACAGGTTATGATTACAGTAATTCAGGTTAAAATAACAACAGTAAAAAGAAATGAAGGGTAAATATTTGCAGCAATGCTAATTGATGACTGGATTCACATGCTGTTTTCAGTTACCCCGAAACAAATCCTGAAAGGCTCCAGCAAGGTTAATGCCTTTCTTTGCACATGTTGCACAGACTAATGTACTTGGTAAGCACTGTCAAATTAATTAAAATGAGCCTATGATACAGGGAAGTTAAAAGGGTTAATCAAAACCTCTTTGTGCATCAATGCAAACCCCTCAAATATGTCAGAATTAATAAGACCAGAAGAAACGTAACAGTTCTCCCGTCTGGACCACCAGAACCTACAGTTTGCCTCCCCTTAATAAATGCTATAGGAAATCTATTCCTTTCTTCTAGCTGTGGTATTTCTATTTTGCAGTCCGTTACCCCTTGAATGCAACAGAGAGGACTTCTTTGAGCAATGGAATCCACCACCATTTTAATCATCTTTGCTAACTCCCGATCTTGAGGCAACAGTAAAACTACAAACTTGTTAATGACAGCTCACAGAAAACATGCACAGAAAAGTAACGAACATCCAAATCAGGGTCTGGGCTGCTACCAGGCAAGCAAGCACACAACTTGGTGTTCATGTTCAGAAGAGAGTCAAGACGGGGCTGAGAAGCTGGATAACTTTATTCAGCCAAACCTTTCTCTTTGCTAGAAAACAGTAATGGATATTTGTTTCAAAACAATGAATCCATGGGAAAAAAAGCTCTCATGGTAAGGAAAGAATGTGCTAATTTGAAAAGTTCCAGTTAAGTCACACAGCCTTGTTTTCTACAAAGCTTAGCTCCATTACAGCCCTTTTGTCCACCAGTCCCAAGGTCTCCACCACGTGGCTTGAAGAAATTGGGAATGCCTCTGGAGTTGGATTTAACTTTGAATCTCAAATCAAACACAAAATATCCACTAGCATACCCAACTCACAAGTTCACCTGCGTTGACTGCAACTGGGATGATCCCCTTCCCTCTTGTCATTTCTTTCCACTGGGAAAGGCTGATATGAAGTTCAGGAGATATGAAGCAGGCAGGAGACAACTGGGACATTAACAACTCATTTTCCTAGCACTTGGCTTGCAGCAATGCCCCCCCCCCCCCCCCCCCCCCCCCCGAGTTCCTGCATCTTTAGTCTTCTGAAGCAACAGTGAGCACCCTCAAATAAAACTCTTATGTAGGCAACGGCGCATCTCAACGCGCTGGTCAAAAACGAAGGCTCAACTCTGATGTTGCTTTATCTTAATTTTCTGCGCCTCTACATATATTGATGATCTAGAACTTTCAGAACCAGAAAAATATCCCTGTCATGCCATATTTGAACTTATTCATTCACACTCTATTGAAACCATTCGATAGTTTTCTCTGGCATTTACTGTTGAAAGCAAGGTTGACAAACGGACATGCTTCAGCATGAACAGAAAGTTTTCACGAGAAGTTACTGCTCTGACAGTCTCCTCCACTACTAAAAATGAGGTGCAGCTTGCTAATATTCTGGTGACAGCCCAGCTGCAACTGCACAAATGGCCCATGCAATACACTTTCTAACCAATTTTATATATTGAAAATGATGAAGTGAATGGAACGGAGAAAACCCAGCTACCACAACACATACCAACATTTATCTGCTTCACACTTAGGAGCGCTGACATAATGTGGCATCTCCTCCAGCCAGGTGGAGATTGAATTCCCTGGGAATTAAAACTGGCTTAAAACTGGCCTATTAATTATAAATTAATTTGTTGCCCAGACAAGTTGTGGATGCCCCATCCCTGGCAGTGTTCAGGGCCAGGTTGGACAGGGCTTGGAACAACCTGGTCTAGTGGAAGGTGCCCCTGCCCATGGCAGGGGGGGTGGAACAAGGCAATCTTTAAGGTCCTTTCCAACCCAAACCATTCTATGATTCTAATTATCCTTCTTTTTACATCACCAGCAAAAAGGAAACGTCTTACCATCCCTCCCACCTCCAGTGACAGCTATCTCCTCCTTTTCAACATGCAGGGTGATATTTAATAGGATGCGCCAGCTCGCCAGCTCCTGCACGCTGGGTCAGCATAGCCAAACTTTCTCATTGAGTCTGCGCTCCTCAGCTGCCTGCCTTGCTCAGCTCCCAGATTTAACAGCTGCTTTTCCAGAGCTGATGCCCTAGAGATTCAGGGCTGGAATCAGAACAGTAAGACACCAAAATGTCAGGGTGAGGATGTATGTTTAGTCAAGGTCTCTCATCTGAGGAAACTCTTTTAGCCTTGGAGGACCTTTGCTGCCTATTAGAAAAGCTGACCATCAGAGAAAACAGTGTTAAACTGCAAGAAGTTTAATCCAAACCAGAACCTTACAAGACACCTTCATCTTCAAGAGGTATTTCACTAAATAGACAATCTTGTATACTTCACAAGTTGAGAAATACAGATCTTTCTGCATATTTCCCGCCCCCCCGCCCCTCCGCCCCCCCCCCCCCCCCCCCCCCCCCCCAGGGAAGGAAACTAACTTTCTTCTCCAACTTGTGAAGACAACTCACTCCCAGCAAATGAAAAGCTGCATCATACCCCTCTAACTGGCACGTGTGCACCTAACAGTTTTAGAGAACATTTAGTTGCTCTAGTTAACTTCAAAAGAAGAATAAATGCAAGACCTGGAAACAAAGCCATGAAGAAACACATCTGTCATATTCAGTTAAATGAGGTAATAAACACTATGCACAGTATGGCTAAACATTGCCTCTTCCACTCATCCATTTCAAGGAAAATTTGCCTTGCACCTCTCTTATGCACACCAAAACCCGGGGAAATCACTAATGCCTAGTGACTCAACCGGAAAAAAATCCCAAACAAATACCCAAAGCACCTGATTTTGTGTAAACAATATAAAAATGCAACTAAACAAAGCAAATCTGATTTACCAGCTCATAGTAAGCGTCACGGTCTCTTGGACTACTGTTGGATAAAAGTGGAAAAGAGGAGGAGAAAACTCTATCTTGCTAGAGTCATCCTCGATATGGTCACACCTACAGACAGTGAAGAGCATACAGCAACTTAAACTGCTAGAGCTATGATGACATTATATAAAGGCAAACAAGAAAAAAATATTTATAAACAGTTTGCTTTCATGGAGTAAATTAAAACCAACAATTGCTTGCAATGTGCTTTTCTTTAATAGGTTACACTTCAAGCAATTTACTGTCTACCCACTTGTTTCAGTAAGGTGTCGCAAAATAAGGGCGAGGACGTGCTTTGCCAAGTGTTAAGATTACTAATGGTTACAATAGCTTCTTGTGAATTC
The DNA here is from genome assembly GCF_963210335.1 of Falco punctatus. Lineage (NCBI taxonomy): Eukaryota > Metazoa > Chordata > Aves > Falconiformes > Falconidae > Falco > Falco punctatus. Next base: position 6,342,974 of record NC_137580.1, on the reverse strand, counting down.
AGAATAAACAATGCCTGCTGTATTTATGTTTAGTAGTTGGACACCTAGTGAAACTAACTTTCTTCCTGTCTAAACTTGTTTGTTGTAACACTGTTAAAGACGGGTGAGAAGCAGGTTTAAGATTTTTTCAGTATTAATTTTGCCCAGTTGGTTTTAGTCAATGTTATTCCTCCTGCCCGCCCTTCTTTGTAACTAACAGTGACATTAGCCTTGCTGATTTTGTGCGATCATTTCAGATCACGGCAGGCAGGAGGAGGTTTCCAAAAAGCTTGTCTGTACATACTGAAGTGATGCCACCACACCTCCGCGAGCACTCTGGGAAGCGTATGGCAGAAGACGTTGCATTTCCGATCCTGCTCTGCCACCCTGGAGCAAGGGGCCACACAAAAGCGTGGGCAATCATTTATTTCTCTGGGCTTGATAGTGACATTACGCTTGGATGGGAGAGCAGCCCCAACCTGCCCCTGTGTGCCGGTGGCGGAGCTGTGGGGCTGCTTCTCCCTCCTGCCTCCATCCTTCCCACGCAGGCCCAGCTGCAAAACAGGTCTGACCCAGAGCTGGAGGGAACCAGGCAAAGCAAACCCCTTTCATTTCCCCCACGATCTGCAGACTTCAGACAGCAATACCTTTCATGTCGAGTGGATGCAAAGCCACAATTGAAGCCTATGATAATTATACCCTGTGTCGGTTTTCAAACTTCTCCCATCTTAGCCCTCAGAGGAGAACAAGCCAACGAAAAAAAATCTTACGAAGAAAAGCCTTACAAAGCAAGCCCACACGCGTGGCACAGCATGCCGGGGCACAGCCCAGCAGAACTGACCATTGAACTCACCAGGGGAGCCCAACAGCTCTGACATCCCTTTGGGCACCCTGTGGGGTCTCGGGCAGCCTGGACATCCCCAAACCCAGGAGATATGATCCACAAGCCCAGGGCATGAAAGTCCTGTTGGCACTTCTGGCAAATCCATACCTGCTGCCACAACTCCTTCTCATTTCTTGTTTTTCAGGCTCATGAACATGTACTTAACGAACAGTACAAATGCAAATAGGAATCCTAAATCGATTTTCTACTGACAGATAATTATCTAAAGTAGTTTGATACATATGAAGACATCCTTCTTGCATTAATGTTCGTTAAAAGTATTGTGCTACATTTATAGTTGTCCCTGGTAAACCACCACAAACGTCAGAACAGCTTGAGAAAGCTGCTTATGAAGCATATTATCATAACTTAACTTTCCATGAAAGATCACCAAGATTACGCATACAGCTTCAAAATCACATTTATCCCCTCTATTTCAGTAAAAGCTTGAAGAACTTTAAACTTTTAGTTCTTGGGCTTAGAATATAGTGCAGTTTTAGTAACTTCCTACTTTGCAGACTTAGAAAGTGTGATGCAAACCATGATTGCTGGTATTTGCAGCTCTTTAACTTAACACACAGCTACAACATTACAGATACATTGCTGAGCCAATAAAATCATCGCAGAAAGCATATCAAATTCTGCACTAACTTTTGTACTGTACAGTCATTGACTTCACTGGTGCTTCCTCATTTAGCTTAATGTACCACACACTTTATAGCACAGTAGCTTATCAAATTTGCCAATTTATGTACAAAGACACCTCAGCTCCTCTGATTTTTTTGGTAAGCTTATGTGTGCATCTTACTAAGAGTAACTCTATTAACACCACAAATTCAATAATCGCTTTGACAAATAATATCATCAGCCTACACAGGAACAGAGCAGAGCTTCAATATTTTTCATACAAACTTGAGCTTATTTCCTGGTATTGAAAAACATAATTAAATTACATCAAAATTCCTGCTGGTGTAAATCCTATTGACTCCAGTAACTACAGCAGAAAGCGGTCCATTATGTTAGTCATCTGCTACAAAACAGAAAACAGCAACCGCGTAACAAAATAAGGCTAACTAAGAAGATTTATTTTACCACATGCCCCTCCGAATTGTGTAACTCTGTACAATGGCTATGATATCATCTTGTTTCTCTACAGTGTGACTAAGAAAAGGTGACTAAGAATTTCAATTGACATATTTTTTCCTGTAGGCATAAAGATCTTCTTATTTGTACAACTTATGCACCACAGTGACAAAAGTCGTGTCCCTCATTTGGCATTGGGCCAGGCAATGCTTGCCAAGTGCCAAATGCTCCAGTAACCTAGATAACTTTTACAGAGTCGATGCACAAGAGGAAAAAAAAAACAGGTTGTTACTGCATTTGCTACCAGATACAGCCTTAAAATCCAGTGGATTCAGGGCAGCGCTTTAGTGTGAGCCATTCTCTCAGCAGACCCTACTGGAAAATACAGGGTGCAGATTAAAAAGAAAGGAAAAAGAACAAAAAAAAGGTAAATTTAATCCCTAACAATTTATCCATGCACATCTTAAAACCAAGAATTAGTACATCTATAATTCTGTAATTATAGCATCTGCTCTTAAGCCTTCTCATGTGCTTGCGTGTACCTGTGCAGCACAGTCAACAATAACCTTACAAACATGACCAGAGATCATCTCACGACTTCAAGCCAAATGAAAAAAATATGCAATAAGTTCACTTAGTGGGTATGAACCCACCGATGGGACTAAGCTAACCGGACAAAAGTTCAGTTTAAAGAAGGTGTGTGTAGTAGGACTGGGCTTTATGTTATGTTTTCAGATACAAAAAGGTTTGTGTGAAGCTGGAAGAGCCACCTTCCACGCACATATTAGCAAAAGAAAAATCTCTATTGGAGACACTCATCATAAGTATTCATTGGCTAGCAATGGTGTTTTACAAAGAAAGAATTTAATAAAAATCTTCTGTTAAAAATACTTTAGTAAGAAGTCTCCTCAAAACAAAAAGTTTACGGTCAGAAAAAAAACAAAGCACCACATTTTAAACCGAGAGAGCTGTCAGCATTAACCCTCCCTGATATTTTAGGCAGAAGGTTTCTGAAGGTATCAAATGAACCGTTCAGCGCAAACCTTGACCGGCTGCAGGGGGATCTCAGTAGGAGGGAGGGATAACCAAGGAACTTCAGTGGGAGTTTGAATGTGACATACCTCAGAGCTGAAAGCTACTGAATACCCTCAGAGCCTACATAAAGTCTCAGAAAGATGATTTCAAACAAGGTAAAATATTTTCAGTATGTAACGAGACCACCTGTTTGTTCCTTGCTCTCATCTCCAGGCAGAGCGGTGTCCTGCGGGAATGGCCGCTCCCTCTCTGGGTGCCCACTCCTGAGATTATTTCAGGGCTGGCAAACAAGAACTTTTATCTCTGTTTCAGTCTCGGCTCTGCCAAGAACATGTGAACCAAGCAGAGTGCGTCCAAATATTTGCCAGATGTGCAATTTATACCACCTGTGCTCTCGTCCCACCGAAGCAGCAGTGGCACACACCTTTGCAGTGCAACTTCTAAAAGCTACCACATCCCATCTTTTGGAAAAGGCTGTGAGATCTCTTCCATTGTTTGTTGCTCACTCAAAATGTAGCTGCACGGTTATAAATGGGCTGAGTTAACATTACTATGAGTGTATTGATGCAACAGTATTAATTAAATCTGACTTATCTGGGTAGAGTCTAATACTGCTTTCCTTGGCAGGGCGCTCACCTACTTGCACACTGGAATGTGGGATTTGCATGGTCTGCTGCTTCCTTAGGTACAAACAAAGAAAAGATCACCTGTTATCACTCCCAACTCACCCAGAATTCATCCCCTCCTCTTCTAGCTACTAGGGGCAGAGGTGGTGCCAAAGAAGGCAGAGTTTTCCAGGAATCTACTGCCTTCCAAGGACAACAAGTGTCACTGCCTAGCCTTGCTACTTTTATTCCACTGCTGTTAATACATGTCTCTCTGTATATAAGTAGGCAGATTAACTACCACAGCTAAGGCGTCTGTCTTCTAACCACTGAAAAATTAACTAGCTCCCTTAGGCTTTCTTCATTGGCCTTATTCTCTACCTGCATTCTTCTCATAATGTTTATTGCTCTTCCATGCATGCTTCAATATCCTTCCTGAGCAAGCAGGCAACACTGTGGGCAACGCAGCATGACAGCTACACATAGTCAATATATCCTGACGTTTTACAAGGGACCTTCCAACATATGCTTCAGACATGGGAGGCATGAGCTGTTTAATATGTCCCTTCTGGAGAACAGTTATGACCCAGCATTGTTTCCATGTCATGATGGATCAGTCCTGAAGGAGAAGCAAAGGAAGGAAGGCGGAAAGATTACCTGCTCATTCCCAAACCATTGACATGAGACTTTATGTAGACTTTTTTTCTAGAGGAATGCAAAAGGAGAAAGATGCCACCTAGACAACCAAAGAAAGGGCTCATGGGCACCTAGAAGACCATCAAGAGATAAAAACCAGCAGAAAGCCAGCTGTGTAAAACAGACCGAATTTCCTGCAGTGACCATGAGTATAAGGGAAAAGCCACAGATGTTGCATCTTTCTGTTAAAGGGGGCCTTTCCATCTGAACACAAGCCAATATTGTGCCCCAGCTGTAGGAAAGACAAACAACATGCTAGGGCATAAAACCATGCATGCCATGCACATGGCATGAGAAATAAGCCTCCTGTTCTGCTACTCATAGCCTTACCTTAGCTACAGCACTCGGATCAAAGTGTAGTACAGAAAACCACAATAGGAAGATGCAAAGGAAAGAGCTCAGAAAAGAGAAGCAATGATGACCATAGTCATTGAACGTGACCCACCAGCTGAATGATATTGAAGAGCTGAGATTCAGTCTAGAAAAAGACAACTGGGAGAAAGGATATGGAAATAGCTTTAAAGCACAAGGAGAAAGAGAATAAATTGTTCTGCATGTCTGAAAACCAGAGGAATTAAACTGTAATAAAAACAGCTTAGGTCAGCAGCAGGAGGAAATGCTGCAGTGTTGGGAGGGAGGCGAGTCTAGGAAGGAGCAGGAGAAGCCACAGCCAGGAAAAATGAAGACACACCAGGCCCTGCCTCGGTGCTGGAAAACACGCAGGTTCCTCCCACCCCTCTCTCCTGCGATACCGTAACTGGTCAGGAAACAGTTTAGTTGAACAGTCACCACCAGAAGTTGGTAAGAGCAACCTGGTAGAGACCTCAGTGAGAAAACTGAGAGGGCAACTAAAATGAAGCCTCAGACTGCAGCATGGCACCATCCATGGCATGCAGGATACTTGCCTGCATCCCTTTTAAACTGCATAACAACAGCCTTTATTCGGGGATAGTTCAGTGTCGACACCACCTTGAGCACTATCACCAATAAAAGTCAAGACTTCATACAGAAAACATCTGTATTTGATTTGCTCTTCCTGCTGCTCTGCACATCACCACCACAATTACAAACAGAAGTATTTGGCTCCACGCCTTGCCCTTTTATTACTTTACTATGCTTCACTGCCAATCCTTATGGCAACAGAACTTGCAAAGTCATGGACTCTTATAAAAATCTTATAATACTAAAAACCCATACAGTGAGATTCCTCCTACTTTTGGACACTGTGGGGTTTCCAGGTATTGTTTTTGTTCTCATCTCATTTTATATTTAATATAATAGCCAGAAATATGAGTCAACAATAATAATAATGTGAAGATTTTTTTTTTTTTTCAATCTTAGGTATTTCCTTTTTGCTTTTCCCAGTGCACTCTGCTCTGATGGCTTTATTTATACTGCAAACTCCTTGGGGGAGAGGTAGTCTGTGCTGTGCATTCTTAGCCCGAGTTTACAGAAGTAGAATACTGAATTGTGATCTTTGCTAGCACACACTGAACATGGCTTTATCATCTGACCTAGGCTAGTTGTCCCAGGCTAATGCTGAGCCTACTGCAGTAAAAGGTGTCCCTACAACCACCGCAGAGCATTTCTCACAGCATCACACACACAGCAGCCAGTCACCTGCTCAGACGCACATGAGCCGCTGCTCGTGAGCTACCTGCAACGGATCGCTTAGTGCCAGGTGATGGGAGGAACAGTAATAGTCATTTAACAGATTATAAGCACCTTACAGAGTGGAGGGATAAGCTAGGTCATATGCATATAGTAACGCCATTTGAAAATCTTCCTATAAAAGTCTTCCTAGTGCTGCAAAATGAAGAGGGCTGCCTTGCGTGGTGCTTGCCAGCCATCCAAATTCTGTGCCATATGGTGTCTACTTTCCATAATCTGTAACTTGTTCAAAAGCTGGACTTCATGGCAACATATTATTTTTTGGGGGGTGGTGGGGGTGGTCTAATCCTTCTGCACACAATTACTTAAAATGCTTTTAGACAAAAAAGAAAGATCCTACAGAGGCATTTCTAAGAATATCTGTATTACATTTGTTATTAAGGTTAAACTTGAATAACAAGAAATAAGCCATTTGATAGAAAGGTCAAACCTCAAATAGGTGGAAAAAAGTTTGGAGAGCACTCACATACGTATTTCAGAGTGAAAAACAGCAGATTCGGATGAAACCCAAACCAAGAGCGATGCTGTTTCTGGGAAAGGCAAGCCACTGCTGCGGGCACGATGGCCGAGAGGCGAAGTCCCAAGGCAGCGCTTCTCATCAGGACCCACCGACACGCAGTGCTGCCCTGTTTTAGCCCAAATAGCCAAACCCTCAAAGGTAGATGGTGCTGTTAACTTTTTCCCTGTGGAAAAAACACCACGGCATGGCAGGATTGCTGTCTTTCTGGCAAACACAAAAAGTCTGTCAGCTGTGCACACACACCTTTCACCTACTTGCATACCCCGTTTATTTCAGTTGTTGGGACAAAATCAGTTTTTATCCTTATTGTTTCTTTGAAAGAATATTTATTCCAGCACTGAGAACTAATCATCCCCATCACCTGAAGCCATGTAAGAAGAACGTACAGTAGGTAAATGCTGCCATCTACACATGGCCAACTGAAGGCTTTTATGCCAGGGCTGGCCATGAAAATGCAGGCAAACGCACTGCCCCACTCCCCTCCACAAACAACTAGCACGGTGTTTTAAACAGGCTCTTCATGAAGCTGAAACCAGTGTTATGGGGAGGAGGAACATCCTGGAAGATTTAAGTCCCATAAGAAATGGTACATATTATCTAAGTCTCTGAATAAGAAGCATACATAAAGTTTGAATTTGCGACTACTGTGTCAAAAACAATCTTGTCATTGAATTATCACTTTCTTTTCCTGACCTATACACACAGATTACATTCTGCACTATCTCAACTGTCAATTAGACATTTATATGACACTTAAAATATATTTTAAAATAACATTTCATACAGCAGCTGTGTTTACAGAAGGAAATATTTTTATAGGGCTCTTAGTAACAAATGTCTCCCATTTCTCTAAGTCTGTCCCTCATTCTAATTACCCCCATCACTTTCCTAATGAAATCTGTCCCTGGTAGACAGATTATCATCTGTAAAGTTCAGAGAACAGTATTCACCTATTTCGGCACACCACCTGTAAAGAACATTAGGATTTCAAGCTTCAGTTACGTCCATGACAAAACACAAAAATATAAAGCTTCTAAATTATTACTTTACTCAAGACTGAAACTATTAACACTATTTTAGGCGACAGAGTACATGATGGAAGAGAGCCTTTCTAATCAGAGAAATAGAGACTAGAACACAATTTAAAAAAGAATAATTAAATAGTATCTGAGGTTTGGTTTGTTTTTTTTTTTTTCTTTGTGGGGTTTAAATCTATTTCCTGTCTTTACCTAATGTATGTATACATACCTGCATGCATTTTCAAAACCCATGTGCTTTAAAAGCAAATATTGACGCTATGGAGTTAAAGCTGTAATCTACATATTGGTATAATGCCCTTACACAATATTGATCAAACCCTGACAGCAAAAGATCAAAGATCTCCTGCCGTAGACTTCACAGATTTTATAAGAAACTTCATGTTAGCTGAATAAAACCTGTGGCTTGCTCAACCTTTATTTAACAGCAGTGGCTTCTGAATGTGCATTATTTATTTATCTCCACCTCAAGCTCTTCAGGTGACATCACTCCTCCCTAGAGCTAAGGCAGTACATGAATATTTTAGCAACCCTTGGTGTCTTTTACACTCCAGAAGATGCTCTGAGAAAGGCAGCCAGTTAACCAGCTTCTGCCCACGTTTTTGAAACGATGCACTTCTGTTGTACCCCCACACTGCAAACAGCAAACCCTTTTTTCCATACACACTATGCAGCAGCTGAAGAACTGTAAATTAAAACCAAAATATATATTGGCATGAACCTTTCGTTATTAACAGAAATTAGGACCAAAAAAGATTCAGAAATGAACACAGGGGCTGGAAAACCCCTGCGCTTCCTGACGCTGTGAGACACATCCTCTTAACTGAAAAAGGGATGCACATGAAGAAGGCAACAGTGGATAAGAAACGAATCTGAAATCACAGCTCAGTATTGTCTTTGGCAGTCCTTGTTCTCACCAGCACAATGCAATGCCCCGGGCTGCAGAGAAATCATGTGCCTTAACAGACCACCAGAACATCTCAGGTAGGTATTTGCTAGATAAATGGTTAGAAGTGAGCCATTGCTTCTTACCAAATCTACTGGAGAAGTGGAAAAGGGGGGAAAAGTACAATCTTGTTACTCTTTTTTGTTTAAAACTACCTAGAATGTTCATAGGACTAACAGTTACTTAGTATGCAGAAAGGTAAGCCACCATACAAAAAATTCCTACCATCAACAGCAATTCGTTCATAAACATTCATTTTCCAGCTCAGAATACATTTGTTCCTATTTTGGGGCACTTCAGCTTGAATTGCAATTTATTAATTGTACTATATTTCGGCTTGGCCTAAAAATTGGATACGTCTGAGTTTTTCAACGCTGCTAGGATTAGCAGTCCTAAAAACAGCGCCAAGTTCTTCTATCCTACATTACGAGCACAAAAAAATAAGGCTGGAAAAATCTGGAAATCAACTAGTTGGTTCATCTCCATGCCCAAGGAGAGGATCAACTGTACCTGTGGTATCCCAGACAGGCACTTCTGTAACCACTTTAAGAAATATATGAACTAAAAATTATTTCACAAACTCCCTGGACATGCCCTTACAAGGCATAAATAACTTTGCTATTAAAAAGTTATCCAAGTGACTAAGCAATCCCTCCCTTGATGCAGTAAGCCAAAAATAGCACCTTTTTTTTTTGTCATTCAATAAAGAAACGGAGCTGCAGAATTCCCCCCTGTTTCTGAGGGCTGGTATATCTCCTCTCCATCATCCCCTCTCTTGTTTGATGTCATTTAGGTGATGGTCACAGAAACAGTCTTCCTGCCCTAAAAGGTGTGAAAATAATTTTCAACACAAACAGTCCAACAACAATTGCTTGAACATTCTCTTTTCAGAGCACTGTTGTGGTTATTATAAAGACCTACAGCAATCAAAAAGCTCTTTGGTGTTTTGTTTACCCTCTAGATGCTCCCAAAGTAATGCAGGTGATTTAAATGTCTTGTCAGGTTGTGCCTCTCCTGGTGCCTTTCTTATCTTTTAATTGCCTGTTCTTCTACGTAAGGGCATGGGAATGATCATACTGGGTCAGACCAAAGGTTCACCTGCTCAAACCTTCAATACTGCTGTAAGCAAGAGCCCAACTTCAATTCCATACAGTTATTATTTGTGAAAGACGTGATTTATGAAAAGCATGTATGGAAAAATTTCTTTAGTAAAATGTATTTAATGGCTGGGTTTGGGGGTTGTTTGTGTTTCTCCCCTCCCCCATAATTTGGGGCTGAAAAGGCAAGTCTAAAATCATGGATAAAAAAAAAACCACAAAACAAAACCCACAAAAAACCACCAAGAAACACACCACAGGGATGCATGTAAGAATAACTCTCCACACACTTCCCCAGCTTCCAGACATTTTCAGTTCAAGGGCCTCCTGAGCAGGATGTGGTTTCTATATATAATATCGTAGAATAGAATCATAGAATCACTTACATTGCAAAAGACCTTTGAGATCGTCAGGTCCAACCATTAATCCAGGACTGCCAAGCCCACCACTAAACCATTGTCCAACATCCCCTTGAACCCATGTCGACTTCTAGTGCAAACAATGCTTTTTGGCGGGGAACTCTACTGTGCAGCTCCATCAATTGTGTAAAGAACCACCCCCTACCATCTCTCCTGGAGATGAAACAAGTTGAGAGCTCCTTCCAACACTTTTTTTCTTCAAATCAACACAATATGTGCTGTTTCAAGTACCACTCTGATACATCAAATAGTCCTACACTCGATAGCCTGTCCTTCAAGACCCAGGAAAATTATTTTGAACCAGGATTAAGTCCTCAATGGAATTTATTAACTGAATACTGGATTAGGATAAAGCAAACTACTCTCTGGATCGAAGAAAATTTAAAAAAAGATCTACAAGTGTGCAACTGTTCACTCTGCTGTTTCTTGTGATAGCTAACTACCAGCATCTAGAGACTTGACAGAGACAAACCTACCAACACTTAACACCAGTGAAGCCACCAGTGGGAACATCACTAAACACTGACCATAAGCAAAGCTCTGGAGCCCAAACCCTGCTCCTCAGGGATGAAAAAGAAGAATGGAGAGAAATGAGAAGTGACAAACCTGATTGCCTTTGCCTCCTTATTTGCAGGGAGGTCTTTCAATTGCAAAAATGTCTGTGTAAATCCAGTCCCAAAGTTCTGAATTTTTTTTACATCTTCACAGGTGGATATGGTCATATACTGCTTCTTGCATTGTCTACCTCAAAAAAAAACCCTCAAAAACTTAGTCACAAATTACAATGATTCTGGTTTTCCGTTGCAAATGTCCATTCTTCTCTTCCCACACAGGATATTGGTAAAACAGAGGCACACATGAAGAGAACAACCTTCACAGCTCGCTCACACAAAAACACCACAGATCAATCTCTAACTTTTATATTAAACAAACAGGAAAGGTTAGAAGCAAAAACAGCCAGTGCTGGAAATTTACAGATGATACTGGACTCTGTATTTTGCACTTGGGGTGCTACTTCTATCACTTCTGAGCTCTCCTGCTTGTGAAACAAGATCAGCTCTTCAATCAAAAACAGCTGGGTGAAACTAAACCAAGACATGTGATAGATGATATTCATATTCATGGCAGAAATATAGCCAACACCTTTATAAAGGAGAAAAAAAAATTACCTCTCCGATATCAGCAAGATTTTATTTTTTAGGTTTTCCTAAAACTACTGCATTTAAGAGTATTAAATGGGTAAAGTACTAGCATTAGATAAAGTCACCTTTCTGTCCATCCTTGGTGACGGGGATGGCCATGGTGATGTCTGTTTGTGGCTTCTGATCTCTAGTTCCCTGCTTCTGGTAAAGGAAAGGGAGTCATTTACAAAGACAGACTACAGCAGGCGACCGCATTTTGTACCAGATACATAATGCCAGACGTCCTGCATGAGATCTTAGATGTTTTTATAAGCAGATTCTCCAGTCAAAGACAGCATCTCACCTTGTTCTAACATCTCTGTTCTAAAGTCTCTGCTATGAGGCTGCCCATAAGAAAAACAACAACCACGGAAACAAGTAAAAGCAGGTGAGGTTTTCCTACTTGTGCTGGAGTTACATAGCCTTTTAGAGAAACCAGGTATCTTTGAGATGCATTTTAATTAGCAGAGGAGCTCTGTAGCCTGAGAAAGCCGGGCATCAGGCTGGGCAGCACAGTGCCCTCCCCAGTCTTAAAGCCTGAAGCTATTCATCAACTAATGCCCTCTTGATGGCCACAGGGCACGGCGGCAGCAGATTGGTGCTCTGATGCACAGAAAACTTTACCAAGCTTTGGGAAGAGCAGCTAATGTGCTCAGATCCTTGTGGAAATCCAGGGGAGAGCTATGACTAAGATACACCAGGGATGCTTCCCCGAAACAAGAAAATCAAGACTTAGGAGAATAAATAGCCACTTCCTGAAGGTATTTAAAAAGCAGCTATCAAGAACTTGCATTAAAAATCTATGGAGTGAGTAATTAGTTTCATAGGTAATGAATAACAAAGGCCACCATCTGTGCATCCAACTCGTGCACAGCGGCTCCGAGCATTACGCAATTGCACGTTGAACAAGTGTTCCTGGAAAACAATGAACTTGCTGCCTGAGCTGCTCAGATAACTCCTCGCTTCTTAGCGGCCCATGCCTATCTCCGGTGTACAGTCAGCTGTGGCCTTGGAAAAAGTAGACTGCTAAATAAAACAGCAAGGTGGAAAGGGTGAATTTGTGAAAGTACACCAGTGGTTTACGTTTTCCGCACAAAGAAATTTCTGCCCTTTCTATTCTCTGGGACCGAAAATGGTTCCTGCCCCCAGCGCTGCCAGGGCTTTTTAAAGTTAACGCTCTGGGCCTCCAGCCATCTATCTGTACACGTTTCAATAACCTTTACTTCTGCTGAATAATTCAACAAAGCAAAGATTTGCTATTGGCAATCTCTAATCTGAAGGAGAAACTTAAAGCTTACATTTTGTTTATTAAAATTCCTGGAGGGGAGGACAAAAAAAAAAAATATAGCTCCTCTTTGACCCTGTTCAGGACTTTGCTTCGGGGACTGGCAGGAGGAAATTCAATCCTGTCCAAAGTTTTGATTATGGGAAAAACAGCTGACAAAATTGCAGGCCCAAGGGTTAAGACAATAGTGACAAATATTATTTGGTGACATTGGTGACGGCAATCTGCTCTGAAAGCCCACGTGCCTGCCCTGGCAAGGTGGCAAGGGCTGCGTGGATGAAGAGAGCCCACACTGCCCAGGTCTGAAAGGCTACAACAGACTTCAAGGAAAAACACCCATTTATGATTTTTTACATGTTTTTAAACTCAAGGAAAATGAAGCTCTGCTTTAAATACTGCCTGGAGGCCAGGTCAGGCTGCGATGTGCTGCAAAAGCCTGACCAGCTTGTGGCTCTGATCTCACCCACCAAAGATAACTTGGCTGGTTGCTTGCCGTCATCATTTTCCTTTTCAATACCTACAATTATTAATCTGCTGCTTCAGGTCTATCAGGAGAATACCATGCGGCACCACAGCCCTCCAGAACCACACAGCATCAATCTTCCCTCGGCTGCACCCTGGCATGAAACCGTACTGACATCATGCAACCTGGAGCTGCGTGGAGAGCACAAACCTAAAATTTAAAACAGAAGCCGTAATAGGATACATTTTCATTCGCTACCCCTCCGTATTTAATATAGAGGTTGTTATCCTCCTGTCCTACGGCAAACTCACTAGGCTGGGGTGGGTTTTTTTCATTCTTGATCTTCATCCGTCGAGCAAAATGTCATCAGGGATGACAGCGCAGCCCTTGGAAAAGGAATTCTGTGCTAACTTGTGCTCCCTCTGCTGCTCCCGCTGCAGTACAGCAAAACACGGCTTGATCCAACCGACCGAGCGCTGGAGTTGTTGTTCTAGTTCACTCACCTTCTTGCACTTTCCCTTTTTTAAAGAGGAGGAGATTTTAAAACAGAGTAGCGAGGCAGGCAAACACGAATGATTTTAAACAAACCGACTTCTGAGATGACCAATCCAAGTGGCACTCTAAGCTGCTCAGGACCCCCAGGTCCTTCTGCCCAACTACACGGGCAACGTGCACTGGGCTCGAGGTGTCCCCTCTCTGGGGGATGCAGAGCCGGTCAAGGATGTGTGGGGGACCTGTACTTGCAAACACCCACTGCTCATCCTCTGCGGGCTGCTGCCGTGCCACGGCGGGCACGTCTCGGTCACGGGGAGCCCTGCTTTCTGCCTTCGGCAAGGCCACCTTCCCTGCAAGGCCACCGGTGTTAGGGACAGAATGGTGGGAAGAAAAAGCTTGAAAACTTTAGACAAGTGGTAACCATAAAACTAATTATAGTTGTCTGTTAAAATGTAAAGCTTCCTAACAAAGCCTGAAGAAAGAAACATTTCTGCAGAATTAGAGATTATTCAACTCAGTTACAAACAAAGCCTTTCAGGAGATGGTTTGGTCATTTATGGTTAAGCACGCCGCAACTTCAGCAACACCAAGTAAAACAACAAGTGGTACTAATTAGCTGCTACCAGCATCACTCAGACCCACAGCAAGACTACTAAAACCAGTAACATTTTTCCCCTTTGCTCGTAATATTTTATCTAAAAGTACCCAATTGTGTCTACTGCCAGAAATAAACTAATTTTAGGAGAAACACCAAAAAGGAAACAGGAAGAATGTTTCTGAAGAAGGAAGGCTATGCAAGCACACATACACATTCATTTGCTTTGAAACCTACATCCTGACTGTCTCAGTGAGTTCAACACCACAAATAGCGTACGTCTAGTAGGTCTACCAATAAAGTATAAACTCTCTATACATATATTTTTGCTTGGTTTGGGGAAAAATACTTCCCTTGGTATCTAGTATTTTTGGACAATTAGCCTTCCTCTGTGTTTGCCTGTATTTATTAAAAAAACAACTCTAAGATCTCACAAGGTGCTGTGATGACAGAGAAGGCAGGAAAAGACACGTTTATCCTGCAAGGCAGCCAGTACCAGCCAGTGCCACGGACCTGCTCCTCCCGCCAGCACCAGCCTGCCAGGGCACCGGCCTGGCCACCACGTCGTACACCCAGCTCACTGCCACTGTCACCATGAGGCTCATTCAACACAGAGCAGCAAGAAAGCCATAAAGCCGGTCAAAGTTACAGCCGTAAGATTTAAACCGGCCAACTGCAATGAATGTCTGTTGCAATTGATGTGCATTAAAATAAGCGGGAAGAAACTGAGAAGCAAACTATCAATAATAAAATGTTAAATTCACATTATCCATCTTCCCTTCCTGGAGAAAAAAGATGCTGTGACAGGAAAGGCTGGAGGTTGTGCCTGAAGTTTCCACATCTCCCACTTTAAACTGGACAGCGAAGCCTTGCACTGACCTGGTGATGCTTCATATTTTTAAAAGAAATGTGTATATAAATACTTTTGTTAGAAATTTACTTGGCATTCAAAAACAAGGGAAGGAAGCCTATCATTTACTGACCATAACTTTAAAAAAGAGAGGGTGTGTGTGAATGTACGCTTCTTTGATAAATCTTCCTCCCATGTACACACCCGTATCAGCATTTCCTCCTCCTGCCGATTTCAGAACAAAAATGTGCAGTCTAAGTGAACTTCTATTTTATGCCATAATAACCTATCATTCAGTGGTTAACAAAGACCACTTGGAATTTATTTTTCTAAAAGACAGCTAACCAATCCCTGTAATTCAAAAGGACTTTTTCTCATCAAAGCACCGCAGGATCACCGAGGAAACATTTCAGAGCTCAGCATCTAAGATGTGGGCATTATGTGCAACACAAAAGTATTCTGGAAAACTCAAGCCTCTGGTATGACACTGTAGCAGTGATTCAACTTTTTGGCACACGCCCCCTTCTATGATCGTCTGAAAACCATCTGAGATAACCTCCAAAGAAGATCCGCACAAAGGTCTCTTCTTCCCTTCTTTTCTCCCAACGGAGAACAGTAATCTGCTTTTTGATTTCTACTACAAAACAGGACTACAAAAAAACAGCAAGGGAAAAACAAAGCCTGTTTGAAAACAAGAAGACCAGGCATCCAGCATGAGCTTCTCAGCCAAGCTTCAGGGAATCTCACAGCTGGCCACTGCCACGTCTCCGGATGGCCATGGCTTCCATCTGCTTTTACCATCATCTCCATCTTCTGCCTCAGACAATAGCAACAGGTGCAACAACACCGAAACCCGAATGAAACAGCCTAAGGAATGTGTGTGTTCTCTGGTGTAAGGGTTTAAATAATAATAGGGAAGCACTTAATGGATATTGCAGCTCAAAGCCACAGGATGACATGCAACCTTCCAACACAACAATATGTACAAACAGAAATTATGTTATTCAACAAGAGTGAGACTTTTTGACCGTGGTGTTCGGTAAATGCGGCCAAAACAGCACATCCAGGGATTAACACTGACTATTGGGAAAATATTTGGGATGTGGGACCGGGCTATTCCAGAGCGCTAAACAACATCACAGTCTTCAGTTGGCTTCCCATTTGGAGTATTCCACTTTGGGGTAATTTCCCTCCACGCAGTTTTACTTTACCCCTGTAAAACATCACCTGTTGTCACCACTTTTTCCCCATAGAAGCATCCCAGCTAGAAGACCAGACAGAGCAGGCAGCTGGGGAGCAGCCTACAGCCTTTCACCTTCAGGTCACTGCTTGGAGACACCAGCCAGCTATCAGGTCACTGGAAACCACCATCCTCTGACACTGGGGACAGGGGTCAGCCACAGCACACCAGGGGTCAAGGACCAAGAAAGACAGATGCTGAATTACCTACAACTGCTGAAGACATTTTAATATTTAATGAAGTAAGTCTCAGATGTGAAGAGTGCTTACAGAGCATGGTGACACATAGGGTTTTTTAAAAAAGGATTAAAAAAACCAAAAGCATATTTTCACGTATAATCAACTGTCCAAAGACTGCACATGTATGCCTCAACTGTTTAAGGAGAGCTTCAAGAATCAGAACTGGTGATACTTCAATTCTTTTGGGAGGAAAACCCCAGCAGGCTCTGCAAGAACTCAGTTTCTTTTCAGGATGTACAACACTCATAAAAGCAGATACTCAAATATAAGCTCCTTTCACTGAAATGCAGCAAGTAAAACTGTTTACACAAGCCTAGTTAAGGGAAAGATTGTAAGACATCATCCCAAGCCTTTGCGCCGTAACACCTCTGTTGATCACAGACACACTTAGCCCCACATTTCTCCAAGGGGGCAGGAGGAGGCGAGGGCAGAACCCTCACACCCCCCTCGCAGAGCCCACAGCAAACTGCCCTCCTGGTGCCTGCTGGGCTTCACAGGGACTGAGCCCAGTCCTCAATCTCTGGGAGGTATTACAGCTACAAGGAACTCTTTTGTACTTGGGGGAACAGCAGAAGACAATGTGTGTTTGCATATTTTCCATAATTCAGTTGGCTAGTTTCTGTAGATCATTTGTTGCCTCTTTCCATCATCCCTGATGTGGACACAGCAGGAATGCCTGCAATCCAGGCTGTGAGTGCCGAGAGTCATGAGAAGGGGTGGAAACAAAAATATGAACTCATGCTTTGCAATTAAAAAGACAGATGATACCAACAACTTTGTTCTTATATGCAACAGACTGGCTATTACTAAAACTTTTCTTCCCCCTCATCCTGAATTTATTTCTTAAGATTTACTTTTGAACTAGCATATTTCCAAAGGATATCTAACAGAAAACCTTGCCAAATATTTTCTGTCTTGAATTCCTGAAAAAGCACATTTCTGGACTTTCCGAACTACGGTCCCTCCTTAAAAGAAGTGACTCACGCAGAAGCAGAAGTAGTGCCAAAAGCATACAATGACCCAGAGAGGGAAAATAAAAGGAAAAAAAAAAAAGTTCCTTAAAAATGAAGAACACAAAGCACAATCTACAGCTCTGAAATCTAGAAGGGAAGCACTGCCGCCTCACAGCTAACCACGAAGAGGACAGTAATTTATCGTATTGGTGATAACGCAGCATCAGACAGAGTAATGACACAGGGCCCTGACCTCTCATTCCAAGCATACATCTTAATTTGGCAAGAGGAATTTGTCCCGTTGTATCGTCCTGCTGATGGAGCTCAGCTTTATATAGGAGTTCTCCGCATTTTTGGCAACCGTTAGCAAGTTATCGTGATTTTTCATTTTCATAAGTATGCTGTCAGGAAACAAAAACAAGCCAAAAGCCCAAGTGTCAAACTCTGTTGAGTAACATATGCGCACAGAACAGTGCTGGGAAGCCAGCTCTGGTCAGACCACTGCGCCTTGCTGCGGCCCTTCAGCACTCACGTGAGCTCACGTGAAAGATGGGGACAGACTTTCTCATAGGGCCTGTTGTGATAGGACAAGGGGTAGTGGTTTTAAACTAAAGGAGGGTATATATAAGGAAGAGATTTTTCACAATGAGGGTGGTGAAGCATTGGCAGAGGTTGCCCAGAGAGGTGGCAGATGCCCCATCCCTGGGAACGTTCCAGGCCAGGTTGGACGGGGCGCGGAGCAACCTGATGTAGGTGAAGATGTCCCTGCTCACTGCAGGGGGGCTGGACTAGATGGCCTTTAAATGTCCCTTCCGACCTAAACTGTTCTGTGAATCTATGACAAGTGCACCTCTCACTTTGTGGGCATGGCTGCACTCCATTTCAACCCCCTCTCCAGGCTTACTTTACGTCAAAGGATCTATCAGCTTTCCTAGGAGTTACCCAAGGCCCAATTTATACCCATTACTGCAATTTACAACACAAGTTGTTTGGCTTTCTAAAAAGCTTTTGCCTTTTTTTTTTTTTTTTTTTTTTTTTTTTTTTTTTTAATTTTTTTTTAAGAAGTGGCCGTACTGGCAAGCCTTGAAATACTTTATATTTTGGTTCTCCTCAATTATCTATTTCCAGTAAAGCCACATTTCTGTCTGGGCACAGCTTACCCTGGCATCCAGTTGACAGCAGGGGCCAACTAACTAGAAGCATCCTCGATGAGCACCAGATGCCAGGGTGACAGGGGTTAACTCCTGTGGTTGGACCTCTTTTTGTGAAGGCTGGGTCACAAGACTCCCCCTTTTGCCCACTGAGCTGCTTAAAATAACTTTTCACAATTTATATGGAGCAAAGATTAAATGACTTCAAAAGAAACTAATACTGGCAGATGAAAGGAAATAATCTTATAGATATGTGAAGGAACTAGCTGTTTCTTTGATTACTGCGGGGAAGGAGGTCCCTAGCTCCATCACTTCATTAACATCTGAAATTTAACAGTGTCTAAAGGCCCCCAAAGCCTATTCAACACCCATCCGACAACAAACTCAGTAGTAAATGACAACCCCCCAGGAGGAAGGTACATGCCTTTCGAAACCCAAGATGCAAAAATATCCACGGGACATAAGCCCTCCGTCTTCTACCGTTTATATTTTATTTATCGTGCTTTCAAATCCCAGCTGCAAAGCTGAAGAGAGAGAGAGATGTAGTTTCTCATTAGCGAGAGCAGTAAAACCTGTGAGAAGGAGCTATAAAATAATGTCCTACATACCTGGGTGGAAAACCCCTGGGATACCACATAAACTAGGACTGGCTAGTATTTTTCATTTAGCTAAATATGAGTATGAGTTTTCCTGATCCATCTCAGTTGTGCCCTTTTGTTTTACTATCCCGAGTTCATTCCTGCCTCCAAATTCTTTCCCCCTGGGGAAAGGTTATAAACTTAATCCTGGAGTTTGCTTCACACATCATTTGCAGCTTGTCAATGGTTTTTTGACTGTCACCATGTGAGGAATAACATTAGCTGGGGGAAGGGTCTAAAGATTTCATTTTGCTAATGGAAAGATGAATGACAGTAGTGCTGCAGTGCTGCTCAGGACTGAAATCAAGGGGTTTTGGTTGTTTTTGTTTGTTTGTTAAAGCAAGTTAATAAAAAGATTGTACCATCACATATTTTTTTCTGCAATACATATAGGTGACTATAAAAATTTTTTTTTGGTCTCTACTTAGTCAGTTGTTCTGTTGGTACTTTAGACCCGTGAGATGGAGGATGAAAAGTTGTTTGTTAAACTAGCCTGTTCCCCCACTTCTGTCTCAGTTACACAGTAGATTTTTCCTCAACAAATTACCTCACAGCTCAGTTCAACACTGATGTGTTAGCAATGCGGTCTGCAGATACAACCTGCCGCACTATGGAAAAACCCTTCCTTACAGCTTTACCTCTCAGGGTGCTGTCACCTGGTAGTGGTTGCCCAATACCCCTGACTACAGGCAAATGATTAGCTGGACGAACTGGGTGTAAGAAACAGATTCCTGCCTAAACTGTCTTCTAGGTATGCGACTTGGGCATTTTTCTTAATTTGTCATTACTGAGGGCATTTGTGTGTCTCAACAGTTTAGACCATTAAGAAATCTTCTCTGGAGCAAACTGTTCTCAACAGGCATTGAATGCTTAAAGCTTTAATTTCTCTAACATTACAAACACTTCCTACCAAACAAAAGAGAATTTTTTTGGCACTCTCTCAGGAAACACCTTCATTTACGGGGAAGAAAAAAACATAAATGTTAGCTTGATACCCTTGATACATGTAATTTAAGGAAGCACACATCACATCACACAGACCAAAAACCACACTAAGTGACATTTGGTAAAGCTTGAGGGATGGATTACACCAACTTGTTAAACACCAGGCTTGCTCATGCCTTCAGGCTGACTGCTGCTCTTGGGACCACGAAGAACCGCTTGCTTGACTGATGGGAATGCCTTGGTGGGATTTTCCAAACCCCACAGAGCTGGTTGCTCCTCTCTGCCCACAGCACGGGCGTAGTGCTCCCAGGGTGGGTATCACCCCAGGGGATGCAGCAAGCATCCCCACCAGTGGTCACCTCCGCTGCTGGGCAGGGAGGGTGAAGGCATCCCCCACCTCTGGGAACCCCAAAGGCCCTTGCCCTGTGCAAGAATGGCTCTGTAAACCATGCAGAGCAAGCAAGCCCTGGCCCCAAAGCAAGCATTACCTGAAAGCACATTAAAATGGATCATCTAACTATTGGCATTCCCTCCCCTAGAGCTGTGGCACTGCTAAACATAACACACACAAGTCTCATCTGTTATTTGCGCAAGGGAAGCCAAGTTATCCAGTAATTGGTATTTCCAGTCGTTGCTGGATGAAGTGGCTGATGGAGATGTGAGTTAGGGATGTGCACTGCTGTACGGAGGAGGAGAGGTATGGAAACCAGACCACCACGCATGCCAGCTGGAGCACCGCCGCGGCTGCCCTCATCTCCCAAATAGTCCAAACATGGACAGGGTGACAGGGAGGTCTTTTATCAACTTGGGGTCTGCAACGCCCACCAAGAAGAGCCCGCGAGACAGGGACGGACAGAAAACACCCCACAATCCAAACAGCAGGACTGCTCCTCTCCGGATGCGACCGCATCAATCACAGGATGCAGCTGCGACGCAAGGCAGCTCTTTAACAAAGCAGCCCGGCTCTTGCCTGCTTGCCCGTGCCAATTTTAGACAGGTTTACTTTTGCAAGAGTAACAAGACCTGAAAACTGTGCCAGGCAAAAGCCACTCTGATTCACAGGGACAGCCGCAACCCGCCGTTGTTCCCAAAGCCCAGCCGGGGCCGCCACCACAGGAGCCTTTGGCACAGCCGCTGCTAGACCCACCGCAACCCTCTCTGAAGCCTACGACACTTTAGCCTGGTACACACTGATCCGTGCCTCCAGACAGTAGCTTCTAAGAGACAACTTACACAACTAAGCTTTTCCGCGATGAAAACTGCAGCAAGCTGTGGCTTGTTAGCTTCCCCTTGACTGTTTTCAAGAAAATACATTTCCCATGATATAAATGTGTGTGTGGTTTATAGGCAAGCTCTGCAACCACTGCATTAGGACCAAACATGGAATTATGCGCAAGCCTGACAGTGATTCATTTTAGCCTTGAAAATGAACAGTAGGCAATTAGAGCAGCACTGCAGAACTACGAGGTGGCTTTTGCAGCTAGAACAGAAATTCTCCAGTCCACGCTGGACCACACTCCACTGGTCTGCACAGTGCCTTCAGTATTAAAGTCAGTAGAAATGTAAAATAATACACAAGCCTAGGGCACAGCACTGGAGTAGGACTCAGAAGACTCACTTCTCTGTGCCTGTAATCTTCCCATGCTACTGCTCATCTTGTCTTGTGAATGGTAAGGATTTCTGGATCGCAGGCTGTACTGTTTTCTGTAGGTGGAATGATAGAACACCACTGGCAAGCCAGCATTGCTAGTTAGCTTCCTAACAATTACAACAAAGCACAACCACTCCATATAAACAAGCTCTCCCACACTAACATTGCCAGAGAGATAACAGTAACAACTTAATCTAATTAACACTGCACAAAGCAAGAATTTGTGATTCTGGGGTGGATGGGCTCTAATGCCTTGTAGGGCGTTAGCAAACAAAGTTTGCACTTGATTAAAGAAAATACTCAACATTCATTTTTCAGTTAACATGGAGCAAAGCATGTATGAGCCAGCGATGGCCAAAAGCAGGGATGATGTCTATCCCTTGTGCATAACTTCTTTGCTTGCTTTGAAAAAATGTTATATTTCTCAATGATATCACTGAATTACTAGCTGGTTTTCCATTTGAAAGTTACTGTGAAGTTGCAGTACTTAAGCAATCATCCTGACTGGCTGCCAAGCCACTTAATCACTTACATGCATTTTAAATAAAAGCTGTCTAACTTACAAGAACTACATCATCTAAATTGTCTGTCCCAAATTGCAAGCAGAAATATGTCCGTTTATTCTAATAACAGAGAAAAAGTTGAGAAACTACATAATCAGCTCGCTCTTCAACATCATGAAATCCTACTGCAACCAACAGCAACGGGACTTCTACTAAGTTCAGAAAAATTAGAAATACACCATGTTACGTTTCTGCAATATCCAACCACATAACCACTAAAAAAAAGTGGCAAGCAACTTGGGAAAACGATCAGTAATAAAAGCTGAAGACAGAATAGATCTACTCAAGGCTTAGATTAATACAAACAATGGAAGTGATAAATCAGAGATTCCACCCTTTCAGTGCTCCGGAGGTTAGAAAGGGGTAAAAATACAAAGCGTGGCGTGCAGAAATACCAGCAGTAAGGTCTAGAGCCTGGGGCTGGCAATGAAAGTGCTTCTGCTCTCACTTTTTGCGTTGGGCCAGAAACAAAGGTGTAGCAAGTAACTGGAAGTCATGCTGATGTCCTGACAAATAAAGACACGTCTAGGAATGACTTCCCACCCCACTTTCCAGTTAGAATATTTTCATTAAATATGCACAATGGGTTGGATCTGAAATTTTTCATTTAGCTTCAGACAAAAGGCCTACAACTTAGGAAACACACTGGATAGCAGCCACAATGCTACAAAACAGCTTTGGAATTAAAGTAGCAGTTGCTTGCAGAAATACTAATTAGCAGGAATGGGTTTTTCATTTTTTGTGCCTTCAGTTCTTTACAGATGTTGCTGTGTTTAATGTAATGTCGCTACCTTACATTTGTTTATCTACAACATACAGCACCATCATTTTATCGTAATACACTAGCTCCGAATTCAATGAAAGCAGATTTATTTTTTTGGGGGGCTTGAATAGGTAGCAATAACATACAGCTTTCTCTGAACACTCAAATGTCATCTTCTGACCTGATGTTCCTTTTTCAGTCAATTCTTTTCCCTGGTTTAGAGAAGCACATTGCTCCCAGAAAGGAAAGAGGCAGCTATAGAAATGCTGAAGCAGAAGTGACCTGAGAGCATCGGCTTGCTGATGCTGTCAGGTCATTACTTCAAATCAGCTAAAAATGGATAATCTGCTGGGCAAGGTGATAAGATTACAGATCAGACCAATTACAGTTGCAAGTGCTTCCCCAGGACTAATCGATTAAGGCACTGTAGGTCTAAGACAAGGACAGCATTTGATCTGGCAGGTGCTAGGGAGAGCACCACATGCCTCCATGGGATCCAGGCTTGCTCCCAGGTCTTCAGGCAGACCACTGGAAGATACCCAGCAAGAGGTATCTCAAGCAGGTAGAAGTCATTTGCTCCCAGAGCCTGCGTTCAAGTCCCATCTCCGCAGTGCCCACAAGGTTGCCTTGAGCTTCCAGTGCAGCAGGACCCCCTAATACCTGATCGTCCTCCTCCGTTTGTATCATTTCACCACCACCACATTAAAAGCACAAGGAGACCCCCACTTCCATCCGGACCGAGGAGGTTGCAAAGCACAGCTATGTTCCAGCACTCACAACGGCTGCTTTGTGAAATACAGCATGTCACTTACAGCCATCACGTTTAGGAACCCACATTTGTTTGATTTTAATGATGCCATTCTTGATTATTAAATTAGCCATAAAGCACTTAAATTTATCCAAAACAATTCCCTACCTCTGCTTTTTCGTTGTTTTTTGTTTTTTTTTTTTTTTTTTTTTTTAACCTCCATTAAAACAAAGATAATCTGAATTAAGTGTTTTTCCACAATGCCATCCTCAAGGCAATTATTTTGCTGCAGAGATGCAGTCAGGAAGAATAACCTCCCCACAGTCTCTTTGAGAAGGCAGGAACTGAGCGAAGCCTTCAGAAAGCCAATCTTTCAGCTTCCATTCTTCCCACACACATCTCAAATCATCTACTGCATTTCTTCTGCTCATTTGACTTCTAAAGCTCAAGCAAAGCAGGGATTCAGATAAAAGCCAATGGTTTAAAAAAAAAAAAAAAAAGAAAGAAAGAAAAAACAACAAAACACAAACCACAAAAAACCTCAGCCACTTCCTATAGTGATCTTTGTGCAGCACTAACCCCAGGGTTTTTTAGATGCTGGGGTGTGTGGGTCAGTTTGCTTTCAGTCAGCATCAAAAACTGTGGACTGTGCTTTGGATAGCTTTTGTATGCCATTGCAGAGAGCAGTTCGAATTCAGAGCAACTGTGTCAAAATGTGTAAGAGCTACATGCATGAACAATAAAACTAGCTTTCCAAAAAAGAAAAGTCAGTTGATGAATTTCAGATTTAAAAAAAATAAAATAAAATAAAATAAAAGTACTTGCACAAGGACAACTAAGCAATTAATGAAAAAACAAATAAAAAACACCCCAAAATAGTAACAAGTACTGCAATAAGAGAAAAATGAGGTAGCACATCCCAGAGGAACAGCATACACGCACCTAAATAAAACAAACAGCTTTCATATGCTTACATATCTTGACACATATTCACAAGCCCACTATGGGCAATTCAAAAGAATTAATGAAAATTTGTCTATAGGATGAGACTACGAAGATGTACTTAACTGTGTCGTCACCTGTGAAGGCACAGCCACTGAAACCGTGGTAATCCCACAATGTACGCTAAGAAAGGGTCTGATAAATAGAGAAATATATTAAAAAAATCCAATTGTTTTCTAGCCAGACAAAAGCTTATAAGTGAGCCAGCTACCTCGTTACCTTTTCTCTGCCCTCAGAGACTGGAAGGAAAAACCCAGCCATCATCTCCCACCACCCTGCTCTCCAGAAGCTCACAATTAGCAGATCTCATTCTCTCACAGCTTCGTCATTTTTTTTAGATAAGGAAAGTATGCTTTCTCAATTTTTTTCCCGGCTTCCAATCAGTTTCCCAGTTCTAAATGACTTGAATTTGTTGAATGAACTGAAGAAACTTCTGATGCAGCAGACAAGGCTTTTGCTGCCAAAACCCGGTTAAGTTAAAAAAAATAAAATTAGTTCTGAGCTTTTGGGTGGTGATACTTCCTTACGTAGTGGTGAAACCTTCAAGACTGGGCTACACAACCAGTGGGACCGTGAGCAAGAAAAGGGGTTTGCTTGGCTGCTGCAGGGGGTATCCACATTTTGGGGCTCAGATGAGAGCCTGGATGCCAAGATAAAAGACTTAAGGACTGGCATGAGCCTTCTCTCAGGAAGCATTTATGGGCCAAACTTGTTTGTTTTGGCTCTTGCCATGTTTCCCTTACCTGCAAAACCATATATAATTTGCATTTTTGTTTGGTTTCAGTTATTTTAATACCTCATGAGATTAGGCTTTAACATATTGCGACTTTAAGTGTGTAAAGGAAAAATTTATTTAATTTGAATAACAATCTTGTAACCTGCACGTGACGATCAAAAGGGACCAAAACCTTCCTGAAAAGATGTTGGAAAAAACAGCGCATGAGAAGGAAACCTGGCAGGGGGTAGGGCTGCTGGCACGCAGCGAGTGGGAAATGATGGTAGAGGGAGGGACGAGAAAGAGAATAATCAGGTAAAAGGAGACAATCAATGACCCCAGGTCTTGTGGGCAAGTTCAACAGGGCTGTGAGCGTTTGGGGAATGAGCACCCATGAGTGGGGGGGTGGAAGGAAAGGCCTGGGACACGTATGGCAGAGGCAGTAGGGCTGTACTGTGAGCAGAGGATGGAGCGTGCGCGATTCCCTCGGAGGGGAAGGGGTGGTAACACTGCATGAACATCCGCCTTCCCTGGTGTGCGTAAGGGTCTGTCTGGATGCCTGTGTCAAATCCAGGACCCACGCAGCTGAAGGGGAAACGTATTTATGTGAGACACCTCAGTGTCCAGGTTATTTTTAATCGGAGAGTGCAAACAAAACAGGTATCAGAAGAAAAAGGTCTTTAAAATAGTCGTTAATGACACCTTTACTTACTGTTCTTTGTCTATAGTACCTCTTAGGAAATCTTGGGAAAACACACCTGGATTCCCAAATTTCTTTGGCACCAGCTGTTCTTCAGCAGTGAGGAGGATGAAAGGGCTGGATGAGCATCCCCTGTACCCTTTCACAGCATGCATGGTGGAGCACGGTACAACCTCTTCAGCTTCATTAAAAGCAAACTATTTCTCACTTAAGGGCAGCCCTTTCATGATGCTAATATTTCTCTACCACAACCGTTCAAGTCCAAGCGCAACGCACATCCACCAGTGAGGAGAAGCAGCCCCTCAGCCCTGGTACACTGCAGCTACTGTTCCCTCTCCGGTCTTTGTTTTCCATCTTCCCTTGTTTTTCCCCAACAAGCCATGGCGCAATCACTGCTCCCGCACACTCCCCTCCCCAAACCCCAGCTGTCAATACCCCCGCGCTCCGCTCCTGGATATGCGAGCGCTCCAGAGTCAATCTTCCCATGAAAATCAAGTCAATGACCTGCCCTTCCCTGTTCCTTGAGAACCAAAAAAAAGACAGCCATAATTTTTCTTCCCCTCAGTTCTCACGTGTTGTTAATGTTCACTCGAGTTGTTAGGCAATACAAAATGCATTAATTCCTCCAAAGTGAGTTCACCATGAAAGATTTAATTGTGGCTGATTAGGCATAGTTTTCTCTTTCCCCCCCACCCTCCCTTTTTTTTTTTTGGTTGGCAGAAAAAGAAGAGCAGAATGCAAAGATATTTTTCACTCAAAGCCCACGTTAGCCTTATTATCTAATCAAGTGGAAAGGCCTTTGTCTACCCTGGTCCAGCCAAAAAAAAGAAAAAAAAAGTGCAGCAATAAAAACCTTTAAGATTTTTCTCAATCCTTTGTTATCCCAAAAGACCCAAGTTTAGTCAATTGGCTGTCACATCACTAGAAAGAAAGAGAGGAGGAAAGCAGAGAAGAAAGAGAAAAGACACTGCTGTAGCCATTTAAAAAAAAAAAAAAAAAAGGCACTTTTTGTAACCCATGAAGAAGTCTGGTACACAAAATTGCACATTAACTTTTAAAAGATTTGCATTTAAAAGATTGAATACAGGTCGCTTCCCTGTGACCATAGAAACATTAGAAAAGGTGGAAAATTCAGTCTACTGAACTTCAAATGACTTTATTAAAGTGTCACTAATCAGAACCCAAGGACACAAGGTTTTAGTGTTCGGGCTAACGAAGTGAATAACCCTCAAAAGTCAAATGACCTTCTAAGAGCATTACTTAAAAAAAAAAAAAAAAAAGCAACAAAAAAAAACAACCACTTGTCAACAGCAAGTGAAATAAGAGAAACTTGATTGCCTTTAAGAAACGAGTAATCCCATGCAGCTCACAAGAACCCAACTGAACTATGTCTCTGAAAACAGGAAGGTATGGCTCATGTAAGATAAAACAGTCCAAAACTTTTATATAGTATACTACAAGGACAACAAAGCACTTGCTTTTATCTGTGACAGTTTGAGCTGAACTTTAAATGAAATATATGAAATATTGATTTGAAGTTGACCCCCACATGTAATGAAACATGGGGACAAGGACAAATATCTATGAAGTTTAATTAAGAAATGCTGTTTATCCATATCAGCACTTCCAGGACACAGGCAGACATTGACAAATCACTGAAAGTTAAGTTACATCTGCATGACATCTTTTGTCATTAATCAGAAGGTTACCTGAATCACAGCTGATCGAATATATTAATTCACATGAGACACCACCACTCCTATCAGGCAGGCATCACCTCCAATTCAGTTTTGTCTCCAGAGTTACACCAGATGCTCCACACTTAAAACTTGGTGTTCCTCCCAGTACAACACCCTGCAGCTCTGGTCAGTTCTCCCCGTTCATACAGCAAGGTTTCTTCCGAAGGGCACCATGCTTTGCAGTCTTAACTACTGCATCTTCCTTCCATTTTGCTTATTCAAGTCCTTCTAAATGCTTCTAGGGAAATAATTTCATCATAGTTTCTCAGTTGAGATTTTTTTGTTTGTTTAGGGGGGGCGGTTTGGTTTTGGGTTTGGGTTGGTTGTTTTTTTTCGGTTTGTTGCGGGTTCTTTTGTTTTTGTTTTGTTTTTACTGAAGAAAAAAATTTTACACCTTAGAAAAAAATACTGCATAGCAAAGTAAAGGTGTATCACTAGAGGAGATATCTGTTTGCACACTTGAGTTCAGGTAGTGCAGAGAACAAGAGAAGACGGGCAGCTCCTGTTGATAAGCACACACTGAGATCCCATTAGACTGATGCTCTTGGTATGCAGAAGCTGATGCAGATATATCTTCACTGCAAAAAACTATTTCACTGTTCCCTACCTAGTTGCATTCAGCATTGCAGGAATATAACCTACATATACTTTCATCCTTTGTTCCACGCTGTTTCAGACTTACCTCTACGCAGTCTCAACTCAGGGCTTTACTCCACCTGCTTTGGACCAACAAATACTGTGTCCTGCTCTAACGAAACATCCCCCTTCACAAAAACCATCTGACAAATATCATTTTAGCTCTCAACTAAATAAAACCTCACTCCTGTTGGAAAAACCTACCAAAAAAAATCTTACGCTTCAGAAGTAGCGTGGCACAAGTAGTGAGATTGTATTCTCATGATGTGAGCCCTTTAACTACACCAAACAGCAAAGCAGCACAGTAACCAACTAGTAAGATTTCTAATCTTTAGGAATCAGTTATTACCAATATTCCCCTTGCTTAAACGTAATAAAACCCGAGATCAATCAAAATTAAGAATTGAAATAATAAGAACTGATCATTTTCCTACTGCCAAAAGAGCCTGTGAATAAAGGGAAAGGGAGAACCTACAAGGTAGGATTTGTGAAAATAAATGGGTGTGCTCAAGCATTAAGAAGGACCAGGGAAAAGCAATTTAAGAGTCAGAGAGGTGAAAACTGCCTTTAGATATGACCACGGGCAACACTGGAGCTCTCTGCCCTTTAGTGACCGGGCCCCTGCTAACAGGGCAGATGCCAAAGTTTCAAGTACCGTCCCACAGGGCATGCTTCTGCGTGACTTCCCTCTGAAACTATGGGGAAAAATTAGCAACATCTACCCAAACCAGCTAAATATGAATTTTTAAAGTTCATTAATCTAAACTAACAGGTGACTAATATTTCCGACATGTTTTGGGTGAGCTGTCATGGCACAGACTGAGTAATCCCCTTAGCACGACAGAGTCCGGGTTGGGACCGATGCCCGGTATTGTAGCTTAACAAGAAGTTTATCCTTCCTTATAGTAGCCTTTTTCTGCTTCTTTGTTAAATTTCCTAGGCTATGACAGAAAGCTATCAGGATAGCATCACAAGGAATAGACAGCAATACCTTCAAAAGTTACCAGTACATTATCCATCCAAAGATTCAGCCTCCTCTTCAGGAGCACAGCAGCGACACGAGCTCCAGCAGCAGGGCCATACAAAGCTCTCAAAGGTGATTACAAGGACGATTACATTCATTTCTTGGCTGTCCTCTACATAACACATCACGCATTCTAAGATCTTCCACAGTTGATACTACCATTTGGACTGAAATATGTATCTACATAAAAAGAATGACTCAAAAAATAACCTATCAACATAAAAATTCCTAAGCATATGAAACCCATAAGGAGAGAAACAATTCCTTTTCCTTTACTTATTATTCCATATATTTAGCTGATACAGGGACACGCATACATGACAGACCTGACTGCAATATTGCCATTTAGGCTCAACTCTAACAACCGTATGAACTAGTTCATTATTTTCTTCTTCCCACCAACGTGCATATTCTTATGCTGCCAGGAATGCACATCAAAGCCTGGTGAAGAGAGCAGTAAAAAAAAAAAATTGAAAGGCACTTAATGTTAATTAATCCAAATGCTGACAGTTCCATGTGCTTTGCCTTGCATTACTATACTTGTCCCAGCCATAACTGAGATCCATGTCCGTCCAAGTTTCATCATTGTTAATAATCACTTAGCATAGCAATTAAGGAAGCCTTAAATATCAAATTAGCTATCATATATAATTTCCCCAGAATTAATCCTCCATATTATAGATGCAATCGGTAGTTAAACAAGTATTAACTACAACGTAACAAGTAGCTCCAAGCTACTTAATTTCTTAAACATCAGTGAACAAAGGTGAATGTTTTTCAACTGACTCATGGAAGTAATCTCACTGGAGATGAAAGCTCTTCAAACATTCATTTTTATTAGAACACTTCTTTCACGGTTTACCTGATGAACATCCTTGATTTGAAGTATTCTGTAATCAGCCCGGTCAAGGACAGTGCTCTGCATTCATTCCTACCCTTTACTCAACAAGAACTATTTTTGGTCTAAGAAAGCTTAGGCAACAGACACAAAATTATTTCTTTTGAGAGGGTAATGTACGTGTCCCACAAACTCTCTAAGCAGAATAAATGGATATTAAAACGGTTTAATGTTACAAGTGCCAATTCTAAATTCAGTACAAAGTAGGACCTAAATTCTGGGATTAAATTAAGAGAATGGAACAAAATAACAACGCAATATTATTGTAGGAACAGAAATATACTTGTCACTGCAACTTGACTGTGTCTTTGATTAACGTAGAAAAGCCCCCCGGTTTCCAGCCTTGGTTTTGTAAAATTTACAGCATAGGAACCAACCCTTATTTGCACCACTGCAAAATCAGGCAGAACCTTCAGGAGCAACAAATTAATTCCTTGTTTGCCCCTGAGGCTGGATGTGATGTGTAAAACCAAAGAGGGAAGATGATCTGCCCAAGACTAGTAGTCAGGCAGGTAAACATACAAGAAGAAAAAAACATTGAACCTGAATTTAAATAAAACTCTTTGGTTGATTACTTGTCCTTGCAGTAGCCAAACACTCATCTCTATTTTGTCTGTACTCTTTTCATGTCAGCGGGACTACACACAGTCCCAACCTGGTTACTTCAGGCCCTGAACAGAACAGTTATGAATGTACCATATAATGGGATAACAGCTAATGCACATAATCCGTGAGTAACAAAATAGGCCGAGTAAAGGAGATCTTTCTGTTCTGCCTGTAAGAAACCCCAGGGATGCATTGCGCCGCTTGCTTACCAAAGAGATGCCAGTGAAGTTTTTCTAAGAAAAGATCTTTGGTTCTTAAAAAATTGCACTACTTCAGCAGTAACTTCACAATGAAAAGAGAATGCTCATTTGCATCAGCTTTAAACATCCGTGTTCTAGTGCCACAAAGCCTATGGCTGATAAAGTACTCTTTCTCCTTAGCAATAATGGTAATGAAAATTCAAAGATCTGGCAAGATATTTGCTTCTGAAATACTTCTCTATTACCATGGAGAATCTGGAATATCCACCACTGCACTGGAACAAAATGAAGACAAAGGAGCTTGAATACTACTATTATTGTTAGGATCTCTTTCTTCTTTTTTAAAGGCTCCGTGGATTTCAAAGGGATAAGAATTAATCACAGAAGTAAATCAAATACTGCTGCCAATAACAGAGCAGGAAGAACTGTTAAATAAGAACAATAAATACAAATGACTACACACTAAAATAAGCATGCACACATCTATAATTAACATTTGGAAATTAACAGGAGAGTAAAGTACCCATGGGTGCCATCAAAAAACCAGAGCACAACAGTAGGCAAAAAAAAAAGCACCTGTCTCCTAAAGATAAAATATGTTACCTTACTCTTTTGAAGCGATCCTCACATGTGAAGGCCTGAGATCTTACACAAGGAAGGAATTACCTTGCAATGATTTCACTTTGGGAGGCTGCTCTAGCAAGTAGTTCACAAAACCGAGCGTGAGAGGCAGGCAATGGTGGGAGCCCTCGGGGCAAGCCCCTTCGCTCCCTAGCATCATTGCACATGCATGCAGTGAGCTCAGGGCCTGCCTGGCTTGCCTCCCAAGATGATGCTTTGGAGATGCGGGCTACAGGATTCAGAGCCAGGGCAAAGGCTGGGGCGGAAATAAATAAATAAATCGAGTAAGCGAGTAATTATGGCTGGCTGGAACAGGGGCTCCACTTCACCTCTTTCCCTTGGGAAGATGACATGACATATCATCCCATTTTCTAACACCTTGCCCTGACCACACCTCTCCAGCTCTCCTATGTGAGGTGCTCTATACTCTGCGAGAAGGACACGTGTGTTTATCTGCCTCCCCTGCCAGGGCACTCAATAACCAGGAGCCCTCTGGGCCTGGGGAAAATCACTTTGCAATCAGCCAAGTGCTCATCCTCAGTGACCACTGAAGCTCCGGCTGTGGATGACCTTGGCTTCTCATGAAGCCCTGTGATCCACCTGCATTCCCTGCATTCCTGGAACCCCTTATGCACCCAGGCAGGTCTGCATTTGAAATGAGGGAACAGTTTTACTACTAACTAAATCCTTAGATAACTTTCATATTTTTTTGAAAGACTTGCTGCAAGACAGTTAAAACCTGACCGCTACAACATTTCTGTCTTCAAAAGTATTGCTATTAAACACAAAAGTTCAGTTTTTAAAAATAAGAACATGTTTTATTGTTTGATAAAGAAAAATGTAAGCCTCTATTTAAAAAAGATATAAGGACAGATAACAGAATTTTACAGAAAGCTAAAAAAATTAATAGATTAATCTCAGTACAGAGAAGGCTATAAAGAAAATAGAGTTATTCTTTGGCTCCAGTTATGTCAAGGATACAGTATGGCCCTTCCCATTGAGAGTAAAGTTCAGTTTTACAGAGGTACCCCTTCAACCCAAAAGAAGGGCACAAAAAAGGAACCAAGTCCTAGGAAACGCCCAGGCACTCCAAACTTACTGAAAGCTTTGATACTAATCTCCAATGCAGGCTGCTTTCTGAAAACAAAGCCACTGCCACAATAAAAATTAATACAAATCAGCCTGGAGTAGAATTTACGTTCCTCAGAAGAAAGTAAATCCTCAAGATGAGAGACCACCACACCATGACACCACGGTGTCATCTTCCCACCAATATTTCAGAAAGCCAGGGCAGCCAGACAAAACCTATCTGTCTATAATGCAAACACGCCCCCAAACGTATATGTTGGGCTTTGACTTGAAGCTGTAAATTTTTCTGATGACACTACTCACATGCCATAAGAGGCCTAATTCCAGCATCCATCAAAATAAAACTAAGTTTCAAGTACTTAGGTGAGCGCAAGCTGGCACATAAGAGACTACCACTGGTTGAGTTTAATAACTAAGAGGGAAAACGACTTTCAGGGAACTCCTAAGACAAAAACATTGAGCTGGAAGCTACTGACAGACGTTGACTGTGTAAACCTACAATTCTATACTTATAAAGTAGTTCTACAAAGGGTATATCTTTCAAAACATATAAATCAAAGTCATCACATTGACACTTATCCTGCTGTAACTTTCACATAAGTCTATACATAACATCTGTTAAATGGATTCAAGATTACCACAAAGTTACATAAACTTTTGTATTTTAAAAGTTGTGGCAAATCATATAGCTATATCCTACTCTTCTTCACATGATGGAGGCTGGGGGTGGTGGGAGGAAAAAAAAAAAAAAAATCACAGCAATCTACAAAGCACTATCAGCTAACACAGGGAAAACTTCCCCAAGAGAGCAGTTTCCAGAAAGTAAGCCGGGGGTCTCGAAAGAGATTAAGAACAGAGAAATGCAGCTGATGTCACTGAACAGGAGCAAGAACTGTGAGGCCCCACAATTCATGGTATCTCCAAAAGCTTTGCATCTATTACGTATATTGCGCTGCTCCTGCTGAATCCAATTCATACAAGATCGATCAACCTTCTTACTGTACCATTCCCTCCTGAGCGCACCTCTACTCTTCAAGTTCCAATATGCAAAGGAGGCATTCCTAAATAAATCTGGAAGACTTGTATGATGTAAAAGCAAGTAGCTCCGTAAAGCATAATGGAAACTCATGGTCATCCCACTATCCCCTTAGATAAACATCAAATCCCACTTTAGAGAGACAAATACGAAGATAAAAGTTTTGATATAACAAGTCTCAAGAACATGTTTTGCAAAAGCGTATGCCCAAATTTTATACATTAGTTTTGAAAATGTAATTTCAGAGTTGAATTTGATTCAGGTAAAAGAAATACCGAATATTGTGTAGGCTTCACTCAAGAGATGCTTATTAACACGTTTCAGCATGCTGCAACCATCGCTGGCAGTCACCAACAATGTGGAATTACAAGTGTAACATGACAGACGCTGCCAACTGCGTTAGACAGGATCCCTTACCATTCCCTTATTTATAGAACAAATTTCTCATTTCCCCAGATGACACCAATGAAAAAAATTCACACATTCACAGAGGGGACATCTTTGAGTCTCATTACTTTTCTCTAAGCATTTAGAAACGTCAAGCCGGAGCAACATCATTTGGTTAGAATTGGTAATAACATTTCAAATCCCCAGTTTTCAATTCCAGTGTTGCGACACACGTAAAAACAAGCATTCCTACATTGTTCTAGATAGGTGCTACTTTATCTACAACCCAGAGAGAATGACAGCTTTTCTCCCCCCAAAAAAACACCGAATGACTAGGAGCATACATTATTATATTCAGATCTTGACAGCTATCACATGTAAATTAATGTTTCTGGCTATATATAGTATTTTGTG
Source organism: Falco punctatus (assembly GCF_963210335.1). Taxonomy (NCBI): domain Eukaryota; kingdom Metazoa; phylum Chordata; class Aves; order Falconiformes; family Falconidae; genus Falco; species Falco punctatus. The sequence continues at coordinate 6,308,176 of NC_137580.1, read as the reverse complement.
AAATATTTGGCTCTGTTTCTATTGTGCACGACAACAACAACTCCAACTGCCTCTTTTCTACATTCTTTTATAAGCATTTTATATGCTCAGTGGGGGAGACAGAAAAAGAACTTAGTTAATCATTAAGCTTTTTCTTTCTAAAAGCAAGCCATGCTGACTGTCCCCATTAATCAACGTCTGTGGGAGTTGCAAAGGAAATCTAACGCACCGTTTCTGTTTCAGAATCCTTTATTCTAAACACCAGACTTCTGGTTCTTAACTGCAGAAATACACCAACAGCTAGGTATACGTTATAATCATAGTATATTTTGGAGTAGGGCAAAAGTATCTTTCAGCCTACTAAAAGCAATTCTTTCTTTTCAACACAACTTTCTTGAAAAAACAAATTTAAAACTATTAAGAAACGAAATTTCTTCTACAAAGGACATTGCCATGCAAACTTGGTTAAAAATGTATGAACCACTGAACACACGGTCTGTTTCATACCCTTCCAACTACAGATGAACTTGGGGCCACAGGAAAGTAGACCTGTTAGCACCAACCTGCTCTCAAGCATTCTATAAGCACTTGCTGGTCACTATTCCTGACAGTTGCTGGTCCCGATTTCCTGATGTAAACAGAAACCTGCATCTACCACGGGATTCACTACCCAAATTTAACCAACTCTCAGATGCAGTGGCTTACTTTCAGCAAGGCACACAGGCCCCAGCTCGGGGACTTTGGGAGGACAAGTCTCCCGTCCCATGATAGATAGGCACGTTCCCCTTCTTGATTGCCTCTGAAGGACAGTCTCTGGGGGATCTATTGTCCTACGCTGAGGAGACACTAGAAGCCTCAACAAGCATCTTATAGTCTTACAAAGCTAAAGTTACATGATCTGAAGTCAACCATAAGCGCTAGATGCATCCAGAGAGCCAAATGAAGAAATACCTCAATCGTAGTGTTACAGCCCCCACATTAAAAAAAACAATGAGAGAGAAGACTTGCAGGGGATGAGAGCTTGCAGGTGACTCCAAAACTTACCACCACCTCAACTGAAAGGACTGCTGGTCTTGACAGCAATAGAAGAGGAAAGTAGCTCCATTCAATCTGCCTTTGGTGAAGTCCTTCCCTGCAGCGCCCACTTCAACATTTTTCAATGATTGCCCATGCATTTTATTTTACATAGAAGGTATTTCATTTTCCTGTACATCAGGCGGTGGCCTACAAGAAGTCTTGGTGCTGTCAGAAGATCGTATTCTGTTAGCCTTGCACTAGTAGTCCTTCTAGTCTCCAAGCAACTAACCAGAGGAATGAGGACAACATGATTTTGTAGTTAGGTCATTATGCATGCAAACGCTCAGGTTACTCAACAAATACATTTTCTAAGCCTAGTTCTTTCCCCCTAAAAGAACCATTCTTATTCCCAAGAAATATTACTTGAAATAATATTTTCATTAAGATAAAACCTGTAAGATTATGGAGGTGGGCATTATCAACACAAACCTTCTTGGCGCTGCCTCTTTTGTTTGTTTTTTGGGTGTTTTGTTGTTTTTCTTTTGAAAAAAATTTTGTTCTTTGCTTTCCATAAGTGCAAGCAGCTGTTAGTGGCTGGAATAAATATGGTATGTCTACGGTTTTTAGGCTGGTTTTTTAGTTGCTACATGCCCCCACCAAACTACTTTAGATGGCTTCTCCATTCTTTTTAGCAGCTTATCTAAACATCAAGTACCTACTCTCTGACTTAGGTCAGACAAAGCAGCTAATTTTTGTCTTTTGAAAACTTTTCCACAATAGAAAGCACTCAAGATTAACAATAGATAAAGCTGCCCTTCATTTTTAAATTATATGAAAGCAAGGAACGCGTATATTTACAGATGAATTTCTAGAGTTAATTGACTTCTCGATGGAGGCTCCTACAAAACCGTCCTCCGTGAAGTTGTAGTGTAGCCCACTCACACTACAAATTGTTGTTACTTCTTTTCCTTGAAGCACTGTTCTAATACCATTGTCTTATATTCCTTTTTACAGAGCAACATTCATGTAAGTGCCTAATTATAGACTGCAGAATGTCTTTATTTCCTTATTTCTTTGTCAAAGGCAAGTTTTTTGTTAGATGTTTAGTGCTCACTCTATGTCACTTTCAATATAGATTTAAATTTACCCAAATATAAGGTCTTATTTACTTGGGGCATCATTTTCTGCTTGGTTATACAATGTAAATGAAGAGTAATTTAATTAAACAAAATATAGTTACAGTGATGGAAAATTAGCATAACTTAAAGAAAAGCCAGTCCACTGTTAGTAATAATTTCTTTTATAAATTCCAGATTCTCGTGCTCATATGTCCTTTACAGAGTCAAAGCTGTAATAACAATGATATATTTTCACAGAAAAAAAGTAGCATTTTCCTGCTCACACAAATGGCTTTTTTTATATTTTTTTTCAGAGGGAATACAGTTGGGCTGCATTTATTTTTCTATTTGTATAGTAGTAGCCACAATTAATAATCATAATATTATGGTGTATTTATAAAGGAGACTGTTTGCATATGTGAGACCACAAGGCATCAGCAAAGCACATTCATTTTTACAGCACAGTCTCAGAATGAAACACTGTCTTCATCAGTTTGGGGCAGCTTTGCTGCACCAAAAAAAAAAAAAAAATTTTCAATGTCTGTTTTAAAAACATATACATATGGGGTGATTAAGGAAGAAGAGAAAGAATGTTTAGAAGACAACAGACCAAAATAGCACTGTTTTGGATGAAGTTTGGTCTTAGTTATTTACAGTATACCATTAGCAGTACAGCTTTGCAACCATTATATTAGTTTCTATGAAAAGCAACTGCAATATCTCAACTTAATGACTACAAATTGAAAAAGATATTCAAAATGAAATTTATTCACCCTAGCATGAAGTCTCAAGTACCATTTTTCTTTCATGTTTGCTAGCGAGAACATCCTGCAGATTTCCAGCTGTCAGGAGCAGGAGAACATTACTGCCATCACTTACAAAACACGAATCTTTCTTAAGGCTTTTTAATGAAATTGCCTGTTTAAGACTTTGCTTTAAATAGATTAAGGGAAAAAAGGTCTTGCTTCTACTCCCTTCTCCTCAGCCCTGCCCTGATGGATGGTGTTGCTCATGGGTGTAACAGATCAGACAGACTTGGAACGACCACCACCACGTCTGGTGACAACGATTTATTTCTGCAAGCAACTTTAAAGTTCAGACATACCATTTTTAGACAGCAGCAACCAGTTATTTCTACAACAATAAATAACAAATGCTAAGAACTGGACTTTGCTCAGATCAGGAGTCTGCAGGACTTGCTCTTCCCATATGCGTCCCTGTCCTGCCATGGCTCGGCTTCCCCCTCTGCCAAGCAAACTACAGACAGACTTAGGCACTACCTCCTCTGAGGAGAAGACATTATTTATCCCTATGTGTTTATACACACATATATACATGTTTATACATACACACGCATCACAAAGCACAGTAAGAAACAAATAACCATTGTAATAAGCGACCTGAGGAACAAGGAGATGCAAAGGGGCCATGCAAGAGGAGAGCTAGCACTGAGGTCAGTTATGAGCAGAGGCAGCCACATGCTTCGAAGCTTTCTCAGTTCAGTTTTTAGGAGCTACTTTCAGAAATGCATCAGGATTTTTCTATTAGCAGATAAGAACTGAAGGTCAGACAGCATGACATAAATCCCTGAGGGGACATTATTGTTCATTTGTTACAGAAACCTAGAAGGAGGGCTTAGCTCCAGCCTTTGGCATCCTACCGAGCAGGAGTATTGAATTTATACAACTCCTTTCCTACACTGTAAAATGTATCAAAATAAACATATTCATGTAGTTGTCTTCCTCCCCTCTTACCCCTCTCTCACACACAAACTCAAAACAGTACGGAGCAGACAAAAAAAAAAAAAAAAAGGAAAACCAAACAAACAATAAGAGACACCTTTATCAGCCTCAGCCATCTGTGTTCCTTTAGTCTGATCCAAGTATTTTGGCAGGGATGTGCGTAGCTTGCTCCTACCCAGTATCGTCCTGCCCTGCAAGGAAAAGTCCACTCCCGCTTCCTCCCCTCTCCACCAGCACGCAGGTCACGCGGCACCCTCAGTCCGTCCATCGCAGGGCTGGAAATAACAAGGTATCGGCGCTTATGTTTAATTAAATACAAACTCAACACAATCGCTTAACCTTATTCTGAGTAACCGCAACCCCACTTGATAGCACAGCAAGGAGAAATAAACGGATGATAAAACCCCTGCAACTTTCAGTGCTGACTGCAAGAATTATTTGGAGTTAAGAAACTTATATGTAAAAATAAAATAAACCAAGCCGATTCCTCGAAAGTTAGAAGTGAGGGAGTTAAGAGTGCTGCCAGAGAGAGGAAATGGTGGAAAGAAAACCTCAACTTCAAGTAAGATCACCACCACCATAAATTAGTTTCCAGACAATCTGACATGACCCTACTGGGGTTCAAATCTGGATTTTCATTAATTTGTTCACTGAAATGATAAAGGTTCAAATTCATTTCTCAGAGCAGACTGGCATAAAAACTTTATTAGGCAACTTTCAAAGGGAATAGAATCATGCTCAGAAAAAAAATCATTTAGATATACACAAACAAAAATGCAGGTCTCGAAAGAATACGAGCGCAATAAACTACTGAGTTCGCCTTCTGTTTCTGAACAGCCTTGTAATTGCAACATGTCTTCATATTTCAGACAGCATGACATTTTGATGGATTAAAAAGATTTGTTGTATTGAAAAGAATTAAGAATGGGAGTGGGGAAAAGCACCAGGAAACCTGGTGTAATACCAGAGAAGAAAACCCCTATGGAAAATGCAAGCTTTAAGGACATACACTGCAGATGTGTACCATAGCTAGGCATCTTATTTATTCCTCTGAACTACTTCCATAGAATTCTCTTATTTATCAAAAATGATCCAAAAAGGAGTTGACATGAAAAGCCCTCGACTCAGTTTTCTCTCTAACTCTCCAAGGAACAATTTATCTCCTAGTACACTGCAAGGGAAACATAATCACGTATTTCCCCATACACAGTGCCTGTGGCAAACCCCAACCTCTAGCTTAGAGTTTTAAGTGGTGCTTTTTCTATCTTAATACACAGATCTGCCTCGTGATATGAACTTGTTTTCTCTCCCCAGCCACTTCAGGAAGCTACGCATCAAATTCTTGTTTTGATAGCCAATTGCTATTGCAGAGTTTAATTCAGCACTATCTAGCGTTGGATGCAATTTACATTAATTTGATCCAAGCAGGATATAAATGCTGCTCATAGCTTAAAAAGAAGACTACAGATTTTGGTAGGTAATGTGTCATATACTTAGAATTAATAGTCTTCTCCTGGCTTGTATTTCAAGAAATGGTGCAGCTACCAAAAATAAAACTTTTGCCTTAAAACCCGAAGAGGTTTTATAATATCATTTAGATATGATGCACTTGCTTAAAATTGTAAAGCTAATATTTTACTCATTCATAGTTTCGACAAAAACACATCTTGAAAAGGCTACAAAAGCATTAAAATTTAATATACCTCCAAAGGAATCCTTAAGGAAAAAGCTTAAATGGTTTTATAACTAAAACTAACACTCACTAGCATAACTCACTGAGTGAAAAGTTGTCCTTTGTTCATTCTCCGCTTCACAGTAGACGTTAAACTCACATCAGCAGCAATATCAGAGCAGAGCTATGAATCAGCCCACAGCAGCTCCACACCCGACGCCTGGCAGAAAGCCAGCGGCAGCACGGCAGACCCCGCTCCCAAAGGCAGGACGTGCGTACGGGTGCCGCAGCGCTGGCCCAGCTCTGCTCTCCGGGAGAGAGGACAGGAATGTATCGCAGAGCTATGATGGGGACCTCCAAAAGCGGCTACTTGCACAGCACAGCTCGTAAATCCACTCTTCATCCCCATCAGTGACAGTAACGGTTATGCTCTGTACTAATACGCTGCCCCATAACAGATATATCCAACAAAGGGCCTGGAAAGGAGTCAGAAGTAATTTGTAAGACATGAAGTCTCTGTCTCATCAGTTTTGTCAGTGCCATTCATACGGAATTAAGACAGACATAGGTGACATGCCATCCATGCCCAGGCAGGGCACGGCAGCTGGGCACCACGGTACAGTGCTGGGTCAAACCCGCAGCTCCCGGGGAGGCAGGAGCTCCTCACCTCTTGCCAGGCTGCAGCAGTGTGCTGCAGACGCCCAGAAGACACCTACCGATGTCAATCCTTCAAAGTGCAGCTTTAGCCTTCTTTTATGCACTTGCATTTATTCAGAAAACAAACCAACCACAGACGCCCAGACACATTGGAGTTCAGGTGACTGAACCTGACACCTCCCATATGGTCTAGCGGTTAGGATTCCTGGTTTTCACCCAGGCGGCCCGGGTTCGACTCCCGGTATGGGAAGCATTAGTTTTGATACCCCGGGAGTCTGCGCGGCCATTCAGTGAGACCTGGACAGGCCAGAGCTGCGCGGAGACCAACCTCATCACCTTCGGTGCAGGGCCCTGCCCCGGGGGGGCACAGCCCCACGCGCCAGCAGGGGCTGGGGGCTGCCTGCGGGGAGGCAGCTCTGCGGGGAAGGGCCGGGCAGTGCCGGGGCACAGCAGCTGCCCCCGGGCCGGCAGCCAGCCCCGGTGGCCCAGGAGGCCGGTGGCGCCCTGGGGGGCATGAGGAGGAGCGTGGCCAGCAGGCGCAGGGAGGTGACCCTGCCCCTCGGCTCTGCCCTGGGGAGGCCGCCCCGGGAGTGCTGTGCCCAGCGCTGGGCTCCCCAGTTCCAGAGACGGGGAGCTGCTGGGGAGGGCCCGGCGGGGGCTGCGCAGGGGGTGAGGGGCCTGGGCACCTCCCGGGGGAGGGCAGGCTGGGACACCTGCGGCTGCTCAGCCTGGGGAAGGCTGACAGGGGATCTTACCAAAGCACAGAAATATCTGAAGGGCCAGTGTCAGGAGGACGGGGCCAGGCTCTTTTCTGTGGTGCCCAGTGACAAGACAAGAGGAACGGGCACAAACCACGACACAAGAACTTGTTCCTTCTGGATATGAGGAAGAACTTTACTGTGAGGGTGGCAGAGGACTAGGACAGGCTCCCCTGAGAGGCTGTGGAGTGTCCTCTGGAGACATTCAAAACCCACCTGGACGTGCCTTTCTGCAACCTGCTCTGTGTGGACTAGATGGTCTCCAGAGGTCCCACCCAACCCTGGCCATTCTGTGATACCGGGGGCATAGCACAGCACACCACCGGCACACACGTAGCACACCAAACAATGCACAATGGCTGCTCCGAACCTTCATCACCCATCCTGTATCATAGCCACTATGGAAGAAACAAGTACGCCCCTCTTACTTCTGAATGTCCTAAAAAACTTAACACAGAGTCACACTGCCACTCTTCCCTCACCTTTTACACACTTCTTTGCTCATAATAGCAAGCTGGGGCTTGACTCCTGCTCAGAAGGGGCCCAGGTAGGTACCTGACAAGAACTAAAAACAGTACAGGCAGATTCTACAGAGAAAACTACAGCGTTCTTTGACCCTGTTTGGCTGTTTTCCGAGCACAGCCAACCGAGTGGCTGAAGAGAGAATCATTTTGACACATGCATGTACATGCTTATTTAGAAGAGCACAGCTAGCCACGAGGCTGGAAAATGTGGATATACGAAATCAAGAAAGTTACAATTTTGTGTTAATGCTGATGATACTTCACGTACTGGCCATATGGCACATCTCAAAGCTATTCCGATGTGTTTCACTCAAAGATCTCTAAGAAAAAGCCCTTCTTCATATTTCAGCTGTTAGAGGATCGAGATCAACTTCATGGGGCTCTTTGGAGTTAGCTTCCCTGACACAGGTGCTGCAGGGAACCCACACTCAGCCAGGGGATGCCACCTCCAGGCAACAGGGTAGAGAAAGGGGGAAGGTGACGCACTGCAAGGCGACTCATCTCCAGAAGAAGGACCCTGAAAACTCCTTCCGTCTGTCTGAGCCTCAGAGGCTGCTGAATGTTTTTACCACGAGCACACCTTTCTGCCCGTAGAGCTGGATGTCTGGATGGCTGCATTAAATATAGTAGAACCCTTACACACTAGTTGAAGATCACTATGTCAATACAAGCAACAGCCTATTAACAGTGTGCATGTGTGAAGACTGCAGAATATGAAATGCTAAAGGCAAACGCTTGTTTTCATTACTTTTTGCATAGCTGTTGGCACATAAATTACCACTTCATAATAGGCTCTTTGAAATTCTTTTGCTTTAACTAATGTGACTATATGTATTTTTACAGTGCAATCATAGCTATCAGTTTCCATCTGTTCTACTATTCTTTTGGTATGTTACGGCTCTGAGGAAGTAAACAAAAATAGATTGCTACAAAAACAAACCTGGGTGACAGTCTAGACTAAGGGTCTAATTAAAAATAAAATTTATTAGAATAGAGAGAAACATTGCAGTAAAACAAAGACCCAGTTTCTCTAACATATCTGGTATTATTCTTGGCAAAGTGAAATAAGGCTATAAATTTACTGAAACAAATCAGCATGGTACTGATGTACCATACTGATCTGGCATCACTCTTCCTGACTACAAGAATATGTTAGGAATACGCTTTGTTTTACTTCCATTTTAGTCACCGTAAATTTCTTTTCTAATTAGAACCCAAGAGTATTAGGGCTTGCAGGTTTTGCACAGACACAATTACATGGGTAAGAAACCAAACTGACTTAACAGTAATGCTACTCCCTAGTCTAGACACAGTTAAAACAAACTATACCAGTAGAACTATGTCATGCTAAGGGGTTGCTTTGATATAAATTAAACAGGCACCCTGTTATTGGAGGGGTGGGAAGTGGCCCTCGGAGTGGTAGTTCAACAAAATCCAACCTCTGAAAAGACTCAGAAGAGACCATGGAGATGTCTGGAGCCTACTTCCATCCGTCAAAAGGGTACGAACATCCTCTGACGAGATGCAGTCTCAAGGTTCGAGATACGTACAGGAAACGGGAAAATACAATAGCAAAGCTTTCAGGAGCCACTGACAACGTACTCTTAGCCCAGAAAAGCTAGCAACACTGAGAGGGCAAGCAGGCTTTGGTGACCAGCTTCTGGAATTCTCCTAAATAAACAGCCACCAACTCCTTCACCTAACACTAACACGTGGAAAGAAGCCTGTACTCCAGCAGCTCTGGGGGGTATCATTTTACATGAAAAAGGACTTGCTTATTAACATCAATAGAACCCAAGAATCATTTAGAGAGTGGTATGAGGAATTTAACACTTAGCAAAAATAAGCACATGAAAATTTTGCTCTGGTTTTTGGCCATTATTTCTAGTGTTTGCATTAGAGACACATGAAAAATAATATTTTCCATAATAAAGAATGTTGGTTTTAAAGTCTAGTGATTTTTAACATAAAAATATGAAATGACCTCACATGCAAAAGTGCCCAGAGGCTGCTAAGATAGCAAAGTAGTAAGAAATTTTAGATATTAAGAAAACGTAGCGAGGCAGAATCATTAAAGAAATTAGAGAGGATGAAAAAAGTGACAGCTTTGAACCAAAACCCACAAATTGGTTTGGAACAGTTTTTGACATAAGGCACATTCATCTCCTGCTCTAGTTCAAGAAGAGCTTAAAGATCCCTTTTCAGATCAGTGCAAATGACAGCAATAACTTAAATAATTGCATGTTTCTCAGAATCAGCAATATCAGCAGTATGAAGAAAAAAAATGGTTTTGGAGCTGGGACAAGGCAGCAGATTTTCATTGTTTACTCAAATGTTTCATAAGTAGTTTCCTTTGTCAAGCTACAATTAATGTGCCATGTATCATTGAAGAATAAAAAGATTTATAAATAGTTTGAATACAAGGACTACGCCATTGTTCTTATTTGTACTGGTAAATACAAGACATGCCAGATAAGACTTCTCGAAGTGGGTTTCAAACTCTCGTCCTAAATTTAAAGCCCTCCACTGTTAGCCAGCTTGGTTAGAAAAGTAGCACCTTCAATGTTTTGCCCCACCAATCCACCCCTTTCCCTCTCTCAAAAGGATGTTACATCCAGCCCCGCATCCCTGAAGCAGTACCTAGCCCAAACAGCACAAGGGGTGCATCGTGCCTCTGTGGCTCAGGCAGCCTCTCCCAAAACGTATTCTGTCATTCCTGCTTAGCAGCATCTTCCCTTTCTTAGTCTCTCTGGAGCCCCGCACCAGATATGTGCAACAGAGGAGACAGGTTTTGAGTACCTCTATCTCACTCCTAGGTCCAGCGAGGACTCATGGGGTACAGGAGTGACACGGAGCCAGCTAAGCCACAGGACCAAGGCTGTGCTGAGTCAAAAAGCTCCACACAACCTGGTTACATCATGCAATTGCGGTTTACAGCCATGGCTGCAGTTCACATGGTATCAAGGTGAAAAGTCCTATGATTTTCTTTCCAAGAGGAGAAAGCCATTCATCTTGCCTGTCTTCATTAATTTCTGGGTCTTTACTATGCCAGCAGTAAGCACTGTCTGAAATCATCATACCTTGCCTGATTAAAGAATGAATTTTTTTTTGCCTAGACTATGGATTTGGGAGATACGAATGTCCCCCAACTTGAAAGCCCAAGCTTCCTAACAGTGCCAGTCATGAAATGTATCACAAGAAGCAGCTACAAACGTACAAACGGAAAAGAAAACACAGTGCCTCATGTTTCCCTGTCTGAAAATGAAGGCAATCACCCCTCTTTTAAGAGCATGTGAACGTTCCCAAGTAAAAAGTGCTATCAGGATCACTGGTCTGCTTCTCCAAATATTTCCATTTTCAAATCAATACCATCACTAAATCTTTAAGTTTATACACGTTCCTCATCTATACCCTTCCCTCCCTTCCTTGGAAACTAGGAATCTATTTAAAGTGAAAAGGAAAAAGGCCTAAAAACCTAAAGATCCACCTGAGAAAAGTCTCAGGTAAAAGTTCTGTCCTGCCTTACAAGATTGCTCACCTTGGCTCCTGAGGAACCACAGCACGTAGAGCTGAATCGCCCTGTTCTTGCTCACTGTACCCACGCCTAAACCACTGTTGGAAATCGCTGTACCAGGTACTAGAAATCATAAATTAGGTAGAGTTAGACACATCAATAGAAGAAAATTATAACTAGGCAAGGTGCTTGTACAAGACCCTGGTAGGGTCACTTATGAAAAAAAAAGTTGAAAAGTTCAACTCTGAGGAAGACCACCTGAGCGAGGCCGAAGGCCGGAATGACCCTCTAAAATTGATGCCAAAAGAAGATGCCGCCTAAACCCCGCCCAGGCCCCACCTAGACTCTGCCCATCATTAATATGCAATGAGATGTTGTAATTACATGAATGCTATATGAAACGTTGTTGCAATCATGTATGTCAAATGTATAAATTAGCCTGTTTCGCACCTGTGCTTCGGAGGCAGTTCCGGTGGTGCAAACCACCTCCTCCCCTGCACACAAATAAATGCCTTGCTGCTAAAAGCACAAAAAGTCTCCTAGCACTTTTCTTCATTCCGAGTTTTTTTTGGCACCAAAGGATATGAAAGATGTTTAACTGAACAAGCAGTTCACCTCCCAAACTGCTAGTGTCTCTCATTTGTCCTACGTGATATACATGTTAGCGCCACTGGTCTCTAGCAAACCCACTGCTCCTTTCAAGAAAGCTGCCCACTGAAGGGTTAAACATGCAAACAAGATCCTGTCTAGTTCCGTTTAATCCCTAGTAACACAGCACAGAAGATGAGGTATTGTCCCTGGGTTCTTATTATTACTGCCAGCCAAGAAACAGGGTACAACATACGACCACCCAAAATATCCCAGAGCATACACAATTGTTGCTTTGGGAAGCAGGATTGAATAAAGTCACATGGTTTTCAAGTGATGCCAATACGTATTAGTCATTCTATATTAAATACAAAATCATGATGATGAAACCTTCAGCCCTGCCTGATGAGGTTAAAAGCAAATTTATGTGGAGACCCAAGAAAATGAGCTAAGCAATTGCTGAGGTTTTTCTTTCAGCAGAAACACATAAAAATGTGTAAAATGGCAAACAGAAGGGCTCCCTTCAGGACACCTACATTATTATTTTTTTTTCTTATCTGAGAAGAACAGTTCAACACCTGATCATTAATACAAGAAAGGAAAAACTAAGCCTGATCACAGAGCACGTTCACACAATGTCAAATCATCTGGTTTGTCACTGGAGATTACACAGAAATAAGGCTAGAAGTCCAAAATAATTTTTACAAAAGCCTTCAAATTAAATCACAAATATCAAAAAGCTGTGAAATACAATGGAACGAGCACCTGGGTTTTCTTTGCAAATCTCAAAGCATTTGGTGCTTTGAGCACAAAGCTTTACCCAGCTACTTGCACTTTTCGGACCGCCCCTCCCACTTTCTCTCCATATAGTAACAACAAACACGAAACATACACAAATACGAAACCTAGCCCTAAAAAAACTAATCCACAAACTGTAAATAAACAAACTGTTCTTTGCCTCCTGTGTTTATGTTTTACTGAAAATACAATGTAAAGGTTCAGTTTGGAGGCAGGACAGCTGCTTTGGGATCCGAAGGGGATTCACCACAGCCCTTCCACTGCATAGCTCTTCCCTCCCGCCCTCGCAGTCAGGGGATCTATAGTCTGATCCTATGGGGCAAACCCCAGGGATGGATGAGAAAGACTGGTAAAAGCCTTTTTCAGTTGTAGCACTGGGCAGATCTTTTCAATGTAGATGATATTATTAACAAAACAAGAACAACAAAGGTGGAGTTTAGTGTCAGAATTTTTTTTTTGGGGGGGGAGGGAATCACACCATTTCCCAAGGACAAGGATTGATTCACTTCTAAAGCAAGTGGTTTCATGAAGCCTGCTCTTTTATACTGCCTGCTGGCTAGACAAAGCCTAGTCACCGTTTCAAAGCTGTAAATATCTCTATTTCACACCAGGTATCTACCACCCATAACCATTCCTGAAGTCTACATTAGACAAAAAATCTATTAGCTTTTTTCCTACTGCTGCTGTCTTCATCAATCTCAGCCAGCAAGTTTAACACCACGTGGCTCTGAGTGCTCAGTGGCTCACTCGCATGCCACAGAGCAATTAAGATGATGTCTGGCATCAGGGCAGGAGGCATAGCAGGCAGTGAAGAAGAATGCAGAAGTTTTTAATCATATCCTGTTAATGTTTTCCCCTTTACCTACATTCAGAAACAAACCCCAACATACTCTTCATAAGGGAAGAAAGAAAATACACAATATTCAAGCTTTTTCCTCACAAAAAAAAAAAACCTACAAACAAAAACCACCACCAAACACACCATCCTCCCAAAAAAGAAAAAAAAAAACAACAATAAAACAACCAACAAACCAAAACCAAACCAAACTTATATCCAGTTTATCTGTTCAGAAAGCTGTCAGGTAGAGTGGTAACAGACTTATTAGGCTTTGTCTGCACATCTGCATCAATGTTTTACAACTTACTTCTCAAGGGGGAATCTAAAAATTGGTCAGTTTTCATCTGGCCATATATATATATATATATATAAAAGTTGTAGACATTATGGGCAAAAGAATGCTTAAGTTTTATGGCTTTAGATATTCTATAGGTTTGTGAACATTCATTGTCCTTCATTGGTGTTCTGGTTATACCACTGCTCAAGCCATCACCTGAAAAACCAGGACTGGACTGAAACATTAAACCTTCTGAATTACACATGATACACAAAGACTTTAGCAGGAGTGTGCTTTAAGGTGGGTTTCCAAAGGTAAGAGATTGTGTTTACATATTTGGGTACTGGCTGTTTTTTTATGAAAGAAGACTGGCAGCAAATTCGAAGACCAAAACATGTGCCCTGCATACATCAAACCAAACCAAAAAAGTTGCCATCCAAAAGCAACATGGAAAAAAGCTGCATTGCTTATTCAGCACCCACTGACAGTCAGCTTGCACAAAGAATGCCACTGTAGTAGTTCTTGTTCAAGTGTGGGACAGCAAAAGCCATTCCAGAGAAATTCAATCAGTCAAGAGAAAGACTGCATATGGTTATGTTTTTTAAAGTTGATAGCTGATTATAATTTATAATGTATTTCTAAAAAAGCACAGTAAGCTAATTACATTTGGGAGAAGCAGCATTTTAGAAACTCTAAAGATACAAGTAGTAATAGGAAATCCTAGCTCCCAACTATTGCTTTCAATGTTCTTAACAGAATAAAACATTTGCTTTTGATTTCAGGAGTGGTTTGTATTCAACAATGTAAAATTTGTTTAAAGTTTCAATGGCGGTTCTCCTCCTTGCTCACCAAATAGTCACATTAAATACTTTTACAATGTGCAAGACTATTGCAACCATAGGGTCTCCTGTAAGTCCTTCTACAGTCAAGGAACTCTTTGGTCATGCAGGCAGACTCAAAGTTGAGGGATTACAATCCAAATACTCACTGACAAAGGCTTAACCCTCAAAACAACGGTCTACCAAGACAAAATTTAACATAGTAATAATTAGAAAAAATTACAAAGGTTAAATCTTTTACAAATACCAGCAGTGGTACAAAGACCTATGTAAGAGGAATCTTCTCATAAGAACAGCATGAATTATTTAAACCAGCAGCACCACTAGAACAAGCAATTTTCCAGTACACTACTGTTCTTCAAAACATGGTAATCAACAGCATGTAGCACACGCACCAAGATGAGCTCTCCCATACGTGCTAAGAATTCTATCTTTGAGAACAGTGCTCAAACTCTCCGCCTCAACAATTACTTTGTAGAGCATCAGACAGTATAGGACAGTGAGGTTTCATACCTGTACAGAACATACTTAAGCCACAGTAAAACAATGATGAAGTGGCTAGGAACAAAAAAGCTACAGCTGCCAAGTGAGAATCAGAAATACCACATCTGCTAAAATCAAAAAGAAAAAAAAAAAAAAAAGAAAAAAAAAGAAACAAAACCCACCCAAACCACCACAGTATGCTTTGTGGCTCAGAACTAAGACATAATTCCTGCGAGGAAGTATAGCTGGAGAGTAATGCCTGGGATGCATAGGGCTATGCAATACTGAGGCAATACGTTCGGCTCGTGAGGGAAACGCTTGAACTGCCACGCACTACCAGCATCCTCTGCTGGTTGACCCACTCAGCAGTGCCAGCCCCAAAGTGCCAGGACCTGCAAGTGAAATGGCTCACAGTGAAGTGCAGAAGGCAGCTCCAGAAGATGGTGCAACTGAAAAACAAACACGAGGCTCCCTGCCGCACCAGGCTTCTCAGTAGTCCCGCAGAAGGCAGCAAGAATGGTGTAAACTATCAGCTCTGTGGCTCAATTACCAGACACAGCAAATAAAACACTGATACTTCACAGATGATGTTTCAACTCGCTTTCCACCCTTTGCTCCTGAAGCTGCTCACGCAGAGAACATTAAAGACCCTTCAGTCAAGGTGAATGGTTTTGTGATAAGAAAGGTTGCCAGCTCAAATGTTACGCTTTTACCATCTGTCACATCCAAGGACAGAAACAAGGCCATTTTTATAGTCATCAGTAAGGGCAAAGAAGTAACATAAATCAAACACGCAGGAGTAGACCTATCTGAGGGACTTAACCCGGCAGAGATGCCAAGCACACCCAAGACTTGAGACACCAGGTGAGCTGGTCAGAGAGCAATCCCCTACTGACCAGTTCTCAGATAAATACTGACACAATGACTGTAGCGAAAGCAGTTCAGTTAAACATATATATATATTCACATAGGAATAGGAAGATTTAAAACAATTAACAATTGTTAAAATGAGAAGGCATGTAAAACTCCAAAACGTCCATTATTACAACTTTTAGCAGCTGAAGTACTTAGTATCTAAAATTCATCTGACCGAGATTGTGCCTACAGAAGCCAAATTTATGCACTACGCCTAAGCCTCTCTCAAATTTCTAGAGGCAGCTTTGAGAGAAACAGATTGAGGCAGACTAATTGAAAGGTTATCAGCAGCCTTAACTTTCAGGTCTTTTGCAGTGTGCTACCATCTGTAAAACAGCTAACAACAAATACGCAAAATGGTTCGTTTAGAAAGCAAACAGGTAGTAATTACTGAATTAAAGCTTTACCTCTGCTCGTTGCGTGCGAGGCAGAACAGACGACTTTTCAATGGCATAAACATCCACCAAGTAGAGGCGCGCTCCTTGCTCCCTGTCCAAGATGGCAGCGGTCTGGATGACACCAGTATGGCGCCCAATGGTGAAGAGGCGCCCAAGACTCTTATCTTCGCATCGGACAGACACAATGTAGTATTCCACCTGAGCTTCAGAGCCCCGTGGACTTGCTGCTTCGATAGAGATCACGTTTGTCCCAATGGGCTCGCCTTCTTTTAAGATGGTTATGTACTTTGGCTGAGTGAAAACAGGCCCATCGACCCCTTGCAAAATTATAGTCATCTCGGTGGTGGATTTTCTCCTTTCAGGGCCAAGATCCGTGGCAGAAACTATGAGATTGTATATGAGTTGAGAAGGTACCAAAGCTGACGCTACTCTTAAGTCTCCACTGTAGCGATCCACAATAAAGGTTTCGGTATCTCCATTGACTATTTCATATTCCACTTCCCCATTGGCACCCTCATCAGGATCCGCAGCAATAATGGTCGTCAGGATGGAACCGATCACAGCCGAGGGGTCGGCTGCGAGAGCATTTTGCGATACGAACACAGGAACATTGTCATTTTGGTCCGTCACCAAAATGGTCACATTCTTCAAAGCAAATCGTCTGGACTCCACAGGAACCGCCTGGTCGGTGGCTTTGACTGTTAATTCAAAGAGATTAGCAAACTCACGATCTATTTCAGCGTTGGTAAATATTGTCCCTCTCACTTCATCTATACGGAAATGATTACCCCTTGGCATCTGTTGAATGATTGCGTACGTCAGCTGCCCGTTAATATCTGCATCCGGATCGTGAGCAGTCACAGAAATAACAGAGCTACCAACAGGAACATTCTCAACAATAGATTTAAAGATGTCCCCTGGAGGAAAATTGGGAGGGTTGTCATTGAAATCCCTAACATGTATTACCACTGACATTGTAGATGACCGTGGTGGCCTTCCTTGGTCTTTTGCTGTTATATTTAGCTTATATAGAGACTGTGTCTCAAAGTCCAGTTTCTTTGCAAGAAAAATACTACCAGTGTTGGGACTGATGCTAAAGGTCCCATGATTGTTTGTCCCCGTAATGCTGTAGTGGAGGTCAGCATTGTCACCTGAATCGGAGTCAGTGGCAGTGACAGATGACACAAGTTCACCAACCCTCATGTTTTCCAAGACATCCACTAACAAGGTTGATTTAGGGAAGGAAGGACTGTTGTCATTTTCATCCAGCACATCAATGCTCAACATGCAAGTTGAGCTTAGGGAAACTGCTCCAGAGTCTACCGCTTGGATGACAAGTGAATATGACGCAGTAGCTTCATGATCTAGTTTGCCTACTAACGTCACTTGGCCTGTGCTACTATCTATCGCAAACTGTTTTTCTTCATTCCCCTTGATTACAGAGTAGTGAATCAATCCATTAACCCCTTCATCAACATCTGAGGCAGAAACTCTCAGCACCTGTGTCAGATTTGCTGCCAATTCTGATATAGTAGCTTGGTAAAGATCTTTCAGAAATTTGGGGGCATTATCATTGATGTCTTTCATGTAGATTTGTACAGTTGCCTGGTCCTTTAGAGGCTTTGGCAGTCCCTGGTCTGTTGCTATTACCGTGAGACTAAATACCGCAGCTCCCCTTTGTCTCATAAGAGCTTCTCTGTCAAACTGATGAGTGCTTCTTATTTCCCCTGTTACCGCGTTCAGCTCAAAATCTGGCTGCATATGCTCAAATGAATATCTGACTTCACCATTTGGCCCAAAGTCTTTATCTACAGCATTTATTTTACCTACATAGGATCCACCCCTCTGCTCCTCTTCAAAATAAAATACGTAGTTGGTGCTGTTGAACAGGGGCCTGTTATCATTCACATCCTCCAGAATTACAGTAACATTTACGGTAGCATTGAGTGGTTCTACTGCTCTGTCAGAGGCAACAACCAGTAAAATATATCTTTCCTGAAGTTCACGGTCCAGTTCACTTTTTATATACAGCTGACCATCTGGGAATATGCCAAAGGCATCCCCAGTATTTCCTTCAATTATGCTGTAAGCTATTTCACCGTTCACTCCCGAGTCTTTGTCGGAAGCCTGCACCTTAAAGAACCTGGAATTCACAGGCTCTGACTCCAAAATAGTAATTTCATAGGAAAGCTGGTCGAACGCAGGTGGGTTATCATTTACGTCGTGAACAGAGACAGTCAGGATAAAGTTGGAGGACAGCTGCGGCACCCCCATATCCGAGGCCAGGATTTCAACCTGGTAAGACCCAGCATTTATGTCAAGCGGCCCTATTAAGCTTATGGCACCCGTTTGCTCATTGATCAAGAACAAGCCCTTTGGGTTTTGCTTAAGGCTGTAAAGGACCATGCCATTAACACCTTCATCAGGATCAACAGCTTTGGCCTGGAATATGGCATGCCCAGCTTTCCAGTTTTCAACCACATTTACACTTTCCACCGCATGAATAAAGTGTGGGGAATTGTCATTTAAATCTTTGACAGTTATATTAACCACAGCATCACCAGTTATCACCCCACCGCTAGCAACTACCTTCAGCTGGTAAAACGCTTGCTCCTCCCTGTCAATAATACTAGCTGTGGTGATCTGTCCTGTCACCCTGTTGATGGCAAACACGCCCCTTTGGTCACCTGTTGTAATAAGGTAACTGATGTTGGTGTTGAGGTCCATGGTGGAAGCGAAAACAGTACCTACATGGTAACCCAGGGCAACATTTTCAAAGACAACAAAACTGTACACGCCCTGGCTAAAAACTGGTGGATTGTCCTGGGTGTCCAAGACAGTGATGGTGACAATGGCTTGGTTCTGTGACTGAAGATGGCCACCATCAGTGGCCACGATCTGCAACTGGTAAGCAGTTTTCTCCTCCCTGTCAAGGGCTATTTTTGTTGTGATGACCCCTGTCTGGCCATGGACCTGAAACCTAGAGGTGTCTCCAGCAGAGATGCTGTACTTGACTGTCCCATTGGGTCCCAGATCAGGGTCTGTGGCAGACACTGTGGTCACATAGGTCCCAGCTGGCTCATTCTCTTGGATATGGGCAAAATACTGAACAGGATAAAACACAGGGCTATTGTCATTCACATCCAGGAGGCTCACGTTAACTCGGGCTATCGAAGAAAGGGGAGGAGAGCCTAAATCAGTGGCCAGGACCTGCAGGGAGAAGTATGCCTGCTCCTCCCGGTCCAGCTGCGAGACAGTGCTGAGCTTGCCCGACACAGGATCTAAGCGAAAGATCCAGCGAGGGGTCACCGAGGAGGGGCCAACTGCTGCCACCACTGGCTCAGCTTCCTGCAGGGAGAAGCGGACAGTCCCGTTGTCCCCCAGGTCCCCATCTGTAGCGCTCAGGACCAGCAGCTCAGTCCCCGACGGGGAGTTTTCAGCCAGGGACACCTGGTAGCCCTCGGGTTGACTAAAGCGAGGTTTGTTGTCATTGACATCCAGGATGGTCACCACCAACTGGGCATAGGAGAACTTGGGCTGCACCCCCTGGTCACGGGCACTGATGTTGAGCACCACCTGAGAAGCAGTCTCCCGGTCCAGCCCGCTGGAGATGGATGTGCCCATGGCATGCCCAGTGGTGCTGCCCTCTGGGCCGGCTGTGGTGACCAACCCGCTGTGTTCGCTGATGCGAAACCAGCCAAGCTCATTTCCCGAGACGATGCTGTATTTGAGGTTGGCATTGAGGCCCGAGTCACGGTCCGTGGCACTCAGGCCCCGCACGTAG
Organism: Falco punctatus; assembly: GCF_963210335.1. NCBI lineage: Eukaryota > Metazoa > Chordata > Aves > Falconiformes > Falconidae > Falco > Falco punctatus. Next base: position 6,288,275 of record NC_137580.1, on the reverse strand, counting down.
CTGCCCAGGGGCACCTCCTCACTGATGTTCACCCTGTAGACCGACTGCCCAAAGACTGGAGGGTGGTCATTAATGTCATTCACAAAAATCACCAGGCTAGCTACAGAGGAGCGGCTGACAGGAGCTGTCACCACCCCATCAGGGGAAAAGGTAGAAGTTGGGGAGCCCGGTGGTGCCGGCAGGGCTCCATAGTTATCCGCCACTGCCACTGTCAGGTTATAGGCCGGGATGCGCTCCCGGTCCAACGCAGCTGCTACCTTTATAAGGCTGAGGTTGGGTACCTTACTACTGTGCACCTCAAAGTGCTGCTGCTCGTTTCCTGCCAGGATTGACACAGAGATGTTCCCGTTGGCTGCAGGGGAGTCTGCATCACTCACTGTCAGCAGGGCCACCACTGTGCCGGGGGCTGCATTCTCGTCCACGGAGGCAAAGCGGGAGGTGGCTGGGAAATAGCGAAACTTTACCCGGGGCTCGTTGTCGTTGACATCGAGCAGGCGGATGAGTGCCTCAGCCCGGCCGCTCAGTGCTGGCACCCCTCGGTCCATGGCCTGCACCGTCAGCGAGTACTGCTGTCGCATCTCATAGTCCAAGCGCTCCCGGATGCGGATCACGCCGCTCTCAGGGTCCACCTCAAACGGGAGGCTGCCAGCCCCCTCCCCGCCGCCACTGCTGCCATCACCTCCTTCCAGGCGGTAGCGGATGTCAGCGTTGGTGCCTTCATCAGCATCAGCTGCAGCGACCTGGAGAACACTGGCCCCAACAGGCGCATCCTCAGGCACTCGTGCCTGGTAAAGAGTCTGGCTGAAGACGGGTGGGTTATCATTGATGTCCTGGACAGTGACGTTGACCTGAAGGTACCCCCGCCGACGGGGCTCGCCCTTGTCCTCCACCTGCACCAACAGCTGGTAGCTGGGGGTGGCCTCCCGGTCCAGCCCACCCCTGGAAACCAGGTGCAAGAAAGCTCCTTCACCGCTGGGGTTGAGAGTGATGTTGAGCCGGAAACGTCCCTCCTCGTTGCCGGCCACGATGCGATAGGAGCCGTGGTCTACGCCGTTGGTGCCGCTGTCGGCGTCGGTGGCCGTGTCCAGGATAAGCTGGCGCCCGCTGCCCGTGTCCTCCTTGAAAGTCACCACGATGGAGGGGTCGGGGAAGACGGGCGCGTTGTCATTGAGGTCGAGCACCAGGACCCGCACCTCGCTGGGGTAGGTGGGCTGGCTGGAGAGCACCACCAGGTCCACCACGTCGCTGGCCAGGCTCTCGCGGTCGATGGTGGCGCGGGTGTGCAGGGCGCCCGAGGTGCCGTTGATGGAGAAGAGGGCATGGTGCTCGCTCAGGCGGTAGGTGAAGCCGGGCCGGGTGGCGATGGTGCCCACCCAGGTGCCGGGCGGCTGCTCCTCCAGCACCCGGAAGACCTGGCGGGGCTCCGCGGCGGCGCCCAGCGGCAGCAGCAGCAGCAGCGGCGGCAGCAGCAGCAGCAGCGGTAGCAGCGGGGCCCCGCGGCCGGCGGCGGGGCGGCCCATGGCGCCCCGGGGGGGACGGCGCCCCGAGGCCGCTGCTCCCGGCGGCGCCCCCCGGGGATCCGCCTCCCCCCGCTCCCGCTTTCCCGCCCGCTCTCCTCACCCGCGGAGGCTCCGCTCGCCCTGTCCCGCCGCGGACGGGAGCAGACCCGCCGGCGCGCCGCGCTCACGGGGCGCTCCGCCGCTGCCGCTCCTGCCGCCGCCGCTCCTCCCGCCGCCGCTCCGGGGCTGGGGGGCGGCCGGGGGCGCCGCGCCGCATCGCCGCTCACCAGCCGCCGTCGCTACCGCCGGGAGCCCCGCGCTCCGCCGCTCCTCAGCGGCCGCCGCCCCGCCACCATGCCCGGGCGCGGGCGCTCAGCGGCGGTGCTCAGCGGCGGTGCGCGGCGCCGCCGGGTTTGTAATCCAGGGCCGCAGCACTCGCCGCCGCCCGGCCCCAACTTTGCCCGGCGCTCATTGATCCCTTCCCTCTTGACGCCCGGGGCCGGCTCCCCCCCCGGCCTCCCATTGGCCGCCCCGCCCGCCGGCGCCCCGCCCACCGCCCCGCCCCGCCCGGCGGGGGCCCCGCCACCCCGCGCACCTGGGGGTCCGCCCCGGCCCCTGCGCCCGGGGGAGGCGGCGGGGCAGGGCGGGGGGGCTGTGCCCATCCGGCTGTCCCGGGAGGGAGGCGCAGCCCCCCCGCCCGCTCCCGCGTGCAGTGCGGAGGGGGTCGGGGCGGCGGGGACCCCCCGCCTCGCCGCGGTCGGGCCGAGGAGGGGCGGTGTCGCGCCTGCCCCGCACGGCGAGGGACGTGGCGACGGGCGGCCGCGCCGCGCCGCATTTTTAAAGCGGGTCTGGAAGGAACTTATGGGCTGCGCGGGGGGCGCGACACGTTATCCCCGCGAAGATGCTCCGCTGTGCAGCGGTAAACTTCCCGGGACACGGAGCGCAAGCGGCAGCGCGGTGCCGGCAGCCCCGGGCCCCGCCGCGCTCCAAGCGCGGGCCGAGAGCGCCCTCTGCTGCCCGCCGCCCGCCCGGTGAGCCGGGACGGGACGGGACGGAGGCTCGCTGTCCCGGGCGCGGGGCTGGGGGAGTGAAGCATCGCAGGGATGCAGGAGCATCACTTGGAAACTGCGCCCTAGGTGTGGGTGAGGGCGCCGCCCCCCCGCCAGCCCACACCTTGCTCCGTCCCGACCCGGTGCAAGCAGCGCGGAGAGCCCTAATCCCGCCGGGGGCCAGGGCAGGGACGGCCCCGCGGCCAGCGGGGGCAACAGGCTGATGCCGAGTTCGGTGACACCCCAGCGCGAGCAGGGATGCCAGCGCGGCCGTCGGCCAGCCTGGGGGCAGCAGTGCAACTGACCGGGCACACGCAGCCCAGCCACGTAACGAAATCAGCAAATACGGAGTTTCTTTCTCCCCGTGAAGTAGTTAATGAACCCGGCAGTGGATTTTCCAACAGGAAAAAGTAAGAAAAGAGAGAAGTTTGGTGAAAAGATACTAGGAGAGCGTACGAGTAATGTGGGGTTGGAAGAACTGTGAGGATAAGGTGTCAAAGGCAGTTTGTGTCACGTCCATGTCGTACTTTGCCCCCCCACCCCCCGATGGGATTTCAAAAGGAAGATCAAACAAACAGTACCGGGAGCCTTGACCGGGTTAGTAGGGGCGAAGCGGTGGTTCCTGCCCCTGCCCGGTACCGTCACCTAAGGCAACGAGGTGCCTCGGGCCATCAACTCCCGCAAACCCCCTCTCCGTCGGGCGAGGAGCCCCCCTCCACGGCCAGCACGGCCCCGTGGCACGGCGGGCGGGAGCGCTGGTGCCCAGCACCCCTCCCTGCACGGGCACCCCGTGCCACCGCCGGGACCCCCCCTCTCGGACGCGGCTGCCCTCAGCCGGTGTTTAGTTTTGCACCTTCCAGCATCTGCTGCCGACACGGAGAAGGACGTTTGTGCCTGAAAGTGCTCGGCTTTTTCTAGCCGCCCTGGACGGCTCTGTAGGAAACAGCAAATTTACCTACAAACTGTTAGTGGAAACGCCTCCTTTCCTCTTGCAAGGAGCGGGACGGTAAAGCGATGCGACAAGTGACCGCGGGCCCTGCCTGGCTGCCGGGATCACGTACCGCTGTTCAGGTCTGCACCGGTTCTTTGATGTTTTACTCCATCTACCGGCGCGCACCGAGCCGTGCCTGCAGCAAGCCCTGCGGAGCTGAGTGGCTGCTTTATTTCCACCACAAAGATGCCCCTACTTGAGATGAGGTGTTCGGAATCAGCAGAAAACAACGGTACTACTCCATTCGCAAAAAGAAAAAGATTATATGGGGTGAAGAGGGAGGATTACCAGCATACGCCAGCATCAGCCTTAGCCAGGATAACTCTTCAACCGTTTGCCTCTACAGGTGTTTCTCACTGCCTGGGATTTTTCACATCTGCTCACTAAACTTGAGTTCAAAGTCAAAAACACAGTACTGAAAAACACGCTGGGTGTTCTGACACCCCCCTGGAAGGATTTTGGTCCGTTTACTAACGACTAGGTCAGAATGCATCATTAATCAAGTATATTTTTTGTGTGGAACAGACACAATCTTGGTCTACCGTTGTTCAAGCTTTTCTGTGCCCACAGTTTGCACTTTCCTCTGGATTCTTCTCTCAAATGCCCAAATGAAAAATACTGCTACAAAAGTAAGCAAATTCAAACATACTAAAACTCAGCATCAGCCTTTTACATGCTGTACATCTGAGGTAGGCAAATTGCATAAAATTCTGGAAAAGAGACTGTCTAGAAAACAGGAGAATATCTAGACAATAGGTGTTAAAGCACCAGGTTTATTCTATTCTAGACACTTGCAAATAATGCCTGTCAATATTGGATACCAGAATTATGACACGTGCCCCTTGCATTATATTAACACAAAATGATACACTGCAAAATTTTGCAATTTACATAAAATGAATAAAACTATCTATTTGTCAGCTTACAGTGTAATTTACTATTTGGAATTATATCACTGATCTTATACGATGACTTTAAATATCATCAGGTGGTTTCAGAAACAGCATTGCTTAAGCTTCTTGTATCCGTAGATGTAAAGCTAGCTTAGGTGTATTTCTAGATATAAGCTACCTACAAAAGAAAAAAAACCCACCAACTTTTAAATTCCTGAAGTGTTTCAGTATATCAAAATCCCATCTCATAGTATTCAGAAAGTATTTTTTCAATCAAATTATTTACAGACATTATATAAAATTTACAGCCAATTTTCAGTTACCGAAACAATTTCAGGCAAAAAAAAAAAAAATCATCATAATATTCTCATTGCAGTTGTATTCTATTTTTAATGTGAGCTTCTATTTCAAACGTAGCCACAGGTAGGAGATGTTTTAAGAATAATAATTTTACGGTATTCTTTTTTATTTTGGAGAAAATATTTTAATGGCTAAGAAAAAAAAAAAAAAAAAAACAACATTGAAAATTAAGCAGCTATGGTAGATATAAACCAACACAAACCTGCCTATGCTGTCACTGCTACTGTCAGCCAGACACGTTTTCAGTGAGTTAACAGAGCAGCGTGGTAAATCGCTTGAGAAAGGTTCTCTCGTCTGTCACCGCCCATAATTTTGCCCCCTGAAAGATGAACAGTTTGTTTATATGAAGATGTGGATGTGACTGTGGATATCACAAATGCTACATTATTTCACATATCAGTAGCAAAAAGACAGGACATTCCAGGAAAGAAAAAGAAAACAAAAACAAAACCAAAAAGCAGTTAAGGAAATCTTGATTGCTAGCCACAGGATCATGGCCAGCGAGTGCCCTGAGTCGCAAACGAGAACAGTGCCAGCTGCGTAAGGGCTCCGCATCTTGCCTTGAGATAAGAGTAGTTCTGAGGCACTTGCTGGGGTAGGAAGCAGGAGAAAAATCAACCATCACCTGCAACAGTGTTTGTCCTTGTTATTCAGACTGAAACTGAAACAAACCTGTGATTTTGTTGGCGTAGGGAAGCTACTAAAGAACTAAAACCTGTGGAAACTGTGACCATCTCCAGTGGAAGTGCTACCCGAACTGCTTCAAAAAATCAAAATTCTGGGAACTTTAATAAAGTTTTTGGGGGGTTGGGTTTTTTTTTTGTTTGTTTGTTTGTTTGTTTTTGCTTAGCATGAGGGTAATAAAGAGAGAGGGGGAAGAAAAAAAAAAAAAGAAGAGAGGTTTTAAAACTCAGGGAAACTCCCCAGATCCTTCCCTGAAGCTCACTGGAAACTTTCAGTGTGGATCTGTTTCCCCTCTGTAATTCTTAAAGCCTATGAGTAAACCATGACAGAGAGACATCCTAAGCCAACTTCTACTTCACATTGCATTAGCCTAAGTCTAGAGTAGCTCTGCTCATGTCAGTGGAATTACTCTACCCACAACATGGGTAGAGGTTTGACCCCTCCTAGATTAAAACAAATAAATTTAGACAGTTAAGGCTATGCTAGAAAGTGTTCCACCACTCACGACTTGTAAGAACAGAAAGAAAGTGAAGAAAAGGTCATTTTGCACTTTTCCTCTTGCCTACAGCTTTGTTGATAACACAGCCCAACACTTCATCAGGCTTTCACCTCCAGATACAGAAAAAGCAATCTAATCCCAACACCACCCAGTTCACACTCCACTGCAAAAAATCTTAATAGCTACCTCACAGTGTCCAGTGTCAACAGATCAACACATCTGGCTGTCACATTTAATGTGTTTCCAGTGCTGTTTTGCCCAAAGCAGCCAACGATACCGCTGAAATGTTGTACTGGAAGGCACAGAAAGTAGAGCGGAGAAAGCAAGAGGCACAGAAAGCCAGCAGAGAGCTGATGAATGAAATGAAAAGCATGGTAGGGCAGAAAGACAATGTTTAAGCATGTTTCCTTCCTGTGTAAGCTAAATTAAAATTGAATGTGTACCCATCATCTCACACAGTCCTCGGAGGTCTCGTGCTTATAGTCGGGTATTACAACAGGCAAAGGATTTTATTCTACAGCCTGAATAGGAACCAGTTACGATTTCAGCAGATCTGGCAGGTAGGTTTCTGTGTTTTGTACTTGGCGAGACCACAAAAGCCCCGTTTGATGCACCGCACTCCTGAGGAACCTGGGACTTGGCACTGGGCATTTTCATTATTTCTTGCAGGCAGCTGGAGCCTTGCCCACACTTAGATCATTACAGTTTACAATGGATTCTACGATCTTACAGGTCTTTTCTAACGTAAATGGTTCTGTCATCATCTACAGACCCCAGCTTCATTTGTGATAAAAGATACCAGAGTCCTTTTAGGATGGACTTGATCTTCTCACCTGCCTAATGTCTTCCTTGCAAGGGCACATGGTGGAACTAAAAGCTGTTCAGAGGCCTGCCGAGGTCTTCCCAGGAAGGAGTTTCTAGTTTCACTAGGATGATATATCAAGGAAAAGTCACCGCAGGACTCCAGGAAGAGATTCCTGTACTCCTATGTATAGCAATCGAATCCATTAACTTCTCACCAGCACTGCGCCGGGGAACTTTGTAGTCAGGAAGTCAGGCAGATATCCGTCTGAAATCTTAGCATGTCCCAGAGATACACCAACAGCTCCCCTCTCGGTGTGAGCTGTGCTCTTTTTTCCTATATACACAACTTTATGCTGTATTAAAATGCATCTTGGTCTGAATTCAGCTTTCCAGTAGATAAAGATAACCAATAATGCAGCGTCTCTGGGGACATAACCACTCAGTTTTATGTTTTCCTATGGGGTGTGCTGTATCTCAGTCAAAAAGCATTCCAAATTGCTCTGAATAACTGACTTATCCTTTTGTTACACCACACATTTTGCTGTTGGCTGATGTTTTTATCAGAATTATTTCCTTCTAGACCATTGATAAAGGTCTGCAAAGGTATTTGACCAAGACTACATCATGGCTGGCAGAGCCACTAAAAACACCTTAACAGAATGAGGATAGTTCATGAACTTTTTTTTTTTTTTTTTAGGTCTGTGGGTCCACTTGTGTTACTGTATTGAACACAGACTGCTCTCTGAGCAGGGATATTTTATCAGGATTCATATGGGATTAAATTAAATGCTGTAAAGAACCCTAGTATCACTACTCACAAAACCAATATCAAACTATTTTTATTAGGTTTTCTTGTTTATTTCTTCAATAAATCCTATTTTTAAGCACATTGCAAACCAGCTTGGCATTCGGTGCTTTAATTCTGTGCTTGTGTGCCACAGGAGCCTTGCATTTTTGTATGACAGACAACAGACTAACCAGTTTGTCCTCTCCAGCCTGTAAAAGTATATAATGTTAATAACGGTCTTTTAGTATTCCATTTATATATTCAAGGATCTGTTTAAAATGAGCATTCCAGGTCCTGGAAGCCAACAATTATTCTAATATTGTTCTTTCCCCCCTTTCTTTCTTTTAATGCTCAGAATCCAGAATAGCTGCTTTGCTGACATTATTGTACTCAGCCATCTGATGCTGTGAAAAGAGACAAATTATACAGTGAGTCCACAGCAGCTGCCAAGAATGGAGGCTATCTTTCAGACCATTGAAAGCAGTTAAAAATATTTGTTTTCCTGGCAGAATTATAGCTCAGTCAAAACTTAAAGCACATACTTATATCAACATGTATCAATCACTTCTTCAAGCCATGCCGCCTTATAATCTTAGTGCTAATGCAAAGTCAATAAGCCTAATTTTATGACCAATATAGGCATCTAAACTAGCATTCGATACCGGAGCTAGGATTTAAGTTGCATTTGTAGGTGTCCATGTTTGAGGTTGATTGTCTCCACTCTTTTTGTTTGGGGAGATTTATTTTTATTTGACAGTTTTGGGGAGGGAATGATTTCAGACAGGACAGTGTAGATTCCCAGTTATGTAGCTCAATAAGGTTTTGTGTGTTTTATAAAACTGCATCATTTCACAGCAGTCAAGACAAGAGCTGCAGTTCTTGACTTGTACAGTAAATATTGCTTTTTGTTCTAGTCCTCTCCTTTTTTTGTGTGTTTGAAGACAACCAATGTTTTCCTCATCAGTGGTCTAGCATGAATTTTTCCAGGAGTTTTTACCATAGGACCGTTCTTGTCACTACTCACATAAAGCAACATTCAATAATTCTTTACTTGTTGTTGCTGGTAAAGCCTTATTCCATGTCTCGATACCAGTCCAAGCCAGCTTCTTTTATTGGCCTATAAAACCCCTCAAAGGTGGTATTTCTCTGTTCTGGCAGGACTTTATTGGAGGTGCTATGACAACCACATTGCTTGAGAACTGTGAACATCCTCAGAGCAGCGCAAGAGATCAGGCTTCAGGCTGGTTTATCACAGGCACGTTTTGGAACCTGCTTTCTACCCCTAACAACACACGCACACCCAAAGTGTTATTTCAGGCCCCCAAGTAGCATGGTAATCAGAAATGCTAGGTCTTACAATGAAATTGTGAATTTCCCACTAAAAAGCTTGATGGCAAAGGCAAGTTTTATTAGATGTATTCTGGTAATTATACAGTTGCAAAGGATAAGAATTTCCCACTCTTTTACCAGCTTCTCAGCCAGTTTCTTTACTTCCTAGAATATTCTCCTAGCTTTTTATCTGAAAATGGATTTGTCTTATTCCTCGGTCTCATTTTGAGACATTTCTTTCTTAAGAGGGTGCAGCATCTCTTTGATGAATGATTAAATCTAATTCTTTTTTGTTCTTTTACTGAGCTTTCTCTCCACTGGCTCCTTTTACTAACTGCATTCAAATTTCTAACACCACTATGCATTTCACTTAGGGGCTGATGGAGTGGAAAACACCTTTTCTCCATTGTTTTCTCATTTGATGTTATAGGAATGAAATACTATTAGATTTTTTTTCCCCTCGGGAGGCAATATAGCAGTCATTGAGGCAGAAAAATATTGATTTCGATCAATAGGTGTTGAACCCAACCTTCTTCATTATTATTCTGCATAAAAACAGAGATATGAGCACAGGTGGCCAACTGCAGGGTGGCAGGTGAGTTAGAAAGAACACAAGCCAGCCTATAGCCAAGAGCAAGCAAAGCAGCAGTGTAACCACAGATAATTTGAGACTCCTGACAAGAGGGTTGCTTTCCCACAATTGCCTTTCACGGGGACTTTCAGCAGTCATTCGTGGGTCTCCCGAGGTCCACATGTCATGAGTTGAAAGACATGCTGTAAAATCTCTAAGTGTGAAGGTACGTGATTGCTACTGCCTCTGGAAAAGAGAGGGAGAGCTGGCTGCCAGAGCTCTCATCATCATCAACTCTGCCTGGGACCTTTTGATAAACACGGTCATGGGGCTCAGAGCTATGACCTCAACACAGAAAACCTTTCTGGAAATTTATATGATATGGGAAATCATACCTGCAGACACAGGCAGCATTATTTTCAGTGTGCACACCCACTTTTCACTTGTTACAGAACCAGCTGGCAAAAGCAAGTTATTTCTTCTTTGCCTTGCTGCGACTGTGCACTTGTCTCCCACCAAGCCTGGGGGGGAGCTTGCTATAGCTGTAAGCAGAGTGTGTCATTATATAAAAAGCAAAACAGATAATAACATCATGGAGCCCTGTTACTGATATGCCATGTTTAGTCCTCATAACATTCAAGTTTTACTTGCTCTGATGCTAAAGCATTTCAACTGGAATAGTTATAATGTGTTGCTGAGGATCATGTCATCCCAGATAGCTGATACTGCTGTACCTCTTTCAGGTCTGATTCAATTCTCTGTTGTCTTCCCAATCACATTAATGAGAGCTGCATCGGTCTTTTGATATTAGCACTTGATAGACTCACTGTGCTTTGAGAAAAACATCAAAATGTTCTCCAGCCATGTTTTATAGCTTAGGAATACACTGGTCTGAACTTGGTAGTTTTATTTTTCAACACCTGTCTGCAACAGTATGCTTTCCTTTTACCTTAACAGCTGGAGTACTTGGCAGTGAACTTAACTGTATAGGGTGGCTATGACTTTTTTTTTTTTTTAATTACGAGTCTTTTTTAATAGCTTATGGCCTGGCTGTTGGTAAAACCCTGCTGAAGTCAGCAGCTGCCACATTTACAAAGGTTTTTTTTAGAAACCTCCTCTACAATTCAAGGGTTAAATTCAGCGTTATCCCACTCAAAATCACAACCCCATCAAACAAACCGAAGATTTCCATCACTTCTGAAGATAAACCAAAAAAAAACCAAAACAAAACAAGAACCAGGACAAAACCAAACAAAACACAGCACACAACCCTCCCTGAACAAGTAGAAATCCTGCAGTTTCAAAAAAACCAAAACAAGCCTGTACTGCACCTCTGGCACTTAAGGACAACTGAACTAGTCAGGAGAAAGAAAAGAGATTCTCAAGGTGACTGCTAATGTTTCTTTTAAGTTTTGTTCTTCTGATTTCTTTGCCACAAGATTTAAAAGCCTAAATAGTAACAGGTTTGCCTCATCCTCTTTTCTATTTTCAGTGTAAGACTTCCACAGATGGAAGTTTGTAAAATAACTAGAAAATACTGGAATATGTGGGATGTATAGATATTATAACGGCTTGGAAAGTCACAGATGGAAAGTGCAAATTAAAGAAGAGCTTTAATAGCGTTCTGTTCATTGTATAAACTTAGTAAATTCGTCAGTTTAAACTTGTTGAAAGCATTGCGATTTTTTTTATAACTAAAGATTATTTTGATCCCGAAACTGTAATTTCCTGGGAACCCACAAGATGGTAGAGTTCAGCTGAGAAGATAATCTGCACTGAGTTACTGCTGCCTGGACCACAAAGACATAGCATTGTTAACTAATTATTAACTAATTTTGCTAATGTCCCAGAAGCTCAATTTCAATCTCCCCCCTCCCCACCCCCCACCCCTAATCTGTGTAAACATTTGGAAAGCTTTTTGTTTCTTACTTAGCCTTTGTCATCTATTTGAAAGAAAGCGAATAGATGCATCTCATTACTCTTTCAAGCATCTGTATACCATATTCTGGATGCAGTTGTCTCATCTGGTGTGTTTAGTAACGGGATGCAACTACTGGCAACAAGACATTGGGAAAATTGACTATTTGTCTTTATTCCAGCAAATCTGTAATACAGCTTAGTACATCAGTTACTCTGAGGCTGCTGGACTTTTACTAAGTCTTCATTAAAAAAACACCACCTGTCTCTAAACCAGAAATACAGCCTATTATCCAGTAAAGCAGCTCTGCAAATCTACAAATCTGAACGTTAAATCTGCTCTGATGCTAAGTGGTGCTTTACTGACTCTCTTGTCATCACACCATTTGTTTAAGGAAGAGAAAGAGTAGCCATAATGTTTCAAATACAGTGCTTAAAGCAGTAAAGCCATTAATATAAAAATTGCTCAGAGGAATAAAATTCTGGTATAAATTTAGCCTGCAATGGCAGCTATTTCAGCACAAGTATAATTAGAGGATAAAGCAAGAAAAGCTAGGAAAAGGTCCTGTTAGAAATATTGTTGATGTACGTTACCATCATTTATGTGTTTGCAAGGGCTGTCTCCAGTAGCCATTACACTACCAATTTGGAGAGCTGAAAGCATCACCCAGCAGCAGCTCCTGCTTCCCAGCATCCTGCAATCCTCTGGTCAGATGCTGTAGAGAAAGACCAAGGAAAAAAACAAACAAACAATACCAAAAAAAACCCCACAAAACACACACACACAAAAAACAACCAAACAACAAAAAACAACCACCACACACCAAAACAACACCAAACACACCCCTAAAGCAACCTAAACATCAACCCTTTCTACAGGATTTTAGTTACAGCTGCTTATAAACCCAAATAATGGAGCGCCTGTTGAGCTGTTGCTGCCGTGACAGTTAACAAGGCTCAGCCCCTGCTGATTATCTCCTCAGACTCATCATTGGGATACTTTGTTGCTCAACCCAAGTTGCTAATAGGTAATAAACTGCCAAGAAACAGCAGGAACTAAATTTCAGTAAGAAACAGTATCTTTATAACGTTCAGGAATGCACAGGCAAGGGGGGAAACACCATCTCCATCATAATTTGTTTTTTTTTAAAATACCTTAGAAAAACTGTGAAGCACCCAACATGTATGTATGTACTGAGTTGCCTGGGATGTAAGTGGTATGTAGGCCTGATCCTACGTTGCCATAAAGCAAATTACTATATTTCACACTCAATTAAAAAAAAATAATATCTCAGAATTAAATCAGGCTTGGAATAACACAGAACAAGACTTTTATGTCTTTACTCCTAGTATCATACGGTGATTTACTGTGAAGGCTTTTTGATACTAAAAAGAAAAACCTTGGAGCCTTTAGGCTGTACAGAAGGCAAAATACATCGTGTTTTATGTTAATTAAACGTTTCATCTTTCATAGATGAACTAAAGTAGAATTTTTGTTTTCAAAAAAATGCCAGTAATATTGAATTTCTAACATATTATGAAGGGACCCTAAGGGTAAGGCACAGTCACTTTATATCACGACTTAATGTCATCCTAAAAAGCACCTTCATTACTCTGAGGTAAAATATAACAGAGTGCTGAGTGGGAATTGTAAAATGAAGCCAGAACTCACATCAGGTAACAGTAAATAAGAAATGATTCCTCATTGCTGGAGAAGCAGCTGTGATGCCTCTGTGGCATCCCACAGTTTCGCCTCCTCACAGACAGGACAGCCAGGCGGATGTGGGAGGGAGTCACTGGTGATGCTGGTGGCAGCGCTATGGCCCCAAGTCCCCTGGTGTGCCAGCTCCCTCACCCCCCTGCAGGGCTGCAAACTCCTCTCCCAGGGAATAACGGTGCGGGACTTCAGGAGCAATGCTGTGACCTTTGTAATAGCGTGGTTGCAGCGAGATGATATCCGCTGGGGGTACCAGGGCATCCCTGAAACAATAGTGGGCTTCCTGAGGAAAAGCCACACGACACTCTTTGCACTCAAGGTTAGCAAGGTTTTCAAGGTTAGCTTCACCAAAAAGAAAAAGGTAAGAAATATTTCCTTGAAAAGTTGGCTGAGTCCCGAGTGAAGGGTGGTTGAGAGCCGCTTTCTACTGCAAGACCTGCCCTGGTCATGGCAGACACCTTACTATGTGTGGAACACCAACAGCTACTCCTGGGAACAGCACCTGAGAAGCAATAAGCGAACTCTGATTAGCAGAATATTCTTCTAACCTTTCTGTACAGAGCTGCCCTTTGAAGCATAAGAGGAATTTGAAAACACCAAAATGAAGGATTAACCTGGAACTGGGCAAAATAAGGATTTTTCTCTTGAAATCTGTTCAAGATGTTCATATGTGTGTCTGGATACATATAGGAGCACTCCAGAAAATGCAATATAACATGAACTGAAATGGAAAGTTAGCCTTACCGTTACTTAATGTACTTGGGTTAGTCCTGCTGTAACTGACTGGACCTCAAATAGAGAAGCTGCTTCTCATTAAATTATATCTATTCCGGTGCAGAGACACAATCAGGCAACTAAATCATCGGAAACTGCTTACCCCTCCTTCTGAGCAACTGGTCTCTTGGGCGTGTAAAGCCTGTCCAATAAGTCTATCCATTTACAATATTGTTTACTTGATTGACTTGGACCTGACTAACGTGAGATCTGTGCCAAATCATTTTGATGCACGTTGTTATAGAATTGAGTATGAGACAGAAATTTATTTCACAGGGAGGTTAACAATGTACAGTCAGAAAGAAAGCTGTATCAAATGTCTTATGTAAGATCAGCAGACAGTATTTATCAAAGAAAGAATATCTAGGGGTTGCTGGTAACTACAACACTGGTTATAAAGTATTTCTTTTTTTCCTACCAAATTCTATAAAATTCCTAACATGTTTTTGTGGTTTGGAAATGTGCATCATTATTAAAATAAATCTAAAAATCAAAGGGAGATAAAAAATAGATTGTATATGAAAGTTATGGTAAGTCTACCAAATTATAAATGAAATCAAATAATATATAGGAACTGGCATCAAATATGTTTTTATATTAAAATGTAACGGTAAGTTGGTGATTAAGTTCAGCAGCAGTATTTGCTGCAAATAAGGCTTTCCTTTCAAACATTGGGTCTGAGTATAATCTTTGCCATTGAAATGTCACGAAGAAATAAAGAAATTTGACATGCAGAATGAGTCCCCCACTTAGTCAAATATTGCTGTTCCACTAAAAGAGCTGTATCAGCCAAATAGTACCGGTGCTTATTGTGGTCATATTGGCTAATTATAGGATGAACCATCAGCTGCTAAAGTAGCTTCTGCTTCCCACATACCTAGATTTGAATTTCCTGGGAAATAAGGGCTTTTCCAGCATTGCATTCATAGTGTTTATATAAAGTCAGCTCCTTTGTCATGCTAGTTTTATTTGTTATTTTTTTTCGTTTTGGTTTGGTTTTAACCAGGAAATAATTTCTTGGTTGTTACTGAGTGCAAAACTTCAGTGGATATGGGTAATTTTTCTGAATTTTATTTATCACTGTGATTTGTGCTAGGATCCAGTGATCTTGCACCCAGTGGCAAGTATCAAGACTGAGTCATTAACACTGAGGAGAAGTCATCAGTGGAGTCTTAAAATCCTCTGAGGATTTTGCAGCTAAATCCAGGGCAGTGGCCACACTACCCAGGTAGTGATCAAGGCAGCTCAGACTCCCGTTGTGACATTCCTGCCTGAGGTCTGACAACACACATCACATTAATGGGATCTGAAAGGGCTGATTTTCACTGAGAAAGTGAATAACCTCTGTCGGGTACCAGGGCTAATGAAGGGCTGAGCAGGCCTAATCATCTGGAGTTAAATGTTGCATGTGGAGACAAGAAAATATAAAGAAGCCACATAGATTCTGTGTTTGTGTCCTATTTATAAGCCTTTTTTTTTCTCTGTGTGTTGAATCCATAGCTGTGGCCTCCATCACAAAAGTCAGCAATGACCTTAGTTTGTTGCATCAAGGAGGAACACCAGCAGGTATATTCCTCGACCGACACCAACTGGCAAAATGTGTAACAAAGATCCTTTCATTCTTACAAATGATAAAATGAGAATCTTTTGTTCTGCAGCTCTTACATCACAGCTACAATCACACCTAACTGAATTATACCGGGGCTGATTTCATGCATTTAGGTACCTCTGTGTTAATGCCTTCCCTGGTGCCTGCTCTCCATATGCGTCCATGCAGAGAAAGCACGTGTCCCTGCAGAGCTGTCAAGCACAGCAAGAAGCCAAAGCCTCCCCTCGGAGCACTGCCCTGCACAGAGAGCAAAGTCCATTGGATGCTCTTTGACGTCTCAGGTTTCAGATACCTTAATAATAAACCTCTCTGGTACGCAAAACTTCACGTAGATGTGTATATATGTCTGTGTGTCCATCTCTGTCAAGGAACAGAACACCAGAAGAGGGAGAACAAGTGCAGCGAGCATTTCTTTTACACCTCTTCATTATTGGAAATGCTCTTGGAGTGGCAATTACTAAAATACCTGCCTTGATTTTCCTTAGGCAATACACTATTTACGGACTGCAGTATACACTCTTTGCATGATTTCAGAATAAATGCTTACTTGAAGCTTTTGCTTTTGTACAAGATCACCTGTATTAGCAAGGGTGAGGCTTTTATTTATTTGTATGAGAACTGGATTTGAGGCTGAACTGCTTCACTTCCTTGAGGAATCGCTATCCATATGGAAAAGCTGCTGACCATTACATTTGACCCATTCTCTGTTTACTGCTTCCAATTTAATTTTGAGGTAATGAGAATGAAAATCTCCACTTAGAATGTTTCTGCTGACGTTTCTGTTATTGTGGCTTTTTCCATTACCCCCCATCATGCTTCCAGAATGTGTCAGGCCCAGGAATCAGTAGGAATTGTAAAGCAAAACTCACGCTGAAGAGAGAAAAGTTTAAAGCTGCCCCTGTTCCTGTGAAGCACTGGCAAAATCCAGTAAAAGCTGGCATTGCAGCAGCGATGGACAGCCTGTGTGTGACACTTGGAGCCATGCAGGCACCTTTCCATTTCCATTTGGCCTGTCTGAGTTTGGACTTTAGTGGAGGAACCAAAAGGACTAGCTTCCTCACAAAGCAAACCTACCAGAACCCCTTTCTAATGTGTCCATCACCAAAAAGATTATATTTGATTTAAGAGTCACTATTTTGAGGCACAGTAGGAAAAAAAGGCACATCAAAGTTTGGTGCCTTCATAAAAACAAACATAACTAATTCCTTCATACACAATGCACCTGAGAACAGAGGGTCCCTTGGTCAGTGGACTCCTCTCCCAGAGCAGGGACAGCACATCTTAGCTGTGGGGAGGCACTGCAGGTCTCTAAGTTTTGACTATTTCTGCTTTTGCAGGAGCATCCTTTCATTTCATGATCATTTAGTAGACGAACACTCATAATTACATGTTCTATAAATCTTAAATGTTATGGAGTTAACCCCGTGTGCAAACCTAATTAAAGTTATTTGCTTTAAAACATTTGTCTTTATAATCTGAGCCACATTTTGAAACAAATATTTAAATACATACTAAATATTAAGAAAGCTCATATTCTCACACTGAAATAAACATTTTCATCGCTGCAGTTTTGGTGCCTCTTGAAATCATCACCATTGATATCACAGTGTTATTGTGTACCAGGCTGGATTGGAGGTGTATGTTTAAATATGAAGCATAATCACACTTTCAGAAAGAAAGATTTGCCTCTTTGTGTATAAGCAAACCTTTCTTCCTATCTGAGCTTCTGTTCTCTCTGGGGGTGCTCCCGCCAGCCCAGCTCCAGTTTGCAGACAACAAGGTTTGTAGCCAGCTATACCCCAGTGTGTATACTCTGTCCAGGTGACAGTGCAGGCTATGTGGTGGGACCTTATCTTCTGCCTTCAAATTTACTTTATAACTTCCCAGACAAAATGATGACCTTAAAACAGGAGGCAAAGTGTGGAAGGGATGCAGAAGACCTGTGAAGGCAGAGAAGCCTTTGGTTGGGTGCAGCTTCCTTGCCCTTGCCAAACGCCTGGAGGAAGAGACCAGCATGCTGTGGACCTGGTGGTCTTTCTGTGGCCATCACCCAGCCACAGCTTTTGGCAGCTTTTGCTCCCAGATTTCTGTAGCATGGAAATGTGGGTGTTGGGAAGAAGGATGAAAGGCTGCTGGGGCAGAGAGCCAGGTGCAGTGCCTCAGCAATGAGATAGTCCCCTTCCTTGCCCTGGAATTTCTCACCATTGAACTGTTCCTGTTGTAGGTATGTTTATTGAAAATCCATGAAAAATAGCCTGACTTGTCTTAATGTCTGTCATTGTCCATTTTCTATTGGAAATCTGTGGAATAATTTTGATTTTTTGGTGTTAGAGTGAACTGCTATGCTTATGTTTCTAGCCTTGCAGGGCAAATCAGTTTTGAAAGTCTCTGTGTGGAGCTCGGGAAACAAACTGTTCTTGCACGCATCTCTGCAATCCGGGTTTCTTAGGCTGTTACAAACCTGAAGCTGTATGTACAGAATTGTATTGGGTTTGACAATTTAGAAACGATGTAAAACTTGTTTGCTGATACTGTGCCATTAGTACAAGCTTTTTTTTTAAAAAAAAAAAAAAACAAACAAAAAAACAAAAAACCATAAACAAACACAACACATGGTGTTGTAAGAGGCAACATCTGCATCTTGCACTGTATGTATGCCAAGGAGTTAAACCTTGACGGATCAGATTTTGTTAAGGCATCCCGTCTGTGATAGAAGTGTCACATGCTGTTATCTCCAGTTGAAGGCAGCACATATTTCCCAGAGCTACTTTTTCTCAGTGTTACCTCTACATATCAATGTGATCCAAAGCACTGCCAAAATCACTGTGTGGAAAGCACCCACCTGTTCTTTGGAATTCCCTCCAGCGGCACAAGAGAAGGCGCAGGCTGGCAGGAGAGGTGCAGGGAAGGGGAACCACAGCTAATCTGCCTGTTTGCCTGGAAACCTGAAATTGTTGGTGGGCATTTCCCAGAACGACATGTAATCTGATAAATGTATGGACTTCTGTTTCTACAGAATGGTATGTGCATGAGGAAGCATGTTACAGTGATTGGCACTGAAAGCGGTTAGTACACAGCCCTGGGTCAGAATAATTTCAACACAAGCATTTTTCAGCAGAAAGTGCTATTAAAATTGTATCTGCAGTTGTGTCTTTTTCATTCATCTTTCTTCTGCAGAACTCTCCGTTTCAGTTTCCTCTCTCACCACTCACCTTCTTCATCTAGATTTTGAGCCCTCCAGAGCAGGGACTGAACGCGCTCTGCATTTAAACCACCCATACCACCCACAATGGCATCCTTCCTTGCTTGGAGCCCCTTTCTTAACTATAATCCCAGGTATAAACTTTAGAGAAAATACCTCACAGAAATATTCTGTATCGCTTGCCCAACCCTAGCTAAATAACAAAAAAAAGTAAAGGAAAATAAAGGACACTTAAAGAAGAAAACTAGAATGCTGCATAATGAGCTTTTGGCATCACATTGTCATGAATCAAGTTTTAATAAATTATTTCCTGTGAAATTTGAAGAATAAAACCCAAGGATTAGCTTGCTTATTCTGTCATCTTAGATCTGGCTTCCTACCAAAGGGGGTACACAACAGAGATGTTAGAGCTGCATTTCAGGTCCAAGTGCCAATATCAGTAAGTATTTTTCAGAAAATAAAACCTGATTGTTAACCAAATTTATTTAAAAACAAATCAGCGGGACCTCTCTGTAATTATGCATGTGCCTAGCTATTTGCAAAATCTTTTCTTTAACTGTAATCCTTCAGAGGATGTAGTAGAAAAGGGCCAGTTCCTCTAAGTTTCCCCTGCTCGGAGTCTAAAAGGGTTTAATTGTCTGCACAGATGTTGGTCTCAGCAGGGTACAGTAGCTCTCTGTTATTTTCTAAAAGGGGGAAAAAAAGTTAAAGATTTTGCAAAAAAACCTAATACCCTTGGTATTTTCTTGGAGCATCTATGTAAATCCCCTCTCGCTGTCTCTGCCTAGATCTGAGCATATGAAAAGATGGACTATATTTCCAAACGGCTGGACACAAAGCCATCTTTCTGCGTGCCCCCCTCCGCTCCCCGGCGCCAGCGGAGGGGCGGGCGGTGCGCCCAGCGCGGCCCTGCCCGGCCCCGGCCCGGCCCCGCCGGCTGCGGCCGCCGCTCCCGGCCGCCGTTTGGGGGAAAGGCCCTTGTCCGCCCAGTGCCTGGCGGCCCCTGCCAGGCTTGGCCTTCGGTGCAGGTGCAGTCTCGCTTCTCTGAGAGGAGGGCTGTGTTTTGCATGTTTGCAGGATATTTGCATGTCGTTTTGAAGTTTACTCGAGTTTTTGTTGTTGTTGTTGTTTTTTATTGTTTTTGTCTTGAAGAGACAGTAAAAGCTGGCTTGAATCACGTACATCATTTGAGACATGCAAATTCTACTGGAAGAAAGTGTCTGATTTCTGTTACACATATAGGAAGGAACCTTGAACAAAGTGAGAATGACCGCCTCTCAAATGAGAAAGAAGGAAAACTGTTAATTAAACGATGGAATGAATTTGTCAGTTGCTTTTCTAAAATCTAACGTAACACTTCTTTTTTATATTTTTTTCATTTTGTAAATGTAATTTTGCTTTCATACTTTCTGTTAAATTTAACACATATTGTGACTGCAATTCATCTGCTCATATGTTTTGATGGTATCCTTAAAAATGAGTGATAACTTCATATTTATTCATTAATTAATATTTCACATAATTCTTCACTCGTTTCATGCTAGCTTTTGTTTGTTTTACCACAGTTATCTGAACCTCAATTACCACCATCTCCTTGTTTTTCAGAATAATTGTATCCCCAGAAAGCTATTAATTACATTTAAAAGCACCACCATTAGCCAAGGCCTTAATTAGGCAAACATATTCAGTGTCCCCATGACATTTGGATAATCAAGGTGGTACTTGGCTAAACAGCAGCCCTATGATTAGGTCTTTCTGCCCTCGGCTGAATAATCTTCCCTGCACCTGTTGTGTGCCACAAAAATGATGGGATGTCTTATAAAAAAAAAATTTAAAAAAAACCCCAAACAACAACTCTGACTCCAGTTCACCCCCTGACATCGTATCCAAACTTCTCCATCAGCAAAGGACATGGTCTAAGACATCTACAGATTATTAGTAGGCTTTTTACTGGCAGAATTTTGAAAGATGAAAGCTCTCCTTGTCTAGTGTGCTTCCTTGCAAATGTTTATTTATAGATCAATTGTTTAAAAAAAAATAAAATAAAAGGTCTTCCAGTTATGTAGATCAATATCCAACTAACCATTGACAAAAGGGAATCCCCATAAGGCACAATTAAATTCAGCAGCAAGCAAAATCCATGTACACTAGCTTTCTCACCACCGTCAAATGGGATATTCTGGAGGATACATAATAGATAGGGAATGATGACTAAATGTAGAAAAATAATAATTTATAACAGATTATTAGAGTAATAGTTTATAATCCCTGATTACCATTATCTTTGGTCTATAGCAGTTTGCTGTCAAGCAAACTGACTCCGTTTTCACTAGGAAGTGCCGCTCTAGTCCACATGCATTTTTTGTGGCATAAATGTGGTGTGCTGCAAACTGGAAGAGTACTTTGCTTAGCAATGGTTGCTGCAGGTGGATTTGCATGCTCTGGGTGGACATGACACCTCCTGCACTGAAGCAGGCGCCTGTAATTTCGGGAAGGCTGCGGAGGCTTTCCCCACCCTGCGCCCACAGGAGGTACCGCCGCCGAGACCCCGTGCGCCTGGCTGGTCCTGCATCCCTTTGTTCCCGAACAATGAACTCTCCAGGTGAAAAATAACACAGATCCTCGCTCTGCTATCAACGTTGATTTCAAAATCTGTTCACAGTACAGAGCAAGTGCTGTATGAATTGCTTTCACTAAGGTTCCTCCTGTTTATTGTCCACCTGCACTATTCACTCATTTCCTACAATGTATGTAAAGGCAGTGCTCGGTACCCTCCATACATCTTGATTCCTTTCTGTTTTCCAAGTTGGTGTATTTCCTTAGAGCCTTGCTGATAGCTTCTGATAACCCTCTTCTTTTGTGTGTGTGTGTGTGTGTGGGGGGGGGGGGGGGAGGGGAAAGAAGGCATCAATGATCACGTGCCCTGTGGACTCCACGTTGTGCATTAGCCCTGCAGAGCAGCTCATATGCTCGGATCTTCCTGGCATCACCTCGGTGCCAGTGGGGCAGCTGCACTTTTATTGTTTTACAGAGCTCTCTCCTCTGTGTGTCTGCTAATTGGACATCAGCATCTTCCTTTCACATTTAAAGTTAACCCAGCTGAGCCAAATTTCATCTTGGATTGGGATATTCTCAGGAATGCTGTGTCACAGAAATGAAAAGCCCTGTTATATTCACTGCTGGGTCCACTTTAACCAGTACTTTAGAGCAGAGCTTTCTCAGCATTCCTCTTAGAGCCCGAAATCACGTCTGAAAGCTTGTGCTGCCATATGTCCACTTCAGACAACAAATACTTTGCTCATCATAGTCCGCAGAGCCCCTCTCTGTCCTTGTTCAGTGGGTGCCTGGCAAAACTGATTTTCTTTCTGTGCTCCAAAAAATATCATTCTGCGGTTCTTATTATGAAATGTGTGATTCACACGATGAGAGAAAGATCTTGCCATCATTAATATTGACAAGCCTTTCTCCCTCCTTGGGCAAACTTGATTTTCCTAATTAACAAAATGTTGTCAGTGCTGCATGGGAACATGGGAACCCATGAAACGTTTTATAGAATTGGCTGTTACACTTATGTATATCAAGTGCTTTCCAACATAATAGCATCTGGCATCAGAATCTGGAAAAACAAATTATATTTGGTAATAAGGGCTGTGAGGATAACATGAAATCTACTGTGAACAGAGAGGAACAGGAGTATTGCATTTTTTAAATGTAGCAGAACACCAGAGATTATTTGAGCACAAATTTCACTAGCATATTTGCCATCATTTCTTAAGTGAACAAAATGTGGAACAACACTGACCTTATGCAAATTCATCTATTTCCAAGCATTTCCATATGTCCAGTTATTGTAAATTAAAAAATAAAATACAGATAAGATTAAACAAACCAAGAGCTTACCGTAAAATGCGGTACATATTCATATGTGAAGTACTACATGTAAGAGAAAATGTTTCAAAATACTGAGAGATGCCTAAGAAGATAAAATGTTCATCTTCCTTAAACTGAATTGAGGTCAATCTTGGATTTATTTAAATATATGGAAAAATTCCCAGGCTTTCACCTTGTGGGTATATCCAGTAGGTTCTTGTAATTGCCAAAATATATTTGTAAGCCAATAAACCAGCCAGTATTAAATTTCTATGCTAATTAATAAGCAAGCAGCATGCTTTACTCTGTTTGATGCAAATACTGGACACAACTTGCAGTATCTTAGCTCGTACACTGTATGTAGAGGAGGAATGTAGCCTGGAGTGTGTATTGCTCCACCTCCTGAGCAGGGGGGCTAAAAGAAAGCATTATCTTTGGATGGGATCAAGCACTTGTAATTAGAGTCGCCCTGATCCTTTGAGCTGCTCAGATTATCTGACGCCTTCAGTCACATTCATTCTGTGATGATATTCCCACTGTCCATGATGAGTTAGCAATAGATATTGATAAAACTAAATCGGTTTTATCAGTCTTTTAGAGACCGATGAGTGTTTATTTCTATTTGTGCTCTTATTTGTTTCCCCTCCTGGTTCCCGTTGGGTAGCCAGCTATATCTACGTGCCCTTTTTCCCTCACAGGTTCAGGTGTGGCGGTTTGTTCTGTGGCTGGCACTCAGGCACGCTGATTTCTGCCGTGCCAAAGCATAGTCTGCATGTTCAAAAGCCACATGAAATGCGGTGATGATGTTCAATCATCGAGTCACGCTTCAAGGCTGAAGAGCAGGCTACCTAAAGGTTAGAGAGCTTCTCCTACTATCTCCATCTACCAGCCACAGGTACTGTCGAAGTCCCTGGGCTCCACATCCTCACCTTGTTTTTTTCTGACTAAAAGGTGATTTAAGAAATTCTCTGTTCTCATTTAAGAGTGCAAGGGTATTGTAGTGTCAGGCTTAGATTCATTAACGGCTGGGGAAGATAGGCAAAAGCTACCATTGTAGATGGCAAATCCCAGAGCTGGCAAACGCCTCTCACAGTCTTCAGGGTGCGTTGGCTGTGACTAAAGGAGGGATGGGAAAGGCACCTCCTTTGGATTCAGGCAGGAGTTGGAAACGGCAATGAAAGGAGCTGGCTGCTGTCACGGCAGTTTCAGCTCGGTCATCTCTCTTGTATAGCAGGAGACTGCAGTAGCCCACGTTTACCCCGAGAACGCCTCAACAATGTATGGTCGGCTGAGGAGCATCTTGTAAATCTGGCAGGATTGGAACAGCAGGAGATAGGGGCTGCTTTAATATCTAGATTGGCTTGGAAATTTATGCTGTGAGGGTTTCCCAGTGTGGCGTTACCGTCACTGTAATCCTTCCTTTTTGTATCCATTAACACTTCCCAAGAGGGAATAAGAGAAGATAAAATCTAGATTTCATAAAAAGGAGCATAATTTGTCTACAGCAGCCCATAAAACTCCATAATTAATAGAATGGAAGCTGAAAATGCAAAAAAATGTGCTTTTGCCAGGCATAGACCTAGCTATCCCTGAACAGTTTGATCCGGCTGGCTTTGTGAGGCGGTGTCATGGCATGTGCTGTGTGACCGTGGAGGAAAACGTCCACCCTGGTCAGCCCAGGCAGTGCAACTCTCCAACCAAGAACTGGAAAGTGCCATCTCAGATATAAACTTCGTCTTTAATTAATTTATTCTGTGTCACATGGATTGGATTAAGAGTAAAGGATGGGATTAAAGAATTTCCTTTTTGTTTTCTTTGTTGTTGTTGTTTCTCATTTCAGAATGAGCATTTGAAAAATCCCTCAGGAACAGAAAAGGAAAGAATTGTCTAAATAGCATAATACCTTTTCTTCTCATAACTACAATTATTTGTGATAAAAACAGAACAATGTGTACCTCACTTCTACCTCTCTGTTTACCAAGTGCTAAGCATACTGGAGCAACTGATGTGCAACTGGTGGCTATCAAGGACTTTTTTCCAGCTACGTATTTTTTTCTTGCTGACAAGGAAACGTGCATACCTGCAAATCTTGTAATTCTAAAACTGAAAAAGATGATGGTTCCACAAAGGCACTGAATTCTCGTTGCTTTGCAATTTGAAACATGCAGAAGTTTCCTATAGCTTTGTTCACTTCTGTCATTTCAATTTTTGGCTGTAATGTATGTCACAGAGACAGTGGGAGAGGGAGGAAGGAAGAGAGGGGGCTCTTGAAGGTAGGGGAGAGAAAGAGGGGGAAAAGGAGTTAGAATAAATATGGACATAATTGCGTCTATTTAACAGTGTCCATCCATCCGTCTGCCTGCCCCCCCCCCCCCCCCCTTTTTTTTTTTTTTCATTTGGTAAGAAAATTCAGCTTCACCTTAACTTAAAAAGGATGAAGTAGACCTACATAGATGCACACCCTGTGCATGTCGTTAGACATCCTGATGTCGTAATTCATGTTTTAATTGCCCCTTTGCATGTGAAAAACTTTTGTTTGTCTTGGTATTTGTTAGCAAGGAATTTCATTTAGCATACATACAAAATCATGAGTGAATTTTTCTTTAGATGGGAATTCCATAGGCATGAGACGAGAATTAAGGCAAGAAGATTGCTCTACCAAAACAGCAGGGATGGCAGAGGAAAATGATTCAGTGGTACAAGGGCTGCCTTGCTCTCCATGGTCTAGGCAGTTAAGCATACTGGAACTACTGATGTGCAACTGTGGTCCAGTTGGCATGCAACGTATGTAATGCCGTTGAAAAATGTAACATGTGATCTCACAAATATGTTTCTTTCAGGTTCTGGAGAGAGCCATCAGGGAGGGAGGGTTGAGCTGCTGTCCCTGTAATTGCTCTCTTGATGGAAACTTCCCTCAGAGGTGCTAATTACTGATCAGTATTGACCTGGCCTGTGACACAAAAGGGCTCAGTTGTAGTATAAAGCCACGAATGTCCCAGTTCATCCAGTCTGTAAGAATGTAGGCCATGCTGTAACAGCTTCTGTCACACATTAGGCCAATAAAGTTTCTAATAACCAATTATTAATTGTTCTCTACCTTCAGAATGAAGGATCTAAAACACCCGATGGTGTAAAAGTCGACAAAGGGGAATTACACTTGACATTATGCAAGTGCAGGATGCGGCCCAAAGAGCGTGGCTGCAGTCTCCACTGTAGCATCATTATTGATAAAACTGACAGATCTGAGGTATTTTTGCTTGGCTTGCAGGTCTTTCAGACTGCTTTTTGAATTTTAAATAAAGAGCTCTAGGGCAAAGATTACCTATCTCTGTGTCTGTATATTAGAGGCACTTGTTTGTATGTTAAACACTGTTTATGCAGATCTAGGTAGACCCTCTTTTAAAAAATGGCTTCATCTTGTGCCTGTAAAATTTGAAGAATTTGAGAGATGCATGACGATTAGGAATTTTGAAGAAACGTTTTCATTTAAACCTAAATATAAGTGTTTTAAAATGAAAAGACACCGCGGTATTCTGCATTGCAGTCATTGCAGAAAAATATTTCTCCTGCTCTGGCCTTACATGACTTGTGATATTTGCCAATATAGCCTAGTCACACATCTACTGCAGGAGGATAAAATACCTCAAAGGAAATCTGTGGCATTTGTATTAACGCCCTCAGAAACATAACCTTCTTTTATCTACAGATGTAGGTAGTTTTGCTGAAACTTGGTCAACTCTGCTTGGAGCGGAAGGATAACAGATTCCTGGTAATTTTTTCTTAGATTGTAACACTGAGTTAAATAGACTTTTGTTTGCAGACGTCAATGGCTTCTAAACAATGCCACCGTTGTGAAGGCCTGCTCTCGACACTGCAGCTGCCTGGAGTGGCTCTCCTTTCGAGGAAACCACTCCCAATTATCTTTCACCCTAATGAGCATTCTTTATTTCTGAGAAGTTGTAACCTAGAGGCTGAGGTTGCATTGCTATGACAGCGCAACTGTGTATTGATGTCAAGCTTGTAGGTCCCTTATCAGTTGTCTGCCTCGGCGTATCCAGTCTAGGACCAACAACGCTGAGGCGACTTCATTGAGAAAAGTCCCTGTAGGGCTCAGAAATCCCAGATGCTATCAGGGAGTATCAATAGACGGGGGTATAACATAACGAACTGAAACCTCATAGTCCCATGTGCTTTTGTAATGCTCAGACCTGACTTTTCCTCTGTGCAGCACTGCAGGACCTGCCGGTGACGGGGGATCCTTTGCTGGTGTCCAGCAATGTCCTACAGCTTGTTCTTCAGCCGTGCGGGTGGCTGGTATGGGCTTTCTCACAGCACGCTGAGAATTTCTGACACTTGGTAAAACTTCCCCATCATTCTTGGGGTGCCCCTAACTAAACTAACTCTCTTCCTGCAAAACGAGTTTCCAACTTTTAACTGTGGTTGGCTACCATGGCAAAGCTGAGTGCTTTGGGGTTGGAACTAGATGATCTTTAAGGTCGCTTCCAAGCCAAACCATTCTATGACTCAATGGCCAAGGTCCCCTCACCAAGAACTCGGTAGTGGTGGTTCTGTGTCTAGCACACAGATGCAATTCTACAAATATGACTAGGATGAATACTACTCCAAAAATATATTTCTGCATTTCTCCAGAACATTTTTTCATTACCAGTGAGAAAAAAGCTTCAAGTATTTTGTGAAAGAAAAAAGTGAAATTTTTCTGGTCAATTGCTTTTTTTAAGATTTTGATTTAAAGGGGTTTATAGTACTGCAGAAAAATACATTTCAAAAGGAAAAGTTACCGTGAAAGAGAATGTCAGAATCTTAACATTTGAAAAAATGCAGAAATTAATTATGACATCTTTAAAAGAAGGTATTTCCATTTTTATCCGAAATATAGGACTGTTGTAGCTAATAGTTGCAGATAGAAAAAACCTTGACTCTGAATGACATAGAGGCATCCTTTGTTCCTGACAGAGAACGAAAAGATTTTTTTTTCCCTCGCTGCCTCTAGGTGCATGAATTTACATACATCATACGCCATATAATGCTGGGTTTATAAGGCTGATAAAAATGATATATGAGGGTCACGTTACATTTTGAAATGACCGTGTTCAGAAAAAAGGCACACAGAAGGAGAAGGAGACAAAAAGGAAGTCATTATCTGTGAAAACAGGCCCAGATTTGGCAAACAAAGCTCAGCCCAGAAAAACATGGTCTTCTGCCTATACAGCAGCACGCAGCTGAATGGGGCTCATGTGGGCATTAGGCTGGTTTGGCAAGGAACGCCGCCAGAAGATTGAAACTGGAGCAAAATAGAGGCAGATATAAATCAACTTCAAAAATGGAGTTGAAAGAAATACCAAAGAAAGAAGTGTTTGTTATGTACAGAATTAAAAACTAGCACCGGGGAATTATTCCCTTTTATCGTTGGTACATGTCACTCTACACTCACAAATGTTTCAGAGGGCTTGAAACCCCCCAGAACCACATGTAAAAATCCAATATTCCATCCCAAATGAGATACAAAAAAAGTAGTGAGTTAGCTCTGCGGTTTAATACCAGATATTCATTCAGCTATTACACAGGTTTTTTTCTTCTAGGTCACTGCTGAGCTGGGATGTGCTGGCTGGAGTACCCCCAGTGGGGGTGTCCATCGCATCCCACCCCTCCGAGAGCCTGAGCCATCCCCGGGAGCTTTTTGGGGGACAGCCTGAAGTCAGCGGTGCTTTGGGACACTGGGATACTCCTCTCCATGCCTGTCAGTGGGACGCTCAGGATGCCTGTTTGCATGTGTGTGGGCGTGGGTGGGAGAGGGAACACGTGTGGTTTCTGACGCTGTGAGGCAGCGATACTGTCCAGTGCTCCCCTGGCAATTTTTTTGCCTGTGAACAATGGTGCTTTATGCGTGCGAGCGCTGACATAGGACACGGAGAGGGAGCCAGGGCGAGAGCAGCTGCGGCTCCCTCCATGCAGCCTGCTCTCCTCCGCAGCTGAGTCCCCCCATTCCCTGCAAGCAAATGGAGCCCCTAGGACCACCCTGGAGCTGGGTGGGTTTTGCTCGTACCCCTCACCAACAGCACATTGGAAGGATACGGCTCCTGTGTTGGTGCATTCATTGCCACTCATTTTCTTCCTGGCACCTTGTGCTGTTCGGAGAGCAGCAGAGCTGGGTGCTTTGCAAGCACGTCAAAGTACAAGCGCCCTGCAGTGTTTTAGTACCGTGTCCTATTGCCTTTGCTTTACTGGCTATAGCCAGCAAGTGACAGCTGCATTTAAATGTAAATCAACAGGGCTTTTCTTTAGATAGTCACAGCTGACATATTTCTCTCCTCTAGGCTGTTGGGTGTAAAGAAATTGTGGCACTACCTGAGAAGGAGCGAGTGCCTGCAATCCAGCCTTCTAGGAGGAGGAGGACGTGTGCTCAAAGGGCATGCCCCAGCAAAACCCTCCAGAAGGTCTCATTTGCCTTCCAGACACACGACTCCAGTGCAAACTTCATGCTAAACATGAAGATCCAGCTTCTCTCGTTGTTTTATATCATTTGTGTGTTTTGGCTTCTCTGTAAACTTTAGAAACTGTAATCAAAGGTGTTGCAAAATCTGTCTGTACTTCTCTTCAATGGGAGCTTGCAAGAAGGAACATGACTGCCTGCCCTCATGGCTGCAACGCTGCCTGGCAGGTGGAGACTTGTGGTCTGATCTCCATCTCACGGGCTCTGCACAGCTCAGTCTCCAGACAGAGGCATTTTCCTTTCTCTTTTGAGAAGTGTGACAGCTACCACAGGAGCTGTGAAAATCAGCTAGCATGGAAAGATGCTGACGACAATCTTTTGGGGAGTATTACCTAGCCTGCCTTCTGCAGACCAGAGCATCTCGGGAGCTTACTGCTCCAGCCATGCTTCCCAGTGGCCCGTCCGAGGCTGCTCTGGCTGGACCTACTGCTGTGGGGCACCTGCCTCTACAGTTCAAAACAATGACAGCGCAAGGTATAGGAGATGCAGCAAGCTCGGGCATAGATGGCAAGGAATATATAAACAAGGAGGTGTGAAATCTGTTTCAGTCTGAAAAAAATCCCGAAGAGTAGCCCTCATAAACATGCATTATTCCCACTTTGCAGTAAACGTTTGCTCAGGTGCCACTTAACTGTCACCGTTTCACTCCTTCTTACACAGAATCATTCTTCTTTCTGTTTTCTTCTGTACATATCCAGCATATCAGCAGCTCCCAGCTGCAATTCCCTGAGGCTGGTGCTGGCTGCTGGGGGCTGGGGGCAGGTCTAGGGATGGAGGGAATTGAGCACCACTGATTCAATTAGCCTCCTGTGACTCACGGCTCAGAGAAGTGCCAGGAATTGATGGGCTTGGGAAAGTACTTATTTTTTTCTAATCAGGAAGGAGCAAATCCCAGGAAGCCCAACAGAGCATATGAACATCAAAGAGTCCAAGAAAACCAGGCTGGCCAAATCCCAGTACTGTGGAGGCGAGCCCAAGCAGCCTAGCAGGACTCAGTGGAACCAAGAAAACCTCATGATATTTTCAACATCTGCATAATCCAGTAAAACAATAAATTATTTCTCACCTAGTTGCAGAGAGCTGATTTTAAAGTTGAGGTCTGGGAAGCTATTGGCAAGCTTACAGCTTTCCAGTTTGCTTCTCTTTTTTTTTTTTTTTTTTTTTCTCTCCTCCTTTTTTTTTTTAAAAAAATGTATGTGGCTCCAAACATTGAAGCAACATGTAAGAAATGAAAGTGAATAAATATAGTTCTTATTTTAATACAACTGCTTTGTTTTGCAACTTGTCTGTTGTCAGTGTAAGAGTTTGGTGACTTGCTAATAGATTATATTATTTCCAAGCTGAGGTTATTCTTTTGTTTGCCTATCGACAAACATCTCTCTCTTTGTAACAGAAGCTATGGATTTTGTATTCATGCTGCAGAAGACAAGATAATGAAGAAACTATTATCAGAAATTTTTATTTTTGTAGCTACAACTATTCTGTCATAATTCACCACTTCTGTAGTTCCCCCAGAAAAGGAAAATCAACTGCCATAGGCCTGAGAAAGAAGTGTTCGCTTTTAGACTCATATGCAGAAGAAGAAGGAAGGAAACACACAGAAAAACACCTCAGTAAGTCTGATGTATAAAGATGAGCAGCACAGAAAAATAAATACTGGTAGGGTATATTACAGAGCCAGAAGTTTTGATGTCGTGGTGATGAATTTCCTTCTTCCTAGGTGTTTTAAGTGAGGCCAACAGTAGAACAGACAAAATTGTCATGGAAATGTGAGCTCCCAAGTGGTCTACCCCATCCTTTGACTTCGACTTGTGCATTAGTTGGTTTAGAAGGGGACAGCTGTTGAGAAGTCAGAATCTATGACTGTTTGCAACAGCTAAAAGATTGGTTCACCACCATTAAACACTTCTTTACAAAAAAAGTGTTTTGTTTTTGTGACTGCAACTCAAATGATGTCTAGATAAATTAAGATTTTGATGAGTGGTTTACTTTATCTCCCCCCCTCCCCCCAAAACCCCCCAAAAAAACAAACAAACAAAACAAAAGAAAAAAACCCACAACCACAAAAAAAAACCCCAAACCCTGAAAAAACAATAGTAAAGACAATAACAGTACCGATTTCACCAGAAACACTGTAATTTCAGAACATTTATTTCCCTCAGGTATTCTGGTAGCTTGTTTTGAGATCAAGAGGTAAATCTCAGGCTACCTGTGATAATGAATGAATCTGGGGAAGAAAGTAAATATAATAAATGCAACAGACTGAAACAGTAAAGCTGTCTCACTGGGAAAGATGGCGGCAGCTGTGGAGGAAAAAGCGTACTTTTCTCTTCGGTTTGAATTGCTTTTTTTTCTGATTAAGAAGTAGAATATACTCTTTTTTTTCTGTGTTTTCACCAAGATTCAAAAAGGATTGCGACTGTGGAAAGAAGACTTATTAGTCCTGAGATAACTTCTGTCTTCAAATAACTACAGTATGAAATTGCAGAGCACAAAACAAGATGACTGTCACCCAGAACCAAGGTGGGAGCAGCTTGGTGCTGCTCAATAATGCTGGTGTTAAAACGACACTTAGGATAAGGCAGGTAGACATTTCCTCCTCATCTTGCCCTCCCCACCAGGCCTGGATCTAGAAATATCCACCTGCATTCCTGCTTTTATAACTGGCTGTTACCCCAATAAATGCACACCTTGTTGTAGCCTATTGCTAACAGGCCTTACTCACAGATATTTTCATTGACATCAGCACAAACGTAGACCAAATACCTGTAAGTCCAAAGACAGCTTTAAAGCTGATTTTTGTTGTAGTGGTTACGTTTAGGGGAGACAGTTATTCGGTTATTCTTAGGTACTTTACAAAGGTTAGCAGTATGTCTCAGTGTCTACAGCTATATATTTAACCGCTGTGAAGATCAGCGGGTTTATGAATAGAACATGCGTTGGTCTTGACTTCATTCAGAACCTAGAACGGCTCCTTGCTGTCTCTGTGCTGGTGCTTGTGCAGTTTCTCTGTGCTGGCTGATTTGTTGCATGCTCAGCTACACACTCAAGCTTAAGTCCTTGGATGACCTCAAAGGCAGTGGCTTGTGTTTGACATATTTCAATATATCAAACTTGCCGTAAATAAATGATGCCCGTACATCTTCCCAGATGAAAAACCACTACAGTGGTATTCATGCCGTAGGGGGAGATGCGATCAGTGGACGGCTCTACTTCTGCACTGCGTGCGATGCAGAGTTCCCTGTCGGCCACCGTACCCGCCCCGTGGAGGGGACATGCCACACAGGCTTTGATGGGCTGCCAGCAGCCAAGCAGGCCATTCTACATCCAACAGACATTGGAGTCAGCATCTCACATGAGCCTGCTGCCATAGCAGGTTCTGCCTACTAACATGCTACCGATTAACCCTATTATTTATTATGTGAAACAAACAAAAGCCAGGAGTGTGCACTGAGAGAGTGGGGTAAGGAGGAGGTGTGAGTGGAAGCAAATACTCTTCAAAAGGCTCTTAGATGTTGCTAGATTTATTGATTTATTCCCTAAGTTTTCCTGCCAAAATAATATTTGGCAAAAGAGGATTGTTCTTTAAAAGGTTACTGAATGAGCACAACGTGGCAATATCAGTTTTGAAAAGACTTTTGAAGAGCAGCCTGCTACTTTTTCAGTTGTGTTGCCATGGCTTTCTTGTTTATTTTCTGCCGCCAGGCTGGATTTGATCTGTTTGCTTTGGGTCATTCAGCTTATGACATAATAATTAATATCGTTTGCTAGCAAAACACATTATCAGGAGGAAGCATGATCAAAAGCTTGGTACAAAATTAGGAGTCTGGAGAACGGCATCTTCTTCCTTGCAGAGACAGTAATAAAGCCTGATGACATCACCTCTTTTTACCGCTGTTTCCTCATCTGATTTGTCTGCTTCACTTTTCACAGAAGACATTTCAAAAACAGTGCACACCATCTACAGAGGGTCCCAGCTTCAGCTGAAGCTTCTGCATGTTACCATTGTTACTTCTCCTAATGCAATCCCGACAGCATCCTCATCCCAGTTTTAAAAGTGGACAGCAGAGTCAAAGCTCAGATGTTGCACAAAGGCAGCAATAAAAGTCCTAAAGTACAAGGAATAATAATAAATTAAATTATATGACTGCTCGGCCCAGAAGATGCTAATTAAGACAAGGCTGGGCAGACTATTTAGCAAATTCAGGTGTGCGGGAAATAAATCAAATGGAACAAGATGATGAAGGTCGAAGCAGCTTAACAATCTGGAAGAGTAGAATAGTGAGATCCATACTGAAGGTATGTACAATTGAAGGTAAAGAGAAATAACAAAAAGGGTCTCCCAATGATCCTTAAAATAATGTTTTTAAGATTGCAATTGAACAAGTTAAAAAACCCACAAGTAAAGCCATTGTAATTTTTTTTTTTTTTTTTGGGGGGGGGGGATGGGGAGAAAAAATAAAGAAAAAAAAGAAAAGCTCATAAAATTGCTGAAATTGAAGTTAAAGTGCAGAAACAGGAGTCTTAAATTTTCTAGAAACCACTAAAATTTTTTTTCAGTATGATCTAGGAAGGAGAAAATTTCCTTCACACAAGGGACAAAGATTAATTTCCTGGAGGAAGGAGACCTGATAACATACAAGAAGAATTAGACTAGCTTCAAGGAAGAGAAATCATGCATTTCTGCCTGTGATAACAAAGTTGAGCAGAACGTTGAGTAGCAGCCAATACTTTTCAGAAGGTTAAAACATTTTTGGAATGTCATGATGTCTCAGGAATAATTTTGAAGCAACATTCAATTTGTACTGTTATTTGATTTTTTCAAAGTGTTATTAAAATTGCAAAAAAAAAATTGTAATGCATTAGAGATGCATATGCAAAAAAGAGTGAGAGAGAGGCAAAGAAGACAGATTTCATTTGTGACAAGTACTGCCATCAAAAATAGAGGATCCTGTAGATTCCAATTATCCTTGCTCCTTTAATGTTCAAAACCATTTTGATGTGAATATGGGAATGTGATTGACCTCTAAAGCCACATTAAAAAAAAATAATAATAACAATAAAGTAGCAGACCCAGGTAAACCCCAAGTTACCTAGAAAAGGAGTGGGGATTGCAAAAACTTAACCTGCCCAGCCTGGTGGCTGAAGGTCTCTTCCCTCCAGGCTGCTCATCCAAATCACGTGTGGGTGGTGGTCCCTGTGGTCACAGGGGGCTGTACCCCCTGGTACCCTACTGTGATCATCTGGGATTTCGTGACGTATTTTTATGACTGAAATACTGGATGTTTCAACCTTAACATAGATGTCATCATCTTACTCTGGCTTTGTGGAAAATACTGAGTAGGGCACATATAACACCTACATCGTTTTTGCTTAAAAATAATACGTAATTAGTCAGCTTCTTTGGTTTTTCTTTCCCATCTTCTTCTGGACATATTTAACCCCTTTTTTTGCTGTCCACTGAACAGTGTAAAGTATACAGTAGGGGTTGGTAGATTTTTAACTGACAGCTGCAATCCAAATCTGGACTTTCCCAGCAGGGAGAGCGCTTGGTACTCTTGGAACTGGCGAAAGCCAGAAGTTAAAATGTTACAGGCAGGGACTGACAGCAGCAGAGTTTTCTGCCAGACGGAGTGGGGAGAAGGAGGGGAATGAGGAGAGTGGTGTTCCCTAGCAATGATCCTTCTAGTTCCTCTCCAAAACCATGGCCATGGTAGGGCTGTTACTGCGGAGGGTGGGAGGGGGTGAGTGATGTTGCCATGCTGGCAAGTAAGTACCACGCAGGCGCTCAGTGACTTCTCCCCCTCCCCTGGTGGGATGGGGAAGAGAACGGGGAAAAAGGTAAAACTCATGGGTTGAGATAAGAACAATTTAATAATTAAAATGAAATAATGATAATGATATCAACAACAATTGTAATGGAAAGAAGAGAGAAGGGGAGAGGAATAAAGTCCAAAGGGAAGGGGAAAAAAACCCTGAAGCGATGCACAACACAGTTGCAGGTGGTGACCGATGCCCAGCCAGTCCCCCAGCAGTGATTGGCAGCTTCTGGCAAACCCACCCCCCAATTTATATACCGAGCATGATGTTCTATGGTATGGAACATCCCTTTGGCCAGTTCGGGTTGGCTGTCCTGGCCGTGTTCCCTCCCAGTCTCTTGTGCCCCTCCAGCCCTCCCACTGGCAGGGCCAGAGAAACAGAGAGGTCCTTGGCTTGGTATAAACATCATCCAACAACAACTAAAAACATCAGTGTGTTATCAGCCTTGTTCTCACACCAAATCCAAACCACAGCACTGCACCAGTTACTGAG
Organism: Falco punctatus; assembly: GCF_963210335.1. Taxonomy (NCBI): domain Eukaryota; kingdom Metazoa; phylum Chordata; class Aves; order Falconiformes; family Falconidae; genus Falco; species Falco punctatus. The sequence goes on along the minus strand of NC_137580.1, from coordinate 6,252,897 downwards.
AAGAGAATTAGCTCTGTCCTGGCCGAGAGCAGGACAGCTGTGGAGGGGGTTGGGGCAGGTGGGGGCAGGGAGCTGGCCTGCCCCTCCGGCCCCACACTTCCCGGGTGGGGGGCAGCTCCCTGCATCTACATGGGGACCTTTCCCCATCACTGGTCCTGCTCAGCACCGCTTGGCTTTGTCTTCAAACCATGGCAGGGCCAGCTGTGGGGGGCCAGTGGGGTGACCAAGGGACTGGTCTCCCTCCCCTGCATCCCACCAGGCATCCGTCTTCTGCAGCCTCTGTGGCCAGCCAGCTTCGCCCAACCATTCTGCAGCGACAGAGCACAGGCAAAGAATTTAACAGCTTGGATCTCTCCCTGTTTGCTACAGTGAATATATATGGATGGCATGAGCGAGTTTTATACCCTCTGGGTATAACACAATGAGATATTATTCCCCTTGCAGATAACATCTGGGCTATGGTAAAATCTGTTAATTGTCATACAGCCACATGCTGGCGGGGTGATTCGGTTGCTTCCCTCCTGGAGACTGCTGCCTAGTCCAAGGTCACTGCAGATCTCTCAAAACACCTCCTCTGCCTGCTTAATCATATTTTTTTCCCCTCTCTCAGAAAGAAGTTGCTTTGTTGCAGTGCTCTGGCTTCGCAGGGAAACACCGCTTCAGTAATGAATGAGCCCCAAGATAAAAAGCATGGAGAGTTTTTATTTTCCTACTCTTAATTGTAGCAGACATGCAAATCTCGATTCAGAAGCACATTTAGTATTTTTCAATGCAAGAAAGGGTTTTGTAGAAGAGTTCTTCAGACATGAAGAGCAGGTGAATAAGAGCCTGTAACAGCAACTTTCTCGATGGCAAGTTATGGATTTCTCGATGGCAAGTTTTAGCAAAGGGCTTTTCTAACCTGCACAGATCTATCTTTATATATCTCTATATTTATCTTCTTTAGAGCTTAGCCCCAGCTGTGGAGTGCTGCCAGCGGGTTGCGGTGCTCCTATGTGGCAGCTAAGTTGTGGCAGCTCGTCTGGCGAGAAAAGAAGTTGCAAATCACAAACAAACCCAATACATACAATAACCAATACGTACACCACTTGACTGAACGAAGACAAGTTTTTAATTTGAAAAGCATGCCTTCTTAAAATTGATGCTTTAGTGGATAGAAATTCAAACACATTGCCTTTAGCATCCAGGATTCAGGTTAGGTAACAGGCATCGGAGAATTTTCATTGACAGCCTTCCTGGAAAGTTTAATGCTGTTTGAATGTTGTGATAGTTATTCCAAATTTCTTCAGAGACCTAGCGGCATATGAACAATGAGCCACTATGCAAAGACAGACACTCGAGGTAGCGTGAAGTTTCTGTAGCTTCTCTTCAGAAAGTAAATATTTCTGCAAACAAAGGGAGTAAAATAAACACACAACTTCCAGGCAGTTGAGATTGCTCTGTAGAGCCTAAAAAAGCTTGCTTGAGGGAAGCACCTTCTGTTACAGACAAAAGAGTTAATTCACCAAAGCTATGGGAAGAACTCTCTTCCCCAAAGAAAAGATCTAATGACCCCTATAAAGAGAGCCATATTGTGATGCTGTAACCTGATTAGAGGGAAAGAGGGTCTTTGTGTCTTTTGGTCTTTGCACTAACAGGAGAACAAGGTGTTCTGCAATAAATAGGAAGCCTTTTTCTAAAGCTTTATGGTCTTCTGTGCTATTTTACAAAATACTCTATATGCTACTCACGTCAAAAAGCCACAATTAAAGTGAAGTGCTGCTTCTGTTTTCAAATGTCAGGCTGGCTGGGAGAGGAGGGTTAGAAATGGGAAAGGCAAGAAGCTGCTCCTTTGAAGGGAGCAAATGCGATACTCTTATTTTAAAGAAATTGCTGTTATGTTTGGGGCACAAGGAGATGGGAATGTATCTTGCAGCAGGACAAGTGCCTTCAGGTCAGCCTGCAAATGGCCCTGGTGTGGGCACGCAGGGTAAGGGACGGCTGTCCTGCGTGACTGAGGCTGGCCCCCTTACTTTAGGGCGAAGATAACTAAAAGAAAACATGCAACTGAGCAGAAAAAAGAAGGAAGTAAGGGAGGTAAGCTAGGCTTGCCCATTCTTACAAACACAAAAATAATGGCCAGGGGAATTCAGTGGATGACGGGTTTACCTTTGCCATGTTTAAAAGGAGGCACGTGTTCACTCAGTGACAGGTGGAACTTGTCCCAAGACATTTTGAGAAGATTAGCATAGTTTAAAAGATAGCATTTTTTCTTACTGAAAGAAAGATCAGAACATTTTAGAAAAAGACATTCCCCTACCCAAGAAAATAACAGGTACGGAAGGGAACTGTTGCAATTCAGTGTATAAACCTAGGAAAAAAATGTTATTTAGGAGAGCAGTTCAAGCAGGTAGCTGTGTGATGCAGGATTTTTAACTCCCTCCTCTAATGCAGTTCATACCAAGCACTTTTAAAGAAAATTAGAGTTGATGGACCATTATGTTTAGTCTCTATGACTCCTGGGAGCCAATTTGTGTTATACTATGCAAGCTTTTTTACAATTATGAAGAGCAGTAATGCTGTACCTGCTGGCTGCCTGTTGTTTAAATGAAGGGGGATCAGTTCTATTAAAGGTCTGGTTTGACTTCATAAAGAGGTGATATATTTGCCCGAAAGAAAAAAATTCCCTGTATTCTGCCTTTGTCAATTGCTCCTGGGATGAAAAGGGAAAACAGGAGGCTATAAGGAAAGAGCTGAAAAGCCAGGAGGATGCTAGGCTAAACCACGGTTTGCAGGGACTTACACAGCAGCAGCTTCAAGTTTCCTTGTTGGTGACTTTCTTGTACGAGCGTTTGGGGAGCACTTCTGGGCTGAGCAGGTGACTTGGAATTGCAGGGGCAGAAAGAGCAGGAGTCAGGGCGAGGTGCTGGAGGGACCTCTCTGCTCAGGGTTGTAGGTGGCCCAAGGGTGAGTGCACCCCAGGTTTCACAAGAAACCTCAAAGGACACTTTGAGGTGTGCTGTAGATTGGGATGTTAAAAATACAATGGTTATCAATACATACACCTTTTCTCCAAGCCTAGCAGTGACACGATTCTGAATAAGTGGGGGAAGGTTTTATAAACGCTGTGAATCCTTGGGGCGCATACCCTGCTCTCCACACAGAGACAGGTCAGGGAGCCCTGGGACAAGAAAGGCTGACGTACAATTCCTCATGAGGGACGTTTGTTAGCTCACTTCAGATTTGGCTGAAAAAGAATGTCCTTTAGGTCAATCAGACTTTCCCTTAGTGTGTTTCTACGTTTTTCATCACCAAGTCCCTTTTCTGGTAAAATTCTTGCTTTCTTGCAGTAAAGTGGTCATTCAGAGCACAGGCTGGTCTGGTGGGGGAGTGAATATCTGCCTATTGCTATGACAGTATGTCCCTATCAGCATTTGCAGATGGATATTTTTCTACCACCTAGGCATCAAAGCTAGTGATCTGCCTGTTTCCAGCTGGTGAGAGGGGAGTGGAAAGAATAATGTTTGGGAGAGGGGTAGGCTTTGTTGACTTTTGAATTCTTGAATGCATGTAATACTTACATGATGTCTAAGCTCAGGAAAAGGGTTTCACTGAAAGGAGACACCTCCCATGAATATTTTTCAGTGATCATCCTATCTAAATGACCCTACTTTTTTTTTTTTTTTTTTTTTTTTTGAGAATGGTCTGGAAAGGGAATTCAGTGTAGTTTTTTCCCCTAAGAATCAAAGGATATAGGAAAAAAAAAATCGTCCTCAGCCTTGACTCACAAACAAAACTTGATTTTCCCTGGAATTAAACAAAGTGAGTGGTCTGGATCAATGTACAATCAACAGACCGTCTATGCAATTCACCTTCTGAAGGTGACAACTGTTCCACATCATCCAGGGCAGCATCAACAGGGTCCCAAAGAGTTGTACGTTACTACTAACGAACTTTGTGCCTAGGTAAGGCTAAATCAGACAGCTCGTTTAAAACATTTCCCTTGCTTTTCTGTCACTGACACTACTGAAGTATAAATAGATATACACTATGGTATTTATGACTATGAACATGAATATTAAAGTTACGTATTATTTACTTTTGCTGAATGAGATTTGGTAAGTATTCAGGTGTGTTCACAGAGATGCTAAAAAGAGAAAGCACTCAAATTTGTGCCATCCTCGTTCAGTCCCCTCAAAGCACGTTAAGGTGAAAGAGACAACAGCAAGCAGTAGGGGAATTTGTAATAACATCAGAAGGGAATACCTTGACGAAAAACAGGGTGTTCAATAGTACTTCCAGTAAAAATGTATGCTGATTGGTTTGTGAGTGTTTTCCACAGGTAATGAACACATGCATTTTGACACAAATTTAATTACAATCAATAGGACTTCACTCTGATGGCTAATTGCTAACCATGTAAGCTGACAAATGGCAAAGCCTCCAAGTTTCGCTATTAACAAGCTCCATCCAAGATCTTGAATTAAAATGCCAGTCTAGAGCTTGAAACATATACAAATATCCTAACACTTTGAGAAGCTCTTGGCACTTAGGTTTAGCTGGGTAATTCTGCTCTTGTGCCTAATCTGCCCACGCATCCCCACATCAGCAGGCAGCTCATTAATCAAATCTCCCTCTTAGTTTTCTTCTCATTTGATATCACAGCAGGGCATTTCTCTCAGCACAATAATCTGAGTAAATAAGAATATACCCTGGGCTGGAAATCTCTGCTCTTGGAATGAGCTTCGGGCAAGTCCATCAGATGAAAAAACAAAACCAAAAGTGGGAATGTGAATGGATGAGCGTGATACCTCCTCCACTTCCTTGTGTGGAAGCGTCCTCACTTGGAAATGGGGAGAGAGTTGCAAAATGCTCATTTAAACCCCCCACAAATATTTATTTCAGAGCTGAGGTAAGAAGCCATCACCTTCCTGAAATACATCATTAGGGGTATGAATGTAAAACCAAGCAAGCAATTACTCTCAAGGAAAGATAACGTTTGCCATTTTAGGCTCTGAATCTCTTCTCAGCAGTCAAAGGGATAAGAAGATCAGCTGCCCTTGCTGTTGTGTTGCCTTAAGGTATTATCCCTGATAACATTATAAATACGTGAACTACTGCAAAAAGCACAAATTGCTGCCGGTACCATCAGGATCATCCCCTTTTCTCTGTTTCTTATGCTTGCCAGACAGGAGCAACAAATACATGTTGTCGTGCGCAGTGAGACTGAGAAGGGGGGATGAAACACAAGACCTAAAGCCACCCCTATCAATTCATTATGCTTCAGCCACACGTGTCCCTCCAAGAGGTAAAAATCTCTCCCCAACTAGTTCATTGAAGGTCGTTGCCACATCCTTAACCAGCAGAAACTTCTCACAGCTGTAGCAGCTACTCGATACCTCTGGAAACTGTCAAAAGGCAGTCAGCAAAAAGGGCAGCTCCTACCTGGCATCTCTGGCACACAGCAGCAATCCTAATCTCACTTTTGTGCCTGCATTTTGGATGAAATTGTGAGAAACAGTGGCTTTCCTGCCTGCTTAAGCAACGCAGGCGTTATTACTGGCCCTTAAAGCTCTGCAAATGAGCATCACAGTTCTCGACGGTAGAAATCAACAATATTCCCTCCAGTCCAGGGATTCCCTGTGGCTGGTATAGCTTTTAGACTGAGGGAGGTTTTTGCTCTGAGCAGCATTAACTGCTTTAAATCCTACTTTTGCTCTGCCTTGCAAAAACTTGGTTTTGTTTGATAGAGGGGAAATTCTGGGGAATGAAAAGAGGAAAAAGAAAAAGACTGCACTAATAATTTCTGGGTAATTAAACTGGTATGGTTAAGAGAACAAGGCAGATGAGGGCTAATTCTAACTTTAAGCCATTACCAAAACCTATTTTCCACAGTGGCAGGAAGTCAATGATGTAAGTGGAATTTCCTACAGCCTAAGAAACAGCATAATGGAGGCTGACATGTGAATATCTGGAATTGCCTTAACGGTGATCAAGGATTTTCTTGGGTCTAGCCATAGGTTTATAAGCAGGATTCTTTTCCTATATTTGGGGTTTTTTTCTGCTATTATAAATATAGCTATTATGTTATCTTGGAAGCAAAAAAACCTTTTATATCACATTTTGATTTATATTAACCGTTAATGTTGCCATTTGATCTGGTTGGAACTCCACGTGTTCATTGTGTAAAGGCTTTTGTGAACTAAGATTGAAGTGGCAAGGCGAAAAGAAGGTGTCATAACATTTTCAGTTATTAAGTATAACGCATTCTATGTCTGCTTTAGCGTCCAACATCGGCCTGTCCATCTGCTATCGTAGTAGTTTGACAGACTGAATTTTTTACCCTGTATTTCTTTCCTGCCTTGTAGAAGAAAGAAGGACAGCAAGCAGATGGGCGAGTGCACTGGACAAAGGTAGCACCTTTGCTCCCCTCCAGAAAGCAGACCTGTGTCAGCCTACCATAGCGCATCCTAGCTGCAGAGTCAGTGCTGTTTACCAAGGAAAACAGATGAGGATTCGGCCTCTGCTCCTGGGGCAGTGTACTAAAATGGTTTGCACCTTGGATTTCTAGGAAAGTCACAGCTAATGAGAGGTATACATCTAAAAATATCATCCCAGTTTTGCACGGTGACAGAGGGCAGTAAACCGTATGATATTCAAATGTGTATCACAGCCCAAATGTTTCATGTACATGTCTTAATACTATCAGACATCTTTCCTTGGGAACAGCTATGACATATGGAGGCAAATTCATTTTTGGAAGAAGTAAAAGTTTCAGAAAGAAAATGTGTTAAAAACAGGAGGAGGGTGCGTTTTGTTTGGAACACCACGACTTAAAACCTCTTCTCCAGCCACATTAAAAAAAAAAAAAAAAAAAAAAAGAAGTTGCAAGCTTAATTGCCATGGCTCCATTTTACACAGGCTGCATTTATATATAACAGTCATGATTGCTGCCTGCTGATTGATTAATCTTTGCTCAAGACTGGGCTGTTTGTGTTTGTTTTCTTTTCCTCCCAGGTTGTGGTTTTTTTTGTTTTTTTTTTTTTTTTTGGGGGGGGGGGGTTGGGTGTTTTTTTTGTTTTTTTTTTAAGTCTCGCAGCTGGCTCTGCAAGTACTCTTCATCCTGACTTGCCTTGCTCCGTGCTTTTAGCCCATAACCCTGATGCTGGGTGAAGTCTCTGCAATATGAAGCAAACAAATCCCCCATTCCACAGGGGTTTCATACCCTGAGGTTTTCTTCACTAGAACTTTCTGGACTTGCAGCCCAGAGGAACTGACAACTTGCAGGGGCTGGAAGAGAGCTGGTCATTTGTAATTGGAGGGAAAGAAAGCAGTTTCAAAAACATCCCCCAGCCTTCAAGTGCCAAGAAGAAAGATGAGGTTTGAGTGAGATGTTGGCTACTCTGTAACCATCTGGGATGTGATACAGCTGATCCTCATCACAGAGAGGTGCTGAAGTAGTTAGAGGGAATATACAGGACATGTAGTCCAACAGGAGGTATTCTATCAAATTCAGCATGCATTTGGGGGAGGGGGGAATACTGAAAGCACAACCCTGTCAGATTCTATGTGACAGCAGGAAATAAGTGTGAAATCCGTGTTTACCTGACTTTGTCATTTAGTGTTTTCCAGTAGTACAGCTGTCCTTTCAGATGGGAAAAAAGATATTTGGCTTGTAACTACCTTTATTTCTCTTGCTGTCAGTATTAGGACCCCTTGCTGTTTCCCACATCTGTATCTTACAGATACCACCAACAGGGAGCAGTTATTAGACTCCCTGTGAAAGGGACTGTGTTTTCCCCAACTATTTATTATCTGTCTCTCAATACACAGAATGTGCTAGGATGTATTCCCAGACAAAGCCATCAGATACATCTCGAAACAGTTGAGCAAAAAAAAAAAAAATCCCCAAAAAAACATTTAAGCGCATCGAGTCAAAGTAACTACTTGCACAAGGAAGCACCTACCTGCATTCAGGAGCATGGTTTGCATATGTGTATATGAATACCTTGAGAAAATGATGAAAGAACTAAGGTTTGAAACTTCTGCTGGCTATATAAAATGTAGGGTTAGCAAGTGCCCTTGGTTACATGCAAGCTGCATTCTGCAAGTGAGTCTTATGGACGTTCCTCCCTATTCATTAAAGATCACCAAGAAGCAGTGGCCATAGCCCACATTTAGTACGTATGACACGCCATAAGAAAATAATATTGCACTAACTATTCCAAGACCTAACACAAATGTGAAACAAATTATCGCAGCAATACAATTGCCCCCACACTGCCTTTTAAGGAACAAAACTTCTACATAGAGTATCACAGAATGACAGAAAATAACGATATGAGCAATGGATCACCATTTTGCATCTCCTCCAAAGCATAACACCTCTAGAAACATAATTCTCTTTAGCATCATGCTGGGGCATTGGCTCAAGATTAATACAGAAAGGGAAATGCCACCTCTTAAATCACCAGCGTCACTTATTATAACACTTAGGTTTTCTTTGGAAGTTTCCCAAAGGCAGACCAGCCCCGAGAGCTACATTACTGTGTGGCAAGATCACAGCCTGCGACACTAGGGCTGCAACATACATTACCATCTGTAGCCACCACGACTCCTTGGATTACATACACCGTATAGAATGTGGGGGTGTAGAGGGCCGTTTTCTGTATGTCTTTCCTGTTAGTCCAGCCAGATCTAAAACAAAAGCTAATCTTTGACTACAGACTCCTTTCACAATTTGAATACCACGAAGTAACTTCTGATAGTAACTTATTTCCTATGATGCTTTTTTCGTAGAGCTAACAACGTAGGAAACACTGCACTAGCTAGTTTTAAAGCAAGGGAGGCTACGAGGAATGAAATTTTACAAGTTCTGGTCAAACCCAGATCTTAGCAAGGTTAATGCTTAGTGCTTGACCGGCCTTTAGGGGACTTTTAAATTAAAGCGAGTAAAGAAACCAAAATTCCAAGTGCGAGACAGGAAACAGAAAAGGGCAGTGTAAATGGAGAAGTTCTTGCTCAGAACAAAACAGAAAAGGCTGGGATAATTTTTTTCCATGGGATGAAGTACAGACATGGCAGTAATGTCATTGTAATGCGAAACAAAGCTGTTGAAGATTACTGCACTCAAAACAAACAAACCAGCAAACCCACTGTGCTTTGTTTCATAATCTCTAGTATCTTGCTCCTCCAGGGATCAAATCCACATCTGGTATAAAATATCATTTTATTATCACAAGTGAGCTACACAAATTTACTGAAACTCTGCATCTGTCCTTTTATGCCCAGAAATGTTTTTGGGATATATGCTACCCGATAGCTGCTACGGTCTTCACTGGCACCCATACCTGGATCACCAGAAGCTGTATAAGTGCAGAGCAACACAGCGTACAACGCAACCATTTTCTGCATCTTCCAGTATTTGGTCTTTTTAAGAGACTTTCATAGCATGATTACTGTAGTTTGGGTTTGGCAGGAAAATAGCTCTGGGCAGGTGTAAAGGAAGCTTGGACTGGGTCAGGAGAAATATGGCCAAGAAAGGAAATGAGTTCAGTCTGGAAAAGAAATTAGGACAAGGACATAGGGATCAGTAGGCCCCGAAGTGGGGCTGAAGCAGAAAACAAATGGAAGGGGAAACCCAGAAAGGATGCAGCAGAGAGATGGTGGGGGGGTGAAGAGGAAACACACATGTACAGGGAGTAATTAGGTGACCGTGGTAATGAAAGGGAAACAGAGAAAATCCAAAACAACATGGAAAAGATGTAAAACTTCCCCCCCCCCCCCCCCCCCCAACTGAAAGCTCTTCTTGCAAAGAAAAAGAATAAATTGCATCTAAGCCAGACTTTCCGAAACTTCCACTGCACATGAAATATTAAAAAGTCTTCATTTGCTACCTCTGGTCTGAGGCATTTCATCTTTAATGACACAGATGTGAGAATCACACAGGGTTTAGGCTTATAATCTATTGTTTATCAGGACATCTAAAACACTAAATAGATGTTATTCTCCTGTGTGAAGAACTGAACCATTACCCCCCCAAGCACCTAGGGAAAGGGTTGTTTTAAATTTGAAGATTCTTCACTGGAATATGTTTTTTTGCTTCTGCGTGGCACATTTGACACTGAAATAACTTCCTCCCAGAATCATTATAGTATACTGAAAGCGATCACCTTACAAGCTTTTGTTCATAAAAAAAGAGGAGGTGGTGGGGGAAAACGACAATTTAAAAAAGAAGAGACCAGGCTTTAAATTCAATTCAGAGTTTTATAAAGCAACTCTCCTTAGCTTCCTAATACCATGAAGATTGTCTAAGATTGTCTCAAGTTTCCACTTTCAGCTCAAAACGAACTTCAAAATAAAGTTAATACAATCATCCTCCTGGTTCTGATCAATCATACCCTGTCTCTGATGGGAGACGGAGGTGCAGGAAAACCTACAACAGGCAATTACAAAATGCCTGCAAGGCAGCCTCTGATTTAGAGGAAGCTCCTGAAGCAAAATACTCATCTTTTTGAAACTCTTATTTTTTGGGTTTTTTTAATCCTTACTATTGTTGCACTGTTAACAATTTGCATAGGGAAGAAGTGGGATAAAAACCTAGCCTAAGGTTGAAGTGGAGAAAGTCATGTTTGAAGCTATGCCTTACAGCAAGGACTCATCCCAATTTACAGTTCTTACATGCCTTGTTGCCTTGTATCTCTTTGTCCATAAAGGGCTGAAATGAGAGAAGAGAAGTAGTTTGAATGGAAATGAGGTAATACTACTTATTGCACTGCTCTAAATAATGGTTTAATACTACTGACGCTGTCATGTCAAAAGCAAAAAAAATTCTCTTGCTATAGAGAGGTCATTCCGTCTTTAAATAGAAATGTTTTGCTTCAAAAAAGGAACAGTCTTTTTATCTGGGGTTTTTAAGAGGACCGACAGAATTAATTATTAAGATAAAATACTTTATTTTCTCCTACTCAGAATTACCAAACTGTTTCTGTTGGAGTAAACAGTAAATAAAACCACTGGAAAGCTGACCTCCAGCAGGGAAAATTTCAGCTCACTGTTTAGGTTTGGTGTTCTTAGAAGAAATTAAAAACATAAGCATAGAGGCATTTGGCAAATATAAGAAGAGGTGGTCCAGCCAGCCATCATCTTTTTCTGCCCTGCCTAACACGGCCTCTCAGGGCACAGTTTCTAATTACACCTGTTCATAGTCTCATCTAGCGAAAGGAGACATCGCTGCACCGAAGGCAAACGGTCTACATACGTTTTTACATATAACAGATGGATTCTCATTTAATTTTGGTGATACCGATATGCAAGTATTTGTTTGTGGGGAGTTCTTCTGCAGAAGGAGCTACAGCTCATTTCTAATATGTAAGGTCATTTTATCAGACTATCTTCCAGATGATTACCTGCCTCAAAAGGTGCTGGTTTATCCAGGTATTTTCTCTGAACAAGGCTGCCATTATTCTGAGAGAGCACTTGTAGGAAGCCTGCAGATGATTATCTTGTACACAGAAGTATTTTGACATTTTATCAGATTAACTGGATATGTCTGCTTGAGCTTTTTTTAAATTACGGCTCTGAGACATAATCATAAATAAGGTAACTTGAGAAGCCAGTGGCTCGTTCCAGGCTGAAGGGGCTGCCCCTGGCAGCCAGGACCTAGTCACTTGAGTGGGGCAAGGGCTACCAGCGGTCCCCTTTGGCCGGAGCTCCTGGGTGCAGTCACTGGGTACAGCTGGGGCTGGATCTGGGGAACACTGCAGCAGGGAATGAATCAATGTTGTTCCCAAGGTTTCTTTCAAGTCTGAGAAGTTGCAACTTTAAACAACATCCATCTACAGGGCCCAGTGATGAACTCTGATAATTAAACCCATTACATGAACACACAAATGATAATTTTGTATTTATCCAGTGCTGTTCTCCCCAAAGCAAGTGCGGTACCAGCTGTAGAGTACCTGAGTAATGGTGATGTTCAACCTCCTCTGTCCTGATGAGGCAGCTGACCTGAGCCAGGAGCACTGCACAGCACCTTTAGGAACAGCAGAAATGTATAGTTAGTCATTTCCAGGGATGGAGACGGTTTTACATACACATAAGCAGATGTGATTTCTCAACCCAGGACATGGTTAACACATTTCGGTTAAATGGTCCTGAGAAAAGTATCATGAGCTGTTTCAGGGTCCAAGTGACAGCCCAGAGGCCAGCTATTGGCTTGTGAGGCAAAACTAAATGGCTTGCCAAATAGGCTGAGAAGAGAAGGAGCCCACAAGAGCAGTGAAACTACTGAAGGTAGATTGTTACCTGTACAGGACAGGGTTTGAAGAAGCCGCAGCACTCCTCCCTTCTCCCAGCGGCTAGCTTGTGCAAGGGCAAAGAGAGAAACCATCAGTGAGACAGAAAACCCGCGCTCCCACCCTGCTGACCTGCGTGCCTGTCATACACACAGATCAACGCCACCCCAACAGGACACTGCTTCTAGCCCATCCACTTTAATCGTGCCCCACCTGGTCCCCTTTAGCTGATTGCTGAACAGCCTTGCTTCATGGCATGAACAGGAGCATCTTCATTTTTGCTGTGCATGGCTAATAGATCTGGCTACTTCGTCTGTACAGGAGCCACAGGGGAAGCAAATCCATGAAGCCTGGAGCGATATGGGGATCTGATCAGAGAGGCACAAAGTTTAGCATTCAGTGTATTGATTACAAAGGGGTGCTAATCTGGTCAATGCTGTACAGCTGGTGGAAAAATCAAAACATCAGCTCCACTGAAAACAGCAGCATTTCAACTTTTGCTCTAACAGGGACAAGGTGCTTAATAGCACTTCCTGTTTGGTTGGGCTGCTTTGGAATGGAGAGCTCAGAAAAAAAATGCAATGGATATATTTAATTTTTTCATTTGTGATGAGAGCAGCCCTGACCAGCAAAGGGTCTGCAGAGAACAGTCACAGACCCATACAAAAGCTGGAGGAAGCAGCAAACCGGGGAGGTGCAGGCAAAGAGCATCACTTGGAAGGAAGAGCCGGTTAACCCGATGGCACCGATGTTTGAGGCAGCAGCACAGACCACAGCTTAACCCACATGGTGCCTTTGGATGAGCCAGAAGCTTATCAAGGGGAAAACTGCAGGTTCAAGAGAGTTTTGCAGAGAACTTAAAAATAACTTGATGCCTACTATATCAGAAAGCAGGCATTGCACCGGGCAGATTAAATCCTGATTTGGTTTTCAGTTACATGTGTGTAAGAAGAAAGGAAGTGGATACAGCTTTATTGTACATCCATATGGGCAAGGCATAAAGAGAAGGTTTGGTTTCTGATAACGTTAAGCACAAATATAAAACAGTCTTTGGAAAACCAGCTTTTTTGACATGACTACATCCATACCTACTTCTGAAACTGTTTGTGCACCGAGGAGCTGCCACAGCAGAGCAGACTGCAGAGGTTCACCCAAAGGTGGGAAGATGCTCAGGGGAGGGCTGTCGGACAGAAAAAAAATCTGGATGTCAGCTGTCACATACAGACCTACCTATGATCAAGCCATTTTGCTGAAGCCAGCAGTGTTACGCAGACACAGAGACATATGCACACACAAAAAAGACGTCACAGCCGAACTACCTGACTGACTTTACCCCACACAGAGAACCAGTGCAAGGTGGTGGGGCTGTAAAAGCAAATCTGCAGCAGAGCAGAAAGGGGTCCTACAAAAAGCCCTGCTTAGTGGAGAGGTAGGCTTCTTGCCAGCTTTTAAAAGGCTGCCTTTGAGGGGAGATTTGAGGGAAAAGTCCCTTTGTGTTTATGCAAAACAATTAGCTGGGAAAGGCTTCTTCGGAGATGCAGAAGGTAACAGCTGCTGTGGCAGCCCAGCGGCTGAAGGAGCAGACACAAAGTGGCCATGCTGCATCCCTGCAGCTTGCCTTAGGGCTTTCAAGAAGGATTTTGTCTCTTCAGTGCTACATACAGAACATTGACACAAAGCCAATTATTAGTCGGCTGCTTTTGTCAATTTTCCTGTATGCTTTCAGGGAAAAAAAGGAAAGAGAAAAGATCCAATTACTAACACTGTACCATTTTCTCCAGCTGAAGAGCTTTACCCAGCACAGACCAAACGGTTTTGTTTTCACTTCCCTAGCGTGGCTTTCCTTGTTAGAGAAACCAATTGGAAATCATTAGTGGAAATATTAGTAGGAAAAGCTAATGGTTTTAGTCATTCATATGCATCAGTCACCGGATATTTCAAAACCTGCTACCTGGAGTACTGCTAATGTAATTTGCAATACTTTATTTGATGTTGTCAGCCCTCTCGGATTTGCACAATATGGTGAACAGCCACAGCTCCGACTGTGCTGGCTCACGAGGGCTGAGCGTCCGGCTTCCCCCCTCCTGCCCTTCTGCGTGAGCCGCCGCTCTCTGACAAAATGCTGCCAAAAGGAGGATGAGGATAATCACGTCCATAAGGGAATGAAAGCCTCACTTTGAGTGCACTGATGCCTAATACTATTTCCAAAGCAATTCATCCATCAAAACTAATCAGTGTAAGCAATGTGCAGTAGAACAGGGGCAGACTGGCAATCTCCAAGGTGGCGCTTTCTCCGAGAGCGCTTGGAGACCCGTCCACTGGAGCAGCATCCCCTTCCAAGGTTTGGGAACCTTGTCACAATTAGCACTGCTAACTTAAGCTGTGCTGAGATATGAAGGATCCCTGCACAGGAGCCCAGGGTCTGTGCTGGAATAAATGCCGCAGCTGTGCTCATGGGGAGGTTAGCTCCCCTTCCCTTCTACACGCCTGCTGCTGAGTAACGACACTCGCACTATGCATACAGATGTTCAGAGAAAGGCTTCATCGCTTTCATATTACGATAGGCTTTCTTAATGTGTTCTCTTAATCCCACGATGGAGCTCATCAGATGTTTTTTGATGAGAGCGAGAAGGATTCCAAATGTGTGCACTCAGTGCCCCGCTGCCGTTTCCCAGGGCTGGGAAAGAGTGTATGCGTGAGGCAGTTTCCTTGCCGTGGGTTCCGTTTCAGTCCTCTGGGAATTACACCTGGATCTTACCTTTAATGAGACGTTCACATGAGAATAAACAGCTTTGCCAGAAATAAAACCAAACAAACATGCCATATCACATTTTTCCTAGATGCAATTTTCAAGGAATCAAAAAACTAATCCTGGGCAATTGACTCAAGAACGGTAATCCCCCTCCCCAACACACTGCCCTCCCATAGGTGTTAAAGAGCCCGGTTCCTTCTGAAACCAAGGGGTATTTTCTCCAAAGTGATAGTGACTGATCTGTTTTCACGCATATTATTTAATCCCTTGCTCCACCACATGAGACTTATGTGCAATTTCTATGTATTGCTATGGAATACAAAACCTGTGATGCAGATGTAATTTCTTTCCTATTACTGTGCCTTAGAAGGTCACATGCATATAAGGAAAAGATAATGCATTTTTCTCTGCCATACTAGAGGCTTCCACATGCATTCCAGTCCATATGGATCAGCACAATTAAAATTGATGTAAAAGGGCAGAAAGTCCTTTTTTCTCAATGAACCAAACTTATATGAAACATACTTTAAGATAAACCAGGAAAAGTGTTCTTTATGTACTCTGTGCATAATCTGTATTCAAGATGTAGGGCAATTTTCTTTGCCTCTGGGTGCATTTGAAGTATTTTTAAGATAATAATGCATTATTATGGGATAGGAAATGGCAGTTTCCTTTCACAGCTGCCTGGAATTCTGGATTGAAACATTATAGTATCTATAAGTCACCGCTAGTCTGATCTGAAATATCATCTGTTTCCCCCCATAGTATAGGCTCAAATACTACTCTAAGAATGTATGTGTGTGGTTTTGTGTGGGGTTTTTTTTGGTTGTTTTTTTTTTTTTTTTTTTTTTTTTTGTCTTGAAGTCATCACCTCTGGTATTTTATTTTTTTCCAAGTCATCTTCATTGAGTTAAGTGGATAGGTCATTGCCTGCAGCAGCTTATCACTAACATGTTAAAGGCAAAATTCAGTCTCTTGACACACAAGCTACTGAAAGACATCACTGTTCTCTGTTGGAAAGAATTATGGAATGGAGTATTACACAACAAACTCTGCAGGGTGAGCAAACAACCATCCTCTCTCATAGCAAGACCCATATACACGTCCAAGAGCTGGGCAGGACTGGAGATGTTATAGTCTCAGGTAGGTGAGAGCCAGCTCCCCCCATTTGCTGTCGGATTCAGAAGGCAGGTGAAGGAAGAGGAGGATATGTGCCCACAGCAGGGGGATTAGAACAAGATGATCTTGAGTTCCCTTCCAACCCAAATCAGTCTATGATTTCCAACATCATTTTGGGACGGTAGTCTGCACAATTTCTATGTGATAGAGCAGACAGGAAGGTTGCTTAGGTAGGTAAGCACTTGAAATGCAGACTCTTATCCCACTTACATGCACTTTTAAAAATCCATAGGCTTCTCTTAGGCAATTTCATGGGGGAAAAATAATTTTTAAAAAATCAAGCTAATAAAATACATTAATTGTGACTATTTCTCCAAGCATTACTAATTAATCCACTCAACAGCCCCATGGGATAGATGACTGTGATATCCTATGGGTAATTTGCCAGTACTTCTATGCTTCTCCAATTATCTGCCCAATTCACAGAAACAATTTGACTTGAGCTTGGACATACTGCTTCTCCAAAGTGACTGACACTTCAGCCATACCTATAGAATAATAATGACAAAGAGGCTAGACAGTTCCACTTTAGAAACATCTTCATTCCTTCAAGTTCACAGCCCTAAAATCCTCTCCTCATTAAACTGAGGAGAGAAACAGCCTTGAAATTCTGTATTTGAAAGATGCCTTTTAGATAAAAACTAAAAACATCAGGAAGACTGATGTTTTGCAGCATAAGAAATTACTCAGATGCAAGAACAGGATCAGACTTTTAAAAGTGTGATTGTAAAATCTGTTCCACTCAATTCATCTTGACTTCATTGACATTTCTTTCACAAGTGGAAGTTTGCAGCAGTGAGTCCAAAGTATGCCGGAGTTGCAATCTGAAATCACGGCTTTCTAGGGCTCCTGTAGAAAACTTGCCTTGCGGATTGTAATGTCACACATGACATCAAAGAGAAGCATCACAGCTCATGTAAACCTAGCTGCACCAAACTTGCAAAGTCAGGCAATGCTATTTTGGCATGGGCCAGAAATGTGAGATTTTACATAGTTCTTTTAATTGAGACCTCAGTCTGCGTAAAACTCCATGCTATTTGGCAGACATTGATAACACTCTCCCAGCTAATTAGCTTAAGCAAGTGAGCTATAGTTATCTTGCTCAAGTAGGATTAAAACATCAAATGCTTTTTATATAAGATTCTGAACACTATTAAGCTTTTTAATGTACTGTTTATTGATGCAAAAGCGATATTCCCACTCTGATACAGGCGAGATTGGGGATTAGAGGCACTGCAGTGACATTCAGGATTAGGCTGCTTCTCAGCAGAAAGAGGAACCCAGATTGCATCTCCCAGGTTCAGAGCACCTTCACAACCTGCCTGTCTCCAGCAGGAGCCTGGTTTTGCAAGAACCATCACTTCATTGTGGTGCTTCTAGCTCAGTTTTCAAGACATTTCAGCAGGCAGATTTCAGTTTTATTGAAACATCCTTTCATAATCTGTGTTTGGAGGGCTAGTTTGAAGATCTCAGTATACCAAAAGGTAGACTGGACTATACACCAACATCTTTAGGTACTGCTCTCTCTCCAGCAACTGCATAAGCAATGAATGAGCAATCCCTCTGCATGGAAATGATGAAAGCAGGGAAGGATGAAAGGGGGGAGCTTTCACACCAGATCACACCAAAATCTTGCTCTGAAGGAGGACCAATGCAGGAGCTGGAAAGCAGTTTACATTTAAGTATGACCTTCCAACCTTTTCTGTGCTGGCTACATCAAAGAAAGATGCCATATCTATGATGATTTACACAAATAATCAAATCCCTAAATTTATTGGGTTTTTCTTCCTCCCTTTCATGTGTTGCCTTTGATGTTGCAGCCTTCCTACACAGGTGCAATAACAGCCTTGGTCAAAAAAATTGTATAAGAGCACTGCATTATAACTGAATGTGCCAGCTCTGATTTGGCTCTGCAGGAAGACACAATATGAACATGCATATGAAAACCTTCCCAGAATAGGGAAGGTGCTTTTAGACCTACCCAGGAGGCCCAGTATTTACAATCGCCTGCTCTTTGTGGTTTTTGGAGGTTCATATCCCAGAGGTGAAAAACAAAAGCTTGTGGCTGGAATCAGTTCATAAGACTGTTTCATGACAGCTCTTTTTATTTTTAACAAACTGATAATGACATCATTACATGATTTAATATAAAGCTGAATATTAAATGTAGCAAAACCAGACTGTAATAATTCTGAAAGATTGTTTCTATCAAGCAAAGCTATATTGCATCGCTACTTTAGCTCAGAGAGCTATTGAAAGGCAAGATCTGAACAACAGGAAGAAGTATGGCACGTAGGGACCTTGTTCAGATACCCTCATTAAAGTATAAACTAGTAAGTTAAGTCATTTATATATTTTTTATATTAAATTTCTATCTGCCAGCAGTCCTTTGGGAGTTCATCATCTTTGTTCAGGAGTTTCAGACTAGTTGGAATATACATTATTTATTAGACATGCAAATCATGCATGATAATGTCAATGAGCTATGGCAAGTATAATTGTTCCAAACAATAAATTTGATTAAAAATTGGTCTAATACCTTCATCTTTCACACTGAAGACACACGTTTAAGTTTTCTTGTTCTTCATGTAAAATAGAAAGAAGGATGTAGACCAGGTTGATATTTTTTTAATGTTCTCAAGTTAAGAATAATAAATAGCCTGTGACTTATGTTTAAGAATTGATAAAAATGCAGGTAAGTTTGTCATAGCAAAAGAAACATTAGTGGGATATACTCTACACTCCTAGTCCTATAGAAAATATTTAGTCAACCAAAATAGGATCATTTAGGTGTAAAGAAATTGTCCCATTGCAAATATTTCTAAATGCATCCAAAAGGATGAACATCAGGTGCAAATAACTGATTAAACTACTAAAACCACACTCTCATACCAGCATACTATTCTACAGGTAGTAGGAAGCAATAACTATTATATTCCTTTTAACAACTTCTGTGTAATTTGCTGTATTGATTATGAAAAGGAAGTTATCAACTGGGATTTTCAATACAAGTGTATTTTAGACTTTCTCTGTGAGACACATGCATGTTTTACAGATCCAATCCAAAAGTACTTTTCATGGATGGCCTTGGCTGTGGTGTTCCTCGAGCTAACTGGCCACATAGGACCACAGTTCCCAGCTAGTATAGATAACAGGAATCCCCTCAGAGGGTGCGATACTGGAGCTGTCAATTGTCAGTGATGTGCTGCAGGAACTAGACATGCATCACTGTTAATGGATTTTATAGATCTGCAGCATCTTACAGCAATTTATTGCCTTAGTGAGATTCTGCTCATAACTAATTTTACCCAGTTCACTCAAGTTACTGGAAGTTAGCTAGTATATCATTTATCTTTTGCACAGGTTTTGAATGGAAATAAAGTTTTGATCTAGATACAGTCTCCACAGCTGAATTAGTCATCTAGGACTGCTGTCACACCTTTGGTGTTTGGTTTCTTGGTTCATCAAGACTGTCCTGTAATGTTATTGCGTGACATAGGGATATCTGATGCAGTATCAATTAATTCTGCACCAGCTTCCAATGCTTTGTTGGTTTTTAAATTAACAGTTTTACAAAGAGAGTGCCTGTAAAACCTCTTTTCTTTTTCCGTTTCAAGAAGGGTGAGAAAGAGGAGTCCTGCTGGACATAGCAGCACGTCTCCAGGATAGTTTTGGTGTCTTTTGGATGGGGTGACAAGAAAAGATCGTGTGCCCATGCAGCATGGTTCAAATTTCCTTTGTATCTATAAGGTAACTTAGGCTTGAAAAAAGTTTACAGACACATCTAAGCAATATTGGACAAAATAGCATTCTGACTCCTGTATTAGCCTAGTTGACTTCCCTAGTGTGCTTCTCCAGAGTCCTGACCCTTTGTCATCTCTTTATTTTTAAAATTAGGTGGCATCCAATATTCAAACGACGCCAACTCAAGGTTTTTTTTCCCTTCCCTTTCAAAAGCCTTTTAATAAACCATTGAAAACCACCTGTTCCTTTGCAAAGCCTTTAAAGGAATTATAGGGCCACAGAAGTGTAACACTCAGTAATAAGTTAGACAAGGCCAAGGGGAATGCTCTACTGATTGCAACTGTTGAAGGGACTGGAAAATAGGTGGAGCTTTGGTAGATTTTATTTTACTACATAATACAAAGCTCATCATCGATATTCCCAATGTAGTACTATGATTCACATTGCAGTGCAGATGGTTCACATATTTTAATTTGTATTTTAATTACACTGGTCATGATCACGCTGTATTTGAACTCCAGTGAATTTCTAGCATGTTTATGCAAATACTTTACTGCAGAAATATGGCTTTAATAGCCTAGTCCCTTCTCATAATCATCTTTTATTTTTATACATTTTTGGATCATAACAAAAATACCATTTATGCATAGAACATAAACCTCAGATATTTACATTTACAATGAGGGCTTTGTAATATTTCTTTAAGTCTGCATCTTTGTAAAAGCTGGTTTACAGCTTAATACCATAAGGTCAAGGGACGTTGGCATGAGCAGCAAAACCGTGAAGAAGCAGTGCATCTTTCACTGTATCAGTGAAATTCTGTATTTAGTTTTGGCTGCACCTTTAAAAGTTGTTATATAGCCTAAGAATCACGGTGGGTTAAGCAAATGTTGAATGGATCTGTAAAACATAGTCTTCAGACACCTCACAGCACAAGTTTATAAAAAAGCTTGGAAAGTTGCATAAAATACTTCTCACCCTTCTATTACTACTACTATTCCTTAGCTCTTCTTTCTTTTTTCCTCAAAAGCAATCACAGGAGTTATCACTCACCATGTAAAACACCTTTAGTCTCACTAAATACTTAATGCTATATCAAATCAAGAAATACAGAAGGCCCTCTTATCCTAGTACTAGAATTCACTCCCACAAGAAAAAGTAGGTTAAAGTAATTAATTTTACATATCCTATGCTTTTTCCTGTTTTCTTACTGAAATATAATAAACTCACCTTCTCCCTTTCTTCATCTAGTCTCAAGTGCATCACTATATACTAGACCTTCTCTGCTGTTAACACATCTTCAGACACAAGCATTACCTTTTTTTCTTCTCTGCCTCAGGTGCACTATTTATATATCACAACATCTATACTGTGATTCCAGAACTTATGCCTTTCACCTGGGATGGTGGGTGGAGCTCAGGGGCTGAAAATCCTTAAAAGAGGAGTTCAGGGCAAGAAATGCTTTCAGGTTTGGGGTTTTTTGTTAGCTGCTGGTGAGGAGTCTCTTATAATAGTGGGACTACTGGTTCCTAGCAGTTATTAGGCTTATTTTTGGTAATGTCTATGTCTTTAACTTGTTTGTATTTAGTTGTGTTTGTGATACTTTTTTTTGTTTTAAAGTCTGGTGTAAAGGGTTTTGTTCTAACATTTTAGTTACAGCTAAGTGTTTTCTGTTGTAGTCGCAGCAAGGCTGTGGGGCAGGGTGTACCTGCAGGAAAGTGTATCAAGGACCTAGAAGTGGTACTTGTAGGCAGTCAGTCAGATGCTCTGATTAGACTGTTCTTTGTAATAAACTTGGATTCAAGTCCCTCATATTTGGAGCAGACTCTAAATTTCCTGTAGGCTTCTAGGCTGATGTGGAGAAGTAGCACTATGGGAGAAAGCACTGAAGGCTTCAAAAACTTCAGAAGAGCATGACTGCTCTTGTCAAAGCAGCTCTAATAACGATAAGGAAAACCTAGTAGCCACAACAGCCCGTTCCCTAGCTCTGTTCCCAGGGCTCCCTTGCCTAGAAAGGAAGCAAATAGGAAGATGACTTTGTATCTTAGTTTCTAGGTCACAGCCCTAGAGGAAAATCTGTTCTTCGTAAGATTTTTCAGCCATATCGCAAGAAAAACATCTGAAAGCATGTGGAGGATGGTCTGGAAGCCTCATCTTCAATTTACTGGGAGAATATCCTATCATAAGCTGAGGTCATGCTTACTCTGTTGCAGTAGCTATCTGAAAGCAACACTTATTTTCTAGGGGACAGTAAGCCCACTGACCTAACCTGCAACCTTTCCAGAATTTTAATTCAGGCTTCTGTTATTTCACTTCAAACTGTTAGCTCAGGTTTACTTTAAAAGAATGTTGCCTATCAAAGCTCACCAAGTTTTAAGGGTTTTCCTGAGTAAAGCAGTGTTTTAAAAACTGTTGTTAACAATTGGCATGTTACTGGATTAAAAGAAAGCCAAAAGCTAAAATACTGGGTTTGTTTGGAGTTTCCCTTCCTATGCCCTTGTTCATGCTGTTGTTTTAACACCGCCTTCAGACGTGAGTCTTCCTAGATTCTCTCACCTCTGAAATGCGTTCATTGCTTTGCAGTATGGGCTTTTCTGTCTCCACAAACTTGTTTTTCATTTTTGCTCTTCCTTTGTGCTTACTACTGTTTACACTTTCACAAGCTGGTGATGATTCAGTTCTCAAGGAGTTAAAAACCCGTTTTTCCTGTAGTAGGGCACACCAAAGGGCTCCAGGATTATTGCATACCAGTGGCCATGGAGTTGGTATTTATTTTGTGACAGTCACATAGGAAATAGGAAACTGAAGGTTAAAAGTTAATGAAGGAGTCAAAGAATACTTCTGACTGCAGTCACTGTATGAGATGTACGCTGAAACTCTGAAACCAATTGCAGATCACCACAGAGAGAAATAACGATACTAACAGAGTAACTGTATATGCTATTGACACGAAAACGATGAAATACTCGCTACACGAAAGGGCTGTACATATTAAAGACATGTAAACGCTTCTACCCTAATACTCTGGTCACAATATAATATGCCATTGTGCAGGTAGGACAATGAACATGTGTGCAGTACCAGAGATAAATGTGCTTGTCTTGGATGCTGAGTCACTTGGACTTCATTTCTGTGCTCACAGCACCCCTGAGGCGTGTTGTACATACCTCTACAAATGCACACACTTTTGTTTACTCTAATTTCTGTTATTTGCCATTACTGAAGGTTTTCATGCAGTGACTACAAAATGTCAATCCTGTTTTCTGCTACAAACTTCCATCTTCCGTACTTGCAAGCCAGGGAGAGCTCTGTTGCATTTAAAGACTGCTGTTGATTTAAACAGTTTAGGGCTGTGAGTTTCTAGGGAGCTTTAGGACACACTGGTTATGAATGACATTAATACTATCTGAAATGCTTTATATCTATAAATAGTCCATTGAAGACCAATATAATAGAAAGTTATTCTTTATGTCAATAAGTGAATTGACCTCCCTTGTCCCAGCAGCAGAACTCCATCCAAAGGGCAGTCAGTGGCCCTGTGCCCATTGATTTTAGCAGGAGCGAGGTTTTATCCCATTCCTAGGGCCCGTTTATGTAAGTGCTTTGCCTGCTTTATTTTTTCTATCAGAAGGCACATTTCACTGCACCTCTGAGGCTAGCAAAAAAGCCAATGCTCAGTATCCTCCAGTTTGGCATCCTGAAGCATTTTCCTGAGAACAAAAGTTTCTCATTTCCCGAGCAGCTGTTCCTGTTGTTTCCTTACTGCTGAAACATCTATAGAAACTGCTGGGAGTTTTGGTAAAGGATGTGGGGAACAGGCGTCCATGTGGGGAGTCTTGCCTGACACAGTACAAATCCTTCCAAAAGTCTCTGGCTGTTTCTGAAACCTTGAGTCCAGCATGCAGCCCTGATTTGAGAC
The DNA here is from genome assembly GCF_963210335.1 of Falco punctatus. NCBI lineage: Eukaryota > Metazoa > Chordata > Aves > Falconiformes > Falconidae > Falco > Falco punctatus. The sequence goes on along the minus strand of NC_137580.1, from coordinate 6,229,031 downwards.
ATAGAACAGCTTGATTTTCCCATTTCTGTGTGCTCCTCACCTATTTTTCATGCTTCAGTCCTACTTTTTCATTTGTTGAGACAAATTCTTAAGTTTTCCTGTATAGTTCACTTTTGCATTGCTTGATGACATTCTGAGGTTGGTTTATCTGAAAGGTGGCAGCTTTTAGGCTGGAAATCCAATGCAGTAGGTCAGTGGTAATTATTAAGCAAGCAGTGCTCTTGCTGAACTGAAATTCAGCTCATGATCCCTTTTTTGTCATATCAAATGTATCTGTGGCCTCTCCCATTTTTATTTTTCCCCTCTCACGTTACATATTTACTTTGCTGTGCTATTTGTTCTTTGGGGATAGCAGATGAGAGATTTCTATGGGTGGCACAGTAGCAAAACAGAGCATGTAAACAAAGCACAAACCAAATAAACAAAAATACACCCAGTGCTAAGGGCTGTCTAAAGGTAGATGACTAATGACAGGCGTTTGTGAGGCTTTTTAAATGCTTGCAACCTATGAACTACCTATCATGAGCAAACCTCTACTCAGTGCACAGTAAGTGGCTTTATTAACTCCTTTTACGCCTTTACTTCAATGTTTTTAAACCCGTGTATGTATCTGGGCCCAAACCTGCACACATGTATCTGACTTTATTCATGCAAGTACAGTAAAGCTGACTGCTCCTGTTCTCCTGGTATGTTTTTTTCCTTGCTGACATCTATTGCATCCCACATCAGCCTGCTATCTTCCATCTCTGCATCTTACTATGATGAGCAAAAGCACTAGTGGATACAGAGTAAATAACATCTTTAATAAAGACCTAATGTCTGAAAGCCTAATGCAATCATTCTTTAAATTGCAACATTAATATATTTTTTTTAGTATGCTTTCTTTCCTTATATAGCAAAAAGGCTGGAAATGCCATTTGCTGCTATTTTTCTGAAGTTTTCCAAAAACGCACTGTCGTTCTGCAAGGAGCAATGGAGTGTTAATTGCTCTTCTGCGCTGCTTGGGCTAATTAACTTTTCATTACTTTTTCATTTCTTTGAAAACATTCATCGAATTCAAACTGTATTAAAAAATAAACACAGATCATTGAAAATTGAAAACAAATTTATTCTCAGGGAGCCATAATCATGGTCACAGTTTGACAGAGGAGTATAATCATTGATTTTGATAAGACCATTATTCAGACTTTTGCTTTGTAAGACTATATGGCTGCTCTAGATTTCACTTGGGTTTTCTGGAGCTGGGAGAAGGGCAGAATGCCATTTTCCGTTTACAGTGTTTAGGACTCTTTTTTGGCAGTAGATAATATATCCTAAAACCTCAGTCAAGATTAAGCCAAGACTAAAGAAACCCAGATGAGTTTAAAAGCATTTCTGGATATAATATGCTTGTGCACCAATTTTACTAAACTTTCTTCCTTTCAGCCTTCGTCAATTATGGTTTAGGGAACAGAAACAAGAAATGAGAAATAAAACATAGGAACAAAAATAAAAATTATCATATGGTTTTCTTAATTGAATGTCCAATAAAATAGCTGGATGAATAATTTTCCTGGGTTCTATTCTAACGGGCAATCCTGGTTTCTAGTTACTCATGAGCACTATTTAGCTATTGGACTATCATCCCTAATTTCTTAATTACAATAAGAATAAGAAAAAAAACCTCTGGAAACTAAAGAGTGACCGCTTTGCATTCAATCATGTAAGTAACAAAGAAGATTTCTTTAAGTAGCATGCTGCAAATTAAAATTTCTGACAGTAGATTTTATGAATAAGTTAGTAACTGATAAATCTACATTTTGATTAAGTTGAAAAGATCAGAAATCGTCTCAGTGCACAAGCTAAATAAATCTTCATTAAATACATGGGCTGTGTTCTATACCTCTGGGATATAACAGGTGTTTTTAAGTTTGCAATGAAAATACAGCATTAAGGTTACCTTTACTGATTGCAGATTTGTGTATGGCAGTATAGAGGTGTGCAAAAATAGCTCTTGTCTTCCAAGAGAGCACACTGAAGTGTCATTTACTATCCTCAGCTTATCGGTATTTCTTTCCTATTATCTCCAGATCTCAAATCAAGACCTCAGAGCCTCTGTAGCACAGCTCAGCATGATGAGTTCTTCATCACCGAACACTTTTCAAGTGTTATTTCATCCTCTGCTGTATGCATAAGGTCAATCCCGACTGCCAAACTAGCCAGCTGTCTGGAAGAAGGAAATATTCAGTTTCTTTGGCTGCAGCCATGCAGGAGGATAAACTTAAGACTACAACAGAGGTTCATTTTTGCCCCAGAGAAGGAAAGCACACATGAGGCTACCTCACAGCACATCTTCCCTGCCTCAGGCATTATGTTCCACATGGTGGGTATAACGAAGTATTTTAATATGTCATAGATAGGGAAGGTAAACTCTCACCTGTGGAACAATGTGGTGTTACAATTGGTAAATTCAACTTGCTCTCATACATTCATATCTGCTATTTACAATTTATTTCATCTTTAATTTACAAGGCAACCTATCTGCAAAGATACATGTATGTCTTGTACATAAACCTTACCAGGAAATGTCGTGGGATTATTCTTACACAGAAGAGTGGCTGCCCTCTTCCCCCAGCGCTGAGGGCTGTGCTGGATTTGAACCTCATTGTACTGCTGGTACTCTAGCTCTCTTGCTGTGTATTGTAAAATTCTCTTCATTTCATGCATGGATTGCTGTAGAAAGCAGAGATAACATTTCAAGTTCCTTTGTTTAACCCATACAAAATAATTAAAACACATTTTTCATCTTAGCATCCCCTTAGGGTTTAACATATCGTGAGAAACACTTCCTAATGTGAAATGAGCTTCAAGACAAATGGTCCTGGCTTTAGTTTGAAAGTCACCTCTGGAAAGAATGCATTTGTTTTCTTATTCATGCCACTCTATTTCTTTTAAAATTCTGACACGTTAAGACAAAATTGTCACATCCAAACCTACTCTTTAAATATAAAACTGTCCACTTTTATATAGGTACAAAAGCCCCTTCAGGGCTAGTCTGCCTTTTTGCAGGCTTCCTTCCTTTGGGAAGAAGTGCCTCAGCCCTCCCACACTGCACTTTGCTGGCAGAGCTGCGATCCTCCGGGGCAATGACAAATTGTTCTCCCCAGCTTTGTACTTTTCTCTTGGCACATGCCTGAAGGTGAACGCAGAGCTCCTATGGTCTCATCTGTGTCCCCCAGAAACCACAGCCAGCAGTGGGCATGTCAGGCTTGCCTTCCCTGAGCAAGCTTGCCCAAGGGGTGGCTTGAATAATTTGTCATTTCCACGCTGTCTGGCATCACCGCAATTATCCAACACTTACAAAGAAAGAGGGTACCAGGACATAAAGCACAAGTAATAATCAGAAATCTCTTTAACACCTAAAAAGATGCAGACTGGCTTTCTAACGCATGGCTGTACTTTACGTCACAAGCATTTTCCCTGGGTTATTATTCATTCTGCCAAGCATTATTCAATGTAAGCAAAAGCATTGCTGCTGAGCCCTGAAAAACGAATGGATGCTCCCCCAAGTCAGGAAAGACAAGGTGTTTCCATGCAAAATGTTATAGCTAGTTAATGAAGCAGCACATTAATTTTGATGTACAACCATAAAGTTCCCCAGAAAGCAATTTTTATCTGTATTATGTTCTCACATCTCAAAGAAACTTAGATTCCAAACAAGGTGTCATTTGCTCTTATAGTATGGAATAGGGCTGTACTTCCCAAAAAACTCAGGAAAGGCCTGTGGTATGTCTTTCAATAAGTTAAACAAGATTCTATTAAATAGATCTCTCTCTCTGACCCAGAGCTCCCACACGTGTGTTTATAAATTTCCCCAGCCAAATTCTTTCATCAGATACATACATATGAGCCCCAGTCATGGCACACTTACATCCATGGAAATGCATCAAACTCCCCAGTTCCCAAAAAGACCTATAAGACTTCTGTACAGTTATGAGTACAGAAAATTACTCTAATGAGGAATCTACTTAAACTTAATTGTCTCATTTAATTGGATTGTTTAAATTGCTAATCATTTTGTAAGTATTACTTTATAAGTTTTTTTTTTTAGTGGGTAGTTTGCCCTTTTTGTTGTTGCTGGAGGAATTCAGTAATAATTAACTGACCTAGTGTGTAATTATACTGCTGAAAATAAGCTATGAGACATTTAATAAAAGGAGACTATTAACAGGATTTGAATTTATGACCTTCAAAATATGAAGCAAACACTTTATCCATGAGGTCACACAAGATTTCACTATGGTCTGAGAATTTATGGTCACTGGATTAGCCACAGAAAGACTGTTTTTGCTTTTTGGATGCACTGGGAGCTCACTAAGAAACAGATTAAAATAGTAAGTAATATAGCAGTGGAAAAATGCTAAAGAAAGCTTGTTCCTCTTAAACATCCAGATCTATACCTGTGCCACACACAGTGGAAGTCAAAGCTGATGTTTATTTTGAGTTTAGTGAAAAGAAAGCTAGATCCATACCTCTATATAAACATACAGGTGTTCTGTTTTCAGTATTTTTATTCCTGGTGGCTCAAGTACCAAACGAGCACAGCTGTGGGCATCCTGCCATGGCTTGGAGGAGGCCAAAGCATACGGATATGTCAGTGGCTAGGGTATGCATGACTTAGTGAAAGTTTGCAGTTGTCTATTTGCAGACATTCTTTCATGTTTGGGGAGCTTGCCTACTCTGCTCCTGTGAGTGGCAGATACGTGAACACCAACACTCATAGCAAAGCCAAAGACTTTGGGAATTGCTGTGTACAGTCAGGTAGCAGATGTGACAGCACTCAAAGTTTTGGGACCTGAGAATTTCCCCCTCGGGTTCTTTGTGAAGCACAAGCCTGTAACACCCTTTCCTCAGCTGCAATAGATGGTGGTGGCATTTTAAGCTGCAAACTCTGTTGGTGAACGAGTCTTTTTTATGCCCCATGTACAGGACACAGTTTGAGATAAGAAAATTACTAAACACCTTGGCTCTCAGACAGCCAGGCAATTTGTGCCATGTTTTCTTTAGCCTTTAGGACATAATATGTTTTACTGAATCTCTCACGTAGAGTTATAACACCTTTGCTGCATTTTCTGTGTAATATTTGGTTGTGTGAAACACTGCATTACAAATAGGAGCACTACATTTTTTAAAAGTCAGTGCTCCAGCAGCACCAGCGTAGGGAAAACATGACTGTTGTAGTTTCTGTTTATCAGCAATCCAGGCAGTTTCCTTGCAAGCTATCAGCTACTTTGTGTTTTACAGCACAAAGGGAAGCACGTTCTGTGCAATTGCGATGTTACCTTGCAGGAGTTGAGAAAGAATTGCCATGCTTGTTTCTGAAGTCAAACGGATCCTTCTCCAAACTTGAGATGATGGCTACTGTCGCTTTGGGGCTTCAAATACTGATAGCTTGTACATTTGTACATTGAGACCACGTAGTTACAAATACATGGTACAAGGAAATAATCTTGCAGCAGATGCCAAAGAAGCTGATGTCTCTGAAAATACTCTAAAGCCAAGTGCAGGCTGGAAATATCCCAATGCTTTCTGCTGGCCAGAGATCTTTTGCAACACCAAGTAGTCAGGATCCCATAGGATGGGGTCTGGTATTTGGGTAGAAAGCTCAGAAAGCAAAGGCGAATGAGGATACATTGCGACTGGTAATAACCGTTCTCAGTGCTTCTCAGGTTTGTTCCCACTCTTCATCCTGTGTACCTAAGCACAATAAAACTGAATGTGCCTAAACATTAAATGAGAAATTTGGCCCAGAGTAATATTTGACTTATTTCTTCCCTATAGAGCAAACAGTGTCTTTACGACAAATCAAGTGGAGGAACATGTCACCTAAACTCTTTTGAATCATCAGTGATGAGCATGGTATGGTGGTATGGCTGTAAACTGCCAAAGGCTGGCTTGTCTGTCCCCTCAAGGGCACATGGCTCTGGGTGCTGCGATCAGCATCACTTTTCAGAAACTATTTTGAGTGGTGGGCTGGGACAGAGGGACAAAGAATAAATATTCACTAACTAGCTTCAATTAAAAAGAATAGAGACCATGTAATTAGATTTTGATAATATACCTGAGTGATAACTGTTGATTTCTTGCTGATTTACACAGGGCAGAAAAGCCTGTGTGCAAACAGGTTTGCAAGCTCTGACTTCCAAAACAAGCAAAACCACTTTTCAGCTTTAAGACAGAGGAATGGTCTGCGCTATCAAATATGGGTCCAGTTCAAGCAAGGTTGATGGCCTCAGGCAAATATTTATTAAAGGGGAAAGAAGTATTTGCAGTGACTTGTTTATTCTAGCTTTTGCTCACACTGATAGGATTTCCTCCTCTGGGTTATCACGCTCAAACCTTCCTTGTGACTAACTTTGTCTTTTGGAAATGTTTCCCGTCCACATCTGACTTTTCCTGCTTTTCAGCAGTAGAAAAACAAGCAGTCCATTTCATGGGTGGGTTATGTGGCTTTCACAGCCTCCAGAGTGGGGCGGGGGGGGGGGGGTGGGTGGGTAGTGGAGGGTGGTTGTGGTGGTGGTGCTGGTGGTGCTGGGACAGCCCAGAGCAAAACAAGAATGACTTCTCCAGGAAGGTGAAGCACACCAGCAGCTCGTGGCCAATCTGTATTCCCAGAGGACGGTTGTAAATTCAGTAATGTTTGAACTGTCATGCATGCTGAAGATGAAACAGCTAAATACTTTTATCAGTGCCATTTGTCTCCCGAGCTATATCGTGGAACTAATTGCAAAACTACATCAATAAAAAAAGAAGTAATGTGTTTCAGCTTTATTACAGATACATTATTGCCTGTGTAATATGAAAAGGATGCAATAAAAAGTACATTCAGGTTTGGCAACATTTTCTCCATGCAAGTTTTAAAGTAATTTTTAATATACTTGCCACTGGTAAGATAACACTTAATGCTTTTATAGTACTTTCACCTCTGGATCTGAAAGTACTGTGCAAAGGAGGGAAAGTACAATTATTTCTGCAATTATAAGAAAAGATTAAGAGGCAGACAACCTGCAAAACATGCGCAGTAGGATGGTATAAATTAGTTACAGGCTTGGTAGAGATGTTCATTTTTACTGGCTTTTCAATACTACCGAAGATCAGCTAACCTGTGACAATAATAATGATAAATGGAAATGAAAGTGGTTTAGAAATACTCTATCTATATAAATTAAGCATTGCTTTCATTAAAAGAAATGACTTTTGGCTTTTTCAGAACAGAATTCCTCACATACAGGTGTAGTCTGAGGAGAATGAGTCCCTTTTCTACATACCTTACACATAACTTAACAGGTTTTCTGTGAGTAGTATGTTCTTCTCAGGTACTAAAATATCAAGGATCTCATTAACCTCCTGTTCTTTTAAGCACAGCCCTTTCAACACAGCACTGTCCTGATGCCAGTTTTCTGTTTCTCCTGGCCAGTGTTCATCACAGAGCAGTAGCAGATATAGTTCCCTGTTCAACAAGGGGGAAAAAAATATTGGGCTGTACATACAGTTTTTGTGTAGCATGTTTTCACCATACTTCATATTATTTTAATTCAAATGTTTATTTTAACAATTGAAAAGTTATCCAGTATAAGTTAATGTAGGCAATCTTCTATCTACCCGAACCAGTTCCAAAAATATTAAAATACAATTATAGCCAATCTTCATTTCAAATAAAATTATCATTGTCTTCTTTGCAGGGTTCTTCCTCCTAAACAGAATTCAGAGAATAAGTAATCACAATTTTCTTGGTAAACATTGTTTTACTTTGTTTACTACTAGCAATCCAATTTATTTATTGTTTACTTATTTTAATTGCATAAAAAGCAGTTCAGCGTAAGTATGCCAGCAGCATGACCTGCATCCTATCAGAGAATTATTTAAACTAGATTATTTTCTTCCTCTTACTGGCAAGGGAAAAAATTTTGAGCCTCACCTCGTGCGAAGGTAGTGGTTGCTCACACACTGCTGGTCTAGCACCAGCAGCCACTGCAGGAACTGCTCAGAGAGAAGCCGAGGGTATGAGACACCAGCTGCCATATGTGCCAGAGGGCGTATATTCTGCTGTATATGCTCGTATACACTCATCTGAGTGCATACTCCTATAAGTGAGCAGTCTGACCACATTTTCATAACCACTCTCTTTTATTTTTTTCAGGAGATCTTGTTCTTCTGATTTTAAGAATCAGTATCTAGTATATCAGAAGGAGAATTAGTGTTGCTCAGACACTAAAAATTGTTATTTTTACCTGAGCACTGAGAACCAGTGCAGCATTTCTTTCATGCATAGGGTGGGTTTTCCCCAGATAAGCCAAGATATGGTGCACAATACCATGTCAGTTTGAGTGTTGTGCACAGTCTTGACAATGGACACAGGTGTAAATTCCTCCTTTTATTAGTTCAAGTTATAGCAATTTTCTCTCAGTCATGCTTACACCCTTACAGTGATTGCTTTCCGTGAGTATTCAACACCTCAGTTTTCACAAAATCACAAGATGGCCAGGGTTGAAGAGAACATCTGGGGATCATCTACTTCAACCCTCTGCTAAAGCAGGTTCTCCTAGAGCAGGTATTTACTGGAGAATTGTTCATGGAAAATTATGAAAGCCAGGGAGCAGGCTGGAAAACTCTAGGATTAGGCAAGGGAGATCTCGCAGTCGGTGTTTTACACGGGAGACAAGGCAGCAGCTTGGTCCACACAATTGCTCCTCACTGGAAGAAACAGCAATGGCAGCATACTAGGAATAAGCACTGGTAATGTGGGGTTATTGCAATATTGTGTTATACTGTAATTTCCTTTCTAATATTTATATGTGGTGTCTCCCCTGGCTTCCAGGGTGATTTCACAACTGACATTTTCAAACCTTAGAGGGAAGGTAGACCCTGGATTATAAACTACAGCTCATCCATCAAAGACAATCTCAGCTAGCCTCTTAAGTGACAGCATAGAAAGAACCAGAATGTAATAAAGGGCTTTGTAAATAGCATTATTATGAGTAACGTTTTCTATCCAATCATGAAAATTGAGTTTACAAGCAGTCTAGCCAGATGGTCTGCTTTAGGTGAGCAGTTGAGCTTTTAGTGGTGATAGAAATGAGCACTCTGGTGTTAGCCAGGAGCTACAGGACAGAGGGCGAAGGCTCTTAAGTTTCAGGGACCCTTTGTCTGAACTGAAGTTCATTCTACACAGACTATATCTTGCAATGAAAACTGAACTTTCCACATACCATTCTATTTTAAAATGCATATAAAAAATGATTGAACAATCCCAGTAGGCAACAGGAAGATACCATGCTTTGAAATACGTGTTCCCTTACTCTTTCATTCTAGCCTTCACACAATTGCCTGTCCTCACCTGAGCTGTTAGAGGCAAAGTTTCGTCATGCCAAAGTATCCCAAATACATCATTGCTATGCTGAAGCGGGAAATACATGCCAGGTGACCTCTTTGACTGTAGTCCCCCTCCGTACGTTACCTCCGGCGTCCTTACACCAGCACAGCTCCACCAGACATCCACCATTCCTCACCCCTGAGCTGGCTTCATTTCTCCACCATCAACATAACAAACCCAATTTTTAGGGAAAAGAAATGATAATATTTCCTTACACTGTGGGCAGCTTACAGGTTTAACAAACTTTTTTCAATACTGGGAAGAAAAACTTAGGCCTATCTGTGGCTCATCAAAAATTTAGACTTGATGCTGTGATTTGTGTTTTAGTAATCTGCAGGGGATATAAACTCTCTACAAATGAGGCTGTAGTGGACAAAAATGGTCTCAATTTTGTAATTTGGATGTGCAGTTTTAAGACAAAGAAAGAGAAGATGAAGAAGGTTATTGAATGCATCATACAGATTCAACAACGTTCATGTGTGTTGAAGTGTTACTTGCTTGTTAGCATGTTTTGAACAGATGCCCCTTCCAGTAAATAAACAGGGAACAATGACATTGTTCCCAGCTGCTTGCCCAGTGCCAGAGACCTGCAGGGGCTCCAGACGTGGGAGTCTAGGCCAGGGCTAGTCTTGCTTCTTGGCAACCTCTTTCCACTTAATCCCACTGATTTCAGCTTTAATCCTGACGTATCGTTCCCATTTCAGCATTGTTTAGAGATAAGAGGGACAGGAGGATTCTTTCTTGAGCTGATTTAATCTAAACACAGAGAGCTCAAGGCTGTCCAGACCTATAAAAGGAAATAAATAAACTCCTTTGAAGATCAGAATTGTAACAAGAACAGTTTTGTTTGGGCTTTATTTAGCTTCAAGGAAATGAAATTCATGTTGCAGGAGCTAGTTGTGCTATGTGCGTGTTTGTTCTTAATTAACTAGAAAAACTGCATGTGCAATGCAGAAAAGAAAATCTTGGCACTACTAAGGCTCTGTTCCTCATGTAATTTATTTTGGTTTATTTCTCAGTAGCATTTATAAGGTTATATTCACAGAATGAAGTACCAAAGCAACTTTAAAAAAATAATTAAAGAGTATGAAAAAAATAATTATCATATGGTTATGTAAATATCCATGCAGCTATATAAAGGATACAAAAAGTAAAAAACATGAGTATGTGAAAAATCTAATAGAAGATATGCAACAAGCTTGGGGATAAGCCTTTGAAATTAAGTTGATTTATTCACTAGAAGATGTTAGTTCAGGAAGGGAAATAAGTATTTTTGTTTCCAGTGTTTAAGGAAAAAGAAATCATTGCCACCTTTCCCATGATAACTAAACTGCAGTAGTAACACAGCACAGAGAAATCCCCTGCAAGAAGGGATGGGGCAGATCCTAATTTTTCTCACAGTCATCGTGCCTCTAAAGCAATCCTACCAGCTGAGCATCTTCCTCACCATGTAGATACACTCCAAATAATGCCTGAACTTCTTGTACTTGTATTTTAGGGACTATCGACTTAGGAAGAAGCTGAAGAAAACACATAGTTTTGCTTTTGTAGCTGTGTGGAACAGTGTACATAATTTTCCTCTATAGCAAGTGTGCCTTGCAAGGCAGGTGATCAAAGCAGCTGGCCATTGCTACCAGCAATACCTGGGAGTTTCTGTAGCAGCAAAGGAATGACTGCAGAGGAGACATGAGGAATGCTTTGGAGTCACAGGTCAAGCTTTAATGGCTAGCAGAGCCCCGAGTGGGATTCCTGCAATTCCTCCTTCCTGATGATTCTCTCTGATAAAAAGGCATGGAGTGGGCTTGCTCACAGTGATGCCAGGCAACCTTTTTAAAGTTAAATCTTAAAAATGATAGACAGACTTGCAAATCAATGTGCATTAATCAGGGGAAGGAAGATGTGGTCAATTCAGAGCATATAAAAGCCATGTGGAAGGTCAGTGCAAAGCCTTGCATTATATACATATACAGTAACAAAAATAATTAAGTACCCCAAACTGTGATTTTGTCATAATTATACTACTAGCACAGTAATTTCATTAAATAAACCGCCTTGGTGTTAAAATACATATTATGTTGCAGTCTCCTTTGAATAATAAGAAGAAATAACTGTTCATTATTCATTTAAATAATCTTTTCAGGCCATTTGGTTCTGAAATAGCAAGCCTGAATATTGAAACAAAGCATTAAATGTTAAAACACAGTCAGGTGGACAGATCAAAATATAAAGACTGGGAACAACTGCATCTCAAAATCCCAATCCAAGGTGTTTCACACAAAATTTCGTTACAAGCATAAAAGGTAACTACTGATTTATGCGGAATTAAGAACTGCTTGTCAGTCAGGTTAATGTTTTAACAATCTACCATTTTATTACTCATCTAGTCCAAACGCTAGGCCAGCACAACACAGGTGGCCTCTGAAGAGTCATGGCAAAACCTTATGATCTGGACTACAAATGCCGAAAGGTATCTCTAGGAGGTATGATTTACAGCTTTTAAAAATTTTAAACATTTGAAATTATTTTTTTTCCTTTCAAAAAATCATACTTAGTTTGTGATTAAAAAAAAAAAAAGAAAAAGGAGGTATTTGGGGATTTAATTTCTAAATCATGGCTAAGAAAATATTCTGAAAAGTTTGGAGTGACTGTATCCCCAGATCCCTGCACCACTGACAGATAAATAAGTAAATAAAATAAAAGGTGACATTGGCTCTCTAGTTCCCAGCTTAGCAGACAGTTGAGTACAATTCTCAAAGAATTGGTCTCCTAAGAAAATAACTCAGCTTTCTAGTGTGGATCAGGCAGAGAGACTAAATTAAAATGGACCTTCTCCATTTTACCACTTCATATGGTGCCCTAATTTGTAGTGGGTTTGAAGGTTAAAACCAAAACAAAAAGTAACTTCTTTTAATATCTTACCACACAGATGCCATCCCCAATGAGTATATTTTCTTACTTATGGCTTTTGGAAAAATGGTCTAAAGCGTGTGATGTGCTGCTGTTGGGCTTGGGGTGGTTGTTTTATTGTAAGTGTTCTTCACAGTAAGTGATAAAGATATTTCTGATACTCAGACTTGACTTTTGCCAAGAGATCTAATATTTTGCTTGATTATTCTCCTCTAAGGAAAAGATATCTTGGAAAAAGCCTTCAGTACCACACTAAATATAACCTTGAGGAGTCATCTGGATACTGAAGGAATCCCTAAGTGAGATGTTATACCTCCTGTTGGTGTGGACCCATGGATAGGTCCTTGATGGATCGTATAATGTGGAACAGTCATTGTGTATGGTCCTTCAGTATTGATGAAAACATGCTGAGAAACGAGAGGGCACATGTACAATGAACAGTGTCCTTGAGAAAGCTGGAAGACAAGGAGGATGGGTTTGTCTGCTAAGAAGTTTTTACATGATGGTGAGTCTACAGAAAAATTATTCCTCTCACATATTTATGTATGTAAAAGCACAGCCAGCCATAAATGGGAAGCTGCATTTTAGTATCAAATTTGTGCTGGAATAGATGGGCTGAATGTAGTATAGTGACTACTTTTATTCAGCAACTGAAATGTTTGTACTTCCCAGAAATAAAAATTCTAATGGCAAGATGCAGCCACTTTGTCTTGTTTTTTCCAGTTGCCAGTGGGAAGAATAGTACTACATAACAGATGGCAATACTTCAATAATTTTGGTTTTTTTCAATAAAATCGTTTAAAATTCATAGTGTGTAGTACATTGAGGTAGGTACTGTCAGCAACTCAGAAGTGACAAACTTCATGCATGACTCTAACCCATTTGACAGCATTCAATGGGATCAAAAGCAGCTGGGGTAGAGAGAAAAGTGGGTTTTGTTGTTCTTTGTTAAAAAACCTGCTTGGTAAAGTCTTACTCATTAGAAATTGATGTTAGTTTTCAGTAATTCTTAAGTCAAGGCATCAGTGATGGCCAAAAACCCCATGAACAAATGCAGCCAAGCAGCAACCGAATAGCACTTTGAAGACATTTTCTTACAGACTCTCTTGGGCTATGAACACTGCCAAGGCCAGTGGAAACAAAAGCAGGAAAAAAACCCCCCATGATTCAGACAGAGCCTGGTGGCTACATGTCTCCCTGCTTATGTGGCCCCTAGATGCCCCCTTTATCTTTCACTAACGGGAGCATTGAGATGCAAAGTACTAGACCAGCACACAAAAAAACAAATAAAATAAAAACCTCATGCAGCAAATAAATGAGTGCCATGGGTAATTTTTACAGACCTCTGAAAGGTTTTAGAAATGTAGGTTTAATGTAGTTTTTAAATGTCGGCTGTGTAGAAAGCTGATGAAAAAAAACATAGTGCATCCATTAAATACTAGATCAGTTTCAGCTCAGCTTCCCCCAGCACCAACAGGACTGTGGAAATCCCTCACCCCAAACAAGCCAAAAACTGAGGACAACAATAAACAGAAGGAAATTGGAAATTGGGATTCAGTCCCAGAAAGAAAACATCTACATTTGAGAAGGAAAAAAAAAAATAAAATTGCACAGAAATGTTTGACACAACCGACTTAGGATGTAAATTTGGCAGCAAGCATAAGCAGAACATACCATGCAAAGAATGAGAATGACTCAGATGAAATCAAGCTAACTGCAGTGACAAAAAGAAAAGGAGCAAGAGCTTTGTCCAAGCAACCCAGTCATGTGTAGAGAATACTACCACGCACATATTAAAGGGGAGTTTTAATCTCCCAATCAATGACTTGGTAAGATTATTCCCTATTCTACCCTGAATTCCAGATGTGTCTTGTAATTGGGGTCTTTTTGCAAGTTGAAGCAGAGAGCTCTCTGTCCTGCCTGCCTCGCATGTGGACACCACTGCAGCCGGGCTCTGCGAGCGTTGACTCAGCAGCTGCCTGCTTTCCAGGTGCTCAGGAAAGGGTGGAAAAATCCGACCCCTGAAGTGGCATGTGAAATGATAACCTTAAATGTTAAAACCCCTGCTCCTCGCTCCCACCTCCTCTGCTGCTGCATTCACGGCCCATTACTGAACTCTTCAGCGGAAAGCAAAGCAAACCTTGCAGGTCAAATGAATGTGTATTTGAGCCTTGTGGTTTTTATCCATGGTACCTCAGATACATGTGTCAAGAGATACGGGAGCAAAGCCAGGGATTTCAGTGGCATGTAGCAATGGAACAGAAAAAAAAAAAATATTGCGGCTCCTATCAACAGCTTTCATCTTCTGCAACTCTTTGAGGAAATAGCTGGCTTCAAAACAAATTAGTGGAGGTTTAGAGGGCTGCATTTCAATTAATCTCAGGGGGAAATAGGAGGATGGGAGGAGGGGCCCCTTTCATTATACTTTGGACAAAAAAAAAGAAACAAGCCGTGAATTTGCTATACTCTGAGGTTAACAAAGGAATAAGCAAGAGGAATATGAAGGTTGAACCCATTATGGTTTGAAATGCTATCTCCTCTGAAGTGGACTTCACCTAGGGTTTTGTGCTAAGAGACTGCTGGCAGATGAGCAAAGTTGTTGGTCACTGCCACAAAAATTTATAGTGGAAGGAGAGGATGGGAGTGTTTGAGACACTCAATTGAAAATAAAAATAACATAAAATTTGAAATGAATTGAAGCCAATGTAAAGAAAGATCTGGAAAGCGAGACGCTAGAGAAAGAAGACTAGAATTAAATCATGGACATGGTATTCATTTGTGAAGACCAAAAGTCACATACCTCAGAAATGCAAATGATATTGCTTTAATTAAGCAAGTGAAATTACACAGAGGAGGGGAAGCAAAGCTGTTTCTTTAAGATATATTTTGGATCAATTGATCGAGCAATGCATACATTGTGGTCTCATTTTCAGGAAAGACTGGGCATCAGAAAACAAAACAAATGAAAGACTGAACTATACTACTCATTACCCTTGCTGGAGAATTTACAACCAAAGTAGCAGCATTTTACAGCAGTGCGAAAATGTTATTATCCACAGTATTTGTCACAGTGGGAAACCCTTTTAAGTGGTCTGTCTTCCCCCTTGTTTTTTAATTATAGGGTAGCGTATGAACTTTGCCATCCTATTAACTGTCATCTTTTGCTATAAAGACAAGTGACATTACTTAGAATTCAAAGTCCTGTTTGAAGGAGAGTATTCTCCTTGGCTTGAAAAAAATGTATCCAGAGCACTTCCAAACTGCAGTTTTGTATGAAATAATTCCCCACAGCTGTGCCAGGACAGCTGGCACCGAGCAGCTGGCTGCCATCAGAAGATCAGCTGCAGGGGCAGAGATGCTGTCAACCACAGAAGCATTTGCCTGTCAGAGGCAAGCCCCGGCTGGGCCATCGGTCAATTCTCACATGGTGCATCTGCACGGAGGTCAACCAGCCAGGATGGCCAAAGGTCTGTGCCCTGGGACAAGCCAAGGAAGAGTGGTACCCTGGCAGGGGCCTGGGTTAATGTCCAAATACATCCCTTTTATGTGCTGCACCATTGGTTTGAGCATCCTGTCTGCAGCACAGGGGAAAACAAAAGTAGCTGCCTTCAGACGGATTAAAAACAAGACCAGTGAGGAGATGTTGCTGAAATCAGCTGTTGAAAGCAGAGCTAACACTGAACCAAACCTCCTCACCCTATGAATTGGGAGGACAGGCAGGTATGGTAGCAGCAGGGGCACCAGGCTCTGCCTTATAAAAATGGACCTCAACTCTTGACCAGGTGGACATTAGCTCTCAACCAGAGCACTGTTTCAGGCCTGCTGCTGTTTGAGGACAGATATAGCCATGCTGGGTCATATTGTCAACCAGCTTTGCCATGTTCAGAGGTGTTCCCTTCTTGCTGAAGGCCAAGAGTATTGGTGAAGCCACGTGAGAGACTTTCCAAGCTGACACCTCTTGCCTCTTGGCAAGCAGAAGGCTTTAGTCTCCAGGATGTTGACTTTTAACAACCACTATGTTCTTTTGTATGGCAGGAAAAAATATTCAGGGAATCACATTTTTGTTTCTTTAGGAAGCTTTTTTTTTTTGTCTTTTAGTGTGTTTAGTGCTTTAAAACTTTGAGGGATTTTATTCTTTGGTGTAAATACATTCAAATCAGAGGAGCAGGAGTAATAATAATGAGTAGGTTTGATAGCAGAAGAAACACTACTGCTAAGAAGATATACGCCTCACGAGAAGTCTTCTAAGATGAGGAAGGCAGCTTAAACTTTTGGAGCTAGTAAGTGCTATCATAGAATCATAAAGCGGTTTGGGTTGGAAAGGACCTTAAAGACCATCTAGTTCCAACCTCCTGCCATGGGCAGGGACACCTCCCACTAGGCCAGGTTGCTCCCAGCCCCATCCAGCCTGGCCTGGGACACTGCCAGGGATGGGGCACCCACAGCTGATCTGGGCAGCCTGGGCCAGTGCCTCACCACCCTCACAGTAAAGAATTTCTTCCCAGTATCTAATCTAAATCCGCCCTCTTTCAGCTTAAAGCCATTCCCCCTTGTCCTATCGCCACAGGCCCTTGTCAAAAGCCCCCTCCAGCTCTCCCGTAGGCCCTTTAGGCACTGCCAGGCCGCTGTAAGGCCTCCCCGGAGCCCTCTCTTGTCCGGGCTGAACAGCCCCAGCTCCCTCCCTGTGCCCATCGGAGGGGGCTCCAGCCCCTGGTCACCTTCCCGGCCCCCTCTGGACTCGCCCCAACAGGTCCATGTCCTTCTTATGGTGGGGACTATCCCACCAGCTGTCCCACCATGGCTATGCTCAGTATCATGCAGGTATCAAATGGCACAGCAGCTATCGCACCTCTCCACCTCTAGCACTGAAAACCTGGTTATGACTTCTACCTGCTTTTCAGCAGAGGTTATTATTTATAACTCTAAAGAAGTGGGTAATGTGAAGCAGATGGCACCATGGCCACTGGGAGGGTGCGGTGGGATGGGAGCAGAGCCCTCCGCCTGAACAGGGCACGGGACCCTGCTCAGGCCTTGCCTGACCCTGAGGACATGACACTGCTTGTCTCCATGACATGCCCCTGTTTGCCATGCGGCCTTGTGCACATGGGTGAGTGTACCTCAGGTGAGGCACTGGGTGTTTGATTTCCTTTGAATTCCAAATCAAGAGAGATGAAATAAAAAAAATTAAAAAAAAGATCAACTTACAGGCACTTGTGGCTGTTATTTGAAGCCTCATCACCCTTTTTCTTCTATTTGTACCATCAGAAGTAGCAGAAAAAGCAGCTGCTCCCTGTTGTATTTCATGATGTGTAAAAATCTGGCTGTCCTGAAAATCAAGCAGAATTAATTTCTTGTCAGTGTGAACTTGTTAGGCCAATGCAATCTTCTGAAGGTAAATGAATCTACTCAGAGCTTTCACACACATAGATTGCATATGGACAGCTTTCTCATATATAAATCTATATCACATCACAGATTATACTGTGACAGAAACATCGACTAATCAGCTACATAAAACAAGAGACTGTTTCTTGAACATTTGAAATGAGAAAAATGATTGAGTTAAAAGAGACTGGGAATAAAGTTTTTGCATTTTAGCCTTTTTTCTCTGAGCCTTTAAGATCATCTCTTTGCAGCAACAACTAGCTCTGTTGTTCTGCATGTATTTCCTAAAGAACTACGCAGCATTTCTGGTCCATGAATCAATCCTTAAGTAATACAGTAATAAAAATAAATAGAAATTTTAAAGATAGAGGTGGTACTTTATGTTTAGATGAAGAGCCAGGAATTTGGAGACTTTCCTTAGGTTAAAGTTCCATACTCTGCAAGCTACATGGGCAGCTCTATATTTTTCTTTCTTTTTTTTTTTTTTTTTTCCTCCCCCTCTTCTTGTTGGACTACACTTCTTACAAACGTTTACAAAAGTGAACTAGAATTTGAGATCAAGTGTTACGAACCTGGAAGACCACATAGTCAAATGCACCAGTATTGCTCAATACATCTACCCAAGAAAGCTTTTCCATTTTTATTTTCTTCTCTTTTTCTCCCCGGCAACCAAGGTACGGATCCCTTAAAGGGACTTGAAGCGACTGTGCCTTGTTTGATGAAAGGCACTGCAAATTTAGAAAGAGGGGATCTATTGCAATATAAGAGGTAGACAAAAGGTGAGACTGAGTAAGGAAGTCTACCAAATGGATCCCCTGAAATGACTGCTCTAAACTCAATGGGTGTTCAGGGTTAGTAAAATGCTTTTCCAGGCAGGCTTTGTTACTTTTTCTTCATCTGCATATGCCTTTTGACTTTGATAGAAGTGTCTGTACATAGCAAAGCCATTGCAGAGTGTCCTATTTGCTTGCCTTGTCAGAGAGCCCTCAAATGGGAAGCAGTGGGCTTCCCAGTTTAGTGAGACCTAGGATTAGGTAATTTCCACAAGCAGAACCAGTTTTTGGGACTCAGAAATTGGCATGTGGGATCTTTTATATTGTAGAGAAGAAGGAGGGCAATAAGGAGCCAGCCTCTGTGGTGTGTGCTGGCAGTCTGTACCCCCAGCTGCAGCTTCTTGACTCAACTCTGTGTTACAGCTGTGGGCACAGAGGCTGGAGTCAGTGCAGAGTCTGAGATGGAAACAGCCGAAGATGGTGGCTCTTCTAAGTGAATTTTGAGACACTTCCCACTTTGCAGGAATATGAACAGATGAACATGTAATTCCCAAATGAATGCAGAAGTGCAGTTTCTGTCTTTCTTGATACTCCATCCCTGATCCCCAAAACTACTTTGCTGCTTGGCAGGGAAGCTGTGCTGACTAAAGAGGTTTTGTATGACCGCAAAACCACTTCAAAGTTCGAGAAAGAAGAAAGACTGTGTACCTAGCTGACAAAGTTCCTGTAATGCAGGGTTTGCATCCTGTGTATCCAGCCGGGGGTTAGTGACTCAGGCAGGGCTAGCTGTACTAACTGCAGCAGCTGAGAAAGGAATCGCCACCAGCAGCCAACCCACAAAGGGCTGCCACAGACATCAGCCCACTCCTCTGCCAGGTAAATAATATTCCCCTGGATAAAGATGTGTGGGGTGTTCTTTGAGATAAAAAGTTCAGATTCACACAGTAGAGAGCAAGGCTGAGCTGAAGAGCAGGTAGTGGTGACAGCAAGCCGGTACCCAGGTGGCATCATGCAGAGGCACCATGTAGCCCACAAGGGTCTCGGGCTCCCTTTAGGAGAGCTGGGCATGGAGAAAAGGGTCTGCCCCTAGGGGCCCGGCTCCCAGAGAGATGTAGCAGGGCTGTAAGAAATTCTGTCTTTGCTCAGGTGCCTCTTTCCCTCTTTGCTTTTCCCAGGCAGGTCCCCTATGCTGCAACAGGGCACCTGGTGTAGAAATTCACTGTAACAGAGAAACAGTGGCAGGAACTCCAAACAAGGGCTTCTGCCTGTATTTGCAGTTTAATTACAGTGCACACTAAAGGACAAAAAATATATGGACGTTCCCAACGACCTCATAAGATTTGTACTAACAATGGGCTAATTTGGACAGCCATGTGTAAACATCTGAAAGCTATGTAGAAGCTGCGTATCCTGGCTATTCTCTAGGAAACAAAACACAGGCCTTCCCAGGCAATTATAAATGTTTATAGCAGCCTTTGGTGATAGACCTCAAATTACCTTTGCCAGGGTAAGCATTATTACCTCTATTTACACGGAGAAAGCAAGGCACACAGGGACAAAACTGCTCCCTCCAGTCACAGAGCTGTGGCCAGAAATGAGAATATGAACTAGTTCTTGTCATTCCAGAGCCCTGCCTTCTGATTCTTGTCTCTCCAGATTAAGATCTGAGGTCAGGCATATCTTTATTATGCAAACATTTTTTTTTTCCTCTTGGAGGAAACACAGATCAGGATTATGGATTTGGGTCAGGAGCCTTAATGCAGAGGTAATTTCTACCAAAGTATGAAAGGCATCGTTGTGAAATGCTTAAACATCAACGTATGTGTTCTGTGCCTAGTATCAGCATACAGCAGCGAGGGACTGAACTATCAAGCAGCAGAACAGAAAGCCTCACCTTGGCATCACACCACAGCCACATAGCACAGCTACCTTCCTTCTGTCCCTACAGGCTGTGCCTGAAATAAGGACAGGGTTTCAAACGCAAAAAACCACAAGCAATGCCTTCAGAGGGACTGGATGATGTCAATGAGGTTATGAAAAGCCTTATCTTGCCTTTCTTAGAGGAAGTGGCATATGGGCTTTTGCTGGTTTTGACTTGCTCTAGTTTGGCATGTAGGAGTGCCTGCTGCATTAAAAACAACATAATTTTTGTGGGGAAAGTGCAATTATTCAAAATAAAGAAGTGATTTTATGACATTCCTGTACCTCACTTCATGTGCTACTTACCAGCTGCCCACTTCAAACAGAGCCCTTGGCAGAACTAGGTCTTCCAGGAGAATCTCAGCCTTAACTTTCCCCAAAATTTTCTTCTTTGACACATGACCTTTTCCTTGCCCTAGTTGTTTTCAGTATTTTGGATAGCAGTTTGTCCCCTGCTGCCATCATGCAGTTGAGCATTTGCGGGCTTATGTCTGCAAGTTTTTGCTATTTACTTGGAAAATCTTAGTTGTTCAACTTCCCATCCACCTCAGCCTCCAAGTAATACTTGACAGCAACTGCAAGCAAATGAACTAATTTGTCACAATCAGCGTAACTCAGTCACTTGCACTTGTCCACCTGTATGGAACAAATTGTGGATTGAATGTCTGAAGTTCAGGAGTGAAGCGACTGAACTGAGGACACCTGGAATATAAACCATACCATATTCCTATAGATGCAGAGTAGATACTGTGGTAGCTCTAGGGAAAAAATGTTTGCTTTGTTCTTTTCAGGGTAATGTGTAATTGTGGCTGGCATTTCCCTCCAGGTTTTCACTAAGATCAGTGTTTGCAGCTCCATTTATGTAATATTTTCTGGGTCAGTTTTTACTTCTGCCTCTGCACCAATTTTTTTGATCTGTTTGCTTGAGCCTAAAGAAACCCAGCTCATACGGTATTCTGAAAAAAGTCACCTAAGCCAAAGTGCTACTAAAAGAACCTGCATTTTGTGGCCATCTTACTTAAAGTTATGCAGTTATAGTCAGTAAATGTACTGAGATGAGAGAGAAATAGCTTCTTCTCAGTGTGTAAGGTGTTTTTTCCAAAGGCAGGAACAGTCCGTCTGGTACTTTGTACTTCTCCGTGTTGGAGCTCTGCTAATATGCTCTGATGAAAAGGTTTCTTGTATTCAGATATATTATCACTTAGCAGCTAATGTCACAGACAATTATGGGGGTTTTTCATCATCTCAGGATTTATGTTTTGACTCTAAGATGAGAAAAGAGGATTTGGTTTACAGTCTGTATATCTTTCCCTAGGTAGCTGATTAGAAAATAAAGGATCCAACAGTAGGTGTATAGCAATGTCTTCAAAAGCTTAGAAGTACAAAAATGCTGTGACACAATGAAATGTGGTGGCAAGGGCTATCCAGAAAGTCAATCTATTCTAGAGTAGTGCAAAATGGAAGCAGAAACATCACCAATGAGAAGCAGAGAAAGTGCCATAGGTTCTGCTAGAAAATGATAAGATTTTTTTTCCAGGAAATCTCAGTTTCATTAAAATGAATTTTTAGCTTAGTTTATCTACTGGACATGTGCATGCATCCCTTCCTTGCCAATGAAATCAGTATCTCATGGGACTTTGTCTTCTCCTATATGTTGTTTTCTCAGTTGTAAAATCAAGGCTGTTCCAAATTGGAGAGTTATGATAAAATGGATGGTAATTATACAGCTCTGGAGAATAATCAGCAAGTAGACTCTCCTGTAGGGCATTTTGTTATTGTTTGATAGAAATCCTGTTTAGCATTCCGCATTATTTATTCAGACCTGACTTCCTTTATATGTTTAAAGCATAGCACTAGAGGTTTGAGCATTACCTTTAAATGGAAAATTTCCATTTTATTAAAACTTGACTCTCTTTTTAGATCGCAGACCAAGTTGGTTTGTTTTTTTGTTTTGTGGTTTGGTTTGGTTTGGTTTGGTTTTTTCACAGTCAGAGAAAAGAGGCTTGAGAAAGGAACAGAAACTGCTGTCAGTTTTCTGCTGTGGTAGACTCCTCGGTAGCCCAGCAGTACTGTATTTACCATATTACGGAGTAGTTAGCAGGCTGTAAATCTCACCAATGAGCTAACAACATTTCTGTGATCAACTTGGCTAGAGTCAGAGTCCCATAAATTCTCTAAAAAAAAAGGCAGCCTTCAAGGATGGTTGGAAAAATACCATTCATAACTGAGACATCCAGTTATAGTAACCTGGGTATATGAATAAAGAGTAGGCTAATTAGATTTGCAGAGTGCACTTCCCAGCCAGGAAGGGCTGGAAGTGATGGGATTCAAATTCAGAATGATCTTCCCACAATGCAGGTATGGTTTTGCAGCAAATAAGAGGATATTCAACAGGGACAAGTGGTAGTTAACCCATGAAGCAAGCTAGCGGCCAGCTGTGCAAATGCGAGTCAGGAGCATGCTGGTAGGCAGCAGTGTAGCAGAAATGTTTCCTGTTTGATGGTAAACCAGAGGTGAATAGTGTGTTGTTTCACAAGGTGCAAACACTATCCTCAGTTGTACAAATAGGGGTTTAGGCTGTGAGACAGGTTACCTTTCCTCTCCTCTGGTAAGGTCCGGCTAGAAACTATGCCTGCAGTGGTGGCTTTGAGATAGATGGGAACCAAGGGCAAATTCAGAGGGGAATGGGAGCCAGAAGAGACCCTGAAATGTGCCTGAGAGAGACATGTGGCAAGCTACAGGGACAGAAAACTGAGGGTGGGATAAGACAACAGTTTCTATATACAGGCGCCAAAAGAGGAAAGGGGTTATTATGGATAAGACTTGAAGTAATGGTCTCAGCAAGGCTACAGCAAGGAAGGTTTCATTTAACCACCTGAAAAGCATCTAATAGCAGAAGAAAATAATGCACTAAACCAGTTTTTTTGGGGAAGATGATGAGCCTTTATGAAGAAGCCAGGACAGCACCTGTCAGAACTGACCCAGATTTGGCTGATTTCTGCCTTGGGTCAGAGGACAGGATGGTCCTTTGAGTCACCATCCACTGCTGTGAGACCATGCGTTGAAACAGGCTAGCTCAGCTCCGGGTCATACCTCCAATTAGTCTGTACCTTTCAGACTCCATCACAATTGATTGTAACTCTGTTTTTTATCCATTTCAAACAATTAGGTTCTTTGCTTCTGTTAAAAACACCCAGCCAACATTTCTGCTCTATCAAAAGTACTGGGATGAAATAAAAAAATATTTTTATTTCCAAGATAGCTGTGTTATTCATGTCTCACAGCTGTAATTCCAGAAAAGTAGAAAAGAAAATAATGTCAAGTTCTTTGCTTTTTTAATCTTTTTAAAATGAAATTGGAACATTTCTCCCTTACAAACATCTTACATAGATAGATTGTTTTCAGGACTTTTCTGACATTGTTTGTTCAATTTGGGCTTGTTTTCTTATCACAGTGATGTATTAAAGTCTAAACGAAAACTATTTCCTTCATGTCTTTCTAACAGCTTGTCATGAAGCATCATTGTGCAAGGGTGCCATCCACAATTTTAATGATGACATCTCATTTCAGGAGGGTGTGAGCTGAATCCCAATGAATAAATTCATGAAGTTTAACCTCTCCGTGACCCCATTTCCACCGTGTTTTTTTCTCATCCAGCCCCAGCTCATTAGCTGTCCTCACAAAAGCAGCTGTGATGAGATGTGAGTCTTTATAGCTGTGCTTTAAACAAAAAGAAACAGTGGGAGGAAGAAGAAAGGTGGAGAGAATCCTCATGTTTGGTCTGGAAATGATCTGCTGTGCATTTGTAAGCAAGCTAATTTTTCCTCAGTATGACATGGGTCCCAACCGCAACAATGGATCTCCAACTAGAAACTACCCTGACATTATAATTACATTCAATCCTAAGTAATTTCTTTCTAATGTACTGCGAGTGGCATCCAGCTCATTGAGATGCAGACTCCGTTCCAAGGACATCCTGTGGCTATCGAGAAAACCTCTGTCTCACACTCAATTTTCAGCAGTGTTTTCACTGTCAACTGTCAACATTAGCACAATGTTTAGGTTCTCTTTAAAATAAATCAACCCATTTTGTCACCCTCTTATTGCTCTGCCAACTGTTGATCAGTGTCTCAAACCATCTTAATGTGGCGCCGGTTTGGTGCCCAAGTTACTGTTGACATTTTCTTAGAGCATCTACTTTGTTCTTTTAGCCCATGGTAAGACCACTTAGAAACTAAAAAAACTGTGTTTCTGAAAGTATTTCTCTCAAAACAGCAGCTTATGAATCAGGACAGTATGTATTTTAATCTGCATTGTGTAAATGCCTAGTGAGATTTATTGCCATGTCCCAGCCTTACACAGTATTAAATCTGTTGTGTGAAGATTCTTTTGCTGTTTTTATGGCTTCTTTATTGTGTTATTATCCCTATCTTCATCACTGAGAACTAGCAGGTAGGAATTTCAGCATGTGTAAAATTGGAAATTCCCCTTTAATTTATTTTTCCTTTCTTACATAGTGGCAGGGTCAACCTTTGGGACAATTATTTAAATGATGTGCTAAACATCTGTATTATCTATACTCCATTAGTACACTTCAGCAAACATAGCTTCTGTGAAACTGCTTTTTATCTCAAGTAGTAAACTTCTAATAAGTTATCCCCATTTCAGTTTTCTGCAATACCTATGAACAACTCTTACTGAATCCAATTGATTCCAGTTGTAATTCCATTTACTACTTTACATTTACAATGAAAAAGAATGTAGTTGACTCCCAGAGTACTCTCATTATTGGTAGACAGTGTCTTTAGCTTTGCTTAAACAGTTCAATCTGGGGACAAATAGCAGCAATTTTCTCCTGTTGTTCTACACCATGAAAGAGATGTTAGAGGAACATGAGGGAAAATAACAGTTTGTTGATGCTAGCTGAATTTATAGTGAATTGTTACTGGTTGAAATCTGTTTAGAGCAAACATATCCTGTTTACTGCAGGATTTTATGGGAAGCGCTCAAATTTGCATGTTGATTACATGAAATGTAGGAAGTCCCTCCCAGCCATACAACAGGAAAAGAGGATTGTTAAAATATGAAATCATCTTGAGGGTTGTGTGATTTACTCTCGGAGACACAGCAAGGGATGCAGCTGTTTACAGTACAGGAGCAATTCACAAGACCAGGAATAATACTGTCCAAACTGCATAAAGTTTTCATTATATGCATGAAGTTTGCAAATCTATATTTCATATATATACAGAGACATATAAAGATTGTTCTTGTCTTAGGTTTCTGGGCTATTTGTCTTCAAGGCAGCACAACCTGAGTGTGATCAATAAACACAATGGAGTGATAGAGCACATTTATCTTCTTTTCATCCTATGGCGAGCACTTCACCTGACACTCTACCTCGGGCAGCCTTTGGCAGGCAGCGTAGCAGGGGAGTTGGATTCTCTACCAGCCCACTAGAACCTGACAGGGAGCAGGTCCCCTCGAGAAGCCACATGTCCACAGGTTGTCCTAAAAGACCTTAGCAGACTCATAAGCAGGAAAAGAAAACATGTTATCTTTGGAGAATTTTCTTTTTTACTGGTAGGCTTACAAAGTTCAGGTCTGGACCGTAATGATTCACACAAACTAAGCTTCGACCTTTTGCCTCTTGTGACTGAATCCCAGGAGAGACCTACAGGAGGGTGGAGCACACAGAGCACCTGTGGTAGTGTGATCCCTTGCTAGGGTTTCTTCATCTTTGCTGGCTGTTAGCTAGTTTTACTTCTGTTGCTGCAAAGCAGAGTTTGGAGATCATTCGGTACAGGGAGGGACATTGCCTAGGTGAAGGAAGGGAAAGGAGTGAACAGGATGGGTACACCAGGTGAAGGAGGCAGAGCCTGGCAGGAAGTCTCGAAGGGATGTACAGGCTGCTTTTTGTGGTATGACTTCACAGGAGAAGATGGCAATGAGCAACAGCTGATGTACCTGGTAATGGATGAGAAGAACAGGAAAAGAAATCCTTCCTCGCGAAAACAGAGAAGCACATGGCATGGACAGCGGTGGTGGGATCCTGGTGGTTGCCATAACTTTTGCAAGGAATAAAGCTGGTTTGTTTTTCTTCTGAACAGGCCATATTTGTGATTTCTGTCACCAGCACCAGCAGCAGTGGCACCCCACGTACCATATAAAGGATCTTTTAAAAAGAAACATAAGAAATTTTTCAACCTTTACCTAGTAAAAAGTGAAAGGCATACAGGTGTGTTGATACTATACTTAAGTGAAGCATTTTATTTTTTCCATGTTTTGAGGGGTTTTGTCTTTCTTTTTGAAAAAGCATCAAGTGCAAGGTCACTGAGTATTTTACTGTGGCTACAGATGCCTACTTTTTTTTGCTAAAAATGCTTGGCCAAAACAATCCATCCCTTGTTCTAAGATCCATGACTTAAATCCTCAGATCTGTTGATGTATAAATTACAGTGTTCTATTCTCCACCACTCAGTGAAGAAATTACTGCCATATTAGCTAGAACACATGGAGATAATTCCCAGTTGCTGTAGCCAACCCCAAGGAGCAGGATGAGGATGTGTAAATATGCTTTACAGAATCATAAGATCAGAAAATCATTTAGGTTGGAAAAGACCTTTAAGATCACCAAGTTCAACCATTAACCCAGGACTGCCAAGTCCACCACTAAACCATGACCCTAAGCACCACATCTATATGTTTTTTGAACACTTCCAGGGATGGAGATTTCACCACATCTGTGGGCAGACTGTTCTAGTGCTTGACCACCCATTTAGTGAAGCGTTCATGGTTGGTTTTTTTGGTTTTTTGTTTTTTTTTTTTTTTTTTTGTTTTGTTTTTTTGTTTTTTTGTTTTTTTGTTTTTTTTTTTTATGAGACTCTCCCTGATAACCCAAAGCTTCTTGCCCTCCCAGAACTCCCAGCCCAGCAAAACTTTGAATCCTCCAAAGTAAAGTACTTTACTAAACTCTGAGCCTGAATATACCCCGATACAAGGCAGTGGCCGTGTGGGCTGAGTGCTGGTTTGGTTACAGGGCTTCGCAGCTTCTTACAGTAAAAGTCTGTTTTGCCTCCAAGTGGACACTAACAGTGAAGGGCTCTGTGAAGGTGATGGTGTGAGGAGCAAATGTTTTTTCGCTATTCAGTGACACAAAAGGAGCCTGAGAGTGAGTCAGAGAGAAGCGGTAAATGGGACAATAAAGGGAATCAAACAGGAAAACTGGGGAGAAAGGACAAGAGAGAGGAAAGGGTACGGGGAAGGGGAAAATTATGTATGGGTGTGGAGGTAGCCAACACACAGGAAGGATATGTGAATAACGGTTAGCTCAGATGTTTAACTCTTAAATACACTGTCCCTTCCTGATAAGTAGGACATCAATTGGAACAATGCGTAGGCTAAATGGCAGAATATCACCCTCATCTAAAAAAAAGTAATTAGAGGGGGAAAAAAACAAAACAGAAACAATGAATGTGAGATGAAAACCAAAACAGTGATGTGCTAAAGAGCTTTGTAAGCCTTCATGCCATGTATGTGACAAGTTAAGAAATGGTTAAACTTTTGCTCTCTGCCACCTAAACAACTTCAGCCTCTGATCTTTGTCCCATACTGGAAATGTATGTGCTTGGGAAGAGTTTTATATTAACAAAAAACTGACGAAAGTGATTGCTCATGAATGAATTCAAGCTGTAGTTTTTCTAAGGTATAGCTGAACTTTGAATGACATTTTGAAAACTCTTTAAAATTTCTTTACAAAGCAAAAATGTAACTCTTCACACCCACCCTCCCCAGTAGCTGTGTACACTTGTTCTGCCATGTACCTGGATCTTGAGGATGAAATTTTCTTCTGTACTAATCCTGAAACTTCTGTCCACACATTGTTGTCATTTAACTGGTGAAGTGCCTTTAATTCAGCTGCTAAAAACTGACACTTATATATTCAGCTCCTGTACTGGTGGCATAGGTGATATCCCTCAGGCACCAAGGAGCTTGACAGCTCATCGTCTAGAGGTGTCCCTGCATGCACTGTAAGCCCGTGTCAGGTGCGGGTGTCCCTCTGTGACTGATATAACTGGTATTACAAAGGCCAGATGCCCAAAGGTGTCTAGTTCCAAGCAACCACAGAGACAGGCTATTGGTAGAAAAGCAGCAGTACTCCTAAGTGTGCTTTTTAGAGATTTAGGGGTGTTAAATACTGTAAAGAGTGGGACCGGAGAAAGTAATAGCTTCAGAAGAGGTCCTGACCATCTCCATCAGCCAGAGGATGAAGTGGTGACCTAACAAGTGGTGCTTTGACAATGAACTGACCTCAAATAACAAATCTATATTTAGGAGTTACGGAATGTTTTGCTGATTCCCTTTTTTCTGTTAAGTTGACCTTATAGCCCACAGATGCTGAGAAGTCAGTTCATTAACAGTCACTGTTATGATTTGTTCCCATGTGGCTGTGGGACCTCTCCTGAGGTTAGTGGCCTCACAGCCACCACGTAGGCAACAATATTTATGGCAGACAACATCGAGACAAATGAAAAGAGCTGCAGTCCCCAAACTTCGCCTTCGTGCCATCAGCAACGTTCAGCAGATAGATTCAAAGGAATGCAAGAACAAAATTCATTCCCCAAGGATGCAGGTCAGTTTGAAGGGCTGCTGGGTAACTACAGGCACATTTTTCCCAGATAAATTATGGCTCACAGTGTCAAGCATAGACTCTAATTGAGTAAAATGTACTGATCCTTTTCCTCAATGGGGCTTTGTTTTCAATTAGGTTATAGTTCCCCTTGGCCTTGAATTTTTCAGGGATGATTTCCGGGTGAGAAGGAGAAATGCTGGGCACTGAGAAGGCAAAGGGCAAAGGAAGCCCGAGGAGCCTCATTAGCACGGATTTGTGCAATACACACTCTCAGCTCTCAGTGTGCATGCGGCCCTATCACTGTCTGTCTCTGTTAAGATAATATCGGATAATCTTCATTACAGCTTTGGCTACATGAGGCAGTCAAAGCACTTCATAAACTGCCTGCTAAATCTGAGAACATTTAACTGCTTTATTTTTGTAGCAGAAAGGACTATAATGATCACAGAATGTGACCTGCTACATAAGAAGGGCTCTCTGCTTTTGCCCTGCAATTTCTCCAGCAAGACCTTGTCCTTAAAAGTCAGTTTTTCTACAGAATTAAACCTTAAGAAAAGAATGGGTAAACCTTCATAGCTATTTAGGCAAACTTCAAAAATCAGAATTTATCTCATTCCTTTTGCAGTAAGGTAGAGACCATACATCCTTTAACTCTTCCCTTGGCACCCTGCACACTCTTTTTTCCTTTAAAAGAGCTTAGGAATTCTGTTGTCTTATTAGCTTTAGCCCTCTGCTTACACTAAGAAATTTTAGTTACTTTTTACTATTAGCAGTCAACTGTATAACATAGTATGTACAATTCTAAATATTACGGAAATGGGTAATTTGCAACTGCTTCCAGCATATAACATATTCCCTGCTGTGAAGAAAGCTTATTCTTAAGGAGAAAATAATTCTTAAATTCTTAAGGAAACAAGTAAACACCCAAGTTGTTTTCTATGAATGGGCAGAAATTGTCACCAGCTCTTCCTACTGTACTGAGAACAATGAAGACTGCAGTGTCTGGAGGCTGCTGTATAGAAGTGCTACTGGTTAGCTTAGCTGAGTAATAAATATACAAAATATATAACAATTAAATGTCAAGGTAAATAAATGCTGACCAAATGAAGGCTGCAGAGGATTTTACCTTCCTTCTAGTTCTTTCCAAAGTGCTTGAAATTGACTTTAAGAGTAATTTTGCGTTCTTATTTTCAGAGGGCTTTGGGAAGGTTCAATTTTGTTTGTTTGTTTGTTCCTTTTATTTCATTTACTTACACAAGAAATTCCTGGTGTAGCTGTCCTTCTCCAGGTTTGCCCTCTGGAGCATGTACTGTCCAGGAGCGACTTTTCTGGCTGGCTGTTCATACAGTGAAGCAGAAGGGGGCTTACAGCATCAACCTGGTTTAATTGCTGTCATCTTGCTTTTCACGGCAGTATGAGCTGAATGAGACTTTGTGAATAATGTCTCTTGTCTGACTTTTCTTAATAATAAGCATGAAAAGAAAAGATATAACATTTTCCATTGGCACTGAGTGACACATACAGCCTATACCAATATAGAATTAAATTGTATTTCTACTCACTGCAAGCAATTTTCAGTATCTTTCTCATTCTGTACATTTTTTTGGAAGTTCCACAACTAATAAATGACAAGAGAACTTTGCAGCTGTATCAAATTAAATCACAAATGTGTGGCCTGATTGAAAAAGCCAGTTATTGCTTGAATTAAGGGTTTCATTTATCTTTTTTCCACGTAGATAAGGCTATATTCTTGATCAGGTGAAGGTGTTGATGCTCCGGGGATGATTCTCACTGCGGCAAATGTCACTCTCCCATGTCCCAGCCATGGTCTGGGAGTAAGCACAGAAACCAAACCCACAAGATGGATCCAGAACTCACCCGCTGGCTCTCACAATTTGTGCAACTGTTTCTGCTAGTGGAATTTGTACCAAAACATCCACAGAAAATTGCAATGGGAACTGCAGCTTCTGAAATAATTTTTGGAAACATATTGATTCAACTTATTGATGACGATAGTGTACTGTGTAGCAGCTTTGTTCCTGGCTGAAATAACATCATACTGGATAAATAACAGTAGATTCAGAAATAGTTTCTGGACATAAACTTATTTAGCAGTATAGATCATACAAATACAATATCATGACTCATATAAAAAACAATAGTATGTAATTTATCTCTTTGTAAAACATTAAGATCTTTAGAACATAAAAAAAAAAAATGCCAAACAAAATTTATATTTCTTCCCTCTGAAGACCCACGCTATGTATCTTGCTACTTTTCTGACAAGGCTTCCTGGTCCAAAGTGAAGTGGATTGTTAAAATTCAGCTCGAGTCTGGAAAGGTAAACAAATAAAATTTGGCATACAGCCTGCAAATATTTTTCTCGCTATGTTAATAATGCATTATTTATGCCTTGTCAGGGGTAATTGGTGGGCAGCCTGAGAGCCCTGACCCGGTGGCAGCAGCGGAGGGGAAGCATAGCATGGCGTGGATGGAGCCCCTGCTCCCAGTCGGGAGCAAGTGTTGCCAGCAGACCTCGGAGAGGCGGCTTTTTGGGTGCAACCAAATGCAGCCATCAGACAAAGGTTATGCTTCCATCCCCCAGTGTAAGGCAGAGAGTCTGTGTGACCCCACACCCCACCACCAAGCACCTCTTGGCCCCTGCCAGCCATTTTCCTTCTATGAACAAACCCATTGCAAACGCTGGTAGGAGAAAGATGCTCGTGGCTTGGGTGATAGCACTAAAGCATGGTCAAAGCCAAGCAAGAAGTGTCAACCTCAGCGAGGGGACTCTCCTTGTGATGGATGTGAGCAACGCTGGCCCCCTCTGCCAGGCATGGGGTGCACACCTTGGAAAAGCTTTGCTAGTGTGCTCCGCTCCGGGTCAGGCTTCTCCGAATTCCCATCCTCTCCCCCTCTGCCCCCGCCCTGCCCCTCTGCGTACTGGCAGCTTGTGGGCTGCCTCATACTTTGGGGATTTGTTTGGGTTTCTTTGGGGATAGCTGTGATCTGCCAACGTCTTTGGAAGGAGGTGGTCACTGGATGGAAATACCTGGTTCTTCAGAGCGTTTTTCTGTTTTGAGTGGGCAAACTGGAACTTGGAGAGAAGGAGATAAATTATTCAATAATAAGAGTTTTGCTGCAGGAAGAAGTGAATTTCAAGCCTTCTTCAGAAAGCACTGTGTGCTAGATGTAATGCTGACAATGTTGCTCAATTAATCATTTAAGAGAAAGAACAGCCAGATTTCCCTCAACTTCTACAACTGCTGCAAACTGAGCACCAAGTTGTCTCAGTTGCTACAAAAATGATTAATTTTCTTCTGCCACTGCAACATACAGCATTTAACTGACTTTTTAAATATACATGTATGTATATTTTCTGTGATGTTTTTGGTGTGTCCATTGGGAAATGATTTTAACCTTGAATCCATATTTTAAGACATAAACATTTAATGACAGAGAAATATTGTCTCTTTAATTTATGCTTTTGGGATATGATACACAATTCTGTGAATATTAAACAAGACTTTATATATATAGCATTTAGGGAAAGATATGCACAGTATGCTGAGCCAAAATGATGTCAAAAATGTTCCAATTAACATATGTCACACATTTACGCATTTGTAGGATATTTTATACTGGCAGGTCAGCAGCTGCTTTATTTTGTTTCAGGGACCTCTGCCCAAATGCTCTGTTTCACTTCTACATTTAGTGGTACTTGAAAACTCCTCCTGGTGATAACAAATTCTCCAATTCCAGATTGATTTTGTTAGAAAAGGAAAAGATAAAGTCAAGGTAATTCTCTACAGTTACAGTATATTAATTCCTTTCTTTAGGAAAGAAGAATCAGTGAAATCATGAATTAAAAATATATGTAAAAAAAATAAATAAAAAATTACTATAGCTCAGTTTGCCAGCAACTAAGTGATCTCACATTTAAAATAATTTCTCATAAACAAACCTTGTAATGTTAAAATAATTTCAACAGAAATAAACAAATTTTGCAGGGACCTGTCCAGATGAGGACATTTTAGTCTGGTGACAAACGCTTATACTAAAATCCTTTAGTTTCCTATTTTGGGGGATTGCTAAGGACTGTTTTCACATTCTGTGACAGCCTTTCTGTACCAACACACCAAAAAATTAATGCCAGCAGAGCTAGAACTACCTAGCCATGCTATCAAAAATCTCTGTATCTGTAGTTAGATTATTCCAGCTATACTTTATGCTTTTCCCACAGCAGCTTGCAGTCTCTTGTAGGTAGAAACCAGATAGATTCAAACTTTATATATATATATATATAGAGAGAGAGAGAGAGAGAGAGAGAGAGAGGAGTATAATTCCATCTATGCTGGGCTCTTCAGCTGGTGTAAGGGTAAATCACAACCCACAGTTTTGCATACTCCTAATGGATATAGATTTGATGGCAGAAATTTATACAGTGGCCTTGGCTTAAGTGGGGTCAGTATTGATAGGTATGATACAGCTCTTTAATTACAAGCTGGGTCCCTTCGCTAGCGGCAGGATTTCTGGTAGGTCTTCACAGTGGGCAGCCCGAGCATGGCCAGAATGTACATGGCTGTGTGCCATGTAACAGTGTCCTGGACAGCAAACCTTAAAAGCATGGCAAATCTAGTCTCCAGGTGGCCCAAAGATTGATGAAGCAGTAGATAATAAAGAGGATGGGTCAGTCCCTGGTGTGATCTGGACTGCTTCACAAAGCAGCTGCAGATGGTAGTTTTTTGGTGCAGCCAGAGCAGCGGCCAGGTGGGATGCAGTGCTGGTGTATCAATTGGGAAATGACATCCCCAAAATCACAATGGGGATACAACAAAGCATCACATCCGGGAGGACCTCTTCTGCTGTGGAAGCTGTCCCTTCGCTTTTCTTCTGGCCAGATCATTCATCTCAATATAGTCAGTGACATTGTCAACCACCCTCTTCAAAACTCAGGTAGACACGTGGTTCACACTTGCCATTTGCAAAAGCTAGGCTGGCTTCTTCCCACATATCATATTATGATCCTTTCACTAGTTTTCATGTAGTTCTTTTGAATAGTATTGGCATTTAAAAAGCAAAAGTATATTGTTTCTTATAGAATAATACGGTCTTTTTATCACATCCCTTCTAGCTACCTCTGGTATAAAATGCACAGAGCTCTAGAAAAGTAAGTTTCTTCAGGCATAATGTTTTTTGATACCTCTGCTTATCCTGGTCCAGAGTCAGAGTACCTTCCCTAGTTGCCCATAGGAGATCCCAGATTCTCTGCTAGGGCCTTCACAGTGACACTAAAAGTAGTTTTGACATGTTGTGGAGATCCTATTGCTGAGCCCTGCTACCTGAAGGACCTTCTCACTATGGAAAGAAAGTGGCATAGAGGGAAGAAAGGGGACAGAGATCTTCTCTGGTGATCAGTAAATATTGGGACAATAAGACAAATTAGGTAATAGGAAGGATAAGGTAAAAGACAAATCCTAGGTAATAGGAAGAATAACCCAAAACTCTTCAGAAATGCCTGTTGGCATTGGACAGAGGTAAGATGATTTACTTTCTGTACTCCCGTTTTGGTGTGATTCCAAGTTTTACTCAAACAGAAATGCTCTGTGCCTCTGTGCTGTTCCCTGCTTCCCGACTCATACACTGTCGCTGGAATGGAGACCGTATGCCATTGTCCTAAAGGACAGGAAGAAATAAACCAAGACGATGATGCCAATGTTTGCACTTACTAGGACAAGTTGGTTTAACACTACCTCGTTTCCTTCTGACTTGCATTTTATTCCAAGCTTGTTTATTGTGAAGAGATTATGAAACTGTTCCAGAATCATCCAAAATGGAAATTGTGACAGATGGTAATAAAACCAAAAAATCCATAATGGGTCCTATTTTGTTTTATACTATTAGGGCAAGGTTATTGCTACAGTTATGATCTTAAACTCTGTTTTATTTTTATAGCTATGATAGTAGTTAACGTTGCCTTTGCCTAGCCAGCTGCCTTTACTGAATAAAATGTCTGTAACAGCTTCATGCAGCCAATCAGTGGAGCAAATAATACGGTTACTGCTCCAAAGTGCTGGTTTAAAATCCAAAAGGGAAATAAACAGAAGTTCTTATAATACTAGGGAAAAACACCTGCAGAAAAAAAGTGGCAAAGAGAAGGAAACCCAGCTTTAAAGCACCAGGTTTAACATGGATATACACCTCAGCGGTGGGGGGGAAGGGGGGGAGGGGGTGGCCAGCAGTGGGGTCTGGTGAGCAGCAGCCCCAGAGCACCTCTGTAAAAAAAATCTGCAAACAAAAATGGTTATGAAGGTTTATCAGAATATGCTTTTATTTTTTTTTTCTCAAGAGAAATTATATCTTTTCAGAAAGTCACTCTTTCAATTAAACTATTATTTTCAACTGAAAAAGCACCTTTGGTATGCTTGTCAGTAACATCAAAGTTGTTTACACATTCAGACTGACCAGTTTCTCGCAGGTTTAATTATCTGACTTGTTTTTATGTTACGTGGTGAGGTTTTCTGGTTAATTTATAAAATACTTAAATAATATAGGTATAATAGATGGGTCAGAATTCATTAATCATTGTTAAATATTTTTTTATTTAAGTGAAACCATCAAGTGTCATATTTACAGATATCTTCTCTGCAGTCAAAAACTTTTCATAAGCCAGATCCAGACTTTTTACCCATTCCATGCTTTTACTGTAAGTAAATAAATATCCAAGTACTTCATACAACAGGAGGATGCTGTTGCTCTGAGCAGTTTTGCATTTCATATGTGAAATATGTCTATTTAGGATGGGTAAAATAACGAGAATTGCTTGTTGCATGAAGCAAAGATATAGCTATGCTTGATAGAAATCCCCATTCAGCCGATTTGATGGAGCCAGGTTCTGTAAGAGAACATTTTGTATAGGTTATTTTGGGAACCACACATAATCAAAGACCTGTAAACAGCACACACGGATACGTGAAGTGCCCTCTAACTTCAACCAAAGTACATGACTGTGAAGGAACGTAACACCAGGGTTTATTTCAAATAAAAAGAAGCTATTTCCTTGACAGGGTCCACTGGCAGCAGCAGCCCCAGCTATTCCCCAGCATCCCAGCATCATCAGCAGCTTGTTGCCCTAAAGATGCTGGCACTGCCCTGCACTCTGGGAGCCCATACAAATCCCTGCTAAACTAGAGGTGAGTTTAATCCCTGATGCTGGGGTGGTCCCTGCAGTCCCAGGCAGGCCATTCTGCAGTCCTTGTGAGCTATTCATTTTGACAGCTGAAATTCGGTCTTAATTTTAAAGAAATGATATAAAAAAGAGCTGCTGAATGAACAGTTATGTTACAGTGTGGAATCAATTAATCCCTTCAGATGGTTTTGTTTCAATGTTGCTCAAACCAAATCTTAATTTCTTTTCAGCAGCTCCTAATAGCCAAATTGCCAGCAGAACTGCCTTTCTGAGATAAGTAGCAGCCCCATAAACTACAATATGTTTTTAAAAACATGCTAATGTTCAAATATTCAATAGTTACAGCAGTAATTGTTTTGCTTTCCTTCAGCTAAGGAAAAATCAATTTTCAGTGTGTCACCTATAACCACTTTGAACTGTTTCCATATGAGGTTTAATAAAATGCTTGGCACCTGTCTGATATAAGTGTGATTATATTTGAAATAAAACACTAGAAGCAATAAATTAGTTTAAGTTAAGTTTAAATAAGTTAAATTTAAGTGCAGATTTCCACATACACAAGATGGGAAAGCAGAACTATTATTCCAGCCAGATCACCTTTTATACAGTCTCGGAATAAGTGAACATATGGTGAATCAGGAATGTGACTCCTCACCTACCTCTAACGTTAAAAGCACTAAAAAAATAAACATTTATTCCAAGTCAGCTGCCTAGGCTCTGTGTCACTCATATCCTAGCCTTCTCTGTAGTCACAAGGAGAGGTAAGCACCTTCAGTGTATCACTTACGGGTATATTTTATACGTTGCACTGGCATTTAGAGGTGCCCAACTCTTTCACTTGGTTTCAGACGACTCTCAGAGGTGGTTGCAGCTGCAGACTTGAGTTTTGCATGGCTGAAGATGGCTTTCAGACACATGTGGGCACAGAACCCCAAATTACGCACAATTTCAGTAACTGCTCTCAGAAATCAGGTCATTGATACTTATGAATGGCTCTGCAGTTCTCATGGGCTTAAAAGAAGGCAAAATACTATTAATATTAAAAAGAAATCTCAGTTGCAGGAGAAAGAAAAAACAGCTCGCAGCTGCATTTTAAAAAATTACACTGGCTTAAGAATTGTTCCTAATATTACCAGAAGAAATATTACTGGCAACAAGCAATATATTTAAAAATAGAGAAAACTTGTAATTCTTGCTGTTATTACATGCTTTCTTCAGTAAATTATTCCAGGGCTCCCTTGTCTTTGTTGAACTTCTCTCATGTGCAGTAATACAGAGGATGATGAAATCTCTGTAAAGAGAGAAACTCTCAGAACTTCACCTTATTCCCTTCAGGTCAGACAGGGCAGGGATGGAGATGAGCGCTTTAATGGAAGACAACGGCAGTTTCATACTGACTGCAGTACTGTGGCATACGGGCAAATCACACTCAATCAAACACTGTGGAGATGATTCCTCCTGCAAAGATGTCTTAATCAACCAACAGAGCCGAAATGCAGTGAAACTTGTCAAGCCCTGTTCTGTCAGCGTAAAGGAACAC
Organism: Falco punctatus; assembly: GCF_963210335.1. NCBI lineage: Eukaryota > Metazoa > Chordata > Aves > Falconiformes > Falconidae > Falco > Falco punctatus. The sequence continues at coordinate 6,191,273 of NC_137580.1, read as the reverse complement.
ACGTATCAGTGACTGCACTTAATGCTCAGATATGACACCACCCTGACCCTGTCATGCTATTAGTATTATCCACAAAGACTCACCTGAACCAGAAAAACCTTCAGGAAATGGGCATTCATTTCAACCTGTTTCTGTACATGTTACATTCAAAAGCAAGAGACTAGTCTAATGTTTACCAAGCCATCGCGGTTTTCTTTTAACATATTTACCCACCTTTCAGCATCTTTGTGTGTCTTTTTTGCCTCTGATTTGATCCATCCCTCTTTTTTACTTCTTTACTCCCATCCCTCTCCTGCTGTGAAACACAAGAGTCTGAAACATACCGTTATTTTCATGGAACTGCACATTTCTGGCAATAGCACTTCAGCTGTCATTTTTATTACAAAAATCTGTACTCATGGTACTACATGTAGCTGATAAGCTATATTTCAATAATACGTTTACTATGAAAAAAAAAAGGAAACGAACATTCAAATCTATTATTAATCATAATATCACCAACTCAAAGTGTTACACATGCATGATGCAACTGGGGAGTATTTTTTTGTGACTCTAGGTCTGATTTGTAGAACTCAAGTATAATAATTTAGTTGATTAGCTGTTCAAAACACAACCAAAATTATTCCAAGTGTGTCTGAGTAACATAATATCTAGATTTTAAAATGTGACTAAAGAGTGCCTTGAATTGGAGAGATTTTTGTTAGCTGCAGGTTCAGTTTGTTATTTAGATTTTTTTCTGATAAATACAGGTAGCTAAAATGATTCAAAGTTTCTGTTTCCTGAAGTCGTTCACCTTGCCTTCTCATCCATCTATTCAGACAACTAGGTACTGTGGGGAAGTGTGTCCCTCAAAGTCAGACAGAACAAAGCCCTTGTCCCTCATGAAGGCAGTGGGAAGACAGTGGAATTCACACTCTTCGGGGCTGAACAGTGGTAATAGTATTTGATATTAAATGAAGGAAATCAGAGCTGAAGAGGAACATTGTGTGTTTTGAGATTTCCACACACACATGGCATACACGATCCTAAAGGAACAGTATTCCTCTGTGTGGCCCAACACAGCTATTGCATTTTAAATCACTATAGAAAAATGTTAAAAATGCGACTGTTTGATCTTTGCCTTGTTGTCTAACATTGTATTATAATTGATTCCCTCTTTTCAAAAAGAAGTGATTTTGGTTTCCCAGCAACCATGAATTACAGATAAGATGGACTCAAAAGAAAGCCCTAACTTTGGCAATGTGACAGCATATAACCTTGCTATGACTCCCTTACTCCTCTTGCTAACCACTGATATTTGAAGGTGAAAGATGCACGTCATACCTAATCCCAGAGGGTCATATGAGTTCTGTATCTTGAGGCTCAGTGTGATCTTTTTTGCGTGCTATGACGCTTTCTAGCTTTTGATAAAGCTGTGCTTTGCATTCTGTTTGGCTTCCAGTATGCTATTTGTGTGTTATTTATAATGTGATCTAGCTGCATTATGGAATACACTTTGCATACTACAGACATTCTTAAAAAAAATCAATAAATCTTTAGTCCTTTAAAAGGTTACATTGCCTTAGTCTGCATTTGTCCCCTGAAAAAGAAGCTCTTCTGAAAAAGAGCTTCTACATCCTACTATATTGCAAGTAGTAAACAATAATTATCTTAAAATGAGTATGGGTCTGACCAAGCCCAGGCGGTTCAGTTATCCTTGTGCTGCCACTTCTCTTCCTCTTACTGAATAAACCATGAGGGGCAGGTAAACTGAAAGGGAAATGTTAAAAACCACAGGCTTGATACGCAGGTCTCAGCAACGCTACCGTGGTCTTTGTCTGCCTTTGAACCCTTCCCCCTTCGCTCATCTATACAAAGCAAATAGCAGCGACATTCTGCAACCGTTTCAATAGCAGAACAGACTGCAGCTGCAGATATTTAGTAGACAATTTGTATTCCTAGGCATCAGCTAAAAAGAAGGGTTGCTCAGCGTCATTCAAACAAAAAGCCTCAAATCATGTAGCAGATTGCATGTCTCCTCTTTTCTCTAAAAATGATATGTCTTTATGCTTCCACCAGAGCTATTTCCCTCATCTGTGTGCTTCCTGCAATAAAAAATTTGTTATTTTTTCCACCTTTTGATTTTTGTTCAGGCAGTTGTTTATTTTTTTTTTAAATGCCATGGGTACCACATTAATAAACCACTTCTTCCCATTACCTTGATTGTTTTGATCCACTGCAATGGAAATAACATTTGAGTGGCAAGACAGGGCAGGGGCAGAAAGCACAGTGGGTAACACTGAAGAACTTTTTGTACTTAGTCAAAGGTTAGTGATTAGTGGTGAAAGAGGTAGTTAGGGACAAACTAGAGCGCTAGTAATTTTCAGATGTGCTAGATTTAGGCTTTCTGCAAGGGTTTACAGTCATATTTTGTTTAGAGGATAGCTGGACAAAAGATGATGCTGAGGAAAATGTGCCCAGCCCCCAGGAGCTAGAAACAATAATTCTAGCAAGGCTGGGAGTGCAATTTCTTGTTGGCTCAGGAGCTGGAATAAGCTTTATATGCTTATCCAAACATACCCTTTAAACTCTCCGGGTTCAGCCATCCCATTAGGTAAGCTAACTGGCTTAATTATCCCTGAAAAGCCAGGTGAGGTGTTGGCTGCCTAGCACACAACAAAATGTTCTCATTGAAATTCATAGCTCTGAATGGATTTTATAAACAGCAGGTCTTCAGAAGGAATCACGCAAGTGGAATTTTGCCTGTGCAGGTTGCAAAAGGGTACAGATACAAAAGCCTGCACTTGCTCACAGATCCTTTTGGGACTGCTACGGAGCTTCGGCTCTGGCATAGCCACCTTACCAACATCCATACAGGGCAGTTATATGGCACTGTTACTCGGTACCCTGTCCTGTCAAGGACTTGGTAGCTTTCAAGCGCAGGGGAAGAAGTGAGGACATTCTGATTTTGTCATCCAAACTGGTGGTTTTTACTGGTATCAGAAAGTATGATAAAAGTCTGGGAGCTTTTACAATGGGGAAATGTCATGGAAGGAATAGATTTTTTTCTTTCTTCCACTCTGTGCACCACATTACAGTCTGTATGCACACTTAATGTGTTGTGCCAGCACAAGCCCTGGTGGGTATACAGAGAAAAAAGATGTGCCTACTCAAAAATCTTTCTTCAAATGCTTGACACTTATCTAATAAAAGGGAAGCAGAACAAAAGATGTGAAACTGTCCTGCAAATTCATTGCTACACTGTCGTCCTTTTGGTTCTTAAAGTCTCCACAAGCCTGAGAACCAGCACTTCGTGTTTCCCCTGTTCTTGTGCAGGGGGAGCTACCTCTGTCCCGCACTTGGGACCCTGTAATAGTTTCTCTTCTCAGAGTCTGCGTATCGATCTGCCAGTCTGGTTATGAGCTGCACACAGCAAGGACTGCCTGGTAAGAGGGATGTGCATGTTGGGTGCTACTGTAGGTAATAAATACTGGGGACATAACGATACAATGCCAGCTGCTGCCCGCTAACGGGCTGGTGGTACCTGCTTTTTGTTGCGTACATTAGCTTTTTCCACTTTATGGAAATACTCTAAAATACTTCAGCGCTTAAACCAAAAACCCCAAAAGCCCTTTCCATGGATTCTGCCTCCCTGCTAGGAATTCCAGCCAGTGTAGCCTGTGCCTGGTGCTTCCCTGCCAAGCAGCAAGGCTGTGTCACCAGAGGTGGACATGGGAGGTGGGGAGCGAAGCAGAGAGCTGAAGACCACAGTGGAGCTTGCTCCTACCAATCAGTCATGTTCCTGGGGGCTTTCTGGGGGAGTAGGTAATTCACCACAGCAGTGCAGGATCTGGAAGTAATTTCTAAATGAGGCATCCTTGTGGGAACAAAATATATCACCTGAATTATTTCCACAGCGTCCATTTCTACTGTTACCCAGCACTCATCCCTAACTTGAAAGCAAGGAGCTTGCTTCTCCTTCCCCCCCCCCCCCCCCCCCCCCCAGTATAAGCACATACAAAGGCATTATTATAGTTCTTCAAAGCATGAAATTCCCTGCAACTATTTGCAGTCAGCAGGACTGAGATAGGAGCTGTTCCCGTGAAGGAATATAAAAGCAGTTAATGCCAGCCACTACACTGCCAGACTTTCCATGTTGCTGGTAGGAGCAGCTATTCCTTCCTGTTGCTGTGGCTCTGCACTGGCTAATAAACCATGTATGCTTGTCTGGCTGAAGCCAAACCTGCATTTCTTCTTTCTTTCCTCTCCTGCATGTTTTGCTTTTCATAAGACCAAGTTAAAGCTGAAGACACTGCTCCTCAGTACTGGTAACCTTGCTGCTCTCCTACCATTTCCCCCTTACGTCTGCCCAAGAATAAGGTATCTCATCTGAGGAATTGGCAACATCGTGGCTTGTGTGGGGAGCGCGCACATCATAAATTCTTTCCCAGAGAGGCAAAGCAAAGAAACGTTAGATCTTGGAGAGCAGTTGTGATCTTTCAATGACAGTTGCTTAATGGGAAACATTTTCTATGCTATATAACTCACAGAGAATATGTAAACATACTCCCCAGTGCAAAGTAGATCTCTGCTTTTAATCTTTTTTGGAAACCAGAGTAGAACTTCAGCACATGGTGCAACTTTCCTTGGAGTTTAGCTTTAAAATGTTCAACATTTATTTGCAAAAATGGTTCCTTTTCCGAAATGTCACAGTATGCAGAAGTTGGTGGTTTTGGGGTTTTTTGTTTTTGTTGTTTGGTGTTTTTTTTGTTTTTTTTTTTTTTTTTTTTTGCTTAACATGTGCTTTTGAACATTTTCAGAGATACTATGGGCCAAAAGAGCTGAGAGTCAAATCCAGGGTCTAGTAATTAGAGTCCCTGTCTTAAATAGATGTGAAGTAGTACAGAATTCTGGGCTCTATACAGTGTTCACATGAACAGAGGAGTGATGATGATGCACAGTGACAGGGGTTCAGTAAGAACCGTTGCTGGATGGCAAGAAGGCTGCCTCAGCAAACCACCTGTCTTCATGGTGGTGAACATACAGCCGAGGGAGGCATTGGAGAACAGCTTATATCCCATGTGTGTTCTCATCAATAAGGCTCTTCCTGCCTTTGGCTCTTCACTCACATTTCCTCCTCTTTTTTCTTTACCTGACAGATCATGAGCCTCGATGGTTTGCTCAGATCCTCCTGCTGAATACGCTTTTTGTGTCCAGCAAGGAAATTTTGTGAATAACCAGCGAAAGCAGCCCTGGAAGAACGCACCTGCAATGAGCGGTGGTCTGCCTGTTGGCAAACCAGTGTACAAAACACGCCGAAGACCAAATACAGTCAAGGGACTCATGATCTGCTAGCAGGACGAGCACAGGCAAGGGAAGAAACCTTATTCATTGAATGCATTATCTGCCATGAGTTATTTTCTCAGCTCTGTTTCTGACAGTGAAATCAATTATCCTGTGAAATAAACCAGAGCTTCACTACTTGACACATTTAAAGTTAGACTAGAAGGAGAATACACTTGCTTGTCAATAGGGAGCATGTCTGCATTAGCAGGGCAGGAGCTCAGATGAGCTGTTGCAGTGTCCATTTCTATGCCCACAATGCCATTTAGGGTTTTTTTTTAAGAAACGGAGGGTGGCAAGGCAACACCAGACAGCAGGCAGGACAAACTGCAGGCTGCAAACCCACTTTGTTCATTAGCTGGCTGGAGTTTCTGAGTTCCGTACAGAACTAGGTATTGTTTTCAACATTCATCTGGAAGGGATGGATAAAAAGGCTGCTTATGCATAGAAAAGTATGCATACACAGGAGGACAACTGAAAATGAGTTTTATGCACAATCTCTATATTTTGGTGCTTGCCACCTGTTAAAATGAATGTCCCATTTTTCTATGCTTTCCCATCTGGTTGGGAACAAATGATTTCTCATTTACAGTCCTCCCTCAGAGATTTAATGGTCATTTTCTCCATCCTCTGAGGGCAAGAATACTTTATGCACCTTGAAAAATAAGCTGCTACTTGAGCAACTGCTGCTCCTGAATGGACGCTGCCCATTGCAGCACCACATTGAGCACCAACGTAATTTGACTTTCCTGACTTTCTGCACAACCTTCTCTCTAATCATTTTGTTGTGAAAAAAATAGGTAATTTTTTCCAACTTAAACAAACTTTGGAAAAACATTGATCACTTCCTTCAGACTGCTTTATTTCAGAAATGCGTTACTGTGGGTAGGCATCCTGCTGCCTCCTGCTGCTGTGAAAGGTGAAGTCTCCTGCAGAATTATTATGCTTTTTGGTACAAAGAGCAGAATCACTGCCCATGATTTCAGAGGTTTTCAGAAAGGGCTTTAACCAGGGTATTTTAATCCACTCCCACCTTCTGGGTTTCCCCCAGAACAATGTACTTGGTTTAGTGCAGTGGCCAAAGAGGGCGATAATGTCCTTTAAACTGCAAAACTTCTCACCTTGCAAAGGTGAAAGTCTCAAGGTGAGAACATGGCAAGGCATTCTAGCAGTGATGGCAGACATCACGACATTTGCAAAGAAGGATGAGAGCCAGCCTCTGCCTGTCAACGGCAATGGTGCCGAGCAGGGCCGATTCCCATCAGCATTTAATCAAGTAGCTTACTTCCCTAAGCAGGTACTTTATTTAGAGGAGAGCTGTTGCTTTGATTTATATGGCAACTGGAAGTTGATGTTAATTTCTAACAGCTTTCTTGTGTGCCTCAAAGTTTCAAAGTGATGAAATATTTGCATATATATTAGGGAGGATACCGCAATGGCTCCTTTATGAGTACATCCTAGCATTTTATTGCATATTGCAGGTGATAATTTTGAAAGGAAAAAATTATTTTGCTGCCACATTTCTCATGATATCTCCCAGAATACATTATAGATCCTAATTGACACCATTATTTCAAGATGCCCACAGACTCGAGTTGTTTTATAGGTATATAAAACCAATTCATTATTGTCCTCTGCTAAATTTAAGAAATTTTTTTTTGTATCTGCTAAACTGGTTTACAGCTACATGTTGGAAAGGAAAACAAATGACTGTCAAGGTTCAAAGGAAAGAAAATTTATTAGAAAATGAAGATATTACTTGGATTCTGCCTACCAGCTCATTTTTTATTTTTGCCCCCTAAGTTTAGATTATGAATACCTGTAGCACTTAGAAACATCATTAGAATAAAGAAAGGAACAGAACTGCTCACAATCTGGTTTTTGTTTGTGTTGACAATAAGAATACAGGAATTATTTTCACTTATTATGTAAGACTTTTGTATTTAAGGCTATTTACATAGTTAAACTGAGCATATGCATGTTGCTGAAAATGATAAATATTTTGCCATTGTTTTTCAGTACTGCATTTGGCAGTTTTTCTCCCCAGACTCCTATCAAAGTGCCAGGACATATTCATTATTCCTAATTCCCATGTGTATTATATATAACCAAAGAAAAATATCTTTGACTAAGTATCTACTTTCATCTCCTGCAACCGTCTGCCCGTTATGAACATGTTTGTTTATGAGCAGAAAGCACATACGCTTTCACTTTTTAAAGCAGGGTGTAAACCCACTGATAATGAATTAATCTGTGTTATTAAAGTGTCTTTTAAATTCAAGTACGATGACCACTGTGTGAAGATGAGATATGTGGCTATGGCAGCTAATGAAGTAGTCATCATTATTTTAAACCCGAAGTAAGTCCACTGCAGTGCCATCCTGCCTGTACACGAGGTGGTTGTGATGCTGGTCCTGTGCAGAGCTCTGCTCACAGGCGTCTCTGCCCTGGAAGGAAGTCGACAGCCATTCTCACTTTCTGTCAAGAGAAAACCTCGGCAGCTTTAATATCCAAGAGTTCATTAAAAGTCTGTGCCCATGTCCCCCTCTTCTCCCCACTCCCTTTGGCAGAAATAGTTGTGTCCTGTTGCTTTTTACTGACCCAGCTCCTCCACCAGGACTCACCGCGCTCTCCGCACAGCCTGGGAAACACCAGAGACCCATTTGGCTGTGCCATTGTGCTCTTCGGGTCCTTTTACTGATGGTCACATGCTGATTTCTCTGGCTTCAGGACAATTGCTAAACGTTCCACAGCATCATACCTCCAGCAGAGGTTCGGTGTGCGGCAGGTGTGTGCCTTTCTCTGCCTAGGCGCTGCACCTCGTTGGTGAAGGGGGTCTGCATGGGGGCTGTCTCCACACGGCACCCAGGTCTTCTCCTCACACGCCAGCGACTTGCAGGTACTTGCAAAACTATGATCATTTGAACTCAAAAGTTTTTTTGGAGTGGCACGCCTTAAGGAATGTTTCTGGTGGAAGTAGTGCAAACGTCTTGCTTCACAGAAGGTGAAATATGCAAGTCAAGCTGTAGGAGCTAGATGTTCCGGAGAGTGACCCTCAGACTATGTACTGCGCCGTAAAATTAGCAAGCCTTAGTCTAATTCATTCTGCAAGCTGGCTGGATTTCTCATCTAGCCAGCCACATGAGATACCCTGGAGGCTCGAAGTAGGATTGGTAATGGCCTGGTAGTTCACAGCTTCTTGTATTTTGTTCCATGTGGTGGTCAAGCACTGGAACAGGCAGCCCAGGGAGGTGGTGGAATCATCCCTGGAAATGTTTAAAACTCTGGTGCTTAAGGACATGGTTTAGCAGCCGATTTGGCAGTCCTTGATGATCTTAAATGTCTTTTCCAACCTAAATGATTCTATGATTCTGTCTTCCCCACCCGGGGGAGCTTTATCCCCCCCCACAGCCCAGCTCCCCCTCACCCCACCCCCCGGTGGAGTGCCGTGGGGCTACGGCACCTCCAGGGACACAGGGAGGTGGGGACTGGCTCCTACCATGCCCATGGGCTGCAGCCACAGCTCAGCACCTGTGGGGATCCAAGCCTGGTGGGGCAGCAGTATTTATGTTGAAAAAGTTATTTTTAACTGCTAAGATTGATAATGAACTAAATAAATAATTTAAAAAGCTTCATGTGCTGCAGTCCTAAATTTCACTCAACATCATGTGCTTTCGTGAATTCTTAAATATTTTGCTAATTTCTTGTCCAGTTCTCTAAAAAAAAGCTCTGAAAAGTCAAACCAGAAAATACCGGAGATGACACCGTAACTCCTCCTTCTAACTTAAGCTGGTTCCTAAGAGCTTTTCTTCTTGCCTTTCCCAATATGAGCAGTTTTCTTTTTTTCATAACATGGTGGTAATCAAAGCATGCTCGTGCCCTGCTAACAGCAAACACATTTAAACATGACGGATCGCTGTAGTTTAGCAAAGGTCTGTCTATGCTCCAAATCTATACACGCCAATTCTGCATAGCAAAGAGTCTGCACTTTTTCCAGCTGTTGAGAGCACTTAAAACCATTGGCCTGAGGAAACACTTTCATTGTTATTTGATTTATACTTGCAATTTTGCAAGTACGTTGAATATTCAAATTTAGCATACGTGCCCAGAAATATTCTCAAAACTACATGTTAATATATTTAATGCAATGGCCCAAACCTCTCTCAGTCCTTTAAATCAATACCTGAAGAAGGAATATAAATCCTTAAAAAAAATATTTTATGAAAATCAGCCCCAACAAGTAAGATTCTGTTCTTGAACTAGAACGCCAATAACAAAGCCGATACCAGAGCCGGCCCGATTTCCACCAGATCACCCAACACAACAGGTTTTTGCTCTGTACTTGCAGACTGCATTTCCTATTCATATGGTGATGGACTGAAGCAAAATACACACAAGCCCTCTTCAGCTGGAGATGACCGCAGAGCAGCCGGCATTGTTACAAGCAGGAAAAGGTTACGGCTGACCCAGGAATAAGCTGCTGCCTATGAAACACGTGAATACTTCTTTGAGCCTCGGCTACTTCAGAGGCGGTGGTCAGGGGTGACAGCTGATCACTGCTGTTCACATCGAAAGCTGCAAGATTTGTGCGGTCCTCCTCAGAAAGCCCACCTTTAGGATACTGCAGAGAGCAACTGCTGCAAAACACGTCAACTTCTAATGCCTCTTTGCAGTCCTGCAGGAGGTTTGTGGTGAGCAGAAGCCACCATACATCTCATGGGCTTTGTTCCTTGGTAGTCCCGTGGAGTGTTACAGCGCACCACGCTTTAGAAGTAGGAGAGCTTGTCTTCTCCTGGCCAGCTGTGGCTGTCTTGTCCTCTTGTGTTCTCCTGGCTGTGGTTCATCTCCCTGAGTCATCCCATCCTCGTTCTCTGGAATTTCATATTACATAAGATACCAAAGTTACACACATATCATGTTGTGTAAGGTTGTATGTGCTGAAACATGAGCAGTGGAGATGGAAAACAATGTATGCTAGGGCCAAAAGCAATAAAACACCACATTTCTGACAGCTTTACAAAACAAAATGCTTAACACTTTTGCCTCATGTTTCAACTATTTCCCACAAAAATAAAATGCTTTTTTTTTTTCCTCCCCTGGAGAGGGAAAATTATTTCTGATAATATTTTTTTTTTCTTAGTAATTATCATCAAATGTTTGCCTGGACAAAATATTTGTAAAAATCTGTATTGCTCTCCAAAAAGAAGCTCTTGTGTAACAGTAAATAAAAACAAAGTCACTTGACCTGGGTTAAACTATTGGCTTCTTTGAAATTTCAGAAATCTTGCAGCAAATCACAAAATCAGGATTTCAGGCTTTGGATAACTCTGCCAGGAGCCTTTTTTTTTGTGTGTACACTTTTCCATCTTGGATAAATGGGGGTGATTTCTCCTGCATGGCTTGTGAAAACAGCATCGTTGTCTGAGCAGCTGGAAGGCACAGCTAACCCTGGCTCTGCTCCCTGTCAGCAGCACCCTGTGTCTGGTGGGTCTGTGTTCAAGCGAGGTCTTCATGAAGTCCTCAGCCTGAACTTCTGGAGCTTCCTGACTACCCCAGGTCTTACCTGGCCCTCCGATGGTGTAAACTCATCTTTTCCAACAGCTCATTTAAACTACATCGTTAACAACTGTCAGATGAGGGGGGTTTGTTACCCCTTTTGTCCTCTGAGGCCAGAACTGTGGATGCAGGACAGTACTCTGCTTTGGCAGAAGTAAGTTTTTAAATGCACGTGCTGTTATGTGTTGATACCAAGGAGGCAAATCAAAAAAGCATCACACTCACTTGCTGGAGGTGAGGTTTGGGGCGGTCCTTTCTTTTAGTGGTAGTGTCCCACAGGGCCTCACAGAACAGCTTTTTCTTCTGACCTTTTTTCCTCTGGCAAATGAGTCATTATTCCTCAGGAGCAGTGCTGCCCAGGAACTTCAGCTTCTTGCATTAAGATAAAGAAGTAACCTGCAAACATGCTTCACTTTTAATGACCTGTAGCAATAAACTGGTGATTTTGAGCATACATTTTTTGCCCATTATTCAAAAGAGATGATAATGATGATGATATGATGATAACAACAATAATAATATCAATAATAATAATATCAATAATACTACTGTCAATAATAATATATTGTTTTACATTTTAGACACGATTTGCACAGATTCAAACCTGTTCCCTATAAATGTTTTCCTGATCTGATTTTTTTGATCAAAGTCCAAGATCCAAGTCACTGAAACATCGAGTGTCCTCAGTCTGTGTGTTTAGATATATACTTTGCAAAGCACTTCCTATTTTTATTATAGATTGAAGTAAAATTCAAGGGGCGAAAACAATCCCTCACAGATGTTTAAAGTCTACACATACACTTATGGCTTAGAACCATCATTAAAAACCAAAAATAATACGAGGATTGCAAAAAAAAGACTTATCTTGCTTTCTAGTACTGGTGATGAACATTTAATTCATCAGCTAAATTATTTACTGCATGAGCCTGCCCAGTTTTCATACCCATGCATTTGTCCACAAGCAGATTTCAAAATTCTCGTTTATTTGTTATGCAAAATATTATTGTAAATAAAAAAACTGCGAATCATAAATAATTGTACTTTGCTAGTTGTTCTGACAGTTTCATAGGATCTAGAGACAGCTGTGCCATTTGGTTCCTCTTGTGTAACTTGGTGGACCATGCATGTAGCCATGACGGACCAGATCTATTTCTAATGGAGGTTAACTTACTTTCCCCTGGGAAGCATAAAGTGATATTAAGTCCTGTCCCCCCGCAGCGGAAAGCAAATTTATCTCTTAAATATACAAAATGTGTCTATTTAAGTATGTAACTTGGAAGCTATCACTGTTTCTGCTTAGACTGGATAAGGGGCATTTGAATCCATGACAGGATTAAAAAAAAAAAATTATTCTTATTACTGTTCTCACCCATAACTGGGAGAGCGGTGGCTGTAGCAGTCTTGATGAGCTGGAGGAACGACAAGTCCGCTCCCTTGCCGTAAGAATGAATAATCCTTCCTGACTGAAGAGCTGCAAAGGTATTCCAGAACCTATAAAGATGCTCTTTATAGGCTAATAAAGCCAGAGCTGCAGCAGAACTTGATTAATCAAATATTTGAGGAAAAGGCATGAGAAAGTCTAGAGGAATTATAGAGGAATGAAGGCAGGTTAATTAACATTGATAATATACATCTGTGGGCTGGCTTCACAAGCAAGAGGGGGGAGGCAGGGGGGGAGAGGGAGGGAGAGGGAGAGGGAGAAGGAGAGGGATGCAGCAGAGGCAAGAAGCAGGGTGGAGTGGCCTGAAGGGTGTGAAGAAACAGCACGGACAGTAGATGGACTGTTGAAACCTTGTGGGGGGTTGGTGGCTGTGCTGGGGTGACGTGCGGGAACTACTTATTGAAGTTAACCTGGTCTGGGGTGGTAAAAGCCTTGGTGCAGATGACTAGTTTGGATAGTGCTGCGACAAGAAAGCACTCCCCATGTGAGAGAGGGAATTATGAGAGGAGGTTTTATCCTTATTACTAGCTGCGCGGCAGAGTGACACTGAAGATGTCACTGCCCTTCTGCCTCAGTTTCACTCTTTCTGTATAAAATGGAGGTGCCAGTGCTTTGTATTGTGCTGGTTCAGTGAATTTGTGACTGCTTCTTTAAAGATGCACGTACACCTATAGCAGCATATATAACAGGTCTACCTAGTTTATGTATGATACTGTAGATCTCATTTTTCTGTTTTTCTTCATTAATATCAAGCCAGTTCCTTTGATACCAATTTGATTTCATAAGCCTCAAAATATCATAAAATAAGCTCTTCCATATTTGTGTGGGCCATTTGAAAAGAGTTGGTTTGTTTGATCTTGCAAGTAGAAATAGTTTTACTTCAGCAGATACTTTCTGCAATATGGCACAGTATGTTGCCCAGCTTGCTGGAGCTGTAGTCACATATGTCTCCCTCCACTAGTATTTCGTTCCCACACCAGAATTAAGGTTTCTTATTAAGAATAGTCACGCTGCAAAGCATTACTAGGGGATTAATGAAATATATCCAAAATGAGTAGATAACACTGGATGTTATATTCCAATGCACAGGTCGCACTGCTGTTGGTCAGGTCTTCTTCAGACGCACAGGACTGATGGGCAGCAGTCCATGGCCAAGGCTTTTGTGAAATGGCCATGCTGCCTTCTGGCCATGCCTTTCCCTAAGGTGTTTGAGTAGCAAAACACTGTAGCAGTAATGACTTCCATTTTGTTCTGCACGTTTCAAATTCCTGGAGCCTATAAGACCACGTGTGGGGCAGCCCCAGTCTCCACGCTTGGATCCCATCACTCTGTAGATTCTGGGATTAGAAAAATCAAAGTGAGAGCTCAATGGTAGTTCAGCGTTTCACCTACAAAGATGCAAAATGAGTGCATTTTGCACCACAAGTGTGATTTGGAGCTCTTAGCTATGGAAGACTTGAAAGCCCAGAAGAATAAAATGCTTTGATAACTGAATTAGAAAAACAGTTGGGCTGGGATCCTGACTTGAAGCCATTCTTCTTGTGATCCATTCTGTCATCCTATGTGGGATAAATCACATGAGACCAATGACTGCATCATACCTGAAAAAAACAGGCAGCCTAAATTATGCCTAGTCTTGATGGTGAAGGGAAGAGTCAGAGCACATTTTCTCCTCCCCATCCAATTTTCTGTCCTGGCAACTTAAAAACTTTTCTGTGACCTCAGTGATTCCTGGGGACACTTAGTGTTTCTCCATTTACTAGAGTGTGAAAATTGCCCCTTAACTATGCCCAGGGCAGCTATGAATAACGAGAAATGGAATAAGGATGGGCATGGCTCCTGTGTAATAAAGGACCACATCTGCCAAGTAAGGGCATCACCTAAACTATAGCCGAAGAATGGCTTTATTTCATCTTCCTGACCCCTTACTGGTGGTGGAGAACAGCTGGAGATGGCAACCCCCTGGCTGGGGGAGGTGAGGGCATCTCCTTGGGTTCCCTTGCACCTCTCTCCAGGTGCTACCTGGTGCTGATGTGTGCAGCACACATTCATCACCCCCACGTGCTGCAGGGAGAGGTAGCCTGGGAAGATGAGTCTGCAAAAGGGCTGTTTCACTCAAAAAGGATGAACCTAGTAAACCTGCTGGCCACTTTCCATCCTTTGATTTCCCTTTGAATTCTTGCTGTTGATAAGAAATAATGAACTGTTTCCTATAAAGCCGGTTTCACTATTCAAAAAAGAACCACAAGCAGAGGACAAAGCACTGTAATCATAGGCAACTGTGCTTGTTCTCCTGCAATCCAGGTTTCCTTAGTTAAAACTAGGTCACCCGTGATTTTGGCCAGTGGTTTTATGAAAACGGTCTCATCTGACTCTGATAGGGATAAATCACCCCAGTGACATGCATTCAAGGGATTTGCAGGGCTGGCTTTCTGAGCATCTAGAACAGAAAAAGAATGCTACTATTGCATCCAAATAATTGCTGGTAGCATATCCACACGACAGACAGGTATGCAGAACATCTGCTCAGAACATCCACAGAGAGAAAGCCATTAACCAAATCTGAAGGAAAGGGATAAAAATGCAGGGAATGTGATCAGGGTAAATGGTCTCCAGTGTGTCTGTAGAGAGATTATCTCTGTGCTCCAGGCTGTGAAGAGAGAAAGAGATTTGCTAGACCCTTTTTGGCCATGGCAGGGAGTGTTTTACGGTGAGTTTCAGTTAGCAATGACCTCTCATAAATAAAGACATGAGATCCGTGGACTCAGGCCAAAGGCTCCTTTTCGATTTGAATTCTTTCAGGTTTTATTAGTGCCAGTGGCTCATAAGTTATTGGTTTCTCCTCTTGCCCTTCATGTTATTTGAACCATTCTCTCCGCAAAGGTACCCTCAAGGCCCTCAATTTGCACTTACCCTGGGCATAGCTGAGGGCTGATGAGCTCCCTGTGTGCCCCCTTCAAAAGCCTCCAGACAGCCTGAGCACAGCCTTATCCCTCGTTACTTGGGCCCTTAATAATTTGTTCAAATACGGTACCTCCCACGGAGCAAACCTCCCGAAAGCTGAAGCCTTCCCTTTGCATTTGCTTTAAATGTCTTCGCGAGCAGCTCACGCTGATCAGGGCTCCTACCATCGATTTGTCTCGTTCATGGTATGTGATATAGCATGTTTCATCTAGCTGGTTAGGGTTACTTATAGGATCTATGGAAAGTAAACTTCTCTCTTCTCCACAATACCATTCTACCACTGCTCTTCATTCCGATGAGCCTCTGAAAATGTCTTCTTTTTGCATATCAATGCTCATTGTGATTAGTGGCACACAGAGGCTCGATTTTTCTCACAGCTAGCTTACTGTACATATATATGTTTGATATGTTCCCCGGGATGAAATATGTTGCTGGGCTCTGTGGTTCTGCTCCGCTGCCAAAAAAAGCCATAATGTATGGCAATAATTTGAATTTACAATCCCAACAAGCAATTTTTGAAACAGAAAACACTTCCCAGAATTTCAGAGCAGTGGGGGAAAATGCCATTTTCTTTTAGAACAGCTTCACATTGCCTGGGAAGAGCAGAAAGAGGGCGAACATAGAAACATTTGAGAAAAATAAGGTTCGAGAGGACTGTACCACTAAAAAATTACTTCTTTGGAAGGAGGCGCATCTTACTTTTGTGAAAGCTGAAGTGTTCTTGCACCTCAGAGGTGCGATATGGCAGGCAAAACCACTGCCTCCCTCCTCCAGCTGTGCTGATGCCAAGGCGGTGTCAGTCCCAGTGCAGCAGTACGCATCTCATCTATTGTTTACAATGGTTTGGCAGAATGTTGGACCCTCAGTGACAGCGCTGCCCACGCAGCTGTTACGGCCTGAGCAGCTGTGCTATTGCTGGTGAATAGAAGACCTGGAGGGTTTCGTTGTTTTGCTGTTTTGTCCTAATCTAGTTATTCATGGGCCTCAAAGCTAGGCTGAGGAGAGCGTTTGCCAAGAGGAAACATCTTTGGTTGATAGTTGAGTATGACCCTCAGTGGTGATGAGGCTTCCAGCACCAGCCCTGGTAGCTGCTGTGGTGGGGACAGACATCCAGCGGAGATCATCTTTTCTTCAAGATCACTCGGTAGCTGCCATTGCAGTTAGGCTGTGGACCATCTTCATGAAGCCAGGCTCCCTTCTCCTCCCAGCCACCCACTGCTGAAACTCAGTCTCATGCCATGCCATGCCAAATGTGTAGGCCTACTCAAGCAGTTGCAATCGTGTCCCTCTAGCTGGCTCCCATCTAAACAGCAAAACCTTGTACCAGATGAGGAATAATTTCAGAGGTTCCCTTCTAACAGACTAGCTTTCTTCTGGATTCTCAATGGGTCAAGAAATAGCTTGTTTCCAGACTGAGCTTCACAAAGCCTCGGCACATCTGCCCCGCTTCTGGCTTGTGGTGGCTCCTGGCTCCGACACTCTCCCCATTTCTGTCGTGGGAGTTCCTTGCCTTAGTATCCACAGATGGGGAGCTGGAGCCAGGCTGAGGGTCTCTCCTGCCCGGTGGGAGGCAGGTGCCCACCCGCACGCCTTGCTGCTGCCTGGGGAAGGGCTGCCCTGCCTGAGGATAGGGGCAGATGCTCCCAAGCACAGCTATTCGTTCTGCTGCCACCACTGAGTAAGTGCTGAAGCACTAGGTGTAAAAGAAAGAAATAAAGAAATAAAATTAAAATGTAGCCCATATCAAAAGTAATATCATCTCTAGTTTTCTGGCCAAAAATTAGTTTTCAGAAAATGCCTGGATTAAAAAACAAACAAAAAACAAAACAAAACAAAACAAAAACCCACCAAAGAAACAAGCAAACAAAATAGGAATTGCAGAAGGCTGAAGATTGGACCTGGTTTTACTTGTGCTGATGAATCGATTTGTATCAATAATGCACTGATTTATTTAAACAGTGTTCCAGACTGCTTGTCAGTCTCGGAAATCAATTTCTGCCTGTTTGCTTTGTTTGAATTCCACATGCCAAAGAAGAGCTGCATAAATCTTCCTTCCTGTCCATCGCAGCCCTGATTAAGCACGCTAACTAACTCCTTTCAGGACATACAAATACTGATTTGTGATTGATGGCAACTCTCCGTCATCGCAGCTACAAAGATGGTCTCTGCATTTCTTCCACAAGAAGTCCAGCTCTTCCTACCATGATTTTGTTCACGGTTGGTGGGAGATTCAGAGAGCACAAGTGCAGCCACCAGTCAGCCAGCCCAAATCCTTCCAAACCCATTGCAAACTGGTCTGTGGCAGCAGCTGTAGTGGTTGCACTGTGTTAAGGTGGGGCTTCCTCCCTGACAGATTTCAGATACAGTCCCCTAAGCCAGTGTGGGCTTTGTTACCAAACCCCCTCCTTGAGACAGGTTTTTTTTTTTTTAATTATTTTTTTTTTTCTGGGGTGGAAATTGCTAAATGTCTACTCAAAGCCAGATGAAAAGCCGAGTGAGATTAATAGCTGGAATTGTCATAGTCCAAATGAGTTAGTAAATTAATTATTTCAATTGTTGTAAAGATTAAAAGGAGCCTAATACTTCTCTGACATTGAACTCTTTATATGCAGTTCTTGTGTTACCAGGAAAGTCTGCACAAGTGTTTTAAATAATTCTTGACTTTAATAATGAAAGCTAACAATACCTTACATTATTTGTATTCACAGAATGTCTATCAAATTTAATGCTATTTCAGGGATTTTTAATGGCATTATTAATTGTATCAAAACCCTTAATAGGACTTCTGCTGTTATACAAAATGTTGTCAGAACATATGCTGCGGATATTTCAGCCTAATATCATATTCCACAAGTTTTATGATGGTTATTGTTGCTGGTATAAAAGCCCTGAAATGTTCCATAAGTCACTTCTTATAAGAAGCTGCTGGGTACAAAGCAGCGAGAAAATAATAGCTGGTTTTTGGCACGTCTTAAATTTAACAAATACGTACTTAAACTAGTCAGGGACTCGGGGGATACTGTATTTCTCTCTCTGTTTTCAAAGCAGAACTTGGGTCAGTTAGAAGTCCTTTTTAATCCTTCCAAGGCAGAATAATTAATAGTTCACGGGCATACAAATTTTTGGTTGTTTGCACTCTCTTGCTATTAGAGCAGCTTTAGTTTCTGTCAGCATTTCTGTTAGCTATTCTTTAAGCTGGAGGCTTGTAATTTTGAATAATGCTCTTTCTGGCCTGAAACTCAGTGATATATGTATATTAATCAGAGGACTTCAGATATTTGTCTGCTTCTTTGCCACATAGCTAGAGTTATGACCCCTTAGTTCCACTAAAGAGAAAGCTGGCTATCTTAAGGGAAAAATGTACGTATAGCTCCACAGAAAGCAGAAACAGAGTAATTTGCAAAAAAAGAACAACGGGAGACCTCATGAAAATCTATAAAGCATCAGATTTATTTCTTGAGGCCAAAACAATCGGCAACCTTTTTTTTTTTGTTCTTTCCCTTCCATAAAGGTGGTATCAGAAAGCTGCTCGCAAATCAGTAACTCAGTGTCTTGTGAATTAGGGATATATGTGGTTTTCCCCACAGTTAATTTCAGTATTTTGGGGAGCTGCAGGCAGTCGTGGCTTGGGTACAGCAGGGTGACCGCAGAGGGGCTGGGCTGATGGAAGTGGGGGAGAACTGCTAGGGCAGGACCTGCGGACACCTGGTTTCCCCACTGCCTCTTCTTGGACCTGGCAGGCTGGTGCCTCTGTGCAATGGGCGAGGAAGAAGAAATCATCAGGAGGAAGGCAATGGGTAACAAACTCATCACTTAAGGAGCTGGAGTTCTGTCTACGGAGTGTATATGTATGTAAACACACACACACACATACAGATGTGCATGCATATGTACATACATGTGTAAACACACAGCCATATTGATTAGGCTTGGGATGAAATGTGATCTGGCCAGCCAAGCCACCTGAGAGGCAACCATCTATGCTCACCAGGATAGATTTTGATTTTCTATAGCATGATCAGATCACATTCTGACACAGAATCAAATTACCCATCACTGATACCTATGCTGTTTTAAAGCTTTATTTCTTCATGATAGTTGTGGGTTGGTTTTGGTTTTGGTTTTTTTTTCTCACAATTATCAACTCCTTTTTTTTCTTCAGTTTCTTGACAAAGGTTTGTGATTGACAGACAGGAAGGACACCTGATGATGAATTGATGGCAGTACTTAGCCCTTCTCCATTACCATACACCTCCCACGATAAAAGATATTTCAGACCACGCCAGAAAGGAAACACAAATTATTGCTATAATCGCTTTGTAGTTCTTCTCTGTAAAACATACCTATCAGATGTGTTAAATGCCATTTATCATTTAACTTTCATATCTCAGACATACAGTTAGATCAAAGCACCTTCCTGAGCACGGGGTGATAGCAGTTAGTCTTTAATTAATAAAACAGTGAAATTAATGCTACTCTACACTCAGATATTCAACTATTTCTGACTTTGAGGTGGCTCATTTACAGGACATATGTTTTCTTTCTGGTAAAAAATATTATGTATCCTCACAGATCATAACTGAGTGTGGTTACAAATTCCAGTTGTTTTTGATAAATCTCAGTTCTAGCACACCTAATGACATCTCCTTTTGGTGTCTGTGAACCCGCAATCTCTGTTTTTTTCTAGTTGAAACCAGCTTTATCAAGCATGTGAGAAATGAACCCTCTCAAACTGGCACATTATAAAGGTGAGAAATTATTAGATGCGATTCCCATGACAGACTATAAGTAGTTTGGGAGAAGGCCCAGGTGGAGGGTGTTTTTGAAAGAAGAAAGATGGATTACTGGTAAGGCAGACTGCAAGATACATAGGACAGCCAAAGAGCTAAGAAAGGACAGAAACCTGCGGAAAGATACATATATACAGCTTATATAGATATACATATATATATAAAAGAAAAAAAAAAAAAAAAAAAGAAAGAAAAATACTTACCTTAGTAAAACTGCCACCAAAACTAATCCAAACCTCATTTGCAAAAACTTCAGGTAATTAAAATTCTCTGTTCACTCTCCTAGCATGTGAAGAAAGGCAAAGCTGTCCCTGTCTTTGCCCTGGTACCCTGTTAGCCCTACCTTTTCCTATATTTGCTCCATGTAGCATGTCAAATGCTTGTCACTGAAAGCACCGTTATTTCTATGGGAGGTGCAACGTACCATGACTAAGGTTGTAAACTGCTGAGCAAACAGAAAAGGCATAAAATGGATAAGAGGGGGGGAAAAGAAAGAACCTGCTGTTAAATAATCCTTCAAACACTGTTCTGAACAACTTGACAAGATTAATAAGCTTTTCTCATAATAATCCCTTATAAAATGTGATGTGTAGGAACTGGGAACATCTATTTGTCCTGTGTTAAGCAAAGGACAGAGGCAGGTTATTAGGAGGAACTGATTTTGGACTTGCTGACTTACAAATAATTTTTTAAAAGTATCTGGGCCCACTCAACCAGCCATGAGGAAAGAATTCATTTCCTACTCTGGAAATGTAGGCTCTGCCGCCAAAAAAATGAAAGGGACAAACACTTAGATGCAAAGATTCACTCTGTCTTTGTAGCAGTTTCTGATGCTGTCATTCCTCTGTATCTTTCTAAGAGATTTTAACCAGGACTTGAAGTTTTATACTAAGGTTCATTCTCTTTTTTTTTTTTTTTTTTCTTTTTTTTTCTTTTTTAAGATATACATTTGAAGGCAGAGATGCATTTCTAGGTTATAAACTGAGTATACATTTTACATGTACAATATGTTTTCCAAGATACCAGGTGAAAGCACTTCTACTTGCAGCTGCAGACTGATTAGTAAGAGCATCCCTAAAGTGGTATATTGCACCCTATAGGAATGTAGGGCACAGGCATACAAATCTTATTTGGAGCATGGAGGAACCATTTCCTCACTAAATTGAAGGGCAACTGTCCTTTGTGTCATGGGCAAAGTTTTCTGTTGCTAGGAAATTGAAACTGTTGAAGTTGTTCAAGGACAAACAGCCTATGTTGACTTTATTTTTACCACACACCCCCCAGAGCAGAGCACATATCTTTCCTTGGATGTAGGGGTCCGGCTGAGCCCTCACATCAAGACTTAAGCCATGGAAAGATCTCAGCTTACAGACGGCTTCTGTGATCGATGGTAAAAGAAAATCTGCTTCAAAATAACAGCACAGGAAACTACTGTGCTGTGCTCCGAATAACCTACAGCACTGCAAAGCAAGCCATAAATCTGCTAACAGGTCTAACACAGATCTAGCTTTCTTAGCAAGTGTGTGTATAACCATATAACATCAGGGGCAAGTACGCACATCTCTCCTTTCATCACCTGAAACCCCCCTAGCTGTTTCACACATAAAGCCCCTGTTGTGGTGCAGGGCTTTGCCCTCCTGGGGATTTGAAGCTGCAGCAAGCGCTGAGGACTCAGTATGGAAATGCTCATCTACTCAGGACCTTATACCTTCCAAATTTATGACAAGTAGGAAGCACAGCACTTGAAATGCTTCTAACCTGCTATACGAAAGCTAAAGAATGTGTCCTGTCAGTGCCCAAGGACTGTAGGAAGACTTGCCCGATGGTTGTACCCATTAACAGACTAGGAATGAGAGGCATGACCTCTCTTCCTTATACCAAAAATATAAAAGGTGCTCCCCCAGTAAAAATATTCAACATGTCCATGGAGGAATTTCTGATTATAAAATAAATAATAAAAAATAAAAGAGTTAAAAAAAAAAGTAAAAAAAAAAAAATAGAGCGGTGTGGGAGAAGATGTTCTAGTAGTTTCCTCCTAAGCTTCTGAAGGAGATGAAGATGAACAGCAAGATAAGCCAGGTCCCAAAGAGTCAGGCAGGCAGCCCAAAATTTTCCCCTGCAGAGCCCTGCCAAGGCTCTGTCTCCTCTGGCCTGCCGAAGTGTGTGACCCATTTCATGAAGTCGTGAACCCGATGATTTGTTGCAAGCCAAAGGCAGGCTGAGGAGGCTGACAAGCCGTAGGCTCTGCAGGCATCTGAGCCAGCAGGCAGCAGCCCCTGAGCCCACCACCCAGGCAGCCTAAAGATGCAGGTGGGGCAATGGGAAGCAGTAACATCACACGGGTAAAGCTTAGCGTGTGCCTGGGCAACCTTTGATTGTTTTAGCCTGTGTTGCTCTGTGGTAAAACCTTTCAGATAGCCCACCAACACTTCTCCAAGGGACTAAGATGAAGTGTTTCAGTGGCCATCCATTTTTCTGGGGCAATGGTCACCTGGCTGGTGAAAGAGGGCCAGAGCACAGTGTCACACGGGGAGACACCCAGAAACCATCCATGGGAGAAGAGCATGATAAGCAGAGCATCGCCCAGCACCACCTGCCTCCAGTTCTTAGGAACTGTGAAGAACGACCACAAACGAGAGGCTGCTCGAGCTCTTCAGCACTGCAGAAACCAGTAATTTCAGTTTCTCCTGGCTGCTTTCCATAGGGAAGGTGGTTTCTCCTCCTTTTCATTTTAGCTCTTAGGACTTAGTGCTCTCTTCTTTCTTCTGCACATGCAAGCAGGGCAGATATGAACTCCTGAGTGTTGAAACGCAGGAGGAAGACAGCTGACAGGGATGGCCATGGACAGCCAGATGCTCAGCTACATGAACAGCCCCAGCACCAGCACCTTCCCATAAAGGTAAAGGACCACCTGGAGACTTCTGCCACCCCACCACCACCAAACCTCAGGGAGTCCTGCCTGCAACATCCCTTGCCTGGTGTTTTATGAGTTTCATGTGTGGACCTGGCTAGGTCTACTAGGATCAGAAAGCTTAGTTGCCTGAAGACTAAGTAAAAGAGAGACGCTGGATTATTTCCCAAAACTGTTTCTCTGTTCTTGGATAACTCAAATTTTTGACCTGCCAGCCTCACTGAATTCACACTGCTCACCTTCCACTTAGCACCTCCTGTTCTGAGAAGTCCCATAGCAGAATTTCCCTTTGAATAAGCATATTTTTCTTTGGAGGGAGGGGTCTTTTCCATACGAGTGAATCTTTTGCTGTTTCCATCAGCATTTGCAGCGTTTATTTCCCCAGGAGGGCTTGGGCAAAGAAATGAGAGCTGAGGCCCGTGAGGTTCGTGACCTCCCTTGCCATCACATTGTTGACTAGATTTAAATAGGTGAAACAGGTTGCCTGGAAGCTGAAGGAGAGGTCACAAATAATGTCTGTATTGATTTAGGCAAAATCCACTACTAGAACAACCTGGCCTTTATTATTAGACTTTAATGACCAGGAATCTTAACTGGTGATGTCACATAATAGCTGTAATTACTTTCCCAGACCACAGCCATCAGCCGTGTTACTGGATGCGCCTCACATGCAAACACAAAAGCAGTTTTTGAGCAGGTGCCAGGCTTGCACTAAGGGCTGGGCGCAGCAGCGCAGGGCGGTGCGGTAAGGAAACACGAGCAGTGGCTGGGCACGGCTAAAGCCAACCAGCTGTGTGGTAGCACCAGGCTTCACTCCACGCATTAGATGTGATGGGATTTAGAGACAAAACACAAGGCAAAAGACATTTCCATGTCATCTTTTTCAACTTACCTTTGCTTGTTAGCAGCGCATTAAGATTTTATGTAAGTTACTAGGATAATTCCTCCTCCATCCAAGGCACCAAAGCTGAACCACCGGGTTTCACTACCAGAGACTATCAAATATGCCTCCTTTTCATTCTTTGTCTTTTTTTCCCCCTAAGTTCAGTGAAGTTTTCTGCTGGCTCTCCATCACAATCAGCAAGAGTTAATGAGGATTCATCGTCATAAGAAAAACAGTGTCTTTGGTCCAATTTCACGGAACGCCTGCCCCTGCACTTGCATTGCTGCTAACAGCAGTTTTCATCGGGAATGCGTTCGGAAGGCTCCGAGCGACAGACACGGGGCTCATCAGCTTCCAGGTCAGAGAAACATCTATTTGTAAGCATATTCAGGATTGCTGTTAAGCACGTGATTATTTTCTGAAGTTTACAGATTTTCAGTTCTTGACACCTAACTCTTTGCGACTTGCCTGCTGACTCTGTGCGCGGGCTGTGAACCAGCCCTGTAAATGTGTCTGCTGTGTCAGGCATCTCGAGACACAGGCAGAGCTGGCTCTGATCCTTGATCCACAGTTTCCATCTTCTCTGCTGACCTAGCAGAGGTGTTGAGTCCTGAAGTAAGAATCCAGATCCATAATTTGAATTATTGGGAAAATTTGGTCAGACAAATGCCAAGTGCTGTGGAGGCTGGCAGCTTGATTTGCCTATTGTGGCAAACTGTGTCTGCATCCCATTTATTTCTCTTCATTTTCATAACTCTCCTCTTGTAATCTTTTGTTCTTCTCTAACAGAGCTCGTCACTTCTTCCTCTGTTTCCATTTTGATACACACAGCACGAGTGTCGCCACTTTTAAGTATTTTGTCTGGTATTAAATCAAAGTCGGGGGGGGGGGGGGGGGGGGGGGGGGGGACACGGACGGACGGACGAGGAATCCACTTTATCTTCACCTGGGCAGAACAACATC
This sequence comes from Falco punctatus, assembly GCF_963210335.1. NCBI lineage: Eukaryota > Metazoa > Chordata > Aves > Falconiformes > Falconidae > Falco > Falco punctatus. The sequence goes on along the minus strand of NC_137580.1, from coordinate 6,166,443 downwards.
AAAACCATTAGAGTGAGAGTATAAGATAATTTTCATGGGGGCAGCAAATAACTTCACTCCCTACCGAGCAGCAGAAAGATGCTATTTCTGAAGCTCTCACATTCTGGATGCTTGTTTTGATTTCCTTGGGAAGAGACCTGCACCAGTCAGTTCCCATTCAGGCCTTGCTTCTTCAAGAAGATGGACACCTTCTGTTCCTGCTTATTGCTGTCGTATGTGTTGCACATGTTTGTTGAAGCTGAACACGAGTACGTGTAAAGGGAAGTCTTACTCCACCAGACTGCCCTTCCTGGAGAAGATCCATTTAACATTTATATCCGATGGTGAGATGTCCCCGTTTATGAAGTTAGTGATTTATTTGAACGCGATTTCAGAAACTGAAATGCCCTGAGGTGCACATTGTTCTGACAGGAGTCAAGGTCAAGCATGGGCTGCAGCGTGCCAACAAAACAGATGTTTAATCAAAGTCATATAAAATATTTACAGGGAAGCTGCAGCTGTTTGTGAGGCACAGCACATGACATGCCATTTCATATGAAAGTTTTAAGGAAAATGCTGAGATGTGGCCTGGCAATGGCTTAAAATAAACTTAAACTGTCATGAATCTAGTTTTTCTCTTCTTAAAGCCAGGTTGGATTTGTTCTGTCTAAATTAAGATTCATTTTGCCAGGCTGCTCAGTGCTTCTGCCACAAACAGGAATGATGATAGTTCCCTCAAAGTCTGTTTTGTTCCACATTTTGCAGCTCACCTGAAGCTGAAGGCATTATGTTCCTGCCAGTTTCCATCTGGGAAACAGCAGAGCACGACTGGATGGCACTGGTTTCCTGTTCTGGCTTTAAATGCTGCATGTGCTTAAGTCAATAACCACTCTTTTTTCTGACATAGTGTGTGAATGATAAAGATGTGGGGCAAAACGTAGGTTGGACTTCATGCAAAGAAAGCAGACTGCCTGTGATCTTCCCTCCTGACTCTGCAAACACTTTTATTACCTGCTTATGAAATGAGAAAACACAATCCCCTTTCAACGTAACCTGGAAAACCTTCATGGTATCCTCCTCCTTTTGCTCTTAATGTTTCAGCCAGAAACTTGCTCAGAATTTCACACCAGGAGATCGCTCTTGCAGCTTTGCTAATGCAGCCCTGTGCTGGGGATGGCTGGGGATTCAACGCTGGCTGCCCCGCCGGCTGCTGCTGCTGCTGCTGAGCCGCCTCTGCTCCTTCAAAGAACTTAATCTCCGCAAAGGATGTTCAGCATTTTGCTTGGTTGAGCCCTTTTTAAAATGAGTGGTGCTTACATTATCATGTGCCCAGCTGGCATGGTGATTCATACACAGACAGATTAGCAAGATAATAAAATTGACACTTGGAAATAATTAATCTTTAATTTAGGAGAGAATTAAAAACATGGGCACAATCCCTTGCAAATAGTTGCATTTGTGGAGTAGCTGATTATGCACAGTCCTTCTCATTTAGCTTGACTGTTCACAGGGAGAAACAATGACCTTGTTGGAGCTGAGGGGAGAAATCCCACCAATTTTTGCTGGGCCAGGATCTTACTTTTCACATATAAGTGCTGGTGCAGGTATTTGCAGACTTAGACTCTTATATTGAGTTCTTGATGCATTTATATTACATTTTTCCCCCCAGGAGACTGATAAGCAGGGCAAAACCCACTTTCACAGCCAAGTCTTTATTCTTTGTGTAGGATTAACTTTTATTTAACAGGGAATAAGTTTAAAGTTATTTCCTTTTGAAAACTGGTGAATAACGAAACATAGGGGTCGGCTCTCAAATGTTGTTGTTTGAAATGCCAAATTAATAAAATAAAAAGGTGATTTTTATCAATACTTGGGATTTTCAGAAACCCTGAATGGGCTTGGATTCCCAGTCTTATCTTTTTTGCTTAAAAGTCAAGGAGGGCTAGATTACGGTTCATTTCAAAAGGCATTTGTACAAGGGAATCTGCATCATTTTGATGCAGAGTGAGATAAGCATCATGTATGATTAAACAGTGATAGTGTCAGCTCTGGCTTTTGATACTTATCTTTACCATCTCTCACAAAACAAATAGAAATTATGCCACTGTTCAACACCGAAAAACCACCCCCTGCCCCCAGGCACCCTCCAAAACTGCAAGAGCAGGTAGATATAAGAACAGGAACAAAGTTTGTATTTAAGAGGCGCAGAAAGTCTTTAATTCCTGCTGAAATATCTCTTCCTCTTGAGGATCTGGCCCTGAATGAGTCTGGCCTGATTGAAGCAGGATGCAGAGACCTGCAGGCTAGATTTACTCAGGTGTGCTGGGCAGGGTCAGGTGCGTTAAAGATGCCTATTTGCCTCAGATTGAGCTGAAATGCCACATGTGAACGATGTGGATTTTGGTGGGATATATGGTGTGCTGGCCCAGGATGCTCCACAAAAGCAGTTACCTGCTTCTTTATTTTCCTCAGGGATGTTCATGTGAAATGTAAGTCTAATAAGCCATGTCATCATTAAAACTGATCATTTCTGGCTTTGGATGCCTATCACACACTGGTTCAGAGGACACCCCAGAGACATTTTTGCATTATTGACAGTAATTCATGCTTTTATTAAGATTTCATGACCACATAGCCTTACAGCAGCAAGATATTTAGCAAACGTTAGTTTCACCAAGTCAATTTGTTTTTCCAGCAAGGCTACCAGCCTCCCCAGTGCAAAAGGCTTCCTTCTCAATCTTGAAGAATTACATTTAACTGTAGCTATGGATAGCAGAACAGAGAGTGGATGGGATAAACTGAACAGTTGCAGCAAAGCCCTAAAGGGAGGAGAGCACAAATAACACCTGCTCTAGATTTCACTTTCTTCCAGCTAGTGGCCTGGGTGAAAGGAAATATTTGCACTGTGTAGCCCACACCTGTTTAATTAAAGTTCAAAGCTTGAAAGATATGCCTTGTTTTTATATACCTCTGAAGGGCGAGATGAAATAGTAGCCATGGTATGGGACAGCACGGTGCTGGCTGTGGGAGGGCAGGTCGCTGGAGAGCAGCAGCTCTTGTGTCCACAGTTTGACCAAGTTCTCCCCTTTTTCACTGCAGTGGCTAGTGAAGAGGAGATGGTTTCCATTAAATTTGGGACAGTGACTGGCAGAAAAACACTGAAAGGAGAGTGGGGGAGGCAGCCCAGGTGATGGGAGATGGACAGCTTCTTCCAGTGTTGTGCTGGCACAGTGGTGGCAACTGCCATGCTGGCACAGACTGGAGGTACCCATCACAGCCCTGGTGCAGAGTGCTTTCCCAAAACAGAAGGGGGTTTTTGTGAAGCAATACAAAACCCAGCAAAGATGGCACTTAGAAAGCCAAATTCATCCAAACCAAACCAAAATGCTGCTCGGTTTTCCATGAGATAGGAATCAACTCCAGTAATTTACCACTTAGCTCAGGTTTTGCAATTTTTAATTTCTAGCAGAAATTCCTGAATTTAAAAGACAGGATGCTGGAAAAATTCTCCATCTCTCTTCAGCTGAGTAAAACAGACACTTTTTCAGGAAAACCAAAATTAAACCAAACCCAGGCTGCATTTTACTGGCCAAGAAAATCTACTTGTACACTGTGGAAAGCCTAGCTCCTCTTCCAGGAAAGGAAGATTGGAAAGGGAGAAAAAAAACCTAGCAGATGAAAATGGTAGTGTCCATTTGAGATATGGATCCAAAAGCTGGTTGGCGCAGTCCTGAATGACTTTTGGATTGCAAGGGTAGATTGCATGGATTTCTAAGGAGGTTTGCAATTCAATTAAGTTCCTCATATTTCCTGCTTCTGTATTTCCTCATGGTAATGGAGCATGCTGAACACCAAGGACCAGAAGAACAAAAGGGCACGAGAGTGAAAAGTCATTGAATTAAGAAAAGATAATCATATGTTGTAAAAGATTAGCTAAATTCAAGTCTTGGACAAACTTCCATTGTATTTTGAAGCTCTTACCCTTTCTAGGAAAAACTAAATGAAAATTAGATAAAACCTTGAACTGCTGTGCTTTCCATTTATTTTGTACTCTTTGCACCGTTCTGACCTTTTTATTGCTTGTCTCCTCTTACAAAAGCAATGGCACTATCCAGACTCTTAGCAGTCTTCAGAGAGCACTGCTATTGAATGCAGATATATATATTTTTTTTTTGCCATGTTGTTTGCTGCAGGTGGAAGAATAATTTTAATGCATTTATCTATTAAAATATTTTCAAGGTGATATAAAGTCAATTTATAGAACCCCCAGAAACAAGAAAATGTCTTAGGTGGTCTGGGATGTAATATAGTATCCTTTTCTCCTAGTAAATACAATTATTTTCTTTCTCAGTGCAGGGAGGTGCATAAAAGAGCTTTATGAGCTCAAAGCCAGAGTGGAAGGAATAATAAATAAAATAAACCCATCAATATAGCAATCTACAAGTCACTTGGTTATTTTGCCTGTATTTTAATGTATTCTTGTCTGAGCTCTAATGTGAATGATGTCTTGTTTGCATGACTTGTTATAGAAAATTTATATTCTGCTACATACTATTGTTTGTGCCTGAATGTGGTATTTGCACGCAAATGTGCTGTTGTTAACAAAAATAATGAAACTTTCTCTCTTATGGGATGAGAAGCTACAGTTAGTTAAACCTGGCATCATGACCCCACTCTCACAGTCAGAACGATGAGGTGATGAAACCACGGGCTTCCTGAGCGTGGAAGCATGCAAATGCAAATTCCTCTGTGAATGTGAAAAGGGACTTTTAATAGAAAACCTTCTGCACAGATTTATTGAAAGGCTAGAAAAAAGATTTTAATTCTCTTCCTCTCGTTCCCACTATGAAGAGCCTAGTCTCTGTTAAAAATCAAAGGTTTGCAAAGAAGCCTGGAGTGCAATCTCCTCCCGTTACATAGGGAAAGGAGAACAGAAGCTCATCCAGCACCCATTTCCCTGGCTAGTAAGCACAACACATACTGCATGCTCAATATAAACTCTTCCAATATCAAACATAGAGAATAAAAGACAGAAAGTTGGTGACTTTCTTAGTCACTATATTAGTGAGACTGTTACTGACTATGTTAGCAGTGTGTGTACCCATGCTTCTCTAGAAAGGCTTGCAAGGTGCTAAGATATGGCATAAATATTATTTTTAGTATAATATATCACTTGGAAACTGGCATTCAAGCCCCACCAGGGCTGAGGTGGAAACAGTAGAGTCTGATGGAGAAGGCTGGAGCCTCCTCTGAGCCCATGGCAGGATCCAACGAGCTCTAAAGCAAAGCCACTCTCCAGCGTGGCTTCCTGGTGTGCACTCGTGACAAGGGGGAATGCAAGCATGGCATGGTGTGCATGTGTGCCATCCAAAAGTATTTGAATCTTGGCCAGTTTTCAGCTAAATTTTACAGAAGACTTCTAAAAAGAGAATTTTGGTTTTACATTAGTGTAAATACCAGTGGAGAAGTAAAGGATTTGAATGAGAAAGAAACTGCAGAGCAGGGGAATCCAGTGCTCCACAGCTCTAGTGGTAATTAGTATGATACTGGTTTTTTGTTTAAATATTGTATTGGGGTTTGGCTAAAGTTATGGGCTTGACTCAGGAGTCAGATGGTGAAATTCCCAGGTGTGTTTCTGTACCACGGCTGTTCCGGCCCTGAAGCACCCGCTGAGCCCAAGATGTGAGTTCCTGTCAAGGTAATTTAGCTTTTGCTGTTACGTCTCAGGATGCAGTCACCTGATGCTGAATGCAGACTCTCCATCCATTCCCACCGGCACTCTCACACCTCCTGCTGCGTGCTCACACTGAGTATTCTGTGTTCAATCAGGTGGCTGTACTAGGAATGCAATCAGCCCGTTGATCCTGCTGAAATCCACAGGTCTGATTTTTGGCTGGGTCTGTGAGCTGATCCCGTCTGTTGCACAAACATGCAAGTGCAGTGGCTGATCCAAGGCTGGGGATGGAAGGGAATGGCCAGGGTTAGAGAGGAGCATGGGGGGGCATCTTTCAGCAGCAGCAATCTCTGATTGCTTGAGCTATGAAACTGTGCCTTTAGGGCCGTCTTATCTCCTATCTGAATTGCTTTTCCGTGAGAGCCTGGACCTAGGTGAGGGATGTCAGGAAGAGGCTTGTTTCCATGCATTTTACCTCGCTTGCTCTTGCCTTGGCTGAGGGATGTGCCAGACTATGCACAGATCCTCCATGTGTCAGTGCCAAGCACCACTGGATGACCCATGGGTGGTGGCTGTGGTGTGCGCACGGTGAGCACCCTCACCCATGCTATTTTCCTTTCGGTGTTGAAGTGGCTTGACAGCCATCTAGATTTACCGTAAAAAGAAGTACAACTCATATTGTACAGATCCTTGCGTGCGTATTTGATTTCTTGACCTGTCTTAAAATGAGTCAGAGCTGTAATTTTTTGAAAGGAAAGCATCAAAACCCAGGGAGTCTGGCTTGAGCGGGAGGGCTGTTAAAGAGACAAAGGAAGGATGGAGTGGGTAGATCATTACCAAAGGCCCAGCTACACGGGCCCTGCTTCCCTAATGAGCCTGACAGCATGCAGTGCCACCTCTCCCTTCATATGTAAAGCTAATCCCTTGCCCTCTCTGACAGCCAGTATTTACATTTGCAAATGAATCCATCTTCCCGCACTGCCCTTGCGCAGAAAGCTGAGGGACACTGGGTGTGCAGGGACACTGGGTGTGTGGCATCCTCTCCATCGCCCTGTGCACGGCCATCCTAGGGCAGCAACTGCCCCTAGCCGAGGTGTCCCTCACCCCGAGAGGTGGAGGAATAAATGCCTCGGTGACAAGAATACCAATGGGGCTGTCCTCTGGTTGAACTGATCCCAAATGGAGAAGTTAGCCTAACCCACCCGGCGACACCAGGCAGGTGCACAGAAAAAAGCTGATGCACGGAGACCAGCTTTCTTCAAACATCTCCCACATCCACATCGCTCCCACGCTGGGGACACGCTGCAGGGGCTGCTCGGAAATCAGAAATTGGGGCAGTGGGGAAAAAAAGTATTTTTCTTTCATTTCTCACCCTGCCACCCACTTTTTATACACCATTGTCATTTATTCCAATCCCTAATACCCAGCCTTGAAGAGCACTTAGGAAACACATGCCGAAAGACTTTATCTCTGTGCGTAGCACGGCAGCAAAATAAGGGGGAGGCAGCAAAATAAGGGGGAGGCTCCACATCGGGAGCAGTGAGCAAGCAGGAGCCTGCATAATTGTTGCGTGATGTTCAGCGTGACAGCAGTGGCTCCCACGCAGGCTGGGGAGCAACCCTTCTCCTGAATTTCATCACTGCTGCCAGAGGCCAAGCAGTCTGCTCCTGCTCGGGGACATGCGGGCAGAGATGTGGATGGAGCATGAGGTGCTGCTTCCCAGTGCTGTGGGGCAGGGCAAGGCAGGGCCGCTGCTGTCCCACATTCCTCTGTCCCTTGGCCACATGTCCCTACAACTCACGTGGCTAGGTTTGAGGCAGGTTAGGGAGCTAAAGCAGCCAAAACCTTCTCCACGAAGAGACACAGGTTTGCAGCTGCTCAGGGCATGAGTGCTCATGGGGGAGTGGGCACGTGTGACAGGGAAGAGAGAGACTGTGTAGTGGGGGATGAGGGTCCATTGGAAGTACCACCAGATCTCACCCTCAGGTACTATTTGATTGAAAGCATTTTCATCAGGCAGTTGTGGTTTCAGGGGACGCAATGTAAAAAATGAGATTTTGTCTTACATTCTCATCTAATGACAACCAAGTCATTGATTTGACTCATTTGCTGGGAATGATCCTACAAATGCATTTTCGATAGGAGAATGAAGGCGAGAAGTCATCTCCCCAGCATGGGATCTCACGGGAATTGCTAAATACGCTGAAGTAGGGGAGAAGAAGATGGAAACATATGCACTGTATTCCTTCTTTTGTTTTCATGAATAAGGAGTAATACCCCTGCAAATGCAGAAAAAGCAAGAAGGGAAATCACAGCCCTTCCTGCAGCACACAGCAGGGAGCTCCATGCCTGGTGCCTGGCTATTGTGCGCCTCCCAAAGAGGGGCTTGTTCTGCTGAAATGCCAGGCGTTTCTAGAGCTAAGGTTATCCTCTGAGCAGAATATATAAATAAGAGATTACTTGCAAGCACTGCAGCCAGGCTTGGGTTGTAGGAAATGTTTGTTTTCGTTTCTGTCACTAAGCAGCAGGGAACCCGTCGCCTTTGTTCTGGAGGTCATACTGCTGGAGATGGCAAATATTGACATACATGGAGGTAGTTTTCATTTTCATATGTTTCTTGTTACCTCTCACTGCTATGTGATTTTGCTTTTCTGTTCTCTTGTTTTCCAACACTTCCCCCTGCCCCCATGCGCTGACAATACTGTCCTGGGTTGCAAATGACATGACAAAACTGCAGAGAATATAACAGCCTCATAACCCTCGCAGCGACTTGCCCCAAATGAGCTGACAACTTCAGCTCCTGCCCAGTGAGATAGGGACAGGGGTCCACGTGCTGGAGGCATTAATTAGCCAGCGTGACAGGGATTCTCTTGTAGAAATTGCACTTCCCTTCTGGTCCTTTTGCAGTTGTCATTTCAGCTCAAGGTTCAGAAATGTCACCAGGTGCTGCACACTTCATCTGATTTTTGCTTATGCTGTACCTGGCTGGTGCTTAGACGGAGAAACAACTTTTCAGGGTTATCAGGGATAAAAAGGGAAAGGAAGGTGGCACAGAGACAATTGGCTTGCCCAATATACCTTTTCTTCTCTCTGGCTTCTTGCTTCAGTTAATTTCTGTGATGCACTCTAATGCAGCCAATGATTCTACCTGGTCTTTCTTTCTTACTGGTCATAGAAAAGACTTGTTTCTGTATCAGAAACAATTGATCAGATCTGATCAGATCTAAAATTAAGGAATATTGTCGTGCAACTCAACTCACTGAGGTACAGTGGTCTTCCAGGAAGAAAAATTGCCGTTAGGAAACTCTGGAAATGACTGCACAAAACCTGTAATGTGAAACAAGGAAATGCAGACATGGACAACAAAAATCATGCTGGTACTATGAGCTCAATTTTTTTAAAATCCTAGTGTATTTTCAGTTAATCACAGTGGAAACACAGGAAATCATGTTTTAACATTGAAGTAAATATTTGCAGTACTTGTGCATACTGTATACAATAGGAATCACTTTCTCATTTGACATTCTACAAAGAAAAGGGTTAACTTTTACATCAAAAATATATTCACAAATAAAGGACTGACAGGGACCTCAGAAAGACACGTAAATCTTTGAGGTAATTGCTCATTCTTTTGACAGGGGTAATTTTGACAGGGGTAGCTAACCCCCATATTAGCCTATTATGGCAATTAACTGGCTACACAGTTCACATTGATAGTAATGCCAAATTTTATCACCCATGGAGGTAGCTTTTGATTTCATGTGCTTCTTGTCACCTGTTCCTGCTATGTAATTTTACTTTCCTTATGCTATGCACGGACAAATTTCCCTTGCACTGATACGTCCTGTGCCGATAACTGTTTCTTCCAAAGACTCCCTCCTCTTCATGTTTATCTGTAACGTTTCTGAACCACCTCAGTAACTGTGACGCCTTTTCAAAAAAGCTATTCCTACATGAATATCCAATTACCCCTTTGAGCTCCCGTAGCGGCAAGGGAGGGGAAGGTGGGAGGTACTCTCATCATATTGCAATTACAATTCTTCCACTGTCCTTTCCCTTTCTTCTGAAAATTATCCAGACTGGAAGTGACTCATTGGTGAGCTGATCATGATAGCAGGTATTTGTTAATAAATATGCTCAGAACAGTTTGGATGAATAATAAAAGATTGCCTCATGGGTGGCTGTGTGATTAGCCATTGACCTCATGTGCTGTTTTTGTCCCACCTGCGTGACTGAAGCATCTGAAGAAGGAACAGAGAGCTCTGATTATAAATTATACTTTCTGATAGAAACTGTTTGACTGATAATAACTCATCGTGCAATCCCTGAAACATTCAGGTTTCACAAACCCCTGATGATTAGAGTCCTCACAGAGAAATGGCAGCATGCCTGAATCACTCATAATTTTAATTTGGGAACATAATCATAAATCAAGGTTGTCCTCACAAGAGGGCCTTGCCCTTTTGCTTGTTGTATGGGTGCAATTTTGTTCAGTGAGAAGTAAGTCCAAGCACTGGGTTTGGGAGAAATCTCCCTATAGAAAGAAAGAGGTATTGCTCTTCATAGACTCAATATCAAAGCTGTTCATCAAAAGGTCAACGTCTTCCATCTGCAAACAGCAGCCAGGGGCAGCTCTCTGATGTCAAAACATACCTGGTTTGACAGCATCCATTTCTGCCAGTGCTTTGAAGGCTGGGGGTTGACACGCCTGACAAAACACTGCCGCAGCATCTCTGGCTGCCGCCACTCTAAATTTGCCGTGTCTAGGACAAGAGCTAAATCTCTGTGTGCCAGGGGAAAGCAAAGCTATTACATGTCCTTAAACATCTTCAGGATTCTGCCCTGATTTATGTAACCTCCTGCATGGCAGGGCACTTCCATAGATGGTGATCCCACCCCCACCAGCCAACAATCAATACTCCCCCATTATGGTGGGAAAGGACCACCTCTCCCCTTTCAGTCCCAGGGAGAGGAGAGGACTCCCCCTTTGTCCCCATGGCCTCGGGAGGCTGCCAGCCAGCTGGTGGCTGTGGCAGGTGGCCCTCTGCTTCTTTCCTAAAGTCACAGAGGCTCTCGGCCAGCTTCCTCTTTAGTCCCCATCCTCAGAAAGGTGGTTTCCTACTGAAGCCTCCTACTGAAGGAGGATTGTAGATCAATTGGTCTTAAAAACCCAGACTGATATTGGCACTGCTCTCATTCTCTCGTCTGATGGTTTATTTCACTCCCAGCTTTCCCCAGCAGGACAAGCTGTCCCAGAACAAAGGAGATTTCATACAGGACATAAAAAGCCTGATCTCCATTGCGACAGCTCCCACCCCAGACCAATGGCAGAGCAATTTAATTTTGCCACGTGTAGGTTCTGCAGCTGTGGCTGCATGCAAGGCTGCTGTCCCAAGCAAGGGACATGTCCCCATGGCCTCGCGTGGGCTGAGCATCCCACCTTTGGAGGGGAGTTCTTGTGCATCACTGGGGGGACTGGGGGAGAGGAGAGTGCTCATCACAGCACTACAAACAAGTTCCCATGTGATCTCCCGTCAGTTTAAAGGACTTCAAGTCCATTAAAGTTTAATCTGATAGACACTTCTCTATCTTCTCTATCATTCCTAGCAGAGGCATGAACAAGCGATTACTGTTGACTAGTTTGAATTTGGTAATGGGGTAAATATGCAAGAGCAATTTGCTTCGGTTTTCTTTATTAAAAAAAACAACAACAACAAAAACCACCAAACATTTTGGGTGAAAAATAGAAAAGGAAGATGGTTTGGTATATCTAGAGAGGTGAAGCTGAATACAATATACAATGCACTACCAAATCCATGCTTAGCGCCCTGTTTTTTTCCAGTGGCATTATAGCACTGAATTATTTATCAAACAGATTAACAGTACGTACATGTATATTTAATGTAGAAATTATCATGTTTACAGAGGGGTTTTAAATTAGCACGTGGGAGAGGCTCCTTCCTTGGGTGTTTGCACTCCTTCAGAGCAGCTGCCCTTCCCCAGCCTGTGAACCCTGTGCTATTTTTGAATATATTTATTTCCCTGGGTGTCAATGCTGTTGGGCAGAGGTCTACTAAGGAAGGCTACTGATCCCTCAGGCACAGGGGGACTTTGGTACCCTCAGTAATGGCAGAGAAATCAGATGAGCAGAGATGGGGACCTCAGGGCACCCAGAGGGGATGGGTTGGGTGTGCGGGGAGAAGGCAAGGTCCCGTCAGACCAGGAGCTGACTGGGTGCATCGCCAGTAAGCCTAAAATGGCCTGATCCCACTACTTAAATGTCTTCGGGAGGGAGAAGACACACTTGTCACATGACATGGCAACTCAAGCAAACAAGCCCTTAGCCACCCTCCAAAGCAGTCCAGGTGTTCCAAGCTTTCTAGAGTCAAGACCTCCTCAGCTAAATTCTTACTGCATCCTGAGGGTCTGCCTCTGGCGCACAGGACAGAGTAATTTAATTGAAGTATGGGTGCAGACCCCAAGGTATTTTAAAAATCTTGAGCTGAAGTTCAAATACACTTCTTAAAATGAGGCTCCTATTGAGACATCTGAGGAAAAAAGTTTGTACCTTTTCCTCACCCCCCCACCCCCAACCCCATGCGGCCACCTTTGAAAATCACACTGCCTTTAGCTGGAGGTTGGTGTCAGACTTAAACCACCAAACTTAAATATCTGGCAAGGCCATTCAAAGCTTCAGTTCAGATTTTCAGTATATTGAGAAAGATCAAGCCTTTGCAAATTTAATTTGCTCATTTCCCAAAGCTGAAAAGTATCTGTATCAACTACAACTTGAATATCAGAACCTGGCTTCCTCCACCCAGCATAAAAGTTATGGCATTCCTCTTAGAAGAAACAATCATTTCTTCACAAAGAATTGTTTTGAATTATTCCAGGCAGCTCTCAAGAGAGGGGAAAAATAGCAATAACAGAAGATTACCTACAGCTTGCAGCACTGTAGCTAGGGAAAGAATTGCAGTGTTACAACTAAATATTTATAGCAAAACACTTGCTAAAAAGCTCTGTACCGTAAATAATTACCATATTGCTTCAGTCAGGACTTCTCTGATGCAAGCCAGGCAGAGCCCATTCCTGTCTATTTCTGGATGGGAAGAAGCCATGGCACGTATCTCAGTTGCACACTCCAGAGTCGCGGCAGGGAGGATGCGGCATCCTGGAGATACTTGCCCCATCTCTGATACCACCACCAATGCCTGTATCAGAGTGAGGCGCTACCTGATTTTAAAGCTCTGGCAAGTGCTGTTGCCCAAGACATCCCACTCCCTCTGAGCACAGGAGCCAGAAGACCCTCTGCCCAAACCCTCCTCAGGTCTGGATCTCCAAAAGCAAACTGTTTATTCCCATGAAAGGTGCTGCTGGACCAAAAAAAAAAACAAACAAAAAAAACAAAACAAACAAACAAAAAAAAAAAAACACCAAAAAAACCCCAAAAAACAAACCACAAACTTGAGCAGATGCTGGGCTGAGACCATTTGGTGTTCACCAATGATATCTTGTGTGCTTCGTTTTCTGTTATCTTGGAGGACAAATCTGCTTTTAATTCTTCAGAGATCCCAAACAATCTACTTATCTAAGCCTGCAAAACTTTCATCTGAGGATCAAAAATATCCTGCTGCATTAGGAATAATGAATTTACCCTGTAGGATAATGTATTTTAATCCTTTTGTGAGTTAGCTCTCCCAGTTTTAAACCAGGGAGGCCTCTTAGCAATCTAAAAGACTTGAAAGACTTGATTCTCTCCTACATTAATGCAGACACATATTATCACTAATTGTTTAGCCTCTCTTTAATCTATTTAAATGCATAATATAGACTTCAAACATATTATTCTATTTCCATTTTAAATTGCATATGAGTCATTAAGCAGAGAGATTTGTTCACTGCTAGTTTTTAAATGTTGATAAGACAGCCAAATTTTACCATAGTGTTAGCTTGTGATAAATACCTTTTCAGGTGAGAGCTAGTGGTGAACACCTCTCACAGGGGAAAATGCTCAGGATGGGTGTTGTGTTTACCTTTCTCTGCTTCCTTTCTGCTTTATATTAGAGTTAGATTGATATTGCTAAACTTGGGCATTTGTACTTGACACTTGTATTATGCCTCTGTAAGTGTCTCAAGCCTCATGAAACCATATGCAAGTATTCTTAAGAGAAGTCAAGTTTGTCATTATTTGGCTTATACCTCAGTAGCTTTGGGCAAATATCCCAGACCTGAGTATTTAGAGGAGCAGCAGGGCTAACCCAACACCTGTGAACCTCAGCAGGTTCTGTACCTCTGCATGTAATGCTTTGCTCTGCTCTCCAGCCTCTCCCTGAGTGCCTTGTCCTTACAAACACAAGCAGGGAATGAAAATAAATGCACTTGGAATATATTATGAATATTGTGCAGAGGAGTCAGAAGTAATGATGTGGGGGAAATAGCTCGGGTACATCTTTGTAAGGAAATATTTCAACTGACTTGACTCCACTGAAATGTTCCTTGACAATGACCTCCCAGCAGGACATGTGCTCCTGACATAGTATAGAACCAAGCACACAAGCCAGTGCTTTGGGCAGAGGCTGTGATGGGCTGTCTGTCCCATTTGAAAGCAACGGCAGCATCAGGATGAGTGTCCAGTCCCCAAAAGCTGAGGTGCACATTCTGCTTTGACTTCAGTAAAAGTGGATTTCTCAACTTCTCTGCAACAGATAAAATCTGTAAGAGATCTTCTGACTTTTCCTTCTCCCAGGCTCTACAGAAGGTGAGGAGAAAAGAGCAGGTTCACAGAATCATAGACTCATTCACATTCTGTTGATTGGCTGAACTTGTTAGAATTTTTTCTTTATGGATAAGTGATTATTTTATATGGAAGAAATAAGTGAGCAGGGATACCACCTCAAGTGTGCCTAGCACTAAGCCAGAAAAAAAAAAAAAGGTACCCGGGGAAGAAAATATGTGTAAATATGGATGTGAGGCAGCTTCTAGGTAAAGGTTAAAAAGACAGTGAAAGAAAAACAGGCATATAATGGAGACAAAATCTTACATAGTATTCACAGAATTGCAGTTTTCTCTTTTACAGAATCCGAGGACATATACACAAGGCTCTTCGAAATGGTTGACAGCTCAGAGATGGTAGACTGAGTAAGCTCTCTTTGTGATAGATGAACCCTGGAGCCATTAAGAGCTCTCCTCAAAATGAAAAGTTTTCATTTTTAAGAGGTTTGGAAATAAAACGTTAGAGGATGAGGTTGCCTTTGAATGTGCTTACATGTATTTACAATCCACATCAGCATAGTGAAACACATCTTAATGTCCACAGGAGGGAGGTCAAATAAAAGACCATATTTCAACTATAAGTTGCCCCAAGGAGCATTTGTCTCATTAATGAGGATGATCGTTTGAATTTTTCTCTTGAGAGTCATTGAAAGGAGGTGATTGATATAGCTGGAGAACAGTGACAAGTAACTTCTATAATTCAAGCAATAAACTAAGTTTCCCCTCTTAAAAGCTCTGGGGGCTGTGGTAAATTTGGTCTGAATTCTCTGGCTTGAAACAGGGCGACTTGAGTAAATGGTAAAGATAGGCAAAAAGGAAATACCAAACGCCTCATGTAGAGATCCGTGTTGCCTTGGGTCACCCACAGCACCGCAGGGCATCCTTGCAAGGCATTGTCAGGAGAAAGCCAGATGTGCACATCTGTATGAATGTGAGGTGAGGTTCACCCTGCTCGCTCTAACAGGAGATGGAGACTGGTGCTGCATCCCTGGGAAATACATGTTTCCCACAGATTAAGTGCTCCTGTAGTGCCGTCACAAGCAAACAAATTAATACATTGCTGAGACTGTCTGGGCAGCTCAGAGACCAAAAGGAAAAAGCAAAAGGCAAGCTTCTTTTTTGAGGTTGTGTATCACGAAACTGGAATTGCTAAAATTTTTATTATATCCTTTCCTTCTCCTTAACACAACCAATGATTTGCCATTACAATCAGGGCAAGCTCTATACATCATCAGGAGATCTGGACAACATCTTTTATACAGATGGAGCAGCTAGACATTACTTGTGTAGTCAAAATTGCAACGGATGGTTGTTTTTATTGGTAGATTTTTTCCAAGTTGCTTATAAAGACTGTTGCGTGGAAAAAGTATTATGGTGGAACAAGGCCATGCTATGTATAGGGTGAATCTGCTGAAACAGTCCTTTTCTGTGATAAAAACTCTGTCAAAATTAACTCAATCTACACAGCATCTCTCTAGGAAGATGGAGATTTGATCAGTTTTGCATGTAAAAACAGTAAAATATCATTCAAGATCACACATTGGCTTCATCTTCAAGGTGGATCTCATGGCTCTGAATAGCTACTTTGCTATTAGACTGCAGGATAAACCACACAAAAGGAAATTATTTAGCACAAGTAAGAGAACATTTGCAAAACAATCCTTTTGCTTTGGTATCAGCTCTAGTGTTGGCTTCAATACAGCCTCCCATTCAGGAAATTTCAAAGATCATCAGGAGTTACGTCCACAAATCAGTTTTGGTCGTAAAATTTCAATGTTCTGCTTTCTTGTCGTGCCCCAGCCTTTCTGCTGTGACTGCTTCACCTCCTAATGGAGTGTAAGGAAGAAAAGCTAGGCTCAAATCGTGTTGATTCAATGAATTTGCAGCCTGCTTAAAGAACTCTGCTCTGCCCTAACAGGATTTTATGGGAAACAAAAGAAGAGGGGAAAATGGGTTCCCCGGCAGAATAGAAATCCTCTGGTTTTGCTAATGCCAAACTTTATCTCAGTGCCACATGATGATACGTCCCAGTAACACATAAGTAAGCACTGACATCAGATTGGTTCCACATTCGGTGAAAAAAAAACCCATCAAGCACCATTATATCATTGCAATGACCTCCAAACGAAAAGATTTCTGTGTGGGTGTAAGTGGAGAAAAATCCTGTAACTAGTTTTATTTTGGCAATGTGAACCTTGTTTCAAATGTCTTTTAAATAGAAACACTGGGTAAAAGCAGTTCCTGGGACATCTGGAGCAGGGAGCGTCCAGGGCTGGGCTTAGACACCCCGTTCTTTCTGCAAGGGTGGGGGAACCACGGGGCGCCAGATCACATCCCTGCCCGACTCCTAACAGCACCAGAGAGCCCCTGAGAGGCTTCCTTCTGGGCAGGGACCTGGCAGAAGCCAACTTTCCATCTTCTTCTTCTTCCTCCCTTCAAATCGGGAAACAGGGAATGACCAGGGTGAGGCCAGGGGGTGAGAGCACGTCTCCAGACCCTCCTTCTTAAGTGGGTCCAGCGGCCCTGAAGATGTCGAGCACTGATCCCACCATTCCCACTTGGCAAGAACAGGCCGGTGATTGCCGGTAATAGGCAGACATGTAAATCTTGAGATGTGCCAGGTCGAAAACAGAGGGAAAAAACATTTGGGATCACACTTCTCTGGGTCATCTTTGCATTGGGCTGGTTGAAGGCAATGCTTATGAAATGTCAGACTTGGGATTGTAAATGAAAGGACAATTATGGGTTGCCTATACACTATTTTGACGGGAAAATCCAGCGATCCACTCTTCCCTTGAGCCAACTCACACGAGAGCACACTAGATCTCCTCTGCGATGAAGCAATACTGTTTTGAAGTAGGAAACATAACAAAACCTTAAGCATGCTGGACATTGGACATGTATTGCTTGATTAGAGCAAGGACACAAGGCTGAATATAAATTTTATCTTGGAATGATTTTTTGTGAGGGTTTGGCTTTTTGTTGGTAGGATTTTTTGATTTTGTTTTTTTTTTTTTTTTTGGTGTTTTTTTTTTTTTTTTTTGGTTTTGGTTTTTTGGGGTTTTTTTTGTTCCCGCCCCCCCCCCCCGATGCTATCTAGCCTCTGAAACCTGAAAGCCAAAAAGACACTTTTCAGATTTTTCATGTTTTCCTCTCCTCTCACCTAATCAGCTGTACCTAGAGCTGATGAAGGGCAGGTCTATTTTGCAGTCTAGTGGTACGACTACGGCTCCTGTCAATGTACCAAGCTATCTTTAAGCTCGCTCCCTGTGGTACAGTAACAGAGCAGCACAGCACAGATTTCAAAGCAAGCAAATTGCCCAACTATTTTGAAGCCTGTTCTTAATTCCATGTTACCACGTGGAATTGATGGTGCCCAGTTACGTTGTTTAAATGTAGGTGGGATACACCTCAGTCAACAGCAATGAGACATCTGGGCTGCAGCATCTGTGTCTCATGAGACGGATGCCAGCAGTAATCCAGTGCTGATGGCAGTGATGGGAAGTGTGAGTGCAACTGGTAAACCATTCCAAAGGCGAAAGTACATCACAGCTGAGTAATGAACAATTCAGTGCAGGGTTTACAATAGTGTTAAACATCGATCTAGTACGGATTCTGCCAAAATCTATGTTAAATCCATGGGAACAGCATTAGTTTTTTTTCTTGGACAGCCCAGTTCGGGCTCTAACCGTACATTAAATCCTTGCTGGAAGAGAATTGAGTAATCTGAGCCTCAGCATGATCTCTCCTAGCTCAGTTCTCTTTTTTATTACTGTTGTTCACACAGACTATTGCTCTGACTGCAGATGAACTTGGAAAAACTAATGAAGCCAGTGAAAAAAGGTAGGAGTGTCAAGCATCACCTCAGATCTCCGAGCAGGGCAGTGCCGGCTCTTCCCATTCCTGCGGGGTCTCCTCACCTTCAAATCTTTCTGCAAGTAAATTACTGAAGCAAACGCTTCCAGTTTTCTTTTATATTAATCAACATTACTTTTCCTTCATGGGTGATAATCGCTCCCGACTTTCGCTACGTGAAAACCAGCAAGCCAAATCCACTGCTGGAATATGCAGTGGGAGCATTGCTGGGAATCGGGAGAGGGCTTTCTCAGTCACCCTTGCTGGGGCTGAAAGGTCCTTGTCACGGCTTTCCTCGTGTGCCCAACACCTCCACAGCACTAACCAGGGCTACTGGGATGCAATTATTTTCCCTCCTAAATGGAAAGGCTCAGGCATGGTGTTTTCTTGTCATTTTTGTTAATTATGATTTACAGTTGTGAGTTGTCAGCGCAGGAGGAATGGTGGCAGAGGTCTTCAGTCCTTCCTCCAGGGATATGATGGTATTAATAATATCATTCTTTTATTTTCTTTTTTTTTTTTAATCTCTTATAAAATCCATAAAGCATAAGAACAATCCTTTGAAACACCTCCTATGCCCTATCTCTGACAGCCGCTGATAGCAGTTGCTGAGGGAAGGGACTCTTAGATAGGCAACTAGTCTAACAAACAGGCAATTATTTGCTGGATTTTGGTATTTAAAAATAAGGGATTTAAATAGTAAATGCAATACATAATTACGAAGGCAAACTGTGAAATGCTCCAGCAAAATGACACATGTATCTCAGTGGGATAAATCTGCTGGGATTTGGGAAGGAATTTTATTTATTTATTTGAAGCAGTTTTCATTTTCCTTGCTTTTTTGTTTTTGGGTTTTTTTTCCCCCTTCCGGCCATCCCAGCCTTTCAGCATCTTGGCTGGTGGTGATTCACCTTTAATGGGCTGGTTCATCTGTACCTTGGAAGTGGTTTTCCCAGCATTTAGGGACACAGAGAATGTGTCTCAGCAATCCAGCTAGGTAGGCGATTACATTGTCTCTGTTGATAGCATGCTTTGGAATATTTCTTTTCTTTAACAAGGTGGTGTTTCCTATATTTTCCATTCAACAAAGTGGCAGCCAGCTGGCTGCTGGCTCCTCAGTGCTAAGAGACCAAGTGCTACTGCTTCTCTTTTATCTTTTCATGGCTTAGGGGTTGCTGGCAAAAGGATAGAGGGGTTTTCTCTCCCCCTGCACCAGTAAATGAGATAACAGTCGGCAAAGTCAGTACCAACACCTCGATTACAATCAGCCAGGTTATCTGTTCGCTACTATCAGGAACTGTCTTTATTAACAAGCGCTTTTAGTGCAGCAGCAGATACCTCTTGGGGCAGTGCATCAGAGAAAGAAACCACTTTTAGAAGCTGCTACTTCAAGATAAAAAAGATACCTGAAGCATTCCTGAAATTTGGAATAAAATGTTATACGGTTATTCCCTTCTTCACCCCTCCTTGTTTCCTTCCTGATGTTTTTTATTTTTTTTAAACCGTGGTGTTTAAAAACTATAAATAGCTGTATTTTGTATATTCTGTCCAGTTTAAAAATACTAGAGGGTTTAGAAGAAAACACATTATCAAACTGCAGCTTAGCTTTGCAGGACCAGTTTTGGTTTTATGAATTCAGAAATACCAGGGCAGATCTTCTGCTAATGATACCTTAAAACTCTGTAGCTATGGCAATTAATATAAGGTAAAAATATGCTCTCCATAACACAGATTGTTTGAACAGCATTATTGTTTGTTCTTCAAAGGATAAGTATCAAAATAGGTCTAATTATCTGAATTACCAATAAAGAAAAATCCTGATTTAGTCCCAATAAAAGCCGGATTTAGGCAAATGCAGCCAGCTCTTTACTCTTTGTGATGGCCTTATGTCATCAAATCTGAACTGGTTTCACTAACGTGGAACTTCTTTGGTTCTGCTGTTTTCATGAATGACAGTGGCCAATAACCAGAAGAAGGACAGCTGTTCCCAAACTGTGGATCTCTTGTTCATAAATAATCAGACTTACTAATTATTCCTTACTTTTTATGCCCGTTCATAGTTACATCACTGATAGCATTGATTAAATAAGGCATTACAAGAGGAACTGCATTACACTGACATTACAGTTCCGTATTATTGCTTATATCCTGAAATGTGCAAATTTTCGAAGTATACAGTATGCTAGAGGCGCTAACCTTCCTGCACAGTCCACCAATGAACAAATATGTTCCAGCACAATGTACAGTCCTCATAAATCAGCTCGTTATCTCTTAGGCAGCAGTATATATAATTGAAATTGATGTCATGTTTATAACCCCTGTTCACAGAGCATGTGTTTGGAAATGGGCTCAAATCTGCTGAATAGATATTTTGACCTTAGATGACATTCATTTAACCGTCTTTCATACAACATGGAAGAATATAATGGTGTCATAGAAAAAATTAATATAATTTTAGTGAGTTATCTCCAGTAGTCTCATAAGGTCATTTATGAAGTTCAGTAATCATGATAGATGCCCTTTTCATGCGTGCTGATTGAGAGATCAGTATTGGGAATTATTTTACTGGTTTTCAGAGCTTCACAATGAATTGCTGAGTGATACTATATAAAAAAAAGTACTTCACTGAAGGATAGCTTTAACAGACTATGAGAAAGGGAAATTTGTATCAGGAACATAGCAAAGGACTGAGCATCTCTATTACACAGCCCAAGAGATTATGCATGAGGCACCGCATCACAGAAACAGTGTGGAAAGAATAGAAATGCAGCAGCTTGGTGTGTCTCTCCTAAGGGAGGCTCTCCTGTTGTCTCAGGTTAGCTCGCAATTCATCCAGGAGACAAAAGAAGGCCCTGAGATGAAAGCCAAAACCCACTGTCACCACCCCCCCCACCCCCACCCCCCCACCCCCTGGTCACGGCAGGGGGGCGGCCACCGGAGGAAGTTGCCAGACAACACCTAAGTGTTGTATAGCTCCGTATTGACCCCGAAGTCGTTTGATATGAGCAAACAGACTTTGATGTGGCAGGGCAGGAGCCGCTCTCCATCGCTGTAGGGGAGGAGGGGGAGATCCAGGAGCAGGGGGTCCCTTGGCAGTGTGGCCAAGCAGCACAAGGCAGGCTGGAGGAGGGATGGGTGCCCACCATGGGCCGTGATGCTGGGGGTATCATGGTGGACAGGCCAGCTCCCACCGGGACCTCGCATGCATGACCATGGTATTTAGCCCTCCAGAGCCTCTGGCAAAGGACTGGAGAGGCAGAGGGGATGTGCGTGTGTGGGGGGGAGGGAAGAATGACGCCAGCTTCAGGAGAGGGTAGAGCCAAGATTTAATGCCACTTCTGCTACCTCCTGAGAAGCGATTGTAATGTACACAGTTTTGTACTTAACACTCACGTTGTTTAATTTTCTCAGCAGGAAAAAGTGCTGCAAAGCCTCTCCAAAGTAAATAAACCACGGCTGCTTTGTGCTGTGCACGCATGCCATGCCCAAAGCCTGCAGAATCTTCCCCCACAGCTTTTTTCCTATACCTGGCCTTTTCCTTCTGCTCAGACACCAAAAATCCCCTGCAGCCTTGCCCCTGCCTCCCTCAAGCATTTCCCATCGCAGCTGCTGTAACTTCCCCCAGCTCAGCTTTGCCAAGATGCCCACTTCCCACCCAGGTCCCTTCCAAAAACACCCACCAGGGCTCTCTCCTGCCCACCCTCCCAGTCCCAGACACGGGCTCTTCCAGGGTCTCAGATAACACTGCCATCCACTTTGAAGGTTCTCTCTTTTGCCACATGGATGGCTCAAGGGAGACTCTCCCATCCCCCTGCCTGCAAGCTGATGTGGTCACATCACTCCCACCACCCAGTGTCTCCTCCCCCAGCCAAGCCATCAGCTGAAGAACTCCCCCCACTTCCCACCAGCTCCATTTCTGCTAGCCTCTGCTGCCTTTCCAGTCACCTCACGTTTCCAGTAACACACTGTCTCCCTAATAACTTTCAGTTTCAGGATGACTTAAAAAAAATAAACCCTTCATATACGGAAGAATATTTGAATTCTGGACTTTTTAAGCAAAAGTTATGCCTTCTCTGTGGTGTGACCGGACCTTGCCCCTGCATGCCCCAGCCTCCCCTGCTTGCCTCCACAGCCCTTCTGCTTCAGGAGAGCTATGCCGCTTGCAGTAAGCCCCTTCCCATTCCTCTCGGATCAAGGATGCTGATGTCACGGATAAGGCCAACCACAAGTCTTGCCTCAGTGCTGTAAGTGCAGGGAGAGAGGGAGCAGACAAGGAACACGACATATTCTGTGTCTTGCTGCAGAGAAAAAGTCTTTACACCTATGCATCTATACCAAGGGGTACAGCTGAGCTATCACAGGTAACGATGCCAAACCAACACCTTGCTGAGTTACTCCTAGAGTTTGGACATGTTAAGACATAGCAATTACTTATAACCTTATAAACCAGGCTACCTTTCTAAAATGAGAAAAGCTGTTGAGTGTCTGTCGAAATTGTCACCTAAAAAGATGAGACAAAGAAAATTTCCAGTATTCTTTTCAGGTGATTCGTTTAACAAATATTTTTCTTTTTGCATCATTTAATAGTTGCTATGCCAAAGTTGCTGTAGATCTGAATTCTGAATTTCAGTTTGACAGGAAGAAAATTGTTGGCTCATTTGACGAGACTTAGTGCTTCTCATTGACTACAAGCTGTAACCGTGAGTTATATCACAGCTACAGCTACTCCCGTTGCCTATATAATGCAGGCCACTGGCCAATTACACATCCAATGTTATGTACATATCTGCATCTATTTTTTTGTAGCCAGTGAAAAAGCTGAGGAAAAATCCAGCTCTACTGAAATCCATAGTTAAAATTCCAGTTACCACAGATGAAGCTAAAATCTCCTCCCAGATTTCCACAAGCCACATGCTTAAGAAGGTATTTTCCATGCTGGCAGATAGATGATTTTTCACATCTTGTATTTAAACCCTCAAATAAGAACCTGCAATTATATTCACGCAACCATATACATTAATCACTGGCTATCTTATTTTATGTGAGTTACTACTCAGATTTTTTATGGCAGCCTTTACTGCAGTTTCCAAACCCCTCATGGTCTGTAATATTTTACCTCTGTCAAGTAACAGGGGAAACCTGTAAGTATTTAAGTGCAGATTAGACGCAGCTTAGTAAAAACTGATAAACGAAGTTGGCCAGGATGGCTGTGAGCCACGGAAAGCCAAGTGTCTGGTCCAGCCATGAGCACATGCAGAGAAAATGCAAAGCAGAGCTGGAAACAGGACCCAGGTCTGTGGAGTCCTGCTGATTTCACAGCCCAGCCACTTCTTCTCTATCTGCTCGTGTCAGTCTTGGCTGTCCACTGATTTGAAAATGTGTGCATGTGAACATGACTTTTCCGGACCCACAGTAGCAGTCTGTTCCTCCTGTGTGTCACAACAGTCTCACAAATTCCCTCCCTTCTTCCCCAGGGGTTTTCCTTATCCCTGCTGAAAGCATGGTGGAGGGAACATCAGTCACTGCTTCCGTTCCTTGCAAAAAGCAACAACCCTGAAATCCCAATTATTATATAGAGAAGTTTAGGACAATCTTATGTCCCATCCTGATCTCCTTAACCTCAGCCTCAAGCCAATGGGGAGCCAAAAATAAGATAGTTGCATTCTGCCCAGGTGAAATGGGCAGGGAAACGCATCCTAAAAATTCAGCATCACACACACGGCATAACGTCAGAGCAGGAAAATGCAAAGAACCCTGAAGACGGTTTTTAACCTTTGACTCATGGCAAGAGGGGCCATTAAAGACACCCTATAAAGAGACATCAAAGGCAAGAATGTGATGACCTCAATGAAATAGCAAATTAGACCGCAAAGCTCAGGAAGACAACCGCTGCAGTTCTTCCCAAAGAAGTTTTACTGTAAGTGTGTTAGAAAAGGGGATCGAGGTTAGCCATCGGAGCTGGGTTCCTCAGCGCCAGCTTGAGAGGTGAGTCAGGTGAGCACTTTACAGAGGGCAACCAGCTCTAATAAGCCACCGCACTAATAAGGAGAAAGCTCATTTCATCCACCATTAAATATCCATTAAGGAATTTAATTCTTGCCAGCTCACTTGCATGAAGCAGAGTCAGCAGAGAGCTTTGTTTATTAAACTCCACTGTTCATTTTGCCCAAAATGGCCTTGTACCCTAATGGGGAAGAGAAAAGTCAGTGATTCCATAGATGAATGCCATGAAAAATGTTCCCAACCATTTCCCTACTAATAACATACATATAAATGGAAATAGGCTTTGGTCACCTTAAGGAAGCAAAATGCTTTCTAGGCTGTTCTTAAAGAGATTGAATGACTGACTTTTCAAAGATCCCCAGGAAACACAGCCCCCACTAACTTCCACAAGGTGTGGTGCTCCTGGGCATCGCTAGAGGTAAAAAAAAAGAAAAAAAAAAAGTGATGGGTCTAAGCTCTCAGAAAGATGCTAAATAGCTAATAATAGTCCAATTCATTCTTGTCCCACAACCTGTGGGTGCAGATTCATGTTGGAGGGCATGTTTATGGCATTGCACTATGCAGAGTCCATTGGCATTGAGGAACAGTCGAAGCAACGTGGCAGCCTCATGGTCCTGTGGCTTTGTGCCTGCTGCTTGGAATGGGGGAACCTGTGCAGAGTCAGGGTTACTCACTCAGATGTGGATTTTTTTTTTTTTTTCATGAGGAAAATGGGAAAAGGATGAGATAAAATTACAAAATACAATCAGGAGGAAATAAATACATGCCAGCCTCTGCCATTCCTCTCCTCTGTTCTTTTCTTAAACATGGGGGGAAAGTTTATATCTTTAGTATTTTCTTAAGAAGAAAAAAAAAAGAAATATACTTCTTTAAAAACTGTAATCACAAAGGGAGCACTCAGAAAAGACCATTAACAATTGGTCAAAATGAGCTGCCTTTTGCTCCAGCTCCTCCAATTGTCTCTCTCTTGGATCTCAAAGTATTCCATGAGCTGCAACGTTTGTTTAACCGTGAGCTCACCTGGGGAGAGTGCAGAGCGCTGTAGCTGCAGGCCACGCTTCGTGCTGCCTTGCCTTACGCTGGTCCTGACCTGACTCCGGGTGTTTCTGGGCTTGGTGCTGTATTCACTTCTCTTTTTCAGCCTGGTAAGTCCCTTTTGAGGTTTGCCTTGCAGCGACTTTTCCCTCACGCTGTTTTGCTGTCCAGTGAGAAACAAGACAGACCTTCCCAGGCCATCAGAAATGACCGTTTGCCTGTGATCAATTTGCATATGATGTGGCGGTTAATCAATTTTTGCCTGCTAAACTGTGAATGTTTAGAATAGATGTGGGGGCTGGACCTCCTCTGGGAGGATGTATCAATGGAAGAAAAAGGAGAGGGTGAAACAGGAGGCTGATGTCAATGGTGTGCCTCAGCTGTGACACAAGCACCCAGCAGGGATGGCGTGTGTTACCTCCAGCCACAGTGCTGCTTCACCCAGTTGCATACCTCATTCCAGCCTTTATTCCTTCATGCTGATAGCTCCTTAGGTTAAATATTTGCTTCTTTAAAATAGAAGTTGGAACTAAAAATTCCCACACCTTGTGAATTTTTAAAAGCCTCTTTACCTGTGATTTAAAAGTTCTCTGTCAAATCTAGATTGATGCACGTCATTTTGCCAAGTGCTGGGCAAGGGGAAGCCTCAGTGCTTGTTCAGCTAAAGGCTAAGGACTGTCTTTTACGGTGTTTGCAGTCCCTCATAGCTGTGTGCACTCCCGTGAAGCGTGGAGGCACCCAGGCTAGCTAGACAAAAGCTCACTTGGTTTCTAGGAACAGGAAAGCTGCCCCAGACAAGATGTCCTTGGCTTTTTGTCTCATCGTAAATGCACAGTGAGTGTTGAGCCCCACGGCAGCATTAGCAAGAGACTAGCGCTGATTTTCCTTGGCAGAAAACCTCTCAAGAGAGCAGCAGAAGAAAAATGCCTGGTGCCCTGTTGGGGTCCAACAACCTGCCGTGATGCTGTGGGGCAGGGACCGGCACCCAGCATGCTGCACAGATGGTGTGAATGCGTGCAGCGTGGCACGGGGTCCGAGACGCACAACTGTCAGACCCATAACATTTTGTTTTGAGTATGACAGCTTCTAAAGGCTGTAAAATACATTAGATTGCATCTAAGTGTATAAGTCTGGGAATAAGCCCCCCTCCCCTAGCTAAGCCCCTACTCACAGCCTGATGCTGTGTCGGAGCTAGAGCAGAAGTACACCAGTCTCTTCTTCCAAACCTTGGTTTCCACAGACCAGAGAAACAGTGTGTCCATGTCTGTGATCTGGATAGTTCGGGACCGGGGCAAAGAAAGAAGGCATCTGCCTTCAAATCAAGAAGCAGCCCAAGACATTTTCCTCATTTTCTTACATAGTTCTGTGTCTCATTCCCTATTTTATAAACCAAAACCCCCTTCAAATACTTCTGTATGATTCATTCTTAGGGTATCTATTTCTGCACAGATTCAGGAGGAAGACAAGATCTCTGCAACATGCAGACGTATTCCTAAGTAACGAGGTTTAAGGGAGTTGTGATTAACATCAGATAGCGCTGGGAGCTTATAGAAAATGAAATGTCTCAGAAGGTTCAGATTTGTCTCTTGCTAGTTTTGGAAAGCATTCCTTACACAGACCTAGACACTGTGTATTTAATTCCTGTTTTCTGCTTTTAAATCAAAAACAACTAATTAAGTTGCTGAAAATGTTTGAAAATATCAGTTCTGCTACACTTTCTTCTCTTCTGATCAAAAAGCGTGACAAATAAATCCTCTACAATAGCTTTCATTTAGCTTACTGGCACTACATATCAGGCTACTTCACTGCTTGCAACAGCTACTAGTTTAACAAACTCTTTTTTTCCCCTGTGGGAGAAAGCCTCGCCAGCCTCAACTAAATATTTGGGGTTACAAGCTGTTAAGAGGACTGTATCAGATTTATTTTTATAGCTAAAAGTGATCATGGCTACCTCTCAGCACAAAGTCGGCATTAGAGCCCCTGCTTCAGAGAGCCTGTAATGTAAACCATGGAAGTTCAAAAGAAAGCAGGTTGCCATGGTGGTTGGGAAGCACTACAGACTAGTACATGGTTCTTCAGAGTGTGGTAGGGAAATCTGCCACATGGAGGAAGTTCTTTTGTGATAGAACTGGTCAAAATGTTTCTGACTTCACTGTCTCAAATGGAACATTTTTAACAACAACCAAAAAAAAAAAAAAAAAAAAAACAAAAACCAACAAAAACCAAAAAAACGCGAGCGATTCAAAATATTCTGAGTCATGATGAAAAACAACTTGGAAACACAGAATTTTCCACAATATCAGTACGTTGGTCCCCATGGACATCCAGTGTTTCTTTACAGGGCAAACATTTACATGTTTCTAAGTATAGAGGAGTAAAACGAAAATGCCATTTAGATTTTCATCTAAAGCCAAAAGTCTCCTAAAGATGAAAGCTTCAGACTTTTAACAAAAATGTAGCTTCTTATAACATTCAAAAAGTGGCAAAAAAAGATAGGTGAGTGGAGGTTTTTTCTCTGCTTTCTCAAAAAGCACAATGCAGGGAGCTAAACTAAATTCAGATATTTAAAAAAAAAAAAAAGAAGAAGAAGAAAAAACCAGGTTATTTTAAAAATGGTCTCTACATTGATTAGCTTTAGAGAAGGAGACTGCATCCATGATGCTGCAATTCAGCTCTAGCAAAGGTGTGTAGATGGAAAGAGGAGAAATCGAGTGACCTTCTATGAAAGTGGCTGGATTTTGTCT
Organism: Falco punctatus; assembly: GCF_963210335.1. NCBI lineage: Eukaryota > Metazoa > Chordata > Aves > Falconiformes > Falconidae > Falco > Falco punctatus. The sequence goes on along the minus strand of NC_137580.1, from coordinate 6,138,381 downwards.
GTTTGCTCACTTGTTTGCTTGCTTTTCACTGTTTTAAATCATCCTCTTTATGGACAATGTCAAATGCATTTGACTTCTGCTGATTTCATGGGAGCTGAGGATGCTTAGCTCCCAGAAGACAGACTCTGCAATTACCATCATTGCTGTGATCAGTATATTGATCTGCAATTAAACAGCACTACATCAGCACACTTGAGTGTTTCTTTTGTCTTTGGACTTGGAGACTTTATCTTCCTGTTTATCTTCCTGTGAGATTACCTCCTTTTGTTTTTTCATGCATACTGACAAAATAGTGAGATTTTATCAGGAAGAGTTGGGGGTTTATAGCAAGCAAATATCTCAGAAATGTCTTGGCTATTATTTATCAGAGAAAAAGAGCCTTCTAATAAAAAATATAATCAGGCAGTCAAGCCCAAATACCTCATTTAAAAATTAAACTTATGAGAATGTCAAATAGTTTATAGCTTTGTACAACCTTTTGGCTAGCTTCTCAATACTTAAGACAGGCTGCTGCCAAGATAGGTCTATGGCTTACTGTAAGATTAAATTGCAAGGGCTAAATTCTCCTTTTATTGATATGACAACATGAACAGATGTAAGAATAGGCTGTGTTGTTTCCTTCTTAGGCACGTGGGTTTGAATTCTGCACCTAGTGTTGCTTCTTTATATGCTGCATTCACTTGCTTTTTGCTCCTGGCAGAGAAGCGAGCACTATTAATATGAATTTTCATGTATTAATATGTTAATATGCTACGGCTATATGCAGATAAGTAAGGAGGTGGAGAGAAAAAAAGTCCTCTAGCCATCCGGACTTTCAGCTATGGTTTTTACTGTTTCTTTTTCAAGCACTTTGTTAAGATTTCCATTATTAAAAAATGATAAAAAATGACCCCTGAAGGAAAGCCAAGAAGAACATAAAATGAGGAAGAAAACCTCCACCTGCATTTGTACTGGTGCCAACATCATTTGTGCAATGCAGCCATTGCAGGCTTCCTTTCTGAAGCTGGGTCGAGCCAAGGTGTTACTATTCTACTGGGTGCTGTCTGCATTTTTTAAGTAACTCCTCCTTTGAAACCCTGTTTTTCAGGGGTGTCACTTCACTATTGCCCTCCTGTGAGTTGCATGCTGTTGCTGCAAGTGAGCCAAGCGGATTAACTGCTTAACCAAATTCTCCTCCTGAAAACATACAAGCTAAATAGTCCAGTGTCGATCTACACATTTGGAGGAAAGGGGAAGAGTCAACACATGGCAGGTTTTTTTCTTTTTTTGGGACAATCATATTCTTACAACCAGTTTTCATTAATTACCACTGGAATGAAAAATAGCCATTTAATGGCAAGAGATACATTATTTGTTTGCGTGATTCTAATGATGTCAGTAGAGGTCCGTTAGCAAATGTGGGCTCCAGATTTCTAGGACTCGCGGTCACCCGACACAAGGGTGGGCAAGCATGAACTTTCCTATACTGCCTATAAAAATGAGGGCACGGCAGAGATGAAGGGTATTCCAAGCTCCTTCACACATATCTATTAATATGTCTAAAATCTAAACAATGCTATTTCTTCTATTCTTGGTCTGGGTTTCTTTGGAACACAGTCAAAGGCTTCTGTTGGCTTCTGGCAGAGGACTGCGAGTAAGGCTTCCCCCACCAACCATCCCCACATGGAGCCCTGCCTCTTCGGGGACCTCCCTCAGTAAGCATTTTAGTGCTTTTGAAGAGGTCAGACAGGGTCCAAAGAGAGGGAATCAAGAGGACCCTGCTTCAGGATTTTTCATAACCTCCAGTTAGGATATGTTTTTGAAAAGAAAAGAGGTTCAGCTCCCTTTATGCCCAGGGAGAAGTTGTGCAGCTGTGCTGTGCCATGATTCACTGGGTCGTTGGGTGGAAGCCTGCCCTTGCTGTTGTGTCCTTTGGTGGATTGCAGCCTCAATTATTCTTGGCCAAAAGGATTTCCAGCTGCAATTGTTAACTGCACTTCGCTTTAAGTCTGTGAACAGTTTGAAGGTGAAAATAAACTGCAGCTTTTGGCAAACAGTTTCTTTGCTTCCAAGAATTTCTTGGCTCTGTGTAGAATGGCACCACAGACTGCAAGCACGAAGGCTGTTTCCCACAGCTGGAGTGGGATTCACTGGGCAAAAGCCTCCAGCTTTTGAGGGGAAGGGAACGCATGAGTTGTGTAAGCAGTGTTGTCCTACTAACCCTTGAGATTCATGTAGGTATCAAGGGCTCAGCCCTCGGCAGCTTATTGCTTTGCCTTCTTGCTTAAAAGCCTTGCCTCCTTCACACAACAAAGTCTGACCTATTTGTCTCTGGAAACAACAGGCAGAAAATGCAAAATCGGTCTAGACTCAGAAAAGTTCTTGTGAATCACCTGAAGGTGCACATTTGAAATGTGCTAATGAAGTTTAGTTAGGTGCACAGACTTGTGATAGAGCAATGCCCATCACCCGTACTAAGAGTCACTTTGATTCATTTTTGCATTGAGGTGAGCTAACTTTGAAGAAAGAAAAAAACTTACTTGCATTCTAAGCGAAATTATCCGCCTGGGGTTCAGCACAGTTTAACTGGCATAGATACATTTTCACTCAGATTAACTTTCATCCAACGTAGACAAGAAGACTGTTCCTTTCTTGAAGGTTTATTTTGGGGAACCCACTGTTTTTGAGTAACAGCTATGTTTTCTGTATGGCCTCAACATGCAAAGACTTGAACTCAAGTTTCAAGACATTTAATATTACTAAATTGATCTGCCATACTACCCATAATGTATCTTTGTAATGCTGTGTTATTGCTGCTGGTTTGTTTTTTTAAAAAAACAGAAATGGGTATATGGTTGCACATACATCCAAAGAAAGCCTACAAAGGGAACAGTCCTCTCCTTTCTAACATTTAACAAGTTTCCTTGCACAGATTTTGTAGTCTTTTGTCTCCTGCTCTCCGTAATTGTATTTCTGTGCAAATAGTAAATTTGACACAGAAGGCAATTTAACAAAGGGGCAGACAGAGGCAAAGGAAGACATAAAGAGGCTTATGGAAAGAAATTAAAGTCTTTCCAAGGGACTTGAAGGAGATCCACCAAATCCGTCTCTTAGAGGCTGAGACCACTTTCTTTGTTTCTGTTCAGTAGAAATAGTGTTGTTTTACTTTTTAACTAAACACTGTAAAACAGAAGCTTCTGCAATACCTTTGTCTCCTGTTCTTATAGCTGTTGTATTGCCCCATTCACTTACACATCAATAACTCTTATTCTTCACGATTCAATATGCTTCTGTCATGGCCTAACAAATGGCCATCCTGAGGCTAAACATGTAAGAATTGAAAAAGATAACAACTACAGGAAAAAAAGGTGTGAGATTCTGATTAAAGCTCAAGCACCCAAGATACATAGAATCAGGTATACAGATTATATAAGCTCACCATTCATTTAAAATGCTGGCTGCTTATTTTCTTGTATTATTTTTTTCATGCGTTATTAGCAATATACATTATTATCTAGAAAAATTCAAGGATGAATACACAAAATTAGGAATCTCTGAAAGGAAAAAAAAAAAGTGGAGTTTATTTTACTTTTTCAGAGGAATATGCCTGAAGAGTCAGAATCTGAATCATTGTGCAGCTGTAACATTACTTTCTGTTACCACCCTAAGGAGAATAGTATGGGGGGGGCGTGGGGGGGTGAGTAAGTGCTCTTCATCTGCCTACATCCATTTGCTAGAGTAGCAACAGTCTAGGAAATATCCTATGTACCAGTATGGAGGTTCTGTCACTTTAAAATTATATTAGGCATTTGAAAGAGCCTTTGTATTAGTTAATTAAATTGCATGTAACATGGTAATGAGGTCACAGAAACTAATTTGATGACCTTTCTTATAAATAGCTATTAATTAACGTATAATTAATCTTCACATTCATCAGAGACATTGCATCTGAGTTGTACATGAAAACAAAATTAGAAAACATCATATTCATTTTATATATGATTGTTGATTAAATGGCTACCGTATTTAAATGATTCCCAAATTATCACGCAAATAAGCTGTGAAGGTAATCAGATAACAATGATTTGCACAATGTTAGTTTGTTCAGTGCATGACTACAAGCTAAATCATCAAGCAGCTGTTTGAACACAATGCAGACTCACCGACACGTCTTAAAATAGCATCCCTTGTTTGCAAAACTGGGGTCTTTCAATAAAGCTTGGATTTTGTGATGGAGAAAAGAAGAAGCTACTGTAAGCAGTGACATAATTTCACAATGACTTTTGAGCAGATACCCAGAGTCACTGGCTTAACTTGTCACATGTTACCAGTGCGAGGTAAAATACCTCCAAATCCACAGATTTTGGACGCCACGCTCTCCCACCTCCTCTCTCAGCAAACAATGACGCTTGCACAAGCTCCTGGTCCCTGGATCAGGTAGCTGGGCTGGTGGAGCACTCACCCTGCAAAGCTGTCCTCACACACGTGGCAAACAGCTTGCCTGGGAGGTCACAGAGGGTCCCACAAGCCCGCTGAAACACACGGGAAAGGGAGCTAGGGAGAAACAAAAGTTATCTCTGTCCTTTTATCAGTGGGGTTGGTGACATCTAAACCCAGGATTCTCAGAAATTATGGGGGGGCGTGTTTTTTGGCAGAAGTGGGGAGAAAACCTGCTCATTTCACATCTTCATTCTTTCTGCAAAACTTTTTGTCAAGTTTTGGTGGCAATATTGAAAAAAAGAGAGATTGCCCCGTATATGTCCTCTCTGTGCCCTCAATCCCTCCTCCCTCAGCATAACATGAAAAACAAATATTAGCAGAGCTTAATGGCCAGGTCAGCTGCAAGCTCTAGAAGTGTAGATTTAAAATAGGGGATGAAGTCAGCAAAATTACTTTAAATGTGATACATCTCACCCAATATTATTAATGAAGGAAATGACATGCTTTCTTGCTTCGTAGATAAGGAGATAACTCATTAATGAGCAATAATGCATCGGGTCTTAATATGGGGAACTAGCAAGAAGCAGGCTCTCCGCGTTGTATTATTCACAAGCGGCCACCTTGAGCCAGCTGATCAGAGAGCAGGTGAGTAAAATGGATTAGCTTCTGTTTTTATTTTTAGGAAATCTGTTTCTACAGCATCATTTCTTTTATGTATTTGCCGTGAGCATATGCGGTGGGAGCAGTGGAATAAACAGCAGGAGAACAGAGACATTGGGAAAATCAACAGCGATTGGAAGAGACAGGGAAACTACCCAAAATGAAACACCAAACCTGAACAAATTGCTATGGAAGCAGAATTTTCCTCCAGACTTGGAAGGGGGGGGGGGAAAGGGGGGTTAATGGCTCATAAGCAGGTCAGAAGCAAGGGTTGGGAATTTCAATAGAGAACAACCATATAAAGAAATGAGGGGACAGATCAAATAAAGGCAACAGGAGACAAGATCCATACAGTTTATGAGATGCCACAGAGCTAAGGGCTGGACTTCTGAAAGTCAGTGCCATCAAAGGAAGACCCCACCTCTCTGCCCAGAGCCAAGATCTTCCTTGCACCATGGCGAGTGCAAATGGTATCCAGCGAGGTGGGCTGGGGAGATGTAAGTGGATGAAGGTCAGGCCAAGGAGAGGTAGTGCCAGGGACATGTCCCTTCTCTGCTCCACCCATGGAGCTCCTGGTCTGAAAATGTCCCAGTAGAGGAAGAAGAGCAGGAGAATGAGGAACCGTAGAGGGCAGTGCAACAACCAGAGCTGGGGTGGTGGTGATGAGGAGCTGACCTCCCTGGAGACACCTGAAAGCAAGTAGCTCAAGAAAAATGGCGATAAAGCCATCAAACCGCTTCTTGCTCTACCCTGCTCCTGTAATGATATACAGTCAGGGTGGTCCTTGGTTCTTGGGCTTCTCTTTGCTTCCCTATCTTACTCATGCTGACACCTGAGGGAAAAAGATTTTTGCAGGGAACGTCTAGGGGGTCTGTTGATGTTACCAGGTAACAATCTCCTTAGAACTTAGTAAATACTGTCCTAGGAAATCTATGGAGTTTGGTTGCATTGTCAGGTCCTCCAGTTCTAACACCTCTGGCTCAAGCTCAGACCCACAGTTTTGGAGAAATCACTCCCACATCACCTTAATCCAAGTAATTGTTTTTGCATGGTCATAAGAGAATATTTTTAAAAGTTCTAAATATTGAGACTTGATCATTTCTAGAAAATAGTTGTAAAAATAACACCTTATTGACTCTAAATGATTTCCAGATCAAACCCGTTCAATTTTCAAATTAAAGCTTCAATCTGCAAGTGTTTAGAAGTAGCAGCCTTCTTCATATCAATAGTTTTGTTGAATTTACATTATGAATTGACAAAAAGAAACCACATCCCCTCAGCACTGCAAACTCAAGCTAGGACTCAGATTGCGCTCTGTCTCGCATTACACAAATTACCGAACTGGACATTCATTAGCACCAGGGCTAATCAAAGACATTGGATCCAAACCGTTTTGACAGAAAATTGGCCACTTGACAAAATGAATATTTTCATGAGAATGTTTTCCAGAGAAAGCGTCAGCTTTTTTGTGTAAAAGAAATGCTTCCCTTTCTTTTTCCCTCCCACAGTTTTAGACACACAGACGCATACCTGACTTGGACGCAGAGATGTCACCAGAAACTTTTAGGGCTATTTGTGTTGAGGTCCTTGTGCCACATCACCTCTTCTGTGTTGAACTGATCTTCCAAATGAGAGGGCAGATGAGGATGCTTCACAGGAAACACAGCGTCCAGGCAGAAATCCAGGGATTTATTTTTCAAAAAAAACCCACACCACCACCACCACAAAAAAAGAAAGAAAAAAAAAAAGAAATAGCAGACTCCTGTTCTTTATTTTGCATAAAATACTGCCACAGCTTTCTGAGTCAATTTTTGTGTAATTGCAAGTATTGGGGTTTCTGAGAATGAAATATTTTTTTTTAAAATGTCCCTGTTTCTGATTAAATATCGTGCAATATTTTGCTGTAATTGGTAAATCATTTGAAAATCATTTGAAAGAGAACCTATTGAAGCGTAGCTATTGCCCTGGAAAGTAGAAATAAAATAATTACTTTAAAATAGTGCCAAGTGCTCTAATCTCTTAAAGAGAAAACTGAAAACACAGAGTGAGAATTAAAAATTCTGGCTTTACAATCAAGACTAACATTTGACAATGTCCTTTCAGCTAATGTTGAACACTCATTTTTTTAAAATCCCTTATTATCATTTATTGCAATATATAATTAAAATTACCCTTTGGATTTGAATAGAAATACAAATGAGACCAATGCTAACAGTAAAAATCAAGACCAAGACATGTCTGGAAGTCAGACTCACGTCTGCTTTGGAGTCAAAATAAGTATATCTGGCAGAAAATATGATGGCAATCAGACAAAAACTTCTGCTCATTGTTTCAAAATTGAAAAGAATAATAAACAGCTAAAATCAGGGAGCTATTTTCTCTATGTAATGAAATCAGTCTTTTCATGATCACACATAAGTAATGACCAATTTTACATTAATGTGTATTTTGGATGAGTTCCTTTACAGCTCCCCCAGTCAACGTCAGGGATTCAAGCGCCAGAGCGTGCCGAGAGCCCCTTGCTTCGAACAGTACATGCTCTAGCTGTTCAGCGTGTACAGACAATGACGCTGCTGAAGGGTTATCCTCAGATAAAAAATACCAGCCAGGTTTTGAAAACATAGTAGTCAAGGTCTGGATGAAACTGTGGGGCTCAGCTCTGCGTTTTGGGATCGGTATTGGAAATGACCTAGTCATTACAGCATGAAGCTCTGTGCTGGCTTATTTACCCAACTTCTCTGAATGATAAAGAAGACCAGTGTAAGCTGTAAGCCGTTATATAGATCTAATCAATATAAGTAGTATCATATAACATAATATTTATATATATATCTATAAATGTATCTATAAAATAGATATAATGTTATTACTGCTTTAGTATGGAGAGTACCAAACATACACATATCAAATTAGATACTGGTGTTCCACTGTGAACACAGATAAAAAACATATATTTGAAGAGAAATATTAAACTTGAATGTCAGCTAGGATTTTCTCTGCACATTTCCATACATTCTGACAATTTCCTTATGTTTTCTGGAGGGAAAAAGAAGAAAATCTCTTTGAACTTTCTGGATAAAAGGCACTGTATGGTTAATAAGCGTTAGGCATGTGCTATATTCTTAATACTCCTGTAAGGGCAGACATGATTGGGAAGTCCATTGCTGTTTTTATCCCGAGAGAATCCAAAAGCTCCCATTAAGGGCAAAGCTAAGAATACACACTGGTTGCTGGTGAAGTTAAGATTGCCCACAAATTTTTATAACTGGCCCTACCATATTAAATTCAATCGAAGATTTATTTCAGAGCTCCCTGCAAAGTAAGCGAATAAAAGGGGGCAAATAGTTATGATGGGAAATCCTGGTTCATTCACCTCTCCTTGGTAACAGCCTGAGAGCGGAGATTATGGGAACAAGAGGAAAAGTGGAGGATTCAGCTGGTAATTCTCTAATTTACATATTAAGCCTCAAGTCTAATATCTCACAGTGTGGTCTCAGGTCTCACTTATCCCTTATCTGCTGTATATTTACTCAATTCCTAAAGCTAATGCACTTACTAATGCGGAAAAATACAATTTAGAAAGCATAATTTTATTTGCTTCTTTCTCTCTTCACTCTCTCTTCTCTCCAATGCTGGAGCGCAAAACAACCTGAAAAGCACTGTTGAAATTTTCTGTATTCAATGACTTATTGTATGACCTTAGTGCTAAATTTTTGCTTTTCTGCTGAAGGATATTGATGATTAAGATCAAAGTGGCACTTTGGGACAGCACCAACTCATGCCACCATAGCCAGCATAGAAACTGAGGGACATACGCATATATGCTGTTGTAACGCTGCCGTTATAACCATCTGCAGTCCACTTACAGGCAAGAGAGGGGAGAGGACATTTTTCCTTTGGTAGGTGGACACAAGGAAGACAGCCACATGCTGTCAATCATACCTTAACGACCGTGAGGATGCTTTACTGAAAGCAGTGCCCTCTGGTACCCTGCTCCAGCTACCAGGCACCAACAGCTGTGGGGTTAGTGGTGTTTCAGGATAAAGCTCTGAACTCCCAGCAGCAGCAGGTCCAAGACAAGCCCAGACTGCTCCAGGCTGCATTTGTGGAAATTAAATTCGCCAATGAAAAAGCCGCCCTCAAAAATGCAAATCGCTGTTGCAAGCTTACAAACACCTGGAAACGGCAAAGCGTGTGTGCTCAGTCGGGCTTGTCGCTAACACTTACCATTAGGTATTTTGAATGTGATGATTTTCCTGCTTTTACGATGTCAGAAAACTGTTCTGCAAGAGACTGGTCAGTGGAAGGCTCTGAAAGGAAATTTCATGTGCTTGTGCAGTCGTTGCTCGTTCGCTGAAAATAAGGTTTCTTTTTGGGGTCACCCTAAAACTGAACCAGCTTAAAAATAACAACTTTTCCAAGCAAGAAAGAAAAAAACCCAAACAGACCAAACTTTGCTAAAGTGCTGGGATAAAACAGATGCACAACCACTCAGAAAAACTTCCTAAATATTGATTTAATGGCCTAGATACCCTTCTTTGATCCTGATTCTATTCCAGGATGAGTCCCAAGACTACTTTTTTCCCCTCTTCCACATTGTGGTTTCTGTGATGCAGCCAGGGGATGCTAGAGCTGGACGATCGAAGAGGCAGAGTCTCAGGATGCTGTGTAGATGAGCCAGGCCAGTATTCTAAAACAAGCACCTCCTTCCTTGATAGAAAAAAGGATGTAAATATCATTAAATAACAGAGGTACAAACAGAAAAAAAAAAATTGCCTTCTTTCCTCCTATGGTTCGTTTACTTACCTTTCTTGAAAGCCCCTTCATATCGTGGCATTTTTGGATGGTACGTATGTTGGTGTTACCATTTAATTCATTACCCAAGGGTCTGTAGTGTAAAATACAATTTTCACACTTGGATTCCAACCATACCTGCCACGCATAATAAAAACCACACGTTCATTTCACACACACACCACAAAAAAAAAAAAAAAATCCTTTTGGAGGCATACTTTTATAGATGCCTGAATCTGCAGTGCTTCTGATTACACCAGAATAAAAGGGAAAGGAAAAGAAAGAAAAAATGTCTCCCTTTTGATATTTGCTCACAGTGTTACAACAGCTTCTGGTAAGGAGGATTGCCTGTTTCTTTAAATAGAGTATTACTTGTTAGCCATGTGTATCACACAATTAAGTGTGAGACAATTACTCCACTGTCTGCAGACCAAGGAGAAATGTATGCGTGCAGATACGTTCTGGCTCGCTAATGTGCTCACAAGCAGCTTTGTGCAGCTGCCTCTAGGCTCCCCTCCTCACTGCTGACTGATTTCAAGAACCGGCCTTGCCTGGTGGGCTCAGCAAGAACAAAGCCACAAACCCAGTGCTGAAGCCCCTGTCTGGGTTGGGAGGTGGCAGCAGCAGCACCGATCTTGGCTCCAGGATGCATCTTGACTTTAATAGCTCAGTGTGCTGACACCCAGCCGGGGCATCCAGCACCCTGCTGCACAAAGCTTCTCAGAGCGTCCTGGCTGACAGCCCTGCCAGCAACGTAAGAGCCCCTCCGGGTGGGTTTCACGGCACAAATATGAGCTCCTCACAAGAACAGTTGTGTCCTATTGAGTTATTAATGATTTATTATACCGCCGTTTGTTTGTTTTGCCCTCAAAGTGGCACTCTGCATCGGTGTCGTAACAGGCATATGGTGGAACAGCATGGTTCTGCGGGGTGCTTAATGCCCTGAATTTCCATCGAAGGAAATGGGAGCTGTGGTTGCCCAGCACCTCAGAGGAGCAGGCACTAATTACCGAGCAGCGAATGGCGCAATGAAAAGCACCAAGCGCAGGAACATTAGCTATGATGCAACCCAGAAGATTAAGAAGCTGTCATGTTTGCTCACAGGAAATCATTAGCCACCGTGTTTTATAAAATAATAACAACACATAATGCTCCCTGCAGTTTGTGCTTGCTTCTCCACTAAATTTAACACACGTTCATAATAGGGAACATAAATATTCCAGAATCTTTGAAATGTGCTTGAAGGATGGGAACACTGTAGTTCCCCTGTCCTCAGCTTGCCTATCGCTGGGCGTACAGCCAGCTTAAGAGCATAAAAAATCAGAAGAGTCTGTATGAAGATGTCTGTGACTCGAGGCCAAAAAGAAATCCCATATACATCCCCAAAACCTGCTAAAGGGTGCCATTCCCTCTCTCAGGTCTTAATCGGAACCTCTCCGGCGTCAAGCAAATGATGACTTCTGCACTCCCTGGGTTTCAGATGTGCTGCTAGACCAACTGCAGAAAGACTTTACCATTTCAAAGGTTTCAGGGAAGGGCTCACATTCCCTACCGTACCTGCTAGGCTCTCATATCAGTAGGCTCCTTCAACTGTAGAGGAATGAAGGCAGGTTGATTAACATTGATAATATACAGCTGTGGGTGGGCTTCAGGGGCGGTGGGTTGGCTGATGTGGATAAGGTGCAGCTGTGGCTGGTTCCTGCTAAGTAGTTAAATAGCTCTAGGGATTGTATGGAAGAGGAGCATGGGATGAAGAGACCTGGAAGAAGCAGAGGGAGGAGAGAGAGTGCCCTGGAGGTAGGAGAGACAAGGAGAAGGATGCAGCAGAGGCAAGAAGCAGGGTGGAGTGGCCTGAAGGGTGTGAAGAAACAGCACGGACAGTAGATGGACTGTTGAAACCTTGTGGGGGGTTGGTGGCTGTGCTGGGGTGAGGTGCGGGATCTACTTATTGAAGTTAACCTGGTCTGGGGTGGTAAAAGCCTTGGTGCACCCAGCTAGTTTTGAGAGTGTTGTGACAGATAATGTATCAGCAAATGTTCATTTTGAGCACACTCTCTAGTTCTCCTTTGTGTCAGGGTTTAAATACAGAGTGAGGTACACTTTGTCTAACTACAGACAAAACAGAGCCATAGCATGTAAGAAACATAAATTTGCAGAAGGTGGGAGTTGTGTGTGTGATTCAGCAAGAGAAATAACTCCCAGGACTCCTACTGTCTTATCAAGCGTTCTTGAGATTACAGTGGCATAGTTAATTTTGGATACCATGCTTTTGATGGCTGAATAAATAGCTCTGTAAGTACAGGATCTCATCAGTCATTCATTCTGATCTGCAGTTTGATTTAGCATGTAAATTTAGATTTGAATTTCCATCCATCCTGTAGGGATAGAAAACATCTGAGCAAAATGTATTCACATATTCCACCAAGACTTTCCCAAAATGATTCAATCAGTATCCAGACTTCAGGGTGCACTTACAGTTAGTGTCCACAAATAAAACTCTAACATGAACCTTACAAGAGGATTAGCTTTGCAGGGAGTGGAACCAAACACACAAAAAAACCCTAAAAGCAAAGAAATTTGGCTGTGGTCATCTTTTCCTCTTGCCCTCTGTTCCTGATTAACTTTATTGGAACATCTGTAGGATTATCTGTGCATTTTGCAGCTGTCCCACCATTGACAAAGGAAGTTTTGCATTTACAATCAAGAAAATGGTAATAGACCTCATACTGCTGATCTTCCTTCACAGCCGCTGCTTGCAGAAGCATTTCTGAATCTGATCTGTCACTGGAGCACAGGACGGTGGACATCTTCTCAGGGAGATGCCTACAGCCCCATCTGAAGAAAAAGTTTAGGCTCAGCTGAGGCTTATTTATGTTCATACTGTCCCCTCTGTCGAGGGAAGGTGCCACAAAGCAGAGGAAACAGAGGAAACATTCCACCAACTTCTGAAGTCTCCTTTCTCAGCCCTTCTCTACCTTCCCCCATCAGTTTATCATTAAAACTTACATATATAATGGAAGAACATTTAGTTAAGTGTGCTGGCACTTGAATTAACAGAGTTAACTTCACAGTACCGAATCAGACAACATTTCTAGGGTAATATATTGAAAATCTTATGAGAACACAGGCAGAAGCACTAATAGTGTGTATATCATTAACTGCAAGCTCATAAAACATTAACTGCTTAATTCCTGCCAAATATACCAGATACCTCTTTCAACACTGTTACTGTTTGAAGATTACCTCTCAGAAACTGAGAGTAGTTTAACTTTGGTTAAATCACTTTAGAATGTGTGGAGTTCGGAGCACTTACTTGACACACATAAAGAAGGAATCTTTTCAAACGAAAGGCAACATTTCAGAAATTGCATTATTTGTATTTTCCTAGATTGTTAGAATTTGTCACTTTTTAGCTCAATTGTTTCTGACCCTCTCAAACTATTCATTTTCCGGAGGAGGAGCAATGCACCAAGGCATGGTCTGGAGTGCCTAGGAAGGATTTTGACAACAAAAGTTGGGGTATAGCTAAGCAGGTGTGCAGTCCCAGAGAGTTTTCCATATTTTTTGTTCTGATCCAGCTGCAAGAAGTGTTCCATTATGGCCCACTGGATGGCTCTGTGATCATTTAGTCACAGGGCAAGGCTGAATTAAACAGTATAAACCCAAAGACATTTTACTTTTGTCAGTAGAACTGCAAAGGTGCCAAATACACAGAGCCCTCTGAGCAGCCTTTAAGATTCCTCATACCCATCCACTGGTCAAATTCAGCAGCACCTCCCCAGAAAATGTTCTGTGCCAATTGATTTTGTTTGGGGTTTTATCCTCTTAAATTAATGGGGAGAAGAGGGTGCAGAAAATAGGAAGAATAGCTCTTTGAAAGATTGACTCTTGGAAAAAGAAGGTGCTAAATATTTGAGACTTCGGGTCCATGTCGTTTGGAGGAACGAAACATCAGCATATGATCTTTCGGCAACTGTTGCTGCAGAGTTAAAAATTACCCAGCAACTTCCAAATATAGGGAGAATGGGAAGAATTTCATGCCATCTTTTTTTTTCTCAGCTGTTGGCAAATGGTGAATATCAATGGGAATTCCAAGGCTTAGAAACTTCAGAAAGAACTTGATTTTGTTGAAAACATCCAGTGAAAATGAGAGAGGTAAGAGGCATCTCATCGTGACAAATGAGAACTTCTTGTGACAGTTCCGTCCCAAAGTGTTAAAAGGAGAGAAATAATAACTAAAAATTAATAAAAGTCACAAAAAGCCCCAAATAAGTCAACCTAGGATCATCATTTTCCATACTTAATGCTATATTATTTTTACCCACAGGACAAAGAGTAGTATCTCTGCAAAGTTTAATGAATAAAACTGTTGAGCCAGATTCTGTGGCATCTGCTATCTGAGCTGCTTCTCCTTTGGGACAGGACAGTACTACACCTATATACTGAGAGATGCTTATTCTACCTTTATAGCCTAGGAATTCCTCGGGGAAAATTCTCCACTCGTTATATCTTTGAATAGCTGACTAGTGTATATAATCTGTATACAGTGCTTTCAATCTTGACTGATATTTGTGATTTGGGACAAATAAGCAAACTTAGCAATTTTGTTTGTCTCCTGAGTAAATAGGGTAAAAACCCTGCTTGAAAGGAAGTACTGTGGGCAACTGCCTGCCTGAAGATGTATTCTTGCTGGTGTGCACCTTGTGTACCCCCAGGTCCTGACACATTTATTCGTGGCTGAACTGAGGTGGGGAATTAAACCGAAACACTTTGGGGAAGCGCTGCCCAGTCTTTCTCCTCCTCTTGCACAGCAAGCAAGGGATTGACTGGTGAGGTACACACACACCACACTCTGCACGGGCTGGGTAAAGCAAAGTCGACATCTACCTCATGAAAATCCTCAAATCAACAAGAGCTCATTCATCAGGGGACATATAGAAAAGTTTTATTAATTACCCAACTGAGCTGTTATGCACTCTCCCTGAATTTCCTACACGGGCTCAAAAGGGAGAGGGGGAAAAAGTAAATTCTACAGTCAAGGGTCACCAGTAAGGGGGTACTTTATCATAAACTTCTCTTAGCTCTGTGCCAGCTCAGCATTTCACCCTTGGTGGTGCTACCAGAGGATAACTTGTGGTTGGGAGGGATGCAGGGGGGTGGCCCTGATACAGGGAGGCACAGGGCACCCACCTACCCTCACCAGTGCCGGCACCCATCAGGTCCTGGCCAGATGATGGTCCCAAGACACTGAGGAAGTCCTTGTGACTGGGTTAATCACCAAATGAAGCTGCACTGACCAGCTTTTTGGTGTTCTGGTGGGATATGGGGTCCCTTCCAGGCCAGTCCGACTGCAGGGGTGCGCTCTGCCTGCCCACTGAACTGGGGGGCTTTAGTGGGAGGGCAGGAGATTCATACCAAGGCTGCACAGTAAAACACTGGTGAATTAACTACTGTTTTGGGTGTATTATAATAGAAATTATTGTATGTGTAGATATATATACACACACGTATTTGCAAATATACTATACATGTAGATAAAACTATGACTATATAATTGTACTGTCCCTGTGTACCTAATCCATCCTCATCTGTATACACATACCTCTTGGGTTGAGACTTAAAGAGATTAAATTCTGCCCACTGGACATTGTAGGCACCTTGTCTCTTTTTAGATGCTGACACTTGGTTCCACGTACCAGGAATTTCACAAAAAATCTATTTTTATTCCTGAGGCCAAATTTACCTTGTGTTTGTATTCAGTAAGAGTCTGATAGGCAATTGTATTTGCCCCACAGGTGATTAACATACACAGTTCAACTCAAGCATGTAATTAATGGTCGCTGTTTAAAAGCTGTGTTTCATTTGATTTATAGCACATAACATTCTTTTTCAGCCCCACTTGTTAGTTAGCCCTATTAGTAGCCCTTTCTTCCACCATCTTTCATTATCTACATACGAGACTTTCCAGATTTTTGTGTCAAGGGGATGATGTGGAAGCCTTGTTGCAAAATTAGCTGCAGGTTAATTGCCTCCTTGTCCCTATCAGCAGAGTTGCAGCTATGCTGGCAGCCCCAGGTGCTTGGCTCCTGCCATGCTGAGAGGACTACGCTTGCAGTTTGGTGCAGGGTCATAGCAAAACACTCATGTTAGTGGCAGGCGGACGCGGGGAGGGGGCCCATCTCCCCTCCACAGGATCCCCAGTGCTCAGGAGGCTTGTGGCACCACCCAAACGTCTGGTGAAGAGACACATTCAGCACCATCGTGGCAGGAAGATGCCAGCCAGTTTGGACCAGACCATCATGGGTGATGCAGATGTCAGAGAGAGACCAAGAGGAGAAACCTGGGGGCAGGGGGTCTGGGGCAGCTGGTTATGGTGGTCGTCCTCCATCTGCTAGCCCCAAGATGCCCCAGCAGTTCAGCTGCAGGTTATTCTGCACCAGCCCTGATCAGCTCTGCTGCAGCTCCCCCAGCATCTCCCAGGCATGGTGGATATGCCCCAACTGCTTACACAGCCTGAAAAATGCCCACTGGCCACAGAAAAGATCAAGCTGGAATGAAAAAGCAGAAGTAAATAATTGGGAGTGCGCTCTTGAGTCAGGCCTTTCTCTCCCCTTCTCCAGCTGGCATCAAAGGCTGGCCTTCAGCCAGCCCCCAGCCCCTTCTTCCTCAGAAAACAACAAAACCAATACTTGGGAGGAAAATGAGCCTTCTGCTGGGTAATACTTTAAAGCCTATCTTCTGAATGCACTTGCCCTCCTTGCAGGTGGCTGGGCAACACTCGGAGGCCATCTAATTGTCATGGATGGATAGATCAGCACAGCTCTTCAAAAGCCAAGCCGAATCAGCCCCATTTAATTATTTTGCTTCACACTCAGGTGCCTTTAACACAACAATGCCTGCAAGGTGTTCTCTGGGCCTGGCTGCCTAGGGGAGAACAGCTGATTTAAAGGTTGGAGGGGAAGAAAAAAACCCCAAAGGTTCATTATGGTTTCCAAGGAGAGTAAAATGAAGTGAAACGAGAACTAAAAACAATTGTCCTAGTAATCAGCACCATGATTGAGGAAATGGACCAAAGAGAGACCAAAAGATGCATCATAAATCTTCCGGATCAGGTCCCCACACACTGTTTCGTGACAGCTCAGCACCTTACAAACGCTGCACAGTTTGGATGCTAGACAGTGCTGAGGTGTTGCCTGTGCAAAGCCAAAGCAGGCAACACCTCAGGAGGTGGAAGCAAAGCTACAGGTCCCAGCAGGAAGAAGGCTGCAGGCTGGCAAACTGCAGCTGTGCCACCTGGGACACAAGCTCCCATTCCTGTCCCGCTGGTTAATTGTTTATGCCTGCTCAGAGTAACAGCTATAAGCCATCGTGTAGCATGGATCTCACTCCTCATCCGTGCAGTATTTTGGAAAATCAGGTCCTTTGGAAATATTCCTAGAAGGTCAACAGAAAGTCCCATTTTGCAGAGTTCACTGGGAGCCCAGGCAACGTGAAGGACCCTTAGAAAGGGTAAAACCAGAACATTTGAAAATCTTTTCTAAGGCCACATCGGCCACTGCTTTGCCAGGAGAAATAAGACTGAACAGTTTGCCGAAGAAAGGTGTCAGTGTGTATCCGCTGGCCAGGCACATCAGGACGGTGTGTGTTCCTCAGGAATGCAGCCTGATGCTTGTGGAGTTCAGCAGAGAAATATCGTTTTGGTTCTGACTGATATTTTCTGATATGCAGGCAAGCATTAGTATGTGTATATATATATACACACACATGCACACACATATAAAGAATTGCTAATACAGTCCACCTTGAGGGAACTGATTATACTATACACCTCCCCTTCTTTGCCATTAATTGGTTGTCACATTACTTCCTTCTGTTTTGTTTGTTTGGTTTTTTTAAGCGTTTGTTTCAAATCATTATTTTAAGTAAAATCATGCTTGTGTTGCTGATATAGATATCGACTAAGGTATCTATATCTGGTATACTGGGCCCTATTTTAATTTTCTCCAGAGCTCTCCTGAGGTGCTGTGCATGTAGTTCATCCCAGAGTTACGCTCATGACAAAATGGCTTTTGTATATAACTAAATAATGTACGTGCTATTTTTCAGGACTACGAAGTGCCAAAGCATATAAAATTAACATTAGTGTTGATCAGCATTAATCTTGCCAGCAGTTATGTTTTCCAAATTCTGTTCTCCATCTTCTAATAACATTCTCAAATTATACAGCACAAGACTCAAATTGCTACTTACACCAACATCAGAATGTAGTAAGTACTCATTATAACGAAATAAGTGTGTGGGAAAAGAAGCAGGTTTGTGTCCACTCTGTGGCTGTTTCCATATAAATCAGTCTCTCTTCTATCAGAAATGTTTCTTCACAAGAGAAAGGAAATAGAGTTGGGTCCCTACATGATAAAGTTGACTCAAATGCTACAGCTGCCTGTCCTAGGTTTTGTCCTTTATGAGCTTTTCTCTTGAAAATTTTCATGCATTAGGTATGATTTAAAAAAAAAAAAAAAACAAACAAAGACAAAACAAACAACAAAAAACAAACCAACATTAAAAATTATTAGAGCGACAGGATAATTTTGAAATATTATTTTACAGTTTCTTTCACCTAACTGTGTTTCCAATTTTGCTATCACGTTTTAATATTACACCCTTGCATAATTAGCATCTTACAGGATTTTTCTCTTGCTTTATGTGGTTTTTCAAAAATCCTTTAATGGTAACACAGGAAAAAATACGCTTTTTAGCAGCTATTTGTATCTATAGTTTATAATTTATGTTAATTTAACACAATTATTATACACTACAGTTATTATTTAGTTATTAAACTTACTATTTTTAGTTCCTAGTTCATGGAGATCATAAATGTTACTGTAGTCCTAAATGAAACATAATAATGCACTTTAAAGAGTGACCTCCCTTACCCATGAGTGCATTTCTTGAGTGGTGTATTGAAAGTGAAAGAAGAAAAAAAAAAGGGGCGGGGGGAAAGGCTTGAATCTAGAAGAGCAACAAAATAAATGCAGGAAAGGATCTGATGGATATGAAGTAGCTAAAGTATGATTTCATGTATCTAGTGACAGCTAAGATAGAACCCAGAAGTAAACTTAATACAGAAATGTTTTCATGGCCAAAATATTGCTTCAGTACTAGAAACTTTTTTTACTAGAAACTTTTTTCTTTTTTTTTTCTTTTTTTTTTTTTCCATGCATATAATCAATGTGGCTTTCCCAAGCCTTTCTGCCCTTGTGGGAGGAGGGCAGAGCAGTTTTCCAGCAGGATAGAGAGTGGTATTGTCAGTGGCCTGTATGCACACAGGAGAAAATATTTGCAGACCGGTTCACTTAGGACATGCCATTTCAGTGTAAAACAAGGTTTAATACCTACCTGTGAAACCCTGCTCTGTTTCTGGAGCTGCTGTAACAGAAGAGATTTCTTATCTTTTAGTAATCCTGGACTGACTTGAGGTGGAAAATGAACGGATAGTGCTCAGAAATGGAAAAAGTAAAGTTGTAGAAAGACCGGAGTATATCTGGAAAACATGCATCCCCCTCTTCCATCTGTCACTGCAGCCATCTCTGCCAGAACATCCACAGCCCGACTCCACGACAACTGCCTCTTTGGATCTGGCTTTGTCCTGCCCACTCAACAGCAGCAGGACCGCAACAGAAGATGGCACATGCCTGTAATTCAATAGGCATTTGGCATGGCCTCCTCATCCCTCCTGGCAAAAGATTAATGTGCTCCCAGACATTTCTGGGTTTACCCTGCCGCTTGGGTCAGCAACGCTTATGGTCAGCCCCAAAGAATTCTTGGCCAGGGCAAAGCCTGGATCCCAAGCTGTGAGATGTGCCTGTGTCCAAGAGCAGCTGGGGCTGGTCAGTCTCTGAGCCAGGGACCGAGCTGCCAGCCTGCGTGTGTGCACATGTGTGAGAGAGGCCAGGGAGAAAAAGAAAACAAAAAAAGAAGAAAGGAAGGAAAAAAAAAAATCTTGTCTGCAACACCTCTCCATAGGCATGATTTAGTTGGTGGTATGTGAAAATTGTTGGATTTCTGCTTTATAGAGAAAATTGTCCTTGGTGCCAGCTTATCACACGCTTCCATCTGTGGGAAGTTCACATCAGGCACAGGAGTGGTATGAGTAAAAAAAGCTACTGGCTATTTTCACAGTGTGTGTCCCCTGCCTCTCCCTTCTGCATTTCTCTGCAGTTTTAGATTCCAGCTGCCTCTAGAGCCTTCTTGTGAGTTGTCTTTTATTTTTGGTTTATTTATCCAGAAGATGCCTTTACATTCCCCAAGGCCAGAACTGCACTGACTACAATTTCGGCTGTGCTGGTTAGTTGTTACGTGGTGTTAGAAAACCCATGAAAGTATCTTCAGCTCGACCAGAAGAAAAGCAGATGAAAAATGACTGTGAAAGAGAGAGGGGGAAAGGTCAAAGTGCTGGATGTTATCCTGAAAACCAGTGTTTTGTTAATAAATATGTTGTTTGCCAAGAGTGGCAGACCGGGTTATATCCACATTGTGGGAAATCTCTCTTCTAACCTATCAAAGGCACTACGATGCTTTGCCACGTGGACGAAAAATGTCCACTCAAGGATCATCTCAGGGCCAAATCCCTTCCCTGTAAGTAAATAAACACTCAGAGCTTTTTCAGGGTGCCTTGCCAGGCTGAGAGCAGCTCTTGGATGGACTTGCAGGAATGACGGTCACATTAATATCCATGTGTTCGGAGTATAATTTATTATAAGTCTATCTTATGGGAAAATTATTTAAACCAGAAGATAAAACATTGCAGGGAGAGTTTCCCTGCAGTGAAAGAAGACCACAACATATCAGAAGAGAGAATTCACTTTTATCTGAACTTCAACTGAAGCAAGCAATAACACATTAAATGTAAAACTCCCTGTAGAGTGCTTTTTTCCCCTTCTGATATCGGTTCTGAATTTCTTTCTATGGCCTGCTGATGGCTATCGAGAGTTTGACACAGATATGTAAAGTGTGAGACTTTCTGCATTTCTAACAGACTTTGGAAACGTGCAGTTATCTGGGGCACACCATCCATTCCTGCTGGAGTGACATCAGTAGCACAAACGCGGGTTCGCAGCATCACAGGAAGAAAGAGATGCTAGCAGAGTGCTGATTACCCAGGAGAAAATTTCCTTCTAAGAGAAACAATACCACTAAAAAATCATTGTACTAGAGTTATTATTCAGTGTTTAACGTGTGATGCTGGTTCGAAAAAAAAAAAAAAAAAAAAAAAGGATTTTTTAATTATAAATCCAGTTCTACGTCTCTACGTTGTCACAGTCTCAGCACCAAAGCCCTCAATGATTTGTAGGTACAAGATACTCGCTGTGTGTCAGCACCTGTGCAAAGTCTCTCCGTGCACAGTGGGATATTCTTTCCAAACTGTCAAGAAAGTGCCGAAGAATGAAACTAGCTGGGCTCCATAGCTACTAATATGACAAAGACGGTTGCAAACTGGCAACTGAATCTCCCGAGTGAGAACTCCATGGCCATTATAAAGTGGTTGTCGTCAGAAACGCTCCATTTTAAAGAAGCTCCATCTTACTACCTATGCTGAGAAGTGATGCATTTTCCGTTTGCATCGAGCAAATACTGTCACCCTAATATCAGGGAAAGGCAGAAATCTGTGACCTGCAGAGAGCTGTGGTATGGCACTCACTGGCAATGGACAACCTAGCACATGTGAGATGTAGGATGTACTATATATGATGCAGTCATATGTGCAACGCGCTGAGCGGGGGAATACCAATAGCTCAGCTTTGTAGTCTTACGTTTGCCAAGGCAGACAGAGCTAAGACCAGTCCTAGCTGCTGTAGGACATGGCTTCAAAAAAAAAAAGAAGCGATTGCTGTGCATAAGGATGGTTCCTCAACAGTTTTTAAGATAGAGGTCATTTGTTTCTAAAGGAGAATAAATGCAGCAGATGGTACAAGTAGGCTTGGAAAGAGGTTCAAAAATACAGCCTTGAGACTTTTGGGGAAAGAATCATTGAGTTTTGACAGCATAGAGAGATATGAGAGGTCTGAACTACGGCCAAAATTAAATGAATATGATGTTGCTTGTCTGATCCCACGGGAAGAACTGTCTGCACCTTAGAACCAGTCTGGCCTGATCCCAGGTGAGTCAGAGCCGGTGGGAATGGAGGATATTCCTCCAAGTCTCAGGCCAAGGCAATCCCTTGACCATCTAAGGTCAACCCGGCAATGTGACAACGAGGGCTGCCGGGATGTCAGCAGGTCCGTTCCTACCGCTGAGTCATGCCATGCTGATCTGACTGCACCCCAACCTCAGGGAAAAAAAGGAAAGTCTTTTTTTCCCTCACAGACACCCCATCCTTCTTCCATAGAATCAGGTTTTGGTTTTGATTTTGATTTACTGTAAGTCTGGAATGGCACAGATGGCAATAGATGGGAAAAGAAAATACAGCACTATTTCTGTAATAGTTTGCGAGGTACGGATGACCTCTTTTATACTTTTCTCTGTCAAATAATGATAGTATGATGCAATTTTATTTTTTCCCATTAAAATTTTCAATTGATTGTTTTATTATTTCACAATAATTCCCCAGAAAGATTTTTTTTTTTGTGCTTTCTGCAAACCTGTATATGTAATCCCTGTTGACTGAAAACCAAACCTAAATATCATTGACACCTCACCGCATCTCTCTCTCACTCTCCCACCATGGTCAAGGTACCATCAAGTACAAAGTGTTCTTATCTCCTCTATATTGAGACATCTCTTAATTAAAATACATCCAAAATAAGCATTAGGTCCAAAACTCACAAAGAAGGGACAATTGAGGGAGCCTGTGATTGCAAACGGATTTGATGGGGAGAAAAAAAATGCTTGCTGGGGACACCACACCAGCCACCCACACAGTATGAGACAGACTCCTTCACTTCTAAGCTGGAGATGTCTCACCCAGGCTGTCCACCCATCAACCCTTGCAGCACTGAGCACCCAGAGAGGACACCCACCACTCTTGGCCTGTCTGCTCTCAGCATCAGGCTCTCCATGAACCAGCCAGATGGGGACAGGGCAGCTCATGCTTTTCTGCCAAAGAAATTATCTCTTATGGTGCAACTTAGATGGGCTAGTTGGGTATGAGAATTAATATTTAATAAAGAAAAATATCCAGTAAAATGTGGAAATATCTTCCCATTTTTTAAAAATGTAAACCTAGCTGCATTATACCTTGAAAACTCAGCAGGCAGACACCACCAAACCCACCACTTCCATTTAAATGAGCAGCATTACTGAGACCAACACAGCTCCTCTGCTCTCCAGTAGTAAGGAAAGTACGTACAAGCCTTCTTTTCTGCTGCTAAACCACCCACCCATCAGTTTTATTTACATCTAAACCCCAGTAATCATATAATTCCTTACAGCCTGTTCCCATATTACAGAAACAATGGTCCAGAACCAAATAATGGAGTAATAACTCGATTTCAGCTCCTTGGATGCTGCCCATGAGCAACGTAGAGAGCAGCGATCACTGCCGTGACTGAATTGCATCTGGGCATGCAGTTTGGGGCTACACACTGGCCTGCACACGGAGCCACTGCTCCACAAATACGTGGAGTATTTGTGAGCTCATCTGGCTATTTCAACCCATTTGTGCTGCGAAGTAACGCCGGAGTGACATCCAGATGGTGTGAAGAGCACCAAGAATATTTGGTGAGTGTTATTCCCACACAGTGTTATGAATCTCATCATCTGTCTCCAGCGGCCGTGCAGGTTCAGCTGAAACAGCATTTATCAGCTCTAGCACAGCTGAGAGCCAGAGGGAAGAGAGTAGACAGCGGCTGCACGTACCACAAGATCACAGTCAGTCTGATATGGATGGGGGATATTCAGAGGAGAGAACGGCTTTTGGAGCAAGCACTCAGCTGTAGGTTTTGTTTGTAATGTTCCTTAGGGGCAGCAAAAGGATGAACAAGTTTCAAGGTTTGCAAGAAAAAAAAAAAAAAACACCAAATAAACAAACAAAAAAGCCTGCAACAAAAAAAGTCTGCCTTGAAGAAAGCTTCATTTGTAACTACCGCACAATTCTCCCGTTATGTGTTTTCCACTTGGTATTGCACAGGACTGAAGGACTTCACCCCACTAAAACAAATGTACGGTGAATATCAAAGTTCAGACAGGGTAAGTCCAAATCGTTAGGAGCAAAAATGTTGGGTCCAGGGGAGAAGTGAAGGCTGCCCAGAGCAATTCCAC
The DNA here is from genome assembly GCF_963210335.1 of Falco punctatus. Taxonomy (NCBI): domain Eukaryota; kingdom Metazoa; phylum Chordata; class Aves; order Falconiformes; family Falconidae; genus Falco; species Falco punctatus. The sequence continues at coordinate 6,114,252 of NC_137580.1, read as the reverse complement.
ACCAGACACAACAAAGTGTAAAGGGCTGAAGAGCCAGCATGTGGCATTAATGCCATTTTAATGTTATTAAAGGCCATTGACTTAAAAACAGAGCTTATATCCACAGATAAAATCGGCACAGTATGGGCACATGCTAAAGCATGGGATTACTTTTACAGGTTACAGAGGAAATACCCTAAGTAGTTGCATGAGACTGAAGGCAGCAATAATTCAGGGTGAATGGACTTACGGGTAATATTATGGGGGACAGATGCAGGAGCTGATGTTCTTAAAGCGGTCTGGTGTCAGTGCTTTAGATTTGGAGCATTTCTGGGGAAACTATTCCAAACAGAAGCAGCAGAGACAAACAGAGGCTATCATTGTTAAGGTTAGAGAAAAACAGGCATGGAGAAACCCAAGCGTATCGGTGTGGGACTGTGGTGTAGCTATCAGCTAGGTGCCAGGTTGGAGGAACTGCAAGCGATCAATGGGCCTGAAAGGACATGCAAAGTTACAGGGGTCAAAAGCAGTTTCTCTTTTCTGCCAGAAAGGTAAGCAAATAAGGGGAAAACAGATCTCAAAAGTTGCTATATCAGATGCCCTTGGGTACAAGGAAAAGGTAAAATTTTATTGTGATTGTATAAGTATGTTTTACCCATCCAACCGTTAGTCCACAGTTTATTTAGAATTCAGAGACTCATCAGCGATAATAAAAGAGCAACACTATATGAGATATATGTATATATAGATATATGTGTGCATGTGAATAAACATATACACACACATAGGCACTGTTTACTTGTATATACTGCTTTCCTATTGAAAGCTCCTTTGAGAACCATCTGTTGCCTGAACTCTGACAATGCTCTGGCTGAGATCTCATCAGCGGCAATAAATCCATCCTCATACACATCCAATCTCGTCGCTGAGTAGAGGATTATGATAACTGATGACTCTCAGGTTAGCACCTAGCTCCAAGTGGACAGGTAATTTGTTTTCTCCGTTAGATCTGTGGCTTACTAGAAAAACAGTTTTCAAGCACACATTTTCCATTTAGCAGAGATAATTCAACATCTTTTGTTCTGAAGTGTTCCAGAAAATTTCACAGGCTGCATAAACTACATGCACTGGATTTTGTGAAGTTACACTGCTGCAAATCCACTGTTAGTCCATTGATTTCAGTAAAATTAAACATGTCTGGAGCGTGTATACATACTCTGTAGCTTTAATGATTTTTCACTTGAGAGTAACATGGGGGTTCTGCACATAACTTCTTTAAGGGGATTCCTAAGCATGCCATAAATCTTTCCATAACCACGTATATACTGTGAACAAACTCCACAGCTAATTGCTATATGTGCCAGCATTGATACTAAATTTTTCTAAGGAATATGTACAGGGGTTTTATTAGTAAAATATTACAGGAACAACTCAGCCCTGGTACTTGAGGAATTTGCTAAGATCACATAAAAGGTATTTTATTTCCTTCAAACACGTAAGACCTGATCTGCAGCCAGTTATGTCAATAGGACTTTTTCCACTGACCGTGCCAGTACAGAAGTCACATAAGACATTGGTCTCATCGGTCAAACTGGTTCAAGAACCTCTTCTCTGTCCAAATCTCTTTTTTCTTTCTATTTGTTCCCACCTTCACACTTCAACTCATGACCCCATCAGTTACAGACATATATACCTGTGGCTGGGGAGCAATTATGTCTGAAGGGGGTTTGGCTGCTGAAGCTGGCACAGGGGGGCCACGGCTGGAGTTTCAGCCTTGTGCAACAGCTACAGAAACTTCTGTACAACGTGGAGAGGAAAGGTCCCATCTGAACAGCCTGGTAGCCTTCAGCTGGCAGCAGCCAGGGTTTGAGGGAAATGAGAGGCATGGGTGAACTCAAAGCAGGCAGTAAAACAGGGGTTTGTCAGAAGGGAATTGCTGGTGGATGCTGTCCTGCAACACGAGAGATGCCAAGAGGGGAGAGGAGCCTGGCGGTCATGGTCTCCTGGCTGAGGACACCAGATGCACAACTGCCAGGAGCCTATTAAATATTGAAGAGTGAGCATTCACCAGGCAGGGGAAAAGCAACATATTGATTGACTCATTGTGTTGCTTCAAGGAGAAAGGTTTTGTGATATGACTTGCAAAAACAATATGCTTTTCTCTGCTCCTGTTTACAGCGAAGGAAAGTCACAGAAGGAGGCTCTAATGCAAGCGCAGAGCCACGAGAGCCGCTGCGTGGGTATCGATCCTGGTGCCAGTGTTGCGCTGGGTGTCAGTGACGTTCCTTGCTGCCTTACAGATTGCTTTTGGCAGCTCCACTGATGTCGAGTGCTCACTGCATGCAAATATAAGCTCTGACATTCACTTGGGGGCTGTAAATGACCTGTTGTTAATGCCGTAACTTCTGCGTGACAAACACAGGCTGTGTACACCTTCCCCCACCCCCCAGCCCCAGATGCTGTAGAGACCAAGGATCTTTCACAAGGAGAAACTCAGTCCCATGATTATACTTTATGCTCTCGGGTGTCTAAGCAACTGTTTGCTGCGATTAGACCTTGACCCTCGGGCAGGTTCACTGCCTATTGTGTGAGGAACGCTTTATGCCAAACTGTTCTGTTCAATCAAGGCACTTCATTTTCCTAGAAAAAACACCTTCCATTGCCAGCTGGTCAGTAAATGAATTATAGCAAACATATAATTATAGTAGGGTGAAGCTGTTATCAAATTTCACCACTTAAGAATAGTCATTTTTATGGAGGTGCAATAAATAATAAGTACTGTTTTACTGCATAACTTTTGGTTTTAGCAGTAGCGGAGTAAATCCATTTTTAACATAAACCAGAATTTAATCAAAACCACACTCCAGCTTATACTCATCCCACAGGTTAGTATGTGTTTTCTCACTCAATTCCAAACTTTGAATTTACAAAATGTTTCCTGCTTTTCTCTGTACCGACACCCTTACATTCAAATGCAGTGGTTTGCTACTATTCTTTGTGCACCTAAATGACAGGCTTTTTTCTTGTTGGTTTTGGTTTTTTTTTTGACCAAACCTTTGTGCACTACCTTGTACCCTTCAAGTGAAAATCAATGTTGCGTATGTGGATCCGCTTGTTTTTTTCTGTCTTTGAGTAACAAAAATCAAGAACCTCTATGCCTGGCTCAGGCCACTTTGAAAATGCAGTTCAAAAGCTTCCTGTTTTTCTTAAATGCCTTTTGTCCTTTCTGAATGGCTCTCAACATTTTGGTGGGTTTTTGTTTTTTTTTTTTTTTCCCTTTCTGCTGAAAGGAAAAACCTGAACTTCTTCACTTAACTCTCCCAAAAATACTTCTGAGGTGGACAAATAACGTCTGTGGTAGTGAAGTTTGTTTACTTCCCATAACCATTTTCTTTTCTGAGAAGGTCAGACCTAAGGCCAGGCTAATCTAGTCAGGATCCAGGTGGTAAGGGACAGCTCATCATCTAGTAAGTGAGAGGGAAGAAGAGCTCACATTTTTACGTAGTGAAATATTCCTCACGTATTATACAGGAGTGACCTGAGATTTCTCAACATCTTTCCCATCACCACATCTCCAAGTGATGGTGCCTTGTCAGAGATGGCTTTCACAGACATTAAAAGCAAGCTCAAGGCTGAGACGGTGACTGGGCTCACACAGATGTGCAACCATGAGTCCAGATTTTCCGTTGTAAGTGTTGGGAGAGGGAAGCAATGGGTCTTGTGAAAATTAAGTCTGTTTAAGGCAACATTAACTCACTCCTAGTTATAGGTCCCAAAGATCTCCCAGCCAAGGGACAAAGCTAGGGAGCACTGCTTCTGGCATCCCCACCTTTGCTTCTTGCCCCACTTCTCTTCCCTCTGGCCAGGGCCAGCCTTTGGAGAAAGGAGGAACAATTTTGTTCAGACTAGAGCAAACAGCCTGCTGCAAAGACCACGTCTCCAGCTGACCGGGCTCCCCTCTATTCCCTTTACGATGATCCTTTTACACTGGGTCGGAAACCAATTTTCTGCAATTCTTGCTGTAAGCAGTCAGCTTGTCTCTGTACAGGAGACTACCTGACAGGACCCACCGGCCGGGCATTTGGGTATGCCGCTCACACAAGCCGATAGCGGGGACATAAACAACCAGCCTGCAGCCACACACTTGATTGAAAGCCGTGACCTGTTTGCTAAGGCTACAGCAATTACAGTTTTAATTAACCTCTGCACTTTCTGCAGCCAACAGGTAACTCATTACACGTATTGACAGAATTAACCATTTCTCACTCCCATCACAACCCACCCACCACCACCACTCCCCCACATCCCCCTGATTTAGAGGCAGGAATGAATGAATGAATGAGAGAGAATTTAGAGAAAGGAATGAATGAAAAAAGGGTAGGAAATGTGTACCTCCCTCATTCTACCCACTCCTCCAGGGATGGGGTGCCTCCTTTTCTTGCTGCCATCTCCCATCTCCAGTACCATTTAATGGGACATCTCAGTTCCCTTCTTCAGCCTCTTTAATAGCCTAGGGAAAATGAAAAACAAAACCAAAAAAACCCAAACAAAAACCTTGGTCACTCCTCCCTCACAAGCTTGTAGCTCCTGATTTTGCATGCAAATCATTTCCAGACTGGCCCCTTCACATTGCTGAGTGAAGACTGAGTGCTATATACCATTTGCCATCTCTGAAACTTAAATCCATGCTGCTTTTGAGCCATCAAAATACAAAAAGGTATCAGAGACATTTTGTGGGGACCTAGCCCAGCTCCCATTAAAATCAATTGGAGTTTTCCAGTAAATTTTAATGGCCGTTGGATCAGCGCTCCTGAAGTGTAAAAATTACAATTTTCATGCTCAGATGATTCTGAAATAGCAAATTTGCTTCAGCTTTTGAAAATGATACAGCCCTAGACTGACAATATAAAATTATTATGTAGATAGTCAGATATGGGACTCTGACACTTGAATAAAAGACTTCTTCAAACCTTTACATTCCTTTCAATGAAAATAGATAATAAGCAACTAAGTATAACATCTGCAGAAAGCATTCCAGGGAAAATAACTTCTTTTTTTTTCTGGCATACCTAATGAACGAGTCAAAGCAGGTGACCCTGGTAATTAAAAATTATCATTGCTCTCTTCTGTCATGAGCTGGATGACTTTTGGGCTTCCCTTTGAATGGATAGCAAAATTTCTGCCCTGATGGTTGCAAATCAGAGTTACATCCTGGAGAGTGCCAGTTCAACCCCGTTCCACCACCCTCAGGAGGGGACAGTTTGTTGCCAGCGATAACACATCATTTTGTCCTCCCCAGGCTGGGAAGGGCCTTCAGCTCTGCGCTGGGCTTCCCCGTGCAAACAGCTCTGCCCCATACGGGATGAATGAGGTGCTGGGAACGGCAGAGCTGATGCCCAGTGTGCCAGGTCTGTAACTCCTTTCCTTGGTCTTCCTGTTTTCTCTCTTCTCAGGGGCACGGAGATATTCCTTCTTTGATCTGGTTCATTTTCACAAATATTTAAGCTGTCTGAGGGGCTCCTGGGCCACCCGAGAGCACACATGGCCCTTGGGTCCAGCTGCAGTCCAGCGAGGTGAGGAGGTAGCTGTGACCTAGAAAAGGATTTGGGGGATGGTGTGCAAGGAAGAACATCAAGCATCCCGTTCCAAGACTGATTAGAATTTCTTAACAAAAGATAAAAGTTCCTTAATCATTCTTCAAGGTTAAGAGGTTCACGTTGTATTCCCATGTGCTCTGACCCTCTCTAATTAGCATGCCATTGGTATTTCACATCTGAAATATGAATAAGCTATTCATTATCATCACAGCCATTATTCTTCTGCAAGCCACCAGAAAGAAAAAGTTGCTTCTTTTCACAGGAGACAAGGTCAATCTACTCTATCAGTTGACTAAGCCTGAATAATGTATAAACTGTTTTTCACAGCAGGCTCTCTCAGCTGAGCAGGTGATAAGAAATGCATATCCATAAGGATGGTCAGCCAGAAGAGATAATCTATTGTTTGGAAATATTTTTACTGTGAAGTATTTGCTACCTCTGCTACGGTATCATCTGAATAAGTGGGCCTTTGCCGATAGAAACCTGAGTCTGTTATCTCTTTACTTCAATTGCTTCTCTTTAATAAGGTGGGAGTTATGATGCAGTCCATACCTGACAGTGAAGATGAAGAACGGGGATTTCATAGGAGGAAATATATTTCTTTCTTCTTGTGGTTGGTTTCAGCAATATCTGCCTTCAGTGCCTACGTGTAGTAAGCCTGGAAAGATTGTAGGGAGGGGTAATGACCTTCATTAGGCTAGCTAAAATACTTGGCAAAAAAACCCCAAAGAACTTCTGGGCACAGAAGCCTTTCTAAAGGTTAGAAAAAGTGGCCCAATTTTCTTGATGTTTCTCTTTAGGCCCCGAGGAAAAGTTTGTGTGCCAAAAAGCTTGTCTGTTTTTTGCAGCTGTATCACTTCACTCAATATACTCTCTTACTTCTCCTTTCAAACTGCCTCGATATATCCTTAGGGTATCATGACACTACAACATTACTGTTAATTACATTAACTCATCTCACCTAATGAGAATTAATGAGGATTCTGCCATTGCGAAGACAGTCAAGAGTGCAGTACAGTATAGCACGAAAGACATTCTTAGCATTTTTCTACTTGTTTGATGCTATTTCTATTTATTTTATTAACTTAATTATGGGACACACATGGAACACACACACACACACAAATCCCTTTTCCCTAATTCTGGTAATGAAGTTTTGTGTTTTCAAATCTATTCTAGAAGATTAATTTCATATCAAACAGTTGCATCACTGGTTGCTTATGTCTTCACGAACTGAAGATTGTGTATTTTTCAATCAGGCACTTTGTTCAGTACCTTCAGTCTATGGCCTAAGGTGGTCCTTCCCTACCAAAAACAAAAAATCTGCAAAACCACTGTCTGCAGCACAACTTTGAGACTCTGTAATGATGAATCTGAAACAATTTCTATCTACAATATAAGGAAAAATCTTATACTTTTCAAGTGTGTCTTAATGATTTTCCATAAAAAAGGAGAAATTGTATGGCATTATACAACATAACACATGCTCGCTTCTTTAATCACACACATTTTTTAACACTTTTGCTAAAATGTCTATACAGTGGCTTTACATCTTGAAAAGTGAAGACCTATGAAAGACAAAGTCAAAGATCAGAACACATACACTTTATACTTTAAGTCTGGTACGTGTATTTTGCAGCAGTGTCAGAAATCTTAAGACACTTCCTCAGATATATTTCTTAGACTCTTAACATCGAGTGGGCAGATGAGGAGTAAAGCTGAATATCTCTTTACACAGCATACTCAGTAGCTGGAATCCCCGAATAGGATTTTAATACAGGTACTACACCAATGATCAGCATAGGTGAGTGTGGTGACCCATGTAACCGAGTTACATCATCTGAAAGCAGAAACCATCCTTGTACCATTTAGTCTGTAAGCTTTGCCCTCGTGAAGGGATGCTGATCACAAAGGGGGGGTGAATGTGTTTACATTTACTGTGTTTCTGCAGCTTCTATACGTTGATAAGAAGCACTTACAAGTACGGGATCTGCACATACCGTTTCCACGTAGCATACCGGCATGGTTTTGGAGAAACACTTTAAAAACTGGACACTCGTTGACTAACGTGTTTTGGCTATGGCTCGGATCTCTGATCCTCCCATGCACCCTAGGCTAATCAGGGAACCACAGCTAATGGATGCTAGAGGTGTCTGTTTAATGTCTAGATGGGTGCCTGGGGAAAGGTTGCCGAACGTGACTCATTTGCCTATCACATTTAGCACCATTGACGTAATGCCTCTGTAGAAGACATATTTTCTCTTTCCTGAGGAAAAGGAAAAACTGCATTAAGGGCCTTTTGGAATGTTTTTCTGAAGGTTTTTTTAGCTTTACCCACACCCAAGCTCAAATACAAGCAGTTTCTATCAGCAGAATAACAGTCTGAGGAGAGATGTATGTATGTATGTATGTGACGTATAGGTGTTTCTAAATCCATCTGCTGCCTAGCCTGCCAGCCAAAAATATTTTCTCTATCTCTCTTAATCTTTCATCCATATCACGTTCATCCCTATGCTGGGTAAGCACCGTTTTCCTTGCAGCATGCACTGAGGGCTGTTCCATGGTGAAAGAGCAGATAATACGCTAGCTCTATACATGTATCTTCGTGTATGTGCTGGGCAGCCTAGGCTAGGCTGCTGGTTACTGCAGACGATGCTAGTGAGGCTGCACGGGCAACTGCATTAGCTCAGGACAAAGTAGTACAAGTTCCTTGGTCTCTGTTACTGCCTACGGACAAGCACAAGCAGAAATGTGCAAGGGAAGCACTTGTTTCCAGCTGTCCTCCACTGAAATTTTGTTCAAACTGGCTTCCCTCCATGCTCACTCACATATGTAGGAATATATCGTCGCTCTCTAGTTTTGTTTTTGTATTATTTTTTTTTAATGAAAAATGCTAGAATCTAAAATGCTCCTCCAGGTGCATTCTCCATCCAGAATTCTATAATGTTTGTTTCAATATGGTTTGACTTTGGAGATCTACTAAACCATTGCAGTTTCAAGGATTTTACTTTCTTCCTGTTTTCTCAGTGTTGTCCTAAAGCCTTAACGCAAACTTATACTTTTTGATTTATTTCCATAAAGCTCCAATTCATTACCAGTGGAAATTAAAGACAAGGTTGAGTGAGTTGACTGAATTAAGTCCTCAGTGACTAGTAAGGGCTCTACTTACAAAAGTCTGCCACAACCAGATATGCTAGTGTCCTGATATCTTTGTAGTTATCCCTTTAGGGGTGATGAGTTTAAGGTCAGCAGAAGGTAAAGTCCTCTAAGGCCTTACAACTGTAAGCCTTCTTGGAGGATTTGTTTAAATCATCCCTGAAATTCCATTGTTATCCGTATCCTTATCCTATGGCTTACACTTGGTCTAAGTGCTACCCTAAAACCATTAAGAGAGATTTCACAAGCACTGTGTGAATGATGAACAATTGTATTTACTGCTTGTATGAATGATAATAATAAATCATTTTAAAAAAAAAAAAAAATGCTTTCAGTCAGATTTTCTAACTCTCCATTTAGCAGGTTTCTCAGGGTAAGCCTGCTCATGCCTTTCTCGAAGAAGCAGTGCTATGTGACATGTGGCAAAATAAGAGCAGTCAGTTTCCACAGTCTTAGTCATTTTAGCTTATTCCTACATTAATAACAAAACTGCTGAAAAATAGTTCGAAAGAAGCAAAGTAATTCTGGAATACCTGTGTTGGAAGAGGTGGGACAACCAGTGGGAGACTGACTTGGTCAAAAATGGGGCTGAACCAGTTCTTTAAGGCTTGCCTAGAAAGTTGCTAGAAAAGCAATGCTTTCTGCAGTGCTAGTATCAGCTTGCAAAGTCCTGAATTTCCTTGAATGAGAAAAATGAAGACTCTTTGCTTTCTTGGTAAGTCAGGTGACATTTAAACAGCAAAATCAAGGGATTTAGCTTTGACATATTTGAAGTAAAATGTTTTTTTTATAACCATCCATGTATTATATCCATCACTTTTCATATTGATACATTTTTTCCTAATTGTATTAGCAGAAACTTAAGAAAAATAAATTTAGAATTTATCATAAAGCAAACCACTTTTTTTCCAGGCCCAAAGGATGCCTGAAAAATATTTTTTAATCCAGAGGAACTAATCTTTAAAAAAATATATTTAATATTGTCCATAGAACAACAGGTTCTACAAAACAAACAGTTCTTACAAGGGTGTGTATAAGGACATTTGTGGGAAGTATGTTGCATTATTTTATTAGCCATGTCTATGTAGCCCACAAAGGATGAGACAGTCAATAGTTACACTGGGTGCTTCCATGGTCTGAGTTTTCAAACATCCTGATCAAGAAACAGGCTAAACGCCCTAGTCCCCTTTACAGCTTGTATTTCTGAGGGTCTTTTCCACACAAAATAAAGGAGAAAAACAGAGCTGGGTTGCAAGTCTGGACAGAGTCGAAAGCAGCACATTGCAGTTTTACTCTAGAACTTGACAACAATTTTTTCTTTTCTGTTTTTCACTGAAAAAAAAAAAGGCAATTTTTTTTCTTAGATTTATCACCTTTTCCTGTTTGGGTAATAATATTTTAATTGAAAAAGAAAAAGAGGATTAGTGCTTTGATCAACTGTAATTTTATCTGCACCTACAACATCTGAAGTACTGTCTTCTCCTAAATCTTACCCATATTAAAAGAGCAAGCACTGAACAGGTTTAAAAACAAGACAAAACCAAACAAACCTCAAATCCAACAATAACAGAAGTTCACTCATACTGACAATAAAAACTGCAGCAGGATACACCAACTAAGGGAGAGCAGACAAAGCATGTACTTTCCTCGCTGTGGCTCACTTTCTGTTGTTCCATTTACCACTGCTAAGGAAACACGACGGAGAAGATGCCTTGTGTACCTGAGTCATTGCCAGGACGTTGTCAGGAAAGAAAACTTCAGCGACTTGAAGTGTCTCAAAAACTTCTTCAGAGGGCATCAGCCTATGCAGGAGGTTCCAATACGCTGATTTCTATTTATTATATGCTTGATTGATTTCTGAACCGAGAGAAAGCCATGCACAATTACATAAGAACTGAAGCACACGATAAGGATAGCAGATGTTGCTGTGACCAGGGCTCAAAGCCCTAATTGCCAGCTGGCATGCTTTTCTTAATCTGTTGGAGATATCGACTTGCCAGGCTGAAATGTAAAGATCCTCCGAACTCTGGGAATGTTGGGCACGTAGCTCATCACTTCTTATAGAGTGAAATGCTAATTATAAATGCTGTCCCCAATTATTTGTTTAATATATTATAAAAATATATATATATATAAATATATATAAAAAATACCAGTTTAAATACTTGCTAATCTGAAAACCCAAACCCAGGTTCAGAAATTACAATTTTCTCCACTAGTGCTTCTTCAGACAGTTCTCAAGATAGATGCCAGAAGTAAAATCACCTAGACATTAACAGCTGCAGCAATTTTCCTTTTCTGGTCAGAAAAGAGGCTGAAACACCTTGGCAGTTCCTTGGTTGACCTGGCACTGTTGTACAAACCAGATCTATATGTCAGCATCTCCAGTTGTTTCCTATGGGTGCGAAAATGGCGTTACTGAGCAGGCAATTTGAAATAAATCACTTTTAAAAATACATTTTATAGCTGCAGATTCCTGGACCTGCAGGGAAAATCCACAGATCTTTCTCAGATCAGGAGATCTGGGTCACATGGACCTCAAGACTGGAGCCTCCCAGAAGCAGAACAATCCTCATCTATTGCAAAAATTAATTTAAGCTGTGAGAAGCAAGACTAAGAGCACTTTTCAACAGTTTGCAATGACCAGCAAAGGCACTCCAGATAAGGACACAACAGCACCATCATGGGAATGTCTTATAGGTCCACAAAACAGTGTTGTTGCAGAAGATTAATTAACTGTCATCCTGAAAGCAAACGGAACATTTATTACTTTTAAATTGAACACGAGTGCAAATGGTGCCCCACACGGTGCTAACAGCCCCGAGAGAAAGGGGGGTGCAGAATACAGCTGAGTCATGCTGGAAGGAAAACCCTGCTTGCCCTGTGGCAGGAGACCATGAGAGGATGTGGATAAAGCTTCTCTGGAAGATGAAACAGAATACACCGACTCAAAGGCTGCACCCTTTAATTTATGTCTAATTTGATGAACATTTAGAAATGGAAACCCTTCTATGTGGCATAACTTTGAAGCTGGTCTTGCTTTAAATGTGTGGCTGGGCTAGATGTCCTCCATAGCTTCCTTCCAACCTAAATTTTTCTGTGATGTATTATTTATCTACAAGTAGGTGTTGTCAAGTATTTTTCTTTTTTTGGATGCATCAACAAGGTTCTGCCTGAAGCCCTTAGAAAGACAGCAGCCATTTGTGCACAGTCAGCATCCCTAAAGAGAGAAGGCTGCCATGTGGGTAGAGTTTGGTACCTAAAATACCTCTCAGGAAAAAATAGACATGTGTTTTAGTGTATAATCACAGCCACCATAAAAAACATCACCACAAATATAAGCATGTGACAAAATTTAGACTAATTTTGTAAATAATCAAGTATATGCTAATACGATACAAACAGAAATGAGAGGTGGGACAAATAGAGACCAGTAAAACAGCTGATATTCCCAGCAGACCCACTCCCAGAAACAAGAAAATGGAATTAAAATGCATGGTAGTGTGAACTGTGAGAAATCGGTGACTGATTTAGCTGCTTGCACCACAAACCAGTGATGCCTTAGAGTCCTGGTCCCCTGGCTGAAAGACACTGCAGCTTCCCTCCCAGCAGTGGTGTGTGGTTTAATTTCCCTGGAATCAGGGCATAGGAAAGGCTTCAGGCTCCCAGAATTCACAATCAGACAATATGGTTCATAAAAGCTTTAGCTTTAGACCATGGACGTCGAGGAGATCTGTGTTGCATGAACCTGTCTTTAAACATCTTGCTTTAATGACTTTCCACATGGGAAAATACATATTTGGGGCTGTTTTCAGGTATAAATTATTTTTTCAGTGCATCTCAGTGTGATACAAACCTGAGAATGGCATTTGTACACAACTTAAGCATAGAAAAGTCTGTTGAAAAAGTTCAAATATATATTAGTCTGATTAGGACAAACGAAATATTTGCTAGCAGTCCGATAGCAGCTGAGATAGGAGCTGAAATTGTGAGTGCCACCCCTGAGGTAAAATCCTGAGCAAAATAACTAAGGCTTTTAGCACCGGATTAGCAAGCCAGCTTGTTCCTAGCATCTATTATAAATAGATGTCAGAGTGTTTACTGCTATAAATGACTTGCTTAGAGATACTAGATAGCAATCTGTAATCTGGAACAAAACATAATGTGAGGAAGGACATGCAAAAATATTTTAAGTAGCTGTATGCAAATATATAGGTATTTATAGGGTATGTACAATTGCAACTCAATGCATCAACTTGTACACAGGTGTATTAGAATAATGTGTTCTTCATAAAGCAACAGAAATCCAGTGCCCCCCCTATATTTATATTAAAATAGTAATAAAGAATTTATATAGGGTAATTGAAGATGTTCTGCGCATCTTCAGAAAAGGTGGCCAACAGCATTTTCAATTAATTTTGCAGAAACAGACATTTCATGACAGATTTCTCAGGTCAGCAGGGAATTCCTGTGCAAAGTAAAGAGCAAAACAACCCAGGTAGCTACTCAGACCTGCAGGCTGTCCTAAATCAGGCAGGGAAGTGCCTTGGGTGCTCGCTTGTTTGGTGGTGAAACAGGGGGCTTCTCTGGGGTGGCTCTTTCTTTTTGTTTGAGAAGAATTCCATCAGGGCTGGACCCAGTCATCTGTCAAAATTCACATTTCTGCAAAAAAAAAGCCGGTGGAAAACCCACACTCATTTCCTCACCCTGCTTGACCTGAGCTCTTCCCCAGAGCTCCGATGACCACCTTGCTGGTCAGGCTATGGGCTGTCTCCTTTTTCAGTTGTCGAATATCTAAAAGCTCCAACAAGAGCCAAAGATGGAAAGCAAGTGACTGGCCCCGAGGGCCAGCAATTAGAGCACCCATCTGGTACGGCTCGCTCTTTCTAACCTGGGCAATACCTAATCGTTTCTAAAACCGAGCACCCATCCTGGTTTGGCCTATAAGAATCCATGATCTGGATGTGAAGATTCATAATCCATTCTATAAAAAGTTCTTATTTCTAATATTGAAGTCATGTACAACCTCAGCTTTATTTCATATCAGCCTTTTTTATCCTCTTGCATGACTGGTTCTGTGGGAGTTGATCTACCAGCCAGCCATGGCATCATACACAAACGCATAGATATACATACACCCACAAGCATGTACGCCTTCAGAAAGCTCAGTCTTTCTCTAGAGAACATTTGTCTTACTTAACTAGGAGAGATAAATTTTATTTACTTCTGTTGGCTTTTTCACAGAAACCAGGATATTAGTTAAAGAGTAGTCTGGGTTTATAATCCCCAGGAAATAGCTAGTTATGCATGTATGGACGATGAACCTGGCACGTCACACTGCTATGTGAAGTAGCCTGTTTATCGTTCTACCTTATACCACTTCATCCTTTCTCTGTTCTATCTTTAACCCAATGAAGAAAAAATTTCTGTTGATTCAGGAAACTTAACTGGCACTCTCATCTGAAATTCAACATCCTGTACAAATGTTTCATTGATTTGAAGACACATTTTACAGCATTTTATATTTTGACACTCTGTACTTATTTTTCCTCTTCCACTGCGTCTGTATTTCCTTATGCACAGCAGTAAGTAACTTGGGACGGATCCCTTCCATTTGATTGCCTACAACCAGGACGTGATTTCTTCTTTATGTGGAGCTCTTAACGCAGGCAGACGCTGCAGTCTGGAGAACGCTACGTGCCTCTCGGTGACTGAGGGCTGCAGTGGCTGCTGTTTCCTAGAGGGTAGGCGGGAAATACATTGGTTTTCCCTTTCCCATCACAGTGTTCTGCTCTCTGTTCTACAGCTTTGTGTTCTTTAAGTAGCACAGAAAAGGGAATAACAGCTAACATTTACAGAAAGAATAGAAATGGATTGATCCTAACAGAGGAATCCTTGCAGTCCCAATAACTCTTTGGTTTCCTGCAGGGTACACTGCAGGAAAAGTGAAACGCTCGATGGAGGAGAATAAACGAGTTTGTCTTGGCACCACAGAACTCCATGAATCACCTTTTTGAAGAAAAAGAAGCTGAAACTTTAACTTTTAGTGCATTTAACAGTGCAAATGACTGATTCTTGTACTGGATAGAAAAATGAACTAGGGACACTAAAATAGCATTTCTTCTTTGATTTCCTCCACCTTCTCCTCCCTGTCAAGCCTCTTCAAGGCAGCCAGTGACTTGCTTCATTTCAGGGAACGCACAACTTTCCTTTTCCCTTACTCCGATCTCTCAGTGTGTTTAATACTAACTTTGATTTTTGGAGCATCTTTTCTGAGAGTAGTATCTCCTCTCTGGACTGACTCCAAACTCTGCTCCTTCTGTGATTTTTTGTTTCTGCAGTTGCCTCCACATACTGTGCCCTTCACACCCACTGCAGAGGTCCTCAGAGTCTCATTCTTGGTCTTCATCTTCATTGCATTATCCTCAAGCCTAACTGTACTCTGGGTTTTGAAGAGGAACATTACGTCAATGGGGATAGACTGTACGTCTCCCTCAGGTCGCTTCGGTAACCAACCTCATTTATCAGCCTGTCTTGATTTTTTCACACGTAGCATCACTGCAACTTCCTACTCTTCAGTATTTCAATTATGAAATCACCCAGCTGGGTGAAAATATACAAATGCCTGCAAGTCCTGGCCTGAGCTCTGCAGCAATTCAAGTTTGGGGAGACCGCTTCTCGGCTCTGTAACTTGAGCTAAAAGTCTGGATTCTCCATGAATTTGGCAGTCCCTTGCTTTCTCACAAAGAGCCATTTCGAAAGCTGTAAGATTTGCCAGGCACAGACAAAACCAGGGTGTAATGGCACTGAGTGTGATGCCAGAGCAACTCAAAGATGAAGTGGAAAGACTGGTCAGAACTCCTGAGCCCTGAAGCACTGTCAGAGGAGATATAGGAAACCACGTCTCACAAAATTGTGCACTGTCTTGAACAAAGTGTAAAACAAGGTAAGTTAGAAACCAAGGTAAGGAGAACAAAACCACACATCTAACCTTTAATCAGACTACAGCTGACTCTTCTGATACTGCGAGCTAAATCACTGAAGATTTTTTTTTCTTCTTTAATTTAATTTGATTTTACGGAAAACTCCACAAAATGAGGCTCACCAGCAAAAGCAAAACTTTGCACTACTTCTTGATGAGTTTTTGAAGTCACAAGCAATTTCAAAAACCAGGACTGAAGTCTGCTCTCACTTCAAGTTATCATTGAAGAATACACTGGAGATTCAAATCTGAGCTGGTCTCACCCATTGGGCTTAAAGCCCACAATTTAGGTGAACCAAGCCGAATTTGGTATTCCTGGAATGACTATAGTCTCAAACTGAATGCTTTCATGTTGTGTTTGCAGTGTAAATATATATATATATATATATAACAAAAACATTCAGAGCATTTCCAACCCCATTTGCTCAAGAAGCACAAACACAGAAAAGGCGCAGAAATATGCAGATCAAAGAAGATACATTTATCCAGCTATTTCCCATCAGCTGCATGCTCTCATCCCTAGGTATTGGGCAGGAAACTTTTTTTTTTTTTTTTTTCATAATTTCACATATTGTTTTACTTTACATTCCAAAAGCATCTTGTGAAAAAACCATGATAGAGGAAGAAGGAAAAGATGGGAAATCAGTAAGCAAGTCCCCTGATGATTAAGGCAGGCATTTATCTAAGGTACAGGAGGCACAGTTTGAAGTCCACCTTCCAACACGGATGGGAAGCTATCTGAGGGATATCAGGGACAACTCCCAAAGGTTGCTTATCAGATTCTCTTTCCAACAGGCTGATCATTTCTGTGCCTCTTCTTCCACTGCTGTCAAAAGCTCGTGATACTGTATTTCAGCAGAGCCCTACTTGATTAAGGAAAAAGGGACTTATCACAGGGACTGGTGGTTCTTCCTCAGAAATGGCAGTGAGCATTTAACGTCAGAAACATAGTTATTTTATACATGATACAATAGTACTGTGTATGTACAAGCAACACCAGTTGCTTGATCATTCCCCTACTACATCTGATGCAGTTATCCCCCCGCTGGCAAATGTGAGACAGAATGTCAGGCCAGTAGCTTAAAAAAAAGGCTTGTTTTAATACAGATTAATTACAATCCTGGAAACCTTCAGCAGCAGCACAGGCTTTAGGACAGTCCACAAGAAACACATTGATATATGGAAGAGCCTGTGACATCCCATGGCACAGTAGATCTGTCCCACAGCTGCCAAGACAGATGTGAGACGACAGGTAAAACCTGCTCGCGGTTGCTGAGGCTCCGGTATGAAATTAGCTGTTTTCTGCAGAAGAAATCTCCTGGACTCTGCCTATATGGCAGCCTCAGAGTTTCTCCCTGCATCCTTAAACCTGCAAAAGGGCCACATGTGACATTTATTGGCAGCACTCATTTAGGGCTAGTTTGTGTTACCTCAGGGACCATCGATTTTATTACTGTATTTCTCTTTCAGTTGTTCCGTATAGACATCAGTGTGCTGTTATTTTCTTTTAATCACTTGCAAATTGTGATGCTCAAAAGTACTTTTCAAGTGCATTTCAACTCAGCAGTAGTCAGAAAAAGTGTATCTGTCAAGTCTTCCATTGTGAAGTGATTTATTACTGAGATGAATTTTTAATTGTCCTTTTACCAGTCCATATGCCTTCTGATATAGCCTCCGTCCAGGACTTGGGAGGCAGAAAATGTCTTGCGAGCCAGAGAGGTCTGATGGGATGAGTAATGAATTCTGGGGGAGAAAAAGTTTAAAATTAGACTGGTTTTGAGGGAAGTGAAGTAGCAAAAGGCTGGGGACTTAACCAACCCTTGTCACTTCAGGGTATGCTCGCTGTGCCCTTCGACAGGCACCGTGTGGAAGGTAGGTGACCAGTCATGCAAGCAGGGAATGGGATTACAGGGGCAAGCCCAGGGTCTGTGGAGAGATACCTTCAAAGATGTGGACAGTGAAGAGAAATGCATGAGCTATGGGAAACTCTGCAAACTCAGGAGTAATGAAAGTATATAGACCTATTTGGGTTTGTCAAGACAGGGTTTCAGGTTTTGGCATATAGAGGTCAATGGTGAAAATCCTGACCCATCATTTATTTGACTACATTCACTTTGACTTTAACGGGACCATAATTTCATTCCTAGACTTTACAGTGAGGGGAAGCAACAATAAAGATGATTGTTCCCCATCTGCAGACTATCATCTCTTTATAATAGCTTCATTCATCTTTCTACATAGTTTATGCATTTCTTAGTATTCCTAAGACTTGGGGGAGGAGGTGACAGAGGGAAAGAGGTTCCAAGCTCCCATAAGAGAATTCATATTCCATAAAGAACAAGTATTTTGTGAAGCTGTTAGATTATTTTGACCTTTCATGTTGTAACATCTTTAATTTACGTCCTGTGCTAGGTTCAGACGATGGTATTTCAACAGCCCAAGCCTTTTAAATTTGCTTCTTTCCAGCTTAAGTTAGCATTTATTATGTCTTTCCTGAGTTATCATGTAATGTGTATGTTACTGCTCATGTTTTACAACAGTTTAGTCAAACAAAAAAGCCATGTTTACAGTAGGCTAAGCTGTTATTTCGAGTCCATAAGTGGTTTAATGAGTGACTGCTCCCTGATTGTTAACTTGTTCTTGAAAATGATGGAATTATCCCCACGTTATTTAATTGTTACAGACACACCGTGCAACAGATTTGCTCGCTGCTTTCTGTCATATGCGTATCACTTGGGTGACCTTAATCCCATTAAGAATATATTCTGAAGCGCACTGTAAACACTATTAAATCCCCTTTATAAAGTGAGGTCTCTTTACAACGTTTTGATTATGGTCTAGTTTGTCATTTTGTGTCACCTTGCAGGGCTCACCAATACGGGGTACTCACAGTACTCTCTCTACATTTTTATTACACGAGCACAACATTCAGCGATATGTTTGCAGAAATAATAATACCTAAAGCCACTGGGGATGGTCATAATCCTGCCAACAGCCCACGCATTTTGGAACTGCGGCTGGGAGCAGTGTTGATGTTGCTGACCGCTATGATGGACTATTCCCATTAGAGGCCACGGCAGCTGGATGCAATTTAAAGAAGCCCGGGGGGGTGGGGGGTGGGGGGGCTCTAAACTTACAGCCCTCTGCAATTCTTGAGGATAAGGAAAGCAAAAAGGTGGTTTGAAGCCATATGTTTCTCAGCTGTCCCCCCTTCCCCCAGCAGTCCCCAGCATGCCAGGCACATACTCTTCAACCCACAAGCCAAGCTTTGACACAGCCAAAAATTTGGCTATACGTGGGGAAAAAAAGCAATGGATTCGAACCTGGTATATTCTGAGTAAAATGTCCAGACTACCTACAGCCATATCTGTCATTAGTTAAACAGAGTGTGCAAAAGCCACATGATTCTTCATGAGTCCGGGGAAATGCAGTCGTACAAACCCGACGTTTTTTAATATTAGGTAGAAACCACTAAGCAGAAGGAAAGTGAGTGTTTAAGCAGATCATCTTTATTTAGTTTACCATAAAAGCAGAGCAGCATCAGACTAAGTTACACTTTTCAAAGCACTGTAGCTTCCAGGAAGGGGACAAGTCTTCCACTAAAGGCTCCGAGTAGCTAGACATTAGGTGTGTCACACCAAAATTTTTAGCTTTGGAGACAAAACTAGCTGCTGGTATGAACTGATGAAAAGCAAGGCTTAAATCCCTTGCCTTGTACAGAGCGGGACCATCTCCCAGTGTACCTGCTTCTTCTGACCTCCTTTCAAAGCTTTCTGGCTTCTTTATAAAAACAGCTGACAAAGATGATGATGCCTGCTTGCATTTTGTATTATTCCTGTAATTATTTATATTATTAAATTCTGTGTGAGAATGGTTAGCAGCAGCACAAAGTTTTTACTCATCCAGTTAGGCTTGGCTTAGGCCATCATTTAAAGCTTTCAAAATTAACAGCCTCATTTTCTTCAGTTGAAGCAACAAACAAAATCCCCAGGGCAGAAGAATACTTCTCTGATAAAAGCAATCTACACGCACACATATTAAAAGCATATTTCCATATGTTATATTCTAGATTAAAGCTCCACATTAAGTTTATAACCCCACCTGAAAAATTCTTGACCTATCTTTGAAGCTAGAGTTGGGAAAAAAGGAAGAGGGAAAAGGAAAAGATATTTGTTTTCTTTGTAGATTTTTCTAACTTTGCTATATTAATTATATGCACTCCTGAAATACTTTGCAGGGTTGCATGTTGTGGAAGGATTATTAGCACCACATGGAGAACTGGAGTGCTTCAGGGAAATCCTTGTGATAATCCTCTTCAAACAAGGCTGATGTATTCCATGGCTTTTCAATCCAGGCCATGGAAAAAAAAAAATAATCTAAATTAGCAATCATACAGCAGGAGAAATAAGCAAGTAGCCAGGCATCAAATAAGAAAACTGTTACACTTTGCAGTGGTAGAAGGTCCTGAACTTACCCCAAAAAACTGTCTGGCAGCCCTGTCACTTGGACAGCCGTTCAAGATCCTGGGCACCATTCTGGATTCCTCATCAGGATTCTCCCATCTACTATTGTGGTTTGGGTTTTTTTGGGTTTTTTTGTTTTTTTCTTTTAATAGAACCTCTCCCCCACATCTGCTTCCCTTTTGTCACATTTCTGGACTTTACTAGCATTTCCTCCTTGTTTACAGCCTCACTGTCCTTCCCCTCCACCACCTTCCTGCTTGCATATATTGCTGGCTCTCAAGCCTTGGCTTGGGAAGGGCTGGTGAGCTGTCAGCAGCAAGAGAGCTCCATCCTCCAGTTCCAGTACTCCCAGTGGTGCTACATCCACGGAGAATGTGGGAGTGCTAGACCCAGCACAGCCTTGACTTTACTTGCCTGGCAGCGCTGGGGAAAAGAAGCTGCCACAGAGGTGGGGAGCATCATTCTTCCCTGAAGTCTTCAGGAGAAACTTATGCTTTGAAATCCACTGCAGATGACGTGTCATGAGAAGGGGAATGGTCCACAAGTTCAACAGATAATGCATATTGGGCAGGGAACTCACCAGTGTGAGTGCCAAGACACTTTGCACAGAAATAAGCCTAAAATCCAAGTTGACAGAAGTTGTTTACCATATGCAATGAAAGCAGAAGTGGAGTTGATAGGTGCCATTGTTCTTTATCTGCACTACTATGTTTTTCATATGACACAGTAGAAATTCTTTTATTCCATGAGAACTGAAAATATAAACGTTTATGCTTCTGGGATTTTAGTTGTGTCCTTCCTATGTTCCTACACATATCAAGGAATCTCTGAGAAAGGTTATTAATTCACTAAATTACTGAACTTTCCATAAAGATTTCCAAGTCATTCTGGAAAAAAAAGAGTTGCAACATACTGAATAAACTATAAGGTGCGATCCTCCAAATATCCAGGGTTGTTCTGCTATTGCTTTTTTTTTTATGATCTGCATTTCATGATGGGTATGATCTTTGCCATTAGCACAAGTGGTCAAAGATAAATCAAGAAGCTAAGCTCCTCAAGCACCTTTCAGCTGCCTCACCTCCATTTTTTAAATGGCTACATTTAAAAGAAGACCTTTTCTCTTTCTTTTTGATAAATCTTCTCCTCCTGTAGAGCTCTGAAGTCTCAGATGTATGTAGTTTAGTGTCATTTTTTCTGGAAAACTCTACATAATTGAGCATTGTTCATTGAAGACAAATTACAACGGAGAAAAGCTGCTTGCTAAGCATCTCTTGACCTCTATTTGGTCATTAAGCACTCTCAGGACGTAGACACAATGCTTCTGTGCTTTAAAATGCATGCAGACCAATAGCATAGTCTGAAAAAAATGTATGGGTCTAGCATCAACTATAAATCGATTTAATACATTTATTTTTAATTACACACAGAAGATTTGGCTTGTTATACACCTACCATTAGGAAGTAATGGAAATGATGAGGACATGTATCACCCAACACACATATTTTGCAAATTCACAAATGTATGCTAAGGTGACGTCAAGCTTTGACCAAGTTTCAACTGAAAAGATGCCAGTTAATCGTTTTGAGTAGAAGCCATGCAAAACTCAGTGGTTTAAACTGAATTTGGAGGGTCACCAAAAGCATAACAATATTTAAACCAGTAATAATTTAACTGAAGCCAATGAAGTTCCACCTTTGTAAGGTGGAGTATTGAAATCCGACCGAAGGGTGGTAATTGTCTACAGGCTAAAAAGCAGAGACACATCCCTTCTTTTTCCACAGGCCAACACAGAAAAGTATGTGCAGCTTTGCTATGTAGTCAATGTTTTCATCTGTCAACAGGTTCCTTCCTTACTCCTCACTTTCATTCATCTCCACTTTCCTAATAGGAGCTGTATGGAAAAGGTTTAGGAAATGTCAGGATGTGTTCTCACAGGATAAGATGTGCTCTTACAAATATGATGGTGTCATCTCCACATTTCCTGAGAAATATTTTTAACAGAAAAATCTCCTGGCCCACTCTGAAGCACTCTGTGGTTTTTTGCCTGTCTTCTGGAAGACAAAGGCATGATTGGAAAAAGAGTTTTTACCTCTAGCTTACCACATCGAATTCATCAGAATCCAGTTAGTAGTAACTAAACATTTGGTAGTAATTTGACAGCCTGTGTCAACCAAGTTAGCATCTTGCATCAAGCTTCTGTATGGAAAACAGCCACTTTGTAGTAATCACTGTCAAAAATTGCACCTTTGATGACAACCACTTTCTGGGGAAATGAATATGTATTTCAGGAGCAATATTTGAGTGTACTTAGAGGTGCAATCTCTCAATGCATAACAGACAAATATAAACATATTGAGACAACACTTAAGAATGGAGGAACAGTTTTATGACAAAATCTGAAAGTACAATCCACTGTTTGAAGCAATTTTCTTCAAGCCCCAGTAATGCAAAGACTGCACAACAAAGACTACAGACAACAGTGAAAAGGCACACAACAAACTTGACGCAGACCATTTCTTTGAGAAAACTTTTATTAACTTACCAAGCCACCCTTCTCCACACCTTCTCACGGTCCACTCGGGCAAGACCAAATAGGCCAACAGTGTTTCCAGCAGATGCTCTAAAAGATTGTTCACGTTGGAGGCCTCCCAACTTCCTCAGGCAATCTGCTCCAGTGCTTTACCAGACTTATATTTAAAAGGGTTTGCTAATGTTTAATGTCCCTTACTATAATTTAAGTGCACTGCTTCTTGTCTTTGCTCCTTATTCTTCACAGAGTAAGCATGACTCTGGAGCTAAGTCCCTAGAGGTTTTACCTAAGGGACAAAATGGGAAGACCTGAAATGCAGTCCTCATGCAAAGGGCAATTCAGATACAGTGAGTGCTACACACTGAGTGCATAAACCAGCCTCTAACCAGGGAGTCACCCAGGTGATGAAAGAGTTTTTCAAATTTCAGGTTCTGGACCTAGGCAGAATGCAGAGACCCTAATTTCATGTCATGTTATAACCAGGTCTGTGTGCTTTGTGGTATCAAGACTTAGGTCTCTGAAGGATCCATGCAGGGTTTGGGCGTTTTTCCCTCTGATTTTGAAGACACCCTGAAAAAGTGAATCTGAAAGGTATAAACTATCCTACCTATTTTTCTTCACCTTATCTGCTTTATTTTAAGGAGAAAAAAACTTAAAAGATGACCACTTAAGTGCCCAGTTAATTTGGCATTCTGTTGACTTTTTCTATCTTCATATTTTCATTGACAACTATGATTATACAGTTACACATTAACTGTGAAAACATCAGCCCCACCCCCAGCATCCAGGAGAACATGAGCAGCAAATGGGCTCAGGTGCTGGGTAGTGCACAAATCTTAGCTGTTTTTAATTACCTGGGAAATATTACAGGATCATACAATTCCAGACTGCTATAGGTGTCAGATATATATATGACCATGCCTGCATTTGGCAAAATGTAATTGCACTCCAGGTATTCATCTTTTACTGTGTTTTGATTGTTTAATGTTATTCTAAGCTAAAACTTTTCCCACCACTCAAAACAATCCAGCTTTGCATTTTTATTGGGTGCTATCTGAATAAATGGCTACGAAAAAAATCTTTTGAAAGATTAAGTGATTCTTTTTCAGAGCTCTGCGGACCAGAGATTTTTATTTTTCATTTTTGGAAGTATTCATTTAATTTATTAGTTGTGAAACTTCTGGGCTCGAGACAGAAGAAAATAAATCCTTCGTTCTCTCCCTGGAACATGTGCAGCATGCCCTCTGGACCACCCTCCACCACAGCTTTTCAGTAGCAAGCATGACGCCTGCGCTTCCTCTGTCTCATCAGGGTCATCTCCTCAAAAGCAAGGAGGGTGGCAGCTGAAGTAATTCTGTTGCTGGTTGGACTAGGGAGAGCTGAGCTACTAGACACCGAGTGTCCAACCTTGCTACTACCTGCACTGGCAGTGCTGGTGGGAGAGCCGTGGCGGGTGGGAGGTGCTCTCACCTCTCTCTCAAAGCCAGGTGAGATACCATTTCTGCTAACAGCCCTCCTTGCAAGCCTTTCCTCCTTGTACAAGGACACATATTGCTTGAGAAAAGCAGAGCCTTCATTTCCCACATCAGCTGTGAGCAAGGGAACTTCCCACTGTGACCCAGCCTGAAAACCTGTGGGTTTATTTGTGTTTCCCAGGCAGTGCACGAGCGACCGGGACCAGGACCAGCTGGGATGCCTGGGCGCTCCTGGGTAGGAGGGAATGGCAACCTGGAGGCAGCAGTGCCTGCTTCTGCAGCGGTACCCCCCAGTACTCCAGTGAAAGCTGCTCTGACAAAGACTACAGAAGCTGTTTCTCCTGTGCAAAGGACTAAGGCTTTGCTTAAAGTTAAAAAACAAAACAAAACAAACAAACAAAAAAAGAAAAAGAAAAACAAAAAAAAAAACCAAAAAAAACCCCAAACCAACAAAAACACTTGCTTTAAGATTACATCTCTACATGGTATTTATCCTCCAGAAATTTCCATATCATTCTCCAGAATGGGCATCTCCCAGATTGCCGTCTTTTTGTGAGCGACAGAAAGGAAGGCAAAAAGATGGAATAGTGGTGGCAGAAGAAAAAAGGACACAATAGCTTTTCACAGATTTCCAGCCTGATCTGTTTGCTGTGTTAAACTGCCGTCCTCTGCTCTGCTGTGAGTTGTTACTACTGCGACTGCTGTGTAAAGGGTATCTGGATCCCCATGGAAGCAGATAAGAGCTACACGTGTTGGGGGGCTCCATACAGCCTGGGAGTTTGAAGGAGAAGAAAAATGAGAGAAGAAAAATTAAATAAATATTTTAAGATATCTAAGGAAAAGAATAGTATCTTCTCCCATTGAGTCGTATATCAATACAGACTCCTTTCCTCAGGGAAGGAAATGTTGAATGAGAAAGGAATGAGGTATAACTGTAATTAGCTATTCCATGCTAGCAGCACCTACTCTGAGATGATCATTAGTAAGGGTTTGGCACCCTTTGCAGGTACCTGAGGCACAAGGCTAAGCAACGTGCCCAAACCATGTAACAGCAGCCTGCTGGCACCCTCCTCTTTATTATTCCCTGAGATAATCCCAGAGAGAAGAGAGCGGAAAAGGGGAAATTCTTGGCCACACCAGACAGAGGCATCCCTGCAGGACCACCCCAGCTCAGTCTCCTCGAGATTAAAAGAAAAACTAGTGCACAGCTTCGCGTTTTCAGAGGGGACCTGGGGACACGGCACACGCCTTTCCCAGCGTGCAGGGTAGGAGCTCCTCAGAAACATGCCCGGCACTCTTCCCTGGCATGCACAGACTTTCCCAGAAGTTGCTACCTGTCTTCCTAAGAAAAACAGATGCTGTAAGGAGCTCCAGGGTGCGATAGAAGTACAGGAGCCAAGTTTCCCTGACAGCCTTTAAATGAGGTTAAAGATGTAAAGGTGGCCTTCCAACTCTGTTAAAAGAATTAAACAAAACACTAACTTAATATATCTGCGAAATTCATCTGTAAACAGCAATATTTCTTGTCAGAACCTGTCAAAGCATCAGTACTTTCACATTTGAGCATAGGAAATAGCTCAAGTCACAGGGGAGGGAAAAATGTGATGTGAGAGGAGTGGACTTGCAACCAGAGGCACCAGAATCTGTCCTGAAGATGCTCCCTCCCTCGCTTCTCAGTGGTCAAAACACTTCCAGTTGTAACTGGGTCAAGTCAATAGCTGTGGCACCTGGGGAAAGCGTGGATCAGGGATGGACTTCAGCTGGCCATGCCATTAGTATGTAAGAAGCAGTACTGAGAAAAAACAACCTGGATATGCAGAAGTGTCCTGAGCTATGTTAACTGAAAATTCAACGTCAAAAGCTATTGTTTCAAAGACCTCCTGGTCTTTGCAATGGATTAATGGACCAAACACTAAGAGAAGGTCTCAGTGATATATTCATGCTATTGCAACAGTAGTTGTAGTTTCATATCTGAAGATTTAGTTTGCTATAAAAAATATCAAGAACGCAGTATATCTCCACGTGTTTATTCAACAGGTAGTATAAACCAAAATATAAATAAGTCTCAAAAAGTATAAAAGCAAGGAACAGAGAGAAAAGGAGGTGCTATTGGAGGCACAGCGTCTAAATATAGTTCCGTGTGAAGAAGACAACTTTAAAATCTGCCACTCTAAATTTAGGAAAGTCCCAGAGCATGTCCATGCCTGTACATCTTGCATATGTGCACCACGAAGGGATAGGAAATGCATGCCCAAATCGAATGCTTACAGTTAGCTCTGCAAAGCTGAATTGCAGCGTTGTCCAGAGGCAGAGCCGTGCCCTGTTTCTCTGCACTGGCAGTTCCTTACCCAAGTATATATTGCTTCAGTCCAAAACCTCTCCTGGAGAGTCCCCAAAGTAAAACTGTAATGTATCGGTGCCCTTCTGATGTGGCTGGGTATTAACTGCTTTTTACATTTAGCGTAAGCGCACTCATCTTCTTGTAGTGAATTCAAAGTAATGGTGAAAAGCTGCACTGCAGGTTCAGTAACCAGAGGCAAGGTTACAAAAATATTAGTACTCTAACTCATACACATGAGAGAAGATGAAGACTTAGGAAGCCCTGACAGGAATTGTCTACATGAAGCAAGCTTTTAAACTCCATTCAGCTTTTTTAAAATGTATTTTGTTTTGGATGTGCTTTGAGCCAGGAGGAAAAAAAAACCCCACAGTTAAATTATTTCAAACTATGTTGGGCACTACATGTACCACTCCAGATTTAAAAGCAATCTTGTTTAACAAGAACTCTCCCACCTTTCTCAGTCTATGCGACTAAAGTGTTAGAATTATTTCCTTGTCATACATTTACACGGTTGTATCAGCCTTTGCTAGTCCTGCCCAGTGCAGCAGAACAATAGCACCCAAGTTGTGTCTGGGCTGTGCAGATGAGTCACACAAGTTGTGGCCCTCTTCCAAAAAAATGTATGAGGCGATAAATTGCTGAGTTCTCCTGGTCTTCTCCTGCAGGTTTAAATAAGAAATAACCCCACAGAGCTTACCACATTACATGCAAAATGCAATCAATATGCAACGTGGGCATATGGTTTATAAAGTGACAACCAGTGTGTTGCAATAGGCATGCAGCAGCCTGGTCAATAGTACATTTAAAATCCCTCTCCTCTATTAGTGAAGCTGGTGCACATGAAAATGGGGTGACCTACGTATGGTGACATTTAGGGGCTTCACAAAATGTGCTATTTTTAACCGTGTTTCATCTTGATTCCTATTCTAAACATTGCTTGTTGTTACGTCGCTCTGAATCCTCTAAATGACTTTGAGGCTGTAATGTGTTGATGACAGCCATTTGCTGGGTTGGATTTAAATTTACCTTGTCCCACACCATTTAAGCTAATGACACTGACAGCCAGCGGTCACAGAGAGAAAACAGGAATGCTTCAAAATCATTTATCCCATAAAGTAGAAAGAGAAGGTATGAGGGAAGAGAACTCATCACAATGAAATGCTACATTCAGAGCAATATAAATTAAATATGGTGTTGACATGCTGGTTGTGGATAAGAAAAAAGGGAGACTCCTTCTGTAACAACATTTATTGCTCTTGAAATGAGGGGGAAAGGTGCTATAGCATGCAGGTGTGACAGCTGCATGAAAGATATTGTCTCTTTGGTACACTGTTCCTTCTCCTCCACCACCTGATAGATGTGGATGTGTAGCAATGTTATTCCCTGTAACGCAGACAACTGGCCATGACTGGCAGAAGTAAGGGACATGTGGCCTCACAGTGGTTAAAATACCTAAATTATGAAATAATTGAGGTCGTCAAGGACTTCTGCAGCTCGATTGGTCCAACCTCCTGCTCAAAGCAGGGGCAACTTTGAAGGTAAGTCAGGTCACTCAGGACCTGTCCAGAGAAGTTCTGAAAGTCTCCAGGGATGGTGATCCCTTCCAGTGCTTGATCCTTGATCACCACCACTATGAAAATTGTGGTCCTGGCATCCTGCTGGAATTGCCATTGCTGCACCGTGACCCATCATTGCTTTCCGTCCTTTTGTAGTGCACACTTGAGAAAAGACTGACTACAGCTTTTCAATAACTTCTGCATTAGGAAGATGAAGACAGTAATCAGATCCTCCCTGTAGGCTTTTTTGTCTCCAGGCTGAACTAACCCCCATCCCCTTCCCATGTGGTTGCTCCACTACATCTGATTGGGAAGATGTGTCCATTAATGAAATCTGGGATCGGACCCCAGGCAGAGCTTACGACACTGTTCTGGAGAGATCCTACCATCTTCTATCTCCTTTTTCTTTTTCTTTTCCTCCCATTCTTGATGAAGTCCAGCTCGCCATGCCGATCACCGCACAGGACCTGCGGTGCCCACCCAGTTTTCAGCAGGGAGCAGTTGCTTTCCCCTGTGTAACCAAGGAGTCAGGCTATGAGCTCTCAGCCACAGCGAATGCAGACTGAAGGAGTAATGCTTTCTATGACAAAAAAGAAAAAAAAAAAAAAAAAAACCCACCAAAAACGTTTAAACATAAGCTTTGCTGCAAAATGGAGTGTTCACTTGCCACCTGCTTTTGAAAAGGGGGTTCGTCAGACACAAGTGCACTTTTTCAGAAATGTACAGAAGTGAAGTCTTCAAGAATCTTGAAATAACATCGTCTTAGGTGCAAATTACCCCTTATGAAAAGGAGCTATTAATTACATTTGCTTTCCTAATAGCAACTTCACTGTGCAAGGTGAAAAACATATTGCCAGTTTTGCATAAACCATCTTATGGCAAATATGCTGCTTTTTTTTTTTTTTTTTTTTACCCAGTCCTTTTTGGGAAAACTGGGAATGAGAACATTTACCCCTACCCCATTGCCTTCCCCCCCCCCAGCACCAGTATCTCAGTGCCCACGCAGGATGCAGAGACAGGAACAGGCTGTAAGTTGGCTTTGCACTTTGTTGGCCTTCAAACTATAGCTGTGCTGCCTTAAATTATGTCAAAACCACCCATCCCCAGAGACAAAAAATACGACTGAGGTTTACGGGGCTGCACAGAAGTTTCATCTACGTCTTTTTTACTGTCTGCGCTTTTCTGCACAGAAGGGAGGAGTGATGCAGAGGCTGGCTCAAAGCCTCCCGTGGATTCATCCCCTTGTCAAAGAGAGCCTCAGCCTCAGCTGGCCTCGGGAGAGCTCCCGCGGGGGCTCGGTGCTGCTGAACTGTGCGGAGCAGGCTTAATGGAGCCGCGGATCAGGCTGCATATCTGCTCATACGGACCTGAACATGTGCTTTTAATAGAAAAAAAAAATCATTTTGCGACTATGCGAATGCTTGGGGTTTATTTTAAGTGCATGGTAACACGGAGCCTCGTGAAGTTCTACGCACGTAAGGATTTATAACACAGTGCACTGAAACATATACGCTAAAACACTCAGAGTAGAACTGCCCTTACTAAAGGACTCTAAGCTCTGGAATACACCATGCAAGGGAAGCTTCCAGCAGCTCAGCACCACCATAAAGGTAACTGCCCGCTTCCTAGCTGGGGTAAAACCAGCTATGGGCGCTTCCTTGCCTTGCCTTGCTGTGCAGGCAGCCCTGCCCAGCCGCCCCCAAACACCACCCCATCCTCCCCCACCAGACCACTTTCCCCTTACATGACATCATTTATTCAGGAATTGCCCCAATGCTGGCTTGGAGGCTCTCCCCTCTGCCCCAGCCCCTCCCCCCAGCTACCCCGTGGAGACAGAGAAAGCTAAAGAGAACAGTAGAGGGATTTGGAGTGACTTGGTGAAATGCTATCAGGCTCTATTCCTAGATGCTGTGCGGCTTTACTATACATATTCCTTGTTAATTTTGAACATAGGCTTATTATAGAGAAACTGGATGTCTTGAGGGCTATATTTGGAACTGCTGAAGCACAAAAATTCTAAAATTGCAACTGCAGCTTACTGAAACATTGAATTTGCTCTCTAATTAAAATTTCTCATATAAACTTGAGCTACTTCAGCATGCAGAGCATTTTTCCTGTCTCTGCCTAATGTTTATACATTCAGTCTCTGTGGAAGATGGATATAATTTTCTTTTCTGAGACCACCCCCATTTTGATTGCAGTATGTTCTTTTTCAGCTTTAGTCTGTGTCACCGAAATGGTTTTGGTGTTTCCATCTACAATTGATATAAATCCTCTATAGTGCATGAGATTAAGGAGTTTATATATATTAAAAAGTTTGTGTGTGTGTGTGTGTGTGTATGTATTAGATGAGTTTATATGTATTTGCATTTATACATACATATATATACACATACATGTATGTATGTGTGTATGTAATGTTCATATTATTTATAAATAATATGAAGACCACACCTGAGCAATGGAGAAACAATCTTTTTTTTCTTTTTTCTTTCTGTTTTTTTTTAATTCCAAAAAGAGGTTTGTGTGCGCTATGCATTAACCCCCTGTACGCAGCTGCAGCGTGTTCTGCAACACACACACAAAAATGACATGCTCCTCTGGCAGTGATGCCACAGTGGCAATCCACAGCTATTTATATTTGATCTTGTCTTCTGTCACTGGTGTCAGACTTTAGCTCGCCCTTCCCCCTTCTCTTTTAGTTTGCTTCACTGCTGATTATTCCACAAATGGCAATGTGAAGCTGTGTGCAGCACGATAGCAGGCAGAATTAAAGGGCTTAATGAACTGCGTATGCTGGTAAAGGCTTCCTTTGCTGTAGCGTGAAGCAGAAACTCTAGCAGATCAATTAAAAATGTCTGTTCTAGAAAAAACTACAGGAAGGCTATTTTGAGGGAGGAAAGGAAAGACATAAGAGGGGAATACAGGACTTCGGGCTTTAGTCTGAAAAAGCAAAATGAAATAGTTAAGTCATTTTGCAGACATCTACAGCTGTAGATTAGGGATGCCCACCGAGGCCATCCGGTATGCTTCTGGCTGAAGCAGCAAAAATAAAGCAGACATTGTCTCTAAATATATTATCTTTCAACAGTAATGCACACCCACAAAATAATCATGAGGTTTTTGACATAAGAACTGCAGAAAGACTTTAAGGGTATTGTACAATTCAGAACAGTACATCCTCTGGCTATTACTTGAGCTGCTCTGACATCAAAGCAGCCCTAACATGAAGAAAGCTGATAAATGGCACCAGTCCCACCACAACACACCTCTGCTCACAGATGATGTATGCCCTCCCTCCCAAAAATGATTACAGAGAGTCATATTATAGCTCGGCTTGCAACATTTATTTTATCATTTCAACTTTGCGTGCAGAAATACATTATTCAAATTACTTTTTCAAAACCACTCGCATGTCTTTCATACAACTTTCTGGTGACTGTTGGTTTTTCTGTGAACGGTGAGATTGGGGAGGCTAAGAGAGTCTTGCTGACAACTTATTTACCTGTCACTAAATGGCACCCTGACATTTCTGGAAGTGTTTCTGGAGGTAATACCAAGAACAGCTTGTTGCCAGCAATCTCGTCTGACTGCTGAGGAGATGTCCCTGGCTGTGAAATTTCATGTGGTTCCCAGCCCACGACAGGAGGTGACAGCTGATCCTGAACCTGGGCTGGACAGGAGTGCAAGCATTCCTGACACATCCCATGTCCAGTTTGAGGTCTAGAAACCTTTGTGTAGTCTGGGACATCATTCTCGGGCAACCTTGGCACTACAAAAACTCCGCTGCCCGGATTTCCCAACAAAGCAAATGAGACTCTGCTCTACTTAAACCAAACCTCAATTTATTAAAGCTTATTCCGGGTCTATAGGAACAAAATGACTCATTTACCAGAGAGAAGAGAATGGAAAACACCAATGTGATTGTTTTCATAAATAATGAAGGCAAAAACTCCATCACGTACTCGGCAGTGAACGGAGGTTTTTATTTGAAAGAGCAGAATATGCAGTCAGTGAATTCCTTGCTATAGGAGACCTATACAGTCTGCCACAGACACAAATAAAAATGCAGCCAGCACACACAGGAGGCGATGCAGAGGAAACAGATAAAACAGAACTAGCTATTTTTAACTGCCATTAATATTACAAGAGAAACTGTGACAAAGGGAACAGCTTCCGAATTCAGTGTAGTGATATCATTAATGCCAGTAAAATAGCACCTAATGAGCTGTCATATCAATAACGCAAAATAAAGGCAAGAAGAGACGTCTTAATAAGACAACCACAGCACCAATTATAGATGAAAAATAAATTATTGTGAGATTCTGAACAAAATCTTGAATTAATACAGCTAACAGATATTCCCTTTACTGCATGTTTCAGTCTTTTAGTTGTACAAGACTCTAAACATTTCCAATTAAAGGAGGTGTTTTGCTAAGACAGCAAGACAAGCCTCTGAGCATGTATTTCTCAGCTTGGATCACAAAAACACTCTCATTTACTTTATGCCAATGACTGGGATGATAATTTGCAGTATCAAAGACACTTTATGAAATGTTTGACTGTGAAGAATAAAAAGAGAACATGATTCCCATAATCTCTTACCTGAGTTCTAATAAAGAGGTTTTTCAAAAATTCAGACACTTATTTGAATAAACGGCAGCAAAACCACCTGCATATGCTTACTTTCTGTGAACATGGAGAGAAGAAAAAAGTAACTTGGATTGTGTAATCTGAAGATACTTTAAAAGATACTTCAATACATCTTCCAAGACGCCCCTGGAAATTCTACTGAGTGGAGTCTGTTAAACATTTTACACAGAGAAATTAACAAGTCATTGGTGTCCCCGTCCCTGCTTTGTGTACTTTCTATGATGTAATTTAATGCCTTCTTGCTGAAATGACTAAAATAGAACAGACTCTCCACAAGGTAATGGGCTTTACTGGTGGTGTAAGCATTTTCTAAAAAGAGCTGGACCTCCACTAGCAACTGTGTATTTCTCTGAGATCGATCAATCGATCTATTCACCTATATTTCTACCTATCATAAAACAACTTTTGATAACACAAGCATCTGATATTCCTCTCTTTCCTGCTACCTTTCCTGAGAGATTATATTCCCAACACTTTTTTTCACCCCAATCACTTGTGATAATAAATTTAATTAATATCACCAGAGTACAGGAAAACTACAGTATCCTATCCAATAATCTCAATTACATAACTCAAGTATTAGCTCAGCTGTAAAGAACCAAATATTCACAGTGGATTTGTTCATGGACGATTTATTGATTAAAAGATCATGATAGTCAACCGTGAATATTAATTTACAAAACAGACAAGACTAATTAAATGTGTTTATCTCTTGAATGACTTGCGTCTCTCTGGTAATCCACATTCTTACTGTCTAACAAAACAGTTTTACAGACAACTTGGTAATTTCAGGCAACTCTTATTGTAAGAATACCAACTGATGGCGTATACTGTGCAAGGTGAAAATCGTAATATATAAGAAATACAGCACTTTTAAAATAATAGGAAAACAGTTGCTTCTGAATGAAGTAGTCCTTCCCCTATGCTCTCATTCCTGAGATGAATTAGCATTTATTAACATAAACATTTGTGGCAGCCACTCAGTGGAATCAGGATATTGATCTGGATTAAAATTAACTTGACGAGACAAACAAACAGTAGTTGCTTTCATCACGGATTTTAAGGATTATCTTCACTTCTCCCAGGTGATGGCACCCCACTTCACCCTCCTGAAAAGCACCATCCTGCCTACTTTGAAGGAACTTTCTAATTTTGATTCTGAAAGAAAACAAAACTTCCTGAATCTATTATTGCAGAGGAGAGTTATTATTTTTTCCATCAAAATATGTTCAGGTTTCAAAAGCTGATTTTTTATTTTTTATTTTTTTTTTTCACAAGGAAAAGTCATTAAGGAAAAGCAGGCATTCCAAAACCAACATCATCAGAAAAACTTGTTTTCCATCTCCAAAACTCCTCGATGGAATTTTTTCCAGCACCTTTAGCTTAAACCCACCATGGATCTTCCCCACTACTCCTGTTCCAGCACAGCATGAAGAAAAATTGACTGAACATAACTTGGTGGCTTTCACGATGCACAGAGATCCCCATGCACATTTGTTCGTTGTAACCCAGTGAACCTGAATATTACGGTATCTCCTAAGTGTGAAGTCTGCCAGGTGGTACAAAAGTGCAAGAAACCCAGTCGCTCGGGTAACTTCTAGTGAAGGAACAGCACCACATGGGCAAGGCAGGGACTAACTGAGCTCTTCCATCTCCGACTTTGTCATCATGTCTTCTCTGTTTGGCTAACATTAAGCACTACAGTGCATCACAGCTTACTCAACAAATTATATCCAAGGTCTAATGAAAACATTTTCATTGTTGCTAAGACCTCAAGCTCTTAACCTTGTAGGAATAGCTTTCCATAGCTCTGTGGACCTGGAATTCCAGCATACTCCAGTTTTCTAAGGATCTGCCCAACGTGGGGGAATTCCCTCGACAGATGAGACTGACCTACATCATCTCAGGCTGGCTCTAGAAGAGGGTGTCAGCCAGACAGAAAGGGTTACAGCTCAACCTCTATCTATCCTTCATGGCTTCTTGCTGCGTGCAGTGTCCCTGAAGGCACAGACAGGTAAGCCCAATTTACAACAGCCCCAAGGCACTGGATAATTATTGCAGAGGCCACCCTAGACTCCAGGCACTTCTAAGATGAGAAAATCAGAGGTGGCAATCAGACACCTTTTCCTTTTCACTGATGCTTAACAAACCTCAGCTGGAGATTAATTATTCCA
Source organism: Falco punctatus (assembly GCF_963210335.1). Taxonomy (NCBI): domain Eukaryota; kingdom Metazoa; phylum Chordata; class Aves; order Falconiformes; family Falconidae; genus Falco; species Falco punctatus. The sequence continues at coordinate 6,079,345 of NC_137580.1, read as the reverse complement.
GTGTAATTATGCTAAGTTCTGAACTAGTGATCCTGTAGACAGGAGACACTACAGTGAAAATAAACCATAACTGTATTTTTATTTTAAACCCTGATTCGTAACAAGGCTATAAATAACATCAAAGAAATCAATAAAGATAGAGCGCTAATACCTAAGTAACAGACTGTCTCCACACAGTATTAGTTTCTGTGAATTTCTTCACGTAGATAGATTTGAAGGGGGCTTGTCTTCTCATTTTTTCTCTTATGTGGAAGTCAGATTTAATACACTTTGAAATATAAATGGTAATGAGGTCATAAAAGATGCTGAAATGAATGAGCTGAAGAAAGAAACACGGGTGAGGATACAGACTCATAAGCAAGCTGGTAATTTCAAAATGCCATGAAGTCGGGCTAGACACTAATAGCCCCCTAAAACAAAGCAACCCTAAAAAAAAAATCCCAGTAGTCTTTCAGCTCAAAATCAACTCATTGTAGTGTGTAGTCAAAACTCACTGTCAGAGAAGACATGATGAAAAAGAAGCTCAGCACAATCATTGCCAATGCAAAGCCATTGCAGAGAATAAATCACAGCAATGAGAGGCAGAACATAGCCGTTAGGTCGTCTGCTCCACGTCCCAGCAGTGGAGTGATGTGTCTGTTGTTTTGTTAATGCCTTTTTTTTCAGTTTGTGCCCGTTTTAAGTGACCCCTAGGCACATGACTTCCAACACTTATCTTGCAGTTCCACCTATGATTAAAGTTTCCCAGTAGGAGATGCTTATTTGTGCATAGTCAGTTTTGGTAAGATTCAGTTTGTTAGCCACAATGTATTCTGTTGCATTATGCAGAGTATATTTGCATAGCCTACATGCAGTTATGAAGATGTTCCTTAGAGACACTCTGGCTAATTATATTCAGTTTCTGAACTTGATCTTAAATCCAAGTGAAAGAAACTCTTGGGCACATATTATTGAACTAGATTCCTATAAATGACATGTCAGTGTGTGTTCTAACTCAGCTGTCCAACTGACTAAAAGAAACCCTACCTGTCAGCATCACCCATTCACCTTCTCTTGCTTTCCCCTTGACCCCAGCTGGCAGCTGCCAACAAGAGGGAATATATGGTGATTATTTTGCAGTCTCCACCCAGTTCCCAACCGGATCCTACTCCTTTTTCCTTATGGAAAGGTAAAACTCCCATTCATATCAGCCTGGCCAGAACTGGTCCCTAGGATATAGGTTCCACTGCAAGGTTAAGATACGAATATGAATACCTTTTCTCATCCATCTGCAGTATGAAGGTAGGTGGGATATCAACTCCTCAGTGTTATCCCAAACTATAAAAATAGAAAAACTTGGTGAACAGGGGGGTAGGAAATTTTTGTTGTTGTTGTTTGCTTTGGGAGTTTTTTTTGGGGGGTGGGGGTGGTTTGTTTTTTGTGGTTTTTTTTTACTTTGGAAAATAACCTCTATGTGTGAAATGTGGTGACTGACTGGTGGCTTGAATAATATTGTTTAAACCCAGCTAAAGTAAAAGCACCATTCATTCTTAATCAAATCAATGATAATTAATTTAGCTCTGCTAAGATATTTGCCCAGTTTACATACACTAGAGTGATACATTGTAGTGCGATATGCTATATAAAGAAATATTTCCCATATCTCTTCTAAATTAATTGCTTAAATTTAAGTTTCCTATTAAGCAAAATAGGAGCTCATGACTCACTTTTTTTATATCATCCTTGAGTTTATATTTCTCCTCCTCTCCAAATGTAATTAATATTAATGTTTTAAATTACTTCTAACATAGAAGACCCCTGTGTCTTTAATCATGCTCACTTCTGGATCTGTTTAAAATTCTTCTCTTTTTTTTTCAGTTACAGGACATGACTGAAATTTTAATGCTGTCTGCAAGATGTGCCACTGCTTTATCATATGTAATGACATTCTGCTCTCATATACCCAATTTGGCTTAGTTGACTGTTGTTATGCATCCAGAAAAGGTGTCCTTACACATCCACAGTAGCATAATTACCCCAAAACCCACCCAGAAATTGGAAAAAGTTGGTAATGAAGTTTTCCAAAGGAGAAACAAAGGGCAGGCCCTAACTGGTTTTCTCACCCTGAAGATGACCATTTGGTTTGGGGATGGGGCACACTGCTGAAGCAATTTGCTCAGTCTGTGCTAATTTTTTTATAAAGTCATAGAGTCTAAATTTTGTCAGCCTGGCACCTTTCACAAAGACTATATACACCAGTGGATTTTTAAAGATACTGTTCCAATATACTGAAAGAGCAATAGCTCTCCTATCAAAGACCTTTGCCTCTGGGTCTTTCAAGAAGCTTATGATTAAACAAGCCTTATTGTGAATTATTTTTCTAAATGTCCGTTTCTTTGTGAGTAGAATGAATTGTTGGCTGCTGCATTAAGAGTTCCTCAGAGCATCATGCTGAGTAAGATCATACTTAACAATTGGTTTAGGCAGGTTTATCCGCTGCTAGTCAACGGGAGAAAGCTGTTTTATGGACACCACTTGCTCTGATTCGATGCCAGCCGCAGTCCTTGTATTAAATGGGGATATTTAAAATTAACATGTCGTTTGTCCCTGGCTGAAATGAATAGACGGCTTGTGTTTTGTCATTAGAGATGGTGCTGCACAGTCACTGTAGCAACAAAAGAAATGGTTATAAAACCCTCCGGGGGTCACTGAAGGACCGTGGCAGTGACTCATGTGACCTCGTCCCTCTTCATTTGGAAGAGGCAAGACCCCGTACTTCACAGTCCTCCTGGCCAGACAAATGTTCAACCAAGAGATGGTCCAATGAGGCCAAATTAATTTCCCCACCCCTGTAGTTTAGGAATTCCCTTGTGCTGTTTTGTTTCAGGAGATGTTTCAGGATGTCTGGCAGAAGAGCAACCATCGGGCATCAATCTGGTACGTGTGGGGCAACTGCTGTGGGCACACGGGCAGGAAGATGCTCTTGTATTTGCAATATAAACAGGATCCAGCACGTTGGAGAGGCCTGTCTTTGTTTTAGGCTACTGCTCTTTTTGGCCAAAAAATTACATACCAGTCAATCTAAACCTGCTCTTTCAGGTACCTTTAGTTTCTGTTTGATTCAGTTATGAGATCTTAAAGCTGAGGAAGTCTGGTGAAAGCACACAGCGTATCTGGTCACCACATTGCTATTGTATCTTTACCCTACTCAAAATTAATTTTCCACCGCTTCCCGAGCACTGGCGTGTGCGTGAGCAGGGAGCCAGAGGGCTGTGCACCATCCATCCACCTTGTCGAATTAGGGTCCTATAAGCTAACCGGCAGCCAAGTTACTTCAAAGCAGGCTTTTAAAAGACAGATATTATCTCAGTAGCAACACCACCATGGAAATTTTTAGTCACTTGCAGTTCTCCAATAAGGCTGTTTGGAAACCCGATAAAAATCTGTGTTGTGAGTGTTGTTTTATTCTAGATTGGAGGTCTCTAAGTTCCCTTTCAAGGGTCACTGACACTTCATTTGACTCTTTAAACTGAAGTGTTAATTTATATGTTAACGCCAATAATGAGCTAACATTTCTGGGGTTGTATATCAAAAATTTTCATATCTTTTAGCCACTGCACAATCTCAACTTGAGAATTACTGAAGGATAGTAAATCAGGATGTTCAGTACTTTAACTTACAGTCAAGTCTACGATACTATAAAGCATGCTAGGTGTCAGAATTTGCCTGGCTTGTCTTGTTGGCTATTGATTTTCACAGGACTGAAATTTGGTACAGTAGGAGGCAGGTACTGTCCCTCAGCTCAACCAAAAACTGCAGCTGTCTCTGAGGATGAACACTGCATTTATGTTATAAAGCAATAGTAAGATATCTCAACAAATGGGGTTAGGGTCTTATTGCACTGAGATGATGCACACTAAGAGGTAATTCCTGCCATGAAGCATTCTCCACCTAATTAAACAAGTCAAACAAAAGGTAACTTCTCAAGAAGAAACACTAACACGGTGAAGTAGATGGCCTCATTAAAGATTTCAGAGCTTTTTAGTGGTAGAGCCATGAGTAGGAGCCCAGCAATCCAGCCCGGTGCCTCCCACCCAGGCTTCCCCTGAACACCCCGTGTTACTCTGTGAGGTCAGACCCAAATCCTACCTCTTCTGCTTGCAGAAATTACAGGTTGAAATGGTAAATATTTGCTGATGTGATGATTCCCATGAAAAATGAGAGATGCCTGACAACATGATCTAGAGATATCTTGCTTCTAGCCAACAACAGCCCCCGCTCAGCACCGATGACAAAATGCCCATTAGAAGCTAAAAGATGTTATGACACTGGCAGATTTTGTTGTAATGGACTGCAGAGAAATGAGCGGATATTCTTTGGACAGCTTCACTGCAGAAGCACCAGAACATTTATGAGTAAATTCATTTGAATACCCCACATAAAATAGTCGAGTGACCTCATGACGTTCTTTTGCGATGGAGAGGTACCATTATCCCTGGTGTATGTGGGATGACAGAGGCAGCAAGGGTGGTTTGGTTGTCAAAACATAGGCATCCAGTACTATTTTAGAAACTTCACAGTGATGGTCCAGGACTCCCAGCTTTCCCAGGGTTATATTCTGGCTTCACAGTTATATTTGCCAGCCTCATGCGAATGTCTTGGACACCTAGGATCTACATTTAGGCTCATGAATTGCTCCCTAAGTGACCTAAAATAACCCAGGAATCATGCAGTTAACTCTGAAAAGGACCCCAGGCTGTACTTGGAAGTGACAACACTGAACTGCATTTCACAAATATCAGCTCTTTTCTTGCCTCTTTCTTTCAGACCCATATGGCCACCTTTTTCCCTTAGACCAATCAATTACATTTTCACCAATTCCTCTCCCATTTGCATCCTACATCAACAGCCAGTTCGACTCTCCCTCTTTTTTATACTCCTTTTACCTGCTGGTTGTACTTTCTGTTCAATAACTATGAACTGTGAAACTATTCATAAAAGCAAAGGATGAGGGGGGAGGAGGCAGCTGATGGGGGAGCAGAGAGCAGCTCATGTGGGCAGTAAAGGCTTAGATGATGCTCAAATAGAGCTAGGGGATTTGAAGGCAGGAGAAAAGAGGAGGCAGAAATGAAGTTTTACTGTTTCAGGAGTAGGGATGAGGAAGAGGCTGAAATACACCACAAAATTCAACTGGTAATGAGCATCAGCAACCGAAAACAGGGACTGATTTTACCAGTCCCTTTCCCATGCTAAGACGACATCATACCTTGTGCTCACAGTATAACCGTAAAGAGTGTCTGCATTCAGCTACCTACAATTTCATTATCTCCTATTGTTTAGCCATTCTCTTACAACGGTGCCTGAAAAAGTGACATTAAGTGACACTACACGTCAGCAATGCAAGAACAAAAAAAAAATATAATGGTCTTACTTTTCCTTTCAGTTAAGACTACCTGTATGCCTGCTTCATTCTTGAGGTTTCAAAGAAGTCAAAATGGTCTGCAGACAGACAGCTGCATCCATAATTAATCCCACATGGGTGCAGCAGGAAAGAAAAGAAATTTTGCTCTAGGATGTTATATTACTGCAATACCCATTAAGATTTCTAGTTCTTGCACTGTGTGAGAGACAAATTTTGCTATTTTTAAAGTGTAAGCACTTTGGAAATACAGAACATTTTATTTTTATGTTTAGACAGGGCTCTACAGTCAGCATTCAGACAGGGAGAGAATTAATACTACAAAATTAATTGTTTCACGGTGAGACAGCATTTTACACAATTCCCTGTGTTCAGCAAATGCCTGTGTGGAAACAGAGAAGCACAATTCTTAACAAATAAGCCATGTTCTCTATTCTGCTCTGGTTAGGTGGATCGGACTGGAAATTCTTCTTTCTGAGGGTATTTTCTGAAGTTCATTTTTGTTGCTGCTGAAAGATCAGAGTGGAACCCACCAGCTAACAGATTATCTCTTGACCCTGAGCAACAGAAGTCACATACTTCATGCAGTGAATGTGAGGAATTGCCCTCTAGTTTTTAAATTCCAGTTCACAGCACAACAAATAAAGTTTAATACAACAACTCACTAGTTAAAGCTCTTGTGAGTTCAGACCTCTGCTCCATAGGCTCATACGATGATGACACTTATTTGGTTTTACGGTCAAGTGTTTTTTCAACTTCTAAAATATGAAAAGACAAAGACTCACAATAATATTTTTTCCTACTAGTTTCTTACACAGTTTGGAGTGCTAGGGAGGTGCATTGTCATCTTTTTGAGAAACTAATGAAATTATGGAGGCTTCAAACCTCACCAGATACACAATCAAAAGTATGCTTTCCATGTCCAATTGAAAAAATAAGCACAGTGATACTAGTGAGTGTACCTCGAGGCAAACTGTTTTAAAACTATTTTGTATGGGAAGAAACTGCAATTATTACTGCACAATTACAATTGTTCAATTAACAGTATGATGACTGATAGCACCTTTAATTCACTAACAGAAATATTGATATGGTTTTCAGTAATTCCAATACAATCAGCAGTTCTTATTGGGACAGGAACTCTTGCCTTGTTCTGAACTAAATATTTATCTCCAGACTCTCCCATCAGTCTCTCTCTTGCACTCCATTTCAGGCCATTACTATGGCTGTAGCAACAACACACTGCCAAAAAAAGACAGTTGGTAAGATCTACCCATTTTAGAGAAAATGACTTTGCAAAGTCTGCTCTTTGGAGTATTAAAAATCCTCATTTTTCAGGAACGACTACTGCACCGTAACTGTAAACTACCTGACAAGAATTTTTTACAAGCTCGGTGTTTGGAACGGCTTGGAGAATGACAGTTTGTGTAACAAAACTGAATATTTATGCATGTGAGACAGGTACAAAAAATAACAGTCACTGCCAAAACCCAGCAGTCTGCTGTTGCATATCCATGCCTTGGCTTGCAATGTCACGTGCAGGTGATTGCCTTTACTATACCAGGTTTCATCATTATTTAACAACAAAAGATTATTTGATACCTCCATTCTACAGAGGATTTGGTGGGAAACAGTAGGCATGGCAGTTTCACGTATTCAGGCCAGCAAGGCATTTAAGCAAAAGGGAAATGCCACTGGCTACACTGAAGTGATGACTAAGTACAGTACATTGCCTGGTTCAGAAAAAAAGTCGAATTGTTTTGGAAGTTTGCTCAAGTAAGGGCTTATGTCTGCATAAGAGTTGGACATAAGGTACATTTCCACCTGCTCATCAGGGACATTCAGTGTTCCTTTGTGCTCTCCGGAGTTTAAACTTCTTAGCAAGTTTTCTGTAATGCATATAGCCCTTCTGTATTATATGCATATAGCTGCTGTATTAAAAATATTCAGGTATTTAACAATTCCTTGAAAAGAATTGCAGTCACCTGTATTATACAGCTTGTCTTCCATTTGACAGATTACATGCTACAATGACATATATATTGTCCATGTAATTTTTTAACTGAATACTTGAACAATGATTATGATATGCATTGCATTTTAAATTATCTTCCATTATGTTTCATGTGCTGTACAGATTTCAGTTGGCATTTGCTAGACAGCCAGAAAATTATAGCAATTATTGAAAATTATTGTGATATAAAAGCAATGTACTTCCCCCTCCTCCTATCAATTTTCTTTGTATTGGTATATAAAACAGACTTCTGCTTCAGCACCTGGGAAGACAAACTATATTTTTCCTCCTTAACTATTAACTGTGCAGAGAGAATTCTACTTAGCTTCATAGTTTTGGTAGCAGATATGCACTCAGTATTAATTCTGAACTATTGTTAGGATTCTGCTTTTTACTATCTAGACATTTACTTGACTTAGGCTAGAATTTTATCCATATTTATACATATATATGCGCACTCACATATATTTTCATGAGTATAACCGTCAATTCTTTATTCTTCTTTAAAAATATAATCTATTCTTAATTTCATTATTGCTTTCCTGGTTCAGATCAAGGACATTTTAACAAGAACTTCTGTAACCAATTTCTTTTATTACTTAATTTATCTTAATGGCAAGGACCTGTCCTAACGAACTCATCTATCCACGGTTAGTTTTACATTCATGAGTGGTTTCTTAAAATCCTATGGGTACTCTCATGTGCATGAAGTTAAACATTCATGCGTTTATAAGAATAAGGTCTTATTTTGCCTGGGCTTTCTTAAATACAGAGCACTAAAACTTCATTGTGTTCCTTTAAGGGGAGAAACAATTCCAAAGTGTTTGAAAAAGAGGATTACTGTTTTTCATAGCATACATATACAACGGTACTAATTTTCATCATGTATGCTTAACTATAAAGCAAAATTTGTAATGCAAATGTCTATACTGTAGCATAACAAACTTGTACTTTGAGTGTTCCTGTGAGTTTAATTGAATCTGACATTGTAAATGGCAGGAATTTTAATTACTTAAAATAATATCTGTATTATGACCCAACACACTAGTTAAAGAGGATATTGTTTGATTATAATTCAATTCTACGTGTTTCTTTCTTTTTTATACTTAGAAAAGCAAATGTCTTTACTGTGGCAAGAATATGTCTCATGCTATTTGCTGGAACAACAAACCAGAAAAAAATCTAAATAGGAAAACTATGTTAAAATAAAATTAAAAAAAAATCAAAATCAAACCACAAAAAAAAAAATAAAATCCTGTTTAAAACCTTTACCTCAGCTCCATGCTGTATCCATTGGAACAGCTACTTCAAAAAGATACAGAAGGAGGTTGTCTGATGTGGGATACTGGGGGATGCTATGTCATGATATTACAAAGTCAGGGCCTTAAATTAACCAAGGCTTTTATATATTTACCTTTTCCTTCTGTTGTGGTTTTCTCTCCGAACTCCCTTTTATTTTTTGCTTCTCAAGTTTTAAGTCTGAAGAAAAAAAGCCACCAAGAACACAAATGAGGTGCAACTTATCCATGAGTTTAATTTGAAAATACCAAGAACCTCTGTGGCCTGCTTAATATCAGTAAAGGTGTTTACTCTGTTCAGCATCCTTATGTGGAAAAACGATGCTGTGACAGCAGGAAAAAATGCCGTGAGCTGGAGGTTGACTGGAAGGGAAAAACTAGTCATACCTAACATTGCTGAACATTGTAACCTCCGCTAATTCCAGCTGATCATTTTGACACAATTATACTAGTTCAATTACTGGGTTTCCTCCCACGTGTTTCAATGTTTCTAGAGACCTGCCTTCACTTCATCCTTGACTCCTTCCACAGAAGGATGCTCTTCTAGTTAAACATGTACTTTGCACAACACAGCATCAGTTACTTGTTACAGCGACGGGTGACTAGTGTCAAGGCAATTTTTAGCATTACATGCAACTTTCTCATTGTTTCTGAAGGAAGGGGAACTAACAAATTCCAGGAAGAAATGCCCTCCAGAGGAATGAGCTTAACCACTCTCTTCTCTTTCCTTCACCCTTCCCCGCCATGCAAAAAAAACCTCAAAGCCAGATACGGGTGCAGTTTTAAATGGTTATTTTTCCAGGAGCTCAGTGTTGTCCTAGGCATCAGATGGAGCATGTCAGTCTAAAAACATCAAAGAAATTAAGCACTGGCTTTGAGAAACCACTCAAAACAGTTAATATATTGAAGGGTTTGTACTCAAAGCATCCTTTCTCTCTCTTGTGGTTCACCTCTAAACTCCCCTTTTCAGTAATTTTACTTCACAATTTGATATTAGCTGTGCTTCGGTCTGCACGTTTTGTTGAATCAACACTTGGGACAGAGAGACACGTAAAGAGACAGACACCCTGAGACACCACGGCCACGTCAATCGTAGCACAAGTCTGATGCTGACAAGCAGCAGGTTGCAGCCCCTCCACCGGCTCCTGAGCTGAGACGCAGCAACTCGGCGGTCAGACCTGTGGTTCCGAAGTGCAGCCAAAGCAGGCGGCGGGGCAGCTGCTCAGCACCTCCATTCTGCTTCACCAGAAGCTGGAGGGCCTGAGCATCCCTGAAGCTGGTCCAACTCCCAGTCCTGCGGTCCCTCTCATTTACAGAACCGCACGGGCAAACTTTACAGCACCTCATGTATTATTTGGCTAGGGAAGAGTGAAAGGAATGTTGCAACGTGTGGATGGTTATTACTGAGTCTAACCAGATGAGCATATGTCACGGAGCTGCTCAGTATTATGGTTTAAAAATAGACATATACTTATGCCGGCTTTAGTTGCCATGGGTAAGTCTAAACAGTATTCAGTTTTCTTTTCTTCTAAACAGTGCTTTGAGTTATGTGAAGTAAAAGAAAAAAGAAAAAGAAAAGCAGAAGGCAGCTATGTTGCACTAAAATATTTATTTTTAAATGTGAAGTGCTGATGACAGAAATGTACAGTATGGCATATGCACAATCAGGCTGTGTGACGAAGGCTAAGCTACCAGTGTCCTGCATCTGCCACTCATAAAGGAAACTATCTACCCAGTATATATCAATATATATCAATACTATAGTAACACAGAGCTTTTACTTTTATTCAGGTTTATTATGTAGAAGCCAAGGAGCATGTTAGACACTGGGTGCATTCATAACCCCATAGAAATGTCTGGGGACTGCTTTCTCCGAGGCATCTCTATTAGACTTGTTAACTGCTAAAGACTGCAACCTACACTGAACAAGCGTGGAAACAAAAAACAAACAGCCCTCACAACGGTAACATACAACCATGATTCAGGCTTGTATCTGCAGCTCAGCAAAAATCAAAGATGATGTCAAAAAAAAAAAAAAAAAAAAAAAAGGAAGCAATTAAATAAAGCCACTGTTGCCATTTTCTAGGGTAAACCCAAGGGATGAGATTCTCCAGCCAGGACCTTTTCACGCTTCCTTTCTTGCTCTTGAACGGCAGCAACAGAGTAATCCTGAGGAGACGTGAAATGTGAAATAACACCATCACTTTGCTACACAGAGGGTTCTGATCTCACTCCCCACAACTTGTTTTTACAGTTTCATGCCACAGCTTTGTTGCAAAAGTCACAAACAGATTTTGTCAGCTTCCACCCCCAAGTCCATTGGATACTGGGGAACCACATAACAGAAGTGGTTAAATACCCTGGAAAGACTTTTTTTCTTATGAACGCATCCATCTTTTATGACTCATCTCTTTTCAATTCACCTTAAGCACCATTTAATTTTAAAACTGAAACGTTGTAGGTAGCTTCAGGGCATCACAGACAAGACAAACAGAGAGCAACAGTGTTCCAAGATTGTATTAGCTCTTAGCAGGAGAGTTATGGAGCCCCATACCTAAAAATACAAGCACAATCTATTTAAAGCATTGTCATATTTGCTCACTCTTTAGTTTTCTTCAGTAGCTAGCTATGTTGTGGCTGAGTTTAGGAGCAAGTCTTCAATCTTGTGGCTCTGTGGTTACAGGAAAAAAGCAGCTGAGGATCAAATTTTAGTTTCATGCAGCTGTACAGCAACACTTTGGGCACTCTGGAATTAAAGGGGAAAAAAATTAACTAGACTTTGTTTGATTTCCTGCAGTGGACTGCTTTATGGCAGGGATGAAGGATAGTCCGTGGTTAAGAAACTGGCTGCACACTTAGAGGATGAAAGTTCAGTTCCTGAATATTGCAAGGGTTTTTGTATTTCTATAAGCAAATTACTTAGGGCAAGGCTGTCAGAAGTAATGAATGATTTCAGCTTCCTCCAGATGAGGTTGCCCAATCACAGCCAATTTAATGGAGCTTGATTTTCTGGGAAACATTGAAAATCAGCAACCCCTCACGTAAGGTCCCTTTGTCTCCAGTTTGGACAGTCCAGATTTCCCCCTTGCATTCCTACATGCTTTCTGAAAATCTAGGCCAATCTCACTGGGGCTCAGTTGCCTGTCTATTAAGAGAAAACTCATATTCTTTTCCTCATCTTTTATCTTTCTTTCATTTTCATTTTTGTCTGCTTAGCTGCAAATCCCATTTAATGTGCCTGCGTATAGTGCTTGCCATCGAGCTCTCAAATCCCAGCTGAGGGGTTTGCAATGTCACTAAAATGTAAGTATCTCAGTATCAAAAGCATGCAGTTTAATATGTAGCTTTTTCAGTGCTCTATGTTCAAATATACTGTACACCTGAATCCAATTTGGGTAAAGGTTAGCTGGCACAAGGGAAACGACTAGAACCTCAGAAGATTTTTCTTGCTGTGACACTGGCTTTTGTCAGGTTCCCTTCCCTACACCTAGTGTTGGTGCCATGGCTCAGCCTGCAAGCTGAGCAGCATGTGGGCACCACTGATTCCATCCCACCCGAGTGAATGGAGTCCCAGAGAACACATTTCCCCCAACAGAAGATTAGCAGATACTTTATTGCTCACATTTCTGCCACACTGTCCTGTGTAAACAGGAGGACACCACCAGAAGCACTTCAAAAAGCACTAATCTGCTTTAGCACACTCCATTAGCATTGAAATTCGGTAGTCTGAAATATGCTACATTTTAATAGAAGCAAAAGGACTTGACAAAAATAAAACACGATCCCAACCTGTGTTTGCAAAAAGGAAAAGCAGCCCTACAGGGCATTAGCCCTGACCCCCAGTGACGAGTGGTCCTTGTAGTTTGTTCCCCATAGCACAGCCGATGGGAAGCTCTGGCTAGGAAGCCAGATGCAGGACAAGGTATTCTCAATGCTCTGCTCACTGCAGAGCTCCCCAGGGTGGGAATCGGCTCCTGCCTCTCACGGTCAGTGTCACGCAGCATCACCCACACTAGAAAGGAGTGCGCTGTCGCTAGACGTGTGGGTAGCTGCTGACGGCTGCAGTTAACAGCTTCTAGCTAAGCCTTGGCGTCGTATACTGCTATCTGAAATAAACGCTTTTTCTCCCAAGATTTTTAACATCTCCGTTGTAGGCTTCAGGGCTAGATCGGAAATAGCTCATGCAATGCTTTGCCCTGTGACCTGCCATCCCCACTGCAAAGGCATAACAAGAAGCTTGGTGGTCACTCAAGAAAAGAGTCTGGCATCTCGGGGGAGAGGTCTTATTATTATTTAAGCAGTTCAAACTTTGGCAGAAATAAAGCTATGTACTTAGGGGTAATTTGTTGCAACCATTAATATTAGTTCTAATTCAGAGGAGGTAAAGACAGCAGATGTCCCTGCCCATTTCAGCTGAACTTGTTATGCATGATCCAGTCTCTTAAACTTTGGGAAAACAAACAGTCCCCAAGCTTTACTGCAAAATATTGGAAAACCTAATGGTTTTAATCTACCACGTTTTGATTTCTGTACTGAAATGCAGGGCTTTATAGCAGCTTTGCTTAAATTATCTGAGTTTAGAGACACTTAAATTCAGCCTTGAACTGACCTTGTTGTACAAACTGAAATTTTTTTGGCACCAAAGCCTCAGGCTGCAGGCTGCTCCTTGTTGTATCTTTCCAAACGCATCCCCTGAATGCATCCCCTAGATATTCTCAGGAAAAGACTGCTTCCTGCTCCATTGCAGATGCTTGGCCGAAAGTTCATTCCCAAGTAAGCAGTGCAATGAATTATCCCTTCTTCCAAATGTAACAGCAACCACAAAATAATCTACAGGTTACACCGGGAGCTCTTGGAGCTGTGTGGCCATATGAAAAACTCAGAAAATTCTGCCTTGGAAACATGAGAAAAATGTGACCTTCTAATCACCACGTGATCATACCATGCATGCCTACAGACATCTGTTTGACCGCATATAGCTGTTTCCTGTAAAAAAAGAGTGAAATTAAAACTTGTGAGCCTCAGGAAATTTTAATATTTTGACATTTTGTTTGTTCCAGAACAAGAGGCAGCTGAAACAATGACCCTACTCAAAGTGAGCATCTAGACTCTCCCTGGCAGTATTTTTAAGGAAAAAAAATTGTACTTTTATGGAACTTATGGAAATTTCTAGTGGAAATATCTTTTTTCCGCTGGAAAAAAAGATATTCTGACAGAAAACTGTGATCCACTAATTCAGCTATTGCTTTTAATTTTTGAACTGCCTTGCACAGAGTGTACCTATAGGCACACTTTTGCACTCTTGAATGATTCTACACCATTTTTGCCATGCACATGTATACTTGTTTACTTTATATTTTTAAGTAAGTGCTGGGAGTACCTAAAATCTTTATAGGCGTACCCTCTGAATATCCTCTCTCAGGTCTCTTGGGCTCCTATTATCATTCAGAGTCTAGTGGGAGCTTCAAAAGCCACCTAGGAAAGCCTGAGCTATACAGAGAGCAGCGAAATTACAATACTTCAAGGGTAAAAATGTCACCAGGAGGTCACTGCAGAAATGGCAGTTTAGCCCTCACAGGTGAGTCCAGTGATGCTGTTCTCCCCTGCGTTCCCCACCCATGAGGGAACTGCTGCGCCCCTGCCACTGGAAGGTGCACAGTCACCCCACGTCCTGAGATCAAAGAGGAGGAGAAAAGGGATAAAACAGAGCTTCAGCCACTTGAAACTGTATGTGTGAATATAAGAAAGCTTAGGGAAAGAAAATAAACCATGTGTCTTTAATTAATGGGGAAAGTCTTATTTTTCCTAATGTGCAGAACAATGCACAGAACACAGTGGTGTTTGTATTCTGATTTTATATCAACCTTCTATTGTAAAAAATCTGTGTCTCTATGCATCAAGACTTTCTCAAACTGAGCACCTGGAATTACTAAAATTAGGAAATACATGTCCTATTTGACAGGGGATTTTCTGGGTTTATTTTATCTCGAAGAATAAAAGCTTCTTCTTCAAAAAAAAAAAAGTAGCGCAAAGCTAAAAAGTTCATTTCCATTTCAGGGATGAAAAAACTTACATCTCTCCTCACAAGACAACCACTATTACAGAAATAAAGATGTAAAAGTGTATAGAATATGTTCCTCCCCCTCTTTTCTCTTTTTCTTTAAACATATACCTAGACATAGATCTAACCGATAATGAATACATATAAAAATTATATTATAATAATAATACATATTATCAGATTATGGGTTAGAATAAAGTCTAGTTCATCAGCTATGACTGTCTGGCACATGCTGGGGTAAGAAAAATTGAAACTGCTAGGTTTCTAAAGGCCTGGGTCTCCAGAACTACTGACATGGTGGCACTTTGCCAGACTGATTTAGAGACAAGGCTCATTTTTATTTTTTCAAGCTGTCTTCTGCTTTCACTCTGGATAGCCAGATGTCATACATTTATGACTTCTGAAGGAGTTTCAGAAATAAAGATGATGAGATGCTTGCAAAGCTATGCAATTGCTCATTAAAAACACTACTGTTTCAGAGGACTGGTGGATAGCTAAGGTTTAAAAAAAGAATTCAGAGGTAATCAAAAGCATTGGTGTGGGTAACCCTTACCTCTGTACCTTTGAAAATCTAGTTGAAATGCTCCTTATAAACAGAATAACAAATTGTCTGGTGTTGTAGCAGAAGTGAGTTAAACCAATGCTCTTTGCAAGGAAAAGAGCACCTCACTTCTTATCAGAAGCTTCAAGCTGGAAAAATCAAGTAATTCATAAAAGAAGAACTGATCGGGACAATCTGCTCAGGTTTACCAAAAAGTCCTGTCCTAAGCGTTTATCACATTAAAGTCAAAGCATTGTGATGAATCAGAAGCCTGGAAGGAAACTGAGTAATGTTTTAGGCTTACTTCTTAAAAGTACAAGGTTCTGCATTAGATTAATATGTTTACTAATCATCCGAACGGAAGGTGAGCAGCCAAGTAAGACTGCTTGCTGATGATGGAAAATTACTACATGAGAAGCAGCAAAGTTCAGTGCTGGAGGGAAATGTTGAATTGCCGAAGTCGTGGACAGGCTGGAGAGCTGGGCAGGAGGGACCTGATGGAGCCCAGCAGAGGCCGGTGCCAGGCCCTGCCCCGGGGGGGCACAGCCCCACGCACCAGCAGGGGCTGGGGGCTGCCTGCGGGGAGGCAGCTCTGCGGGGAAGGGCCGGGCAGTGCCGGGGCACAGCAGCTGCCCCCGGGCCGGCAGCCAGCCCCGGTGGCCCAGGAGGCCGGTGGCGCCCTGGGGGGCATGAGGAGGAGCGTGGCCAGCAGGCGCAGGGAGGTGACCCTGCCCCTCGGCTCTGCCCTGGGGAGGCCGCCCCGGGAGTGCTGTGCCCAGCGCTGGGCTCCCCAGTTCCAGAGACGGGGAGCTGCTGGGGAGGGCCCAGCGGAGGTTTACGAAGAAGATAAGTGGCCTGGAGCATGTCCCTGATGAGGAAAGGCTGAGAGAGCTGGGCCTGTTTAGCCTGGAGAAGACTGACAGGGATCTTACCAATGGCTACAAATATCTGAAGGGCCAGTGTCAGGAGGACGGGGCCAGGCTCTTTTCTGTGGTGCCCAGTGACAAGACAAGGGGAACGGGCACAAACCACGACACAAGAAGTTTCTTCTGGACATGAGGAAGATCTTCTTTACCTTGAAGGTGACAGAGCACTGGGACAGGCTGCCCAGAGAGGCTGTGGGGTCTCCTTCTCTGGAGAGAAGACATATTCAAAACCCACCTGGATGTGACACTGCTCTGGGTGACCCTGCTTTAGCAGGGGTTGGACTGGATAATCTCCAAAGGTCCCTTCCAACCTTGACCATTCTGTGATTCTGTGAAGTTCAAAAGATTCAGTCTAAGAAAGGGACCCGATAATCACTATGCAACTGTGGTTAATGACATATAAGTCTCCTTTTCTTCCTATATGTCGACATGCCAATCCAAAAGTGAAATAATTTAACAAGTGGGTCAGATGATGAAGTACACAGGCAAAAATATTATCAGAATTCCAAGTAAGACTTCAGCCAAAAAAGACAAGTAGAATATGCATTAGGTCATTTTAGAAAAGACATTGCAGATTAAACATGTAAGTTGTTGAGAGAAGGACAATAAGAACGGACACTGGCACAGAAGAAGCTCTTGTTCAGAATGACTTTGAAACCTTTGGGAGTGTTTCCCTTAAAGAAGTTTAACAACACTGGACACAATAATAGAAATATTTGAAGTAAGGGGTCATAGGTGAAGAAGTATATGAGAAACTTCTACTTTTTCCTGTGATCATTTGAAGTTATGACAATTTATGAAAATGGAAAGCAGAAAATTCAAATTGCATAAAAGAGTATATTGGAAAGTTGAATCTGGCAAGGCACATGGATAGTGACATAGGTTAAAAAAATATTGGTAATTTTGATATCAGAGATTTATTTTTGTTTCAAAAAACACACTGGAAAAAATACAAGTACTTCAACGTTTATGGCAATCTCCAAATAGCAGAATGACTAAGATAAGTGTCCCAGACACTCATAATCCCTCTGCAATGTTTTCTGTATGTTCTCATGTATCAGGCTGAAGTTTGATATGCTGATTCTGCATGGTAGTCTCTGTTTCTAAATTACCTATTGCCATCAGTGAATGAAAACAAACAAAAAATCTTCTCTTCCGAGACACTAAGTGTTGAATTTCAGCCCAACTATTAGAATAAAATTACATCAACTTTACTCAAGGGATATGGTGAGGCATCTTCTAAGTATACTCAACCAGCTCCTTAATCTTGATAAAGATGCTTCTATAAATATGTATATTATTTGATAACGGGCATTTATTTTTTGGCTCTGCCAGGTAAGAATAAAACTGGACATCAGGAACCAACATAAAATATTTGTGGGAGGCATCCAGAAATGTATAGCATAATTGATAAGGACAGCAGGAAATATCACTGGTTTGGTTTTCTGGTATGAAAGCTGGTCTTATATTTAGCTCTGTTAGGATTTTCAGAACTCGGATGGGTGATCTCATCAAATCACTGCTTTCTTGATTGCTCTTTGGCTCGCCGTCACATAAGACCTATGGATGGAAAGGTATAGATGGAGGTCCACAGCGTGCAACTTTGTAGGGCTAATGTGACTTGAAGAGCAGTGTTCTTCTAGAATTCAGGCCAGAAAAAGTCCAATGTAATAAAAATAATATATGCAATGCAGGGGTATTACAGCACAAAGTCTATGCCTGGCAGTATTTTTGAACCTATTTTTCTGTTAACTTATTTAAATATCTGCCAGCTTGAGTTCTTATACACAGTGTCCTGAGGCATTAATCTCCTTAATAAAATGCTATGCATTCCCACAGAAGCCAGCAGCACAAAAATAAAAGGGAACCTATGCTCATATTTCACCATAAAAACGATCTTAAAGAATTGCTGAGTGCAAGGTTTAAATTGTGTAAATTTCCTAGCTAACCCCCTCTCTGGAGATAGAGTAATAATGTAGATGTCCTATGAAAATAAGAAACTGCATGACCATGCAAGCTGAAAACATAACTAGAAGAGTAAATGCATGATTATTGATTTTGGAGTGTTTTTGCAGATTCTCTGCTATTGCAAGTTCCCATTGTCCCACTGCCATCAATATTGCCACACCACAGGATCCATCCCTGTATGGTCAAGGAAAGAGCTTCAATGGATGTATGAGCAATTCTGCATGTGCAAAAATTTGCGTGTACTCGTGCTGGTATGGCTCTGCCTACAGTGCTACACCAGAAATCTAGTGTTGCTGAATATCAAGGAGCCTTGGGGCCAATTACAGAAACCCCTGTGCCTGCAGCAGGTCCCACACACATGGCTGCAGCCTGCCCCCAAGGGACTTGTTACCCCGTGCACAGCTCCTCTGCTTCACCCCTCACCTCGCCACCCCACGACCTCATCCCAATTAAAACCAACCCAAAGTCCCTCGTCCAGACCAAGAAACATGACTGGTATGTGGACACAGAGGATCACTCCCTGCTCACCTTCATACTGGACCGTCATCCCAAGCCATTGAGTCTTGTCCTGATACGGCGGTCTGGCAGACAAAACACCCCAGCTACGTTACTATGATGAAGGGACACTGTAGTAAACTCCTAGTGTGATCAGACAGTTCAAGAAGAAGGTACAAAGCTCAAGCGTCAATATCTTTATCGTTTCTACCCTTTTCCTTAAGGAGATATTTTTTTCCTCTCTTTCCGACCATCCCCCTGCTGTATCGCTTAGCCACTTCCAGGCTACCTCAGAAATCCCTTCTGGCATGCAAAGAATCACCTCAGCTAGCAACTGCAGGTATAAAAACAGAGTTTCTGAAGGTGTAAGGAGGCAGCAGGGCCTGATAAACTAATTTCTAAGACAAAAAGGACATGAAGAGCGGCCAGCGTGTGCTATGACTTGCTGAGAACTGCAGGGAGCAAAGAGAGGACTAGTACTGCATGAAGGCTTTCTGACATCTGGGCTCTATTCCTGTTCAGTACCAAGAGCAATGAAGGCATCCTGGCATGTCTGTCTGGTTCATGAATCCTTTTGAATATTGTGACAAAGAGAGGAAGTACAAATGATCATAAATTATTCATTTCCGAGGCAGATGAATTCCTTAATATTATACGTAAGATGCTATGAGGCACAGCAGATTGCTGTCCTTAATTTTATCATGCCATGAAATCCCATTCTGCTAGAGACACTCAGAGACTAGTAAAACACATAAAAATGGAATGAGACTATATGACCTAAACAAGACAAACAAATATATTTTGGTCGTAATTTATACTAGATGATAGATCGCATGGTAATTTTCCATCAAGTAACTCATTCTTACGCTCCCTGGGAGAATGCTTGTTTATAGTAGCCTGTCTGTTCTTCACATCTTTCTTATTGATATAGCAGGAAGTATGATAGCGAGGAGATTTGCTTGTGACCAATGTATCTGCTGCATATGCAATGTGTGCAGGTCATACATAGTTGCAGAATATATGGTAAAGCATTTCTCTGTAGAATTTAGCAATGCAAAATTGCTTTTCAATCCTTTCGCTTCCAAATGCCTTTGGTAGGGATTCGTGTGGGGCTTTTTTTCCCCAAGATTATTTCTGGGCACAGATAATGATGCTATAAGCATTTGAAAGCTGTCATTTCTGTTAAATCTCCATGCTGAAAAGGATTATTACATATCGGTATCTAGGCAGGTTTTGTCAGTATAACACAGCTGATCAGGGACTGGATACCCTTAACTCTTCAAATTTTCACAGTCCCTGGACAAGTCACTCTGACTTTAGAGCAGATTGTTAGTAGCTACAGATGTTTGGTTTTAGTAATTTTTTCTGTCTCCTTTTTTTTTATTTTATTTATTTTTTCCATTACAGGATCAAAACTCCACAAGATCAAAACTCCCAGGCCAAACTCCACAATCATTACCTCCAAATTCCAGGGAGTAATTTCACAAGTATTTTCACAGTCAGCCCAGTCCTGTCCAAGGAGACAAAATGATCTTAGAAGCTATCATGAGCAGCATTACACCAGTAAGATTTGAAAAAAAAAAAAAAAAAAAAAAAAAAGGTGCAGTATCTCTTGCCACTTTCCTTGCCTCAGGAGGAATGGCAGCTCATACCCACTCTATACATTTAAGTAACAAATCTTTAAGCTGCAGATTTTTTTAAACCACAAAGCTGCCCAGCTTAGTAATAAAGCACGGTGCTGTCTCGAACAACTGGTCACGTGCAATAGCAAAACAAAGATGAGTCTATAAGGACTGGTATTCAAGATTGTTTCACACAGACAGGTATTTGGTGTGACACTTACATCTGAAGAATCAATAGATATTCATTGATTAGACTTTCCTTCTCGTAACACCCAAATGCTTAAAGCTACTCATATTCTTTGCAGCCCACTATTTTTTCCTCTAAGATACCAAGGCACTCATCTTTCTCCACCAAGTAAAAATGGCGTAATTCCCCAACTGGGTAAAATTTCCCCACAGTTATTGCTAAAATTTCTCATATAAAAAAGGAAATTATGTTTCCAAGAGACTGGGGATTGAACACAATTTTCCAGAATCAATCAGACAAACCTATTTTCCTCTAATGCAGTGCTTTTGAAATCAGCCACACAGCATGATATGTAACAGTATCCTGAATCTAATTATTTTCTCGTTTACAAGAGGGTGTGAAACAAACCTACTATCTCTTTATATTGCACTTACACTTCTAATTATATCTACAGTTTGTTATCAAAAACATAATTAGGCAAGGTGCCAATAGGTCATGGAGCTCAGTTAGTTAATTGTGGCAGGCTGGCTAACCACCTGCAGTTAACTCTCAGGCTGAGGCCCCCGAATCGCAGTTGTTAAGGGAAATCCATGCAACCCACGGATGGTTGCTGCTTCCACAGCAGTCTACCATTCTGCTCATTTTACTTCAAATAAGTTACCACTCTCCTGGGAAAGAAAATTGAACAACAGCTTAGGGTAATAGTTACCTCTGCTGTAGCCTTCACGGTTTATTAATTAAAAGAACACTCCAAATCTTACTTTCTAACAAGCAGGATGTTTAGCAAGCTCAAAGTTAGCCAGTTGGATTACTGGTCTGTCTGGAATAGATACATGGACATGATGTCTGGGTGAAAATTTTAGACACTTACCAACTAGTTCCAACTCAATAACCATATGCATGTACTGTCTGTGGTTTTTCTACCCAAGACACAAATACACAAAGAGAAGTCAGGAAGAATGATTCTGCCACCCTTCCTCTCTGCAAGCATTCTCTGTAGAAGTACTCTTGCTCAGTTCAGTGGGGCTACTGGTTGAATGATGGGTTTGAGACCTAGATTTCTTTACAGTGCATTTTGTAGCTGGAGCTTAGTGATTCATCTCAGAAATCACCTGGCCTTTACTAGCCTTTTTTGTTTTTAATCGGAGTCAAAGGTGTGTGCAACCACACTCATTTTGGCCAATTCAAAACTTTCCAGATAGGGACTCATAATTTACAAGTACAACTCAAAGCAATATATATCTTTGATCAGTTCATTAGAGTAAGTGGAATAGAGATCCTCAAATGCAAACTCATTCAAGCTAATTTTAACCAACTTATATATCCCTTCTTTTTTAATACTGAAACTAAGTCTACTGATGGGTGGGCCAAATCATGGCTACTTAAATTCAGTCTGTAACATAGAGAATCCTGCCTTTGTCAGAGATAACAGCTTGCCTAATATGATATCAGAACATCTTTAAACCACTGTGCAAGTCTGGATTCAGATCTGGAGGTAAACATTACGGACAGCAAGCAGTCGTGTAATTCCTGTACACCACCACCTTAGGAGCAAATGGCATTTCAGAGCCCACCTTGCCCATTTGAGGAAGGCCCATTAGCTTCATATCTATTACATTAGATGTTCATCCAACCTCTTCTTCAAGACATTCAGTGATGAGGACTATAAACCTGCCCAGGTGACCTATTTCAGTGCTTCCAAAACTTTAGTATTGGTAAGCTTTTCTTACTACCTGCTGTGACTCATTATTATTCCAGTTTCAGTCTATTATTTCTTGTTATAGCAAATCAGCTTAAATTTCTGGGTTTTCTGAATTGTTACTGTGATTTCAGAAGTCATAAAATGCTTTAATTGAGGATGCTATTGTGACTTCTGTTTAAATGCATACTAATTAGTCCCTTACAATTATCTACTGATAGCTGTGTATCCAGCATATTTTTTTTAGGAACTAGCTAAATGATCACTAAATTGTCCTCTGATCTTGTCTCTGAGAATTTTGCATTCTTAAATTAAAATATGTAAGCATAAGTATTGTAATTACATAAGCAAATGGAAATCTCTTAGTATTGCAGTCCATATTATTATTATATTAATCTCTCTTTTGTAATTGAGATATTTTTTTTCATTGTAAAAACTTACAGTTACAGTATAATTGATTTGTTGGTGGGAGAACTGATTTCTCTTTTTTCAGTTTTAGCAACTGCCTTGTTTTAGAAGATTTTTCCAAGGCATTAGAAACACATTGGCTGTGGAGTGCTATGTTTAATGTATAGCCAAATGTTGCAGTCAGTAAGTAGCTTACACATAACAATAAATATATCTAACAGAGCACATAGATGTAGCTTTTTAAACCTAACCCTATTGTCCAATTATAAGTGCCTGACAAAATTAACCTTTTTGTTTCTGCAAAAAGCTATGATTCTAATATTACCAATGAATATCCAAAGGATGGGTTTTAACTTTCTGAATAATGGGTTACTATATTTACTCAAAATTATAATTTTTACCATAAGATGGGTGAAGTCACTTATAAAATATTGTTTCTGTTCACCAATGGGATTGATTGAATTTCCTCAAGACTTTTTGTACGTAGAAGTTCGAGTTATGCTAAGCTTTTTAATTATTCAAATCACCTGAGTATACTTAGGAAAAATAAGATTCAAAGTGGACTTCTAATGGGTAGCGTCGCTGGTGTGAAGGCTTTGTTTCTAAGTTGCATTTCTCATCACAATATTTTTTGCATAACCTCACCTGAAAATAAAATGTGCTTACCCAAATGTGAACAGACAAATGAGCCACAGGAAAACAGAATTTTATAGAGAATATTATTATCTAGGCCTAGTGTCAAATCAAGCTGAGATACACCAGCTCTTCTGAATGTAGAAGGAAACCATCGAAGATCACCATGCATTCCACAAAGATGTCACGCTGCTAGGAAATCCCTTTGAAATACGTCCCGAAAGGCAGAAAAATTAAAAAAAAACAACCAACCAAAACAACAAAAAAATACCCAACCCACCAACTTGTGAAAAGGAAGTGCAGAGAAATAGCTGAGATTCCACTGTTCTCCAGAGAGGGGACCCATCAGCTGGCGCAGGGGTCCTGACAGACATCTCGCTTTCCAGGCTCCTTCTCAGAGCCAACAGAAGAGCATGCAGAGAAGTGCCTCCATAGGATTTTTTTCCCATCCGAAGATAATTGCCTAAGCTAAGTGAAATGCATCTCTCCTGGACATTTTCTCTTTACTGAGGGAGCTCAAACAGCTTTAGACAGATCCTAAATGACTGGCTTGGCCAAGGGACTTGCCTTTCAAGTGGATGAAGGTACAGGGGAAAAAATATAATTCTCAGTGACAGACTGTAAGAATGAAAAATCTATGAGATACGATCTATCTGTCGATCTATCCACAAATATGAATCCCTATAGTTGGGTGCTTTCCATTTTTTAATTTAAAAGGCATAAAAAACATCTGGGAAGCAGACACCAGACTCCAGCCTCTCCCTCCTCCAGATGTGTACCTTCAGCCATGGTTCCCCTCATCTTCTGCCCCACGGACCTCAAGCTATTTTCTTCTACCTCTAAGCTGAAGAATAATGTTCTCCACTGTCTGTAGGACACTTCAAGCTGTATCTCAGTGACCACGGCCCTCTTCTGCAGGGTGGGAGGTGGATCCCACCTCACCATAGCATTTCCAAAGAAAACAGTGAGTTCCCAGAGCCCAGAGAGGTGATTCCAGAGGCGAAGATTCTTAACTCAAACTCCCAAAGGCATGTAAGTAAGAGGTACGGGTAAATACACAAGGTGAGGAGAGAGGGGAGGCTTTAGCTATGCTCCTGTCCAGCATTTTACATCAAACTGACTGAAGGTGCAGTCCGTGCAATGCAGAGGCTGTCTAGCATCCCATGCAGGACTCACCGTACGTTGTTATACAGAGACTTTGGCATCTCACTGTGTGTTCTGAACCAGGGCCTGGTAACCCAACACCTCTCCGCAGCAAGGCTCCCCGTCACCACCCCCCAGTGGATCTTCAGACCTGCTTTAAAGACTAGTTAAGCATTTTATTAAATAACCTAAGACTGGAGCTGGCAGCTGGGCGTGCTGTCTTTTGGCCACCAGCAGAATGTCCCCAGTCCAGCAGAACATTGTATAAGACTCTGCATTTTTCTAAATGGCATTAAATTGTGATTTCCCTTCTCAGCTGTGCATTACACTTTGTGCTTTTTGTCTGCCAATTTTATACCAGGGCAGCTGCAGTTCAATTTTGCTGTTTGCAAAACAGGTCTGGGATCTTTTGGGATGGCAGACAGTATATAAATATGGAACAATACTGAAAAGCATACCCTGTTAGCTACTTGTAAAACTACCTGCCAAAGCAATATAACATTCCAGACACACTTGCGTGCACATTAAAGAAAAAAACCATGGAAAAGTCAAAATAAGCTCTAAAAATAATGTGTTTAGTTGCTTTTCTTTATTCTCTGACAAACGTACATATATGATTTTTTAAAGGTAAACAGCTAGCTGTTTAATCCTAAAACGTAGCACAGTAGCGTACATAAGTCTTTAAACAATTAACATTTACTTTTTTTCAGTTACCATTTACAGTGAAGAGCTGGGACTTTACACCCTTCAATCTTCAGTTCAAATACTGCAGTATTTGTTAAGGAGTGAGGCTGAGAAAGTTAGGTGTTTTCCATTTCCAAAACAAGTGAACTTGAAATGTAGATGCTCTTATCCTGCACTTGGCTCCGAGTGGTCTTGTGCCTAAAATTAACAGTGGAAAAACCACTCGATTCTGAACATCCTTTGTTCAATAAATTAATATTTAAACCAAATTCATGATGCAGCAGTAGGATTAGACACTGTTGTTATGGTCTGCAGAAGGAAAGCTACTTGCATTCTGCACAATTTCACAGTAAACAAATTTTAAGTTACAAAGGTAGTTTAGATGGTAGATGCAAACATGTATTATTCTTTCTATTTTCTCTTGTAGTGTAGCCCAGAGGGTTATGCCACATGGTATAAAAAATAAACAAGGAAGAAATAATCCTCAGTCTGCCAGAGGTTTCTCTACTGTAGCCTGATCCCAAACCCATTGAAATCCATAGAAAGGCTCCTACTGACTTAACTAGGCTTTAGGACACGATAGTAGAAAGTCTGTTTACATCGCTAGACTATTTTACAACGTTCCTAACGAAGAAAGACAGAAGAGGATCAAAACAAGATTTCTTCCATTCAGTCTATGAACTCCCCAGGAAACAACACTGATGTGAGCTCACTGGCACAAATATTTTCAGTGAATAGTGATTTTAGCTAGCACATATTTGTGGGTAAAAGACAGATAATGTAAAAGGCGAAGTTATAAGTTCTTTCTGCTGGGGCACCATTCCTGCTTCCCAAAACTAAACAGAAGGAAAAGCACTTTGAACTTACTTTTTGACCAGAATAAGAGTAGATGTATTTATCCAGCCAAAACCAAGGCTTGTTAAATATCTTATATATGAAGACCATGAACATTTACTTGGAAAAGCTTAAAAAACCACCCCAAACTGTTCAAGATTACTTGGTGAATTATAAAGAATTTATTGACATTATTTATTAGTAATAAAAATTACTTTTCTGGTAATCATAACTTTATCCACTTAACTAATATTTTGTCCAGAGAAAAGTTCATGGAAAAAAAGTTTATGCATGAAGTGGCATGCTAGTGAGCCTCTTCACCAAACCATAAGAAGAAAGACAATACTAAGAAAATTAGACACCAATAAAGTAAATCCAACATGATCACATCAAACATTTTGCACAAATTAGGTAATATGTAAAAAATTATAAAATTTGTAAAAAAAAACCAACCACACCTGTAACCTGCATACGGCAGAAATACAATAATATTTTTCAACACTTCTTACAGTGAATGAGCCATCTTCAGTCTATTCTATTGTTCATTTGAGATCTTACCATCAATGAACAGTACACATATGCATCTGAATAAATAAAATAGAACACTGTAGACACGCAGCACTTAAAAGCCGCTGTATTTCTTTTGACTCTACTTTTCATGTTTTGTATGGGAAAAGTAAACTGAACCAAATCACTAAGGACATTGGCAGGGTGCTATGGTAATGCCTTCCAAGGCTGCTGTGAGATATATATATATATATATATTTTTAATGCAGAATGTCCAGTGAAATGAAAATAGATTTGCTTTGGAAAGCAGAAGCAACGAGCTCCTTCAACAAAAGTAAAAGTTCTTTCTGTATTATAAATGCAGTCAAGTATCCTCAAAGGACCTTGAGATGAAGTGAATAGTCCCAGGTGCCCTTAAGACTGTTGAAAATACTGAGAAACTTGAAAGATTTCATATTGCAGAACCTACACAAAACTGTCCCTCTGTGCACTCTTGCAGCTGCATGCAAATACACCTCACCGCATTGAAGTGGATGGAAGATACATGATGGGGTTATTTGTAATATGATACTTAATTAAATAATTCAGATCACCCTTTCTGGCTGCACATCATGTTATTCTATGTCCTCTGAAGCTGGAAAGGCAACTCTGGTACAGAAATAAATTGATCTAAAAAAGATTACGCATTCTGCTAACAAGTAAGAAAAGTAGAACAAAGCTGCCAATTTTCTTCATTAAACTATTCCTTAAGTTTTGTTTGACAACGTATGATGAGTTAATTTTTAAGGTCTGTATTTTTTTCTGTAGGAAGTCTATCTGAAAACAAAACACTAATAAATGTGGTGGGAAGTTCCTGAACTTCCAGAACTGCAGCAGGAAATATTTGACCTTAATAGACCCCTAACTGTGATGTTTCCACCAGGGAAAAATATCACTAAGCAGTGTCTGCAGTAAAACTGTCTTACAACAGCAGTGTGGAATTTTAAACAAAATATGTCAAGAGTAATTAAAATCAGAAGAATGATCAAGTCTCAGTTAACATTGCTACATAAACAGTCACTACCAAAACAAGAAGCAAAATCCTCCAAAGATTATAGAGACAGTAAGCATCTTGTTTCAGAGAATTCAGCAGTGTAGATTTTTTTGTATGAATGCATGCATCATTTATTCCATTTAAATTTAAGCTGTTTATATTTGCCATTTTTTGGGTCTTTCACAAAGTTTAATTACAATGCAGTAAATAGAAGGAGATTAAGAGCATTTCTGCTGTGCAATAAAAATCAATTACTGACAGTTTTAAGAGGGATACTTAGACCTGTGGAAAGTTTGGAAGGGAATTTCCTTACACATTTTGCCAAAAGCAAAGAATGCCTCTACTTAATCCGTGGGAGCACGAAGAGGTTTTCCTGAATACTAACCATAAATAAATGGATAACAATAAATAAAGTAGTATCGTCCACTTTGAACTGCCTTACACCTCTCAAGACTGTGCAGCGGCTTTGCTGTCTATGGGTCAAGGCACTCTCCAGAAAAGAACGGTCAGAAATGTCCAGAATATTTCAGAAGGGGCAAAAATGAACACAGGCCTTGGAGCCTTGGTGAGCCACTGCTTCTCTAGCAGAACAAGGGCTGAGACACCAAATTCACGTTACAGGCACAGTTTGTGTTTTACCCTCCTTCCTACAGCTTCTATGCACTTCTGGCTGATAAGCAACTCGGTGGAAATATGGTCTAGTTCTTGTGATTGCCTCCGGGATGGGCCAGAGCAGACCCGCAGGACACAGCAAAGACCACAGCACTGTGAAGAACAGTCCAAAACTTAAAATTAGAACACACCACTTCAAGGAGTTTGTACAGTTCATATAAATAAAAGACCACCTTCCTCATCCTATGAAGCTTTGGCACCAAGTGCTAGTGACCTGAGGTCACTAACAGGCCTTAATTGCCCAAGCAGCCCCACCTGGGACCTCCACCAGCCCCTGCCCCTGGGGGTATTTCAGCCCAGCCCTAGCCCCAGCCCCAGCCCTGGCTTGAGCAGTACTACAGGGGTGCCTGCTCCTAGGGCTCCTCCCAAATTGTTGCTCTGGAAGCTCCTGGGCTTGCTCTCCAGGTGTGAGGGTGGTGCACTGTTTCCTCTCAGCTCCCTCAGGACACAAGGAACTTGCTGCCATTGCTGTCCCTTATGTGGGTAAGTCCCAGCAATTAAGAACTGGTAGGGGAACCAGCAGTACTTCACATCTGCATCCAAGAGCTGCTGTTCTTTTAAAGCAAGGGGCAAGCTAGGTCCTGATGCAATCCTAGTGTGATACTGAGAGGTCTTTCGGGCTTAGAGGGGCAATGCATCTGAAGCACCCCGTATCTCTTTAAGTTTCTTCTGCCTGCACGAGGCTGGCTTGCAAGACTTCACAAGCTAAGGTTTTCAGGAAGGATAGTTGAAGATATAGTAAAACTAGATGCTAACTAGATGGTGAAGGAATCATAAATGCTAAAGGTACGTAAATTAGGGTATCTGGATGTTTTTAATATGGCTTTATTTACACCATAGAAAGTTCTAGCTTGAAGAGTATCATTTCAGCTAATTCTGTGAAGCTTTTTTGAGGAACTAATGTCTGACTTCCTAAATTAGGGTGGCTCCTTAAAAAAGGCTTTATAAGCAAGCTCCCATCAGGGCAAAGCCTTCCTGATGTTCAAGAGGATAAATCCTACAGCTCAATTTTTCTACTTGAAGCCTGACAGATTTTCCAAGTGAAGAACCACGGGCCATTTGTTTCCTTGGAAAAATAACTTATTTACTGGCATGAGGAAGAGCATTCCGGAATCCATACATTGTTTGAATTCTACAGCTCCTAGTAGTGACTCTTTGGATCTCATCTTGAAGAGTGCCGAAGGCAAATTCAAACCACATAAAGACAAATGTTGACAAGTACAAGATCAAATTATTGTTGATATCATTAGTCTTCTCCCTCCAAAGCATCAAAGGCAAAGCTGTACCTTTGTTGATTATTTTTAAATGTAAGACTGACTAATGAGAAAAATAATCGCAACTTACAAAACCTTGTTTATTTGTATTCTAAAGGACAAAAGCCTCTTTAGATGTTCTTTTCCAAGGTCAAACTGAAGGCTTTACTTTGTATGAAAAAGCAAAATAGCAACAAAAGTTGTGCAGTCTCCAGTACTTGAATTAAATCAAGATCTACTGGAGATCTTCCAATCTTCTGTCTGGAAAATATGTGGCTTTAAGAGCTTTTTCATTCTGTGTGCATTTTGTTTTGTTTTCCTTTGACTTGCATTTGCTAATGTAGAATAAAATCATCTTACTGCCATAAATTGCTTTAAGAAGTAATG
This sequence comes from Falco punctatus, assembly GCF_963210335.1. Taxonomy (NCBI): domain Eukaryota; kingdom Metazoa; phylum Chordata; class Aves; order Falconiformes; family Falconidae; genus Falco; species Falco punctatus. The sequence goes on along the minus strand of NC_137580.1, from coordinate 6,049,582 downwards.
ATCTATGGATGTCATGAACTGGTGAATCACACTAAGAATTATTTAAATCTTTATGTAGGTACAAGGCTTTGCTAGGTCTCATAGTAAAAACAAAGATTCAGAGGTGAATGTCATCATCTGCTTATCCAAATAAATCATAAGACATGATACAAGAATTTGAGAGATAAAACATCTAGATTGTGAATGCCGATAGTTGATTAGTACAAAAGCATGCAGAAAGTGTATTGCAAATATTGTTTTCTTTCAAGATGTTACTAACACAAAACACTATCAATGGGACATCATCAGGAACGTGTTCTGAAAAGGAGCCATGGGAGATTTTGTGGCTTTTAAAACATGAGTATTAAACCTGGAACTCATAAAATTTTGGGATGATATTCTTGTAAACAGTGGGTGAACTCTTTCATGCAGTGGAGAGACTCAGTGTTGTGTGTGAGGGCGGGAGGGGTGTGTGATGCAAGAGCTTTGGAGTCTTTACGGCTACGTTGCATATTTACTGCTGCGGCAGTCTTGTTGCGGTACGTTCTTATTCATGTGAATGTACCCATTTAACTATCTTTGCAGTGTTTGTCCTGTTGAAAGTAGATAAATGAAAAGTAGCTGGTCAGACATCATGGGAGTGTTGGGGTGGGTCCAGAAGACTACCACAAAGATGTCGAAGAGGCTGCAGCACCTCCCATTTGAGCACAGGCTGGGAGAGTTGGGGTGGCTTAGCCTGGAGAAGATGGTGGGGAAAATCTTATTGCAGCCTTCCAGTACTTAAATGGGGCTTACAGGAAAGATGGGGAGGGATTCTATCAGGGATTGTAGTGATGGGATGAGGGGTAACAATTTTAAACTGAAAAAGGGTATATTTAGATCTACCGGGAAGAATTTTTTTACTGTGAAGGTGGTGAGACAAAGGAACAGTGTGCCCAGAGAAGCTGTGGATGCCCCATCCCTGGAAGTGTTCAAGACCAGGTTGGATGGGGCTTGAGGCAACCCAGTGGAGTGGAAGGTGTCCCCACCTGTGGCAGTGGCGCTGGAACTAGATGCTTTTTAAGGTCCCTTCCAACACAAACCATTCTATGATCATGTCAGATAGACTAAAAGGCATATAGGGGATGCTTGATACTTACAACAGGACTTTGAAAGCTTCTGTATTCGTTGCTGTAGATGTTAAAGCATGGTGCCAAATGATAGGTGGTCACTGACCTGAATTTTCTAGTAAGACAAAGGGCAAAATAGCGCATTCCCACCAGTCATGCCCTGGCCCTTTCCTCGTTCATTAAGAGGTTAACCAGTGGATGTCAATTTTACCCACTTCCTTGTACACCCACACCTGTGGTAAATTATTATTTCAATAGACGGTAAAACTACATGGTAACACCTGTAACGAGTGTCTCCCTCTGCATTCATGGGGGGAAATCTGTGGGCTTGTTTCGATTGTGTGGCTCTAGGAAGCAAAGTCTGCCAAAAAAAAGTAAAAGTGCTTGGACTGGAGAGTGCTGAGGTTTGAAACAGGCTTTAATGCCTCTTTAAATGAATTCCCTGCTCTTTGGACTACCTTCCAAAAAGACTGCAGCCTAAGATCAATGCCTTCAGCTGGCTGCAGTTCTGATGAAAGCCTGTGAGGAGTGGGAGGAATAGCCCTTATTACTTCATTCCTCACATGTTTTAAATAGTATGCTTTGCACTTTGTCTTTGCCACCAGTCCTTCCCCTGGAAGATCTCACTCCCTGCATGGTATGTCAACATATGGAAAGCTGCTTCTAATTTGAATTTGAGGTAACAGAATCAAAGGAAGCTGGAAGCCAACACAGTAGTGGCTGGTGGCTCCTGCGATGTAGGTGAGATATGGAGCCAGCTTGGCTCCCACCAGCACCCAGCCACCCAAATGCTGCTGAGTGCCACTCCTCTGCATCAGGACATCACCAAAAAGAATGCTGCAAGGCAGCCAGCGCAGGGGGAAACTACGGGCTGGGGGAGGCTACAGCAGGAGAGTGGGGAATGAGCAGAGATACACTTATCTCAGCTATCTGAACCTGGAGGACCCACCAAACCAGCCTGCCTTCAGCTAATTGCATCTCTCCCTGCCTAGCATATTTCTACTAGGAAAGAGATGACCTGCTGCTTTTGGTGACTGCCAGGGAAGGGCTGACTCTTGTTTATGCACACAGAGCTACAGCAACCCAAGGGCTCATCCTTCCCAAGGTCTGATGGTGCGTGAGAGAGGTACAAAGGAGCGCTTTGCCTCCTGCTTGTGTACTCCCCTCGCTTCTGCCACAGCCCTGCCAGTATGGTCAGAGAAGGAGCACAACATGCCTCCTGCTTTCCTCTGAGCTGTAATTAAAGGAATTCTTGCAAGTTTCCTGATTTCACAGGATGGATTCAGGCATCCAGAGAATCAGAAGTAATGCCATATGACACATAATCAGTTGCCTTCAACCTGTCAGATAGGACTTTGGAAAAAGCAATGTGACTATTCATGTGGTGGGTTTTTTTTCAGATACATCAGCATTTTTTTTAATCAAAAGGTAGCAATTTCACAGCGGGGAATACCTCCTGTCTTCTGAATACTGTAATTTTGTTAAAGAGCAAATGTTCACTTAAAAAGAGTCTAATCACTCGTATTTCAGCCAGGCATTGCTGAAAATGAAAGACCACATTTGCAGGAGCATTTGGTAGCCTAGAAGTTTAAAAAAGTGTCTAATGGGACTCGCAGAAACTCCAGAGCAAGCAGGTAATTAACAAGCAGAAGAAATTCTACTGGTCCCGCTTTGGATTCACTCATATCTTTTAAATTCTACATTTTGGAAAACTTTAGATGATACAAACCTTCAATTCCTCTTTTGAAATAAGTCAGTAGCACACCTGCATCTGGTTTACATCATCCACAGGATATGACTTTCATGAGTTAACCCTTCCAGTGATTATTTGAAAATGGATTGAGAATGCGGTTTGTCATGCAGTTTCTCAATAGGATGCAGAAATGCAAACAATTTCAATCTTTCCAGAAATATTTTAATTTACATTTTGTAACTTCCCTTTTTACTGTTTAAAAAGAATCATTTGGGTGTCTTCATTGCTTTTAATATGCTCCTACAAATTACTGCAACGCTGTCTGAAACACTCTGTGGCTCTTAATTTATGACCTGCGGCAAAATTCCAACTTATATTACAAACACTTTTTTAAAGTTCCAGGTTTAGAACTTGAACAATATTTTTTGACACAGGCTAACAAAAAATGAGAAGTATATTGTAATAGATTTTTAATTTGGTCCTTTCATATGAGCCATTCAGTATAATCTCTAAAGTTGGAAACCATTCAGAAAGGTACATCTGAAAATCTGTTATACTAATTACTTATGATGCTAGTGAAAAAGTAAAACTGATAAACTTGCATTCTGTTGTAAGTCTTCAAATTCTCATATTTAATATCATCTTTTGTTACTCTAAATTTCAGGTAGGGGTAAGGCCTAGTAACCTGTTCTTACACTGAGTGTATAATATTTCACATCAATGGGAACACCTGTAGAATATAACACAATTTATTGCCAGAAAGATTATTAGAATCAGATTTTAAGTGCCTTTGTCATCTTCAAGTCTTTTGTCTGTCAATAGAGAAGAAAATCTGTTCTGATAAGATTTCTGGGTTTTTTAGAACCTCAAAACACTTTTTCTAGATTACTTTTCCAGTGAGCTTTCCAGTATGCCCTAGGAAGATATAAAAGACCTCAAGTACTGGAAATACATAATTCCTAAAGCATATATGAGCATGTAATCTTAATTCATTTCTTATGTGATCATAGGTATTCTCAGACATACTTTTGGAAAGTGAAACTTTATATTGCCGCAGGAACAAGGCAGGATAAATGGAAAGAAGGAAGGGAATTTTACTTCATTCCCTGGGGATTCTTTTCATCCTGGAAAAGGGATTTTCATCATAGAGTAGCATTAAATCATTTGTCCCTGCATGTAAATTCATGAAATCCAGGCTATCTGCAATGGTAATTGTAGGCACTAAAATAAATGGGAATAAAAGATTTCTTTAAAAATTATTCAGTTAAATGTAACAAAATTTATGTCAAATATTCTGCCTGAAATACTGTGTCCCATGTTATATAAAGGGTCAAGGCAGAAAAGTAACTATTTCTATGAATTCCTACTTATTTAGCTTTACAGGGCTTTTCCTGAGGAAGAAAGGGCTTTTCCTTGGCAGAAAGTGGTCTTTACCCATCCTTTACCCCTCAAAAACCTGGGTATAACTGTACTAGTAAAGCCTGACATGACAGCTAACACCTAAAATGATTTAGCAAGCTCATTTTACCATTGTATTTCACATAATGTCACTATATGATGCACTTATTAGAATTAAAGTTTAGTTACTATTTCAAAAAAAGCTGGCATGTCTAATAATGGTGTTAGAAATCTAATTTCTCCCAGATAACAAGCAGCAGGACAAGAGGAAATGGCCTTAAGTTGTACAGGAGAGGTTTATGTTGGATATTAGGAAAAACTTCTTCACTGAAAGGGTTGTCAAGCATTGGACCAGGCTGCCCAGGGAGGTGGTGGAACCACCATCCCTGGAAGTGTTTAAAAAATGCATAGATGTGGTGCTTAGGGTCACTGTGTAGTGGTGGGCTTGGCAGTGCTGGGTTAACGGTTGGACTTGATGATCTTACAGGTCCTTCCAACCTAAATGATTCTATTATTCTAATAGTTATAATAGAGGCTTAAATCACATGCTACACAGTAACAACTGGATTCAGTTCTTCAGGGGAAAAAGTAATCAAAAGTTTTAAGTATGATCTTCAAGTCTTGGAAATGTAAAGATCTAAGGACATTTATCTTAGGAATCCTTGACAAGACAGTGAGGCACATTAAAAAAAATATTTCAAAGCAAATGAGTTATGTTTTAATTTTCAAATGGAGAAAATGAAGCAATTCTTAAATTTGTGCTCTTTTAAATGCTTCTATTGGTCTCCTATCCATGGCTGTAGATTAGGTGTCTCCGGATGGTTGTTTGATATGTAATTACATGCCGCTTTAGCCTTAGCTTCAGATACATTATTTACATTGGAACTAGGGAGTATGTTTTGCTGCTTGCCTTGAAAGGAGTAACTATATTTAGGGAAAGCGTGTACCACCTTCCTAATGAGGCTTTGTTAGACAAGCATGTCTCATGCAATCAGGCAATCTTCATGTATGTATATACATCTGCCTGTCCCTAATTCATCACTTGTGAATCCATTTGTCGCTTGATATCAGATCTGATGGAAGACTAATAGCCCTAGAAATGCAAAGTTCTTGCAGGTTCTGTGGAAATAGCAAAATAAAGTACTAGCCTATGTGCTGAAGGAAGGGCTATAGTGTGCACTGAACCCCAGATATTTCATGTGGGAGAAACGTGAATGCCAAGTTGATGGGGAAACCTTTGATTATTCCATTTTTATTAGAAAGCAAAGACATAGGAAACTATTTTTTCTCCTTCTGTTGCTTTAATGCGCAGTTAGCTACTTGATTAAAGTATCAAACTCCACGTTTGCTAAAGCACATGGGTCTGCCACTTCAGAGCGATCTGGTACATACTAGCTATTGCTCTGACCAGAGGCGCTAACTTTGAATCGCAGCTCTGTCCCCCTACAGTAAAAAAAAAAAAGGTTTGAAAGAAAGTACTTTTCCAAAGACAATGGAAAATGCTTGTGGAAGATAGCAGGTTCAAGAATATCTCTGCCATCAAATGAGTAGAGATAAAGATCTGAAAGATATATCACTGTAATTGAGATGTGACATTATATCTGTGATTACCTGTAGTGGTCAGCTGTGGGGGATTCCTCAGTGTGGTTTACTCACTGTTTGTGCAGACCAGCACAACTGGGACAAATTAAATGTATGAGGTTTTGACGACTAGAAATTCTCTGAGGTTTCATTTTTCTCCCCTGCCTTCCACTCTGACTATGCATTTTGCTTCAAAGGCTGCAGAAATGTTGTGGCTGATTTGCTTCCTGATGTTTGATTCTAAGCCTTTTCTCCCAGTAACTAGTAATACCTAACAAGGCTTGAAAGAAGAGTTTAGTATGCCATAGAAATACCTGACTGGTTTCCCGATTATTATTTTTTTCTAAAGTTAAATGGGTTATACAATGCTTTCTTGGAAAAAGTGGAGTCTTCTAACCCTAAATCTATGTTCAGTCAAATAATTCCTTCTCTCCAAGAATTAAACATACACTGGGAAGCCAACCAGACATGAGTAAATGATGAAATTGTGAGCAAGTATGGCTGTACCACTATCTGATGCTAGATAGTACATATGTACCCTTAAATATAGAAGTTAACTTGTCACCTGCAGGTATATAAATGGTGATTGGGTTTTTTCCTGGATGCAGCTATTTACACGGGACAGGACTCACATCAGTGAGAAACAGAAGGTTCATATTACTACAGATAGCTGAATTTTTAAGAATGTGACTAAGCACTCTACATGCTTAAAATACTTCATATTCATGAATGACCATAAATTTGTGCAGAGCTAGCAAGGTTTTAAATGTACGCATTTTTATAACCTTCACAGAATGAAATGGGTGTGTGTTGTGTGTAAAAGTTTTATTTCTCTGACCCCCTACAAACCATTCAGAAAGTGCCAAACAGCTTTCATTGCATCCTAGAGGGGCTGTCTGAGAACTGATGCTGGACATGTTCAGAGGTGGAACTGTTCTTTCACAAGTGTTTTTGTCATAACCAGCTGTACCACTGACACTGTGCGAGGGTGGCTTTGCTCCAGACCAGGCCTAGAAAAGAGGTATAAAGATTCTTCTGTTCCAGTCACAGTGGACTTGAGGAAATACTGTGAGTTATTTTGTCCTAAGTTCTGTTGCATTCACTGATGGTCAGTGTCCGTCTTGTTACTACAGGTTTAACCATGCAACTGATGGATTTAGGATGTGTGTGTATCATGGGATCTGTCCAGTCTCCTGCTGTCATCACCAGAACGATTTTGTCTTGTCTTAGGCTCATCTGCTTCATCATCCAAAGTCTGCTCCTGTTGTGGCTGGTGTCCTCAAGCCATGGACCACAGGCTACTTCTGACTGTGGTGGTGTCACCTTATACTAGGCCAAGGATCACAAAAAACACTGAATAGAAGTATTACTCCAAGATAGTGAGATACAAAGCATTGACTAGCAAATAACAAACCTTCACAACTTTGCCTTTCCCACCATTTAAATGATAGACATTTTCAGATGTCATTGCCAAGAACCTGTTGTTTTAGTTTAAGACTAAAGGCTTTTGTCAACTCTCCGGAAAAGACTCACTGATGGTTTATCATGGAGAACTCTGATCAGGAACAATTTTTTTGCATGCAGACAGTGAGCATACTTCCTGATCTTCTGGCAGATTGCCAGTTCAGACCACTTACCCCTAAAGGCAGTGGACTAAGATCCTTGGCTAAAGTTAAGTTAGCATGGTCCCGTTCATGTTTACGGATGCAGATGTGTTTAAACTGCACAAAGAGTTGGATCAATGCTTTAATTGTGGCCAAGTATGTAACAAGAGCAAGGGGATTGGTCTTTGCATGGGAAGAAAACTGTCCTAAATTGCACAGAGTAGTGTTTAAGTTTTATCTGAATCAGACTGTTAGTCTCTGTTTTCTTTCCCATACTTCACTCCAGACCTGGGGAAAAAAAATAAACTCGGAGCCTTACACATCAAGACTACTTTTAGATTTTTCTTGGATACCATGAAGTGATTTTAACTTTTTTTGGTTGCCTTTGGGTTCAACATAAGAAGTAGTCCCACTCGGCATCTGTCAAAGTATTTTCCTCTGAGAAAGCTGCAGGGCTGTAACCCAAAATTCTGTTCACACATTTACACAGCTCTGCACTTGTCCTTGCCTCCTAGAAATAATGCTTGATTTGGAAGGCCAGTTCTATGTTCCGAGTTTAATTAAAGCTTACACTGTCCTCCTTTTTGCTATGCTGTCTTCCATGTCCCAGAACTCTTTACAGAGTGTATAATTGGCATTGTAATTAAATTCTTCCATTCCAGTGTCTTGTTACTTACTATTATTAACCATGTTTTTTGAGCTTTAGAACAAAGCTTTGCAAATCTGTTCATGTCCTTTAGGACAGACTTCACATTTCCCTGTGAAGGTTTCCTAACTTCTCCCCTCTCAGTTTTCTAACTCTAAAGACCTTTGGTACATTAATAGCCTTGATACAGTGCTTTTACATAGACATCCTTGTAACACACCTGCTTGTCATTTAATGACCATAAAAAACACCTTCCCAGGTATTCCTGTGTTTGCCTTCTCTTTAACTCATCAAAATGCTTGCCTAGACCCCTAACAGTAGTCACAGCCTTTCTAGTCCCATGTTTCTTAAAGATGTCTTTGTTCCTGATGCTGCTGCACTTTGCCATACTACAACGCATATCTCCAGCATTTTCCACAGATAAACACATTGACCAGCATCTACTTAACAAAGGAGTGTTGATGTTTACTCAGTGCTAGTCCATAAATGTTTCTCAAATTTGCAACCTGCTGTGGGTATGTTAAGGGGCACTCATTCTTAAGCAAAGATTTGCTGGCTAATCTTTTTTCTTTACCAAGTGCTTTGTAAAGTTTTCCTATTTGTATTGTAAATAGACCATGAAAGAACAAATTTGGTATCAAGTGAAGTTTTAAAGGACTCTAAATTTCAATGAAGATTCATAGTATTTTATGTATGAATATATTTGAGTACAAATCTGAATAGTTGCATATACCTAATACCAAAAAAAAAAAAAAAAAAAAAAATAAAATTCATCTCTAAGGATCAAATTTTTAATAGGTGTCTAAGTGACCCATGGTATCTTCACTACGGGTATCCTTTCAGAAATAACCTGGGTTCTCACAGGCAGACAGACACCTTTGTGTGGTAGATAAGCATGCACTGAATGCCTGCCTGCAGACGGCTTCCTCTGGCACAAATACACGTATATACTCACAATGCTCGATGTTACTCCACAGGCAAATATGCACAGAGTTATTTAGGGTACACAGCCAGATTCAAACCTTATGTGTGAACCTCACTGTCCAGCTTTAAAGACACTGGTAGTCTAACAGGACTGTGAGATGACCCATTCATGCAGTTAGACATGTGAGCAAGGATTAAAGCAGAAAGGCTACTGAAATGTGGCTCTATCTAAAATACAGAAGTGAAGTTTGAAAGTTATCTGAAGGTTACTTCAGGCTATCGCTGCCATCCTTCGAAATTAACTCCACAAAGAGGTCTTAAAAATGCCAATTTTAATGTGAAACCTTCATAAAAAATGGTGCTTATGGTATCTCTTTATATGTTTTCAGGCCACCACACTGAGCACAACTAGTGTAGCTTAATCCATTTTTTTATCCACTTTTATTTTTGTCTTCTGTACTTCAGTATGGGAGAAATACTGGGAGCTACATCATCCCCTCTGTGTCAGCTTCTACTCTAAATATACAATGTTTAATGCAGCAAAAAGGAAAAAAAAAATGGATGCAAATACTGACAATTCTGAAACGCATTGGAAATGCTTCTTCCTTTCAAAGTATCCTGTAATTTCGAAAAACTATAAAAAGTTATATTGTGTGTTTGACAATTTCAATTTCTCTCCCTCAACTTGCTAAAAGTTGGCTTTTCTATTTGCAATGAGCGTAGCTCAATCTGAAAAAGATCTGATTAAAACAAAAGTCTTATTTCACTAATTTAAATGAAATATTTGAAGTACCAACTGCTTAAACAGAAGAAAGTAGATTTAAATTAGCATAGATGTTATAAATAATAGAATATAATTGTGTAACTCATAATGAGAATCATGCTGACTTATTAACTCAGCAGGATTTAGTCCGATGCTGACAATATTGTTTGATGTGTGTGTTCAATATATTGGCAACTTCAAGGTGTGATCATAACATTTACAAAAGAAAAGATGTATATAATGCTTTTTTTTTTTTTTTTAAGACTGACATGAAAGAACCTCCAGTGACTATGGCAGAATTTCTATATTCACGATGACTGTTTCTCAAAAATAATGGCTATTTGGTTTGGGTTTTTTTTCCCCCTGGCTAAATAATGCTAAAGTACCTGGCAACTGTGAAGATATGACTGAGATCTCCGCTTCCCTGGGACTTTGCTTCTGTAGCTGCTGTAATTAATAATTATGCAGTCATTAGGATTAAATGAAAATGTCACATTGATGTTGTTCTTAATGAAATATATTTTCATAAAGGTGACAATGTGCCTTGCTTACAAACCAGTGTGATGACAGCTTTTTTTAATTCTTTTTTTTTTTTTTTTTTGTGGGGGCTGGTGTGGTCCAAATTTTTTTATGCTCCTAGGAACGGCAGCAACATGTGTCTGAGTCATCTGGCTATATAATGAGAACATGAATATAATTATATATCATATTGCCCTGACTCCATACCTATGAGGGCTGCTGCTGCTGCTGCACTCTCCCCATGGCACCTCGGGCCACCTCCCCACTCCGGCTGCGTGCTGCTTCCAGGGCAGGCACTGCTTTTATACTGGGGTCTTGCCCTGTTGTGGAGCTGGAAACAGTTCCAGTTCAGGCATAAGCTAAGGAAAATCTGTGTCTAAGTTCCTAAAATGTGTGTTGTATCGTCCTAACTGCACTTGCGTTCATTACCCCTTCTCCTTCTCAGATGATGTGTATAAAAACACGCATCGGCTTCAGCATATTTAGGAATCTGATTTCCTGAGTTGACTGCAATTCTAATATAGTTAATAATGTTCCTCAGAAAGCTGAAGTACCCAACTAATTATTATACATTTCTAGTGAGATAATATTGAAGTGTCAGTCAGCATCCAGTGAAGCTGTATTTATTAAAAATTTATACTGTTTTTGCACTCTTCTGCTTGGCTGAAAATGGTGATTGCTTTTGTTTTAACTGCACAGCTTCTACTGATTTATTTCTCATTAAAAGTACAAATGCAAATCCTTCCTTTCTGATTTGGCTGGCAGTTTCAGAAATGTCTGTACATACAGTGCAAGCAAATTTTGCCTTATTAATATCAACCGCCTACCTCCTGAGCATCTGATTAATCCATCTAATCTATGGCATTCAAAAAATACCTATTGCCATGGCATAATTAAATTCCCCGATTAAATATAATTTGATTTCATTTGCAGGGAATTACTCTTCATGGTGTGGGTGGATCTCAAGGACTGTTTAGAAAAATCAAGCTAGCTACTTAACAAGCTAGCAGAGGATTTAGTGGTTGTAACCTTCTGTTGAGAGGGTTGTCAAATGCAGTCAAAATGCTGAGGAACATAACCAGCCCATGCACGTGGATAAGGTGCACGGCTTGAATACAAGAAAATGTAAGTATGAAATTATTGAAAAAAAATATTTCTACTAAACGAGAGCATAGAGACTTGCTGGATGGTAAAACTGCTGTGGTCACCCTGCACCTGTATACTACTCACATCTGACTTTAGTTTGTGTCAATAGGATTATAAAGCAGTTGATACACATGAATGCTATTACCTCCACTAATAAGACTCCGAATTAGTAGTAAAAAACTTAATCCTCTTCCACTGATTTTAATGCTGTGAATATAGTGCAAGAAAAAAACAACAGATGAGTCTAAAACTCCTTGAAAAGCAGCCACTTAACTATTCACTTTCCTTAAAAAGCTGTTGCAAAGTAGAAAGTGTCTACCTGACTTTCAGTGACTCCTGAAATCTGGAATGCTTGTCAAAGGACTGAAACAACTATTTTTTTTTTGTTCTGTTATGGCAATGACACTAATTAGTGTCTTAACATGGGATTTAATATAGTGGCTTAATACAAGGATGTAATTTATCATTCTTAATTAGAAAGTCATTGAATTTATTTTCTATTTTTCTGCCAAACCTGACAGATCTCCTGATACACCTGGCTTTAATCTATTTATTTTGTTTTACTCTAAGGGCAGTGGTGATTACCCTTTTGATTAGTGGTCAAAGGGGAAGAAAATAAACACGTTAAAAACTGGCAAAACATGGCAGGTACGATAACGGAGTCACAGCCACCAAACAGATTCTTACCACTTGAGAAATACAGATCGATCTGAAAATAGTCGCAAAAGGATTTTAGAATGAAACTCTTGGCAATGTGATTGAAAACCTGTTGATGCCATGAATGTGCAATTGATTTCTAGCAACGTTTTCAGCATGTCTATCCGCTGTATAGGCAGCTTCCTCGGTTTTCTGCAGACTGCTTTCAATCCTCTCCATTATACTAAGATTGTCTTTTCCACGGCAACTAATGACGTTTTCCTATATATGTCAAGGTTGATCTTTCTGCTGCCCTTCTGTTTCACTTCATTGAGTTTCTAGTGGGACACTAAAAGTTCTTGCTCCTCTTGCGTTGAGAATTATTCCCCAGTCTTTAGATGATACGTCTGCGGGTAGACACAGCTCCAAGCATTTCCACCACCATGACAGTGTCAGCTGAAGGGGAACCTGCCTTACGCCAGCAGATAGAGAAATCCCTTCGCTCCCTGTGCCTTTCCAGTAATTCACACCTGCCTTCCTCCCAGATAATTTAATCTGTGGAGGCTTCAGGCTCCATTTATCACCTCTCCCTCTTCTCATTTACCAGACAGCTAAAGTTATCTCCACCTCCTTCTGCCTGAGTCTCATCACCCACTTAATCCATTTAAATCCTTCTATTATTTTTTTTTTCCTGCTAAATCCTCAACTTCAAGGTCCTGTGTGCCAACTCTTAATGTTTCTCAGCACATCCAGCACCCAGGTACTGGAGTGTTCTTGTCAAGACTCAGTAGAGCCAGCAAAGACAACTTATCGTTTGCCCTTGTCTGCTGCTTATGACTGTGTAACACAGGGGACTTTGCACTTTTTCCCAGTTTTCCTGCACATTTAGGATCACAGGAATTCACCTATAAGGAGCTGAATAGGTCAGACTGGTAACTTGTTTAGTTTAATATGCCACTTTCAGCACAGACTAGTGTTAATTTTAGCAGAGGAACCGTATTGTCAAATTCATGCTTTTTTTTTTTTTCTTTCCCCCTCTTTTAACCTCAACTCCATTTGTACCTTTTTCAGACTTTTTTGGAGGCTTGCTTTCAAGAGAAAGCTAAAATTATGAGGCGAGCCTTGCTCTACATCTAAATATCCTTTAATCCTTTCGGGCAGTGTATTCCATAGCCATAAACCATTGCCATAAACCATCTGCTGCATAAGCCAGATCTTCACCTCTTCTCACAGGTTTCAATTTCATTGTCTGCCTAAGAGTGTTAACAGGATTTTATGAAGATGAGGCACTCATGGAAACAACCCGTACCCAAACCTTAGGAGCTTTAAAGATGTGGCCTGGATTTTTACTTCAGTTTGGATTTCTACAGCGTGCCAATGCAGTGCAGAAAAGGTAGGGTATTTGGCAATGCATGTTGAACAGCAGGAGATGGTTAATAGCGAAACAGTAAGATATCCAGTAATGTATCATCACACTTGGTGCTGCTGAAGAGCTGTTTCAAAGCCATCACGACGTTTGTTTTCCAGGTTCCCAGTACACTGGTCCAAAACAAACGCCACTGAAATCCAAACTACTTTGGAAAAATCTGTATCTGTCAATTTAAAAGAAGTTTTGGCCAGTTACTGTGAAAGAGGGTATTTCTGGAAGTTGTTGCTGTTATTTATATTAGCTCTGCTGTTTAGGTTGCAGTGGATTATTGCATGCTTCACAGGCACAGAAAAGAACATTCTCCAGCTCTGACTGCTGCTCTGTGGAGGAAAGCTACCCACATTTTCTATTTCGTGCTGCAGTGTTTAATGCAACTCTATATCCATCTTTACTGATGCTATCTACGTATCTGCAGGCACTGCCCTTTGGAGAACAGTGGGGTTTGTGAATTTCTACAAATACCTTTAATATCCAAAGTTAGTATCTGCCCTGAATCAACTTTATGTACTTTCTGAATCTCTCCTGAGTCACCTTCAGCTTGTAAAGTGTAAGTAAACCATGTGACTTCTGTGTTTGGTAGGTGCAGAAAATTCTTTTTTTTTTACTATTATGACATGGCAAACTACATTTTAGCCCATAAAAAAATTCTTGATTTTTGTCACGTTGGAAAATAGCAAGTGGAAAAGCTAGTTGCTTTATGAGTCTTCTCTTCTAGTATGTGCCTACAATTTTGAATTATTTTAATGTGTTGTGTGAGGAAACATAATTTGATTATTTCCTTTTTATTCCCTTTATAAAAGGAATAATTTTGGATTTGTAAAATCCATTAGAATAGATAGTCTGGAAGATGGAAAATAGAGCAAGTTTCTTATTTAGAGGAAGTGAATGAAATTCTGCTTATCAAAGGACATTAATGATCAAACTAAATTCATTCCCACACAAAATGCAAATACTGTTTTTCAATTGACATTCATTTGTTTTTTATTTTATTTTCAAAGTCTAATAGGACACTTCTAGGAATATTTTTTAGCTTCCTTTTCTAGATCAAGGTGATCTGCAATTAATCTAAGCAAATGTATCCAAAATACAGTCTAAAAATACATCATCTCGCTATGTATTTTCTCTGTTTAGAAAGGTGTTAGAAAAGGACTAAATCAAGTGATTTCATAGATGCAGTGAAACAGATTAAACAAAAAAAGTCTTGTATCTTTATCCATGTTGAATCAATTTGTCATTAATAATTTCATTTTCTGAGTGTCTATAACACTCTAGTGGCCCCAGTCTGCCAAAAAAAAAAGTTAGTTTTGTTAGGATTAGGCTGATCATTTGTAGTTACTAACTTTGTAAGCACAAAAACAAATCTACAAGCAATGGGTATGACTTTTCAAATAGACCTCGGTGCAGTGAGGGAAGATGCTGAAGCAGTGTTCCACCCTCTTCTTCCCTGCCTTAGCCTGGGTAGGGCAAACGCCTGAGCTGCCCTGTGACCCGAGGAGCAATGCTGCTGGCCAAGGGCCACCAACAGCTTTGAGCTCTTCTGCTCCTTGCTCCTCCAGTGCTCTCGCTGAGCTGTTGTATATGCTTGGCATTACTTGAGTCTCCCCATAAGAAAGGATGATCTGTACTTGCTATTTTAAGCATGCCTTATGTTAAGGAATAAAGATGGGCATGATTGCATTCCATACTATTTTCAAAGATGCTGATAACGCTGGAAGCTTAACTTATAGATAAAAAGACATTTGCATTTGATAGATGTAGTAGTCTTGCAGCTAGTGCAATGACTAGTAGAACATCTACCCAGCTTCAGATGGAGCAGGCTGCTCCCTGTTGGGGTGAAGTTTATTTAAAAGGATGGAGGAAATTAAATCCTGTTACTTTCTCAGTCCTGAAATGATGAGTTACAGAGCACCCACAAATTCAGAAGAAACACAGAAGTGTAACAGCAAGTGCTTACTGACCTGGGGGTTTCTGGCAAATGAGCAGCTTGCCTGCACAAGGATTGCAGCAGAGTGTTTAAAATGCATGACTTCACAAATAACAAGAAACTGCCTTGAGACAGGGTAAACTCATGGAGAGAAAATGAGTTAAATTGACTCTTTATAGTATATCAGCATGCCTTGTCGCTCAAAAGCTTATGAGCTGCTATAAGGTTAGGTAGAAGTTTGTAAGACCATACACAGGACAACCATATACATTTGGTTATTTATTACTTATGGTTTAGGCTCAATAGCTCACACTGATTCGATGACATACTTAGCCAGCTAGAACAAGTATATGGCTACCTTCTGTTACTAAAGTGGTACAAAATATTTTGGCAAATCTTGCTATAGCTTGTCGTTTGACCAGGCATAAGAAAGGAGATAGGAAAGATTTTCTATTTCTATTGTACTGACGGGGAAAAAGAAGCAGGTAAGGTGATGTGAGCTGCTCAAGATCACAGAGCAGGTTAAGGCAAGCATTCAGACACTGCTTGCAACGCAAACTGATGAAAACAGTGAGACTAAATGAGGAACATATAAGATGCTCTTAAACTATTTGTACACAAAATTTCCCGAAGTTTACAGCTGATTCATTTCTCACATTAAGTTTGTTGTTAGATTTCACTAAGCTTATACAAAATCTTGCACCAGCATGAAGTCTTTTTATTGTAGCAATTCTGATTATTCATATATGTATTATATTCTTAGGCAACTGTTCATCTTTTTCATACCTGGTCTGAGAATGATGTTGAATATGTTTCTGATCCCACTCACGTAACTAAATCAAAGTGACTTTTTCTCTTATGGCTTACTGCTGCAGATTTTTTTCCAGTGCATAGGCATTTTCATCCCATCATTTAACAACATTCAAATTCTTCCCAGTTCCTTATACATTTTCATCCGACAGAGCTAGTTATCAACTGCAGTACCTGTTTTCCAGAATATTATACTTCACTATTAATTTTGACCAGACCTGTGCATTGTCAACTGTGATTAAACAGAATGGTAATGTTACACTGTAATTCATATTGCACAAATAATGGGTAACACGTTACTTCAAAGTAGGAGAAAGCTGAAGTATATTCATGTTCCTGTATACACAGCAGTATTCAAGGTTAGAATGACACAGGCCGGACAGACTATAGCACTCCAGAGCACTACATCAGCATCCATTTCTTCGACGCTAAAAGCAGTCGTTTTGGATTTTTTTTTGGTTAGCTGCCTAAAAATTCCAATGTATTTTCCAGACACCCAGCTAAACCCATGCCTAATAATTGTCAGAAAATTAGTATCAATTATTAAATAGATTTGTCTCTTCCTAGTTCTGTGCAGAAGCATATTAGTGTGTATATATATTTTTTATTAAAAAAAGATATCCTAGAAAATCTTGAAAGCCAACACCTGGCCTTTTGCCCAAGAGGCATAAAAGTGTCTCCTAGACTGCTGGCTAGATTTAGTGTGCAATCCGGTGCCTACACTGCGAGGATGGTGCTCTCATGTCAAGAGAGAGGAAGAAAAAGGCTACTTCAGAAGCAATGCAGAGCATTTAAACTGGGCTCTTATTTTGACCAGCCATCTGGAGAAGCGTTTTTCTTGACAGCATAGCAGTGATGAGCAATTGTACTACTAGGATGATAGTATCACGTAGTAGTAGATATAAACACAGTTATAACTACACGTTGACAGAAAAGATATCTAAGCTATCAGGCGTTCACACAATTATGGTATCTGCAATACTGCTGCTGTGCTCTGCTCTGGTTTTGGCAGCCTGGCTTGGCTGCACTTCGATGCGTTACTTCTTGCTGATACTCCAGCTCGGGTAGGCCTGCCTGCCCTGCCTCTTTGCTCCTGTGCTGCGGAGGAGGGTGAGCTGCCAGCCGGTAAGTGCCTTAAGCCAGGCAGCGTGGGCTCCTCTCCATACCTGCCCCCCTTCCCACCCACCATCTCTTCCAGGCACGGGCAGCAGGTCTTTTGAGTTTGTCTTAATTCCATTTGTAAGCTACAAAATGACCATCCACCACTGCTGGGGGATTCAATGCACGTATGTATTTGCACAAAGGATGAGGATACGTGGACGCAAACCTCTTCTTCCCTTTTCTGTGGCTACAGGAGAGATGCTGCTGTTTGAAAGAGGGCACGGATCCTGGCCCTTGTTTATCAAGGAGCAGATAATTGCTCTTTCAACCCAAAGCACAGCAAACATTTGCCACCAAAGTGCAACTAGAATATGTTGTGGTGGCATTTCTGTAATGACCTAGAAATTAATGCTGTCAGCCTGGAAATGGGAACAATTTCCTTTTCAGGGGCAAATGAGAATACAGCTCCCTCCTCTCCTGGCCAAATGTTCCAGCCACCACATTATCGCATCCAGGATCTTTTGTTTAATTTTGCTTCAGCTCAATCATTCCTGCATCCTTTGTTCACAGAGATCCAGTTTCAATAGATGGGATAGATAGTACTTTCACCCAAATTACTGGGTAATGAGGACTGCTTGAGGAAGGAGCTGAAAGGAACTATTATACTTCCTAGCTATATTCTTATGTAAAAGAACACTATTGCCTTCATCTACTGAAAATCACAACGGTGAGGGGAAGTCCCTGAAAATGAGAGGGAAAAAAAAAACAACCAACACACCAACAAACCAACCCAGCATTATGTTCCTTTTTAAAAAAGGCAGGAAGGACGATGCAGGGAACTCCATGGTCAGCCTCACCTCAGTTTCTGAGGAGCTCCTGAAGCCCATCTGCTTTGGAGCCCATTCCCAAGCATGTGACAAAGTCAGGCACACTGTGCTTTACCAGCACAACTGACTGTGTGGGTGGTCGGCAAATGGTGAATATGACCTAACCAAACCCCGGCAAGGCTTTTGACACCCCCCGTAGCATTTTCATTTAGGAGCTGAGGAACTATGGCCTGGAGGAATGGATGATCGGGTGGGTCGGAAACTGCAGGGCTTGGTTCAGAGAATCCACAACATCCGTGTTGTGGATCAGCAGCACAACATCCATGTGGCAGCCAGTGACTCGTGGGGGCCTCCAAGGTCAATACTGGGGCCTGATGTTTTCCATTATATTCACCGCTAGCCCGGATGATGACACAGTGCAACTTGTGGAGGGCACTGCGCCTCACAAGAGAAGTTGCCGGCATGGCATACAGCAAGCTTCAGTCTAGAGGGAGCCTGTTGAACTTCAAAACCAGACCATCAGCAACCTTCTGAAGTTCGGTAAGGAGAGGTGCAGAGCTCTGTATGGGGGACAGAGCAACCACAGGCATCTCCCTAGGCTCAAGAAGCAACCAGTGGAGTGGCAGTCCTGAGGAAAGGGACCCACAAACACTGCCATGGATACCAGCCTGGACACCAGCTGCTCACGTATAGGACTTCCAGACGGTTTTGTGGAAGCATCTTACATGATACTGAGAGGCCCAAGATGAAAGTGCATCTCACCCTAGATTTGGGACTGAGACCTGAAACATCAGTATCAGAGACATGCCTTTGTCTAAATATTTCATGTGATAAGACTTCCACAATTTGCTTGGGAAATTATAAAATTTTTATGTTAATGTTCTTACGTTATACTAAGTCTACACTATCTTTATTTACCATCAACTTCACTAATTTTACCTGTCAGAGAATGAAAGTATCTGAATTAATACATAATTATGCATGAGAATTGGTAACTTAAAGTTAGAAAAGTAGTTAAAATGACTACTACATGTTTAAATAGATAATCACACCTCAGGCCCACCCTTGCAAAGCATTTAGTTTTGGATGTGAATCACTGCCTACCAAAAGCTTTACCAAAGGCGTTACAAGCTTGCAAGGATTTGCAGCTCTGCTCCCTTTGCGTGCAAAGCTGGCTCCGAACTGGTGGAAGGTGTGCACACCTGGACCATGGGACCCGCAGCGGATCCCAGTCATGCACGAAATAGAAGAGACAAACTGGTAACAGTGCTCCAAACTACATACACAGCAAACGAAAGTTTACGTTTTCATATGATGGCTCAGATTTTGATGACTTTACGTACCAGTCTCATCCTTTCTCCTCGTAATCAATTGAGTTCTCTTGCCCACCAGGACCGACTGCTTTCATATCCAAATCACATCATACTGAAACTGTTAAAAACAACTGAAAAACGCGTAATAGTCTTTTCTAATAATCTGAAAAAGATATGACAAATCATGCAGCATAACAGGTTTTTGTTTAACGCACCCCCTCAGGTTTTTCTGTATCAGCGTAGACTTCATAACGTTACAACTTTTTGTGTAAACTTTTTACTAAACGTTCCTTCCCATTTTCTTAGCCTTAACCAGTATTTAGCTATAAAACCATACCTAAAGTCATGCATGATACAAACCTCCCATCATATTTTGAAACCAGGTACTTCAGCGTGGCTCAGGTTAAGCAGGAAGTTTACTACAGCTTCAGACTACTGAAGGTAAAAGAAGAGAGAGGGTTTTGGTTTTTTTTTTCAGATAGGAAACTTTGACTGGTTTCATCATCTTTGTGTCTCTTAGGTCTTATCTGTCAGTCTTGTAGCCTGCAAGGTTGCATCCAATTATATCATCATTGGTTTGCTATCTATGTCAAACTAAGTTATACAAAACCACAAAATAAGGTTTGGTTCTTATCCTGATATCTCATTAACTACAACATTGCACAATTATATCAGTAGTATCTGACCCTTAGCTATAATAATTCACAAGGATCATGTCATGTAGGCTGTCATGTTATATATAGGAGGTACTATGCAAATAAACTTGATAACAAAATGCCTTCCTCGCTTTTGAAGGCTGATTTCAGGGTCTTAAGTTTGTGTACAGATGAAAGACCCCAGCCTAAGCAGCTGTGCCTCTTAGTTCATGACAATCTCATTTTTCTAACCCTTTGAAGTTTTTTTAGGTTTGTTGTTTTTTGTGGGTTTATTCTTTTGGTTTTAAATATAAACAAATATTTATCATCAAAAATGTCTATATGCTTTTGCTTCCCAACAGAATTTTTGGAGGTCAACACAAGGCCACTACCAACCTTCCCCTTTAGGTGGTACGTACATCCTTTTGGAAAGAATTGTGCAGATCATACTTTGGCTCTTGCAATATTTTACCTTCTCTTGAAAAAGACTAAAAATCCTACCAGTGACAAGAGTGTAATTATATTGTAGGCCTGCTGCATTTTCTTCCTACTTTTATTCCCCCCTCCCACCCCCTCTTCTCCTTCCCCATGCCATTCCCACATATACATAATACTGCTTATGTTAGCTGTAGAAGCGATAACCTAAAGGGAAGCTTTGCTCAGATACAGTACCCGCAAGTTAAGTTTCGTTGGGGTACTTATTTTGTGTTCGCTGTCTCATGTTAAAATCAAATTACTGTCATCTGTTCAGTTGTAGGATTTACCTCATAGCATGGAAAGGTTAGTATTTTTACAATTATTATCTGGAACTCCATTGTGATTACATTTAAATCTCTCTGATTTTAGCAAACCATGCTATTATTCCTCCTGCTGTTGTGGTATATTCATATCAGATGTTGTGAAATCTGACAGCACCTTTTCATGTAAATTGGGGTTTCACTTCTGTCCTGGTCACCAGAAAAGCAGAAGCTGCACTTTCTCTTGGGTCTCACCATTGTCCAATTTCATTCTTTTGTTTGTCCTGATCACCTACCAGTCTAATGTTTGTGCCTAAGGTCTACTTCACGTGTTGAATATGCAATTATCTCTTGTGGGGTTTTTGACATTTTCTTTCCCTCTGTCAGCCTCTGCTTTGTCTTTAGCCAACTCAGCTGACCAGACCTGCAATTCCATCAATCCAAATTTTATCTCTCTCTATTCCTTCCTGCTAAGAGGAAAAAAAAAAAAAAAAAAGAAAAGAAAAGAAAATATTTTTACAGTTCGAAGTCTTTTGGAACTTGTTATAGCTTTGGATATATAGATGTGGAAGTCTTCAGTTTCCACAATTTTTCAAAATGGAAGGGTGGTACAGCTGGGGGTTGGGGGTGCGGGTAAAAAAGGTCTCGAGAAGACTATCTGCCTAAAGTGTATGGTTAAAAAAACCCAACCAAGAAAGCTTAAACACTGCCCCCCCATCAAAATAACTGCATAACTTTTTCTTAGTACTCTTATTTCTGTTTCTCCCCCACTCCCAATTGCTTTGCAAATTTGTAATTCACTGCTTCCAAAGGTTCTTCAAACTTGTTCTACTGGTTTTCAAAAGCAGACAGACTTGTTTTTCTAAGCTCTTCAGTATACCAACTGAACTTATTTCATTTTTCATTTTGTTCCTACAAAGAATCTTGGGATGCTCCTTGAAGGGCCCTAAATCACAGTTGTATCATATGGGTATATTCAGTGTGTACTCCACAATAATTACCTGGTATTTAGCACAGAGCCGTGCTAAAATGAAGGGCTATTTAGTAATCATAAAGACCTTGATCCAACAGTTAATGGAAAAGCGCCTTATCATAAATAATGCAGCCAGCTCCAAGGGGAGCGACTTCTAATGAAAATCCTTCCCTCCCTTGGTATCATGCAGCCGAAACAAAGGGAAAGCGCTCGCTTTCTTGTCGCGGGTGGAGGGGGCTTCACAGAGCCCCTCCGAAGCTCTCCACGGGGCAAGCGCTGCTTTCGCCCACACCAAGGCCCGCGCTTCCGACGGCTCGTCGGGCTCCACCGGCGGCACAGCCCGAGGGCCGCTCACGACGGCGGCGGTGCCAGGCGGGGAGCGCGATGCGCCCCGTCCCGCCGGCGGGGCCGTGCCGCGGTGCCTGGGCAGCCGGGGGGCGCCACCGCCGGGGAACCCCGCCGAGGGCCGGCGTGCCCCGCCGGGGAGCCCCGCTGCCGGGGGCTCGGCCGCCCCGCCGCGCCTCCCGCCGCGGGCCGCACTGCTCCGCCCGGCAACGGCACCCCGCCTGGAACGGGCCGGGCCGGGCACTGCGAGAACGGGGCAGCAGTCCGGCGGCAGGGAGCGGGGGGGCGACGAGGCCCGCGGTGGCTCCCAGAGGAAGAGAAGGGGTCCAGCCCCGCCGGGCCGCCGCACCCCGCCGGGCCGCCCGGGCTGCCATCAGGCGCCCCGGGGCTGCGCTGCCGGCTGGGCCCTCTCCCTCCGGAACCTTCGTTTCTCAAGTTCTGCTGCTCTCTCCAGCGGGGCCGGGCCGGCACCCGTGAGCCGCAGGCACCGCGCTCGGCTCCCCCCAGCCCGGCCCGCCGCCCCCCGGGGCGGTCTCGGCGGCCGTGCCCGCGGCCCCCGGCGGAGGGAGCCGCGCTGCCGCCCCCTGCAGGGCCGCGCCGGAAGGGTCCCGCCGCCGCGGGCGCTGAGGAGGGGCGGGCGGCCGGCGGAGGCCGGGACAAAGCCCGGGGCAGCGGGAAGGGCGGTGAAGGGGTCGGCGCGGCAGTAGCGGCGAGCGCGCGCCCGTCTCCCTCCGCCTAAGGACTACTTGTCCCCAGATGTCAGGCGGCATCTACCCCCGCCCCTGCCGCCGCACGCGCTGGAGAGGAAGGGGGCGGGGCGGGCGCCGGAGGGGGCGGGGCGGCGGGGCGGGGCCGGGCCGGGCGGAGGAGGGTCAAGGAGGCGCCGAGGAGAGTACCAAACGGGCTGAGGCAGCCGCGCACCGGGCTGGCCGCGGGCCTGGCACGGCGGCGGCCCGGGGGCGGGAGCCCGGAGGAAGAGGAGGGGCGCGGCGCCACGGGGCGAGCCTGAAGCAGGAGCGGCGGCTGGGGCGACGGCTGGAGGTGAGGGAGCAGCGGTGGGGAGGCCCCTCGCCCGGCCGCGGGGGAGGCGGCGGCGGGTCGCCCCTGGCGGGGCGGCGGTTGGGACGGCGGTTGGGACGGCGGTTGGGGCGGCGGGGCGGGCGGCGCTGCGCTGTACCTGCCGCCCGAGGCTGGGCGGGGGACTGACACCGGTGCGCGGCGGCGGGGCGGGCGGGGGCGGCGTGCGGGGTGTCCGCCGGCCGGCTGGCAGCGGGGTGCGGCAGTGGGGGCCGGCCGGCTCGGCGGGGTGGGTGTGCGGTGCCCGGGAGCTTTGTGCGGAGCCGGGTGTGGGTGTGTGTGCGCTGGGGGAGGGGAGCGGAGCGGGGGACAGGGCGTGTGTGCTCCGCGCCGGGGCTGTGAGCAGCAGATGAAGGGCGGGCGGGGAGGGGGGAGCCTCCCAGCTGCTGGCTGGGCTCGGGCTTTGCTGGAGGGGAGGCGGGCGGGCTGCCGGAGTGACTTTTGAGCCGTGTGTGTGATTGTGCCTCGGCTGAAAGGAACCGGAGCGCGGGGTTCAAGCCGTTTTGGGGGTTGGTTTGGGGCCGGGGCCGGGGGGTGTCGCGGTGGGGCGGGAGCAGGGCCGAGGGGAGCGGAGCGGTGACAGGGGCGGCGGCGGGGGGTGAAGCCGTGACCCCGGAGTCCGCCGGTCGCCCCGCTGCCGGCCAGGCGCGAACAAAGAAGTGTGCGGGGAGCCCTCGGCAGCTCGCCCCGTAAAATAAACTTCAACAAAATCCCGTAGCCGGCAGCAGGAGAATTGGGTGAAGAGAGAATGCGGTGGCGGAGCCTTGCTCGGCAGAACGTTTCTGAGGTGAAGGGGTATATTCAGTTCTCCTCCGGAGAAAACGAAAGACGTACCGCTCCTGTGGTTTTGAGGCCACTGTCAAATCTGTTTATTGTCTTTTGTCCTGTCTCTTTTTGTACGTGGCTAACTGTACCTTGTAATAACAAATCTATTTAAAATTTAAAGGCTTTCTAGACAAATCTGATTTAATAGGACAAACAGAAATAAAAAATAAGAGCCCTTGGTTTTACTCTTTGTTGTCTGCCTTTGCAATTTACTGAATTATGACTTGCATGCAGGGTTAAAAGTGCTGTCTTCTTTATTTCAGAGCTCTAGGGGAAGATGTTGTCTCTCCTGACATCTTGTGATTAAGATACCTGAGAACAGGTTCAGTAAGAATCCAAGTTCCTGAAGACGACACTTAATGAATTTATTGAAATAAGAAGCTGTAAATATGGGGTTTTTTCCTGTCATCTGTACTGCATAAGAAACCATAATCTGAAGCACTTTTCAGACACTTGCCCAGATGTACGAAGTCGGCAAAGCTCACTGTCCAAACTGACCGTTTCTTAGCAAGTGGTGCTTACCCACATTTGTGGTATGTATATAGTACTCTGAAGAAAAATCTCTTTCTCTATAAAATTCCCAGAAGGAACATTTTATTATGGACAGCTTTTTCTGGATGTATATCCAGATAGATTAATGCCTAGAGCTGAAAGGCATTTAGTATACACTGAAAAGTTGGCTTTCCCTCAGTTTTTCCAGATGTATTGTCTCCCCTGTATACTGGGAACACACACAACTGCATAAACTGCAGATGCAGCCATGGAGCTGTGTGAACTTTTGAGCCATATGAGAAGTATTGTTGAGCGTTGGTATCAGACACCGCTTCATGATGTCAGCTGAACTGTGATTGTGTTATGCTAATCATAATAAAACATACAAATGGAGTGACACCCTTCCTGAGAAGAGGCTGTTAAGTTTTACAGGAAAGGTTAACTGATTGTCGTAACCTCTGTCAAGTTCTGTGCAGAAGACTTTTTTTTTTTTTTTTTCTGTGCAAGATGAATGCCTGTCTCCCTCCTCTGAGATGTTGAAGGTGTACTGCTTATGACAAATCCAAGAGAAGAAGCTTTATAAAATGGCTCAAACCAGCTTGCTGCAGGGAAAGCAGTTTTACTGTAGGGAGTGGGTTTTCCACAAGCTTCAGCATTGCCTCCAGGAGAAGGCTAACTGCAGCAGTATTGCTGCCAACAAACCATCTCTTGTAGCAAATTCTGGGAATAATACCAGTGTTGTCTCTGGGAAAGGAGCTGCCTGGGGTGTATTGTTGGTAGGAGGGCCTGGTAGTGGGAAGACGGCCCTCTGTACTGAGCTACTGTGGCCAAGCTCACCTGCAAACCTACAAAGAGGCTTACATCGTCAGGCTCTAGCCTTCCATTTCTGCAGGGCCCAGGACTCCGACACGCTGTGTGTTGGAGGGTTTATTAGAGGTTTAGTTACACAAATCTGCCACAGTGGACTGATCCAGGGATATGAGGACAAACTAAGAGATCCTGCTATTCAAAGTCTCTTGCAACCCGGGGAATGTGAGAGGAACCCTGCTGAAGCATTTAAAAGGTAAAAAAAAAATTTAAAAAACCCTATTGAAAATAAAACCCAAATTTAAAAAAAAAAATGCTGGCATCTGTTTAGGTCTTCCTTCCAGAGAGTCTACAATGCAGACAGTTTAAAACATGTTTGTTTCTGGCTTGTGATCTCTGTCCGAGCTTGCAGACCTACAATGGAAAAACCTAAGTTTGTCCTTATAGCTAACATAAATAAATACTTGCTTTGTAAACAAAATTTATTATTAATAGTGAATTTATTTATGTGTGTATTAATACCCTCGGTTGTAACTGGTGTTTTGGAAAGACTTTAAAGTAAATTACTTCAGAGTGGAAGATACGTAGTCAGTGGCCTTCATGTGCCATAAAAGGTAGGACAGTTGTCTTTCGTAAACCTGAAACTGACCTTACAGGACCCTTGCAAAAGCTTCCCATACCATGCTGTGTCTAAGAGGAAACTTGACTAAATGGATCTCTGGGTCTGATCCATCACATCAGTTTTAGGTTTGTCTAAAAATATGTGGCAGGAAAATGTCAATTAACTCCTTGTGTTGC
The DNA here is from genome assembly GCF_963210335.1 of Falco punctatus. Taxonomy (NCBI): domain Eukaryota; kingdom Metazoa; phylum Chordata; class Aves; order Falconiformes; family Falconidae; genus Falco; species Falco punctatus. Next base: position 6,023,491 of record NC_137580.1, on the reverse strand, counting down.
TTTTCGCAATATGCACGGATTATGTCAAATCTTTATTGCTACTTGTGAATTAAGTACTCCAAAGCATTGAGGGGATCAGAAATGTATCAAGGGGGCTTACCCTGCCCCTTGGAAGGTATGTCAGCTGTCTAAGCTGAATGAAAATATTTATTTTTTTTAGTGTTCCCTAACTGAACTTGCTTGAGTATGTCATTAAGAATATTCTTACTGTAATTGCATTAATATGCATGTAAGTGTTTATATCTGTAGATCGCTTAGAACAAGGTGCTGTCTTGAGCACAGCCTTCGCAAGCATGGGTCGATCAGTTTTTATTCCTTTGAGTCACAATGAAGGAAAGTTCAGAGAGGATAAGGCTTGTATGTAGCAACAGAGCTTTAATCAATTGTGTTGCCAGTATAAAACTTTCCTGGAATATTAGTTAAACTGAAGTTCTTTAGTATTGTGTAGTACCTTTTGCGGTACTTAAGAGTTTATTGGATAGTATTTGCAGTATATATATAAAAAAAAGCCTTTCTTTTCCTTTTTGGTTTTTTTTTTTTCCCCCGACTACTGTTTGAGTAAACAAGTACTGAGGTTAAACTGTAGTTCTTGCTCATATTGTCGTGGTTGTGTAAAAGAGCCTTCTTGTTCTGATGGCTGTTACGTCCTTGCCCACTGAATAAACAGGATGCGTGTCTACATTGTTCTCAGTGTAGTGTCTTAAAACAAATAGTCTAAACCAAAAATACGTCGTCTTTTTTTTTTTCTTGCTAAGTGAAGATGCAACTCTAGCAGCTATTAATTTCAGAAGTATTAAGCCATCTCAGTTTCTAATGACTAAAAACTGGGTGAAAGCATCTATAAATGGAATAGCAGACTGGATGTCTAGCTTCAGGCAGTCTTTTAAAAATCATGGAAGTGGATTAATCTGAGGACTAAGAGCCTGTTTATATTTAAAAGTCTATTACAAGGAAATCTTAGTAATTTAGTAGAGGCAAGTTCTCTGTAAGAGCTGGAAACTTTCCTCTGTTCAAGATGATTGTCTTACGCCAAAGAACAAGAGTCAGAAAAATGTCTTTAGACTTAAATGTGATATAGAAATACAAAAGATACTTGTGAGTCAGACTCGGCTTTTCAGATAAGACTGCTTCTTATGAACGCAGGGTTTAATAATGATGGGTTGAGTATTGAGGTCAGTATACAGGGTTCTTGGGTTTTGTACTGGAAGAATAAAATACTACACAATGTCTTTGCCTTCTCAAATTTTGCCGCAGTGATTGTGAACTCTTATTATTATTATTATGCTAAAATTCTTATGTTGTAGTACAGGGTTTTTTTATATTCTTTTTTCCTGGCCCTTCGTGTATTCCCTTGCAGCCTATCTACCCTGATCTCCTGCTCGCAAAAGCAGCTGTTGTAGATAGTCTTCATTCTCATGTTTCAGATTTAAGGGAGATGAGGTGTTAGGAGACAAGGTCCTGTACTGGGAATATAAGTTTTCAGCACTGTGGCAGGGGACCAGGAGACAGCTGTTGACAGCAGAACAGCGAGCTTGTTCTGCTGCCTGTGATACCATAACTGTCCACAAACAAGAGGAACCTGGAAACCCCCTTTCTACCATCAGATACCTCAATCATTTGTTGATTGAACTTCCATTAATATATAAAGCATGCAATAAATGTTTAACAAAAATTTATTGGTTTTCATGGTTTCTTAGACTTAGCACTGAGCACTTATGTATTCTGGTCTGATGTGTTTATGTATGCCCTCTGTTAAGTGAAGGTTGTTGTAATGTGAAATGAGTTCTAGGAGGACTTATCAGTCAGCTGATTGCCTTTTTCATTGTCTAAAGGCATTGAAACAGCATAAAGCTCTTGGCTCAATGCTGCTTGGATTTTACCTTATTTTAATTTGTTCAGTAGGAGAGGGGGAGAATCTCTAAAGACACTGGTGAATTTTTGCTCTGTGTGGCTGCTCCAGACTTGGTGATGTATTCATGGCCTAAAATGGAAAGAATTCTCTTCAAAAGTGCTAAACAAGATTACACCATTCTATTTTTGTGCTAATTGTCCTACAAATAGTAAGAAAGCTTTCTAATGCCTTGTAACGTGGCAGTTAACTAACAGACTTTATATTGTGAATCTTTTTCTGAAGAACGGTTTTTGTGTTGGTTTTTTTTTTAAGTTTTTCAGAAACTCTGATGGTCATAGTGCATGTGATGACCTGGAGAGTTAAGGCTTTTCTCCTGCTTGAATGTCTTCTCTTAAGATTTCCTCATGTATTTATAATCTCAACACACCCTAAAAATTCTTTCAGGGGTGAATCTTGCAGATTTAGAGAGCCGGCAGGGCTGATTTATACAGGTGTATCTAACAAGCATTTGTTGCTGCATTGACAGCTGAGAGGAAGAACTGCTACTTACAGGACCCCTCCTCAGGCCCTTTCTCATGCGTGCAGTACTGGAGCAGAAAGCAGCCTTAAACATAAGGGAAAATGCTGAAGCCTCACAGGCAAATTTTATGTGAAAGTGAAGCAGAAAGTATGAAGGAAATGGCAAAGCATGTTACAGACTCCAAAAGTAAGAAGAAATGATGTGTTAAACTGAAAGAACTGAAAAGGTCTATTAGGCTATTCTTCCCTATTTAAATAGAAATGTCAAAATCGGAATAACCCAAATTTTGCAATACTAGGATTGTGAATGGGGGTTGATTTTTTGGGTTTGCTTCAGCAAGTTTATACTTCCAGCAATTGGTAGGAATGCAGGCAGCTTTCAGTTATCCAAGGCCATGCAGATATATAGAGGAACTCTGGTATAAATGATGGGTAACACTGAAATTTATGCAGGCAAGGCTGTAAAAAGACATCTACCCTTGTGATCCTGGCTTATGTTTTCCAGACAAAGGAGATAATGTGATACACCTTCAGGCAGTAGGGGAAGGCACATAATTCTCATGTCTTGTGCTACAGTTAGGATCAGTATTGGTGGTGGAAGGCAGAGCTTGGTTAATTCACAGCCGACAAAGTGGATGTTACTAGAAATATAGACCTATTTTACCCTTCAGAGTTGATTTCTTCTGCAGCTATTGCTCTGAGGTTAAAAGACATCTGTGACCAGAGCTCCTGAGTCAGAGAACTCGGAGATAGAACATGCCTGTTAAGTAACCTAATGGTTTTAAGCTTGTACTAAACTCACCTTTAGTGCGCCTTGGTCAAGTACAAACTTAAAGCAAAATTTGAATTTTGTTTCAGTGAATTACTGAAATTAATACATTGCTGACATTAATAAATTCCCCCAAAACTCTGATCTCCTGGTATGTTGGTGCAGATGGTGCTGCTTTCCTGTCACTCACAGAATAAGTTTCTTGCTGTCTTCTGTATGTCTTTTCAAGACACTTCCAATCTTGTAAGACTGTTTTCACATACTTATTTCTCACATACTGCATTTTGGTCACGGATGTTCAAATGTCTTTTACTTGTGAAGTGTCCTGAAACTCTATTACTAAGGTATTTCTAATACAGTTACTTTAAGAAAAATGGTCTGATCAAAGAGGTTTTTACTGGGGGGCAGAATGAAGCTATGAAATAGATTTCCACTGATTTGCATTACTGAAATTGCATTCCCATGCAAACAGCCATCCCTGATCGGTAGGGACTCAAGAAAAGAACAATTTGGTTGGGGGTAGGGGGGTGGGGTTGGGTGAAGGACAGGACAAAACAACCCCAGAAAAAGCTGCTGAACAAACTTACGATTGTATAAGAAATTTATAGGGTGGTGAAACATTGGAACAGGTTCCCCAGAGCAGCTGTGGGTGCCCCATCCCTGGCAGTGTTCAGGGCCAGGTTGGATGGGGCTGGAGGCAGCCTGGGCCAGCGGGAGGTGTCCCTGCCCATGGCAGGGGGTTGGAACTAGGTGCTTTTTAAGATCCCTTCCAACACAAACTGTTCTATGGTTCTATGGGGTTTTTCTCCAGCTAATATTACATCTCCTTTACATAATCTAATACGATGGGAACTATGCCCCAGAACTTAAGTATCCTTTTCTCATTAAGGACACCAGTTTTCTTCTTTTCTGTGCACACTGGTGCTAAATTCAGTGTCATGGTTCCTTTTGCAGGTTCCCAGACAATCACAGCTTTTCTTCTTCTAACTCCTGATCTCTGCTCCTCATACTTGAAAGCCCAGAGAGTTAACTAAGCCGGAGAGGTGACAAGAGGCATACACACCAGAACTTTAACAGCAATAAAGAATTGTTGGATGTTGCAGTTTCTCTACACCCTAGTGCTCTGTGAAGCTGTACTAAGTATCTATGGTGTAGTTCCTTTGTGTCTGCGCGCACAACAGATTTGCATTGTAATGGAATGTGACCAATAATGCTAAGTGATATAAAAACTAAAGCAGTTTTATAGTTCTCTAGAATATGCAAATATCTGTAGACTTGATAGTAAAAAGTATGAGAGGTCATGTAAGGTTTCATGCTGACTGCAAGTTTGAAGCAGGGGTTTATTTTGATTGAAACTGAAAGCTGCCTTGTATGAGTCATTTGCGTGGACAGCATTAATGTACAACAGATTTTGTGCCAATAGCTGTTATCTATGTAAAGTTACTTTTACCCGTTTGGAGGAGGACTCCAAAGGATCAAGCTTCTGGTATTTCATGTTTGGTGATATGATGGAAATCTCACAAACAGCAGAATTCGGAGTAAAACCTAGAATTGTCAGCCAAATGCCAACAGGCATTTCCCCCCCCCCCCACCACCACCACCTGTACTGGCTGCCCATGCTACTGTTTTTTTGTTGGGTGTTTTTTTTTTCCTTCCCTGTGTTTCCCTTGAGAGTGGTATATCATCAGAAGGTTGCAAATTGTAGGTGTTTGAGAGAGCTTTTACCCTTACGTAAATGATAAGGGAAAACAAGTTTTATTTCAAGTTCTGGATAGTTTGTTGGACAATGTAGAAAAACACAGGTTTGTTCAGCAAATGTTCTGTGACTGTTGTCAGGGGACTTTCAATCTGCAGTACTGAAATGCCATTTTTCTTGCCATTTATTTAGCATAGATGAAGGAACAGGTTTAGAAATTGAGCTGTATGCGATAACAGATGAAGTGTGAAGAAGCTGTTCTCTTTAGAACTTCTTGTATGATCTTTGAAGCCAGAAATATGATTCAAATTATCATGGATTGTATAGGCTGTATTGAGCAATTAATTAGTTAGCTTTTCACTTTTTTGGAGTAGCTTGTCTTGCTAATTGCAATAACTTAAGTGTTTCTTGGAGTAAATCTGAGAAGTTGAAGGCCAGCCCTCTTTAGTTCTCTCTTTTTTTTTTTTTTTTTTTTTTTTTTTTTCCCCTCTTTTAACTGGTTTACTTTCTGTTGTCCAAAGACAATGTGGAAGTTTCAAATCTACTTTAAACCTGAGGCCAGAGATTAATTAGAGTATCCTGACTTTCATGGGCTTAGTCTTAGATACTTTACCCTACAAAATCTGAATTTCTCTTGCCGTTGAATTAACCAATACATGGTTCTGCTGCTGTTCATAGCGCTCAGTGACTGCTGTGAAAATAAACAGTGTTAATGTTGCTCTGGAGGGGGTGAGGTGTTAGGTAGCGGGTGATATTCGGACTACTCTCAGCTTTATTTCTTCATGATCTGCATTTAGTAAAAGTGTGGGTTTACCATGAGCTTAGGAGGGATTGAAATCAAAGATACGCTGAGAGGCACTATATTGGAGGCAGTTATAGATGTTTGAGCTTGGGCTACTGGGAACTTGAAAGCTGCTGGGATTTCTATCAGTTTATTGTATAAGACATTAGTAATTCAATATTAACCTTCTTATAGCAAAGAAGTGCCTTGAATATCTCCAAGTCTCAAAAACTCTCCCAAAGTGATCTACATCTTTTTCTCTAGTCTTCTGCTGTCTTCTGGAAAGGGCTGCTACACAGCCTTTCCCTCTGTTTCTGCAGCTCCAGTACAGTCTCGGTAGCTGCAGCTTTGCAGCAGTGACAAGGAGGGTGTTAACATAGATCTTGTCAGACTCTATAATTTTGCAGAGCTGTAAGTGGTAGAAACAAAGCCAAGGACTAACTGTATCCTGTTCCATGTGAAGAAAGATCTGAATGCGTAATGAATTAATTTACAAGACCCTTCAAAGAAGACAGTTGATAAACTTCCAGTATGTTTATTCATTTACCACTTGTAAAGTTCAAATGTGCAAGTGACCGATTTCAACCACTAGAGAGAAGGCTGGAAGGGGACCTCAGAAAATCAAGCCTGCTATCTCCTTCCCCAGACAGAAGAAACCATGTTTGTTTCTAAGAGATGCTTGCTTCATCTGCTCTTACACTTCACAATTCCTACCAGGAAAAAAATTCCATATGTCTAACCTGAGGTTTTTTTCTTGCTGTAGTCTAAGTTTGTTACTACCTATGGTATTCTTGAGAGACATGGAGAATAGATGCCATCTTTCCTTTTTGGGACAGCCCTTTACGTATTTGAATACTGCTTTATTTGCTTGCATCTTTAAATTAAAAAATTCCAACTTGTTAGTCTTCCTTCAGAGGTCACACCTAAGAGTGTGACATTTAAAAAATCCTTAGCTAAGTAAAGTTTTCTCTATGTAAAGGGAATTTTTCTTAGCAACATTTTAAATGTGTAAATATGCAACATGTTACTTCTGTGCTTTCCCAGAATTTTGTCCATTCCTACATCTTTCACTTCTGCTTGACTAGAATCCTGAAGCTAAGCTGGATCCTAGCCCAGAGGAACTTGATCTGGTACAAGATTGAATTCTCATTTTAGTAGGAGCCGTAATAATTTTCAGTTAAAAGCAAGCTCATTTCATTTAAAAGTGAGCTGTTTTGTGCTAGGTACCTTTGTTGCAGACTTCCTGTGGTGCATCAATGAGTTGTTCAAGGTCTCGGCACCTACGGCGTGTCAAGGAAGTGCAAGCAGTGCTCTAGCAAGCGAGGTTCTTGGTGGTCTTTCCCATGTAGTCTTCTGCCTGTTTCTAGTCTCAGTTTGAGATTCTGCAGAAGATGGGTGTTGGAATGACAAGCTCTCAATTCTGTGCAATTTAAGGCTAGATTTGTGAAAGGATTTAAGTCTCTCTGCTTTTTGAAGAACTTAAGGCTGGCGAATGTAGTCATGCCAAAACATAAGGAACACATGCCTCTATCACTGACAGTACTGTGTACTCAATTTTAATGGAATAATTAGGGTTTGATCTGGTGAAGAAAGGTTGTGTCAAAAATGCGTACCTTCAGCACCAAGTGGCAGAGGTACTTTTTAAAAATAAGTTGTTAACTCCTGTGGAATTTCATCAGAAGGACTGGATGGTTTTGCAGTCTTTAGCTGCCTAGTAGATTGATCTTCATGCTGTGGAGGCTTACACTTAAATGATTGTGTAGTGAGAGATATAAAATATTAAAAATAGCAGACAGACTTCAGCATAAAGGCTTTTACAACTCTTTGTAGGAAGCAGCTACATGTAAGCTGATATCTGCAAGATCAAAAGAAGTTTTGAGATCTAATGAAGAAAAGTGGTGAACAAGACGGTCTGTATGAAGGAAGTCAGGAACAGTACCAACAAAAAAAAAAAAAAAGCATTGCACTGAACCTTGGTACTGTCTTCCGTGTAGTGGTGTCATGTAAAGATGTGAACTGCAGTGTATTAATGCTAAATCTGTGGTCAAATTGTCTTCAGTGTAGCTTACTAGTTACAACAGTTCAAGGAATTGAGTACAGTTTCTGTGCTGACTTTCACTTTTGTGTGGTATGAGTCTGTTAATTTATAAATTATCTACATATTTGTCATGTATATTAGAGGCTTCTAGTAAATACAACATTTGTCTATGTTTTAATTATTCAGTAACGTGATTTATTTTATAGTTAAAGATGACAGAGGCAGGTCACCGACTGAAAATCACACCCATTTGTGAGTGAGATGAAACTATTTTGGTAAGAGCATGCACAGAAGGTTAAAAAGAATCTGCCAACTCAGCTTGTATTTCCAGCTCAGTGGAAGTGAAGTTGCAGAAGGTAAATTGGTATTTCATAAACTTGCTCTTGTGAGAACATCTTGACTCTGGGGCTTCTGATTCCTAGTACGTACCTGTAATATGTAACTGATGCTTTAGACTTTTAATGGACACTAGGTTTCATAGAAAACGCTGTGTTCTGGTGCTCTTTAGACTATTAGAAAGTTGAGCATTTCCTGAAGCTTAAGTACTTTGTGGCATGTTTCTCTTTAGGCTTTTCCCTTAAATCTGTGGAGTTAACGGGTCACATAGCAACAGTTGGTGTTTCTGCAAGAGCAAGTTGTATGTTCTTCTGTCATTGTATGGAAGCACTGCATACAGACTGAACATAATACCATTTAAGGTTTTAACCTTTTCAGTTTAAATTACCATAAGAAAGTTTCCCTAAGGCATTTTAATAATGACAACTTACATAGACCTTTTTGTCTTCTACTTCTATAGGCATTAACATTTTGCCTTTAATCTATGTGGCTCAGTCTTAAACCTTACAGGTTTTCCTATAAGCTGTTTAGTTAGGTGGACCTTCATAGCAATTCTCACTTGTTAATTATTTCCCTTCCCTCCAGTTTTCTATGCACGTGTTCATAGCGAGTGGAAGGGTTTAAGTTTCTCTTCTTTTTTTTCCTTTTTAATGAAAAAAATGAAAAGGATTTGGTGGATTGTGAAGTAGAAAGGACTTAGTGTGTCTAATATACTGGGAAAAGATAGTACTGAGATACTGCCTTCTGAAAGTGTTAGTGAAGCAATACATTGAAGAGGTTTCAGTTTCTTCCGTGTGCTGATGTAGACAATACACTGGGAATGGTGAGAAATCTTCTATCTTTGTCTAGAAGCAAGAATGTTTTGAGTAGTTAATGCAGAGATACTTCATGTTTGAAGAATTACTGCTCAAGAAGAAGTAATTAGGAAAAAAAGGCAAGTGTGATTGAAAAAAATGTTAGAAGGTAATTATGTTGAAATAAGCATTGAGTTTTATATAGGTGTTCAAAGGTATTAAAGAGGAGGTGCCACAGAGAATGTGAGTGGGTAGGTTCCTGGTACACTTGATGACATCAGAATGTGATGGGGTGGCATGAAAGAAGAACTGAAAATGAGATCAAGAAAAGAAGGCAAATGGGGAAATTTACTTTCTCTCATGTCAACAAATACAATCATATAAATGATGGAGAGGGGCAAAACAATTGCGATTGAAGTCCTCTGTGTAGCGTGTTTGCAGATACCTTCTCACAAAAAAAAGACTAAAAAGTCTTTGTTGTTGATGGTAGGCAATAAAAGTTCTTGGCTCAGTTTTGGATGCTGTTGTTTAAATTGACAGGACTGGGAGTAAAGGGTCATATGTGAGTGGACTTTCGATCCACGGCCCATGAACAGTGCCTTTTCCTTGTGGTTTTTTCCTTTGTCACGTACTAATAAGAGTTGGTAATACTGCTGTTTGTGTGAAGAAGGGGAGATGAGCATCTGGGTGCACAGATGCAGGCTTGTGTGCTAAAGATCCGTGATATCTTTGCAGTCAAAAGAGATTAAGAGGAAGGGGGCATGGCAGCATCTTATTTAAGGTTACTTGGCGAATTGGGGAGCTGTCCTAGAAGAAAGAGAAAACTGTTTGGGAGCTCTAGGTTGGTTAGGGAAAATACCAGCAGCATAGAGACCGCATTAATGGGCAGGTATGAATGAACCATGTGAGGAAGAACTGTTAAGAATGGGATTACAGCATGATTTCCATCTTAAAGCAGTTCATTAACAAATCTTGGCTTAACTACGTTAGCTGTCCTGCAGTGATGGTGAGCATGATACAATCACTAAGCTGTCTATCCTTCTACGCTTTGATGAAGTAGAGTTCAACAGGATGTTGGAAAAAAACCCTCTGTAGGTAAAGTGCAGCTGATACACGATAAAAGAAATTGTCCTATATGATTTTTAATTACCCTAAATTAGCAAGAGAGTATCCCTTCTGCCTTCACTAAAGATGGAGACTGAAGTAGTCAACAACACAAAGAGTTTAAGAAAGAGGAATGTTAGGAACTCTTCTGTTACTTTTCCTTGCTGTTGCACTGGTATGTATGATGGCAGTGGTACCAACATGCATTAGTTTTGACTAGTCTAGAAATACTTCGGTAAACTTCCCAAACTTTTACTGCATTCCATTGACAAGTCTATTTATCGGTTTGGTTTCAGTTGCTTTACTGTGTATTGGAGAGTGTTGCCTCTTTCTTTGCTTCAGCTGTGTTCCACTTACTTTCTCTTAAAAGTTGAAGACAAAAATATTTTTTCACCAGATTTGTAACAGGTACTGCACATTCACATTAGATTTGATTTTTATGATTTCAGATGTACTTTTTTCCTTAGTACCTGCTTCTATTTTGAATTATTACAATGTTGCCATCCACAGTAAACATTTTGTGTATAATTTGTTGTGGGGCAGGGGGAGAGGAGGAGCATGTAGTTTCTGTCACTTGTATTGTAGTTAAAGCTAAAAATAGATTTTACTAAATATAAAGCTATACAGTCAGTTCCAAAGTTAAATGTATCACAGCTGTAAGATAATGGAATCAGCTTCACATGGTGCTAACCTAACAATGTTTTTTGAAGTCAATTGTAAAGAAGGTACAGAAAGGATCTATAGGAGATTTACATTCAAACTGAGGAAACCATATCTGCTTGGGGATGGGGGAGGAAAAAAAAAAGGACAAACAAACCATAAGGTAACTAATACAGACTCAGAGTGATGCATTAGGAACATATTCCCCAAAGTAGAATGCGCAGCAATGGGAGAATAATTTTGAATGGGACACATGAAAGTTGCTTTATCTGTTCTTTCTTCAACTAAGTGCAATTAAAGGTTAGGGTAGTCCCTTTTACTTGAGAAAATAACATGGAAAAAGGTACGTGATAATGCAAACACAGAAGGAAAGCTATCTGAAGTACTTGACTAGTAAGGTAAAATCTTAACAGCTTTTCATTTGGTATCTGTGCAGAGGATTTTCTGAAAATGAGGTTGGACAGTACAATCCTGCAGTCACTTCAACAGTTGCATGTGGGGTGCTTTGTGATGGTGTGCGATAAAAGACAAAGGCAGGTAGAGCAACTTGATTAGGGAATGATCAAGATTTCCACATGTCTGTTGTTGCAATTCAAGAACCCCTGTTCTGAAAAAACATCTTACTGCTGAAATAGCTGCTGCAACACCTCTTCTTTGTGCTTCCCAATCAGTGATACATATTTTTCTTTTGGAATCAAATGCATAGGAAAAATCTAATTAATTTGGCAATTGTCAGACTGAACTATGGTAATAATAGTGACTGGTTTTGTATTGTGTGCATTATGCTATTGTGTTCTGCTACATGGTCATGGAATAATAAAACATAGGTTTGGCTGGGCAGTAAATTAGAATATAGCCTGACAAAAGCCACACAATTGAATGTATTCAGTATGGATTTCTACTTCTCTCATCTGGTTGGTTTTTTTTGTTTCTTTTTTTGTGGCTAGCATTTCTCTCATGTCAAAAAATACAATCGTGTACAAGGAAAGCAATATCTATTTCTTTAGTTGTGTTTATGCTCTGCAGAAATCGAGACAGAAGAAATGGATTTTGCTATCTCCAAAATGTAGAATACCACCAACAAATTCAAATGCCTGTAAAGCTACAAAAATTTCGTTTGTCGTATCCTAATGTGTTCGGATAAACAAATATATCTAATACAAGCAGTGTTAACAAATACTAATTTTTATATGGCTAAGGAACCAGGTAGTTAATATGAAAAGCTGAAAAGACTGTATATTTCACGGTGCTGTACCTTTGGTTACATAAATGATTTTAAACTAACTTCATAATTTCAATACATTCTGTTGCATATATAAGCTTGTTAAGTTTTCTTATTGTGGTACCCCACTTCTACATGTTGCGTTTTAACCACAGAATTATGAATAATTACAAAGTAAGTTACTGTCTTAACTTTACAGGTATGGAAAGTAGGTAATTTTTTCATTTAATAGTAGTTTTCAGTGAATCTGACTTGATGGTTTTATCTCAGGCATTTAACGTAAAGCGTACTTGATTTGACACCCCTTACCTTTTTTCTTTTTTTTTTTTAAAGAAAGAGATTGAATTGTGGAAACAATGAGAATTTAGTTGATGCTTAATACAAAGAAAAGCAGTGATTTCTGACCCTAATAAAAGAGAGCTTCTAAACAACACCTGATGGATTACAAATCCCAGGGGTAAATATAGATAACAGCAACTTAGACAACAGCTCAAAAACTGGGGGTGGAGGAGGAGAGGAAATAAGGTTATTCATATAGGGTCACAGGACAGACAAAGAGGAAGATAAGTAAGGTAGTAATCAATGCCTTAGGTGTCTTTATACTAACAGAAAAACAGATATGGGGTAAACAAGCAGAACTGGAAATATTAGTACACAGTCCAGATTGGTTTAAATGCTCTTAAAAGATTTGTCAGGATAAGATATATAACTGGTCTGTATAAAAAAAAAAAAAAACCCAAACAATAAATAGCTGGTTTAGGAGTTGCCTTGTATATCATATGCTTTCTTGTAGTTCTAGAATAAACTAGTTAAAGCCACTGAAAAATCTGTGAAGATACACACTACACATGGTAATAGTTTTACATATGTGATATCTACCTAAAGGTTTGTTGGTAAAAGTGTTTCCTTTTATGGACTGTAAATAAAACTACTTACCAACTACCCACGAGAACATCTTGTGTATCTAAAGACTTGCCTGCTTTGTCCAAGTAGAGTAGTTCTCAGTAACTAAGAGAGAATCCCACACCAGCAAGATCAAGTAAGCAAAGGGGTTTTTTAAGATACCAAAATGGACTTATCCAAGGTGCAGAATTTGGGTGATAATGTCTACGTGGTTGAAAAATTTGAATAAGAAAACGTAAGAGATGAACATTGGCTTGGAAAGCACGATATAAGCAGGAGACTCATATTTCTAATGTCAGAGAGGAGAAAATAGCGTGAAGACATAAATCTGCTTCAATCAGATTGGAAAGAACCAGCTGAGAAAATGAAAGACAACTCCTGGAGGTAGTGACTATGAAATTATCTTAAATATGTGATGTTTAGAAGAGGAGGAGAAAGAAGGATGAACTAAAAGCAGTGGACTTGGAGATACTGGTGACCTCAGATAATTTGTGGGTAAGCTCTCATGAAGACAAGTATAATGATAGAAAGGAATTAGCTGTAAAGAACACTGAGGTCTCCAAGCAGTACATTAAATGTCCAATTTGGTGAAACTGAGCTCCTCATCATTCATGTGTTAAACACTAGGAGGAAGACCGCAGAAAAAAAGTTGATCCACTACTGAATATGAAAGAGTAGTGTGAAAATGAGGGTGAACTGGGAAGTTCAAGGTGCATTGTTCATATTCCTGTGATTTGTGTTTTATTTGGTAATACATAATTCCATACATACATTAGCAAAAGGAAGACCACATCCACCAGGTGTTGGTCTGCTATACATTGGGGAGGACAACCTGATAGCACTGGGAAAGCTAAAATATTCAATGCTTGTGTGTATGACCCTTTCTTGAAACCAGTCTTTTTGCAGTCAGCTAACGTAATTAAAAACTAGCAACAAAGAAGTAAGATTACAGAGAAACATAGTCTGGACAAAACCCCCACCACAGAATAGGTGAGATGTTTTCAAACTGTTCAGCGGATGAGAAGGACAGGTTATCTTTATCAGGATGGCTGAAAATTCAGAATTGAAAGAAAAAAAGATGTATGTTTAGTGCCTTGCTTTAAAACGGGACAAAGTAGTGTGGGGAATTAGAAGTGTGTCAATTGAAATAATGCTGGAACAAATAATCAAATTATTTGCAAGCAGCTGGAAGATAAGAGTTGAAAAACAGCTACCGTGGTATGATATGGTTTGGTTTTGACTAACCTCTTTTTGCAGGAGACGGTAATACTGCTTGTGGGTAAGGGATAACCATAAATGTCGTTTTGACTCAGGAAGGCTTTGATGCTTACTCAAGACTTGTGCAAACAGGCTGTGTGCAAGATAGAACTATATTTGGCTATGTGTAAAAAGAGCTGAGTAACTGTACTTAGAGAGTAATTACCAGTAGTTAATTTTCAAACTGACACAGCACATCATGTAATGTTTCATAGAGGTCTGTCCTGCATCTGTCTCTTCTGGGTGTTACTTAATGGTCTGGCTGGCTGAGTAGAGGGAAATGGTTATAAATTTTGGATGCAGCTGGCTTCCTTGTAATGACCCTAGTGTTATCCCTGGGACACAAGTAATAGGGCAGAAAGTACAAATTTAAATTGCAGGAAAACAGGTTAAGGTTAGATATGTGGAGGGGAAGGGGGAAACTTCCCAATTACGAGAATATTGAAGCACTGGAATAGGTTGCCTGGAGAGACAGAGTATTGATCAGTGGAAGTCTTTAGGAATGCCTAGAATAGTATCTCTCAGGGGCGACAGATGTAGAGCTGATTTGGCTGTAGGAAGGGGACTGGATGACCTTTCCACCACTAAAGAACACAACTGGGAGAGTTCATGTAGAATAAATTACAATTTTATATTACGTGTTCAGGAAAACATTTGCATTCTCTCTCCTTTGTTGGTCTCCTCTCTGCCTTTGGTGTGGACACAGATTTTTTTGTATGTCAGACTGAGTATAGAACATATTGTATATGTTAGCACATATGGCAAATATATTTCATTTAAAAATAGAGAGTGTCAACCTGCTCGTGGTAGCAGGTGTGAATGGTTTTCAGCTACAGTTGTCTGTCTTTTATAGTAGCTGAGTTGTTTGCAAACTGTTCTAGGCAGTCCAGCTATTATGCCAAAATATTTGACCTTAAGGTTTCTCTTTTTCTAAGATTTCAAGTAAATCCACCAGCAGATCGGCTGGTAATGCTTTACAGCCAAAATCACCACAATATATTTGTATGAGACAGCAGGAGTTCTCTAATCAATACGCTGTGGCTAGCATGCTCTGTTTACCTGTGAGGGATGGCGCTGGTTCTGCGATAAGCTTTGCTTTGTCTGGCCTGATGGCCTACAGCTAGCTTTGCGCTCTTTGTGGGACTGCAAGTCTGCTTTACAATTACAGATAAAATTCAGGTTGCTACAAGACATTGCAAAATCAGGTACCGAATTGCACAAGACTTGCCTGCTGCTTCTAATTCACTGCTTCAGAAAAGACCAGGCCCTAGCTTTATGTCCGTGTACTGTACCTAGAGCTTTCCCGATAGGTGATTCTCAGGTGTTCGGGGTTTTTTTCTCTTTTCTGCTTTCTGCCTCTTCCTTTAACTTTAAACTAGAGCCAGTTTGTCTTTCTGTGCAGCCTGTAAATAAATAATTTACTAGAAACAATAATTATATTATACTGTAGTCCGTGAGTGTCTGTAATTCCAGTATTGCACTTTGTCAGAAAGTCATAATCAGTTACAGTATACTTTATCATGTTGAAAAATTACAGAATGAGTACCTCAGCAACCTGATAAAATCTGCTGGTATGTACACAGGTGTGCACATGTCAAACTGGGTCGTTTCACTTTAACATTCTTAGCCATATGTTTTATTTTGCAGCTTTTTAAGTGTGGAAGTGGCCTATGCTTCACAGCCCTTGTATTTCTCAAACATTTCCACTGTTAGTTAAGGGTCCTGTGCGTATATATATATTTTTTTAAGGGTGTTTTTACCAGTATGAGCAGCTGGGCGATTAGTAAGCAGCAAAGACCTGTATTACACAGGCATATATTGCTGGAATTGGGGTGCTATTATACAGAAAGAAGCTGTTGGGCTTGACCATTAGAATTTTCCTTTTAATCATTAGCCAGAATGCATTATGCGGGAGGTAAACAAACTGTTTACTGTCAGTCATCCACAGGACATAAATGCCTTGTCATAGGACAAAGTAAAACTGACTAATGTACAAACAGTACTGCAAGTAACTTGTAAAGATGCTCTAGTTTTGCTTTCGGTGTGAACACAGCTGCTGAAAGTCTTCTTGGAAAGAGGGTAATATTTCTTCAGCTGAGCAGCAGGAACTGTCAGTTTTATTAGAAGTGAAATTTACCTTTTTTCTTCTATTGTCACCTGTACCCCATATGCAGTTTGGAAAACAAAAGAGGAAAAAAAAAATCTGCTGTTGGTGTATGTCTGCCTTTGCTGAAGCTTCTAACAGTCTTTAACCGCTTTATCTGTACCGGCTTCATTCTTTTAAATGCAAATTGGAAGGGGCGGGGGGGGGGGGATGGACACAGATTTAAGGGATTATATTCTGCTAACCACCCCCAGGTTTATTGTAATACACAAATGAACATGTGTCTGTAAGCTCACGAGGCAGTGGGGAGCAGGGTGGGGTATTTGCTGTCACTTGTGAGAATGTTTTAAGTACAGAGGATTAAAAAAAAAAAAATCCAGTTTTGCATTTTTTTCTATTCTTATACATTTATTTGTATTCCATGAGCAGTGGAAGTAGTGAAAACCTTATTGTGTATAGATTTGTGCCCTTAGGTACCTGCATCCTTAGGTATCTTGCAATGAGCTGGGTTCCCCTCCGTAATGTCTGTGTAACACAATTTCTTCCCCTTTTCTTGATATGCAGCACCTCCAGCTCTTAACTACCCTAGAGAGACTTCTTCCCTGCGTGTCCCCCAGCAGTGGGCTGGGGAAGGTGGAGCTTCTGCTACACCTGATGTAGAGCTGGCAGAGGCAGCCTCAGCCTTCCACTTACTCATTAGGATTTTTGCTTAGGTCTCTGTGTGTGTGTGATTTTTAGGCAAAAATCCCACTACTACTTATGTTGCTGGCAAAAATTACTACAACATTATGTAAATATAGTTGGCTTATTTACAGTTTCACTATGTACTTCATTTTCTGTATTTTCTGATACAACATAAATGGAAATGAGTGTCTTAAAAATTAGATGGTGAATTGCTGCAATACATCACGCTGTAAACCACCCGTAAGAAAGAAGATGCTTGTCAGCTTTTCTGAAGATTGAGACTAGTGTTTGAGGAATTGTCTGTTTTATTATGTACTAGGTATTGTTAAACCCTTTATAGATAAATATATATATACACAAAGATATCCATCCAATATATATGTAGGCATGTTCCACCTTTACTTTGATCTTCAATAATTCTTTAGATCAAATATGCAAACAAGCAATTTCCTTGTAAACTCTGAGGCATTCAGGTCTCATACAGAGAACAGCACTGTGTTGTCGCTCATATGAAAGGTGAATGTTTTATGAATTTCTGTTGGCAAATTGTTGCCAGTAGAATAATGAATTCAGGGAAAATTCAGGGAAAAATCAGTGTGACCTTGATTGCTGATAGCAGTTGGTCAGCTCCACCATGTTGCTGGTTATCACCAAACCTATTCATCCAAGGTATTATGAATACGTTTTTTCAGCATATATTTACAGTCCTTAAGGAATTGCTTAAATTCCAAGAAATTACAATCCTCACAGAATTTGTAGCTATTTTCTGTTACTCTGTGTGATCGTCTACTATTTTTTGTGACAGAATCGTGGCCTTAATATTAACTTAATTGTAAATATCGCATATGAACTGTCTCGCTGGCAAGGAATATAACTCTCTTAAAGACTCTGCATTTCAAAATGGAAAGATGGATTTTTTGGTTTTGGGTTTTTTTTTAAGATGTTCTGTGGGGTTCTCAGCAGGGAGGTGATGGTGAACTCAAGCAGAATGCTAGCTTCCTAACATTTCAGAACTCCCAAAACCAGAGAGTGACAGGTGAGCTGAAGTAGAGCATAAGGGTAACCTTACCTGACAGCAATAAGCATCACTCAGAGCATTTAGCATCATTTTTAAAAATCAGTTTGGGATGTTTGCCTTACTTTTGTTGTACTAGTGTCCTGCAGTGGTGTGTGTTAACTTGCAGCACTGCCAATGACAGATTGTTCTTTCCAGCCTGACAAAATGCAACTTAGGCAGCAGATCCAGCCATGTTCAGCGTGATGATGTTGCACGTGGTCCAAAGCAGGACAAGCACACAGCATAGTACTATTAAGAAAAACTTAAGCAGAGCGGGAGAGGACAACATATGCAAAGTCTGAGCGTAAGCTAGCTGCTAGTTGAAAAGTAATTGCTGCTTGCGTGCTTGGGGTAATACGGCTCCTGTCTTGCTAGCCAGCCCAAAGCAACTTGTGTGGGCAAAAGTGTATCCCTGACCTATCTGACAGCATTGGCCCGGTGTGGAAAATAATGTAGTCCCCTGGGCTGGGGGTCTGCTGGGGGAACGTGCTCCATCAGCTGTAGGTCTGCTGGGCTGCAGGCAGGACCTGCTTCCATGGGCAGTTTGGAGCACTGCACCTCTCTGATTGCATTTACACCAATTCAGAGGCTCACTGCACGCTTGGCCAAAGTAGCAGCAAAGCTTGGAAGGGGACAGTAGGCTTCTCTCTGTAACACTGGTGAAAATGTTACGGTTTTGATCTGTGGATGCAAAATTGATTTCACATTCCACCTTTGCAAGAGTGCAGGTTCCATGCCCACGTTCAGAATTAATCCTGAAGCTGACTCCCTAGCTCGAGTTTAGAGAGATTGTTTCCTCTGAATAAGATTGTTTAGAGGCATCTAATAGATTAAAATGAGGAGGAAAAGTTAACCTCTCAATAATTCAGGAAGGAAGGAAGGGGTGGGGGGAAGAGGTTAATTTAATATGCAGGGATTAGGAATATGTCAAATAGCTGGTGAATTTGCTCAAGGAATCTGGTGTAGAAGCATTTGCAAAAAAGCAAGAGGAGAAAACAAAGCTATGTGTGGGATAATGATCCTGTCTGCTTTTTTACAAACTTTCTTTGAAAAGAGCAGAGTTTGTAAATTCCCGACGCAGATCTCTGGCATGGTTCTTGGCATCAGTGACTGTATCTGAAATACAAGTGCTAAACTATAACCAATTGGCAAGAAGGTGACTCAAAAGAGAGTTTGTTAAAGAATTGTCATACTGATGTAAAAAAAAAAAAAAGATAAGAGCCGTAGTAGTAGTTAAGCAGATTTCCAAATCGGTCATTTCTACCATGAAATTTGAAGTATTTCATGTCTTGCTAAAAGTAGCAGCACTTGGAGTCTGACAAATGGAGGGGGAAATTTTTCTTCTTTTCTTTTTTTCTTCTGTTGTTTTTTTTTTTCTCCTTGCTTCTTCTGGATTATTTAGTAGATGAGTTTCATACATCTTTTCCATGTGTTTGTCAGCAGCGAACGCCAGCAGCTGCATAGGGAAGAGGGACCCGTTTTAGGGATAAGCTACGTTCATGCTGTAACAGGCTTTGTAGAATTTAAGTGGGGACACAACTGAATTTCCTATGCACCAAAGATAATCAAATAGGAGGAATGCATTCATAAGTAACCAGGATTTATAACTTCTTTTGCTCCTAGAACTATTCATTAATTGTTGTTTGGCATTTTTGTTTGCTTTTTTTCTTTTAGCAAGTATGTGCATTCCACTGTGACTGTCTTTTCAGCCTTTGTGGACAATGCTGCTTTCTACTTTGTTCTGTTGTGCCTTGGTATTTTTGTGGATTCGGTCTAAAAATGTCAAGGATAATCATAAGCAGAACTTCAGCATAGCCTATATATATTCCTTCCATATGTGGAAAATCATGTTTGCATGGGTACAGTCAACTCAGTAGCAATCCTGAAGAATTCTGTGGGATGGTTCGTTGTTTTGAGGACTCCTTATTTGCTAGAGAACATGTAAAACATCTTAGCTCTGCATAAAGTAGTTGTTACATTACATTGCCATTAAAATTAATTCCGTCATTTAAAATGCCTAATTGTGCTGGTTTCTCTAGAGACTTTGTGTTTTTACTAATTAATTTTGTTGTTTTAAATGACAAAATTTTAATTTCAGAAACTTTCTGTAATGATAACCACTTTTATACCTCTATTGAATATAGAAGTTATAAAGATAAAGCTGTTACCCTTTCAGAAGGTAAAGAAAATCAACTTCTAATCTTTTGAGAGGCACTCTGCAAATTAGGCAATCTGTTACAACAGCCTGTGGATGAATCACCGTTTACGGAAGCACTTTAAGGCATTGATAATTCTGTGTTGATTTGTGTAATTCTATGCAAGCAAGAAACTGTAGCATGTAGAGTTATGAAGTCACATTATGGAGGTAAACATAGAATCATTTAGGTTGGAAAAGGCCTTTAAGATTGAGTACAACTGTTAACCCAGCACTGCCAAGTTAGCCACTAAACCATGTCCCTAAGTGCCACATGTACACGTCTTTAAATACTTCCAAGGATGGTGGTTCCACCACCTTCCTGGGAAGCCTGTTCCAAGAATTTTTTCCTAATGTCCAACCTAAACCTCCCCTCTTGTCCCGTCACTTGTTATCTGGGGGAAGAGACCGACCCCCCCTGCCCACAGCCCCTGTCAGGCAGCTGCAGGGAGCGATCGGGTCCCCCCCCCAGCCCCCTCCTCTCCAGGCTGAGCCCCCCCAGGTCCCTCAGCCGCCCCTCACCAGCCCTGTGCCCCAGCCCCTGCCCCAGCCCCTGCCCGGCTCTGGCCACGCTCCAGCCCCTCCATGTCCCTCCTGCAGCGAGGGGCCCAAACCCCACCACAGGGTTCCAGGGGCGGCCTCGCCAGCGCCGGGCACAGGGGCACGGGCGCTGCCCTGCTCCTGCTGGCCATGCTATTTCAGATGCAAGCCGGGATGCTGCCGGCCGCCTTGGCCACCTGGGCACACCGCTGGCTCACGCCCGGCCGGCTGTTGACCAGCACCCCCAGGCCCTTTCCCACCAGGCAGCTTTCCAGCCGCTCTGCCCCAAGCCCGTAGTGTTGTGGGGGGTTGTTGTGACCCAAGGGCAGGACCCGGCACTTCTCCTTGCTGGAGCTCATGCAGTCGGCCTTGGCCCATGGGTCCGGCCTGTCCGGACCCCTCTGCAGAGCCTTCCTGCCCTCCAGCAGATCCCCAGCGTGGTGGTGTCTGCAAGCTGACTGAGAGTACACTCAATCCCTTCATCCAGATTGTCGATAATGATGTTAAACAGGACTGGCACCAGTGCTGAGCCCTGGGGAACACCCCTTGTGACCAGCTGCCAACTGGATGTAACTCCATTTGCCACCAGTCCTTGAGCTTGGGCATCCAGCCAGTTTTTTATGCAGCAAAGAGGTGTAGACCCATCCAAGTCATGAGCAGCTGGTTTCTCCAGGAGAATGCTGTGGGAAACTGTGTCAAAGGCTTTGCTAAAGTCTGTTTCCCTCATCCACTAGATGGGTCATCTTGTTGTAAAAAGCCATCAGGTTAGTCAAGCAGGACCTGCCTTTCACGAACCCATGCTGGCTGGGCCGTCCCCCAGTTGTCACATAACATGACTTCTGGCAAATTAACACAGCACTTACTGCCTCTACAAAGTTTCACTATTATGTTACTTGGCATCTACTCTGAACTCAAGAGATATAAAATTTCTAGGAAGAACAGAAGTTATCGGACAGTTTCTACGGGCACTTTGAGAGAAAGTCTTAACAAAGTCTTGTCAATGTCACCCTTGTAATAATACTGCTGTAAGTTGGGAGAAATCATTGTGCCTCCTTTCTTATATCCATATGTATACATGCCTGTATTTTTCCGAGTGGAATTTAAGCTATGTTAAAGCTCAGAAATCCAAGTATTATGAAGTGGAAGGAAGCAAAGCACAGGGAGACGAAGGGTCTGCAGGACAGCTTTCTGTGAAGAACTGTCAGTATGCTAGGACTTCTGCCTGGAAAGAAGTGGCTCAGAGAGGCTGTGGTACAAGTCAGATTACAAATGGCATGGAGAGGGTGAATATGACATGATCGCTCACCATCCCTTCCAGTCCAGAAGCTGAAAGGTATCACGTTAAACAGGGACGTTTTGGATTTTAAACCACAAAAGGAAGATGTTTGTTCATGCAGTGTGTAGCTAAGCTGCGGAAGGCCTTGCCGTGGGATGTTGTATGTGCCGAAGGCTTAGATCGGTTCATAGATTTGGGCAAACCTGTGGAAGCATGGTCGGTTAAGGGACATTAAATGCGAAGGCTGAATCCCTGGTTCAGAAAATCCCTGGAAGCACTGTTGGCTGCAGTCCCTGAGGGTTCTGGGAAGATGTGGCTTAGTGCTTGCCTGCTGCTTACATTATTCCTTAGATGTCTGTTTTCAACCCTGTTTGGAGGCAGGGTGAACCTTTTGATTTAACCTGCTACAGCCAGCTGCTACTTACTGCAGGAATTAAGCAGAATCATTTGAGACCCTTTTCTGAGACCTGTCAGTTAGCTTTTCTTGGTGGCATTCCCAACAGGTAAATCCTGACACAAGAACATTGTTGGATGCTCCTAAGGTATTTTGGTAGGCACTTCATTAGGGTCACACAGATTTTAAGTGAGATTTTAATTTGAGATACCATTACCGTTTCTTCATATTCCTAGTAACATTCATACTCAAAAAGTGATTTCTTATAGAGGGCTATGTGAAAAGAAAATTGGTTTTGATAGAAAAAGTAATGTTGCAGGGAAAATGCCTTGACATAAATAGCTGAGGGGGCAAGGCAGCATTCTGGTGGGGGAAGGGGTGGAAAATGTGGTCATTTCCAACTGCCTCCTTTCATTGTGGGATTGGCATCACTTAGGAAAGTAATTTTAACCTTATGGCTACTTTAATTTCCTGTTCTGTAAATGGGTAGCTGCTTAACTTCCCAGCTTAGTGAACAGTGATTTTAGTTGTACTTCAGGCACCTTCTGGAAGAGTAGCTAACTATGGAAGTACCGAAGAATTCTCAGTAGTCTTGTGCATAAAAGGGGGTGCTTTCAGAACACAAGTATTTTGTACTTCCTTTTTATACCTTTATACCTTTGGGAAAATTATTCCAAGTGTAAGAGATCACCTAGTCTGCTCTGCTAGATTCTGCTGTTACTGTTGGGCATGCACCATTCTGTTTCCATTTCTTCTCAGTCAGAAAACCAGAAAATAACAAACTTTCCACTAACAGGGCTTACGAATCATGTCTGAAGTGGGTTGTGTTCTTCCAGGCAACATCTGCCTATATTCCTGTTTGAATGCTTGGTAGGTCAGAATGTGTTGATCAAAGTCTTCTGAAGAAAAATTGGTTCGGTAAAACAGATGAAGAAAGATTATTACTGGCTTGAGTAAACCAAAAAATACTTCTGATGTGCATGCTTCCTGGACATGTGTAAATAATAAATCTACAAAAGAGAGTAAACTGTTAGGTACATTTTTTTTTTCCACCTTGTTTCATTTTCTGAATCTTTCTACTATGAAGTCAAAGTTTTACTTGCTAATGTGTTTAAAGATAATTTACTCAGTGAAACTTAGGAGCCTAAATCATTATGAAGTTTCACAAAAAATAGTAGTGTAGTGTGGAAATACTGGATAGATGCGTGACAGTTACGTAGTAGCTATTTAAAAATACTTGTAAGTGCTGAGTTAGATATATTTTAAAGGAGTACCATTAAGGGTGGCAACAATACGTGCAAATTTTAGTGTTTTAGTTGCACAATCAGGTGCATTGGTATAGATGCTATGCATCCTCAGCATGCTATAATCCTCTCCCAGTAATATGAACTTGGCAACTTCAGTATAAATAAAAACTAATACGTCAAAGTCACTACCAAATGCTTCAGTTTGCTACTAAATTAATTTGCATTTCATTTGTGAAGGTATGGCAGAAATTCTGTTCTTTGTAAAACTGTTAGGTGTTCAGACTTGAACTCTAAGCTTTGATATTTTGTGTGTGTTTTAGACTTCTGTTTCATGACCAGCTATTGTTTACTATTGGTTTCTGATAAGCAATAGCAGCTTTGGCAGAGGCAACAGTAATGAAGTTCTTAAACTTTAGGCCAGGTAGCTTCTTTCTTAGTGAAGCAACATTTTTCTAAATCTTCTAAGGAGTCTTGAACAACATTACATTGTTTTAAAGAATTGTTATAAATTACAAGTTCATTAAAAAGTAATACTGCCTAAGCAGGAATTACGTCACTGACTGTTCAAACTGTTAGTTCAGTCTACCTCAGTATTTTCTGTGCTATTGAAAAAACTTCTTTAGACTGTTTAAAAAATAACTTTGCATCTTAACTTGATCATAGCTTCAACTCGAATGACTACATAGTACTCAATATATTGTTAAGTGTATTTAAAAGACTGATTGTGTTTCATGTTCCTTACAGGTGCATTCTACTCCCTCTCTTGGGAATGAAGCCCCCTCAGCAGAGCCTCTTCCTGCTCATAGATTCAGTCGATGAGGGCTGTAACGTTTCCGAGGGTGAACAAACTTCTACGAGTTTATCTGGAACAATAGCGGAGCTTTTAGCTGGCCACTTTGAGTTCTTCCCTCCCTGGCTGCTCCTTCTGTGTTCTGCCCGCAAGCAGAGTAAAGCTGTTACAAAAATGTTTACAGGTGAGTACAGAGCATAGGAGGTGTTTGTCACCTGTGCCTGTAACTAAGTACGTAGTACTTACATGACCCTTGGTGATGCTTGAAAGCACTGATGCATGCTTCGTTCTAAAAATGACAGTCACAAAAATGACAGTTCTAAATAACACACATTCCAGTTTACTGAAGGTTGTAGAAAGCTTGAATCAGCCAAGGATTTTAGAGGTAAATTCTGTCTTTGCAATACATCTGCAAGGAATATGGCTGCTTTGAGTTTTCTCTTGCTTTGCTAGCTTTAAAAAGCTTTGAAACAGTGTAGGTGATGTGTAAGTATTTCAGCTGCATACACCCATTACTTACAACCTCAAAAGATACTTTTTTTTCATCTCCTATTAAAATCGTTCCCCTTATTTTCAGAAAGCAGGGAGTAATCTTTGAAGGTGCAACTTGAGAGGGGAACGGTGTAGATGTAGATTCTTGGGAGAATATTTTTGGCCAAGGTTGCACAGTAAAAAAATTCTTTACAGCTTCTTCATCTAAGCTTTACTGTGTCATGAGAGCATTTCTTCACTATAATGACATTGTTACTGGAAGTTCTCTGAAACCTAATAAAGGGTGATATCTAGACTGGATTCCAGACCTATGTATAAAGCCTGTGTGTATTAAGGGTACAATTAGGACAAAAATGTGATTATTAGAACATAGACCCATAGGCTTGCCTGCTTCCACAGTGGCTAAAGGTCAATGGGATAATTGCATTTTGGAATGAAGTACTGTATTAATCAGTGGCAGACGTGAAGATTGGTATTTGAAAGTATGTGAGAACTAAGGGAAACTTTGGGGTAGCTTCACAGGGATCCTTTGGACATTCATATGGGAATAGTTTTGTCAAGGCTTGGCTGATTAGATACTTTGTCATTGCCAAAAAAACAGACAAAACTTTTTTTCAGAGCAGTTTTATTTCCTTTCCATTGAATCATATAATGTTTCAAACTAGTCCTAAAAAATTGCTGTTGTCTTCTAAGTATGTTTTCAGATGGAATTCCTGACGGGAAAAATCAGCAGAACTAATGGATATGCCTTTAAAGTAAATTTAATTTGAATAAGTTAACTTCTCATTTCCACGGAGAATGACTTGATGAATAGCATAAAGGAAGTTGGCTTCTGATATTATAATCCCACCTTCGCTGTGGAAGAGGTACAGCAAAGAAAGAATGAATCCTGAAATAATTGGATGCAAACTGAGAAGAAATGTTAGGGTCTGTTTGGAGGAAGTGGCGTTTCCACTTTTTTCACAGAAAACTGACGTTACAGCCAATGCGGCGGTTGCCTGCTTTATACATGGTTGGCTGTCCTGTTTAGAGCTAATATTCAAGTTCATTAAAGGTATAGTGAGGACGTGAGGAGCATGGCTGAAGCTTCTGTGAACTTCAGATACATTGCAACTTTGTGTTGTAAAACTTGAGATAATGTTGATTTCTTTTCTGGTTGTAACCTGAAAAGGCTAGACTGTCATTAACACTTCTAATGGGGCAAACTCTTTTCCTCCTTTGTGGTATTTGAATATTTACTCTTCGCCAAGCCAATTTATAAAGCCATTTCATTGGTGGGCAGGCAGAATTCAAGATCAACGATAAGTATTTTTTGGACTCGTGACTGAAGAAATAAAACGTGTTTAATGTGCACTGCACTCTGGGACACTATCATACTGAATTTCTAATACTTCCGACCTCCCAGCAAATCAATGTTTCCAACCATAATG
This sequence comes from Falco punctatus, assembly GCF_963210335.1. Classification (NCBI taxonomy): domain Eukaryota; kingdom Metazoa; phylum Chordata; class Aves; order Falconiformes; family Falconidae; genus Falco; species Falco punctatus. Next base: position 5,997,352 of record NC_137580.1, on the reverse strand, counting down.
ATAATATAATCACTGTACATTTTCTTCAAATGTGTTTCTTTAATTTGGAACCAAAAAAAAATCAGTTACAGTGAAACTCGGTAGGATAGATTGGAATCCCTTTGGGATTATTTTGGGAAAATGTGTCCCATCTGTATTTTTTTTTTCTGTTAAAAATTTTAGAATACAATATAAAATGCATATGAACCAATATCGTTTACTATCGGTTTGTATCATTTTTCACTTAAAATTTTCATGCAGTGAAAACTTCTTCCAAGTATCTGCTGAAATGAGAGCTAAACCTATTTGTCAGAAAGTGTTATAATGACTGGGAGCAGGATTGCTGCAGTGGCCTGGTCCCGAGTGCTCTTTTTTGGGTGTCCAGTACAGATGACAGTTGTGCAAGCATATCTCCCTAGCCAAAAATAGTGAAGATGATGTGGAAGAAAGAGTGCAGTATTTCTCATCCACTGTCACCTTGCCACTGCCAGTGGTGAATATATCATCCCTACCACTGTAAGAATGAGAAAAGGAGGAGGGGTGTTTATTCTGATGCTCTTTGTTCCTTCACTTTTGTTGGTGACTTCTGAAAATTGAGTATTTGTGCCTGCATCTTGTGGAGCTTGTGTTCTGGGACCTTCTGTATTCCCAGATTCTGTAGTAGCACAATGTGCTTCAGATTTTTTTCCCCTTACTGAGATTCTCAGCTTTCATTAATTTAAAAAAAAAAAAAAAGAAAAGAAAAGGAAAAAAAAAAAAGGTTTTGTCTCTTGTGGCTGCAGAGACAACCTCAAAAATATGAACCAAATGTAAAATGATGCCTGCATGAGTCTGCGGTCACCCTCCACAGTGAGCAAAAGCCAGCCAATTGAGTAAAAAAGGAGGGGAACAGATAATGTGTGTCCTCCTGCCTTCTCTTGTGTGTGCGCTTTTACCAACTGCCACATCATGCCTGTTTGTTTTTATTGTGGACCTTTGCCCTAAATTTAATAATTCTGTGTTGTGCCCATAATTATCCACATTATCTCCCATGCCATTGTTTGCTATCATTTGGCTACCAGTATGGACAGTCAAGCAGCTACATTAAACATAGTCATTCTAATCTTTGTATTATCATGTCAGAAAAATTTTCTTTCTGTATCTCAATAACTAAAGTCCTCTAATCTGAAAGTGGTGCAGAACATACAATTTATTTTTTTTTTTATGCATGAGCTAATCAGCTAATAAAAATGCTTCTTTGAAAATGAGGCTAAATCTTGAAAGCATAGCTGTTGTTCTTACAAAACTAAATTCCTTTTTTAAAGATCTATCATATTAGTTTAAAAAACTTTAGGCATTTTAAAATAAGGTATTTTATGTAGATATACCTTTGAGTGAAAAGCAGATAATTTCTCATTAACAGCATAAAGTTAAATAGACAAAAGTGCATATGTACAAATGCTCTATTTATTGGTTCAAATAGACTTTTTTAAATAGGCATTTACTTAATTTCTTCTTCTTTGCTACACGTATAAATCAAGTATCTGTGGCATCTGGCTTGATTATAGCCCTCAATTGAACACTGACATTCTTCATCCAAAGAATTCCATGTCAAGTGTGGGGCATGAGTGCACCAGTGTGGTAAAGCCCATGCAGATGTCACATCTGAGGCAGCCAGTTTCCATAAAGTTAATGTTAGATACCAGAAAGATACTGGAAAATACAGTAAGAAGAATCAAAAACGGGATGTGAAAGGGTTCAGTTTAGTCTCAGAGGGAGCTTCATTTCCATTCTTAAAATCCCTAGGCAAAAGCAAGCAATCTGTCATTCATTTTTCACTCTTCCTTTTCTCTATCATGCAATTCCAGACAGCTAGATATTATTAAGAGCTGATATTTATCCAAATTTATGCCGCATTAGAAATCTTGGGAGCATAGGTCTTTTCCGTATTTCTGCTGTTTGCTGGTTCTGGTCTGAAAAGATGTGGAGGGTTAGGTTGTGGGGTTTTTTCTTGTAGCCTTTCTGAAAATTAAGAAGTGAAAATGTGAAAACTTCAGAGAAATGTAGTAAAAATCACAACCCAGAAAACTCATCCTGCTTGGTAATTGAAGCTACTGAGGTAGTCATATTGCTGAATCCCCAAATTAAATCAGTTGCCTGAACCTTTTCTCATTAGCTGCCATTCCAGGAAATACACGGCATGAGCCCACACCCAAGAGAGATTGCTTTAAAAAAGAAATTCTAAGTTGTCCTCTGAGTTTTCATAGTAGGTTGGAATTTAGTTGGGTGATATCATTGTGCTTTAAAGTCTTTGTGGGGATTGAATTTTTACTGTAAAAGGTAATTTTTATATATTTATGTACTTGTAAAATTTACTTCTATGATCTTAAAGCTTCGGAAAAGTTTATTTGTTGTTTTGGTTTGGGTTTTGGAAAAAAATATTTGGAAGGTTTGGGAAATAAACTGGGAGTTTTTAATTACTGTTTTCTTTCCTCTCATGACTGCTTTCTTCTGATTACCGCTTTGGAAACATGATCCCATGGAAATTCATATTTCTTAGTAAAAGGTTGTATGGGAATTTTTAACTTAATCTGCTTTGTAATTAAAAAGGAAAGACTAAATTGTTTTAAATCAACTGTTACCTGTAAATCTAACTAAATAAACGTCTGTGCGATGACACGGACAAGTGAGAGCAGCAGATTTCAGCCTCAGTGGCTCTTAGCTTCTGGGGTAGACGCAGTGAAATGTGTAATGCCTAGTATGCTGCAAATGCACTAAGAGCTGTGTGCTGCTTGGATTTTCAGGTGCATTTTACTCTGCTGGATACGTTACTCTTTTTGAGCAAGTGTGCATAAACGGCCATAGAAATACCTAATTAAATATATGCTTAGATCAGCAGTGTAAATTATTAATGCCAGAACATTGCCATGTGTGTAATCATTTAAATTACTTTGAAGTTAACAATTCAATTAAATGAAATATATTAAAATGTATTAAATTTTTTTGTAATATACTTATGTGAATGTGTTTAAAGGTATGAAAGTAGAAGGATATTTTTAAGTATTTACGGGAACCTGCTAGTTAATAGCTTATTTGTTATTATTAAAGTTTGAAAAGGTTGACATACTGTGGAAGTCTTTATGTAGCCAAGATACTTTTTTTTCCCTTTGAATGACCTTATATCTTGCCAAGAAATACATTTGGAACTGATTTGTTTACAGAACTGCCAGGAATTTAATAAATCAGGAAAATCCATATTGGAGCTCCCATTGGGTTGAAAGTGATGTGTTATAAGAAAAATTTTAACAATGCAAAAAGCAGGGTCGTGGGACTGCAACTTCTGTCTGCTGCACTCCTGTTTTGCTGAGCTTAAGTAGTTCATGGGAATGCATCTGAAACAAAATGAGCTTTCTCTTAATGTTTTGGTGCTGCTTGTCCATGAAAGTGACTTATTGTATCTGGTAGGGTTGAAAAGCAAGTTTGCAGGATCTTTGTTTGGAAATGTAAAATGACCTCATTTAGATAGAGGTTTGGGAAAAAAACCCATGGCTTTGTTTTCCTGCTTCAAGCTAGCAATGAGAATTTGAGAATTAAAAAAATATAAATAATTCTATCTATGTGGCCTTTTTTGAATTATTTGCTTATTATAGTATAGCGTGCAGTGGTTAAAATTAACAACCTGTTTCTGTTCAAAAGTCTGTTACAATGGCCAGTTGTTAATCTCAGCACTTAAAGAGCATATCATCCCTGGGATGTGCAAAGATCTGTATGAGTGTAGTATGCTTCTTGCTATACAAACTTGTCTTCAAATATAATATATAGGATCTCATTATCAAGGGATATTTGGAAATTTGCAAAAGAAAAGAAGCAGTTTTTAGCTTCTGTGAATATACAGCTTCTGAACATACAACCAATCAATTTGTTTGAGTTACTGACTTCTGGAGTGTTTACTGCTCTGAAGTCTTCTGAAATGTATTTGCTTGGCTGAGGTGTTTTGATATTTGGTATGTCTCAGGTAAGTACAGAGCAGGCTGTATTTTTAACCCTAACATGGAACAAAGTAATGATACAGCCTCATTTAAAGGGGAAAAACCTAACAACAAACACACAAACCCTTCCCTTTTTACTTTTTTTTTGAGGGCTTGGGGTTTTTTTTTTATCACATCTGAAATGGTTTTGTTCACTTTCCCACCCATCTTGGGAAGCAAAATGAAAAATAGCATTTGAAGAACACTGCAAGATAAGCAAGACTTTTGCTTTTGAAAAACATAGACAGGGACTGAGACAAACAGTTATCACTCTGCAGGTTTTCATGTGAAGGCTGGGAGTCAAGGGAGGTGTAGTCATTAGGCAGCACTGAACATCAGCTGAAATCTCAGACTTGCTGTCATGCGAGTCAGTCGGGGGTTTTCTTGTTGTGTGTGTGGGGAATCAACTACTAAAAAAACACTTGAGTGATGTAAAAATAACATATCAGAAGGAAGGATGTGGGCATGCAGTTAGTGTGAGGTTGGAGGTGGTGTGAGCAGAGTCAATTAGTACTAAACACATTGAGAAGGCGTTTGCAGAGCTCTCTACCTGTCCAGCCAAGTGAGAGATACAAATCTTTACTGGGAGAAGCAGAGAGGTTCAAAGAACTGGAAGGTGAGCGAATGTAGTGGTTGCATTTGCTCTGAATCGAGCAAAACAGAGCTGTTCCCTGCACATGAGACAACCAAAGGGACACTTGTGTCTATTTACAGCTCTGTGTATGCATGCGACTGGGAATGCACGCACCAAGCGATGCCCTGGGTTTTACTCCTCTGTTTTCACTTCTGGATCTTCTGAAGGATCATAACCTAGAAACAGTTTTTCTCTTGAAGTGGAAACTTGGGATCTGCAGAATCGCAGGGCACTGTCTGTTCTTACTCAAAAGGGTTTCTTATTTGGCTTATTTGTGAAAATTAAGGGCTCTACAAAGTTACATACACAATATTTTAATCAAATGCATAGTTAATCAATTAATTATGCCATTCTGCAGGTCAGGTTAGGACAATACTTGAAGTTGTGATAAATTACAGTGATTCTCTTGAGAGAAAAAAAATGCCTCTGCAGAATGAAGAAAGATCCCCCTCAAATAATTAATTTCTGCCTCCTGGCCTTCTCATTCAAAAATCTTCAATTAGACAATCTTATTAGTGTAGTCTTAGCCTGAGAAGTGACTGCGCGAAAGTGTCCTGTTCAGTGATTTTATTCTGGGGAGAAGTATGATTTTGTTTTAAATATTCTATTGATTTAATCTTGTTAGATTTGTAATGCTACCATAATGAATAAGGGAAGCAGAAATACTGTAGTAACACTGCCATAGTTTGCCTCTCAGTCCTAATCTGTTGTGTTTGTACAGTGCTCGTGTAGACTACACAGTTAACAGAGTGACCGTAATGTGACATTCAGAACCTCTGCTGAAGATACCCGGGAACAAAAAATTCAGTGTTCTTATCAGGCTGAATTGTCAGTCAGAACGAGTTCCCAGACTGAGCAGCTCGATCCACAGAATGTTTAAAGACAATAAAAAACTAGATCTGAAAGTAACATTCTTCAGGATCTGAATTCAAATTGTTTCGTGGAGATGGGACCAAAATTGCATTGAATGCGCTGCTCTGTGGTTGCTTTTCCTGCAGTACAATTTGGAGGCTAGGAACTGCATTGGTTTGAAAAGCAAAGTTGGGGTTTTTATGACTAGCTGAGCTGACTGTAAGGAAATGTGTGCGGTCTGCTACACTGGAGGAAGAGATTACAGCCTGTCCCTGGAGAAGGGAGGTACAGCTCTGGCCTAAAACACGGTAGTTTAAGCTGCTGTGCCTGTGACCTCTGCGGTTTTCCCATAGCTTCCAGAAAAGTAGTGTTCCAACAATGTAACACGTAATATGTCATTAATCAAAAAGGGTAGGTCTTCGTCACATGCTTAACTTGGCACTACCAAAGCAAATGTCTTTAATGACAGAGATAGCCCTGTAGTCCATACAACTAGATCTTCGTTCCACCTCATTCTTCAGAGCCTTACGGCCACCAAGGTTGCCCTAGGGACTTCTTAGCACATGTGAAGAACAGTTTTCTTTGGTTTGGGCAGAAGGGTGCATACGTGTGCATGTGTAGGGAGATGTACATGGTATGCATGTATGAAATAATTTCCTTTTTTCCTCTAAAGAGTAAACGGATTGCAAAAACAATGAGATCATATGACTGTGAGAAAACCTGTTTCCTTATACAATGAGTCACCTACCAAAGAACCAGCGTATTTATCTGAAACTCAGTCCTTATTTGAAAAAATTAGGTAATTTTCAGTGCACAGAGTGTAAAGAAATTTAAAACTATTTTTGAGTGTCTTTCTTTCCTGTATCGTAAAACTTTTTAAAAGAAACTAACATGATCAAGTTAGAGATTTATGTACATTTCATCATGCATGTGCACCAGGTGTGAATAACATCTTCTATAATTATATTAATAGTCATCGTAAACTAAATAGCTGAAAATTATTTGGAATTCCGTTGTTAACCACATTGGAGAAGGGATTATTCCTTTAATAATTTAATAATACTTAATAATCCTATTTTGGTTGCAGTTTTAGTGGTTTTGCTTCAGTATTTGGTATTATTCAAAGTAGACACACAATGCATGATTCAAAGTGATCTTGGAAATTTTCTTCATTAGTAGCATTTATTCTTATATAGTAGATGATGATAAAAATGTGTCTATTATCAAAGTTCTTTGCTATTATTATTCATTTACATTCACTATGTGTACACACAAAATGTATTATTATGGGTGTTCCCTACCCAGAAATGTCTGTCTTTTTTTTTTTTTTTTTTAACACTGAGTTAAGCAAAACTAGGTCAGAAATAATAATAACTTTCTTCCCTTTTAATAGGTTTTCGAAAAATAAGTCTGGATGATCTGCGAAAGGCTTATATTGTGAAAGATGTGCAACAATATATTCTGCATCGTTTAGATCAGGAAGAAGCACTGAGACAACATCTCACAAAAGAAACTGCAGAAATGCTGAATCAGCTCCACATCAAAAGCAGTGGTTGCTTTTTGTATCTGGAACGTGTCTTAGATGGAGTTGTGGAGAATTTTATTATGTTACGAGAGATCCGTGATATTCCAGGAACGTTAAACGGCTTATACCTTTGGCTCTGTCAGAGACTTTTTGTGAGAAAACAGTTTGCAAAGGTCCAGCCTATTCTTAACGTAATTCTTGCAGCCTGTAGGCCATTAACCACAACGGAATTGTATCATGCAGTGTGGACCAAAAATATGACATTGACGATGGAAGACTTTCAACGCAAATTGGATGTCCTGTCAAAAGTCCTTATTGATGGACTTGGAAATACCAAAATCTTGTTTCATTACAGTTTTGCAGAATGGTTGCTAGATGTAAAGCACTGTACGCAGAAATACCTATGTAACGCAGCAGAGGGACACAGAATGCTGGCAATGAGTTACACTTGCCGAGCAAAGGATTTAACACCGTTAGAAGCTCAAGAGTTTGCATTGCATCTAATTAATTCAAATTTACAGTTAGAGACTTCAGAGCTGGCTTTATGGATGATATGGAATGGCACACCTGTCAAAGACTCTCTGTCAACCCTAATTCCTAAAGAACAAGAAGTCTTGCAGCTGCTGGTAAAAGCTGGTGCTCACGTCAACAGTGAAGATGACCGCACATCTTGCATTGTTCGGCAGGCTCTGGAGAGAGAAGATTCCATTCGCACCTTGTTAGACAACGGAGCATCGGTAAACCAGTGCGATTCCAATGGGAGAACGCTCTTGGCCAATGCAGCGTACAGTGGCAATCTTGATGTCGTTAACTTACTGGTTTCAAGGGGAGCAGATTTAGAGATAGAAGATACTCATGGGCAAACAGCACTTACCTTAGCTGCTCGGCAGGGCCATACCAAGGTTGTCAATTGTTTGATCGGATGTGGGGCTAACGTTAATCACACCGATCATGACGGTTGGACGGCATTGCGATCTGCAGCATGGGGTGGGCACACGGAGGTGGTTTCTGCGCTCCTTTATGCTGGAGTCAAAGTGGACTGTGCAGACGCTGATAGTCGAACGGCACTGAGAGCAGCAGCCTGGGGAGGACATGAAGATATTGTGTTGAATCTGCTTCAACATGGTGCTGAAGTTAATAAAGCTGATAATGAGGGCAGAACAGCTTTGATTGCAGCTGCATACATGGGGCATAAAGAGATCGTGGAGCACCTGCTGGATCATGGTGCAGAGGTGAACCATGAGGATGTGGATGGAAGGACTGCGCTGTCTGTCGCTGCCCTTTGTGTACCAGCCAGTAAGGGACATGCCTCGGTGGTTAGTCTTCTTATTGACCGTGGTGCTGAAGTTGACCATTGTGATAAAGATGGCATGACTCCGCTGCTGGTAGCTGCATATGAAGGACATGTAGATGTTGTTGATCTGCTTCTAGAAGGAGGAGCTGACGTTGATCACACAGACAACAATGGTCGTACACCGCTTCTGGCAGCAGCCTCCATGGGCCACGCTTCGGTTGTGAATACGCTCCTATTTTGGGGTGCAGCTGTTGATAGCATTGATAGTGAGGGGAGAACGGTTCTGAGCATAGCATCTGCACAAGGCAATGTTGAAGTAGTACGGACTCTGCTGGACAGGGGGCTAGATGAAAATCATAGAGATGATGCGGGCTGGACACCTTTGCATATGGCAGCTTTTGAAGGTCACAGGTTGATATGTGAAGCTCTGATAGAACAAGGTGCTAGGACAAATGAAATTGATAATGATGGGCGTATACCTTTCATATTAGCTGCACAAGAAGGTCACTATGATTGTGTGCAGATATTACTGGAAAATAAATCCAACATTGATCAGAGAGGCTATGATGGGAGAAACGCTCTCCGGGTTGCTGCTTTAGAAGGTCACAGAGATATAGTTGAACTACTGCTCAGCCACGGGGCAGATGTAAACTACAAAGATGCTGATGGCCGGCCAACACTTTATATCTTAGCATTAGAAAACCAGCTTACAATGGCTGAGTATTTTTTAGAAAATGGTGCAAACGTAGAAGCAAGTGATGCTGAGGGAAGAACAGCACTCCATGTTTCCTGCTGGCAGGGCCATTTGGAGATGGTACAGGTGCTGATAACATACCATGCTGATGTGAATGCTGCAGATAACGAGAAGAGATCTGCTTTGCAGTCTGCTGCATGGCAAGGTCATGTGAAGGTAGTGCAGCTTCTCATTGAGCATGGAGCTCTGGTTGACCATACGTGTAATCAAGGTGCTACTGGACTCTGCATTGCAGCCCAAGAAGGGCACATTGATGTTGTCCAGATATTACTGGAGCATGGTGCCGATCCAAATCATGCTGACCAGTTTGGGCGCACTGCTATGCGTGTTGCAGCTAAAAATGGACACTCTCAGATTATTAAATTACTGGAAAAATATGGTGCATCTACTCTGAATGGTTGCACTCCATCTCCAGTCCACACAATGGAGCAAAAACCCTTACAGTCAGTCTCCTCTAAAATGCAGTCATTAACAATGAAGTCCAATAGTTCAGGGAGTACTGGTGGAGATATGCAGCCTAGTATGCGTGGCTTATCTAACGGGCCTGCTCATGCCTTCAGTTCTCCTTCTGAGTCGCCTGATTCTACGGTTGACCGTCAGAAGTCATCTTTATCAAACAACTCCCTGAAGAGTTCCAAAAATTCTTCTCTCCGCACCACATCATCGACTGCAACGGCTCAGACGGTGCCTATTGATAGTTTCCACAGCCTGTCATTCACAGAGCAAATACAGCAGCATTCCCTGCCACGCAGCAGGAGTAGGCAGTCTATTGTTTCTCCTTCTTCCACGACTCATTCCCTAGGTCAAAATCATAATTCACCAAGTAGTGAATTTGAATGGAGCCAAGTAAAACCTAGTTTGAAATCGACTAAAGCTAACAAAGGGGGGAAAACGGACAACGCCAGCAAATCTGGGTCGGCTGGAAAAAAAATAAAACAAAATAGTTCCTCCCAGCCAAAAGTGTTAGAGTATGAAATGACTCAGTTTGATAAACGAGTACCTATTGCCAAATCTGGGACAAGTGTGCCACTTAAATCAATGCCGGCAGAGCCACAGTGCAAAATTTTGGTCCCGCCAGCTCAGCAAGAAGTTGGTCGATCTCAGCAACAGTTCCTGATTCACCAACAGAGTGGAGAACAGAAGAAGAGAAATGGAATTATGACGAATCCAAATTACCATCTTCAGAGCAATCAGGTTTTTCTCGGTAGGGTTTCTGTCCCACGAACGGTGCAGGATAGAGGGCATCAGGAAGTACTGGAAGGCTATCCTCCTGCAGAGACAGAACTCAGCCTTAAGCAAGCCTTAAAACTTCAGATTGAAGGTAGCGACCCAAGTTTCAACTACAAGAAGGAAACACCATTATAGAAGGTAACCTATCCAGGCACAAAGGAAGCAAACGCATGTATTTCATAATGTGCATTTTAAATACGCTAAAATTACCTTTCGTTGCCATTTAGCATCATAATTGCTTTCATGGTGAAGACCATGAATATTAAGAACCTAACCTGGCGAGTATTTGTTTTACTGTCATTTCAAAGCACCAGCTGTAAAGGAATTGGATCACCGTCATATTTTCTGTTGAATTCTGATTGCTCAAATCATACCCCCTGTCTATCATATGTGACTAACTAAAACAGCAGGTTTCATGCAGATTTGATTTGGAACTCTCTTTTCAAGCATAAGGACAGCCGGGAATTTTAATATGTGATATTTTCATATACAGTAATTATTTCGTTATTTACAAAATTGCTTTTGGGGAAGCTTCTGAACATTCTTTTAAGTTGCAGGCAACCACTTTTGCGAATTTGGATTTTAAGTGTGAAATCTCAGTAGCGTAATTGTCTATAAATTAAAAAGTTAAAATACTGCACTAAAGCTTTGATTTTATATTTTTGTTACTGAGAGAGTAACCCTCCTATAAAAGAGATGGCATTCCTTAGAGCAAGATTAGAATCTATGTTATCGTACCAATTTTCTGACCGTTCTGTAGTTCCTAATCAGTGGAGCTCATTTAGTTTGGTCATTTTCTCTCCCATACTGAATTTTAAGCTGAAAAAGGAGTTTTATGTAGTTTTTTCCAGACCTGAGTTGTCAGTGAGTCAGCTGAAATAGAACTATTTTTCTCCCTCTTTCTGATGAGGTTTATCTTTTTTAGGGTATTGGGAATGTGTTAATAATTAATATGTTTTCTATTTGAATTTCAGAGAAGCGGCATCTTAAGGAAATGTATGCATATCCCTTATTGCTTATTTTTGAAAACATTTTTTGTTTGTGTAAATGCTGCTTTTTTGACAGATCAGTGTGCTGCTCCTTAGAACAAGAATGTTCTTGCTAGCTGATTCAGTTCTGCTGCAAGACGTTAAAGACTGCAGGTGCAGTTTCTAGGACAATTGCATGTGGTGTAGAACCCACAGACGGGAGGTTTTCAGCTGTCAGAAACACATAGATGGTTTTTTTCCCGAAATGTCCTGGAAGTGAATTTCACTATAATGGGATGCATCTCTCTAGATGTAGCTGAGGTCTCTCGTGAATTGCAGAGCATTAGAATACTATGCAGGACTCTTAAGATGTTTCCTTCAGGTTCATATTTTGGTTAAATTAAAATATTTGAAACAATGCAGCGTTTCAAAAAGCTATAGTCTGGAGCCTGCACATTTGTAAAATGTGAATATTAGCAAAGAGTCGTATGAGCTGAGGGGCAGGCAAAAGTGAAGAGGAAGGACAACGGGAGCAGACAGTAGAGGGGAATAAGCAGGTGAGAGAGAATGGACCCTAAATATTCATTAAAGTCAAAAGGGCTTCAGATTCCCACAGTTCTGCATCATGTCCAAACAGGATTTAAATTTGTGATTTTTTTTCCTGCCTCCGTAAAACATATTAAAATGTGTAATTAAGAACTGTATTACCTAACTTTCATGTGCCTGTGCCTGATGTTCATTACTTGCTTTCGTGTTACACTTTATTGTAAATAAATTGTGTGGTTCTGACCTAGGACATAATGATTTGACCCGACTTGCCGTTAAAAGGCCAGGTCTGATGAATTTTCCATCTTTGTTGATTTTAAAATATAAAAAAAGCGTGTAAAAAAATATGAACGTTCTACACATAATTTTAAAACTCAAATTGGCTTTTGCTTTATCTGGAACAAATAGTGCTTTCTTGAAAATTCAGGGGGTTTCTGTGAAGTACTTGGTTATGCAAGTGGCTCAGCATATGAGGTGATGGATAACTAAATGGTTCCTTTTTTTTTTTCTCTTAACAATTTTTACATACCTTCATTTTAGGTATGGAAGTTTAAAACAGTTTTGTGTGGACTGTGAATTGCTTGGTGCGGGCTATAATTTACCTCCTCTTTTGCCAAGTCTCGAGCACAAAAACTGTAGTTTCCCTGACCAGTGAGTAAGTTAGTCACCTGTGGAGAATCTCATTGGAAGTACTCTACCAGAGCACCTGAGGAACGGCTTTCCTTCCCTGGCTGCTGCTCCTGAGCTCTGTTCAAGAAGCTCTCCTGTGGTGGGGACCTTGTAGCTGCTTTGGATGGTAGAGAGCACAGGGAATCAGTCATGGGATTTGAGTTAGGAAGGAAATACTTGGTTTTGGTATGTTGTTGTGCGCTTTTAACTTCAATTAGAAAATTATACAGCTTGCTTTCTGACAACGCTGTTCGTATTATGGAGCGTTTCAAAAACTTAATGTTTTCATTTTGTACTTCTAGGCCAATTCCATGATGCTATGAACAGAAGCGCTTCTGCTCCGAATGATTTATCTGCTGGCTGGGATGAAAGCATACAATGCTTGTTTAGTCCACCTCGAAATTCAAGAATGTGATTACCCCAGTACAGTTACCTTAATTACTGTAACGTGCCTACATTTTCAGGCTGCCTTCTCAGTATAACCCTCTGTGCTTCAAAAATTTATTTTGTGTACTTTGTATTTAATACACAGAATGAGCACTTTTTTTAATTGCAGAAAGTTATGTGCTGTATTTCTTGGGCAACAGCTGAAAATGGTAAGAACGAGGAATTCTGACTTCCTATTCCAGAATGCTTGGTAGAGGTGCATGTGCCACAGTGAACTACGTATGGAAAAGCGGTGCTTTTTGTATTTATTTTCCTGTGGCTAGAGAAAATAAGCAGTTTGTCACATTTGCATTGTTGTAATGTATGGTCAGTTCCCTGTGTACTTCAAGAAGTTCTCTCCAGAAATACAAGTCTTGTAACAGTATTTTATAAATACTGTACTTGTGTGTTCTGTCTGTGTTATGGCTGTTCAGTGGTAGCGAAGGAGTCAGACTGCAAGCATCTACAGTGTCTTTGGGATTCTAAAGAGGCAAAATCCACTATCTGGTACTAACTACAGCACCAAATCTGGATGGCAGACTGTGACCGCTGAAAGCAAGAGGACACTTGATCTTACATAGCCTCTGTTATTGTTATGGCAATGAGGTAACTGAATATGGGTATGTTTTAGGTGCTAAAGTAAAACGTCTGATCCTGCTTTCATGTATATCTTTATACATTAGAAACAGCTCTTTCTTTTTTCCAAGGTAAAGGACTGTATTAAGAATGTCAGTAAAACGAACCGTGGAAAATACAGACAACTCTGTTAATGAGGCCGAGAGAATATACAGTGACAATACAGTGGAAAAGCAAACGGTTCGTAATACCGTTGTGTGGGGAGTACAGAGATCACTGAGATAGCTCTGTTCTGAGACAATAACTCTTTAAAGCACAAACTTGTATGAATGTGGTTACTGCTTCAGATTGATTAGGTAGAGCCAGCGTGAGTATCTCTGTACCTGGAGCGTGGTTGATCGGCAGTCAGGGTAGTCCATGTGCAGATAATGGAAAGCTGGTTCCCCACTCTTACAGCAGAAGAATTTCACTTATCTGAAAGAGGGCAAAATCAAGGCCATTGTTGTGAAAGTGAACAGTATGAATTTTTCCTTTGAATGTGCACATCTTACTTGCACAGCTCTGTGTGTGATAAAATGAAACAAGTGGGTTATTTTCTCCTACAAATGCAAGCTATATTCTACTATTCACCATTACACAGCCTTGCTCTTTAGAAAATAAGCCTATTTTTGTATGTGAGTATTTCTTCTAAAGGCTTGGGTTTCGCCTTTTTCATACTCTAATTCTGATCATTCCAGAAATAAGATGATAGAAAGCTGAGGTTATTTTTCATAGAGGATTAATTAGATGTATGGCTATCCTTAAACTTCGATAAATGGCCCCTGGATGTATATGTAGTGCATATTCTGAGGCACTAAAGGGCTCCGTGTCTTGTTACTATGATCAACAATCATCAGAACATTTTTTTTTTAATATCTTGCACCTCCATTCTTATTTGCTTGTTACTAAATGTAAAAAGAATTTTTTATAGTCAGGCGTTCAGCATATAGTAAAATTAGATGTTAAAAGTTGACACACGGCAATATTGATTATTCTGAATGTTTCATGTATTGAATTTCTTGTCCCCGTGGGACAATTATAAAATAAACATAACAGGAGTCTGGCAGAATGGCCTTAAGAGGGTTAGTGGCTTGGTAAAGAGAAAAGTACCAAAATGTTCTCAGCAAACTTGTTTTGAACCTCAAGTATAGTACATTTGCAATACTGTGCAAGAATACAACTCTTCTTAGTTATTAGATGTATGTTTTGTTTTGTAGAAAGGGATCCCTGAATGCTGACATTTTTCTACTGAACTTGACTGTCATTGGGATTATATTTATTTAATTTTATTGTGTTGTTATTAATTGCACCTTGTGGACAGAGGACGTAAAAATATGGCCAGTTTCACAAGGGGCCACAACTTATAGATAGCCTGATGGTTTTCATGTGAATAATATTTACATTCAAAACAGTTGCTGGGGAAACCTTGTATACAAATCAGCAGAAAGTAGACCTGTTGAAAATGTTTTCAGAATGAAAATTCTTACAGATTTTGAATATCATTTCGGAACAGAGCGTGAATTGCTTTAAAACGTCTACTTCCGCAGGTCTGTGTAACTCTGCATTGCTGTTGCGTGTGATTTTTAGTGTCATCATTTGTGAGGGGTTTGCGTGCAAAGAAAAGGTGCTGTTCCCCTGGTGTTCGCTCTGTTCTGCTCTGCTCTTTCCCATCTGTACAAGTAAGTGAGGTGAACAGAGTTGCATAGCTGTGACTCAGCACGGTTTCTTCTGGTAATGTAACAGTTCTCGCAACCTAAAAATCCTGAATAAAACACGGATCCTGTTTCTTTTCATCCCATTTCGCTGGTCCTTCCAAGGTTACTTCCACAAGACGTCTAAAATTCTTGATGGGAGAGGTAGGGAAAAAGACTGTTTTGTGGACACACAGATATCGATAGTGTATGCATGTGGAAAAACCGTACGGAAGCAAAATGCGTTAAGAGATACAGAGGCACAAATGATGAATTTTTGTCTTCTCTGTGATAAGTATTGAAAACATTACCATTTATTTAAAAATAAAAAGGTATTTTCTCTCATCAGTTACCCTGCTATGCAAATGTCTGTTATGCTTAATATTCCCCATCTGAACTCCTCAGTTAACTTGGTTTGCAGATAGACTGTTTTTCCTGGAGTGGGTTGTAAATAGCTTTTAATGTACATTGAATGAATTTCACATTGTAAAATTTTTATTTTATTCCTTGTATTATATTAAGCGAAAATCCCTGTGTATATGAAAGTGCATAATAAATATATTTGCTTTTCAGCAGACATCTAACTGTTTTAATTTTACTACCTCATTTCCTGGGACATCTCAGGAAAAGGTTATTAAACTTGATTAACATTTGTGTAGTACTTAATGAAACATGACGTGTGTGTCCAGTAGGTAGTATAGGCTATCAAAATTCAGATCCCAGTGTTAATTCTTATGACCCTGCTTATCACTCAGCTGACCTTTTTCGCATTAATCTGAGTCAATACTGAGCATTTGCAGGAGAAAATGTGCTGCATGTTTTGTTTAAAATTACCGTTATATACTGTATATACCAAGGGGGGCAATAAATTCAATATTTCAGTCACTCTGAGTTCTTTACCACTTCAAATGGCATTTGGTAATGATCTCTTTGATCAGTGTTCCTCCAGTGTTCCTCTAGTATTTTCAGTTTAAGCAAAATCTCACTTAGTGATAATGGCTCCTCATTTTTCTTGAACTTGTTATTAAAAAAAAAAAAGGGGGGGGGGGGGGGGGGGAGAGAAGTTAAAGTCCGTTTGGTATAATCTTTTTGACAATTATACGCCCATCATGATTTCTCCGCAGAGGGTTGTTGAGTGTGAAGGAAGAGTTTGGCTGTGCCTTCTGCAGATGATGGTTCAGGTTTAGCTCCATGTGTTCTGGTTCACGCTGCTTCCAGCTGTTGGTGCTCATGGGTCAACTGATTTCCAAGATTAGGAGAATGACAAACAGAATTGTTGGTAACTGTTAACTTGTTTTCTGTATATTTCTGTGGTTTGTCACAATAATTATTTACCCTCTTTTGTGCAGTTCTTTATGTCTGAAATAACAAAGTATGAGATACATTAGTTCAGTGGCTATTTTTCATTGAGGCAAAAAATCATTTTCACTGAATTAATCTTTGAGAAAGTAGCATTACATTCCAGAGACAAATTAATTTTCTTCAGATAATCACTGTAATAATATTCAAATAAAATTATTCACCACCTGTTTTTAATCTCTTATTCTATGGACTATAAAGAATCATGTTGAATAATGCTTCACATCTTCTGTGAGATTACAATTTGACTTGTGTATTACATAAATTTTCTGAAAGAAAGCTGGGACTGGTTGGCACGGTGACCTAAAGCTTTTCAGTTGGAGGCCCTTTGAGAGACAGCAATGAGAATTTGGCATTGATCTAAATCCTAATCATTTTATGCTACAAAGGGTCACAGAAACAGGGTATGAGACTAAGAAATCTACTTGGCAAATCATTTTATTAAAGAAATCTCCAAATCTATATGTAGGTACTATAAATAAATTGACCTTCAGAACGAAAATCTAATTTGCTGGTGTCCCAGAAAGACCTACTGTTCTCACTTCTATTCTTCTAAGTTTGTATTAGACCAGCCAAATCAAAGAACTACAATTGCAGTTAGATTTTAAGCTGAACAACTTCTAATGGACTCCTGTGATAAAATCATGCACCTTCAGGAATTTAGTTTGCATCCTGTGACCGTTTCTGATGGATTAAAAACATAGTAAAGGACTCTGTGGTTTGGTTTGGGACCTTTTTTCATCTCTGTGCCTCACTAATTCATCTTGGACTGCCCTGTCTGTTCTGTAGTTGCTTTCTGGGCTTGCTGCAGGGTTTGCATAGGGGACTGCCAGAGCTGCAGTATTTTTGGCCGTTGCTCTTGTGTGTCCTTGAAAAACGGGGAGATGAGGATGATGCAGGGAACACCTATGCCAGATAGGGCTAATCAGAAAAATACTTGCCACTTCTTGGAATATGGAAGGTTTAAAGCAGTTATCTCTGGTTTAGCGGTTTCTTTCAGTTGAAGCACTGATTCAGGCTTTCTCTAAAGTACTAAGAGCCCACCAGCGGGAGGGCATCGCGGCTCTAGGCGGAGGGCAGGCGACCCTGTGCTGCTGGGTGTATCGGGTCGATGGCCATTTCAAGTAAAAGTCGATCTTTGCTGAATAACTGTGTTTATTCAGAAACAATCTGCTGGTTTTGGGGAGAAAAATAAATTCTGCCTGAGAAACTTTTTGGAGGAAACGGTTTTACAAAGAAGCAGTATGCAGCTCGGTTGACTAGCCTGTTTGAGGAGACTGAAATCTTTAGCTTCCAAGTCTACAAATGTGTTGTTCAGAATTGTTCTTAATTGCATGTTAGTCTGCTACAGAGTTCTTCTATTTCACTTGCTGTTGGCCTGTGTTAAATAGGCCAGGTTCCAGAAATCCTCATCGCAGTCTGTTTACTATTCTTAAATTTTATTTTTTTTTAAAATGATGATAGGTCACAGAGTGAAGATGAGAAGTCTGACTCACATAATGTGGGCAAGCTGCTGCCCCTTAAACAGTGGTTTTCCAGCTGTGGTCTGCAAAACCCTCATGATTCATGAATGAATTTTAAGAGCTTCATGAAAAGGTAACAAAAGAAAAAAAAAAAAAAAGAAAACCTGTTATCAGACTACTTTAATTCAAAAGGGGGCCTTAGGCATTTTCAAATCAAAAAGCCTGAAAACCACAACTAAAGTTTCAAAGAAATAAGTTAGTGGGTTTAAGGATAGTAGGTTTTGATTCACAAGTTGGTTGGGGAGCATGTAAAAAAATGCAAAAAGTTTGAAAGCTCTCACAGGCACTTATTGCAGTGTCTCCAGTCAAAGCCTGGCAGTTGGATTATGATTTGATTTAAAGATATGGTTATATTGCTACTTAAGTTCTGTTCATTACAGATCTAGGACAAATAATAAACACTGCCTTCTGGGGGAACAGCACCTTTACATAAGCTGATACATTTTTTTTTTTTCTGCATGCAAAGCTAATATTCCCAAAAGAGAAGAGAGTATACAGAAAAGCGGTGGTCCAGTTAGCTGGTGAGGGGTGTAACGGAAGGGCCAAACCACGGTAAGTTAAAGTAGGTATTCATAATATTTCACTTCACCATGTTAAAGACTTTCCTTGTTTGTTTGTTTGTGGGGGTTAGGGGTTTTTTTTACTGCTGGAGTGGTGGTGATAACATACGTTGCCAGATGTGTATTGAGAAAGGCAGACTCATCTGGAACTGCCAGAGAAGGCAGGAAGTTTTTAAAGAATCTGTTGCAAGATGCTCGGTGCCTTTATTAAATGAGCTTGCCAGCAAAGGAACCTCCCAGTTCCTGATGACATTACTGATTTCTTGATGAAGTTGATCCTCTGAAAATACCAAGATTCCAGAGAGGGGAGTTTTGTGGAAAAAAAACAGAATAAACTGTTGGGGGGTTGGACTGGGGTTTTTTTCCCTTTAACTTCTTTGATATAGTTTGTTTTCAGTCTGCATCTCCTAGGGGTAAAGAGATTTAAAAAAAAAAGAAAAAAACCACACAACAAAACAAAACAAAAAAACCCATGTAAATAATAAAATTCTCTTCATTACTAGTTAAGGCTGTGAGCACAGCTGTTGTGTACTTGCTATGTCTTGGCGAATATTAAGCAACATCATAGGGAGACTGTTTAAAATTCAAAGCTTTATCCATAGATGACAGAGTGGACCTTTATTACAATTTGTTCTGTCATCTTCCATTATACTGGCTATTCAGTTTACCATTGTGTTTTCCCCAAGTACAAAACAGTCCAGGCATATTCAGCTGTATATCTGGACAAAATGCAATGCTACGGTGCTCGAGATTGCTTTGATATTAATAATAATGGATTACATTGCTGAATTTTCGTATCTCTTTTCTAGAAGGTGGTACTGTTTACCAATAAATCCCGAAACACTTCCCAGAAAAGACAGGAGGGGTACTGAGATAAAGATATGTTTGCCCTCTCAGTCACTTAACAGGCCAAAAACACTATCAGGAAAAGCACTAGGCAATCCTGCCGCCCTGAATAACCTGTTGTTGGCATTAACTCGTCTGCTTTTTTTAGTTGCTTTTTCCGTATTTGCAGTATAACTCGCTGGAGGCTATGCGCGCGGCAGGGTGCTGCCAGCTCCAGCTTTGGCTAGTTCGGGCTGTGCTGGGACGAGTCGGCTCCGATTTGGAGGCCTGGCGGGGCGCGGGGCGCAGGCCGGTGTTGGGCCGGGCAGGGGGCCACTGCGCTGCGCCAGCTGCCTGCCCCGGTGGGCTGGCACCTGGGAGGGCGAGCCAAGCTCCACGTGTAGGTGTGCTCGTTGTTGCTACTGCAATCAGATCTCTCAAAAGCCCCTCTTGGGAAGAAAAAAGAAAAAAAAAAAAAGAAAAAAAAAAAAAAAAAGGCATATCTGGGAACCCGATTGACAAATATGGAAAGACCCCAGAGTTTTTCAGGCTTTGTGAGGAGCAATAATTGAGCATACCTCCCTGCCTTCCTGCTCCGGTGCCAGTTTTCTCCTAATGCAATACTCTGTATTGAATGGAGTATAAAGCAACGTGCATGTTTCTGCCTCTGGTAACATTTAATCTCTCCCTTGTGCCTTGATTAGCTGTCGGTCTTTTGACAAATTAATGGGGCTGTCTTGTTTCTGAAGGCTGTCATTTGCTGGTATTCATGGTATTGAGAGACAAGATCTTTTTACAGGCAAAATATTCAAAGCATAGAAATTTTTCAGAAGCTAGATGGGACCAAGCTGTCTACGTATCTTTCCAGTTAGACTTCTCTGAAAGGCAAGAGCAAAAACCACCAGAACCAAATTTGGTTGTGTGAGAGAAAACATGATGAGGGCTGGGGAGAAGGTTCACATCATTTCAGAAGTCTTCAAAACACACTTCACTAATTGCCACATCTAAAACACTTCAGTACTAGACGAAACCTTGAGATTATTAGTGGGCAAGTAATTAAGAGCAGGAGTCATTTGTCCACAGGAGATGTTCGTTGCAGACCAGGGATGAGGCAGAAGTACCTTTGCTCTGGCTCTGTTGCAGTGCTTGGCCTGGTAACACCATAGTTAATTCAGTCTACTTGTCTTCCATTGAGATTTCCCACCAGAGGACTGGATAAAGTTGGTTTTGAAATGATTTTGCCAACTACTTTTTTAACATACAAAAGGAATAAACAAAATTATGCAGGGATATTCTTATTTACATGGGGTGGAGACTCCTTCCTTGAGGTAGTTAACACGGCTTTCCATAACAGTACTTCAGGAGGGCAGTTCCCTTCTCTTGAAGGAAATGTAGCAGAATCTGCACCTAAATTGATATTACAGATCTTTTTGGCTCACTCCACCAGCTCATTTGCATGAAGTCTGTTCATACAAAAGGTAAGTCTTTCCCCTTTGCCAAGATGGGATGATGAATTTAAGAACAGCCATTTCAGGACACATCAGAAATTCATCCAGTCCAGGAATCTGTCATTAGCAATGACCAATATCAGACGTAAATAGAAGAGTATTAGAACAGGGTAAACTTTTAGTGATTTTTCCTCTGAATGCTCTCTTGCAGTTTGTGTTTCAAGGATTTCTGAACCCAGAGACAATGCCTTTTTCTTTAATAATGTTGGTCAGTATTAACTAAATCAGCCAGGAATAAGTGGCTGAGTTGGAGAAAGCACGTTGTAATTTAAAAAAAAAGAAATATTTAATATTTGTTCTGTAAGTGTAAGACCAATGACCAATCAGCTACTGAACACAAGTTTTAATCTCTAAATTGGTTTATACCAGAGTTCTGTATGTCAAAAAAATCTTGTTTGGTATGAAATAAATGCGGAGCGCTTAATGCTAACATTATACAGTGCAGAAAGTAAAGATACGACTTGAGACAAAAGAACTTCCTCACATCTGCAAAAAAACCTGTTTTGCAGCAAGGAAGAAAACCCACTGTGCTACCCCATATCCTTGTAGGGAAGCTGGTAGGTCTTTTTGCATAGAGACAAGACAAACCCAAGAGTGAAAACATCAGAGTTAGTTTCCTTATTGCCAGTTAACAACGTGGACAAACTTGGATATTGATTCACTGTCGCATCAACTACTAGTCATAGCCATCAGATGTCACTAATAAGGAATGCATGCTCTCAGAAATCAGTGTTTTCAAAATTCAGTGTGCACAAAGGGGAGCACAGGTGCGAGAGAGTATTAGCTTTGCACTTCTCATCGATGCCACTGTACAGCACGACAGTAACTGGGTGAAAAGGAAAATGAATCTAGCAGATGTACTCCCTCCTGTGTTTTCTAAGATCTCAGTTTGCCAAGTCATATTCCCAGGATCAAGCTCTTACCCTGCAGAAATAATAACTGTCTTCTCAATCTGTTTTCATTTTACTCTGTGATTTTTATAGATCACACGGACAGTGACTACAAGTTGCCAAGTAGCGTCAAGCTGGTTTAAACTTCATGTTCTCCATGCTCCTAATTACTCCTTTAGAAGTGAAACTAGTTTCCACAACTTCGATAACGCTGTGGTCAAAGCATTCCTTGGCTGCTCCAGCTTTCCCACTCCAGCAGGACTACTAAGTTGTGGGCACTGTTCCTCACATGGCAAAACAACAGTCTCAATTAAACCTGCTCTGTTCTTCACTTAATCATCCCCTAACTGGGGGGTGAAGTGCTGCTGAGTGTGGAACCAGGCAAACAGAACAACCTGCTGTCTCTTGCCACAGTGCTACGTACCAACCTCAGGCAACATGTAGGCAGCTCCTAGACAAGGAAACAGCAAGGCACCAGGATGGATAACTCCTTTTTTTTTTTTTTTTTTTCCTTTTTTTTTTCCCCCCAGCAGCTAAAGTTTTATTGAATTTTGAATGCTTCAAGGTACAAAATGTAATTTTACGAATGGATGTGGAAGACAGAGGCTTGACCTTTATGTGGATGCTTATTACTGTCCCGAGTAATCCAGGAGGAAGTGCAGAATGCCTTGTTTGGGTATCCAGCTCAGTGGTGGGCAGCACAGGCTGGCCAGAGCGAGAGCTGACCTTTTAATAATAAATGAGAGATGACAGTGGAAATCAAAGTCTTCAAAAACAAACACAAGCAGCTCTCTTTTAATGTGATAGAGGAGGGGATGACAATTCAGAGAAAGGTGACATAGCAAGAGCCATACTAGAAAAATTGTCCTTAAACATTCGCTCAGGATGGATATAGCACAAGATGTGAGATACAGGAGTTTTACCTTGTGAGAAGAGAGAAGTGCTCCTCTATCCAAGAGATTGTCTAAACTGATAAAAGAAGCCCTGAAAAGAAAAGTCTTATTTGAAGACCGAGTTGGTCACAGAATGAGTGTACACGTTGCTGCTAATGTAGTCTGGGCTATCCCCTGTTTGAGAACAGCTGGTCTGAGGCTGTCGGTTGGCTATCAGGATGCTGCTGTAGCATTAAGGTAGAAAGTAGGCTAGCACATTGTAACCACTCCCTTAGGGTGTGGACTTTAATCCATGCATTCATTAATGTGAAATTACATAAGGCTATTTAAGTGTGTTTCTTCTATTTTGGGGGTGTTTGCCTAAGTCTGTTGTGCAATTAAGACCAGCAATATCTTGTCACGTGTGGCATGGCTGGGACTGCAACGTGGCAACTGCATCCAGTGCCAGCAGCCACCAGAGCAAAGCATCCTTCCAGATAGGCAGGCCGTCTGCCAGTAACTCCCAGCACCTCCTGTGCTGCAGGGAGGATGGCTGGCTGGGGACCAGTTCTGTCGTTCAGGGCTATTCAAAGAGCTTGAGTCTCTTTCCAAGTAGGAAATGCAGCCGGCTTATGACAACAGTTCAGTCTGCTACTTAAGATTCATAAAAGACTGGGATTCTCCAGGTGTGCTCCCTCAAACATCAGTACCGCAGGATGTGGGTGGGAATGCAGTCTGCAAACATCCACCTATATATCGGCCAGCAAGTTTATTGGCTCCCAGGCCACGCTGGCTTTTCCTGACCTGTGCTGGCTCCTGCAGGGCTAATTAACGCAGACACTGAGCAGGGACGAGGAGGCAGCTGAGGCCGGGGCTGCTCCTGAACTCACACAACATCCTCAGAGAGGGGACCGAGCGGAGAGACCCCACGTGTCTCAACCCATCCCCAGGGCCTCTCCGCCCCAGCTCAGCATTGCCGCCGGGCAAAGGCGTTGGGGTGTTGGTGGGTCCCTGTGCCAGAGCCAAGACGCTTCCACAAGTGCTGCGGAGCAGGCAGGGAGGCAGCAGTGTGGTGCCAGCACTGCACCAGGGCTAGTGACCTCAGGTGTTTCTCTATACGTTACTGCCTCGCGCTCCCTCTCCAGAACACAGAGAAACAGCCCCCCTGCCATTAGATGGGGGCCCTGCCAGGCGATGCTGCCGAGCTGGCCTTTGAAGCAGTGGAGACCTGCTGGTGCAGCTCCTTGCCTAGGCCAGCAAGCCCTGTCACATCTGTGCCAGCCTGCTGCCTGCCGGCTCGGTTTGTGTGACCGAGGTTAAGCAGTAAGACCTGGCTCCATCCATCTTGGAGTGGTGGAGCAGCACAGGGGGCCTGGAGTGGCCCATCACTGGTGAGCCCTTTTCAGACCCTGATGGCAGCTCTGCGGGGAAGGGCCGGGCAGTGCCGGGGCACAGCAGCTGCCCCCGGGCCGGCAGCCAGCCCCGGTGGCCCAGGAGGCCGGTGGCGCCCTGGGGGGCATGAGGAGGAGCGTGGCCAGCAGGCGCAGGGAGGTGACCCTGCCCCTCGGCTCTGCCCTGGGGAGGCCGCCCCGGGAGTGCTGTGCCCAGCGCTGGGCTCCCCAGTTCCAGAGACGGGGAGCTGCTGGGGAGGGCCCGGCGGGGGCTGCGCAGGGGGTGAGGGGCCTGGGCACCTCCCGGGGGAGGGCAGGCTGGGACACCTGCGGCTGCTCAGCCCGGGGAAGGGAGGGCTGAGAGGGCTCTGAGCGATGGCTGCAAACAGCTTCAGGGCCAGCGCCAGGAGGACGGGGCCAGGCTCTTTTCTGTGGTGCCCAGTGACAAGACAAGAGGAATGGGCACAAACCACGACACAAGAAGTTCCTTCTGGATATGAGAAAGAACTTCACCATGAGGGTGACAGAGCACTGGGGCAGGCTGCCCAGAGAGGCTGTGGTGTCTCCTTCTCTGGAGACATTCAAAACCTTCCTGGACGTGACTCTGTGCAACCTGCTCTGGGTGACCCTGCTTTAGCAGGCGTTGGACTAGATGGTCTCCAGAGGTCCCACCCGACCCCGGCCATTCTGTGATACTGATTCTGTAGAGTGAAAACCCACTGCCTCCATCTCATGTAGGCTTGGCACCAGCTTTTTGTCTCAGTTTCACCCATGTTTTTGTGGTTTAGAAGTAAAATTAGTTTCCAGCAGGAGGTGTGTACTATCATTAGCATAGAGCCTGTCTCCACTGTCTTTTTGAGGTAGGTGGTTACCAGCTTCTTGGCAGAAATTCCCCTCTATCATTAGGTTGTTTAGGAGAAACCAGAACAACATATCTGCTCATTTTACACACTACTTTAATCCCCAAATATCTCTTCAAACTCAAGTTTACTGTAAAGTGAGAATCGGTTTACTTTAAAGCAATCCAAATGGAGCAGGATTGAATAGGGCTTAGCTGACTGTTACTGCATCAACCAGCCATCAGCTGGCAGGGACTGGAGGATCTTTATGAATGCAGAGCAGGCTGACTAAAAAGGAAAGCTATTTCACAGAGCAAGAATCTCCATACTGGTTAAAAAAAAAAAAAAAAAAAAAAAAAAGGAACAAATCCCAAGTCCCTTTCCTCCCACCAGCCTGCATGCATATCAGAAAGAACTATGCAATATCATTTGTAAACACACAGGTGTAACTCCTGGATATTTCCCCTAGCTCAGTTTTTATGGCTGCAATAGCAGCTTATGAAACCTTAGTGTAAAAAGACTCAAAACGTGAGTCTGGAAAGACACATAAAACAATAAACTTGAGCCCACGTGAACGTCTCTGCCACTGTGCTTCAGGATTCTGGTGTTCAGTGTAAAGGGGCAGAAATAATGACAATCATTTATCATTTATTGATGAAATTGCTTTATTGCTAACCATTATTAGTATAGGAGCTCTGTAACTGAAATTCCACTGAAACAACAGTATTTTACTGCCAAGTTCAAAACTGATGAAAAAATACTCCAAGCAACATTTATGATCGCATTTTAGTCTGTGACAAATTACAATGGAATACTGTTTGGACAGTCCTTGGTATTAACCAGATGCAGTGGGATTCAGGCTTCTCCATTGTACAAGAAAATGACTCACATATTCCTCTTTCATCCTAAGGGACAGATGAAAAACTGATTGCAGGCTCTCTCACTGCTATCCTTTCATGCTGTTCAGCCCATCCTGTGCTCAGGCTGGGTTTAAGGAGAAGAAAAGATGCTTGTGTCTAAGACATTAACCATGTTCAGACTGTAACCGTTAGTCCCGGCTGTGGCACTGTGCGCGATTTGTGGTGTGTCCCAGCCCCGAGGCATGATCACAGAGCGAGCCCCCGAGTCTTCAATCCAGCCTGTTTTCACACTGGCTTTGCTCCACTGGCTCTTCAGGCTTTCTTAACCACATGGCATCAGAGACTCCTCTGGCAAATTGCTACTGCTTTAATCTAGATTCTGTTTCGAAGATAAATACACTTTCTTTTCATGGGCCTTAAATCTAATGGAAGTTTAGCCCAATGAAATAATGTTTATATTACAGTATTTTGAGAACTATAAATGCTAATGAGACTCAAAGCCAACTATAACTGCAGTCAATTCAGACCCAGAGAAATTGTTTTCAGACTCATGCCAACAAATCATGATTAATTTCTTTGTTGTGGTGCAAGCTCGTTTCTGAACATGTTCCCCATTAGCTCTGCGAGCATCCAGTGCAGTCACTGGCACGCTCTGCAGTAAAAATCCATCCTCGCTTCTGCAGTGCTGACTGCAAAATGTGGTACCAATCTCACAGCAAAGATCTGCAAAGCTTTCTTCACTCTATCTTTACCTCCAAACTAGAAAACACTTCTTTTTTAACTGCTCTGAGGAGGCATTTGGGACCAGCAAAGATAAGTGTCATTTGTCCTCCTGGTCTATTACTGTAAGTAATATCACTAGCAACAGACTGTGTTCAGGTAACAGAGTGTTACACTGACAATTAAAAAGATGCCTCTGGGTACAACTGATTAGATTCTCAAATTCTACCTTGATTCAAGTACAGTCAGAAAGTCTGCATGTCTCAGACAGGTTTTGTTCCTGAAAACATGGGGGTTCCTGGAAAACCCAGGGAAGATCTGGTTTGTTTACACGGTTCTCTTGGAAGTGGCAATTCATCTAGATTGAAACAGTTCAGCAGAAATCACAGATTCAGAGAAAACTCCTATTTTAATTTTCTGTAAAGTTTGAAATCATCAAAGCATTTTATTTTCTAATTCTGTTACTTCAGCTTTTTAAAGTAAAACTTCCTCTAAAAACAGAAGTAAAGGACAGGCATGAAAATCTTAAGAGTATAAGATGAGTGGTCAGAAATTTTTAGCTGATTTGATGCAATTTCCTCCTCTTTAGATTTCTGGGTCAGGGCAGCTTTTGGATGTTGATCCCGAAGTCCTCAAAGACCAAAAATTTAATCTGCACCCAACTTTAGTTTTTGTGTCTTTTTGCCACATGGACCTCTTAAATCTACGGAAAACCTGTACCAGGTTTCCCACAATGTAGGCTTCTGTCTGCTTCAGCTTGCTTTATTCTCCACATCACTCAGAACTATGAACAAGCACATTTCATTTTCTCATTGCTCTGCTCTCTGGCTTTCTTGTGGCTGGTGTCCACTGCAGAGAAGAAGCACAGGTACAGTTTGTCTTTATGGGAAGAGGTGGTGAGTTTTCAGAAGGAAGTGAGACAGGGCCAGAAAGCATGGGGGAGGAAACTAATTTCCTCCACTTGCATATTCTCCTCTTGATTTAATCATTCCAAGGACCCTGCAGATATAAAATCTGAGCATGGGTGTCTTATTTGCTCAGGTAGAAAGTTTCAGAGCTTCTGCTCAGTATAAACTAACTGAAGCATGTGTACTTTCCCAGAATGTATTAGTTCAGATTTTTTTGAGCATTTCCTATCCTCCTTGGTCAAACTGAGGGGAGTCAGACCCATGGCCATAGAAATATGTAAGCCTGGAATCTGGCATGGCCAATGGAATCTGGATGCCTTGTCCAGGGATAAAGGTACATGGGGATATCATCTCAGACTGCCAGGAACACTCATCAGTGTTATGTTCCTCAAGTATTACCAAATTTCCTTTACACTACTGTACGTCTAGGCTAGGTTCAGTAAGTTAACTTTAGATTGATGCATGATTAGAATCATCATTTAAAATCGGTGGTGAGGAAAAGAAAGGTAACCTCTATTTCTAGGAACATGTTACAGGGAACCCTGTTGACTTGATTTATAATAATGGAAAATAATGTCTTTGTTCCTCTCAGATAAACATAATTATCCATTCTTATAATCACAGAAATCTGTTTGGAGCTAACTGCAGAAAAAGATCCTGTAATTGGTCTATGATCTCAGTACGCATGACTTAGGACTTACATTCTTTTGTCCTAAAGACGCCATCAATACCAGTGTCCCAACAGTTAATGTAACTGGTAGAAGATCATACAAATTTGGAATCAAAGGTAACTTTAATCTGGCTGAAAGTTATGTTATACAGAGCTTCTAGTGCTGTTTATTTACTGCACTACAAACATTTTTCTCTCTTAAAGCCACGACTCTGCCTTAAGTCATATCACCTTATGCTCTGATCAGGTTTCACAAGTTAAACAGAGTTGCACCAGATCTGTGCATGGATGGGAGTCCTTAAAAACACATCTAGTGCTGCAGGCAAAGGCATCTGAGTCTCAGCTGGAGGGTTGTGCTGCTTCTTGAGGGTGTCCCTAGATGGGTGGAAAACTAGTTTCTGCACACAGCACAGCTTCAATAAAAATGGTACAGGGAATACCCCCTCTCTTTTCTGTCTTTTTAATCCCCTTTTACCTTTGTGGTGGAGGCTCTCTCCCTCATAGTCAGAAGCTGTTTGTTTGAATCTCTTCTGACTTATGGCCAAAAATAAAAAACACAACCAGAGGCATGGGCTGAAAACGGAGAGATCAGTACGAGCGTAGCTGGCACCTGTCAGCACTGCAACACCAAGGGAAGCAGCAGCTCCATGTTCTCTCCATGGCAGGGGAGGTGGTCCCGCTGTCCTCCCCGTGCTCTGGGGATGAACACCTGCCTGCAAGGCTTTGTAAGCCCAGCTGTGGGGCAGGGGTTTGCTCGGCTGCCTCCCCAGAAACGATAAGGAAGACGATAAGTCTCCCTCCCTCCTGGGGCTTCTGGGCTGCTCACCACCAGCTTTTTGACAGAGGCACAAATTTCACTACCAATGCAAACCTAGTTGCTAATGATATTATTATTCTTTACATATATTAGAATATAAATGTATTCCAATATGGACACAAATGTGTCCTTTCTACTGTAAGGTATTTAGAGGCTCCTCGCATGGCTAAGATCTACAGAAGATGATAGTTCACATCCTTCTGATTCCTTGTTTCATTAAAGAAAGTGTTAAAACTAATTATGTAGACTCCTGGGCAATTACTGGCTTCATTCAGAAAGTGGCAGGCACAATGAGTGTTAATGAGAGTGATGCCTTTTCTGTTCACAATAAAACTAGACCTATTGCCTCCAGGTTTCAACTGCATAAACTCTGGGATGTATTTTTATATCTTTCAGTTTGCTTTAGCATTGTCTTGCAGAGACTGTTTGACAATAACCTTTAATTTGGGGAGAAGGTACTGCAGACTGTAATTAAGGCAGCCATTTGGTTTGTTGTTTTTTTTTTTTTTAAAAAAAGCAATCAACCAACAGCAGTAGCTTTTTACAGAACAGGAGCCCTCCTCCTCATTAAGTTGCTTTGAGAGAACACCTCCCAGAGCTTTTTTCCTCAAGAAAATAACCTTCCTTTTAAATATACAGAAGGTATTTTACAGATATTCTTATTGAAGATGACTTTTTAATGAGTCTTTACTAATGTAACAAAAAGAAAGTTGGGAAGTGTTTTGATCATAGCTAGACTCAAATTTCATTTTGAAGGGAAAAAGTCATTTGATTATTTCTTAAATAATTGCTTGTGATAATACAAACTCTTTTGTAATGTTTAGTCAGAAATTAGTTTATATATAAATAGAGCCATTTAATGTAAGAGTAACCTGATCTTGTATTTTGAACAGTGAGATACTTCATGCCCTACTATAGGATCAAAAGGTTCTCATTTCAGTAGGTAGCTGTTTAAAAAACAATTTTAACAGTAATTGAAGGCCTAATTAGTTACTTTATAATTCTTAACCAATACCTTTACCACTTCAAGCATTGTTTAGAAAGAAAGGTAATATCCCTGATAATTTAAGCTAGAAGTACTCTTAAAATATGAATTTAAATGGGCTGTTAAAAAAAAAAAGTTTTTCTCTTATTTTTAAAAAATCTTTTGAAAATTAACTAACCTAGGAAATAGTTTCAACTTTAAAGAGGTTCTGAAAGCAGCAGAAACTGCATCAATAGATTTCAACAAAAAAACACAAAGGAGGTCAGTATTGTGATCCTTGTTTTACAGGGAGGAAAATTAAAGTGTGGTGGTGGACAGTGAGACAACTAAAATTGCCACAATGACCACTGGGAGACCCAGAAGCAGACACCAGGCCCCCCACATCCCAGTCCAGGCTCCCTCCCCTCTGCTGGTACAAAGATGGAAAGCCCAGAAACAATGAGCCTGTGGGGCAACAACAATTGTGCTACCGAAGTGATCCCATCCAGATGCTAAGGTAAGAACAAGTGACCAAGTTCTCACTGAGTCAATATGAAGGATAAGATATCGGTGTGATCTCCTCCTATTTTGTATCTGTGGACTTGTTACATCACTGAGGATTATCAGGGATTCTGACACATAGCAAGAGATTTCATAGCGATCTAATAAAATGGATTACATTTAGTGTTGCTAGAAAGGTTTCTGGATGTAGAACAAGGCAAGATGCACAATTTATGGTGTAGAAGCCAATATCCCGGCAAAATTTTCAGATTTATTTTACCTATGCTGCTCAAGAACATTGCAATCTTTATTTCTGCTGCTATGCATACAAATATTCATTGAATGGAAAAACAAAAGAGTAAATATCACATGCTTTCTTCAAAACTTGCACATCCTTGTAGTGGAGATATGTGCTTGTGCAAAACCACATGGGGTTTTTTGAAAACACTTTTATTTGTAGGGTTCTAAAATGTGGTCTACGTCGTTATGAATATACAAGATGAAAAAAACACATTAATAAATATGCTTAAAAAAGGAATTTCTGGTCTGCTAGGAAACAGGTTTAAGAAGCTTCAGCTACCTTCAGGATTATACAAGTTGAATATCTCTGAAGAGACTTCTGGTCAGCAGCTTAATGCTTATAGTGTGCTGTCTTAGGGATTATGAACTCCCAGTTGTATTGCATTAAATTGCTTGTGACTTAGTTTAACAGGGGAAAAAAGCTTCAACATTGCACTGGCTACTTTTGACATAGACATAATAGCTCGTGCCAGCCAGCTAAGAGCTATTGTGTAGGAAAAATAGAAAATGAGATGGTTTAGATGTGAAGGCAAAGTCTTGAAGAAAATTAGACACAGCAATTATGATATATGTATTTTGAATTAAATTTCATAGATTTTAAATGTCGTTCAAAGACAAGAGAATTCCCAAGGCTAGCAATTATTTTATGCAGCTTATAATATCTGTAAAGTACTGCTACCTTTCATCAAGCCACTGGAAAAAAAAAATCTTTGAGTGTTACGTGGGAAGATTTATAGCACTGGAAAAGTTTGCAAGAATGATAATGTTGATATCCAAACTTCATTTTCAGCAATGTTTGCTATTCAATTAATCTTTTTGCTTTAATCTCTGCAAATGAAATTGACTTAAAACCTCTGATTTTTGCTACTATCCAAGCTAATTCTAAGTCCAAAAAAATTGTGATTAATATGCCTGAAGGATCACAGAAATTGCTGTTTGTCATTGATGTTAGTGCAGAGCGCACTTTGTACTATATATGCAAAAGTGCTAACAGTTTATCATCATATGCAATCTTTTTCTATAACTTTTTCCTATTATTTTTGTTTCTATTTAATTTTTCCTTGGTATGTGCACAACACAACCTTCCAATAGCAACATTCAGTCAGGACGTTGAAGAAAAGCCCAAGGATATATTTCTACTAAGCAAAATCTCTGAAAAGAAAGGGACAGCATGTGCAGTATCCCCCTAGAAACAACTCCTCTAGAAGATTCTGCTATTGAAAATATACAATGTTCTAATCAGTTCCATCCTGTTATGAAACATACAAGTAGCTGACATCTTCCTTTCTTTTAAAAGGGAACAAATGCTGCATGGATTCAATTAGAAAATTATTTAATAAAAGTACTGCTAGCGTTCAGTGCAAGGAGAAATGTGAAGCATTCAGATATTTCTTTTCAGTATTGCAGCATATAAAAAAAAAATCACATCAATTGTGTCTTCTAACTTGTTCAGAACAAGAACTCTAGCAATACAGGTAGGCAAAACATGAATCAGGAAAACTGTTGCATAAATAAGCTGGAAAATATAATGCCAACCAGAATAAATTTAAAATAATAAAGTTGGGAATTACTCTTGTTCACCTCTGAACTTGAGTTTTTCACTAACACAGCCAAGAAAAACTCTCTGAGCAGGTTCCGTGACCTCTCTAGCAATAGTCATTAGGCAGCATCATTTCTATCACTACAAACTGAATTAGAACAGCAGCATACTGCAATGTGGGAAGGCTACAATAACTTTAAAAAGCTAATAGTATTTGGTATATAATGATTTGTTAAATTTATATTATGAATCATTATATACTTCAGATCTAGAGTAACTGTGACTCTGGCAAGTACCAGCTTATAGCTTTGTTATAGTGAGACTGAAATTAATGGAAACACTATTAAGGGAAGAATGTAAAGTCTTCCAGAAAATAATGCTACCGTGTGCAATAAAGAGTACTGAGCCTTTAGCTTCTAATCTCTTCCTTGGCTTCCTCATATCTGAAGCAGATCTTTTAAGTGAATTAATGAAATTAAAATGGTAAGCAAAGAGAACTGCAAGAGAATGTAGTCTTTTAAAGTTATTTGTATATGTGGGACATAAAAAAAGATGAAAACACTAGAACTATAATTCAATACACTTTGCAAAACAGATGCAGCTGTAGTAAGCTTATGTTGGCATCTGGAGGTACAACTGGTTAAAATGCCAGCTATGCAGTTCACTTTCATAACTGAGCAATCGCTGTGCTGAAATTTGGTGTACAGCAAATCCATATCTGTAATCTGGAATCAACAATTGTAGCCTATAAGAGTATTTTTCCATAATCACAGTTATTTTTCCAGTACGTGGGCCCTGAATCTGGTTCCAATTTTCCTGGCTGTGTGCATCAAGTATTAATCCGGACAAATATTCTCTCTCTAAATGCTGACTGCGTTCGAGATTGCCACGTGTCAGCAAGACCCACGTGGTCTTTGACAGCAGTGCCTCAGCCAAGTGGAGTACAACAGCTGGTGCTTTAAGGCCTTTTTGGAAAATGCCAGCTCTATCTATACAAACAGAATAGACATAGAGACTTGCACATAGATATGTATGTATATCTATAGGTTTAGGTCTATGCAGTACACATATGTAAGCAAAGAAATAGAAGTTATCCCCTGAGGAAACCTGTGCCAGCGTGGGCAGCCTGGAAGACCTGGGCCAGCAGCCCTTCCCTGCAAACCCAGGGATGCACCAGCCTGGCAGTGCCGAGGTGTTTACGGTGGTAACTGTGGGATTTCTGCTGGCATTATGTTGATTTACTAGGGGAAGCCTGCCTCCAGCTTTTAAGATGGGCCTGTGTTAAACCTGAACTTCTAAGAACTTGTTTCTAAGTTGGTAAACACAGTTCACTGGGTTAGGTCAGGGGATTTCTGTAAATAACTTACCATACCAGTACAACGCTGTCTGTTGTACTGTGGGTTTAAAGTGGTCTTTGTCCTTTTGTAATTTCTGATTTTTCTTTGCTAGTACCTAGAATTTTTACTCTATTGTAATGCACAGAACATCTTAAGAAAGGTAGAGGAATATTAAGAAGAATCCAATTTATGACAGCTGTAAAAATAGTTGATGCCATATACCTTTATCCCTTGCAAAGCATTAGTAACTGGATCCTGGCTACAGCATGTAATTACATTGCTTGATGCATTGTTGGGCATTAGTAGGATTCCTTCCATCTGTCTAATATTTCCCATCCAAGAATACTATCACATTTTATTACAGCCGTTTAAAAATTCCTGATCCTTTTCCAGGCTCACTGTGATAATACAGAATTTCACCCAAAATATTTTAAAGGAAAACTAAGCATTATGAGGCAGACAACGATAGTATTTTTCTTACCAATGTCTCAAATTTATGTTTTTGCTGGCATAAAATATTTTTGGGTTCATTAAACATGACCAATATTTTTTATTATTCTTTTTATTTTCTCACAGCAGGAGTCAAATACGAAAATGCTTTTCAGAGACCAAGGGCTTCATAAAATAAAAAAAATAATAAATTCATGTTCTCCCATGTTAATTATCTATTAAATTAGCTCACTCTATAGGCAAGTAACTTAAATCTGATCTGAAGAGGTGCCAGTGTCAAAGTATCATTAGTTTAACAGAGGAAGGCAAAAGCCTGGCCCCAGATCGCTCAGCCTCCCTCGTCCTTTGTTCCTCCTGCAGCAGCTGGAAGCACAACGTGCACCTGAGTTAAAAAGAAACAATCCAGCCTTTGCTTTTGGTGTTTGAGACATTGTGATACTCTTCAGGGGAAATGCAGCGTTTTGTGCTCCAGCCCTGGCACCAGCAGGGATGTGAGGTCTTGGTAGAGTGAAAATACTCCTCTAGGCTGTACTTCTCAAAATCCTTCTTATGCCCTCATAAGCCGTCAGTAACTGTGCACTCAAGTCTGTCCTCTCCAGGGGCCACCAGCCATATGGAGGCATAGCTGCCCATGCAAACACAAATGGCTGCTTGTAAGTAAGGGCAATGACAAATCAGCCTGCATAAGGAGTGCTGGAAAGCAAATGGGGTTGATATTTCTCATTAGGATCAGCTGGCATTTCAGGCCAAAAGGCTCTACTCTATTCCCCATTTAGCATCGCTTCCCATGGAGACAGATGTAACTCCTCCTTCGCAGGTGGCTCCAAACTTTCTCTGCGCCGCTAGGTCTGGTCCTGTGCCATTGGCAGCAGTGGCAAACACACACCATGCTTGGGTGTTTGCTTGCTGCCAGCCTTGGGAAGGCATAGGAGCTGCTGAACAGGGGGTGCTGGGCAGGTGCCAGGGTTGGTGGTGTGCCCTTGGGGAGCTGACCCCATCCTCTTCCCTCCCAGGTCTCCTCAGTCACCAAGGGAGGGTGGGAAAGCAACACCAATGCCATAAAGGATGTTGGTGTTGCCCTGAGAGCAGCCAGAGGGCTCAGAAGCCAGCAGTGGTTTGGTCAGAACTACAAATAGCTTCAAATGTTTTTGCAAAAAAAATGTTGAAGGTGTGTTTTTTGCAAACACTTGTGTCTTAAATCTAGTTATCCAATATAAAAGGAGAAACTCCAAAGCTTATCAGTGTCTGTTGCTCTGTGGGAAATACAACTACTTAAGAAAAGAGAAGAAACAACTTATAGACTCTTTATCTTTTCTTCTTTGGGATAAACCATTTTCAAATCTATACTTGACATTCTGTTACAAATTAATTTCAGGCTCAAATTCCTTTTTCCACAGTGCACCCCCTTATTTTTAAAGTTCTAGCCCAATTGAGAGAAAGACAAAAACTACATTCACTGTTCATTTCTGCCCTACCTGGACAGAAAAGGGAAATATCCACACACTTAAGGAGTAGATAGCATATCAAATTCTTGAATTATAATTGGCTGACAAAATCTCAAGAAAACTGCAAGACAGCATCTGCTTGTTGTCTGCAGTTAGTTTACATATAATGAGATGAAGATTACATTAACATATTAAAGCAGCATCTTTTAGCCTCAGGTCAGGGAAGGTTGGAGCAAGAATTATCTGATGTTATCATTATGCACAGATTAGTTGGAAAAAATCTCTTGTCTCAACTGGCAAAAGAGAATATTGCTGTATGTTTTGGGTCAGGGAGATGGAGGCGCTGGATTTCCTGCACACCAGCTTTTTATGAACACCCATCTTGAACGCAGAAGTATCATCATGTTGCTCCATTGAAATCTGAGCAGGAATACCCTTTCCTGCCCTTCTCCTCAGTACTTCTCCTATTGTTTCAGCTGTTTCCAGCGTCTTGCTTTGAATCGCTGATTATAAATGACCTAAATTCTCAAATTACCATTTATGTACTTTCTTCAGGAAGCTCCTGCCAGCTTCCAGGATGGAATATTTTAGGAAGAAGAGCTTAAAATAGATACATATGATTTTGAGAAATAAAAGAAAAACACCACAGTCCATAAAGCCATCTGCATGTAAAAATGGTTTGTCTTTTGCCTACTCTAATTAGACAATCAAAAATAGAAATATTGAGCAGGGCATATCCAATTAAGTTTGCCATTCACCAGGCTTGAGGCTTTCTTACAGAGACCTCTACCATAACAACCAGGAGACAGAAAAAGAAAGCAGTCATTAGCAATGCTCAGGGAATTTGGTTTTCTTGATGTGAGCCACTAGTGTGGTAGATCTGAGAGACAGCAGTACTTACTGGCTTTTTCTTAGACAGTTCTTATAGTGAAGAGTATAATGATGGTTGTCTTCCAGTGGCATCTAAATGTGTTGATGCTACTACTTAAATGGTTTTACAGACTTGAGAAATCAACATCCTCACATTCACTAAGCTGTGTATGATTATTGGGTTTGAAGGAACCACTTCATTTCCATGGTTCCCATAGAGGAAGGGTCTGGGGTCTCGGAACAGGATAGAAGCCTTCCAGGATTTGGTGGCCTTACTGGCAGTGAAGACGTGGGATGTCTTGGTTTGTTGGCAGCAGAGGGATAAAGATAACAGGTCTCTGTCATCAAGTCTTTTCTCTTCTGAAGCAGGAGCATTCTCAAGCTGTTTCTCCTGAGGTGTCTTGTACGGGACACCTGAGAAGAACATTTCAGGAATGAGTGTTTCAAAGGAGAGCACCTCTGGCAGCAGCACCACATCATGCTTCTGGGCTTGGGTTTTCTGGTTGCATGGTTATGAGAGGGGAAGGGTTGACCAAATGCTCTCCCGAGGTCCCTTCCAGCCTAAATTATTCAATGGTATTACTGTAAGACCTCGACCTGATGAAAGATTGCTTGGAGGTGGGGCTTCATAATCATCCTTCCATTCCTGTAGGATCTCTTTGCCTAGTCCATGTTGTGGAGTTCACTCGGTGCCAGTCTAAGTGAGAGTGTCACTTCCTGACGAGTACTAGCTCATGCCAGAAAGCTGTCATTCACTAGAGAAATGGTGGTTTACCGAGCAGTAGAATTGTATGATAATCTTCATGGAATGAAAACCAGTGCAATCTGTGTGCGAGTGAATGAAATGTTGTAGCCAGTAAGACGGGCTGAGAATTGTTTTCTAGTAAGTGTCAGGAAATTTTGGAAGACAACACGTCACTGAAAGACTAATCAGCAGACAGAGGGGAAAAAAGGAAATTCTGAGACCAGTATACACATGTACTGGTAAAAACTTACCTGAAGTAACCTTTATAAGCTCTAAGACTAATCAATTTCTCAGTGCTCATTTGCCAAGTGAAATCGGTGAATTGTTAAATTAGTAGGATAAGTGATATCTAGAAAAATAGCTCACAAAGAATATATCAGGCTAAAAACTGGCTTGCATTTCAAACTGTGGATTAATAACAACTGAATGCATGCTGGCACATAATTTAGATTCCAGCCGTGAAGTCTCTGAATTGTGAGCTGGAAATGACAATAATGTATTGCATAAATACAGCTATTGTTTTTGCTGGCACCATGTTGCACGTAGCAGTTATAAGAGCACTGTGCAACATTTAGCAATCCTAAAGGCCAGGGAACAGCCTGAAAATCTTCTTTGCATTATCTGGGCAATTGAAAGTTTGTTCCAAATCAAACTAAAATGCACAGATCAAATTGCTAAAATGGAAAGTTTACGTTGATGGTTTTGAGACTGAAATTACATAAATATTAGGCTGTAGTTTTCCCCTCCAAAGAAACATTTGCATATGTTGCATATTTGGTGTCAAGGACAAATTGAAAAGGAATCAAAATGTATCATGGAAATGAACAATTGCTGAACCCATGCAACTTCATTTCTCTCCTCCAGTGATATTATCGTGCACCTTCTTACCAAATCACAGCTTTTAAAAATTAAATAAATGTATGCTGGGTGTGTTTTTTTTTGGGGGGGCGGGGGTGGGGTGTTGATTTTTTTTTAGATCTGGGATCAAAAAAAGCTGCTGCTGAGCTTTATAGCAAATTTCAATCTAAACACCACAAACTCTCTTTTAAATCTAGCTTTTGTAGGTGTAATTCTCTGTTAAGGCTAATGCGATTTCATTTTAGATTTGAGACATATGTGGAGGCTAGAATAAATAAGTACTCTTTTGTTAGAAATAGATATTTTGCCATATTTTTCTTAGATTTTAAATCACACAAAATAACAAGGAGGATTAAAATTCACTTTTTCGCAGAAAGCTTTTCTATGGATAAGCTTTTTCATATTTATGTGAACATAAAATGAGCTCTAAAAAAATTGTGTTTAGGTTTTATTCATCCATATTCTAAGGCTGATGAAGTGGCTTAGAAGTAAATCTGATGTGCTTGTTTCAGGGAAAACAGAGACAAGGAGGAGCAGTAGCTCTGTTCCCTAAGTAGAGATTAAAAACAAGATTAGCTGAGTAGGTGTTGTCCGTCCTACTTGAAAAGTTTCTATTGATTTCTGAGGGAGCTCATGCTGACTTTTTTCAAAGGAAAACAACACATGTTACAGGAATAGTGCTTCAATTCCCATGAAGAATATTAGGAGCTTAGCGACTCAAAACACAGAAGCTTTGAGCAGTCACACTGTGAGCCCAGATTTGCACAGCATTTGGGTTGCTGGAGCCATTTTTTTTACCAAGAAACTTTGACCTAAATGGGTTCAACCCACATAAAGAAAAGTCATTTGATTCGCATGGTTTGTAAGTCAGACTGTAGGCTCAGGACATGTACTTGTACTGCTCCCAGCTCTTGGACTAGGTAGGTTCCTCTGTATGGCCTATGATGCACGGGAAGAGTTAGATATCTGAGAAGTGTATTCAGAAAAGGTCATGCATGAAGTCAGGAGTCTCTTAAGCAGTAGAAGGAAAAGCCAAGAGGAAAGTTTTTGCTTGTGGTCCATCTTTCAAAGAGAGTGGAAACCAAATTCCAGGCTAAAGAGATGCAAATTACATTGCAGCTGACAACCCTTCTTTGGAGTTAATCACTGCAGCTGAGATGGTCTTTCTCAACATCCATATCAAAATACTGGGAGGGAGGTTCATGCTGGTCAGCAGGGTGCTCACTAGGGTTGTGACAGATCCTGGCTAAATTTCTCCTTGATTATTGGACGTGAACCCATTTCCCAAGAAATATGATGCCCCATTCTTGTACTCCACTCTCCCAATTTACCCTGGTGAAGCAGTTCTCCTTTATAGCAGATGTAAAAGAAAGAGATTAGTTGGTTTAGCCTTTTTTTGGGATACTGGCTTGATGCCATGTCCTAGCCTTTGCTTCCACTGACTGCATAAATCAGAACAGCTTCCCCAGTACAGACCGAGCACAAAGGACCCAGTCACTCGCCTAAGGATTCATGATAGCTTGGCAGAAACCAGGGAATTTTACCTTGATTCTGGAGAGAGCCTGAGATATTCCACATTGTTACAGAGAAGAAGTAATCAAGGCCTTCTCATTAACTAAGACTTCTTCCAGACAGAAATGTGAATTGCGGGTCTTACTGCAAACTATGCTCCCTACTTGTCCTCATGACACCTACCTGGCATCTTAAAATATCCTCCTAGATGGCATCTTAGAACAACCAAACATCTACTCAAGGAAAAGCCGTTCATACCATAATAGTTGTGCTCATGATTTTTTATAAGTGCAGGGATCTAGCAGCTTTTTGTTTGTTACCTTATTAGACTCCCAGAATCCAATGTAAATCCTGTTTTGGTGTCTTTTTCCTCTGCTTCATTATGAGTTGTTTAAATTCTTTGAGGTCAGGATAACTATGGTAAGGACAATGTTTTTTGAATATATCTGAAACACACAGATTTCCAGAATTGGATATTCTTCCACCAAATGTTGAGTGTCAAAGGTAGTCACATGATTGGCTGTCCGTGTGGCTATAAGCAATTGCAAAATGGGGATCTTTGCCTAAAAAGACATCAAGAATTCAGCTTTCCGTTAGGATTTATGCTGTTCCTAACTGAACTGAAAAAGCCTTGAGAGTAGAGCTTTCCATTTCATTGGGCAGAGAAGGAGGAAAAGGAGAAGGAATACATTGTTTTGACAGTTTTGGTTTTGTTTGCTTGTGAAGACCCTAGTTAATATTTTTAGTAATCAGCCTGAGCTTTGGAGATAAGCTCAGCAGATGTGACTATCTCATAAAAGTAATTTTAATCCGTACAAATGTAGTAAACCAGAAACTTTAACATTTTGTATTGTGAAATTCTGGTGACAATGCAGTTGTCAGTCATTTAGTTACCAGAAATGAATAATTTGTTACCAGAAAGGGGTGAATGGGTTAGAATTAATCCTATCAAATCACATGTGCAAATTTATTGACTACCTTGCGGTTCCTAGTGTCAACTAATTACATTGCAAATGCCACAGTGCCTTTATCCAGAGGCATACCTGGCTTTCTGTGTGTTGTTATCGATGGTCAATAGGGTTCTCTCTCATTTGCAGATGCTGATAGATAAGAATACAAAAGCATAGTAAGCACAATTTTTTGTACCCATTTGGATATTTAGCATGAGTAAATGCAATCTCCTGTGACCATTCCAAAACTGTTAAACTTCCTTAGCTTGCCAGTGTGATTCCTGGCCAAACTTAAAGCAAATTAGTTAGTTACACTTGAATACTCGAATGAATGACTAATAAACACATCTGGATGTATTTACCTTTCAGTAACTGCTGATTTGTTTCCCTCAGGTATAAAACAATATTTTTTGGGGTTTCTAACCGAATCGTTGAGGCATGAGAGTAAGGTACCCAACTATAAACTTCACCCACACTTAATTCAGTGATCTTCTAAATTGCTATGTCCAGGGAAGGATTAATGGAGCAGTCTATCTGCTGCTTAGGAATCTCTCAAGAACACTTTGAGATTGTTATACTGTTGCTTTAGTTAATAATAGGAGTATGAACTTACTCAATGGGAGTATTGATTTCCAGATAATTTACAGGTGGAACTTGCATCATTATGAGTGTATTTATATGAAACATGAGAAACATTCAGAGAAGCCGTCTGGAATTAACAGCCAATACACTGTTGGGAATGCAATTGCTTCAGCTCAAATCTATGAGGTTTAAGTATTTTGTAAGTGATACAACGTTTCTGACGAGGCACTCTCCTCCAGCAGCGTGTTGTGGCAGGAGGGCTCCTTAGATGCTGCCTCTGTTCATCAGAGAGAAAGCTACTTCTTTATGTGCGCTACTCATTTGTCCTCTAGGCCATATACACACACACTTCATCCACAAGAAATGATTCGTGAATCCGAGCACTTGCAGCTCTGGAAATCAGGGGACTGAGCTTACTGGTGTATTCTAGTTTAGCCTTGTTTACTAAATACATCATCACACCAGGCTATGGCTTAAACATTGATTCTTCACAGTTCAGAAAGCACTCTCAGCTTTTCTGTGACATTTGGACAAAGCCTGGATGGCTGAAATTTATGGAGTCGTGCAGCAAAACTGTGATTGATCAAATAGTATTAATCTGACAGAGTGGAGGCAGAGAACAAAGGACACATGATAAATAATAGAGACGGTGCCTATATTGTAAAGCGTGCTGGGAATTGAGTTGTAAATGCAAATCCCTGTCTCCCTCTGCATGCAACAGCAAAAGCAACCAGTAATTGGAATTATCTGATAAATGTTACTAAACTGAAGAAATGTTTCAGCTTTTAGTGCCAAAGCGTCCTGGAGCACATTCTCTTCGGGCTTACTCAGCCTTAAACAGGTCAATAACCTTTAATGCAATCCATCGGGGAAATAGAAATGTCAGAACTATAAAGTAGCCTGTATCCATTTCAGTCCCTTCCAAATAACCAGTTTGACCTATGGATCTAAATACTGAAAATAAATAGGAGTCTTGAGCCACTGAGATGCCAACCATCTCCCCTCTGTTTAGACTTCAACAAAAAACTGGTTTTTTGACCATTTTGGTAAGGATCCCAGCTATCATTCAATAGCAATGAGTGACCATTTTTC
Organism: Falco punctatus; assembly: GCF_963210335.1. Taxonomy (NCBI): domain Eukaryota; kingdom Metazoa; phylum Chordata; class Aves; order Falconiformes; family Falconidae; genus Falco; species Falco punctatus. The sequence goes on along the minus strand of NC_137580.1, from coordinate 5,955,274 downwards.
ATTATTATTACTCTTTAAACATTGCAGGACTGCTGTAGTGTCCTCAGAGTCAGTGACACATAAGTCATTTGGCTGACATTTTAATAAACATCTGCTTTTTTCAGAGCAAGCCACAACAGTCATCTTTGTTAGGGTTTCCTGGTGTTCTAATGTCATCTCCATGGATATTGCAGCCTGTTCCTGCAGAAACAAAACAAAAATATAAAACCAACCAGCTCGTCCAGAACTCAGAGTGGGATGCAAAGACCTTGAGAGCTTTCATACCTCTCCATTCATGCTTCTTGCCCGCAGCTCAGCTTTGGTAAGGGTTCACAAGAGGCTAGCATTTGCTTCCTCAGGTGGTGATGTCTTCCTGATGTAGAGCAAGGTTTCTGGACTTCCCAGCAGGGGAAAACTGTAGGTGATCGGATCAGGTGGGAAGGGTAACATTTTTCCTCACAACAATTGCTCAATTTCCGATACCCCGAGGGGCTGAAAATGGGTGCCTCAGGAAAAGGGCTTGGTTTATTGTTGCTATATTATGACATAGATATTAACTTGCTTTTAGAATTTAAACTAGTGCAATGCTCTTGCCCTAAAAATGCACATATTTTTAACAGTGTGGGATGACCGGAGTAATGTTGTTCGAGGTGGTGCGAGAGAGAGACTGCTTTCTCATAAATTGCCAGCTTAAGTAAATAGTGAGTGTGCCAGACGACCAAACCTGTAAAAATAGTTTTGTTTCACTGCTGCTTAATCCATACTAGCCAGGAAATATTGAAAGGGTATGGTAGTAAGAGCTGTGTGATACTGTGGAAATATGCTGTTACGACTTAGAGTTCCTGTCAGAGAAACTGAAAATTTTTTCTGAGGTCACAAGGTGAGAAACTTTAGAAAGTGAGAAGCTCTCTTATTTATGAAGGTATTTGGGCTCACATTAAATGTTTTCATCTGATAACAAGTATCATTAAATAACTGGGTTTGGAAACCTCAGCATATTATATTATATTTTTTTGTGTGTGTTAAAGTGCAGTTGGAAAACCTAAGCGGACTATTTAATCACTGAACATGTGCTCTCGGAAGTGTGAATTTATGTCATCTTTGCTCATATCAGAAGTTATGGAGGGCAGGAGTAACAGCAACATAGTGTCTGGACTAAGCAATCTCAAAATATAATGCAGTCACATAGCGTGCCTTGAAAGTTGTAAATAATCTCCTACATGCATATACAGAGCATAAACTAAACACGATTTATCATGTGAAAGTTCCTAGTTTTGGACTACCCCTGACCCTGATCACTTCATCACAGAATGTCCTGCAGTTGTCTACCTACAGCAGACGAGATACTGAACCTGTTTTCCAAGGTTCAGTGTGATCCTGAAGGAGGTCTCAAGTGTTTCTAGGTGGTTTTAATTTTTTAATTTATGTTAATTTTTAGGATATACCACTTGGCAGCTGCCTCATACAGCTGGGTGTACCAAGTGAGTCACCAGCTCTACAAGAGTACCTTGGAGCTGTGCTGGATTTTACGGCAGATACGGTGAGAAATAGAAATGGACCAAATCACTTCAGGCAGCTGGGAGGTTACATACTTCAGGAAAAGGGGAATCTTTTCACAAAACACAAAAACAAAAAACCCAACACAAAACCAGAAAGAAGGCAGGGCCCCAGATTATCCTGAGAGTAATTACAAACTAATAGTGTCTAGGACTTATAGGTAACTTTTTGGCAGTGGATTGTGGGTTGAAATGTTCCTGAGAGAGAGGTCAGAGACTTTATTTGCATGTTTTGAGACAGAGAAGCTGGGACGGTGGACAGTGGGTGATTTGCACCCATCCAAGGGAGCTCACAGTGCCTGTGCAGTCTCACTGCCATTCAAATGCTGCACTTAATTTCTAGGGCAATGTCTCACTCAAGAGACAGGTAAGGGTGGCTCAGGGCCAATAAAATACAAACAACTGAACAAATGACACTGCTGCGCTTAGAGGAAAATTAATGATGGTGTATTAATTGCTACTTTGGCAAAAGTTTAATCTTGAACTCTCCTCTTACTCCCACCACTGCTCTGAGCGTGCTTTCTCTGCCTCGTCACATCATGTCTATGTTGAACTCTTGAGCTCTGCTTTGTACGTTGCAGCAGTTGATTTTAAGACTCCCGTCCATCTCCTAGGAATGCCATCACTCATCCCTATCTCCCCACATGACAAATGACGAGGTTGCCGTGAAAGCTTCCATACCTTCAGTGCCCCTCGAGCTCTGGCAGCTTTCTGTGATATCCAGCAAGACCTAAAGAAAGGCAGCCACGTAACGGTAGTAATGTTGCTCCAACAAAAAGCTGTTGCCCAGTCTGATGCACAGGGCTCTGCCTCCCAAGGGTTTTCTTTCTCACCGGTTCCTCTTCCAGGCAGAAGAAACTGAAGGCCTGTCTGCTTTTTACTTGAGCCAGGCAGCCTAATGCTCCTCTAATGCCTGCGGTCCCAGAAGGCGGCTCGCTTCTTAGAGAGGTTGTTGTGCTCTCAGGAAGGGTGGAAATGAACTGGATAATGCTTGCATTTGTTTTCTTGAAAGCATTTTTGGCTCCAAAATCCTCCCGGGCAGGACAAATGCTAAATGTCAGGGAAGTTTGTAATCAGTGATGTTCAATGACTGCATGTTCAAACCAGTTGTAAATCCAGTCTAGGCAATAAAGGAGGAGAGGGGGGAAGCATGTATATGGTATAGATATGGACTTTCCCAAGAGCAAGGGCTGATCCCAGGCTGACTGGATGGCAGAAACACACCCTGGCTGGCCCTGACCACCTGGAGTAGGATTAGGATGGATGTATATGTAGCTTCTTCTGCCTGCCGTGTCTAGATCTTTCCATGTGGGAGTTAAAACAACACAGGGCAGGGAGATGAAAGGGGATCCACCAAATGACAAAGCAGTGAAGTCATCTGGACTTGGGCAACCTAGCACCACGCTGCTGGAAGGAGCTGTAACGACATATATTCGGTTTGGCACAAAGGTGATAAAGCTCCATTTTCACCTGTCTGAGCCATTTTAAGCCATCTTTCTGAGAGCTAAGTTTCATTTTGTGCATTGTCACTGGTAGTACAGAAAGACAAATCTTTAAAAGGCAGTGTCAGCAGGCACGGGCTGTGTCCATGCTCCTGGAGGAGAGCTAGCAGAGGAGACACAGAGCAGCTCTTGCAGTGTCTGCTGATCAAACAGAAAACAGAAACATCATCAATCTAACCTCCAATTCTTGGAGGAAATCAGAAACCTCTGCTATAAAGATGGCTTTAAAACAGTTTGGGACAGAGGAAAGGTACTGATGGGAAACAAAAATAGCTGGATAAGCTAGCACTACCTGCCATCCTCGCCTCAGCTTTAATTTCTGCCTTACAGTGTAAATGCAGTTAACAGCTTAGAACAGGTAAACTATTGCAAAACCAGTATTCCTGAACCCTCACCACAGCCTGAGGAGTGGTTCAACTCCGTTGCATGCCTGCTTTTTAGCCAGGAATGTCTACACCATTAGTGTTTTAGAAGAAAAATAATTGGCAGTACTTATCACCATTCACCATTTGTTGAGCTATTACTATGTCTTCAGCCAGGAAGCACAAAAATACTGTATAACCGAGTGTCCACGTGGCATGAAGTTAGAATAATTGGAGCAAACAGCTTGCGAACTGACTCTGCACTGAAAAAATGTTTTCCTAGGCTATTCAGCAAGGGTTCATGAATAACAAAAAGATTTCCTTCATCTAAGCACCCTGAAATTACTTTCTGATGCAGAACTAGCATACTTTTCAGATAATTTCTATGTAATAAATTAACCAATAGTTCTGCTTCTCTGCATATAAAGACTATCAGACCCCTTGCAGATCCAGAGTAACATCAGGGAGTGATAATCTAATCAATGCACATAACCTGCTTACATTGTAGTTATTATAGTCAGGATGTAGTGTTTGAAGTTGATAGAGAGAAGTCTGGGAAAATACAGTTCTGAAGTAGTTTGTCAGTCTGGAGAAACTCGTCCTTCTGCCCATCAGCTCTCTGAAAACATTGCATTTTACTAATCTGTCCAAATTAAGGTACTTCCTCCTTTTTGTAAGTGCTCCTCTAGTTATACATGCACTTTGTCAAGTGAAAAACTGAGCAGTACTGAGCCAACAGGATCATCCCTTGCCTGACTTCTCAGTATGTCAGTGATTCCACCCACATCTCCTCAGATAGGCCTGAACACAAAGAACCTGAGCTAGCAGGAGATTTTAGATCAGACTTTATGTATAGCTGGTTCCCAAGACAAAAAGAGCATTTTTGACCTGTGCTCTTAAAGGTGTTAATGTGATGTAATTCCAGCTGTCCTGAGACAGAGTTTAAGAAGGTGAAAAAAACCTTTCAGTGGCTCAATTCCAAACTGAACTGCAGTAAAGTAGGGCTATATTAAGATACAAACGGTTCACGGTGAATCTGCTCTGACATAGAAAATTGAAACCAACTGCAAGACCATGTGAAAATTTCTGGTTAATATAATTCATAAAGATTTGAGTTTTTTCATTGCATTCTTTAAAAAATATTGACATTTTGAAAGACATCCTCATTTCTACAACACTTAGTTATCCCCATTAATGTGTTTTAATGCAGCATGTCTTAGCTACATACTGATGGATCAGTGATGAACTTTAAATTTAGTAACGAATCTGGCAAAATAACAGCATTCCTGGAAGTCAAACGACTTTGATTTTTTTTTTTTCCCCAAACTTCGTCACAAACAACTGTGTTACCATCTGCAGTCTCAATATAGTTAAAACAGACCTCTGAGGACTGATGGCAAAAGTGAATTTGGGCTGGTTTGAAGCTGAGCTTTTAATTTTGTAGATTATTCTTTCAAGCAAATTTCAAAGTTTACGGAATAATCTGGAAATTATCAAAGCAATGGCAAGCAAATGTGCTATATTTAAGGACTGGACAAAACACACTTATGTTTCATTTTTCTAAAACACCACAACATTTTCATCAAAAATTAATCTAAACATGGCAAATTAATGAACTTCTTTTTTTAAATGTCACTGTTAGAACCCTGTGTTTCTTAATCATTCCTCAGCATTAGCAATGTTACTTTTTTGCGACTGGCAGGAAGCATATTGCATTCAACGTTTTCCCTTTGCAGCACACGGATTCTTGCAGGCTTGACGTTGTGGCTTTCACTCTTTGCTGCAGTTTTTGAGGTGTGCCTTCCATGAGACTAGGTAGAAATGCAGAACAAATCTTCTGAATGGAAAAACTGGGCTGACAAGTTTGACATTTCTGTGGTTTATATTACCTGTTAGTAAAAACAAACAAGCAAACCCCAACCACATTAGTCAGGGAGAGAGAATAATTTATGCATAAGTCTTCAATCTTCCAGCATGTTTAATTGCCCATGTTTGGTTCTTCGCTTCTCATTTTCCTAGATTGAAAAAGCACATGTTAATAGTCTCTACTAAATACGACTATAAATCCTTCTAATCATTTTGCATTTATTGTAACGACAACAACTATTTATGAATTATTATTCCTTGGTAGAAATAAGGAAACTTTTCATTATTCTTTTGTATCGATCCCCTTATGGTACGTGTTTCAGTATATCATTGCAGAATTGTACATAGAAGGACACCAAAGCCAAACACGGGTTCTAAAGGATGGATAGCCACGAGCATGGGTACATTGCTGTGTAACACACATGCAGTCAAAGCACGCTAGCTGGCACATTAGAAGTAATGCTTTTAACCCTCATTTCTTACATCTTGTTTGTAATGATCTGAAGGCTGTGCTCCTGGAAGTAAGTAGATGTCTTGTTTTTGGAAGAGGGAAGGTTGCCAAATGATTAATAAAGGAATGACTGTAATACCACAGCAATGTTAATTTCTTTCAGATGCTAGAAGTCAACATCTGAAAGACAAACACTGCAAGTATACAACCTGCAGCTCAGAAAACATATTCGTAACAAATATCCTTCTAACCCATACCAAATGATAGCAAATCAATACTTTGTGATGTTAACATATAGTTTAAGATCTCAGAAATCATCCTAGTTTACTATAGGAAATGCCCAATGTTTTCACATATGAAAGCTGAATTAGACACAGTGCCATTTGATACCTGGGGTCATTCAGATACGGGAGATGTTTTTCTGTTTTTGAGAGCAGTGAAGTACAAATGCCTTCTGTATTTATTTATATACGTTCTGTATTTATTTACAGTGCTTTCTGGTGTTCATATATAGTTTGTTTCTGCCTGTCTAACTCTCTAATGGACTTCAAATACAGTCAGCTAGGCGTTCCTCTGAAAAATAAGTGAGGGTAGGACTTTAAGCCTTTATACAAAAAAAATTATGATGTGTATGACTAGAAAATGAAAGGGGTTTTTGTGTTATAGAAAGTATGGCTTTTCTTAGATAACCAGGCACATAAGCTAATCTTATAAAATTATGTAATAGTGGAAATTAGTTAAAGATGATAGCTGTGGAACAGACTGTCACTGTGGGGATAAAATAGGCTCCTGTCCCTACCACCTATTGTGCTCAGTTCAGGATCGGGCACAATGGAAAATGGCATCTGAGAACAGAACATTGTGGAATTGCACAAGTAAAAGAAAGGGGGAAAACCAAAATCCCCTGACAAGCTGATGAGGAAGCCTAAGGGTGAATGAGGACGATTTGCAATGAGATGGCAGGGCTCCCACCTCACTGGGCAGGAATAACTCCTCCGTGTCAGATGTCCCCAGCAGTTGATCCTTGCCGTGAGAGAAGGAGCCTGTCACTCTCACCTGCAATGATGGATTTCGGTGGTGAGGTCCATGTAGATGTTCAGGGCCACTGTCACTGGGGTAGGTAGAGGGAACCACACAGTCCTGTTAAGTCTCTACATTAGGCACGTGCTCACCGAGAAACTGCCAGCTGACAGTTGTCTGGGGCAGTCTTTCTTTCTTTCTTTTTTCCCCAAACCTTCCCCTAGAGACTTATTGCTGGTTTTGATGGTTGTCAGTGTCCTCTTTAGGTGTCAGTCATCCCCCTGACCTGTGAGGCTCCGCTCACACCTGCCTTGCTGTGCACCCTGGGGACATGGGGTGCTGCCCCCATGGGGTCCCCCTTCTCTCCCCCATTGCATGGCAGCTTGCTGGCAGCATCCCCTCCACTTTGTCCCTGCCTGGCTGCTACTGCAGCACCTTCTTCTCCTTGGTCTGACTCCAGCTCTGCTTCCTTGAGTGCATGCTCACTCTCTCACATTTTTAAATGACAGCGAAGAGCAGGAACAGCTGTAGGAAGTGACTGCCCAGCGGCAGGGATGCCCTGGCAGAAAACCTTGCCCTACACCTTCTGCCTGTTCATTTCTGTGTGCCTGCTTGGGTGACAGCTGTAAGTATCAAGCCCTGGTGCCCAGCAGGAGGTGAGTGTCCTATTGCCATCTCCTACATGGCACCCAGCGGCTGGTCACCTCAGGTAGATCCAGACCATCAGCCAGGGCACTGCCAGCTGGGAACAGAGACTCTTTCCATCCCCGTTCATCAATGAACGTGAGGAAAGGAGGGCCTGGACCAGACCTCCCTTCTGTTGCTCCTGAGGACAACTGTGAATTGAAATTACATGCGGTTTTAGTGTGTTGGTAACAGAACTGTATCACCATGGCAAATAATATAAACATTTCTCCAGACGCGTCAGGTCAAATGGCTCGCCTCAACCAAGTTCAGAGCCTTTTGCAGCTGAAGAAATGCCACGTAAAGCAAATGCCGCACAGAGCAGCTGCCCATGGAGAACATGCCTACAGGCTCCATCCAGGGCCCCTGACCTCCAGGTGGGACAGCGCAGAGGCAGCAGGCAGCTCCAGAAGAGCTTTCCCCAGGGGCAGAGGGAACCTCTTCCCAGTCACCAGAACCTGGAATGGGCTGCCCAGAGAGGCTGTGGAGTCTCCTCTGGAAACATTCAAAACCTGCCTGGGCGTGACTCTGTGCAACGTGCTGTAGGAGACCCTGCTTTAGCAGGGGTTGGACTAGATGGTCTCCAGACGGCCCTTCCAACCCTGACCATTCTGTGATACTGTGATCAGTAGTCATCCCTTGTGGGCACACCAAGCCATGTGGCCTGCATCCCTTCTGAGAGGGTGGCCACAGTTAGGACAGATACCTTAGCAGGGAAGACAGAAATTTATTTTTTATTTACTTTACTGCTAATTCCCAAGCTTATTTCCTGGCTCTTCCCTGATTTCCCCAGTAAAATAGCCTTTTAATTGTACAAAAGATGTGCTGTCTGTGCAGGAAAAGCAGTTCCACCTTGGTGAGGGGGTAATTAATTTTCCCAGGCTCTGGGAGCTTGATTTGTTGTTCGTTCTGGCTTCAGAAGGAACCTGACCTGTCTGCTGCTTTGCCAAGCAGAAAAGATAATTTCTTCTGAAAACTGCCCTTATCATGAAACCCACCTTGAATGCTGATCCAATCTATGTCATGCAATTCTTTTAATGCAGAATTAAAACTGGGAAGTTATCTAAACAGCACCATAATTTGGAGAAACTGCCATGAACTTCTTTTTGCAGAATTATTTACTCTACTGGACAAGTATTTTATGCTATTGCCCACCACATCCCCCAATTCTTACATAAATCATAAGGATAATGTATTTTCACTTTGCCAGAATATTACAATTGCATCCAGCAGCTTTAATTTTGTGGAAACTTTTTTTTTCAACCCAAAGTACTTTTAATTAGATTTAGATTAATTTAGATAGTATAAATATGTTCTAAAAATGTAAGACAGCTGCTCTGTCTCAAATGATAAGCAAATTAAACAGGTCATGTTTTCATTCATCATAGCCAAGGATCAGGTGGCAGGGATAGATTGCAAAGGTACGATGGCTTCTCTTCTAGCAGATGCTGGCAGTGCACTTGAACATCAAAAGGTGCCATTAAACTGCTGAAACTTAAGTGACAGCGCGGAGCTCCTTTGCACAGAAGGGTTGTCTTCCAGCTTTGCTGATAGCAGAAAATGTGCACACCAGCAAGAACGATCTGTTTCTGAGCATTTCTTAGAAGTACGAAAATGGTAGCTGAGCATAATGTATCTGCAACTTCTTGATGGCTTCCCTTATGGAGAATAGAGATTTTGGAGGGGAAAAGGCATGGAGAAGGCGGCAAATTACAGAGGATATAATACCCTGTCGATGACATTTATGACATTTCTATGGGCCTAGAAAACAAGATGTTGGTCCTCATCCTGATTTTGATTCATATCCAGGAGTTTCCATCTGGGACTTTGGTTTAGCCCTTTATGCAGATCTGCCTCCAAACGTCGTTCTGAATCTGGATTCACTGTGTGAGCAGCCCACTCTTCCCATTTACACTAGTAGCTTCAGTTTGGATAGTTACTAGTATTTGAGTCTTCATTCTGATTTTAAAAACATGACTGAGATTTTTTTCAGGTTCTGTCTTCATTGACAAAATAGACTGCAAAAACAAAGACCGTCTTTTCATCATTTTGAACAAGAACATTTGAAGTCTCTAATTCTCCCTCTCCCATTAAAGCTGGAGTGTAGCTCTACCCTTTTTCATATTCCTCCTGACAAAGAAGCTGTAGATCTCATTAACCTGGCTGTGAGCTTGAGATTTCTAAAAAGCAGGTAAGACTGACTTCTTAGGTGCCAGAAAAAAACTATTGTGTAATTGAGTTTCACTTTGTTGGTGCATATCTGTGTAAGGAATCTGTGGCTCTCATGGATGGGCATGTGCTATCCTGCATTTCTTACATGGCTCTAGGTATTTCTAGTCTCCATTTTGTGGTTTCTTAAAAAAAAAAAAATAATCCAAAAAACAACCACCCAAAAACACTTGCTTCCTTCCTTGCCACACATTATGAACAACAGCTCTGACTAATTGAAAAGTTTTTTGTTTCTTAGATGCTGAAGAGAAGATACTATAATGAGAAAAATAACTAAAATAAAATAATTTTACATTTAATTCTGCATGCAGTAAAGTCATAGCTGTCTTCTGGGAACTGAATTTTCTGTTCTGTTAAGGACAACTCCCAAGAAAGTATATAAGTGTATAGATGTCTTTTAATGTACCACCTTTATTCTATAAAACACTTGTAAAAATAAGGACAGTAACTATGACTGTTCAGCATCTTTTTCTATATTACTTCAGTGTTTTCTTCTTTAGGATTTGGAAACAAATTGCATTTCTATAATGCAATCTCCTAACAGTATTCACAGTGGCAAACTTTAGAGATGTACGAAAACTATGTTGTCTTATTGCGGATGGTGTAGAAGGTGATAAGAAGCTTAGAGCAGAAAACAGCTTGGGGGAAAGGAGGATTAACCTCTCTTACTGAGAGTGGAACAGATACCAAGAAATTATATTTTGCCTGAATTGCACTCCTAGTCTGACTGCACTCAAATCTGGGGGAGGATGTTCTGGGGGAGGGTGTGTGGGAGTGAGCTGTAGTTCTTGTATTTTGTACTCTGGCTGCATTTGTGGAGGAGACTCAGTAGCTGATAAGAAGCTGTTTTACTTAAGTAATGTCTTTTTCTTATTGGGAAGAGTCATTTATTTTTAAAAAGGAAAAAAAAGGCAAAAAAAAAAAAAAAAAGATCCTCTTCCCTGCACCTCCATTTCTGGCAGCTTTTCCTTCCTGAGCTGCCCCATCTTTTTTTGGCCTGTTCTTCAGGAACGGCTCCCGGCAGAGCGGTTGGCCTGGGCGAGCCCACGAGCAAATGGCACAGGCAGCCAAGGCTGTTGACCTTGGACAGGACAAAGAAACGCAATCGTCTTTTGTGGGGGATTTTGAGTCTGATCATTTCGGTGCAGTTCCAATCCAAACCTAAACCCAAACATTTCTGAATTGTCTGTGAAAGGCTGCAGTGCCTTAGGGGAAGGGGGACTGGCCTAGAGCTGTGGGTCTTCAGCGGTGAAGGAGGTTGCACGGTGGGATCTCCTCAACTGGCAGAGCCTGTGACCACAGGCCCCTGGGAAGCAGGGTTCCCTGTGAATTGGGGTTTTGTTCCCCTGGAAGACCACCTCTGGGTGAGCTGGTTGGAAGCTGCAAGCCAGAGCTCCTGCAGAATGGTGCACAGTGCCAGGGTGCTGGGAGAGGAGCTCCCCGAGAGCATGCGGGGTGGGCAAGCAGGGAGCCGATCAGGTTTCCAACGGACCTCTGATTTCCAGGTAAGCAGCATCAGGAGTTCCATGGCACCGAGAGCATCTCTGCCAGGGTCAGTCTGATAGGTAAACTCCTGAAAAAATTCAGCGGCTCTGAGCTGACACTTTGACTCAGGATTGCAATGCAGAAGGGACAGTTTCAGGCAATTTAGTTGAATTTCCCCAAGCATCCCACCCAGGACACTGCAGGTTCATCAACCGCTAATTAATCCAGTAAAGCGGTGCGGGCCTGAACTGGGAGTAGCCAGGTTTCTTTGAGCACGAGCAAAGGTGTAACTTACCACTGAGAGAGTGTCTCCAGTACCAGGATGAAGCACCAAGGGCGAGCACCCCACAGACTGGAAATCTCCTTCCCGTAGCAGCTTCCCGAGCGCTGCAGCCCTCCTCTGCCCGGGCAGCAGGCCAAGCTCTCTGCATGGGTGACTTGGAGAGCACAACCCCCTTGAGGCTTAGAAATCCTAGTCTGAACTCTGCCTCTCTCCAGGGAAACTGCTGTACGTTTTGGATCTGTGTCCCAGCACGATTTCGTTTTCCTCAGCAGAAAACCGAGGGGTATAGCTAACAGGGAAATTAGGCTTTTAAACTTGGCTTCTTTACCTAGCACAGCAGTTGTACTGATGATGTCTGAGAGACTGGTCTTGGTGTTCAACCACAAACCTCGCCATTGCCAACGTGTCTTGTCCTTGCTTTGGGAAGAGCCAGTGTTCTCCCTTTGCTTCTACTCAGAACTTTCTTACCCCTCCGTGGCACAACTCCGGTTGCCCTACTAGCTGTTTTAGAAAACATCACTTCAAATAAAATCTCCAAGGCTTAATTTAGACAAGAATATTTAAACTTTTCCATAGACATGAAGTCACCAGTTGGCACTAATCTGTGTTTATAGAAATAAAATCTGCCAGTTATTATTTGCTTCTCTGTTGGTTAAGCTCCTTTAACCCATGCTGCCGTCCACACCAGCCTCCGTTCAGTGGCTGGCAGCCTGACAGCTGGTGAACTTCTAGGTCGCTTGGTATTTCAGTGGTCGAACAACTTCCACAACTGAAGAGCTTAAAAATTATCAAAATCAGACCTGAACGATACTTATTGTGCTTGGCTTTTAGATTAATCATCTCTGGCTATGTGTGAATCCCTCTCCTGTAGGAATCTTTTTCCTCAGCCCCTCAATTTAATGAGAGCAATGGCTGGAATTTAAAGTAAACAATACAGAATAATTGTAGGAAGCAAAGTTTGAGTTCATGAGAATTGCTTGTATCAGGAAAATTACTTGGAAGTGATATTGAATCAGTCAGCAAAGAGAATGACGCCTTGGGCCCTTTCACCCATCGGTACAAATTACGTTTCAGATACTTGAGCAGATGCAATGATCTATTCACAAAGGAACTCTAGATCAATAATTAAGTATGGAAAATATCTGGAAGATATTTCTAAGAACTGGCAGTCAGACTCTATTGGTTTGTGATACCTAAACAGAAATGGTGGAGAGAAATTAAGATTACGATGCAAATGATTTTGTATTTTTCACATTGTAATAGATTTCTAGATATTTGTGACAGTGAAACTGGGAGGAATAATTTTTTTAAAAAAGTATTATTGAAAGGTGATCAAAATCTAATATTCCAAACCACTGTTCCAAAAGAAGATGGTAATTGTGAAAACTGACCCCTCAAAAAAATTATTGTATACAAAGAATCTACCTTGAATGGGTGTCTTAGATTGCATATTATTTCTGTCACTTTCAGGAACATCAAAACCAGCGTGCTTTTTTAAGCAGTGTCCAAAGGAGACTGAAAGGACTTTATTGTTAATGTTTGTGGTGTAAGTGTTTCTATGCATTAAATGGCAGCCTATGTTGTTTATATTGGATTAAGATCCAAGGCAGCTCTTGAAGCTGTTTTGTCAGGTGTTAAACTGCACGTAAAGACACCACATTACTGAATATTGCTATTGTGCCATAAATTATCAGATTATTAGAAGAGGACAATACACTATTATTGTAAAGAAGAGCTATAATGCATCTACAGTTACCAATAGCGTGACAGTCACAAAATTAAAACCTGAGTATCTTTATCTTGTCTGGCCCTGCAGTGTGAGTTTACCTCAAATGGATTTTCTGCCCTGTGAGTTGTTGAGGTGTGCAAGTATTTACAGTCGAATGGATCTGAGGCTGAGCACATGGCCTGATGCAAGACCTCGGAGGTCAGAAGAAAAGCCATCATTTTTCTTCCACTAGGTTTTGGGGACATAGATATTTATAGGTGTGAAGGATCATAAGATTTTTGCACTATAATCTTGTAGTTTTCTAGAGGTATACAGAGTGGTGGCTTAGTTTCAAATGTAAATCCGAACACATAAACAAACATTAAGACTGCAATTTCTAACCCATAGAATCAGTATGAGATGAGGCACCCAGGATGGATATTTCAAAGCAGATGAAAACTCTTGATCCATATTTAGCTAAGGTTTATTTGCAGGCTGCAGCTGAACTGGTTAACAGCTGATGCAAACTGCTATGAGTGAGCAAAGGGCCTGCCCTCCCCATACCTCTACTGAAATATAGAAAAACTCATAGAAAATACTGCTTCATATTTTGAAGAAATTATCTTGTAGCCTTCAGAGACTTTTTGTTTTGAGTTTGTTTATATGCCTAACCCTCAAAGGCAAATAAAGCTAAGCAAATGAGAATATTTATAATTTTCTTCTGCAATTGATACATGGTATTTTTGGTTCTGTTGTCCTGGAAACCTAAGTCATGGCTTACATTCCCAATATCATGTAAGAGACTCTTTAGATGATTGCATTTTTACTGGCTCAAAGTGCATGGGTATTTCAAAGCAGCAACATACAGCTGCAATCTCTATAATCACCCAGCAGTACATAACCCAAAGGAATGATGTCCAGAATGAAGATATATTTTTTGAATCATAATAATACTGAACTTTCCACATGTCATTCTAATCTCTTGGGAAACATTTAAATTTAGATTAACATTCAACCCAGTCAGCATAATTGGCCTTGCCTACCCTTTGGCAACAGAATTTTGGATCTCTGTAAAATCTATTCCTTGTAGTTCTGGTCTTTCCCTTCTCTGACACCAGGTATGGTATAGGTTTGGACTGCACAAGCGTACAGCGCATTTAAGAAATTTTCCTTCTTGTTTTGCCTTGCCAGAGGTGGTAGTATTATTGTTCTTAGCTTCATTGTACTGAATTGCTAATAATGGGAGGAACTTTATGTTTCATTGTACTGAATTGCTAATAATGGGAGGAACTTTATGTTCAGGCAAAGAAAAGTTCTCTAAATCTGACTATCAAAAGCACATAATTCTAATAGATGTTCCAGCACCACCATTGGGCTGTATTCATTCCTGTTTGCAAGATGTTTTGTTTTGTTTTCCAGGATTTCACAAGGTTTTGATTACCCGACATGGAACAATTTTGAACATCTTTTTTATTAGTATTGTTTAAATTGTGATATGCATTATAATTGACTCAGCTATCTGGGTCTGAGCATGAAAGTGAAACATCTAAGTAACATCTTAGCTCCTACTAACAAAAAGATGAATCCTATAAAAAATTGGGGAATCAGCAAAGTTTTAAGAAATATATATATATATATATATATATATATATATTAGGTTTGTTTGTTTGGTTGTTTTTTAATTCTTGGTTAGGCAATCAAAAAACTGCTTAGTAATAGCAAATACTAGGATACTTCTTGTACCAGAACTGTGAGCAGCAGTGGAAGTGAATCGACAAAGCCTTAGCCATGCATTAGCCAGGGAAAAGGAATACCTAGGAAGGTGTTCATTCTCTGTTAGGAATGTTGGAGTGGCATTGAATAGTAAGGAACTGGGAAACAGTGGAATATAAAAAAAACAAAAAAAAACCAACCCCCCCCCAAAAAAAAGGTTTATTCTTGTTCTTCTCCTTTTGGAAAACTTCTTATAGCAACTCAAACCCATAAAGTTGGGCCAAAGATGATTTAGTAAATGAAATTCTTCCCTGCCTTTATTTCCCCTTGCTGGATAATACCTTGTAGGAAGAGCCTTATGAATTAAAGTCCTTTTTCCTATTTCTGTGCTGCTTGTTGCTGAGCCTGGACTCCCACTGAAGAATTCAGTGAAAGGAAGATTTTTCACTACTTTCTTTTCCTTATAGTGTCTTCTCTAGGGATTAAAGCTCTACTTTCCATAATCTCTGTCCTTAAGGTATGTTAAAGCTTTATTCGTTCTCCAACAGACACTCAGCTATTTTTAATAGAATGATTGGAGATTGTCCTTACTAAGCTTTTTATGTGTTTGAAGAGTCTTACACATCTTTTTGTGATCAGGAAAGCAGAAGGAAGTCTTGGGAGAAACATCTTTTCCAGATCATGTCTACACATTCCCTTGCAAAGGGGCTACTTTCATGGTCCTTGTGGGCTTGACTATCACTTTATTAGTCAGGACAATAAGCTCAGTTTCAGCACCACCATACTCATGTTTTAATGGTTTAAATGTCAAAAAACTATTCTGGAGATGAGGGAAAAATTATATTTTGAGGACATCTAATATGGAAAGGTTAAGTCTTTTTGGCCTTACATGTCTCTCTCCTCTATATTCCCGAACTAGACATATAAAAATGAATAAATTGTAGCCTGAGCTATGCAATCATAGCTCAAATTACTGTGACGGTGAAATCTGGTATCATTAGCTGGTGATCACTACTGAGGCAACCAGCAATCAGTAGTAGCCTTAACTTGTGACTATCAGACCACAGTTTGGTTGACTGCAGGAGATGATAGTAACAGCATAAGTTACTGCCACAATAGCATCCCCATCAATTCCTAATGAGGCAATAGCAGAGCTGACACTGAGATGACTTCTTTGCATTTGATCAGATGCTCTGAATGGTTCAAATTTTGCCCCCATTTGTGGGTAACTGGGAAAACATGCCTTCCTGCTCTCAGCGTTGCTGGTGCAAGAGGAAAGGAAAGGGTTAACCACCCAAATCTCACTGACTTCCAGCAGAAAGGCTCTGATTGCCTTCTCTCCCAGCTTTCCTTCACAGTAAAGCTCACCAGTGAACTGGGGATTATGGAAACCTGGGTTAGGTTCGTGCATTTAGTTTCTCAGAAGTGTCATTTATCCTCTTTGGTAACTGCCTGGTAATGTGCTTCATTTTCTTTTAAGCACTGTCCTCTGTTCATTTAAATAGTAAATTTTGCTATGTGCATTTAAGGTATTTAGGATCAGTAGGCCATCTGGCATAGCTGCAAGTAGTAAGGTTCTAGTAGCAACAAGTTTGGTTTCCTTTTGCAAAACAGAAGAAATATTATTTGCTGATATTTCCCACAATCCTTATAGCTTAATTTAGTGACTACATTAAAATGTAATTAGTATATATTGCATTTAATTTGTATGAAATGGTATTAATATGTATTTGGTTAATAGAGTTGCCAGCCACAGGCTTAGAATCAGCACACAGATGCTGCACACGCAACCTCATTTCTCCTCCCCACACCCCATGGGTGCCCATTTCTGCAGTGTCCCTGCAGTAAAAGAAGTTACTGGGGTGCGGCGGAGACCAAACCCCTGCTACATAAATCTGCAAATCTCAGTTTCTGGGTAGGTTTCTATCCCACAGAAGTCAGTCTGCAGAATTACTCAGGACACTCACCCTACCTCATTTTATATTAAAAATATACTATTATGAACTTAAAAAGATGATTATGCTCAGATGAAAAATGTGCTTGATATCCAAATTGTTTGCATTGCTACTTGTGATTTATTTTCATTGTACTTCCATTTTCTTGTCCAGTTTTATAGAAAGCTTTCTAAAACCTGCAATGTTTTAGCACAAATATTTTGCCTAACTATTATCAGGAAGCATTTAGTCACTCAAAAAAAAAAAACAAACGTTGTGAGGTGATTAATGCAGTAATTCTTCCTGACAGGTAGAGGGTTAAGCTCGTAGCAAGTTCCCAGCACTAAAAGGGCAGAGGATTTATTTTTGTCTGTTGTGAACAAGGTAATTTTGAGAGAGAGAATCCTGAGATGGTTTTTGGTCATCAGAACATCAGTCTGTTTGCTAGGACCTGCACAGACTGTTCTAGTATGAAATTACAATAGCTGAGCAGCTGATTTAAACTGTCTGAAAGGAATATAACTGTGAGATTATCTCAGCAAGCAATTACTAAACAGCAGTAATTTACAAGAGGGATTGATTCTGCATTTCTTAGTGGTTTAAATCCAGTGTACAAGTACTTTTAGAAGAAATTACCACTAGAACTACTTTTTCCTTGAAAGAATTAACTTGGTGCTATGTACACATGAAAACTAATTTCTTCTTGAAGCTATTTAGAACAAAAGTGATTTTTGATCAAAGCATGTATTTCCATTGACATACTGATCAAAATACCACCTGGATCCAAAAGGCAAGTCCCTGGGATGGACTTCTCTGTTGGTATTATACCTGGTGGGCTACGCCGAATCCTAGGCTTCCAAGGACAACCGTTTCAGCAGATGTTCCCAGAGTTGCTGGGTTTGTTGTTTTGGGACAGCCCCACTGCATTCACACAGATACATGCTTTTGTAGTTAATGATTATCTCAGAATTCTTCCTTCACATCAAATTTCAGGCACTGTGCTTCTCATCCTGATTAGGAGCTGAAACTCCAGATCTTCCCGGTCAAACGGAGATTCTGTATTTTGACCAGACTCACTGCACTGGAACTCAGACGGAGATTCTGTATTTTGACCAGACTCACTGCACTGGAACTAGGCTTTATTTATCAACTGTAAACCAGGTATTGCTGTTTCCAGAGAGTACAAAAATGAGTAACCGGCTGGACATTCCGAGTATGTTGCTTTACACTGATACCTATCGCACGTGGGAGTGATAATGGTCGGCTGCTGACCCGCTTACTGAAAACTTGTGTAGGTGATGCTGCTCTGAGTCTGTTTGCAAACAAAGAGCCAGCAGCAGATATGCCTGTGAGGCAGACTATAGGCTGAGATTTGTGTGGCATCATTATGCGTGTGTAGGCAGTTAAGATATTTGCGGTGAAATCATGGCCTCATTGAAGTGGGTGGTAGCTTCCCCACTGCCTCCAGTTTGGCCAACTGCTAGCCTTGCTGTTGGTATTTATCCAGAGCGCTTGACTGAGTTCAGTGGAGACTGAACAGCATAAAATTCCGAACAATGCCGTGGCCCTACAAAATGAGCTCTGAAATCAGTTGACGTGCATAGGGTTTGTATTTATTCCGCTGTCTGAATTTTGCAGCAGTTTTCACTCTGATTTGTTTCAACTTGGATACATGGAGATTATCTGTAAGTCCTCGGTAGGCATTAGCAATTATCTTCTTAAACAGTTCTCTGGGCAACAAGTATAAATTATGAAATTCTGTTATCAGGCTGGATAAAGTCCAGTAATATGGCAAAACACGTAGGCTTCCAGATCAAGATGAACAACAGATGTGTGATGGACTAAAACATATTTTAAAGGCCTCTCTTTCATGTGTGTTTCCCACAGAATATGACTGACAGAAGGAGGAACGCCTGATTTTTGGTATTAAGCGGCAATGTCCATGTATTATGTGGAGGCAGAACTTGGCTCCATATTTTTCTGTTGATCTGAATGTGCTGAGACTCCTCAGGGTTCAATTCCAGGCAAGGAAACACTCTCATATGAAGTCTATGAATTATTATGACCTTATAACTGTGGGGTATAAAAATCCCAGGTATTTCTGTGCTTTTAAAAAATTGCAGGTTTTCCAGCACTATGTAGTAAGAATTGGTGAATCTCTGTGGAGAGGGCATTTAATCTCTGGAAAGAGGGATATGTAATTATTGCCCTTAATATCATTCAATAACGCTGTCCCTACCATGACATATCCATCTTAGATTGTAAGATATATAACTTTGCCTTATCATCAAAATCTATTTCAACTGGTATGGCTTAGATCATCTTGTTTTCTCATTTGTCTCTGGTATTTCCTGGTCTTTAAATCTCCAGACCACCTGGGGCTCTTAACCCCCTTTAATAAATAGGTCCATCACATTTTCCCCGTGTTCAAAAATGTCACAGCTGCTTCCAATATGCTATGCAGCGATCATAAAAATAAGTACAGTATAAAACATTATTATAGCCCTATTTCCAGCTTCTCCAGCATAGCTCATTTCAAGACATTAGCCATTCTGCAAACTCTGTGCTGTGATTATTCCTTCCAATCACTCCATTTTAAAATATCTTGGTCAGATGCTGCTACCTTAGGCCTTGGAGTGTCTGTTTAATAGCCTCGAACAAATCTGCATGTTTTAAAAATGTGGGCAGCATCCTATCCTTCGAGTTTTCCATACCATAAAGCAAGCTGCTGCTGCTTCTGCCTGTGCTGGCATTGCCCACGTAGGGTGCAGGCAGTGCCTGGGCATGGTCAGCGACAGCTGGTCACCAGCCTCTACCGCGCTTTCAGTGTCCGTAGGCACTGTCTCTTGTGGCTGATGGTGTCTTCCACTAATGGGTCTGGACAGAAAGGAGTCACGGCTTTCAAACAATATTTCTTTGAAATACTGCCTGAACCCATGCTGCATGTGTGACCTGGGCTAACGGAACAGCTGTCAAAAACTGATGCGTGTTGTTTGGGTTTTCTATTAGTAATCCAGTCATTCTTCTCACATCAACAGAGATGATATAAAGGTCTCTGCAGAACCCAGGGTTTTATTCAAACACGTTGCAGGCTGTTTTCAGGAATTAACAGCACTCAGATGATGCTGGCCTTGTTGAGGCTCAGCAGCAACACTTACAGTGGCTTCAGCGGGGGTCAGGATTTCGCCCAGTGTAGATGTACTGTACATCATCTAGAAATTGCAAGCAGCTGAACACAAAGAGCAAACAGTTAAGAGGTTCCTAATTTGTATTTAACCTGCATTATCAGCAGGTTAAATATTAACAGCTGCAGATCATTATACAGAAAGAAATGCATCATGTATTGGATATAGTAATTCTCACCCACAACCTGTCATGTTATGTTTTGCTTCTGTTCTTGTTTTTAAAAATCATTTCAGAGGTGCCAATACATACACTTAAATCAATGTTATGTGCTAGCTGACAATAATCTTTTTAGGCTATCGTATTGATGGTTCCTCATCCCAGAGAACAAGGTTGTGTATGTGATTTAGGAAGGACAAAGTGTAATGATAGCATTTTGTTGGCTGCTGGTGCCTGACAACTTACATCTCAGGCTGTATGCGGCAATAGTATACTCTAGCTGGTCCTTTTCCAGGAGCAAGACAACATTTTAGGCCTGGTGCCTCTCAGCATGCTCCTTTGTTGCAGATGGCTGCAGTATCACTGTTTCTCAAGAGACGTCCCCGTCCCCAGGGCTCTGTGTAGGCAGGCATCATCGTTCTTGCAGACCCTGCTTGCAAAGGGTCTGACACCCAGTGGGAGTTACTACACCTAAATAATCCAAACTGGCAAACGGCAGCCCTGTACAGCAGAAATGCAGGCACAGCCTGAAGGAAAAGCTTGCTTTTCCTGGCTCTGTTCTCCCAGTCCAGGCTCCAGGAAGGGATGAGAGCAGAGGACCTCAAAGGAATTCCCATCCTGACACGTGCTGTTCTCTAGGCAGTTCAAAGATTTGGAAGTTTCAGAAATGAAACATATGTTTCCAAGAAAGAGATGGATTCCTTCTCTCATTTTAAAAGCATGAACTACATGCAAAAGCCCTATTAATAACAAATTACCGACGGCCTTTTCTGTTGAGGTAAACTTTGAAGTATGTACCTTTGCAGATAATTCCATCTTCCTTTTGCAGGTCATTTCTCTTGCTACATTTGCTATTTTTCAGTACTGTCAGTGACACGATAAACCTCACAACCAAACCTCTCTCAAGCAGTCCCATTCTGAGCTTGGCATGCCCGGTCTGGGAATGCAGACAAGTTGCCATGGCTACAGAGAGTGTCATCATGACGATGGGCTGTGACCTCACAGGGGCATCACAAAGACGAACAACAGAGAATCGGATACAAAAGGCCCTATTTTCACTGAAATATAATTTAATCACAGACAGCATGGAAAACAAGAGCTGCAAATGATATTTTATCTTCTACAGATTATTTTCTTTGAAGCTTTGCTTCTCTGCGTGGTAAACTGCTAAGATCTTTTGAAAGGCTGGAAATCTGTTCTCAATCCAGTCCATTTAGGCTTTAAGTATTGCTGCAAAAACAGATCATAGCAAATGGATAATAAAATGATCCTCCCTTAGAAATACTTCTGAAAGCTTACCCAAAGAATGGCAGGGGTTTCAAATTAACTCCGTCATCCTTAACTAAACCTTCATCTATATTTTAATGTTTCTCTTTCCTTCACAGAGCTAAAAGCTACTGATTACAGATCTAGTCACCAATCAGGTGGTCCAAAAAGATCTCCAGTAAGAAAAAAAAAAAATAGTTCTTTGAGCTAGAATAAAAGTTACAACTTTAACTATCAAAATGACAGCTGATAAATTTGCAAATGGGCGAAGTATTTTAAGAACATTTAATAATCAGAGACGCAGACAGAAGTTAATGGACTTTAGACACAGAAAACACGCACAATTCTGGTTTGGCCCAAGATTTACACTAGTTTATTAATAATAGATTTCCATGTTGTGTCTGAAGTTTGTTTGCAGGATACAACTTAAACATATTCAGTAATGAAGGGTCTTCTGCTGGTTTATCTTCTGCTTTTGTTCTGGTTTCTAGACTTGTGTTAAGACTGTCTATAAGTTCCACAGTAGCATAGAAATTATTATCAAACATCCTAAATGTTCCACGGTCTCTCAGAGTAAAAATGGTATCAATTTATTTCCACCCGTATCTGTTCTGCAGTTTACGTTTGCACCATTCAGCATGGGGAGTGCAGTTCATGAGCTCATTGCAACCTAATGCATCCAGCAAATCTGGCTTCTTTCCATGTGCATGAATCATTCACAACTAGGCCTAGATCTCTGAGAATGTGTACAACCACTTATTTTTAGCAAGCTCCCTGTCAAGAAAGTGTTGACTTCTCTGCTGGGTCCCTTTGGTTCTCCTGCTTTCAAGTGCCAGCAAACCTCCGGTGCCACCAGCCACAGTGCTGCTGTGGTGCCTTTCTGATTAGCAAGGGTAATGTGATGAGCAACCGCTCATGGTTTTCAATGCCAAGAAATACTAAAATCAATCATCTGTGAAATCTGGAAGAGGCTTGCTGTTGTTGCTGTTGTTACACCTGGGCAGCTCTGGATTGTCTGGAGTTCCTCTCCATGACTCGGAATAAAATTTTCTCTCACTTCCAAAAATGGTACCGAAGCTGGAAAAGAGAAACTGTTTTGTTCTGATGTTATGATAAAAGTGAGATTTGCTATGCTTGCACATCATGCTTCTATTCTTGAAATGACTGTTTTATGAACAACAGTAAGGAAATTAAACAGGATTTGAATTTGCCCTTTAGGTTATAAACAGCTCTAGTATTTACAATGCACTTTGCACTTGACTCTATTGTAGCAGGAATGTTAACAGCAGCTAAATTAAAGTTGCTGAGAGATTTCCATGATCCCAGGCAAGAGAGTTTCATAAGTATATGTGTATATAATCTTTGACTTACGCGAAAAATCAAATAGTTATTTGTTGTAATTATTTCCATAATCATTTTTAGGTATATTAAAAAAAGAAGCTCAAACTTTCAGTGCAGGTCAGCTTTTGGCTCCAGTTTTCTACCTTTTTTCCTTTTCTTGGCTGGCTTTTTGAGATCAGGAATTTTGAGAGCTCTGGTGTGAGGCTTAAGCTTTGAACAGCCATAGCTATACGTGGATTTGCACATGGCTCAACAAAGACCATTGGCTCAGCAAAGAGCACTGGGAGAAGCTCATTAACTCCCACCTCTTCACGCAAGAGTCTCTGGTTGACAAACTGAGCCTTAGGGTCCCTTTCTATGACTTGTTGATCATACTGGGTGGTTATTTGGGAGAGAAGAACATTTTTGCCTTCAGTTTTTGTCTTATCAGGAGAGTGAGTATTGGTAGAGGTCATGACTTTTCCTTTGATGGTGT
Source organism: Falco punctatus (assembly GCF_963210335.1). NCBI lineage: Eukaryota > Metazoa > Chordata > Aves > Falconiformes > Falconidae > Falco > Falco punctatus. The sequence continues at coordinate 5,932,078 of NC_137580.1, read as the reverse complement.
GCACTTTTTTTGCTTTAAAAAAAATAATAATAGACTTGTTCTCCTGCGCTTGAAGGAATAAGACTTTTGGATTGGCCTAGTTCATTATTACAGGAATATTTTTAATGTGGAAACAAGATTCTTTTTCTATCTCTCAAGCAGTGCCTAGACAACATCATTAAGAGATTAAGTGGCCTGAGAATAAACTCTCACACTGTTTAAACCTAGCGTCATAACTCAGCAGAAGCTGGGGAACTGCCTTGTCTGAAAGTTAATCTTGTTTTACAGCTAGACCTGCCTCCTCAGGCAAGAGGGAGGCATGGGCAGAAGAGCTCTGTATAGCTAATCCTCTCACGCTTAAATGACATTTGTCTCCAGCTCCCCATAGTGTTGGATAAACTGTGGGAATCTAGGCCGGTGAGCCTTTGAAACGATAGGCAAGCTTCAGAGAGCACTCTAAAGAACTACAGCTTCACCCTCCTTCACCACGAAGAGCAGTGGGCTCCACCCATACACCTGAAGAAATCTTTCTTCCAACCCTTAGCTCCAGCTTGGGTGTCTCCCCTCTCACTCTAGGATTCCATTGTATTTGCTATCCAAATGCCTACATGTTCAAATATCTACTTTGTAATCTGAGAAACCACATAACTGAGAAGACAATCTAGACTTTCTTCCATTCTAGCACTGAGTACTCTTAAAATTAGAGTTGCTTAACTTTTCTGTGCCTCATTTAACACATGCAAAACCGGGCGAACACTGCTTTTCAGTCTTGAACTGTGGTACCTTTGCTCCAGTACTCAGCATCCCACCACAAGGACTATTGGAGGCAGTGCAAGAATTCTGCTGTATGCAAATGTATGGTCATTTACTTTCCACAGTTGGTTTTATCTCAATCTCTAATAGATCATGGCCTAAGTCTTGAAGTACAGAAGCTTAATTATTAAAAATGTTCTCAGAACTAAATAAAAAATCTGGAAAGTTTGGCATTGATATAAACATTCAAAATCATTCTGAAGATTGCTAAATTTTTGACAGTGGAAATGCCAATCAGGTCAAGTGCCTGGACCCATAACCGTCCTTTTTGTCTTTGAACCCTATACCTAAACTTTCTCTAAAGTGTCCGCTATTTTGTAATATCCCATTCTAAAATGAAATGAGCAATCCTGCACACAACGTGCTAGATGAGACCAAGCTACTGATGCAATGTTAGAATGTCCTCCGTAATATTTTACCATCCATTAATTACAGAAATTCTGTGTAGCTCAAGGTATCTGAATGAGTCATGTATATTTTTTTCCTACATGTTACACTACCCCAGTATTTGCTGTTATAGCAGCAGACACTTTGCATATTCAGTTAACATTATGTGGTTACAAAATGCAATATGCAATTACTTCATCACTGCAGGTTTTGCTACCAGTAAACCTCACCTAGCTGCAGCCAAGAGGTTTGCTGTAAGATTCCTTTTTCAAAAACTTAACTAAAGTAAAAAGCAGTTATGGATTGCAATTGATATGTCACTGGAATGTATATTCTTGACAAAATCAGGTTAATCCAGGAGAGTTTATTAGGTCTATCAGCTGTGGTCCCTGTCCTCAGGGTAGCGACATGGAAGGGAAATGGTATTCCTGAAGCACTGATAGAAATTGTACGTGGAGGAAATGCTGCATTTCCTTTGTTCTTTACATGTTCTATAAATATTTCACGTGTTTGTTAAAGCTGTGTTATTTCTGGAAATCTGCCTGCTCTCTTGTTTAATTTTTCCCAAATCCTTCAGGGTTGTAGATAGCTTGGGATACACAGAGATTTAACATTCCATATTTGTGCTCTGTTAATAGGCACCACATGAAGATTAGCAATGTAAACGGGTTATGAAGAACAGAGAGGGAAAACTTTAGCATGTCTAAAAAAGGACTAGACTTGGGCTTCTGTTACTCATACTTGTGATTTTCCATCCTTCTCACTTAAAAAAAATAAGGAAGGTCATCAAAGCATCCTATACTTGATCAGATATTGGAAGGGTCCTGCTAACAGTCATTTATCATAGCCAGTGGCTGTCCCCAACTTCTCTTGGTCATAGCCAGCTTCTTCCCCTTGGGAAAAAGTATCACCTAATATAAAAAGGGTCTCCACTTACCTCTGCAAGTAGATATAACCTTTTATTGCCACAATACTCCTAACATACCCAAAAAATGAACAACTCTATTGTTCTGTCTATGGCAGTGTGTGCAACAAAGGTGCTTAAGTATCAGAGAGATCTATAGAAAACTTTGTGTCTATAAATATACTTAGAACATAGAGTGAAAAAGTTGAACTGCTTTCAGAAATGACTCAGTGCTTGTACCATCCATTTAGAAACACAGGTCAACCAATGAAAATTTGTTTGAATCACAAGCATAAAATTGTTGAAGATGGGCTTTAGTGTGCTCCTAATACATAAATCATTCTTTAAAGCTGAGTTTAGTTCCTTAGGTTCTTATGAAATTTTTACTCTTTATGTTTCTATTTTTCATGCTCTTCCACTATTTGTTTGTTTAAGTGTACATGTTGAGAAGTCAGTATAAAATGAATCATGGATAACAGTTCTTTGATCTTTCAAATATAGTAATAATGCTGTTTTGAAAGGAGTCATCCCAAAAAAAGCACTCGTTCTCTCGAGCAGCTCCCTTTTACCTCAGGGTCCCACATCTTTGCCTGGAAATTCAGCAGCAATGCTGGTTTGGTAATGTCCATTGGGAGTCACTAGAAAAACACAGAAAACCTGGGCATGAATAGATTTTCCAATGCAACTGGAAAAAGAATGATTTCACTTTATGCTGCATAGAGAGGTGAAGTAGTTTTAATATGTTCTGAAGTCTCAGAATCATAGTTTCAGAATATGTTTTCCTTTATTATTGGCATCTTTAAGCTGAACTGATAATGTACAGGATATTTCATATAGCACTAAATATATGTAGGGTGAGACTTTGATGGCACTGCACATACTGAAAGAGACCTTTCTGCATGAGAAGTCCCACTAACAGCAATGAAATTCCTCACAGTATAAAATGCTGAGCAGAAGGTATAAGGCTGCCAGAGTGTGGTTTCTTGTGTTTTGAACTCCTCCTTGTACTGGGTAGTTAGGAAAGGTCAGGTGTATATTGAGAAAACAGGAGGCTGGTCGGTGTAGCGAATCCCAAGCCCCTTTTTTCCATTTCCAAGAAATAAAGTAGGAATCCCATGCACACCCCAGAAAATAAAAGTCCCTGAGAACAGAGACCAGAATCTTCTGATCTCCCCAGGGATTCAACATTTTTATTTGTAGTGATGATATCTCTAAGAAAGTAAGACAGCGGCTGATTCATAAACCATAATGGGAGTTTCAAGGGTATTTGCTTAGTGAGTGAAAACCTGAGATCATGACTACAAGTCTTGGCAATGGCTCAATTACTTTTATTGCAGTTTTAAAACTCATCTGTGCTATTTCCCACGTGAAAAACAAAGCCCACGCAGGTTTCTTGTGCTGTATTAGCATTCTCCCACTTGAAGTTCCAGCTTCCTCTGAGGTCCCACATATACAAGATGGAGACCCCAAATAAAAGTAAGCATTCCTTGTTTTTCTAAGGCAATAAATAATGATAGATAGATAGATAGATAGATAGATAGATAGATAGATAGATAGATAATCTTTGCTTCAAAACTTGTTGCTTTAGGGTTTTGGTGCCCACATCCAAATGCCTACCAAAACTTTAATTGACAGTACCTATGTAGAGAGCATCATCTCCCATAAGCCTAGCAATCAAACCTGAATTTTAAAAAGCTTCTGAATCAATAGCTCTGCTTTTTTCAGCAATTCCACATGAAACTGTTCAAAGTATACAACTTTTATTTTAGAGTCAACAAAAGGTTCTGCTGCCAACAGAGGTGGATGAGAATCAAGCCATAATAGAGGGAAAACAAATTGCCTTGCACTAAAACTCATTGGCAGTGACTGTGCTGGCATCAGGGCCTGTTCCCCTCCTGTCATGGGTGAATGAGAATGACTTTGAAGGTGTCAACACTACCGACGCAGCTGTAACCTTCCTGATGGTCACCATTACTACTGCAGAACGTCCCACAAAAGTGGCCCTTTGAATGCCATACCCTGGGGAAATTTCCCTCAATAAAACTTTATCTGGATACAGTAGCTCTGGAGTTTTATGCCATTTGCATGGGTTGTCTTCATGGGGATGAACCTTTCCTGTGTTTTAACAATTCTTCATTCATGTTATCATAATGTGTCTTGGTCTTAGGATACCATGTTTTGGGGTTGTTTTTTTTTATTTATTTATTTTGAAGGGAAGGAATCTAGAACTCCTTGAATTTAATAGCCTTTTTTTCACTCAACTTTAGAGAGAATTTCCATCAAGTTCAAAACATTCTAGTCAATGCTCTCTAAGTGCATTCACTTTTTTTTACAAAGAGTGATTTAAGTGTAAATATTTTTTTAAATGAGTCACCTTGAAAGGCTGAAAGAATTACATCATTTCAAACTCTGCCCACTCTCTTTGATTTTTTTCTGGACTTTCAGACTGACTTCAGAAATCTAAGATAGTTTTTCCTGCAAAATCTTAGGCCTTTCCAATTATTTGTACCGTGTTTGGTCTGTGAAATCTTGATTTGGACTTCCTGGCAGATTTATACTGAACAGCATCTCTAATCCCTTTTAGAACATGTTTTGTAGGCTGAAAGGGATTTTTTTTAACATAGGCAAAATTTTTAAAAGGACTTTACCCAAAAGATTTTCCCCTAACCCAATCCTCTTTAAAACGCGAAACCCAACACCACGCAGACACTAATTCCAATTTGTAACAAAATCAGGAAAAAGGGGGGGTGCCAGTGGTTATGCGTAAGTCTCCCTATGAGCCAGACAACTTAATAACACCACTTATTAGAGAAGCCTTAAAGGTAATCCCATTAAAGCTATTCAGCAGAACACTGATATTTTTTCTGAAATCTGCTTGGAAGCAGACAGGATTACTAGAATGAAACGTGAGCAGCTTTCCAGTAAACCTCATCCCCCCACCTCTTATTCCCAAAGCCTGCAGACCTTGGCGCTCCACTGTTCTCTTGCTTGATGGATGAGGCGAAATTACAACTCCAAGATAGGGAGGGGTGGAGATGTGGATGTTCAGTCTTCTAGAGCTCTTCTCACCGAGGCACAATGTGAGACCTTGCTGACACTGTCACAGACTTCTTTCCTGGCCCCGTATTGTTGTAATTCAGGTAAACTGGTCACACTGCGTGGCAATTAATTTCTGGCAGATAGTTTTGGTTTTCAAACTGGCAGCGCAACGAATGTTAAGGATACCACCACTTACTATCCAGATGGCCTTGCATGGACATTGTACCCCCTTCTTTATGCTTAACTCTACCTGCCTTCCCATCCAAGGAAATGCGATGCCTTCAACGTGGGAAGTCTCTCGATGATCCTACCCTGTGTGTGAAACACCAGCCGGGTTGTTTGGTGGTGAACCCTCGCTGCTGAGAACAAGCGGTGGTGGTTTGACAGAGGTACAGAGAAATTTGGAATGACAGGAAACTATGATCTTGTTTGAACCTGAGAAAGGGTGAATTTCTGTTTTAAAGCACCTTATCTAAACAGTGCTTAAGGAAGGAAGCCTTGTGAACTCTTGTTAAAAACGTATAGCTATAATTTAGAAACTCCTTTCATCTAGCATGAAGGGGGATTTTGCCTTGAAGAAACAAGGATGCAGTGCTGTCATTTGCATGTACCGTGTCAGTGCAACAGGGGTACTTTCAGCAATGCTGTTTTCACTTCCTAACTCTACTCTTTTAGATGTCTGTATTTCTCTTGGATGTGCAGAACCCTTGAAGATCCCCACATAAATTGTCCTTGAAAAAGAGTAGGTTTTTTTCTTCTTCTTATGTGAGCAATGTCTCCTTTATTTGGGTTTAATAATAGAAGGAGATAACTGTGCTCTGTGTAAACACTCTGCAAGAAGCTTAATCCAAACCTACAAGGATATCTGGTTTCTCTAAAGGTGTCCATAATTATATGGCAAAGCTCTGAAGAATATGATTATCGATTTTAGAAACTGGGCTGGAACATTACACAACTGTCTGGTTTAGGTTTGGAAAAGGGAATATGATGGACCCAGGTCAATGCCTGCCTAGGTTTGGGGTAGCGTACCAGTATGACAGCTGTAGGGAAGTTTGTGCACCAGTGCAACCACCAGTTCAGTCACTCCTAGGCATTATCAAGCTATCTCTGCCATCTCTGCAAGGCTCTAGAAGGGGAATTTTTACCTGGCATTTGGCTGAATGCTTGCACGTGTGGTTTTTTCCAGTGCGTTGCTTCTGGAATGGTTGCAGGATTGCTGGTGGGAGCAGTATCCCCCAAAAGCTGTCATTGGACAAAGTCGCTTCAAGGTCTCAAATTATATTTCCTGGGACAAATGCTTAAGAAGTTGACCTCTGGGTAACACCTTCCTTCTTGTCAGTGTATAAGTAAAAGCAGCTCTCTGGTTTTAGTCAGATAATGCCTGGATGGCTCTTTCCCTTCACGGCCTTGCTGAAAATTGGCAAGGTATGGGAAACACTGGAAAGTTTTGTTAAGCTTTCAGGGAATGGTTTCTCTGCTGGCTAAAATAGATAAAAAGCTGTTCATTTTACTGGTCCATGTTTAAAAAATAAGGAAGAAAAGCTGCTGTATTTCTGAAAGGTACCTTATAGTCAGGGGTTTAACGTGCTTTAAAAACCACTGTTTCAGCGTGTTTGTTTTGACTTTCCTGCTTTTCCTGACTTAGACTTGTCCCGACACCAACACCACTGTTTCTGGTGGCTTACTAGGGACTTCCATAAAACACCCCTGAAATACCTGAGACACTCAGAGCTTCCTTTAATGTTGTTGCAGTGGCTCTATCTTGGAGAATTAGAGACAGGAATGTGTTGATCACTTTCCAGTTTATGCACATAAACATAGACTTTCCACGCCCTCATGTTAATACTGACCCGCATTCTGGTTCTGCCTTGGGTATTCAGGTAACCTGAGACCATGTTTACCGGTATGTATCTCTTTCTTCTGCTTGCTGTCTCTTCCTTGATTGAACTTTGATTTCACTTTGGCCTGAGGGAAATTAAGTCAAGGCAAGGAACAGAAGTTAGCTTTCCAAATATTATGGTGAACAGAAAGGAAGGAGGGTGTTATTTGTCTTGAAGATATGTCAACTGTGTCCATCTACATGCTCTGCCTGGCTAATGACAGTATCAGCTTCGTTGAGGTTCCTCTGTTGTGTGAACCCATACTGTTCAATCCATGCCATACTGAAAATATTCCCATTTTTGTGGCTTTAGTATAATTCCTGCGTTTCGGTGTGTTTCAGACCATTTCTCTTCCTCTCAGCTTGAGGATTTTACTTCCAATTTGCCCATGAACTGTTGACATTTATTTGTATTTGTGGCAACTTTTCCTTTACAGCGAGCATTTCGGTTTGCCTCAGTTCAGGTGTCAGATTTCTTACAGCTGGAAGTAAAATGGTTCTCCTATCTGACTCTTTCTCTAAGTATGCAGAAATACATGCATTTCAAGTGAAACTGATTCTTGGTACTGTAGATATTCTTCAGAGGTGTAATTGGCCCCAGATCCAGCAGTCTTTTATATGCACTGTGGAATTAAGTTCTAGTTGATTATGCTTTCAAAATAGAGCAGGATCAGAAAATGTACCTGGCCTCCAGAAGGCCACAGAACTACTAAAAAAAAACTGAAAAGGACTCTATGAATATCTAGTGAAACCCAATGTCATGATGTTTGCCCTCCAAGTGCATCGAGAGAAACATAAAAAGTGTCAGTGCCTTCTTTGCCTCTTTTTTTTGCTTCCAAATCGGGGTGGGCAGAGTCACGGTGGGGCTAAAGCCAGCTAATTGCTCATCATTTGAAAGCTCTGTGAAATCCTTCCAGCAATAGCACACATACTAAAAAGCAGAGCCTCAGTCATCCTGCAGCTATTTATGGGTAGAGACCAGACATACTGAACAGTCTCACTTGGGGGGGAAGGAAGGGGAGGAGGTGCTGCAGAGTTGCACGTGCACTTGTAGGGGTTACAGAGGTTTCATCTCTTCACTGAGGCATGAGGGCAAGGCCAGAGGAGGGTCATGAATGTCGTCTGTTGTCAAGAGTTTAAACCCCTTTGCTGCTGCCCTTTTCTCCGTCCCATTCATATAGCATAAAGAGTTATCTAAACTCTGGGTGCCAGCTACATAGCTAAACTTGATGGCCAGATGGTAGAGGGCTTCCATAAGGCAGGAAGGGATGTAAGCTTCATCAGCTAAATTAAACTGCACTTACAGAAGAGGGCAATGGGGTTGTCCCTTCTTTTGTCACATTATTCCTATTTGCTAACCACCAAGCAGCTGGATGACCTGGAAACAAACGCTGCTTGTCAAAGAAATTAATATCTAAATTATTGTTCTCCAAAGCTGAACAAGAATGTACAAGGGTTTCCAGAAAAGTTCGTTTTGTACAATTGTCACACATGGTTCCTTTCATTAATATAACAGATTAATTGCTGCTTTGAGTTATTTTTCTTTACTCTCCTTCAGGCTAGGCACTTTTGATTAGAGGTGATTGAATAATTTATTGCAAACTGCTTATTGTAAGAGGTTTGCTTTATTTTGTTCCATCCAGAATAATGCATTTTCAAATGATTATTCAAATTGTTGTTCAAGTGATCCTCTGAATAGTTTCAGTGAAAAATTCTTGGTCTAAACCTTACTTGGAAACAGGTTTGACACAAAAGAGGTAAAACCACCAAGAAGCATTGCAATATTCAAGGCTGTAGACTGGTTCGGAGTGGATGAACAGGTCTCTTTATTTTCTTCCATGCCTTGACTGGCTGTTAACCAGTCTGTTATTGGTTTTCTAATGTAAACACACTTGTGTTTTACAACATTCACTTTGTAAGTGTTCTCCACAAGTCATTGAAAATGTGCTATTTCTATAAACATCCCTGCTACTAAATTCATTTGAAGTGATATTCACTGGTAAATAAATGTAGACGGTGCAAGAAGACATGAAAGAAAAATCCCTTGGGGAAGGAGTGGGGGTAAATCACAGAGATAACGTAGCCTTTGGAAGTTTTTATATAAATAGACCTACAGATTTCCACATATTTAGTCATTGCAGAAGATTAAAACGTTTGATGTGTAGTTACCATTTCACATGAAAGCAAAAGGTAGCTTTTCAGTTGCATTTGGTCCTTGTAATTCAAGTGCTGACAATTGCTGGAAACCTAATTTAATGAACGTTTTATAAGATCTTTAAGTGCTCTGTGGAAATTCCCCCGTCCCTTCGCCTGGCTACGCGTTCCCTCTTGGTGTGGTTTCACGTCTGTAGGCCCATTCCTAGCAAGCCCTTCACATGCCAGTGGCAGCTGTCCTCTCCCCTGTTTGCTCTCTGGAGTTGCTCCCATCAGCACAGGCACTCGACATGCCTACAGCTGCTCAGCTCTTCTCAGCTCTGTCAGGATATTTGTTTGATCAACACAATTACTTGTGGCTTGGTCAGCACAACAAGGTGAACACGTTGCCAGTCTCAGGGCTTGGCTCATTGTCATCCTGCCCCTGGGGACATGCCTCTGGCACAGAAGAAATAACATCACCCTTGCAAATGGTTGCAAGGTCCCACTGAAAAGCCAGCCACAGATCTAGGTTCCCCACACCCACCCCTGATTGCTTCCCTGATAGATCCAGCTGCCTTTTGCCCCATCACCAGCTGGCCCCATTTCACTCCCTTCTGTCTCCCAGGACAGGTACCAGCCTTCAGGAGGGCAGCTACCCTCTGCAGCCTTCTCTGTAATGCCCTGATTTTTGTTGTTTTCTTTTGTCTTGGAGAGGTGAGCCATGAGGTCATGGTGAACTGTCACCAGTCAGTATCCCTCCAGTCTTCCTCTTGCCTCTGCTGTGCAAAGGCTCATGAGAGGAGGTTGGAAAGGCAGATGGTGGCAGATCATGAAGGGCACAGATCACTTTCCCTGCTGTTGGTCAGAAAGTTGCCCTCAGGTAAATACCTGCTTACCCCTCTTCTTCCCTGTATTCTGAGGGACACAAAGAGGTGCAATAGTGGGTGTAGCAAAAAGGTTCCTCCAGAGCAAACGGCTTTGCAAAGTCTTGAGAGTGCTGCTATCCCATCAGGGTCAAGCAAGATGTTTATGGTCCTGAGCAAAGGCGGAATTTGGCTGTTTCCAGGAAGGATGCTGCATTCAACGGGCCATGGGGAATGGCATCGTCTTGGGGATGCCCCAAGAAGAGCTTTTTGTTTCTTGGGGATTCTCTGCAACAGAAGTCTCTGAGAAGCTTGCTTCCCCAAGGCAATGCTGTGCTGAAATCCGCCAAGTGCGTTAGGAAGAGCGCAGGAAGGACAGGAAGCTGCTAAGAGGGTCAGGAGGAAAGGGAGGCTGTTGGTTTCCTGGATGACTGTAGAACAATATGATTGCTTATATTAATTGGAGTATTTGCCAGACAAGCAGTTGCAGCAGTCCACAAACACTGCACAATATTGCAGAGAGGATGATTTAATGAGTATAACAACTTTTCCTGCAATACCAGTCAGAAATTGTGCCCCAGATCCACCATGAGACAAAATCCTCTCTCAGGTTTTTCCATTATATCGGGACAAGTATGATTTAGAAAAAGCAGCAGGTCTTCAGCAGAAAAATGTTACAACAGCTTTTTAAAATGAAAAAGAGAAGAGATGTTTTGCCCACTTCCTTGCACCGCCATTGTCAGCTGGGCTAGACTGGAGCTGAGCGCGAGGCAGGGGGGACATCGTGTTGCCACCAGGCTGGGCTGGGGCAGGTTCACTAGTGCAGAAGTGCTGTGCAACAGCAGACGTTTTCCCCAGGGACTGCAATGTGCTTTAGCTCTTTTCCATGGCTTTTAAGAGACAGGTCCCATGGAGGAGATGGAGGGAGCTGCTCTTTGCCCATTATCTTTTAGAGGAGGCACCCATCTTGTCCAGGTGGTCATGTTTTGTCAAGATCATAATCTGGAACGCGCCGCTGCCTCAGTATTCTTGCAGCCAGATCAGATTTTGCTCTGACCTGGCCTGAAGCCACATGAATGTTGTTAAATAGCTACTGAGCCTGAGGCAGGGACTGAGCCTGGCTGAGAGGCGTGATGCTGAACTGTCAGGTTGGGTCAGATCCCAGCCAGGGTAGCCCCGTAGCCTGTCTCTGACAGAGGCTGGGAACAGATGCCTCTATGTAAGTCATACTAATAATGGAGCATGTAGACTGTGATCCTTCCCTGCTGTTGGCAAGCAGCCATGCAGGACCTCCCTGAGCCACCCGGCATAGGAAGCACCCACACACCTGTCCCCCAAGAGACCAAAGCGGTCTCCATAACATCCTCCGGCAGTGAGTTTCACAGATCAAGTTATTCCCCTACGTGGAAAGAAGGGGTCATCTCAGATATCAACTCCCCCTTTCAGTTAAATCAGTGATGCTATAAATGCAATTAATAAGAATTTAAAAAAAAAAAAACTGGAGAGAAAAAAGCTGAAAAAGTCACCCTATAAATATTTCACAAAAATCTTGGCATGGGTGCATAAATTAAAAGACCAGAAGTTTTTCATATCTTTGCACTTCTAATAAGCACAAGTGCAAGATCCAGGACTCTAAGTGCAGATTTTATGTGGAGATTTCTATAATTCATTGGAGTAATTTCAGCACTGATTTCCTAGTGAAAATTCCAGATACAGAAACAAGGTTTGAAAGGACAATCACTGCTTTCCAGCTTATTACAGCATCTCTCTTTTTTAGAGTGGCTTTTTTAATGCACTGTCCCTGTTCTGAGGACTCAGGTTTCCTGGTTTTGTTCTCTTCCTCACTCCACCCCTACCTCCAAAAATAATGTGCTTCTCTTAACCAACGTGCCTCTGTTAAAGTGATATGAAATACAGAGAACAGATGACACGGGGTGCACTGTGTGATAGCTAATGGTCATCCAGGTTGCGTACAGTGTGCTTCTAAGTTTAGCTCAGTAGCTAAACCAAGTGGTATCTCTTCTCTTCATGCATCTTAAAAGGTAATAACGACTCAAGCCTGAGAAAGTAATTCTGAGTTTTCCAGCATCTATTTTATGAACATACATTACTTTCCTTAATACAAAAAGTTGTTTACTATCCCGGTTGATTTGGTAATCACTGGGATGCATGCCAGCCTTCTTCACCTTTATTTCATCTGGGTCTTCCCAGTTTGTACTCCTTGCACTCAAGTTTAGGAGACGTTTCCTCCACTGCCCCATCAATCCATCTTGTCTCAAGACTGAAAGAGGGTATGAAACATGAACAGTCACAGTTCTGGTGCCAGATTCTCTTTCTGACTGCTCTGCTGCCTTTTGCATCCTTATAAACCTGCTGTCACTAGCTATGCATTCATGTGCACCTTGTAAAGATACATCTCACATGAATGCACAAGTTGTGTGTTTCCCCTGGAAGATCCTCGTTTTATTTCAACTCGTGCAAAGGCACTAGATCTACTTGAAAGCATTGCCCAAGCCAGTTGTCAGACTTAATTCCTTGTTTTTTCTTTTGGCGTTGCAAAATACATGCAACTATGTATGACTTTTTTTTATAAAATCTGAAGTTATTTCAAACAGCTGAAAGTACTTTGCTTTTGCTTCCAAGAATGTAGCTCCAGTCAGAGTTCAAGCACTGACATTTTCAGCTGAAAAGATAAATATTTGGGAAAATAACCCTATGCTTTACAAAGGGGTCACTGAACCCAACGGTCTCAGTACTTATGGTGGCTCAAAAAAATGCTGTAAAAGAAAAGCAAAGACTCCCGTGAACCATTATACAGTGGGCATCTCTCACCCCCCCATCTCTCTCTTCTGCAGGCTCCTTAGTTTGTTGAGGAGTGAGCTAAGCAGTGAAGCTTTTCTCCCAGTGCTTGAATTACAGAGATGCCAAGCTGCACTTTCAAACGAGTAAACATCGGTTGGTTCTTAATGAGAACTGCAAGCACTTGGTAATTCTGGCTGTTGGCTTGCTTTAAAGGCTTAAGTATAGTTTTAGTTTCTGCTTCTATGTGAAGCTTTTGATTGCCATTAAAAAAACAAAGGCTAAATAAACAAATAAATAAGATTAATAAACAGCCCCTAAGCAGACAGTCTCCCAGGTCTGTTCACTTTGGCTAAAACAGATGTTTTATCCAGCTTGGTAATATTTAAGCTATAGACACCACATATATAGCTTTTCATGGTGATGTTACCTGTCATGCTGGTCACAGTGGGAGCCCTGATTTCAGGTGGGGGGATGACTCAAAGTGGGCACCCCTCTGATGTCCGTACGACCACTCCTGGGTGCCAGTCTCCGTTCTGTACGTTCAAAGTGAGAGCTTCTAGCTCCTCAGAGGTTTTCCTCATCTCCACTGGTTTCAGGTCAGTCAAACCAAGATTTCTGCCTTTGCAGTGCTGAGGTACAAAAAGAATAAGCCTGCTGAGCACTAAGTTTTTCTTGTAAGAGGAAAAACAGGATAGGGAGTGGAACTGTTACTGAAACGTTTTGGTCTTTCTGGCAATGGCAGCATTACGAAGCAGACCCCCTCGCTGGCAGGCAGAGTTAATGCTGGCCGAATATCAGCTTCACCTCCATCACCTCTCCCTGGCCATGGAGTGTGGCTGAAGTGACCTGGCCATGGCCCAGCCTGACAGCAGAGTCAGGGATTGTGTCTCTGCTCAGCTGTGTGAGCCGGGGGAGAGGACGGGCTCCTCCCAACTTCCACCAGCAGACATCACCTGGGGTTAGTTACCCTGCTAATTTCTGAGCAGTCAGTCAAGACCCTGCCTTTTCCACTGGCTCATCTGTACCCTTTGTGAATGGGGCAGGTGATGCCTGGTGGAAATTTAATCTTTTTTCCCTCCGTTGTTTTGTTTTGCCTTGTTAAATACCAGCAGCAGAGTAGGACTGGGGGTCATATTCATAATTTTTCCTGATAGAGGAATAATGACACCTGACAGAGGTGTCATTTTGGAAAGCTGTTTTCTAACAAATGTCTTTCCTACCACATGCCTTAAAACAAAAGGACTAACTGAAGTTGGACTTGGTGGCAAACATAAGAATGGGGGAAACCTATTTCATCTGTGCCTTAGCACAATGAGGTCTGTTTGCGACAGTGTCAAAAAGTGTAGCACTTACCAGCTGAAGTGGTATCGTGGCAGGAAAGTTTCTTTCTGTGTGCGGGTAAGAAAGTCAAAGAGAAGCCCAGGAGGGAACAGCCAGCTCCTGATGGCTCTTGATGGCCCATCCCTTCCCCATATCCTTGCCCAGTTTTGGTGTTAGGGTGATTGATGCTGTGGCTGCTGTGTGTGCCAGCCATGCCAAGGTACATGCAGCCGCTCAGCTCCCACTGCAGCCTCTCCATCAGCCACCCAGTTTTGGGAAACTGGCAGCTACTTCACATCCTGCAGATTTTTATCCCGCTGTCAAGTTTGGTTGAAACTGGCCAATAGTGCGTTGTTATGGAGGCAGTGATAAGCAGACAGACAGACAACACGGTCTCATATGCCTTGTTTCCTTTGGAAACCAAGCTAAAAATAACACAATGATGAATAGAGCTTAGCTGAGAGGCACGTTACAGAAGAGAGCTGGTGGAGAGCGAAATGAATGTAACTGTCCTATTGTTATTTCACATGTCGGAGTATCAGCCCCTCAGAATATTTCTAGCAATTTTCTCACTTGAAACACAGCATACAGATATATCTCCTTATCCAGAGCTGACTGTTCTCAGTGAAAATTAACATCCTGGTAATTTTAAACCCTAAAAACCACTGAGGATTCCAGCAGGGCTCGGACGGTGTCCAACAGTATCTTAATCCTTTTTTTCTCCTTGCAAGTACACCAAAGATAATAATTATATGTTCTATTGAAATAAACAGAAGTACTGCTCTCAGTGCTCCTGACTACTATCAAAGCATTCGTGTGAGTTCATGATCTCTGGACTTCCTAGCTAGAGAGGTATTCAAGAGGTCTAACAGCAAGAGAACAGAGGAGAAACTGAAACACACAATATCGCAAAAAAAATTGGCAGCATAAATGAACCTATGGGGAAAAAAAAAAAAAAAAAAGGCAGAGATCACAAAAGAAAAATTTTTACTTTGATGGCTTAGCTAAAAATTTTGGAAAGAAAGTGAATGTAGATTGAAGTGAAACAGCAAACAAAACTCAGCCCCAACCATTCTGTCATTGCAAGTGTTTTAGCCTCCCATTTGGGCTATTCAGTCCTTTCATCTAACTTTGAAAGAAAACAAAAGGTTACAGCGTATGTATATTTTTTAATCTCAAGTTTGGCTTCTTTTCAAGCCTTTCCTCCTTCAGTACTGAGGATCATTTAAGAATAACCAAAACATTTCACCAGACTTTAAGCCTGGAAATCTGATGGCACAAAAAAGATTTTATATTGTTAAGAGTCCTCTAGGATTTTGCATAAGTATACATACTTTGTGTCGCTTAATGGGCAACATGAAATCTATTGTGATTTAGTTTGATTTTTAATTTCATAGATATATAGTAGCAGAAGTATTGGGAAAGTGATCCCAAACCAAAGAATGTCTTTACAGACACATAGATATTCCTTCCGAGACAAGAAGTAGTAATTACCTTGTATCAGAAAAAGTAATTACACTGGAATGAGACAGAAGTCATCATGCCAGTGTATGATGCAAAGGGAGCAAATGCGAAGATGTAATATTAGCCAGGACTGGTTTATCCTGGAGTTTAAGTTCCTGATAAAACTTTCAGCAATAGAAAGAAGCAGATTTTTTGAAAGAGTCAATATATCCATTAGCAGTAAATTTTCCCAGCACACAGTTTTCTCTTTTACACAGCCAACATACGAGCTGTGAAGCTGTTAGAGCTCAGTGTCACCACGGTGCAGCAGGGAGGGACCATGGAGCAGCTGCTCTGGTCACAGGGTCAGCCCAACGCACACACATGGCATACACAGTCTGTGCAGTAGCTGGAAACGTGGAGATGGTTTTGCACAGATGTAGATCACTGCAGACCTCAGTGTCCTTGGCCAAGTGTAAAACTTGCAGAAATTCCTTGTATGTGTGTTTTCTGTATCAGTGAAAAGACATTCGTTCAACATTTGGACTGTTACAGATTTTACTTACTTCTGCTCAGTTGTTCAAACAGGAGTAGATGAGAGATGGAAGCAAAACACCTCCAATGAAATCTACTGATAATGGTGTTTTGCCCTTCCATGGAACCCTTGCAGAGGCTGAAAAAGATGTATGGATTCTGGAGAGCTAAGCATGTACAAACAGGACACATCCTGTCCTGGAAAGCTGCTCTCCTCTCCTCTGCCCCCTCCACCTCCATCAGTCAGCCTACATCCATCACCAGTGGTCCTCCTAGTCTCAGGTACAAAAGAAGGCAATTAACTCCATATCATTCACTCCGTGCTGACAGTCACAGCTCGGGCATTTTGAGAGGCATGGTTCTGAGAGTTTGAAAGGGACCTGGCAGGGTGGTGCTACCTAAAATTCTTTAATTCCAAATGGGAGGTAGGTAGCTGACTTCACTTTGCTTCCCAGAAAATTCTCAGACATGGGCTATTTGCATTACCTATTCATGTTTCCAGGTGCAAAACTGTCCCTGTAAATTGTGCTTATTGAGGTAAAAATTGAGTCTTTTGGATATGTTGGTGCTTTGACAACACAGCCAGTAGATGTTATTCCCTTGGCCAAGCAGATCATCTGAGGAATCCTGAAGATGTTGGTTTTGAGCAGCATATATAACATACTCATCACTGGCTCTGATATTTACATTCACATAGAACCATACATGGCTGGCTCTCATGCACGCATATTTTTTAAATCCCCTCTCGCTGTCTCCCAGCTTGGGCTCACTTATGCAACGAGAACTCCCTCTCTTCCCATGCATGTGGCTATTGCATACAGGAGCATTTGTGTGTTCTGCCCAGCTGTATGTGTTTGAATACGTTGCCAGACAGAGCCATTCCAATGAAATCATTGGACTGTTATTTGGAGGGCTGAAATTTCACCCACTTCATAATTTATTTTACTCTCTCCAGAGCCAGTCCATCACTTACCCACTGGAATGCATTGCCAGCTGTCACAGCACACTAATACTCATTGGCTAGCAAAACTTCAAAGTCTGGTAAGCTGTCCCAATGTGTGTGTGTGTGTGTGTGTGTGTGTGTGTGTGTGGAAATTGGCTGATGAGTTTGGTGTTCACAACAGCTTGCTTGCTTGCTTGCTTACCAGGCATGCACAAATTCCTTTTTCCCATACATTGCAGTGGCCAAACAAGAGCAGAAAACCTGCTTGCTGTCCCTCATCTCTTCCAGACAGCACCCAAGGGTCTCTCACAGGACCCTGCATCTGTGGGAACGGGAGCAACTTGGGGCTTTTGTGTCTCTGTGCTGATGCGAGCTTTTCTCTCTATTAAATGTAATATCCTGTCTCATCTGGAGAGAGACTTAATCTGACCCAGAAGGGAAGCAGTCCCAGAAGTGGGAAGCACAAATGGGAAAGACAAAGAACGGAACTGTCTCTAAGTCAGCCAAAAGGAGATTTTTGGTGATGGGCACCTCGATTCTCCAATCAGTTTAAGCTGTACTTGGCCCTTTAGACACTTTCTGCCATTTTAGATGTTCACCATCCTTGTTTTTCAAAGGAGGGTTTCTTACCATACTCTGCTTGATAGTTTGTGGAGATTGTTGTGGCGGTGTTAGTGGACAGGAGTTTCTCTTTATACGTGTATTTTCCTCCCAGCATCATGAGAACATAGTTTACGAGCAACAGAAGGATTTGGAAATCAAAGTCATTGATGTGTAGGCACAAGGAGCTTTTAGCAAAGCTATTACCAAAACCAAGAAGCACATGGAGGGGTTTGCTTGTAGCCTTTACATCTGCAGGAAAGGGCAGGATTTAAAAGCTTTGTGGGTCACCCACCCTAGCCCTTGCACTGGACTTAGTGAGAAGAAGCATAGGAGGGAGGGGAGAGAAGGAGGTTTTGGAGAAGGGGGCTGTGTCCTTTCAGGAGCTGCAGGGAAGTCACACTGAGCCCTGGGTGTGCCACCTATGCCAGGCACACTGATATACCTGTTCAAGTCCAGTCCTATGTTTATCCTTCATTCGCTTGCTGCTCCAGATAGACTTGGTCAAAATCAGGCATTCCTGCTGTAACCCCAGAGCTTTGATCTTATCTCAACTGTATTTTCATGAGGAACCTGATAGAAAACTCTTGGCCTTAATTTGTGATTTTCAGAAGATTAATGGTAACTGGTCACCACCTCATTTATTTGCAAGTGTAGCATAAAGGGAGCACTGGCTTCATCAAAGGAGTTGGCAACAGGTTATATGTTACACATAATCTCCACCAGCTGCAAATGCAGCTATCTGATATCTTATACTTCAGTTATGTGATATCTATCTTCTTCCTTTACTGTTTTTCTTAGTTATTAATATTTCTAAGTAGTTTTCTCAAGAAATAAAAAAGAGACAGAAAACGAACCCACTTCTCCCGCCTCACCATTTTCCACTCTGTGTATGACAGTCTGCTCATTTCCCCTTTGACCATCACTTTCTGCTTTCTTTGTGCAATCCTCCCACTCAGTCCCTTCTGCAATTTGATAAAACACTTCATTTCCAGGCTGGAGCTTTCTAAATGCCGTTCTTTGGTGGTTAAACATAAATCTCCGAGCTTGTTTTGCTGTTTTGCTATGAAATATGAAGTTCACTGGTCTCCTACTCTTGCCTAAGCCACCAAAGGATGTCATCAAAACATTAAAACGTTATGTCAGGTGGCTGAATTTCTTCATCTTTTATTAATCTCAATATATTTGCTTGCCTTTATATATGTTATCAAAAGCTGTGTTTACAATTTTGTCTCTTTCAAGTTGTCCACGGTGCTTTTATTTTGGGAAGGCAAGAAGGAAAGAAGGAGGGAAAGAGGAGGAGGAGGCATCCTTTCCTCACAACACAGGGGCCGTTAGTTTTGGGGCAGTTGTGTTTCTGAAAGCCTGGTTTCTGAAAACTGGAGTATTTAATGGACGGACTAACACAGGCAGAGACTCATTCCAATGATAAGGCTCTTTTTAGGGTTTGTTTTGAAAAGTGGTGTCTATTTTTAATATCACTGCACACCTGTGTCCTTGAGGCTTATTATTCACTAGCAGGAGGGAAGCAAAGTGCAGAGCAGTGGATAGAGGTTCATCCTGGGGGAAGAGGGAATGCCTGTCAACTGGGCCAGGCAGCTCTGGCTGAGAAAGCTGGGCAATTTTGTTCTCTTTCTAATTATCCTTCGTGAAAAATATTGCTTTTGCTTATTTTGAAGGGAATTTAATTCTTTCTTCACAAGCTACGGAGGTCTGCAGTCCATTTAAAAAGCACCTTAGTGCGACTCAGTTTTTTCTGACTCAGTTGTATCTTGGCCACTGAAGGACATGGGACAGAGATGTTGCGCGCAGTGCTTGTTCAGATGCTTCAGGGCTGTTCCTGCCCACCATTGTGTCCATGTTAACAGGAGGCAGGAGAAAGTGAAGATTATAGGCACCGATGGATCATTTCATTTCCTTCTTGGTGCCTACCCTATAGCTTTAAATATTGGCAAATCCCCAGCAAAGCAGAAAAACACTGGAAAGGAAGGTCCCTGCATTTCCCAGGAATTTCAGGTGCAAAAAATGCAGCAAAGTTTTCTTGGGTGGGTCCTGCCAGCCAGTCCCTACCCACACGTACCAGTCCTGCGAGAGGCATGTGTACATTAAGTCCACAAGGGAACAGTCTCTGGTGGCTGCTGCTGAGACTCCCTGTGCAATCTCCATCTTCAGCATACCATGCCTGTATTTAAAAGAACCCAAACAGTGAACCCATAGCCAACCCAAAAAGCATACTATGAGCAGATGCAGCATAAAGCTATGTGTAAGTCACGCCGCCCACGCCTCCAAAAATATATCAAGACAGAGAAAGAAAACATTCAGATCAGCTAGTTATTTAATTTCATTCATTTCAAGAACTTTTGTGGAAGACTTGGGAGGTGTACCGCTCTGCTCTAAAATATGCATTATGGTATTGCACACTGTGCAAATGTGCTGCAGATGAAGACAGATCAACTCTGTTTTGGCACAGTAATTCAAATTATATCTGCCATGATGGTATAGATTCACACTGTTGTGTTTACTGAAATATTACACGCCCATTGGATTGAATACAAAATAATATTTTTCAAAATATTATTCAAAAAATTATTCAAAAAATGCAGGAATTTATTTTTTCCATGCCGCGGAAGTCATAATTGCATTCCAGTTCTACAGAAGAATATGCTCTATATCCTTTTGACTCTCCCAAACATAATCTGTTCAGTATCAGGCTTTTAACTCTGCACTGGGAGATAGCCATTTGGCTGATACAGTCCTAAGAATGTCTGGATAAATGTCTGGATAATTTCAGCTTGAAATTGCTCTGAGAGCCATTTGCAGCCCAGTCAGAAAGATTTCATCTGTACCCAGATCATCAGAACACAATAAGAACAAATGGGCCCCACTGTCTGACAGATCTATTAAGTCATGGGGCAGCGGTCATTTGGACAGTCTTTTTGTGGAAACTGGAGAACTGCAGTGTTTCTAAAGCTACACAAGAGCTATACCATCACTGAGGGGTCCAGCTGCCCTTTTTTAAGTCTCTGCAATGTCTGCCAGAGAGCTGCTTCAGGAGTTTATTAGTTAAGGAAAAATGTAGAGATTTAATACAAAATGTACCTATCACTTCTGCCTCTCACACCCTCCAGAAAGTGCTCACATACAATTTGAGTATTTGCCTTACGTAGGATACCTCTTGGAGGATGAATACCACAGGGATATTGGATGTTTTCTATGCTTTTTCTTTTTTTCTTTTTTTTTTTTTTTTTCTTTTAATCTTGGGATTAACCCTTATGCACACATGGTATTTCAGATCTCATAGATTAGCAGCTGGCAAGCAATTAGCTACGTGACAATGAATGGCTAGTCAGTCAGCAGCACTGAAGGAAATGCATTGCATCTTACAGCTCTAAAATGTCATTTCTGTTGACATTTGCATATCAGCTTTTAAAAACCGTGCACAACCACAGACTTAGGAGGGCTTTGTTGGTGGTTTCTTTCTTTGCTGCCGGGCTTGAGTGGGAAAATGTGTTCCTCAAGTCCTTTCTCCATACAGTCACAGTTGTTTAGGAATTTCATCTGCAAAAGGTGGAGCAGACTGGGCTCAAAGTGCCAAGCATCCTTTCAGACAGGCAGAGCTGTGCCCCCCTCCTCACTCCTTCCACCTGTGTGGTGGGCTCATGGCACAAGCACTTTATTGTCACCTTCCTGGCAGTGCCAGCAATACCTCTAGCCTGGCCCGCCCTTGCCTTCATTGGGCAATGTCTAGTCTGAGGGCTGGGCTTGGATTCCCACCAGAGGGAATTGCCCAGGTCAACTCCCGTCCCAGCCTTCTATGCATCCTCCAGGCACAGGCTCTGGCTGTCCCTGCTCCGCCTAGGAGCTTGAGGGCTTGTTACGCTTCTGGGTGAAGAAGAATTGCTTTGCTTTTCCAAGGTTTCACACAGCCCCAGCACAGTCCTGTGAGAACTCTTCAGTCCCCTATCCCTCCTTTCAGAAAAGATGATGGCAATGATCAGTCGAGTATATACAGTTATTATAATCAGTTCTTGCTGCATGTAGAGGTATTCTGCTGACTTTCTTTTCTTTGCTTCCTATTGATTGAATCTGGCATACAATTTAGTTTAGACTGTAGTTTTCATTTATTCTTAGCTGGAAACAATTTAAAGGAAACAAAGAGGAAAGTGTGAGAAGCGTGTTAATTAATGAGACAATGGGAAGAGTGATACAACAGGGAAAAGGATCTGGAAGTAAACTTCTATATTTTACACACAGTTAACGATTCCCTGGGGAATCATTTAGGAGCCCACGAATAACATGGTTTTAGGCATTTACATATCTCTTGTACGGACTATTTACATAATTTGTCACTACATATTTCCATTCTTTCATAAAAGATTTTGAAGTTGTTGGTATGTGTTGTGTCTGGTTGTAATTACTTGATTTCCATGTTGCGTTAGGCAATGTGTGTATTTGCTCGATTTTGCCTAATGCTGATGTGCAAGTTGTTAAGCGTTGGTATTTCTAACTGAACTCATAAATCTCTGTAGATTTTTCAAAGGCATCTCTTGATCCAGAACTGAAAAGAGGGAGGATGTGGGAGTAATAGGCTAATCACAGAATGAAACTATTCATAATTGTTAAAATCCTACCAGTGCCACAGCTTGTTTCTCTTATCTGCACTATGCAAAGTTCACTCAAGCAACTTTCCTCAGAAAGAACATAAAAGATAACATTAAGGGAAAGAAAGAACAGTTTGATTTGAGATGATGAGATGGAACAAAAATATGGACAATATAACACAAGGCAAACGTTCAAAAGCGTGGTGGTTGTGGTGGTGGGTTGTTGGTTGTTGTTTTTTTTTTTAAGACTATTGAAAATTAATTTCAGCTCAGTAAAGTTTATATATGTCCAGGAAAAAGAACAAGGAGGATGAAAAATATGTCCCTGCACACTTCCTTCCCTTCGCCTTCTAAAGGAGGGAGGTGCAGACAGCAGAGAGTGAGGAGGAAGGAAACCTGAAGCGGAAAGTTGACATTTTTTCATTTCCAAACTGAAACAACCTTCCAAGTTGTGGGTTTTTTTTTTCTTTTTTAATAATAATTACTATTATGTTTTATTTCAATTCAGAATACTCATTTTAATTAAGATCCTGATACAGAACTCTGACAGGGAAAATTTACAAACACCCTTAATATTTTTCAGTGCGGATTTTTCCTTTTTAAATGCATTGTGACTTTAAGATCTCCAGATTTGATACTGCTCAGTATTGTGTTTGTGTTAAAAAAAAAATCCCTTAATTATGCACAATAGTGGCAGTGAATGGAGCTTGAGCTCCTGCAGAGCCCTTCCTGTGACACCAATGTGCTGACCAAAAGGAGTCCAGAAAAATTTTGGGGAAATGTGTATACTATTATGTTTCATTATTTGGGTTCTGGTATGTGAGCTGGTAATTAACACCCCACTCTTGCAAAGATTTATATAATCGCTTAACTCTACCCCCTGAGTAATCCCATTAGTACCACGTTATTCTACCGCACGGAGGGAACCTTCCCAGAAAGGCTGCCTCAGTGTGAGTGCAGTAATGGAAATGTTATTTCAAAATTAATTATACCAACATTAAAAATAAAAAAAAATTACAGTGAAAGGATGTCGGGGAAAAAAATGCTGCAGAACTTAGACCGTGAGAGTGAAATTTCATTCCCATTGATCAGGAGGATTCTACTTTATCTGAGGAATGTCACAAACCATGTGCTACTCAAAGTGCTGTTTTACACTTGACCTTCATAGGCAAGCAGTCATCTGTAACCAGACAGCTCTGCTGCGACTTTGTATTTGAGGACGAGGTCTTGAGCATGGATTATTCGTTCAGCATGACCACTGACTTACGTTGGTATATGCTCCATGGATACAACAGGGGAAAATAGGTCTTAAAGCCTTCTATCTTCCTGTTTTTTTTAATTGCAGAAGATTTAAAAGTGCTCTGGGGTCACATTCTGCCCTGGTTTACACTCTGTGTACCCTTATCAGCTTCAGCAGGACTGTCTGAGGTGTAAGTCGTGACAGGGTGTTGGCTCTCTCGTCCTAGCCCCTGCCGCTTTGATGAAAGCCTTCTCATCACCAGGGAATATGCTGCCCCCTCAAACACAGAGCAATCTTTGGAGCCTGAACGCCTTTGGGAAGGGAAGGAAAAAGCTTAATTAAACCACGTGTCTCTCATCTCAGGCAGGATGCTCTCTGTTTAGCCTGTAAGAAATGAGCCATTTAGTTGGTTGGTAATTCATATTTGATACATTTTACTGTCATCTTCGTAGCTGCCCAGATTTTGGGAAGTCTTCAGTGTGCAAGTATTGTAAATACAATATGAACTGAAAGATCGTTCTCACAGGTAGCAACAGAGTATTTTCAGGATGAAGAGCTAGATATTACAGTTGTATTCAGTCTGTCCATTTGCTGGCAGGCTTGGCGGAGGTTTGGTAAGCCGTGTACTGAACCTTCAATTTGGATGTGGATGTTATATACCACAGGGGTACTAGTTTAGTCACTTGCATTCACTGCCAGCGTGGCGCACAAGAGTGCAGGCTTGATTTGTTGCTTTTGTAGCCTTTCTGGTAGCCGTGGTGTTCTCTGTCTCGGGACAGTTCCCAAAAGCTAACATGCTGTTCAGATCCTGCGTGCCAATGGGAACGTGGAGCACACGCTGACTGGGTCTGCAGAGAAGTTCCTTTCCAGAGTAGCTGGGATATTGCATCAGAGAAAGTGTTTTGCAGAAGGACAGCGTTTCAGTCGGTGTTATCCCCTGTCATGTGCCTTTTGGCAAGTATGGAAGAAGTGAGGATGCTATGCCACCCTAAGAAAGAAAGCAGGACTGGTACAGGCCACCTCCCCATCTTTTTTCCTTCCACTTCAGCAACCTGTGCACCCAAACCACTAGGGAATACCAAACTCTTTGTATCAAATGAAATTAAATGAACCGTCATCACTTCTATTCTGTATTCCTTTTAGGGAGACAATGAGGCAGGGAAAGCAAAGGGTGTGTTAATGCAGACGGGAATAGCCTTTG
This sequence comes from Falco punctatus, assembly GCF_963210335.1. NCBI lineage: Eukaryota > Metazoa > Chordata > Aves > Falconiformes > Falconidae > Falco > Falco punctatus. Next base: position 5,907,394 of record NC_137580.1, on the reverse strand, counting down.
CACCTTCATTTTATGCTATCTATTTTTATAGTCAATTACTAAAGAACTGCTGTCTCTGAAAATATGAAGGCATGAGCTGGACCTACAAGAAAAGAAAGCAAGCTCATTAACTTCATTTTGAAGCTGGACAGGAGGCAAGCTCTGCTCTGGTTCCCGCAGCCTTGACTGCTGCTGGATTTGCCACTGCTCCCTCAGATTCTGGGCAACCTCAGTATCTTTTGTCCAGAATCTGTGACAGAATCTGTGAAAAAAACAGATGCTGAGATCAGTCAGTCTGTTGCCTTAACCACATCCTTGTGGATCCAGGCATTCATATCGCTGTGTTACAAACAGTAAGGGCATCCTGCTCTCTTCCCCTGCTATTGTATCCTTCCTGCTCAGCAGTGACAGATACCAAGGCAGATGATCTTTTTATAAGGTAATTTCTGATTTGTGCCTCTTGCTGGTTTCATTGAGCCCTGTCATGTTATTAAAATGCAATTGCACAAGAGCAAGTCTCATGTTGTTAGCAATTTGTCATCTTCCCATCCAAATGAGCAGCCCAGCCTTCTGTACCCATTATAGTCTCTCTGCTGTGTAGCTGAGTTTTGCTGCAGTTCAGTGTGTAACAGAACCATATTTTTTCTTTCTCATCTTTCTCCTATCAGTATCACTGACATTTTCTTTTCTTTACGGTGATGTTGACAGAAAAAATACTATCCCTCCCTCTGGCCTTTCAACAAGCCAGCCTTTCCCTTTCCGATGCCTTCCTTCACCAGGACAGATACTTAAACAATTTCCCTCTCTGGATTCTTCGGTATTTTTTTGTCTCTGTGCATCTTAATTTATCAAGAGCTGATTTACTGCATATTTACTGCAGTCTGACTGGGAAGTTTCTCTTCAATTCACTCAGTTCCTCTTCTTTACAGTAGATTTACTGTGACCCTACCAGTTTGTCTGAATTCAAACAGCTAATTGTTTTCTGATCCTAATGCATAGCCTCAAATTAACTGTTGAGGATTATGGTGTGTCCTGTTTCACTGGAACATTTTACATTATATTTCATCAAACCAGAGGAAAACAAGACAGCTTTGAAATAATCAACACAATTAGCAATGACAGTACCTGACAGAAGAAATAAACAAGGAACTCATTGATTTCATAAGAAATTTTTTATTAGCATGCAGGGGAAAGTACATACATTTTGCAGACTTTCACTGGTGAGGCTAGATAGGTGAACCAGGAAAACAAAAGGTCAACTTTTTCCTAATTGAAAGAATGTTCCCTAGTCACTCAATCTGTATAAAAAAATAATAAAAAATAAAGAGTTAACATGAAACTGGTGTGCTTCTGTGTCATTAAAACAGGAGAAGCAATTTACAAAATTACATGTGCTAGATATTTATACATTTGTGGCTTGATCTATAATCTGCTGAGATCCTTGCAAAGATTCCCATTGGTTCCAGCTGGATCACACCATGGCTTTACTTTTGCCAAGGCATTGAGAAATATGCTTCTCTTGGGATGGAGGTGAGAAAGGCTATAGATTCTTCAGGATTTTTTCTGCATCCTGCACTTTGTGCAAGTCTAGATCTCAAAGTAAATCAAATTTTAGGGTTCAGGAATGGTTCTCCATGTTGACTTCACTTATTGCAGCCTTCTGCTTCCCCATCTCAGCCTTTTCGTCACAAAGAACCAAAAAATCCAGGAGGGAACTAGAAGTATTATACATACAAATTGTATTTGTGTGTGTGTGCACCACTGGGCAAACCCACATACATACAGAAGTATTTGTATATGTGCATACCTGTATGTGTGCACAGCCACTACCTTTGCTTTCTTTAAGGATACAAGGTCTGTGGAGGCTTTATTTTATAGAGTAAGTTATACATTCAGTGTGTTTTGGCTTGCTGGATTTGCCTGCGTGGATATTTCCCATTTCAGATCTGAACAACAGCTTGTTAAAAGAGGAAACGATATCACTCTTTATCAAGCAAAATCAAATGGCACTGAAGGTCACTGGGGGGAAACAATGGCAAGAAAGTAATGCTTGTAACTTGGGAAGGAAACCTGAAGCTGTGAATTAACAGTTTCATTTGTGTTTACAGTGTAATATAAAGATGCAGTGAAGATATTTGGTGATTTTTATAAAGCTACCATTTAAAGACAATTAGGGAAGCAAAGACACAGAGAAAAGGAATTTGAACAAATCGCTGCAGGCAGAGTTGGTCTCAGCTTGAGAGTTTATGTAATTGTTTCTTGTTAATGCCTGCAGTTTAGCAATTTGACCATCTCTGTGACATTTCAAATATCCTCCTTCTGAGAAATTCACTTGCATTGAGTTTATGGATAGGGATATGAATGCAGCTGCAGGAAAAAATACTATGAGGCTGAATCTTTAGACTTCTGAGGGAATTGATACTGAAAACAAGCAAATTAAAAGGAGTGAGACTGTTCTCTGGCTTCCGGCAAGTTGACGTTTTTACAGTTTCAAGCAAAGTGACAAGTCAGTCAAATACCAACAAATAAATACTAAAGCTAACCAGAGAAAGTAAGGGTTATCCTTAGGCAGATTAACCACTGACGATAGTTAAGAGTAACTGTCTTTTTACATTACTGATCTGTTTGGGAGGTGAAGCCAAGGACATTTTACGCCCTAAGTCCCTGATCCTTACAAAAAAAAAAAAAAAAAAAAAAAAAAACAAAACCAAAAAACCAAATCCACAGCATTTAACTGCATATTCTGCAGTCTCACTGACGCCAGTGGGAAAATCTGTAAAGTACAAAACTGAGGGCACACGCAAGTCTTTGGATCAGATTTAAATGCATTGTAACCTTATTTCCAAATGGTCAGTATGGTCCCAGCAAGCAAGTGTGCCTATGCCCTCCTGCACAGCACACATTTTTTCCATGCTGTTTACATTATCACTTGCTAAATTTATCACAGTGCTTCCCTAACATTCCACGGCTTTCCTGCCCGGGAATTTCTGATATAACAGAGCACATACTCTGGCTGATCACATTTTCAGAGACCCTACCACCCTCTACAGCCGGTGTCCTACAAGGCAGCTTTTGGGAAATGTTCATCTGCAAAGCTGGAGGGTGTGTTTACTCTGAGACAATTGAATGAAGCGACTTGCACAGATCCACATCCGTGGACAAATCACATTGTGTCCTTTCTGCTGTGTGTTTTGTAATTCAGATTGTTGGCATCTATTTTTTCTTGCCGTGTTTCAGATGAGAATAGGGAAGGAGGGAGGATGTTTAGTAGTGAAAGAGCACTTTCAGGAGTAAACAATACCCTCATGAGTTGATGTGACCTTTGAAAAAGTTTTTTACCCTAAAAACTCTTAGGTGCATATGAAGCCAGCACTGCATGTATAGCACATACATCAGGACAAATTTGTTTGAAAACAGTAAATGACAGGAAACCATTTGAGAGCGTCTAGATATGAGCTCATGCAGCTTAGCTTAAGCAGTGCTATGTCTTTATGAAGGTATTTGACTTTTACATCTGTGTACAAAGGATCCTCAGTTTGGTTCAGGTGAGATCTGAACCCCAGAGGAAAATGTGAGACCGTCTCCTAATCTCAGACTGCCTGCAATCATTACTATGCTCTGGTCCCAGAACGGTGGGATGAACATTGCAAAGACAGGAGCCGTTTCTTTGCCTGCTCTTGGTACCCGAGATCATAGCTTGAGAGTATAAATTGCCTCAGCCCCATTGCCTTCTGCTAAGCTAAAACAGCCATATGATAGCTTGCCTGGGTATGGGTTTTATACTGGATATTCACCAGATATCATAAGTTTCTGTGTGTCAAGCGTTCAGCAAAGATTTCTTCTGCAAATGGGCTCATGAGAAATAAGTCTCTAGTCTCTGTCCTTCTAAAGACATCTGAAACAGTCCCATCAGTGGTGTGTTAACAAGCTGTGTAACATTTGCTTGCATGTTACTTTAAAGGCAATCAGAAAAAAAAAATCCCACAACTGTTTACAAAGGCTTTGAATTCAGTGAAGTTGTGCTATAGATCCTGCCAGTTGCCTGCCACAAGATTAAAGGTAGCTTTACCTCCAGCGTAGATGTTAATGTACACATCTTGGGCCAACAAGGTTGAGATACAGCAGCTGTTAATTAATATATTAAGTATATTTGAAGGATGGAGATCCATGCATGTTTTTTCCAGGGCCTCTTAGTGTCTCCATTATTTAAAGAGCAAAAGGAAACCAACACAAAGTTAGAGTCCACAATTTAATTTGAACCAATTTAACTCATTTTCAAACTGAAGGCAGTAGCTGTATTGCTTCCTGTCTGATGCATCTTCCTTTTTTCATACCCCTCGGTCTGTCTTTACCCATTAAAAAGAAATATAAACCCCCACACTTATCAAGACTATATACTTTCAACGTAAATGTTTCTGTATGTATGTTTCACAATAGTCTAACAGGGATGACAGCTAATGTCAGCCTTTTTTCTGTATAGCTAGGAAAGGGCAGAAGGTAATTAAATCTGGTTTTAAATGACGGGTGACTGAAGATAGGATGCAAGAGAATAACATGAGAGTTGTCGATAGCCAGGAGAATTGGATCTGTGAAAAAGGCTTCTTGCATGAAAAATAATGAGTAGTTTAGTATCAGTCTTCAAAAGGAATATTATGCAAAGCAGCAAATTCCTGAGAGAGGGAATATGCATAGGTTGGGACTTTTTAGTGGACAGAGACTGTATATCCCCTAAACTTCATCTATAGGCTTAGAAGGACATATGCTACGTTCTTTCGGTCTACATGGAAAACCTCAATTTTATTAAATACACGCTGTCAGCTAGTGCTGTTTAAGTTAACTTCAATTCATCTCCAAACAGAAACTCCTCTCATGAGTGACAGCAAATACCCAAAAGGTCTCTTCAGAGGCCCAAGGATTAGGCCCTACTTTCCCACTGCATACACCAGTGGGATGTGTCAGGTACCACATAGCTGTTTTGTTATCCTACTTGCTACCTTTTCAGTTCTGAGAAAATCAGAAATTTATTACTTCTTCCTCAGAAATGCAGGAGCAACATGCTGTAATCAGTCTGGCATCATATGAACATGTTGAGCCTCTGCTGGGGCTATGAGAAAACAATACTAGTAGCAACTCACCTTGAACATGATATCATGTTCAACACTCAATTTTGGGTTGACAGCTCAAAAAGTCACACTGTCATTTTGAGTTCATCTAAATGATGATACCAGAGATCATTTCCTAGCTCACAGGACCTGGTGACATCTCCCACCACATCTCTGTGCTGGGGGAGATCAGTGCATGCATTGCCTTCGTGCAATATCCTGCTTTCTGTCAAGTGGGAAATGCTAATAAGGATGTTGAAAACTAAGCTCTGGTGCATTCTGACCCTGGACCATATTTGCCATGCACTTTAGATGTGGTTTCATGACTCATGGATGCTGGGGAAACTGCTTTAAGTTGGTTGCAATTATTCTTCTCATTTCACAATAGAGACACAGCCTATATGGCTCTTTTGTTTGCATCCTGCTTCCTTCTTTATCATTAAGGATAAAAGCTAGCTCAGATGACATAGGCAGTTGGAGATCAGAGATGTGATATTGTGGAAGCCTCAGTAATGAAACGTGCATGTGTGTTAGCCAGAAGCATGATGTAGAGGCAGAGGTCGGGGTGAAATTATTAAAGTTGTTCTCAGCACCTCACGTACTGTTTGGGAAATGCTACATCAGAAATTATTTTTGATGTCGTGACAGTTAAAGAAAGGGGAAAAAAAAAGCCTAAAAAATGTGCTACATGAAATGCTTTTTATACCATGACTGGTAAAGCTCCTCCCAGTGCAAAAACAGTTATACTTACCTAATGCATATAATGTGTGATGTACTGTGTGCAGAGGATTAAAGGCAATTTGAATCCTTAATGTTCTCTTTCAGAGGAGAGAATAAGAAACCAAAAGCAGTATGTCTTCTCTACGTGCATCTCTTCTCTCTACTATTTTAAAATTAATCTTATTGTCACCCGCTCTAAGCTTGCTTTATGCTTTCTCATCTATACAGTGCCCATATCTCTCTCCAATGCCAGTTACTATGCAGTCTCTGGACAGGGTAAGAGAAAGGCAGGCAAGAAAAATGGTGAATTCATTAATAGTCTATTACTGATTTAGTACAACCTTGAACTTTGATTGTCCAAAATGTCAGCATCAGAAGTACATCCGCTCGCTCCTATATGCAAGACTTTTCTTCAGAATGTAGTCTTATTGTTTTTTTCCTGATAAATTTCATATACATGCACATTTAATCACACAGTACGAATCCAATACTGCAATTAACTCTGTGACTTTTACAGTGGCTTCCTGTATACTGAAGCGGGAGAATAAATAGTAAATCACTGTGAGTTACAGAGAGAGAGTTCCATCAAGGGTTTCTGGTGATGTTACAAACAAAATGAACCTCAAGTCACCAGAAACCTGAGCCAAAATTATAGCTTTGTGCTTCAAATAAAACCTTTTAAATATTAATGTGTGAATGTAAAATTAATAGTGATCATTTTGAAAATGACGCAAAGGAGCATATCTTTTAAGATGTGCCTGCCTGCTTCTCCTTTCTTTAGTGTTCGGAAGGCTTTTTGTCAAAGTAATGCACCTTGATTTTCCTCTTGTAAAATAAAGCTGGCTGAATACTCTCTGATTGCATTTGTAAATACTCTGAGCAGTTTAAAATTCTGTAGGGTGGCTAGCCCTCTAATCTCTACTCTCTAAATTATTTTAGGCCAGACTGAGTTCAAGACTATAATCATGGGGCACCAACTGTTCTTGTGGTTGTAACACAAGTGGAAAAAGGAGAATGTTTAGATGATATTTAGAAAAGCGTCCATTAAAAAACCATGGATTAATGATATTTTCAGATATTTTCAGCTTTCCTTGGAGACACAGTCAAGCAAAGAGGTAGGAGACTGGAGCAAGAGGGGAACTATGGCACTGAAAGAAGTGGCTGAGGATACGCCAATGTTTTCTTCTTTGTCTGCCCACTCATCCAATGGCCACACACAAAATGTTTGTTTGTCCTCAAGCACCATCCCCGTTTAAAAATTTATTCGGTCCGAACTGATTAATAGGGCTAGGTTACTACCTCTGCAGGATAAAAAAACAATGGGGAGAGACTAACAATTCATCACTTTGAAGCCTAAAAAAACCCTTTCATCCTTTAGCGTGATGCATCGTAAGTGACATCCCTTCCTTACATTAGCATCTGCAGACTACAATTATCCATGTAGTATAACAGCTGGGAGAGGGGGTTCTGCGATGCTTTGGGTAGAAGGATGATTCGGAAGGCTGAACAGTGCTTATTAATAACAGGACCTCTAAGATGCCATGTGGGTCTCTGTGTAAAACGGCCCCTTTTCTCCTCTGCCCTGAACCAGCTGCTGGGCACCGAGAAGCCGGTGCTCTGCCCCTGTCCTTCCTTCTGCAGCTCTGGTGCCTGGAAATCCTGCCGGCCCACAGTTAATCAAGCTGCCCATTTATTTTGTTGTTGTTGTTGTCTCAGAGGGGCCTTTTCCTCTTCAGGCTGGGAAGGGAAGCCTGCTTTGTCCTGTTGTCATTTCCAGTCTTGCCCCAGCATCTGCAGAGGGGACGGGGCGGCAGGGAGGAGGTGAGGAAGGAAAGCTGGGCCTCTTACCTGCAGAGGGAAAAGAAATCAGCTAGCTTTGCAACCTTGCAAGCAGAGAGCCTTCTGAGAAAGAGAAAGAGGGTTTGTCAGCCCCCTGCCTGGACTGTTAGGGCAAGAACAGCCCCTGGGTTTAATTGTTGGTTCCACCCATTAGTTACCCACAGTGGCTTATGCAGAATGGCAACTACAAAAGAGAAATTCAGAGGTCCACAGAGTTATTATCCCCTAAATCGTCTTCCCTTGTCATATGTTTACAAACAGTCCACGCTGCCATTGACACAAGTATGGCGCTGGATTCAGGGCTTTCCTCGGTGAAATGTTAACAAGGGCAGGAATTTAAAAGCCCCTGGTGTCACCTGAGCGCTTTCCATACTGAGCAGCTATTCATCACCTCCACATTCAAAGGGCTTAACCTTTGTAAAACCTCAGCGGCACAAACTTGTCAGGATTAAACTATTTAAAGACAAGCTTGCTGGAGCATCTGCAGTTTGCACCTCTTGTCATGTCCGCGGGCTGCATGACAGGTTGGAGAGGCTGTGGGGAGAAATGGCAGTGACATGGCCAGAATCAGAATAAGAAGATTAATCAGGAGTGTCAGAAAAGTCTGTCACCACTGAAGCCTGTGGAGGAACACCCTGCATGTCTGGTCACAGACCCAGAGCACCAACATTTCCATTTCCCTGAGATTTACTCCTCACCACTCTCTTCCCAGGAATGGAGTATGTATGGAGTAGGTAGCAGTGGGAAGGATAAGGAGGGTAGCGATTTATCCTTTCACAGCAAACACCAGACCTGGCCAGTTCCTCTGGAGAAGGTAGCTAACGTCTGCCGAGCATGCCCAATGTGCTCTCTGTGTTGGAGGAGCACTGGTGGAAAGGTCTCTGATGGCAAAGAGTCACGCAAGGAGTGTGATGGAGGAAGGACGTCTCTGCCCTCACTGATCTGTTATGGACTCTGCTTCCATGTCTTCCTTCGCGTTAGTTATGGCATATCGATACCATCTGAGCAACCTGAGTCCCGAAATGGAGTCCAACAGCTGGTTTTGGTGAGTGACATAGAAAATTCCTTGGCGCCCATCCAAGTTTCTCAAGCAAGATAATAGCAAAACGGACTTTTTTCCAATTGGGTTTGTCAGATGGAGTTTGGGTACTGTGGATCCTCCTGGGCAAGTTCAGTTTTCCTCGCCAATGAAATTTATTCTGTGGGAATAAATTCTTACATTCTCTCGTTTACATGGAAATTGTCAGCTTCAGAGATAAAGCAGGCAGTAAATTGCTTCAACTTTGGGCTAGGAACAATCACTGCTTGTTCAGAGCTGGGGCTGGGGCAAATTTCTCTCTACAATCCTTCTTACTTTGGAGGAAGACCATAAAGGACTGCTCAGGCCAGGTCTACAGGGGTGATAATGTATGGAACCGACACAGCTGGGAGTGATAGCACAGCCCCCTCAACAGCTTATATCTTAAGGTCAATACGTTCCCACATCCTGGCGCTGGGGCCAGCTGCCTACCCAGTTCTTCCAGCTTTCCACGGAGCAAGAAGCAGTGGGCTCCCCAGCTTTCCGCCTTCTCAGCTGATACAGAAGAGAGGGACAAATTTCCTCAAAACTAAGCACCAGCAGCGACATGCATCTATTATGTCTGCTGTTGAGTCACAAATGTCTTTTGTACAGAAACAAGCAGGAGATGGGGATAGCTATTCAAGCACAGTTTTCCCTGCTTGGAATGGCCATAGAGTGCCTGTACTATTCTGGGGACAACAGTCACTCTGTGTCCTCAATTCCGCATGCTATGGCTAAAGGCAGAGAAGGAGGTTTGTCTCTCGGACAACTGAGTGAGTCAGTGCTGGAGTCAAAGAAAGACCCTGGGAGTATTGCATCCTAGTTTCCTTACATAGTATCCCTGAGAATTTTGAAGAAGTCAGGGGTGCAATATGAAACCCTGGGAAAATTAATAAGCAATTTCTGTAATGGCCAATTTTTACAGTACTGGAATTGCAAACCAAGACCTCAGAAGACAGAGGATTCCAACTGAGCAGGATATCAGTTGAATTAACTTCTCCCCTCAGCCCCTGCACTTGCCAAGTTCCAAGATATTTTACCAAGAAAACAAGAACCAGAGCACATGAGTGTTTTCCATCTAGATTTTGCCTAAACAAAAGACACTAAGCAAACCTTTAGGGAAAATTAAGAGAAAAGGAAAATTGGCTCACCCTTCCCGCTTACTGCTTTAATAGAAGGGCTTGTAAGAAACGAAGCTTCAGGGTACAGCATTTAGTCCCAAGGCCCACAGCAAGCTGTCACTCTGTTTTCCCATGGAATCGGGTAAACAGAGTACTGCTTGGCCTTTAATAAATGAGAAAACAAACACACGAAGGAGCACTTGATCAGAAGTGACAAGGGCAAGAACAGAATGATCCAGAGGAATAAATGAAACTGTGAAATTTAATAATAATATTCCCTAAAGATATTACAAATTCTATTCTGACTATTGCAGTGGTCCCCTGAATACATTGTTCCAGAGCTTGAACTCCCTTCCATCAAAATTTCCACTGCTCCTGCTGTTTCAACTTGCTCAGGACGAGGAAACCATCTTAAAATAGAAGTGGAAGATACTTTAAGTAGTTTTGTTTCAAGGTGAGTACAAATTTGTGTTTTGAGAAGTTTAATTAAAGTTAACCACCTATGGAGAAATTATGAGCTTGCTTGTTTCAGCTCTCCCCAGGGGTATGCCCTCCCAGCTGAATTAAGTTGCCACTGTGTTTCACTGATGTGCATCTGGTGTTTAATGAATTGGGGTGTTATTACCATTGGGTAGAGGCGGATTGAAATTGAGTCCAAAGCCTTTTCATTCATTTTGCTAATTATTCTCTGCATTCATTTCATGCAGATGAAATGATGCTCCCTGTTGCATGGATTTGGACAGAAATTGGACTGATTATGCTTAAAGCATTATTGTCACATTTGTGAGTTTGGGTGCCAGGAAGCAATAAGCTGCAAACTGCCACATTCCCAGTCTTTGAGCCCCTTGGAATGTGAGGGAAAACCCTTTCTTTGTAGGTCCTTCTTCAATGTCCTATCTGGATCATTTTGGTGCACAAGGCTTAAATCAGAGATAGATTTCCTTCTCCTCTCCCCAAATGTATAAATGGCCATCACTCTCAAGCTTCAGAAGCATTCGGATCATGTTTCTAAAAATCAGCTTCTATTTCCATATTCCCGTACTCACTGGTTTCAAACAGAAGGCAAGATGTCGAAATGCTGTTGAAGTGCCTCCTTTTGGCACTATCTGCAAATCTATTGAAATAGGTCTTTTCTCATACAAATGACAGTCTGTTATGTGACTTCTAGTTCATGGTTGATTTTCACCCAGGCAGAAAGTCTTGAGTGTTTTGGATTTCCTGTCTTTTAAGCTAACTGTTCTTGGTCATGGTGTAAAGAAAGTCTTTACTGTCAGGATGATGGTGTCCTGGGGGCAGACCACTCTGCAGTAAGGACAGATTCAGCCCTCAGTTGCTGATTCAGTTATACTGCAAGTGCATTGCTTTGTATTTATGTAGCACAGCAAGGTCCCTTGTCCGTAAGGACAGAGCCTCAGGAAAATCCAACACTGCACCAAATGACAGATCAGAACACTTAGCTCCTTAGCCTATATTTTCCCAACATTTTTCTGTGTCTATGTGTACACAAACAGAGTGAAGATTTACAATATATGTATGCATTTGCATCTTACTGGTAATACAGGCAAGCTGCTGAGGTGCATTGAATTGTGGCAGTTCAGAAGAAAGAATTGAAAAGACGTCTGTGGATGTCATAAAACATAAGACATTTGTGTGAAATATTTCAATTTTGGAGAAAGATTCCAGTATATTCAGATTAAAAGTCATCTTGTCAAAAATCTCCCAACTATAACAAAAGGGAAACTAATGAGGAAAGTAAGTCTGTCATAAAACGGAACAAACCAGAGGCATTGCGTACATAAACTTGGAATCTGATTTTATTCGTCTCCCGTGGATGTGTGAAATACACTGACAGTTTGCTTAGTCAAATGTCTTGTCTGGCTGACGGCTGCAGCAATAGTATATGAAAGAGGCTATGTAAAATAGGGGACTAAAATTATTCTTCAGCTGTGCTTCAATAATAAAGACAATGTTGAAAGCAACAACATCTGCGTTATGTGGCAGAGGCGGTATAAAAAATGGCTGTTAACTTTACACACTGTGAAAACTAGGGTTGTGTTAAACAATTGCATTCCAGTTTTGCGATCATGTGGCTATGCCTATGTTCTTGACAGAAATAAACTGTAATTCCAGAAATAGGAAATAAGAAGCATAAATAAGCCAAATTCCATAGCCTCCTGGAATCTCATAACCATTAGCAGTACCGTGCAAGACATTGACTTCTGGGTAATTGACCCTGGAAAATTTTGGGAACTCCTAAGAAAAAAAAATAAATATAAACAATTTTAAAATAACATCTTCTAATCCTGGAATTGAGGAGCGCACTTGTGTATTTACCCTTCAACATATTAGGATTGAGTCTTAGGGACAAGTCTAACGTTATTTTGTCCAATGGCACAATTGCAGCCCAAATTTTGCCTCATACCCATGTTATTTAGAAGCAAAGCCCCTCTGGCCCACAAGGAACTTTAACCAAGTTTGGGGGTAAATTGGGGAAAAAAAACTTAATGGGATCCACACACTCTTAGCACAAGCCCATGCACGTTCCTACCAGAACACGACTGGCTCTTGACAGCCAGAGGCATGCACCAGATCTGTTCAGTCTGCTTTTGGGGTGAAGTGGCACCACCAATAGCGAGAAGGCAGGTTGGCCATAGGACTGTGGAAGTTTTCTAAGGACTTGATCTTTTTTCTGCGAAGGCAGTAAGATTTTGTAGCCTGCCTACGCGTAAGCTGTTCACTGTTTTTGCTGCTGTATGGTAGTAAGATAAATCCAGTGATGTGGACATACGGACACATCATGCCTACTCACCAGTTTTCACTCCCAGGACTACAGTGTCTCTCACCCTGCGCCTTGCAAGGTACAACTCAATTCATAGAATCATGGAATCATTTAGGTTGTAAAACACCTTTGAGATCATCAAGTCCAACTGTTAACCCATGGCTGCCAAGCCCACCCCTACACCATGTCCCTAAGTGCCACATGTGCACGTCTTTTAAACACCTCCAGGGATGGTGGTTCCACCACCTCCCTGGGCAGCCTGGTCCAGTGCTTGATCACCCTTTCAGTGAAGAAGCTTTTCCTGACACCCAACCTAAACCTCCCCTGGCGCAACTTGAGGCCGTTTCCCTTTGTCCCGTCACTTGTTATCTGGGGGAAGAGACCGACCCCCCCTGCCCACAGCCCCTGTCAGGCAGCTGCAGGGAGCGATCGGGTCCCCCCCAGCCCCCTCCTCTCCAGGCTGAGCCCCCCCAGGTCCCTCAGCCGCCCCTCACCAGCCCTGTGCCCCAGCCCCTGCCCCAGCCCCTGCCCGGCTCTGGCCACGCTCCAGCCCCTCCATGTCCCTCCTGCAGCGAGGGGCCCAAACCCCACCACAGGGTTCCAGGGGCGGCCTCGCCAGCGCCGGGCACAGGGGCACGGGCGCTGCCCTGCTCCTGCTGGCCATGCTATTTCAGATGCAAGCCGGGATGCTGCCGGCCGCCTTGGCCACCTGGGCACACCGCTGGCTCACGCCCGGCCGGCTGTTGACCAGCACCCCCAGGCCCTTTCCCACCAGGCAGCTTTCCAGCCGCTCTGCCCCAAGCCCGTAGTGTTGTGTGGGGTTGTTGTGACCCAAGGGCAGGACCCGGCACTTCTCCTTGCTGGAGCTCATGCAGTCGGCCTTGGCCCATGGGTCCGGCCTGTCCGGACCCCTCTGCAGAGCCTTCCTGCCCTCCAGCAGACCAACACCTCCCACCCCCACCATCTCAGTGTGGTCTGCAAACTTACTGAGGGTGCACTCGATCCCTTTGTCCTGGTAATCTATAATTAAACAGAACTGGCCCAAATACTGAGCCCTGGGGAACACCCCTTGTGACCAGCCGCCAACAGGGTGTATGTAACCACATACCGAATTCTGAGAAAAATTACTCTTAACACAGTCAGTATCCACATCTTTTTATATAAAAAATGCTCAGCTTGCTAAACTGAGACTGGAACTGCTGAATATTATCTGCCTGCTAAATGCCTTTCAGAGCATTACTGCTGCAAAACCTGCAAATGACAATCACATAGAACTTTTCTTCTGTGTAGGCTGTTCTGTCTTCTCGCGTCCAGACACAAGCACTTGGCCTGTTTAGACTGTATTTATTCAAAGCCGTCTAAGTAAACTGAGTGTTCGTGAATCAATGCGTTATGCCCTTCCCACGAAGACGAAACTGTTCACAGAAACAGGGGTCCAGCACAGCAGTATGTGATACTTTTCTTGATGAAACCACTCTCAATTACCTTGCACACCATGGCTGCACAGCACTTACTGGTCAGTGACAGGTGGGAACATGGCAACTTCTTCAGGTGAAAAAGCATATACAAGCAACTACAAAAAAGCCATACAACAGGACTCCCCGAGCAAGCAAGGAAGTTAGCTAGCTATATTCTGTAGGTGTTTTGAATCATGTTGGGATTTATATCTTCTGTGGGACAGCTACCAAAATGTACACACGCCGCCCACCCAGGTGACATGTTCCCTCATGGAGTCTCATACTTGATAAGCAGATGCCCTCTGATAAAAAGATGTTGAACTGCAAATGCCTTGTGTTGCCTCCAGAGGCGTCTCTCGCTGTCAGCAATGAGCGAGACCAGAGCTTGTGGGAATACTTGGCAGCTTGTTCAAAAATAAATGTTAACATCAGATACAAAGATTTGAATCAGAGTATTAAACACAACATTTGACTGGAGTGCCTGGAGTTGGAGTCACCAGCAAAACCCCTGGTGCCACCTGTTTATTTTCCCATCGAGCAGATCTTGTGGGCATGCTCGCTCTGTTGATGGTTATGAATGAGCTGCCACTGTGAACGGAGAACGCAGGCATAGGCACTCTTCATTAGAGGGGAGTGACATACAGTACACAGATGCTGTTCGTGACATTTCTCCATTGGGGAAAGGTTCAGTGCTCCTGGAACGAGGCCCCGCGTACGTGATACCAAAGCTATCCCAGCGCTCCCATGAGGCATCCAAACTTAAATGAACGTTTGCTAGTTCGTTCACCCTTAATTAGTTTGTATCCACTAAAGCCCTAATACACTGTAACTCATTGACCCAACATGAAAGGAAACAAACTGGTTAATTGAGAGAAAGCAATGCAATGCCTGTTCTGTCTGCAGGAGCCAGGGCTCCTGCTTCCCCAAGCAGAATTGCACCCAGGACCGATGGGTTATCATCGAGCTAACCCCAGGCACCCTCGGGCAACAGGGGCAGCAAACAGCCCATTGTGCTGGAAGGCTCCTGCTATGTGCCTCCATTCCTGTACTTCCTCTGCCCTCTCACACCCACCCCAGTTGCACACCAGTTTCCACAACCTTCGCGTGTGAAAGACCCCGAAGAACAAGCAACAGATTTTCTTATTCCCTCTCTAATACCTTTCCTCCCCTCAAGACCCCCTTTTGCCCCTCATTCTTCATTCCCCCTCCATCATCCCCAGGACCGGGAAGTGGGAAAGAGGGCTGAGAGAAGGGATGGCTTCACAGCTTACAAGGGGCTGGAGCAGCTGGGGTTTTATCTCCTGGGCTTGGAGGATTCATCCTGATACCCTGCTCACAGCTGCTTAGCTGTCAGTTTGGGTCAGCTCAGCTCTCACTGCCTTTTACTGTGAATTTTGGTGGAGAAAGCTTTCCCCACAACTCGCTTTTCCTAACAACCCGAACAGCCCCCAATTCAGCAAGGTCTGGTGAGATTTCTTGTCTCCCTTTGTTGCTGACCCCATGGACAGCCAAGATGGAGCCTTTTTTTTGGTTTTAAAGGAAAAGCTCCTTTTCTGATTTGCCAAAAAAAAATGAAAACATGTATTCCAAAAAAATAAAGAAACATCTAATACAAGAAAAAGTAAAAATTTTTACGAAAACCTTTTGTTGCATTTACCAGCCTCTCCAGTGGTAAAAAACATTGCTACTTTTGTTCTACTTCATATTAAAGATCTAAGAATTTGAACACCTCTAGTGAGCTCCAGCTTGTCTTTGAATCTAAAATGACTGAAATAGCAGCAACAAAATCCAGCTGGAAATTCAGCTAACTCAGAAAGTAGTGCCACCAAACTAGCCAAGTCTGCTCTGTAGCACTTCTCCAGCAAAATGGAACTGAAACTATTGCAAGAACAGAACAGTTCCGTGACATTTCTCTCCAATTTTGCTGCTGGAAATATCAAATATCTTCCTGAGAGTCTCGTGATGCTGAAATGCCCAGTGATTTTCCAAGCCAGGTCAGCAAACCCTTGAGAACATGAAACTAATTTTTAAATGAATTTAATAAAGCTTCACTGACGTTTGTGCCCACCCCAAAGCTCCTTCCATCTTTTCATAAAGAAGCATGTCACCTTGGCCTGTTAATGTTCAAATTATGAACTACCTTGCTTTCATTTCAATTCATTTCATATACATTTCTTCAGGTTGGCTGAAGTAGAGTGAAGACACAACTTTTCCCATAAGGAAGACAAGGCTTGAAGATTCCTTCTTAGTACAATGTGTCTGCCCAAATTGAATTATTTGGACATTGAATGAAACCTTTGCAGGTTTAGGGGAAGAAAAAACCTCCTGAACTAGGCCCATTACTTGAAAGAAAAGTTGCTTTATACTTCTCTGGAGCAAAAAGATAGAATGATAGAGTGAAGTTTGGGTTTGCTTTTGGTAGCTCATTAAACAGATAACTTGATTACTTGTTTTGCTTTTAATTTATTCCATTTCCTTATTCTGATACCTAAGTATACAGGCTTCCTTATCTGCATGCTGTTGCCTCACTTGGAAGATAAATCAACTGGGCTTGTTTATATCTGTACGTTCTTACCGACTTAAACCAGTGCATACCATTACTATTCATGAATGTCCTAAATACTGAACAGCAGTGCTTATATTCAGAATTCTTTGCAACATTACAGATGAGAATAAAAACCAGTGAGTAGGGGCGGTCTGTTGGTCTCAGAATACACAGTACTTCACACGGTCACTCACACGCACGTACAAATTTAAAGCCTAGCTGAAAACAAGTTTAAGTGGCATAATTCCGCCTTCATGCATGCAAAGTGCATTTTAACAGCCTTTGCGTTAGTTACCACATATGTCTAGCAGCTGGATGCTGAGAGAGTGGGAAATGCAAACTCTACAGAAAAGCCATAAGGGAGTACTCAATGAGTATTTTGTAAGTGAACAGCACAAATAAAATTACGAGTAGAAACCACAGTTACTCTAACACAAATCCCTCTCTCACCACCACACAAAGCCCCCATTAGCCATCCTCCATACTTGCCTTTTCTTTCACCCCTGCTTTTTAATAACTGTAAGAGATGAGATGCTGTACACTGATCCACCTCACTGTGATTGTAATATAGACTAGATTCCAAAGGGACCTCATAAAAGCACATTATATTAAAATATTCTACCCAGTACAGTTTTGTTTGTTTTGTTTCTTTTCCTGTGGAAATAAACTTCGTGTAAAGACGATGCCTATCTATTTTTCATCTTTTTCCCAGACCCTGTTAAACTATGCACCCATTGGCAGATATGGTCTAAAGCTGTCAGAGGTAGAGCTCCAAAGACTGATAACGTTTTTATATGCTTTGTGAAAGCAAGCCATGACGGTAAAGAGAGAAGTCTAATTTGATGTGACTTCAGGTATTAGACTATATAAAGAATTCATAATCCCAGATTCAGATTACAGAAATCTTTCCTGAAAGGCTGATGGTATGCTTATCAGACTATTTGTTTCATATGGTAAAAGATATATACATGCATGTTAGCAATAAACCTAAAAATTATACTGCCATTTAATTCCTCATGGAGTGGTATAATAAGCTAGTAAAAAGGCTGAAATTAATTTCCATCTTCATTGTACACCATCAGTAGAATTGTTTATTAAGGTGGTGGGACTGTCAGAGAACAGCCTCTTGCAAGAGAGTATTCATGAAAGCTGTAATTACATAGGTGATACCTAATCATACATGATTATCTAGTCTGAGTAGGGAATTGAATGAGGTCAGTGAAAAACAACCGAGCTGTCACCATTGGAAGTAACTTTGGATCAAGCCATCATGTGTTGTTCGGTCTAAATTAAGTTGAATTAAATTATAACAGGTTTGGAATTTTAGACAGAAAAACTGAGAAAGCAGTGGCACAGGTCAGTGAAAACACCTGGACAGGAAAACTCAATTTAATTATATCAATACTAGGAAACCTATGAGGACTCCAGGAGGGGGGATCAAGGCAGGATTTCAAGACAAATCACCTGTATAAAGAAAATAGAAAGCTATAAAACACTGTAGAAATACAGATTTTAGAATACTGTCTTGAAATGTATGGTTATATTGTATTTAATATTTTTTATAGTTAACAAAATAAAAAAAAAAATTGAAACATAACAATGGTAAGAGTTAGCAATTACCCTATAAGACAATGGTTCAAGACTGGCTAGCTCAAACAAATTTCGGAAACTCAACAGTTTAAAGTGACCGACATCCAACGTGTTTGGGTATATAAATTGACTTGCTGGACAATTATAAGCATCCAGCATGATGTTGATACAAGAAAAGGATGAAAGACTGTGACAAAAGGAACTGATTACTCAAGACCAGGAATAACATCACAAGCCATTCCTGAGCTTGTACCCTGGACCAACCAAGTATTGGAGCTGCAGGGGCAAAAGAAGCTAGCGCCACAGAAAATGGCCCTCAATACATTTCTTGCAAAGTTTGTGCACTTCATTTCTCTACAAACTCTTTGCCCTCAGTAGCAGGGAAGAAGCAGCACTCCTAGGCCCATAGTGTGCAGTAAGCCTGTTTCCTCATTAGCTTGCACATGATGACCACAGCTGATGGCAATGATGCAATAATGTGCAAGTGAGGTCATAAGGAGCGGCCGAGGGGGTATCTGGGGCACTCTGCAGCTGAGCCAGCTGGCCTGGGAGGTCCTTTGGTGCTTGGATGGAAAACAGAGCATGTGAGTTTTGTCACAGGACAGCTTTTTTGGTTTTGTTTTGGTTTGGTTTTTTTTTAATGTTCCTGAAAGTTAAGTGCTAGTAGTAATGAGGGGGATCTATTTCAAGCTTAGTTAGGGAGGACATTGATTTGTTTGTGAGAAGTGTAGCACAATTTGTAGGAAGCCCTGAGTAAAGTAAAAATAACAGTAAAAGGAGTAGCAGTAAATGTAAGGGGCGTGTGTGGAACTTTTAATCTAAGGTTGCAGTGAATGCGATTAGTCTTCAGGCTTTGTTCTGCCAGCTTGGTTTTATGTTTATTTGATAAATATATTCCTCCTTCTGAAGTATTTGGTAAATGCTTGTTTTATTTATCTAAGAACTGTAGTGGTATGAAAAAGACCGAGATGAATTGAACTGTGTAAAGTGACTTCTGAGTGATAACTGAAGTGTCCTTTAGAGAGCTGGAAGTAATTTCTTAAAATATGAAGTAAAAAATTAAAAGAAACCCTGATGCTCTTTCAGGCCACTTTGAAAATAGCTTAACACTTCTCTCTGTAAATGTAGATTATTTTTATAGATGGGGAAAGCTATCAAAGTATTGCTTGCTCTGTAGTTCTTCTACAGTTAAAGCTGTGGCTTTGTTCCCATTTGAAGCCTTCTTCCAGCTGCTCTTGGTATACACATCTTGGTTCGAGCATTGTCCTAACTGATGTGCCTGGGTGGAATGAGATTGATAAATAAGATGGATAGATATGGAATTCCTGAATTGCAGTTATGGAAAGGAATTTTATCAGTCAAGTCTGAAGCATGTCACTTGTAAGACTGTGTATACAAGGTTATCTCATGGCAATGTTGATAGCCCTACGAAGTGCATTGCAATGTGATGGCGATGTGGAGGAGGGATGGCTTTTATTTGCACAGGTCATGGTAGCACAGCACTCCTGGTGAGCTGGCTTGGGTTGTTGTGCTGCAGCTAGCCACTAATGAGCTGTGTCCGCATTTGCTTGGGGGGGAGCTGGAAGTTTGGGGCAGCGGAAGGGAAACCCCGCATGCCCAGATGGAAGGGCAGCTTCTAGGTGTTGTCTGCGCTCAGACAGTACTGAAAGGCAAGCCTACTCGCTGTGATGTTTCAATGAGGGCTGAAGCCTGGAGAGGGAGAATAAAAAATAAACTAGTGTCTCTTTCCGTTTGCATGCTGCACAGGTGACATCTTGAGTTAAGGTTTTAAAGTAAATGGCTCTACTGAGTGAACTAACCTGCAAATCCAAGCAACTCCTTTCTTACCAGCTTACTCCAGGCTGAGTCCATTCTTCTTCCCTCCCTCCCCACTACAGCTTTCTCTTAGCATTGTAAATGCTATGTTTGGTGTTGTGTTAAATTCCATTTCCCCTCTAACAGTAGTATATCTGGGCGTTATCTGAAGATTGACAGGTTTCTGGTGAGCATTTGAATTGAGGAGCAACTTATGCTTTTCCTGCTAGTAAGTCCTCTTTAGAAAGCAGCAGTTGTTTCCTTGGGAAGTGGTACTGTGAGTAGGAAACTTGAATGTGTGTGCTGGTGCAGAGGTGATGGCAAAGCTGAATGATATGCTGCTTACGTGCAAGAGTGTATATGCTTCTCAAAGGAAAGCCACAGCTCAGTGAAAGGCCTTGGCTCTGCAATTAAATGCCTGCAAAAGGGAGGGGGGGACAGGGAGATGCTGAAACTGCAGAATGTTTCTTACTGTCTGTAATTCATAACAGTTCAAAGGTTTCCTGTGTGAAAAGACAGCCATCTACCATGCATCCTAGACCTGACAAAAGAATAATGAGGCTCAAAACACACAAAACTATTACGTGACTTCAAATAAAAAAAGTCTGACGGAGAAACGGTGAATGGGAGCGAATGACAGTAGTGATAAACTGATCTTGTGAGGATACTCTTAACTGGAAAGGGTATATTTCTAAAGGACAAAGGGAAGAGACTATACTATAGTGTCAGATTTACAGGCTGCAATTATGAGAAGTCCCTGAGACTAACAACCTGGTAAGAGTCAAAGAGTACCTGCTAAGCTGCAGGTACTTGTACATCATATGAAGAACTTCTACCAAGACAGGTGGAAAGAAAATCTCAATAGTAAAGCAAATTGTTTCATATGGTTCCCCATGAGGATCAAGAAGAAATCCAGCTCTTCTGTTTAGAGCCTTGTATAGCCATCCGTACTCTCCACGTAGCAGAAATGTGCTGACAGATGGATTGAGAGAAATGGAATATATTACAGTGCTGAATAAACTCACAGGGTAAGCCTTGAGTTTGATCTGATGAATGCAAGATCAGCTTTTAATGCAGATGAGAATACTGATTATACTGTGAATTACCATGCTTTGGTATTTCAACACACATATATCAGCATCCAGCTGAAGTCTGAAATAAATAATGAAACTCAGAAGGTTTTTTAGGTCTTCTATAAGGGTTGCCCATGCCTTATTTTTCAAGGGGGTAGTTAGAATTCTGACATAAAAGGAGGGGAAAAAAATCAAGACATAAATGCCTTGATTCAGTTCAAAGCCATTCACTTCCTTCCACTCATGTTAAGTCTTTCTGGAACTAATGTTTCCTTCCCTCCAGCAGGGAAGCACTCCAAATGGGTTCTGCTTTTTGTATGTTAATGGTGGAGTTTAAGCTGGAAATTGCTCCGCTATCAATTATGTGAGTCTACTTGAGCAAGGAGACAAAGGGACTGAATACCAAATAACCGCCTGGCTAGGAAGGTGGAGAAGGGGGGGAATGGGTGGGTGCAGCCTTTGAAAGGTAGCAAGCGTTTAGATAGCACACCAGCAGGGTTTTATCTTTAGTTATTGAATGAGTCGGGTTGTGTTTGGCGAGCATCAAGCTGTCCCGAGTCCTGTGTGGGTGCACCCTCGCTTAGCAGCAGGAGGATGCACAGCCGAATGAAATGCAGGTCCTGCTGATCCTGGCGCCCTGTACCCGTTACGTGTGCTGGCTATCCCTTCTTGCTTTCAAAGGGGCAAGACGAGGGTAACTCTTGCTCCCATTAGCACCCTTGTTTGGTTCCCTTCTGTAGGACAGCCACTTCAGTGATTTATCTGTGCTTTGTGAAGAGATGGCTTCACTCCGAGACACTCTTGGACACAGGGACCAGAAGGTCTGGTGCAGATTGTCTCGACCTTGCGCAAAAAGCAGCATGCGTTGGTAGCATGGGTGACATATTTTAAGTACACCGCATCACTGCGGTGACAGAGGTATATGCTGATGTGTCGTTAAGTTGCTATGGTATCTGAAAGTCACAGACCATTAGTCAGGTGACAGTTTGTGCCTAGATACTGCTGTGATTGATGCTCTAATAAATACCTGAGAGGAAAGGGTGGGGGGAGGCGAGGGATGGACTGATGGAAATGACCTTATCCCAAGTTGTCAAATACCCACGATGGCCATAAAAACTAAGACTAAAAAATTAATTTATATTCAGTACTGTAAAAAGAAGAGCTAATAAAGTAGGAGCTCCTTATTTTCTGTCTTAACATCAATATATTAAGCAGCTGATAAAATTCAATACAGAAGGACAAATGCCATCTTTCTGGGTACGAAGTGTCTTCAGTATACAAAGGGGAAAGCCAGTCTGAGGCTTAAGGTGGTAGGTTGGGACTCTGGGCTCACTTAACTTCTCTGTGTAGACTTTTTATGTAATTCTGGGAGAGTCACTTGTCCTCTCTGTTCCCCTTTCAAAAGGTAATTTACCCATTTGTAGAGGTACTGAGAGCAGGAGTGTTGCTATCCATGCTAGAAGTGCATGATGAACTCACCACCATAATGAATTCAAGGACTGTGCTAGCAGAAGACACTTAAGTTTCTAAGATAGAAGGACAAAACAGTGTTTGTCATGGTGGTTCTGTACTAAGCATTTGATGCTAATTGCCACCAGGCTCTCCAAAAAAAAAAAAGTCGTTTTGTAGCAGGAATGCAGACAGGGTTTCTGCTGACTTCCCCTGTGCTGGTGTGTCCTTGCTGTAAGGGAAGTGCCTGGGGCCAAGGG
Organism: Falco punctatus; assembly: GCF_963210335.1. Classification (NCBI taxonomy): domain Eukaryota; kingdom Metazoa; phylum Chordata; class Aves; order Falconiformes; family Falconidae; genus Falco; species Falco punctatus. The sequence continues at coordinate 5,884,605 of NC_137580.1, read as the reverse complement.
GATTTCAACAGCTTCTCCTTAAAAAAAATGCAATTGCTTGACTCCTCTTTTCTCCTTCAGCCTGGGAAGGGAAACTTCTGAAATGAATTTACAAAAAATGGTATGCTATTGCTCAGCGCATGTTAGTCTCAGGATGAGAATGGAGAATTTGGCCTGTTTTAACTCTATATAATGAAAGAGAAGTGAGGGATGTGTTGAGGCAGTCTCCTACAAGCACCTACATTGGATGTCGTGAACCCTCTGCTGCCAGGCTTGAGAAATGGATGCCCGAGGCCAGGGTTGTCCAGGTTATTCAGGCCAAGTTTTCCTTGGTAAGAAGTGGTCGTGAATCCAGAATGTTTATTCTTCATCCTGCCCTTTCCAGACCACCTCTCCAATGGGGCAAGTGAGACTTTTCTTTAATGCAAAGTGCTTCTGCAGAACTTAATGATTGATAGAAGGCAGATGGTATTGACATGTCATGTTACAACTTTATATGTATCCAAGGGGAATGCTGATGATGTTTATCAAAGAAAAATGGTTCGCTATTTTGGTATCCTTGCCAAAATATGCAGTGTTAGCGATGGCTTGCTCCCTGTCACTGAACAGCTGGGAATACTGGGCAGCCAAATCATCTGTTCCACTCTTGGCTGCTTTGATGCATGTTGTTACTAGACATGTGTGTTCAAAAGTGACTTGATTTGTTTCAGGTGTCATATGTGGAAGAGGAATGTGACAGGGCTAATGTTTCTAAAACTGTTATTTTATAATAGAGTAATACAGAATTCATAACACTGCATTGGGACTTTCCTTTTAGCCATATATGTATATCTTGACTGTCTGATTTTTGAATTGCTGCATATTTCTGTGAAAGTAGTTACTGTTCTGCATTTTGTGGCAAGTGCCTTTCAGTAAGCTTTATTTTCTGATCCATTCTACACTGAACTAAGGGAACAAGGTTTTCTATAGCATGTCCACAATACAGGCTTAATTATAAAACATTTTTTTCCCCATCCAGATTAGGTAAATTAGCCAAAAGGAAAGAATCTGGTGACTATGCTATAGATTTTTTTTTTTCCAGGCAGATGTATCCTTTTTCTCTTTATGCTCTACTAAGAGACATATCTAGCTTGCATGTAGACTGTAGTCTAGGTGTTTTCTATCTGGTCTTGAAGACATCTGCTTGAGTTTGTCAGCTGTGTGTCACAAATGCTTTCAGTTTTATCTCAGTCAGCTGTCTTGAGATATAAATATTGCTCAGATGCTGTCTCTGACTGCTTCTTGGACTTGCAGTTTTGCTCTTTTTGTGCTAATTAATACCTCATTCAGTGCCAAATTATCTTAGTTTGGGTAAGTTATTTTCAGCAAAAGCCTTCCCTCGGTTTCTTAACAGCATTTGTCCTGGTGTCTTTGGACAATTTGTTTTTCATGTTAGTAGCATAGAAGTTGTCTCCTACTGTGTCCAAGTAGCTTGTGCCAATTTTTAAAATGGAATACTTCTATCTCATCTTTGGCCAAAGTCAAGACAAGAGAATCTCACTAGACTGTCATTTGGATCTTACTGTAGATCACCCAGAATCTCCTAATCTGAAACCAACTGCAACCTAAAGGGTTTTTGAGAGGAGCTTTGAGCACTGGATTACTGCCTAAGGGGATAGAGTGTTAATCCTGCCATAAACAAGATGACAATCTGTGTATATTATTCTACAATTAGTTAGCATGACTAGTCACAAAAACAGAGAGCTCACATGACTGTGACAGACATGCACATTCTCTAATACTACAAGAAGAAAGACTGAGAGCACCAGTTCAAAGGTGGCTTTGCGATAACTTTTTTTAGCAATTATGTTAATGCTTTTCTTTTAGGACTGGATGTAAAGGTCTAGAGTTTCTCTAGCACTTGTTTGCTTGAGGAGAGCAGAGGAGCTGTCAAAAATAATGTCTCACATGTGTCCTGTCTCTTGATTCAGTACTCTGGAGAAGGACTGCAGCTTTTGTGCTCCCTCTTGCCCATGTTACATCGAAGCCTCTGCAGTATGTTTTTTTTCTAGGAGCATCTGTTTTTCTTCTGAATATTAACTGAGTTCTGTGTGCCCTAGGCTGGCAAGTTCTTTCCAAAGGAGAAACCATTTGGGCAATTCTCTCAGAAGTCAGGTTGATGGGATCTGTTCTGTGGTCTCCACATGTACCTAATGGCTCCAGAGTGTAGGGAGGGAATGTGTCCTGTCCTGTGAAGACTCTCAGGTATTCTCATCATGGGTGGTGTGTGCATGCTATTCTTTGCTATCCTGTATAGGCAGACAGGCGATCTACACCTGGGTTTGTCCCCAGTAGTGTCTGCTGTAGCTGCATCTAGGCCAGGCAAGAGATATCCAAGGGACCTATGCTGCGGATGTAGAGTAGATGGGATACCCACACCGGGAAAGTCCGCAAGCTCAGGTTCTCATTAACACAGATGCAGCCAAGGTAGCCTGTTTTCAAGGATCAGATTCCTGGAAACACTTACAAAAGTGTTCCTTATTGTGAAATACGTGATTTGGAATCCCAGTTCTACTGCATAAAATCCAGAGGAGGATAAATGGTGAAGCAACAATATCTTAAATTTCAAATTTAATTTTAGCTGAACATTGGCTTGGTTCCTCACAGGCTTGCCAGAAAAGTTGCAGGGTAATCTTCAGTTCATCTCAAAAGCAACAGCAAACCCAGACTGAACTTTTCTCATGTAAAGAAAAAATACTGCTGATCAAAGGCCAAATTTGAATAGAATTATTTTCTTCTTATGGTTGAGTGGTAAGAAACATGTAAACTGTAGTTATGGGGAAGAAAACAACATATGGATCTAAATTTGTTCTTGGTAGATAATAACTTGCATTGGATTACAAAATTCTCATATGGGTTTCGCTTTGCTTTCTGGTGACTACGTGTCAGTATGAAATAGCACAGTGGAAGAAGGAGCTGGCTGCAAAGGGACTACCAACATGTCTAGTCTCCCAACTCTGTTCTGCTGTACTCCCTGCTTAGCCACCAAAACATAGGTTCTCTGCATGGCCTGCTAGAGACTGGCGAGTTAAAACCTGTATGCAAACTGAGAAGATTTCAAATTTAGTGCTAGATGAAAACCTTACATATGGGACAGTGCTGTGCATCTCCCTGCACAGAGCACCCACCATTCCTCCTCTCCTTGCATTTCTACTCCTTTCCCTTTCTTCCCTGTGTGTGCTAAACCTGGTTTGACAGCTGTAACTACGTGAAGCTGTGGTGAATGACCTGGCATGATTCCTATGGCACTTCTCATTTTTGCTAGGCAATAGCCTGGTGTTACTGAATGTCAACAACAATCAGTGGGATTTTTAGACCATAAACATGGGAGCACTTATGGAAATATCCACATGTGGAATGGGAAGAAAATATGAAATATCAAGTAAGAAGATTTTTTTGCTGTGACAGGCAGTGAAATAGTTTACATTTTTCTCAGTCTTGCAGCAGTCTGAGATTTTCCATGCCTATAATCCATTGTCAAGGCTATTGATGCAATCGGCTTCATCAGATCACGTAAGTGTTTTAGAATAATTTAACATGTCATGAACAGCTATAATTTTAAGTAACCTATTGCTTAATTTATATCTGTTGGCCTCTAAGATAATGTCAGGTTTTAAAGGTTAGGAGGAGGTATTACTTCAGCTCTAAAAATGCATTGCCTAACCCAATTTCATGACTAGGGGCTATAGCAGTACGTTCATGATTTATTTTTTTGCATTTGCTAATTGCCTAACACCCTGTTGCAATTGTGCTGTATCTGTGCTGTACTTAGGATAGTACAGATCATGATTAATAAACTTGTTAGCTCCTGCTTTAAGTTCCTCTAAAGGCACGATGTTCAGGTTGGCACTGCTGATGGTTTTAAAAACAAATCCACGAGTACCCAATACAGAGTAAGGTGGTCCTAAACAAAGAACATGTTTGTTCCTCCTCTTGTCTTGTAAATGGGGTAAGCCGGTATCGCTATGTATTTTTGGGCAGATGGAGAGGAAACAAATGTGTTTTCTGTTGTTTTATGTGCCTGGTGCTGTTTTACAGCTCAGAAAAGATAGTTTAATTGAGACTGTCTGTGCATGGCATTCCCCATGTTTAGTGTTTTGCCAGCTTGCAGGAAGGAACTGTGGTTTCTTGCCAGATCAAACATCACAGCAGAATATCAGCTTCCCTAAACACAAATTGTATCATGTTTTCTTGGCCTCCACCATTTATAAAAAAATATGTATGCTCCCTAGCATTTTGAATGTTGGCATCATAACTGCTTTGCTTATGAGGACTGGCTTTTATTAGGTCTAGCTGGTGAGTTGTATTTTCTGTAATGAGCAAGACTGTAAAATCTCTGCCAACAAGTACTGTCAGCAATGCCTGTCTTCCACTGGCTCTACACGTGATGAGTCTCTTGCATTGTTGTCACAAAATCACTGCAGCCTTCCTGTGGCAGTCCACCCTGGTGGAGCGGGCGCTGAAGATGAGCCATGCTTGTGTGACTGATGTTGGCCACTGAGGTGTGGAAGGGGTGGTGGTCGGAAATATCACAACGAATCTTACAGCAGGAACAAACAGCGTGTTTAGTCAGCATGAGTACCTCTGGTGGCATGCTTCTAGAAGGGAAATAATACCTATCAAAATTAAATGTTTTAAAGTCTTATTCCATTGTGAGTAACTGCTTTCCAGCGGGAGGGAGGAATCTGTTCTCTCTCCGTTGATGTTGATGACAAATGCTAACCAACCAACTACAGTTTGCAAGCCAACCTTTCCCACCACAGCATCATCTCCAGTTAAGGTGTTACGTAGGCTACAAATTTCTCTGTGCTGTTCTCTGTCCTGTCACTAGGTAGATCCCCTGGTGACTTAGTGTTTGGGACTCCTCATAAAACATCACTTGCTGAGGTTATTCCCTCACAGAACACAACATGCTCTGAGTCTTGCTCTTCAAGGTGCTTTAAACAGCTGTGAACTGCAAATTGATTACATATGGTTGTGCCCTAATACATGAGGTTTACTTTAGAGAATTTTGGCTGCTTCTGGATGCATGTGTGCTGGGTAGATCTTGTTTTGATCTGGATACCTACAGAGGATATTTTGACTCCAGATAAAGCTGCAGGAAACAACCACTGAAACAAATGGCCAATCTGCAGAGTATAATGCAGCATAAGGTGGCAAAATATATTCCATGCCAGAGTTTTGTCCCTATATGTTGAGCACCCCTGTACTTAATGAAAAGACACATTCATCAACCCCAATAAGTCCAAAGCCTGGGAATTTTGATGTATTCCCAGGCTGTATTCCAATGCTGTTGGGCTCTCCTCAACATGTGCTGGCTGGGGTTTGTTTTTTTCCCCTTCCTCCTGGAGTGTATCTGCCCTGCAGCCTGGATATGTCCCCCTGCTGAGAGTGGGTCTCAAAGGGCTGTTACTGGCATGGGTAAATATGGCAGAATAAAGCCTTTTTATTTTTGTATACTCCATTCCTCAAAGCTTTAAACTTTGACTCTGCAATTTCCAACCCAGCTGGCTTTTATGCTTTTCTGTAGATAGTTTTGCCAAAATACAAACAATGGTCTTAACTGTTTGTTGGTTTGGCACAGCTGTGTTCACAGTGGTCTTCGCAAAACAACTGCAATATTTAGGAAAATGCACAAGAAACTTGAGACTGTTAATTGTAAAATATTTTTGCACAAGGCATGACACTGAAAAGATTCTGCTCTGTTTTTCAGTTTAGCAACTGTGGGAATTTCCAGTCTTAAGTGACAGTTTCTCTTACTACTGTTTAAAAAAAAAAAACCAAACACCCAGTATTTTGTAAGTCAGCGAAAATGGTCAAAAATCCTATTTTAGTAGTTTTAACAACAGCAAAATTATTTTGGTCAGTCCTACAGTTTCATAGAAACTACAAAGGACTGTTTCTTATTACAAAATTGCTTTTCCATTCAAGTGGAAAGCAGCCTGATCCTGTTTAGCCAAACTGGACGTACATCTGAAAGAAAAAAAGAACAAATCACACATGGTAGGGGTCCTCACACCCAGCCAAAATGTTTGCCTCCAACACTTCCTCTTCTTGACCCTATTGTTGTCCTTCTGGAAGCCCCAGGCCTCTCATCTGGGAATTCTTTGAATCATATCCCCAGCCATTTCAGCATCATTGAAACCAAGTGCAGACTGACCTTTTCTGAGCCTTGCAGGCTGTGAGATTTTTCTTCCAAAGGGTTTGCAGAGCACCCATCGAGCTGGGCCAAAGCGAGCCCTGCAATGCAGCCACTTCTGTAGGTATCAAAGTCAGGCGTGAAACATATCTAGACGGGTGTTGAAATCTTGCTGTGAACACTAGCCTCTGGAAGGCTTTCCGCCTCCAGGAGGAGATGGTACTTATGAAAGTATGAGACTACCTGCTTTGTGCTGTTGGTCTTGCATCACTGAGAAATACCCAAGATCTCTTACAAATGTAGCTGCAGTCAGTGAAAAATATGACCTAGCACTACATAACCACAATGTCCACAACCGCCAGGATAAGCTGTTATGTGGCAATCTAACAGTTGCTCCGGTTTTATTTCAGCTGACCGGTTCTCTTCGCGCTGAGTGAAGCAATGTTAGATTACTCCTGCCAAGCGAGATGCTGTACGATATTGGGACAATTTCTCATGTTGAAGGTCCTTTTCACTAAATATCTTGTTTCCACTCTGCTCTTTGAGTAGTCATCTTGTTTTTGACAGGCCCTTGAGTCTTTTGGCTGCTGGTGCCAAGCTAGCCTCCCCTGTGCAAATAGGGGAAACATCATTAGTTTCCTAGGCACACCTCAGTCTGGCTAATTAGGCCTATTCCATAGGCTGGAGGACTGTTAATTGGTCATCTCTAATCAGTGTCTGCCAGGGGAGGGCTCAGCAATTGTATGAACTATAACCAGAACCTTATCTTTAGGTTTGGGGTTTTTCTGCTATAACCACTGCAACAGAATGACAAGTTATTTAAAAGATAAATATTTTAAAGATGTGGAAAGGTCAGTTGAAGGAATTTGACTGAACTGTAAGCTACCACTTCAGGGAATAGAGAGAAAATGACCTCCTTTGCTATGGAGACACTGCTGAAACATTGCCAAGCCTTGAAATATTCAGATGATTGGTCAGCTGCCAAAAACTTGTTATTCATGAAATGCCTAGTGTATACAAGCTTGTGGAGCTATTACGGATCTTAATGAACTACAATAGAGACTTGCTTTACAAAAGGCAGAGGAAGCGGCTTGTCCTACCATATCCTTTGTTTCAGTCCAGTTCTACAAGCACGGGACTAGAGAAGCAAGTGCCTTCGCTTGGTTTGAGTGACTGGCTAACTTGTGGTGTTTGTGCACACAGAAAGGCAGTTATGTGGCAGATAAATCTAATCAAGTAACCTAATGAATTTCCTGAGCTCCCATGCCACTGGAGCCATCCTTATTTAAGGCCATTCTCTGGCTGCTTAATTTTGAATTTGTGATCAATGCAGCTCCAGCTTCTGTCAATTCCCAATCCCAACTCTTCTGGTTTTGTACATCTGACAGACTACAAAGCACTTGATTAGGTGGAGAATCATGCCTTGCTGCTCAGTCTCAACTTCTGGTTTACTTGACTAAGTAGCTTACTGCTTTACTAATAATTGCCAGGCAGGCACCACTAACAAGCTACTTGCTTTCCAGAAACCAAGCTCTGCTCCCTGCGTTACCATTCACATACTTTGTGAACACCAGAGCTAAAAGGATGCTTTTACTCTTGCTTTTCCATACATACTTGTTTTCTTTTAAAGCCTTCACAATTTAACCTTGGTTTTTTTCGGTGTGAGGCTAACAATTGCAGGTTGACCCCCTAATCATAGTGAGATTGGAATAGTTTGAACATCTGAGAAGTCCTTGTCTGAATTTCTTCTGTTTTCTGGTGGTTAAGCTAATTCTGAAAAGGCCAGAAAGCTGTCCGATATTTGTAGTAGGAGACTTGGTGATTTTTCTAAGAGTGGAAACCAAATGGCAGTTTGAGGCTCTGGGGGCTGAAGGTTGGGTTTACTCAAACACATCAGATGGGGCACTGGGTTTTGTTCAGGGTTGTGTTGTTGGGTTTTTTTTTCCACTACTGCTTTGATAAAGAGGTCTGGACTCTCTTCAGTTTCTCACACCTCAGATATATATCACTGTCATTTCTCATTTTGCAAGAATTAAATGTTCTCTGCATGCAACACAAATGTTGATTTTGCTAGAAGCCTTGCAGACAATATGAAACAAAGCTACTCTTCATATAACTTGGTAGCTTCTAGGATAATACTTGCCAAAAGGTTGGAAAAGAAAATACAAAATAAGTAAGAACTTATTACACTGTGTCAAAGGAACAAAATACCTCCAAAATTATACTATACCAGAATCTGCACACAAGACTGTTTCACCAAAGGAACATCAATTTGTAAGCATTAAATTTAGGGGGGGGAATTAGCTTGATGAAAATGCTCTGAAAATGTTTCCATGAACTTTCCCATGAGCCTTGTGTGCTGTACACTTACTGTGAAATGTCCATTTTAATGATATGTCAGACTAAAATGTGTTTTATTATAGTTTTAAATGTAATACTAACATATCATTGACTCTACTAACAAAGCAATCTGCTACTCCAGATTCCTCCAAGGTAGTAAAACTGCCGTGTGGGAATGCAACTCAAGTTCCCTACGCAGGGATGATTTTTGCATTTGCTAACTGTCCTCAAATGATACTTGTTGATATTTATTTACAGGAGGCCACAAGCCTTTGGACTTCAGCCCAGGCTTTTATGAAAGTGTTGGTTCAATCTGCTGGAAAAGGTGCTGTGTGTTTGTGATTAAATGCTGCCTGAGTAGCAGCTGCAGATACCTGAATTCATAAAGCTGCATCAAAGTTTCTCTGAGATGCCAAAGGGTTAGTGTATAGCCTTTTAACCTTTATATTTTATATGTAAGTGCCCCTTGTAGCACCTTTTTGCTAGTTAGAATCATGGAATTGTTTAGGTTGGAAAAGGCCTTTAAGGCCATCGGGCCCAACTGTTAACCCAGCGCTGCCAAGCCCACCCCTACACCATGTCCCTAAGTGCCACATGTGCACGTCTTTTAAACGCCTCCAGGGATGGTGGTTCCACCACCTCCCTGGGCAGCCTGGTCCAGTGCTTGACCACCCTTTCAGTGAAGAAGCTTTTCCTGACACCCAACCTAAACCTCCCCTGGCGCAACTTGAGGCCGTTTCCCTTTGTCCCGTCACTTGTTATCTGGGGGAAGAGAGCGACCCCCCCTGCCCACAGCCCCTGTCAGGCAGCTGCAGGGAGCGATCGGGTCCCCCCCCCCCAGCCCCCTCCTCTCCAGGCTGAGCCCCCCCAGGTCCCTCAGCCGCCCCTCACCAGCCCTGTGCCCCAGCCCCTGCCCCAGCCCCTGCCCGGCTCTGGCCACGCTCCAGCCCCTCCATGTCCCTCCTGCAGCGAGGGGCCCAAACCCCACCACAGGGTTCCAGGGGCGGCCTCGCCAGCGCCGGGCACAGGGGCACGGGCGCTGCCCTGGTCTTCAACGCTTTTCCTTTGAAGGCAGCGACTTCAATTAAATTTAAATAAATAAATAAAAATTGAAACTCTGAAGGCTCGCTTTCACGACTGCCTGGCCTGCCGCTAATTTCGGCGCGGCACAGCCTGGGGCCCTCGGCCCCCCACGCCCCGTCCCTGTCCCGTCCCCCCCGCAGTGCCCTGGCCGGGCTCCGGCTGCCCCCTGGTGGCCGCCGCGGGGCAGGGCCCGTGCCGGGGCAGCCCCGCACCTTCCGGGCACACGGCCCCAGCCTCGCGCCCCCCGACCCCTGCTGGGGTGGGGGTGGGGAATGCCTGCGTGCCCGTAATACACGCACGCGGCCCGCCTAATATAGTTCGTGAAATATGAATCATTCAATAGGTATTTAGCTTGCACGTTATAAACGGCGTGGCTGCAGTTGCAGCTGTGCGGCTGGTGGGTCTCTCCCTCGGAAGGGGGGGAGTAGGGGAAAAAGCTGTATGTCCGCAGCCAGGAGCTCGGGGGGGGCTGTGAGCCAAGTGGGGGGCACCCGTGCGATATGTTGGTGTGGGAAGCCGAGCGTCGCCTTTGGAGCCTGTGGCTCCGGCTGGTGGCACCTGGGTGCCCGGGTTAAGGTGTGAGTTTGGCAGGACCCAGCCTGAGCGAACGTGGCGCTTTGTCCTCCGCGGGATGGGAAACCTGCCCCTTGGTGGCTCGCGCGCAGAGCCACCGCGGCCTCAAGAGAACCCAGATATCTGGGGAGGTGCGTTGGGGGTCCAGGAAGGAAAGCAAGGAAGGAGGGAGTGAAACAATCCTGCTTCTGTAACTTCTTTCCTTGGTGGGTAGGGTTCGATAAATACCCTGCAGCAAACCTTTGAAATGCAGCTTTTTTTATGTTCAGGATAATTGCTCTCCATTCTAAAAATCTCCTCTGTTTCTGAGGATAAATCTGTGTGAAGTTATGCTGCCGAGAGAAAGAAAGTTCAAACCCTTTTAATGTAACTCCAATTAATAGGTGTGTGTGAAAACTATGTAGCCATAAAAAGAGCTGTATAAAGTCTCTGTTTGCAGCGTGGATACTCTGGGCTGGTATTGCCCCGGGACTGGTATAAGTTGGTGGTGAAGCCAAATTTCAGATCCAAGGAAAACTGAAAATTCAGAACTCCTGTCTGGCAGCCGGGCGGTGCTGTGAAGTCAGCTACATTTAATTGTGCGCTGTAGTTATCTGTAGCTGGGACAACCATCCACAACAATAATAAATGGTTCCATTTAGGACTTTTGGAGCCAATTAAGCCTTTATGTTAAAGTCATAAGGTAGGAGCTTTGAGGGGGGGGAGTCAGACCTCAAAAGCTGCGGAGAACGCAGCCACCTTCTGCTGCTGGGGGAGAGCTGGTAAAAAAGCTCACGTTTCTCATTTGGAGAGATTAGTTTGTTCTGCCACACACGCAGGGCTCCCGAGGACTTCAGCTGGAGTTACCTGCACATAAAAGAGAATGACTAATGTGGCAAAGGATTTAAATATTTAAGTCTCTTTAACATAATCTCCATTAATTTTTATGGATTAAGGAATTCTCAGTGTTAATGCAGTTGCAGAAGCTTTTGAACTCCTGGTTTGCTAATTGGTGGATAGAAAATAATTCCTCCTGTATGTCCAGATAACTGTGGACTGTTAGCAAATTAAGGAATTACAGTAAAAAACTCTGCCTGAGGTATTGTTTGCCAGCCTCCCTTGATAAATGTGTCATAAGCATTGAAAACTGGGGGGGGGAGGGGAATACCTGGGAATGGTTGATAGGCATTAAATGTACAAATTATCAACACGCCTAGGCCAATGAGGTGGGAAGGGATGTTGTCAGTGGTGAACCTGCACTGTCCTGGAAATAGCAATTCTTCGGAGTAGTTGATCAAAAGTGTGCAAAAAAAAAAAAAAAGAATCTCATTATGAGGCAACAGAAGAAAACCCTGAAGAAAACAGTCACAGGATGGCCTGAAAAATGTTTCAAGAAACTGTTTTAGGATTCAACTCATCTGTAAGATTTTGGTTGAAAAGTGCAATAAGAGCACTGGCTGATGTTCACACAAAACTGTGCATGTGAGGAGAGTGTGGGGAGGGCTGCTCTGGGGCAGCTGCGGCCCTGGGGGAAAACGCACACAGTGTATATATATATATATGCTCCTAGTAGTATGTTGCTGCTGAATGGGGGCTCTCCCTGCTTGTTGAATGTGCTGGTATTTTTTGGAGGAAAAAAGAAAAGGCTGGACTAGCACAGCCCCACTGCGATCAGGGCTATGAGCACTGCAGTACAGAGACTTTCATCCAAAGGTTCCTTATGGTGCCCTGAGCCCAGCCTGTGTGATGGCTCTAAATACTGTGCTCAGAGGGAAAACAAGATGTTGCTCAGGTAAGATCCAGGTGGAAATGTGCACAGAGCCCTCTCCATCCTGTGTTACTCAGTTAAGCTCTTAGATGGTGATGTGGGAAATAGTCTCTGAAGTTACTCTGCCTCGTTATTGCTGTGTTGCTTGCTGCTGCCAACAGCAGCGTGAAACAAATGCCAAACAAGCAGTTGGCCATCTCTCAAATACATACGTTTTTATCTGTTTAAAAATAGTGACTGGGAATTAATGCTTTCCAGGATCAGAAAGGTCCTCTTTCTGGGATTTGTTTAAAATAGTACATTTTTGTTGTAACCATACACTTTTGTGGTGCTTCGCCTCTCCAGCTAGATTCTTCTGGCCCTTGCCTCTTGTTTACTGAAGCAAATTTCATAGACATCTCACGGAGACACTTGTGTCCTACTTTTTTAATGCGTTCACTTGGGATGAAATCCATTCCCGCCCAGAAACTCTTGTGGACGAACGGGTGCTTAAAGCTCTCCTTAATAGGGAATACAGCCATGCACTGGCACGGAGTAAACCCTCTTTCTTCTGCAGAGTACTGACCGTACTGTTCAGTCTAGGAATATGCCATATGGATCCTGCTGTCCCTTCTTCTAAATAGCACATTTTAAATTGGGCTATTTTTGCCTGCGTATACACCTCGTGAAAACTGTGCTTTTTCTGGATGTCAGAAGTCAATCTTCTTACAAATTCGTGCAATGGTTGTAAATAGGCGTAAGAAACATTTTTATTGCTTTTCCACTGATACCTAGGGAATGTAAGGCGTGCGGAGCAGTCGGGTTCAGCACAACAAATGCAAACAAATTGGAGATGATCTGTCTGAAGTTACTGATGGCAAACTGGACCCAGAACTGGATGTTTGTTTTGCAGTTACGTATGGATTGTTAATACTATGATGAATTTAATCTAACAGCTTTTTCCTTTGTCTGTTCTGTAATGAAGAACCACGATTTCTGCTTGCTTTCAATTTTTTCTGGCATTGGCTGCTGCGTGGAAATAAGCAAAATAAAAATGTGGTATGACTTAGCCTAGCAAGAAATGGCACAATTTACTAGCACAAATAAATATCTATACCAAGACTGTTGCCTCTATCGACTTTCAGCACCTACATAGATACCAACACCCTTTCCCAGCTCTCTTGATGATGAGTTTTCAACACGTAAGCAAAACAAGGAAAACAAAATTATTTATAAGAGCATGGGGTATCCAAAAAAGAAGTGCACCACCTCTGTTGTTTACCTTAACAAAATTACAGTTATCAGTTAAGCAGGATACTTTAACACAGGTATTTAATTTTGGTTGCAGGTGTTGTAGTTGCAGGCACTATACTGTTGGATTTGCAATGAAAGCAGCAGCTGAACATAATCTCAGAGCAATTAACACTTCTCACTGCAACTGAAGCATCTCTGCAATATGCTGCTAGACATACTCTGTGTGTATGCAAAGTAGTCTTCCTTGTGACTCCAGCTGCAGCTGGGAACTTGTCAACACCAGACACTGTGTGTGTGTAGCTCCATTTTTCCAGTAGATATTTGAGTCTGTCCAGACAATTCCTCTTCTATTTTTGACCTCAGAGTGTACTGGAAGGCTTTTTCCTTAACCTTCGCAGGCCTAAGACCTCCAGCAAATGACCTTTGCTGGATTTAGCAGCCGGCAGTCCATGAGGCTGTTGTCTGCAGCTGTTCAAAGGGACTAATGTGCCCCTGTCCTGCTGCCTGCAGGGTGAAAGGGTGCTAACTCTACCCCCACATCTGCAAGAGTTTTGCAGTAGATGTGCACAGCATTTCCAAATTTTTCTGGGTGGGGAATGTTCTACTTAAAGATTCCACAATACTACTGTTTTCTCATTTTTCAAGATATTTTTCCTGTCTTTTTGTGAAATAGCTTTTCTCCGTCCGTTCTCCAAACCTTTTTCAGGAATTCTTATGTAGTCAAGTCACTACTCAAACACTAAATATCACAATGACCAGGCATGTAGCTTTATTAATATATTACCAAGGAGTCCTAATTTTGTCATAGTTTTTCAAACACAACTGTAGCCTAGACTAGTTCAACTCAATGAAGTCAGCCAAAAAGTTTTAATAGTTAGCAGATTTGTTTCCATTGTATTTAGCTGGCTTTGGACTAGCCTCAGAGTGGACAAGAGGCTAATACTGCATCAACAGCTAACTGGTACCATATCCTCCTAATGCAGTACGCTTTCAGTGTGTCCCACCAATGTTCAGTCTAAAACATCTTAAGGTGAATAATTTTCATAGACTTTTCCCCCAAAATATGGAATATAAATGACTAATATGGCTTATCCAAGAAAAAATCGAGAACTTTCCCTAAACTACTTTAAATAACATTGAAAATTAACTTCCAGAAAAACTGTTTTTACGTGAAACTGTGAATAACCTGAATGGAATTTGGAGAAAAGCCATGGGAATCATCAGGAAGGCTGGAAAGACTTATCAAGGCAGATTATTATGGTTTAGCAGAGCGATAACTAAGGAAAGACATGACTGTTACACAAACAGTGGCATGAGATAAAGATGAAGTAAGTGGGCTGCTTATTATAGGAGGGCAAACTCAAGGAAACAATGATCCTGAGTTACATTGGTTATTTTTTTGACGCAGAGACTTAAAAGTGAGGCGGAAATATTTATATGGAAGCTGCACAATATATAGGGATCGACAGTCTTAGGGCTACCACAGATGGTGTAATGCTAGATCACAACTATGCAAGGTACTGTAGTATTTGTCATTCTTGAAACAAACACATCGTATAGAAAAATCTTACTCACGAGGTGGTGGCTTAGTCTACGGAAGGTAGAATCTCTCATCTCCTCATGTTAATACCTTGTGAATTCATTACTTTAAGCTGTTCTCTGGACTCTGCTGTTGTTATAAGAACAAAACTGATAAGACTGGTGTCCTCAGACAGCTTCATGATTAGTCACAAGAGAGGGTCTAGAGTGAAGACGTGGGTGTACATATGCCTAGGCTGTTGGAAATGCAGGGCTGTCCTTGAAAGCACCGAGCAACTGGTTTATTCCACTGAAGGGGAAGGAAACAATTCTGTGGTAAATAAACTTTTTAAACTGAACTTTTTTTCAGGGCTTTAAGTCTCAACACTGGTGTTTTAGACTTCTTAATCTACCCTAACATTGTGTGTGGGGGGGGGGTGTTACAGAACTGCTGTTCTTAGAAATGCTGTCCTCTGTGCGTTCTCCTCTCTCCTGCTCGTGAATAGTGCTGCAATTCTACCTTCAGTGAAAATTAGGGGGGTTTATTACTGAAATCAACTCAACAGTACAAGTAACAAAAGTCTAAAATAAAGAGGGGCGGGGTGTAAAAACACAAAAACCAGCAACCATAGTCTTCAGATTTTTTTCTGGAACAAATCTTGGAACAAAAAAAAAATCATTTTTTATTTATGTATTTATACCAAGCCTATACTTTCTGTTCAATGGTATTGAACTGCTGTGAGATGCAAAATCTTTTAGTAATTGTAAGAATAATACTGCACGTCTGTGCTTTCTTTAAACGCTATTTTTCTTCAGATTAAAATTTTCCACTTGACTGAGTTGAGGATCTGTAGTGAACAAGTGTTTTTTTCCCCTACCACCTCCTTTACAGGCTTAACTTTCAAAAATCCACTAAACCAGCCAGTGCTCCAGTTTCAATTTTCTTGTTTTACCTTGAAAGCTACTGCAAAGTTTTTCTAGTATTGTTATGTGTAAAAGGTAATGGCACATTAATAACACAAGCTTAGAAACTTCCTATATGTTGCAAAGAATCTATTGAAGAAACAATGATTTTGCTTTAATACTAATTCCCCTTCTAATGCCACCTACCATACCACACGAGAGACTCACATAAACATTTTTCATTCTTCTCTGTATACTTGCAGCAGCCAGGTTGAAGACTAATGAGCATAACATTACGGTTATTTTTTTAACAGTTCTTCAGAAGCGAGCCAGTTTGTGAACTGTGGTTGAAAATGCAGGTAACAGTCTATATCTGAGGCTTAACCAGGAAGGATTCCATAAGAATTAATGCTTTTCAGATAAGAGTTCAGTGAATTGTGAACCCATGACAAGATGATGTTGGGTAGCTATATCACAGGCTTGTTACTTTCTCATAACTGTAGTATTTATTTAAAAGGAGATAATTCATCCTCACTACTGGTCTGGGAAGCTTATCTGTTCCTGAATAGCCTGATAATAACAGGAGGCAACCGAAAGGAAACTACGCACTCCTCTTTTCCTCATAGTTCAGTATGTTGGATTGAAGTGGGGGGAATTCTTGGTTTATGCCAAATCTGGAAAATGAAATCAGCCAAGAATCCAAAACCAACGATCTAAACGCACACAGGAAACTTTAAATGCTATTCTTTCTGTTGATGAAGTTCTTTCCATACCTCTATATCACAATTTATGTACATCTAAGCTAACTTTGAACAAAATAAAGAAGAAAAAAAAAACACCAAACCCCTTGCAACTCTTAAAATTAATGACATTTTGTGATGCATAGTGTGCTACAGATCTTAGAGATCAATGGGTACATAGGAAAAGAAAAATCACCGCTATAATAATAGGGAGGGAGAAACCATAGGCATGTTGATCTTCAGAAACTTTTCTATGTAGAAGTGAGATGCATTTTTTCCTTGAGGATTAAAAGATGAGATGTTCAAGAACAGAAGCAAAATGTGTATAAAATGAAACCTGCCCACATGAATGGATTATGTATGAAGAAATTAAACTCTCAGCAAGAATCAGACGTCTGTGCTTGTGTGGGTTTGCCACAGTGGGAAGTCTGGTAGTCAGATGAAAATTCTTGAAGCTGTGCAAACATACAGGCAAAACTGAAAGCATATATCCAGTAACTGAAATTTTCTGAGGTTTTAGAACAGCTCCCAAAATGAAGAAAAATATGTAAGTAACTGAACTGGATTCACCATGGATAGTTTTCTGTTCATATTCTTCCTCCTTCTGGCCCCGGAGAAGGAGGTCTGTAGAAGGGAAGGAATGGGAAGCAGTGGCTAATGTTGTAAACGAGCAATTTAAATCAACAAGTGATTTCTAGGCCTATGGCACAGAAACGATCAGCCTGGGAAGGCCTTGATAATCCCATGCCTTCCAAATCCCAGTTATGGCTAGCTGTAAGGAGGTGACATCTGAGGTATCGTTAGGGCAAGTAATACCAGAGTATATTCTGCTCACTACAGAAAGATAATTCATGTGCGTACCAATTTTTTTTTTTTTTAAACACAACACTTTGATTCTTCTTTCTGCAGAACTATCATTGGTAGGTGACAGCTGGATTTTTGTGGCCCATATGTCTGTGTACATATGCAGATGTGTAAGTAGGCACACAAACACAGCTAATCAATCTACATTAATTTATTTTCTGTGATCTATCTCTACAAAAAAATAACTTATGTAGATATCCTTTTGTCTTCAGAAATCAGGTCTACCTGTCATGTCTTCCCTAATACTGACTTATTTTCCCCCAAGATTAAGATCCTGTGGTCTTTATACCAAGAGGTCATTCCCTCTTCAACCTTCTATTCCAAAAAGCACTTATGTTCCCAATGTGTGGGCAGCATTGCAGCCAAATGTTTGTTACCTTGATAGGTTTAACTCCTTTGGCACTTGTAGGCTTGCAATATTTCTATGAATCCTGCCTGCTTTATCACTCAAAAACTGGTTTGGAAGTCCATCTTTCCAGAGATTCAGAATTTTAAAGAACTGACCAAGTAAATTGATTTTTGGCAGTGATAGTGCAACAGTTGTCCCTATAACTAAACTTCCATCTGAATTTTTATCTGTTAAATTAGAGTCACCAAAGAGGAAACCATGTTGAGGTCATTTCCACATCTTCCCTCCCCCAAAGACAGCTCTGGCACCAACAGAGTGGCTTAAGCTGTTTGCCAGTTCTTATTTAATGTAATTCATGCAGGTTAAATGTTACAGCTTCACCTAGTACAATAATACTTGGTGATGAAGATGAATCGGGGATGCATGTCTGGCATTTCCATTTATTGACTGTTCTTTCCAGGAGTTGCAACTCAACCACAAAAGCCTTGCTTGTATCTGAAACTTGGCAAATGCATCCCAAATCCCACGGAAATCGCTTAATGTAAACTCCTAAGAGTAGCATTATTTGGCAGCTTCTAACCCTCTGGCCATCCACTAAATACATAAACAAACCCTAAAACACAGCAGTTCCAGATGTTTGTTTGTACTCAGCTGGGGGGTAAAGGATTTGCTATTTTAAATGAAATTAGAGGAAATTTTGCTTTTGGAAGTAGGAAGCGAGTTTACTCTAACTGCTCATTTTCATTCAAATGGAACTTATTAGTGTTTGAACGTTTGTTCCAGCAGGATGGAGCTGCAGCAGCACTGGTTTAAGCACAGTTTAGCCTGTAGTGCTGGATCTAGGCTGTGACTGGATATGCACAAAGCTTTTCCTGAAGCAGGACTGAACTTGCTTGGCTCTGTATCTCATTGCAGCCTTGACTTATACCCAGGTATACAAACCGGGCCCACCGCCACACCATCAAGTTAGGATTTGTGGTGGAAACCTCTGGGGTCAGGCGTTCAAAGGCGGTTTGTCAGTGCCATGGAAAGGAGTGACGGTATAACCTACAATTGCCTGAGCCCTTTTTCACCAACACAAATCAGAACACGGTCTTCTGCATTTCGTTGCTGCGATTAGTCCTCATTTGTTTTCCAGCTCTGTCAGCAAAACACAGTAAACCTAAACATGTAAACAAGCAACACTGAATTTCTATCTCTAAAGTGGTTTTGCTAGTTCGTGTCACTTTTGTTAACACCTTTTCTACCATTCACTACTTCACTATCTTCACTTTCAGCTGTCTCTTCTTTGCTTCAGTGGGAACTGTTTGCTTTCCCATGCAGTTCTCTTGACTCAACTTTAGCCTGTGTTATGTATTTCTGTCAGAAGTGAAGCTGTCGATAAGTGGCTTGGGCCTTTGTTCTGGCTTGGGGATGGAGCAGGCAGGAGATCTGGGAGGGGGCTTTGAATCAGGGGTTGAGTCAGTACAACCGATCCTTGCTGCTCCTAGGAAAAAGCAGCTCCTGGAGAGCAACACTGGCTCAGAGCACCTGCACTGAGGTGGCTCATGTCTGCTGTGGCCCTGGCTCTTTGCTGTTTTTTAAGCTACGATAACGTTGGCCAGTAGCCCAGACCCTGAGGAGCAGATCTGTGCAGCGAGAGGATGTTCATACTGTAGCCCTCCTGGGGCTTTATCAGGCTGATACCCCATGATCTGAAGGTCTGTTTGCAGTTGGTGTGATCTGACATCCACTTTTTTGTCCTTGGCTTGGGACACACACACACACCCTGCCTTGCTTCCAACATCTGCTTGCTCTCTAGGTTACTTCTGCTCTGGGAGAAAAGGAATGAGGTTTTCCATCTGTTCTTCCTAAATGATGCTTCCCTCTGACGTTATATGTAATGGACTTTCAAATCCAACCCAACATTTAACTTTTTGCTTAAGACACTACTGTTTCCTGAAGGATGGTTCAGTAGGAAAACTGGGGTCTTTGAGCAGTCTGGCTATCTTTCCTACCCCTGTGCTCATAACGATCTAGAAGTGCAACTAAATGATGAAAGCTGCAGAGCATCAGTTTTTTCCTATCACTGAATATAGTCTTGGTCCACCATATTATGTCTATGTTAGCCTTGGTTTTGACCTTAACAGAATTGACAGTCTCAGAATCATTTTGCTTTCATTTTCAGCCCTGAAGCTCTAGGGTTGCAAATTCAGAGACACCTTTGAACCAACGTCAATGAACTGACTCTGACAGACATTCCATCTTTTTGATCTTGAACAAGAACCAACTTATAAGAACCATCATGTTTAGCATCTCCAAAATAAATATGGAATGGCTCTTCAGTCTGTCTTAGCTTTTCCCTTACAGCTGATCAGGCTGTTCTCAGTTGTTACTCATCACCTTTGGTAAGAAAGCTGAGGGTGGAAAGTTAGGGGAGATCAAGGTGAGGGAGAACTGCCTAGGTGTCAGAGGAGTTGGGTTGCAAAACTCTGTGTGCAGGGATGAAAGGAGGTGGCTTTGTGTGGCTGACTTTAGGAGGGGTACTCTGGCTCAGGGAGATGTTGGGAAGAAAATGACAGAACAAATGGGTCTAAAGGGGAATTTATGAGGGCTTAAAATACTGGACTGTGCAGTGGGATATATTTGTGTCTGGGGAGCTGGTGAACATGAGGCATTAGATAAAATGAGTGACCAGCCTGCAGTTTGAAGATTTGCATGACATTTGAATATCAAAAATACCTGAATCTCTCTTTCAGTTTATGTGAGCAGCTTGTTGCAATGTAGCTTTTTCAATCTGCTTTTCTGTGAACAAACAGCTAGACAAGAATGGTCCTCATTAATTTGCAAGAACTCCTGTTTCGTGGTGTCCGCATTGGAGTCAAAGCCAACTGTTTCACAATCACATCCTTGCAAAGCAAAAAAAGCTATTGTTCAGCTGTACCTTGAGAACCAGAGGACAGACTAAAAACATGTATAACTTTAATACAGAAGGATTGAATTTTTTTTATGAAGCTTTATAAATACAAATGACTTCTCTGTTGCTGCAAAATTAAAGTTTAGGACTTTTTCAGAAAAAAGAATAGCCTTTTGGTTTAGGTCTTTATTTAACGTACCACGAAAAAAACTTTTCGGAATAATGGCAGAGGAGGATAAATAACGATTGATTTATTTATTAAGCAGGTAGTGAAAAAATGTTTGACTGG
The DNA here is from genome assembly GCF_963210335.1 of Falco punctatus. Classification (NCBI taxonomy): domain Eukaryota; kingdom Metazoa; phylum Chordata; class Aves; order Falconiformes; family Falconidae; genus Falco; species Falco punctatus. Next base: position 5,863,913 of record NC_137580.1, on the reverse strand, counting down.
TGATGAAACAATCAAAATTACCTTTTCATGACATAACTATTGATGTTTGACTGAATTCACTCTTCTGTAAAAGCTAAACACTCTTCTTGGTGTTATTAAAGACCGTAAATTACAAAATTCATGCATTACTAATCCTGTCTGAATTCAAAATGTCCAGTTCTTTACTTATTATGTAAAACAATGTGTATTGTAGTAGAAAACTTTAAGTTCTACTTAAGCATTAAACTACAAAAATACCTGCTTATTTAAAAAAAAATAAATCTGTTACCACGTATTTTAAGGCTAAACTGTGAGAGGGAAGGAAAAGGAAAGGAAAAAGGAAAGGGAAGAACTTCTATAAAGTCCCTGAAATGCTTCCTGGACGTCTGAATTTTTAAACCAGCCAAGTTCAAACCAGCTCCCAGTGCAGAAGAGCCTGCAGACAGAGGTAAGGCATGGATGCCATCTAGTGGGGTCTGGTCACTAGGGACAGGGACATGAGTCACAGGTTTCGAGGTGATGCCTTGATATTTTAATACATTGGCCCCGAATTAGCTTACTTTTATGCCAACTCTCTCAGCTGCCGTCTGACTTAAAGGCACTGGGTTTCCTTGCACACACTGTATTAGTAAAACTGTATCACGGTTTGGATCACTGTTGTAGGCTGCTATAGTACTTACTTGAGAAAGCAATGTTAAGTCATTATAAAGTCTGTCTGGCAGGCATTTCACAGAAATCAGTAAATCTTGCCAGGAAGGGAGAGTTCATTGTTCTCATTAAAAGAAAGGGATCGCAGGTTTCAAATGAAATACAGCGCTTATTCACTCGGTGTCATTTTTCATGTTGCATTATACCTCTAAAAAAGAACCAACGGTACATTCTTGAGAGGGCTTCTGCTAGAATTTAGTAGTGTTTGGACTGGTTTATTTGCCCTTCTCTTGGGAAGGCTGTCATAAGAGCAGGACAGTGAATACTTTATGCAACCAGAAGACAAGAACAATAGAGAAATCCACCTTTGGGGCTGCATGGAAATGCCGCAGCCTCCACTGCAGAGGGGGCATTCACCAAAGCACCTGGAGAAGACTGTACCTGAGGCACTGCAACTCATCTGAGCTGCGTGTGTGCTGGCAGGAGGGAAAGGAGAAGAGAGGGTTTTCTCACCAGTGAAGGGTAAATAAGATATAATTGCGGGAGTTAAAGATTTCTCCCTCCATGTACTTTATGACAGCCACGCCCAGTGGACCAAAGATTAGGTCCTGTCTCCTCTGTTGTGTGCAGAATCAAGTGCAGCTGTTGGTAGCATTCCCATGGACTGCTTTTACGTATGCCTACAGTCCTAATAGGATCAGGGTTCTGCTTCCTAACCAAGGGGCTCTTGATCCACTACTGCCGCTTTAATACAAAGAGCTCGCATTAATTGTGCAAGAAAGTACTGCTCCCTTCAGAAGTCATATCCCTCCTCCAAACCCCCTTGGGGCTGTGAACTTCTGCTCAGGCCAGAGGCAAAATACCAAATTCGGCTGTGACTGAATTGGCTTGAAAGCCAGTCATGTATCCCAACCATTCTGGGTTACGTAGAGGAGAAGGCGGACCACTGAGAGGTTAATTCAGAGGGTATAAAGAAATGCCACCCCCTTACCAGAAACCATCTGCCACCCTCTGCTAAAGAGGGAAATTCTTTCAAGGATTTCCATCTAGATTGTTACATTATGATTTATGGAATGTGGCCAAGGAGGCGTGTGCATCTCAAAAAATCCTTGCTAACAGTGTGCCCATCACTCCCAGCCCAAAGATGGAAATGTAGCCTTCACTTACTGGCAGCAAGAAACAAAACAGCAGCAGGATTTGCAAAGGATGCTACATTTTGAACAAAAATGTTATCCAAGGTGGTTTCTGGCTGAGCCATTAGTGCTTCCGTGGCGTTTGGAGGAGGCCAGGGCTGTATGCAGAGCTTTGCAGCCTGTGGTCCCACTGGGCTGAAGTTAGTGTTCTGACCTCGACATCTGGAAACAAAAATACGAGCGGTAATAAGAAAACATTCGGTAACACCTTGGGCTGCATTTGAACTTGCTGGTTTGGAAACGAAGTGCAAAATAATTATGTCAGTAAACCCTGGCGCCACTGGAGGGCAGGGGAGTCCTCTCTATGGGAGAATTTTCAGCACTGCCACTGTAACAAAAGGTATGTCATTAAGGAAATCTAGTACCATCTGCCTTTTCAATTCCTTTGGCAGAGCAGTCACCTCAAAGCCTAAATATTGCTTTTCGTCTTATATCGGGTATGAATAAAAAGCCCATCAAAGTGAGTTTCCCTAGGTCAAGCACTGGATCCTTAAACAAGAGGAATCTAAAAATTACTGTGATGTCCTTAAGTTGAAATTTGAGGGGTTCAGCAGAAAACCAGCCTAAGCAAAGTCGGGGTTTTTTTGGTGTTGGTTTGGTTGTGGCTTTTTTCCACTCAAATGACATGGGAGCAGTAACTTCATCAGGAGGTGGCTGAGTAAAAGCTACATGCTGTATGCACCTTCCAACAACAACTGAGCCTAGAGAATGGCCATGCCCAAAGGCCAAAGAGCAAAAGATAACCTCTCGGGTTGAAGTATGGGACAGAGGTGAGGGAGCCAAGTGTGGAGCCCACTCCCTTGTTAGGGGAGGACGGCGTGAACTTCCACAGATGACCTGTGACAATATCTCATCTCAACGGTGTAACCTTCCCCTTGGTTACTGCTGATTAGTTTTGACATGCCTCCGTGTGGTTTACCCAGTCTTTATGCTGCAGTGAAATGCATCAGTGGCGGTTGAGCCAAAGAATAGAAATGCTTTTATGGAGATGTATGGGCACACTGCTAAGATTGCTTCTTTTTCCTATGCAGCTGGACAAAAAAATTTCATCAAGTCCCTTTGCATTGGAACACTTGTTTTTCACATTTATTCTTTCTTTAAAGTCTGGGGTTTTTTTTCAAACTCCACATTGAAAATCACTAACCTCAAAAATCTGAGTTGTGTGGGTGTTTGGCTTAACACAGAAAAGCTTTCTGATTCGATGCTCAATTCAGACCAGGAATTTTGTGTTGGATGACAACAAACTTCAGCCAGCTCTGTCTAGTTCCCTAAGCTCTTAATCAAGTGACAAGCCATTCTAGACATTGGGTTAGAGTTTCCTATGACAGACAAAGCATACAATTATTTTTGTCATTTTCCTCTGCACTTGAATTTCCCTGTCCCAGGCTTGCCCATGCTCAAATGTTCACAGTCTCTGAATTTACTTTCTTTTGGCTTGAGCTCTTGCTAAATAGAGGTCAGCGGTTCCAACTGCCAAATGCCACACAGGGTTGCTAATTAGCAGCCATTTGTGTTGGTTCTCACACTTTGGCAAAGCTATTTGGCTGCTCTTGGTAATCCAATCCTCCACTTGGTTTATTGCTGGGAGAGAATGGAAGTTGTCCAAATTGACCCCTGTTATAAACATGACAAAGAGGGTTTCATAGATGAAGTTCTAATGAAAGATTAGACCAAAACTAGTGACTTTTTCCTCATCTGTATTTTTTTTGGTCAAAAGATATCTGAGCCAAGTGAAAATGATAAACTTGGACATGGGCGTCTACCAGTCTCAATGGCTGCCTATGGTAGTCTTCAAATTATGTCGCTATTTTAATTCCTCAATTTATGCATTGGATATTGATCTACCCAAAGCCTTGCACAGCCCGTTTTTTGTCCAAAGAGTTTGGGTGCTAAATGCTGCCTTTTCTCTACACAAAAAAAAACCCCAACATTTTAGTAAGACTTCTATGGTCAATCTGCATCTCCAAGGATTTTAGTGTTCTATAAAGCAGATTTTGTAAAGTTGCAAGGTAATATTGCATGAGTTACTGCAGTTAAAAAACTGAGCTGTATTGTGTGAAGAGCTGAATACCATAAAATGAGCACATGTTCAAACCCAAACCACGGTTGCAAAGCAGTACCAACTGGTTGGTATTTGTTATCATTAAGAAGGCATCTAATATGATTAAGACTGCATCTTCTAGCTACAGAAGAAATGCTTCCTCTGAAACAGCCCTGAAGATGCAGAGAAATGCTTGATTTCTGGAGGTTTCAATTGCTCTACTGATATAGAGCAACTCAAGAAGAAAGCAGCATTAAACAGTGGAAAAAAAATAATCTCTATGCTGTGTCTGGCTCCCTATGGGGACTTGTTAATGCCTCCCCTGTGTCACACAAAGGGGAAGTAGACATTTCCATGGTGGGGAGCCAATCTTGATGTGCCACATGTGTATCACAGTGTGCTTGTGTGCATGCCAGCATCTGCCTCTGCAGGCCACCAACAACTAGACCTAAACTTCAGGTTTTACTGTAATGAGGGTGGTTTGGATTTAGGCTCTCTTCCCCTTTGCCAAAAGAATTTATACTTGTCCAAGAAACTCAGGACAGCTATGGTGCCCCACCTTTAACTGGGATCTACAACTGCAGGTCCTTCTTGTCTTTCTGAGTAAGCTTTCTCTTTTCTGGCTGCTGTCTTACAGTGACATGCACAGTACACTCATGGAGCAGACTTGTTCTCTCTTTTTGCATGTTGCTATCTGAAAAGTAAGCATCTATGTATATCTGACCACATTAAAACCAGTTCCAAGAGATACATTATTAAAATCATTCCAATGTTTTAATTAGGCAGCCACCTTTGAAGTTTTGTGTTACTCATGTGGCTTCTGCATGCGTTTGGGTATTTAGCAGTACCTTTCCATTAAGTAATGCTCTTTTTTTTTTTTTTGTAGGTGATATTTAGGAAACAAAAAAATCATAAATATTGTAATGGCTTTATATGGAGAAACTTTCAACTCATTTCTTCAACAGTCTGTCCTGCCACATGTTCCTTAAGCTTTATTGTATTTTATTGTTATGCCTGTCTTTGACAGTGTATAGTTTCATCTATTTCAAGTACTAATTTTACTTCAAATCAAAACCAGCACCTGTCTGATGGCAGACAGAGTAGCACATACAGGTTAATAATGTTTCATTCAAATAATAACACATAGACTAAACTCTTTCTGAAGCCATTTAAAACATCCTGTAAGATATTTACATATAAGGTACGCAGCTGTACCCCCATGCAGTGCAGGAGGGATCCTGCTGGTGGCTTTACCCGTGGCAGGTTGGGGTCCTGCTCAGTCTTTGCTGCTGGAGAAAAACTTTTTCCTGAGTTCTGTGCTGTGACAGTGCTACAGGACATATGCTTACCCTCTTCCTTGGCTGTCCCCTGAATTTTGGGGCAGGTCTCTTACACAGGTGGCAGCACGTGTTAAGGTAAGTCCCACAGATGACAGGTTAGCGGCTTGTGGAGGCATTGGCCTCCCTGGAGGCATTTTCTTGATTAAGCATGATGGCAGATTTAAGGCAGACTGGTTGCCAGTGGGAGGTAGCTGATTGCACAGCATCTAATTACAGGCTTTCCACTTTACAGGGTAACCTAGTGTCACACATAAACCTGTCAAAATTCCTCCAAGATAGAAAATATGATGCAAAGTCAAGCTGACCAGCAGCAGAGGAGGCAGTAACCCTGTTTAGGCAAAGGGGTGTCTTCTGCAGCTCGTTCGTGGCATGTTCTTTCCTTCCTCTCCTTTTGGCTGGCTTTAACTACCTTGAAATAAATTTTTAGCAGAAATTTGTGCATAAATGTAGATATTAACAACCAAAATGGCATGTGGAAGAGGTTTCCAACATAAGGGAAATATTTTGTATTGTTCTGGTGGTGCCAATGACTCCGTTTAAAGAGTAAGACTAGAAAGGAGTTTTCTGTTAACATGATGCTCTGATTCAAAATTCAGTTTCTCTTAACTCCAAAAGGCTCTCTAGATTTAACTTCTTTGAGACAGCTTCATTTCTCCCTGAAGTCAGATTTAGAGACTAATGTAATCAGCAGCTATTTAAGGAGGTAGGAGCAGGTAAGATCTTTCAAGTTTTTCTGAGACCTGCAATGCAGCATTTAGTCAGTGAGATGTCTGACTAAGGAAAAGAAGGCATAAAAAGGCCCTTGGGGAAAACTAGTACTAGGAATTAGGCTACAGCGATTACAAATAGAGATGGAAACCTGAGAAAATACTGCAGTACAACAATACTGTCGAACAGTTTCAACAGTACAACTATTGTTCTAAACATTTAATAGATTGGGAGGGGTGAATGATTACCCTTTATCTATAAAAAGACAGTCCAGCTGGGCAGGTACCAGACTTCCCAAGATGATGTTGATCAGTTATAGTTAACGAAGAATACTAGTTCGGTCGCTTAGAGGCCATGCTTCACATGAATACATCCCAAAAAGAAAACTCACACTCCTCCATGGACCCCTCTGGACCAGGATTGCCAAACTGGAAGAGCAGAGGGGGATGATATTTTTCATAGAAGTGCTGTCATAGATGTATCTCACCATTGACATTGGGATTTTTCTGTTGATCTCGTGAGAGCAGTATAGAACCGAATGACTTATTTTCTTGCACAAGAATATAGTTTTAAATGTAAGCTAGCAACTCCTTATTCATTACAAAAGTTGCTTCAGGGCATAGGATACCATCTCCTCTGCGTAGGTATGAGAATAAAAAGGGATCACGAAGGAGCTAGTGAAATGCAGGGACTAAAGACGTCTATATGGTCTTTTCTGATCTTCCTAGAGCTTTCCTTCTACCAGACTAAAAATTTCAATCTCTTGTTGCCTTTGTTTCACCAGAACTGAGCCTTCCGTCGTGGCTTCTGGTATTCAGCTATAGGCTTTATACAATGCTTTCTAAATTTGTATGTATTAGCAAGAGAGAAAAAGAATGGAAATCGTAGCGTTTTATTGCTAGTGTGGTTTCTCATATAATACTTTTAAATAAAGCAGATATTCCTCATTTGGGGAAATCCAGTAAGAGATTTTAAACGCTCAATCTCTTTAGCTACTCCAAGTATAATACAAGAACTTCTCTCTTGGTATCGTAGTATTTCAGCATCTGATCCTGACCTAAACCAGAAACAGAAATGATGAGGGGGCACAGTGCTTGAACATTCACCTTGTCAATGCCGGATAAAATAATTTTGATACCGTTTAAATAAAAATGGCCTTTATCTAGTAAGTCTGAAGTTTTGCTTAATCCACAGGAGGCTGTTTAAAGACTTTGCACACAGCTCGGTTAATTAGTAAGATGGCAAACTCTTGAAGGGGAAACGAGTGTGCTGTGTGCATGAGTGATATAAATTCATGGTGTAGGACTTTGTGAATTATCTTCAGGTGAAAGAATACTGTATGATCCCTTATCATGCAAATTAATATGTTTATAAAACTAGCTGTTTTCATAGTGTTCTGTAACTTATTTAACAGTGTGGAGTCCCTCAGAATAGTTTTTGGAGAGCCAGTGGTTAAGTATCCTTTGGAAATGGTGTATGGCTTCCTAAAACAAAGTTACAGAGGTTAGAGTAAGAGATAACACAAAAATTAATGTAAGCTTGTTATATTTTGGAAGCACATGCAGGGAGTTCCTGGTTTTGTTTCAGTCTCTTGGTGGTTGTTGTTTTTTTAAAATTCCTTTTTATTTTCCAGGTTCTAGGGCCAATAGCATCAGCATTAAACTAGCATTCAGAGGGATTTTGTGTTACTTCTGACTTGCAAGTATCTAAACCCTCACAGAGGGAAGGATAGGTTTTTCAGGGTGGTTTTTCTTTTCTTTCCTCTCAGACCTTTGAACACAATTTGAAGAGATGAGCATTTACACTTCAGCACCACTACCCACATACCTTTTGGGATATTCTGAAGAAAAACTACAATTTATTAAAGTGAAGGACCTAGGTAGTTACAAAGGTGGAGAAAATAATTTCTCCAATAAAAATTGGTCAGTCAAGTTTCGATATGGTATAGGTAGCTAAAACTCTGTTAATGACAGTGTAGTGGCAACTACTTTGCTTTGATGTTGGTCTGCAGGTGTTGGGGGTTCTTTCTGGCAAAATGAAAACTCTGGTGTTTAAAATGGTGTTGAGATATTCAGCTTTAACCCCCACCCCATTTTTGGTAATTTAGCGATCCACTGAAGCAGATCATTTCACTGATGGGCTGCAAACAGCCAGTCATTACTTTTGAGGTTTCTCTTGTTTACTGCTTTGTTCTGATTTACTGGTTCAGCACAGTGGTTTTCATGTCTCTCTGGGCTTATGCTCATAGTTCTTATTAATGTCATTATGGCAGGTATTATTAAAGCTACCTGTGTGCTCTGCTTCAGCCACTGAAGAATGGTGCAGTTCCCTCATGAGCTTGGAGTTATAAACCAACATATGCAGATTTCGGTGTCAAAATCTGTTCTGAAGTACACTAATAAGTGGCCTTATTTTCCAAAGATGAGCATCAGACAGGATCAGGTCAAGATCTAATTCTTAAAGTTGGTGCTATTAAGCCGCCGACTTTGACTGTTCAGCCATAATTCGGAAATCACAGATTCCACTCACCAGGGTGGGGGTCTCAGATGTAGTCCCGTGCACAAGCGAGGGGAACAGGGGCCGCCTGTGCCACCGGGGTCCGCAGGTGAGCGGTAAGGAGCATCTCGGTGACCTCTGGTTCACACAGCAGTGGTGCACCCTCACCTTCCCTGCTGCAGCACTTCGCCCGCTAGGGAGTGATTTATGTGATCTGATTTGCTGCTGTCAGTTACCTCTGATTTGTGAACAAGCTGGAATGAGCCTCGGGGAGAGGGCGGGAGGGTGACAGAGGGATGCTTGAAAGAAAGGTTACATACCTCCCCGCTCTGAAAGGCTAAACGTATAATCTTCCATAGGAGCTCTATAATTTCTACCTTGCCTGGTCAACTGGTAGGAAGAAAAACTGCTAACTGATGACAGCCTTGAAACAAGCAATTGAAGAGGTTTGGTGGTAGGTTGTTTTGGGGTTGGTTTTTTTTTTCCCTACCTGCAGGTAGAAATCATAAGAAAGGGGAGGGTATGAGGAAGGAGCAGATTGTGTCTCTGGCATGTGGAATTAGTCACTGCTGGCAAACCGCTGATTGAAATGTTACGGGAAGAGAGCTCTTCATAATAGAAACAGTACAGGACCCTTTATTTTTAGACAAACTTGAAAATAAACAGGTAATTTATTTTCTTCTTCCTGATGACTCATTTCAAAAGTTTATGGGGTTTGCAAAGGCATTCAGGTGGGACCTCACTGGTCATGTAAGTGTTGTTCTGTCAGGTTGCTCCTGAGGGCAGTCCCCAGTGAAGGGTCCTGCTCACTTCTCTGTGCCCCAAGACTGCCCAGGACCCTCCACGCTTCTCCACACCTCGATGCCTCTATGTGTGAGCCTTGCCACCATCCGTTGCAGCACCCCTGGGCAAAACTCCAGGTATCTTTGCTGTGTCAAAGCTCAACCCATATGTGACCATTTCTTCTTGCATGAGGGGGACCCTGCCTGACCCTTAGCATTATCTGTAGGCTTTTTGTAGGAAAAAAAAAAAAAAAAAAAAAAAAAAAAGTGGTGGTAGCTGTAGGACTCCTCTGTGTGTGTGCTGTGCTTAGTGAATGTCAACATCTGAAGCCATTCTGCCAGGCAGCAAGTCAAAGGACATGAGGTGGGTCTGGTTGTCAAGCGACACGTAATTTCTTCCTGGCAAGATCTAAACTCTTTGTCCATGCTTGCTGCTTTTACACAGGCTGTGTGCAAGGACTGGCACTCTGGAGCACCTCCAAGCTCCCAGCTGCAGAGCAGAGTGCCTCTCAGACAGGGCCTAATCCACATTTCCCCTTTTGGAGACCTCTGTGAGGCTCTATCTTCTGAAAACTCTGTTAAAGATGTGTCTAATACCTACTTCATTGTTTAAATAATGAAAGCTATGGAGCTTGTGTTGCAAGGGGGAAACCTCAGCTTAGCACCTTCATTAACCCCATGGTGCACCTAACCCCAGCCCTCCCCCTTCTCCTTTATTTTCACCCTTTTGTCATGTGCTGTTGCTGCATTAGTTTGGCCACAATTGTAGGTCAAAGGCAAGTTCAAGGATAAGATCCTGCTGGGAAAGTAAACCTGATACTCCCTCACAGACAGACATGCCTTATGCTATGCACTGCCTTTTTCATGCAAGTGCTCCTTTGGTTCATTTGTTTTAAAAAAAAAAAAAAAAAAAAAAAAAAAAAAACAACCAAAAACAAACAAAGAAAAAAAAGGAATTGCAGAATGCCATATCTAACCATTCACAACACTTGGGCAGAGCCTGGATTTGAGTTTGGCAGCACGTGTGCTTGTTGTGGCACGCTGCTAGCTTGCTCCTGCAGCCTCAAAAAACATGGATAAAACAGTGTTATTTGATGCCAGAGAATAAATGCTGAACCCAAAAACCCAGGCTAGAGTGTTTTGCAAGTACCAGATAGGCTAGGTTTTCTTATCGCCTACAGAAATCTGTGAAGTATCCAGCTGTTCTTCCTGTACTTGTGATGTGAAGTGTGAGTAGCTCTACACAAGTGAATACTGTGGGCAGATTAAATCAATAGTTGCAAGCAGAATATAAGGTTCTGGCATTTCATGAAACACCATACCAACAGAGCTGGATATGTAGCTATCCTTCATTAATGAAGTACCAAAGAAACATGCTGAGTGATGTGCTATCTTTTTAATCATACTAGTACACAGGACTTAGACAAAGCTATTTATTATCCATCCTGTTTTCATAACTGAGGTTTTCAGCTCAAGCAGAAGGACAGAAGATGCCAAGTTTTTCTCTTTTTTTTTCTCTCTTCCTTCCGTTCTTCTAACTTTGTCTTGAAGAAACTGAAGAAACTTGAAGAAAATCAGTATTACTTCTCAAAAATTTACACTTCACTGGTGGTTTCTGTAAAGCAGCCAAAATTATCAGTTTTCACTGGGATCAACACTGGGAGGCTTGGAGAATGTTGGGATGGAGATCTTTCACAGTCTGTCTTGCAGACCAAAACAGCTACAAACATGCCTGAGGTCTACTTTTGTTTGGTAGTAGAAGTAAATCAGCTATAGGTTGTAGACATAGATGGAATTTCTAGCATCTCTTACAGGTCAATCACAGCAATAGGCAGTACTTGAAACTCAGTGTCACTCATGTTATTTCCCCTCTTTTTGGGTCGTGTTCCCTGGGACAGCATGGTAGAACCTCACAGCACAACTCCCTTTCCTCATGCCTAAAGTCCAATGGGGCATTGTCACTCAGCAGCAGCCCTGATCATGGTTCACCGCCCCCCAGACCCACAGTGGTACCTGGGCACTCGCTGCTGCACGGGCAGCCTGCTGCCACCATCCTCTCCATTGCTTGGAGACACCGGGAGAAAAGTCCTGGTATAGGTGCCACAGGTGCAACAGCTCTGTCCCCCACTGGTGACCTGGTGTAAAAGAAGACGTTTGCACAAGGCCTTTTTACTTTCAACTGCTCCAAATATAGGGCTTAATGCAGAAATAGCGCGACAGGTTTTTTTGCAAGGTGTTTGTCACGTACACCTGCTAAAGATAGGTTTAATATTGTCAAATATGAGCTTCTTCTCAAGAGTGTGTTTTATAGAAAAAGCTAATTTTGAAAATCTGTAATATCTGGATGACTCATTTGTTCTTCTCAAGATTTGTCTTAATTTAGTGTAAGCCAGCAAAGATCTATCTGAACTGGTTTAGCTGTTCTCATATAATTTATTTTCTAATAATTCCTTGCAACTTGAGCGTAAGATTTTTTTGGCCTACAAAATATTTGGGCAGTATGTAGAGAGTTTTTTTTTATACTCACTTTACAGTATTATTTCTGAGCTGGAACTGAGGAAACTGACCATAAACTTTTGAAGACATTTGAAAAGAAAACTATAATGGTAAATGTCAGTGCTTACTGCTGCTCCTAGGGGCTGTATAGCATACGTATACTCTAGTAGTATAAATATTAAAATATACTTTTATTTACCTACAGTTATTTATAGCAATTGTGTTTATGCAAGATTCAGATGGAAAAGCTGGTGCAGCTGTGGCTACAGCAAACATCCCGCTGTGCTTAGGTGAACAAAATCTCACCATGCTGTAAGACATTACCAAAGATACAGTACGTAAACAATGGATCAAAGTCCACCAAGTGTTCCCAGGCTAGGGAGTAGGAAATCCCTGCTTTCTTCCATTTCAAATGAACTCTAGACAAAAAAGTTGCAATTATCTAGGCAGCTTTAAGGAGATGAGCGAGCAGTTACTTTAGAAACAGCATGGGTGTTAAACATACACAGTTCAGGTGTTGCCTTCTGGCAGTTTTTGTGTGTTCTTCAATATTAATCTTTGTAATTTAATAGGTATAAATAGAGATCATAATTACCTTAAACAAAAATGCTTTTAAAGTTTTGTCTGGCACATTACTTTGCACTTTTCATTTAGACTGTAAACCATACAGACAGAATTGTAACCTTGGTGGGAAATATAATACTTGGTATCTTTTATTGTGCAGCAGTAAGCCTTACTGCTGAGGTAACGGCCAGAGCTATGAGAACTTCCACAAAATGCACTTTGGGTTATTTTAGTGATAGCCAGAGTTCAGACTATTTAGAAATAATTTCTTATTCTGACAGTCGGTAGCATATGTAAGTATTTTATGGAGTGGTCCAGTGGGATCTGGGGGAATTTATGAGATGCTATGTGCCATAAAACCAGCTCGCTAATTCATAAATAACCCTCTGAGCAAATAGGAATGAGGGAAACCATTGCCTAAGCCTGGAAGAAAAACATAAAATACACCGTAGCAGCATGTGTTGACTGACCGCTTCCCTCTACCCTGCCTGCTGTCACTGCTGGGCGATGCTGACATGCTCGGGCTCAAACATTGCCTGTGGACCCCTTGGATACACCAGTCTAAGTCTTGAAGGTGCCTTCCAGAGCAAGTTTAAGACCCAGCCTCTCTCCTGAGGGACTGAGACTGCAAAGGCTTACCATTTCAGAGCCTTTAATTTGCATATGTGGATACAGCCACTGACTCACCTGCTGTAACCACACCGCCAGCACAAGCTGCTTGCAGGATCATGGCTTGGCTTAAGCCACTTCATGTCAAGAGATATGGGAAGAGTGGCAAACTAAGAAAAAGATAAAAATTCCCTTTCTGTGCAGCTGCTGAAATAGTGCCTGTTATAATTGGTCTGAGGGAAGGGAGTTGGGGTTTTTATGTGCTCCTGTAATTTATTCATTTGTTGTTGTTTCTAAGAGCTGAGGGCTGGGGTGTGTGGAGGGAAGCTCCAGAAGGCAAGTCATAAACAGAACAAAGCACCCAAAATGGGGCCAGTCCCTTTCTCCCTACCTTTTATTTTCTTCCTGCCAGTCGTGGCAACTCCTTAGAAGGAAAAACTTGTATCTGATTAGTCCCCTGCCACTCTTAGAATTTCTTTTCCAAGGTTTGGGGTTTGGGGGGGTGTTGTTTTTTGGGTGGTTATTTTTTTTTTCCTCTGTTGCACACCCTTTGTGAAAAGGAAAATGCATTGCAAGGTTTGAAAGCCTAGGGCAGGGTTGGTACTCTCACCTTCCTGCATCTGTTAACCTTCCCCACATGAGAAGTCTCTTCCTTAGATGTTTGGGGAGCAGCTCAGGCCAAAAGGAAGACAGGAGAAGCGTGGGTTTAATTTGGCTTATTGTTTATGGTAGGTTGCCTAATTTTAGGTGAATGGCCATTTGTTATATTAGCTGATGTGTATTTTGATATTGTAATTTGAATTAAAGGAGTCCTCCTGTGCCAAGATTAGCATCATAAAATGAAATAAAATAAATAAAAAGGGTTAAAAAAAACCAATCAGCCAGTCCAATTAAAATTGTGGCTGTCTGGAGCCATGGAAAAATGTAGCATAAACAGAGCTGCAAGATTTGCAGGGTGGAGCTGGCATTGGCAGTAAGGTGTACAGGTATATACCTGTCTCTCTGATTTGGCCCAAACAACCCCCAGTGTGCTCCTTTTTGGGATCAGAGAACAAAAGTCAGGCAATACTGCTGAACTGTGGGAGAAGCCAATTCGGAGAGAAAAAGTACCTGTTCAAACAGTCCCCTCTTTACTGAAACATCTCCTGTCTAAAGACTTTCAGCTCCTGTGCTTATCAGTTTATTGTCATGCTTTCTGGCAATTAGTGATCCACTTCACCCCTTGCAAGCTCACATCACTGCTGAGCTAAACTGACAAGATAAACTCGGTGCTTAAAATTCCATTTCCAGTAATAGAAATGTACCCCATCCTGTCATTTTTTTTAAGCGGACTTTTTTTTGAAGTTATACAAAATACCACCATATTAGATTAAGCCTGGAAGGCATGTATTTAAAGGGAGAAACCTGTATTGCCGAACAGTATGACAGCTTATAGTTTTCACGTTGTAGAATTTGCAAAATAGCTATTTTCTAATTGCCTTACCCACTTTACCTTTTGACTTTGGCGCTCAGATTTCTTTCTTTAATGTCTTTCACGATTTTTTATTTTTATCCTTATCTGTTACTATGTGTAATTAAGCCTTGAATCAGTAAACCACTTAAACATATTCCGCTGTAAGCCTGTGCTGTGGTTCTCTTGAAATCAGTGGGTATTAAGCTCTTGCTCAAGTGCTTCATTAAATCATAACCAAAATCTTTGTCCTTCAGTCTTACTTTGGGGATAGCGTGTTTCTTGTACCTGGCTCAATTCCTAGATCTTGTGTCAATATGGGCAAGCCAGGTTTCCTTATTGGCAGTGTTTTCTTTGGGGTTTTCTTCTGACTTTTAAAAAGCAAGTCAAAAGAAGAAGGAAACAGTCCTTGAACCAGATGAAATCTCGTTAGTGTTCAGATTCCAGATGACCGCATTGGCTCAGCTGGAAACAAAGCTGATTTATCGGGCAGAAGAGTGTCCCACACTCCTAACCACACAAAAAGCAACCGCTACCAGACGTGCTTCCCATCCTGTAGCACAACAGAAGTGCTGCTGGGTTCATAGCAAGACAGGTCTTTGTGTAAAATATGGTGTGTGCTGTTTTTTAACCAGCTCACAGCCAGCTTGCTTGAGGGTGGGACGGTTTATTGCACGATTCAGCCTCACAGGTGGCTTGACATAGCTGCCTCCCTGGGAGCTAGTGCCATGGTGTTCCACCTCTGAAGTGCAGATGCTTACAGAGGCAGACTGCGGTGGTGCATTTTGGACAAAACCTGCCAAAATGAGTAAACGTTGGGAGAGTCTCTATGTTTGGAGCAGTCTTGGAGATCTATGGAGAGCCTGAATTGAGGCTTGGTCATTTCTTGAAAATATGTTCCAGCAGCATTTGGGTTCTAGTTGAGAAATAGAGCGCTGTCAAAGCTCAGTATCAGTCAGTTCCCTTCTCAAAACATGTCTTCCTTATGCTCTGTTTTATTGCTGTTCTATACATTGCCCTGAAAAGTAAGTGCTTATGAAAAAGACATACATATTCTCTTCCTTCTCATTTGAATTTGCTGTACGAACCAAGTCAGCAAATACACGAACGCTCTTAGAAACCAAGTCTTTCATGTAGGTAACTGGACTTTTTTTAAGAGGGCAGTCTGCCAAGGGGTGTCCAATATAAGCTTTTGTAGACAGCAGTTTTTCTACACAGAGCTGAGTTGACAGCTTTCCTCCTGGGATAATCACAATCTTCATTCTTCTGGGACAAAATTGCTTCTGACAGTATAAAACCCAGGACATCTTTGATGTAAAATCTGACTCAAACACATGAATGGTGAGACGACAGAGTCATCCCATTCAAGAGAAAATGTTAGTAGTGGAAGCGAGATCAGAGATGCCAGCTGAATTAATCGAACTGGTAAAATGTAA
This sequence comes from Falco punctatus, assembly GCF_963210335.1. NCBI lineage: Eukaryota > Metazoa > Chordata > Aves > Falconiformes > Falconidae > Falco > Falco punctatus. The sequence goes on along the minus strand of NC_137580.1, from coordinate 5,848,171 downwards.
GGAAGTACCAGTCCATAAAGCTGCCTAATAAATCTGAGCTCACAGCGTTTGAAGTGAAGTGTCTTTGGACATTAAGCTGGGTGTCAGACTGGGAATGGGCACTCTGTGTGCGTAGTCCTGTCCTGTTGATATATGCATGATGCGCTGTATTAAACGTTTTGAATGTGCATTTTTTCAAAAAGCCCGTCTGAATCTCTAGTGCTTGTTGACACAGCGTAAATACTCGGCGGTGTGTTGTTCTCCTTCTCACTTCCTTCCTTCCCCTCATTTGGGATGTGGAACCCCAGGGAGCTGCTGCCTCGCTGTAGGGGAGAACCTGGCAGGTTTGGCTGTTTCCTCAGCCTGCCCTCTGGATGGCAGAGGGGTGGTGGGTACTACGTGCCCTGAAATATCGGCTGCTTTGAGTTTGTAAAGGTGATTGTGGATTTTTTTTCAGGGAAGGATGCAGAATATCAAGATGAGTATCGGCCAGCAAACGTTTGGTAGGGGTAAAAGGAACAAACACTGCTATGTTTTCCTTAGTCCTCCATGGATTTTGAAAATCTGCTGGCTTGCTCTGTCAGGGAATTTCCGTGGGTGGTGTGGCCGTCACCAGAGGACTGTCAAGGCTCTCCCTCCTCTAGCCCAGCGGAGGGAAGGCTGCGCTCCTGGAAAGCAGGACCCACAGAGGAGGTTCTTTGGATGTCTCCTTCCCCAGCTCCATCCACAGACCCATGGCTCCATGCCACTGCTCGGCCTGCTGTGCCACAGATACAGCCGTGACCTAGATTTTGTGTGAGTCACCAGAGCTAAAGTCCACATTGCTACAGCCGCTTGCACGAGCTGAGGCGTCCCTCTGGGCACCACACGCTGCCCCAGCTACAGTGTTCACCGCTGTTACAGCGTTTTCACGCTAGTTTGTTACTGCATTAACCTGGGTCCCTCTTACATCTGTGTCGCTCTGGCATGAGGAGGCGACTGAATTCTGCCCACGTGGTGTGTGGCAGCGCCTGGTCATGGCTGGGGTCACTCCAAGGAGAGCTCACTCCCACACACCGCAGTCCCAGTGTCGGATGTAAAGCTTAATGAAGGGACTGAAGAGGGTGTAGTCTGGGGGGCAGGACACTTTTCTCACCCTCGCTGTGACTGCGAGCGCCAGGCAGCTCTCCCAGCCCTGCGCGAGTGCAGGTTTCCTTCTGCTGAGCTGAGGGGGGCTTTGTGGTAATGAAGTTGCAGTTAAACGAGACGGTAATCGTGGCTTCTAACGCAGGAATATTCACGGCAAGGACATCCTGAATGAGCCTGGATTTAAAGCGTCGTTCGCTTTAAAAGACTGGGGAAGCGAGCTGGATGTTTCAAACCCGAGAGGCAGAGGGAGCAGGGAGGTTTGTGCTCCCTCAGCCCCCGAGCGCAGGGGAAGCTGGGGCTGGCGGGAGCGCGGGCGCGGCGGGAAGCGGAGATGGCGGCGGGACGGCAGGTGGCGCCAGCGCTCCAGGAATCCGCCGCCGCCGCCATGTTGCCCCCGGCTGCCGGTCGCCCCGTCTCCGCGGCCTCGTAAAACACGCCGCTCGCTGTCGGGCTTAGATGGGCTGCAGGGTCATCCCGCTGCCACGCAGGTCGCTTTCTAAGCCACGAAACGCAAGGAGCAGCTTCAGCTTTGGGGTGTGCTCGTATACCTAAAATAAGGAACACTAGGCCTCTCCCTGCTGCTCACCTGGCAGCAGGAATGAAATATCGAATGGCCTGCACGCTCCTAGAAAATGTTTCAGACGCTTTTCTACTTTGTTTTGTTTTCGCGCTCACTTTTCTTTGTGCTATTCTGCATTTTGCTACGCTTTTCTTAGCATGTATGTAAGACTCCTTTAGAAAGGTGTGGAGGTGTGGAGCCCCCACCATAAGAAGGACATGGACCTGTTGGGGCGAGTCCAGAGGGGGCCGGGAAGGTGACCAGGGGCTGGAGCCCCCTCCGATGGGCACAGGGAGGGAGCTGGGGCTGTTCAGCCCGGACAAGAGAGGGCTCCGGGGAGGCCTTACAGCGGCCTGGCAGTGCCTAAAGGGCCTACGGGAGAGCTGGAGGGGGCTTTTGACAAGGGCCTGTGGCGATAGGGCAAGGGGGAATGGCTTTAAGCTGAAAGAGGGCGGATTTAGATTAGATACTGGGAAGAAATCCTTTACTGTGAGGGTGGTGAGGCACTGGCCCAGGCTGCCCAGAGCAGCTGTGGGTGCCCCATCCCTGGCAGTGTCCCAGGCCAGGCTGGATGGGGCTGGGAGCAACCTGGCCTAGTGGGAGGTGTCCCTGCCCATGGCAGGAGGTTGGAACTAGATGGTCTTTAAGGTCCTTTCCAACCCAAATCATTCTGTGATGATGAAAGGCCAGACAGGGAAAAGCCTGCAGAAATGACTCAGACTGATGAGGCACACACGGATTTCCCTATTTCTGGCAATATTTGTGCAGCAGGTCTTGAAGTCCTACTGATTTCCCTAAGAAACATCTGCTCCTCAAGTGTGCTCGGTTCCTTGCTTGCTGCTTCTACCTTCCGTCTGCGGGAGCATAGTAGAAGCTCCCTGTTCTCTCTACTCATAGCAAGTACAAAGCAGCCCCTGTCTCTGTGGTTCAGCGCAGCATCTAAGCATGCAAGTAATTTCATCCCCATTCAGCAAAAGACTTAGCCACATGCTTATGTTTAATTATGTACTTAAACCAAAGACTTGTGAACTTATATTCTGGTCTCATGCTGGACAGCACAGAACTTAATGAGATGCTTAAACTTAAATAAGTACTCAATGATTTCCTGGATCAGGACCTAAATAGAAGATTGCTCTACCTGATATTTAAAATTAGATTATGTTTAATTTTGAAGTCAGGGCACTTCCTTGAAGTCACATCGATTTGCCATAAATAGTTCTTGGAGGCAATGCCCTTGAGGTCTAATCCAGGCCCCTTTGATCAGACTCCTATTGACGTCAGTGGATTTACATCAGGTCCTGAGTCCCTGTAGAGGACAGGGAAGGAAGGAAGGAGGCAACTGAGATCACACCCTGTTGCCTGACACCCCCCCCCGCGAGTGACACTGGTGAGAGCCAGCAGTGAAGGCTATCAGCCTACTGTCCCACAGGTGGGAGAAGATCGCAAGAGATTGGCAGGGTGGCAGGAGTGGCAGCGTTATGCTCTGTAGAAGCCAGGGTGCCTGAAAACGATGCATCCCACCCATCTCCTCTTTCACCCCCATGCCCCAAATAGATAATGGAGCGCAGAAGGTGAATTAAAAGATGTCCATTTCATTTGTGCAGACAAAATGTGCTGGTCTGCTGCACGTTGCGTTTGCTGTTGGGATTAGGCAGGACTGACTGACTGCTGACAAGCTTTAAACCAGGATGGTGACTTCTGTGTCAGAAGTCCAGAGCTGAGTGCTGCCTGTGTAATGTGAGTCTGTAACTATGGTTCTCCAGCACAAACACAGCTTTCGAAGAGCTTTTAGCTTTATTTTCTTTAAAGAGGTGAAATGGATAAATCAACAAATAAACTGAATCAGAACATAGTCATAAATTTGTACAGATTTACATGCCTCTAGATAGTAATATATCTACTCTCTCTAGGAAAGAAAAAAAAATGAGTTTATGTTTTGGTTTTAAGTGTGTGAATGGGATACTAGAACTGTCTTAAAACACACCAAGTACATCTCAGTGAAGAATTTGCACAATCGTGTGCTCGGATGTTAGGGGTTTTTCTTCATGCAAAGCATCTATCCACCAGAAAGGGGAAACAGTCTCATTTAATTTGCATTCCAGGTTACTAAGGAATTCCTTCGTTTGTTGCAGTAAGCCTGTGCAGTGTTTTGCTTAACTACAGAAGCCAGAGGCAGATTGTATAATTCCCATTTCCTGATTATATGACATACATAAGTGAAGGGGCAAAACTTGGACAGCTCAGTTTACAATTGGATGCAGAGTTAAAAGGGCTGTTTGCAAAATAAGAGCTGTGAAGGGAGAGTGTCTTCTAAGACCAGCCTGTTCCCACCTCCTGTCCTGATATTCTCCTGAAGGATCCCTTCATTTACATCTCCAGTTTGTCATACAATTAGGTTGAAATGTAGCTATGTTTTATTGACGTGAATATGTTTGTGGTGTATTTTAAGCTGCAGTTGGTGCCTGATGCAATCTGGTTCTTATCTTCATCTTACAGCTCTGAGACGCTGGGGAAGAGCAGAAGCTTTTCTCTGGGACCAGTCCCTGGAAAGTTTCAGGAATAAAACTCCTGGGATCACTTTTCTGAATGGATCCAGTTCCATTTGTGGCAGTGTCAGCCACACAAGGCCCTTTTTCCTGCAGTTTACCCTCCAGTCCGTTCCTCAGCTTTTCCTCCCTTTTTTGAGGGACAATTCCTCTCCTTTACTCCATCTGCAGGGATTTTCCTTCTTTTTACTCTTTCTTGTTTCTGACACTTCCTCCTCTCTTTATTATATTCTTTCTCTTTTCCTGGGTCTTTCTAACCACCTTCAGCATCACCTTCCTCACCTGTCTGGCTATGTTTTGTTCTGCAAGAAGAAATGTATTCCCTTCTTCCACAGCCTTCAAAAGCTATTTGCAACCTCTTCTTACCCCAGGCCCCCACCCACTGCATGTCAGGCACCAAAAGATAAAATTTAAGCCATCACTCATCCCCTCAACCCGGTAGAGTTGGCAGTTTCAAAGCAGATTTCCTCCTCCTTTTCCCTAGCTGCCACCAGCAAGAAAGCAGCAGCTAGCTTCTCTGCAGCTTTTTCTCCTGGCTGCCTTTCCCTCTTTGCTCTGACCAAAATAAGCACCAGCTAACTGCTGATGGTTGTCCTAGCAATGGCTAGTGCAACTTCTCTGTTTATCCTGCTGCTTTGTCCCCTGGTCTTACTAGTGGAAACTAAAAATTTAGAAGACAGAAGCCCCTTGCAGTACAAGTGAAATAACTTTGTCCCTAAAAGGCTTGCATCTGTTTTGCCATTGAAAAGACTTGATTTTCTGAGTTCATAATTCTTCCCTCCCACCCCAAGTATTTTAATCAGCAAAAGCATCAGTTGTCAGATGCTTGTAGAAAGCATATGCTAGGGCAGGGTTTGCCTGCACGACCTGAAATCCTCTTTTGAACTTAGGTGGATGTAATTTGGAAGTGTCATACTCCAGTTTCTCATCATGAGTCTCAAACACAGAATTTGCATCTCTGTGCTTTTGCAAAATCTGAAACATGGCTGGCAGCACCTGGGGTGAAGCATTAGGAGAGAGGGCTGAGCCGGAAGCTTATGTCCAAACAATGCGCAGCTTTAAAAATGTTCAATGCAGGGGCTGATTCCAAATGTCATGGCTCAGGCCCATCTCCATAAAGAACAAGGGAGAGAAATTAAATACCCTGTTCCCTTAGCAGACCAAGATACTGTGCTATTTTGTAATGATAACAAAAAAAGAGCAGTGGGGCCAAACTACATCTTGGCTGTTCTTTGTCCCTGTAAGTAATACAGAAATACAAAAATCAGATGGGATGAGCAAATTTTATGCTGTAAGGCAAGTGCAGATGTCTCCTCCCAAAGGAGGAACTCTTTGCAGCTGGTGGCTACACACCGTTTACTGTGGAGCTGCACCAGCTCTGCGAGAGGGGAAAGGGACCTGCTCCTCAGCATCCCAGGCCAAGGATCGACTGGGGCCACTTTCTGGACTCTTAAGTAGCCATGCCCTTTGTTTCCTTACATTTTTCCCCTTAGCTTATTTAAAATATATCTAATTCTCCTTAGCTTATATATATATATATAAAAATATTATATAATCCACTTTGCAATCAAGCCTGTAGTAAACTGTGCAGGAAAGCACGATTACAGGTATGGTATAGAGCAGCCTTTCCTGAAGTGCAGATGCTTTTCCATTAGACCTCCACAAACAAGGCAACGGGTTAAACGTGGTTTGCAAAAAAGTCTGATGTTCAAGCATAGGAACTTGGCAGCCCTGAAAGCACAGGGTTGTGGTCCCTTGAACAGACCAGAAGTCCAAGATATGGGCCAGCAGTTCTGAAGTCTGCAGAAGGATGGAGGCACCCCCAAAAAAGTGTTATTTAAAACATGCCCTTCAGCTAGCTGTACAGGGCGCTGCAGGGGAAAATACACCGTGCTGCTGTTGCTTCACAGTCTTACTGTTTGTATCTCAAACCTTACTGTGTGTTTCAATCTGGGGCTCCAAAACTTGCTAGAAAACACTTTGTCTGTTGTGTTCTACAGCATGGGATAACTATCCCATTGCTATGGAGCAGAACGAGGCAGTTCTGCTCTAAGGCTCTGTTTTTTGCAGACATTGATTTATGAGGCACTCGGGGTGTGGCGGTGGGAGGGATGCCAGAAGATGGGTGTAAGGGGCTGCAATGCGAGCAGGCAACTCCTGTTCAGGGGCCGGCAAAGGGCTGGTCCCAGTGCCTGCAGACAGACGTATGGCTGCAGGAAGAGACATTGTTGTGGAGGTTGCCCAAGTCAGCCCTGGCTCAGGCTTGGCTTCCTACACACATGGTCTCGCTGCAGCTCTGCCGGTGCTGCTCCCCTCGGTGCTGGCACCTTCCCTCCCCTCCCCTCTGGCTCCTGTGCTGTGTAGAGAAAAAGGTTCTGTTTCTTGTTCTTTTGCAATACTAGTAGCACTTGGTTCAAATTTAATTTTCTTCTTTCCAACAAGCGTTTTTTGGCAGTGCCTTCTTTGCCCTTCAGCTGTTTTAAATGTTTATTTCTCATTTTGCACATGTTTGACAAAGACAGCACTTACACAATTCCTCTCTGAATAATTCCCTTTCTCCCTAGAGCCAATAAAGAGATTATAAAATGAGACACTGCCTTCTGTGTTAAGCATCTAGGTTGCCCGTCTTGTTTCTCTACTCTAAAGTCAGTGCTGGGATATGAAACCTTCCAGTTAATTATCTCATCCAAACAAGTCACCGGTGACTAAATGACCAAGTATTTCCTTTAAGTTCTGTATTATTTATATTTAATCCATCGATTACCCAAAGAAATAGGTTTGGAACAAGCCCCACTGTACAGGAAAAAGGGTTTTAACAGAGAAAATCTGAATATTTAGGGTAAAACAGTCTCAAGACTTATTCCAAGCTTAATCCAAGATTAAAGCTGATCTAGAATGAGAGACTCGTAGAACTATAGAATAGTTTGGGTTGGAACTAAAGTAAAGTAAAGGCCATCTAGTCCAGCCCCCCTGCAATGAGCAGGGACATCTTCAACTCGACCAGGTTGCTCAGAGCCCCATCCAAACTGACCTTGAATGTTCCCAGGGATGGGGCATCTGCCACCTCTCTGGACGACCTGTTCCAACAGGTTATTTAAGTATTATTTGTTATATATATTTGTTAAGTATAATTTGTTAGAAATTATAGCAATGAAATAGTGGAAGGAATGGGCCATCTTTCCGTCCTATAACTCCCATCTGCCCACACACACTAATACTTCATGTTGACCCTGTAAGTCAATCTGGAATTCAGTGTTGTAACAACTCCTCATAACACTTTCCAGGGGTTTTAAATGCAACATGAGGGCTGCTTTCTTTTTCACCACTAACTTCACAAACTGTAAAAACAGTCATCATATGAGTTATGCATCTTGGGAACTGTAGATCTACTACCAGGGCCACATCTATGGAATTGATTTAATTCACTAAAGTCTTTGTAAATTTGGCAAAATTGTTCTGGTTTGTAATTCTAATCTGAACCAATAACTCACATTACAGTAAACAACTACTGCTTTTCTCCTCTCTGCAAATTGAGTTAGATGCACCCGCTATTTGACTACTACTTTAATTTCTTTGGAGTGTAAATCTTCCTTTCCCCGGTCATGAATGCTTGAAATCTGCAGCTGCCTTGTTTGTCACATTACAAATATGGGCTGAAATCCTGCCATTGGCAAAACTCTCCTGAATTTCACTAGACCCAGGTTTTCCCCCACAGGATACTTTCGTTCTTCCGCCATCTATCTAACTAATTGCTATAATGAGATTTGCAAAGGGCAAGCATAAAAGTCAGCTGTAAAGTCCAAAGTGAGCTATTACCTGAAATTCACTTTCCATGAGTATTCTCACGGAGAAGGCTGGAGCGCTGAAATGTAAAGGGAAAATTAACACAACAGTCCTGCAAACATCATTAAGTCCAAACTCAGGTTAGAGTTCAAATTACCTTGCAAAGAAGGAATTTTTTGTATTTCAATATTGTTTCAATATTGTTTCAGCTCTGCAAATTTCATACTGAAAAACTGTCCATGTAAAAAAAAAAAAAAAAAAAAAAAAAAAAAAAAAAGAAAAAGGGGGGAAACGGGGAAACGTATGGGTGACGTGACAGAGTTTGCCAGCCTCTCCGTGCACCTGAGAATAATAGCTGTGAGTGTTTCCCTCCAGCCCCCAGAGTGATTTGCTGCTGAGCAGGGATGGGCAGCACCCCACGAGCCCTCCCTGTGGCTGCGGTCCCCTGCACCCCTGGGCACTGCGCACCTGCTCGGATCCTGGCTTCCCGTGGGATCCTGGTGTGGTGTCTGCAGCCACAAGGAACTCAGCAGTGATGATTTTCACAAACCCCCAAACCAACCGCTTTTCGCAACACATATTCAGGATGTCATCTGCTGCTTTTGCTTCAGAACACTTTGACATTAAATGATTGACTCGGTCATACCTTAGCCAAGAGGAAACTGAGCCTTTCCTTACGCTGAGATTTGGCATCCACTTCTATCTTGTCTTATTTTGAGTACACAGAGACCTTTAGCTAGTCAGCTGCATTCCACAGTAGAAACTATAAGCCTGGTATAACTTTCCATTTAACGATGCAGGTTTTTATTAGGATATTTATCAACTCCAGAACCAAAGTGTTTACCCTGATCTAAGCATGTGTAGCTCAAACCTGTCTGGCAATCGTTGTCTTGGCCTACCAGGCCCTTCATTTTTGCAACAGGAATGTTTGGCTCCAATTTAATGATTTCCTCTATGAACCCTGAGCTGGCAGACGGGAAAAAAAGGTCGTGTTCCTTGGCAGGCACTGCAGGCATCTTCTCGAAGCTCTGCATCGCGCCTCGGTGCGTCACCGCAACACAAATCACTGTGATGGATCTGTGTCAGGAGCCTGGCATGGGAGTTGGTGTGTTCCTCCTCAGCTAACAGATTCCTCCACTAGATCAGAAATAAAGATACTCAGGTGACCAGAGCTAGATCAAACTAAAATAATCTGCTGAATGAGTGCTTTGTCAGCAGCTCTTTGTTTCTTATGATTGTGCTCTGACTTTGCCAAGCGATAGTAGGTCTGGGGACCTCAATTAAAGGAGAAATCACTGAAGCAGGTGGCTAAAATATACAAAGCGAATGTGTTTTCCTCTGTAAGTCCACAGGCTTATAGAATAGCGGTGGTCAGAAAAAGCATTAGATAACTGCTTTTGTTAGAAATTGCATTCCAAATTCTCCATTCTATCAAAGTAATAGTGGAGTAATACTCCCTTCCTAAATCTGTCAGTGAACTTGAAGCAATACATGGAGGTGCTCACAGCTAAATAAAGAAAGAGTTGAGCTTTGCTGGATTTTGTGGCTCATCACTTTGCTGTTTCACTGGTTTGTAAAACGTGCATCCTAGATGACCCAATGATTTATGGACCAAACTGAAAATCAGAATGGACACCTGCTCCTTTCCCTCCCCTCTTCTGTCTGCAGGAAAGCATGATAAAAGTGTTAGTGTTTGGGGCAGAACTGTCAGCTGAACAAACATGTTAATATGAAGGTGGAAAGGCAGCGGTTGGTATTTCTAGAAAGCTCTGAAGGGTGAGAAGCTTTCCTGATGATAAAATACAGTCAGGGGGGATGTTTTAATTGGGAAAAGTATAGCACTGTCAAGATCTTAAATCCTGCTTGTTCGGTATCACAGCACTTGTGTCACTCTTGGAAAGAATTACCCTATCCGTCCTCATTCTGCAACATAAATAAGGCAGCAGTGGCTTCCTTCGCTTTCCTTACTGTATTCCCAAATTTTCTTCCAGTATTTAGATTGGGACTTGGGATTCCTCCTCCTGAATCTGTGGGTATGTTGTAAAGAATTGAATGAGGTAACATGTGGCTTTCCTTCTGGGAACAACTTCCAAATGCTGAAAACACGAAGCTCTGGAATGATGTCCTAGGGAGAGTGAGTAGAAAATGCTGCTACTTGGGCCCCTTACAAATCAGTTGGACAGACCATTTGAAAGCACAGGGCAGGGAACACTTCTACCCTGGCATACTTTGAGGCTGTGAAAACACCTAATTGTCTGTATAAGTAAAACATCTTGTGATGAAGCAGTATTCAAATTTATTCATATCCAGACTTGTTTCTCCTTCTTAAAAATGAATAAGAATACTAATGCCGGCTCAGTTCCAGCACTTAAAATTTTTCATATCTATATTTATGTTTTATAGTGCATCAGAAATATCAGATCCTGGTAGGTATATGTATTTAAAAAGCCTCAGTAGCTGTTTGAGAAAGCATATGTTCTTTTTGAAGACGCATAGTTAAAACGCTGCATGTCAGATAGTTCATTCTTGGAAAGGAAAGTGTCTTGCTCCAGTGAGCTGCCATTAGTAGCAGCTGTGTTATTTGCCTTGAATTGTTATGGCATGGTAACAAAGGTTGTATTTATAAAAACCTCTGGTCTCATGGGCAGTCCCTCTGGTTTCTAAATTCTGCAGTGATGAAGCCAGTTCTCTTAGGTGTATGACTATTGAGTGGAGCTGGTCTGATACCTCCCTAGTAGTCCGGTATGATACTTACAGAAATCCATGAAAAACTGGTTTTGGTGCAGACTCAAGCAAAGCTGCCATCTGATGTCAACCAGACCATCAGCATGGTGTGGTGGCAGTGGCCGTGTTACCTCCTAAAGCACCCCAGTGGTGCCCTCCAGACCCATGACCATCTTCTGGTGAGAAATGGCAGCCTCTGCCTTGCCCCCAGGGAATCTGGTGCTGGCAAGCAGGACATGGCCAGGGGCCATGAGGGCCAGCTCATTGTCTCACCTCTTCCTTTGGCCATTGCTTTCTCCTCCCCAGCCAAGTGGGACCCACTGTGGTCCTGAGAATGTCGTACTGTGGTTGGACAGGGGACAAAATGGTTCTTCTCCTGTTTTTAATCTTGTCTTTGCGTACTGTCTGTGCTTATAAAATTCAGACAATATTCATAAGGAAACGTCCAAAATGGAAAAGTTAAAAACTTTGTTTTGAAATTCCTCAGGTTTCTTCACTTGAAACAAGTGATGGGCTTGACACTGACTTGCACAAAAAAAGCTAGCTGTCCAGGAAGTTTTTTGTCACCAGAGAGATTAATATGAAAATATTTGGCTATCTATGTGCAGCAGTTTCTGCATTTCTGAAAGCAAATAATGTATTTGAGTAAGCATTTGCTATTTAAAAATGACTGCTAGGTGAATTCAGATTCTTCAGACTTGAATTTGTCAGAAAAACGTACAGTTTTAGAAGCGTAGGATTTGTGACAGCATCTGCAATTTTCTTTTGGCAACAACTTACAGCTGTTTGTGGTAACCTGGCCTAAAATCATTGCTTGTTATAAGCTTAATAAAGCTGATGTGCAGCTTGTTTTCTTTGCATTTGCAAACCAGCAGACCAGCTACGTTCTTTAATATTACATGGATTTTCCATCTGGTCTCAAAAGCTTTGGTAACATTAGGTTATGGTTTTCATATTCCCCTTTCTCACTGAGGAGGTTTAGCATAAGCCATTCCTCTTCTGTTGTAGGCATAGCAGGTGCAAGATGGTTATTCGATTTAAATTCTAGTGTGTGTGTATATATATATTTTATTTTTTATTTTAATTTTCTAGCTCTCCATCATTCTCTTTCCACTGCCTCACTGCAGCTCTGTAATTGATTTTCCTGTCAGCTTCATCACTCCCTTGGACTTGCAGTAGTGACATTTGCTCCTAGACAGACAGCTATCAACTTTTTAGAAACAGCACCCCCATGTTGACTTATCTGGTTGTACTTGTTGGAACAGCTCTGTGGCGTTTTTTCAAAAGTGTAAGGAATTGGTTTTGAAATCATGGCTTGGCAGAGAGTAAACCAAGAAAGGATGCCCAGACGAGAATGAGTCTGTCAGACTCATTTTCTCCTTGCTTTTAATGCTGAATTTATTTTGTCAGCTTCTCAAGGAAGTGGAACATACAGATGTTTGATACTTAGCTGGAAGCTGAAATTCATTTACATTCCTCAGAAAAAAAGAAAATCAAACAAAGCCTGATTCGCTTCTGACCATCCTCTGTGTCTTCTGCTGACCAAAACCAGGTCCAGTCAGGGAAGTATGGTACCCCGTTGTCCTGATAAAGTCACCTAAGATTGGATTTGAAGGTTACTGGAAGAGCCTGGATATTTAATTGAAATAAAATATTCTAGCTCCGTGAGACTAAATGACTGTGCTGGCCCCTTGTGCTGAAGTGATATTAGCCTTATTGAATACATATGTTTCTTCCCTTCCCACCAGAGATGTGCTCATTGAATCACCTCGGGGACTTTTTCCCTGTGTCTCGCGTTATCTGTCACCTTTCACCCTCTTTCTTGTTGTATCTTTCCAAAGATTATTAGATTTCCAGGACAAAGTTTAGTTAATTTTTCCCCTTTCTTGTAGGACACCTCACATGCCTTTGGGTGCCTTGCAAGTAAAGTCAAATTCAACACCACCGTGTTGCCTTCTCCATGTAGACAGCAGGACTGAGCAGCAGTCACTGTGTTTATGGTGGGACACTTCTTGGGAAGGCAGATGGGTCTTCTGGATCTCTGAAAACTTCTTTGGGTTGTACATAGAGATAAGCTACTGTTATATGCCACCCAAATAAAGTAGCCATTATATATTTGCTTAGATATTTATAACCTCAGTCTGGCATCAGTGTATATTAGCAAACCAGTGTGTCTCCTGGAGCTGGCAGGGCTTTTTATGAGCTGGTTCCCAGGCAGAAATGTTTCTGAGGCAGGTAGGAAAGTGAAAAAGATGATAGTTCCTATAGGAAGACGGTCTCGCTAAAGGTCAAGCTTCTTTGAAATGATAGTGCAATGTTCAGTGCCATTAATTCCTGCTCACAACTCTGAAATAAAATATTTCTGTGTTTTCTTCCTATGCCAAGGCCCAAGTTGCTGGTTGAAATTGATACGGTAAATCATAATAGAAAAAATATCCTGTTCCATATATACTTCTCTTTAATGGCATACGATTAGGAACAAAATAGGAAAAAAAGATCATATTTCCTATCCCTTATCTGCAAAGGTCTTCACTCCGTTAAAATGACTAACATTTCCATATGGACTCCAGCTGCTGAATGCATAACTGAAATAGAGATATAGGGCATAAATAACCAGCAAGATCATTTTCTAAAATGCAAACCATTAACCTCCAAAACTGGTCATGGGATAAACCCTGCAAAGGAAAGAAAAAAAAAAAAAGTAGCACAGGAAGTTTCAAAAACAGATTTAAGAAACAGGTTCTCCTAATATTTGTCTGCTAGTGATTTTCCACATAGGCGATGGTACAGGGGTTTCCACAAGGCAGGCAGAGCTCCCTGCCACCGTGACTTCAGCAGGATGGTGGAGAACCCATCACATACCAAGAAACAGAGAAAGCTGAAAACTGGAGCACACACCACTCAAAGTCTTGCTCAACAGCTTAACACATGATTCAAAAATTCAAATCAAGCAGGAGCACAGAGGCTTTGTCAGGAATGTTTTCTCTTATCCTTTTGTGAAACCTAAATGTTTTCCAGATTCAGAGACTCCTCCCTTAGAAGAGGACACTTAAGTAAATTCCAGCATTTTTAACCAGGAAGTTTTCACAGCATTCACCGTGCAAATACAACTCCAATTTGAATTAGGAGAATGTATGCAGATGCATTTGGTTTATGAATCTTTTATTTGAATCTCTTTTCAGTTATAGGATTCTTACATTGCCATGTTCTATCATTGTAGATTTAATGTTGAAAGGTGTAAAATCTTTTGATTTAAAGCTCTATCGTGATTCTTCTAAAGCTATGGTATCACATATGTGTTATACCTTTCCAGCATACCTGCTACATAACTTACAAAGCTATATAAATCAGTTTTTTCACTCTCAGATTTGTTAAATGAAAAAATTCATCCTTTCTACTGTCCATTATAAAAATTAAATATTTTATATTAGTTTCATCTTTTCCAAAATCTAGACATACTTGGCCTAATTCAGAAAAGTTGTTGCTTAAACTCTTAGCTGCCACAGAGTACTTGCCTATTTTTAGAATGAGAGCCTGATTCCAGTACCTATTTTGTTACTGATGCTTTAATTGTAACCACTACATAAAGCACTCAGGATCTGCAAATAGCAGGAAAGTTTGTTTAGAAGTAAATGGGAAACGTCGTATTTGTCAGTGCTATGGGTGCTGTCTTCAAGTGATAGATTACTTCAGACAACTGTGATTATGCTGTAGAAGAGAATATATTTGCTGTAGTGAGAGAGTTACCTTTCCAAGGTCAATATTTTCCCTTATGCTCTGTATAGAACCTGAAGAAATCCTTTGTGCACGCCCTGTAATTTAAAATTTTAAAGAAATGTTGACAGCAAGAAATGCATTTCTGCTGCCTGCTGGTTTTGCATGTCATTTAATCTCTATTAGCAATACAAAGTGTTTAAGGTGAGTGTCAGACTCATTTTAGACCCGTCAATCTTCAGTTAAGGAAATCTTCAGTGTTTGGTTTGGGTTTGACTGGTTTTATTAATTTACTTGGTCACTTGTTTGGAAACAAATCAATACTTTTAAGGAACAAGCTGATACACACGATTAACAAAGTGCCAAAAAATAGATTGCCAACTACTGAAAGGGCATACAGCTTTTTTCGAAGAAGGGACGTGTGTGCTTTGGCTTTAAAACACATTCTCCTAACAATTTTTTGATCCAGAAGGAATAAACATTACTTCATAACTGGCAGATCCACGTCATGATTATCTGTAAGAAATCACCTCTCCAGTCCCACCACAGAAGAGCGTGGCTGGGCATTATGGAACGCTGTGAGAGCCTTTGATGGGAAGACGATAGATGCTTATCCTTGCCGTGACAGCCAGATTTATGAGCATCATATAAACAAACCTGAGGAGGCCTTCACCACCAGTAGATAAAGAAGGGTAGGTCTGGTTTGCTCCCAGAGCAAAAAGTCTGAAGGCAATATAATAAGCTGAATTCTGCTACATGCTGAGCAAGGCCTTCCCTGTTGAGTAATTAAGAGAACATACAAAGAGTATGTTTTTCTCTGTGAGATTAAGGGATCAGAGTCAATGCGTGCATGGGACAGACTTTCCTGCCGCAGCAATCAGCCTGAGTCAGTCTTGCAAAACCGCAAACACAGTCATGTCTTCATAACGCTCGGTGCAATTGCATTCCTCCTGGAGTGAAACCCCTCAGGTTTGGGACAGTTTTTGGTTGCTAAATAGTCACAGACCTTTCACTGAGAAGGCTGTCTCCCTGTTCCTCCCAGGCATGGTCTGTGCACTGTCAGCTCCAGTGCAATGACAGACCACAAAATCTGCTTTGAGGACTGAAGAGAGATTGTCCCCGAGATACTGATTATCAGACTGATTCAGGGCACCATGCACAACCTCCAGCTTCAGAAGTGACCAGGCAGCATATATGACATTCTCATGTATGTATATACACATGCACACACATATATACATACAAAGGCATGCATACATATATAACAAATACATTAGTTCTGGTTATTTAGCTGCTAATTGTATGATTAGCAAAGGACACTGCATTAAATTAATCCCTTGTGTAAGCACATTGTTTTTTGTGAAGTTATACCAGCAATAATTATGGGCCCGTTCATTTCTCCCAGCTTTCCTATCTGATTAGGGAGAGAAAAGAGGTCTCCAGCCCAATTAAGCATTCCAGCTGGGAAAAGTGTGAATTTTGGAGGCCGTTCTTCTCTCCAACTTGGCTGTCTCCTTCTTAATTATTATAAGCATATTAGTTACAGTAGTTTGTTTTGGAAGGTAAACAGAAATAAAACATTATGAAAAGTGATACAGTAGCAGAGACCACAACTATGTCTAACTCTGTCTGTGGATGCCCATAAATGTCAATATTTTCATTAGATGACTGGTGTTCTTACTGAAGTGGCCAGCACTGTTCCAGTAATTCATTATTTTCTCTCTTGTTCTCCTTTGAATATGAGCTGCCTCCTGCTGTTTGTGCATCTAGTCCAATATGGTGGATTGCTCACAGCATCTGAAATACCCTCCCATCGAGATCAGGAAACAAATTAAAGATTTTTCCCCATTCACAAGAAACCATGCTAGGAAAGGATTCCCAAACAGAGCACCTGGAAAGCAATCTTTTCTAGTTTTGATTGACAGCGATGGCTTAAATATGTCAAGATCCTACCCATCCCATCCAGTAGGCGGTAGGGTTGCCCGTGTTGTAGGCACCCTGAATCCAGCAAGGCTGGATGTGTGTGCCTGCACTGCGCAGGGCAGAGACTGGGTAGAAAGCTTCTTCTGGAGTCTCATTCAGCAGCAGCACTGGCTTCAGTTCCTTTGGGAACTTTTTAAATTTTCCTTTTCCAAACTTTGCCAGAGTTTGTGGCGCTCCTTAAACTCACACTGAAATTGCCTGAGTGACTCCCCAGCCTCAGCTGCTGGAGGTATTTATGAGCATGAATTCAATTGTGCTTCGTGCATTTTTAAAATGAAAGTGCTAGTTTCGCTGACATCAATCTATCCATGGTTTTGGTATCTAAGGGTTTCAAGGCAGAAGATTTCTTATAGAAGTAAGATTGTAAAAATACATTGCCGTGATTAAGAAAAATCCACTCTTAAAAAAATAATTATCTTTCCCTTCAAGCTGTAATCAATTATAAACACAGGAGTTCAAATATCAGTTCAATACAGTGTTGCTATTTCTAGGAACCTGTAGCCTCAAGTAACATCCCCAAAAAGCTTAATACAGTCTAACTAAAATGTGCTTGGGTGAAAAAAAAAGGTCTAGGAAAATTTCAGTCATTTCTACAGTACCTGCAAAGCTTGAAATTCATTCCTGTAACAATAAGCAAATCGTAGAGGAGTCTTACTATAATTAGAACCAATATTTTATGTATATGTCATGTCACGTCTTGTCACTTCAGGAAATGGCTGGGTAGGTTGATAGACTGATCAATTGCTCAGTCGTACAGGAGTCTTGACAGACCCTACCCTGTGTCACCAAGTGTCAGCTGCTGCAAGCAGTAGTCACACATGTCCACCTTCGTGCTGCTCTCACACGTCCTTTGAGCATGTTCAATGGAGTGGTGCAGTCAGCCCCACGCATCCATTCCTCCCATTACCCTGTGGCATCTCTAAAGGGGCAGATGTTTGCCTTCGTTCCTGACGTGTCCCAAATGCACCCGTTCCATTTGTCAGAGACACGGAGCTATTGAGCTCCTTGATAGCTCCTGACATTCATTGCGTACCCATTCCATTTCATATTTTCATTGCATTTAGCATTTCTGAGGCATTTTCTTTCAAAAGCTTGAAGTTGCCTGCCTGCGTGCCTCTGAGGAACATCCAGGTTCCATATCCGTATGTTCAGATGGAAACAGCATTTGAGTTGAAGATTCATAGTTTGGTCTAGAAGTTGCTGATTTGGCTTTTAAGATGTAGGTTTTCAAGACCCGAATCTTGTTTAAACTGGTAAATGCAGCTGCCCCTCTGCCAATTTGTGACCTTATTTCCTTCTGATATCCCCATTGGCTTGCAATTTGCTGCCAAGTATGTAAATTGACCTATAGGTATTCCCTTGCCCTCTGAAGAAATTCTTCAGCTGGGAGTTGCTGGGGCTTTCATTAGATTGACTCTAGAAAACTGATTATGAATCCCATCTGTTTGTGATTAAAACCAATTTGTTGTGATTACGTGGGGAAATGTTGTTTTGTACCCTATAGCTGCTGCCACAATGCAGTTGGTTTGCAAGATTTCTATCTGTTCAACACCTGTGCATGCTTCTAGCTCTCCTTTGCTACCAGCTTCACGGGAAATATATGCAGCAACCCTAACTGCTTTTCTTCCGTCTTGCTTCATTTAGGCTAGCGGAATTATTAAGTTGGTGTTCAAAATTATTCCAGGTTTACGTGCAAAGTTATTTGCTGATTTTTCTGATTTTGTTTCTCCAACCCCAAAATAAAAGAAAGCTAGGCAAGCAAGAGTAAAGAAGCAAAGAAGGAAAGGCAAACATGTATTTCTTGCAGTCAGATGTGAACGATATGTAGTGTTTGTACATCAGGCTGAATTTGTCACTTCTGAGTGTTCAGTACAAATGCTTTGTTGTCTTTGGTCTGCAAAATAGCCATTCACACACCACCAGTGGAAAAATTATCAGTTTGTAGATATGACCATACCTATGATGGGGTAGTAAAATAAAAAAAACAACAAAACCCAAACACATTTCCAGAAACAAAATATTCACAAGGTCCAAAACTTTCAACTAAACCCCCTTTTTCTCAGGTGCTTTTCCCTCATTACAAAAAATGTGGGGTTTGTTGAGTTTTTAAATTAATGTTTCATGAAGAAGTAGCTGGAGAGGGATCTACTTGTCCTGAAGTGAGTCTTCTTTTTGACCTTTCCCACATAGTCAGCTTGTGTATGACAGTTTGTTTCCTGGGCAAACTGGATTCAGCAAGTATAGCAATATGGTGTTTCTAAAACACCATGATCTGCACATACTGCTGGAGCAATATCTGCAAGGAAGGCATTCTGCACAAAAAATGTGTATGTATGTATTTTCCTTTTATTTTCAGGTCATCTTGTTGAACTGCACAAAGAAGTGAATAACAGCCCCAGGTTCATTATCATTTCATTATCACAAGCCTAGTTTCATACATTCTGTTATGGTTTCCTATTACTCAATTCCTTCACCGAATACATAAAATATTTTTCGTACTTGTCATCTTAATACAAACTTTCCCAGGAACTTTTATCATTTTTCTTGCTCTTTCTGGATATTTACAGTTGCTGTGTGACTAAGATAAGACAGTCAAAATCAACCTATCTAGTCAGAATATTTTTTGCCTAGATATGAAAGTGTATGTATAGACATATGTAATATAGAATGAGCTGGAAAAGTTACATATTCGACATACTTTAGTTAACATACGTGTTATGCAAGCTATGCAGTGCAGTGTTTTGAAAGCAGTCTGTCGTACAACTGTTTATCCATCAGCTGGCATTCTTGAGCGTACACAGAAAAGCTGCGGTCATTCAGTGACATTACTCCCAATTACACTGCTGGCATCCAGGCCAGAATTTGGCTCAGTAATGGCAATTTTATACATGGTCCATGCACCTGAGAAGTTGAAGAAATTATGTTTTTCACATTTGCCTTATTTTGCAGTAATTCTCATTAGGCTTTTGTGGTTACAGTGACACTTGCTCTGACCCAATACCCTCACAACTGCATCTCCAGTATTATATTAAAGGTTATAAAGTGAGTTTTTTCTTAGTTGTTGGGAAAAAAAACACCCGTACGCTTCTTAGTCTGATGGGCATCCCCAGACACCAGCTGCCCTTTGAAAAAGTCTGTGTCCAAGGCAGCAAACGGGTGTCTTCACCACCCTGAGCCAAAAACCACTGCTGGGGTCATGAGACAAGGGTGGTGGGAATGGCAGGCGCTGCTGGAGCCCCCCAGGTGCCCCTGCCCTCCCTGGCTCAGCCAGCAGCGCCGGAACTCCCCATGGAGCTGCTGGGAGAGGGCTGCTGCCCTGGTGGGTTGGTGGCAGTGACTCATTACAGCCTGAGTGTGTTATGTGGTTACCAAGGTAACGAGATAATTGAAGTAATTACCTTCGCAAATTCTCATGTTGATATTCGGCATGTAAGCCTGCCTGTTATTGGGCAACCTGAGGCATGCATGCTGTAGCCGTCTTTTCTGGAAACCAAAAATGCGTTTTCAGTATGGGGAGTGCATATTCTTGCAAGGGTTTTGTTGGTTTTTTTTTTTCTTTTCCGTTCCACAGGGCACAATGCTTTTTTTCCAAGGCAGTCAGTTTTTGCCTTGGGTACCCCTCTGAGACTTGTTGCAGATATAGCAGCTGCAGATCTGGTTCTCTCCTTACATTTAAATAAGCATTCCTGTCCTGACTGGCAAAACCCCTGTCTCTGGTTTCCACGGTACCTGCATAGACAAGGCTGTTAATGCTGCTGTGCAAATGCTGATGCTATCAGCTAAATCTGCTCCAAGAGAAAATGCAGTAGAAAACCCTACCCTGTCAATAAAGAAAACCTGCAGATGCTTCCAAAACGTCCAAATTATCAGCCAGTAACCAAGATCACTTCAGCAAACAGCTGGGTCTCATCTCAGATAATTACAGCAAGGCACATTTCTGTTCATGCATGGTTGGCGAGGTTTGTTTTCCTGCACGTATGTAATCAGTGGTCCGAACCAGAGATGGGCTCAGTGGTTGGACATCCCTGCACAGCCCTGCCGCCCTGCATTCCCTGGTCCTTTGGCAGCCCCTTGGACAGCACGGGGAAGCTTTTGTTATGTTTTCAGCATACACTGATGGATCTGTGCTTGGTATTTTGCTGGAAGTAGGAGTATTCATTTCAATCATGACCTGAGGCAAATTTGAATGTAGGTTTCCAGAAGTGTTAAAACAGTATAGACAGAGTTTAATGGGCCAGACTCCAAGCTCTATAAATTTAACTATTCCCATATATCCAGTGTAACTTACAAGTTGATTAAAACATGTGTGAATTGATTCCTGTAGACTGACACTTCACGGGTGGCTTTAGACTGAGAAATAATTGGGGTTTGCTTTATAAAGTGCCCTGTATCTTGTAAGTATGGCTTGGAAGTTGTTTTAGAAAATCTCTGGGGCTGCTGATCTGCTGGACCAGCTGAGCTGACAGTTTGGCTGGGAGGTAATAGACAGATTCTTATACTCCTTTTATCACTTGAAGGTTGCAGAAAATGCAAACAATATGGCCACGAAGAGAGCGCAAGCACCACCCATTCCTGCCCCTTTGAATGAAGATCAAAGTGCAGTAATTTTAACAAGATAGATACTCCAGAATGGTTCTGAAGACACCAGAATGGTTCCTCGCCAATGCTAGCATGCCCATAGTGATCACCTCAAAAAGAAACAGACCCTTCCCCCCCCCACACCCCCACATTAACCCTACCTCAAATGCTCCTTCATCCCCAGAGGGAGAGCCCACTTTTCAGGGGAGACTTCTGCCTATGCATATCTTATGCCTTATATTCCTCCGCACATCTGCTGATGCAATTGTATGACCTCCTGTGAAGCTCTCATGTCACTGGCTCCTGCTGAAGAGGTTGCAGAGGAAGGTTATAGCATTCTTGGCAAGACATCATGGAGCCAATCTTGATTGTTTTTTGGGCCACCACTAGAAAAGCTTCATAAACTGCTCCATTGTCCCATGCCAGTAAAGATGTCAGTCAGAGTTATCACCTTCTCCCTATTTCCAGTCGCCTCTTACCTATTATCTTTAATAGCAGTCACTAATGTAAGTTACAAGTGAAGATAACTGATACACTCCTAAATAAAATGCCTATAAACTTGATTTTGATAATAGAAGAATAAGGAAAGGTGTATAGTTTCAGCAAAATTTTACAGTGTACATTTCATTATCCTTGCAGGGAGGCTATTTCCACTCCTCTCTGGTGCCATGCAATACCCAGCTGAGAGAGAGAATCTAATTTAGGTACTGTGTCTCCAGCAGTGGCTGGGGGGGTGTTTCTAAGAGAAGGCAGCCAATGCTGCCATGACTGTGTGAGGTTGTAAGGCTTAGGATTAAATCAGCCTGAAATGGATGGTTTGGGATTTTGTTAGGAAAATCGGTATTAATCTGGCTTTGTCACTCGGTTGTTTTCAGTCTTCATTTGTGTTCTGCTATCTATAGGGTGTGCAAGAATGAGAAAGACTAATGAAGTGCAAAGGCTGTGATGAAAGTATGGTTTTGCAATGTGGCATGATGTTGTTTTCTATAGAATTAGACCTAAGTAGTAAAATCAGTTTTGAAAAGGGAGTTATACTCATCTTTGGTACTGCTATTTCCCTAAGAAGGAATACAAGGAGTGTGCTGGGGGCTCTATGATTGCTCTGTGAAATTCCAAGCAGTGCATTCCTGGGATTTAGCCGAGAAACCAGAGGAGTGTGTACTTGCCATTTGTAAATTGTATTACTTAAATTCTCCATTAACATATATCACTCGCTATCTATCTGAATAATCTAGCATGTAGGGAATACTTCCAGGTAACCCAAACCAGACGGAGGGTTTGGACATCGTTTCAATTACTGAGGCACTTGAAGTGGAAGCCTAATTCCACACCCTTTCTGTATTGCATGGTTTTTAGGCCTTAAAATCTGCTTTTAGATGTTGATTTTGGTAGACCGTGAGATATGTGCCCAGTCCCAAGCCCAGGAGAAGTCCACAGCGTGTCATCACACATGTGGTTAGAGTTAGCAATCTGACAAGGAACTGTTAAGCTGGGAACTATCGTGGATTAACTGTGCCTGTGTTGTGGGTGAGAAAGGAGCTTGTGACAGCCCTCATTTTGAAGGCTGAGTCCCTGGTTCCTTGATTTGCGTGCAACCTGTGTTGTGGCTGGAAATGAGAAATTTGGCAGCTGAATGGGTAGGGTGCTCTCCCATGAATGAGACCTAGGACGTTTCACCTCAGATGCACTGTCTTAAATATCCTACAGGAGCATAGCAACCTGGCTTAATCAGCCACTGCCTTTAGGGAGAGGCTGACTTCACTCCTGTGGACAGGGGTTCCTCCTGAGCCTAGATGTTGCCATCAAAAAGTGAACACTGGGAAGTCCTTGTAATTTTAGCACAGCAAGTATAACCCCAGGAGAAGGTATCTTACCCTTCTGAAACATCTGTCCCATTCTTAATCTTAGGAGAATATTTGGCATGTTTTTATCCTGTAGTTTCACTGAACCGTGTGATTTTTTTCCTCCTGATAGTCTCCTTTCCTGCCTGAATAGACAGGCTGGGTAGGTCTCCTTCACTTGTTGTCTTTGTGGGGAGCAAAGAGGAAAGTTAGCATCTGTTTAGGTTTGAGTATGTGAGAAGTTCCAATGAAGTGGATAGTGTTCCCCAAGCTCAAAGGTCCACCGTCAAAAAGGTGCTTAGGCACTCTCCTGACTCGGGGCCTCCACCTCCACCACTTCCTTGCTGTTTCTTTTACCAGAAAGTCTACTCTTTTTAGTCTGTCCCAATAACCTCTGGAGATAATTTTATGAATTCTACACAAGAGGCACAAAGACAGCTGCAATCCAACTTCGATACTTGAAATGACGCAAATTACAAATCTCTATTCAAGGCGTTTGAAACCAGAAGGGGATTTGCTGGTTGTTTTTCCCAGGACCTACTGGAAAAAAAATTCAGTCTCTTCAGGGGTGTGTGGTTTTAGATTAGTGTATTAATCTTTATTATCTAAATTAACGGAATTTTTATATTACATAAATGTTTATATAATATCATCCTTGCCAGTGCTGGAGGTAATGGGTGTGCCACTGTACAATATTTCTCATTCTTTGATATTTACATTATTTGTGAACATATTGGCCAAAATTCCAAACAAGTGCATAGTCACACTGTTCCAAGCCTAACCTTGGAGTTTTTACCTCCTCAGCCACAGGAAGAGGCAAGAAGGTGACGGTGAGCCAGAGCAGTTTTCCTGTAGGCACTGAGGTCAGGGGTTTAGGTAGGATGCAGGTGTAAAGCTCTGACACAGGAGTTTGTGAAGTCGTTTCACGGCTGTGGTGAGCACACAAACAGGCTCACATGTTTCACAACACATGGACAAGCTCCAAACATATGCCTGACAACAGAACACGTGTCTTCATGGCCTCTTTCCTGGACTTCTACATACTTCCCCTTTGCAAGAGTCTGTGGTTCCATTCTTGCAACACTTTTCAGACCATGTTACTTGAAATGAAGTCTAGAGCCTTTAAAATGCTGATTTTTGGTGTTGCTAGTAGCATATTCTAATGATCCAAGGAATAATATTGCAAAAGATTTACACATCAGGTTGACCATTTTCAGTGCTGTTTAAAATACACTCAATTTCATAAGCAGTGCTATTAGTGGAGTCCTTCCTATTGCATCCAACTTGCTGTTCCTGCTTGCACAGTGCATAGAAACTGGAGACCATAATACTGGTGCATGTGATCATTATCAAAGGTCCAAACCAGTGCATTACACTTCTCTTTTGAAGAAGTGTGGTCATTTTCTCTCTAATCCTTGTCCAGGCTGGGAATTTTGTATTTTCTGCTACAAGGCAAGGGTACCTCCAGGGAAACACAACTGAACCTCAGGTGTTTTCTTTCCCTTGCATGGAAAAGGGTTTCACTTTGAATAAACCTCCAGCGTATTGCAGCTCCTTAACTTTTACTTCATACTCTTCAACCTGAAAAACATGACAGAGCTCTGTGTCTCAAAATAACATGCTGAGACTGCCAGCGTGCCCTCCTGAAGGTATATGGGTTTCCCACAGTTTTCTTCATAGTACTTTTAGCCACTTTGCTTCTTGTCCCAGCTGGAAGCAGAAACTGCCAGAGGTTCATGAAAATGAAAAATGGTGAATGAAACATACTGTAAATCCAAACTTTCAAACCCCAATAAGGCTTAATTATGATTTCATCCAAAGTGGCTCACATAATTATTTCTCCCAGGTTTTAATGCTGTAAACCTGTCTTCTGCAGCACACATCCACATTCCCGTTGGCCGTGCCGGGAACTCACACCCAGATTTATCACTTGAGCATGAAAACATACAATGATCCTTTAAAACTTGCCAGTTGCTTGAGAGCTTAATATCAGTGCCTTAGATTAGAAGCACTCTCTAAAGCAAGTACGAGGAAGTGGGGGGAACATTGAAGAAACTGTATATATTTATCTAAGACAAAACTGGCAAATTTTTAAGGTCGTCTCCTGCAGGTACTGTCAAATAGCACTTGAGGTCCTTACATAATTTGGACCAGAAACCATATACCATTAAAGAAAGTGAAGGGCATGTCAGAGACAATTTCCTCTTTGTGTTACGTTGCCATTCTGCCCCATCACTCCAAATGTGATACATGTCATCACTAATAATTCCTGCACCCCACAGCACGTCTGTTTTTCCCTTTAATTCAGCAGTTAGATGGACCAGCCAAACTACACACGGTTGTGAGTTCCAATGGGGACACGGCTGGTATATTTAAGAGACTGATTTCAAATTTACATTTGCAATGAAACGTATGAGGTGATGTTCCAAGAGGCATGCTTTGTCATTGTCCTTTAGCCTAATGGAGTTCATTTTTAGTATTATTAATAAATTAACATTCTTCATTTGTAAAAAGTCGGGGAAATTTGTAATTGCGCTCTGATGACTCCTTTTCCAACTTGCCCTCTGTGAAATCCACTCTTTCCTGAGGATAGATATATAGAGAGGAAAGTTAGGGATATTTCTCCATTTCTACTTTCTGTATTTTAGAATTTATCTTTTTACACATACCAAAAAGCTTATCTACCGCTTTATTTGTAGTTCCCCCTGGCCTCTGTCCACCTCCTAAAGGGGTTCACAGTGGTCACCGTGCCCATACTCTTTTGCACTAGCAGCACAACCCTTTGATTTTCGGAGGAAGTGCGACGGTAAAAGAGAAGCAGAAGGTGACTGATGACAACAGAGACTTGCGCAGTTGTTGGAAATTAGAAGTCCCGTTACTTTCCTGGACTTACTTTCTTTTCATCCCAGGCCTTTGGATCATTAAGGGATGCTGACAGTTCTAGAGGCGTATTTCCTTGCTCTACCATTTGCGCAAACATGCTAATCCACTTTCTAAAGCCTATACTGTCTTTCTCGATTCTGTGCTTATTATGACTGCTTTGTGGTTCATTCATGAGTTCATTTTTCATGCTGCTTGGAAAAGCTCCTATCCCTTCAGAAACTGTGATAACATTTGAATGCAGCTAAAATGAGAAGGAAAAATCAAAAATACTCCAAAAGTCCAAGGCTTTCCCCCTTCACACCAGAATATGAGCATAAAATTCAGTATATACCAAAGGATTACACATTACGTCTTACGCTATGGAGCTCATTAATGCATAATGAGGTAAATCTGTAAAACCGGCCCCAAACCTCCATGCATGAAGTTCTTCCCCAGCCGCCGCGATTTTCACAAACCGCGTCCTTTCCTACGCAAGGCAGCTTTCTGAAAAAAAAAAACCAAACCAACAAAAACCAACCAAAAAACAACCCAGCCATCATCAACACCACTTCCTATGCTAACTCGCGTATAAACAGCGACCCTATTTATACTTCCCAGCAATCTTTCCTGTTAGTAGCAGGATTACTAATTGCTGGCTTACAGCTCCTTCCTCCCCGCAGCAGACAGCCCAGCGGAGCCTGGCTGCCCTCCAGATTTTTCGCCACGGAGGAGACAGGCATTTCCAGCCCTCCGCCCGCAAAGCCAGCTCCACCCTCGCCGGAGCCAGGCCAGCAGCAAACCCGGCTGGTTTTATTTTTCCCAGCAGAGGTGCGGGGCTGTTTGCACAGCCTAATGGCTGATGCTTGCACGAGGATGGGAGTTCAGGAGGTGACCTGGCCCCTCGCCTCCTGATTTCTGTTTATCCCAGAGCAGAATGGAGGGTTCCTATCAAGCAGCCCTTAATTTGGGGAAATGATGTGCGGTTTCCACTCGGAAACTCTTAATTAAATAGTCTGCGTAGGCTTAGGAAGCGGGTCTGTGTTTATCTGAATGCAAATTTTGTTCTTCTGGGGGTGGGCAAATGGCAGGGTAAATTAGGGGACAGGAGTGTGCGCTCCAGAATAAAAACGTCCAGTGCCAACTCTACCAGCCCAGGGGTAAGGAGGAAGGCAGAAGTGGAGAGATCCTGCGTGGTTTGTAGTTTTCCTGTTTCTGATTTTGGCATCTAATTTCTATATTAATTTATACTGTTACTCTGGGAAGCCTGCTGTCTTTCACCTTTGGGAGGCAAAACACTCCAAAACTGAGAAAGTAACAGTCCTTATGTATTCACCATGGGCAAGAGAGGCTGGGTTTGCTTTAAAGACAGAGTTTATTAAATGGGATTTGCTCTACCCTTACATCCCTCTGTCTTCATGTTTTTGTTTCAGTTTTCTTTTCCCCTCAGGGTTTTCCATTGACTGAATTGTCTAAACACTTTGACCACGACTGCCAAATTATAAATACTTTCCTTCAGAGATGATAATCTAGATAAAACAGTTGACTAGCTAGCTGCCTACAGAGGAGGAATACACACCACGCTGAGTTTTTAGCACTTTTATTTATCATCTGGAGTATCTGAATTATTAGCATTACGACAAAGGCTCGGGCTTCCTCCATGGACCTTGGGACAGATGTAGTTACTGGTAGGAGGCTGGGCACAGGCAGGAGGCTGCAGGCAGGCACGGAGGCTGCCTACAGGTGGGAGGCTGGCTGCAGGCAGGAGGCTGGCGGCAGGGAGGCTGGTGGCAGGCAGGGAGGCTGGCCGCAGGCGGGAGGCTGGCTGCAGGCAGGAGGCTGGTGGCAGGTAGGGAGGCTGGCCGCAGGCAGGAGACTGGCTGCAGGCAGGAGGCTGGTGGCAGGCAGGGAGGCTGGCCACAGGTAGGGAGGCTGGCCGCAGGCAGGAGGCTGGTGGCAGGCAGGGAGGCTGGCCGCAGGCACGAGGCTGGCTGCAGGCAGGAGGCTGGCTGCAGGCAGGAGGCTGGCGGCAGGCAGGGAGGCTGGCCGCAGGCAGGGAGGCTGGCCGCAGGCAGGAGGCTGGCGGCAGGCAGGGAGGCTGGCCGCAGGCAGGAGGCTGGCCGCAGGCAGGAGGCTGGTGGCAGGCAGGGAGGCTGGCTGCAGGCAGGAGGCTGGCGGCAGGGAGGCTGGCTGCAGGCAGGAGGCTGGCCGCAGGCAGGAGGCTGGCCACAGGCAGGAGGCTGGTGGCTGCAGGGAGGCTGGCCGCAGGTAGGGAGGCTGGCCGCAGGTAGGGAGGCTGGCTGCAGGCAGGAGGCTGGTGGCTACAGGGAGGCTGGCCGCAGGTAGGGAGGCTGGCTGCAGGCAGGGAGGCTGGTGGCTGCAGGCAGGAGGCTGGCCGCAGGCAGGGAGGCTGGCCGCAGGTAGGGAGGCTGGCCGCAGGCAGGGAGGCTGGCTGCAGGCAGGAGGCTGGTGGCTGCAGGGAGGCTGGCCGCAGGCAGGGAGGCTGGCTGCAGGCAGGAGGCTGGTGGCTGCAGGGAGGCTGGCCGCAGGCAGGGAGGCTGGCCGCAGGCAGGGAGGCTGGCTGCAGGCAGGAGGCTGGTGGCTGCAGGGAGGCTGGCCGCAGGGAGGCTGGTGGCTGCAGGGAGGCTGGCTGCAGGCAGGAGGCTTCACCCTCCCTGCAGGCAGCGTTACAGTGCAGGCAGAGCCCTGAGGTTGGGGTCCTAGGCCACCTCGGACACCTTGCCCCAGGGGCTGGCACCCAGCGAAGGGAGGAAGGGGCAGGGAAGCAGCAGCTTGGCCTTTTCTCCTCTCGCTCTGCCTCCGGTGCCAAAGAGCTGTTTCCACCTAGCTTTCTAAAGGTGACACTCATCAGAAAAAAAAAAAAAAAAAAGGCAGATTTACAGGTATGTAAACACCTTGTTTTACAAACAGTAATATAAAAAGTCTGACTTGACCTGACAGCTTTTCTTTAAGGAAAAATACTCCCTGTCTATAATGAATCTCCTGTCACTAATTCCTGTTTCCAGAAACAAACTGTGCTGTTCCAAGAACATGTTGCACAAGTGAATCCATAACAAAATAATCACGGAGAAAGCAGGTTCCTTATAGCAAAGCTGTTATAAAGGATTGCAGACACGGTTATTTTAATCTCCCAAAGTGTCTCTATCTGTACTTCCCTTCCTCCAAGCAATTTGGACCAGAATGACAGCAGCAATAATTGAAGGATGAGTCACTGGCTGTATTGTAGGTGAGACATCATTATGGAGGGAAGGCCAAGAAACAAGCCTTAAAAATGGACTTGCTTTTACACTGCTGCTGCACCTCTCAACCTGGCAGTCCTTATAACAGCACCACACGTGTCACCAGACTTATAGCCTGTCAGTGTTGTCACTCCATTGTTATGTGTCCAGTTTACCTCCGGGAGATCACTCTTGGATGACTCCTGTCATACAAGATCTTAGTTTCTGACTAATTTTTATACCAACATTAGTCAAATAAACATGTTCTTTGAGTGCGTTCTATGATTTTGTTACTTGAAATATTTTACAGGATGTTAACTATTGATTCAGACTAGGCCAGTTCGGGATCTCTGTTTTCTGTATAAAAACCAATCATTACAAATATTGTACAAGCACTGATAAAGGAAATAGTTTTTATTTAAATACTCCTAATAAGAACTGTGACTGTGTAATAAATGTGTTATGTTACTCAGTAAGCACCCTATATCATTGTTTGCAAGTCACTGTTTGCAAATCCCATTCTCGCAGCTGGCCACGGCATGGTCTCTGTGCCACGAACAGTGTCTGAATACAGAAATATGCAAGTGAAAATTCAGTCCCTGAAATCCAGATTTGATCTGAGTTTGAGCCAACAGAAGGGAGGTGGTGAACATCTCTGAATTCTTCAGATTGCTGTCGAGATCAGGATCCAGCTCTAGACAAAAATGGCCATAGGGATTTTTTGCTCCACACGAGGACTGTGAAACTGAGATTAGAGACTGGATCGGTTTTCCATTTTTGCATTTTACAATCTTGTCGCTGATGGAGATAGAGCAATACTGAGGCCTGAAAGCCTTGGAGTGAAATACAGGGAGAAAACAAGGAAGGTAAACGTGCAAGAGAATAAGGAGCAGGACAGGACGAGACTGGAAGAGGAAGGGCAGGGGAGCTGCCTTTTGCAGTTGTTGCTTGGATGACCAGAGCACGTTCAGAAGTCCTGGTAAATAAATTTTGCCATCCACAACAGGTGAGCTGCTTTTGCAGCATGCGGAGATGGGGGAAGAGGCTGGAGGGAGTGGGGTCCTGCCTTCCCTGCTGGAAGTCCCCTGAAGCTGACCCTGGGGCTGAAGGACAAACATGGTGCCACTCAGGCAGCTTGTCCTCAAAACTGAGCCTGTATCACCGCTCTGAAATATTAGCTTAAATTTATTAAGCGATATCCTGATTAGGAAAAAGACAACCTGTTTTTCCTATCACTCGTCCCTACACGAGGGGGGACCATGTATTTTTTTGTGTCGGGAAAGACTTGAAATTCACACTTTTCCCAGGGTGAGAACCTGAAAAGGAATTTTATCCTATAAAGGAGGTGCAGGGGGCAGGGAGCTGCACGTACCTGGCACTTTTATGGATGCACTCACCAGCTCTGGGGGCTGGGGCCCAGGAGGCAGCTAGTGAATGGTAACATGATCTATCTTTTGTGTGAGGTGGAGGAGTTTGGGAGCGGGGCAGGGAGAAGGGAGGGCTGAGCCAGCCAGGAGCATGCACCAACTAGCACCAAGGCAGAGAAAACAGCTCTTGGAACCACTTCCATAAATTTTCTTTTCCTTGAAGCATCCGACAGAAAAAGAGAGAGGGGAAGGGAGGGGGAAGAGGGGAGGGAGACAGATGGAAGTGTGAATGGAGCCGTAAAACCTTGCAAAAGCGGGGATAGGCAATCATTTCACGTTTTGGCACAGCCGCCTCCTGCGACGGCTGGAGAGCCTCACTGTTAAGAGCTCACAGCCTCCTCCGCCGCCTCTCCCGGAGCTTGCCCATGGCTCGGGGTTGATCTTGGAGAGTGCTGCGTGAAGAAACAAATAAATCAATGAAGCCGGAGGACTCGGCAAGCGCAGCGAGCAGGCAGGGGCATGCGGAGGAGCAGGAGTGACCAGGAATCCCCCAACAGCAAAGCACCTCTGAGCAGGGCAGCTGGCCACGTGGCTCCTCGTCGTGGCCACCACCAGCCCCCGATGGGGCCAGCACGGCTCCGTCCCCACTCAGGGACCAGTGAGGGCTCCCGTGGAGTCTTGCAATAGCCCCATACACAACCACCACCAGTGCCACACATCTTTGGAAGAGCAGTAATGGGGCCTGAGAAATGGCTCCTTCTCATGCTTGAGGTCTGGAAATTGCAGAACAGAGCCCTTGTGCCAAAGAGACACTTGATATTTATTCTGTCCTCTGACACCTTCCTCTTAACACCATGTTTGTGTGCTGAGGAAGTATTTCTTCACATTAGGAAAACGTGGATGGGAAGAAAGTCAATATAAACACATCATTAATCGTCAGATATTTCCTTTTCTAGTTCTGAGTACTTTAAACAACAATGAAATATAAACAAAAATTACTTCTTTTCAACCTGTAGTAATAACGGGTGGACCATTAACTGTTTCCTTATCCATCGCCATGATAACATGCAGTCAGTTGTATGGCAGCTCCCAGGCAAACAGTTCGAAGACAGGTTTTATGTTGCCGTCACCGTTTCACAAAAGGGTGTGTTGAGCGGAGGGGGAAAAGAGACTTCCCCAGGATCATGAAAAAGGCCTGATCCAAACTGCTTTCAAAGCAATGAAATCAGTTGCATTGATTTCATCCAGGGATTTGGAAAAGACCCTGAGTCAGAGAATGGAGAAGCAAAAAGACATCTGTCGATGCCCTCTGCATTTTTCTGCTAGATTAAATCATCATTTTCTTTTTCATTTGGGAGAGAGAAAGGGGTAATGGGAGGCACAGTCACCAACGCAAAGAATAGGACTGGCTAAAGCACATAAAAGTGTTAAAGTGCTTTATAGTGGTTCTCAGAAGTGCTCAGTGAAAATATTTTGTATCTAATAAATGTATGACTAAGAACACAATAATATTCACAGAGCCATAACTCTTTCCAGCAAAGGCTTCAAACGCAAAACAGATCAGATGGCTCCCAGACGCAGAAAAGCAATTGGTTGTTATCACAACCACCATGGTAACTTCTCATCGCTCTTTACTGTCATTCCAGATGGTAAAGTCAGGGAGCAGAATACAGCGTTACTACAGCAAGGACTTATCTGTGCTTGCTTTCACAGCCTTCTGAAGCAATCTATTCCTTCCTTCTCTACGCTGACTCAGGTTGGTTGCTGATAGGAAATCACAAATGTCACTGTGATGGGAATTGGCACTGAAAGCCAAAGACACCTTCCTAGCTCGACTTTGTAGAAAACCCTAACCTTATCATTTTAATGGCTGAATGGCCCTAGAAACTTAGAGGAATGGACTTTTGGCTGAGGTATGAAGTGTTATACTAGGGGCAGACACAAGCCCAGTTCCTGGCTGCCAGAGTCACAGTGTAATATGAATGTACCATGCCCCGGCTGCCGGGGACTTGGGGGGCACCACTGAGAACATGGTAGTAGGGTTGGTACTGTTAGTTTAGTAATATACTGCTTTTTGAATCCTTAGAAATTTCTATTTCAAATAGAAATAGTGTTGTGAAATAAAGGTGCAAAGAGTGAAAGTGAACGATGGTACACCCCAGGTGTACCATTAGAGTACCTGTACCCTAATGTGTAGGTAATGATGAGAGAGGAATGAGGAGCTCCACACTGCATTAATGTGAGAAGG
The DNA here is from genome assembly GCF_963210335.1 of Falco punctatus. Classification (NCBI taxonomy): domain Eukaryota; kingdom Metazoa; phylum Chordata; class Aves; order Falconiformes; family Falconidae; genus Falco; species Falco punctatus. Next base: position 5,815,623 of record NC_137580.1, on the reverse strand, counting down.
TGCAGTGTGCATCCATTGCTGGAAATAAATGGCAGTGTCAAAATGAAGTGTCTCATCTGTAGCCTAATGGGGAGAGTACCGGGTAGAATCCTGGCAATTTGGACTCTAGTCCATGTACTGTTGAGTGACCTTGGGAAAGTCACTTTCTTCACGTCTGTGCAAGACAGGAGTAGTCGCCTCCTTTTCGAACTGAAATAGAAGAATGAATTATTATGGTTGTTATTTTGGTCCTCTCCAGTCATTTTTCTCAGTCAGTTTAGCTCGTGTATCAGGGCGGCTGTCCTCTGACATATGAGATGCTGGACAAGCTTAATCAGGTGTCATTTATGAAATGAAATGGGATTAAATTTTACTTGTAGTTTAAAAACAACCCAACTGTGTTATCCACTGAATCATCACAATGTCAACCTCTTGAAAATTTATGTAGCTTTAAACAAACCATAGGCTGTTGCTAAGGAAAATATTATAGTATTATAATAATTATAACGGTGAAGTGTTGTAGCAATTCTCTGATGGAGGCATTGTTTACTTTTCAGATTTTTCTCAGGTTTATACAGATAGCATTTAATTTGACTGCTTTTCACAGGTCTTACCACAATGCTTATGCTTTATTTTCAAACAATGAGTAAAGGTATTTGTTAAAGGCTACAGAAAATCCTGGAAGTGAGAAGTACACTCAGTGTTTGTGATTGCTCAAAGCTATGGAGACTGCATTTTAGCTCTGTCTGCTTACAGTCTTTTTCTGTAAAACACAGTGATTAAAATAGGGCATGTTTTATGATGGCATTTGGAATTTTTTTTTCTTCCCTTTTACCACGTTTACCTCGTAGCTGACTGAGGAATGAGACACCGCACTGCTTCTTGGGTGCCAGTTTGGTGCGTCTCAGTTCTCTCTTCTAACATCCCTGAAGGTCATGCTTGGAAAACCGGGGGAGGTCATATAGATTCTGCAGCTTCAATAGTTTACCATTAAAAAGCATTTAACGTGTACTTATTAATCAGATAATGTGCTACTGTCATGGTTTAATCCCAGCCAGCAGCTAAGTCCCCCCAGTGGGATGGAGGAGAGAATCAGAAGAGTAAAACTGAGAAAATTCATGGGTTGAGACGAAGACAGTTTAATAAGTGCAGCAAAAGCCGCGCACACAAGCAAAGCAAAGCAAGGAATTCATTCACCACATCCCATGGGCAGGCGGGTGCTCAGCCATCCCCAGGGCAGCCGGGCTCCGTCACACGTAACGGTGACTTGGGAAGGCAAATGCCATAAATCTGAATGTTCCTCCTTCCTTCTTCTTCCCCCTTATTTATATGCTGAGCATGACATCATATGGTATGAGATATCCCTTGGGTCAATTGTCCTGGTTGTGTCCCCTCCCAGCTCCTGGTGCCCCCCCAGCCCACTCGCTGGTGGGGTGGTGTGTGGAGCACAGAAGCCCTTGGCTCTGTGTAAGCGCTGCTCAGCAGTAACGCAAACAGCCCTGTATTATCAACACTGTTTCCAGCACAAATCCAAAACACAGCCCCATGCCACCTACTATGAAGAAAATTAACTCTAGCCCAGCCAAAACCAGCACCGCTTCCTGCATTACCCAGCTGAGCCAGGCTTTCTCAGTGCACAAGTGTGCTGTATGTATTGCATATCCTCCAGGGCAGAGATAGTGTTTGGCCAGCAAACAGGAACAGAATGTTTTCGTCGTCTATGACTAATGTGATGACGAAGTGCAGGGCTCCAAACGGATCCCAGATCTACTTGGGACGATGTGGGGCAGGATATGAAGTAGATAACATCTTAGCCCCAGTGGAAGGGGGACACAAGCATCTCTGCCGGCCTACCGAGAAAAGCCCTTGGCTGTCAGTCAGATGCTCTTACGGAGATGAGGGTCAGTTTTGAAGAAGACCAAAGCTAGTAGTAAATGGTTGTATTTTTAATGGATTTCCTACGTACACTGATCTATGAGTTGTTGGGGCACATACGCACTGTACTGCGATGATGACAGGACATCACTGTGACCCTTAATTTAAACAAGATGAAAAAAAAACCCAAAACCTCAGTGACTAATGAACCAGGGACTCACAAGGAGGTAGAAGATGGTTACTTTTAATTATTTCTGCTACTTACTGTTTCTTCCTGTAGATTGTTCGCATAGATGAGCCAGAGACATTAGATATTAATTCCATTCTGCAGTAGCGTATTTCACAGTAGCTTTTAGCCTGCTAGTGTTTCTCATGTTGTGTGAGAAAAGTTTTGTGAAACACTGAGGGATTTTGAAACTCTTTTACTTATAGTAATAATAATGTAGAAAATAAATTTAACCTACATTTTCAATGCTGCTTTGCATGGGATTTTTTTGTAATGGATAGAAGGAGATTTCAGTACATTATCAGAAGTTCACCACCAAACAGGGGCATCTAAAAACTTACCAAAAGTATTGGGAAAAGTCTGAATTCCTTCACTCCTACGGCACTCTCTCTTCATTTTCCCCACACTCTCCCCCCGTAAATTAGAATATTTCTAGGATAAATAGGTAGGCCTAGCATATGGTTGCAGGATCATTTGTAGGCATAGAACTCACACACACACTTCAAAGAAAAAAAGTTTGTTTAATTTACACTGCAGTACTGTAGGAAATGCACAGAAGTTGTTGACCTTCCATTGCTTGTCTATCCCTAGATGTGAGCAGAAGATGCAGCTTCTTATTGAATGGGGAGGTTCCTATTATTAATCACACTTCTGTTGTGACTATTTTTTTTTAATTTTGTACTCCTTGAAAAAGTTGACGTGCAAGTTAGGCACTCTGTGAAAGTATGTATATGGCTCTGTGCTCTGCATAACCCAGGCTTGTGTAAGGATAAAATATTTAAAAATATGCAGTTGGGTTTTCTTTACCTTGGCCTTATTAAGTATAGAAAAAACCTGCTCGTACTCATGCTGAAGGAAAGTGGTTTTTTATGGGTTAGTGAAATAAGCTATTCAAAACCACTAAATCCTTCCAAAATACCCTTGCAGAGCTGTCAAAGTTAGTGAGACCTTGAGTTATATTATCAACAGCATGCTGTTAATGCTGCCAGAGTTTGAGGAAAGCATGAGTTTGACACTAAGTCTATTTAGAAATGACATAATGTTCTCCTAATCAATTAACATAGATTGTCACCTCAGGATGTAGCCTTCCTTTTCTTGTTCTTTTCAGTGTGGTCACCCTTCCAGCAACAGGTCGCTATGCCTATGTGTGCCTGTTAACAAAAGCAAATATTATGCAAATAAGAATGGAAAGTCACTTGAATTTTTCTTCCTGCATTTTCCTCTTGGTTGAAAGAGAGCAGAGCTGATCCTGTGGGCATTTATGTAACACAAGGTCCCATTTTCTTTTCTGGGATTTCTCTAAGAAGCAGTAATTTGAAAGATCACCTCTTGTAATTAGACGCAACTGTCATGAGCCCAGCTGTTGCATCAGAAAGAAAAAAAAAGATGTCAACAGAAAGCAAATCTCTTAGCGCATTTGCTGAAAAACACATCTATATTAACATAATAATTGCAAGTGATTCCTCCTATATCTTAAATATTACCTTTTAGATCTCAAGCCTTTAAACCTGACTAGTTTCTACGCTGAAATGATTTGCTGAATGTCCTTTGCCACTTATCACATCAATAAAACAATTGTTATGGTGTCTAGTACCATGTATGCCAGATTGTTAGAAATTAAACAGCAGTCTCTCCAAAGATAGAAAGCTTCTAGTGGTAGCATCTTACGTAGAACAAAACCTTGAGCTTCCGCTGTGATGTGAATGTGATAGTTTCTTTCTAAACTGTGATGACAAGATTTTATCATCTACTAAGTAGGTAGAAAATGAGACTCATATGCACACTCCTAAGAAGGTCTCTAAATTGGAAATCACTTCTATACATGTACTTTAAGAACTCCAGAAAAAGCTCCAGCATATGGTTAAGTCCACCTTGTTCCTGTTTGGGGTGAGATTTGTTCTTGGTATGGAGTGGGGGTGGGTGAGAGCGTGTGCCGTTTTTATTTGCTTGTTTGCATATCTCTGAGTTAAGAATCTAATTTTCTTAGGTAATTTTCAGTTGGGTACCTACTTTTAGGATCTGAGCTCATATATTGACATCTAAGAGAGTGACTGCATTTTTCAAAATGCTGAGTACCGTCTGCAGCCCACACCACTTTCAGATGGCTCAGTCCAAGTGCTCAAAGTGGTACTTTAGCCAGCTTTCATCTGGAGCTTGAACTAAGCATGAACAAAATAATTTGACAGGTTCAATTAGTATTTACTAATTTTGCCATAAGGTTGAAGCCCTTTCCTACTTGGGTTTTGGGACAGAAATGCTAATCATAAAATTAACACCATATGTAGTGCTGTATCTTTGCTATATTTCTAAACTATTAAAAATCAGACTGCTGGGGATTTTACACACACATTTATTCTGACAGATGCCAAACCTTTTCTCAGGACCGGTTAAGTTGAATACACTCACACTGATCTGATTTTTAGTTCCCTGCTGAGATTTGGGGCAGTTTTTATTCAATGTGACGTGATTTACTCAGTTCTTACTTACATTATGTACCTGGCATGCTATTATATTTGTTTTGCTTTTTGGTTTTTGGGGTTTTTTTTCTACATGAAGTCTTTTAAAGAAAAGCCTGAAGAAGTGATGGTTGTATATGAGCATTATTGACCTTCTTATTGTCTGATGCAATATATAGTTCTATTGTCCTATTTAAAAGACACAGTTTATTGCATCTATTTTGTATACAATGGGCCTTTGGCCAGGTCACATAAGATAGATCAGTACCTAGGATAAGCATCAGTTTTTCCCAATTAGTAATTGTGGAAGTTCAAAATTAATTGGACACAAAGGCAGAAGGCTGGTTTGATGCTACACAACCATGCAGAGTTGTAACCTTGACTGCAGTGTCCTGGTAATGGAAATCCCCTGCAAAGAGAAGAGGTTGGGGTGGGGAGGAGAGCAATATGTGGCATCAGTAGCTTTGCTTGGTGCTTTGAGAGAAAAATTACTTCTATCCATGTCAATACCTATTTTCTTCATTAATTTTCCCTATGCTTTAAGCCTCCTTGGAAATCTTTGCCATATTAATGTGGGAAGGAATGCTTCCAAAATTCTAAGGAATATGTGCTATACGTAGTGATTATATTGAACCACAGTGCTCTGGCTTCTATATCCCAAACTTGTCAGGGAAGCAATAGGTTATCTTATGAGACATCTCTTAGGTAAAAATCTATTTGAGATGTTTTTTGGGCATCACCTTCTTATTTTCTTTCTGGGAAAAGCACCTCTGTTGAAACTTAAGTTAGCAAAACCTGAAGAGTTCTCATTCCTAGTATTCATGGTTTTTTATGGTCTTTTCTTGTCACCTAATACATCCCTAAAGAGGAGACTTACATCAGTTCACAGCATAGAAAATTGGAAATTGTAAAGACACACCCAGTACTTACTAGTGCTGTTGATTTTTGAGTGCCACTGCTGTATAAGGCACGTTGCTGCCAGAGGAAAAACTTTCCTGTGGTAGATAGTTTTGCTTCCTTGAATTGAAAGTAATCCAAAGAAATAGGTAGAACGATTTTTAGTTAGTTATTAGTGTCGTTAACATGAAATGTGTCACTATAGAAGACAGCAAACCCAACCGAACAGATGAGCGTCAGCCCCTTGCAAGGAGCCCACACGCTAGCAAAATGAGCTTCTCCCAAGTCTATAAAATGTATAACAGACTTTTGAGACTTAATAGTTAAGTTGATGGAGGATAGCCAAGACTACCAGTGCAGTGGATTAGGGAAAAGTCTGCAAGTGCAGCTTGAGGTATATGAAATTCATATACCATTTGGAGAGCAAAAATAAAGGCTATGAAGAAAACTATGCTGCCAGCTAAACAGGCCTCTATTTAGCTCGTAGTCTTGGTAGAGCAGCTTGGTGCAGGTAGAATCCCCTCTCCAACCCTGTCCCACCCTAGCAAATAACAACGTAGAAAAATTACACTGCCTCCTACCTAGTGGCCTTTTCTATATGGGTGGATTAAAAAATAATAATAATATCTTTCTGCCATTCTTCCCATCTTCCATCCTTCCTAGCAAAACATCTCTTGCTTGCTTGTTAAACTCGATTTGTCTGCTGGCTCATTGACTATGCTGAGGAGTGTGTGTTAAGAATCATGGAGGATTACTGACTGGTTTTGTAGCTCTGTATTGCCCTGGGAGGCCTGAGCCTCTAATTTTTCTTCCCATTAGTATTCTTCGGATGTACCTGTTGTGCCCCTGCTTCAGAAGTGTCTACATCGGTGAGCACTGCTGGGCTTAAGACCACAGTGGTTTCAACATGCATTGGTGATTTGACCCCCCAAAGAGTATCCCTTTGGGTGAAAAACTTAAAATGAAAAACTTAAGGCAATTATTCTCAGGAGGAGCATTAACATTTCATTATGCTGAACGGTGATTGTGAGAGACTCAAAAGATATAATAGTGACAGCAACTTGAATGCTCTGCACGGATTCCCTGGAGATCCTAGAAAATGTGTTTAAAGTCTCCCTTCTGCCGCTGTTGCTGGTGAAATAAGTGAAATATATGGAAGGAAAGTGAGCTCAGGTGTGGACCCAGGCCAGTGTGGGCAACCTGTGCCCGCACTGCTCGCTCGCAGCAGCCCCCCGTTTCAATTAACGAGGGAATGGTTCAGTTTGCAGAGCAGACTGTGAAGGCTGGGAAAGCAACATGAGAAGCTTCGTTTGTGCAGAGCAGTCTGATACATTCCATATGGTGCAGGAGCAGGTTTTTTTACTTCAGACCTCTTTATCTAGGCAGGTTTGGATAGAGAAACGTTGAAAGCGAGGAGACAGAAGGCAGAAGGAAAAGTCAGAAACCATCGTCTGGTTTCTAAAGAGGTTGAACACTATTTGGTTTGGCTTTCAGACGTGGCAATTTAGCAACAGGAAATGTCAGCTCATTAGAGCCATCGCATGGCATCGTATGATGATAGCAGTCATTCCTGCTGGCAGGGCTCCAGCCGTCACACTCGGTGGGGAAACGGCACTGTTTGATATGAATGTCTCGATTTCATTTTTAAGACGGGACAGTTTAGTGGGCTAGTTGACTTGGCAGACTGTTAACAGAATTAATTTGATTGCCTTGGCACTGGTAGGAGGATGCATGAAGGAAACCTTCTGGCCCCGTTGCCAGTATTTAATACCAAATGATTATCATATACTAGTGAACTGGTGCTGGATGAAGCATGTGTGAGGGCTTGCAACAACTTTACCAAAAATAGTAAGTGCCATTTGAAGCTGGCAAACATGTGTGCCCGAGAGAAAACAAGCTTTCCAGTTAAAGCCAGTCAGAACTTCACCCTGCAGGCCTGTTAATTGTCATGTTCCTGGACTGTCATTTTTCATCCATGCTCCGGTTGTGAAAGTACTGCTTTGTATTATCTGCCACTGAATTATATTAAAAGCCATGACTGTCTGCTGTTGATGGAGACGGTTTCCACTGGAGGATGGATACCTGCATTAATGATAGCTGGATTTTCTGTTGAACAACTTGTCGTCTTGGCATCCAGTGTGTTATTTTGCCTGAAAATGCACTAAGAAAATTATGGCACGCGGAGCTATGTGTTTTACATACGTAAACCTTGTGTCTTTGTTTGGAATGAAAGAAAATGCCACTTGGCACACGACTCCTTTGTAATACCTTTTCTATAGATACTGTAATGCAAAGCATGTTCAAGAGGAAGCTGTGTATCTAGTAGGGTTTAGTTGGTCCTTCGGAGCCAGTGTTCTTACTCAAAGTGACTAACGGTGAAACAGGCATGAACATTTTTCATCCAAAGGGCTGAAAGTGTTTAAAAGCATTCAGGAGAATGGGTTGCCTTTCCAAATTTAAAGCTACAACTCAGTTTCCATGATTAGGCCAATATTGTCTTCACATCCAAAACCAACACAAAATGGAATATCTATCTTGAAACTGGCACAAGATCCGTGTCTGAGGAAGAGGTTTTCTACTAGATTTGAGGTAAAGTGCAATAAAAGGCTCCTGATGTTGAGCACTGAAATAGACATGTTTCAGCAGCCCAGAAAGCCCATTCCCCTCGCACCTTTTCTCTCGCCGTCACACATTTACACATCCTCTCCCCATTCTGTCATGTTGTAAAAACAACCAGGCTGTCTGTAGAGCTGGTGCAGCTAGAAAAGGGTCAGATGTATTTTTTCTCTGGCACATGTATGCTCCAGGAGCACCAGACCTTTCTGGTAGCTGAGAGGTACTTTGGGCTCCCATTTCTGGCTGGTGTGGCTGTTGGACTGCATTTTCGTAAAGGCACCGTATGGTGTTATCATCAAGATTGCTTAACATTTCCAGTGAAACACATCTGTTTTGCAAAAGCCAGGGTTTAATTCTTCATGCATGTATTAGGGTTTGACAAAAGAAGAGGCATGTGTTCCTGAGGAACACTCTGAACCACTGCAGTTATTTTTATTTGGCAATATTCAAAAGGGAATTACTTTAGCAATAGCAGTGTTGTCATTACTACTTGTCTTCAGTTCTCTTTGCTCCTTGTTGCTATGAATAGAAAACTGCTGGGCAGAGTAGGATTCTGCCTTTTCCTTAGGCCATTCTGCAGCTCGCTAACTTTTGAAAAATCCATTTCTTGCCACTCTATGGCTTTTCAAAATCTGAGGAAATTAAGAGAAAGTACAGAGTAGGGAAAGGAAAGAGATGATACAAGTCTACTAGATTTTCTGTTACAAGTGATGGCAAAAAAAAGATAAAAAGAAAGGGAGGGGAAAAAATAAAACCTCAATATTTCTTTTCTGAAAATGATCCATAAAAAATTAAAAAATAAGTAGGAAAGACTATGGCAAAGTCCATTTTTGCACTTCAAAAAATGAAAATGTTGACTCCCTATAGAATCTTTTAATAACTGGGTTAAAGGTGTGTCAAAGGCAAAACTCTGGAAGTTAGATTTCAAAACATATGTTATCCATAAATAATAATTAAAAAAACATATTAAAAACAACAAAAAAAAAAGGGAATTGAACTGGAATCATAAACAAGTATACAACTGACTTTAGAACATCCTTGCTCTCTATTGCTGATGCTGGTTGTTGGTTTCTGGTTTTTTAGTAAGAATTCATTCTACCGTGTCCTACCTTTTATGATCTCCACTGAACCTTAACAGTCACATTTCTGTTTCAGTCTTATATACGTTTGCCTCCCTTCCAACAGACTGTACATACAACATACACATACAACAATGTGTACCTATGTAGGTACATGCATCTGCACACACGTGGGAGCATGGAAAGCTCAGGAATTGCTAATGGAAAATACTACTAAGCTAATATTTTAATGGCAATTTCTGCAGAGTAAATAGATATTTTATACAGATAAATCAGTTCTCCTGGGACAACAGAGAAGACAGTTCTTTATCCAAGCATCCCCACTAACAGGTGGTTTGTCTGCATGAGATCATACCGCAGTGACCATCCAAAAGTTTTCTGGTACCTCACACTAAATCAAAGAGATCTGCTTTTATAATTCGCTATGTGAAGGAGCATGATCAGCAATATGTGGCATTGCTCGCCTGCTATTCCTTCTGTACACCTGTGAGAGTAAAATGGAAGGGGGAAATAAATGGAAAAGGAGTACAAGATACATTGATTTTAGCTGGCGTGTGCTTTGCCAGCCATCCAGCAGCCACCACGCAGCTTTGTCGGCCGCTGTACCCTCAGATGAACAGGGGAGAGTTCCCTGTTGGTGGAAAAGAAATGAAAAGTCAAGTCTGATCTCTCCACCAGCAGTTTATCATGTTAGTTGCCACTGGCTTTGTAGAGGCAGCCCTGTTGAGAGAACGGAACCATGACCTGATCAAACAGCTGTGGCCCTGAATGCCTGGCGGGTGGAAAAAAGGAGGGATAGAGGCTCCAGCAGCTGGAGCAAAAAAAAGGGAGGGAGGGGGCACGAAAGGGCTGCGGATCGCTGCTGGCAACTGCTCCGGGTGGCTGGGCACAGACCCCTGCTGAGAGTTCAAAAAGGGCACCGAAGCCTGTCCCAGAGCTCAGCTAGCAGGGTGGCATCGTCCTCATCCCGGTGGCTTTGGGCAGGATGTCTGCAGGTGATATAAAGGGTCAGGATGGGAGAGAAAAAGGGCTGGTAGGAAATAGCATATACCCTGTGAGGGAGGTCAGCCAGAGGAGAGGGCTGGGCAGCAAGCTCTGATGAGAAAAAGCATCACAGAAAGGGAGGAGAAAAGGGCAAAACCTGACAATCGCCTGCTCGTTCTGCCACTTGAGACACAGGGAGGGTAACTGTGCACCAGTAACTACAGTAATAATACTCTTCCTTTGGTTCTGCTTAAAGAACTTAAGATCTGATTTAAAATGTAAATTTTCTGTGTACTAATAAGCAAAATTCTGGTTCTTGATGAACTTTCACAGCTAGATGTTTTCTTCTGAATATCTTTGCTAGGTGGAACTTAAATCTCTTAGGATGTACCTTAAAAAAAAAAAATATGCCCAGAGTTCAGAGCATAACGAGCCAGCCAACACAACAGTGACAGTATTAACCACAAGTTTATGCTAAGATGACTTGGAACTAAATTACATATAGTTTCAGAGCCTGCACCTGGCCTTGGCAATGCCTGCTGTATTTTGTGGTTTTGCATTCATATTTTCCTAGGTTTCTTCATGCCTGCTTTCTCACACTCACATGAAAACCCCACACAACCAGGGGGAGCTGGCTGACTAATTGGTGGTATAAAGGAAACAGTGACAGTGAGTAAAGCTCTCTCAGCAGCATAAAGGGGAAAAAACAAACCGAACCCTGGGGTGGAGGAAGAATTATCTGAGTCGTAAAAATCAAAGAAATTGCAGTTACTGTAAAGGGGTGGAAACGTTCAGAAAAATATAACTGTTGTAGGACCATTGTTTACATTCTTATTTCATCTGCCAGCTGAGGTGTGGCTCCACAACTTTAAATTAAACTAGGTGTTTTCTGAGGAGCATTGGTTTTAGTGAGACAGCTGTAGTGCACAGTGTCACTAGCTGCAAGGCTTGTGCTCTTCTTAACTTGAAACAGTATAGAACAGCAGTGTATATATATAACTGTATCCTTATTAACACCTTAGCTTTGACAGGAATTACTGGGCTTGCATAATATTAATGCTCAACAAGTTCATTTGTCCTAAGTGAATTGATATCTTTCCCCTAAATTAAACATACATCAAATACAGAAATAAGAGTAGGGTTTTTATTCTTCTTGAGGCTGTTGTGCCTTAGGTCGCTTTGAAAGGAAACCAGAGTAGGAATCCAGTAGCTGTGGGGAATGGCTTTAGCCAGGTTTGCCTCCAAAAATGATGTATCCTACCCATGGGCTTGGTGCATTGAAGCCCTGAGTGATGCAGAGGGTAACCTGAATAGATAGGCATCATCCTTTGCTTTCACCTATTGAGAGAATCCAGCGTTCTGTGGAGGAGATAATATCACGCTGGGGAAAACATGGCACAGGCTAGGAATAGTATGAGGAGTTTTTTGGTTCGCTTGGAAGCAGCACATTTTTACTCTCTGGTGTTCTTGTAGGGGACTTGATGTACTTGTAACCTGACCTCTGGCAATTGTCAGTGTGAAAAGCAAACAGAGACACAGCATTCTAGTGTGCGTTTTTTTCAAATATATTCAAAAGGTGAGCAGTATTGCAGGAAGCATATTTGCCAAGGAAATACAGATCTTTCCCTATGGCCATGACCATCCTACCACTTTCAGTCTGGAGGAATCTTCTCGGGATGGCTATAGCCTGTTTTTCCTTTGCAGGTTGACGGTGTAGAGAAAAGCAGTGAACGCCCTAAGCTTGTGTACCTCTAATCACTACACGTGACTTTACTGGCAAAAATCTTTGGGTTTATAGGCAGACTCCTCCCAGGATCTGAGAAGGCAGCACATGTTATAATGCTTGTATTGACAATAGTCAGGATTTTGCATTTGGAAGAGATGTATTAGTTTTGTAGGTGACGTACCTTACAAACAATCTTCAGTCACTTTTCCAAAGCTACAATGGCTTTAAGATGCCAACAGAGGCAAAAAGATTCATTAAAGCTTATTTTTATCCATAGGGAAAGCAGCCAATTATAGATCAATGTGCAATTTTTCTTCATGGTAATTTTCTGGCTATGCTCTGGGCACACACTGAAGTGCTGTGCCTTTGTAATTGCAGATAAATCCGTGCCATGCCAAGCTTTCCTGATGGAGCATTAAACGCCTTTGCCTGAACTTCCCTGGTTGTGCTGTTTTAGGATACACATGAACACACAACAGTCATCCTTGTAGTCAGGTCTGCTTTGCTGTGTCTGGCAACCAACCTGCGGGCAGCACATTGTAACAAAACACAAAGGGTGCAAAATTCAAGCCCAGGTGAAGGATGCTTTGTAATATTCCTTCTATTTAAGAAATACTCCTTGTGTAAAGAGGAAGGTGCCTCCAATTCACGCCTACAGGAGTTTATGGCTTAAGTCCCCTGGCTGTCCTGGATGGATGCGGACTACACGTGATGGGCTATCTCTTCCACCTGTTAAGCATATATCTTATTTCTTGATCCATTTCTGCAGCCTTACAAGTGTCACTTTGCAAGTGTTACTGTAAAGTGACTATTGCACCATTTTACTAGTATGTCTGATGACACCAGATTATATGGAGGTCTTCCATTTCTGATATCCTCAGTTATCCATGGCTGATGCAGAATTGACATGTATTTAGAGGTCTAAGATTTGTGTTTGCATAAACAGGGACCCCAGGATGAGAGGTTTTTGAGTGTGGTGCACCACATGACTGAGCACTTTCTTGTTAGTGAAGCTGGGAGCAGAAATTCGGGGAATGGGATGAGGGGCAAATAGGAACATTCCCAGCGCCTAATGTGCAGGGAGTCCTTGCTTTGGCTGAGGCTTCTGGACCATGAGTTACTTCACTTGCCTCTGCTGATTTCCTCTAATCTGACACTTTACACTTACCAGGTACACAGCCCAAACCTAAATTTTAAGACAGAGATGAGTCAAACAAAAACAGTACTCGGTGTTTTTTCCATTCCTGACCCTTCTCCACTTTGTGCAAGCTTTGGAGCAGCCAGCTGATGGAGGACAGCAGTGTCCCATCCCCTAGCCCTGTGCAACTGGGTCTAGGCTTTTGACCCTCATTTCAGGAAAGTTTTAACCAAATGGATTCTCACTTACCCTTCCTTATTGTTTTTAAAAGGCAATATACATGTGAAAAGGCGTCTGCTAAAGTTAGAAATACACTTGCTGGCTGTATCTGCATTTGACTAGAAGGCTTACTAAGGCGTTACTAGCAGGCTGATAGGGAATATTTATAGCCCATAGGAAAAATCTGTCTGTTGAAAACCTTATTCCACCATTCTGGTACACGATGCCTGCCATGTCGTGCACCCCAGAACATAACACATGCTTCTCTCATAGTTTTAAAGGATGCATCAAAGCCTTGGTGACATAATAAAGCAAAGTAAAGGGATTTTTTTTTGTTTTGTTGTAATTTCTATTGAGAAGGGAATACACACTGAAACTAAGCTGGGGTGATCTCCATTAGGCTGTCCAACAGCTAAATATACCGCGTAAGATGGTGTCATTTTTAGGTTTTTTGCAAACATGACTTATTTTTGACACTTGATGGCAAACATTTTTAGACTGCATCATCAGAGATTACATTACAGCAAGAATTTTTGGGAAAAAGGACAAAAGTGAGTGATCTGAGGCAGCATGGACCTACCCTTCCCAGCAGCATCTCTGAAACAGCTGCTTTACCTTTCTGATGCTAAACTGCAGTCTTTAGTGAACTGAGCACATTAATAATAATAATCAAAATAATAATAATACTTCCAGGGAGATATAATAATAATTTTGCAGCTAATCTTTGTTTGTGTTTCCTTTTGTGGTGCTGGCTGGTGGGGGCATGCAGCTGGGGGGCTGTGTGAGGCAGCGGGGTCTTTCCGGCACACACCATTATTTCCAGATCAGTAGCTTTCTTTTGACCTGCCCTAAACTCTGGCCTATTCAGAGGAATAGTGCCTGCAGGGGAGATACCTCCAGTACAGTTCTTAGTCCCTTTGTGATGGCTTTCCCAGATCCTTTTTTTTTAATTATTTTTTTTTTTTTTTTTTTGTCTAGAAATGCAGCCAAGAGATTTGTGTGAACAGGGTTGATTAAATCCCAATTATTCCATACAAGTCTGGGTCCCAGAAAGTCAGGACAGTTTCCAAGGTGGACAGCATGAGGTCTGCCCAAGAGACCAGTGTCATCTTCAGGAGAGATGTAATGTCACCCTTTTTCCCAGGTGCTAAAAAGACACAAGGGTCTCATGGTTTCTCACAGCATGGGAGTTATTTAATGGGGAGGCAACAGTGCTTGCCAATGGCACCTTTTTGCACGTGGAGGTCCTACAGGTTCATTACAAAGCACAGATATTGCTGGTGCTGGGAGGCATTGCAAAGGCAGTGTCGTGGGGTGGGCCCCACAGTATGGCCTACCACATGGATTTGCGACGTTTCACCCAAAATAGGGCTGAACTGAATATAACAAATTAGCTTTTCCTTCCAGAGGTTATTTAGGGTGATTTTGGAAGTCTCTTTTAGCACCTTTAACTGGCTTGGGAAGAGGAGTCATTGAAGGTGTTGTCCCAGGAAGGGTGCCCCTACAGAGACACGCAGGGGGGAGAGGGATGCTTTTTTCTTTTTCCTTTTTTTTTTCTTTTGAGATAAACAATTTGGTCCAAAAGAGAGATTTCTGTTTGAGGCAATAAGCTTTCCTTCTCTCCCACCTCTGAATATAACAGCCATCAACTGAAAGGCCCACCCAGCAAAATCAAAGATCACCAGCAAGTCTGTCACGGGGCTTTGTGGGAGCTCTGGGGGGCTGTCTCAGCCCTCTGTGCTCCTTCCTGAGCCCAACAATAGTCCTGATGGGGGGAAGCTGTTGCGATCCATAGAAGAGCCAATCCAGCCAGAAAATCCTGCCTAGAGGCCATGGCACCATGAGGATCTCAGGATGCCCCTGAGGGAGCTGGATTACCATTGCCAGTCAATATATTTCTGTTTTATTGACGCTTTTCAGCCGTGGTATTTTAATGACAAATCTAAGCTGGTTTTATATACAAAACTTCCAGCCAAACAATTTACTTTTTTTTTTTTTGCACTGATTTTGTTTCAGAAAATAGGGAAATAAATCTCTAAGCCCCATCTATTAAGGATTTTCTCCACAGAGAGAAGATCATGTTGCAAACCACCAAAAAAATACAGAGTATTTCAACTGATTATGTTCTGTCCGTTGCCATTAAGACCTCTATGGTTTCCCAGCTGTTGCAGGCTAATCCTGCTGTAGCGTTACAGTTTCACATTTGTGAGTTTGCTAGACAGCTTTCTAGCTGATGGCTTTGTGAGAGTCATTCACAAGCTCTGCGTTTAGACCGTCATTGGCATCAGTCTCAAAGGCTGGATGGGATGGCTATTTGCTATGTGAACACAGTGAATAAACCAGGATGTTTTCCCCCAACACAGACAGAACACTTTTTTCCCAAGAAAGACGCATTACCAAATTTTGAGTTGACATGAAATCATTGCATGTGTTGGATTATCTTGCAAAGAGAATAATCAGAGTCCAGGCTTTATTATTGACTCTGCAGATGAGTCATTCTGTAACTCGAGGCGAGTTACTTACCACCTCTGTGCCTGCAACTCACCATATAAACCGAAGAAAAATCAAAGAAAATCAATATCCTTCCCCACCCTTTGCTTTTGCCAAGTGTTTTAAAATATTCAGGTGAAAGGTGGTAGGCAAGTGAAAACCGTCACGCATCGGAAAGTATTTCCATTGTTGCTGGTTTACAGCAAGCTGCGAGAGGAAAGCAACAATTTGACACCATCACTTTGAAGAGAAAGAAAGAGGCAATGCTGCCTGAACGAAAAACGTATTTGTTTTATTTTGTTAATTGCAGTCCTTTTGAAAAATGATACTTAGCCTGCCAGTGAAGTGCTAATTAATGTTAGGATGTGGTACACCATACAATAAAAGGCTGCTGTTGAGGAATGTGAATGAAGAAGGAATTGTTCCCGAGGTGTTGATAGGTAAACAAAATTTCTGTTGAAGTGGGCCACAGGTAAGCTTGACTTTGCATTTTTGCAAGCTGTTGCCTTGCTCTTTGTGTTCATTAGTAGACATTTTCCATGGTGGGAAACTGAGGAACAGGAAAATCATTCCCTTTCAGCCAGCACTGAAATTCCCACTCGGAGCTATAGGTTTCCAGACGCAGCAGTCTTTAGGATGGAGAGGTGCTTAGAGCAGCTTCATTTAAAAAGTGTTATGTGATGAACCATCATGATTTTAAAAACGTGATTACGATTCTATTTCTCACAATGTAATTTTATCTGACACTTCACCTGTTTGTCTGATTATATGTGGTGGTGTGTAACTTTGTCCCCACGTTGACCAAGACCTTTATGCTCAGTTTATAATCATCAGCATTTTGATTTTATATCTTTAATCTTTTCAGTTTTCCTCTTGATCATTTTTGTTGTTCAGACAGAAATATGCTGTATAATACTCCATTCAGAGAGAAAATTTGCTTTTGTCTCTGCTCCCCAATTATTTAGGGAAGTTTTCTTGGTCTATCACAGAGGCGTCCGGCTTTGCCTTTGAGACTTTTCCCATGCAGACACATGGAGGAGCACTTTGCTGCTGTATGTTGATAACAGTGTGTAGTATTTTGGGGCACATCCTGCCCCATGATGATCTTCTGTAGCTGTTCATGACTCCTCCACCGCTGGCAGTGGCAAACCCAGGAAAGCATGAGACCAACAAATTAAACTGGAATGGGTATACCATTGGTTATCGTAACTACTAAAAGCTTTTCTTGCAGCAGTGCTCCAAAACCCTTTTGGCTTGGGTAGCAGGACCTGTTCTGGCCCTTTGCCCACCTCTCTCCCTGGGTGGCTTCAGCTGAGCACAGGAGCCATCTCAGCATCAAGTTCAGGTGCCCACCAACCATTCCAATACATCTAACCAACAATAAAAAACATGCTAGTGATGTACTTAAAGAAAACGTCCTGGAATAATAAGCATCCCATGTTCCCAAATTGTGTTCTATTTGATATGACCATCTAAACAGCTGTGTCAGGTATAAACCTCCCAGCTGGACTGGGAAGGGTGAATCTGAGGCAAACAGGTGCGTGACCAACTGTGCCTTAGTTGCAGATAAGCTCAGCCATGCTCTTCTGGGAAATTCTGTCTCAGGAAGGTGGTTTTTCTCCCTTTTCTTTTGTCCTGTACAAGAGGCCGAGCCCCAGGAACGTGTCCTTCTAGCCGTACTAGAACAGTTTGTGGGCAGTCCTAGTAGAGGATCAGGCTTTCCAGCAGGTGTAATTTATTCAGATATTGGAAAGAAAGTCTTCCAACAAACTTTGAGGAGGTTGCTATCACAAGCTATCCAAGTGGTGTTGAGTATTTCGTGAACCTTTCCTGATGGATGAGCTCAGCGTCCCCAACCACCCACAAGATGTGTTCACTTCTTTAGAAGATAGAAAAATATGAGTATGCAGGAGGAACATCCTCTCTGCTGGAAGAAAAATAGCAAAAAGACATATTGAAATAGCTGGAGCGCTTACACTCGTTACTCAGAGTCAGAGGAAGGAGCTGAGGGTCAAAGGAAGGACACAGAGTCCAATCAAGGGTGTGTGGAGAGCCAACTTGCAGTTGTCGGCTGGCCAACGTTAGTGTCACCATGCTATCAGCAATCCTCCTTCATTTTGTTAAGTGTCCAGCAGAGCACAGCTGGATGAAGAACAGCTCAGTGCCAATGCTTTTGCAGCTGCATTCGCACTGCAGCTTCCGTGCAGGTGCTTTACGGTCACCAGCTGTTGTGGTGACATGCCATGTCCCTGTGCGGAACATCTGGCTGGGAATATGGAGCTGGAGCTCACCAGACTGATGCCCTCCGGGGCTTTCTGAATAAGGCCTAGAGTATGTGGTGCTCACAGGTTTTTCCAGCACACTGTAGAGGCTTTTCCTGCCAGTGTGATATAACAGCAGATGAGGAAAAGTGGAGAGGATTGACCAAACCTCTTGTGAAAAGAATATTTCACCGGGAAAATGCAGTTTTGAGAAATGCAATTGCATTGTGACAAAAATGCTTACTCTGATGAAACAATGTGGTTTTCTTTTTGGAAGGAGGAAACGGAACAATGCAGTTTTGACATATAGAGGTATTCTATAGTGGATTGCATCTTCTAAAGTTTTTTGGTTTTTTTTTTCTTTTTTAGACATATTTTGGAATTCTTGTGCCATTACAATTTTAACTCCCTGATCCAAAGAAAGAATAACTTTGCAATAGGAAAAAAAATAAATCATGTTATCTATAACAATTCTATTTTCCAATTTCTTTATATCCCTATACAATTCTTCTACAAACCTGCTGGCTTTAAGTTCTATTGGTTAATAATTTTTGCAACTGCACCATTTATATGGTATGGAGACATGCTTTTTGGCAGTCCCAATATTCCAGGGCTGCATTATATTTCACGTGGAAAAGTAGAACTTTCCCAGATGTGCAAGTGTAGAATGTTGTGATTTTTGATATTTACCTTGATATGGTGAAAGCAAAATTTTATTGATTGTAAACTACCGTGAAATAATTTGGTCAGCATTGAGCAGAGTACAGAACTACTTTTTTTTTTTTTTTTTTTTTTTAGTCTTCAAAGGATCATTAGCTATTTTAGAAAATGCCTTTGTGTGAACAAACATCTTAAAAAGAGAACTTGGGTAATAGCTCCTTTTGTTTCCAAAGTCTCTCTCCACTTCCCACACACATTCAGCCCACTTCTGGGTATATATTTAAGGCAGAGAGAGCTCCAGGCTGTTTGTACAATGAAATTGGCAGGAGGCAATCTTTCATTCAGTCACACAATTGTGCCCTTAGAATATAAGCTATGAAAACAACTAATATGATAATTAAATGATTTGAAACGATACCTAATAAAATAAACAGTTTCACATCATCTCAGTAATAAAAGTAATCTTACTTTCAGAAAGTGCCTTTTATCTTAAAGGCTTCCAGAGCCCCCACTGCTGCCAGCACTTTTCACATGTCCAGCTGTACACCAGAGCCTGGTGAAAGGCTCTCCTCCCCACGTGGAGGGCAGCCAGCCTTCAGCGTGACACGCACTGCAACCTGCTGAGGAAGGGCAACCAAAAGCCAATTGCTGTGTAGGAAATGCATGGCTATTATCAGTGCTTTGTCTCAGAAACAACATGCTGTTACACCCAGAGCCACTTGAGAAGGCAGTGTGTGGACCTCGTCTTGGCTGATCAGCATTCAGAGCTTTGTCTCTACATGAAGACTCCTTAGGTGTTCGTTTGTGTGCACCATCTTGGACTTCATGGTCATAGCCTGATGGCAACCTGTCACTTAACCTAGAAGTAAACAAAAGAAACCTGAAGAAATGTTTTACTCCAAAGCTCATTTCCTTGTCAGAGCAAAATATGCATTATAATTCAAAAGATGCCTTTTTTTTTTTTTTTTAAATATACAAAAAGAAACAGGGAGGTTGCCTACCTCTCTGTTGGATCACAGTCCCAAAGCCAACATCCTGGAACGTCCTGACACAGTGCCACCATATTTTTTACATCTATATTTCCTTTGAAAATACACTTTCACAACTCTGTTGAAGGAGAGTAGCAACTCGCTAGACTCCTTACCCAAAGAGTAGATAGCGTCTGCTAAGTCACAACGGTGTAGTCATAAGGTCCTTGGTGAGCCTTGGCTTGGCATGGATCTAATTTTATTAAGAGTAATTGTTAGTGATTCATAGCGATACTTCAGATTTCCTTTCACTGAGGAGTTTGGTATTCGTAGCCAGGTAATGCTCCTGTTGCTATATACAACTGTGTGCGAGGGAAGGAAAAAGAGAAATAAATTTCAGCAATCTCTGCTTTTCCAGCCTAGCCCATTCCTTTTGCTGCTTCTTTTCGTTCCTTCAGCTTCACAACATGGTCACAGGCACTTGTGTGAGGACTTCAACCAGGAGTGCTGTGAACCGGGCCTTGGGGTGCTACGCTTGTGCCTAAAAAAGGAGTGACCAAGGGATGATGAGGGTTGATGTGCCTACATCTTAGACATCTGCTTTTCCAAACTTCACAGAACTGGTTCTGGTCAAAGACCCCACACTACACCTGCTCCTTCAGGCTAGGGTTTCCCTTGATCTCCCTCACACCAGGTCTGCACACAAAGCCACATTTCCACTGGTGCATTTTTTTTTTTCTTTAAAGTGACTCTTGCGGAGAGCAAATAGTTTCTGCCTGTTGCATCCACAATACTGCGGGTAAGGATGAGCACAGAAATGTAACTGAGAGTCTGGTTATTATCCTGCTGTAACTGTATCTCGGGGTAGACAATTGCCCTAGGCTTAGATTTTCTAAAAATTTATGTGTATCAAAAGGGATCTTGTACAGGCAAAAAGCAGCAAGTTGATTTTTTCCAAGAGCAGCTTGCCATTTTAAGCAGTTGTTGGCTTAATAAGTGAAATAGCTTTGGGCTATATGCATGCCATAATGATTGCATTTTGTAGGAAAAGACTGCGCCTATGGGTCTCAAAGTTTCAGAGCCAAGACTAGTCATATTTGTGGTCTTTAAGTCGCAACCCCAAGCTATTCTCACCACCGTAGATAAGGGGTAGCTGATCATAGAATAACACTGATTTTAAAATAACTAACCACAGCAAAATTAAAATGACCTAGTCAAGTAATACAAAGAGTATATGATTGACAAGATAGCTGCTCTTTGAAATGTACTGTAGGCAGTAAATAGCATCTTAGGCCTATAAGCTATTTTCTATCTTAAAGCCAAGAATAATGATCTGGCACCCATCCTTCCTGAGCGAGACTTCAGTTCGGAAAGCTGCAACAGCTCCCTCCCAAATGCCTTTGGAAATGATAGCGGTGGTGTGCTCATGGGTTGTAATTATATCATGGAGCTCTTCCCTCGTGGGCCCCCCCCCCCCAAAAAAAAAAAAAAAAAAAAAAAAAAAGTCTTTCTCTCTAATGTAAACAGCTGTGCAGGGTGGAAATTTAAAGTTTCACCTCATACACTTGTCCTTAGATTTAAGTTATATTTTCATTTCCTGGGGAGGGGGGGCAGTGAGACAAGGAAATGCAATAGCAGCATGTCCAATTTCTAGTTTATCCTTGTCCCCACCAAAATTCAAGTGGCAACTAAGATTCTGTTGAACTGTAATCTAGATGACTTTACCTAATGCCACAGAGTTCAAACAGCTGCCAGGCTTTTCTGTACGATGCCTTTCTGGCAAAGAAATGCGTTGACTGTATACGGCTCGGATGTATAGGGTTGGATTGGGTGCCTGCGGGTTATACGTTCTGTGGATTGTGATCTAGCCTGTGGTCTACATGCGTTGTGGCATAAAACATTGGGGGTTTGCATCGTGCCTCCGCTCTGCTACGTGAGTGTTTGCCGTGGATTTGGAAGGGGGTTACTTTCTGTTACTGTCTTACTAGGGCTGTGGGAGAACGGCAGAAAATGTAAGCTGGAGATCATTTCTGTTCCTTATTTCTACTGAAATGGTTGCAAGGCGGTGTTTGTCGCTGCCTTACATCACTATAACGTTTCCATTTGGTGCATTGTTGTTTGATTTTTGGGGGTTTTTTTTGCAAATTATTATTGCAAATATAATCATGTAGGAGTGCAAACTGTTCCCACAGGGCCCTGGGGGAGAGTGCCTTCCTCCCCGCCACCGGGTCTGCAGCAGCGGCAGGAGCTGCCCGTAGCTCTTTGCCAGTCCTTCCCAGCACCTGAACTGCACAACCATTGCCATCTCACAGAAGTAATAGGAATCAAGAAATGCTAATAAAACACCAGATGCCTTTTTTTTTTTTTTTTTTTTTTTTTTCCCCTCCCCTAGTACATGCTGGAATGCAATCTGATGAACGGAAAGCTCTTGGAATATATCAGATGGCTTTGTAGAAAGCAAAATGCTCCCTCTTTCGGGACTGGTATGTTTTCTGATGTTGTTGTGGTGTTTTATGTTGGGTTTTTTTTTATTTTATTATTTTTTTAAATAAAACTAAAAGAAGAATTGTAACTTCCTTTACACCAGTACATTAGCATAATACGTTCCTGCCTTCAGGTACTGTATGTCATTGTTATGAGTACATTTTGACATCTCTCACACTTTGAGCACTCCAAAGATCCATGACAGAGCTGAATGAAAACTTTTTTTTGACTTGGCAGGAGCCGTAAGAACACATAAAACCTGCCAGCTGTCAAGGATGTAAATGGTGATTTTGTTTCACTTTTTTAATGAATTAAAGCAGGATTGAAATGTGTCCAAAGACAGCATGTTTGGCCTTGCAAGGGAAAAAAAAATGAAAGGGAGGGTGTTTTTTTTTTCTCTTTTGGCACTTATGCTCATACAGTGTTTATTCTTGGTAGCACAGTATAGGACAGAACTACTCTACTGAAAGAGCCTTGGCCGTGGCTGTCAGGCATGAGACACCTTAGCAGGCACTGGTTTCAAGAGGGAAAGCATTTAGGGGACTGAAAACAAACAAACAAACTAAAAAATCTGCCTCATTTCAAGCAAGGAACCTGAAAAATGCAGCACCCAGCACTGTTTTGGAGATGGATGGCAGCAAATCACTGGTAGAACTCACTTTGTGTGTCCTTTACACCATAGTCACATTGAAGCCAAACTAAAATCTGATGCCTTGTTCCTTTTTTCTTTGAAATTGCGTTTTTGCTGCTATATTACTGATGCCACTTTCTGGGGTGTAGGCAGGTGTGTCTTTCATTTGTAGGGCTGGCATTGGAATCATTGTGTGCCTTCTGCGTGAGTGTGGTTGGTCGCTCTGGTTTCCAGGTCTCAAAGTCCAAAAGCAACGTAGGTTGGAGCTTCTGGGAGATATACTGAGTGTTCACACCTACCCTGTGTAATCATGGCACCCTTCTCTGTGGGAAAATGTTGCAGTTCTGAGCTCGTAGTCATTGTGTATCCTTAACCTACATTTCTTGCTATTGAAAGTTAGATCCAAAGCTTGGCTGGGAAAAAAAAAATGGCTCTTTTAGAATTTGTCTACAGTTTAGTTCCCATTTTCTTTCTTAGCTTCTTAAATTCTTCACTTGAAATATCTTTGACTGTTATCCATGATTCAGACTTTTTTTTTTTCTTTTTTTTTTTTTTTTGCTTGCTTGTTATTGGAACGTTACATGCTCATGTATCTATTTACTTACTCAAACTGTACTTGTGGCTGCACATCTGCTGCTCTGGAGGAGTCTTACTCTGTATCACAGGTACCTAAGCACATTTTGCCCACCTCTCTATACACATGTGTATTCCTCCGCAGAGATGAAAATACAGTAAAGGATTTGCCAGATGCTTTGCCTTTCATGCCATAATTTCTGCTTAAGGTCTCAGGTCATCTCCCTCCCATTTAAGAACTAGCCAATTTCAAGTCATAGTTTCCAAGCTGTCGAGTGGTTATCAGTTATGGAGCCTATGTCAGTACCTTAAAAACTGAACCACAGCTGTCTTAAATAACACAAGCAGAGTTCTTTTGTTCTTTTGGAAAAAGTAGCATCACACATCAAAAAAAAGTTCGTATTGACTGATGTTCCTGGACCAAAGGCCACCCTGGAAGTGCAGTTCAGCTTTGGACTTGGGTAAGCCCAGTGCAAGCACATCTCAGATAATGTGGGCTGAGCTGGTCTTCCGTGCAGTGCAGGAGAGGTTCCCGTGTGCCTGGCAAGAGATGCACAGAGCAGATTAGCTCTTGCAGGGGTTTACAAACAGGCTTCAACTTATGCTTAGTGAATAGACCTATTAATTCAATGTGACTTCTCAGGCAAGCCCAGCCCATGCTGTACTTCAGCCAGATGGTTTAGACAAAATAAAAGTGAAGAAATTTTTTCAGACAAAATGAAAGTGAATCTTAACTTTTAACAAAAACTCAAGATGAACCTGAATTTCTGAAGAAAAAGGTGTATCTCCATTTTCCTCCCCTTGCCTCTCCTTCAGTCTCCTAAAACCCTGGCACCTACCTACTTTAGCTGGAACAGAAAGGCTCTTCTCAGATTTCCAGCCTGCCTTCAAGTAGGAAGTATAGAAAATCTTGCAGGAAAGCCTTTTCTTATGAGCTTTCCAGGCAGATTTTCTGAATAAAGAGAGTCTTATGCATTTCAGTTATTTATTAAGTCTTCTGAGAATCTTCCATCCCCAGCTTTAATATAATTCTTGAGACACAACATGTAATTACAGGATGAAAGGCTGCTAAACTCTACAACAGCTCCAGTAAACTTTGTAGGATTGTAGGTGATCAAAAATATATTGAAAGTCAGAAACCTCCTCTCCTTTGTTTGAAGAGAAATCTTTATTTGTAGCAGCACGCCAGTTAATTGCAGCACTTACATGACAGGGTGGAAAGGGGTAACCCTGCCCAATGAAATGGGGCAGCTCAGCAAATAAATGTAAATTGCAACATTTTCTTCACTTTGAGGCAGCTGTGCATGTTCTGGGAAGATGCAGAGCAGGTTCACCCGCCTCTGGATCCTGCTGTCACTTAGCAGCTTTTAGCTCCGTCTCTGAAATAGGGAGAAGCTATTGACAGAAAGGAGCCCAACTACCTCACCCTCAATGAAAATGCAATCACGGGAGATGAAAGGAATCCCTGCTGTCTTTCCAGGTCAAGTTTTTCTTCCACTAGTCTGGGTCTGGGAGTGCTTCTCCACACTGTGAGGCTTCCCCAAGCAGGGCTAAGGCACGTCTGCCCCCACCCGTGGTCCCAAACCCCGTGCTAAGGGAGTTACGTGCCTGCAGCTGCTGAAAGAAGCCCTGGGTCATCCACCACATACACCCCCTTCCATCCAGGGCCAAAGCAAAGGGAGTTAGCTGCTTAAATCTTGCTTTGGGAAGGAATAGGGGAAAGGCAGGAATGGCTGAGCAGGAGGAAAAGCTGACTGGCCACCCCTCACCCTCCTGACCCCCAATTACAGCCCATTTTATGCCACCAACGCATAACCCTGAGGTAAATGTTGTGCAGGGAAGAAGTCAACAGTGATTATTTACTCACCTGCTGAAGTAGTAATTTGGGCTACATTATAAAAGTTTTAGGTTTCCTGATATATGGGGCAAATTAGGATGCTTGGGTTGACACTGTCAATGGAGACAAGGTGTGTGGTTTTTAGCCTCGCTTTCTTTCACGGGGCTGTGGCACTTAACCATGCTTAATCCTTTTTAATGAACGCTTTGCTGATGCAAATCAGCCTACAGATCTCTATTTAAAGGAAAATACCCAAAAAAATCTGTTGAGAGACTCTAACTCTCAACTGCTCATAGTTGAGCAGTCTCAAGTGCTGCATAAAGGCAAGTGAAGAATAACTGCAAGTTAAAAATATGCTTCTGGGAAGTTGGGGAAGATGTTACAGAGAGGCATGTTTTCTGAACTAGTGAATTTTTTCATTTCATAGTTGTGAAAAGAAAAATAATTTGATGCTACTTTTTGCCAAAAATAGTTCAAAACGGAGAAATACCAGCACTATTTTCAAACAGGGCTTTCCTGTACTTTAAACTTATTTTCTTTCTAAAGGCAGGAAAGAACACAAAGTAACACTGACTGTTTTGCCAGTTGGAAAACTTTTAGAAAGTGAGACAATATGGGGAGGGGAGGGAGCGGAATCACATCCTTAAGCTTTGTCACTTTTTCAGCTGGAAAAATATTGGAAAGCAGAATGACTTTTTTATATATATATATATATTTTCAATTTGTAGAATGGTTCCATAGGAAAACCATTGTCTCCTATGAAAGATATTCAACTGAGAAAAATCAGAGTTTTGAAGCACTCTCTAATCACATGCCTCTGTATCATATATACTCACTGAATGATAAATGGCGTTTGCCAGGCTGGGTATTTCCTCTGAAAGACAATCTGTTAATAGCAGGAAAGCGACCAGGTAGATCTTTCTGAGCATGATAATTTTCCATTTTTGCTGTGAGTCAATTTTTAAAAAGACTTTAAAATATACACTTGCATACAAATGTGAGACAAACATTTATTTCTTAAGACCCTGCTCATTTAAAAAATAGCAATATTTCAAACATTTTCAATAGCAAGGTAATGAGGAGCACGTACAACAAAAGCAAATTTACAACTTGTGTAATTATTCAGTGACTTTTCCAGGTCAATTTGCCATCTATTTATTCTCATTTTACTCTTTTCAATACTTTGGAAATTTTGTTGCATGGCTTAATCAATCAAAAGTCTCACATTATGTAAAAATTCAGCTTCCTTAAACTGGTGACCTTCCTCCATCATCTAGCTTTGCTTGATGACCTTTCCCACTCTCACTGGCAATTATCCTAATCAAATAGCGTTTGGAGTAGTCTGGACAGTTGAGTGATTCAAATACATTTTGTGTATCCTTTTGCTCAAGCCGTGGTTTGCGAATTATTGCACAAGGTGCCATGCTTTCCTCTTGCTCTACCAGAGGCTATTGCTTAAAAGATCCAGTTCCTGCAAAAACAATCATAGGTCAAAACTGAGAGAGTGATGGAAAGACCCATTTTAGTTATGTGGTTTTTGGCATAGAACCACTGAGAGTGCATAATCTGTATAAATGTTAGCTTTCTAAATAAACATAACCTCTGATTGTATGAAAGCAGGGAACAAAGTTGAAACTTGTTCCTTTCATTAAGCCACCTTTCAAAACCAGTGCTTGTTTTGTTCTAAACAGCCGTAAATCTTGACAAACGATAATAAACAAATAGCCACAATAGTAAAGAAGCCAACAGAGCTACCATAGGCACTTCGCTTTTTGTTCCTTTCCTCAAGTATGGAAGTATTTTGCCTGCTATACAACCTAGACTTCAGCTTGCAGAGAGGGGATGGGAAAGTCTTCAGGACGTGTGTCTGTGTAGCTATTCTGTGTTGATACGATGTGGTGGGTGTCAGTAGTTCTGTGCCACCAAGCAGTCCTGCGGGTAGTGCTTGAATTGCATCCATTATGCTTGTGGGATGTTTTTGATGATGTAAACTTCCCGCTCTGGATCTGTGAAGGTTGCTTTTGGCAGAAGTCAGCTGCTGACAGTAGTCACCGTTCAATACTTTATCCAGTTTTGACTCATCTCCAAGCTGCAGTAGTCTAAGCAGGAATTCTTTTGCTTTTGTGTTGCTGTTGCAGTTCACCATGATGTCACTGATAGGTGTAAAGGGTTTTCTTTATAGTATAAAACGGACAGCAGGAGCATTCTGTTTATGCGCTTAAAAAATGGAAAGAGCAAAAATTGAAGTTGATCCACCTAAAGCAAATAAATGAAAAAGAGTTTCCAAATGTTTAGTGAACTGAAGTATTTTTGAAAGAGATGAAAAAGTAGTGGTTTGCTGTATACCGTGCTATAAATGCCTTACAAATCCATCTTTCCCTACCCGTATGTTAAGGAAGGCAAAGCAACACAGATGAGAAGACGCACAGGGGGACGACAGGTTTTGGTGTTAAAATGTGGCTTATCTGTGGTCTCTGTTCCACTTCCTCCCCTGGCTTTCTTAATGCATGTAGAGGCCAACATTTTTAGGACAAAGCTGTGCATTTTTACTTGCTTTCTAAAAGTAGATAAATTTAATGAAATACTTTCATTAAATAATATGTAACTAGCTGAGAAATTATACCCTACATTAAGACTAATGCATGGATACTAGCTACACAGAGTACGTGATTTCTACTACTTTTCCCATACCTGCAGCAATATTTACCCTCCATTTCTTCCTACAACTATTGCTGATCACTCACATGCTGCCTTTCTGGGAAAACCAGCACATATGAAACTCCGTGTCAATCGCCCACATCAAATATATCTCCCCGTGCCACGTTCCAGCCTGCTGGAAATAAAAATGTGTCCTGCAATATTCTGCCTTTTGGAGAACATTGACAATATGCACATATTATAGCTGATAAAGTGTGCCTCACAGCAAGAATCACGCAGGGATTGCAGCAGATCTGATTTCTGTGCACCCGCCAATAGTGACATGCTTCTTCTGGAGAAGTACGAGTGTTGGTTTTAATGTTAGGTGGGTTTTAAGTCACTCAGCCATTAGTCTGAGGCAAAGATATAGCACATGTCTATTTTTTTTAAAAAAACACTATGATTTGCTGCTCGTCACACAATGCTCAAGCAATGCACAGGTACGCTGGCCATTTTAAAATGACTGTTTTGTTGACTGGGATGCACAACGATTGCAGGACCATGAACCTTAACACATGAGTGTATATTTATTTTCTTCCCAGTGCGTAAAGGCATCACATCCAGACTAGGGAACCTAAGTTTAAGGATTCCAGTGTTCAGTTCGAAGTGTTCACAAACTGCCTATCAGAGAGAAAAACTGTACTCAAAAAGAAAACACCCGTGAAAAGCAAGAAAAACCCCACCTCCTTCATTCAAAACCTCTTGCAAATGACTACTGTATCCGGCACTTCAGCGTGATTGACATGCAAGCGTCTGGTCATGTTCTGGCACAATTATGTCCTGATGAAGTTATTCCTTTAGTGGTCACAGAAGGTCATCTTTTATGTCTTTACTCCTTTGTAAATAAGGTGTTGGGTAGTTCTCCTCCCACTCTCATGTCTACACATGATTTCATAGTTTATTAACTATTTGGTGGCTTTCATTGTGCTGTGGCTTTTTTTTTTTTGGTGACTGCCACCCCGGCTTTGCCAAAGTGTGTCTTGATTCACAACTGTGAAAGAAGGGCTGGGGCTGGGGCCTAATGTGACCCGTGATCCCTCCTTGTCACACAGAAAATGTGCAGAAAGAAAGGGATAAGGATTAGCAGGCATAGCCCGTTGCTCTGCTCCCGTTCAGTGCTCAGAGCCACGAATCTGTGGCGCGTACTGATCGCTGATTTTAGCCCTACCAAGCCCATAACTCCCTCTTAATACTTCCCAGCAGAAGCAATGCTCGAAAAGCTCATCTTTGTCTCACCCAGCAGAGAGAGAGACTCTCTGGACAGGACAGATGCCCGATCTTCCCTTTCCTATGAAACCGGGAGTTTTGCTTGCTTCCAGAGAGAGATAAACAGGACACAGGGTTCCCACAAAGTAACTCAGAGCTGTTACTAAAAGCAAAGTAAAGCAGAGTGAAATACACCTTTGCTGAACAGCTAAACCAGTGTAG
Source organism: Falco punctatus (assembly GCF_963210335.1). Classification (NCBI taxonomy): domain Eukaryota; kingdom Metazoa; phylum Chordata; class Aves; order Falconiformes; family Falconidae; genus Falco; species Falco punctatus. The sequence goes on along the minus strand of NC_137580.1, from coordinate 5,786,399 downwards.
TTAAACATTCTGCAGCTAAAGTCAACGGAGAGCAATATGCTGTTTGTTTGGTAAGCAAAGCCTTTCTATACTGCTTGAATTCCCAGGAAACTGTAATGTGTGCAAGATCTCATCACTTGAGTGTCTTTTCAGTGGCCACCTGATCTCATAAATTAGACCACTCAGTACCCAACTAACTTGGCAGTGTTTCTAGACTGTTCCTTGTTTTGAAAAATTACTCAGATTTTTTGAAATGCCAAAAATCTCTAAAGGCATTTCTAACATTTCAGAAAATATTCTGAGACTCTTGTCAGCATGGAAAACTGCATGAATATCATCAATGAAACATGATCAAACATAATTTTCTCTGAATTATGTAATATTTTTCATTTTTTGAAGTAAAAAAGATATGTAGATGAAAACATTTGATTCTATAGATGACTTGAAAGTTCAGAATTGCCCTGGAGACCTTGGTTTCAGCCAAAGCAGATGCTGTAATAAAATGACACATACAAATACTTTAACAGGTTGTTCTTAAAACTGGAGTCCTATTTATTGGAAACTCCCTACCTTTGGCAATTCACATCAGTTGCCGTAATAAATACTCAGTTTTCTGCAGGCAGTGTTCGTTTAACAGAAGGTCTGAAAGCGTTTGTGAATTTTTTGCATTGACTTCCAACAGACCCCAAACTAAACAGCAGTCATAAATCCATCCTTTATTCTTGTTTAGTTATTAAATGTTTCTGTTGGATCTGTTTCCGAGACATTTGAACTTTTCGGATGGCGCTTTAGTAATTTGTAACAAGTCCTAAGTTAACTACATACACTTTGTTAAGGGGTTTCAATAGACTTTAAGCTATCGTGATATGATGGCATTGCAACTCTCTGAAAATCCCAAAAATCTTGATTAAAAACTGCTGAACTTTTCTTATGCAACACGTAAACCCTTCCTGGTGTTTTGGGTGCTTTCACTGTATCTTGATCTTGTTTAGAAATGGAGGCGTACATAAAGAATACGTATTATGCATTCTATCTGTAGCTCTTACAGACATACATAGCATATAGAATATACTATCATTATATACAATATAACATGTAATAAGAAAACTATATAGAAAGAATGTGTGAGCTTGCAAAACCTGGGCAATAGGAAGGTAAGCACCCTGGAGACCCGAAGCTAAAGGAATCACACGGCACATCACTGATGGCACAGCGCACATACGCTGCAAGGGGGACATTTGTGGAATAAAAACGGGCAGGTGAGTGGCCAAGCCTATTTGAGCGGGTATGGGGAATTTTGGCAGAGCTCGTGGAGCCCAAATCTTGCTGGCAGAGGGGGCAGGAGGCCTGGGGGCCCCTGCAGGCACAGCCTCTGGGACAGTTCTGCCATCCACAGCGTTGCCAGCTCCAGAGTGGCCATTCCACCACTGCTGGAAATGTGCAGTTTATGCAGGGCCAAAATGAGCTCCGGGGCGCTCCTCTAGCAGGCTTTAGAAAGCTCTGGAAAGGCTCTGTATGTAGTTGGACCTCTTCCCCTCCCCCCTTCTTTTTTTCCCCTTCCTTTTCCCAGGTGCTAAAGCATAACGCCATTTTAGTTCTTAAAGATTGAAATGGTAGTACAATTCAGGAACACGATGAAATATTTTTTTACCAATTAAGGCATAGGTCTAGCGCTAGAGGAAGAACTTGCTGCCCCAGCTTATTTTATTTAATCGAACTGGCAGAAGCCTGAGCAGTATAAACCAGGTTAGCTGAAGCCGTGCTAGAGGGTTTGCCCTTCCCGTTCCTGTGACCAGGGAGCAGAAACACTTTCAAATGCGGACGTCTCCTTCGGGTCCCAAGGCTGTCACGTTCTAGTGCTGTCTGGGATAACTAGTCAACCTGTGGGAAGATCCTACCCAAATTTTGCCTTGCATATCAGCAATACGTTTCTCTAGAAAAGTTCAGTTTGTCAAATTTATCAAGTCCTAAGTCCTAAACCCCTGAGTTTCCAAGATCTCAAACCAAAAGTCTAGTAGCAACAGCTGTGAAAGACCCACTTCCAGGCAGATCAGGTCTAAAAGCCGTCAAGAGAGAAAAACAAAACTTGTAGTTTAGCTGTTGTGTTCATTTTTTTTATTCTGTGAAACTGTAATTTAAGATTGGCCTGTAGGAGGTCATCTAGATACCTAGACCAAATTGGAAAAGTTAGTAGCTGTGTGGCATTTTAATGTTAAAATCTCAGTATGTCTATAATGTTTTCCTTCATGCCATTATTTCTCACTGACAGGTAAGGGGAGGTTTTGACACTGTTAATATAACATAGGGTGTTAATCTTATAATCGCCCTGTCAGCACTTTGTGTCAGGGTGTTAATGACCACCTTTCAGCCACTCAGAGTTGCCTGCCAATAAAAATAGTACCGGCACCTATCCAACCAGCAGCTGGGCAGCTGCTTTGCCTTTTCCCCAAAGAATAAATAGAAAATTTCACTAGCCATGTGGCTGTAAAGATGCTCCTCTCTACTTATTTATTTTTTTCCTTCTCTGCACCCACTGGCAATTTTAACACCATGCCTTTTTAATGTATTTTGCATGCTTTATTTTAAAATGTACAAATTATTTCTCAAGCTTTATATAAACATACTACCTTGGACAGGATGAAACAGAACCTTTAACAGCAAGGAGCACAATTATTTGCCACAGCTCTTTGCTATATAAATGTAACCTGAAGACAAACTGTATTCTGTATTTCTGCAATTTCCCAATCGTTGAGATGAGCCTGTACTTTTCTCTCTGCACAGGAGAGGGGCTTCTCCAGCTTCCTGGCAGAAAGAGTTGCACAATTCCAGATGACTGACTTTATATGCCTAGAGGAATTTTATTACACAAATAACAAAGGGAGACAAAGAGAGGAAGAGAGCACACACTCAAAATAATAAACAAAGAATAATAAACATTCCTGCAGTTGCCTGTAGGGATTCCAGATGCCTCTCCATCCCTCCACCAGGCCTGCCTGCCTCTCCTTCAAACTCCTTCAGAACCCACGTTAGACCCCTCCAAAAATCTCACCCTTCGACCTGGTGAAACCCCAGGAGGTTTTGCACACAGTGAGGCTGTGAGCAGTGCTTGCTTGCTCTCTGAAAGACTGTTCAGTCACAGACAAAATCCATACAAAAAAAGAACTGCTGTGCAATATTACGGTTTGTGCCGGGGTGGATTTCTGTTGCGTTTCTTTCAGCTGAGTTCCTTCAAAGAGCCCGTTGCCCTAAAGCCGTGGTCCTTGTGGCCTGATGTAGTCTGGTGATGAATTTCCTCCCCATCCCACTTACCAAATGTCTTGCACCATTGGTATTCAGGGTCTTAGTCACAAATCCTACACAAGTTTAAATTGAATACAACTGCAGGTTAACTTTCAGTAAGGTGTGGGGAGGCTAACCAGCAGAAGAGAAGCAATCTGTGAGCCTTGATGAAATCCCATAGTGCAGCCAGTTTGCTGCTCTTGCTATCTTGTTGGGTTTGGTTTTTTACTTAAATTCTTATAGGTTTCTTTTAATCAAGTGATGTGGCTGATTGGCTGGGACTGGTTCCAGCATCATGTGCTATCCATCTGGATTTTATATGCATTGCGTTTTCCCAACTGAAAAGAAACAGACGTACTACCCAACTAATTAGAACTCAGTCCCAAAAAAGTAACATTTTGTTCCTAGAGAAAAATTTGTTTCTCATGTGGGATCTTAACACAGACCAAAAAAAGTAGCAAATCATAAACAATCACCAGTTTCCATGTCATACAAAGCCAAAGATGCAGTCAAAATTATTTCCGTATTAAAACAGAATTTACTTAGCCTTTGCTTGCTATATTTTACAGTAAGCACGAATGCTGGAATTCCTATTATCTTGGATACACAAAGATATTCATTATATCACTACATAAAGAATTGCATTTTTTTCTGCAGTCTTTCCGTAGTATTTGACGTGTTTTGCAATGAATGTGAAAGGTCAGATGCTCTGATCGGATCAAGATATGTTTTTTCTTGCTGCAATCAGCCATTAATATAGAGAATACCTACAGTCTTCGCAAAGAAGGTAATGGAATTGGATTCTAAATGTAAGGGGGTATAAGACAAGCTATCATTGACTTCAAGAAAAACACAGTATCAGCCAAGCGGCCTCCACTGAGATCATCACCTGATCCAAGCCACAATGGTCACTGGAAGGTGGACTGCCAGTCCATTCAAATAGCTTAACTATTATACAGCATATCGTGTCCCAGTTCTGCAAAATTACTCATTGCTGATAATCTGAATATTTGTGTAATCACAATTAAATCAAAGGGAAGGTTCAGCTGACACTTTTATATGTATTATATAGTTCAAAATATATGCACTACCATGGGTGTATAGAATGTATGTAAAAGTGTTGGGGCACTGGAGGTCTATCATTACTTAGATTGAATGACTGGTTTATCCCACACTCTGTTTCCCTTTTTATTTTACCTCTTACCAGGGACTCATAAAAATACCTGTACTTGGCAGAAGGGAGGAACCTGACCATCTGCAACAAGAACATTGGGTCAGCTGGTTGGATGGCGAACATAGATTCAGATCTACACATATGCATAGATGTATGCGGATGAAATGATGTGTATTGAAACATGAGGGAGTGAGGGGGAGAGATGAAGAGAAAGGACAGCCCTTCCACCTGCAAATCCCAGAGCACTATAAATCGGTCACTTTACCGAGTTCTGCCTGCCAGGCAGTTTTCACATCCCACTCATTAGCTGTGTGGGGATTTCAGTTTCACGTGTTGGTAAGGCTGAGCAGGTCACTATAGTTCAAAACAAAGAGGTCCAAGACTCCTGTCCAAACAGCTGTGGTTCACATTTGAATTTTAGCCTTGTGGACTGTAAAAACCTCAGAGCCCATGTTCCCCGAGGAGGTCTTGCATAAGCTTTGTTCTTAATTAGTGGAGCATAGAGAAAGTAAAAGGTCCAGACTTCAGCTGACCTTGGAACACTGAGAGTAAATGGTCAAGTCTCTCTTAGATATGTGTATATATTTAACTCCTGTTAACAGTAATGGGACTAACGTGCATACTGAGGGTCAGCTATAACCTCAAAGTAAGCAAATTAGGACAAGCCAAGAACGATCAAACTTTGATACATTTTAGAATTTTTCCAAAACAATACTTACTCCAGAATTATTTTATAGGTTAAGCAAATCTGTCCATCTACAGTGGGATTTCATCTTCCCCATAGAGCTTAGTTATTTACTAGCTTTTCAGTGGTTTAGTTTTGATAAGTGAGGCAAGTCTCCAAGATCTCTCATGCAAAAAGGAAGCAGCTGCTTGCAGAGATGAGACATTATGGTTAAGGAAACCTCCTGGGAAAATTATGACAGGCACAGTGCTTACAAACTGCAGAGATGTGAGAAGGAGGGAATGCTGTTTAATTTTGTGATCTCTTCTGCCTGGTGGGAAAGTGGTTTTGGATGAGTGGGAAACTCATATCAACTCGATTTGGTATTTCTGAGGACAGAAGTTCTTTATTGACAACCTGGGTGGTGCTTAACACAAATGTGCCCTCGGGCACTTCATTGCTGGCAAACAAAGAATACTTCTAGGGAAGACACAAGTTCACCCTTCTTGTCTTTAAACCCTTGGTTGCCCCCGAAATTTTGGCAAGCAGTTATTTTGGAGAAAATATTTTGAGATACTGATGTTTTGTCGGTAAAACTTGGACGGAGGCCACTAAAGCAATTTTCACAAATGACCACTGGATATAGCTATCAGCTGTGCATAGCTTTCAGTTGCCACCAGCCTGGCTTGGACCAAATTAGCTAAATAGAGGGCTGAACTCTTCAACATCAGCTGTGGGTTTCAGCCACAAGGTGAATTAGCAGTAGTAGGGAGTGCATTGTTGATACCCTCATGACTCTACAAAACCAACAGCAAAGCCTTCAGAAGCCAAGCAATAATGTTTTGAGCCATCCAGTCTCCCTGCTATTGTTCTCCAAAGAGACCATCAACATCAGCATGAGAAACACAGGGGTCCGAGTAGAATGTGAGCACCTGACTGAACTGCTGCTGTGAGACCTGTTGGCTGCAGGAGACCAGTTCATACAGGACTTTGCAGGACGTCTGGGGAGTAAGCAAGCTGTCCTCAGTTTCTTTGACAGAAGGGTGCTTGTAAAGAGGAAGATATTCAAGCCGATAAAGACCTACAGCAATTTAAACCAACAAGAAAACTGGTTGTTTCTTTGAGACAGCGTGGCTGGTCACATACTTGCAAAACTATGTGAAAGCTGCCCCATTTACATGTGAACTTAATACAGAAAAAGAACTCGCTATAAAACAGTAAACAGAGAGGCTGTGGAACTTCAGGAATCAGCAAAGCAGCCATGTGCCTGCAGAAGATATGAGCGGCTTCAACAGGTATGTATGGTACCTCTGGGCAAATGGAAAGCCTAACTACTGTTATCATTGGGAAAGACGCTATAATGATTCTTGGTCGCTTAATTTTCCCTGAGTTTATCAAATTACCTGTTTCAGCTTTTCCACCTAAGGTCTGATTACGGGTAGCTACTTTTCTGTATCTAGTAAGCCACAGGAATTACATCAAAGAGCAAGGACTAGTGCAAAGTGTGCTCTGTGCATTTTAGGCAGGAGCTGGCTGGCTCTGCATGTGATGTAGCCTTTCTCTGGCTATCCGTTTAGTAGAAAGCATCTTTAAAAATAAATGTCTTGATCTGATTGAAAAAAATATGGTAGAGATGATTTAAAACAAAGCAGCATCCAGCATCAAGGATGCTGAAACATCTCAAAGAACCATCAGTTTGCTTGGCATATACAAACACACATATATGTAGACAGGCACACAGTCCTTGGTGAGATTCTTAGAGGTTTTTAAAATTAGTTTATTTCTTTAAGGAGAGAATATAATCTTCTGAGACAATGACTTGGAGGAGGTGGAACCATATCCAGCTTTGTGAAGCACTATAATTATGAAAAAGTCAGTCATTCCCTTTTCTTCCCACTCACCTTCCTGCCACACTTCCATGTTACTGGTTTGGTCTTGCCTATGAGACAAACGTTAACGAGGTAACACTTGTAAATTTTCAGCATTTTAGTAGAACTTCTGCTGTTCTGTTTGCCCCCATAATCACTTTGTTATTTGTGACTGATCATTGAAGTCATGTTACAGTTTTGGGCTTGCTGAACGCATGGTCGTGCTGCTATTAATTTCAACATTAATAAATGGTTTTCCAAACAGTGTGTACACGCAGGGAAACAGAAATTTCATTATTTCTCCAATGTCAGTGAGAACAGAACCTAACTCACCTGAATGTTTGTGAATTCTCATACTTAATCCACTCAATTTAATTACACGATCACACTGCTTTTTAAAAATACTCTCTTCTGGCTCTGGCACTCTCCATCTGTTACACCTCTAAAAGTGGCTTTTGTGTATTGAATAATCAATGTTTTGTTTTCATTACTTACATACTATGTTATAAAAAAATTCTATAAACACAAGACTTCTCACTAATTATTAAAATGCCACCCTTTATTATAAGTAAATATTTATTTAATTTATACCAACATCTCTTTTCCACTTAATTCAAGGTTGTCTATTACCGTTTGAACAGTAGCTTCCTGGGCAGTTAAGTAATAGATTAAGCTTTATTTTGGAAGAACAAGAAACATAGCTTTAGATTATTTAAATTGTTGGCTCTTCAGAGCAGTGGATTCTCCCGCTATGAGCTTGCTCGGTGTCACCAGCAATTTTGACCAAACCATCTAACATGTTTTAGATAATAAAACGAACACACACACAAGGTGCAATATCACAGTAGTTCCTAAAACATACTTTCAAAGACATTGATGCATGCTTTAATTTTTAAGCTCCTGAATTGTACCAATGATAAACTGGTATTTTGAGGGATTCAAAAACTTTATCCAGTGCAGAGAAGCTGGTCAGTGTGGAGGAAAGTGAAACCCTGGAGAAACTGAATGCTTCTGCAGAGAAACTTGGTAAATTAGGTTCCTGCCTGGTTTCCTTTCATCATTTACAAACAAGACCAGCTTCCACATGCAGCTAAACTGAGATTACAGATCTGCTTTTAGTTTATGTGACTAACAGAGGGAAAACTATCTCTTACCACAAGCTGAAAAGTGTTGGAAAAATAACGATGGCCCTATTATCCTAAAGGATATAAAAACTGGCTGGAGAAGAGTAGTCATTTCTGACTGACCACCAGGATGCATGCTGGTATTTTTCTTTCCTGTTTACTGTATTTATATATTCACTAAGTGTTTATTTGTAAGACTTCAGTTGGCACTTTCTGTACACCCTAAAATTCATCAGTGGGTGTATAACAGGATGCCAGCTTGGGCCTAAGGTCTTGAATGATGCATTGCATGTTTCTTCCTATCGGGATGAAAGCCTGTAAGTATACTTTCTGATCTAAGCATCAGGCTTGTGGTGAATATTTATACTGGAAGGCAAAATCCTTAATCAAAAGAGAGTTTCTAAAAAGACGAGGCTGCTTTGGAAATTCTGGTCTTAGTTACACAAACGATTCATCACTTTTCTGCAGTTTTGAAGCTCACATAACAAACGTAACACAATGAGGGCTGAATCTAAGCAAGTAGCCCAAAGTTAGAAGTGGTGTTTTCCTTCCTATAATTTCTGCCAGTCTCAGTGAGGGATGTTTATTACAAACTTTTACAAATTATATGTTAACATAAACCCAAGCTAAGTCCTTGTCTGGAATAAGTTGTTGTACTGCTAGTATGAAGTCTTCTAAAAATATAGCTCAGAAACATGTGTGACTTGAAATAGAGTCGTTTCAAGGGTAATTTAGGTTGCTATGCCTTCAACACACAACTGAGAAATCTGTGATTGCTGAGCAGATTAGATTTCTGGCTATTCTTTAATGTGTTTATATTTTCTGAAACAGCCTTTGGAAATACTGTTTAACAGTATAACAGCTGGCTTGAGGATTAAGTTCATTAGCTTCCCTTATTCCCACCAGTCTTGACCTTAGGAGGAAGACACTCAGGGACAGCTTTGTCTTTAACCTGGTTTCATTCATTACAACAAGCTTCATTCGTTATTCGTTACCTGTATGGACCCCAGTTCATGCTTGTGCAAAATGTCACATTATTATTTTCTTAGTTTCTTCAAAAACCTGTCAAGTCAGGGATTGATTAGGGCCACCTCCATCTTTCTTACGCTCCCAAATAAAAAGTTTTCCAGGACCAAATCTGAATCCGCATCAGTAACAGGTTGGTACCCACAGAAATGAGAGCTCTTTATTTGCCTTTTTCTGCTCATCCTGTACCAAGCCCAGCGAGGCAGGGTGCAGACATTGACCATACTTGGTACTTTCTGTGACTTGTTCATAAATTCACCCAGTTTCAGCCTCTGAGAAGATTTAAGAGTCTTCCTGTTTTCTTGGTAGGAGGTGGATTAGGCCATCATGAGTCGATCGTTTTATTGCGTTTACAAGTCATGCAGCCTGCAGAAGTGTCTAGTATCACACAAACAGGAGACCAGTCCCACATTCTCAAACCAGCCACAGAGGGGGAGCACTGAAAGCCAGATGGTCCTGGGTAGACAGGTTCCTGCAGATGTTGTGGAGCTACCACAAAGATCTTGTTTTAACATTCTACCTTCTAAAGCACATTTGAGGGGAAAGGACTTCAAAGGCTTTTGAGGCTGTTCCCGTGTGTCAGATACTACTGTATCACACAGACCTTTTCATTAAGTAATCAAGCTTCAGAGTAAAAGCAATGAAGGTTTGTAATCTGGCTCCAGCAGCTCTTGACTGGTCGGCAATCTTCAAAAACTGTCATCATCTTCTGCCATTAGATAAGTTCATAGCATTTTCTAAATCTGTGTTGTCATCAAATCCTGCCACTTCCCGTTGGTGGTTTTCAGAGAAAGTACCCTAAAAATAAAATATTTATTGTGGAAATACTACTTTTATTCCTCTACCAGAGTTGATCATATCAAGGCCTTTTCATTAAAGCTTTTAAAGCATTGAGTTGGAAACAACTTCCATATTTATTGTTGCTTGAAAGTCTTCCTGCAGCATCTTCTCTGGCCTTTCAGTCACCCTAACAAAAACCGTGAGCATATGAATGCAAGACGTGATATATCCCTGACAGATTTCATGCTCTGTCTCTCTTCACAGCAAGAACATTTAAGAAATAAATAAATAAATAAAATAATGATAAAAAAAAAGCAAAGTAGTTGACATTTATTGAAGGGAAGAGGTTATGGAAGTATGTCAAACAGAACACCACAGCAGAATAAAGCTTGCCAGTAAGTTTAACTCTTTCTAGAGTTTTATTGCTTTTCGTGATTATTAACATCTTTAGTTAGAACAGCATTTGGATATCATTAAAATAAATGCAAACGATCCTGGCCTATCCTTGAGGATTTCTTTAGACATGCCTTTTTGTCACTCAGCTCACTAATGGATCATTTTTATCATAGAGTATCACGTTACGTACATTAAACAGTTTAGCATCGTCCAATGTCCTGTTGAGCTGGAAATAAAATTGCACAGATTTATCACTATACTGTAAATGACTTGAAGTAAATAACTTGTGAACTGTGTCTTCACTTAGCAGAAACTTAGCAATGTATTCTCAATACCCAGTCTCTAAGTCCATGCTATGAACCTGAACCTTCTGGAACTGGAGTCAGTCACAGCTGGAGCTTTGCCTTCACTCGGGTGCTTGCATCACAACATCCCCTCTACAACATTTTTATGGCTATGGACCAACAAAAGGAGGAGACAAGGACTCAAACTGAAATGAAGTTTTACATCATTTGAAAGTGATTTGCCCTCTGCCTCCTGAACAATCCAAAACAGTGATTTAAATTACTCTATTTTGTCACTGAAACAGGCTAGAAGCACTTGCTAGGGTACATACCACATCCAAACTGTTGAGAAAGTAAGCACCAGATAGATGAGAGGTAAAAATGGAAAGCTGGGGACAATACTTTCTCTGCATCCACTAAAGGATACCAGATTGTACGTTCACCAAGGTTCTTGCAGTACCGGCTAATTACTTCTTCCAACGCCAAGAACTTAGGTTGGGGTTTTTTCCTATCACATTTCTAGAAGTCCTAATTAATCTTAAATTGTTTTCATCCTTAATGCAGCCAGATAACTAAATCACTTCCTTGCACAGAGTTTGCCAAATGGTCTTCCAAAGCACACAGAGGCTCTCTGAATTACAGATAAGGCCATTTAGCAAACCATACGTTTCAACATATATTACAAATATGGTCCCAAAGGATCGGTTTTGTTTTAGAACACAATACAGTTGTGATTAATAAATGGCATTTTTATAGAACATGTTTTGAAGGTAATGGTAAATTAGCAAAACAAATTGTTGACAAAAGACAGTATTCTTCCCCCTGTTTACATGGGGAAAGGAATTTGAGGAAAGAACTTTTGACTCTTCCTCTATAGAATAACACCAGGAAATCTATGTGGCAGGATCTTTGTGATCTTTTCCAGTTTGTTTCCTCCATAAACATTTCCTCCCATAGAGCATACATGGGAGAAAGATCAAGTTGGAATAACTCCCTTAAACATCCTCTGAGCAGGAGTGCTACTTGCTTTTAGGGATTGGGTTTGTTTTGGGGTTTTTGTAGTTTTGTGTTTGTGTGTGTGTGTCTTGTTTTGATTTTTTTAAGTTCAATACATAAGTGAGATGACCAAGCAGATTTAATGAGCAGTCCGTGTGCCCTCACAGAAACAGTGATCTGCATGACCTTCCCAGTGGCTTCCAGTCTTTGTCAATAGGGCTGAAAAGCCATTGGTTTTTTGACCATTGTCTTATAAATAAACTGGCTGAAGTGAAGATTTTCTGACAGTCTGAACCTAAGACTGAAAAGTCCAATAGCTTAGGTCTGGAAGAAAATACATCTGCTTAGCATTTGGGTTTCCTGCTGGAAATAATATGAATTCTTCCAGGGCAACATTCCACAGACATCCATCTGTAACGTGTCGTAAACAGGGTGCCCTTCCACCCACACATTCACGCAAACATTAAACTATTTGTCATGAAATAGCAGGAGATTGCTACCTCTCCATGTGATATGTGTGCGGTTGAGCACCAATTCCTCACTCTGCCAGATGGTTACAGCCCAACTCACTGCAGAGATAGACCTCAAAAATCTGATCTTTCTGCCGTTTTGCATGTGTGCCTTTTTCCTGTAAGAAGTATGCAGAGTAAAGGAGATGGGTTTACCTTTCTCCTTTTATCCATCTTAATACAGCTTTTCTCACCAGACAATGGCATCTTCTGTGATATTTCAGAACTCAACAAAAAAATGTTCTGAAAAGGCAGAAGCTCTTATTTTGTTCTATACACGGAGATGGTCTTTGTGGTGTACATGAAGAAAGATGACATTCGTAGGTCTCTGGCTTGATTATTCTCTCTCCATAGTGTTTGAATACTGATTGCCCTAATTTACTTAATTGACACAGCTGTCCCTCAGGAACCGTGGCTGTTTACGGCTATCGGATACCAGCCTTTCCTGCTGAAGCACTTCTTTCTCTGCATAAAGTAAATGTTCATTGCACCAGGAGCCTGAATACCCTTCTCTACTCTGCCAAGGCCTATCAAGCAGATTGATCACCTGAAGTCTCCTCCCCATCCCTCAAAGTATGCAATACATACTAAGTCAAAAAATTCAGCAAAAAGAACCTGGAAATATGTTTTCAAGCTACAGCAGAAACGATTTTTGAAAACAGGTTCTCACTCAGGTGAATGCTTTAAATATTGGGATGGGATTTCCTTTGGTGAGTCTGGAGATGTTTAATTCAAAGACCAGATTCGCAGGCGAGAAACCCAAGTAGAGTTAAATGCCTCACTCTAAGGGATACAGCTGACATCTTGCTGTTTTTCTCTGGAAGAGTTCAGCTTGTTGGTCTCCAGGGACATTACTCTGAGCTGACTTAGCTCTTCCCCTCCATTCGTTAAGGAAGAGATGTGCCTGATCTTGGAGCAAAAATTCCTGCTAGCTGGCAGGACGCCTTGAAGTTAGGTGATGCACTAGCCAGCATTGTATTCTTTGCAGACTTAGCCCTGTACTGCTTCCATGTAAAGCTGATCCCTTCAAATGTTAACTAATTAAATAGTAGTTAATTAGAATTAGCTTCCACTTAACATTCTTTAAGGTAATTTTAAGATAGAAAGATGCAGGTACAAATAACAACCAGCTCTGCTCAGAAAAAAGGTGCCTTCTGCTGAAATCACAGTTAAGTATCTTGGCTATTCTTAACATTTCTTCGTTTTCCTTATGCTAACCTTTTATGCTATTACCCATGCACAACACATTTTCTTCTTTTTGTGCAATAAATATTCTGTCATGTGAGTTTGTTCTGTCACACTAGCAAAAGAACACTGTTATTATTTTTATATTCTTGTGCACAATGTGTCATATTGACTTAGAATAAAAATTACAATAAAATTTGAAAATGCCTTCATTAAAGCCTAGTTTATGAATATGTTTTAGATATACAAATTTTTTATGCGTGACTTCATCATTTCCAGCTGAAAGCAACACTGTTATCATGTGAAGGTCAAACACATATGATCAGTGTCACACTTAGAAGTCTCCAAATAACTTTGAAAATTCTTTGCATGAGCATCAAAAGCGTGGCTGTATTTGTCTTTCACATGATGTATTTGAAAATTATTTAAACTTGTGAATAGCTTGAATTTCTCTTGGAACCTGAGTTTATTTTAAAATTCCTAGGCTCTGATAACGTAATCAGGTGTATCCATCATGATCTTATCCACTTAAATGAAAAAAATTGTTTACTAATGTTCTTTAGACTTTATCTTTCTTTTAATAAAGGAGCTTTTGACAGTGTAAAGACATTCAGCAGTGTCCCTTGAAACAGACAGTAACAGCTTGAGCTCCAAAATTTGATCCTTTTTACATCTGTAATTTCTCTTCATGTAAGAAAAAATATCACAACACGATACCCTGCTTATGTCTGGCAAGTACTCTGATGGCAGAATTAGCTTTCAGAAGCCAAATACCTTCCTGAAATATCTCCTAGCAATTTTTCTCTGATCAGTAATTACGTGCGTTCCAATAAGAGGAGGTGTTTTGTTGTAGCTGATGATAGCTGAAGTCTCAAATTCTTACAGTTTCCATAATAATTTCCTTCCTGTGTTTGGCTCCATTCCATTCCAAACCAAAGTTTTTAGCAAAGGCAAGGCACATGAACTGCTGGACAAATCCTACATGGCTGTCTATGGCATGATCTTATGAATGGAACAGAATGATAAGTAGCTGGTCAGTCACTGAAACATTGACTGTGTAAATCAAAATGTGAGACTTGCACATTTTTCTAATTCCTCAGCAACAACCCAGTTTAAAAACAACCCAGCATAAAAATTGTTTCTCAGATTATGTTTCTGGGGTTTTTATATATATATATATATATATATATATAAAGATAAGAATTTAGGCCATACAATTCTTTTCCCAAAATTAAAGACAAGGAGTATAATATATGGTCTAATAGTTAGGATAGATAATTATGAATATTTTACATTCTTCTTATTCCTGCCCTTTTCTCAGCATATTATGAAAGTTTGGGGCAGTCGTTTAGTGCATTACTTGGGCTCCTAAGTGGTTTGATTTTCATAACTGCTGAGCATCTGAAGGTTCCTACCGTACTGAGCATCAGGTTTCTCTGTCAGCTCATCTGGGTGTCTCTTTTCCAGGAACGTCACTTTTCAAGCATTCGTGTTTTCATATCTTCACTTATAATCTCCTTTGCTTTAGTTGTAAAATACAAGGAACATTGTCATTTCCACCAAACGCTTTGGGATTCATAGGCAATGAAAATGAGTGGAAATTATGAAGATTGCCAACTGGTGATTTTTTTTCCACCCTTCCTGGCAAGAAATCCTCTTAATCAAATGGACCAAGTGGATGCTTACACAACAGTTTTTGTGAGCAAACTTCTGAAAAGACTACCATTTGCCAAATGTGTCAAAAATCATTTTATGTTCATCTGATTTCCACTCTTTTTTTTTTTTAATAGCCTACCAAAAAAAAAAAAAAAAACACCACAAAAACCCACCAAGTAACCTTTTATTTATTTATTTATCACAGTGGGGCTGAGGAGCAGAAATTTCAGCATTTTGTCCAACATTTGGAAAGAAGGCAAGCAGGCTGACATTTAAGAAGCATGGTATTAAGGGCGGGATTTCAGAAGCAGTCAGTACTGATCTAATTTTACTTCTGTGAGAGTCAACAGTAAAAATTTTACTGACTGATGGCAGAAGAATCATGGTCCTTTCTGGAAATCTCTGGGGTTTGCCCACATTCCATGACATTTCTTTCAGCCCTGAGGGACCTGACCTCGTACCCTTAAGCCACCCTGACACACTTCTCTTCTGTCAACAGCAGGCCCTCAGACGAGTTTAATAGAATGGTTTTCTGGCCACAATGTGCAAATATTTTAATAGCATCCTTGAACTAATCCTTAGCACAATTAAGTCCTTACCTTTCTGGATATTGTTGATAAATACAGTGGAATGATTAGATGATTAATTAAAATTAAGAAAAATCTGAAAGCAAGGTAAAAAACCTTCACTAAACCCCTCTTGGTTTTCCATGTTCTGTTTATCTAAAGTACTTTTTTTTTTTTTCAGTCTGTGAAAATTTATTATCTAAACTTACAAGACTATGAAAACTTGTCATCCATGTTTCCATGTTATCTTCAAAAAACTGAAGATCCTGAAAATTTAAACTGTAGAACAGCTTCACAGTTAGAATGAGAAAAACCCCACAAACCTTCAAAGCACTAGCATCATTTGCACGTGTGCCACAAAGTTCAATAGTTACCTTAAAGAGATTTGTCAAGGGCAAAGGAAAAGCATCAAGGAGAAGTTTGATCTCTGTCCATAACTCGTCTGACTTAAATTTGTGGCGGTACCTTTTAAATAAAGAGTGAGCAGTGCAAAGGACCCCATTAATGATGTGGAATTCTCCACTTTGAAAGGGATTCACCATTTCTGCCCGTAAGTCTGGCCATTTCTGAGGAAAGAATACAAAGTCCAATAATACTATTAACCTCACTTAACTGCTTCTGAATTTGTTCTGGGCTGCTAAGCATCAAGGGCACTGTGTTGGCTTCAATGGCAAACCTGTCCGGTTCACATTCTTTGTCCGGTTCATCCTCAACAATTCTCCAGTTCCTTTTAATATTCTTGAATGTTACAGATGCACAAACTTGGATGACATTTTCCTGTGAATTCTCCAGCAGCATGAAGAGTAACAACAGATAGTTCTGGCTTCCTTCAAACTGACTGAAGAAACTTTTCTGCAGGACACCTTATAGCAGGATCTGGATCTAGCGTTTTCTTTAGATGCTCAGTTAAAGTCTGTAAATTGGCATCACAGCTCCATTTTGGCAGAACTTTCTGCTTCACCAAGCTGCAGAGGCCAAGAGGCAAGCACCACTGCAGTAGAAGTGAGGACCCACACCCCCACGGCTGCCCGCTCATGCCGCTTCCCTACAGACCAAAAAGCGAGGCCAACCATGATGTGGGGCAGCTGCCCAAGAGCCCTTCAGCAGGGACCAGAGAGGACCCTCCAGGCCTGGCCACCAGCAGGGCTGCCCCCACACTTGCTACCCAACAGAGCAGCCCAGCCCTCTCCCACCACCCCACTGGTCCCATCCCTGCCACCTTGGTGGTCCTGGGTTAATGGTTGGACTTGGCAATCTTAAAGGCTCTTCCTAACCTAAATGATTCTAGGATTCTAAGATTTAAATAACCTGATTATCAGTTAGATACCATTCCAATATTAAGGTATCTGCTTGTGTTCACATTTTGATATGCACTTCTAGCGGCTAAGAGTGCCAGATCTTGTATCTAAAGAGAGTTCTGCAGGCTAACAGAACGTGCATTGATATTAGTAGCACCAGATGCTTCCCATGAACTGATGTGAGGATAGTGAGGTGTTTGCTAAGCTATGCTTACCTGACTCTGAAGACAGTAGCCTAGCTCCTCAACTTCCACCTGATTTCCTTGTATCATCGCTGACACATGCCCTTTCATGCGGTTCCCAGCCAGGTTCCGAAGGGATTTACTGTGTGCATGTCATCTGAAGTTATGTTTGCAAAAGCCTCCTCAGTAGCTCAGATCAGCAGAAGCATAAAATTACCAGAGATCTAAAGTTTCCCAGAGCTCCCAAGACATTATGCCTGAGGCAGGCGTGATTTCTGCAAGAGCAAGAGGAGAGACACCATAAGAAGGTTAGCACTGCCTTGTACACAGGTCCACCCTCCACATGCCTGGTCTTTGCAAAAGGTGGCACAGCTTTAAATTGTCCAAGCCTTCAGCAGGGAACTAAAGCTGGCATAAATATCTACCTGTTATATATTCTACATAAATATCTCATCTATGCTACAGCAGGTGAACTATCAGCAAAGAAGCTGTAGCCTTTCATTTTCGAGCAACTGCGACGGATAGCGCTGCAGTCAGGAGGTTACAAGTAAAACTGACTAGCTGGAATAACATAGGAGTGTCACTACGACAAAATATTGATTCACTCCCACTGTCTCCTTATCCTTCCTTCCTTTCCAGGCCATGCCTACGAATAAAAAAATGATGGGATTTCAGAGTAAAGAATAACACTCACATTTTTAGAGCAGCTAGAGGAAAATTTTTAAAGTGCAGTAGATAAAAGCCTTTATGAATGTTGACCTTACTGAACAATTTAGATATTCAGCAAGGAATGTTACCCACAGCTGTCGCAAAAATGTATCAGAAAAGGCCTACATTTTGCAGAGATATGTCTATTATGCAAAATAAATAATCTATTCTAATATTGCAATGCAATATTAAGCCAGGCATATATTAAAACTTAGGGACAGCATGAAAGTTTAAAAGATTCCATTCTGAACTTTGGAAACTATTCTTATCCCCAGATGCAAGTTTGTCTCAGAAGTATACATAATAATACAAGGTGCGAGCAAACTTTCTAAACAAAATTCTCAATTTGTTTTGGACAGTGACATCCTTGGAGGAAAGAAAGAATGTAATTACAAACATATACAGCATTGGTATTCACAAACTTGTCCAAGCAAAACAGGTCATAAATCAAATTGGTTTTAGTTATTAACTCTTGCAATATGTGTGGCAAACACATACCAAAAAACCCAACAACGCTCTTGCAAAACAAAATGTTATAGCTAGAGATGAAATTTCTTGATGAATAAAAAATCAATTGGAAAATGCAGTCCGGGAAATGCTAACACCCTTTGCAAACTCAGGGCGACTTCAGTGAGCAGCTTTGTTCCCAAAACCAGGGTAAGTGAGCTACCTTGCTTTGAAGTGGAAATAAGTAAATACATAAAAGTTTTGATTTCTTAAACCAGCATTAACATTTTGAAATAGAATTGAAATTTTTAAAAAGCTAGATCTCTTGAAACCAAAATGGAAATGCAGTCCTTTTGAACACCCAAAGACAAAACAAAGCATTTTGCCTTACCCCAAAGGAAACAAGCATTGTGTTTAGAACATAATGAAACATCTAAATTGTAAGGTTTTCCAAATTCACTGCTCAATTCACCTAACCTCCCTGTCATCCTTTCATCCCCACACTGTCCCATGCGCCCAAAACAAGGGTGTCTGTTCCTTCTAGCCTGACCATTCTTGGTCTTTCTGATGGCCAGCGCATCACATCAAATCCTTATCCATGCCACCAACTGTTGCACTCCGCAGCAGCTCTCAAAGATTCATCAGCTATACCATTAAACGAATAGTGCAAACATGCAGTTAGTCAACAGCTTCTACAGATAGATGTGTCTTTCTCCTTTACTTATGCATTTTGGCTCCTAAACACACGCAGATATAATCTTGACTCTTGTTGAAATTTGGAAAAAAAAATATCCCATATAAAAATCCATTTACTGCAAATCGTCCTAGTGAATTTCCATGGATGTAACATAGCTCTTTTTTATGATTTAAACCATTATCATAAGTTGGAAAAAATTAAATTACCATGCCAGCTGGGTCACTGTTTTGAACATCTGGATGACAATAAATAGAAAACTAAATCACCAAGAACTTTTTATCTGCATAGTATATAAAGGCAATCTAGCTAGACATTTACCTGCAATAAATAGCACACTTTTTCCATTTTATTTCCCATTTGACAATCGCTTTAAAAATTTCAGCTGATGGTGTTCCTGTAATTAGTAAGCACTCCATATTAAAAGAGTAATTCTGGGAAGAATGTGTGATAATAATATTTAATAATTTAATTGTGTTCTTGTTTTAAATGCAAACAGGCCTTCATGTTAAACATGGACCACTTGACAATTTTTCATTATACATGCATCAGATCTATCATAATGCACTTTGGAAAACTGCCAGGTAGTGATGCATTTAGGACTTCAAAATGAAAATGTCAATTAATTCAGAAAATATGACTGCAGAATAAATCTTCGACATGCAGACATTAGGACGTCTCCAGCTTAAATAGGCTTTAGAATCAAGTTGCTTACATTCAAGAGTCCATGCACCTCTCCTTTTGAGGTTACTTTTAGTCCTTCCAATTTGTGAACGTATGCGACTATAGAAATTAATTAAAACATGTAAAGAGATTTTTTAAAATTAGTAATTAAGCTAAGGGGAAGGTGTTTGTATTTAGCTGTGATTTAATTTCAGGGGGTTCTTAAGTAATTACATCTCATTAAGAAAACTATAATTGCTATCAGGGGAATGAAAAGTATAGAAACCGGCTTGCTTTTTCTTAAAGACAAAGAATGGAATGGTATTATTTTCACCTGCAAGCATGGTTTTCATCTGTGAAAATTACTCTTTCAAAGTCAAAGCCCTTTAGTAAGTTCAGTGTTTAGTGCTGGGAGATGATCACAATTCAGCATAAGCATAGCAGAAATCTGAATATTTTTTTTTAATTAAAAAATGTTCATATACAAGTAATTCTCAAATATCTACATGATAACACTGAACTGGTATTAGGTTATAGATTGTACAGCATTAAATCAGTCCTTGAATCCAACACTGTGCAACATTTCAGGTGATGGAATTATGCTGGAGAGAACTGACTGATAAAATAAGGAGTGATTAGACTTTTTTTTACTGAGACAGAATATTACCGCATTTGTGAAGTACGGGACAAGGGAAAGGGGAAAAATAAAAGAAGGAAGAAAAAGTTGAGAGTCTTGTTACAGTAGAGTAAATATGAGAAAAAAGAAAATGCATTTGCAAATCTTGAGCTACAGAAAAGTGACATATCTGCATGGGACTTACACGAATGTACTACTTTTTATATTCTTAGATATGACAAATTAGTTCTTAGGAGATACAGGAAGGAAAAGCATTCAGATACTCATGACAGAGATAAAGAGTATGAAAAAGAGCTCAAGAATACAAGACCCACTGAGGGAGAGTAAGACATCTAAAACGTGAACCAGCTGCCACACAAAGAGGTATTCATAACACCACAAGCTTCAACATCGTGTTGGGACCAAAAAGATAAGAAAAGCAGTTCTATATTACTCCATGGGCACTTGCAAGTCCCTCTTTCTATGTTAAGTCCAGGGCAAATTCCCAGACATCTGGCGTCTGGGGGACACTGCTGCACAGCTGAACACCAAAGCGAAGCCCAGGGACATCTCCTGGCAGGACAGAAATAAGGGGCGCCGAGTGAGTCTGGGAACGGCGTGCATAAGAAGGCTGCTACTGAGGGTTACCTCATGTTATGAATAGCTTGAGGAGAAATGTGGGGGTTTTGGAAGAAACAGGAATGCGGTTGGGAGGAGGACTGGGGGGGGGGGGTTTATGCTGTTCTTGGCTTGAGGGTCACCAAGGTCTGTCATGAGACGTGAGCTAAGAACCTGGCACATCACTTAGGGTAAGCGGCTAAACGGGGGTTTAGCCTGCAAGTAGGAAGTACTAAGATGACAAAACTGGTAGTGGCGAGATCTCTGAGAAATGAGTAGGCTGTCGTCATCTTCACTAACACAGCACTGTTTCCATCAGCATCTCACAACAGGCTCCTTCAGAGCGAACCGTCTCTGCAGGTCTCAGCCACCAGCGTCTGAACAGGGAAGCCTGTGTGTGCAGATCTGACTAGTCTCATGTGCACGTAGCCAGCCAACTGTTTAAATAAGTGTTTTGCTCAGACACGTTACAGATCTGCACATATTTTTGGATAGTGTACAACATGCGAGCCTAACTTTGACAATCCAGCCCTTTCACGCCGAGCAGTTTAGTATGTATCTTTTCACCCTCCTCCCCTGTGTCTCAGCCCTACAGAAAAGCAAAGGCAGCATTTGGAACTAAGCTCACTAAAACCGACGTGGTTCACTGCTATACTTGAAGCATATGTAAAAATACCATACTGTTGCCTCGTGACAGCAACGTAGCATGTCCTAGACGTTGGTTTTGGTGTATTTACTCTTCCAAAGCATCACGTCTTTTAGTAAAGGGGCAACGTACGATGCAGTTCTAGCCTCATCACAACATGTGTAGCATCTGGGAGAACCGCCACTTGTCAAGCCAACCAGCGCTCTGCTGACAGACAAAGTGAGCATTATACTGAAATGCCATTCCTCAGCTGTTTGCAGAATTAATTTCCCTGTAGAATTTTCTAATTAGTTGGCTCTTTCCAACCCATTCCCCACAGAGGAAGCAGAAAGGAAGCAAAAGGCTAGCACCTGCTCCTAAAGCTCTGGCTGGGAAAAAAAAAAAAAAATTAAGGATGACATATACAGTAAGTATTTAGGCACTAGAAAGTCTTCTATCCATGCAGCTGTGGGGATGAAGTAACTCTGTTTGAAAGCTTAATGGAGATTCTTCTGTGGGGAAGAATTTCCAGTGGCTCACATTCCAGACAGTTAACCACATTACCAAGGGGAAGAAAAAGGGATTTGTTCAAGCATTAAGAACTGTCTTTAAAAAAAAAAAAAGAAAGAAAAGAAAAGAAAAACAAAAAAGAATAACACCACCACCAGCAGCCCCTGATTTGTAGGAAACACAGACAGATGAATCCAGACCTTAAGATGATTCTATGTGTATCTCATTTGGTCACTTATGGGTTACTTTCAAACCATTCTGGTTTTGTATAATTTCAGATTGAAATCCATTATTATGTTGGAATGCAGTGTATGATATTATCTTAGAACTAACAACTAACACAACAGAGTCTGTTCCTAACTAAAGTGAGTCATTGGAACAAAAGAAATAACGTGGTTATTGCTTTGAATTTGCATGCAGTGGGTAACTGCACAGGAAGAATATATTAGAGGTATTTCATGGAAAATAAAAATAAGACCAAAACAGTCCAAGAAAAGCAGTTTGCATTTCTGACTGCATAGGCACTCTCCCAAAACAATAATAAGTCCTGAATATAAAGGAAGATGATCATCAACTAAAGGCAGAATACATGAGGGGGAAAAAAGCTCCCTCATTATGGAAATTAGAATAAGCCACAAACACTTCAATGAAGAGTTGTCACTGTCTTTCCACAGCAACCTTATAAAATGGTAAATCTTACAAAGAATAAGGTTCTAGAATAAGATTATAAATACCATAAAACTCAATTAATTTGGCATGTTTTGATCAGCACAACATGTGAATTAGGCCCAGAGACGAACAAGAGTTATCCATTAAAGAGCTCAATGAGTTTTTAATTATACAGTATTGTCTAAGTTTTTGTGTAACTCCAGAGCTTCCTGAAAATTGTTTTTTTAACAGAATCAGTGCATGTGCATCAATGCATGTATATATTTGGAGTAGGAGTATGTGTAGTAAAAGACTTTTTAGTTAATAATGCAACGTTTAATGCATCGAGACACAGTGTTGATTTTTATAAACTTGTAGTTTTCCAGCACCATTTTAGATGAACAAATGCAACAGGGAGTGTAGGTAGGAGTAAAGGTTCTGTCAGACCAGAAGAAAAAAAGAGATGATGTTGCCTGCCTGGGACAAATGCCCGGACCTTGCTCCCCACTCAAAGACAATTTTGAAATAAAAGCAATGAAATAAAAAGCAGAGATGTAAGGCATGGCTGTTCCTCCTTCCTGATGACAATGTTTGGTAAAATTCTCTAGTATACTGTCTGTCTGTAGAAAAGTAGTGTGTGAGTGGCATTTATCCCTGTCATATGAGGGGGCAGTAACATGTTAATTTCAAATGTCCGCAATTATTTCAAGCAGACTTCCCCCCAATGCCTACACTGAAGAGGGTAATTTTAAACTTCAGAAAACCAAAAGTAAACAACACTCATTTATATTCCTCGGAAGTGGTGCAGCTAAACTCATCTGTGGCTTTGAAAATCTCCCATGATACTTTAGTCTGGCCCATTAACTGCACCTGTTCTCTTTTCCTTTCTCTTCTTTTTTTGGGGGGAGGGGGAGCCAGGCATTATTTCCCCTTCAATAGCAAGTGTCTGGCTTTTTAAGCATGCATAGAATATTTTATTTCATTACTGTCTAGGCATTCCAAATGAAAAAAAAAAAAAAAATCAAAACCCTCTCATCCCATTATTTCCCCCTTCAAAATTAAAAGTAAATAGTGGCAGGAGAGTGTGTGCATGGAAAGAAAAATGAGGGATAACTCACAAAGAAACATAACGTGAAACAGTAAATCTGTTTTCCACAAATCATGATCGAAATTAATCAATTTTATAGGTTTCTCTTTATTTTTCACTTTGACCAAAAGGCAATATAATTTCTTAAAAGGAAAGAGTTTCACTGAAATCATTTTGCCTAACTTCTAATTTGGGTGTAAACTTTCATAAAATATAAGCCGCTACAGGCAGCTCTTCTCCAGAAGCCCTCTACCCTCAACCATAGAATGGAGTTAAATTTAATTTACTTGTGGTTCATTCAAACACACTTTATTGTTTTCCCTTAACAGGTAAGGGGATAGTGAATAACAATCTGAGTGTAAAAAAGACATTGTTCTCCAATAATTATAGCTCATAATATTTTTAGCTAAATCTGAAGTCAAGAAAACAAGCTAAGAAACCCTTGGGTTTTTTGAGGATGCAATTTGTGCTTATTTTACTGCACAACGAAATTAAAAATATATTAAAATAAATATAGTTGTGTCAGTGACCTTTACAAGCATATTTGGGGATTTTATATTGGTTGTGTTCTATTTTGCTTTTGCTTAGTTTTGATTAGTTGATCTGTAAATCTAAAACACATGAAGAAAAAAAGTCCGTAGAACAGAAAAGAACTATTTTCTCTGGGAAGCCTCTAACCTGTTGTAAAGGAGAATTCTGCATTATAGGGCAGCTGACTCAACCCTTCTTCCCCTCAGTTACCAAGAAAAGCAAAAAAAGTCTGTTTCTGCACCTCCCCAAAACATTAGAAGAAATCTGCATAAATTGCTGAAGATAGACGTTTGACTCAAACACCAGAATACCGATTCAGGAATCATCTTTTACTGACGGATCTCTTAATGCCACTGTTGATTGGTGTTACCTCCTTTTAGGACAGCTAAATCTCTCCCATGCTAAACGGGAAAGGCGGAGAAATACAGTCTGGGCTATAACTTTAACAAATATCTTATGGTGAGCACAGTATAAGCATCAAAGCGTGACTCGTGTGGTTTGATGCCAGTTGGGCAACATCTTTCAAAAGCCTGGTGTTACTGCTCCCTTTCCCTTCTTCCACCTTCAGCTGACCAATTGTCTCTGCTGCCTCCAGAAGGAGCACCCAGACCTACAGCAGGTCCTTCTCGCTCTTACTCTTTCTTGCTTGCTCCCTCTTTATTCAATCACCTCTTTCTCCATTCAGATTACTCGTACTGTTTTCCCTGAACATAATCATCTGGGCTAACTTTTTAAGCGAATGGCATGTGGCCAGGTCCCAAGTTCCTGTGCAGAATCACTGACCACCTCTATTTACAACGTCAGACACAGCAGCCTGAGAAAGGCTAACAGGTTGCAACATGCATATTAATAATCACTTTACTTTTTCATATCCTTATCTCTAACAGCAAATGTATGTAGCTCAGGATATGAACTGCAAATGAGAGATGAGGAACTGGTTAGTGCTTATCGAGAATGATGGAATTTGAGATTCTGAGATGAAGGGGATTTATTAGTTGTGTGTTTTTTTTAATGAGAGGACTGACTGATTCTTATCAGTTGACCCCTGTTTCAGGTAATGGAGCAGTTGGCAGGGAGCTATTCATACTGATTAGATTGAGGGAGCTGGTATTTGGATTAACTTCTGATTTCCCCAGTATTATTTGTACAAGCTCTTTATTGCTCTGGATAATTCTTCACTTCCTGGTTTAGGAAGTGGAACTGGTATCCTCCTGGAGCACCGCTACCAGCTCACCCAATTTTATTACATGAGATGACATGATGGTCACAGATTAACCTATCCTCTTGCTAGTTTTCAGTAGTAAAATTAGACTTCTGCGAAATTTGCTTTGTTCTAACCAAAGAGGAATAATGCACAACTTTATCATTTAAGAAAGACTTATGGTACTGAGACTAATCAGGATATTACTTTTAACCAACATTTCTGTGGCTAAGGCAACTGCTGTCTTCTTTCAGGAACTGAACGTCTGTGTAACCATATTGGCTTTCAACCCTTACATCTGCTGAGAGTCCCCAGATCTCTTCTGCTGTGGCTGGAAGGAGTTATGATCTCTTTCCTTCTCTCTCCACTGCTAAGCTCATGGCCTGCAGTATCTTTGGGTTTCTTTCCTCTTTCACAGGCTGTTATTTGTCACTGCTTTGTCTCACGTGTCTGCCACAAAATATCCTTGAAGTGATCCATCAATGGAGCAGAGTCAGAACTAGTTTTCCAAAAGCTCCCTCACCGCATCTACAAGCCTAAGCCAAACAGACCCTGCAACAACACGTGAGAGTCCAGGTAGAACAAGTAATGACTTATCACATATGTACATCAGGATTTCTACTACACCAGCAAACACATTTTCATTGACATTTCCTTTTCCACCCTGGCTATTAAACCTCATATTTCACATATCTGTATAGAAGACCAGGTTTGGTTTCCACGAATGGGCCGTGTTATGGGTTTTTTATGTTATTCAATCTCCTGCAGGCTTTTATCCAAACCAAGCAACTAAAATAAAACATGGCTTCCTTCCCTGAGATGGTTTCATAGCCCAGCTCTCCAGCTTTCTCCCCTACCACAAACATGCAACACAATTGTGCAACAGCCGAGGAAGGAATGGTGAGATCAGAGCCGTGACTGCAGACATCCTGACATGGGGATCTGGCAGCTATTCAACACAAACACAATTAAAGGACTTACCCTTGCGTGAAGTATTTGCTTTCTTGATAGTCACCAGCCTTAACCTCTAGGAATGCTTACGAATCAGATAGCGTTCCTTGAGGAGGGCGAGTCTTTTCAAGCTCCTCTGTCTTGCTTTAGCCAACACAGATATAAAGAAGAAAGAAATTCCACCGCATCGTACAACTTCTCCAAGAGAAAGCTTTTAGAAGGAGAGAAGACCTGAGGTCTCAAAATCTCTGCCAAGGATTCAAGAACAGAAGATCACATGGTGCTTGCTCCTCTTCCCCTCCACTATTATCAGCAGGAAAAAATAACACCACAAGAGACAAACTTTGAAATTCACACCAAACGTGAAAGTAGGGGGCTTTGCATTACAGTAGGCTTCTCTCACAGTGGTGGTACCACAGAACGATGGCAGGGCTTTGCGTGGCTCAGGCTGCTCTCAGGACATGTGTATCAACTGCCGAGCTCTGTGTGAGTTAGACACAACAAAAGCTCATGATTTTGGAAAATGTGGCCTACTGTACATGGGTGTTATACAACTTACAAATTGTAAAGCGTGACAACACAAGTATTTTGGTAGGTTTACCACAGTTAGTGGTGAATCCCAGGCTTTTCTTGGCGGTAACAACATCTCAGAAGTGGCAATAACAGCTGACCTTATATAAAATATCTGCTAGCAAATAAGTCAACTGTCAGTCTGGGACAGCAGTTACAAAAGGAAATGCTTGTTCTAAAATGCCCAAGGATTTAAATTATTCGCATCTCAAGCTGCACTGGTGACACAGAAGAGCTGGACAAAAGGAGTACCCGTTGGTGTAACCTCAGGAGTGTTAATACAGAGGTGCTAGAGGAAAGCTACTTGTGGGATTTTCAGACGATGCAATGCGAAATGACATGCCTACCACAGGTACTGCATTTTACAGAGCCACTTAATGGACCAAACTAGGCAATCTTACCAGAACACTACACTAAGGCTATACTACTGCTGGTAGCCTATGTAACTTACTCCGTTCATCTTAGGTATCTCTGTATAGCAGACTTACCCCACAGAAAAGAATCACAGAGTCCGGCTAACTGATATAACATAAAGCAAAATAATAATAAAAGAAAGTGATAAGGATAGCTCCAACTCAGAAATACTACACTGAACCTAAAAGTGCTGAACTGTGTGACCTGCCTGAGCAAACTCACTGTGCCAGTGCATAAGCAGTTATTCAAGTAACAACTTCCAAATTGCACCTTTGAGCAGCAGCTTAACAGCTGTAGGAGGAACAGTTGTGCAGTGTAGCTGCCTTCCCAAGTGACTAGATGCACTTTTCCATTGTTAGTAACTTTCACAAATAGCAATAATTTGAAAAGCAGTAGAGAATGCCAAAATATCAGATATCTGAATCCAGTCAGAATGAGACACTCCCAAAAATATTTCCAATGCTACGAAATTCCCTTCCCCCCACCTCCCTGAATATCCATGCAAATTTTTTGCATGGCACCAGAAGAATAAAAATAATACCACAGCCAGATATTAATATTCACAGAGTTCCAAGTAAAGGAGCTGACTTATGTTATTGGGGTGCATGTGAAATAACCAGGCTATAAGGGACAGACTACCTGAGTATGGTACTAAGCTACTGGTACTAGAGCAGTTGTGTCACGCAAGCAAATACAGCAAATAAAACTTATTGCTGGGGTAGCTCTGTTGACATCTGCAGACCCACCCAAGCCAGGCATTCATCCCAAAATAAAAAACTGGCAAGCAACTATGAATGGTTTCTGGTCCTGACTTTTTGTAACTCCACTAAAGCAGCACAATATAAATCTGCAACCCTGTATCCGGGCAATAATTGAAAGACATCAAGAAAATGCTTGCAGTCGTTCCGGATGAAAAAAAAAAAAAAAAAAAAAAAAAGACAGAGAGAGATATTTCAAAATATATCAGTGCTTATAAACAAGGATGTTACTTTCCCCTTTCTTATCCAGAACCACCCTTAATTGAAAGGATCAGTATCTAAAGCAACTGGTGCTGCCCTGCACATGAATCCCCTTTGCACCTCTTCCTTCTTATTTCTTCAGTGGTTTTATTAACATTAGTGACTTATCTAAGTATTAGAATACTTGGCTGCTTGGAAGCTTATCAACAGCAAATTTTATGGGCTGTTTAGTGATGGAAACAGGAGGAGTTGGAGCTCTCCCCCCCTCAGCTACCTTGATATGGAAGTCTTCAAGAAGCCATGGAATGTGCTCTCTGGTATTTTTGGTATCTTTAAAGTGTCAAGAGTGCAGAATTTCTCTTGTCAGTTGTCACAGTGTGACTCACAATTAGAGCCATCTGCTCTGCATTCACCTCCCCAGGAGCGCCGCTCGTTTTTCACCAGTTTCCTGTTGTTGACAGCACAGTTCCTCCCTGTATCACTCTCCACCAGCACCCATACTCCTCACAGACATTGCAACAGGCTTAAGCAGATTTCCCTCGGGAAAGCCTTTACCCTTGTTTTGTTAGTGATTGGGGAAAATACAGACTGTTGAGAAAGCTCTGAAGGCGGAGGCTGGGTTTCTAAAGGAACTGAACAAATTCCATTGATTTTTTTTTTTTTTTCCAGGAGGACTCTATTGTTTTTAGATCTCTCTCAAAAATCTTAGCATTTCTCCACATCCGTTTTTATTTCAAGCAAAAGAGCACCTTGAAAACTGAAATACTATTTGTGCTGAGCCCTTTTCGATAATTGATGGAAATGGACGGCTTATACTGTATAAGTATTAGTCAAATCATTTTTCAAAAACAGCCTACAGATAGGGAACATGCTCCTTTCCCTTGCCCCTCCACCCAATTGAAAAAAAGAGTTGTGCTGCAGATTTTTCCCACCAAAAAGCTTTAGCTGAGTGAGGCTAACTACCCCAAGCACAGACCCATGCTCCTGCACGGGTCTGTGCTTGGGTTACAGTTTGAACCTTGTGGAAATTCCACCTCGGCTGGGTATGGCTCGCTGGCCTGAAGCACAGCTGTATGGTATAGATCTGCCTGCAGCATCTCGCCTTTAAACCCTGCGGGCTGGATCTTTTAGTACTTCGGCTCTGCCCAGTAGTAACTACAGGAGTTGGGCACCCATTATAGAGGCAACTGTTTGAGAGACAACAGTATGTTTATACTTCCAGTAATTCCTACACTAAGGACTACATCCATGTCGGGACTCCGGAGGCTACGGATGCAGGGACATAATGCCTAATCCTTTAGGTGCTGCTCTGTTGGGCATAGGGTACGTAGGGGTGAAAGCCTAAGCTCCCCATGCGGTGAATGGAGAAAACGAATGCCCACCTCAGAAGAGGAATGAAAACAGGCAACTGGTTAGCTGCTACCTCCTCGCTATTTGCCCAACTGAATTAACAGAAAAACAGATTTGAGATTCTGCTTTCCCTGGGAACCCAATTTTCCTGAAACTAGAGCTAGTCCTGCAGGAGCATAGGGTCTTGGGTATTGTCAGGTACTGCAAGTCATTCTTCCCCGTCAGGCCTGGGTTTTGTCACATGCTTCTCTGATATGTCAACTGCATAAGGAGCAGTCTAACAGAAAATCCAAATATTCAACATAATATAAAATGCTCCTCCCACAATGGGCCACTAATTGTATGCACATAATACCTGTCTGAGCCTTTAGGGCAGCTCCTGGGCCCTGTTCCTGACCTGATACTGGTGGTAACTGCTAATTTCTGTATTTTTTGTACCACATCCTAGCAATAAAGATTCGTTGCGTAACTTCACTGTAGTTTTCTGGGATCTTTCCAGAACCAGTGGTTGGCTTCTCCCAGGAACAGTCTCTTATATATTCACACCCCTCCAAACACAAGTTTAGCAGACTTCAGATCATGGTGCGTCTGCATTCATTCAGTCACATCACGTCAATACAATGCACAGAAGCCTTTCATTTTCTTCTAAATCAGGATAGCATAACAGCTGAAATATTTCTCACTGACCCTGGTCTTCAACACAAAGCTGAACTTCTCTTCGCTATTTCAACATTCCCTTCATCAGGATTGTATTTAAGGTCAACACAATTTGGGCCCTGGATCCACACTGCTTAAATTATTAAAAAAATATGAACCCCTGCCAGTTAAATCAATAAAAGATGTTCTAAAGAAAGATAAAACACATCCTCTGTTTAAAAACACATTTCCAAAAAGCAACTCTAAACTCATCTCATAAAACTGTTATGAAATCCCTAGTTCTTCCAAACATAAGGAGAACTCTCTGCAGACTACAATATTAGTTCATATTTGTTGGGTAATCTAGTAAAACCCAGATGGGGAGAAACTGGAAGGAGAAAATTAAGGATTCTTCCAGTGTTGGCTCAGCTTGCTCATCTATTATACAGCCCAGGCACATATCTGTATTCAAGGTTTTCAATGTTCCACAGCTGAATTCTCACTCAAAACCAGTATTTGCTGAAGGCATGAAAAGCTGGATTGTAATAGATCTCTGCTTGTAGGATCAGTTGCAGAGCTGCCATTGAGAGACCTTAAAATGCATTCGCCACTCAATAATTATTGTTCCAATAGACTGATATGGAATTCTGTAGCAAATTCCCACAAATTACTAACCCGCTGACTTGGCCACCTATTAAACACAAGCTTCTTGGACTGAAGGACTCTTTCTGGTAACTGATAAGTTGTACTTACCATTCAATGCAAGTCAAGGTTGGGTATTTTCCAAAGTCCTCCATGTTCAACCTTCTTGTGCTTCTTTCCAAGTCTTCCACTTGTGGCAGCATCCTCCTCACTCACCTGTCTGAACACTGACTCAAAACAACTGGGGCAGATCTTCTGCCATGTACAAGGTTAGCAGAATTGGATATGACAACCTGCTCCTCAAACTTCATTCTTCCAATCTGTGTTTCTGTTTCCTGCTCATTATACCTGTAGCTTCAGCCCATTCACTGTAGTAGTACCTGAGCACTTTAATTACAGAACCATAATCAAAGCTACATAGCTAAATAGCTTATTCTTAGCAAATAAAGTTATGTTTGCACCTGAGGTCATACCTGCCAGAACTTGTGTGTTTTAAAAGTAACATCCAGTCATAAAGACTAAGGTGTACTTTGAAATTTAATGGAAATGCACTCAATTAATAGCACTTTGCAGAAGAGCAAAATGGTAATAACGTTGATTAAAAGAGCAAAATCACACTGAAGGACCTCTCTTTTCAAGCAGAAATTGTTTAATGTATAAAAATTGTTGTGACTGATGGAATCTGGTTTTGTGCTGACACCTCAAGCATTACGTCACAGATACACCTGAGGCCTTACATTTTAAGAATTAACTTCATAAAAGATCCCACGAGCAACAGAGAGGTCATGAGAGCTATTCAAATCCATGGGCAGTTAAGCTGGAGGATGCTTCGATGCCCTTTAGCCTTTGAGTGTGCTGCAGGACAGGGGAGTTTGGTGCTAAACGACAAATTGAGTTAGAAATATTTGAGCCATAAACCATAGTAAATCTTTTAGCACTTGAAACACCATGTGACACTCCAAACTGAGAGCAAATGAAGTGTTAGTCTATGCATGTTTAAAACGCATGGAAGCTGTGTTTACTGGATTATCCATTTCTTAACTAC
This sequence comes from Falco punctatus, assembly GCF_963210335.1. NCBI lineage: Eukaryota > Metazoa > Chordata > Aves > Falconiformes > Falconidae > Falco > Falco punctatus. The sequence continues at coordinate 5,754,518 of NC_137580.1, read as the reverse complement.
ATCTCCTTTAGAAGCCTTTGCAAGCTGATGTCCAAAGTCCCACCAAAGGAAACCATTTACAGAATGATGTTCTATCATTATTTAAGAAAGAAAAAAATAATATGTACCTCCCTGAAAGCAAAATTATTTAGGTTGCATAGTCAAGGACAGCTAAATTAGGAAGTGGCAGATTTATGTGTGTCTGTATAACCTCTACTCAGCCCTCTTGTAGGTCCTGTGCCCTGAGTGAGACAGAGGTCCTTTGGAAAAAATAGTATGTGATTATGCAATTAAAGACTATATCTTAACACAGAAAGGAGCTGAATTAAGGTTCTGTTGGCAGCTATGAATTAGACATTTCCTAACATTTAAGCTCTGGCCTTTGCAGCCTTAGCACAGAATTTCTGGCAGGTGACATCTTTGGATGGCTTTTATATATAGGTGAAAATTAATTCTAGTGAGCTTTTATTGCCACAGAATAGTTTTCTGTTTACCTGAGGTGAAGGAAGAAGAATATTAGGAGTAATCTGGAAAAGGATGCCTTTGCTGAAATGGGAATAATCACCATGGAGGTAGCAGATTATACAAAACTGGTTCTTCTTCCCTTGTTTTCTGGCCAATACAATACAATACAAGTGATCAATACAAAAATTATAACACTGAAACAAAAATTATTACTGCCCTGATTGGAATCTTACCACACACATTTTGCTGCTTTTGTTAATTACTTCAATTATCAAAGTCCTCAAACTAGAGTCATAACAATATGAATTGTTTCTTCCTACTCAGTTTTGAGAGCCTGTTCAGAATTCCCAAGGAAGATTCCCTCGACAGGAACCTCAAATATTACTACCTAAAGCTCTCTGATCAACAGGATTACACAGTTGCAGGAAGGAGAAGGTCTGAAGAAGCTGTCACCAATACTGCTGCCGTTTCCTCATGCCAAGTTCTTCTGGGCCTGTCCTGTTCTGACATAACCCTTTCACAAGAGGGGACAGCACAAGCATTTCTGCTACTTCACCTGGCGACAAACTTCTGGTTTCTCTGCTAAAAGTATACAGCAGAAGCCAGCATAAACTTTGAACTGAATTTACATCGGTGTAGTTCTTTCTATCTTAATCTCTCTTGCCTTTGTTTTATGGGTTTAGTCAAGGAGATCAAATATTAAAAAAGCACGTTCCGCGCAATGCTGCGACTGTAAAAGTGCCAAATTGATGAATGAAAAGTTACTATAGAATTGGCCACACTGTGTAAGTATATGAAGGTATAAAATCATCACCCTGCAGAATGATAGAAAATACCACATATTTCTGAGGCATCACAGCAGCAGAGAGTAATAGCTTTTCATTTCCTGACTTTTACGCTTCTAGAACCTTAGTCCTTCTTCTGCATAATTGGCATCTTGGTTGAAAAGTTAACACAAAGCTTGTGTACTCTGAGAGTTAGTGAACTCCAAAGCCTCTTGCTTTGGATCTTAAATTTCAAGTAACTTCTAGCCAGGAATAAATATTTACTTACAGATTTTAAATATAAATACTTGGGGCGGGGGAAGACTGCTCACAGGTTTAGAAATATTTCCAGAACAAAAATTTCTCCAAAACGCTGTGGTTCTCCAAAACATTGAATGCTCCAAAACACTGTGGCAAAGAGTATAGGTGCAATTAGAACACTGCTGTCTTGACAACATCATGCAAGAAATGAAAGTATTTCTGATTCATGAAAGAAAACTCCAGTACTATTCTTTTAACTCAGTATTTCACTCAAAAATGTCGCTCAAAATGAACCAGCTGAATAGCTACTTAGGTGAACAACACTTAGAGATGACAGTGTTAAATCCAAAGTGAAGGTACCTTCACTGAAAAAAGAACACAGAACTGCTACAACAGGACAAACCACTACAGCTTGCAGAAGCTATGCTGGATGTTTTGAGATTCTCTCTCCTACAGCATTCATTTTTATGGATAATTATTATGATGGAAACTGTGGATCTTGGGGTCTGTCACCTTACTCAGGGTGCCAGTCAACCTTTCTGATGGGTTTCAACAGGTCTCACTTTTGTCCACACCCTCCTTTGTTGCTCAGATAGAGAAGGGATTAAGGGAAGTCCAGGGCTAACAGCTGGACCTCCCAGAACAGCAAATCTAGCATCAGGGCTGTTACCAAGTTGATCCTTACAGGACATAAGAATGTCCTGTCACTTAGGAACAGATGGAAGAAAAGCAGCAAGGCTTGTATACTCCATCTCGTAAGAGGTTATCACAAAGTATTCTGCACTGCACGGTGCAGACAGGAAGCTCTGGAAGCTTTTGGACCTAGATAAAAAATTTACAAGGAACTCAGGGATCGCTTCTGGGTGCGAAGTGGAAGGTGGCAAAGCGTGTCCCAGCGGAGAAGCCATTTAGCCATGTCAGTGCAATGCTGTACCACTGCGAGGAGACCTGATGATAAAGAAATACTGGCTGCCAGATGACGAGCAAGAACTTCGCTCTGCTGAAGAACAGCTTGTGAAAAGGTAGAGCCATCGGCTCCAGGGCGTGCATCATGCCCAGCAGGCAGCTTGACGCAGAAGTCCTCAACATTGAGAATGCTTTCACTTCAAAAGACCTCACTTGAATGCAAGGCTACATGCTGGCATCAGCAGGCTCCTTTGAGGTACCTTTCCCCTTCTAGCTATATTTACCTAAGAAATTTCATGCTCAGAAAAGAATGAGTAAAAGGGAATATTCAGATACATGACAGGAATGGTCTTCATTGTTTATTTCTTTTTTATCCAGCGCTTTGTTTTCTTTCAGTCAAAGTCTGACAGACATAAAAAGCCATTGTAGGTGCAGCCCACTGACAAACAAACCACAGCCCTCCCTGCAATGCAGAGGGTAGGGATTATTACGTTGTTAGCGTGCCATTTGGAAATCATGCAATGCATCCACTTACTCTATTAAATTAAATCATTTCCTGTAGCAATTGAGGAAGGATGAAGCAAATGGGTGCTATTAAGAAAACATGGTTTGATTGGCCTTTTTCTCTGCAAGCCATTAGAATGTGGCAGCTTATAGATTTGAATTGCAGGATCTCTTACCACCCATCCATTACCAACATGACGTAAATACAAAGGGCTGCCCCTGAAGCCAGCAGCATTGCTGTAGATATACAAGCTGTAAATGAGACAAGGATCTGTCCGTAGTGTTTTTCACTCTGTTTTGCCTTCCCCGAGTTATGTATTCCCTGCAGGTTCCTATCTCTCTGGTCAGTCACTCTGTTTTTCAGCCACTGCTCTTCCTGTGGGACCCTCCCGGGTGTCTGCTCCTCCCTGCATTCGATAAGGAGATTATTTGGAATGGAAGTAGACAAGCACAGGTGGTGGGACCACCTGCTACAATCTCTCCAGTGCTTTTGGACATTATAAACACATAAGTGTTTGGGTTTAACCTTTGTATTTCCTTTCTTTTTTTTTTCCTTTTCTTTTTTTCTTTTTTTTTTTTCTTTTTTTTTGGGGGGTGTGTGTGTGTTTTGTTTTGTTTTGTTTTGTTGTTAAAGTTCGCTTTTAATTCATTTATGCAGGGGTCAGAGAGGAGGAATTATGTTAAAATACACTATTCCCGTGATCCTGGAAAAGCAATTTGCTAGAATATAGTACCCAGGACAACAAGCTCATCCTTTGCATTATTTCAAAACCGCTAGTAGGTCCAACAAAAGTGCAAACCAAAAGCTCTTTTTAAGGTGCATTCCCCATCTCTTTCCCTTCACTGCCTAACAGTTTAATGTGCCTTCCTACCCACCTCCTCCTGCCTGTTCCTAGATTTTACGTGGCCATGCATAGCAGTAACATAATATCTCACTCCCTCATTTGGCTGTGTTACAGCCAGGCATCACCTCAGCCTCAAAGGACATCTACAACGGTGATTTACTACGGCAGAGGGTTTCTTTTCAGTGTAGATTTCCTTAGTGTCTATACTTGGCATCTTGTGACACACTCTCAAGTTCACTGCTGATGTGAAGCTCTGCCTCGTGATGTTGTACACGCGGGCATTAGTGTTACATCCCCAGCACAGACACCAGCCCTCCAGCACGCTGTTCTCCGCACGCGCATCGTGCCTGCCTGGGACCGGCAACTGGTGCAAATTTTATTGCCTATATAGACACAATGTCAACATAGAGTTCACGACAGTTCAGAATAGTAAGCTCCTAACTTGCATGGCAAACAGTGAAATTAGAAAATAGAAGGCTCGGTTTGGTCAGGTCCTTGTTTACAAAAATAAAAAAGAAATAGCACTGGTTCAAAAGAAGCCACATTTTCCATAAACTTACTGTACTGAGACTCAGAGTCAGATATTCTCGGTTTAGCCCAAGAGGGAAGGAAGAATCCATTAAATGCATGAAAATCTACAGAAGACAGCTGAACACCAAATTTAAATGGTGCTTCATACAGTTGGAATGCAAATTAGAATCAGCAAGAAAGATCTGAATCCCAAAAAGTACACTGATGAGGAATATCTAACAAATAGGTTTGGGAAAGACACTACAGTTTGCAGCCAGGGAAAGCAGAGTTCCTCAGCTTATTTCACGTTCAGCCTTTATAATAAATAACAGAAACACTTTCTCTATATTTGGCAGAAATATTTATGCTCGATTTTAAAATCTCTCGCGAAAATTCTGGTAAAATGTGCCTAAATAACTTTTGCTTAAAGTAAGGTTGGGGTTTCATTCTCATGCATATTATGCCCACTGTAGGAAACATTAACAAACTCCAAGGTCATTTGATGGCATGTAGCTCTGGGAGCACAACAAGAAGCACCAAATGCAAAACAAGCCTTTCAGGTGCACTTGTCATAAGTGCCCTTTGGGGCTCAGTAGTTTACAAAAAGGAACAAGAGTTATAAAGTCACTCGAGAATCTGAAGATGGAGAATTTATTCCTGAGCTGATATGCAATGTTAGGCAACTTGCTTTTCATCTCGGTATTTGTTTCTGCCTGCAGAAACTAGGGATAATTCTATTTCCTTCTGTTGGCTTTGAAAGAAAAATGCCTAGTCACATCATTATTCATTACTGAATGTTGCTTCATTTGCATTTATGTATGATATCCCTCTGGTTTTGGAGGGGATATTTTGTAACATCTTAAGTTAGAAGCATGCAGTTTCATTTGTGTTGCACATGTCATCTTTCACTGGGATCCCATAATTTTCCCCTGGAATTTACTCAACCCTTCGCTCTTCAGATGACAGAAAATTGGACTCAGCAAGCCAATAGTGACAGACCTAATTGAAAACACTTACATCTTTAGAGTACACCAGTGATGCAGAGATTTACCTGTGGTTATGAAGGGAATGTATGCAGACTCTATTTCACAAAGTAACACTGTGTATGCCATTCTCAAGAGGGTGTCTTTTGTACCTTCAGTACCTACAGGAGTGATCAGGAATGCACAGAGTTTGCATTCCTGCAGATACATTATCTGAAAGTGTGGCCCTGTGTTTGCTTTACTTCTGTTTTGTCCTGCCAGTCCTTCATTGTAAGAGACCTGTTTATACATTCCATTTTTCTCGGTCTTCTTGGCACCTCACAGTCAAACACTACTCCAGACTGATCCCTTGATTTACAATGTAGTGCAAGTACAGTCTATGTAAATTTTAGGAAGAGACAAAAGAGGGTACTCGCCATCTGATGATTTCATTTCTAGCTTTCCAGTACCTTTTGTTATTTCAGGGTATTTTTTCCTGGTGGAAACAGGCACACTCAGCTGTTGTTTTCATGCTGAAAGACGGTGTGGAAGCATTTCCCTGTTTCTTTTTTTTTTCCAGACATGTCTTTCAGCATGTTTCCAAAGGCTTGGAATCAGCACATTGTGTTGTGACATGTGCATACTTGACATTGCTTTGTTCTCTGACTTCCTTTTGCTTGCAATCTTTAGGAAGTTATCTTACAATTAGCAAGGAATTTTGAGTCAGTGTTATTGCAGACCCAGCATATTGTCCTCTGCCATCTGCAGAGAAGAAAGCTTGGAAGAGCAGGAGGGAAGAAAGTAATTTTAGTATTTTTAACTGGCTGAACCACATAGGATTCTAGCTTTAGTTCACTGCATGGAGAGTCATAGCTTTGACTGCAGCCAGTTCAGAAAAAAAAAAATAAACCTATCACATACTACAAACATCTTAGCTAAAGGAATAAAGGAAAAGCTAAGGCATTACAGTAACTGTCCTCAGATTCAATACATCCTTTTCCTGTGTTTTGCTCTGGTTTAGTGATTCTCTCATCATATAGCAAAAGTGAAAAGTTACTTTTTTTCTGAGGAGTTTATACAGAATCAATTTATTTTTTCTTCTCAACTTTGCACCTTGATGTAAATGAAGCCTGTTCATGTATCCTGTAAGTGAACCTGATAAAAACAAAGAAAAAAAAAGAAAAACCACCAAAAAACAGGATTTGTTTGTCTCAGTGGCAAGTATGTTCATTTTTAGCAAGCTGAAATGCACATCTTTTTATGATGTTATTCTCTTTCTCCTTGTATTTTAGACAATCAGCCTCCTGCAGCCCAGACAAGAGGCCAATTTGTTTTGAACTGCTTCCCTGTCCAGACAGCACAGCTCAAGAGAGAAAGAAATGGCAGCACTTCGGGCACAAGGGGGTACCTTGAGAGCTATCCTGGAAAAACTTCCACAGGGAAAGCCCTGGTTTCCCACAGCTCAGACAGGTACCACCTGGCTGTGCTTCCCATATGCTGGGGGGAACTGGGGGCTTGTGCAAAGAGCCGCTTCAGACAGGAACTGCCCAGGAGCTTCCCATGGTAGCTGGACCCACTGCCTCTGTGCCTCTGCAGTGAAAGACTGTGGTCTTAACAAGGCTGGTGGCTTCCCTCCGTGCCTATTTATGTTTCACGTAGCAATACTGAGAATGTCTTTAACATGGCAAACACGCTGACATCCTTGCCATTGTATCAGAAGATGAGTAAGAGTGGCAATAAGAAACTGTACCAGAAAGAAAGCAACCATAAAACATACCTCATTTACTGTAACACAGCAATCTTCTTGACTGCTAACCACATCTGTAGCCAGCTTCTTATTTCTGATACAAACCGTGTTAGGCCTGATGTTCAGAGATGCTGAGCTCTTTAAATCTCACTGACTGCCAAAATTAGACTGCGTGTCTGAATCTGGAAAGGAGTCAGGGACATACCATTTGGTCAGCTGCTTACACTTCAGTAAGACATCTTGTAGACCATGGAGTACAGCATGCATGTTAGACCTTGCTGAACATTAGCTTACTCTGGATATAAACACTCAAGTTTTAACATTTTGGCATTATTACATAATAGATGTATGATTTATGAAATAGCATCATCCAGGCAAATATTGTTTATCCGTTATAGGAGAGGTGCAGAAACTATCTCCCTAGTTAGTATTTTGAGTAGCTTTTTCTTTCTGTGCCATAGCATATACATTATAGTGCTTGGAACAAAAATTTTGTTGTCAGGAGGCCTCATCTTCCTGCTGAAGTGGAGATATTTTTTTCATTAGAGTCAGTGAAAGTGTAATAAAACATCCGTTTTAGACTTCAAGAACAGACCTGAGGAAACAGAGCTTTTTACAGATATGCGCAGGATCTCAATGCGTCAGTAAGGAGTCTGGTTTCCATTGTGCAGAGACACGTCCTCATGAACTCCCCTAAAAGACACAATTTGTGTATGTCTACACAATGTAGTAGAGAATAATACAGTGACACCCAAATAAACAGCAGCTAAACTAATTGCCAAACTGGATGCCTTAGGAGTGTGTCGGTGCAGGGCTCTGCACAAGTTATGAGACCGGCTCTACAATTTCCAGACAGCATCGCACAGACAAACCAGGATTTCTCGGAGGCAGATCAGATATCTGTGCACCACAGTCCTTGGCGCTGAATAGACATGCTGAGTCCATCAGAGTAACAGGAAGTTCCGAATATTGAGCAATTATTCAACTACTGAGCAAGACAGAACTATTCAGATCCCAGATTCTAAAGTGTTGCTTAATTTTTTTCATTATGAACTCTCCCGCTGAAATCTGTCTTTCAGATCACTGTATTAGAGGGGGAGCATACCTGAAAGTCTGTGCAAGACTGAAAGCTTGCAACATCACAAGGGATAAAGTCTAAAAATACATATATGCCAGAAACACAGCAATAATAACTCATATAACTAAAGCAGAAGGAAAGAAGATTATGGTGTAAACTGTAACATAAGAAAACCAACAATAACAAAATGGCTAATCCCTGAAAAAGATATTTTTTTTAATGTTGGAAGTTTAGGGTTTTGCTTGTTTATGGCAAAAAGTCCCCACAATTCAATTTACTCACTCCATAATCTAAGGATTAAAATGCATGTAGGATTTTACCAACTAGTGCAAAGAGAAAATTGTCTCTCCCTTGATAATTTGTTTTCAGTCATTCAGTAAATGCTTTCTATTACTGGTATTTTCCTCCAATATAAATAGCATTGTGGATGCTCACTCACGATAACTGCAGAAATTGGAAGTTTGCATTATGTCCTGTCCTGCATGGAGCACACCAGATGATGCCCGTTATATTAAATAATTCCTTCTGTAATACATTTTCCACACATAGACATCCACATTGATATGCTAAAGTAGTAAGTAACCGTACATTGTCACAGACAGATTCAGGATATTCCTCTAAAAACTGTTTGGTTTATTCATTTTTTTTTTTTTTAACAGAGCACATCAGAATAATGTATCATTGTTTGGCACCAGTTTCATTTATTAGTGTTATCTAAGCTGTACTACTTTCCTTGTCACATCATAAGTTAACCTTTCCTAATCACTGCCCTGGACGTTTACCAGGCTTTCCCTGGGGATGTGTTTAACTAGAGCCACAATTTTCCTGTTATTATGTACTCTAGGGCTCTGAAAGCTCATGTTGATAAATAAATCCACGTGAGTCTGATGCTAGGGAACTTAATATGCTAAGTGGATCTATGCCTGGTTTAAATGAACTGCATAGTTGGTAGCGTGGCAAGATCCTCAGAGAATCCTGCCGTTTGCTCTACTTGCTGAACAGTTAAAGTGTTCCGTTTTGGAAGCTTAATAGAAATGGGTTAAAGTCTTCCTCCTTTCTCAGAACACCCAGCAATTTTCTTTCCCTAGACACCCTTTGTTGGCTTGGCAAAGTACTATGACCTGCGCGTGGTATGGAGCACCGTACACTAGTGCTGCCCCTTCTTCGAATCTGCCCTGGATTTAAGCTGGGTTCTCAAGCATCTGTAAAAGCTAAACGTGTGGTTTTCCCTATCAGCACTTTCCTATGACCCCCGCAGAAGCCCTCCTCTGCCACTCGCCATGCACGTGGGTTAAAGGAATGTGAGGAATTCTACTAAGGTCTCCTAAGCCTGCAGCCAGCTGCTTAGTCCTAGCCATGGGAAGCAACAAAATGGCAGAGATCCTGGGAAAGGAGAAGCTTTTGAAAGTCCTACGAGGAAGCGCTTAGGCTACAGGCACATTACTCATGATAGACCATTACAATTAAATCCAAAACTTTAAACAAGACCTTGATGACCAAGTGAATTTGTTCAAAAAACCAAGCAAACAACTGAACAGTAATCCCCAGTTTTCATTAGCAGAGATATTAACCAAGCAAAGAGTTGACAGCTCAACATTTACTCTCGGGGGACATTTTTCAGCCTTAACAGGGTAAGTTGTTGCCAATATACCTAAAACCAAAAATTTCTTCGACTAGGAGGGGAATCCAACAAGAGACATCCAGCTGTGCTGAATTAAAGCACTCCATTTAAAACATCCCATCAATCACAGAGCAGGAGAATGCTGATGTTATTTGTATGAAATCTAAGAGTGTTATTACTCACCTGCAATTAACAAGAATGGTTTGATTTGGTTTCTTGCCGAGAGTTATGTGAATATTTTCCCTTTTGCCAGGTTATGAATTTTGCCAGCTTCCAGAATCTGAAGGTAGCATTCCAGGTTCTGACTAAATCATGAACAATGATACAATACAAGTAAGATAATTTTGGAGGGAAAAACATTCTTTTTCTGAAACCTAAATTATAAATCCATGTTATTTATCCACATTCTCTGCAATCGGCTGGCTTGCAATGTCATGAAAACACAATTTTAATTGGCACACTTGTTGGCACAGTCTGAGAAGAGTCCAAGATCTGTATGGAGACTGAATTATTCTATCCTCCCTAGATTTGGACCCTCAAGGCATGGATTAAGATGAGACACTAATGGGGCAGCATGCAAAAGCTTGTATTATTGAGATAGATCTCCTTCATGGATAAAACGAAATAGAAACCTTCAAACTTACAATTCTAAATGAGAACAAAGCTACAGATAGGGAAAAGATTCAGACAAGGATCTAAGCAAAGATTGGTAATGTAATGATAGCATCGGAGCCATCTAGAGGGGATTTTGGCTAGATTACATCTTCCAATATTAGGAACAAGAAGTCCAGGAGGCTCTGAGTGCAGGTTTATACCATGTCTGGCAATGTGAAACATTTCACGTGCAGTAAATGCGCATGCAATTTAAAATAATAATAATAAAAAAGACAGAAGACAAGCAAGGGCAAGTAAAGAGAGTTATTCTGAAGATAGAAACTCTTTGGGTAAATGCCTTTGGTTCCATTTTTTCAGGTTCAAATCTATAATTTTCCCCATATTGCAGCAGTACTTTTCAGCTGATGTTAAGCACACCTTGTACTAAATGATTGGAATTTGACAACGTTCATCGGAGTAAGCCCACATAAAATCTTTGGGGTATCAAAATTTTTCTCACTCCCAGAATAATTTGCTTGAGAATTTCTCTCCTAGCAAATAAATAAAAAAAATATTAATAATAATAATAATTAAAAAAACCCACACCAAACCAAACAAAACCAATAATGGAATACTCACATCAGTAGAAAACCATTAGTGAGACGAGTATCCATCTTAAAGCTATTTGTTGACTCAGGTCATGGGAGCATCAAAGTTAGTTAGGCAGGGCTGTCACACTTAGGTCTGCGTGTAAGTTTCAGCTGCATCTTGATGCCATATTAGCTGGGTATCCAGATGTCCATGTGCCCATCCCTCCACTTTGATTTCTGAGGAAAAGAAATCAAGTTTGTGAGCCTGAAGGGAGCTCTAACATGCTTCAGTGAGGCTTCTGTTTGCAGTCTTGTGCTTCAGAAGATCCCACACAGCACTAATCACAAGCAAATACAGCCAAGAAACATAACCTATGTGTTGGAAAAACAACTTTTTTTATCTTTTTGATATCCACCAGAGGAAAAATAACTACCCTATACTGTGCCCATCTGTCAAAACCATACCTCAGAAAAGAAGGTATGCTGTGTCCCTTGAGCTTCCTAGCTCCATTTTCTCTTCAACACATGGCTGATTTCTCATGCACAGCAATTGCCTGAAGGCCTAATTTCTGTAGAGTTTCCCCCCTGTTATAATGCAGGGCAAGGTTATCGATAATGCTAGCAGGAAATGCATGTAAACACCAGTTCCTTTCACTACATCAACCACTCTTCCCCAAGGTATTCTCAGAGACTTTCAGTCTCAATTACAAGAAACTGTAAATGTTTCATCCAGAGAGTTGATATGAAAAAGCAGCGACTAGTCAAGGTCTTACAAAATACAAGCGTTTTGTCATGTAAATCTTTCTATATCAGTTCCCCTCCATGTGGCTTTTTCCTATTTCCGAAACTTCTTGAGGATGTTTGAGGGCTTAGATAACACGAAGTAACCTGTCTTCTTGTAGTAGAGAGACAGAATGATTTGAAACTAGCTTATCTAAGGGTCACATCCTGCCATTGATTTTTTTCAGTGCTCCCTATTGATTTCAGAGGTGAGTTCCACATACAGATCAATACCAGGATATGGTCTTTATTTATTAGTGTACTTCTGGTCATTTCACTCTACCCTAATGCCTCAAAACATATGGAGCTAATTACGGCATCCAACCTTATATCGGCCTTGTTGTCTTTAGAGCAGAGTTAAGCCTTCATTTGGTCAATGGAATAATTTGAAAGGATTGTTTGGTGACATCTGTCATTGATCCAGAAATAGATGCTGTGACACACTATTCCAGAGCAGGACTGAAGTAAAGTAGCAGAGACACATGGATAAGTACGTCTTTTGACTGACTAGCAGCTGCACCCTAGCAGCAGTACAAAATTCCCAGTAGAAGTTTCAGTGTTTTGACAAGGAGAAATTCTCTGCGTTGAGTCAGTGGCCTGATTCTCCGGCCCTAGTCTAATGTTTTAAAGACCTCATGTACTAAAGAAATAAATGTTGGGCACTTGGATGAAAGTTCTACTACTAATTTCTGAACTTCGTCAATATCTTTTACTTACCGGGCCAGGAATACACACGAACTGCAATTTTCAAGCGGTTTACTAAGCATGCATTTTTTACTCCCTGAGGCTTAGAGCCCCAGCTGACCTGGAAAAAGTCTGTATGTGTTCTCAAACCAGCTGCCAAGAACAGGACTGAATTACAACACAGTTTTGTCAATGGCTCTGGCTCACTGATAAACCTTGGTCCCCGTGTCGCGGTTGGGGCCTCTTCTACCTGTGGCTTTGCTAGCTGCATGCAAGCGGTGGAATAGATCACGGCCCTCGCGAGGAGGGCAATGGCAATTTGCAGGTACCGGGTTTGATACAGACTTTCAACTGCACGAGAAATGAGATGTGATCGTCTTTGAAGAGATAGTGACTTTTTATTCCTCCCTCTTTCCACAGAATTTTCTTCACAGATGCAGGCATGGGAAAGAATTAGCCATGGGCCTAATTTGAATGTTCTGCCTCTTAAGAAATCAAATCCTTTACACAGAGTTGTGACATTTGGATGGCCAACATGCAACAGTATATTAAAAAGCAGGGTAGATAAAACACTTCCTATGTGCTACTCCTACATTACCTTTCCATACTCTGTAAAAAAGCACCAAGATAACCATTCTCTGCATTCAGAAGGCCTCTTTAAAAGCAGCAAAACAAATAATCTTGTCATTACTTCTAGATTCACATTACAGGCAGAGCACGAGATGAACAGCCCCAATTTTTACATCTATTATATAGCCAGTGCATCCCGGTATTCGGATGCAATATACCCACAGCTGCTTTTCAACTACTGCTTGTACCTAGGTATGTTTGATTTAACTGAAGAGAGCAAAGGAACAAATGAGCAAGGAAAAGAAAGCACAGAAGGAAAACAGAGCTTCACCCATTTGCTCAGCTGCCTTTTGAGCCTTAGGAAAGTCAGTGCTCTGTTGACTTTGCTTCTCCTGTGCTCGTTTACATCACTGGAGGGTCTGGCCTGTGCTTTAAGAAAATACTGCTCCTTTTCAATTGTTAAATAGTGACAAAGTCCAGGTGACCCTAGCACAGAGTCTGAGTGGTTTATGTCAAGCCTGGAGACAGTGACTCATGGAGTCACAGATGATCAGTTGATAAATGTCACCGGTATCAGAAACTTGGCCATTAACATGAGTGATGTGAGAACTAAGAGGTTAAGTAAAAGCTACCTTCATAATGAGTTGTGATACAGAAAAGCAACATTATGACCCAGGCTTGGATTTTTGGTTTGGCTTCTCATTTCCCCTTAAGGTGGATTTTGGCTTGTGATTAGATGGTTTGTAAGTTGGTGGTGTTGGTTTTTTTAATGCAACATACATTTTTCACAGTCTCATTGTCTGGGAAAAGTCTACAAGAAATGTTAGAAAGAGGTTCAGATGAACCAGGGGGTCAATGGTGACTTTTTGCCACAGTTTGCTGCAACAATGGGGTCTGTTTGCAACGAACTGCTAGGTTTTGGAATTCCCTTGGCTTCAAAGTGACTCAGGAGCTGATTTTTAAAACTTTTCTAGGAAAGAGTAAACTGCATTAGTACATACATTACGAGCAGTGAGCTCCCTTATGTACCATTAAACATAAGTCTAAGGACTTTGCTGAAGCAGAGCCCTGACAAAATCTTCTAAAGCCATATAGCTTAAATTTATAAGCACACAACACTTTAGATAACCACTCTGAGTAGCCGCCTTAGTTGCAGTTCAACAATTCAATGACATTCAAGTCATTATGCCCAAGTGGCATCCCACTTCAGGCACAGACACTTTTCTAATCTTCAGTGATTTCATGCAAAACAATTACAATTTAGAAAAACTCTGGGAAGCGTTGGCTTCTAACACACAAAATCTCACAAACTCATTATTAAGAAGCTGGTTTACAACATAAAAAGCAGATGCTAGTGTTTCATAGTGGTGATGACTACATATGAAGCATATGCACATGAAGTATGTATGATACACTTCTTAGTACACTGTACAATTTCACTCATAACTTTTTTTCCACCCTCTTATCAACTACACTTTGTTAAGAAAAAAAGAAAAAATGGGTTTAGACCACTAACAACACAGATAGATTTATGAGAACACAGTCCAGTCATCAGAAGATTGGAATAAAGAAACAGAAAGGGGTAAACAGATTTTGTGGCCTGTGGAAACTTTAGGCATAACAGAGAACACCCTTTTAAAGACTGGGTACTTAATATTCATCACTCTAGTAAACGTATCCCATTTTCCTTCAAGAGAAGAGTCTAAAGTACAATTGCTCAGATATTCATCAATAGATAATATGGACCAGTAATAGAAACACATTTTGCAGAAATAAAGCCTTTTATGTTATATTTCAGTTTGAAATTAAGTTAGTATTTACCTACAAATGCAGGGAAAGGAAGAAGGGATTCTTCCTCATTTTTCCTGTTCAAAATTATTTTTATTTGATTTATCATACGGTGGGAAATACAAAAGTAATCAAAATCAGAATGAAACATCATTCATGATATTTTCTCAGACTTTTCAGTAAGACTTTATCGTGGTGGGATTTCTGGTCACGGGAAATTTGGAGATTTTGCCTCTCTCTGGTGTGGAAATAAGCAAGGAAAGCTTTAAATGATTGCTCGGAGATTATTTCATTCTATGACACCCATCCTAATTCTGATCTTCCTCAGCACTTGAAAGCAAATTCATTTATTTATTCCTTCCCTTCAGTAGCTACACTGGATTCCATGAGTGCACCTGGTCGTTCCCCAGATTTGCAAAGTTTCTTCATCCTTATGCTCTCCACACTCTGTCTTCTTGGCCCAATGACACACATCAGAGGTCTTGCAAGGTCTGACGCCCCAAACATGATCCTCCTCTCTCGCCTTTCCCATGCCAGCTTTGCTCTGCTATCGAAACTGCTTAAGGCTTTGGTTATTAACTCAGCTGTTGGAAGAAATCATGCCTCAAACTTGTGACTGCTGGCAACAGAAAAAAGGTTCTTTGTATCTCTGTAGATCTGCAATTGCAAAATACGTATGGTACCCCAGGAACAACTGAGGAGGAATGAGACCCATTAAGGGACACATCAGAGCCAGCTGAGCCTAAAACTACATCAAGAAGAAGAGGCAGACGACAGCCATTGGAGACAATCTCTTGTGAAGGATTGTCCAATCTGCCAACCTGTCTTACTTCCCAGGTGGTTTGTTACTTGACAGATGTTTGGTCCAGGATGTTGCAGAGACACTTATGAGATTTGTCTGGACCTTGGACTATTACCCTTTGCCGTTTGTTCATGTCAGCACAATGTCACTGACAGGGCTGAGCATACCAAGAGTGACTATAAAGTCTGGAAGTGAAGACAAAAGGCTCCTGGAGGAGTAGATATGTCCAGTAAGCAGTGAGCTGACTAGGGGATGTGTTCTGCTGGACCCATTACAAACAAGGAAGAATTGGTCAAAAACGTGAAGGTCAAGGGCAGCCATAGCTGCAGTGAACATGAGACTGTGAAGTTGAAAATCCCAAGACAAGGGAGCAAGATGAACAGTAGAATCACAGCCCTGGACTTCAGAAAACTGGATTTAAGATTATTCACAGATTTGCTGGGCAGGATCCCGGAGACTGGTCTGGAGGCCAGCAAGCCTAAGCAAGCTAGTTGACATGACAGGACATCCTCTTAAAAGCACAATAAATGGACCAAACCGAGGAGCAGAAAATTGAGCAGGCACAGCACAGGGTCAGCACGGATGAATGGGGACCTCCTGGATGAGTTCAAACACAAAAAGGCCACAGAAGGAGGAATCAGGGAAGGGCTCCTTGGGGGGAATATAGCAACATTGCTCAAGCATGCAGCGATGGAGCTGGGGAAAACAGAGCTGATCTGGAGTTTAAACTAGAACTAAGTTAGATATGAACCGAGTAAGTTGATAATGAAGTGGGTGGAAAATTGGCTGCATCTTCAGGCTCGCAGAGCTGAGGTCCAGCTAGCGGCTGGTTACTAGCATCCTTCAAGGTTTGATATTGGGGCCAATACTGGTTAATGTCTTTATTACTGACAGGGCTGGTGGGGCAGAATTCACTCTCAACAAATTTGTGTACTACATAGGCTACACTAGGCGGAGCGGCTGACATGTTGGAAGGCTGGGCAACTACTCGAGGGCCCTTGACAGGCTGGAGAAATGGACTAACAGGAACTTCATGAAGTTCAAAAAAGTCAAAAGCAGAGTCCTGCATCTGGAATTAAATAACTCTACAGCAGTAGAAGCAGGGGGTTGACCTGACAGAAAGTAGCTTCACAAAAAAGGACTCGGAGGTCCTGACAAGAGCAACATGAGCCAGCAGTGTGCCCTCATGGCAAGGAAAGCCAACAGCATCCTGGACTCTATTGAAGTGCCACCAGCAGGTCAAGGAAAATGACTGCTCCCATCTGTTGGGTCCTTGTGAGGCCTTACCTGGACTGCTGTGTCCGGTTTTGGGGCCCCTCAGCACAAGAAGATACTGACATAGTGAAATGAGTCCAGCAGGTGCCACCCAGAGGCTCAGAGAGCTGGAGCATTTGCTAGCCTGAAAGAGATGGCTTTGTTCAGCCTCATGAAAAGACTAAGGGGAGGTCTCGTTGCCATCTGCAGCTCCCTGATCAGGACTACAGAGAAGACCAAGCTAAACTCTCCTCAGAGGTTAGTGCAACAATAGACTGAAAAATGATAAACACAAGTTGGAACACCAGACATTCAGAACAGATATAAGGAAAACATTTTTAATCACAGGGGTGCTGAAACACTGGAACAGATTGCCCAGAGAGGCTGAGGAATCTCCATCCCTGAAAATGCTCAAAACTTGACTGAACCAGCCCTGAGCAATCTGGTCTAGCAGGGAGATTGCACTCAAGCTCTGGAGATCCTTTCCATCCTAAATTATTCTTTGCATACGTTCCCAATCTAGTGAATTATTTTACTACTTTAATCTCTGAAACAATTTCATCATAACCACCAAATATTTCAAGAATAATACCAAAGGTAAGCAGCCAGCAAGGTTATATGTGTTTTCACCTTCATCAAAGACAACAAGGTTTAAAAAAAAAATCAGACAGGAGAAAGCAGGTATCTGTCAAGAAGGTGTGCTACAGATAATCTAGCAGGTTTCTTTACCTTCTGCAGACAGCAGAATGGTGGCTGCTGAGTGAAGTCCCATGAGATTAATAACATATATGCTGACAGATGCTCTAAATAAAGCGTCAAGGGATGACTCCCAGAAATACTGTGTAAAACTACTGGGGATAATTGTTACCTGATAAGTTACAGCACATTACCAATTAGCTGCATATGAGGCACTGAATCCATCAGATTTCCTATTTGTAAGCTCTAGAGGATTCTTTAATTGATATTCGGAATACATCATTGATCAAAATTATGGTCTGCCTAGCATAAATGCACTGAAGCAGCTAGTTAACAGAAAAAAATAGTATTTTAGACAATAAAATTCTTATGCCATAATTAAAGGAATTAAATATTTGCTTGGACCTCGAAAGCAGATAGAAGCAAATGTTTTATCCCAAAACGTACTGAAGATGCAAATCATTTTTCCATTAAAAATAGAAATGGCTAAAAATCAAAAATACTTCTTGCCTCATACTATGCCATTAAACTGTGAAAATGCTGACTTTTTTTCTTTTTTATTGTCATGATATTCATAGGAGGCAAAGTTTTGAGTAAAGTATTAAATATCAACCTTTTGAACACGTTCTTAGACTTTAATGTAAAAATCCTTAACTATTAAGAAAGAAAACTGCAATAATGTTCACATTCCAATGACAGAGGGCAGGATAGTAGAATTCCACTGTTTTTTAACACATTCTAAAGTTGTTTATACCTAGTGGTTTTGACTTTTTCTAACGTTTTTTTGCCTGAATATAGTCTTTCTAAGACCAGCAGTAATTTATACCACTTAAACAAGGTGTATCAGGGATCTCAGGGCAGGGGTGGAATGTAGGGGTGGAACAAGTGCAGCAGAACTGGGTTTTTACCATGACCTTTTCCTAGTTATCCACACTAATCTTCCCATGTCAGATTTGGAGACAACAACTGCAACTGCCACAAGAGACCACTGACAAGAAAATGCTGGCATGAACTTTCTCCCATCAGAGTGCTTATTTCTGCAACAGAGAACTTTATGGCAATGTAGAGACACGTTCCACGTCTAGAAACTTTGACAGATCAAAGGAGAGGCTAAGGGGGCATTTTACAAACTCTCCATCGCTATCATTGACCTGAAAATAAAGTCCTGGATTTCCATCTTGGACTTCCTGAAATTGCTGGGTCTGGTAAGTTGGGTAACATGCTGAACTCAGAAATCAATTTGACATTTTTCATTTGAAATGAAGAAATGATATTTGGTCAGAAGCAATGGGAGGCCCATTCTATGGCTAGAAAGGTGACTTCGAGTTGCAGAAAACACCCAATATGCAAATCTTGCAAATTTTGCAAGCAAGATGAAAGGTTGCAAGATGATTACATCCTGGAATTTGTAGCATGCAATCTGTCCATTTTAAACTATCTACCAAAATACCACTTCTGAAAAGCAGGCAGCACATATCACAATGGTTAGGAAAAATTTAAATGGTTTACCACACTTACAGGAAACCAGGACTGTCTTGTTTGTGTCAGATAAGAAAAAGTAGAGCAGCAGAGAGGTTTCCTTATGAGGAGAGCAAAGGGGTGCAATTGAAAGAAGATGTAAGATCTGTCAGATGGACAGGCCGGAGGTTGTTTTTAACTGAGAGAGGAGGTAGCACAGTAATATAGCTGTATGAAATCCACCTTCTTTACAAGGAAACAAACAAACATAAAAGAAAGAAAGCAACAAACATAAAAGTGCATATTGTCATTTGTGCTGGCTGTTTGGCTCCTAATAAATGACCTGAGATGTCTGCAACATTAGAGCACTCACCAGTTTGAAAGTCCTGAAACTTTTCCAGAGGCTGTTTTGTTTATTTCTGTTGCACTCGGATCCACTTAACATGGCACTGTGATAAACACCACTTCCACTTATGTTGTCCTGATGGCCGATAGACTTAGTGCCAGGTGCTTTCAAAATACAGTGAATAATTGTCTGTCTCATCCACTTAAGAAGCAGAACTTACATTCTGTGCAAGCCTGCCATGTTTCCCTACCATACCTGCCGGTTTGCTGCTCTTATTTTGTTGTTTAGCTTTGTTAACTATTAAACAAAGCCAGTGGTTTAATAAAACTTTAAGCATTTTGTATAATGCTCAGTTATACAACTACAAATACATTAAATGATTCTAAATCCTGCGTTAGGAAGTGTCTTCAGAAGGATCACAGCAGCTGGAAATCATAAAGGTCTGATCTGAACAGAACCATCATGCTGGAATTAAGGTTACACATGGGTTTAAAGTCATGTACGCCAGGGTAGACTGGTCAACCTAATGATAGGCATGACATAAACAGCGGTTTCTGACCTAGCTAACATGGGATACATGAGACTGTTTATAATATTTTATTCCTGTGTTGGAGTGAGGTAGATGTAGTGGAAAACATACTCAATTTCCTGGGATTTGTGGATAATCAGAACAATCCACTGATATGAGTATACCGGCATTTGTCATAGAGCAAAAGGTGAAAAAACAGACCCAGACAAGGTCTGTAAGACAGCTTAAAGCTCACTGGTGGTGTCCACATGAGGCAGATGTGTGTTCCAGTTTGCAAGTTCTTGATGTTCCCGAACTAAATGAAAATGTTCGGATTACAGCTGAGACTTTCTTGGGAATGAGGTGGCTCCCCTGCTGAGGAGAGGCTCACGGTTTACAAAGCCAGCTAGTTTTTAGCACCGCTCAGCATCGTCCCTGGGGCTAACAGCACTGACAGGGTCCTGCTTTGGGTTAGGCTCTGCGCAGCACTGGGACTTCTGTCATGCTGCACCAGGTCCACAGCACCTGATCTCGATTTAGGACTGACAATTGCCTGTGATGGCAGCCTATATTTCTTTCTTTATCCTTTTATATTTTTTTTTTCAACAGAGTAGGTACGTGACAGCTTCTGTAACATAGGTTGCTAATAATACAGTGCACACGTCTCTTCTTAATCAACACAGGGATTAATATGCAAAGACAATCCTTATCTCATCTACATACTGTATCTGAAGAAACAGTTGAATAAAACCAACAAATAATTGATCTAAAGCTTACATGAGATTCAAACACTATTATAAATCTGTTTTTGAAAGTGTTGACAGAGGTCAACACTGTTCTTAGATGTTTTTCTAATCCAACTCATGAATTTAAAGATAGGCTTTCAGTCCAAATGAGGACTTTCATGTTTCAAGACCTCTACCTCATTCATTTTGACAGAAAACATGTATTAGAAAACATCCTTTTTTCAGTGAGAAGATAATGACCTGGCCAGCGAAAACACTGGCAGTAATTTTCAAAGGATCCTTGAAGACACTTATGTCTAAGTGGCCTCAGTGACTCAGAGGGCTCTGTGACCTCAGAGTGACTCTGGAAAACACTTTTTCAAGTCAGAACTAGAGTTTCTATGCCTCTCCCCAAAAGAAGCGTACAAATTGGCATAATAGTGTGAACCCAGGACAGCGGGCCTGCCAGGCACCTTACAGGAGACACACACCGTGTGGGGGACTGGAGGGGTAGGGGGACTGGATGGGTAGGGGCTCAGCTGGCAGGGGCAATCTTCTACCACCACCAGTGGTGGACACAAGCAGGCTAGGACATCAGACAGAGGCCTGCTGCCTCTGAGGAGCAGTCCGGTGGCCTTTTGCTGAGACAGCCCCCCACCTCAGTCCGATATAGTCAGCTGCCTTATCAGAGACTTGACTGCAGGGGATCCGGGGATTCCACTTACCCAACACTTACATCTTTCCACAGAGGGAATTGCCTCCTGGAGGCATGTCCTGCAGCAGCCACCATAGCTCCCTGCTGCCTGGGGCATCAGCCAGATGCCCGTCTTCATGGGAAAGCTCCTAACCTGGGCTCTCTCTACACCCACCACAGCCCTGCTCTTGTCCCCCAGGAAGCTGGACGGCCCTGTGGCTGTCCATCACTAATCTTTAACATCTGGATGATGCTAACCAGTAAGACAGAGAATGCAGTAACTCTTTTAACATATCATTTTTTTAAGTTAAGTGGAACTACCGTAGTTGTGTGTTACTAATCAACTTCTATAATAAACTCTGTGTTATTTTCCCTTAGCACAAAGTGAAGTCATGCTTTTGAAAAAGTCACAGAGATGACTGTCCATCAAAACCAATAACCAGCATAGGAAAAGAATGGCTATCCCCTTTTGGTTAGAGACAAGCCTCACTTCAAGTGAAAAAAAGACTGTAACAGTTTAACAGTTTTAGTGCCATAATAAACTGAAGTTATATTGCAGTGCCGTCTGCAGTGCCTAGTAAAAGCAAGCACCCCCATCTACCAGGGTACACCCCTGTCTCCATACAAATGCTTACTAAAAAGCTAAATCACCTTAAAGGAAGGCTTTTACTGTCCTCCTGCTAAATGAGCTTTATGAGCCATTTGCTCAGTTCAAACCTGTGTCTTGTCAAGAGCACTGGCTGTATACTACACTTGTCAGCATTTGTTCTCACCTTCCATTCAGCTGTATATTTTTATACATTGACAGCTTCTATCATCAAATTTAATGACCTCTTTTAGACAAAGAAATAACTGACTACTGAGATCTTTTATTTGCAATAACCCTAACAAACCAATTTCTCAACAAGCCCTCAGCCAATTAAAAAGCATCTTCAATTTCTGTAGAACAGACATGATGCAGAAACTATATGGCACCAGGACAACTGCATAAGGATGACACACAGAGGTTACTGCCACTTTTAAAAAATACTTATTATTTCTATTTTAGTCTCGTTCATGTCACTGCTTCAATGAAAACATGTCTTCTGCAAAAGATTTTATCCTAAACAAATTTCTCTATGAGCCTGAATCACAACTCGTGCACAGTCAGTTCCTTTGAAACATTTTTTCTGTTTCCATTACATCAAAAAAGATGTATCTGAGGTTTGGTGAGACTTGATTCCAGCTTTATAATAAGCATTTCTAATATCCCTTGTCTCCCATGTTAGCATATGTTTTTCTCTTGAAACTTACACAAAGCAATGCAGACTGTGGGAATATCCATGTATTTGCATTAGGACAAAGTCATCTTAGGATATGCAAGTCTCAAAGTCAATGATGCCACAAATATAAATACTACAAAAATAAACGTACAGAGTGTAGATTATAGTTATTACTATTATTGGTTATGACAGGAAATGTGTAATTTCCATCACTAGCAGGGAACCCAGCACCAGAAGGAATGGAAACTCTAATACTAGTTGTAATTACACAAAATGTACTTCATAGAATTGACTCAAGACTTTGGAGCCATTTAAAGCAGAACAATGCATGCTAATTTAGCAGTGTATCCCCACGGTAACACAAATGACTAGCACTGAAGTGTCACAGATCATGATGGAAGATGTCCAAGAAATCTCTGCCTATTTTGATGTATCGCCCATTTCCTCTCCTTGAAGCACAGGAGAATTCCCCAAGGGAAATGCATACAGGTCTACTTGTTCTCAACCAAATCTTTCCTTTTTAGGGAGGGGAAGAGATAAAATCCTTGAAAGGACTGCTTTGTAAGAAAAGCATTTCTGTTGCCTGTGCGTTTTCCTAGCCGGTGGAACGCAGCTCAAAACAGGTCTCTACTAGACAGCAGGGGTGGAATAAAGTTTGCAAAACAAAGAGTTGGTTCCAGGAACAAGGAATGTCCTGTGGATAACTGATCTACCACAAAAGAAGAGGAAATGGAAAGGGAAGTAGCTTCTTCAGGCTGTGTTGTAATGCTAATTTACAAGATTAACTCTCCAAAAGAGAAAAGGTGTCTGCTCCATGGTACAGCTTCTATAAAGTGAAGAATTTGACACACATTTAAAATACAGCAACTTCCCAGATTGGTGTGCCATGTTCTTTGTTATGCCACTCGTGGGGTCCTGAAAAAACCCACACTGAACGACCATATTAAGCCAGAGGTGAATTTACTGCCCATCTCCAGCTTGGTTGTGAAGCCACCATAGGTTATATCTTCAGCTTATCACATGGTACCACCTGAGATGGACAAGAATCTGGTTTGCACCAGGCTATTTTTACCACTTATATTGGTGGTGATTGGGATCTCAGTTGTCTCTCCTGTATTACGTGCCCACAGAAACAAAAATACGAGCTATACGCCCCTAGGCTGACTGCAAGCAGCTGGCTCTCAAGCAAGCAGAAGGGCTCTCATGCAAAGGACAACCTGCAACTGATGTGACAATAACCCTTCCAGTCACAGGGCGCCAAGCAACACTGAGAAGATGGCCCCAGGAGGTGATGATAATTTGCCTGCACAGCATGAAGTTGCCATGTGAAGCATGCAGGTAAGATAGGCCACAACCCTCCCCGGGGAACTTTCTCACTGGAGCAACTACATGCTGCCCGCCCCGTTACACAACCTTTGCACTGTTCCTCAGTGCTGGAGCCTGGCACAGAGCGCTACGTATATACGTCGCCTCATGGCTTATCACACCAGCTGGGAGAGGCTCCTGAGTTACACCACTCACTTGAATCTTGCGGTAGCCCACAAAGTGGAGACATGTTGCTCACCTGACCTCTTATTTGCTTGTTGGAAATGCAGGTGACAAGGTATGATGCAGCTTCACACATCTAATAAAAGCTAGCACTAGGGTTACAGAATACAATACACATACTTTGATTCAAGACTGGTATCTTTTACAGCAACTATTCAGGACTGGCAACACTGCAGAAAATGGATCATCTATTAGCGGGAATTACATTTAATTGCTGGAAAAAGTGTAGCTTGTAAATAGGACAAAGAGAAGTCACGGAAATGCTGTTTCAAAAACTAAATTCAGGTACAAGAAAATTATCTTGCAATTAATTTTGGCTATAAACACAGTTACCTGGTGGAATCTTTGCACATGCATTCTGTATTGTTTCCTCAAATGTATCTGTTTAGCAAAGAAGGAAACATTTATTATTAGGTAATAAACCAGTCTGACTATATGCCCTTCTACTTAACCCAAACAGACAAGATGAACTCCTTAAAACAGTTCATGCAGTTTTCAAGGGAACAAAATGTACTGGTTTATCATTTAAAATATCCAAGCCCTGAATTCAGCTCAGATTCTTTCAAAGTACAGAAGCCTGAAAGCTGGCCAGGGTAGTTGGTGATCTTCACTTGTTTCCAAAACCTCATAATTAATAAGCACAAGATATGAAAATCTTTTTCTCTTCTGGTTTGGTCTGTTTTCGTAAGTTTTTGGGAGAGTTGTGGGGAATTTTTTTTCATTGGGACTCTGCAGATCTTTTTATTAGAAAGTGTCTGGCCACACAATGGTCTCAGATCAGCAAGAAATGTCGGCAGACACCTACTCAGAGAGTGTGAAGTTATTCCATCTGTGCCTCTCCACAGCTGTTCACTATGTAGCTCCTTCATACCATACTCACTTAGCCAGTGCATTAGATAAACTCCCCAGGTCTCCACGTACTTGTTTATTTGACCTAAATAAATACCCAATTCTGCCACCTTTAAGCAGACCACACAAATTTTCCAATGTGCCTTTTCTCACAGTACTACATCCAGTAAAGGGGGCAGAATCCAACCCGAAGAGGCTCAGACACATGTCACAGATGGACAGCTGAGCTTTGCTGAGAACTGTCTCTGAAAGCTCTCCCTAAACTCACCCTGCTCTCTAACTTCGAGCAATCAATGACTGGTTAGTGTAGTGCCACCATCATTTTTATCGCTACCAATAAAGCCTATTATGAACAGCGCTGTGTTACAGACCATCTGATTATTTGCTCTGCACTCCTCCAGTGTTTGAGCTCCGTGTCACAAAGTAAAACTCATGCATGCTACAGCCAGCTGCTATAGTGTATCTGAGGTCACCAAGTTTTTTCCCCTATGCAGTTAAACACAAACATCAGCATTTTCAGAAATGGGTGCAAAGTCCCAGCCCTTCCATCTGCTCTCTGCTTTGAACATCAGTTTGGTCGCTGGGTTGAAAATTTCAGCAATAGTATTTGCCTACCTTGCTGGTATCTTAAAGGCCTTTAACTCCATAAAACAAGCCAGGCTTCACAGAGCAGCAAAGTGCTCTTTACTTGTGTTACAAAACAGACTCATGAATAATTATATCAATTATAATGAAAATCCTACGCGCTATTAATTTAAGATAGGAAATACAGCACTAAAATAAGATAATATCTCCTACTGTAATTCCTTTCCCTGAGGACTTTGCTGCTGTAGGCCCAACAAATAAATGACAGGCAATGCAGTTACACCCTCTTTGATTTTGCTACCTAGCATTCACTTTGTAGATTTATAGGTTTTCCTTATACCTTTTAATTCTGGTTTTGTTTTCCGAAACACGAACAAGATTTTCTTACTGGTAAATACAGTTTGTTACAGGTGTGCTGGCATCAGTATGGCATAGAAAGCACAGTTATGAAAGTTCATATTGTGCACAAAGACAGAGCAAAGGAAGCATAGATTCATCTACTCTGACCCTGAGCCTTCCATCAGAAAGCCTTCCCTTCCTCTGAGTGCTCGTGTGCACGTAGGTACGTTCTAGATTTACTCCATGATCTTTTTCCAGTCTTGTTTCTGTCACAATCTCATTGATTCACCAAATATACTTGGCATTGGAGCAAACATTTTTCTTTTTTTCTTCAACCTGAAGTATTTAGGATGTATTGTGGACAAGTCTAGGGGCTTCCTCACGCAACATGAAAATTTTGGAGAAGTCCTAACCCTATTAAAATCAATGTTATCTTTCCCATAAACTTCAACACTGTCAGGATTAAGGCCCCTCTTGATTTATGATGTTGTTTTGATGTTGAGAATCCCTGAGAGGAGATTTTGCTAAGAGCCGATCAAAATCATATGTCAGTCCAGCTTCAGTCACAACTTCTCCTTAATTTGCATAAAACGACTCAAGATTTGAGTTTCTGCGACAAAAAATAAATCAGGTAAGTTTGGCTTAGTTTTAGGTTTCACTGGAAAAGTTACACTCAACTTTGGTATGTCACTGTTTGCTTAAAAAACATTCTTTCTGAATTCCACCACACTCTTTTTTCCTCTAAAGAGTTTTAGGTCATTCTTGCTAAAGACGAGTGGATTTCATCAAGCTGTAGAACTACTTTGATGGTCTGGAGTGTATTTTACTGGGTCATGGATTTGCTGCCTATAACATTTGCTTAAGGAGCATGTCATCACATCTCAAACAAAAACAGTACTGTCATTTGAGCACTTTTATCAGGTTTTGCTGTCCCGGTATGCAATGAACCACAAAACATGTTACGTACACTTTTAAATTATTATTTTACTGGGACAAGTGAATGAAGTTAAATTTGTATTTTGGGCTGTTTTGCTGTTTTTCTGGCTGCTAGAACTGTGAAGTGTTTGACTGTGGTGGCTGGCCGGTAGAGCTCGCCTGTCAGTTTTCCTTTGCTATATGTACATTTGTGTGTGTGGTTTGGTGTTTGCATGGTAGGTTTTTTTAGTTTGCTTGTTTGGCTTTTGTACTGTGAGCTGTTGGATTCTTGCTCGGTCTGGGTTCTGCCATCACATAGAGATGCAAGCCCCATGGCATCATGCATGGGGTAAAGGGGTATAAGTGGCAAACAAAAAAACAAAAACTTTCCTACGGTATCCGCTCTACCGAGAATCTTTAAATTGTGTCTAAAACACATCCTGGTGTTTCAAAAAACTCAGAAATCATCAATTCAGAGCACCCTGCCACTTCATTCACACTTATAATTGCCAATATATCTTCTAGTCTCTTTGTCTAAGAATATTTTGAGAAAAAAGCAGAATAAATAACCAGAGTTTATTCTGGATATAACAACATCAATGTGTATTTATACAAAAGTTACAGGGAGGGCATCTCCCCTTTTAGTACAGATGAATTATTTAAAAGGGAGGAGGGGAGAGATAGGATCATAACCAAAGTACTACGTGCCTTATCAAAATTGTTAGGGCTTTTACATTCCATTTCCTTGTGATAAGACTCTCGCGCTGAGCTGGCATTCGGAAGTGAGCCCAAAGGGCTGACTGATAAGTTTACATAAGGAAGGAAATAATCAATTTAGAGCTGTTACTGAATGAGCTCTTATCATGTTCGTTTCCTCACTATTGCTTCTCAAGCTAAATATTACATGTTTAGGAGCAACTTCAAAAGATTTACCATTCTAGCCCCTGCATTCTATTAAGGAAAACTCTTTCAATGGCATGAAGAATTTGCTTGCACCACAATAAAAGTGCCATTCACACACTAACAAACTTTCATTTTAAACCACTGATATTTAAGCTGAAGGAAGCAATACATTCTTGCAGGAAGACTACAATTTTCCAGCCCGCTATTTAATATTTCACGCACAGCAGAGAGATTTTAAAAGGTACTAATAAGTAGTACACTAATTTCCCTTTCTGCCTCTGTGGATTTTCCTTTCCTTCTCCTGTAATGTACTTCGTTTGACTGCATTAGTCTACTTTTTTTTTTTTTCCAAGAAGTATGTTTTTTTAAGACCCTGATGACAACAGCATGATTTGTGGGTGCACATGACTTGTCATGCTAAAATTTAAAAATGTGGCTTTTATTCTGAGTCTTCATTAAACTATAAAAAAATGTGCATTGTGTCTGGTAAATGACTGACTATAGCCTCTTTGTCTGCAGTAGCTTTGCTGGGCTCCTGAGAGCTTCATCGAGAGCAGAATTGGTTCCACGGGATCAAAATTCAATTACTGGGAGAAAGCGGAGAGGGACAGTCCTGACTAAAAAAAAAATAAGGTAGTAATTAATAGATTTAAGTTGGTTGTGTTATGAATTGGTACTCAAATATAAAACAACCACAGATTTGATACAGTACAGCTTTCATATGAACCATTATATGAGGACAATATTTGTTTCTCCATACTTGATCTGGCTCATACCTTGGTCACAGTCACTACTGAGGAGGATTTACTTAGGTCTTAGCTGGATGTTTATGTTTCCATGAACACAGATTACATTTGTATCCTAACATTTTTGTGACTGGACTGTGTCCAATCATTAAGAAAAAACACTGAGATGCTGTAATACTGACATTGCTATAAAACGTTCCTCAATGGCATCCAACTGCTATAGCAAGTGCTGTGGAGAATATCAATTGTGGCCAACTCTCTGTGCCAACAGATTTGACAATGATACCACGAACCAGCTGCAACTGAGAAAAAGGTTAAAAAATGGTACCTTGGACCGATGTCTACAGTGCACTTACATTTACTTCCAAAGTATGCAAAGCTTCACAGTTCGTTTGAAGGTGGGGGCAAGGGGGGAACCAAAACAGGAAGAACCTCAACATTCAAGTGTTGAAATCTTGATAATACAAGTAGAGGATTGGGGCTTTTTTGAAGCCTGGAGTTAATTCAGGGGTTGACTGATGCTTTGCTTTCGGATACACATGAAGTACAACCCACAGAAAGCCAAAGTTGTACTGGCATGTCAGAGAAAATCACTAGCAAAATATGGCAAAGTCTATATCTGACCTTCTTGCATAGAAGCACGTCTGCTATTTCTCACCTGCCATCCGTGGATATGGATCTGGTTAAGTACTTAGCTGCCAACTGATAGCAGGTGGCCTGAAAAAAAGAGTCAGAAAGACCATGCACTTTTCTACGTTTCTGACCAACACAGCTATGTGGAACTCACTGACTCATTAATTCTTCCTTCGACTACTACAGTCCTTCCAATGCTGGAACCAGTTTTCATAGTCATGAGGAACTCCAAACAATACAAAAAGCAATGGACTCAGTATTAAATACAGCAAGTAACCAGGGAGAGTGTTCCATGAGTACGTGTCCTCTGGTCTCCTAAAGGACACAGATCACAAGAGATGACCTCTCAGAATGTAATCCCAAACTTTCCTACTTGTCAGGCCTCTTTGTTAGTGTAGTACTGCAGTGGTTTTGATCTCAGATCATGCTCAGACAGAAGCTCAATATATAGCAAAAGAGAAAGTCTGGCAGGGATTCCTCCCTGAGGAACCTTGACTCTGGTATTTACTTCTTCCCCAGTGCAGGGCAGCCTGGATTTTTAGACCATCAGGGCACTTTGTAAGGTTCATCCATTCCACTGCGAGTGGCCTCCTTCCCAAAGCTACCATTACAAACACTTGCCTTGCTCAAGTTACAGCACTATTGGATCCAGGTATTTCATTCTAGCACATCTTCAATTTACA
Organism: Falco punctatus; assembly: GCF_963210335.1. Classification (NCBI taxonomy): domain Eukaryota; kingdom Metazoa; phylum Chordata; class Aves; order Falconiformes; family Falconidae; genus Falco; species Falco punctatus. Next base: position 5,724,924 of record NC_137580.1, on the reverse strand, counting down.
GGGCTAGATTTATTTATGGAGCAGACCACTTCCCTCCCGGAAAGGTTATATACTTTTCATCACCTATAATGAATATATAGTTTAATGAATTCATCAAGAGCCTGATCGAAAGACCTTGAAATGAAGGGGAGTCTGTTCAACAGTTTGCTGCCTCAAGAAAATACAGAACACTCAGCCTGGATTTTATATAACACAAAGGATGATGCATTTGCATTTAACAGCCAATTTTAAGCAAGAAATTTAATGCTTCTCTCCCTGGGCCCCATGATGTATGCACCCTCAGCTAGGCTTTGATCCAAACCCCTTGACCTAACTCTTTGAGGTACAAATACTGCAGTGCAGAAATTGTTTGATATGGATGCTCTCTAAACTGTTTCCCAGAGAACATTCAAATAAAACAGGCATTGTACTTCAGTAGGCAGTCCTACACTTCTGTAGGAAAGCTGACATTAATTTACAGAGAGGGCAACAAAGTTGTCCAAGGATCATCAGCTGCTAAGGAGATGGGCAGGCCTTCTTGCTGTCCAGAACATCCAGTAAGATGAGAAGATCACTCAAACAATGTGGTAATGAGTAACCAAATGTTTTGAGTGAGACTTTCCGTGGTACCGTGTCTCTACACTTTATAAATCATTGACAGGTTTGTTATGCAAGTGGTCCCTGGTACCTTGTAAACAGAGCTTCTCCATGCTCTGTTGATCTTTCCACTGCAGTTTGTTGCAGACCTAATAGCTGCTTAAATAATTTCTGACATCTAAAAGAACAGGCCAGGTCCAAAAGCGTAAACCAAAACTCTTCGGCTTAGCTGCTAAATCCAGATACCTACCACTGAGGTGGAGATACCTGCATTGGGGCGCTTGGCATTAGTGCAGCATGCTCAGAGCCTCCACAGCAAGTTTATTCTACTAAGCTTAAGTATCTAGCTCCTGTTCTCAATATCTCAATTTAGGGAATCTAAATTGGGAATTCTGATCCAAGGGCTGGGACACTCAAAAGAGAGGTAAAACTCTGGAGCGAGTAAAATTTGTGTTGATTCTCTGGATGAGAGTGCCAGTTCTGCAGTGACAAAAGCTTTGCACGGCCCAGCATCCCCAGGTAGTCACACCACTTAGCAGGTGACCACTGTGTGAGATACCAGCATTTACTGCCTCCTGGAAAACATGAAGACTAACTCTTAGGGGGTCCAAACTTAGGATCACTGTCTTTGCTGAGCTGACGAAGGCCAGATGTAAGGGCAACCGTTACAGGAACTATATAGCTCTTGCTAACAGCTGTCCTCTTGGAAAAGGAAGCACGAAGATGGTGGCCAAGTAGAAAACAACGGGAAAAGACATCCCATTACATACAAGCAGAAAAAAAAAAAAAATCTGAGTGCAATGAACCAAAGGTTCTTCACTAGACTAATCTCCTGTGTAGCACATAAAGGACTTTCATTTTGTAGGGAAGGGAAGGACTCCGTCTTGGTTGGATAACTTCCACAAGCTTTGAAGTGTAAGTACAGCAAAGTTTGATCTAAAAGTCACAAGTAACGCTATGTATAATTCATCGTTTGTCTACACAAGTTTCCTTTCCGTCTTACGTGGAAGTGCTAGACAAGCTATTTAACCTCTTGGATTCAGTTTGTCTGCATAAAAGGGACAGCAATACTCACTTTCCTCAGGAGGTTATTTTTGCATTATGTTTTGTTGCTGTTACAGTTAATCATTATTACTAAACCAGATAATTGTCACATCAGTACTGTGAGTTTACATCACCTGCTTAGGATTGCTAGGTTGTCATCACACTCATAGTTAATTACAGAGTGGGTTGGCTGCTTTCTCTTACTTTCTATGATAATGAGAAAATCTAAATCTACACCTGCTCTGGGCTGGTAACACCAAATACAGTGTGCTGTGTACACTGGCAGACCCTAGAAACCAGAAGTTTAGTCAGATGGCAAGAGATTTCAACACAATACTTTGGATTTACACCAAGAGGGATGAGATTGGACTGAACTTTTATGAAATTCGCCTGTGTTTGTAATCACAGGCTTACTAGCCTACTACCAAAATTTGGCCTAAAATGCGTCAGTAGTAGTGCCAAAAATTGCATTCTAGCCAAAACAAATATTTTACTTTCAGTAAATAAATTTTCACTTTTCTGCCTAAGACTAATGTTGTTGAACTACGGCTGAAAAGCTCGGAAGCCCTCTGCTTCCAATATAAGCTACTAATGAACGTAAGGGACATTCTACACCACAGTCCAAGAGCCAGCAGGATCTTCCAGTAAGAGTCTAGGAACCCCACAGAAGCATGATCTAACAGAAAAAATATGACCAAATGTAATCCCCAGCAGAAATGTTCCTTATATCTGTCCTTTTCAAGAAGCATTTTTACTGCTGTAACGTTAGCTTATTCTTGGAGTTCTCAAGTCTGCCTACAAAAAAGTATTAACAAAAGGGTTTTAGAAAAACATGATGCATAGCATGACGCGTAGCATAGCTTGAGGCTCTGCATAAAACTGCAGATGATAGCCCTTTAAAAAATTATTATTCATTTATCGGAAAAAAAAGGGCATTTCATTTTAATCAGGGGTTTGCTCTGGTGCCCTTGAGTGTAATTTAATAAATAAAAACACAGGAAGAGAAAAGGCAGGAAAATGTAAATACAGCTGGTAAGCTAGGAAGTTTTTAACTTCACCATAAAACTGATATCTCCACAGCAAATCAATACTGAGTCTGAATGCCACCCCGCTCTGTCAGACCTATTGTCTTGTATTTTCAGTTTTTCAGTATGCTGGCTGCTCTGTAGTCCAAAGAACTAAAGTAGGCATCTTTCTTCTCAGTGTTAGCAGCACAATTCAGGTCACTCCAGCCACACTCTTAAGGTCCCCATTCAGGCTCCCCCCATGCAAGAGCATCACTACAACTGCACAAGGCAGTTACGTGCATCACTCATGGTGCGGCAGGAAATTGGTCACAGCATGGTGTACATTTCTCCTTGTTGTTATTATTTTCATTCACAGAAACAGTTTAATAACCAACAAAGGAAGGAACTGCCATAAGCATTAGGCTGTTTTGTCTAGGTTTCTGGCTCCAAGCCTTGAATTTTTCTCACTAGGTGATACCATAATGTTAGCAAATAATAATGATAATACTATCATGATAAACAATATCAGAAGATAAAAGGAACACGATGTTTACCATAACCGCTCCTTGACTGTTATTTTGTCTTTTTCTCACTTGTATTATGGCACACCAGTGATTATCTGCTTCCCTGTATGAGTCACCTCGCAAATTATACCATTTATCCTTTCAGGAGGTCCAAATGATATCATATACCACGGACAGCAAAGCTTGCCTTGCACCCTAATGTAATCTAAAGTGCTTGGTGATATAATTGTCTGCCTATTGACTGCTCTGCTTACAGAGTATTTAAAGCAAAGAAAAATAATATGTCTGACTGTATTTTTATGCTCCATTTATACTCGCCTCAATCTTTCATACCTTTACACCTGATGCTTTCTCTCACTTGCTCTTGCCTGTCTTTCCACTGCCTCCTTGTCCTTCCCTTTCCCAGCTTCCTTCCTTCCTCCTCAGTCTTCTCCAGTGGTAAACAAATCCTTTCTTTTTCCTAAGCCTGTGGCTGAAATTGTGTCCTCAAAACCCATTAAAAATAATTTGGGTTCATTTAGGTAAGTGGGATATTCTACAAGTTTTCACCAACAACCATAATATCATCAAGTGCACGCAAGAATGCACTGGGCACAGTGTCCAAGTAAGCGTGAAGCCATCCAGCAGATCTAATCAAACACACAACCAAACCAAACGGAAACCACAGAAAATGTACAAGAAGGTATTGAAATATCAGCTACAGATCACCAGCTTCCCCCTATCCCTCTCCTGATCCACAAATTTGTGTCACAAAAATGTTTGATAAGTGTCATATAACTTTCACCTGAACCTGCTAACTCATCAACTTTTTATTGCATCTACTTCTTGAATATAATTAATAAATTTTATGGTTTTAAATTCAATGATCGGTAAGCATTTATAATTCAAATGCTTCAGATTACCTCTTTTTTTGTAGAAGTTTTGTGTTGCTAAGGCAGAAGATAGACATGTCTTCAGAATATCATCCTAGTATCATAGGATGAATTTGCTCTAAGGAAGCCAGGTTATAAAATGTTTTTTCAGGACTACACATACAGTTTCTATACATTAGACTTCCAGTTTACACCACATGGGTTTTTTTATTTCTATTTCCACAAAGTTTTTGTATGCAAATTGCTACTGCACACCTTATGCATACAATTCTTTACACATTTTTAACTGAATAATTGCATTTTGCAATTATTGCAAAATTATCAAATATCATTCCATTGCATAGTGAATTTGGTGAAAACCTGTTTTCCAAGATGCAGGCTGAATTTACATTTTTCAGTTCTGACATATATTCTATAATACGTCAAAAGCCACAAAAATAATCCAATAACAATTGCATTCAACAAGACTTGACTATGATTAACTGATACCAAAAAAAAAAAAAAAAAGGCATTTTAAGATCTTTAAAATTAAGTCAATGTTAATTAGTTGTTGTGGTGTCTGCTTCATGAAATTCAGTTTGAAATATAATGCCTAGCAAGGCTGTATTTTAGAAACATTTTCCCACAATTTCCGAAGGATGAAAGAAGTGGCCACATAAAAAAATATTCTCTAGTGCTTCATGTACTGCATGTTATGGCATGACCTCTACTTTCACTAGTCATTCTTTATTCTGTAAATAATAGATAATTATACATTATATAAAACTATAATCATTGTTAATTTGTCATTTTCAAAGAGCTACCTGGAAAACAGAGCTACCTGTGAAATATATTTGCTATTACACAACTTCTTTCTAAAAAGACAGTCTCTACAATCACCAACATATGGAAACTTTCACTTTTCTATTTAAAAATATGCAAAAACACAGAGCTCATTTCTAAGACTGGTGGAGGAGAAACTCCTTTCCTAGGCTGAGTTTCATAAATGGACCATAAATATTCTTCTTTGCTTCAGTGTTTGCATACTTCCACCAACATTTAGTGCAGTGATTCCACGTGTGACTTTCCTGGTTTTGTCCATGACTTGCAAAATAGGCAAAACCACAAGAAATCATACTCTTAGTTTGCTATTTAGACCTATTGTTTATATTTGCCTCTGTGTAGGGTATCACGAGACCTAGGAATGACAATAGTTTGGTAGGCTGGGAAACCTTTACCCCCACCCTCGCAGCCTCCATTCTGGGATTGCAATACACAAGGCTTCGAGCTGCAGGTTACATTAGGGATGGCCCAAGGATTTTTGACCTAATTTAATTGTGATGAGTGGTAGTAACAGGAGTGAGAAAGTACAGAAACAAAGCACGCAACTCTGTCTAGTGAACAAAGGATTTTGTTGCTCTCAGCTCACCAGTTGCGGACCACTAAGTGCCTCAAGAAACTAATTTTTAAGTTTGCACTGGGAATGAATCCTAAAGGCAAAGGGCTCCAAGCCCTGCAAGGCACAAATAGCCAAACATCCCTTACAAGTTTTAATGAGTGCTGGAAAACTTAAAAAGTGGGGTCATGATTTTTCAGGTGTTTGAAGGCCTGAGTTACGTTAACAAGACTATAGAACAGAAATGTTTTCATCAGATTCTGAACCAGTACTTGCACCATCCCAGCAAAATGGCACAGTTCAGTGTACAGTAAATACCAAAATGCTGATACGTAGTACCTCCAAGTACCTATTAAAAGTCACATAGTATACACATGCTATCACATTTTATAGATATTTTATACAGTATCAGTTGCTAGAATAATGGTAGTCCTGATTTTCTTTCCAAAACTGGAAGGTGTAATTCTAGTGGCTTTTTGTTATTATTATTTTTTTTTTTTTTTTAAATAATGACCATTGGTGCAAATCGTATCTGGAGGAACAATCTGACTTGCCTGGGTTTCTACATATTTATGGTTTACATTCAGCTCTCAAAATGTGGTTCCAAACTACCAAACCCACAACAGCTGTTTTCCGAAACTAGCATTTCTTATCGTTCAGTATCAAGCATTATTGCCCATTAGACTATGGAAAGAATGCCACAAATGAACTAGGTTCCTAGAGTCCTAGGAGATTTGTTTCAATTTCTAATCAAACTGGTTCCCAGACTTAATTCAATCAGCCTCTATTTTTCCTACATGTTGGCAGGAAAAGGACTTTTTTTTTTTTTTTCCAGAAGCAATTACTGTAAATATAAATGGCTAAGCACTCAAACAATTCTAAATTCTTTTCTTCTGCTCTTGATCATAAAAACCCATCCTTCCAAGCAGCATTAATGCCCTTCTTTATGGCATAAAAAGTATAAAGATAGACCATCTGGGCTAGCATGCCTGCCTTTTTCATACTTGTACAGATTCAAGGTGACCCCTTCCAGTGTTTCAGATTCCCTGATCTCTTCAGAAATAACTGGAGACTTCTTACAGCTTATCTTATGCCCAGGATCTTTTGAAGTGCATCAGATGTATTAGACATGATGGAAGAAGAGAAAGGAGTGGGAATGAAAGGAACTGATAGTGTTACTACCCGTGTTTATTTCAAGCTCACTTGAAAAAAATTTGCCCAGTTAGAGGGTACTGACTTCCCATATTACAATCAACAAGGGAGCCAAGTACCTAAGTAATCCTGACTTTGACTGCTTAAAGCAGTGTACTACTGCTTCACATGTTAATCATGTGGTGACATGACATGCTTAAGTGTTGAAAAGACAGCACCCCGCGATAATGAAAGTGACACACTGCAAGGAGAACCTATTTGCAGCTGGGAAAAGCATTAGGTTTGTATAATGAGCTTCCCAGACAAAACAGCACAGACAATTGGGGTTGTATAAATCTAAATATACACACTGAGAAAGAACAGGATAGAAAAAAGAAAAAAAAAAGGTATAGAGGTTAAATTTACAAGAGCACAGAAGTTGTTTTGTAGTACTTGAATTCAAAACAAACTACACCGAATGTATAACTATGATCACAGCTAGTATCATAGAATATCTGCTCAGTTCTGGTGACAAAAATACAAGTGGTTTAGTATTTTTATGTTATTTCAATCACCAGTTTGATACAATCACAGCAGATTGCTCAACCACATTGATGAACAATAAGTAGCACTGGTTACCTAAGACGGAGGAGGTACATCTAAGATACTCAACTTCTCCAGGAAAAGTCTTTTTCCCACACTTCAGATGCTCCAGCCTAAAGGGCTGGGAGTGTCAGCAGCCCCTGGCAGAGAAAAGGAGGAAGGTTACTAAAAGGTAGCTGCTTTCAGTTTGCAGCACCTCTGTGGAGAGCCCTTTTCTTTGCACCACATAGGAACGTATGCTTTGGTTACACTTCTTTTTCTTGTTAGCGTTTCATGGGTAGCCTCAGAACAAAACACACAACTAGCCACACACAGGGCGAGGTGGCGGGAAAGTCCTCTCTACAAGAAATTCTCCAGTTACCCTAATTTAGTGTTGTGTGTCCCAGAATAAGGCAAGGTCACTCCTTCATAATCCACATTAAAAGAATATTGACTTTATAATACAAAACCACGCAGGCAAAGAAATACAATGGCTATACAAGAATCGACAGGCATTATCCTTTCTGTGACTTCAGCTGGTGTTGAATAGGTATCAGAGAGGCAGATTTCTGCATTCCTACCCCTCTGTAAATTCATAGTACCATCCTCAAATCTCTTCAGCACAGTTTTCACTTTAAAGAATAGTCCTATGGAGTTTTCATACCCAATAAAAATACTCAATATAAGTGTCTCAGACTAAAAGAATGTGTCAGGACCATGTCTTCTGCAGCACAACGAAAAAGCCACAGCATGATATTTATTATACTTACAGGTTTTACTTCAATGGCTTGCTTTCATCATATTTTATGAAAACACCCCACCTTTTAAGAATTTTTTGCTTATTTACTAACACCTGGCTACATTGTTTTCCTTTCATTACTTTACATTTCATTACATGAAAAAAGGCGACGAAGTTTACCTCTACTTCATTTAGTAAAAAGTCTCCTTTACTGTAGCACAAAGCGTTAGGAAATTACCTAGTTCCTAAATGCTAAAGAAAAGATCTGTAATTTGCTGACATTGCTGAAACTTACTCATGTTTGCGTCTTGGTTTTTCAAGTCAATTTATGAAACATTCCCTTATTCCAGATTTTTACTCTGATTTATCAACTTGAAGGCAACTCTCCACATGTTAAGAAGAACATTTTCTATTTATGTGATTTTTCAAAATGTTTAATTAGACATTTTAACAATGTCTAGTCATTAGGCAACAATTTACAGTCAGGATTGATTACAAAGGAAGCTCCTAGATCACAAAGGTCCCGGTACTTTTGAATGGTTTCTCCGCATTTTCGTCCATGCACGCTGCTGTATGCATAAAGGGTGACATCACTCATCTGCATTATTGTGCTGTACATTCATCAAAGTACTGATTAGAATCTAAAAGTTCTCAAATAGCAGGAGGATTTAGTAATTTGTAATCAGATACATAAGAGCGAACAAAAGGAAGTATCAGTGCTTTCAAAGGGAGTTTGTGACCTTCTCGTGCAGGTTCTGGAATAACTTTCTCTGTTGATTTTCAATTGTACCTGAATGGCAATATTAACAAAGCAGCTAGACGTATATTACAGGTGAGGGAAAGTTTTCTAGTCAAGTATCTACCTTGTAATTACATTTTAATATTCCACTACGTATTTAGGAATATTAGTACACAAAAAGGAGGAAAGACATGAGCAGCTTAGTGCGGTGAGACTGTCAGACTTTTAATTTGTTGTGACTAACAATTCTAGCAGTGATTTTCTGGTTTCATATGGGCACGCTGCTGCACTGCTGCTGCTTTTTAATTAATTTGAGGCTGCGAAAGCTTTCGTTGAGCAGTAATGAAGGCCACAATGTGCATGTGTTGGATACGATGTGAAAAATTTGATAGCTAACACTATGAATGTGTAGTGGGTATGAACCCTTTCTCACTAAGGACATGTAGATGGTTGCAAGCTACATCATGATACGAAACAAGCCAAGCATTTGATTCTTATTTCCATCAAAAAGAAACCTATTTCAATAGTGTATTTGTCTCCCTTTAGACTGATTCTTCTATCTGCATAAAACGTCAATAAATCATTCCATACTTGATTATTCAAGTGCAGAGCATATCCCAAAGAAAGTTTACAGTTTCAAGTCAAGACATCTTTGTCAATGACCTCAAGGCTCTCACGGATCCCAGGTGGAACACAGCTTACTAGTTCAGTTCTCACTTTCAGCCTCCCAGGCAATACCTGTTATTTTGAGTGTATTATTAAGTTGTTGCTTTGCTTACAAAATACCGATATGTTTAGATGATAGGCAGGGTTCTTCACTCACATCCAGCAAAGTCTGTCTCTCTTTTTTGAAGCTATCGATGGAATATCTGGGTGCAGATCCTCGGTCAGCACCTTCCTGCAGCAAGATCCGAGCTCAGCAACAAGAATCTGCGAGAGTCTGAGGACTCTCCATCCCACGTGGGGGCCTGCTGGGACCCCACTCAGCAGCACGGAGCTGCTTCAGACTGTTCAAAATTGCGTTCAGCTGCAGCATCTTCCCAAGGGCTGTTTCAACAGCTGGGGCTTGCCAGAGTTCACAAATGGTTTAAGCATCCCCCCTGCCTAGCCTCAGCTACGTCCCAGGCGTGCTCCCCCCGTGAAAAGCAGAGCGAGAGGGTGCTGCAGGGGCCAGGCTCCCGCAGCTCAGCGGTACCGAGGAATTCCCTCATGCACCAGTGGTGCAGAGGCAATGGATGAGAGCCAGGGATCTGGCTCAGAAACTGCTTATTTTAGATAGCGATTCTCCCCCCACACACCGCTTTCATTAAACAAAAAATTACCATGTGTTAGATAACATTAAACTATCAGCGAGAAGGAACAGTGGGAAGCATTTCCTTCAGCCGACTGGATGCCATGCACTTTTCTTAGGTTTTGAAAAAGCCGTTTCAAACAGCTTCTCTCAAAATGCATAAATGTCCATTCGGGCAGCTCAGGGGATGAAAAGTTCCTGCATATTCCAGGAATACGCTTATTTGTCTGCACATACATGAATTTTGGAAACACGGCTGATTTCTTCTATTCCCAAAGACCAAGTTCACACTGTGTTATAGCAGATCATTTCAGTAGGTCAGAGAGAACAAGAATTCAGCATCTGGAAGAAAGGTTCCTAAAGGGTCTCTCTGAATCTGCTGCTGTTGTTTTCTGCTGCAGCCTTGTTTTTCAGAGCTCTGCCAGCACCAGCAGCTTCTGCTCACAGAAGGGTCAGCAATTTTTTTTTTTTTTTTTTTTTTTTTGGCCATTCTTACAAAGCACCCGTCCCCATTCTGTAGCCCACATTCTGCCTTTGTGCATTGTCATTAAAACTTCATTGACAACAAGCAGACCGAAAGGGGTGTAAATGAATGTAGGCGCTGCCCCCCTCTTTTGTTCCCTGAAATCCAGCCAAAATCATCGCATTTCATACATCCTGAATAAAATCATAAATCCTTCCCCATGGGGAGCAGGGTGTTCCCCTTGAAAGCTGGCCTGCGGTTGAAAACTGCTTAAGGAATATAGGCCAGGTTTCTAAGGCTCATGCTAAAACTGAAACTGAGGCATGTCTAAGTTTTTTTGTAACACGTAACTTTTGTTTCCTTTTCTTTGAAAACAGCATTTTGCATATTTTTAAAATAATATTCCCCTCTGAACCTATATATTCAAATGTATATAACTGAGCTGCCAGATGCTATAAATTGTCCCAGCTCAACTGGACATAAGGAATCTATTCCGCCTTACGCAAGGGGAGGATGTGACCATAAGTGCAAAATTTCAAACCCATTTTTATATGTAGCTTTACTTATGCTAAGAAGTTGTTGGAGATTAGTTTAGTCTGACCTTTATGATCTATTAAAATACTTTTGCCTTACTTTTTGCAAAGAGTGTTATATTCTTTTACCATAAAGATAACTATAAGAATGCACATAGGTTCCCATACTACTCAGCGACAGATATCAAATGTAACATATTACTGTCTTGTAAATATATTGTATACACTACAGGATAACATCGTAGTCTAAGTACCTAAGCTAGCATTTTCACTTCTAAAAGTCTACTCTAAGCTGCTGAATTTTGCCTTTACACACCCACAATTTCCATTGCCATCCCCAGTTTTTTATGACAGCCTCCAGCACACTCACTTCTCTTTCAATACAAAATTCTTAACATACACGACACATGAAAAACAATAATAATATTTTGCACTTCTTTAACACAGTATGTTGCAGTAAAGTAATATAATCCAAGCATGGCAAGTCTCTGTTCAGCCCATAAACGGACTGTCTCTCTACAGTCTCAGCACAAACCCAAATTTTTCCCCCACAATTATCAATATTGATCTTCTCCTGAATGGTATAGCACACAGTACATTTATATGTTAGTGAAACTAAATTTTGAGATGGAATACACTTGGGTAAAACATCCTTAGGCTTTAGGGTATTCTTGAGGGAAATCATGTAAATAAATGAGCAGTTTTTTTCTGTGCATACATGAACTTTTTCAGAAAATAAAGAGATGGCTACTTCACTGAAATTCTGTTAGCAATCCTCATAGATAATCTGAAGGTAATGATCTATCCTAGCCCATAAAACAAGTGAAGTCCAGTAAATAAGCTGTTCTTGCAAAATTAAGCAAGTTTTTCTAAAGCCTCTGCTTGCTGTTCTTTGACTGATTCAAGTACAGTGGCCTCATGAAGCCATTAAACCCCTTCTATACACTAAAGATCTTCTGCTGTTCCTGGCACCCACCAGCACTCCATGCACACCAGGATATTCCCACCTTTTTAACCAGGAATATCTGTTTCCTTTCCAGCTTGCATTGCACAATCAGCAGCAATGACACACCGTTCTGGGTTCATGGTCATCAATGAATTGTGCCAGTCATCTCGTTCAGGTACAGAATTGTTTTCTCTTAAACTAGGGGGACTTTGTCCTCTTTCATGTTTTACCTTGTTTTTCTTTTTTTTTTTCCCATTAACTGGATGCAAAATAAAATGCTAAAGCACTGTAGAATCTAGCTTATTATAATTTAAAAATACCAAAACCAGTAGTAGCTGTCTTACACGTTAGGACCTTGAGTTTGTGCTACAGTGTTGCACAGGAATACATGCAGCGTATTTAGGATCAGGAAATTGCAAATGTGGTCACTGTGCATCAAACCCTAAAGCTCCACCAGATGCAGGAAGGTCAGACTCATATTATTTCACCTATTTCAGTATTCTTTTGTGCCCTGGATGACAACCTTTCCTGCTAAGGATTTTCCAGCTTCTGCCAAGGGACTCAATTAAACAAACATCAGCCGACCTCTGACCTCAGCATGCATCTTTAGTGATCACATTATTTGCCCATCCATAAAGTGAACAGCTCTTAGGCCACAGTTGTCACAGTGACTCGGACAGCGTGTCAAAGAGAAAACTGCAAAACTGATGTTATACAAGTACCAGGCAGTTTTTCTAACCAGCAAAAGAGTCCTTCTAAAAGGAACACGATCTGGACTACACTTTGCCTTTCATGCTTTCTATTGTTAGGCAATATTTCTCTCCTCGGTGAAAATCTTCTCAAAGCACATTTTCCCCACATAATTTAGGGGGTTGCCTGGGCTTGTACATATCAGAAATCACTAGCCTAATTCAATTAAACTATTTGCTATGCTTTTAGGAAGTCAGCAGAGGTAAAATTGGAAAAAAAAAATCAAAAGCGCTTATCATGGCTATGAAACAGGAAGACTAGACGCAGCCAAAGTACAAGTGTATACTCTCTCCCCACCTGAGTCTTAAAATGAAATTGCAATTTTTTGTTACATCACAGTATCCCACAATCACCTGCAGCCAATAAAATCCATAGGAAAACACACTGCAGTTTTTAGGAGCATTCACAGGAAGCATGGGACAGACTTAGGGAAACTGCTTTACATTTTACTGTCCCATAAATTGTTCTTGCTCATGAAAATTCTTCAAAATGCTCATTTTGTAATTTGAGATGGAAATGTGTTATCACTGACTCCTCTTGCCCTCATAAGTGTGTCCCCCTTCCCCTTACTCAACACTTCACCTCTGAATAACTAATAGATTAAAAGGAAGAAAAGCCTCAAGTCTTCCTCACAAGATTGCATTAACCTATTAGACTTCTTTTGAGAACTCTTCTTCATGAGCTATGTACTCAGATGCTCCTTCCTCTTTCCAAAAGGCATGGGTGGATCTTTAGTTCACACCTAAGACTGCTAGAGGAAAGCCAGCACGTAACTTTCTGTGCACAAGTACACTTAAAAGCATCAGCAACGAACCTTCACCAAAAGCATAGGAGGACTGCCACTGAAACCTTAAACACGCTGGCACTGAAATGAGAGCACAGCCGTGCTAGCCCAGCTTTGCATTAAATACTGGGTTATCTTGCTCTCCTTAAATTGGGAAAGGCTTAGCCCTTGCCCTCTCCCCAGTACTTCCCAGCAGTGCAAAGGCAGAGTACTGCTTTGGGAGAGCCATGCCACCACAGTTGTCCTGGCAATCCTTAAAAGACCATGAAAGGCTTCATGGCACAGTAGGGTAGCAAGGAGAGGAGGGGGGAAGGCAGAGTCTGCATCTGTGCCTCATCTCAACACGGCACCACAAGAGAAGAGATGGCTACATGTACTTCCATGTCACCAGAGCCTCAGCCAGGCACGTCACACCCTGTGGGCTGTCCAATTTTTAAAGCCAAATATGAAGCAGGACTTCCTTTTACTCCTGCATTCCACAGGAATGCCCAGTGGCTGTCTGCAACTTGCTTATTCCAACAAATATCATCTCTGATTAAACTGTATAATATGGTAATTAGCATTTGAAGGGCTGAGGCATAATTCCCATGAGTATGATATCCCTTGCCCTCTGCGAAGGAAGGGAAAGTGATTGCAGTAATCCACCATTATAGAGAAATGTGTTGTCTGGTTTAAAAATTATTTTACGCTCTCTCTTTTCCTGGCTCTTTCTACTTACAACATCTCTGTGGTGAATTTCTGAATTGAATGAGGAGGGTGTTTTTATTGCTTCCTAGCCATAAAGGAGGAAGAAAAGTCGTTTTTAAAAATAACTACCTGTAAAACACAGTGTCAGAGATTAAAGCAGTTGGGGGGGGTTCTGTATTTACTAAGGGAAGTTAAAATCTTCTGCTCTAAACATAGCCTCTTTCACTGTGGAAATACAAGTTGCACATCAGAGTCATTTTCTGTCAGCCACATGAGCTCTGCAGAAAGAAAGCAAAGATTACTTCATGTTGCTGAATTATGGCAAAATTACCAATAGCATAAAATCACCTTACCACTGGTATGCAAACAACTTGGAATAACACAAGCAATTGGAAAATGACAAGAGTACACCTGGATGGCGAGCCACACGCTGAGCTTTAAAGGAAGTGCCATGGCCGTGGATTTCACGTTCAAGCTACACATTCTGCACACCTCAACTACTCAACAACAGATAAGAGATTAGTATACTGGATTCATTTGCTAAACCGGTAAAGCTTTGGGACCAAAACCACCTCTCATTTCATGTTGACATTACCCAGCACAGAAGGTCAATTGTCAAACATTAAATCAAAAAGGAATCGTATTGCACTATTGATGTGGTGTTGCCTTATCACAGTGCATCTGATGATGCCCATAAGATTGCATCCAGACAGAAAAATCACTGCCTATTACCTGGCTGAGGTCAAGCGAATGGTCACGTACTCTTTGCATATCCTTTACATACCGTCATATACATACATGCATCTATCTTTGTATATCCTGATGTGGACACACATGCATAAGGCTGAATGTGAGAAGAGTTTCACAGGTAGGGAAGCCTATGAGGAGGTTCCTCATCTTCTATGAAGATATAAAGACGACAGATTCACGCTATGTAAGAACACAGGGTCTGTGGGCACATGCCAAGAGTCATCCTCACTCTGGAAATACAGATTACACTCTGCAGGGAAGAACGTACTGTAGCTAGCTGCAGGATGTGGAAACTGTCCTTGAGAAGCCCGGTCAAGCTGAAATAAAACTATAAATGTCTATGCCAATTAAACATGACAGAAGTCTCCAGGGATGAAAGAACCTCTTCATTCTCATTGCAGAGAAAATGAGATGGAAAAGGGGTAAAAGAAAAGAGGAGGAGGATACCAAAAGAGGAAGCTGGTGCTCTTCCAGAAGTAATGCAAGTCAGCATTGCCTCCTGTTAAGGTCTGTGGATTATTTACCAGTCTAGCTAGCCCTTAAACAACAAGAGAGCTTGCAGTAGACACATGATGAATTTGCTCTCTCCAGTAGCCTACTCAAGCTACACTTCTGTGGTTTTTGATAGAAGAAGCAGCACTCCAGTGATGAACAGTGTAAACCATATCTCAAATTTAAATATTTATATTTTCTATATATTGCATTTGACGTTCAGGCTGCAGAAAAATGACAGATTTTTTTTAAGAGAAATGCAATAGTTATAGTTGGGAAATCGTGACACAGAACTTAGCAAACATTGAAGAGCTGTTTCATACTATTCAATCTCATCTTTAAAAGAAAAACTGCATGTCAGTGACTGACAGATTGTAATGCTTAGGCTTAAGGGGAAATGAGATGATAGGGCTCTTATATTTACTCTTAAGTGAATCTGCAGCCAAGTGCTCTAAGGAAAAACATGGTAAGTTAACTCGGCATCTGCAAGATCAATATAATTCCTTAAGAGGAAAAAGTTCTCTGTTTAACTTATTTTTCTCCCACAGGGGACCATGTCAGACTGTTGCAGGAAGCAGTAAATTGCAGTTTGTGGACTCTGTTCAGGCACAACAAGAAATCATTGTAACTCAAGTGATAAAGTCGAAACTACGGGAATCCAGTGGAAAACGGTTTTCCTGTTCTGAATTGCAGCTCGATTTGAGTCTTTAAACTGCATCAGATGACACTGCTTGAGACCCAGATCTGCACAGCCTGAAATACAAAGCTGAATATCCAGCTCCTATGGTCTATAATGAGAGTTCAAGAGCAAAAACCACTTTTCTTGGGACTAATTCCTTTCCACAGACTATTTCACGACTCCAGGAAAGCTGCTGTCTTTCATGATAAGAGAGACCTAATCCTGAGCAACTGCTGAATTCACATTCAATTGGTGTGGCTATGGCAAAGCATTTGACTCACTCCCAGCTTCTGAACAGTGCCTTGTGGTGCTTTGTGCCCACCCTGAAAAGGTTCTAGTTGACCTGATCAAATTCCAGAGCCTGGGTTTCAGTTAACCAGGGATGTAGGGCAGACTCAGGATGTGAGACACGCTACACAACATGAAACTGTGAAGGTAAAAATGGGACTTCTGTGCTGATCATGAAGATACCAAAACCAAGTGGTGTTGATGCTAGAAGTCAGTCCTGGGAGCCAAGAGCCGAACAACTTGCTCCATCAAGAATTTCACTTCTCTTGGCCAACCTCACAAATGACTCAAACTTCCAGTTTCATGTCTAAAAGATTTTCCAGATTGCTGCTGGTCCTTTTCAGGCCTCTATCTCTGGGTTTGCAACTACTGTTATGTTTCCCTTCCCTGTTCCCCAATGACTTCAAAAAAAAATGGCTTCCATTGCTAGAAAGATCCATATTTTTCTAAAGATAAACAGTCCATCATTCATTTCTAAGACATTAGCTTTGAAAATAGCAAAGACCATTTATTGAACTAGAATTTTTCTGCCCTTCTAAGCTTCCCACTGGAAGATCCACAGACTCTAGTGACAGACATGTCACAAGCGGTGTCCAGTAACAACAGCAAAACACTCTAAAAAGTGGAAAAAAGGACAAGTTTGAATGAGGCGAATTTTAGGCTAAAAATCCTTAGAATTAGCTGCTGTAACTGGTTAGGAAGCTTAATGGGGTATAATAAACCACGGAGATTTTTTTCCACCTTCTCTCAGAAGACAGATTTGATTGGCAGGGCTTTGTATAGCACTGTGCAGGTCAATGTGCACTTTATTAGCATACATAATTGTTAGCGCTAGAAAATGGTATGTTATATTCACAGAGCTCACCATACAATAAGCTGCTAGATGCCAATGCAAATTTAACATGCCATCATGTTAAATCAGCTAATAAGAAAATCGGATGCAGATGTAACATATCAAAATTGATTTTTAAATTTTTTTTAACTTCTAAGATACATTCAGTGATTATCCCAAGGAAACACCATTATGACAGATTGCAGTGGTTCACAGATCTATCTCTATTTAAAACTGTGTTACCACAAAGCCATTGTAAAACCCTTAATTCCTGTGGTAATTAATTTTAAAAGCAAACACTTCAACCTCACAGAAATGGAAAGTACCTGCTAGAGAAAGACAGAACTAGAAGTAGCAATATAACATCTCCCATCCTTAACTGCATTCTTGTTTCCAGCTTTGGGAGGGCTGGGAGAGTACCAAGAGAAAAAATATATATGAACATGAAGAGGGTTTCCAGGATTGTACAGAAAGTATACGCTAATTAGATTGCACTAATTGCAATCCATCCCTTCTAGGATAGAACCCTTCCCACTGATTCATTTTACAGTATACGTAATGTATTCTCCCTGCTAACACATTTTAATTTCTGTTATTGAATCACTTAGAAGCATGTGATGGGACAGATGAACATACAGATCAGCCAGGGAAGAAAGCACTGGACAGACACAGTCAATTAAGGCAGTGGCCAACTTTAAACAGAAATTATGAAAGGCAAAAAAACGGGCACGTGGTTTCTTTCTCCCTCTCAGAAAAACATCAGTTTCCAGGACTGCTGCCCTGTGAAACCACATTGGGGCACAGCAAGGTATGTGAGAATCTGAGTCTGGATGACTTTGTGGGTCATGCTTACAAGCCCATCCACCAAGGAGAGGAAAGGATTGAAAAGCCAACAGAAGGGACCGAAGAGCCCAAGACTCCTAGGAGGCAAAGGAGTGTTGGTGTTCAGCCACTGCCTCCTAAGGGCACCCCAAAATGTAGCCCTGCTCACCAACCACCACACCACCATGCCTGATAGCATGCAGATGCAGAGAAAGAAGAGGGCCGTACCACAAGCTGTGGGAAAAAAGCAACAACTGCAGACAGGCAGGAAAGCACAAAAAAGTGGTGAAACAACCCCGCAATCACATCCTCAATATCAGCCTTCCCCAGGGGATGGACTGGTAACACATTAATGAAGAGGAGTTTGAGGGAGAGCATTGCAGTCGCTTTCTGGGTGTTTAGAGATTGCTACGCCCACAATAGTTAAGATGAGCTTGTTGAACAAAACAAGAGGTTGGCAGTCGGGCCTGGTGATACAGAATGGATGGAGACATTGTGATAGTGACTAGCAGAGGGCCGAGGAAGGGTTTTCAGACTGAGGACCAACAGTCAGTGAAGGGACACTGAGGGAAGAGGGACGCACTCAAAACTATGTTCTAGGAGTGTAATCTTGGCAACCACGTTCTGGGGGAGCTGCACAGGGGAGGACTGCAGTTGTCGTGGAAGAGACAGGAGAAAAAGGCTAGTCAAATATTTTAGCGGGATAAAAACTGCCCTATGATTGAGTTAATGGAAAACAGAATCTGCCAGAGTTACAGCACAAGCATAGGTCAAGCTGAAGACTGAACTCAGATTACGGGTGACAGGTTAGACCACGGCAATATGTACTGTGGTCAAGAAAGGAAGCACAGAATTCTCAAAGCACAGAACTGAGAGAATGCATAATTTGAACTTTTTTTTTTTTTTCCCCCTCTTTTCTTCCTTTTTTGAAGAAGTTAGCATGGAGTACTTGATAGCTGCTGTGAAAATTTCCTGGCACGATCTTTAGTTGCATGATGAATGTCTAAGCTTAACTAAACCATCTTCAGAGAAAAATTATAGATAAAGAAAATGGTCAAAGCCTTGAGGAATTAGTTGATTTGATAACTTTCTGTACAGTGTCATGATTTTAATGCTTGATATCTCAGTGCTGCAGGAGGTCAAAGGACTGAAAGCAACTGTCATCTACTTCCACATGTATGTGGAAATCCTCCCTTTGCCATAACCTGAACTTCCCAGTTCTTGCTGTGAAGCTAACTGAGTTGGCCGGAAGACAAGAATTCCTCCTCATGAAAAACACTGAGGTTTTGGCATTTGTCATTCAGACAAAAATGAGGGATTTCAAAATATTTCACCACAGGAAAAGAATGTCTGTCAGTTAGTCCAGAGCAGCACTGAACGCACTTGTCCAGTGGTGATTCAAGCCTGCTCTCCTCAGTTTCTGTAGCTGACTTTTCAAAGAAAGAAGGGAAAACATCCAAATCTTCCTTTTGGATTCAGCTGTTCCTCTGAATAAAATTAAAATAGGAGGCTGAATGTTTCCTTCTCTTTTAATGAAAGGCCATTATCTACGCATTCCTGAGATAAACTATGGGAAACATAAAGCAGGGTGATTTATAACTGAATCAATAAGGATGAAAGATGACGAGAACAGTTTTTATATCTAGCATACGGAGCATAATGCCAGTTAAAAACTGCACAAACTGCCAAGTGACTTAATGCCAGACATACTTGAGGCACAAAGGGTCACCAAGTACAAATGTCTCATGTACAGCTGACTGAGAAGTCGGGGCAGGAGCAGGGCACCCATATGCCATGCAGCATCTTGTGGGTAGGAATCCACACATCATTCATGCAGGGGATGACAGAGAAGCTTCAGTCCTCCTGATTCCCCATTTTCATTGCACTTGTACCCTGGAAAAACTCAGCCCAGAGACAGTCAGTTGAGATTAGCTAGAGGTATCACCAAGTTAAGAGTTAACACTATCTCTGTTGGCATCCTCTATAATTGTGGTATTTAGCTCATGGTGTTGGACAGGGGCTGCAACCAATCATGTTCTGGTTAATCTGTCTTGAGTAACTACAGCTGGTAGGCCAGAAGAAAATTATTCTGAAATTAATTTGTAGTGTCTTATAATAAAAGTTACCGTTGCCCTGCCCCATGTTCTGAGAGACTCCAAGGAATGTGCAGGAGGAGGAGAAACTTTCCATTTAACCACCTTCTGAATGTTTTCATGCTTTGCGTGGTCCTCCTTTCCTTTTCCCAACCACTCTGTTCTCACAGCAATTGAGACTCTCCAGTGAAATTTGCTTTGTTATCTGGATATTTTTCTGAATATATTTGTCTCGTGGTTAAATAGATAAGAAGTTTTCTTGTTTCAACCTGTCTTTGAAGGTATCTGTAGTGAAAATGAGGCTACTTTGTTTCATTAGACACCTAACTGGCTAACTTCTGCATGCTTCTTAAGCTCACGACATAAAAGAATGTATGTGGTTTTATAAGGTTACATAAAAAGTTATAAATGTCTTATGCAAGTATTTGACTTGTTCATAGTCAATGGGAACTATTTGTACAAGTAAGGCAAGCAAGATTTATCCTGTAATGGATAATCCTTTCTTCATTTAATAAATAATCCTTTATTTACTTTTCCTCAGTTCTCAAAGTCAGTCTTCAGAACCTAAAAATACAACCCATGACCTCATTACCTTCTCCCATCACGGTGCTGGAAGCCTAGGGATGACTGAGCTATGTTAACATGTTTGCCAGTAACCATTCATTTTCCTCTCCTTTGAAACAGCACTTCTGATGAAGGCTGTTAGAGAACCGCCATGACGTGCCATACATGACTTGAACATGACTCTGCTTCCTTGATCCTAGATAAACCCCAACAAATTAGAAGTTTCCCATGAAAAGCATAGGCCCGGCTCCCTATAAACATTATATGAGGTAGCTAGGAGGAGAGCTGTCTGCTACTAAAGCCGCTGCTGGCCTGCGTAATGCTGAATAACACCACTGAGGCTGGCAGGCTGGTGAGAGCGGTGCCGGTGGTTCAGCTGACCCAGGCGGGACATGGTTTCAAACCCACACAGGTACACAAAACCTAGTTCAGGATCTCAAACAAGCACCAGCGCGGTGCAGGCAGGCAGCACCCGCCCCGCTGGGTACATCCATTTACGCGTGCCGGCCGGCTGCTGAGCCCATAACGCAGGAGCCGGCCATGGCAAGGCAGCTTTTTATTCCTGGCACACCGAGCCCCCTCAGCTGGCAGTTGGATGGCAAACTGTTGTCCAACATCAACGACAGTCCCAGTACGGGTGCAGCCCTAGGGCCCTACCTGGAAGGAGAAGCTGACCAAAATGAAAGTTGCAGCAGCTCTGGGGGGACCAGCTTGCAGCCACAGGGCCAGGAATGTGGCGAGCTCCCAGCAGCGGGCTGGCTCGTAGGCTACCCCTTGATCCCCACCAACCCAAAACGGCCAAAACATCAGGATGGTGAGGCAGGCCCGACCGTAGGGGCAGCCTGGGGGGGTGCTCAGCACTACACTGAGAGCAGGTCAGCCCCACTGCCTACCCTGCCTTGTTGCTCTGCCCCTCATGAGGCAGGATTTGGAGGAGAGAAGCAAGAAATCTGACTTCAAAAACAAGCATGCATTTCAGGATTAATTGCAGGGACTACCACTTGATTTTTGTGTTTTGCCAGTCTATGGCTCAGTGTGGCTTCAAGTCTTTCTGGTTTTGGACTCTGAAGCCTCCCCACTGCACATCAGGGCCATTCTCTGATCAGCTCCTTCAGCTGCGAGAAACGTGCTGCAAAGGGAAAGAAATCCTGCCTGAACTAAACGATTTCCTATCCAAATGAAAGCCTCTAAAACAAAGCAACAGCACTTTGCAATATATCATTATAAATATTGACAAGATTTATTAAAAAATGCGTATTAAAATTAGGCTCCTAATCCCACGCTGAAGCATTTAAATCAATGTCAACCTTTTCCAAAATGACAAGTATTCAGCCAGTATCCCCTGAAATATATGGTGGCTTTGGTGACCAGCACTTTTGAATGTCAAGCTATTAATTTCCGCAGCTATCTTTCAGCATCCAATTTTGTTTGACCTATATTTCAAAGATGTCTTATAAAGGCTGGAGAAGGAAGAATTTTAAATTCTGGCAACAATACAGCGGTTGCTATCAATGGGGACTTGATTTAGTAATAACGTTGTTGTGAAACAGCCCATAAGATGATGATGTTTAAAATTGGACAAAATAACTCATAAGGCCCCTTTTCTTTTTGGTAAATTATGTACAGTGCTGCCTGTACTCCAGTTCCTGTAGCATGCTTCCTACCATCTGTTTTCCATTTTTCTTTAATTTCCATTCATGCCCTTTGGCCTATTCCCTGTGTTCAGAAGAAAACAGTAATTAAAGTTGACATTATCTCTGTGCCTTTTCCAGACTACATAAGTTGAAGATAGATATTTATTTTTTTTTTTTTTTTAATGTCCTTATATGCTGGCTCATATCTTTTACTGCAAGATCAACTCTACCATTATTTTTTGAGGATCTCAAGGACTGTCACATAGCAACCAGTTACAGATTCTCATTGACCACAGTAATGAAGAGGTTCAATTTTCACTGCATCTGATTTCCATCATTTTGTGAACACAGGTTTTAGTAAATATCCTGGTTCCTGCTAGAGTATAAAAATTGCCTTTAAGAACATATAAGAGCAATATAAGACTTGCACTATGTTTACAGCAAGCTCTTCACACTATCAATAGCCTCAGGAGGTGAAACTCAGTATGTGCATCATTTTTGTTCCACAAACTCAGAAAAATTACTTGTTTTCCTTCACAGCTACAGACAAAAAGATCATCTTATTGCTTATATGTAAGAATAAACTGTGTATAAAAAGGCTGTTGCACTGACAGACTGCTGTACAGTAAAAAGTACAATCATTTTGAGTAATTCTGGACCTGCCCTTACTGAAATCAAGTTCATTTTTAAACTATAACAACCACAGGTTTTGTAAGCCGGCTTTGCCCGTAAACTCACACACAGTGATTCAATAATACTGACGGTTTTGTCCATAAGCTAACTTGAACATAAAGAAATACTGGACTAAGTTGTTGTTTGAACCCAGTAGTCGTAGCATCCGAAGGGGCACAAGGGCACTGGTGTGCCGGGAACACATACAAGCAGAACCTTGCCAGCTCTGCTGCCGTGAGAGCTTTCTGTAAGGACAGGAGAGGAGGGAGACATGTCTTTCCCCTTCTTACGAGGTATATGCTGTAGGACAGACAGACCTTGATTCTCCAGATGGAGAGTCATTCACATACTAACAAAGTTAAATGAAGGCTTTCAGCTCACAGCTAAATTTTCCTTGGAATTGAATATTCTGCGTGATCTCTTTTTTACATCTTAATTTTCATTTTTTTAGCCTTAGCGGTGCCTTATCACAAGGGTTTTGCATGTAACATAAACCCATTACCACAGGAACTTTAAGAACAGCAAGTTACTGTCCCTTTCTCTTGCAAAATAACATTTGTCTTTCAGATAGTTTTATATTAAGCCATATTTCATGACAACAGTGTCGAAGTCCTAAAATACAGCCTTTCTTTGACACTGGAGTTGTGTTATATGACCACAGCCTTGTATTTTGTGGCTGCCTTTTTGGGAGTCATATATTTTATATTTGACATATATATATAAATCACCCCTAGGGAAAGGGAAATCGTGCTGTTAAAATCATATATATGAACTCTTCAGTGATTTCCTCAGTAAATACTGTCTTACAATAGCTCCAGATAATGCATACGCACAATATATAACATGTATGAAATGTGTTTGCCGCACACCAAATGGTTAACTGAAAACACCCGGAGGATGCCCTCATACCAGCCTCAATAAAAGATATGTAAAAATTTAGAAGCTATATATTAGCTCCTTAAACACACATCAAAGAATGATTTGTCTAATTCAATCATTTCTGTATGTCACAAATTACTTCAGTATCCATAAAACGTCATAGAAATAATCTAAAAACTGCAAGGCAGAACACCTTTGCCAAAAAGAAAAAGAAAAGAAAAGAAAAGAAAAAGTGGTGACATAAAAAGAAGGTACAAAAATTATATGAAAAGAGTACTAAATAGAAAACACTGCGCTAATGCTCACTATGTAACACTTCTGTCATTCATGAAGTCATCTTTTGGACAGAGATGTATACACATTATATATACATGAACGCATGTATTTTCCTATTGATTTTGCGAGTTTTCTTTCTATTTTAGATATATTACCATAGTGTATTAATGGTAATCTCTTATTTTCTAATACTAACTAGGGATCACCTTAGGAGTTAGTTGGGTTTAAAGCCTAGAAAAGGAAATATACCTTTATGCTGAAGAAACCTATCTTCCATGAAATGAACATTAGTCTCCCAGCTTGCCCAGTGGAAGAGTTCAGAGCTGGCTAAAGATCACGCCATCACCGATGCACCGTCCTGCGTATCCTTCAGATGATCACTCCTTTCCATTTCCCCACCCCCCCCCCCAGCACTCTCCAAAGCACTAGAGAGAGCTAGCGCTATGACAAGAAGAGACAACTCCTTTCCCTGGTCATCCTCATCCAGATCCCAGCAAAACAAGCCAGAGGTACCATCAGCAGGAGGCCCCGTACCAACAAGCAGGAGGAACATCTTCCTTCCCTGATAGCTCATTCACTGAGTTACTCTGTTCCACCCTTCCAGTTCTTGTCTCTCTACTCTTCTCCCCGCTTCCTTGCTATCTTCCCTCTTCTCTTTCTTCTCACCATTTTGCTTTCTCAATTAACTTTCTTTTTGTGCATTAAGAGTTTTTCTAACCTGCTGCCAGACTGCACCCGTGAGCACATGGGAACAGGGATACCATCACACAGCTGAGCTGCAGAGGAGGAACACACCCTCCAGGCACTTCCATATTGGTCACAGACATTTTGCTCCTGGCTGGAAAGATCCATCCATTCCTTTATAGCGATGGATTTGTTACTTCCTTCAGTCTCACTCTCCTTTAACAAAATAAACTTCAGGTTTGTTTGACACTTAAGAAAAAAACCCAAAGGCAACAAAATCAATGAAAAAAATAATATCCACTGATGTCCAGCAGGTTGAACCAATCAAGCTGTATGCCATTTGTTTATTCCTCTGCACCGATTTCTGACAGATGTATATAAAAATGAGTGCATTTAAAACCATAGAGATTTGCTGTACTTCAGTTGAGCACAGTGTAGCTGTTACTGGCAGGAACAGATAGGTAGCCAGATAGATAACATAGCCCTAACAACCAGCACTAGGTTTGAGACTGAAGTCTTCCCATGTCTGACGTAAACATTGACTAGAGGGGAACTCCTAAGATACTCAAAGCTGCACACACACTAGTATCTCCTGTGTCAAATTATCAAAAATGTAATTACCAAAACCCATTACTTGCACAATCACACAAACCAATTCAAGCAAATATTCTAATAAAATTAATACAAATCTACTATGGGCAATTTTCCAGTGTAGAGGTAAGGATATTATTTTGCAGCCTTCCTTGTTGCACCTGGTCCTAAAGTCACTTGATCCTTATTATCTGGTATTTTTGAAATGTCATGAAAACCTGGCAATATAAACCTTAACTCCACTTACGAAAAAGATTCATATGCATTATGAAGCTTTTTTCTAGTTCCTGGATAGAGAAGTGTGATACAAAATCTTCATTGTAGAGTATGAGGGGTTTTTTCAGCTTGCTACAAGGAACGTGGCTTTTTCCATTGGCTTTTCTTTAGTCCATCTCACAAAATCTTTTAGAAGTCTAAAGAGAAAGATGTAACTACTGGAACAGATTCCTTGTTTCCACATTCCTCCAGTTTCCCAGTATCATATCCTCTGCATATTTCATCTTTCCTCCCACTTATTCAAGGATAAAGCGAACAATCTTGATATCTCCACTCGGATTAAAGCAGAGTGTGGATTCCTTTCAAGCATGAATTAGTACTACACAGAATGAGAACGTATTTAAATTCTTAGAAATACAGCTTGTTTCTGTAATATTCATTGCATCCAGATCAATAAATCATTTAAATCCTATGGGACTGAAACTTCCTGATGTACAGAGGTCAAGCTACAGTGGAACTAGCAAATATCAGTTTCACACAGATGTGCAATTAGAACATCTGTTTGTGTCTTCTTCGGCTATTAAGATGTTTATTCTGTTAATTGTAGGCAAAACATAGCTAGCCATTGTATTTTTGGTTTTGTTCTAAAATGAGGAACTTAGCATCCTACATTCAACTTAAACAAGCTGTCAGCGTAGCAATTAGCCACTGCCATATTTTTAATGGAAGTATCAAGCTTTGCAAAAATTCAGATCGCAGATGCTAGTTAACCTGAAAATACTTTGCTACAATTTCTGCCCTAAACAAAGAACAGTAGAGACTTGTCAGTTCCCCGAATCACCTTCTTTGTATATGCTTAAATCCAATAAGATTCTGTTCTGTAGCAATAAAGGGAGGCTGGTGGGGGTTTATGTGGCCGTTGATTTCATACGAGTGAAACTAAACAGCATAATCTGATTTCTCTCAGACTTCAGTCTTGCAAATATGTACGTATGTGCTTAGCTTTGAGTTGGTGAGTAGTTTGCACATTCTCATCAGCACATCTGCACTCTGCCAGCATTTGCATTATACAAAACAAAAAGTGTTGTAAATGAAGCTCTACCCACAGTGGTAGATGCCTGGGAAGTGGAGCCAAGGCCTCTGAGTCTATTCATGCAGCACAAATATTTGCAGGACGGAGGTATTACGAGGCAGAGGAAGCAACATAACTGGAACACCAGACTTAAGAGCCCAGAGTCTTCTCCAAACTGCTGTTTACTTATGACAGGAACTTGGCATGCTCTTTGAGTTCCCTTTGTCTCAGTTCCTCTGTCCATCTCTGCAAAACCAATTAAGACCCAGGGATGAGAACCAATTTTTCTAAGTGCTAAGCTCATTATTATTGCTCCTTTGGGGGCAAAAGTCCCTTTGCTAAAGAGGATTAGGATGCCAATCGTCACTTATTAGAGCTAACAACATGTGGACTTCACAAATTCATGTGCTTTTGCTACCTCTGTTGTTGACAAATAACTAGTCTCTTAAAAGGACGCACTGCCTAACTGGCTTTGATTTGAAAACCAAAACTTCCATGGGCTTTCTTGCATTAAGGAGAGTGGCATGCTGACCTGAAGTGCCCAAGGCAACAACAGTTGAAAGGGTACTGCTCCTCCTGCGTCTGGTATCACCACCCACTTCAGAAGGCACCAGACTGATAGAAGCTTTGTTTGCCATGAGCCGACCTATTAATTATCTTCTGCTTCACCTGCCCTCTTAAAAGTATAAGTATTATTTTTCAACCAATTATTTCTCAAATGCATAATCATTAGAAATGTCAGTAAAATAATAACTCGAGGGTGCTTCCTGTTAAATTTGTTAATAACCACATCCTCTGCTAATAAACACCTAGGCCTTTGGCCTCAAGTTTATTTAGCCCAGGATATGGGTATTATTACCTCATTAAGAGGAAACACCCTCAAGATATTATTTAAGTATCTCCAGAAGGAAAAACAGCTGAGTGAAAAGGATGTATAGGCCAGCTGTTTAAAATTCACCGGGTAAGGCAATTTTACAAGTCAGTCATCAAAAATTAGATTTACATTACATAAAGAAATACTTATTTCTTACATTACAGCATGCAGTTACCTGTGTGTTTACAGGAACAAGCTGGAGGCAGGGAGAATTGAGGAAAGGCACTGAATTAAATTTCCTGCGCACTGAGCGTAGAGCAATGCAATGATAATTATTTGCTTTGATATTCTCTGCATTTGCTGTTATGTTGGAAGATGTTGGAGACACTTTGCTTTGCTTTTCCACTTCAGAAAAGGCAGCGTTTAAATGAAATGTGATGAAGCTGTTCTTTCAGTTCACATGCTTAAATCTCAGCATGTGAGTAAGTTTTGTAGAATCCAAAGCTGGGACATTAAAAATTATTGTATCCTTTTGAATAGAAACCAATTTAAAATAAATTCTTAAGTACGTTTACATGGCCAATTCATGTCTTTAAATAATGCAGCATCATTTCATATATTCTTCAGATAAGCACATTGTTTTTAAAAAATTATCTTTTTTTTGAAACATTTTTCTCTTTTTAAAAAAATTAACGATGAAAAAGTAATGGTGTTGGGCAATTATATGAACAACAAGTCTTAGTGTTAGATATGCCCCTCAAGAACAACATTTTTCATGTATTTCCAATGTATATTCATTTGAAGAATTACCTTTACGTAGCAATATTTCAGTGGAAGCAGAGACTGAACAGATGCCCTCACTTCACAACTCATGTTTTGAAAGAAAACTTTAAAGATGCTGACTGCGCTACTCAGCACTGTCTGCAAGGAAAAAAAAGTCTAAGATTTGCAGTGCGAACTCCACTTTTTGCAAAACAAGAACTTAAGAGACACAACGGGGAATGGAAAATGTTATGAAACAAGACTGCTTCAAAGAGAACCATATTGCAGTATACGTCAATTCAAGACAATTGCTGGAATTTGGCATAGCTGTATGTTCAAAAGCACATTTTAAAAATACGTTAATGATGTGCAGCATCAAATCAGTGATTGAAATAAGCCTGTTTCCCTGCTTCAGGCTCTTGCTCACAACATGGAAAGTGAAACCCACTGCCTCCCGCGATGTCCTCGCTGACAAACTGATGAAGCACAGCTTAGATAAGGGACACAGAGACGGACTGAAAAATGGTTGAACTGCTGAGCTCAGAGGGTTGTGGTCAGTGGCATGACGTCCAGCCAGAGGCCAGTTACCAGCAGAGATGAGATGCCACAACAATATTATACTTAGTTACGAATATTAAGTATTACAATTATTATGTACAATACTTGACTCATCCACAAGGATCAATTCTGTAGTAGAACCAAAGCCATCACGGCTGATTTCTGACAACGATTTTGCCATATCTGTCACGTACAGTAACTCCACAAATGCTGCACTCGGTAAGCAACAGTGAGAGCCACTTTGTATTCACACACCTACTGTCCCCTCCATTTTCAGCTGCAGCTCACTCATAGCTCCCCAGCCAGAATATTCATCCCACTTCCTCATCAAGCATTTGGGTAACAGTTAAAATACATAATGCCAAAATGGCACAGCTTCCATATGCTACATCATTGGCAGAATCATGGAAACTTTACCCTTGTTTTGGTGGGTGAAGGTCTGAGGGTGACTTTTACTGCAAATAAGAATATCATTATGCTAATGGATCAAAATGTTTTTACAAATATTATTTACATATGTTCAAGGTCCAACAAAAAAAGTATCCAACATAAAAAGCACATACAGATTTGCTGCCAAAAGTCATCTTCTTGTCAGACTGGCACATCATTAAGGACTAATTTCCCTGTCAGTCCTATGAGTTTCCTGTGAATTTCCCTGTGATTCTTACTGAATCAGAGGAAGCTCTCAAGCTATAGAAAGTGTGAAAACAGACAAGCTTAGCAGAACTCACTCGGCAATAGACCCATACAATTTGCCTTTCAGATTTTAAACAGAAGGGGATTAAAAATATTCCACAAATACAGAGCTTTCACTTTCTCTTCTCCTCCTGGTCTAACGGGGGCTCTGACACAAAGATAAACATCACCACCAAAAACCTACGCTCCCATCTATTCCCATTTAAATAAATAAATAAACAAACTAACTAACTAAAAAAAAAAAAAAATAACCCACCCCTGGCTTTATTGAGCTTTCAGTGACTTAGCTTGCCATGCAGGACCAATGTTCTAATGTAACCATTTGCCTCTCTTCCCCCCCGCCCCTACGTTGTTGAGCCTTCCGCTAGCCTTTCAGGTTATTTTGTACACAGCTGTCGTAGTAAAGATTAATGGATATACTTTTAAAAGAAAAGCCATTGTGTTATAAACCTCATGAAGTTCTCAATCTGAACATTGGAAAATAAAATTTGACAGTATTAAGCTTTTTCACACTGGTACATAAAAAAAGATAACTCAGGAGTGGAGGGAAGACTCAGAAACAACTCTTGTGGACTTTGGAGCACCTGGCGGTGTCAGAGATGAGAACCATCAGGAAGAGTAAGCTGGAAAGGGCAGCAAGGCAAAAGAGACAGAAAATAAAGCTGTTTAATTTCAGACACCTGAAAGATCTCTGGAAAGGATCGGTCACTGTGCCTGCCCAACTTAAGGAAGCACCAGGAGCTGATGGTGGTCCTGGCACACATAAAAATCTCGCCAAACTCCCCATTAAGGAGGACGATGACAGAGGATGTGCAGAGCCAGCTGAGCAAAGCTGGTTTTGCAAAAGCAGCGGCTCCACTACGGGGAGAGGGACCGGCAACCCTTTGGCCTCCGAGCTCTTCCTGATCCTACTGAACAGTGTTTATGGCATCAGGGGCTTGACAGCGGTTTTCAACAGGCCACATCACCGTTTTCCTAAGTATTCTTCTACAGAGCCACACAGCCAGGTTTTGTAAACAGCGACTCCATTATCCACGGATAGAATATGACCGCAGGCAAAGAGTAGTCAGGAAAACCCACTTTAAACCACAGATCCCGCATAAACGCTAGTGGCAAACAGAGTAAAAATGTCATTTTGAAAAGAGTACTGAAATGTGGTTGGGAGAGTGTCTGTATCCGTCAAAACAGAAACTTTTTACAGCACCTGCCTCTTCAGCACCTGCCTGCTTTCTCCCCTACCCCTAAAAAGGAGATTGGTGTGGATAAAATGATTAAATTTTTATGTTACTGCCCTAATTGTGCACTAATAAAAGTATACTAATTTTTAAATAAATAAATAAGTTTTAAAATAGGTCGATTTTTGGAAACATAAGGTTTAGAGTAGCTTGGTCACACCGTTAGCCTTCCTGATGCAAAATGCTGGAAAATATTACTAGTTATATTGAAAATCAGGCCTCTAACATAGTTAATTCATGTCATATAGGATGCTATGAAACAATGCAAACTCTGTTACAAGACCTTTTTTTAAAAAACATGTTTAATATGAATTTAGCAGGCAGGTGCTGCTAAATAACACACAAGCAATGCTTCTGTTTTCTGGGACCATAACTTTTTTGTAATTATTGCAACATTCATTTAGAGAGCACTATGATATTAGCTGATTTGAATTTTACATGGATGCCAGCATCAACTCTTAGTGTGGAATTACTCCTTAAAGACAGCGAAGACTACGTCAGGCAAGATCACTTGCTTGACAAAAACAGTTTTGGGGGAGATCTTAAGACACCTTTTCTCTCCCACAAAGACAGGACTACCACAAGGGATATCTGCCCTGTGTACGTAGCACTGTGGGTTATGACTGTTCTGCTTGTTGCATTAGTTTACTAATTATCTAAATATTTTTACTGAAGTATTTATCATTGAAAACTTTCTTGAAGACTGCACTGTTTCCGCAGATGTTTCAGCGCAAAGCAGAACAGAGGATCTGCCTGCCATCGGTACACAGGGCCTGGCGCACCATAATATGCACACAAATTAGCCTCAGCTCAGAAATCAGCATTTTGTGTATATGAGTCCTTTTTGCCTTTGTTTTCAGCTTCTGAGCATGTTACGATTCAACAGGAATGAAGTCAGGCATTGCAAGGGAAAGCCCAAACAATCCTCTTTATTGACTGGTGATCTTCTGCCAGAGGATGTTGTTACTGTTGCAGGGTAACTTTGATGTAATTACTCCACAGAGCTATCATATATTTTATACATGCACACGTCTAAAAAAAAAAAAAATAAGAAGAAGAAGCAGCAGGATCTGAAAAGAAAACCAATTGGAAAAGGAGCACAAAACCTTCAAAACTAGAAGAGGGAAAGCCAGCTGAGGGCACAAAAACTCTGAACTCAGGAATTCATAAGACAGACCTAAGTGAGCCCCAGATGACAGGCCTAATCACTGAGCTGCTCAAAATTCACTTTCTGTCTGCCACTTCTTTCTCTTTGGGGTTTCGTAGCTTCCTGCATTTGAGTTAAACAAGAAGTGTCTTCCTTTTTTTTTCTTTTTTCTTTTTTTTTTTTTTTTTTTTTTTTAATTCCAGTATATTTTTTTTTTAATTCCAACTGGCAAAACACAGATCATCCTGTGGGGAGGAAGAGCCACATCCTGTCTTTCCCTCTGTACCTTTATCATTGCTGAATAGACTCCCACCCCTTAAACTGTGGAACAAGGCATTAGCCAGAACAAGTGTTAGTGGAATCTAATTCTGAAATCGGGCTTTCAGATAACGAGCTGATTCTGTTTGTCTCAAAAAAAAAAAAAAAAGACTGCAAAACACAGCTCCTCCCTATTGTTTCCCTGCATGCCCATTTTGTGAACACGTATCATAAACGAGTTCAGCTTTTCTTGCAATCCCAGTATGCCGACCTCCCAGCTGAGCAGCGGTGACGGACCTACAGTATGTTTAAGCGTCAGCTGAAGCTCGTGGGTTTGCTACCTACACTCCTCCTTGCTTGAGCGGCACCCATCGCCGCAGCCTCTCGGTCGCGTACCAGAGCCCTGAAGGAATGGCATGTTTGTAAACTAAACAGGAAAAAGGAATAAGCCAGACACTTACATCACCTGACAGATGTGTTTCTCAAGCATGCAAGTTCATTTAAGGCTTTTGCATGGCAAGCGCTGACCCAAAATCAATAAATAAATGAGTAAGTAAACAAAGAGGGGGGGGGGGGGGGGGTGAGAAAGGAAGGAAGAAAAGAATCAGAGAGAGGGAGAGAATTGGTGTCATGCTCAACATGTTTTGCACCCTGTAAAAGGGAATTAAGTGACTCAAGCTCCCTCCCCCCCTTCTCCCTTTATGTCTGGAAGAGAGCCCTTCTGAAATACTATAGCTACTGGCAGCACAGCAACACATAATAACATGGTAGCAACACATAAAACTGTCAGTCTTCAATGGAAATAGATGGTTAGGCTGAGGGGGTAAACAGACTAAATCAATTTGAACATGCATGTTAAGGACTGTGAAAGGGCAGAGTTTAGTGCTGCTAAGCTGGAAAACATTTGTCTCTGTCTCGTTGTATTTCCCTGCCATTCAGCGGCATCCACCCACAGGCCTCTCACTTGGCTCCAGTCAGGCTCCACGGCTGATTAATGGCAGCTGGAGGTGTCCAGTAATTTCCTCACCTAATAATAAACTACAACCCAAAACAGGGGTTCCCCTCAGGCCCACATTTAACATAACTCTACTTACTACCAGGAGAAAGCCAATTACCATGTGTCTGCTCACGTCTTTGAGATAACGCACGTTTTGGTTGCTTTGAGAGGTTACTTGGTTGACTCTGGGCACATCACCTTTGTCTGTGGCAGGGTAAACACAGCTCAGGTATCATCTGCAGCACTCTTACACAGGGATCATAAAAATTTTTTTTAAAAGGGGGGGCGGGGGGAAGAAGTGCCATTCTTGCAAGAGGAAAACGGTCTCCTCTAACAAATCTTAACAACAACTTGAATTTAAAAACAGAAGGACTTTCTTTCTCTTATCCTAATCCCAAGGTCACCAACACACACAAATATGATTTCAGTGGCTGAGGCTTAAGCAATCAGTCTGGCTCACCACTTCCTACCCAAGGGTGCCCAATAAAACATTTTATACAAAGACACATCCTCAACAAGAACTTTTCCAGATTTTGTTAGCAATTAAAGCAAAGCCTTGTTACTGAAAGAGTTGCATGGATTTCTGTATTCAGTATTAAGACTACAAAGACAGTATTGTTTACGTGGGATATCATATTAACTACACAGTATTACCCCTACGTTAGTAACTATACTGGTTTAATAATCAATCATTTACACAACATGAGACTATTTTTTTTAATGTTTCTTAGGTGAATAACATCTTGACTTCTGTACACTTACTTGAGTAAATAAGGAATGGAGATTTAGCTGTAGATAATTGATAGTAGTATTAAAAGCATAAAATAATTTATCAATTATTTGGTGGACAGCAGTTTGCCATAAAAATGCATGCAAAACACAGGATTATTCCTTGTGCACCTACAAGACCCTCTTGTAGCCCAGCCCTCCATGTACCAGTATCATGAATTTTCCAGTACTACATTCCACAGTTTCTCTTTCCCAGGAGACAACTGTAACGTTATGTATGTAGAAATGCTAGCAATGTCACGTGTGGTACATATTTGTCTATACAGCACTCCACCTTTAACAGAGGCAAGAGTAACACCACGGATAAAGTCATCAGAGATTTCTAATGCACAGATTTATACAGACACAGATAAATGAAATCAATAATATGTAATAATAGATATTGAAAATACTGGAATAATATTCCGTTTATACTTCCTGCAAAAAGAAGAAAGGGAGGCTGAGTATCCCACTTCCCTGGTGAATGGGTTATTGCAAGCAATGCAGATGCCAACATTTGTGCAGTAGTATTTCCTTACTATAGGGACAGGACATACTTGATGCCAAAAAGGAAGTAAATTGTTTCCATACTGTTTGACAGGTCCTATTAATGCCTGCAATTCATAATCGCTGTCAAAATTTGAAAAGTAAAAAACGCGTGTGTTTATGTGCACATGAATTTGCTTCTCCACAGGAACAAATCTAA
This sequence comes from Falco punctatus, assembly GCF_963210335.1. Lineage (NCBI taxonomy): Eukaryota > Metazoa > Chordata > Aves > Falconiformes > Falconidae > Falco > Falco punctatus. The sequence goes on along the minus strand of NC_137580.1, from coordinate 5,690,396 downwards.
TTAACATGTGGACACTGAGGAAAGACTGTCAGACACACTGACCGTCGCTGGCAATGTCTGGTCACACAGGCAACTGCTGGCACTAGGGGATTAAAAGGTAATATAATGATTTCTTCAAAAGTCTTACAACAGCTTGAGAGGAAACTGATTTTCCAGACATCTGTGCAAATGGATTTTCCATTCTCTTCAAAGGTTTTTTCCTGTCCCTCCTCTGTCTTCCCTCCCTGAGGCACAGATCATCGGAAAGAAATTTAAAACAGCTCTGGATATTGTTTTTATGCTGTCCCTCATACAAAGAGGTAACGCCGCTTCTGCCGTAGATGTCACTACATGTAACTTTGCAATATGCTAGAAACTGAGTAGGAAAAAACAGTGAACAAGGAAACATATGCAGATACAGAAGACAATACATTAGGAATTGGTGTTTTCAATCACATTAGAGTAAGCCATTTCACTGGAAGTGCTGGTTCTAACCAGTAAATTACAAGGCCAACTTCAAGCAACACTTTTTAAAGGGTTAGGAGGCAGAAAGCAGGTTTTAACAAATAGCAAAGCATTTTATTTACACACACACAGACAGACCGTTGCACTAAAAATCGAGGCTCGAGGGCAGAGCCTACATCTCTCGAACAGGGATACCTACCAAACATCTCTAATCGGGTTGCTTTTCCCATTTCAAAAGCCTACATACACAGCAGGTCAAGCCTGCAAATTAACGATTGCAGGACTATAGTGGAAACTGCCTTCCATAGTCACAGAATTTAGTTTAGAACCACTAATTTCTTAAATTCGAGGCCATGTGATGTCTTTGTATTTAGATGTGATAGTCTCTTTCAAAGACGCAAGCACAAAAAAGCTTCTTTTCCAAGAATATCCTAATTTTCCTGACTAGAGAATACTTTCTCCCATACTGGACAGCAGGAAAGACACACAGAGACAAGTGTAATACTTTCCCAAATTTTACTGCAATTTTATTTACATTTTCCTCAAGAGCAAGCAACCATGACTGTTTAACACCATGCAGTTAAGTGGCTTCCTAATAAAAATTGCTATGGCCCCACGTTTAACAGTTACATAAGGACTCCCATCTAACTAGCAAATGAGCTGTATAATTAGCATCAGCCATATGATAACTGAATCTGATGGGTGCTCTGACATTGACAACAAAATAGAATTACAGTGGCTTGTTAAGAGCACTTGCCGTATTATGTTTTATATTAAAGAGTAAGAAATATTTTTATCCGTATATTAATTATACTTTTCACATATGTTTAAAATAAATGCTTTGCTTTCTTCACATGGGAGGAATATTAGTATACTCTGTCGTTTTCTTTCAATATTAAAACCAATAAAAATGAATGCATTGTGCGACTGCATACATCAGAGGCAAGTCCAGAGAGCACCTGAAGCTGCCCAGGAGAGGGCTACTTAGTATTTTGCAGAAGAGAGTTTGTACATGCCCCTCTTGCAGTGCCCTCCCTGCGTTGCTGGCAGCCGTTCGAAGCACCCCTAGGTAGGCAGCCCTGCTTGACATCAAGTGGTGATCCACAAAAGGTCAAAAGGTTCGGGGGACAAGAGTTTCTCAGCAGACAGCAGCCTTCTGACCTGCCTCCTTCCCCAGGCCAAGGCCAGGATCTCCGGTCCTCGGGGGTAACAGAGGCAGGGGGAAAACTGAAGTAGGTGCCTTAGCTCTCCGCTGAAAGAAACCCCTAAGTAAGCCCCTTCCCTGCGCTACATCTACAGCAGGAGGCAAGACCGCTGTCCTCTGGTGTGGGTGACGGTAATTCACATCACACAGTCTTAGATAATGACACTAGGTGTCTCCGATCCCCCCTTCAGGGTCAATGAAGACAGACAAGAACTTTTAAGCTGTGATTCACCTGACTTGTTTTCCACACTCACTTTACCACCAGCTACCCTATAGAATCAGCTGTCCTATAGAAGTCCCATACTTCCCCATTTACTATGAAAGGGAACGAGGACAGTGAGGTCAAAGACACAGAGGTGTGCACCTGCTTCAGGATTTTCCTTTCCACCTAACCACATCAGCAAACCAAGTGATCTTACCCTGTTCCTGGACCTCTGCTTCACCGTGCTACGTCATCTTTGGCCACATCTCATAACTTGCTCACGAAAAAAACCAGTTCTTTTTATTTCAGCTTATGTTGCTGTGTTGTCTTTGTGATGGTGGTTGCCTCAGTTCTGTTCCTAGGACTCAGACTAATCTCCCACCTGAATTTCACAAGGTGGGTCATTTGCACTGTACGTCAGAGCATATTCCATTCTTTTCATTTTTTTCAGAAACATGGAATTTTTTCCTCCTGACAATTTTTAGAAGCTGTTACCAAGGATTTGCGTTTTCTTGCAGTGTACATGAGCTTATGAGATCACAGGCTTGTTTTGTGTTTAGTGGTCAATAGTAGTCAACCAATTAAAAAAAAAAAAGTTATAAAGAAAATGGGCTTTGTAAAGAGTATCTAGCAGTTCAACAGTCTACCGGTTAGCAGAGAGAGTTCAAAACAGGCAGAGATTGAGAACTGTCCTTCGTGGTGACTATTGAATCTGAGATATTAACACTGATATTTCTTGCATTTTTTGAAAAGTTATAAAGGCTCTCCTTTTATTCTGCAGGCAGTAAATCTTAAGCAAATGATTGGAACACACAGGGGGAAAAAATGTATCTGTTATTGTAAAGATAAATGAACCATTTGATATTTTTTTTCTGTCAAGATATATACCAGTAAAAGTATCCAGAAAAAAAAAAGGTAAAAACCCACTAAAAATAACTTCTTCCCCACAACGTTTCCAGTGATTTTTTTTTTTACTACCAATAGTATTTTTATGACTAAAATACTCCCAAATGCAAAACTCAGCAGTAAACATTCTGATCTGTTAATCTTGCATACACCGAGGCAGCTCTGTAACAGCTGAACAACTGCACATAAAATTCAAGTCTGATTTACTTTTCTCTCCAACTTCATCATTTCCTGATTTCATAAAATATCATGTTCTTACGAAATTATTTAAGTCAGATCACAGCTCCTATGTGACTGTATACAGCAAAAAGCACAGATCTAACTACTACCATCCCCATTTATTTTGGAAGACAAGAACGTGCAGTGATTACTTTTAGTTGGACAAAAGCAGGCTTAACTTGCATTACCAATCTGTGCATAAGTGAACTCAAAATTCAGCACGATTGTATCTGTAGCCTGTTTCATAGGCTGTGTAAGTCCTCTCTATAAACAAGGAACAGTGCATGGGAAGAGTAACTTCTTCTGCTATACCATTTGCTCTGCTGGAAAAAAGAAAACCTTCCAGGCACAAAAGCCCTTCTTAAGATCTTGTGAGGTTTTCGCCCCACCCCCCTCCACCCCCACCCCCCAGTAAATCTATCCAACTAATAAAATCTGCTTCTGCCTTCTAATCTTTCCTCCCCAATATCCTTTAAACATCACAGTGGTAACAACATACATCTTCTGTCTCCCTGTTCTCTATCAAATGAAATATAAACTGCATGTCTTGCAAAAAATGGTTTTAAAGTCACCTCTGCATCCACATTCAAATCCTTTCTGAAACATCTCTTTTGCCGTGAGGACTGCTAAAAACAAAGATTGCTGATGTGCTGTGACAGCTGGTCTGCCTCTCCCTGTATTTCAATTGTTGGTTACAAAAGGCCTGCAGAAACTGGTCTTTTATAATTTGTTTTTCTGGCTTTGCATATAGCCCCACAGGTCTCTGGTTTGTCACCTGGGTTCCTAAGCAATAGAATTAAATAAATAGCACAAATAAAGGTAGTCTGTATGTGAGCTGTGCAGTCTCTGCGTGGACTATATCTTACATGATTTGGATATTTTTCTTAATGCCATGAATTCTCAGTTTAAATTAAAGACCTCCTTACCCTAATCCTGGATGTTTCCAAAAAGAGGTGTTAGCATAACTTAAAAAGACAATGACATAAAAATAAAATTAATTTACTTTCAGAGGAGAATACTAACCTCATTTGCAGTGCAGTGCTTTCTTCCTCAGGTTGCACATACAGACACTGTTCAAGAAACTTTTCCCCACTCCACCTCTGGCAGAAACGTACATGCACTATACTGGAGATTCTTCCCCACAAAATAGCCACTTACTTCAAACTCAATCTAATACCCACCGATGTCAACCAGAATTTTCAATCAACTTGAATAAGCACAGGGTACTTTGACAACTTTAATGGAATTACTGAGAAAGCGATCTTCAGTTTTACACAGTTTTCTCCTCACTGAAGAGAGCTGAGAAGTGCTAAAATCTTGGCACTCAGTTGAATCTGCCTCCAAGACGGATGCAGGCTTACATTTGTTAATTTTACGTACTGAGGCCCTGGTTTACAAGTCTTCTTTTGAACCCAGGGACCTTGCAAAGCTGGACTGCACTGGCAAGGGGCTGAGCTCCTTAATGACCTCCTCAACTCCTTCAAATGTATCTCCTAAAGCCATAACACTACTCCTTCTGTGCCAAGATTACGTGTTCCCATACCACAGAAGGAGCGAACAAAGTCCAGAAGAAAAAGGAAAGCTGGTCTCCTGTCAGAGCCTCGGCTTATCTCAGCAGCCCCCTATTTTTAACTCGATTGCAAACGATATCTGTGATCAAAGGGCCAGAACCCCTGGAGGAGCTTAGGCGAACAGCGTGGTGGCCGCAATTCTTCCTGATGATTTGTAAGCAGGAAAGGACTTTTGACATGAAAGACAGTTTAAACAGCACAAGAATAGCAATAAACCAGCTGTAAAATGCTTAACATTGCCCTTGAACTAATGCAAATTGTTCCAAACAATTTTCTTTTCTTTTTCTTTCTTCTTTTTTTTTTTCTTTTTTTTTTTTTCCTTTTTCCAGTCTCTGGATGCCCTGCTGGGACATTTGAACAGTCACATGCTCACCATACAAAAGCCTATATAAGTGGGGAAATACAGTGTACTAATGTGTTTAGAATAAGGGAACCAAACAATGTCCACAATTCAGATCTGCTGCCTGCCTTTCTTTTGTTTGAGAAAGTGTTCATTAATGACAAGCTTGTTTTGGATACTGACTGAGATTCCAGACAGAAATGTTGAAGGGTAATTTATTGACTTAAAATACTCAATTAAGCTATTGAAGAGACAGTTAACAAAGTAAGTAAAACCTGAATATTCTGAAAGTAAATTAGTTGGGTCACTGAATATTTTAGATGTTTAGAAAATGACAGTATTGAACTTCAGCAATGTTAAAGAAGGGCAATAATACGTGTTTATAGAAATCATGTTTCAAGGGCATGCTCTCTACCATAATTGCTCCCCACAAAAATTGTACTAGAAGAGTCTTACAGAATCCTTTAATGTCACCTTTAAAAGCATTCTTTTTCTTTTTTTCTTCTTCTTTTTTTTTTTTCCACATGGATCTAAAGTAGACTTTTCATTTCAAGCAATGACACATACCCTTATCACCAGCAATTAGTTATAATCTTTTAAAAAGTTCCAATATGGAATAAAATATAACCTCATAGTAATTTGAGATAGGAAAGACCAATGAGATCAACAGTTTCCAAAAATGTTGAGTACTGGGATAGCTCTGTAAGGCTTTTAGAAAACACCAGTAATTAAAAGTTAGTTGGTTGGTGTGCATGTGTGTGTTTAATAAAATAAAATTCTCCAGTACATCTGTTCTCTTGTTTCTACTTCTTCCTGACAACGCTTGTGGCCCTAAACCAACACTTCCCCCACCCCCCAAAACCTTTTTTGCATTGCTCCCCACTGTACTGTTCATCAGGTCATTCTATGAAAAATTCTTATTAAGAAATGAAGAAACTTATTGATAAAAACCAGTATTTCAAAGAACACTTTTAACTCAGATGCAAAAAAGTGGAATTTAACCAGAAATTTAAAGTCAAACCTTGTCCATACGTACAGACCTGACTTGGGGTGGGGAGGGATACCTAACACTTTGTAAAGTTAGCAAAGACGGTGCTGGCAAATGGACAAAAACAAATCAGAAATAAAATATTTTTTTAAAAAGATAATTTTAAAAAAATTATTTATTTTTACCTGGAGTTAAAAACCAATTTGAAGACCTTAAAATAAGTTTAAATTCTGTAAAATTTTATATCCGACACTATATCCATATCTTTATACTGTATTTCAACTCATAGGACAGCTGGGATCAGAAAAGTCCTAGTCACAGGCACTTTTACAACCCCTGTGTGGTAGTCCTCAACTCCCCCAGTTCCCATTATTCATCAAATTAGCTTCAGAACAGTATGGTAAGAAACACCATTATTTGAAATCTACAGGTAAGGAGCAGGAAGACAGCACTGCACTGTGCATCCTTGGCCAGAAATACACGAGGTTTGTGACCCGCTTAGGAAGTGACCTCAGGAATCCATATCCCAGTATACCCAGTCATGTATCTCCTGATTTCAGCCTCTGGGGATTTCTCTGTCTGACAATGACGGGATAGGCACTCTTGCTAAATCTGTACTATGTGGGAACCTCTTCAGCTTTTATTTTTGGTGACGTTGTAACCATTCACTAACCGGGTCTTGGAATTGTTTAAACTAGCATTGCTTGAGGTCCTGGTGCAACCACAAAGAAAAGCATCTAAAATGTTTTCAACTCTCAAATATGATGTCAATGAAATACAGTTGGTTAACGTTTTATGTTAAGACTTACATTAGTATTTCTTTAATTCAAATGACCTCATATTCAGTAAAAACCTTCTATTGTTCTATCTTGTGTAAATTTTCAATGACTTAAGAAAAGCTGCAAGCATTTTACTGACTTTTGTTTTCTTATTTTGTTTCACATCGTTTCTTTTTTCATGGATACATTATGAAATAACTATTAAATTTGCAAAGTTTTACAGCACCTCACCCAAAGAGCAGGGGAAAATAACTGCCCAGCTTTGTCTCTGTTTTCCTTGAGACTAATTTTTTCAAGTGTTAGAGGTTAATAACACTTATTTCATCCATTGCTTGGATCTAATAAAAGCAGTGGGGCATAACATTCTGTAAAACCAGGCAATAGAGGAAATAACACTAATGTTAACCTCTAACATAAATGTAGTGGTAATTACCATGGTCTACTTTTAAAATGAATGCCTTTTGTAGTCTCCCAAGTGGCATGGGAAAAACCTCCTATGTTCTAGGCAGCCACCGGTTTCCCAGATCGAGAGCAATCTGTGTTACCCGTTCCTTGGTCTGCCATACTGCACAGTGACAGACAAAGATGTCCCACAGAGGACTGGCACACTATTACAGATACAGAAAGAGCAATCCCCGGTAGCTACCTTTAATGTATGTACGTAAAATGCAGAGGCAGGAAAGAACATTTCACCTACTTTTCCTCTTCCAGAGATTTAAACAGGAAAATTTGAGCAGAATACATTAGAAGGCAAATTCTAATTTTTAATGGCACAGCTATTTTGTGTTTTCCCTATACTATTTTGTTTTTAAATAAAGTATTTTTTAAATTGTCTTTTATAGCTTTCAAGATAACCCTGCAAGTGTGTATGAATACGGTTAGTCACCTGAAAATCTCCATTGACCTTGAATGGGACAGCCCCAGTCTTTGTGCATGGATAGTATATGTGGAAACAAAAATTTCAGAAATATTCACAAATTTCTTCTCAGCATTAATCTTAATTTCCAGGTATCTTCATGCAGAAAAGGAAAGAACATGAGACTCAGGGGTCTGAGTCATTACTTAATACCTTCTAACCTAAAAAAGGTCCTCATCTAATCCAGCTAAGGGTATCATTTTATAATAGACATCAGATAAATTTTTCAATAAAAGTGTTCAGTTTCTCAGCTATCACTTAATGAACTCACAGGTAAACATATATGCACATCTATGTATATAGATTGCTTAACTAGATCTATTAGGTCCAAATGTGAACTGTGATGCTTCAGCAGATAGGAAGAAAAAAGCCTACAGATATGCGAAGGAAAGGACTGGAAACTGGACTGCCATTTGGGGACAAATGGTTTATGAGGTTGTTGCGACTAAAACCTACCTGTTTAGAATGGAAGAGGAGAGTGGAGACCGAAATAGGGCCAAGCCTAGGAGGTGATTCAACTAGATTTACTAAGAAGATAGAGTTAGACCACAAGTGAAGGCCCCATGACCAAGGCTGTGATGCAGGCCAAGAATGACTACAGAGCCACAGCTGCATGCCAGCAAGAGGCAGTGGAAGCAGTTAGAAGAGCCTCATGGACTGTATTCTGTTGTATAAACGTAAGCATTTAGAGCCACTTGATATCCCCACCTGGCTTCCAACTTTCTCTCCATAAGAGCACAGGCCTCCCATCCCCAACCCAATGGGAATATCTCACACAACACCATTCAGCAGCTGAACAGAGCCCAAAATATGCTACTGCAACACTTTATATGCTTCTTGGTTTTATTGCCTTTTCTACCGCTAGAGTTTCCTGAACACTCAGAAGATAATATTTGGTTGCAATGATACTGTTGTATCTTTCTGGGCCTCACCTACAACTCTGGACCACACTTCTCAAGAAATGCTCTCTCATCCCTCTCTCAGACTTTGAACAATTAAATAGTGTTCCCCTTTGGTTAAATAAAAAGTGACGTGCTGCGACCACATAATGCAATTCTCCAGAAAAGTTACTGTACTGTGTTTTGCTTTCTTTAAAATCCCTCTTACTACCTGTTAGGACCATCGGACGATCAAGAGTTCTGAATCAGGTGACAAGTATTTACTTGGCGGATACAACCTAATGGCTGATGAGGGTGATCAAGGACATTGCAGGATATTCTTGTTACTATATTCTTATTACTATAGGTATTAACTAGTAGAAACAGAGAGAGCTGGCTGCAGGGTGATGGTGATTGTAACCATATTGGCAAGGATTTCTGCAGATGAAGTTTCAAGGAGTACTTGTTCGCACAAATAAAAGGAAACCCGTACAATAGTGAGAAAAAATAAAACCAACACAGAGTAGTGGGTAACTTCTGCAGAAAATCTAAAACTTGACATGGAAAATGAGAACGAAAGAGATTTTGAGTTACATACCCAACCTCTCTGAGTGACTTTGGATATACAGCATAAAGTAAAAATGGAGAAATCTGCATAACCATCCGTTCCTCCATGAGCTACCTGATATGGAAAGAGACTGAGACTGTTTGACGTGCTGCCAAACTAATACTCTTCAGACGCATTACATTCACTAAATTCTTTTCTAATAAGGCAAGACAGCAGAGTTCTTTTCTCTTGACATTTATGATGCCTGCAAAGTGGAAACAATCAATACTTTGTCAACACCTGACATTTAGCCTGACCTTTTTTTCATAATTATATTAGAAGGCTAGACTAGACCCCAGAACATTTGGAAACCAGCTGGATTTATAAACAGTAAAATATACTTAAGTCCACTATGTTCAGCTGAACCAGTTCAGAGTGGATTCCTCAAAATTTAGCAGAGCTATTCACAAAATAGCCGCAGCACTGTGAGGTAGCTTTTTAAGGACACGGACCCAAGGCCTGTGCATAAAATTTAAGTACAAATGTAATCTTTCCATCACCGTCCTTACAGACCGACTCTCCCACCTGACCCACAATCATAAAGGGAAAGCAGAGTTTTCTGAAAGTTCCGCAGAAAATCCTCAAAACCTTTTCAGGTTGGCACATCTTTCCCACATAACACACAGATAAACTGCACCAGAGAAAAAAAATCATTTAGTGACTGATTGTATGATACTCATCTAAGTATTTTACTTCTATCATATCTTCATCATATTTGGAGGCCTCCTGCAAGACATATCCAAGTGGAAATGTGACATCCAACAGCTAGACTATATACAGGAACTGATTACATCTGTCTGCAGAGGAACAACTATTCACATCTTCATTGTTTTAATGATACAGGACATGTTTGGACGTATCAATGCAGATATCATCCCTCTCTACCTCATAGACTTTTCACTGTCTTCCAAAAGCCAAACCGTAGTCTGATTAGCTCAGTCCTTTACATCATTACCATTTGCTTTGCCAACAGCTATGTCTGTGGAATCACGGCTTTCCAGAACCTCCTTGTCGGTCAGGGAGGTTCTCCGCTACCCTGTTAAAAAAGCATAGCCTGGAAGGAAGGAAGAGAAAGATGACCGGTATTGGAATTGTGGGTTTCTCCACAAAGGATAGGAAGAGCTATGCCCCAGTGAAGGATTTGAACAAAACAATCATTCTGATGCAAGAAAAACAGTATTATTGTAGTCGAGCGGCTATGAAAGAAGGTATTCTGCTGTACCTGCTGTGAACAAGGCCCCTGCTTTAATTATGTCTGAAGCTTGGTGGCAAATATCCAATCCCCAAGTGAAGGGGAAAAAAGGAACCAGTATTTTTTTTTTCCATTCATTTAGTGGGCTGATTATTCTGAGTCTTTGACTCTTTGACCTTTTGTTCTTTATGAATGTGCCCTGGGTGTACCTATAGGGTCAGCTTAGACTGACTGAGAGCAGTTAAATCTGGCTTTGTACAGTGCCTTAAACACTCTCCACAATACCCAGTGTCTGCCTCCTACCCTCGCTTTACTCCGGCACTGAAAGACCTCGTCCCTAGCAATTGGTAAGAGCTGGGAAATGGTGGGTGTATTACAAAAGCGAAGGTTTTTCTTCATGACAAATAACAAGTTCAAGCATTGCTAGCTGCTGTGAGACCTACTGCTTACATGACAGCAGTGCTGACCAGTGACTGACCCAGAGATTAACTTTGCCAGACAATCACGATAATAAAAACTCAGAGGACTCAGAGAAATACCAGTATGAAATTGTCGGCATGTGCACAAAACAATACTGAGTCGTGCTTCTAAGGGAGCCCTCTGTCCAAAAGGATTCTACAGTCACCTTTTGGGGCAGATATCTCATAAATGACTTCAGTAAATGTGACAGAGAGAGTAAAAAGAAAAGAAAATTCAGGACAAGGTGCTTCAGAATACGTTGTCTCAAAATCTTAATTGCACTGAAAGATTTTGATCCTAAATATCAACTGCACTTTATATGTTTGATATATTGTTCAAACACAATTAAAATTCTCCTACCTGAAGCTGAAAGGAGGTACTCTGGCAAACTCTAGCAAAATGATTGAAAGATAGGAGCATGGGAAAGCACAGGCCGTTTTTGCTACCGATGTTAGTCTCCCTCCTTCTGTTGGATACACAGGAAACCTGGGAATTGAGGTTTCTAAATCAACATCTGACTTGGGTGAACTAAAATCAGGCCATACAAAGAACCTGTGAATGCTGCCCTTGAGGCTGTAGTAAGTACAATCTATTTGGTAGGAGTTCCACTATATCTGTGTCCATGAAAGAAAAATGCACCATGTTTCCTGATGCCTAAGCAGCAGAAGTGCTAAGCATAAGCCTTTTCAGAAGGCTTGCTTTTCAGTCCTGTGATCCACAGAACTTTCTGTGATCCCTAACCTGAAACCAGAAAGATTTGTGTTTTCCTACCATTACTGGAATACAAATTATGAACACTGTGATCATTCCTCCTTCCCTTTCTATTCATGCTCCTTCCATTTGTGTTTTCTCCTCCACCTGTTTCAATCCCCAGGTATTTCAGTCTCCTTTAAGTCCATTACACCCAGTGCAGAGAACCTAGATACTTCCACTCACAAGTCTATTCAGAACAGAGCTGAGTAGTTGCAGCAACTCCAGGGCCATTGATTTGATGCAATTTAGCTTTACTGTGTAAAAAAGCACCTAGCCCTTACTCTGATAAGAGCCCCACAAATAAATTAAAACACTAGCACCTTAGATTACACAACAATATGCTCCCAAAACCAACTGTTTGGTGGGACGAATCCATTACCTTACAATATTTTGTATATTGTATAATGTAAAAACATTACCACAGATACAATAATGGACATCAAAATGCAAGCCAAATGACCCAATTTCTCAGTCACTCATGTAGGAGTTAGATTGTTCAAAGCCTTCTGGGGAAGCAGGGATGGAAGTCCACAAACAATCCTATGGCTGGCTAGTGGCACGAGCAGCCACTGTTCTGTAGCATGAAAAGGAAGGGAATGCTAAGTCTGATTCATAAGCATTACAAACAACAACTGTGTAATTCACAGATCTGTAAGAGGCACTAAAATCTTTCTCTGTAGTAAATGCAGGACCATGAACTAGTTAAACCAAACATTAAAGCTAGGAAAGCCCTGACAAATGGTACTTAGGGTAGAGATCAAGATTTAGATTAAAATGGATGGAAAGGATAAATATGATCCTGGATAGTCCTGCATGGAAAAATACTGAAATCACCAGGCAAACAACAATGACCCAGCTCGACTGAGCACCCTGTCCAAAAGAGGCTAGTGCGATGCCCAGTCTGGTCAGGAAGGGGATTTGATTCTGTGCTTAAGCTTTAAATAATGACATTTTGTATTCAACAATTCAGGAAAATAATCTTCATTTAAAACTGTTTATAATTTTAAAAGGGGTTATTTAAAATTAAATTGTTGGCATTCAATCTGTGGAAAAATGTCTCAGGGCTGGGTTTTCATCTATCCTGTAAATCTGTCTTCATCTATCCTGCACTAAAACCATGTAATTAAAGCTGTCACTCATTCAGGAAGGTGGTACAGATCCATTACCAGACTCCCTCCTCAGAGGCCACTGAATGTTGCCTCCTCTTCCAATCTGCTGTGGGTTTTTCTGGTGCATGCTCAATGGACAGATATTCCCAGAGAATTACTGTATTTATTTAAACAAACTGCAATATTTAAAAAAAAAAAATAAATAAAAAATCTGTTAAAGGCAAGTAATGACGAAAAAAAGCCACAAGTTTTTCTACATCTGTTTTTGTTACACAGGGTAACCAGGGAGATGAAAATAGCCGCAGTCCTTGGTTCTGCTACTCATAACAAAGTGCTTTTGCTTTATACACTGAATGGTTTCATATGATTTTTTTTAAAAGACTGAAAATAAACACAATCTCTATGCATAGTTTCCTCTGTTTTCAGGAACTATGACCTTTGACTCCTGTAAATCTATTTAAAGCTAATGTCTAAAGAACTGTTGTTTTAAGGATGTACAAAATATACCTAAGATTATGCAATGATAAATCTTTTCTGGGCTTTCCTTTGTCAATTTTATTTCATTAACCAAAGCCAGTAACTGAAAGCACTGTACATCCTCTGGAAGCTATCTAAGAGGTTATTTATTTTTATCACAAACAATCATTTGTTTGTATCTCATATTAATGTTGAAGGCAGGTGAAGACATAAGGATTTACTGTCACCCACACAGGCATGTGCAGTAGCACTACAAACAAGAGTTATTATTATAAAAACTCACTTAACGCCATGATAGGCATTCATCTCTGAAAATGACCCCATTAAAATAATCCAGATATGAAGTGTGGGCCACTGCACATAGCACTCTTGAACAAAATGTTTTATGCCTCTGAAAGACGTGGGAATTGTTGCAATATTACCATTTTAAGACTCAGTTTCTGAAAATTTCTTATGGTACCCCTAAACCAATATCCACACTTCCACCAGCCCCAGCCTAACACTGACTTAAACGGTTTTAAAAAATTATTTTCTTTTCGACAAGAACTATTACCACTCTAATGGTCTGAACACATTTTAAGTTTGTGAAGAAAAAACTCACATTTTAAAAACAATCATTATAAATTGGTAGCAGATCTTTGGTTTCAGCCACATTACTTCATGCTATACGACAACGTGATGCAAAAAAACCTATTTACTTCCAGAAACAAGCATTCTGAGAAGCATACAGTAGATCAGAAGAAATCAGCTTGAGATACTTTCATGCACATCTGCTTCCAGAGCAAGAGCTACTAGTCCATCCAGAATCACCTGTGGCAAGCTGAGCTAACTGACGCAAGGTCCAGCCGACATGGCTAAAGCGTATTGCACAGCAAGCAGGACCAGTTAGGGTGACGTACTTGGTGATTCAGACATATATACACTATTGCTTCAAACCAGCTCACTTTACCAAAAAAAAAAAACCTAAGCGAAACTGATTGGGAAGAAAAATTGCAAAGTAAAAAAGAAATGAATCGTACTATTTAGGGAAATGTTTATCATACGGGCAAAGGCCACAAAACCATATCCAAAGACAGACAATAATTTAATTAAACTACCAGCTGGGTCAAACTTAAGAGAGCAACGGAGGAGGAAGATTACAGCACAAAACTCATGGAAAAACAGCAGACTGTGATCCATAAAAACTGGGAGTTGCACAGTGCAGAAAACTGTCAAAGCAAGCTTAAAAACTAACTACAGCAGTGTTAAGGATAACAAGGGGTTTTTAATGAATCAATAACAAAAAATCCTAGTGCTGAGATGGGGGTCCACCATACCTAGGAATGCTTCAGATGTTAATATCAAGGTAGAAACAGTAGAAACCTCACAAGAAAACAACAACAACAAAAAAAACACCAACACCACAAAAAACCAAAAAAACCTCCGCCCACCAACATATTACTGGATGAAGTCCATGGCCATGGAAGATGTTAAAGGGTATCAAGTGGCATCCGCTAGCTATAAACACCTTAAAAACAATTGACCAAGGTAATGAGCACAGTTCTCTAGAAGAGCTGGCTGCCTATATATCCAGCCTGGTCAAGTTAATTTTTAATATAACTTTTAATAATGGGGAAATTCAAGAGGACTGGAAGAATGCTAATGATTTGCCAGTACTCACAAAGGGCAATCTGGATGACCCAGGAAATTACAGGCTGGTTAGCGTGACATCTATTGTAGGCAAAATAATGGAAAACAAATAAGGGATTGAACTGATAAAGAACGCAAGGATAGGAACATAACTGCTGCCAGTCAGCATGTTTTACAGAAAGTAGATCTTATCAAACACATCCTATCCCATTCAATCTTTTGAGGAGATTATATATTTCATTAATGGAAGCAACTGCACAGATGCAAGAACCTTAGACTTCTATAAGACAGGCACTTTGACTCATTTAGCACTATCCAATATCAATTGGATACATATCAATGGATCAAGGTTCTAGCTTAAAATATTTTCTCAATGAGGAACAGTCACTGAATGGAAGCTTCCTAGTGAGGGCCCTGACAAACTGGTATAAGGTCCAATGCAATTCAGCATTTTCATGGGTGATCTATAAATATTAATCCCTACTCACCCACATCATGGGGCTTGCACAGACACATGTATACAGGTCACTATAGACCTATCCAGTGGGAGAGTATGTCTTTAAAAGCAGCAACAGAAAGGGACTTAGGTGTCAGAGTATGCAGGTAATTTCAATTGAGCTTGATCTTCGGCAAATGTAAATAAAGAAACCTAGGATACATAAACAGAGAAGTATTCAGTAGAAGTGTGTTTTAACCTCTGTGCTAGAGCTGATTAAACCACTAAGGAATATTCCTTTACAGTTCTGATGTTCACTTTCTAAAAACAAGATTGGAAAACTGGAATGACTAAGGTAGAAAAAGCTTATAAAAATGAGCGCTTGAGAAAATTTCCTACACTGACATGAAACAGACTTAAAGATCTCACTTTGTTCATTTTAACTGAGACTACTTGAGAAGGATCATGGTGTGTAACCGTCATGAAGAGAAAATACAACCACTAAATAATTCTTAAATTCAGCAAAGAACTGTATTTCAAGATCCAATGGCTCAAAAATGAAGCTGGATGTATTTAAACTGAAATAAAGTACTTGAAGCTAATGGTTTACTCCTGCACAAAAAAGAAAAATCAGTAATAGTTTGTCCATCTGTACATATCTTCAAATCAAAATTGGCACTTCTCCAGAAGATACACTTCTATCAAATGTAAGCAATAGAGTTCAATAGAGAATTAACTAGTCAGAAGTTAATGGCAGATAATCTTATGGTCCTTCTTGTGTTAAGCTACATAAGCCTATGTTGTTAAACAAAATATTTTCCAGGCTAGTTAGAGTTAGGGGAAATATGTAAAAGACTTAAAAAGTGAGTATGAATCTCAGAAGGCTGGCTCAGCTCTGTATCACTGAGAGGTAAACAAACTGACACTGATGGCGCTTTCCTAATGACTGGCTGGTGAAAAGCTCATACCATGCTATTCCTCAGAGACTTTGGGTCTCACCCCAGTTTCCCTTCCTCTCAGTAATATTTATGCCCTGTATCCCATTTTGCTATGTCAGAACTTAATTCTACGTAATGTTTAGATTCAGAACTTAATTCTATGTAATGTTAGATTCAACTTTCCCTTAACTTGCAATTGGCAGGCACTAGACACACTAAAGCTAAATATCAGTTTAAAAATAAAAAAAATAAAAAAAAATATGGACCTTGTAAATTTGGGTTCATTGTCCCTGATGAAGATGTGGCCTCCTTTCCTTCACAAAATCCCTTTTTAAGGCAGTTCCTGCATTCTTTTCTGTAATGGGAGTTTCTTACTTGGGCAAATGTCTGGTTCCCACCGCAGATTACACCACTTCCCAGAAGGACCTGCAGGATGTACTGCTGAACAGGTTAGTAACATAGGCATATGCAAACATCACCTCCCACAAGTGAACGGGAGAAGCTTCATGTAAGATCACGTCTTTAAGAAGTAAATAAGGACCAAAGATCAGAGCTTTTAATTAAAAAATTCTTAAGACAATTCCAGCATCATCTCACGGTGCATTCATGAGGATATTTCCAATCTTTTCTTCCTACCACCATAAAGATTTCTTGTTTATCATCATCAGGTGACAGACATTTTCTAGACATTCAAGAAGGCATCATTCCTGCCTTACAGGCCTATCTATTTCAGAGGAGATGGGCAAAGCGGAATAAAAAGGGTTACTTTAAAGTGCAAGTCACAAACGAAATGGAAATCTTAGAAAGGCTCAAGTATAAACATATAAGGCGAGAGCCTTACAAACTCACTCAGGAAGGCTGCTCTGTTCCGCAGGGACAGCATGAAAAAAAAAAATAAAAATGGTGATAATATGAGAAGCAGATGGATTTGGGAATATTGGAGGAGCAGATGGGGAGCACTGGGAACAGGAAGTTTGTTGTGGGAGGACAGCTAAGGAGGGCAAGCTGTTCTTACCCACAAGGCTGTGAAAGTGATGGCAAGCTGTTTAAACCTGATGCAGTACCAGATGAGGAGCCAGTAGAGATACACAAAAGAGGGAGGCAACGTGATCAAGCTGATAAGTAAGGACAGAGTTCAGCAGATGTATTTCTTGTTCACTGGGAATGGTCCTGCTTGCTTTAGGAATGCCAAAATAGTGGATGTCATAGCAGTCAGGGATGCGCAAAAGATTCTGCAGGTCTACATGGATTTCAAAAAAAATCAGTTGGCTCACATTACCAGTATTGCTCATTGTTAGATATGGAGACAGATGTTTGATGAAAATCAGAGGAGCTATATGAATTTCAGTGGAGTTATACTAGCTTATGATTACGGGTGGATTTAGACCTGTTTGTCATTAACTAACAACATAACATCAACAAATACCACACTGTGTACATTTGCAGCACTGAAGAACTATTATTTTTAGACTGAAAAAGTTATTTTCTTGTCAAAATGAGCTAAGTTAGCTGATGTTTCCTGCCTTTCACAATTCTGCTGCTGCCACTGATAGCCATTTCCATTGGCTTCAGCTTGGTAAATATTTGATATCTTATCAAGTATTATGTCATTCTGAGTATATGGCTCACAGTCTTGTTGCTCAAGTTTATATGGCATGCATTAGTCAATTGGAGATTGACATATGAATTTGATTTAGCTTAAAAAATACGAACGAGAGCAAAGGATGAAGAATTCAATTTATGACCACTAAAACTGCAAGGAAAACACAATCGAGAACAATGTCAGCATGCCTCAAAATAGCAGATCTATGTGTGGCTGTGGTTAGGAGAAGGAGGGCAAACAGGAGGATTTTCCAAAGTAATGGATAGAAAATTTACAGTGGTTTGTCTGGCCCTTCTATTCATAGAGTTTAACTCCCTAAATAAAATAAATACAGAACACCATTTGCATTTTAAATAGTAGGCTTTGTCTGAGGTTCTCAACTCATTTTATTAAGCTACTGAACAAATAATTAGGTACAAAACACAACAAAGATAAACGTTAATACTAGCAGAACATCTTCTAAGTGTAAGGCTACACCATATGACCTTCCAAGAGGTATTCAGTATTGCAAATCACTTTAAAATATGAACATTTTGTCATTTCTTTAATCTTTGATTCTTTCTTTTTAGTCTCTGCATGAACAGGGTGAATTTTACTTTATTTAAATTTTTTTTCTTAAGAAAAGCCTTCATTTAAATACTACTAACGGAAATTTCTCCAAAACTGGCCTAGCTCAAGTCTTCACACACACAACATAAACTACAAGCAGGCATGTACAGAAGAGTAAATTCCCACCTATGTCCGGCAGTAATTTCTAAAAACAAAATAGAGACCAGGAATAAGACGATAGCTGCTTAATTGATGGTCTTTTTTTGTTTGTCCATGTAAGTACGGCACAGGGAGTCTTGTTCTTTCCTCGTATTTCCTCCACTTTCCTTCACTGATGGTAGCATCTTAGTCTGTATCTATACATTGTACAACATACAATCCAGAGAACAGGTGATGTGTAACAACCTAGAAATTGGTCTTTGCTTTCTACCTTATCTTCACCCTTGCCTGCGTAACCAGAGACCATGCAAACTTTTTCTCCCTTTTCCTGGCATTTTTATTCCATCTCCTTTTCTAAATTTCTTGCCCGGTCTGTTTTCTTTCCTCTCAATATGCAAAATACAGCCGAAGTGTGTCTCCTTGACTCTTCAGTTTGACCATATCAATCTTCATTTCCAGAGCTCTTTCTAATCATCAGTTACAAACTGAAATTTAAGTTCCCTGTCATCAGTTTCCAAGTTCTATGTTACTATCATTGACTTTATCACTCTTTGTCCAGCTTTGTGTTATCATCCACAATTGCTAATGTTTGATCTTGTCCATTGGTGTGTCAGTCATTCACAAATCACCTCTTATCTGTTTCTCAAGCATCTTCTCTGATAGAACAAGCTCCTGAAGCCATAAGCATGGTTCTTCCTCTGCTGATATTTAATGCCCTCTTGAAAACTCACCTCTCCCATGTGGCTTACAATTAATTGAGATTACTTGTGTGTATATATATTTTTTTTAAAAAGAAGCCATTTTTGTTATCCTAAATTTCTGTTATCTTACAGGACCTTAGTAGATGCATTTGAGAAGAGATGCACAATGTCAGAAAAAGGCTCTACAGAATCATCAATAATAAATGAATGAATAATATATGAAAATATATTGTATATATGAAAATATATGAAAAAATAAAACGAAAATAAGGAACATAACATCCCATACGTGAGTATATATGTGTATTGCTAGCAATGATGATGATGGTGACAGAGTTCAGTTATAACCCTGATGGTAAACTCATAGCTTCATAAGCCTGGAGAGTCCCATTAGTTCATCTATTGATGATTTCTGCCATTAGGTCATCTAGTGTGACTTCCCCTCATTGAATTTCACTTCAGAATCCCATACCAGGCTCTCTGATGGCCAAACAGTGCACTACAGGCCTTAAATCAGGGAGACATCAATACACCACCATTTCCTGAGGCTCCTCAAGTGGCAAAGAATAGATTGGATGTGCCCAAGTTATCGTCGGTGCTGGTTTTGGCAGGACTAGAGTTAATTTTCTTCATAGTAGGTGGCATGGGGCTGTGTTTTGGATTTGTGCTGGAAAGAGTGTTGATAATACAGGGCTGTTTGCGTTACTGCTGAGCAGCGCTTACACAGAGCCGAGGCCTTTTCTGCTCCTCACACCACGGCATCAGTGAGTAAACTGGGGGGGCACAAGGAGTTGGGAGGGGACACAACCAGGACAGCTGACCCCAACTGACCCAAAGGATATCCCATACTATATGATGTCACGCTCAGCATATAAAGCTGGGAGAAGAAGAAAAAAGGAGGGATGCTCAGATTTGTGGTGTTTGTCTTCCCAAGTCACCGTTATGTGTGAGGGAGCCCGGCTGCCCTGGGGATGGCTGAGCACCCGCCTGCCCATGGGACGTGATGAGTGAATTCCTTGCTTTGTTTTGCTTGTGTGCATGGCTTTTGCTTTACCTATTGAACTGTCTTTCTCTCAACCCACGAGCTGTCTCCCTTTTACACTTCCATCTCTCTCCCCCACCCCACCAGGGGGGAACGAGCAAGTGACTGTGTGGGGCTTGGTTGCTAGCTGAGGTTAAACCATGACACATCAGAAAATACATGCTGCAGATCCCATTCCTTCTCAGTCTTTGCTGATCACAGTCTATCCCAAAGCTTTACACCAGTTGGTGGGTATGACCTTCAGCTTGTAGGGAAGAGATGCCAAACAAGTATAGAGGGACCAGACTGGCAATGAGAATCAGGGACAGTTTGTATTTTTCTCTACACAAATTCCTCTCTGCTTCTTATCTCTCTACCAAATAACCAGATTTATCTCTGCTCTACTTTTCAGTAAGCTGAGCAACAGAAGTTAAATAACTTAAAATTTTCAAATCTCATAACGTCAAATTTTATTTAGGTGTAAAATTAAAGCAAATGAATGCATTTACTCCCAAAATTTGTTACGGGTAGCTAACCAAATAAATATACATGGCTACGCAGTGAAACAGAAGGACTACGAAGGCTCTTTTAAAAAATACAGTTTGTTTTGAAAGAGAAACACGGGTTTTTTTCATTCATTTTGAAGACATAAGAAATAAACAAAGGGTTACTGATTAGCAACAGCAGCAGCAACTCTGGTCAGGAAATGTCTTAAAATACTAATAACTGTATACACCTAGATGAAGATACAATATCACATCTGCTCAAGCCATTATAAAGTCACAGAAATACATTTGTATTGGACACTTAGTTTCCTGCTTGTCGTTTCCCTGTTCCCCAATGATTCCATAATGCATTGGCACTGCTGAGCAAGCTCTTGGGAAGCACAAATGAACAGAGTTTCAGATGGTAAAGAGACAAAAATAGTCTGATTTAGCTCACAGTAATAGCAATAAACAAACCAAGCAAAATACCTACTGAAAGAAGTGGTTTTCTATGCAAATCCTAGCCACACTCATTTTTGATTCTATGGAAAAAAGTCAATATTGAGGTAGCTTAACTTAATTCTCACGAGTGTGGCTTTGTAAGAGATCTAGAATGTCCTGACTAATAAATGCCTTGGGTCAAATTAAATAGGTCAGGGTGGCAGCACTGAAATGTTTTAATTTTATAATCTGCATATAAACTTAGAGCACTGCAGTGGACTTACTCTGACTTATATATGCCTGTACCAACACCCATCCATTTAGCATCTCACAATTTAATCAGATTAGGAAAACAAACCCCTGCATGCTACATTAGTTTTCATCATACAGCTTAGGACTATGTTCAGCCACAGTTTCTAAATGCTACCCTTTTCACGGTACCTGGACAGATTGCAACACTGGTGATGGCCTTCTCTCAGTTGGTGGGAAATTAGACATTAAGCGTTTAAAGGCTGAGAAAGAAAGTTGCTCAATCTTTTGACAAAAATACCATAGGAAGGAGAAGCTGCCGGCAGAAGAGGAAGCAAGATCATGGACGTGCCCATGTGTGTGCTGAGCATGGAGTGGGCTGTAGCTTATAGGGTTGATTTCCTAGGGTACAGAACTGTTAAGACAAGATGCTCTTTTCAGCTTGTTGAAAGGTGGCATCCAGCACCTGCTGCCACACTTTTGCCTCTACCCTGCTGAATCCATATCTGAAGAGATAATACAGCATTGACTATGTTCACTCAACAGGAGCTTTAACATCACTCACAGACAAAAGTCAAAGAGAATCATACATAATGGAACAGAATACAAACGGGGAGAGAAATCCTTAGCATTCTTAGTACTTGGGAGATAGGATAGCACTCTAAACATGAAAGAGGTGACTAGGTTATAAAATTAAAAAGTAAAAAGAACAAGGGAGTTAAAAAAAGAACAGTCTGGGACATGTTTAAGGCCCAGCGGCTAGGGATTCATGCTAACTGCTACGCAGTTTGTTCGGTTTCCACTTCCAAGCTCTAGATGCCCCATCAGACAAGACCTGTACCTGTCCTGAAATACTACCATCTCCTTCCATTTCCCACATTTTACAAACAAGTCAGCAACAACCAAGAATTCTCATAAATTCCATCCCTATAGAAGCCACAAAGGCTAGAGATTATGCTGGCAAATGATAGCCACTGAGACAAAATGGCTTCTTCAAATAAGCTACGTCAGGTCGATTTCAAACATATTCAGAGCTGGCAACCCACCTCTTCCTAGACTCTTTTCCAACCCCATCAGTTGGGAGTTATTTCTGACTTTATGCTTCCTTGCAATTTTGGCATCTTGATAGATATATCATAGAAATTTTTTTCTGTTCTTTCTCATACTGTTTGTTGACTCATATTATCTGAATTTTTGCTACTACACTTACATTTCCAGAATAGTCATGCCCTAAGAATCTGTGCAGAAGCCACCTTTTCCTACATCTTCCCAGAAGTTTGCAAATAACTCCTTCCTCCTTCTCCACTCCCCACTTTTTTTGACATCCTGTAACATTTGTTAGTAAAGGGGTTCTTCCTCACAAGCATCCTTGGAAAACATACTCCTGCACACTAGAAATGCTAAATAGATAGTCTGAAAATAGTCTACTAGTGTTTTACACTGTCACCTGCCTGTTTTTATGCAGATTTTCTGAGAGAAATGGGGGTAAGGTTCTGCATGTCCTAAATGCCAAGATAAATTAAGAGATAATGGTAGGGAATGCCATCTGTAGAATGCCGTATCTTGTAAAGTGCAATTTTAATTTCTTGATCACTTTCTTCAGTCTCACACAACGCAAGGTGACCGGTTTTTCAAAGCTTGACTACATATAGTCAGTCAGGACATACTCTGCATTTTTTTATTCTTATGTAGTAATCTATCCAGTTACAGTAAATAAACTCATCACTATCATCATCCAACACTGGTAGTATTTGAAATGTTTTCTACAGCAGCTCATTGCAAAGACATCTGCTCACTAGCTTTCTCCTGGAGTTTATATCAGAAAGCAGCCTCTGTGAAGTTGTGGTGCTTGTGTTCATAATAACCACAGCTTACAATTTCTCCCAAAAGACTGAAAAGCTAACAACTGTACTGAGTACTGTGATAGGACAGATGAAAACTTTTTCAGACACAGTTTCACAAATTCTAGAAGGGCCTCTGACTAATCTGAGGACACTACTATAATGCAGATTATCAGACTTGCTTTACCTTTTGTTTGTTTGGGTTTGGTTTTTTTAAGTTCTTTTTTTTCAGGTAAGTAATAGGCATCAGATGTTACCCGTAAAAGTCTCACAAGGACAAAATGCATATAGGTTTTAGGACATTATAAGCAATGAACCATGAAAAGGCCTAGTAGCAGGGAGAAGAGGGATTAAGGAAGAAGTTGTCATTGTCCAACTGTGGGATAAACTATGTGTGTCTTGCACCTCAACAATCGTGCAACTAGATAGTTAACGTGCATTAACATACACTCTGCTCAAAAAATGCATGCTTTTGGGGATAAGAACATTGACTGCTGGAAAAATGCGTGCTTTGGAGGGTGAGGACATTGACTTCCTTTTTTATATTTGCTATTCTAATTATCCTGTCCTGACTTCAAATTAAAGACACAATGGTTTTTGCTATTCCGTTATGTAATTATAGATTTCTGTAAACATTCTTTCCTTTGTTGGTTTGTTCCGTGCACAGATTTTTTGAATACGGAAAGCAATCAAAATAAATTCTGAAATCAAAACAAAGAGAAAACAAATGGCGCTTCAGCTATTCCCTTAAAAAATAGCTCTGTGCATCATCCTCAGGCACTTTTGTCATCTGTTGCTATAATAACCACTTTGATTACATGAATGCTCACCAAACTGTGCTTGGCTGACTATAGGGCACTTCCCAGCAGCTAAATGAATAGCTCTAAAGTACTGCTCATTTCCAACTCAGTACCAGATTTTGTCCCATCATATCAACAGCCACACAGCCAAGAAACTGAGCTTTCTCGCACATGGTCTCCATGGTGTTTATGTGTTTCTTCCCCAAACAGACAGATGCAGATTAAGCAATGCATGTCAATCTCATTATGAGACTGTGAAATGTGCAGAAAGTTTGTTACACACTCATGCAATCATACACATTGTGAACATCCTGTTTATTTGGCCTGTTCTCTGATGATTGGCCGTGGTGTTTCAGCACATTACTGACAGCTGGGAATTGCTCCAATGGAACATGCTTTTCCTATGACAAAGATCCAGAGAGCAGCAGTAACATGTGTCTGCCCATTATTTCAGCCATACAAAAAAACCACCAACAAAAAAAGCCCCAAAAACAAACAAAAAAAATACCCCTGCACAGTCACTCCAAATGAATAGCACATTGGTTGTCTGAGTGTGCTGGAGCACTGCTAGACAGGCCCTCGACAACCTTTGGAGGCCATCTGAGATAATAAATCCTCGGACCCCCAGTTCCGGAATGCTTTGGGCAAGGTCAGGATGGCAAATTTCCCACTTCCACAATATCAGATGTTACGGTAATTCCTTTTAGCTAATGTGTAAGAGCAAAGGAATGTCTTCAAACCTCATCTAGGCCCTGTGGAATCTGTTGAAAATGCATGACAGCTGCGGGCTTTGGCTGGGGTCTGCCTGTGAATATATGAGATTTGGAAACCTTTCAGACAGGGAAAGGAGGGAATGACTGTACATTCAATGTGTACCATGGGTCTCCCGCCCTCCCTTCCCAGCCCCATTTCACACAGCATAGCCATACCACAACTCTACGGTCATGGCTGTCATGCATTCTTTACAACCAAGTGTCACGGGTAACATCAAGCACACAAATATACAGATGCGCCTGTGCATACACCTATACACACACACACACACACAAATGAAAGGGGGCAGGATAAAGAAATGTGCATTTCCATAAGGTCTGCGAACAGGAAATGGAGTAGCTCACCAATTATTTTTTAAAAATTGTTAGGGAGCAAAGAAGTAAGCGACTAAGCACTAGGTTGGCTGCTTGGTGTGTCTGGATGCCCAAGGTGGGAAGGAATCCCACATGAATTCTCCTCTAACCTGCTCTCCAGAACTCACGTGAGAGACCAGATCATGCAAAAGACCATGTCCCCCTCGCACATCCTTCTTTTTCAAGTAAAAGATCACGACCTCTTACACCTATTTTCACATCGCTAAGCAAAAAGGTTCAACATCAGCTAGCATATTTATCCTCTTCACAGTCTTGTGCTTTCCAAGGACTTTACAGTCTTGACTTCTCTGACTTGGTCCTCAGATAGGAGGTCTGCAGCATATGTGGGAATCTCTGCTTGCCACATGCATAAATTACTAAGATACAAGGCAAGGAGGGATCAGAACCTTTTTAATTGTCTTAAAAGAGCTACCTCCACTATACATAGCATTTTCAACCTGTAGTTAACAGCCCCAACGAACGCAAGCTTTTGACAATTATTGGATTACATCAATAGTGAGAAAGCTGCTAGCACAACGGGCTTCTTCCAATAACATCAGTATTCCACCCAGTGTTTCATAAACTTTATTATATTGCATACTGCCATCAAGCCACCTGCACATACAGTGTGTCCACCTTTCACACTGCAAATAGCAAGAACATGCTTTATATGCAATAATAGCCACTACAAATTGTTATTACTGCTAGTATAAAATGAAGTAAAAGAACAGACCCAGCAATATCTGGATACAACGCACCTGACGGTGAGAGACTTGGAGCAACTGCTTTTCCCAGATTCCAAAAGCGGTCTTTTGTTTCAAAAAGAAGAAGCATCGAAAGGACTGGTTAGAGAACTTGAAAACAGACCTTGATATATGTGTGGGACTGCCATACCTGAGATGTGGCAAAGAGAGAAGAGGAATTAGGAAATTAGCAGTGCATTAATTATAAGGACAGCACACTCATGGCTTCTTGCAAGCAGTTGAAAAGCACAGCAAGTCTGATGAGCCAAAGACTGGTAGCAAGACATAATGGTCATCGGTAAAATCAAAATATATTGAAAGCTTTTTCCATTTTTTTCAAAGGGAGGAGGGATGGAGAGGTTATAATTTGTCCCAGATTTCCATGGGAGTAGGAGGGAAAACTATTTCATGGCCATTTTCAAGTAAAGGCAGTTGAAAGGACTGATCAAAACAGAAAGATAAAAGAAAAATAGTTTTACCTACTTCAGAATGCCGATTCTGACTTAGAGGCGCGGCTCCTTTCTACCATATATCTAACAAACATCTATCTGTTTACTTACATATACCTACACAAGATGCATTTTAAATGAAGGAAAGTGGAATTATCACCCAGTGAAAAACAGCATCGTATTTGATACTGCAAAACATTCCAATCCCCCTATTTAGAGACATATGACTAATATCTACAGATTTAATCTGCTCAGATTTATGGAAGCCTGGACCTGCAAGGATGTAATTATCCTTATTCTTGTACTGATCACCATGTTCAATAGCACCTCAAATAACTCTGCCTTCTAGCACTATACTGGGTTTGTGCTCAGCATGGGCAGAAGGAGACTCTCTACTGGATGATTACTACCACTTTCTAATTCACCTCCGTTCTCCCTTTCATCTAAACATGGCTGAAGCTCATTTTGCACAAAGGAAATTTACATAAGTGAGTAATACCAGTCATCCTCGCCTCTTTCCTCTGCTCATGATTCTCTGAGCAAACAACACTCTTTCAGACAAATGAACTGAATCCCTGATTTATTAATCTGCCGTTCCTCAGGTGAAGATGCCTGTTCTCCACCCCAAGCCACTTTGGATAATCCCTGACCCCCATACTAAACAGGCTTAACATGTTTTATTTTTAATTCAGAGTCGTTGTAAAGGATACTGCAAGATGCAGTGCTGGAAAACACAGATAGGTTGTTATATCCGAGGGTATGAAAAATAATACAGTACCACATTGTCTTGAACCAGAGGCATCATTATAAATTGTATACCGCTTTACAGTAGATAAGCCATACTTCCAGCTTTTGTATTCATAGGTGTACGCTGGAGTTTCTAAAGTTGGGGTCTGTAAGCTAAACATTGACCCAAAGCACCCTGACCAGACAGCAGAGTGATCTCCTGGACTATGCTTCAGACATGACTTAGATTTGCTTTGGCCACATCGGGTCATACCTGAAAGTCGGTTCACAAACCAGTATCACAGTACAGGGTAAAGGAGTTAAGAGGAGACTCCGCTGTTTCAGCATTAGGAAAGGGGCTTGTGAAAGACTGTGTGCACAGCAGTTGGTCCAAAATGATGAGTAATGTTACTGACATGAGAGCGAATGGAAGTACATCAGGAAAGGAGATACTTGACACATTGGTGTGAGAATCTGCTCAGTCAATGACCCTTCACCACTGTCTCTTCTTTTCCTAGCACGTCTGGTTCAGAGGGAGGACAACAAGAAGTCATCTGGTCTTCTACCTGATTTTGTTAGTTTCTACTTCTTTAGATGAGTACTGTAAAGTATCATTATTTCATGTACAAATTGCTTACATATTGATTTTGGCTGCAAATGCTTAGTCAGGGAGCCACAGACTCCCTGAATAACTACTATAAACTATTATATAGTGTCTACCTATTTCTTAGTTTATTCCCAGATATTATTCTTTTGGCTGTGCATTGAAAATGCACCAGATCATCAAGCTGAAAGGTCCTTACCACTCAACCAGAGGGAATTCTCCTTAGAAAGAAAGCAAAATGGGTGGCTCTGAATCCATACAAAAGATACAACTACCATAGGTCACTGAATAAAAGAATTCCCTTCATTCAGTGATCAATAGGTCTAATACACATCTGCCAAGGGAACAGCAGGGACAGGATACATCTTGCAATTGCTATAATCAACATGAATCGACCACACTGATCATCAGATCAGCAGCAACGCTTCAGAGCTTGATGTAATCTTAAAAACCAAAGACCAATTGTTCATTTGTTATGCCTGTGGATAAAGAAATCCTCCAATCTTTGCCACAGGGGAAAGAAACCAAAAGAGTTTTGTGCAGAGCTGGTACAGCACCAGTCATTTGAAGTTCCGTTCACTTTCCCCAGGAAAACTGGGAATACATATAAGCAGACCAGTTTTTGCCTCACCAAGATGCAGTCCTTTATATTCAATCCTTATAAAACATTACGGCAGTCTAAGAAATGACCCAGAACATTACAGTAACGCTACTGTAATGGTTGGTGGCATTAAATCAGACTGTCACACCACATTGTTTTTAAGAAAAAAGGAATGACAGTACACTAGATGGAGTACAGTTCTCTTTTCAGTGTGGAAAACCAGCCACACCTTATTAATAGACAAATTATCCACAGATGATATTAGTATGTCTGCTGCATTCAACATGGTTTGTAATCCTGACTCTCCTTAATTGAGAGTTTTACCCATGATTTCAGAGGGATTTTACCTACTGCCCCTGCTTTTACACAAAGTTACTGACCCTTGGTAAAGTGCATGAGGAGCCTAAAGCAAAGGAAGAGATCCATTCTGAACATACTATCAAACTTCAAAACCAGCCATTTCAAAAATTACAGCTACTAGAAACCTTCTTTTCAGAAGTCTACAGACATGCTGGTTTTTTCCTTTACTAAATTATCAGCCAGTCCCTCCTACAGTCACAGCTGATTTGCTTCCATAGTCAAGAATTTTCAACAGAGCTTAATCAATTCAGCAAAAGAGAAGTCGCATTAAAAATACACGGAATTCAGAAGGATAAACTTTCTTTGTAGAACCTTATCAAATAGCAGGGGATTTCTTGTGTGATCAGTGGCTCTTTCAATTATGTCACTGTGGCAGATTCAGCACTTTAAAACAACAGTAGAAATGTAGAGGAAATCTGCGTATTTAGCTTTGTCTCAGGGGAATTCACCCAGATTTACACCACTGTCAATAAGATCAGAATTTTGTCTATTGTTTAGATGCATCATTTTGCAATGTGATCACAATACTACTTCAGAACGTTCACTCTGAAAAACATGTCAATTAATAGATCCCACTACCCTCCACTTTTCCAAACAACGTGGAGCAGAATTCAGCCTGCACACCATTAAATAGTAAAGACAATTAAAACAACAACAAACCACCAGAAAGCAGCTATCAATTTAAAACTATATAAGGTCCATATGGAAATATAGTTTCAACCTTAATGCCAGAGAAGCTGTGAAGTGCTTTGACCATAGCAGCCATTCCCCTCTCAACAAGATTATTTTCTAGCAATGGTCTACAAAGATTTTTAAAGGTGAAGAGAGTATTGAATCTTCAGCTAAGAAATTCTTACTGAATTTCAGGCAAAACCAACATTGAATATATTTATTCTGACGTGATGACTTCAAGTTTTTCTTGGTATTCATCTTCTAGTCGTATAGACAGAAAAAAAAGAAAGAAAAAATCAAAAATCTCTCTTTAAGGCATAAGTAGAAAGAATTTGTGGAAACCTTTCCAAACTTCTAATTGTATAAATAGCCATGATTCCAAACTGCATATGGTAATTAAAGTAGCATGTTCCACTTCAGGAAAATCCATTTTTCATATTGGAGGTTACCCTTGGTTACACGGAGTGGAAGAACATTTCTGCATTCTGTTACATATGCTTCTCATTTTGTATCTAAAAGTGATACTGTCATATGATACGTAAGCAAAACAGCAAGGCAATGGAAAAAGTAATTAGAAGACTAACATTTAAATCTTTAAGACCTTCTCATAGCATGACAGGTACAACTTTTAACCAGTTTATCCCGATGTCTCCTTGAGAAGATCATCTTGTTCCATCGGGTCCTGGGACCTGCCCATGTACATGAGAGCAGCTCTGAGAGCATCCTGCCAATGCAGGCAGTCCCACTTCTCTTTATTTCTTTCCCCCAGCCCAGGAGCTCCATCCTCTGACTATGAATCCCTTCACCTCCCCACGCTAAGTAGACAAGGCAAAATGACTGACTAGTCGACCCCAAAGACAAATCCTCTGTCAGCCTCACTCAGACATAATGGAGTAACTGTGAGCAGTTTCCCCAATATACTAGAGACACTTCATTGTATTTTTTTTTTCTTCACACTCACTTCTACAGTACAGCCAGTATCACACAGCATGGTTTTTCCCATTAGGCACACTTAATCAAAACAAAGTAGTCAAACGTAAGTGTCTCTTTCCTTCCACTTCACCTGACACACCGAGTACCGGGAAGTTTGGCTGAGTTAATGCCAATGAACTATCTAAACATTTTAAAATACATTCTTCATTTTGTTGTTCCTTGTTATAAACCAATACAAAATGCATACTGTTGCTCTATAGGTCAAGCATACGGAGTTCACCTCTCAGCTTACCCGTGGTACAACACAGGAAGAGCGAGACCAGCGAGCGGCACCAGGCCAAGAGGCACACGCCTAGCAGGACCTGCTCACACAGAATCCAGCCTCCCTGACACGAGGCTTCCAAAGGGAAAAATTCTCACGTCCATTCGCTTTAACTCAGAAATTTTTGTTTGAGTGAAGACTGAGATAAATTCTAGTCATGGGTTTTTCAAAGACTTGTCTCACTGCACTGACTTATTCTCAGAACTAGGCAAGACTACCAATAGCATATATACGTTCTTGTCTATGCCGATCTGGCTGTAACCTGACTTGAAAAATCTCTTCGCATGATCTACTGTTTTTTCAGCAGAAGAAGGTACATAAAGAGAGTAAAATTCGCATGACATTGTATTGCAAGCATTCCTAGTAACAAACAGTATCCAGGGATGTAAGCTATTGGAGGATCATTTAAATTGGAGAATATTTAAAAGATGTGGCCTGGAAAATACAGAAATCCACAACAGCGGCAACAGAACATCCACTTTAATCCCAAAATAAACACGGCAGCAAGGTTTGCAAATTGCCTGCAATTTGCAAAAGGCAAACTTCCTTAGGTAAAAGTACTTACTATTCAGTGTGGCTTAGGTTTCCAGTAAGTTGCTCTCTTGAGATCTGTTTTTATAATCATTCCTGTCTCAGAAAGAAATATAGTGTTTCCAACCAATATGTATCAGCAAAATCACATTGTCCACAAAGTTTGACTGACTAGCTAGCTGGCTGTAATCTGCATATGCGCTGTTTTCAATTGGATTGTGTCTTTTGGGCCTCCTCCATTTGCAGGGGACACAAATAAGAAAATATTTGATATATACTAACTGACGTTTGTCTGAGCACCATGAAGCAATAACCCACGGGAGCCACAGAAGCTTTAACAAGGCAAAGTCAAGTGATAAACCAGAGGTTTTGGTGGATTTCTGCAAATCCACACCCCACCAAAACTGACTTGGAGCTTTTCATTTTGCCACAGTGATTCTATAAGTACAGCACAAATAACGTTCCCTATTAATCCTCTCTATCCTGTAGGCCTGCAGCCTGTCCCAGGACCTGGAGCACTGAGCCCAAAATGCAGGTCTCTATCAGGCTGGGGTGTATTGCATGGCTATCTTACCAGTTAGCTTATACTAGCTAGGAACCGACCAAGCTCTTTGGGTTTGTTCTCTTGGAAATAAAGAGTTTTGTGGAACGTGAAGGAAAAAACATCCTCCCAAGATCAGGCTGTTGAATTCTTCTTACGTTCTTGATGGTATCGTAGAAAGTCATCAGTATACCTGCAGCATTTCCTTTTCTTAACAGAGCATGATGTACTGTAACTGACAGTTCAACTGAAATTTAGTTTAATCATTTCTTCCTCTCCCTTATGGCACATTGGATGTTCAGATCAAATATCATTGTGAAATCAGACACAGAAACATGGGAACCCTAGCTAACACAAACCTGCTTATGGTGCTTTTTTTTTTCCTCCTGCAATGTTGCCATTTTTTAATCGTAAAATCATCATGATTTCAAATAAAAGTATTAAGCCAACAGTTATTCATGCAGTCTTGCAACAGATGAAATAAATTATTAAATTCCTCTTAATGACAGAGCAAGTAGGATCAGACCTCAATAAACTCAGCTGTATTCGGTTTGAGATTATAAGACATCGAATACCTCAGCATCACAACCTGACATTGTAAAGGACTTCAACTCAGCCCAAGCAGAAACAGGGAAAAATTAATCTTTTTTCCACAGGACTACCATCTTCCAGTATGCCATACCTACTGTCCACTCAGAAAAGCAAACCATCACACAGTGCTTGACAAAATTCAAACTACAGCTACCTTAATATATCCAACATGATTTCATGTTAGAAGGGCAAGGCTGCTGAGAAGAGATAATATTCTTTATCATTACAAGTATTATTGGTGGAAAAAGTGGGGCAATGAACACCAGAAACTTGATCATGCATTTCAGCTATATCAGTAGCTCGGACAGAAGCTCCCCCTGAACATCTCAGCCTGTTCAGAAGCAGCGGGACAGTTCATCATGCTATCGACTTACAGCCACAGCATGGACAACCTGCTAACCCAGTGGGCAGATCATGGTCCTCCTGCACAAATCAGGCAAAAATCACAATCTGCTTTTCTATCGTGTTTTCACAGAAGCAAGTATCGGAAAGGCTGAAAGTATACAAAGATGCAGGTGTTTATTTACCTAATATGGGACAGCAAGCTTGGGCTGGAATTCCATTTCAAGCAAGCTCACAGTAGTCTTTTGATAGACTCTGCTCTTCAGTCTTAATTAAAAAAAAAAAAAAAAAAAACAACCAAAAAAAACCCCAAAACAAACCCAAATAACCCCACACCAAACCAAAACCACAAAACAAACAAACAAAAACCAAAAAACCACCACCCATACCAACCACCAAACCACTACCTTTAGAACAGCATCTCTGTGAGGTCTTTCTTTTTTGGACCTACCTAGGACATTTCAAGGAGAATGGCAAAGTTATGACCAGATAAAATAAATGCACTATGCTGTATTTTGACCCCATACATTTGGTGGTGTTTCATTTTAATGACAGTGAGGCTGTGGCTAGACTCTTGTCTGAGATTCAGGAAACTTCATTAATCTGGAAGTTTGGAGATCTGTTAAATAATGTTCAAAGTTTAACATGGGAAAGATCCACTAGACTGTTCATTGCTACCAGCACCCACATTCTGCATGTTGGGGTGTGCTTTCCTCACTGTAAGTGATAAACGGTGCAAAAGTACAAGTTTTTGTCATTTCCTTGGGCATTTACTCTTTAACAAGAGAGCCCAGCATTAATCTTTATACAGCAGCCTTTTCAGATTTACTGGGGATGAAACCAACATCCAACAAAAAGAAAGAAAAAAAAAAGTTCTCTACATAACATATTAAACATAGCAAAAGAATCTGTAAAACTTTTACCACATTTTAAAATTAGATCTTATATCAGGAATAAGGGTCTTCGTGCAGTTGTAGGAAGGTTCAGAGATTCTGCATAAAGAGTATCGAATCTAAAGGCTTTTATTACATATGCTCACAACGGTACAGCACTTACTTCACAACAAGTAATCTTCTCAGTTACCAGGGACAGAGGGAGTCTGTGGGTTTGGCATGCAGCCGAACAGGATATGAACAGCAATGCAACAACAGGCAAGTAACAGTGGCATTCTCCTCGCAAAATCCTTTAGTTCCTGCAGCTAGACCTCATAGCCCAAGAGACTCCCAACACTTTCATACGGGCATCTTGGAGTTAATAAGATACGTTTGGTTTGATAAGTCTTCAGAGATACAAAAAAAAAAAACCAAACCAAACCAACAAACAAAAAGGTAAAAAAGTGTCTCCCCATGTCGGCTCAGCTCCTGTCACAGAAAGGTCTTAAAGATCCCAACCCACCGTCGCTGTAGCCAGCACTCAGAAAGGCTGCTCACTGCTGATATCCTAGTTCACAGTTAACTCTGTATTTAACTGTGCACAAAAAACCAAAACAGATCTAATGTTTTTACTAGATAATAACAAAAATGCTGATCAAAGAAAAATTAAAATCCATTTCAATCAGCAAAAGAGCTTTAGGAAAAAAATACAAGGCTGATCCATAACCAAAAACTACAGCGGAGAACTAGAGAGTGCAGCTGCGAGCATGCATACCCTGCTATGCTCCCAGCTAAAGAAATTATAATCCATTTATATGCACAGACAATGAACTCTGCAGACAGAGTTCAAACCTTGGGTGCTCAACCCCACCATCACAAGGCCTTCAGATCCTCACTAAAGAAGTAACAGGTTTAGATGTGCGAAGCAGCAGGTTGTAACCACAAGAGGACCAGCTGCTAGAGTAATCACATTCATAACAAAAGCATACAGCTCTTATCCTGAAACATTGTCTTCGATAAATGAACAAAATTAATTCTGTCCTCTTATTGGGTATTCACTACAACGAGAGTTTACTACAAATAAACTCACCTGTCTGCTGAAATAATGACAGGTGAGGTCTAAAGGGTTCAGCTTTATTTCATATTCATGTTTTATTACACTTACATTGCACATCTGCATTGCCTAGAAAGGTTGGCAAAAAACATTGAGAGTCAAAGAGTTGACATTGCATGTTAATCAGACCAAGGACATGCATCAGGGCCAACAGGACGCAGTAGTTGTTTACCCAGTGATACACCTTCTCTTTCCCTCCCTCCTTCCCGGTCCTCCCAAACTTTAGTAGTATCTGGTCAACACAAATTCTTGTTTTGAACAGAGAGGAAATAAGTGAGCAAGGACTGGAAAGAGGAACTGATTGACACAGCTCTCATCAGATCATTTTCCCTTTCTTAGTACATTGCACCAGAATCCAACCACCACATCAGCCAGATGCCAGCTTCTTTGTGAAAGACGACATACAAAATTAAATAATTCCACAGAGCTACCAGATTAGGGAATGTAACTTTTGAAAAGTCAGATTCACTTTTTCTGTCCAGAAAATTATGTGCAAATGTGATGTGGTAGCAGAGCCTGACTTTGTAATATTTATTTCAGGTTATGTTACACAGCTTTGTGTAAGTAGCTGTATCCAAAAATGACTTCTTATGAATCCAAATTCTTATTTACAATGGGAAATTTTTTAAATAGAGACAGGAAGAGAAAAATCAGGAGTGGTTTTGGCTTTATGAATTGTCAGTGGCCAGGATGTTATTCTGAAAACATAAAATCTAGAAATTCCTAAAAGCTTCGATCCTACTTCTGCTGATTTGTGCTTGCATTTTAGGATTGCATTAAGATGGTTTTTGTACACAGTGAAGGATACGCTTCTCTGTATCTGCAGAGAAGATACACTGCAAGAAGTAGGGAAGAAATGTATCCTCCTGCTACCTCCTACCTAGGTATTCAGGTACCCCTGAGAGTTTAAAACAATTTCATATCAAGAAATATGGAGGCCGAGTACTGCAGTTTCACTACAGAAGCTGAGAAAGCCGGAAGACTCTGCTACTCTCCCTTACACAATGAGTATCACTGATAACACCTACATAAACTTCTCAAGGAGAACTGTCCTGCAGGAAATAGCTTGTAAATTAATTTACATAGTCACACCATTGCGAGCACTGGGATTACCTGAAACCAGCGCAGCTTCAAACCAAAGCCTTGGCATTTCACATACCACGTGGTGACAGCACTACCAGAATAATACTTCCAAGCTTTCCTTGCTTCCTTTTTGTTCTAACAGAAAGAACAGCGGATGAACAACAGAAAAATAACTGAGACATCCCATATTACAGAGCAGCTGAAGGCCAGGTCATCCGTCCACAGCCAGAGCAGGAGATTGTCAAAAGATGTGATGTTCCGTTGCTGTTTGAATACTTGCCCTGCTTACCAAATGTGCTTAAAAGGCACTTGAGAAGAACAGAGCAATACTCTTGGCCTTTCTGCTTTTGGCCTCAGCCAAAAACAGAAATACAGAGGAAGGCAACAGAAAACATAGACAAGCATTTCAATACCTTCCAAATTTGTCCAAAGACCAGCTACAAATCCAGACCAGTTAAAGGCGTGGGCTAGCCATCACATTTACCCCATGGGATTTGTTTCTCCTCGCTGCGGGGTGAAGGACTCACTAACCAATGTGCATCGCAGGCGTCATTGCAAGTACACCCCTGGAATCAAATACCTCACCTCATCAAAACATGCTACAGAAACCACTAGAAAAGATGCAAGAGAAGCACAACAGGACAACAGTTTCTTAGGAAAGTCTCATTTTTGTTTGCTTTTTATTAAACACATTTAAGAATTTCCATGGCCTACAAATGCTATGCTGTCCCTTCTTCATTTAATTTCCCTCTATTCCCATTGAGTGGCAGAAAACCTCCCACCTATTTTAACAAAAGTCTTAGGACAGTAAGGTTCCTATCCAGAATGGAATCACTTTGAACTGGGGCCACCACAGAAAACAAATGCCTTTCATGGTATGCCCCTTATTAAAACTCTGTACTGTACTCAGAGAACTTCAGCATTGCTCAAGGTTACTGACATCTTCACTGCTAGTAACCTTTAATAGACGTATTGACTTTTTTTTTTCCCATAAAACACATAAAACATAAAGATCCCAGAGAATGATAAAAGACAGCGCTTCAATAAAAGTGGCCTTTCTCCTTATGAATGGTTGAAGCAGAAACCTCAACCTTCAAAATAATCAAGCTGCCATGTATACACTCCATTTTCAGTTTGTTTAGCTTGCTTTGACTCTGAGCCACCCCACTGCAAGATCCTTTTGTTTTTTAAACTTTTGGTAATAAAAGAACCATCCATCAGCTGTCAGGAGAACTATCAGGAAGCAAGTTTCTAATCCCCGCTCATGTATCGCAGGCGTTTTCTGGAACACCTGCACTGACAGTTTCAGAAAAATTACTGGGCAAAGGCATGAAGCTTTGAGGGGGTACAGACCAAACCACGCAAATACCAGCAGTGGCAAAGCCACAGGAATTTATGTGTGCATGTGCACACATGTGTGTATGTGTATTTGAGGACTCTAGACAAATTTGTTCAGGGATCAATATGGTTTGTGGATCCAGCCTTTTCGCCACACTACCCCGCTGTTTTCCTGGCTTTTGGTAACAGATGATAATTGGATACACTACCCTAGAGTAGGAAGCACATAATACAAGAAAGCTGCTGTTAATTCAACACACAGGTCTTTCCCCAAGCTGGGGGACCAATGGTTATGAGCCTCATTACAGATGACCAGGGGTTGCAATTTGGCACCAGCTTTGGAGATTTTATCGTCTGACACTAGTTCTCATAGGAACAGAATCAAAACCTTCTGAACGCTTATGCAAAACACAGACTTAGCAAAATATCCATTTCTTTTTTTCCTTCCTTTTTTTTTTTTTTTTTTTTTTTGGTGTGAACCTTAGTTTTTCAAATAAGAAAAGTGAGTGGCAATTTTTGCCTATGGCCAAGGATGAGAGAGGTCTAGATTTGACTCTGCTGAAATCAAAGCCAAAGTTTCCATCAATGTCACTTTTGGAAAGAGAAGACATTTCAATGTCTCTCTCTTCCCCATACCACAGGCCAGCTACAAACACACATCAACATATCAGCTTAAGTAGTTTCCAATTGTAGAATAAACTCAATAGACAAATTCCCCATAAAACAATCTGAATAAGAAAACACTAAATAAGATCCTTTACATCAAGAAATACTGGAAAAGAAATGCCAGAACTGTTCCCACTCACACATGTATCGTTACCCTTCTCATCCAGGCTGTGAGGCAAAATTCCAGATGAGGTAGGCTGTTTCCAGGAGGAGGGAGAATCAGCAACAAAGCCAAATATCTTTCATGCAATCCTGTTTAATTACAAAGAATGCGCACAGCCCTCCTTTCTTGCAGAAAAATGATGTCAGTTTTATGAAGATGTTTTTCTTTCGGTCTTGATGACCAGTAGGGAGCAGACTTCTAGATGTTTCTGCTCATGTCTGTGTATGACAGGTTCTCAAAATATCAGAAGACGAGATCCTCTTTTGTATATATTTTTTACATAAAGGAAACTCTGCTTCTCAGCTGACAAGACTGCACCCGCTTAGCATGAAGTCTAAGGAGCCGTGTATTTGATATTATCTATTTGGTTAGTATTCTGGGTTCCTCTTGTAATCAATGGCAAGAAAGAGATTTCATGTCAGGTGAACGAACTGGTTTTTAAGTGTCTATAAGGGAAGTCCAGGCTAAATTTCAGTGAGATAAATCCTGCCTTCGGGGTTTTTGCTCAGTGATGACTCTGCCAAAGGGACATTATTCCTTCCTTTGGGGATACTCTTATCAAAACGGTGATGTTGTTAGACTAAGATTCTTTGTCTCTCTATCAAAAAAAGGTTACTGCATAGGTATAAAGCTAATGATGTCTGAAAAGTAACTGAAAAGTCTTCAATACACAGCAATAACTTGGGATTTCTAATGTCCAGGATACAGCAGACCTTCCGGAGGGAATCATCTGACTGTCACGCTAGAATCGTGTAGGCTGATAACCTGTCTCTGACTGTAATCATTGCTTGTGGTACAAGCTACCTCCAACAAAGGTCAGTTTATACTTTGGCTTCTGTGTGAAATGGGTAAGAGAAATTCAGGAAGAATATAAAAACAGGTACAACAAAATACCATGCAAAAAAAAATATTATCCAACTTCAGGAAAGCAGGAAATCTGATTATTTTTTATTCTTTGGCTACAATATAAATATCAAAAATGCACTATGTAAATCCAGGCACAGTGTCAGGGTCCAGCTCTTTCAGGAGTTAATTACAGAAAATTAGTCTTTTGCAGAAACGGACATTTCCTGTCTCCCTAATTTTGTGCCCAATAAGAGTATGAGTGTATGTTGACCTGACATACTCAAGTGAAGAGACAGGCAAACACCACCAGAGAAAGGGAAAATAAATCAGCAAAACTTGTAACAAATAAGGAAAATAGGAGCTAAGATTAAAGATAAGTACTTGCTTTCTGCTATCTGCAGTGTGACACCATATTCCAACATGTGAGAAGCCATCGCACTACCAATTGATCTCCTGTCTGCTGTTGAGAAACACAGCTGTTCTGCATCACCAACTTTCCAAAAAGATGACTCTGTCATGACATTTTTCACATGCCGGGATTTTCTTGTTTGTTTGTATTTTAAGAGCAAGAGTGCTTTTTCCCTGATTATTCTTCTTTATAATTGAAAAAAAAAAAAAAACAACCCAACTTTTAACTGAGTACTTTTTGTGTTTGTGTGAACATGTGCTGTCACTTAGGAGCCTACACTGTAAGCTACCTTGACATGCTAGACAGTCCAGGTGTTTATTTTGGCTCCATCAGAGTGGTGCACCATGTCAGCCAACTCTGCTCCACACAGTATTCCCAGCAGAAGGATAGCCAACACATATGCACCAAGCACAAGGGTACACAGCTCCCAACAAAAAATTCCACAAGGCAACTCAGAAAGGTCAAATGTTGCAACACTAAATCAGGCGATGGTTTGTAGCTTTCACAAATCCAGCTACCACACACAGGATTCCCCAAGCTGCTCTCACAGCAAAGAGAAATACAACTTCCAGTGCTAAACACAACCGGACTTTGGAGGAAGCACATGATCCCAGTCTGCATGAAAACTGGAGTGAAATTCTGGTTCTGGTGAAGACAATTGGACTTCTCCAGTTGATATTATTGGAGCTGAAGTTTCACTTTAAAAAATTCCCTTAGTTAACTGTTCCTGTTAGAAAATATTACCAGAACCTTTCTTTTCTCAGCCACAGAAAATAAACAGAAATATAAGACTTGCAGCAGATGCGACAAAGGAAATCACAGATATGATTTCTTACACTGCAGTAAACTGAACTTCTGCTTTGAAATTAGGGTATTTTTATGCAAAGTGTTTCAGGGTTAGATTCCCCAATTCATTTTCTTACTTGTTAGAGGAATATGAAATCAGCATAGTCAGTCATATATTTGCAACTTCATCCATTAAATAGATGATATGCTTTCTATAGGACCTACTCATCAATGTGAATTAAGGTTCATCATCTCATGTTTGGAAAGAGAGAAAGAACAGGTACAGAAATTGTTTTTGAGAATTACTTATTGCCTACATTAGAACAATAACTGGACTGTGTCGTTACTCAGAAGAGATGAACCGATTAAAAGAAGGAGTGACTCTACCATTAAAAACAGATGAATTAGAATTCATTAGCTCTTTTGGCACTGTACTCCCGTGTGTTGCATGCTGTATCTTGCATCCTCTATGTTGTAATTTACATCCTCAATTTCAGTATCATTATGGTGAGAGTCAAGGGATGCCATTATATGTTGCTTTACATGTGCTTTCATTTAGCTCGCAAGCACTTTTCAATCTTTCAAGAAATGCTAATATTTTTAGTTTTAAGTTGCTGTTTTTCTTGTGGGAGCTGTCACAAGTTAACAAGGTGGTTTGTTCTCTGCTTTACTATTTGTAACTAGAACTAATTCTTGAAACAAAGTCATTCCGTTGGCATTGCTGTTCTAGCAGTCTACGAAAGAAAACAAGCATGAAGGAGAACATCTTGTATGTTCTTTGACCATCCCTGTCACACAACTGGTGGATTCAGTCTTAAGTAAACTAAGAACATACCCAGACTCCACATCACTGATTTCTCATCCAGCGGGAAACCAGCTTGCATGACCAGGAACATCTGTTACCACTCAGACTTGGGATGATAAAACTTTACGTAAGAAACTATCTTATACTGTCAACAACTTTGTTTTTCTTTCATTGTTCAGGTACTGGCTATAACGAAATAATTACGATGGGATTTTCGCAAAGAGCAGGAATGTAAGCACTTTGCTGCATATACAGATTCCAGCATATCCTCCCCCCTGCAATAACTCTTGATTCCTTGAGTATAAATGCATTTTATTACATTAAGGCATATGATAAAAATCGTCCATCCCTGTCTGCTGCTTCCACAGGTACACCAAGACCGGATTCTCAGGAGTTGGAATGTTGTTTTTGAGAATGACATACTGCACGGGCACTTTCAGCATTTCGGTGTATGTTACTTCATGCTTTCACGCTGCGTTAGAGGCCAGAAGAACAGTGTTCAGGCCTTAGTACAGCTGAGTTCAAAAACCATCAAATCTGGTTTGAACTAAATACTTTCATAAATAGAATATAAACATTCTTTGCAACAGCTGCAGGATTGAATTCATCATTTCAATGCTACAAGAACAGTATTTGCAATACGGTGCACCTTGCACCTAGACTTTTGCCATTACGTTTATTATTATACTTTAAACATGAAACTTCAGTGAGAGAGGAGGGATCTACCCCATTTCAGTCTAGGCTCTCTGATTGCATCTATGTTACCTTTATCACATATATATCAAAGGTATACAGTACAATGCACACAGTAAAATACATTCCAGAAACATACCTAATGTATTCCTACCATTAACAGGTGTTCAGACCTGAGATCCAGATAAAATACAGTATAGCATAGGTATCAGGTCCTCAGTATGAACTTTTTCCCTTTCCAGGTCCATCACAGTGGTGACTATTTGCTCATATAAAGACAGCCTCTGTCTGCAAACTACAGAGAGTATCTCCCAGATGCAGCGTATCTGAATTTCTCTCACACAGACACCACACACAGGCACTTAATATGGCATGTGTTTTCCCTGCTAAGTAGGTCACGTAAATGGTTTAATCACAACTGATTAAGCAAGACACAGAAATGTACAGATTTTGCAGCTAATTGTAAACACCACAAGCAAAACAGAGGGCACCCTTGGTTGTACCCTCAGAACATTTTCTGTGTGTTTTTAAAAAGGAAAAATAGAATTAAATTATTCAGTTTATGTCCCTGGCATAAGTCGTGGCATAATCGTGCGAACCAGTGTTTTCCCTTCTGGAAGAAAACACATTTCCTTGCTTGTATTTCTACAGCTGCCTTTTCTACCTGGGTGCTCTGTCTTCATTTCCTGCTTAACAACATATCATTTAGGAGCTCAAAGTCCTTAAGAACATGAACTGAGAGTTCATTGAACCTCTCGGCATCTTTTGGCTCTGTTGTACCACTACTTGTGCTGATGTGTAAATTCAGGTAGTACACATAAACCAGTTGCCTGGCATCCTGTTGAAAGTAGTCTTCCCACTGGAAGTCCCACTCTACAACAGACAAACTGGAACATTAGGATAATCTGCTCCAGGTCTCTTCAACACACAACAGGGCAGGGGTGGTCAGAAAGCAATTATAAATACATCCTGGATTATTTTCCGTCCTTTTTCTTTGTCTCCACTTAGGAAGATTTTTAAGATACTTCTAGCAAGTTACAAAACAAGAGATTGCTTTTGCTTCTGTTTAGCCCCCAGCAAATGATGACAAGTCAGGTGACTGCATCCCAGCACCACAGAGCACCAGAGCCTGCCCTGCCGCTTGCTTCCCCTTCCCTGCTGCTCTCAGCTGGTTTCACTCTTAGCCTCCAGTCTCTGGTTTCAGCCTCTATGGCATGCTTTACTTTTTAACAGAGCAGTAACTGTACGTGTTAAGCATTAGAAACACTAGCCTATTAACAACGTAAAACAAATCTGAGAACCAAAATGGCTACAAGGAGACAAAACCGAACACAGCAGCACAGAGTTGCCATGCCAGGCTTGTTGCAGAAAGAGGTAGTGGAGGGGCTTGCAGTGACATGGTCTTTCCTATCAGAAATTTGCCCAAACCTTCCGGAAATTATTTCAACAAAGAACGTTAATCGGGCTGGAATAAAAGAGATGCCTAGTGCATAGTTATTTCCACAGCATAGAACGTTTCAGCAGGGAAGACAGGCAATCTAGGAAACACTCAGCACAGTATTTAGCGCATGCTCCTGAGATGGTAAAGATGGTGTGTCATCTCCCTGTTCTCTATTAAGAAAGGAATTACTGCAAAGCCAGATTCTCCCTGGGCGGATACTGCCCTGACTGGAGGACTGACTAACTGCTCAGGAAAGTCTTGTTCTTCATTCAGAACAAACAAACAAAAAAATTTAAATAAATCTCAGTTTCACTCCAGTGTGGATATTCTCCTGGAGGGAAAAAAAAACCAAACCAACAACAACAACCAAACAAAATAAAACACACAATCTGTTTGGCTAGAGCACTGCTGCTGTGGCTTCCCTGTTTTACTGAAAGCTGAAGGTTTTGCTGCATCTTATTAATGCAAAGGCTTCAGGCCCACTTTGATTCTTCATGAAGTGTGAATGGCCAGATGACATCAGCAAGTAACAGCCTTATCTCATCACAGTTTGCTTTCCCCCCCTATGAGGTAGCAGCGACCTATGCAGTTTTCATGCAGCAGTCTACCAGTTGCGCAGACAGTGAGACATTCCTGTTGGTATGTCCTGGGGCTGTCTGGTATATCCTGTGGCTCTCTGTCTGCTCCATCATCTGCTTTAAATCCTTCCACTGAACACCAGTTCTGGCGTCAGTTTAATGCATTGATCCTCTTCAAAAACAAAAACTTATTCAAACTACAAATGTCTGAAAGACTAAAAATTAGGAAAGATTCCTCTGGACTCCAGAGAACTTAAAGCCCAAGGACTTAGCTGAGAAGAACTCAGCCTGTGTTAAGACTCACAGCAGATCTGTCTAGCCTTAGAAAAGTTGTCAAGAAGAATTAGAATTAGGGCAATACGGCCATTTTACGAAATAATCTAAAATTCATTCAGGATCACTAAACACAAAAAGGTATCAAATCGATCCCAGGATGTACCACTAGATCTTTGTCTTGGTCACAGTCCTTCCTAGACACCACTATTGGCAACTGCTGACAACAGCACACTAAGCGACAAAGACCTGAGGTCTGAACTATTCTGGCAATTATTCTGTGTAATCCTTTTTGGAACACTAATAACCTCAATAGATGGACACTCATGTTATTCTACTAAATCAATTCCAAGCAAGTGAAAAGGAGCAGTCATAATAGCTAAAATAAAAATCTTTGGAGATTTTAGCCCTGAAATTACAGATGTGTTAGAGATTCCATTAATTCAGCAAGGTCTTTGTCATTGTCATTC
Source organism: Falco punctatus (assembly GCF_963210335.1). Taxonomy (NCBI): domain Eukaryota; kingdom Metazoa; phylum Chordata; class Aves; order Falconiformes; family Falconidae; genus Falco; species Falco punctatus. Next base: position 5,646,421 of record NC_137580.1, on the reverse strand, counting down.
AATTTACTTGAGATGCTGATTCAAGTATCTCAAGGATGCCTTGCAGTATATAATAAATGGAATATATAATAGAACATGTTATAGAAGATAACAGTGTCAAGTGAAACTCTTCCATCTTAAATGCTTTCCACAATTTTTCTTGTTTTAAGCCTTTCCTGAGATTTCTTATCCTATCATCTACAAATTCCTATTTCTACATCTTTCTGTTGACATTTCCTCCTTTAAGCACATGAAATTTAGCCATCTCAGCCACTGGGACACTGCTGCAATCAAAAAAAAAAAAAAAAAAAAAAAAAAAAAAAAGAAGGAAAAAAAAAGATACAAACAAGCAAAAAATACCAAACACACAAACAAAAAAAAAAAATCAACAGAAATTCTTTACTTAATAAAGCTGCTGTAAAATTTAATGAGAGTAAATGGAATGACATCAGTACACATTAGTATGAAATCAAAGGCAAAATAAAAATTCTCTTATTAACTTGAAACAATATTGTAACCTAATTAGAGTTGTGCAGGATCATTTTGTTTTGAACACATATGCATGAGCTAAATTCATACTTTGGTTACTAACATACATTGAATATATTAAATAAAGATCTCACTGTCTTAAGAGTGTCTCATGGTATCAACACACATAAAAATAGACTTGTTTTATTTGTATATATGTACGTGTGTGAATATACATAGCCTTATTTTTTTAATTCAGGAAGAATTGCAGAACAAAACTAATTACTCAAGATTTACAATTTATAATTTTTTTTAAATTAGCTAATTAAAAGACTAATGTTTCGGTTTGGGACAAAACCAACCAACCAAACAAAAAAGTTCTCCTTTTTTCTATAAGCCTGCCTGGAATAACGAGTGTTGTCTCAAATAAATGCAATTCAAGGGGGGAAAAAAATAATTAAAAAAAAAGAATACACCCCACCCCCCAGTATTCTTCAAAGATAACTGATGAATTGGTTACTGAGCAGTGGATATGCAGCATGCTCAGTGTGACATTTGAAAAAGTGTTTCAAAATTTCACTTTAACACAAACTCCGCTCGTAATGAAAAATGCGCTGTCACTGATAAGTGGCCTTACCAGAAGAGTTTGTGGTGCAAAGGCTTTGAAAGAAGGAAATGGAAAGGGTATGGCCTTTCATTACGTTAGGTAAATCTATTTGACCACAGAGAAGTTGAGACTCTGCTGCTGAGGTTACAAGCTAAACAGGCCATCAACTTAATTAATGTATGACTTTTCAACCGAGGGCACATTTTAGCTACACCCAACGATCAATGTAATTCCTTTACAAGGTTAAGCCTGTGCCACCAGAGCCGGGTCTGGCAGACAGCCTGCGAGCAGCATGGCACCAGAGTCTCCCAAACCACCTTGGGGAAGCAGCCAGTTCTCAGGCTCCTGGTAGCCAGCTGCAGCCAGCTGTGCAGCCCTGAGCCCGGCTGCGAGCGACTTGCCAGATGACTGCCTTCTCGCCAAAACGTGGTGGAAACAACTCCACTGCCTCAAAAACCTTCCTGCCCTCCTCTACCATGAGAGAAAAAGGTGGTCAGATCTGGGTGATTAACAAAACGGCGCTTCCCACAGGCTTCCAGTAGGCGCATCCTGTGTGGTGGCAAGTACATTATCCTATGCTCCAATTCCGCCTTAAAATCCCATTCTTCTGCCCGACAGCTCCTGCCTTGCACACAACCCCGATGTTTTGGATTCCTGGCTGCGATGTTGTCACAGGGCTCTTGAAGCTGGAAACTGTTACTCATGCAAAGGTTTTGTCCTGAAACTTGAAACCAGGTGAAACTTCCCCTTCGCCTCCTTCCCTCCCTTCCCCCAGCCCAAGAGTTTTCGCCAGCTTTGCAGAAGCCTTTGCCAAGTTTCAGGAGCATTTGAGCACACCTGGGTTGAGCCTCAGAAGCTGAGGAAGGATGTGCAGACATTGATGGAAATTACGCAAAGCAAAACCAACCCCCCCAAGAGGTTTCATGTCACCTCTGCTGTGCTCCTGGGCTGCTAGAGCTAATACAGCTTCCCAGATTGTACAAACACTGCTTTCAAAACTGCATTTTGGGACATTTTTGCTGTTGGCTACAAGCACATTCAAAACATGCCCGTCTTCCTCTACTTGCAAATAGTTTCATTAAACTGAAATTATTGATGTTACGCACAAGAGCACCACTGAAACAGAAACACTTCTATACTGTAGGGCAGGCGTGCTTGCTGGCACACACCAAGGACCTTGCCCAAACAGGGGGCTCGGCTGAAACGGGTCATGGCTACCTTGTGCCTTGCTTCTCCCTCTGGAAACCCCTGGACCTGGGGTCCACGGCGCAGCTCGTGTGCCCTGCATCCAACCTTTTAATTTCCTGCCTGACGCCACCACAAAATATCGCATCCCTTAACTCTTGCATGAAACCCACAGATCATGTTTAGCCTGGAGTATATTTTTTTTAACTTGCATATTCATGTTTTGTTTTGTAGGCATTGTCAGACAGAGACTAAAAAGCAAATTACCAAAACAGAAATTACACCTTTAGATGATAAGCACAGGCAAGGTGTGGCTGGTCAGCTCCCTTCTCACAAACACTCTCTCTTTCAGAACAAATCGCATGTCCCAAGAGAGTCAAAGGCACTACACAAGCCTAAATAAGAGGAAACCCTGTGTAGTGAACAGAATTTGTCACGTTATTAGTTGTTTATTAAATAATTAGTGTTACATATATGTTATTTCTACAACAATGAACACAAACACTGGGATTATTTTATATCTTCCTTCTTATAGGGTATTTAAAAACAAGAAAGTTAGGCGATTTGAATATTTTTTGTTGTCTGCCAGCACAGCAGAATCCCACCTGCCTACTCCTTTGCCAGCTGAGCTTCAGCAACCAGCATCAGGCAGATTCCTTCTCTAAGAGTAAAGTTGGGATTTTTCACTATTTTATTTTTTTAAAAAAAAAAAGTAATTTTATTTTTTTTTAATTACACCAGTCAGCACTTTGGGCAGGAAGAGCAGTTTAGATCCGTCATTCCCTTTACCTTTGGCTGTTCACACTTTTCCTTCTGCATCACATCTTCACTTACCCTCCTGACAGCGACAGTGTTCACCCTAACCTCTCTCTCCCTTCAGGATTGCTACCTATATTTTCTATGGCACCAGGGAGGGACACTACATGTGCCACAGCACAAAGGCTCAGCAGCAAGCCAGTGTGGGGCAGTCCCCAGCAAAAGCTCCACAGACAAAATACGGAGTTTTAATACACCTCTGACTCATATCAGACTGTAACTCCAAGTACCTCAGACAGCTAGGTCTGCTTTAGCTTGGTGTCTTTGAAAAAACAGTGATGAGACCTTTGTGCCTAAGGAGTACTGCCCACTGAGACTACCAGTGCAACATCAGCGCAACTGGTCATGGCAGACCCAGAGCTGGGGGTAGATCTGCTGCAAAGGAGAGTTTTTGAGGGGTTCCTGGCATAATCTCATCTCCTTTACAAATACGTTTGCATGCATCTCTTTCTCTCTGCATCGCCAAGACTGGCTTGGTCTGGGAAAGCCAGGTAGTAAATGCAGACCCACTCAAAGCCAGAGCTTGCTTGCTTGCTTTCCAACATAATAAGAACAGGTCAGACAAAGCGTCCTGATTTACTCAGGTGGAGGGATTTTTCAGGGAGGAATGGAAAAAGAGTGGGTGCGGTGGCTTATGCTAATTATCATCTATTTATTTTGGGAGATAAGCTACTTATACATGGTATGTTTGATTTGGATTAACTTGGCCAGACACAAAATGACTGTCCACAGTTTGACCTTGACATGAGTAACTGGCCTTTGGCAGGGAGGGGGGACATTGACAGATACAGCCTGAAGAAAGGGATCAGTCACGACCCAAGTGCTGCACAAGTTGCTCTGGGCAACGGATCGGGGCTGGGAAATGCTGGCTGGAAACGGCAGCGAGGAGAGTAGGGGGGGGAAATACAAACCGTGGTTGGAAAAAACAGAGCAGGGAAGCGAGGCTGATGGGGGGGGGGGCGGGGGCAGACACCTCCTGTTAATATAATTCGGTTTGGAATGACAATGTTTGTACCGAGCTGAACTCGAGGACAGGAAAAGGCAGACAATAGCAGAAAGCTGCTGCATTGTTCGTCCCATGTGCTCTTTTCTTTCCCCTTGGCTTACCCAGCTGATCATTATGTAACCAATCCACCCGGCTAATTTTCAACCTGTCCAGGATATTCTCAATTATGTATTCTTCATAGAATGTCATGGTTTATTTTTAAAAGGTCCAGAATATTTCCTGTGATTAATGTCTGGATTAGTCGTTGTTTTACAGGGTATACAGACTTGGGTAACAAATCTTAATCCCGGCTGAAAGGGCAGTTCAACACGAACAAGCTTTTAATTTAAGTATCTTAACAAAGGGATTATATATTCTTCCCCTTCCTTGCAAATCTTCAGAGGAAAAATCCAGGAACGGCAGACGAAGCGGGGCATGAAACACTTTGTTTTCTGTTCTGGGAAGGTCTGCTTAAAAACCGAGCAGATTTCAAAATGACAAAACAAATTTTCCTGGCAAGTTCGGTATCAGGCTTTGTTTTGCTAAACCTGATAATGTACTTTGGCTGCTCAGCGCAAGCATATGTTCCAAACCAATTTAGTCCTTGCTCAGAATGAGTCTCCTTATTTGTCCAACAGCTTCGGAAATCATTTTTTCATGCTGACTTTGAGTGACCATTTAGCACACGCTGCAAAGGTATTCCAGGGACAACAGACCTCTGCACCAACTGAAGGTCCAATTCAAGACTTTTTTTTCTCTCTTCACACATACACACACACCCCAATTCAAGCTGCTTTAATAAAGTTCTTCTGTTTGTTTTTAAACCTGCTAGCCACATTGCACATGTTTGAGGGGAAGAAATGTCAGTCAGAGACTGCACTGACTATACGGTGAAGTATCACAAACATGGACAAAAGGGTAAAAAAAAAAAAAAAAAAGTAAGGATTTCAAATATAGCCCTCATTTCCATGCATTAGTGCAAGTTGAAAGTCTCTGTATTTGTAAAACTCAGAATTAAAGATGGAACAGATGCCCAGGTCTATGTAACCCCTCCCATATCATCTTGCAAGATCTTGGCTGTTCTGTTCAAGACCCTTTCAGTGCTCTGTCCAGTTCAGTTTCTAAATCCTGAACAAGCAGATTTCTAGTGTTGTCTCTGCACAGGCTGGATCAGAGGGGAAGAACAATCCATGGGTCTCAATAGCCAGAGCTTCCCCTTTGCATTTAGCAGACAACTTTTTCAGATTCAGGACATTCTCATATTGACAAAACTACTAAAATCCGATCAAATAGTGCTGTACCTTTTGCAAACACCCCTCCACTAGTGCTAAATACTCCCCACTCACTGGCATTCGTACATTTTCCATGCAGTAAATATTTACTGGACATCTTCTTCCATTTCTCCTGAGAGAAATTTGCAAGAATATAACAGTTATGTTTGATGTAACAGTAATGCATCTAAATATGGCGATCTGAGAAAACAAACAAAAAATAGCCACCAAAACTGTCACCTTGGCAGTTCTGGCTTGGACCAGAAGCAAGGGAAACCAGTCCCTCTGGGACCAATGAAATGATACTAGAGGAACTGATTCTCCCTATGACTAGAAAATTACGTGTTGCCAAACTGCTTAGTTAGCCCCCTCTGCTGTACTCCCTGGCCACGGTGAACACATTTGCCAGCTCAGGAGAACTTAGGCTGGGCACACTACGCTACTTACTAGAGGTTTAAGACTCACAGCTCAGCTAGCGACCCCTTCCCTGCCCATTCCATTGTCACAGCAGTGTCACCGCTGGGCCTTATCAATGGGTTGGACAGGCCACCCAAGATAACCCATAATAGGCAGGCAGAAGTAGTGCATACCAATGCTTTTAGCTATGCATAGTGACAGTGAGCAAACAAACTCTATTGAACATTTTGGCCGGTGCTAATATGACTTGGCTAATGTAAGAGATTAACCTCTCTCTGCTTCAAATCACCCTTCCTGCAAATGAAAATAAGTATACCAACTTGCATACCTCAAGCAAAAACTTTAAGGGATGACTGTTGACAGATTGGCACTATGAAGTATTGCACTCTGCTTTTCCTCACTCAGTAGGAATGACAGATATTTCAGAGTTTCTGATTGTCTTTCACCCTCTCGGAACAGAGAGGACAGGCAGCCTCAGCACAAAGAAAGTTGCTCCCTTTTGCTTTCAGACAACTTAGGTCTGTTTCTGGAAGGAAAGATTCAGCTTTCCAGTTCCATTATTCCCATGGTAGGCGGGCTGAAGTTTCTCTTAAAAAAATGTATTAAAAATTTTTCCCAGCACACCAAGAAGTCTTCCCAGAATGGAAGGACAGGGAGGCAGAGCTCTGTCACGCAACAAGAAAACTTCCCTCCTTACCTTGTACCAAATTATCTGTGGGTACAGGATATAGAAAATGCAAAAGAAGTCCTACTAACCTCAGCTTTACAAACCTGAGCCCCATCAATCTCTTGAAGAGCAGCCTCCAGAGATTTAGAGAAAAGCCATGCAGTTTACATTGGTCTTCTGCAAGAGGAAAATCACTCTTAGCCTGTTTTCCATGAAAGCCACTTACTGCGCTTGGTCACATTTACATTCCTCTCTCCCTTCCAGACCCACATAAGATAGAGTCAAGAGATCAGCATACGGTGTCTAGAATAACATCTTCAGCAGCAGTGCCTACACATGTCTTTGGCGGAGATTACAGGTTTGATTAATATATCCAGGCCTCCCCCCTTAACCACGGTGCCTTCTGCCTCCAGGTACTGAGCTGAGGGGAACGGGCCAGTCATGCTGACAAAACGGTTTCTCAAACATGACAGGTTTCTGCTGCTCGCACATGAACTCACTCCAGGATCTTCTTGTAATGTAATCAGGCTGAAATAAACTCTTTCAGTCTGAAGTAACAGATTGTGTTTCTGCAGGCTCAGGAAGGAGAGGCCTGGAACAGATAGTCTTTTGTTGCTATCATGGCAATCCCACCCAGGGCACCCTCTGGGGACATGACAGGGCTTTGCACTCAATCAGCTTCTGGTTTACTAACTCTGGGTGGTCGACCACACAGCACCTGCTGCAAAAGGCTCAGCCTTTCCTCTGGTCCAGGGAAGTCCGTCCCTGGGCTGTGTCTTCTCCCAGAAGATAGTATTTGGCGAGGCCAAGCCCAAACTGATCTTCTTCAGAGGAAGACCAAAGGAAGAAGGACTAATGGGCTCTTAACTGTCCCTTAGGTTCAACAAGGTTGCACTCACGGCCCAAAGTAACGGAGTTTCCTCCTGTCTCAGCAAACTGCAAGTAACTGTGGCTCACAGCTCCCCCCTAGTTTTCTCAAGTCCACTGACAGGACAACATGAGCCAACTTAATGACTTCCCTGTCTTAGCAAAGAGGAGATATCTGTACTCCCAACAGAGAAGCTGCGCGGTATCTCACAAAAAGCCAGTGCTGACCCAGTTGAGACACACCCTGCCCCACTCCTGCTCAAGTCGGAGACCCTTCCATCATAAGGGTACCAACAATTGCTCCGACCAGCCTCACATGGTACCCTCTGCCTAGGGGCCCAGGAACCTCACTGAAGCTAAATGCCCAGCATCCTACTCCTTCCCTGCATTAACTCTCTAGGAACAGGGCTAGACAAGCCAGGAATGGAGCAGGGCCAGGGTGGTGACAATAAGAAGATCCACCTACAGCCCAGTGACCATGCAAAAAGGTGAGATTACAGGTCCTGTCTGGGGTCAGATTGGGAAGTCCAATGAGGGTCAGTAGAAGACACAGCTGGGCACAGGTACACCTACGAACATAGCTCAGGTTCACCTAACTGTTGAGTGTTGACCATCGTATCTTTGGACATCAAGAGCTCCTTGACATCTTCCAGAACGAGTTTGCATCTCTAAAGCCAATTCCAGTTCCAGCTCAAAACAAACCTCTCAAACTAGACAACAAAGGTTAACTACAGATAATACACCTGTCTCAGTGTTTGCTTCTTAACACCTTTTGTTGCATCCAAGTGGTCCAGGACAATTGTTGTCACCAAGATCATCTGCTATATTTTTTGTGCTCTCTACATGGCTAGTCTGATCGAGCAGAGACTAACTCAACAGCCCATTGCTTGGTCAGTGAGTTTCACCACTTTCCTTCTTTCATCATTTCAATCAGTATTTTGAGAAAAGCCTTTTGGGTCACCATCTCGTGCATTAAAGAGTCTGCCTAGAGGGTTTAACAGCTTGAGATGCAAAGCCTGCAGGATGCTCAAATGAGACTGTGACACAGAAGTGGAATTTGAGGACAAAAGCAACAAATCGACCCTAGAAGAATAACATCTGCTCCCATTTCTTTTAATTTACCTTGATTGCAAGGCAAGGAGGGACATTTTACCAGGAGGTGGTGAAATTTGTCAAGACTGTGTATTCAAGCATAGAACCATTCAACTACACACCATATAAACTTAAGCATAGATATTTACATTCTGCTTGCTTTAATGCTTTTGCTGTGTTGCTAACATCAGGCTTTCTTTTTTATTCTGATAATCACATTCCTTCTGGGACATTCTTATGAATTGAAGATGTTATGGTGTACCTCATAGGTAACTGCATTACAGTTATGAGTTAATTGCTTCCTCAAAACCAATTTGGTTTAGCCAGCAGAAATAGAAAAGTGCCACTGTAATGCACAAGATGCTGCCCACTGCACACCAAACCGCGGAAGGGCTGCTTGTGTAGATGAACAAGACAGGGTTGCGCAATCTAGCAATAATTTTCCATTTTCTACTGCTGCTGCACGTAAGCACAATGCTCCCTTCTTAATTAAATGCAAGTCCACTGTCAACCAGACACATATTTGTTTCTAAGTATTTGGTTTTAAGCAATTCCAGGAAAAAAAGCCCTCTAGCCTGTTCCTCCCCTCCATCCTCCCGCTTCCCCCCTCTATCCCTGGAAAGATACCTTTTAATTCTGACCCTCCACGTATCTCCAAGCTAATCCATGCACAACTGCACTGAGGAGGAAAAAGCATGACAGCTCTGCTTGGGGCCCAGGGAGGCGAGTCTTGCCGAGGCCCTTTTGTTGTTCCCCAGGTAGGATGTTTAGCTCTCCATCCATGCAGCCCGAATTCCTTTCTTACCACACCCAAGGTCATTTTAATGAAAATTCCTAAGCCCATGCCAGGGGGATAGAATTGCTCCTAATCCTTCAGCAACACGTCATTTGATCCCTGGGCCCACTGGGGTTATTATTGTGTGTCTGCAGAGCACGGCAAAGCAGACAGGAGTAGAAAAATGGCAACCACGGCAGGAGATCCGCTTCCCTTTCGCAACCTTTCTTTCAGATTGTCTTTTTTTTTTTTTTTTTTTTTCTTCCCTATAGAGTACATTCACTGCCTACCAGTTTTTAAGGGATAATGCTATGTTTTAAGTCATCCTCGGCCATTCGTTAGAAGCTGCACACGTTTTTAATGAAATTAATGAGGAAGTTTAATTTTAAAGGCAGATTGCTTCCTCTGGTTTGTATTTCGAAAGGAACTGCATGTCTGTGTGGTCCACGCCTTACAGTACTGTAATGATGTTTTACATCTGTGTTCAAGCAATGCTTTAGCATCATGAAAAACAACACAAAAACAAAACTAAAGCAAAATAGGTTTTTTGGCAGGATACAGAGGAGGGAAAGAGAGCTAGTGAATCCAGTACAACTTTTTTTTTGTGTCGACTTCTTCCCACACTGACACAGGAGCCTGTGTTTTATAAATAAAGCTTTTGGTGGATAAGGTAAGGTTTAATCCTTCTCCTCTAGTTTAGTTGCCTCCCCGTGGCCTATGTGAGCAGTGATTCCCTTTCCCTATCATGCCGAGATCTGGAAACCCATTGCATCCTTGCCTTACAATGCCCCAGGCCCCACACAAATATGCCTGCCTTTTCTCATTAACACTACTTGCTTCCCTGGCACAGAGATTTCAGAGCTTTCCTCCCTGCCAAGATGCAGGCTTATAAATTAGCAAATTTCCTAACCAGTGTTTTAAGTATTTGTAGGGCTGCACTCACAAGCCATTTCCTACTCTGTCATCTCTTCCCAAAACACGAAAATCTCAGTGTTTCCTACAAGGAAGTAGAACAGGGAACTTCCTGCTATAGAAACAATCATAGTCTTGCACAAAGGCTGCAACTGCCATAAAACTTACTACCAAAAAACGTCTCTCTAAGATCTGCAATGAAATCCGCCCAGTTCTCGTCTACTACCTTTCACTAGTAGATCTCAGAGTTGAGCATAGCAGAGAGGAGTATCGCTATCTCCAAGGAGAAATGGTAGCAGAAGAAAGGGAGCTGTTTGGCCAAGGTCACTGGGCACAGAATGGCTGAGACAGCAACAGAAAGGAAAACTATAAATTCAGGCCAGGAATGTGTCCCTGCTTGCTCTAGAGCTGATCTGGACAATAAGGGACCAGTGCCCCAGACCAACTCCTCTTCCAAATAACTGCCTAACTTGCATTACTATGGGACGAAGGGTAAGCAGCAAGGTTTGGTCTTTCTGAACCCCTTCAAGTCTGTCGCTCTATCTTCAGGCACTGAATTTTCCTAGGTGCAGTCGGCTAACAGCATATTGACTCCACTGTGTGCCGCTAAAGCAGCACTGCTCCCAAAAATTATAAAAACACAGCTACTAACAGTTTTTTGGCCCGTGCCCTAGAAAGTACCACATTTGAACCAAGAAGCTATGCTACTCCAACTGTTCTCTTCAATGCAGGTCCTGTAACTTGAATGTTACCATTGCACAACTGAGCCCATTCCTCATGCCATCCCCCATTCCTAATACTTGTTGAACCGCAGAGGAACCGCTTCAATTACATTGAATTTTATGTTATTAATTTTTCTAAAGCTAATGCAAAATATATACCTGCTCAGAATACTGGCAAACTGGTGGCCTCATCAATAGAAAAGAGAAGTTATAACTGCACAGATTATCGCATTGCTAGGAAGGCATGGGGGAGTCAAAAGACCTTCCCCCCCACCCCCCACCCCCCACCCCGAATTTTACAAAATACTTAAGAATTGGTAAAACTGAGATTGCTTCACAGTATAATTACAGTATTTTCCCAGACATAAAAGTGTTGCCAAAAAAACCCACCTCTGAAATTCATTGATACAAACAACAGAGAAGCAAGACATTACAGCAAAAACTTTATATATATATATATATATATACACACACACATACACAGGTTTAACGTACATAAAAAACCATAAAATCTACTAATTTCTACCAAAACTGGGGTGCAGGGGTGTGCAGAAATCAGTAGCTATATGAATGCTCAAGTACTACCATGTCCTTAGCCCACTGCCCACACATGGGACAAACCATATATACTACCACTCTCTCTCTTTAATTTAGTTTGATTCACTACTAGCTTTTCCAAACAGTTATTATCCTGGAAATCATCCTTGTTTTATATGATCTACTTCATCATTAGCTATAAAGAAACAGTAAATTGGGCCAAATCTACTGATAAACGGAGCTAGAGCCAGGGATGATGTAAACACACTTGCTCTGCCAATCTACCTTCTTCCATCCTGACCTACCATACTTCTGTTATTCTAGGCCTTGGCCTGATCAGAGACAGTTCTTTCTGCCAAACGATTAGGTAATCACATACATATACACAGAAAAGTTAATAAAAAAACACCATAATTAAAAACACTCATCAGAATTGAGTTTGGGAAAGAAAAAAAAAAAAGCAGCAAAATAATTGACAGAAAAGTGGAAGATGATGTCCTTGGGGGTGATATGTAAGGAATAGGTGGATTTTTTGTTTTGTTCTTTCACTTTTTTGTTTTCTATGGGGTAGTCTAGCTTGTGTTACCCTGCAGCTGTTATGTAGCATGACAGAAGATTGATTGATTGATCACAACTCAGCTTGTCAATGACCAGCATTATAAAGGTTGATGTATTCCCTGTGGAGGAACTGTGCAGAAAGACTTGACTGATGGATTGAGTATAGCAGAGTCCCACACTAGTCTGAATTGTAAAAGCTAATGACATACTATGCAGGGGTTCTCCTGATTGATAGGATATTTGACTGGTTGGAGCCCAGTCCCACGTGGATCACAATTCTGGGGGTTTATGGCACGCTGAATTCCTTAGCCTGACACAAAGCTGGGCTCCGGTTCACATGCCTCTCTTACATGCAAATCAAGAAGGTTAGTTCATGACAGGTGAGGATCACTGCAGCATTCTATTTGTTAAGAAAAATGAAGAAATTACTTAATGTGGCACCTATCTTGTGGACAGCTGCACAGTTTTGGGGACAAGGTCCTGTTAATACGACATGTCCGATATCACTGCTTTGTTCACAAAGGCACATCATAGAGTCACACAAGACAACTTTGAGTATCTACCCTTTCCTCAAGTCATGCTTTCTGTCTTTAAGGACTGACTCTTTCTGGTGAAGAGTGAGTCCTTGAGCCCTTAAACTGCATTATCTCAGTATAAAACCTTTTATTGTCATAGAATTAGGGTAGCTAATACTGTCAGCTTTGTGCCTTTCTGCCCTACTGCATTCATACCGAAATAAAATGTGAATCTGTAATAGTAGAAAATAGCTGTCTGTGTACACACACTGACCAGTTATTCTCCCAAGATCTAGTAGGCTTTTAGTATAAGAAAATTTTACATCATTTATAAAATGATAATGTGGGGGAAATTTCCAAAATTATGTGAAGTACAAGTTTTGTAGTAAGAAAACATATTCTGGAGCACAGGTGGCTTTGGGGTTTTGTTTGAGGTCCAGAAATCTTGGGTCCATTAAATCTCATAATTTACTGCTGCTACTGTTATTATGAAAGATGGTGATTTCTACCTTGTTGGGACCTTTTCAATATCTTTCAGTTTTAATAGCTAGTTTTCTATGCATGCAGCCAAGAAACAACTAAAACCTTGTTCCCTTCAAGTAATTTCCCTATTAATTACTGTGATTTTAACAAGAAACTATGCAAATGATATATCCACTCAAATTGAGGGGCAGGTAAATTTACCTGCTGAGATAACAGTCTGTATGTCATCTTCTTTTGGCACTTGGTTTTCTCGGAGAAGAGAGAGTTCTGAGGTGTGATGAAGTGTGAGCCATTAAATATTGTGGAAGTGAAAGTACAGAGATGAGAAGACCTTAGCGTTTTTTCCTCACAGTTAACACGAATTTAAGCCTCTGCACTACATTTGCTGATGTGCATGATGTATTTTCTAATCAGATCTTTCAAAAGCCCAAAGAGCGGAAAAATTGTGTGTGGCAGCACTGCCCATTATTGGCAAAGAAAGAGAGCAAACCAAATACAGATATTGCACATGCATATATATATATATAGAGAGTGAGTACAGCATTATATCACCAGAATGACTTCAAAATAAGAAAGAAAATCCCTACAGGCCTAGTGCAGGCTGAAATTAGAGCTAAACCCTATGCAGCTTCTAAGCTTACGTAAAGTCCCAGTGATCTTGCTGATGGTGGGGCCACATAGAGGGAACAGGAGGAAATCCCCACCTGGATTTTTTTAGGCCATTCTATTACGGCCTCTGAGAAGCCAGGCAAAATCCAAAGGAATGGCAGGTTGGAAACCACAACCGTTCCCCCACAGGGTAACGTGCTCTGCTTGGCAAAGGAACAGCAGCTGCACAGGCAGTAAAGGGAATGGCGGTGCTACAAAGGAGCAACACACCTCAGGCCATTTTGAAGAATAGAGGTGGGTGAGATCCTTGGACAATCACACAAAGAAGTACCGACAACACTTGCCCGTCCACCAGATAAGCAAAAGACAAGTTGCACTTGGAAAGGTTACAGGAGTTAGCTGCAGATCCAAGAAAACAGTAAAAAGAACTAGCATGTAGCACCAGACCAACAGGCGGCCTCCCTTCCTCTGAGACAGAAGGCCATGGCCAGGTGGGGAGGCGGAGGCTGGTGGGAGGAGGAGAGGTCTTCACGGGAGGCATCAAGAAGGAGGCTCATGCTTACAGCAAGAACACCAGGTGCGGTAGAAGCATCTATAACCAGATCTGCCTCCAGTTCTGGCTTAGTGGTACTGCAGGAACAAAGCCCTATTATGCCACTACCTAGCTCGTGCTACGTGAGAGAACATTGCCTACCCTAACCACCCCTGGGATGTTTCCCATGCCAACACTTTTTGCATAGATCTCTCAACTTTGGCAGAAGCAGTCTTTTATCACATGTAGGGATTTTCTGTGCTGGGGGAATTCCTCCCTGGACAGAGGAGAGATTTCTGCCTGTCTGTTTGCTGCTACAGAGACCTTAACCAGCTTGCAGAGACACATTTTAATGATGAACTAGGCCCAAGATTTCTGGATTCATTACAGATACACAGATAATCTCAGTTCCAGCTCAGTGATACTTAGGATTGACACTTTTCAACATAAAGCACAAAAGACATAGCTCTGATGTCCACTAGGCACCCACTCATTCGTAAGAGAAAATGGTTAGTACCGCTTCAGAAAGAAACGGTAGCGTAATCACTGCTCCTACCACGCTACGTACGGTAGCGGAGGGCTGTACCTTGGGTGTGTGGCAGCGGCACACAAGCAGCCAGGCAGGCGCAGCGCGTTGCTTACCCGTCGGCTCCAAATATGGAAGGATAAGCCTTTTCGTCAGAGGGGTTAGAGTTTAAACATCTGGAACTTAAACATTTCCTTACTCAGTTAAATCTATCAGTTTTGTTTAGTTACATTCCCTCCTCAGCAGCCTCATCCAGTTGACTGCCACATCACATGTTCCAGCTGTTGCCTGAACACATAATTTCTGTACTGCTTATCACCTGCAAGAAAAGACGACACCCCCACCTCCTAAAAGACACTATAATCTCCAGGTACTGCAACCCTGACAACAAGTAACTTAAAAAACTTAAATGGGAGACTACACAATTCAACTGAAACCAGCAGGTCTCAGCTGGGAAATGGACCTACACGAAAGTAATGAAGAACCACGCATTTGCTGCAGGAGAAACAGGCAATGGTAACCTACCCGTTCTGTGTACAGGTGCCATTACAGCCTCTGAACTGCAATACATCTCTGAGTTCAAACCACAAGACCAGTAAATCCTAATGATATTCTAAGAAGGCTGTATACTTTGTCATTTTAATGATTTGTGGCAAGCATTCATTTTCCTGTGGTACAGAGGTAGGAACTTCTAAAAAGGGATGACCCAGAACACCACCAATAAGGAGACTTGTACCTGGATTAAAAAATGCAGCTAGGATCTGTTATTACATAGATACATATTTCTGCTCTATTAGAAATTCAGACACAAATTCTAGTAACACATGGTGAGTGGAAAATTCTGACTCGCCTATTTCCACTGACTCTTAACACGTGAAACACAAAAAGGCAAAGACTGTAGGGGGGGAAATGAATCAGGGTGCTAACATACTTGCTATTAGCATGGAGAGATGCACATATTTCAAGTTCTGATGTTTGGAAAAATAAGGGTTTATTTTGAAGTCATCACCCTCCAAAACCAATAATTACTGTCACTGACAATCATGATTTATGTAACCACACTAAAGTGGTTTAGATGCATGCACATTTAGGAACTTGCATGGTTTAAAAGAGAGAAAAATACATACATGCTTAAGTATTAGAACCTTTACAGCAATAAAAACCCTTGACTTTCATTTTGCAAGACAATTATTCTAGTAATAGTTATACCTTTATGACCAAAAAGTATCATTACAGCCTTACTTTAATTTTAAAGTCCTTGTACTGTTACAGTATGCATCATGCAGGAGCACTTTTTGGACATGGAAAAGACTGTGGGCAAAGTCATACATTATTTGTGCTGAATACTCACAAAGGAAACATGACAGAATCTATCAAACTGATGTATGAATTCCTTGTCATGAGTCAGATACATTTTTATCTCCATGCTTGTATTCCATTCCTCCCACTGCTAAGGTAAAAAAAATAATGCTTCTCCATTTGTATATGGAAATGGACATTAGTTCCACCCTTGACTCATACCTTGCTTTCCTGACTCCTTCCAGCTGAACAGTCTGAAGGTGCACACAACAAAGCCTAAGGAATTGCAAAGATTCAGTTCACCCAAGTAGCCCAGTCCAACACTTACCCTACGTACTTTGCATCATCCCCTTGCTAGAGATACTGCTCTTCCCTCCTACGCAATAACACCCCCCACCCCATCAAGCTTTGTTTTTGTAGCTGTTTCATCTTCTTCACTGGAAGATCTGATATAGCATGAAGAACCCTCATTTCACGTATTACTAGATGGTCCTGTCACAATCGGAGGCTTTTGAACACTTCTCTTTCCTAGTCAATCCGGTTCTTATGTGAACCCTCCCAGCTGCAGGGCTAAATGCTTCCTCTCAGCTAACATGCCATATGGTCTAAAAAACCTGCATTCTTCAAACTGAGAGTTAAATACAAGTGAGTGGTCTGACTACCCATGAGAGTGAGAAAAGGTTGATTCTGCATCTGCCCAGTTCTAAGCCAGGACTTGAACCTACATCTCTAGAAGGTGCTTGATTCTAAAATCTGTTTCTTCTTCTATTATCACTCTGTTTCATAAAATATGTCATTATTCAATGGATACCCATATACCACACTAATACCTTAATGACAATGTTAGTCTCCCTTACTCTCTCCCTTTGGCCTAATCCTGTATCTTTTTCCTGGGCATCTCTGTCTATCATTTTTTTCCAGCAAGTTAATTTACTTGCAGCTGGACCCACGCAGATCCCAGCCTTGAGCTGAAAAGAAGCCTGGAGAGTGGACTAAGAGCTGTAGATTTCATGGGGTAGCAGGACACCCAAAACCTGGGCTGCTCAACTGCCTCTGCCTGCCTGCGCTGTAGCTTCATTTCCTTCCTGCCCTGCTCTCCCTCTACCCTTTCTAGAAGAGAGGGAATGACCCGTAATATGCCTCCAGGAAGAAAATAGGAAAAATTATTGGTTGCAACTGGTGTTTTTGTTAACTACAGTCTCATAAATGCAAAAGGGCTATTTCTGCAACGGGTACATAGTTGGAAACCAAGACTTCCTTTCACAAATACCAAGCAAAAAAATTAAAAAACAGTTTAGATGCTTGCTGAAAATAAAATCAAAACAATATTATAAAAATAACATTTAAAAAAGAACGCCTTACCACATCTTCCGACATTGTTTCACGAGGGGTTTTATACTGTCTATATTTAGCGAAGGGGGCTTCTGTGAATGGCATTTGGAAAGAATGTAGCTAAGAGCTGGGTGGGGTGTGGGTGGCCTCCCTGCAGATATTTTCCTTCTCTATTCATGTAGCTACCCTGTGATCTTCCTTCCTGTAACTTAATCACTAAACTAACATCAGAGACCCCTCCCACTCTAACCCAGTGCATCACAGGGCTGATCCTTCCAGAAGATGTTACCAGCTAAATTATATTTTCCCTCTTCATGTTCATTTCCAGCACAATCAGGGGGGTGGGGAGATCTGCACCTGAAACAAACTGGTAAAGTCAGGCTTTCGGCCAAGCTATGATTGCAAATAGGTGCCATTGGGAACTTCGATGCTGGGGCTTCTTTGTTTCATTTTTTCCAAAGGAAGTACTTGAGAGAAGGTAAGTAAGTAAGAATTGCATTCCGTTGACCAATAAACATGGGAAGAAAATGACAGAGCCTGAGGGATAGAAAGAGGAGAGTGATTTGAGGATATGACACCTTCTTGCATGTGACGAAAGCTAACAATGGACATCAAAACTACGGTCATCTGTTGGCTGTTTGATAACTGGTAGGAAATGAAGCTAAGCGATCGACTACAGCCACCTTCGGACACTTTGACATGACTAAAAATCAGCACTTTAATTGGCATAAATAGCAATCTCATCAGCAGTCTTACTAGAAAGATTAAGGACCAACCAGCCTTCAGCATTGGACTCCTGTTAGCTGCAGTCCTTCTCACAATGCTGGTGGGGCAGCGTGAAGCGTTTTCTTCCCCAGTGCCCATGTTGTGCCTGTCCCATGGCCAAGTTTCAGACACCAGACAGAAAGATAGCCATCATGCCTCCAGCTACTTTCTGAATTCTGTCTTGCTTTCCTATACTCATCGTTCTGTGTCTCTTACATTTTTGTTACTGTCCATGTTTCAGGAGTGGCACTAGCGTGACAGCTGCTGCAAGTTTTTCCCTGCTACTGCACTGGAAGGAGAAGTTTAACATGTTCAGTCCTTTCCAGCTAACCCAAGACAGAGAGCATTTTACAGTGTTTCAGGATCAGGAGTGGGCTTTTGAGGTGAATCTTTCCATCTTCCCTACTTGACTGCACTTTGGTTTACATTGCAAGGCTGTCTCAGGGCATTCAACCTGGCTCCTTCTGGTGAAAGACAGAGAGAGAGAGAGATGGTCCAGATACATATCTAATGTGCCTCAGTTGCTAATGAACATTCATTTCATCAGAATTAAATGAATGTCTACAGTGCATGAAATTCATTCAAGGAGAATGAAACCAAACTGGGACATGCACCCCAGGAATGCGCCTAACACAATCCACAAATAATGGACAGTCACTCCAGACTAGAGCTAGCCCAAGATTAAGCCCCCTACAATGCAGAGATTGCATAGATGTCTGCGTCCCAAGCACCACTTCAGTTTACACATGCTCCTACCAGGACAAGCAGCGCAGTCAGGATCCACAGTACAGGGCACTGCCTGGTGGCTGGTCTCTCCAGCCCCACTTTAGAAGATACATGAAGTGAGACACTACAACAGTTTACTTGAAAGTGACTCCTCTCTGCTGCTCTCTCTAACCACCTAGGCACTCTGACCTGGTTTTACGGTTGTCATTTAACAATGTACAGTTACTAGCCAAAGAAACGAGCAGGGGTAAAGCAGAGAATAGGCTTAGTTCCCTTTGGCAACACTGAAGAGCCACATATCACAAGTAAGAGCCAGAACATTACATCACCAACTCAACATACATTGCTGCGGCTCTGATAACCTCTTCAAGACCCTGTTTCTCCCTATGTCATTAGACTTGAGTCTCGTTTCCCTTTAAGCTATGGGAAGCACTTTTTGGCTAGATTCAGACAGCACCCACTTCAGGTTGGGTGAGATGAGTGAGAAGGGGAAATACCAGCTTTGAGAATCATACTGGTTGAGGCCTAATAGCCCAGTGCTCTCAATTTTTGCGAGGCTGTGCAAGTACAAACTGGTAAAAATGAATTTACCAGAAGTTCTCAAGCAGTTACGCTATCAGGCGGCAAGTGAATGGGAATTTTGCAGACCTAAATGTTAACTCCTTCAGTATGCAAATACGGAACACAGAGAATAAAAATTTGAAGACTGCTATATAACCACTGATCAAAGGTCCATCATGCGTAATGTCACATCTATGACAGTAATCAGTAATATGTATTAACAGAAAAGTATAAGAAATGGAAAAGGAACAGTACTTTCCTGGTACCTTCTCTCAGCCCAAACAAACTCCAGGTCAGGGTCTTCAAGCCAGAAATTATTTTTTTTTTTTTCTCCCATTAATTTGTTCAGTTGGTGGGGTTTTTTTAACTGATATGGCAAAAGGTCATATATTGCCATTGTCAAAAAATAGAAATAATCCCATCAGCGCTGACTTCCAGTCATACTGTCTTTCCTTAATTTGGAATGTTCTACTATGTCCCCAAAAAGAAATAACTTAAGTCAAATTAGGTATTGCTAGTTCATTTGTGGTTAGTAACCAACAAAGGGAAGCATGTAAAAATGTGTTTTGTGTTCAGGGTGATACATCTCTTCTCTGTTCATCTAACTACCAAATAACATTGCCACAACTTTGACCTCATATTATTAACATAAGACAGTTATTGAGCCTATACATTGTCTAATTTTTTCTAGTGGTTGGCCAGGTACACTGTGTTTATATATCATTAGCTTAATGATTGGGATTTTAACTTTGACATCCTCAGGCAAGTCATGGGTGCACAAATCCTATACAACAGCGTTAATGTTCCTATATTTAAGCAAATAAATTTCCAACATGGATTTTAAAACACTTTGTGATCTGTCTGTCCAACCATATACTCTGGATCTTATTTTCTGCTTTCCTGTCCCTGCAATGCCCAGAAGAGCATCAGGAATGTACCTAACATTGACCTTTGACTTTGTGTTAGATGTTTGTGACCAAATACAGAAGAAACAGAGCTCCGAGCTATGTAGTTTTAGGGTGGTTTTTTTTTTTTTAAATTGTCTTAAATATTTTATAGATCATTGCTATTAAAATTAACTCCACCACTCATAACTGTGACGCTGGTTTACTATGTAGCCACTTTTTATTAATGTGCAGGCATAATACTTGCTTAAAACATAGTCCTTAAAAGCATTGTATAACCTTAATTTTTATTAGGAGAAGAGGCTCCTCAGCATCTTGCAGAGATGCTATCAAAAGGAAGGTGTTGGAAATCTTAGTCCTGTCTTGCAGATGGCCAGACTATGTGCTTCTGAAATCTTCCTGTGGTTTATAGTGGCTTCTGAGAGAAGTAGAATTAAAGTGCTTCTAATTCACTCAACTACACTGTCTCACCAGATCAATGAAAGCCTAAAAGCCTATTTTAGGAATTTATCCTGCTTCTTCCACCATGTACCCTCCCCCCCCCCCCCCCCCCCCCCCGCCCCCAAGGCTGCAGCAAACATACACCCTACAAATAGTTCAGGTCAAAAAAATGTTTAGAAAAGACAATTCAACATCTTGTCTTAGCAACACGTCAAATTATCCACAATAAAAGGCCTGTGTGGATACAGCTAATGTTGGCTGACATCGCCAAGTTTCTTCTTTAGTATGTGGTATATGGAATTAGGACAGTGACACATACAAGGTTGACTGTGGTTTCTAAAGATAGGAGTAGGTAGGTTCTACTGATGCAAAGTCCTTGAAGGAATAAAGATTTTTCATCCCTTTCTATGGTTCCCAGGGATCCTTCCAGGAAAGGCAAATTCTTCCTTGGAATTAGGCAAGGAAGTCAGAAGAGAAAAAGAATAATGAAAAAGGGGCAGAGCAATAGGGAAGGCAGCCAACACATTTAGTAATAATGAATAGAGTTGGGTAATTATTCAGTTATTTTTCCAGAGTATTCATTTTCCCCAGAACAGCAAAAATAACTCAGGATATCCAAAAACCATGTGACCAACTTGTTTCTGAACTTCTAAATATTTTCAGCAGTTTGGGGGAATGAAAGACTAGATTAACAGAACAGTTTTTTTGCTCCCTCCTCTCCTTTTGCTCACTTAAACTTCAGCTTCTCAAAATTTACTTTCCTTCCTCTGCCCAAGGGATCCCAAATTAGGATGTTCACAAATTTCTGGCTATGAATATTTTCAGTCCATCTTGATGAAGCTGATACACTTTCTAAATCTGGGACAAAGCAAAATGAATCAAAAAGCTTTCTAACTCTTGCTTTGGGCAATCATCCGGGGATGACATGTCACTGTCACAGAAATTGTTTCAGCAGATGGTCTCCCACTGAAGTAACAACAAAGAAGAGCAGAACCTAAGAGCAACCTGGTAGTAAGCACATTCGCTTTTGGAGAAACAGGGATAACAACCTGCACCAGTCTGGCAGAGGAGGAGTCACACCTGGACCTCCCACAGTTCAGGCAAATTATCCAATTCCCTCCACAGTCACAACACAACTCTTACAAATCCAGTCCATTTCACTTTCAAGTGCCCAAAGCATTTGGCAGGGCAGGGGCGAGAAGGGGAAGACTGACATGTATACGCATTTCAGATAAAAGAGGGAAAGTATTCAGCTGCTTGCTCCACACAGACCTTTGCCAACGAGACAGCTAAAAACATTAAGTATCCACGTTCTGAATCCTTGCACAGAGGTCAGCTGCATCTTCCTCAAAGTATCTGCCAAATTTTAAAGTACATCTACTCCTCAGAAAAGTACAGTAAATGCTCAGAACAGGTGCCAGGTAAAAAGAATCCATTTTGTTGAAGATCTTGAAGTTTAGTTTCATTCTGATTAGGAATGAAAAAAAGATCCATAAAAAGAAATCCTAGGGACAAAAATGTTGAACTCAAGGCGTTTTTTTGCACCTGCTGTCTAAACACCACAAAGTACAGATTCCAATGACAATATCGAAATTTTACCTCCTAATGATGAAAAGGCACTTCAGCCTTCCTCTTTTTCTTTGGAACACTTCAATGAGAACAGTTTCACAACTTGCCTCCACTTCACTGAAACCAAATTTTCTGCGAGAACCCAAATGATCCTAAAAGGGAAAATAAGGAAAAAAAAACCAGCTTGTACGCTGTATTTTTAAGATGCAAAGCCATCTATCAGTAACAGTAGAATCTGCTGAGGAAAGTTGTTTGCTGAATATTCTAGCCACCTTGCTAATGCACAGTCTGGGAACGTAGTTCTTCATAGCTGCTGTGTATGTAATGAAACTGTGTGGTTATTCCGTAGACCTTACCTAAACAAAAGTGCCAGTGGGGAAGGAAAAAGAGCAAATACTTTGAGCAAAGAGAAAATGATCTCTACACAATCACTTTACACAACTGTTGTAGTGAATGAGCTTACTCAAAAGAATAGCAGTAGGAACTGAACTTTTTATACAAGTATTTTTATATATTATCCAAAAATGAATTAAAACATTCACCTCAAAATCAGGACTTTGATCATTGAGTTACACTCAAATAACAAGACATGGATATGACACCACGAGATGCAGAGTAATAAATTTCATAGCCTCAAAAGCTTGGAACTCACAGATATTTCAGCCTGAGAAGACACTGAAAATTTATTGAACAATATAATTAATAAAGATGATTCTCCTATATCACTTGCTAAATAGTTTTGAAAAATAAATGTGTGAGAAAAGTTAACTCATACTTAGCTCATATTCTGAATCATAGTCTTCCTCTCCTGAACTATTTGTTCACCATACAGTACTTTAACTCCACACCTAAGAGAACATTGACCAGAACAACAATAAAAGAGGGAGAGAACAGTAAAACACACATTCTCAAACTAGAAAATGCCAAATTATATCCAAGGCAACTATTCAAGGTACTGAACTATCCTTGTGAGTAATTCCACCCACTGAACTCCTTCACAGGCAGTCTCACTATTTCTAAAGGAAGTCTATATTTTCCCAAAAAAAATAAGGAAAAATCGTAGGATTTGTTTTAATCACAGGGGTATTGGGTAAGATTTGAAATTAGCCACTTCATGAGTAAAGGACGTAGGAGTACCAAAGCAAGATGTCTGCAAGAACATGCTATTGTGACTTGTACCACTTATACAGGTTTGTGTTCAACCCAAGCATCTTATCTCTGCTCAGGGTAACAGGTCAATTGTTTGGATAATAATCCTTATCACCCTTTGCAATCTAGTCCTGGAGTCACTGGTCTAAATCTCCCCAAGAAGAGGGGTTCTATAGATCATACTTCCTACAAAGCTGCTTACACTGAAGATGCAGCTCTTATGGGGCTCAGCCAGGCAGAATGGATTTCCCGAAGACCAAGAAAATATGATACTACATAGATAAATCTGTTCATCAATGGATCTTGGAGGAATCCTAGATGGAAGATAGCAGGGAGACCCAAAACAAAGGCTGGAAATTTTAAATTTTCTTACACCGATCAGTTTGTCAGGTTAGCATGGTGTTTCAGCTAGGGCATTGACCATTCCATTACAGAGCCTGTCTCTAAATAGTTCAGGTTTATACTAAAATTGAAAAGTATTTTTTTCCAGAAAACTCAGTCATGCCCATCCTACCAGCTCTTGTTTTGTGCAGTATGCTTCTGCACATCAGGGCTCAGTTCCTATACACCGGCGATTGCTATTTGAGAGAAGAGCACGGTCCTGTGCTTAATATTAGTCACAGAACCTGCAAAGAAGCCAAGCGGTCGATCCAGCAAGGGGCCTGTTGCTGCAGTTTTTATAACTCATCAGGGAAGTTTGTCTGCATCTACCTTACTGGCTGTGGTGCCAGCGTGAGCCACGATCCTACATCGTACTGGAGACTCACACTCTGTGAGGCCGATCATTCTCTTCCCCTGATGAATTCCATGAGGAAATACTAACTCACTTGCCCTATACTTCCCTGTTTTTACTATTTCCCTCAAGGGGATATTGACCATTACTATGAGATGAAATTAAGTGGCTGATCTCGAGAAGTAACCAGAAACTACACATGTTCTGTATTATACTCAGAAAGACAGAAAATATAACCACCGTCATTGTTAGATGAAGCTCTCAATGACAAGAACCTGGTTTTCCCCTTATCTGTATAGGCTTTCTCTCAGGAAAGAAACCCCACAACAAAAAGGCAGCCTCTGATGCAGAGCAGCATCGGCAGAGCTAGCCTGAGAGAAAGTCACACACACAGTCCCATGAAGAAGCTGATTGATATTTCTGCAAACACTGCCTACAGGCTGTTTCTACCTACAAGTGAGAACCACCCCAGCTTTTCTTTCATATGACAAACAGTAATGATGACATTAGGAACCAGACCCAAAAGGAGTTAGTACTATCTTTCCTGTAAAAACACAATTTGCATGTCTTTTCATACCTAGTCTAAGAGTGAGAAATATCAGGATAAATTGTGAAATAGAAACTGGGTCTTCCTCTTCTCCAAGAATTCCTTTTTCAGAAAAGGAGACTTTTTACCTCCCCAGGGGAGTTCTAGTCTTCCCTAAATTAAAGTACTTGTTTTGCACCTAAGTGCATAGGACACTTCCCTTGTGTCTCCCACCCTCCAAAACCTCCAAACATTTGTTGCAGGGACACCAGCATATGGATTGATGTTAAAAAACAAACATATCCTTGAATTTTGAAGAGAAAATGTGATCCTTTTACCTGAAAGATGAAAACCATAAAAAGCTAAAGTCACGGTAGTAACAGAAACAAACTTCACATTAATTCTTCTTGTAGCTTTCTCTGTTTGCAAGCTGCATGCTACCATGCCTCCTCTCCTGGCTGTCCTTATTCAAGCAGATCTCTCACACTTGTTTCATGACTGCAAAATTCTCTTCAGAGGGGAATTTTGTTTAATTTTAACTGCAGTTTGGCCACATCTTAAAATGGCTGTAAACTCTGAAGTTGGGGGCAGCGGACAGCAGCAAAGCCTGTATGATTAGGCTGACATACAGCAATACTGCCACAATGAATTTTTTTCCATATCATCGTTTCTCCCATATTTAGCAACTGAATTCTGTGTTCAAATAGTTTTTTCAGAAGTCCCTTCTGCTGCAAGCCCCTCTTCCTCAGAAAGCGTCCCGAACTTTCATCAGTCATTTGCCCATTAGAAAAAGAAAACTGGGTTCAAAGCTGTAAAACAGCAAGTGTCATGTCAAGAGCAAGAATTTGTAGCAGATACTGTGACCTGACTGGTTTATTTATCAGTATCAAACGCAACTGCTAGTCTCGGAGATAACATTATTGAAATTCCAGCACTGCATGAACAACATGCTGCAACTTGTTTCCTAGCACAGTTTATCACTAAGTAATTCTTACAAGAAATTCAACATACTTCTGTCCAGAATTGGAGTGTTTTGGCTTCCTAGACTCAGAATTTCAGGTTCCAGAAGCAAAGTGAGAGTGGGTATGTGCGGGGAAAATGGTCTTTCCCATTTTTTGCAAGACAGAAAATCACTATGAGTGCAATCTCTGTATCTCCAGATTCACAAGTGACTGGTGCAAGGAGAATCAGTAAAAATTTTCATTTAATTTGACAGAAACATTTCTGTGCTAGTAATTCTCTTCTCCGCTTCACAGAATGAGCCATAATTTGCCTTTAACTCACAACAGGAACAGAAAAATTAAACAACAAGAATTCAAACACCTTCACTTTAATTTCTCTGACAAGGGATGTTTTAGACGTTTACAGATGCTCCCAAGAAGGAGCATGTCTGCAACAGCATTTCTCCTCTCAATAACTGAAGCCTTTTAAGAAATTCAATAAAAAGCAAAGGAAAATGAAAAGTAAAGTTGCGGAGAGAGGGTATCGTGGAGGGGAAGCGAGTATAAAAACATGCAGGCTTATGCAGCCAGCCATCTGCAAAGCTGAAGGTTTCACAAAGAAAAAAAGCTTCTACTGTTCCTGAATCAATGACTTCCCATTTACAAGCTAGCTGTATAGAAAGAGATTCAAAATGGCTCTCAAGGAATTCATGCCAGTCGTGAGGACTGTTTTCTCGGCTCCGTTTTCCCCCCCTCCTCCTTTCACAGTCACAAGGATGTAAGTATTTATCAGTCCTGTACCCGTGCCAGCATACACTGGAATGAGTCAAAGGGACCTGGCACTGAATCACAGGGATCTGTGTTGCTAATAAATACAGCAGGCCCCATCCATTGTTGATTAATTTTGAGTGAAACCTAAACACCAAACAACAAACACTCTTCTGAACTGCTTTGGTACCCATTAGTTTGATGTGTTTATTAGACAAGACTGTATTCTTTCAAGTTTATTAACAACAGATTAGAGTATCTGCAAACAAATATAGTTTCATTATTTAAAGGTGCGGGCACCATACACTAACATTTTTAGGATTTGACAATAAACAAACACAAGAGTCCCATATCAGATTGTACTTAGGGTGAAAAAAAAAGAAACCCTAGTTAATGTTGAAGAGCAGCCCAGTGCCAGCTCTTCACATTTTCGGAAATCACCACTCAGAAGATGCAGAATGAAGCCTCTGGGATATCACAAAGACTAAAAATAAATTAAAAAAAAAAAACCCTACTTCTAAAAAATCTGTGGAGGAACCATAGAAATTGCATTAGTTCATAGAGGGTTCAGAGTAAACAGAAGGGGGTTGGTACTTTTGTAGCATATTTTGCAGCTAAAGAACTTCCTTTAAACCCTGCACTAAAAGTTGCGGGAGATTCATTTGCCAAATCAAAGTATTCCAGCAGAGCTCAGCAAAACCATCAAATCTCACTATTAAACCTTGCGCTTATTTTCCCAAAGATTTTATATCTTGCAAACAGGTGTTTACTGAGCTGAAGCATCCGGTAACAACCAGACAAACTGTTAGCAAAATATTTATTTAATTGTTAAACCTTACGAACTCCTTGGTACCACCCTGCTCTCTGATAGTCAGTTTCCTTTGGTCTCCGCAGTCTTTTTTCTCTACAGCTCTCTCCTCTACACGTCATTTGCGGAACCCAAACTGCAGCAGAAGCCAAGAGGGATGCTATTTCATAACGAGACTGGCAGCTGTTCTTACACTACGAGCGACTGGAGGGCATCTCTTGAGCTATTCAGGAGCTGGGTTTCAGTGGGTCCTGTTGGGTAACTCAGAGCATCGACTTCCCCAGGTTACAAGACAGGAGGGAAGCTGCCACAAATACCATCAAGTTGCTTTAGTTCCTAACTCCATCCTCAACCATACCCTGGGCTGAAATGGCGCTGCATGAGCCTGGAAAACAGTGTCTTCCCCTGCCTATGACATACTCCTTGAGAGTACAACGTGGAGGAAGTACAGTCTTGGCATCCAGCTTGCAGGCTTCGAAAGGTTAGCAACCTTCCACTGCACTGAGAAAACGATTGCTTTTCCAAGCCTGGAGTTTCTTACAGTTTTATGAACTCTTGAAATACCACATTCCTCTGCTTCAAAGCTACAAAGCCAAGAAAAGCAAGCTACCTAGCTAGGCTTGGTAAAATAGTGGCAGGTCGCACAGCCTCTGGTGGCGATACCACATTTCTAGGATTATCTACATGCGTCCACAGCCAGCTGATGTCATTGTGAGGCCACTCTCCACAATCTTTAAGAACCCATGGAGATCGGGGGATGTCCCAGAACACTGGAAGATGACTTAATGTCATCTCCACCTACAAGATGAGCTTAAAGGAAGATCCAGAAAATTATAGGCCCATCGGTCTTACTTTAGTCCCTGGGAAAGTTATGGAACAAACCCTCCCAGAGGCTATCACAAGTCAAATGAAGCACAGGACTGAGGAAAGCCAGCACGGATTCACCAAGGACAAATAGTGCTTGACAAACCTGATCGCTTTCTATGACAAAGTAACCTGATCGGTTGAGGTGGGATGAGCGTTGGACATTGTCTATCTGAATTTCTCCAAGGCTTTCAATATGGTTTCCCTCAGCCTTCTAGAGAAACTGATGTGTTATGATCTAGACAAGTGACCTGTGTGGTGGGCAAGCAACAGGTCACACCCAGAGGGTGGTGGTAAATAGCTCCCTTTCAAAATGGTAACCAGTCACAAGTGGAATCCCCCAGGGATCAATATTGGGCCCAATGCTGTTTAATATCTCTGTAAGTGACCTGGATGATGGGATTAAATGTACCCTGATCAAGTTTGCCGATGATACCAAACTGAGTGGGGAGATGGACACTTCAGAAAGGAGAGCCACGCTGCAGGAAGACCTGGATAGGCTGGAAGAGTGGGCTAACAAGAACCTTATGCAGTTCAACAAGGACAAGTGCAAGGTCTTGCACCTGGGAAAATATAATCCAGGAGTGCAGCACAGCCTGGGATCTACCCAGATGGGGAGCAGCTCTGTGGAAAAGGACCCAGGGTCCTGGTGGACAACAAGCTTAATATGAGTGAGGAGTGTGCTGCTGCAGCAAAGAAAGCCAATGGGATGCTGGGTTGCATCAACAAGGGTGTCACCAGCAGAGACAAAGAAGTCATCCCACTCTGCTCAGTGATTGTCAGGCCACACCTGGAATACTGTGTTCAGTTTTGGTCCCTGCTATGCAAAAGAACGTGTGGACAGGCTGGAGAGGGTCCAGAGAAGGGCCGCAAAGATGATCAAAGGACTGGGAAGCCTGCCTTCTGAGGAAAGGCTGAGGGAACTGCGTTTGTTCAGCCTTGAAAAAAGAAGGCTTTAGGGGAGACCTTATCACCATGTTCCAGTATTTAAAAGGTGGCCACAAAGAAGATGAAGGCTACCTTTTCACAAGGACTCACATGGAAAAGACAAGGGGTAATGAGTAGAATTTACTCCTGGGGAGATTCCAGTTGGACACAAAAGGAAAATTTTTCACAATGAGACCAAACACCACCGAGAGAAGTGGTGGATTCCCTAACATCAGACAATTTTAAGATTCAGCTGGACAGGGTGCTGGACCATCTTCTCTAGACCGTGCTTTTGCCAAGAAAGTTTGGACCAGACAATGCTTGAGGTCCCTTCCAATGTGGTATTCTATGATTCTGTGATGATTCTCGAAAAAAAAAAAAAAACCCAAAAAAAACAAAACAACAAACCAAAGAACCTCTCTGCTAAACCCAGAAACTAAAGCTTTGGCTAGGATGCAAGTGGTCACTGCAGAACAGAACCAGGTAAATATTCATCAATTTTCTACTTACGCTATCTGTTCAAGTCTCTAAACAATAATGAAGGATGATTTCCCTTAATCTCCTGTGATAAACAAAAAATGAGTTTTGCCTACTCTTGTTTTACTTCATAGACTAATAGAATATATGAATATGCTTTTTGTTTCTGTCATCAGTTTGATTTCAGTTATTTATTTCTTTTCAGACATTTACAAGCCTCTGAGTTTAGATGCCAATAAATTAAAGTGCATCATTATTACTTAGATGGATGACAACACTAAATTATCCTCCCTGTTTTCTCATATGGCATTTTAACCCAATCAAGGATCAAACTAAGGACAGTTCAAAAGGATTAAAACACAACCTTCTTTGTTTGATGCATTGAAGTCAAATAATGATTTCTGCCTCAAGGGAAGCATGATTCATAACCATTAGCTGGCAATATTATAAGAACTCATAATATTAGAGTTTGCATCCTAAAGTTTTCAGAACCAGCAAAATTCTGGTCTACTAATACCTATGCACCCCCTGACAGAGTGGACTCCAAAAATGCCCTGCAGACATATTTCCATGGTAGCTCTACATCAGGTGCTGGGGCAACTGTGGGAGCCAAGTGTTCAGATTCAGTCCTTAGTTAGACTTCGGAATTAGAACTCTGCATCGATGCTCTCCATATTTGAGGAAAGATTAATATTTAAATGGTGAGAACCTCACCCACGTTTTCAATACCATAATAATATATCCTTTACCCTTTTCTTTTATGCAGGCTAACATTTCTCTTTTCTATTATGAATGCCACTGTACCTCAGACAGATGTTTGCACTGAGCAGGCTCTAATACCTAAGTCTTAGGTTACTTCGGTTAATTTAAAAATCAGTAATAAGATTGCTTTTATTGGAAAACAGTGACTTTTTTAGAAAAAATACTTATGCTTCTAACAGAAAATTTAATTTCTCACAGCATTGTTCTGTCACTAGTTTTATTAGAAATTTCTGAATACCCCAATAAGTAGCCCTCAATAAACAGTGATGAAATGTTTGTTCCACAGATCAGATAGTCAAGTGCCCAAAGACGTTTTCATTTAATGGGCTGTTTCAGGCATTATTTCAATGTGCTATGTTGTCATAACGATACTACAATGTCTGTTATTTGACCATATACTCATTCAAGAGGAAAAGTCATGCTGATCTTATCAAGGCTTATTAGCTTTCATTGTAGATTCAAATCCTGTAATTTATTAATCTGAAGATGAAGAGTACGTAATAGAAACTTCATGGAGTTTGAGTGGCTGTTTTATTTTACAGTTTCCAAAAGATTTGGAAATCTTTTGGCAGAATATCTTCCTATTGTTTTGAAGAACCTATCTTCACAAGCAGATGCGAATGTCATTATAGACAAAAGCTCACAGGAGGGCTTTGCATTAGAGGCTTGTTTGGTAGGGTGTTTTTTTATCACCATCTCCACTCTGGCTTTTATTTCGTACAAATCATTTCATGTGTTCCTATTTAAGAAGGTTGAATGCAAACCACTCATCCAATTTTTCTGATGTTCTCATACTGTGTTCTGCTACCAGAGCCTATAATTGCCATAAAGCAGGTTGAATTGCACTGGAAAATAATCTTTTCACATTTTCACTGGCACATGAAAGACAACCTTTCAAGTAAATTTCACCATACTTAGAGTTAAATGTATCCAAATAGCTGTAAATTTAGTTTTACAGTTTGGTAACTCTTGCTGATCTCAATTGAAATATTCTTGCTATTTTTTTCCTGTAGAGTTTCAACATATTTATGTCCTATAAACCAAGCCACTCACAGAATCACTGCTCAATATCTTAATTTCTTCATGAGTTGGTAGAACTCAAGCCCACAGCAAAACTCCCCAGAAAAAAAATCAGAAATCCTGCAGACTACATCAGGCAGTGATAACAGACCTTCTGTACTGACAAGATCAGTTTTTCACATTTATATGTGAGAGAAGTGCAGGGAAAAAATACCAAGTCACTGCATTGGATCTGGAAATGACTTGTCTGGAAATGAAAGGAGAGAAGTCATCTTGGTGCTTTAAAACCTTGCAAAACTCTATCAAATGTGGCTGTTACAAAAATTACTGAAGACATTCATAGCTTTCAGCAATGTAACATCACACCTGCATCGCTGCTTGCCCCCATCCTCCTTTGGTTTATCAGTATGATTGTTCAAATAGAACTGCGCATTTCTCTCAGCCTCATACAGAGTAAGCCTGGGTCCATTAAGGTGTCTTACCAAACACACCAAGCAGGTTGGCAAACCGCCAGTCTCCAAAAGACCTTTTGACCAGTGCCATGCAGTAAACAGGAAGCATTTCCAAAACAAACACATTCTTTAACACGAGATACTTGGTCCTAGGCAGTCTGCATACATCTGCTTGACCAAAAATGTTACCATCTCTAAATATTAGGCAAAGCAGATACAACCTCTTCAGACAATGCGCAGCTTGTTTCGACACACTAGCATCCCTTAACGGTCCCACTGACTTGAAGGACAAGGTCTTTAAAAATACATCTGCTGAAGTTTTTTGTTCAGCTCTTTTTCAGAAGCTATTACAAGGTCAAGAGAAACCAATGTGTTAAAAGCCAAGCACCTCAGCAGGTTTTTCAAGGACTTTCCAAACCGGGTTTCTTGTCTTGAACTAGTCTTTCTTTCCCAGCTACTCCACGTAAACATACAGGCACCTTTTGCCCAAAGCTGATACAGTCACAGAAGGAAGGAAGATCAATAACCAAGTCAGCATGTGAATACTGTATTATTAATTATGACAAAATAGTTACAAAAAGACAGTTACAAATTTGTTGCGTGGTGGTGGGTAGCAGGGTCAGGTTAAAAATGAAGGACTTTGATTCTACAAGAAGCCCAACTGACTTGCTTATAACAGCAGTTTGGTTGAATGTTATCATGTTTATTGTGTTAGTCATGCTAATTTAAAGATAACCCAAGGTGGAAATCAAGTATCTCTAACCAGTGGTATCCTACTACAACTAAGCCAACAGATTTATTTTTCTAATGTGTTTCTGTCATAGAGAAGGCTCAGGTACACCTCATTTTAACTTGTAGAAGTTAATATTTCTGAGATATGCTTTCAGTCTGGGGTTCAAGACAGCCTCAAGCCTAAAAGCAAGCCAGCTAAAGTCACCATTATTGCCTTAGTTTGGGCTAACATTATGAAAATATACAGACATACATTTTCCTCCCCCTTTTCTAAATTTTTACCCAGCCTGCTGACTACTTAGAGCATTGCCTTAACCTTCCTCCTAACAAAATCAGTGGAGATCCCAGACTAACCTGGAACAATAGGTTTCTAATACCCCCCCTCTCTAATAGGTGAGATTATATATAAGCATAATCTATATTAAGCTTAGAACAATGCTACAAAGCAGAAGAATTCTCACTCCCTTATGGCTTTAAAAAGCAATTTTTATATTTTTCTCCTGTGCAGGTCAATTTGGCGTGCACAGCATTAATTTTGAAGGAGGCTAACACTGCTAATGAAGGGTTTTCCAAATAGCACAAAGGAAGCATTTAATTACATTTGGGCCTGTTGAGCCCAAAGCCTAGTAAAACAAGTCAAAAGTGAGTTGAGAATAATAAAACAGCATCTGTGTTTCAGTCTGATTCCCTGAGTGAGATGGGGAATTTGCATAACATTTTAATGTAGAGTAAAACTGCAACTCTTGAGGTTAAGTTCTTTCAGCAACACACTAATGAGACAAACACCTTACAGCTAACCCTACTAATGATCCTATGTAAAAATTTAAATAGGGATAGGATTAGACAGGAAATTTCTCTTTTGCAGGGTGAATTAGGAAGATCTAAAAGGATCTACAGTGCCTGCAGAGGCATTGAAATTACAGCCCAGATATAAGAAATACTGAGCTCATTATGCCAATGAGATGGCTACTGTGGTGCTTCATTCAGTGCCTGGGTTATAAATGCTAAGCTTAGACTCTTATCTCCAGGGTCATTTCATATGCCACTTGGTTCATACTGATATGTCTCCTAAGGCTGTATTTCCCCACACGCTCCTTTCTCAGACTATAGTAATTCATACAACTTGAAATCCTTCCATTCCTCTGTTTACTAAAACTAGCAAATGTTCAATAAACCTCCAACATGTCCCACACAGTCATGTGTTTCTAAGCCACCTGACAGAATCTTGTCGTTATAGAAAAAAGTATTTGTGTCATCCAGTTTTCTCATGGTAACTGGTGGGAAGTAATTAACTAACATATTTGGGGGTCTGTTCACAAAGTGATCCCACATTTTGTTTGTTTACTAAGACCAACAAGTGTTTCATAGAAATCAGTTCTAAAAATTGACTAACGTGATTTTTTTTCTATTTGATTTTGGATCAACAAGATAGGATTACTTTTAATTTCTGCCTTTTAAAATTTTTCCCAGAGTCATGAACTGGATTATAGTTGAATCATGTCAGGTCCATTTTATGTGGGACGACTTCGTTCAAAAGAGGATTTGAAGGTCGTCTCCTCCCATCTGTCTTGGTGTACACCTATCTAAAGAATTTGAGGATTCGGTAGGTTTAAAACCTATCACAAGTACTTCTCCCTTGAAAATGTGATTAAATAGGCAATGATGACCCATCATATATTTACAGAGTAATCATATGACAACTTACGTTATACCTTAACTTAGGCATCTACATTTCCTGTACAGTCAGTGGAGAAAACGTCCTCCAAAAGATGACTGAATACTTTTTGTATGTTTAAAGGTAGAACGCTGTTCCCTGTTACTCCACAAACTCTCTTCCTGAGAAGAAATTTTCACTTCATTGTGTTCCAGCTGACCACTGCTTTTTTTTCATTGCTGATCTTGTTATTTCATACTGTCTTATGTGTCAGTGGTTCTTTTGCTATCTGTGCAGTGGTCTGTTCATATTCTCCTATGGTGTTGTTCCCACGAGGAATTCCTCAGAGCTAATAGCTTAATTTTCAACCCTCTTCTCCAGGCCGCACAAGCTCTACAAATTCTGGCAACATAATATGATCCATTGCTGTTCACTTATCTTTTTCTCCAAATATCAGGCATTGTCTTCCATCAGTTATCAGAGCTGGCGCAGTTCCATGGGCTGTTCTGCACAGTGTAGTAACTGAGTTTTACATGCCTTTCTCATCTATCAGTACTTTTGTATCACTCCTTTAGTATCACGGGTTTTCTGTCAAGCACATTTCTATTGCTTTCTCTAGGTTTAAAACTTCGAGTGTTCATTAATAACTTCAGGAAAGTTATGTTTCAGAATACAGTTTTGCCTTTTATCAGACATTAAGCTAAGTTCCCAAACTCAAAATAGTGGCTTTTCAGCTTGAAAGCATTTAGTCACTTGGAAGAGCCTTACTTTTGTGTGTGTGTGTGTGTGTGTGTGTGCACATCATTACTCTTCAGAATGCTACAGCAGTGTTTTGGTTGGCCTCCTTTGCCTAAAATAAGCTGAAAACTATTCAGGTATTGCAGCAGAACTGCCTGTTGTCAGTGACCATTACCTGAGATACAGACTGAAGCATTACATACTATTCATTTGCTGTCTATGTAACCAAAGAGTTGCAATGGTGGTAGGTGTTCAGTTCTTCCCAGAATATTATCTTTGGCCATTGCATTTTCATCACTGTGTATTTGTTTAGTAATCACTCAAAGCTTTTGAGGGAAGCCTCTCCACCACCTGCACTCTATAGTCATTGCTGCTACGTAGTGTGGTTATTTGCAGAACTACAGCCTTCTACTAGAGTCTCTTAATAGCTCTGCCCACAGTTTCTTTCCGATAACCTCTTTCGTCACCTCCAATCTTCAAAAAGAACCACAGTCACATCCAGTATTCAAAATAAACCAAACTAGCTGCCTGTAATGGTATAGAAAAGGAATAAAAGATAGTGAAGAAATTCTATTAAAGCTGTTTCTGTAATCTGTCTCCTGCCTCTACTGATCTCTTCAATAAAACAACATAATTTCATATAATAGACTTTCATACACAGTTGAGATCTATAACCTCTGCAACATCCAATTGCAATGGCATAAAAGCAGCCTCAGAACAGTTTAAAAGCAGCAGCAAAATCTGACAGTTTCAAGGCTTCGGTTGCAAGTCCTAAATATCTTATTTCTATACCTATTAAAATTAGTTTCAGGATTTGGGAATGACTGAGGTTCTGTACAAAACACAAATACTAATACTCCTCCCGCTGGATATTATTGTAAGTCAATTAAAAAAAAAAAAAAAAAAAAGTTGATCAAGTTGTTCAAGTTATCAAGGTCTCTCACAGAGCTACCCAGAACTTACTTTATTGAGTGGGAGGGGGTGAAAGACTGACTTCAGTTCAGACTGAAGTACTAGAAGCAGGGGAGTCATTTAGGCAAGTCTGACATTTGAGGATGCTTCCGTTCACCAACCAACTCCCTCTACTGAACATTTCCAGCATGGTGTCACGCAACTGACTGCAGGGGGGGTGAACTCAACAGCCAAAAGCAAGGGGCAAAACTATAAGGCCCTCAGAGGAACTGATGTATAAATTCATATTTAACAATTTCAACTACACTTACATACTGTGCTACACCAGCAAGTCCATGGAGAACCAGTACAGCAAACACTTCACTATGCAAGTACAAATTTAATTTTCAAATGATATTTTTTATCACTGCTTTTTTCTGTCTGTACAAACACTCAGGGTAGTAGTACAATATGCTACCTCAGTCTGGAAAGAAAAAAGGAAAACTTGGAATTTTGTACAGTAGTGATCTGTAGTTTATATGGTCTCCCTCTGGGTCTAATACTCTGACTAATGACATTCAGAAAAAACAGTTCAATAAAAAAATGGAAGCTGAGGCTGTATCACAAACCGTACCTCACAAGCTATCAAACTTCAGACCTCCAGATTTCAATTAATCACAATCCATCATATCACATATACATTGGAAAAGGTAAATCAGACTCCGTATCAGTCACCATAATTAATTTAAAGAATTAGAGTCATGACAGGCAATATAATTAAAAGAGGCAGGTTTAAAAAGAGTTGGAGGGGAAGGTCGTTGTGTTTGGGTTTTGGGGTTTTTTGTATTTTATTTTTTTTTAACAATGTCATCTTCCAGTAACTCTTCTGTTTCATCCTATTCCATCTCAGCCTCGGAGGTTACAGACTTGGCTTCAAAGAATTTCTTGGCACTCTCATAGTCATAAAACAAATATTCTATAACTTCCAAGATCAAACACACTTTGGCGGGATGCAAAATAGCTACCTCTGCTCCAGTTTGGGCAGACACACTTGTAAAGTATTGAATTTTTGCCTCTGCACCTGAGCAGCACATGCTATATCATGAAATATGCAGGTCTTCATTATGCTTGCTTTTCAAAAAGATTGCTTGTCCTTCTCTACAACTAGAACTAGGATCTATTTGAATGTGCTTTTCCAAAAGTAATCAAACACCTCACAGAATCTATAAGAACCTTTTGTACTTCAGAAAATCCAAGATTGCTCTATTTTACTATTTTAAACATTGCTTTTAATACAAGTCGCGCTGTCATGGGCAGAGACTGTCTGCTAAGGATTATGTCAAAAAATGTAGTTTTTGAAGGAAGGACTTCTTCTTTTGGAAAAAACTAAAATCTTTTAGATTTAGGAAAGAAAAACATTTGCAGATTTTGGTATAGTTTGAGGGGACAGAAATGATATCAACACAAGAAAAGCAGAGACAAGAAAAATCTGTATACCTTCAAGTACAAATGTTCTCTCTCCTTGCTTTCTAAAAACTGGACAGGAGTAAGTTTAAGGGTGAAATGTATTTGGAAGTCTTACTATTAAAAAAAAAAAAAAAAAAAAAAAGGAAAGAAAAAAGATTGAAGAAAAAACAAGCAATGTACATAGGGTTTTCCAGCAATTGAAGCCATTCATGTCCCAAGAATCCTTCTTACAGACACGCTTACATTTAAAGACATGTACATGAGCTTCAATATGAAACAGCAAGATTAGCAGAACTATTCCTGAAAGACTGAATTCCCTGTTCCAGAGGTTGAAGAGGGAAAAGAGATAAATAGGATTTCTAAGCCATTCTGCATTATCTTCTTTTCTCTACTGCCACCTAAATCCAGGCCAAATAAGAGGTAAATGCAAGTCCCCTGGATAACACCTAGCCACAGAGCACTCCTCCGGCTCCCATCCTCCTTCCTTCCAGTCATGCCAGGACAGACATCTCAAGCTCCCTTTAAGCCAATATAAATCTTCCCTTCTCTCATTAAGGCAGCTTCCCAGCTGCTTTGCACTATACGGAGCAAAGCCACTGGAGCAAAGACTAAGCACCTTGCTGACTTTCACTGTTAATGCATTCCCTCATTCATACATTATTCAGTAACGCCGAACCGGCGCGCACCATGCATGCAATGTGATGGTACTCCAGAGACGGCATGTGCAGGAGGTGGCTGCACACCAACCTGCAAAACTATTCCAATACAATTATCTTCAACATCTTGGACTGAACTGCCAACACATTTGACTTCAGCAGGAGGAGTCATTGGCAGGGCAGGGAATGGACTATGCATATAATTAGTCAAGCTGTTCTAAAAGTTTCCATCAAAAAACTGTGTTTCAGTGGAATGCACACATACTGCAGACCTCTGAGCCTTTCAACAGAAACCAAATAAACTGAGTTGCCTCCCATACTAGCTGTTAAATTCCTCAAGTCCTCTGGCCACATGCACAGTATGTTTCCAAATTCACTGGACAAGGTAGGGTCTTAATATTACGGCATAATATACGTAAATCTTTCTGTTGTTCTTTTTTTAAATACCAAATACACATGTGGTAATTAGCCAGTAAAATTGCCAATATTTAATGCAGTAAGTCTAAACATTTAGACTACTACAGTAGCTTGACCTCTGAAAAATAAAAGTATTTCAACTTTGTAATGTAAACTGAAATCAGAAGCATCAAAGCTAAACATTTTTAATGAATTGTTTTATATTTACATACACAGATCTGTGCATATATATACACACATCCCTGCTAATACTTCCAAAATATAAAATCAAAATTCTGTTCTACAGAAAACACTGACTTGGAACAGAAACATTTTTCAAGTTTCCAGAACTCAAATACTGGTTCTCAGCATGGTTCCTGCAATAATAAGTGCCGTGGAAAAAAGCAAGAAGAAAATTAACAAGTTAGTATTCAAAGTGGGGTTTGAAAAGCACACAGCAAATGAGTCACAGGCCATGTTTTGAACAAAAAAAAGCCCAGAAAACATAATATAGAATTCAGTAAGCACTGATGTTCTCAATGATGTAGGGATCAAGGAATTTGTAGGAAAAAAAAGTATGGCCTAACAATTTTGGCATTTGTAACTTGTTGCAACGTAAAGTACTCAAATGGTCCTTAAATACTATTTGTGAGCAAGAATACAGACTCAGAAGGAGAAAACAGACCGATGCTATACTGACTCTTTATTCCCTGGCTTCTAGGACTTTACAATATAATTCAAAATTTTGCAACTATAACATGACTTCCTCTGTACATATATTAAGACAACAATGTGCAATTTGATCTAGATTAGTAACCCAAATTTACAGTTGGGAAAATTGATATACAGAGGTGAAGCAAGTTGCCTAAGGTCAGAGAAACCGAATAAGCAAGAGGAAAAACATCCAGTTCTCCTGACACAGGGGATCCTAAACGGGATTTGCTGCTTTACCACTTCTTTATCACGTCAATGTTAGAATTCTATTTTCCCCCCCATAGTTACTTATTCATAGGCTTTACAGGTCAGAAGGATCTCAAGGGCCGTCAAAGGTAATTCTAACAAGTTTAATAACGGTCAGACAGCATTAGGCAAGGAGGCCGGACAAGACAGAGCTGAATAGGCGTGAGGCCTCAGCACTCAGGTGAGCTCTCTGTCATACATAACTTTCAAGTTTTCTTCAGAGATCACTGACAGTGACTTAGAAGCAAAATCATAAGGTGAATTAAAAGGAAAAAAAAAAAAACCAACAATAAAAAAAAAACCACCACCACACAAACAAACCAAAAAACCAACCTGCTTTCCATATGCAAATATCACCATCTATCTCTACTACAGTAACAGCCAAAGACCAAGGAGCGTCTGTTGTACTGGGCACCCACCAAGCAAGAGGGTCTTTTCCCCTGAAGAGCTTACAACCCAAACAGACCAGAGGCACAGCGGACAGGGGAGGCGTAGAAGAACATTGTTCATCCTGCCAGCAGCTCACAGCACCTGAGGATCACTGTCTTACCTTGTCTGCAGAAGGTGAGCAATGCCTCACCCACGCACAGAAATGCCATTTCCCTACTTATTTTATCTGACCACACCATTCTGCACAGGCGGCCTCTGGAAGCCCACAAGCACAGAGCTGCTCACCTGCAGTCTCCCTCAGCCTGTCCTCATTGCAATCGCTCAGAGAGCTGCACCAGAGCAATACCCGTCATGTTTCAATGGTGTAGGGCAAGGAATCACACTACCCCATCTCTTCTGCAGTCTACAGTCCCCCATAGCCTCACACTTTCCAGGAGCTATTGAAGCTCTGAAGAGGCGACTGGCATTTAGATGACAGAATATTGAAAAGGTCGGGGCTGTACGGCACAATGCAGCCATTCACAGGGCACGCCAGCTACTCAAATGCCATTCCCTCTTTCTGATGACAAAGGCCACAGAGCACAACAGGAAACAAACCAGCATAATCACATGCTTTCAAGAACTAGCAGGCTTTGAGTTTCTTCATAAATCATGAGGTAGGAAAGATCATCAAATTCTTTCAAACGTGGCTTCTTGAGCTCACAACACTCGGCGCTGACTGCTGCGCATTGCAAGCCAGCAGCTTCTTGCCATCTCCATCGCAGACTGAATCCGTTCCCTGCTCTCCCTTCATTTCGCAAGCAGGAATATCTCCTCACACCTGCTAGCACAGGCCATGCGGAACAGTAGCCCAGGGGCCCTGGAGTAGGTATTTATGCTACCCTGTCACAAACCTCAGCCTAGTTTCCTCTACAGAAGTTCTCCGAGTAGGAAGTGACACCAACATAACCTCTTTCCCAGGCATAGTTAAGATCATAAAGTCCCATGAGATCTTGTGGCAGCAATGCAAGAATGCAGTTATATTTCATTTTTTTCCCCCCTTCCCTACAAACTTCAGCCAAGACACTTCACGGTCAGGACTAAACCTACTACTGGTGCTAACCTTCCAGACTTTACAAATTTCCCAATTTTGAAGCACAAGGTTCTCCTGCCTTTAAAAATGTGAGGGTGAAGGAGTACCATTACTTTCAGTAAGAACTGCTGATGAACAAAAATGCCTCATTTTCCCAACTGCACTTCTGACCAAGGCCAAAAAGCCTCCTTACCACACAACGTTAGAGTCAGCCTACAAACAAATCCTTTCCTTTCAGGCAAAGCTGCCTGCTGAGTCAAAAAAAAAAAAAAAGAAAAAGCCTTCTCAACTCCTTCATCTGAGCATCCCTTAACAAGAAAGAGATGTCATTAGCAGATGAGATTGAGGAGAGCTGATAAGGTGGAAGGGCTCTGCTTGCCTATTGGAGGCATGAAGTAGGATGCTCATGTCAACAACAACCCAGCCACAGTTCCCACATCCCACTTTCTTGCTGGAACTACCACGGAAATTCTGTGATTCATGGACATCCCTATAAAGTTTTGCACCATTTCTTAGTCTCTTCCATAATACACTTAAGACTTGACATTAAAATGCTTTGATATTCTGTTCCGTAATTCCTCAGCAATTAAATAGCATTAAAGCTAGACTTCTGAGGGTGTAAAGTAAGGCAGCCTCACTAGACTTTGCAGAGTTTTGAGCAACATACATTTTGGACCCAATTACTTTTTATTCATCAGGTTCTCACATGCA
This sequence comes from Falco punctatus, assembly GCF_963210335.1. Lineage (NCBI taxonomy): Eukaryota > Metazoa > Chordata > Aves > Falconiformes > Falconidae > Falco > Falco punctatus. The sequence continues at coordinate 5,605,206 of NC_137580.1, read as the reverse complement.
ACTGCAAATGCTACTATGAGGAAGGACACTTAGCATTTCCAGAAATCAAATCAGTATGAAGAAAGATTTCTTCCTGCCAAAATTTGGTGCTAAGACGTCATTCCATTCCTCGGCTCCAGAACTGCTCTTATGGCATTTGTAGGGGAAATAAGATTACCAGTCCTTACTGACTTTTCATTGTGCTTCTTCACAGCTTCTGCTATCATTTTGCACATATAAAGAGGAAAAGATACCATAGAGGCCAGCTCTGTGATCCTTTTTCATTTTTACAAGACAGGGGACATACAACCTAATGGCTCCACAGGCTCCAAATTTCTATTTAGCCTATTTTCAGGGAAGCAGTGCTGTCTGAAGAATTGTTTCTAGGATGGTAGCCAGGTACAGCCTCAATAAAAACTCTGGTCCATCACATTGGCGTTGTTAGAGGTAAAATCCATTATCCTTGACAAAACACTCTCCAAAGGTTTCAGGATTTTTATTATTCCCCTTTGCTTGGCGTTCGTTTGACTGTACCTGGAATATTGCATCCAGTTTTGGTAATCCCAGTGCTAAAAGGATGTTGACAAACTTGGCCAATTTTACCAAGCTACCAGCTAGCAGCAGCTTGCCCATATGTAAGAAGAGATTAACAGAGAAGACAGAGACAGGATCTTTACAGCACTGCCAGGCAGGAGAACAAGAGACCAAACTAGAAAACTCAACCAGGAAAGGTTCCAACTAGAGTATCAGGAGGAAAAAAACAAATAAACAAACAAACAAGAAACACCACACACATGAAAAAACCCAACAATAAAACCCGCAGCACTATGAAACTAATCTAACACCATAACAGTTTGCCCTGGGAGGCTGTGGGAACCCCGTCCTTGAAGGATTTCAAGATCAGACTAGCAAGAGGCTGGGCTGGACATCCTCCTAAAATGCGAGATTATGAACCTGCACTACCTGCTACTTTTCACATTTCAGCAGTATCCTGATCCTAAAGTGCTTCACAAGAAAAAGCCCTGACCTTGCAAGTGTCCCCAGTGGATTGCATCAAAGTCAGCGTGGTTCCTGGCTGATCACTACTCACACTGAGCCAATAGAATTGAGACAAGACCTAGAAGTAGAGTTTAAGTAGGGATCATTTGACCTGCAATATTACTGTCTCTGGGGTTTTGAAAAAATAAGTGAAGAGTATTGCTTTCCAATGGAAATTTCCAATGGAAGATTAGGAAGTCATCAACATTGGATTTTAGCCAGGTTATATGACAAGATATTTGTACAGATCAATTCTGACGCTATCTTTCTTCCACTGTCTGCATGTGTCACTTCCATCTCTCACAAAACGGACTGAAAAACAGGTTTCTATAGACATGCAAATTCCAAGGCACAAAAAAAGTATTCCCCATTCAGTTCGTCTCATTCTTTTACCAGTTCTTTTCCCTCACTGATTAAAAGCATTCATGCACTTGCATCTTCCACCACCTCCTCCCCCCACCATGGACTATTTGCCTTTTCTCTTTTCTTTTGGTAGCAGTCTATTTTCTGCCCAATTGACAGAGACAAAATTATCCCTATAATTCCCTCTGCCTTTAGCCATTCTCCACTTATTTTACAGCTATATAATTTGTTCCCTTGCTTGCCCCTTTTGAGTTCTCTTGCCATCTGTTACTTGTCTTGAATGTCTTCAGATTTTCTTTTCAGTATATGCAATCTCCTTTTTTCCACTGTTTTGGAATTTAGACCATGTAGCATTAGCAGTTATTTAACTCTTGCAAAGCATTTTGAAATACAGGCCTTGTAGAAGACAATAAACATGACAAAGTAGTATTTGATTTTGAATTGCTACTCAGTGGGCACATTTAATATTATTTGCAGCTGTTATATTTGCAAGCCGAGGCAGGTGAGGCAGAGGTAAAAGGTTAATGTTCCTTCCTTCAATAGAAAAAGAGGGAGCCCAATTTCTTCTATATTTTTTGTGGGAATTCCATAAAGCATGAGGTAAAGGGAAGACAAAATCCATTATCTTTCATTTATTTCCCCATGTCCGACTCTTTATGACACCACACGTATAGCCACGGTAGATTTATGGCAGCAGAGACTGGGTAATACAAGATTTTGTGCAGATTGTAAAAGCTGTGGTGTTTGCTCAGGCAGGAAGCCTGGAGAAAAAGGCAATGCCACTGCAACTTTGCTCCTGTCGTCACCCACATGCGCTGCACTCATGCATGCCGCAAGCCGACTGCCACAGAGACACTGCCTCCATCTACATGCTTTCAAAGCATATAGAATCCAGAAGTACAAAACAGGTCTCCTGAATCTCACTCTACAGGCTTTTTAGTAATGAAAAACTAAACTATTTTTTTTCTTTTTTTTTTATTTAGCTTAGAGTTTTCTATTTTCTTCGGGTTTAAGCTATATAGTTTGTAATCAACTTAAAATTTTAGTCTGCAAACAGGCATCATCATATGTGGTTCAAACCCTTTAATTTTTCAAAAGGCTAAATAAAAGTGACATTGAGATGATGGGAGAAAATTAATACAAGAATAGCTAAGGTAGATTGGGTTCAATTGAGAAGTACAGGTACAGATTTCAAGGTGAAGATACATTGCATTTGGATGTATAACCAATAATGCTGGGTATTCATCACCTTTTGATGCTATGTGCTGCCAAATATTTTGTTAAGTGGCATTCTTCTTGCTGTATATAGACCATAGTAAATCTTTAAGAGTAAATGTTGCAAAACTAACAGAAAAGGGCAAAGAAAGTTTGTAAACCTACATGATGGTTTTCATTCTTAAGACCATGTTGTCAAGACATGAAGATTTGGAAGTTCATCATTTTCAGTGCACGTACACCTTTCCAAGCCTAACCTCTCTGCTTACTTTTTGAGACAAAGATGGAGTTTTTCAGGATTTTAGAAAGACCCTGGTCCATCTGGTCAATTGTTACAATCTTAAACAGTAAGCCTCCTCCATCCCTCCCCAAATAGCCACTCTGATGCACAGCTCTGGTTCCTAAAACTCCACACATCTTCACTCAAAAAATGCAAGTTCAAAGCATGGGATTATCAGCAAACTTCCCAAGACTTCTTTCTTGTTTCTGATTTTTATCCAAGGTCTTACCAGTCTGTTCATACAATAACAGTCCTTTAGGAAATAACTAACAGTAGGCTAGGACTTCAGGTGAGGAAGTTTCACTAGCAGCAGATGAGGAAGTAAAGATTGCAGTTTCATGCAGATTTCTTGATTAAAATCCAAAAGAAAAATAATTTTTTAAACTACATACCAATTTTCTTCAGTTTAAGCTGAATTACTTCCCAATAAATGCCAGTTCCCATCAGAACAGTGCAACTGTCAGGCCTCTACCAGCTAAGTCTTCCATACATTGGTGGTCAGATACCTTGATGCAGACCATTAACTTGGATGAGCAATCACTTCTGGTTTATTGCATTTTATAATCAAGGTTTGGTGCTCTTGTGAACAAAATGAAACACAAAACTAAAACCCACCATGCTTTTTTATTTAATTCTGTATTGAGATTATTAAGATAATCGTAAAATTCTGTAAAGATTCAAAACTGCAGCATGACCCTTACTACTTGAGTTCTTCTCTAAGCATGTACTGAAGCTAGAAACCAGAAAGCTTCAGATTGCTTTTGTTTTCTTTTATTAAATCTCCCTCCAAACATCTTGCAAATTCAAACTATCACAACTATCAAAAAACAGTCACAGTATGAGTGGTAATTGCAGCTGATATTTTCAGTGTATTTAGAGCTCAGCTGTCCAGCCTATAGCTAGACATATAGTTTCCAGTAACGCATATCGCTCTCCAACCTCAAGAAAGCTTTAGAAGACTGCAGAGTACTTGCCAACTGTGAAAAATTGTATTAGGTTGCTGAGGTTCTTCAATATGAAGAAACTATAACACACAAATTAATTTTTAAAAATGGCATAACAGATGGGCAGACACCTAAGTAAGATTTTTTTTTTTCCCCCCAAATGCAGAATGACAGCCAGTTTAGTTTTCTGGCTTTAGCAGGCAAGATGTACAATTTTTTCATGATACCTTTTATGTAATTTATTTTCTTTAGAACTTTATTTGTAGTCTGAAATAAAAAGATTGCTTCAGGGTAATACATTTCAATCCATTTGTCATATTTCTATAGATGAAGAATGTGGTTTTGTTCCCATAGTCGAGTTTATATTTCATCTATCATTCAGTTCAGCATGATGTTTATCTGTTTGTTTCCCAACAGACCTGTCGAATTCTCTCCTCACCCTCAACCTTCTTCCCATTGTAAACTGAATGTACTGCATAGAAACCTGCTAAATAAAGCTCACGCTAATACAGTACAAAGATCCATGACTGATTAGAAAGCTTTTAATTTCCCTTGGCTTATGTGAATAATAAAATAAGAAAAACAAACAGAAAAAGTAACTGTACCCTGGTAAAAGACAATCTCTTAGTATAATAATTATCTAGCAAGGCTGAGCGTCACAGAAGGCAAATACCCAGTTAGCATTCAGTAATTACGATCCCATTTATTTATACGAATCGTGCTCTGACACAGGTTCAAGTTGTTTAGAAATGCTCCTATTCCCCAAGGCTTCAGCTATATTTATAATTCAGTATCCCATACTATTTTCCTGGTGTTATGGCAACAAGAAATACAATATTTAGAGATCTGTCAAGTTCTGACAAGGCCAGGCAGCAGACTCCGCATCACCCTATCATATTAAAACAGAGCAGGATGGGTGTGCGTGTGAGAATGTGTACACACAAGTGTGTCCTCTCTGCATACAGATACACGCCTGTCAAGACTGCAAAAATAACAGGCACAGAAATGGCACAACAGGAGGACGGAGGAAGGGGACTAACAAAACTGTATTTGTTTCTTCTTTAAATCTCCTGGCTAGAGGCACTTAATCATAGTATAGATTAGACTGTGCTGACTCATTTAAAAAAGAACTTGAAATTCAAGAAAGCTCACTTCCTTCCTTTTTTTTTTTTTTTTTTAATTATAGAGTAAGGCTAGACTCACAAGGTCATTGAAAGCTACAGAAATATTTCCTTCTACCTCAATAACTGAGACTCTTATGCACATTTCCACATCTTTTAATGATTTTTCTACACATTAGTGAACACAGCAAGCTTAAGACCCACCCAACCAGGTTGCATGTCACTACCAAATGTTTTTATCTAAATGCTCAGCTCTTGCACTGACTTCAGTTTTGTAGCACACTCACTTTGCACCAGCCAGCAGGTCAAGATCTGCATTCACACACACGGCAAGCGACTTCACTGTGCTAGTGAGCTAGTGTCAGCATATCAACACACAAGACTCAGTATCAATAACCTAACCCATCAATATCACTGTCACCAAGAAGCCAAAGGAGGGGGAACTGCCCCAGGAGTTTGGTTGGTTTTTACCTCCTCAACTTCCTAGCTACTTCAAGCAGTTATTTCACAGGATTTCTTGAGGAAGTTTACATAACAGTGGGGGCGGGGGGGGGGTAAATAAAAGAGAGGGAGAATAGAAAACACTGCCATGCTACCAGGGACCTTCCAGGCTTATCAGTGGAGAGAAATCTTCAGAAATAACTTGAAGAAACTGCACCAAGTAGTTAGGCAAGGAGAAAAGAATTAGCAGATCTAAAACTAGCAGTGAAGCAGGAGACTGGGTCATCCAGACACACAGTGGGGATGAAGTGAGACTGCCTGGTTACCCAGCTTGTCTTCCAGAACAGACCGTATCCCCAGCCTGCAGCTCTAAAACAGAGCGGACTCCTTTTTCACACAGCCATTGTCCTGGTCAGGAGATGATGAACTTTTCTATCTCACTCAGGCTAACTTCTGGAAGCAATTACTAATAGATGAAACCGAAGTTCAGCTGCGTTGGTAAGTGCCTCACTGAAAGTATTCCAAAATTAGTAACTGTCATGAGTCTTGAAACTTGATAAAGATTCTCTGAAGACTGGGATTCCACAACAGTGTGGCTCAGTTATAGCCTTGTCAGCAATACCACAAATGCGTTGCCACACTGCCATTTCTAAAATCTGCTTAGAATGGATGAGGGAAGTATTTATCTTCTTTTTGTATGTTGCACATATGTGGAGATGTCAAAATAAGTCACTGTGCCATACCAGCAGCTACTACAGACAAGGAACAGAACAGAGCAGAATCATCAGGACTATCCCTTGCTCACACCCCACCCCACTTTTAAATGTTCACGCTGCCTCCAGCTCCAGCAAAAAGAAGCTGTTCAAACTTTGTAGGCAAAGGAAATTCATGTAATTTAGATCGAGTCCAAACTTCTACTGTTGCCTAGTAATGTATCTCATTTTACTTGCTTCTGAACTCCGAATTGCAAAATTATTCTGTAAGCTGCTATTAATTTTCATAATTAGAAAAATATTAAAGCAATGATTCTTATTGAAAAGTAGAAATTGAATACACCTCACTCCTTGATATTATTTTATGATAACCACATTTTTTGTTATTAAAAAGTGCAATTATTTATTTGACAAATCATGGGATATGAACCACAAAGGTGCAAGATTGCCTCCCCACCCCTCAAATGCTAACCCTTTGAAGCCACCTTTTGCTTTACACACCACCTTTCTTCTGGTTGTCCGTTCTTTAAAAATAACACACCAAAAAACCACACACTAGAAGAACAAGCTAGATATTTCACACACATTGTGTACTCTGAAAATATAGAGAAGTATATATACTTATGCAAAACAACTTCATGATAAAAAAACCTGTTCCTCTTATGACTCCATCAGCAGTCTGTGGAGTATGAATACTTCTTCATATTTACACAGCACATTTGTAGCCAGACTGCTCCCTCTTGAACACAAGGCTCTGATACCCACCCCTTTACTCCTTGGTCAAGGAAACCTGCCCCAAGGGCTCTGTGCTTGGCACGTCTGCCACAGCACGGCAGGACAACCTAGTACCACTTCTTCACTGGTGACATAAATTGCCCAGATGAAGCGGGAAGAACTAAAATGTTCCCTTTTAGTGACTGCTTTCAGATACTTGTTCCCCTTCAACTATCTGTTCCAAAGAGAAAAGGCAGTGGGTGGGCAAAAAAAGGGAGAATGAACATGAGACACCACCCCAGTGGGTCAACCTCAATTCCAGCATAACAAGGCTTATGCACTATTCCTCCTTCAAAAGGGGCCACTGATCTCAAGAGACCTGTATGAATTCCCATTTAAAAAAATACTATCTAATACAGTGAATACCTATAGAATATAAGATATTTCTTTAGTAGGGAGTCTTGACATACGAAGTGCCTGTACACTTCTTCAGTACCTTAAGATTTTTTCCTGGGTAACCATAAGCCCAACTTCAGAATTTATTTTTCAAACCTTCTTAAAACACTTTGTTCATACCTTAAAGCAAAGGGCGGGGGGGGGAGAGGGGAAGTTGTGTAGGAGAGGAAGGATATACCTACGGAATTGAGAGACTGGATAAGTAGCTCTCATCTGGATCTGAGTACATCCAGACACACTCCAAGTGCCAATTGCGCAGTAAGCTTCGCAATAAATCTAGCACAGAAGCATAAGAACTACATACAAGAACTAAGACTTCTTCCCTTAAGAAGTGGACTGTAAGCACATACAACTTTTCTAAACCACTTTTTCTAAAACCACTAAGCAAATAATAAACACAGCTCTGTTTCTGAGCAAGTCTGCAGACCTGAACAGAGCTCTTGAGGATTACACTTCTCTGCTTTCACCCAACTGTTTTCCTTTAAATTACCTCTACCATTGCCTGAAGGACTTAACTGTTTGAATTATCTTTTTTTTAATTTGTTTTTTTGGCTACATCCAGCTTGTATAAAAGACCCATTGCCCTCTTGTGGCTCTATTACTTGTGAGCAGAGTTTGTCCGCAAGGAAGCCATACCTGAGAATAGCCCAACACAGTCCTTTTGTACCTTCTAAGATTTGCATCATGGAAGGAAACGTTGGCTTATGTCCAAGCCCATGATTTACTGTAACCTTCCAAAAAAACATCCAGTTGACTAGAGCAATTTATTAGTCATGCCAAAAACAAAGGCAGGCAATATTTCTGGCATGTTCTTTTTCCAAAGGCCCAAGCATAATAAGAGAGATTACTCCTCTGTTTTCTATTTCCACATTCAGAACCCTAGACGCTGTGTTCAGTTCTCCTAAACTTATTTGAAGTCAGATATTTTTGACGTGGCTCGCTGATGTGTCAGAAAATGAAACCTCATCATTGAAAGGCAATTGCTATTACCCTCCCAGACAAAAAGAAACACAATTACACTTGGTCATACAAGCCTTATTGTGTGCATCTTCTAGAATACAGAAATCACTTTAACTTCTATAGAACCAAACCTAAGAGTCCAAATACTGAGAAAGTTACCTCTTAAAAAACTAAGACAGAATATATGGAAATACTCACCAGTGCAATATACAGACATGTAAGCAGCATTAAATGGGTAGCAACATGAAAAGTAGAAATCTAGCTTTTACTCCCAAATAACTAAGTATGGTTTTCTGCTCTATGGCTTCTGATCAACACGAAGACTTGTGCCAACTGGTATGAAAAGCTGTTAATTTCTGTTCACCTTTTGTTCAACACTTCCCTCCTCCTCCCTCATCTCGTCAACCGACTCTTAGTAATTTGCTCTTCATACCTAGATTCTCTGAATCTTTCCCTCACACAGAATCATCCACCTTCCAAAATGTTTTCTGTGTGGCAGCAATGAAAACAGGAAGATGAAGTGGAAAATAATCAAATGGGTCATTTTTCTATACCACTTGTAAAGTAAGCATGCCAAAGAACTGGAATCAGATAGCAGACAAATATAACTAACTACACTGTCTTTATATTACTCCATAGTAAAACTTCACAAAAATATTGTGACATCAAAAAATGGTTATCAGATTTGATGACTTCTTATTCAGTTACAAGCTGGTCATGCTTAACCACCATGACCTACCTTTCTGGAGATCATAACTTACCCATTTAAGTTACTTCACTTCCATTAGCTGACCATTTTAACAATATGCACACCACTGAAATGCCTGGATTAATCTGTGGGGCAAAGCTACGAACATTTGAAGTCCATCTTCCTACATAAACTGAAAAGTCTGAGCTGAAAAAAAAAATCAAAACAAACAAAAAAAAACCCACAAACAAAAAAGACTTGGAGCTTACTGTGTGTCAAAAGAATCACTGATATTTCTTTTTCTTGAATTTGTACTGCATCACTGCCCCAGAGCTCTAGCTGTGAAGATCCAGCAGGTAGATAAATTATTGCTTTTAGACATACTAAGCTCAGGAATGTGGAAAACGAGCACAAAGCACAAAATAAGGAATAGAAATAATAATAAAAAAAGAAAGGTAGCAACTGATGAACATAGAAGTCATGCTTGGTTAGCAGACTACTTAGGATACAGTATGCAGAGCTTTATCTTACTGTGATTACAAACCTCAACATCTGGCTGTCAGAGTAGATGCAAATTTCGTGGCAGATATTTGCAAGAATCACAGGGGAGAGACTTTTCTTGTTGTTAAAAGTGCATAAGGCAGGTTGTTTGTTTTGCCACATTTTTGTCACCCTTCCATTTTGAAATATCACCCTTCTCCCTCTTGTCTGTCAGTCTTGGACAGGACAAGCCATTTGGTAATGACTTACTAAATTAAACCTTCTCCAAATATGCCCTCATTGTCCCAAGTTCCTAATCTTGCCATAACTTCTCCATTTTCCACGCAGAGATCACAAATGATAAGCCAAGGCCGCTTCGCATACTTTGCACATGAGGCACAGCCCAGATGTGATCGTGGAGATTAAACCTCCACATCCATGGGCTATGTGGCATTTTGCCCTTATGGTTGCCTCTATGCCTGCACAGTGTCCTTGAGAGAGTCACGCACCTCCAGCACACCTCAGCACCACCCAGCACTCACAAAACGGGAAGCTGCTAAAGGCCAGCTGCGAAGCAGGAGAATGGTGTCAACAGCCTCTTCTCTATCCCCACTCCAGTGAATTCAGACCCAGCATACAAACCATTCAAAGTTACATTTTCCATTTCACCCTCTGTTACTATTACCTCCCTCCTCCTTCTGTGAATACACTTTGGAGAAACAGCCCCTACAATCAAAATTCAATTGCTAAAAAATACAAGTTTCATCCAGCCTCGAGCCTCCTTTCATTTAGGAATATCTGTTCTAAATGAAAGAGACATCACATCTGCCACTCTCTTGACTCCAGACAAGAAAACGTTTGATTTCACACAGAATAAACAGACCAAGTGCTTGTCTGAATTTTAGGAGACTGATTATACCCATTTCCCACACCTAACTCTAAACTGAAAGAACAGGGGAAAAAAGTACATTCCACGCTAAATTTGTCCCAGCCCATTACATTCCAGTCTTGGATGAAGCTTTTGACAAAGGAATCAAAGGGTGCTAGATACGAGTCAGTGCTAGTAAATCAGGACAACACCACCACCCTTTTTTGTTTTGTTTTTGAAAAGGAGTCTAGCTTTACTCTGAAAATAAGCAGACCAATTTGCAAAACACTTTGTATCAAATGGGCCAAGAACTCTTCCGCAATCTAGCCCTTCGCATCAGTTCTAGCCTTTGCTTCTTCACTCATTAGGGGCCTTTTTTTTTTTTCCTTAGTTTTATATGCTAGCACCTCAAAGTCCAGTCCAGCTCCACTGCAGATAACTACAGCTTTCAGCCAGCGTAAAACCCTGAGCAGCACTCGAATTCATAACCTACGGGCGAATGACTTCATACGCTTCACCAGTCCAGCAAGCCATCTGGTCCCCTACTTGGCGCTCTCTTGTTGGAGCTCCTGCCCTGTGGCTCTCACACAGCTGTTTTATTCGTAGTCTTTGAACTAAAGAGAATTTCTGCTGCTTCTGTGATCACTCCTAACTTTCTGTTGCTGGTCAATATGCCTCCTAACATTTACAGACATTATGATTCGGTTGGTTTCAACAATGTCCTATAGACATACGGCAATAGATAGCAAATCATCCAGAAAGTAACAAAGAGCACTCAGATTTATGAGAGCCCTTTCCAGCCGCAATTAGAAATGAGCTCAGTTCAGAAGACTCTTAATTTTGTGGAAACATGCATTGAACTTCTCTGAATTTCAGATCTGGCCATGCTGTCTCTAAAGTTCTACTTCAAAATCCTAGAGCCAAGCAGTTGTAATTGGGGCAATTTCAGATTCAGACCTCCAGCTCTGTAACTTAGATGACTTTATTTGGGCCAGCTAGGCCCATGTGCATCGGATAGCCAAATAGTCCTTTCCATTTTATGAAAATATGATAGAAATGCCCAGTAGCGTTTCCCAAGGGAAGAATGCTGTGCCCATGTTCATTAAGACAAGCCGTAGAGAAACATTGTTTTATTCCTAGTACTACTTTTAATAATAAAGCCATACCAACTCAATAGCTACGCTCTAACCTGCTTTGAAAGAAACCCAGGTGAAGTCCTCCCCCTTTTCTCCCTTGGTTTTTTGAAGGTGCAGAGGATTATTCCATCACAGCTCATCATTGGCACTGAGCTTCACAGGAACAGCAGACAGAACATCTCCTAGGCCACAGACCCTTTTCCTTCAGCAGGAGGAATGACACAGTTGTTAGTTTCTCAATAAAATTTGCTCCGAGGCACATCTTGGAGCAGTAACTATTTTACGCAGGAGAGGGCAGCGATATACACATGCGCACACTCAGCAATTAAATTCTTGGACACACTTCCTATGAGTGTATGGCTCTCCTGGAGGTTCAGATGCTACTCATGATCACACAATTAAACCAAGGGAAATCCCACTATGCCATACAGCAACCTAATGAAGACGATGCAAAATGAACGCAGGAAGTTTGATGCTAAATGAGAGGGATTGAACGCATGGGGTTGAAAACCAATCGTAAAAAGGTCCAGGATATACTGGTAGGAGAAACAGATTCAGCCTGAAAGAAAGCAGAGATCCACAGCAATCTGTCATTTCTTTAAGAGCTGACAATTCATATTATTTGTAAGCACCCACAAACATAAGATGGGAGAAGGGAAAAGGAAGGAGTTTCCTAAAGTGTCCAAAGCTGAAATCTGCAAGCCAGTTCATCGCTGGATTCAGTAGGACTTAGGCATCTACATACCAGCATGTATCTGAGTCTGCAGCATGTTTCAATAGCACTTTAGTGACACTTGGACAACCTGCAAAGACTTGCTCCTAAAGCTCTCTTTACTAAACTTTCACAAATATTTTTACTTAAACCTTTGGAAAATATTCCAACTTCTTCCCATAGCAGAAGTAGTTCTCAAAGGTGTTCATTTGGATTATGACTTTTTTTTCATGGAGCTCAGAGAGAAAACCAAGATAAAAATAATACTGCTTAATATAAAAGACCAGAAATCAACTACTTCACAAACAGAAAGTAGCAACAATAAGTTAACACCAAGGAAACGCTCTCCACGCATCTCTGATGTCTCCAGTACAAGCACCACCAAGAAACATTTAATACATAACTTACGGTAACCAATGGCTATCTGCAGACATTCATTTAATAACAAATTTGTATTCAGCCAGTTTATAGCGGAACCCTTACAAGAGCACTGAGAAACTCAGTACATCCCACAAAATGTCTTCTTAAGGGTGAAGCTTGACAGCTGAGGGAGGCAGGAAACCCCAGCACAGCAGAGTGCTCATCCCACTGCTAGAGGAAACGCAGCCCTCGAGACAAAGCTGTTCTGCACAGCTGAACAGTGCTCCACACCCTGTCACTCAAAATAGCAGCAACAAAGAAGAGAAACTGGAGCAGTGTCCTGGCTCCCTTGGGATGAACAGGGCACGGACAGCACAGTGGTGAGTGCCCTGCAAGGCAACGCTCACACAGCACAAGCCACTTGAACCTTCACAGAACAGAAACTCATTCCAAGGCTATTTGGGCAGCAAGAACAACAAGGTTGGAGGAAGAGACCAGCACAGCGCGGTGCCAGGCTAGGCAGGCCAACACGGAACAGTTTCAAGGACAGCAATCGGTAGTACCGGCACCTGACTGATGGATTGCTTTGTGTGCTGTGTCTCCAGAATGGTACTGCAGTATCAGCGTGGTACCTATCACTCCTTCCAACCTGATTATCCAAAATCCTTCAGACTGAGAAGCTGGCTCAATTTATTCAGAACAAATTCAGGGAATGTTACAGAAGAAATGGCAGGAAAGGAAAGAATTTTAAAAAGCTCCCCAAATTTTCATATTCAAAGACAGCAGTCTAGATGAGCTTCTCTCAAAGTCTCAGAAATTAGTACACAGACTTAAAAACAAAATACAAATCCAAATTCTCCTGTCTGAAAGGAGCCACAGCAAATGATAGGAAGATCATCTAGTCAGACGCAAAAGTAGGAATAACGTAACTTTCCCTAATATGTGTCTCTCCGGAAACAAGAAGTCACCAGCTTGCTGACCAGGTCTGCAAGCCCTTGGTCCCATAACTGCAGGGCTTGCTGCAGGGCTTAGTAACCAGAGAAAAGAAGAAGTTGGGGTTGCTCTGAATCAAGTCTAGAAGATTGGATACCCTTCTGGATATACCAGCCCCTATCATCAAAAGCCCTGAAACGAGCAGCCCTGGAGGAGCCTGTACCCTTTCCTCAGGGATGCTCAGTGCTCCCTTCTTTGGCATAGCATAATCTCACTCAGCTCAGCAAACCACCCAACTCTACAGAGAAACTACACCACACACCAAGAAAGATGCCACTGCAGTTTCTAGGGAAAGTGTCCCTTTCCTAAAGGCCTGGAGGGAAGAAAATGCTGCTCAAGCAGTTTTCTGGAGCAGAAGGTGATCTGTGGATGGGGCATATGTTTGCAAACAGGTGCAGAGTGCCTGCACATCACCCTCAGGCATAATAAAAGGCACAACAACATGTTATCAGCATGGTCTGACAACCAGGTAAAGCATCTGGCACCTCCAGCAGCAGCAGCTGGGCCAGGTACTCACTCTGTATTGACTGTGCATTACATTCACGTGGTTTGTACATGCGCATGAAGCTGAACAGCATAAAATTAAGTGAATATTTAAGCTAACATAAACAGCCTACTCATGTAAAACAAAAACAAACAACAACAAATAAAAGGATACAATGAAAGAGTTGCTAAAATACACAAAGAGTACACAAAAACGTCTCTATTCCAGCAACTAAACCGTGGTAACTAGAGCTGTATCAACAGTACCTCTTAGTGGCCACAGTAATCTGCTACCAAAAAGAGGGAAGAAGAAAAAAAAAAGAAGGGAAAAAAAAAAAGAAAAAAGATTCATGAGTGAAAACATTAGTGAGCTAGGGGGGGTAAAGAAAAAAGGCAAAAGTAGAAAGATCTGGTACCCTACCTGGAATAATCTTGGAGACATTATTTCAATGAGATTGTTTTTTCCTCTTCATCTTTTAAAATGATAAATGTGAACAGATACCACTTAACCAATGTTCTGTGTGCCACATGCACGTGCTTTCCACAAGTCCTGCTAGCAGAATTCTCCCTGGCCTTGAAAACTCATATTTAATACGTTTAAAAGTATAGAACCCATTGGAAACATTTCAAATATGTAAAGTAAGATCCAAACCAAGGTAAACAATCTTCATACTTCTTTCCATGTGGGCTGCAAAAGGGGCAAATGGGGAATGGGATACATATATCCATTTACAGTATTTAGATACCTAAAAATAACAAAGCAGAAAGTTATTTTTGACATCCCTTTACTTCACTTCTGCAAGCTGTGAAGGATTGCCAGAGAGCTAGATGATCGATTTGTGTCTAGAAAACAGTGGAATCTGAAGACAACAGAAGCATGCACAAACTGTCTGCAGGGCTAGGAAACACTTTTCTTTGTCCTGCCTGAGGCATTGGCACACAGATCACAAAGCGGAAAGCATGACCTCCAGTGCACACTAAGGCAAAGCTCATAAGCATAAGGGATAAAGAATACACAGGCTATTTTGGGGAGATCGTGAGCCTACACTACATTACGATGAAAGTAACGAAGAGGAGAAACAGCGAGAACCCTGAGTAAAATCTTCCCAGATGCAGCCACGCAAATCCTGGAAGATATGGAACGAAAATGAAGGCTGCTGCTACCCTCCACCTTATCAAGACAACCCACTCACCAAAAGGAATGGTCTCGTGTAACATCTTCCAGCTTTCATAAGTTTAACATTCATGCAATATAATATAGAAATAAGCAAGCTGACCCCTGGCTAAGATTAAACTAGTATCTATTTGGTATACAGGAGCATTCAAATACCCTCTACCTATCATTCAACTGCAAGCTGGAGTGCTAAATTTCCTCTGACTCTACCTCATGCCTGTAAATCTTCCAGCCAGTCATTAACTGCCTGGTAAAGGACTGGCACCTCATATATTGTCACTTAATTATGTTATGCTACATTGGGCTTCCTAGGAGGCACTCATTTAGCACAAAAACACCTCTAAAGAAAACCATGTAGACAGACTGCCCGAGCCAGAGACGATGAAGAATGCTGCTGACAGGGGAATAGAAATGACAACTAAAACAGCCTTTGGAATGGAAGGAGAAACCGTAGCGACGGGGAAAAAGAAACCAAGCATGGACATTTGAACCATCAGATAAACAGCAGCTGACAGGACATTTTAGATCTGAAAGGAGGGGGCAGAGGAGGAGGAGGAGAAGTGCACCAAAGTGGAAATAGAAAATTACCCTCCTGAATGAACGAGATGTGTTTGAAATGAGTCACAGGGGAAGGCGAGTGCAAACATCAGCAAGTCGAGAAGCTGACTGTGCGGTACCTTGCTCCTGAACCCAGTCTTCAGAAACGAGAGACGTCTGAATAAACACAATGAGAAAAACAGCCTGTTCTCAGCTCCTACCTTGGCGATGTTGAAATGAAAATGCTTTTTGGGCACAGCCCTACAAGTACAAGGAAGACATTGCCACTGCTGCCTTCAGCATAGGTGAAGGACATTCAGCACTTCAGAATTGTCCTTCCTTCTCACCCCAAAGGAAAGAGACAAAGAGATGCTTCAATCTTTCCTGCTATGGAAGGAAAAATAAAAATAACCCTGCTTTTGTACCACAGACGCTGCCTTCAGAACCTATCACCAAAAAAATCTAGACCAGCAAAACTGATCCATATCAGCGAGGGATATAAACCAATATAAACTCTGCCACGTGGTAGTAACACACGTATGCGCACACACACTTTCTCCAGTCACTAGAGCCATTGTGGATGCTGCTATGGATGGAGCATTTAGAAAGAAGTCCACAGAAACGCACGATTGGATCTTCTGCCACTCCACGACTGAGAAAGATTTGGAGCGTTTAAGACAGCAAATGGCTACAGCAGAAGCTTTACACCTCTCCCCTGGCTAAATATTATCTCCCCTCCCCTTCGTAAACATCAGCATTTCTCTCGGTCCCGGTGACGTCTACCTGACTGGAAATCAGTACCATTCAAAGCACAGTTGCAACTGCTGTGCTTGGCAGCTTTACGCTGAAGTCTGGTGTCATTCAGCTACATCAAGTCACTGGCAAAATCAGGAATTATGCGGAAATTGCCAGTGAGGGTCAACATTCAAGTAGGCTTTTTTTGCCTGTCAAAATGTAATTTTCATTCGATACTACCAAATTTACAGTGGTCCAAATCTAGGTGAGAATTTAGGTGCACAACCTTAGCTGCATGCAGGCATATCCCTAGAATTTGAATGAAAAAAAAAAAAAAAAATCACGCTTTTTTTTTCCCCCCTTCCACTTATCATTGATAAATTGACAAATTCTACTTGTGAAGAAAATCCACTTCCTAAGAAAACACAAATAGTATGGCAGGGAATGAGAAACTGCTTTTGCTTCATATCTTGGTTTCACCTCCCAGATACGGCTCAGGAAAAGCATCCTTTGAATCCATGGATGGTAAAGTATTAGGGACACTGCTTCTCTGTAGAAGACTGTATTGTTTACTACCAGATCACTGCAGATAAGGACCTTTCCCAATACTGAAGATGTTTGCTAAATAACTTCTGGTTCCTACCTGTGCAATTAAGCAGGTACACACAATTATTTTATGTGCTACTGAAACAATTACTACAAACTGCACGTAAAGGATTTCTAAAAAAAAAAAAAAAAAAAAGAGGCAGCATTGGTGTGTATTCCTCCAAGCTGGAGAAAATAAGTGAATTGAAATCTATCCTTTCTCTTTCCTTATCTTCACATCACTTTGCCAGTAAAGGTCAATTACATGCTCACAAACAACCAGCTCATAGAATTTGCAATATTAGCGAAACCTTAGTCACCAGTTCCGGCTGCCTACAAGTATAAAAAGCAGCAGGGCTGCAAGCCTGTGTTAGAGCTGGTCAGGAAATTATACCCCCACTTCCCAACCCACACAAAAGCATTTTAGGAAAATGAACAATTTCCAATTTAATTGGAGTTTCCAGTTTATATACAGAGTTAAATTTTGTTTGTTTTTGGCAACTAAAACCTTTTCTCAGTTCAGTAAGTTTTAGTGTTTTTGAAGACAGCCTAGAAATTCAACCCAAGTGGAAAGTTTTCATTTAAGTTTTTCATTTCATCAAAAAGTTTATTTCTCCTGTCCCACAGATTTTTGACCAAATTAACCAACCAGTCTCACAGGAAAAATCCCTTTCAACACACAGGGCTTCTACCTTCTTACTTAATTATTACACACTCAGTTCACACTGTACTGCACACATCCAAAAATCAAAACGCTGAATGTTTATCCTGGGCTCTTTTCCTAGTATTATTTGCAAAGGTTGAAGTCAATTTGTAAAACTTACTCCAAACTAGTGTAAATACGTTTTGAAACATTCATTGTAAATGTCATGAAATAACGCTGGTATCAACATTTTGGACAGCTTTTTACATGTACTAACAGTGCACAAAATCTGAGAAGATTAGCATCTCGCTGCAAAACTAAAGCCAGGTGACAAGGCTTCAAATAAATTACAGCAGCATAAATCTGTACTGTTTTCAGGTCACTGAGATCTCTGGACACACCCAAGGGCTGTCGTCTTTGTTTTTATTATAGGGAAGGAAAAAAGAATCTGCACAAAGGTGCTGCATACAGGAGCTTTCAAACCTTTGAATAGTTCCACTTCTACAGAAGGCGAATACACATATAGCATGCAAACAGAGTAATTGCCAGGCAGACTTTCTGTCTGTCAGAAGATATTTGCGTTCCTTCAAGGGGCAGAAACATCCTTTAGCATCCAATCGTTTTCAAACACAACTCAATTGGAACGGCTCAATTGGAATTTACAAGTTTCAATCTCCTCAGTGTAACTTTGTTCTCCATTTTGCTAGCAACCCCTGGACTACAAACCTACATCAAAATTACCAAACTAAAAAGGGACTAAGAGAAGATAATAAAAATTGAAGCAAGAAACTGTACAGATAGATGCTGTCTCTGTTCCCTAACACTGCAGCCCCTCTTCATGGATCCCCGTTCTCTTTTCATACATTAACATCTAAGCCACCCCAAGCAGCAGTCAAGAGTGCTAGACGTAGCCAAACATGTTGGCCCAGCAACTTCATAACAGCATTGTATCATAGAATCATTCAGGTTGGAAAAGACCTTTGAGATCATCAAGTCAAACCGTTAACCCAGCGCTGCCAAGCCCACCCCTACACCATGTCCCTAAGTGCCACATGTGCACGTCTTTTAAACACCTCCAGGGATGGTGGTTCCACCACCTCCCTGGGCAGCCTGGCCCAGTGCTTGATCACCCTTTCAGTGAAGAAGCTTTTCCTGACACCCAACCTAAACCTCCCCTGGCGCAACTTGAGGCCGTTTCCCTTTGTCCCGTCACTTGTTATCTGGGGGAAGAGACCGACCCCCCCTGCCCACAGCCCCTGTCAGGCAGCTGCAGGGAGCGATCGGGTCCCCCCCCCAGCCCCCTCCTCTCCAGGCTGAGCCCCCCCAGGTCCCTCAGCCGCCCCTCACCAGCCCTGTGCCCCAGCCCCTGCCCGGCTCTGGCCACGCTCCAGCCGCTCCATGTCCCTCCTGCAGCGAGGGGCCCAAACCCCACCACAGGGTTCCAGGGGCGGCCTCGCCAGCGCCGGGCACAGGGGCACAGGCGCTGCCCTGCTCCTGCTGGCCATGCTATTTCAGATGCAAGCCGGGATGCTGCCGGCCGCCTTGGCCACCTGGGCACACCGCTGGCTCACGCCCGGCCGGCTGTTGACCAGCACCCCCAGGCCCTTTCCCACCAGGCAGCTTTCCAGCCACATGCATCCACACAGATCTTCAGACCATACAGGTGTTGGGCTGGGACTTGGTATTAGTGGGCCAAATTCTCAGTGGTAAGATTCCACCAACTCTAATGGAGCTACACCAGTGATTATTTGGCCTAGCAATACAGGTTTCCATACCTCTATTCCTAAGGTTGCTTTCTGACTTATCTCTGCCTCTTTTGGACGTCTTAAAACAGATGAACAAGACCTCAAAATGACTGTGCAGTGGCAACAACAGCTCCAATTACATGCTAAAATGTAACCTGCCTAGGAATCGTGAGAATGGCAGCACTGGAGCCATTGGTGTTCTACATGAGTCCAGCTGCAGAAGATCAAGTCAGCGGTTTGAGGCACCCCAGTCTAACCAGCTCTTAGCCACTTTATCAGAGATGTCATACGGCAAAAGTACGTTCCCCCTGCTTTATAATCCACACATCACACCCCAGCAGCCACTTAAACAGCAGCAATCTCCTAGCAAGCACAACCAATGTTTTCTCCCAAAGGTTTTTCTCTCTCTGCTTTTTACAGGCCACCTTGGGGACTCCAGCATAAACCATAATACCTTGCTTTGTAGTACTGTGTTTGTCCCTGCAGAATTAGTTCTCTTCCTGAATCCAACAAAAACAAAGGAGGGAATATTTTTATGTTCTTTCCTCCGCTGCTTCCTTAACCATACTTCAAGACTCACCTTTTAATAGAAAATTTCCACTTAGGGAAAATCCAGACTGTTTCTACGGAAAGATAAGGACTGTGATGTTAAACAGTGTGAAAATAAATGTTCTTCCACATTGCTTCTCAAAGCCTCACCATGTCTGTTAGAAGACCAAATGATACCCATAGAAGAAAACTTTAACTATTGGCTGTCATGGATACACATAAAACAGTTTTTTTATAGAGGGCAACAGATATATTTGAAAGAGATTTAACACTTGCATGTCAGCTTATATGTTTCGTAAAACATTGTTTTATTAAATAAGATCAGGTCATCCCAATAGGGGAAAAAATCTTAATTACTTTTCCTTGGTTTTTCTGAATTGTAAACATTTTCACCCTGAAGGTCATCGAAGTGATCATTATATATAGATTGCTCATTTCCAAAGCCATAGTTAAGGCACACGTGTCGTACTTTATCCTGATATTTATGGGATTCAAGAGAAAGCTGCATGTTCCTATATAGGACCACATCTTAAATTAATAAGTTGAAAAATACGCACTGTGTGTTTGGCATAAATTAGCCAGATAATCACCCAACAGATTCCACCATATCTCAGAATGGTCCTGTAACATAGTATCCATGGATATCAGAGATATACATTATCCCCAAACATGTTTTATTCCAAGTCTTGTTGTCTCAGCACCCATGTTGAGAATAATAAGAGATTTATTAGCTACTTCCAAAAGAGTTACTCTACCACAATTCCCATTCAAGCACACCAAGCGGACAATACATTTAATGTTACCACTCAGGGAACATCATGCTTTATCCCAGTAAACCAGGACTCTCAGGGGCAAAAAGAAGAGGGTGAAGAGTCCTTAAATCTTTAAAGATATTTTAGACAAATCTTGTTATAATAAGAAACTTGCAGTCATAAATGAGCCTTTGATAGAAGCAATATTTCACTATGGATACTGCAAACTCTGTAATAAAATCGATTTACACTTTCCAAAAGTCTATTACACAATGGATATGAAAGATAACTAAGCAGAGAAGACTATTAAATCCCATTTTTAATATAGTCTAAAGAGCAGAACACTTTCAGTTAAGTGTAAAGCAAGTTTATGTTGGATATATTGTGGTTACCTGCCCATAGCATCAAACTCTGCTTGGAGAGGAGGTGCATTTGGAACAAAAATGAGCCAAGAAAACAAGAACAGGAGTATTTTAGTGTAATAACAGAGCAACTCGATTGTATTCTTCCAGAAATCAGGTTGGTACTTAGACAATGGAGATTTTTCTGGGCATACATTTAGTGGTCTCAGAATAAACATGCTAACTAGGTTTTTTAATTTGTTTGAAATGTCTTTCAGTTTTTTCATCAAAATAAAAATAATAATCATCTTGTAGCAATATTCCTACTTGTTCATAGCTGAGGGTATTGGATTTTTTTACCAGAAAAAAACCAACATCACATTGAGTATAATGCACAGGCTTGTACAAAAGTATCATCGCACAAAACCTGAAATGTCTCTGTGCTCAGGTTCAAAATGAACTTCTGTGGGAGACCAAGAGCAGATGAGGTAAACCTCATTGCTTAGAGTCTGCATTCGCATGTTACTACACAAAGCACAAGTGAAAACAAACTTCCACTATCAGTTCAGCATCGTGAGTTTCCAAGGCTGGATCAATGCCAGGGCCCTCTTCAGCCTTTCCATCAGAAACTATATGAAACAACAAGCCACTGCAGATTATGGAACCATTCTGCTTGAACCGTGTGACTGGAAAATACCGTGCTTCAGCTAAGGTCTTCCTAAATCCCAGACTGACAGGTACTCAAGGCACTAGATCAATTACCACAGACGTAGTAAACCATGTGGAAACATCTTTGTGACTACGAAATTCTTCTTGAAAAACCACCAAGGCCACATTTGAAAGATCTCTAGCATGATTAAACTCTATGGCGCAATCTGGGCCAACAGAACTTGAACTTATATAAGCAGATACATCTGCTCTGGGTTTTCCTTACCCATTCCTCTGGTATCAAGTATCATACCTTGCTTTGTGCCTCAAGGCTCCAAGGAATCAGTTTTTTTCTTTGCTGGGAGAAATTTCAGAACATATATTTGCATATAACCTGATCGAATACAATCCAGAGCAGAGAGATTTCTAAACCTCTGACACCGAGGTCTCCTCCTGCAACAAAGTTAAAGAGTTCTGCTGCAAAGCACGAAGTTTCTGGCACCTGTGTATTACCACCGGGCTTCTTTCAAAGTAAATCCCATCCCCTTCGCCTTTCTGAGGGAGCAGGACAAAGTATTTTGGCTCAAGGCATGGCTAAGATGGATATTCAAATAACTGAAAATTTCATCCCACGGTGTGAAATGTCTGGCAAAACTATAAAAAGCTGTGTATGATATTACAACAGAAAACCTTGGGGGTTACCTCACCTATAACACCTGATGTAGGCAGTGACTTGGACTCTTTACATGCCCGTAGCTGGGAGGTTCCTGAAGTTCTCCTGGGGAGGTACCACGACTGTATCCAGTATTTGTAGACTGCTAGCATGCTGTATCTCCACAGCATCCCCTACTAGAAGACACATGCTAAAGCCATATCTGAGACAGATAGCCAGGAAACAGCCTCGGAAAACCTTTCTTCCATCCCTGCCCCTTTTTAAACCACTGACTGTTGGCTTGAACTTATTTGTCAGAGGAATGAGAATGCCAGTTAACAACTGGAAGATGCTACTCAAGGTGGATGTGTAATCCCCATCAGCAGAGGCTCTTCAGAACAGCTCAAACATTAGTCAAAAAAATTTGGTATAGCTGAATGTGCCTTGCGGGGAGGAGCAACCCATGGTACTTACTGGAGATCAGATCTTCCAGCCATGATTGCCTTAAGTCCAGGATATGCAAAGAGCAGGGAAAAAAAAAAAAATGTTCTTGCATTAAGTTTGTTGAAATAGGGCTGCTTGAAATGTTCATGCCAAAATCAAAACCAAGCTGAACTTCTCTAGTTTAAAGATTTGCTTCACAGCTGAGTAAAAATACAAGCCTATCATACATGAATGAATTCTAAATTATTTGAGCTGTCTTACAAATTTACAATGAAAATCAAGCATTTCTGTGCAAAAATTAAGAATAATGTTTACATTTTCACAGAAAAAACACCTTTAAATCTGAAACTTAAACAGTCTTTGGTATTTTTGGTTCTTTCTACCACCCCATGACAAACAAATCCCCTTGATTTTGCATAAACCCAGTTGTATTTTCTATAGTTTGCATGACTGACATAATAATCTTCAAGTATACCAAGCTCGAAATAGAATTTTTGAGAAGATCGGTTTTATATGGAAGTCATCAAATCATAAAGATCTTTTTCACCCCGCTGTCCTCCAGGACTCGTAGTTCAAGCAACTTTTCCAAGAGTAACATTGGTTCTGTTTGCAATTCATCTCTCCAGTGAGTGTTTTTAAACTCGAAGAAGTGGCAGCAGGGAAAGAAAGGAGAGGCCAAAAGTCAAAATCGTGAATGTATTTAAAGCAGGGATTCTATAGGAATGAGACAGTTTAGTTTTGCATACATGTGCATGTATTTTAAAGTTAAAGGAAGTCTCGCTTTCAAGGCAAAACCACTAGCGGTGTGAATTACATGACTCCAACTTCCTCCAGTTTGGCAGGGTGGTAAGAGCTCTGCGGAAGGCAGCCGCTGTGGTTTGACTCTCACTGATAATAGCCGACCCTCCCTCCGCCCCCTGAAAACTCAGCACTCTAAAAATAAGAAGGAAGCAAAAGGAGAGCCATTTCCTTGCCAACACCAGTAGCTGGGAGGCCTGGAATGATGCCATTAGATACCCTGCTATTTATTGCCCATTTCCACCCCATAGGAAGCTTGGGGAAGTAGTTGCCAAAAGAAAAAAGAAGGGAGAAAAATAAACCTTCCTGTTTGGCTTAACATTTGACAGGACAAAGTCAGATAATTCTAGCTGTACATTTTGCACGTTCTTGCCCACAGTTGTTTTCCTCCAGAGGCTCCTTCCAAAAACAAACAAGGATTTTTATACATCAATGCTTTCAAAGTAAACACAGGAAGTATCTTCTCCAGTCTCCTACACATACCTTCCTCTGCTTTACTCTCTCTTCACTGGGCACTTTCATTCTGGACAGCACTAAACCAGGAGCATTAAAATATATACACTAGTTAAACTCAGTTTCCTTCAGAAATTTCATCTTGAGTTTCATCAATACCAAAAGTTCTGCAAGTCAGTCACAGTTTTAACAAATTGTCTCAAATCAGAGATGTGACTCTGGGGGAAAGGAAGAAGGAGGAGTGGGAAAATGAGGAATTTCTGGAGATTCATTAAGTTTGTTATCTCCTTTCTGTCCAATTCAGAGACAATTCAAACTACTGTCCTATCTGCCCCAAAAAGGTCACACTTGCTAGGCCAGAAAGGTGCCTCAGCGTGTCCTTCTGTTGTTCCACTCTAAATTAGAGGACGAAGTCAGACTATCTCCTGGTGGAGCTAAGCTAGTCATCTAGCTCAGGGTCTCTAAAGCCTGCTCCATTGAGGAGTTATGACTTACAAACTACATCAGAAATGACAATGAAATAAAAAAAATTTTCAAGGCTGAGATCAAGGTGAATGTCTGAAGAGCTATTTTTAAAGTGTCTGCTCCAAATTGAAGCTGGCTAAGAAATGGTCCATAAGAAATTTTTCTCTCATGCGAAAGGCACTTAGCTCATTTCCAGCTTCATTTACAAGATGCACAGAAGCCTAGTATGTGGGTGAAGGGAATGTCAAAATGTGTAGTTCTGAAGGTGCCAGAATTTCTTTCCTTAATTCTTCATCCAAGTAAACTTATCTTAAAAACTTAATCCAACCACGAAGGTAATTCCACGTCAATCAAAACTACATTAATTTAAGTTTTTGATTAATAAAAAATCCACTAGCCAATAATAAATAAATAAATAAATAAATAAATATTTAAATCTCCAGCTGAGAAGAGTGGCAGATGATCAGCTTTCCAAAGCCCACTGCAATACCGGGTCAGTCCTAACGCTAGCAGAATCTGGAAGAGTCACGTGGGCTGCTACCCCCTCCTTCATGCTTCATCACCAAATAACCCAAGTCATAAAAAGTTTATTTCTACAGCAAGACACACCCTCTGACAAGTATTTACCTCCGGGAACCCTTTCAGGTCAGCATTACTCCCTCCTGAGCTGCTGTGGCTGAACAGCAGAGAACATCCTAGCCCCATGTCAGAAACCTAGGCCAGATCCATGCTCTCTGCCCCAGCCTCCTGACACAGACTGGGTTCAGAGAAACCCCAAAGCAGCGACGCAGAAAGGTAATGACCCGATTACTCCAACCAGGTCACCAGTTTGAGCGATTGGGACTGAGCAGATCGGGTCGCACCTGACCCACAGCCTACAAACGTGTTGCAGTGTAATAGAGACAGCATACAGCACGAACATGTGGAAACACATCAGTTAGGAAGGGGGGGAAGAGGGTGTTTCCTGTCCTGCTAAGGTTTGTAGGATTACAACAAATTCTCCTGCACCAGGACACAAAAGAGGAGCCAAAGTGAGAGACGCCCCTCCTTTCCCAGCCCTTCTTTAGGAAAGAGGCATCCACACAGGACAGCCAAAAGCCCAGTAGTCATAGCTCGTAACAGTGAAGGAACAGGAACCTGAGAATCAAGACCTCATGTTTGGCAGACATCTCCCGCATTCCCAGGAAAAGCTCTACCCTCCAGGGTATTGGCTATTCTGAGCTCTCTGCTCTGGCTTTGTACAGGAACTCGGTGCCAGATCACAGAAATTTTTCCACGCAAAAGTTTCATCCAAAGTGACAAGTTTCCATGAAAAGTTCTGATGAAAAAAATGTTCTCTTGGAAAATTCCTAGCAAGCTCTAATCTTCACGTTAAATCACGGCCACGGATTTACAGCACTTCACTCCACACATGCTGACTGGAGCCTAGTAAAACTGTGCTGAGCTCTGGTTCCTCCTCCACCCCTCCTCTGGGACATGTAAAGTCTTGCATCCTCTGGGTCCTATATAAACTCCTGGTCAAAAATGCAGTACTTTTTTTTGTGAATCAAACTCCTGTTATTTGTCAGGAGCCAAGCATCGAGGCCTGAGTCCTCATCACTTTCCCTTTTGTATTCACCTACCCGTACCAAGTTATTCTCCCTGCAGGGTTCATCTCAGACATCCCCCCTGAATGGCGTGGCAAAGACTTTACAAGCATGGAAAATTTTCTGTTACTTGCAAAGGGTTACCAACAACTGAAAATTCTTCACTTGCTCCCTGCTGTTTTCAGAAAAGCAGTGCCATCTTCTAAATAAGCTGAGACAGTTGAAAACAGCAATGAATCTCCCTCCAATGCAGTGCACAATATCACTGAAACTACTTCTGTGAATTCAAATACTTGAATTACAATTCTCGGCCTTAATAGAATTTCAGCCTGCATAGAAATAAGTTATTTTCTTTTGGCAGCTTTCAATATCAAGTGGAAATGGCACTTTACTTTCATGAGCAGTAAAGATCAGAATGTGCAGGCCTAGCCCCCCACACAAGTTTTTCAGGAGGATGTTTTCCTGCTCTTTCCAGAGCTTGCAACTTTGCTATTCACAGTCCCATTATTTCCTTCTTTCAAAGAACAGAACTGAGGACTTGGCATAAAATTATCTCCACCTATGTGTCATCCATATTACAAACTCTAGATCCCTGTTAAGTTTGGACTGAAGTACACCACACCTGTCATACTGGGAACTAGGAAGTTATGAAAATCATAGAAATCAATGTAGCAATAGATAAAGAACAGGCACTGAGGGATAAGCTAACTTAAATTATCTCATATTTGATGTAGGCTAAATGCAAGTACATGAAGAGTTCCCCTGGAGCAAGTGATGTGCAGTAATGTTGTTATTTCACAGCAACCCATTTGTGTGCTAAGCCTTTATACTTGTACCTATTGATTAGTCAAGACAGAGTGTCGATCAGACCTTGACAAAAATAGCCAGAGGAATTGTGACTCCTCAGTTTCTAAGCAGAGATTTCTTCCTGTCCAGGTATTGAAAACAGAAGTATTCATTTTGACATTTACCTTCAAACAATCAGCATATATGTGAATCAACAGCCTACCTAGCATGGGAATATATAAGGCAGCCATTCGAGCATGTCATATAGCCAACACCACTAACCCTACGCAGTTTTCTCTTACATTAAGTAAGTAATGCCAAAGCTGCAATCCAAATTCTCTCACGCTAGTAAATTCTGATAAATCAGTGTTAGTAAAGAAAGAGCTACTACAATATGCTTGTTACAGATGTATATGGTGATTGCAAGTGCATTAGGGTGCCTCCGAGTTTCTGTGCAGTAGAATAGAACAAGGCAACAAAAAAAATAATATTTTCCTTTAAATCTCTTTTCCCTGTACTGTCAAAACATCAACTACTCTGCCATCTTATCCTCCCTAGCTGATAGGGCTCTACACTTTTACAGTGTTTGTACTTGCTCTGCTTAGAATTCAATTTCCTCTAGTGATCCGCATGCAGGCAAATATTGCCAATGGCACTAATGTATATTTATTCTTCTTGAATTGCATACAGAAATATTGTTGCTATGTGGCGAGCACAAAACAATCCAGAAGTCACCTGACATCCTCCATCAAACATTTAGGAGTCATCAAACTTAATTTCCCCTTTGTGCCATAAAACACCAAGAGGAAGCTTTAATAGATTGTATTATGTAACGGTTCTATAAAAATAGCAGGCCAGCACTGGAGCACTTCCTTCCTGAGGCCCAATAACCTATGCTGAAAGGATACACACTGGTTTCCCTGGCAACCATGAGAGATGACACTAGGGGAAAAAAACAACAACAAAAGGACCATTTTTTGCTAAGTAAAATGAGGTCTGGCTTCAAGCTTGTGATACAGTGAATACAGAGTGCCTGACAGAGAGAGAGAACCAGTTAATAATTCTGCTCAGGTCCCAGTGACCTTGCAAGGCTGTTAATGCTTTTCATTTCTTTTTGTTCTGCCTATTAAAAAAAAAAAAAAATGTAGTACCGAAGCTACAACAGACAACTCACCTCAGCCAGTATTACAGTTTAAAATACTTTTTTTAAATTATAAAAAGAAAAGGAAAGGGAAAAAAAAAAAGTTGATGGAAGACCATGTTAGGGATCTGTCTGCCCTGCTAGCATTTCTGCAAGACATTCTCTTTCTTCCCTCCGCTTCATGGATCGCAGGATTTTCACATTTTGTTCCAAAAGACTCCTTTCTATTTCCAGCTTGCCTTGCTTAGTACCCTATTGTCCAGCAGACAGCTGTTGACAAGATATGGCCTTTGCAAGTACCCAAAAAAACAAATTCCCTCCCCAAAAACTCATGATGATACTACACTACACTAAAGGCACAACCCAGTGGGCCAGAATACTTAACAGCAAGGTCGTCTCTCTTGCCTTATTCAGTCCTTCCAAAGCCTCCATGCTCCCACAAGGAGCCAGAGAGAAAAGCGACAAAAAATGTTTTTTTACTCCACCCATCAGGACCGGTAGGTTCCTCGTGGCATAACCACATGAGCTTATTCTTGTCGCCTTCAGCTTTCCCCAGCCCAATTTTTAGCCCTTGCTTGTTGCATCAGCTCCTGCTGAGGCACTTCGCACACCAACAAGTTGCTTTCTTCACTTGCCTCTCAGAAACCTCTGGCACATTTGGATGTTATATAGTGCAGAAAAGCAGTGGCAGTGAGCAAACATGCATGTTTCTGAGAAGAAGGGAAAAAAAAAAAAAAAGAAAAAAGAAAAAAAATGGTTGTTTTCTCTGAATCTGGAAAGCAGCTGTCTAAGGCTCATTTTCACCCTTTATGAAAAACTCCTTTCCTCCTCCTTGTCAGTCCGTAACCGGAGAGGAAACGCATTTCAGCAGGAACTGTAGTGGTACATAACTCTCCCGCTGAGCGACTCTACCATCTTGAAGTGATCCTGGGCTCCTCACGCAAGCGAGAGAAATATCACATGTACTGCAGCAGAGGAAACCAAGGACCAGAGCAGCTAGGTCATCTATCCACGATACCTCATTACTCCATAGTAGCAGAAAAAAGAATGCAATCCAAACCCCAGTTAATTCCTACCCCTTAGCAGTATCTGTAGCACAGACGCATCTCACAGGGACGAAATAAAAGCATAGGCTAAGGCCGCGAAGGTGCCTCTCAAACTGTCGATCACTTTCCCCCTCAGCTGTAACAAAGTGTCCCTTGTGTTTTCAAGGAAAAGCATTGCATACTAATGTGATAAACATTGCAACTCTCCTTTGCACAAGAGTTCATATGTGCAAACCACCATTTCATTTGGCATCACCCCTCACACCAAGTAACTATTTTACAAAACGAGAAAGAAAATGTGCATTACAACAACATACATAGTCTATTCACAGGAGCTCTTTTTTGACATGACATCTCCAAGGCAGGGTAGTAACATGTTACAGGTAACAAGGATTTCACCTTCCCGACAGTCTTTGCTTTAAGAAATTTCCAAATCGGGAGTAAACGGCTTCTTGGGCAGACTAAAGAGAAACCATATTAAAAAGCATATAACAGCACAGTTTGGTTTAGTTCTACATTTGTTTTTTCGGTTTGGTAATTTTTTGCTTTTTCTGGCTGGGTGGGGGAGGGCTGTTGGCTCATTTGCTGGGGAGGGGAGGCAGCGGGGGAGGTTGGTGCTTGTATTTTAAAGGGACACAGATTTCTGTCACCATCCCACATCACTCAGACACTCACACTTTACTATGTAACACATTATTACTAATGAATCCAAAGTAAAAGCAAATTTGATTCCCATACAGATAGTCAGTCTCTAACCTACAGTTAACTCTATAAACTCACAATATTTACTTAGCAGTGCAAAGGGTGGAAAAAAACAAAACCAAACAAACAAAAAACCACCACCCCCACCCCCCTCCAAAGCTAAATCAACAAAAACTAACTCATTTTTAGCTTTTTTTGTTTCGCATTGTATTTAAACAATTAAATCCTCTCTGCCAACTTCAATCTTCTTATGTCCAGATTTCTGATATATTGGCAGCAGGTTATATTTTAAATTGTGTCTACAGACTCCTCCTGAAAAATAACTTTACTGTGCTTTTTTCCAGTAATTTCACAAGGCTACAGAGAGAGGTGATGTTTCAGTCAGGAGCCAATCCTGTTAGAGAAACACACACAGTAAACTATCTTTCTTTATGGTGCCATGATTCTACTAGTCTGCTTTTAACATACGCTGACACCAGGCCAAATTACTTTTTCACTACGTCAGTATAAAGACAGAATAACTTCCCTGTAATTATGTGGCTTAATATCAGGATAACAGCAAAATTTGGGGCACAGACTTTCAGAAAACATTTTAAAACAAGTTCTTGGCCACCTGTGATTGCAAAAATCCTAGGGCAGTTTTTTTCAAAGAAGCATTAAACTGTTAAAACCAGGTATCCTGGCTGAAATACCATCTCTGGTCATTATAGTTCATTTGTTTAAAGCATGTCTTCAGTCTTCATGTGGATATTTGGATATTCCTCCCCTTTTCCTTTTGGAAGTGAAAAGGTATTTGCTGTGGCTGTATTTCAGCAGGGGATTAAGTCACCCCTACGTGTTACCTACTTCACAGGACCATGCACATTCCTCTAGACCTGTTCACACTGGGTGAAATTCTCCCCTATGTTGAAGGCCAGCACAAGGCCAAGGCATTGCATAAGTATTTAAGAGATTAAACAGGATTTGGGGGTGTAGGCACTGCAGCTGGATAAATTTCCTTCAAGATGATTTAATTCTGACACACTGACCTTTTCAAATACATACATGAAGCCTTTTATGCAGCGTCCAGTTTAGATGGAAACTTGTGAGAAACAAATACTTCCACCACCTTCAAGGAAGTCCCACGCACATACTCTCTTGCACAGAAATTCTGCCCCGTGTGGCACTGGGAACAGGTCACCAGGGCACTGATGCAATGCTCTGTGGCTCCCAGTCCTAAGGTTAGCTCTGACACAAGCCTCCACAGTAAGGCAGCAACAGATCATACAGCCAACTGTCGCGGAAATGTTCAACCCTATTAAATCCCATTGCCCAAGCCAATGGGATATTCCCTAACCTAACACGGGACGGAGCTGAACTGTGCAGAAGCAGCAGCAGCAAGGCAACGTGGCCCAGAGTCCAAAGAACTGAAGAGCCCAGCGACAGCGCGGTGCCATAGCAGTGTGGTGCACATGTACGCCCCGTGCTCATCCAGCTGCACAGTTGGCAGGTATGG
The DNA here is from genome assembly GCF_963210335.1 of Falco punctatus. Taxonomy (NCBI): domain Eukaryota; kingdom Metazoa; phylum Chordata; class Aves; order Falconiformes; family Falconidae; genus Falco; species Falco punctatus. The sequence goes on along the minus strand of NC_137580.1, from coordinate 5,573,985 downwards.
AGGTAGACAGGGTTTAACAGCTCCTGCTCCTACCTGCGCTCACTATCTGGAAGCTCTTAGCCGAGCAGCCAAATTTGCTGACTTTGTTGCAGGCTTCATTAACTCAGAAAACCCTCTATCTATCAGAAATGCTTCACTCGCTGCTAATCAAGCAGCTACTAACAGTGCCCACTGATACCCGTGATAGGGTGCCAATTCAGACACAACTTAACTTGCAGCCCAGTTACTTAGTTACTATGTTAATTAAGCACCTAAGTAGGTAGGATGTTATTGCGTCACAATTTCAAAAGGCAGTATGAGCTCACTGGGCATTTTAACCTCCAAGTCATAGCAAACAGCATAGGAATATTTAAACCAGCTATAAATGCCTCAAAAAACATCAGCTTCACATAAGACAGGCTGTTCATTTGGTATAAGACCAGAGTCCAACACTGAATTTTAAAGGCAAAAGCAAGCAAAATATCTCCTTTAAAATATTTTAACACAATAAAGGCAAATTCACAGTGAGAGATTTAACCCTACAAAATTACATCCAATCTATATAAGGCTACACAAATACAGGGAACAGGCAACAGTACTGAAGCAAACTGTAAAGGGGCAAAGCAGACATTTGAAAGCATGCCAAGGCATCTTAATATTGTCAATTAGAGTATGCTGAACTTGCAGTCACTAGTAAGTGCATGCTATTCTGGATATACATTGCTAGAAGCAGACTGTTAACATTTAACCAGGACACTACGGTGTTATCTTACCAACAGCTGTGGAAACTTATACAGGTTCCTCAGCTTTAGGTTGCACTTACTCAATGAACAGGAAGAATGGGCTCAACATATACGAACATGGCACACTCCTGAAAAACAACACAAGCAACTTCCTGCAGGACCGATCCAGCTAGGAGCTAGGTCTGGATTGCAACAGCTAGGCTAGTACTGATCCTGCCAACAGGAACAAGAATTAAGGACAAATATTTTGTATTCTCAAATCAGTCAGTTTCCCAACAACATGACTATGTAAATGTTATCATTTCACCTTTTCGACCATATCAGAGAGAGCAGGAACCTCACAGGCAGCTGAAGCCATGAATATTTTTAAGGTTGAGAGAGAGAAAGCTTAGAAAATAAAGTACATGTCAGATTTGCATCTTGATCCTTCTACAGTAATAAGGTCTCAACTGTTTAAAGGAGGTGTCCATACGATAGTATTTTCTATTTCGGCAAGGAGGTTATGTATGAAAATATAAGAGCTACCATGCTGCCTCAGAGCAAAATATCTGTCCCAACAGCCTGTCCCCTCATAGTGGCAGGGAGCGGATATCTAAGACAGAAGAACTGAGTGAGCACATAGGATAACTGCCTGGCAGTCTCCCAGCAGCCAGCCATCTGAGGATCAGAGACTTCCTGTGCCAGACTTCTTTTTATCTATTTAGTCACCCTCAATTAATTTCTCTTTCATGAACCTGTCCAGTTGACCCTTGTACCCATAAAGCACACTATCTGGTTGCTTTAAGTGGATAGACAGGTATCCACGGTATGCGAGTCAGCAGCATTTTACTGCTACTGAAGGGAGGAAACTACAAACCAAGAGCTTTTGCAAGAGTGCAATGCTAAACAGCTCATGGTTTCACCACCACCACCCCCCAACCATGCAGGCCACGTGATGGAGTCAACAAGAGCTCGATAAGGTAAGCTAAAGCTGTACATCTAGATGCTACCAAGTTCATAGGGACATGGCAATTAGGAGCCTGAAAACAGCTTGAGGATTCCAGGTTTTTTTTTACTAGATCACTAAACTCAGCCTCTGAAGTATCTTAAAGCAAGAAGTTTGCAGGTGCATTCCTATTTAAAGTGCTATAAAGGCGACTCTGCAAAATGCATTGGAGGATAACAGAGAAATTATTTTCTTAGCCCCAGATCCATGAAGGAGAAACCAGTAACTGAAACCATCAAATAGCAGTCTTTAATTAGTCCCTCCATTAGAAACTTGTGGTGATACAGTGAATGAAGACAGAGAAAGAAATGAGACAGTGTAGAAACACTTCAGACACACTACCATGATTTTGAAGCCAAAATTCCACCTATTTTCATCACAGCAAGAAAGATCTCATAAGACTAAAAATAAATCCACCAGAAGCATCAAAGCAAGTTACTGTCTCTGGGCATTTCTGAAAGATTGACCCATAATCCTCCTTACTGTTGTGCCAGCAAGAACTGCAGTACTTAAGTCCTACTCCAGCATTGAAAATAGCCTTTAGGGAGGACTGAAGTGAAGCAAAGCAACCGTGCAGACCCCTCGCATGGGAGGGAATTCTGCCATCTGAGCTCAGCACAGAAACCAGTCAGCACCGCATCTGTTCAACGGACCACCTTCCGATAACTGTGCGCAGTAGCTGAACAAAATAACTTTCCTTCTGGAGACTTTTCCATGGTGAAACTGCAGTATACATACCACCTAAGCGAGTCCTCCTATCACAACAATTACTCTCTCTAGGTGCAAAATTAAGCAGAGAAGAAGGTGGAAATTGAAGATATAGAAAGCCCCTTTAAAAAAAAGCTCAGATGATCCCTGAATAGAAGTCCACAGAAGAACAGAGAAATTTCTGAAGAACTCTGTTTTATTCACCCCACACTAAGCAACTTTGTAAACCAGAACTGGATAATCCAGGTCCAAGAACAACTAGATTATTAGAAAAAAAAACAAGTCATAGACAATGACAGCCTACTAACACATGCATGCACCCACTGAGAACAAAACCCTGGCAAATCACCCAGCATCTTCAGTCTCTTGCACTGAAAACAGGCAGAGAACTTGCTTGATGCCTGCAAAAGGACAGAGAGGGAAAGGTCAGGAGCTCACCCTTGCTCTGCACCAGTACACATGCTTCGCTCTTGGTAGGGATGTTAACGCTGTCTCTCTGATTTACACTCTCCAGAGACTCCTGGAAGGAATCCTACCCGAGCCAGCCCAAGCACTGTAAGGATTCCTACAGCATGTAATCCAGAAATACCACCCCCTACCATGCCTCCAAGGGCCACAGAGAAGCCTTCTACACACAGACCCACCACTTAGGAATTCACACTCTCTAAAAATAGAAATCCTTACGCCTGCAAGCGTATCTCACCAACACACATTAGTTTCTGTCACTGGAAGTGTTGAGGAGCCTGCAATTTATAAGGCACACCACTATGAATCTCCCCTAAAATAGGCAGAAAAGATAATGGAAAAATCCAAAGAAAGAAAGAATAAAATTTTTCATCTTGTTTCGATTTCTGCCTCCCTCCCCACCCACCCCACCCCCCGTAAGTATTCCAGTTGTAGCAAATACTTTGTTTTTCACAAGTGCTCCAGTAACGTCTCCTACACACAGAACTGTTGTTCCTTTCCCTCCAGGAGCCCATAGTGCTGCCAACACAGGCCACACTCACTCAGATATTAGGTGTGTTTTGCATGTGATCCTTCGCTCTCATGAATATAGCTCTGCTCAGAACTGTTACTCAAGGATGGAGAGCATTGTGTTAAGCACTACTCACAACACATCACGCAACTGTCCCACCAGGGAAGACACTTCACACATAGCGAGGTCTTGAACAGTTACAGAGCCAAACCTGCAGTGGTTCTCTAGGGCAGTTTGTGACAACAAGGATTTATGAAATGAGCACATCCCCATATTCTTCAGTGTAGCAAAGAGTAAGGCAAAATGGTTGCATTTGAAACAAGGCCCTTGTAATAAGAACCATTAACCAAAAATCACGGGTTTTTAAACACAAAAAATCTCCATGATCCCCGCTGCTCCTGAGTATAAGCTGTACCTTCAAGTTCTGTGGATGCTGTGCTCTTAGCTGTTACTTCCTTCAGGCAGCTTCTGCAAGGAGGTTAATTCCGTTTCAGAGTCACATCTTTTTGCACGTTTGCTGTTATGTGGCCAGCACACTAAGGCAAACATTTGGAATAAAGCTTTGAGTGAGAACCGCATTCGCTGCTGAACGAACAAAGCCAATGCTACAAAAACAATTAATCATGCTTCAAGGTATAAAACAGCTGTCCTTTTTGGCCAGAGGAAAGAAACACTCAAGCCCCTCATCGTAGCCTCTCACTTGGATAGATACGTGGCAAGAAATACCACCGCAGTCTGAAGAACTGATAAAGGGCAAAGGCTGAGAGCAGCTCGGGGATGACATAAGCCATTGGTCTGACCTAGCAAATCTCATCCACATCCTTTGTTCATTGTGTTTCCTGGGGATTTGAAACAGCTCTTCCCATTCTCTCTAAAACCACATAGAGAGTGATGGATTTAGAGCTTTTCAAGTGACAAGAGCAGGAGGAAAGGCAGGCCTGTAGTAATAGGCTTTAACAGTGGTACTATCAGCTGACTTTGGAACCCATATATTGGCTTATTGAGCAGATTCCCCCCACACTAAATTACAATAGTTTTCTCTTTCACATGCAACTCTAGTACTTCCTATATCCATGTTCCTAATTTAAAAAAAAAAAAAAAAAGGCAAAAAAAAAACCAAACAAACAAAAACAAACCAGCCCAAGAACAACACAACCGAAAAAAATGCCAACACCATCCTGAAAAGGCCAAGCTACAAGACAGGATTCGGGGGGGAAGAGGCTAGTTTTTCAGCTCTAACCCTCTCCTGAGCTTTATCTGATCTCAAGTGTCTGATAAGCATCTGATATCACATAATATTCAAATACAACACTGAAAAAAGGCAATAATAATGTAGCACGTTGCATAGACAAACACTCTTTGTAATTAGAGAACAACAACGAGCTGGCACAGAGCACAATAATCCTCTCCATGGCATCTGTTCTAACTGGTGTTACACCACCGCAAAAAAGTGGTGCTGCATGAGCATTCTGAAGGAGTGGAAATGGCATAATCAAGCTGTAACATACTAAGAGAAAAATTATCTGCACTTTTTCTTCCAGATGTTCCCACTCTCACCATCTAAGACAAATAAAACACCCACAATAAGGCTTGTGGTTAGGGCAAAAGTAAACCCATTATCAAATCTCTCTGAGACTGTCCTGGAAGTTTACATTGTAGGAGTAAAGTCAAATTTTATGCACCTGATTATGCAACCACACACCTCTGAAAGTAAATATGGCTAGACTGATTTGGGACTATCTGGGAGAGAAAAGGTTCAACAACTGTAGGAAGAAATTTATTTGACATGGTAAGTATTGTAAATGAGCTCTAAATTCTATCAGCTTATTTGCACAGTTCTTACTCACAGAAACAGTCCTCATGTTTAGTTTAGTTCCTTTAAGTTCACCACTTGTCTGAATAAATGTTGTATGCTCAAATATAGCAATACTGACAAAAGTTGGTGCAATATTCTGTGATGCTCTACACTTGGTAACAAATCCTCTCTGTCGTGCTTCTGATACTTCCCTCTGTGCAATTCAACAGGTTTATCAAATGTTTCTAGTTATCCTTTCATAATCATAAAAGCAGACAAGAAAATAAAGAACAAACAATTTAAAAACTACAGCTAGAATACAGAAATCTTCAGTTATCAATCAATTTTGTACAAAACACATAAGAGAGACTATAAAAATGCCTAGCTAGTTTGTAATGATCCACCCTAACAGCTTCACAATGAGGAAGAATAATTCAGCTTTAGACCAAAAGATGTGTGTTTTGGGACTTTATGGGTTTTTTTCCTTCTAAGACTCAAAAAATAATTCTCCTCACCGTAAAGGATGCTTCACAACTTTAGGGCACCTACATATCAGTCAAGTAGACAAATATAAACATGATGTCCACCGTGATTCATGGTAGTTTCTACCAGAATATATACCAGCAAATGGTCTCCAAGATTTCAAGGCGACTGGGTTTGACTCCCATTGGTGAATGGTGTCTTTTCCCAATAAAGCACAAAATCCACCTCCTTTTGGAGTTTGCCCAGGAACAGGTTTGAACAAAGTCGGTGAAGAAAAAGAAAGTCTCATACGGTGTATTTGCCTACTTTTAAATGTCTCAAACCACTGGGCATCCCAGAAATTATTTAGGAGACAGGCATTATCCCCAAGCTCTTTTGTTGGTTTAAACAAAATTGTTGTGCACTCCATTTTTGCACAACTTTGAGATTCAAGTAAACCAAAAACCTCAGAATTATTCTCAGGTCAAAACCATGAGATCCAAAGGAAAATGGCTAATTTCACATAGTTTTGATACTGAATCATATGGTAAAGCTAGGCTCACACAGTAATTTTTAGGACAACGTGTTTACCCAAAACTGGATAAATAAAATCTGTGAGGAGTTCACCCACAAGCGCGTTTTTAAAGAGTTCATTCTTGGCACAAATGGGGACAACTCCCATCAGCTCGAACGGAAAACTCACCTGTTTATGCCAGGACTAACTTTGGTCTCCAGCATCTGCAAACATCAGACACAGGACCCGTTTCCCCAGAGCTAACTCAAGTTTTACACCTTTGTAAAGTCACTTTTTTTGATGAGGTACACAGCAGCAGAACAGCGGTCAATCAGGATGTGGGCTAGTTTGTTTTCCGAGATATTCAATATGCAGCAGACACTGTGCCATATTTAAGCAATAAAGAGCACTGCTTCTGTCCATCGTAAGGACTTGTTTGGAATTATAAAGACATATGGTATTTTTAGAGGCTGAAACAAACATACTGACTCACACTCACCACTGCCAATTGAGAATAAGGCAGATTTACTGATGTAACCAATGTTCCACTTCAATCCGCTTCCCCATCAAACCTCAACGTTTTATTTTAGCTGCAAAAAGGTTTATTAAAACCCTGCAGCCACATGATAATTCTCTCAACTAAGAAATGCAATGCGAGGCTTACAAAAAAACAAACAAAAAAACTATGCAGTCCCACTCCTTTTAAAAATCACCCTAATTTGTATTCAGCATTCCACTGAGTTCATATTTTATTATGCTGTTTAAACGCAAAGAACAACAGTTCATTCTCCTTTTTTTTATTTTTTTTACACATACCCAAAATCAGGAAATATGGGGTAATTATCTCCAACTCTGTACCCAAATACAACTTCAGACAAATTACTGAATACTTTGTGGATTCATCTGGCTGTCCTTACGATTTGGATTTGTATTACAACAGTATCTTCACCCTCTTCCCTGCAAGCTCAGGTTTTCTATTATACAACAGACAGACACAGCCAAGGAGCATAGAGATGCTTCTGTACCCATTTCAGTAAGAGCTTAAAGTTTAAATCATAGTACTTATGCTGTGTGGGGCACTTTAAAATTTGTTAGATGGAAGATGATGAACGTGATGTATTTATCACTTGGTTGCAAAGATACCTCTTGGACACGGAACAAGAATATCTTTGCAAGGTTACCTAAGCCATGGTCTTCAGTCTTTTCTAAATATTTACTGCTCCAAGCAAAATGTAGCTGAGTGAATGACACACTGCTTTTCTCCTAGATGACAGCAAACAAAAAGTACAGGAAAAATTTATACTGTAGTGAATCATATGCATATTTTGACTGGTGGAAGCTCTGCCAGAGAATGGAAAGAAAGATTAATTTAGTTGGTTTATCCCTTCCCTCAACTTCCACACAGACTAAAACAGTGCCTTCTTACAAAGCCTGCCCACATCCTGGCTCCCCTCCAGGGAGGCACTGGTGTATGCAGGCTGTGTATCAGACAGCACTTTGTCCTCGCCAGGATGTGGTCTGCTTTTGTAACAAGGCCTATGCAAATGGACGCCCATGAGCCCTTGCAGCCAACTGTGGCAAATACCACTTGTTCCTTCACTAGACATAAATGAACTGTAACTACCTCAAAGCCGAACAAACAATACAAGAAAAGAAGGGAAAACATCCAGATTTAACCAGATTAACGATAACGGCTCTCCTGAGGAAAGACTCCCTGAAGAGGAGAATTCAAGGAGTTATTAGCAGCCTTTAACCACGTTTCTGGTTTGTGATGTGCCATGCAGTGAAAAATACAAGTCTATGACTTCCCTCGTAAAAGTATTTGGGAGGATTATTAGCTTTGCAGAAGACAGATTAGTCACAGCACAAACTGCCATCCTAAACGTTTCATATTTGTTTCGCATCCTCAGCATCCCGCTAAAAATAAAAGCAACAGAAAAAAGTATCTATGCTGGGCTTAGAACCAAATGCACAACTGAACCACCAAGGCAGCCGCCATCTCTCTGCTGCACTAAATACTCTTTACCCATCTTGAACCCTTATTTCTGCCACTTCACTTAAGGCTGGAACACATGACTTCAGAAAAACTGCTTCTCACCACAAATCGCTATTGCAACGTTTGTATTAAGACAGGAGAAAAGTGAACAGCAAGAAATTCTTACAGGTTTTCCTCAAACTTTCTTACCTTAGACCTGCCACCACGCTCATGCATGATCTTGGGACAAAAGATCAAAAGAATTTCTGCTATGTCTCCTTTTCAGGGACACAGGACTATTTCTGAAAGCAGCAAGATTAGGGTGACTGAAGTACTGACACTGTCCTGGAAGAATGGGTGCTGACAGCAAGCTCTTAACTCATCAGCAGCTGTACAGCTTGTCAACTGTATTCAAACTAGGTCACAGAATCCAAAATCCCATGAAAGCAGCAAGAAACAAGGAGAAGCCGGAGTAGCCTTTCTCATGTCTAACACACAATATCTACACTCCATCACTTTGACTACAGAAAACACAGTTTCAAAGGACTATTGCATCCAGATATATCATGTTTGGGTAGCGGCACACTTGGAACAAACGAAAGCAAAGTTGTGTCCAAGTCTGCACAGCTGACGTGGAAATAACACTCCTCTCAGAAAAACACTGAGCTGTTCAGCAACTTAAGCGTTGGGACCCATGGGTTGAAGACCACAGCTCCTCCATTTCTTCACTGATCTCATGCTCAGAACATGTAGAATAGTTAAGCATGCTAGACCCACCATATTTGCAGCATCCTCAGGTAAACAGACTCACTTGCCACCCTAACCCCATTGTAGAAGAGGTCTGAGGCCACTTCCACTAGGTCTTTATACCGGACTTCAAACCCACAGGTTGATATTGCCACCTCTCATATACTAAGCAATAAAACAGAAACTAATAAATTTCAGTCCATTCCAGAAAAAAATTCAGCTGTCCACAACTCCTGTTAATCCACAGACTTCTCAGGGAATACTGTCAGTAAAAGCCCCCAACATCAAACAGAGATCAGTTCGCAAACCCAGTGCCAATGGAGTTAGTCAGATTTGAACCTCTGGTCATCTGTTCCCTTTCTTTGGGAAAACCGAGGACCGTTCATCTCGCACAACTTTTTAAATGGAGATTCGCTGGCTGCCAGGCAGAGGCAGACTTTACGCTGCATCCAAACAACACTACAACAACCACCAGCATCAGCAGGTGCTCGGTACCATGCAGCTCCCTGTTCCTGGCCCAGGAAAGTGCTTCTCTAACCCAAGAGGTCTAGGGTACAGCGATGGGGGAGACTCTTCCCTTCAGGTTTCTCTGAGCGCTGCCTCTCAGTGCTCAGCACAGAAGGGTCTCAGCAGCACTCCTGATGCTCATTTACTGTTCAGTCAACGATTTGGGATCTTTTTGTGTACTAAGCACTCCTTGCTTGCACTGCTGTTACTGGACAGGCAAGTTACAGCTGAAGGTCAAGTCAGGAACAGATACAGGAAAGGCTAGTGTTATTCCAGTGCACTCTGAATCAATGCCTTAGGACCTGTTCTGACAGGACATCCAGCCAAACCTCTTTTTCTTTTTAATCTCAGTTATTATCAACACTGGAGTTATATGATATAGCATAACAACCTTCCAAAATAATTAACTTCAGGTTTATATATCTTACTTACACAGTTACAAATCACCTGTGCCTGTCTGCAAAGATTTCAATTTGGCAATAAGGCTCTTCTGTGTTATAGCACAATCTCCAGCAATTTCTTGCTTCACATTCTGTCTTAAATGTTTTTTGTCTTCCCAGAGCACCACCCTTTTCCCCAGCTAGTTCCATTCTGCTCCTAATGAAGATAGGGTTAAATTTACAAAGTGTTTTTATCCTAATTACAAGCCTTTCAGCTAGTTACCTTGGTCTTAGCCTCAGCAGGAAATGATATGCAAAATATACTTTCATGCATCTGACAGTCCCCAAAACTACCGGTCATATAAATTCTGCCAATTTACTCTAATTAAAGCTAAGCAGTGTCGTGTGTGCTTAAACGGTCAATCTGTCTTGAAGTAATTACACCTGAAGGCAGGAATACATCAGAGTTTCCTTCTCTTGGAATTAAATTCAGATGGGCAACTGAGAAGCAGTCAAGGGACATTTGCAAATGATTAAATCCAAATCACATCTCCTTTCAGTGTTCTTACCAAGTACAGGCTGCTGCATGGATGCTGATGGATTTGTGGAGGAAGGAGGCAGATGGTACAAGGCACTTGTCAACACGGCACTGCCTATACAAGGCTCTCTCACACCCAGTGTTCAGACCTTCTGCTCTGAAGCCATGCATTAAGGAGTCAAAATGAGGATCTGAGACAAATGTAATGAATCACACAGTATGTTCACTACCACTGGTAAGATTTCAGATGATTCTTAGCATTTTGTTTCATTTGCGAGATAGCCACTGCACCAACGAAGATCTGCTTAATTCACCTTCATTATCAACCCTGACCACCAGCACAAAGATTATAAAAGCCCTCTTCCAAATGAGATGCCGAGTTCAGGGCTCCCACTCCCCCCTTTGGAAGCTCACATCAAATCTTTGCATTTCATTTTGGCTTGTGGGGTCAGCTGAGTATCGGGACCATCAGACTGTAAACATGCTTCATGGGAAGTTCCCCTTGTAAAGGGGCAGGTTATACAGGAAAACACCTAAGCAATCTCACATTTTGATGCCAGCAAAGATGAGAAAAGAGCCATCAGGCAGAGCTCCCAGTGGCCTGGAGAATGCGAAAGTCCCACCCTCCACCACTGCAACGTCAGAAGATGTCTCTCATGTCTTGATAGTCCTTTACAGAAGACCAAAGATGACTTCCAGAAATGGACAGCAATATTGATTCAGTTAGGAAAAGATAAAGAGGTTGCATTGCTCCAGCCAAATCCTCCTTCCTGCTCTCACATACAGAGCAAGGCGCACAGAAGGCAGAGAGAGAATGAGAAAAAGAGAAATCATTAACCACTAACCACACTTACACAACCATATTTTCTGTGCCACTCAACAGCACGTAACTCCAAATACACACCACTCCCGGCACAGTGCTCGAAGACTGTTAGTCAGAAGGATGCTTACTTTGGCCCTCTAAGAGCTGACAAATTCAGCTTTATCTCTCTGGGATCTGACAAGCCCATCCTGTCACAGGGGAAGATTATTATAAATGACAATGCAATGAGTAACTTCTTAAAGAGGAAAAAAAGAAACAAACAAACAAACAGACTTGAATATTCTGCTTAGATTCTCATCCTTTGCTGGTTTACTGACATGGTGCTAAGGTTCCTGAGAGGAGGACATACTGGCAGAAGACTGTCTGCTTCAGCAGGGACCGAATTTGCCAACATTCAGAAAATAACAATACCAACCTATAAAAGCTTATATAAGACACATCATTTAAAGACTAACTTAAGCCCAGGTTCAGCCTTCAGGAACATAATTCGAAAGATCCAATAAACTATAATAGGAAAATCCGAAAGACCTGTGCAGCTCTCATCTTTAAGCTATCCATGATTTGTCCATCCTCAAAACAAACCAAGAAAAAGCAGCTTTCTATCAAGCTTAGACTTGTACTCTTTTTACAACAAAAGGTGAACACGGTCCCCTCCCATTCTCCCATTAATCATCTTTCCCATTTTAACACAATCATGGTTTTCGTTTAGTTAGTTCAAAATTTTTAGAGGGATACGTGCCTAGGAATCAGTATTCTTTATTACAAGAATCCAGCTCTACTCATCACAACAGGCCAATTCTTTCCCTCAGAAACTGGCCCTTTCCAAAACACCAGGAACAGATCTCTTCAGGTGTACCTAGAATAATCTACATCTAGTTATCTAGTAATGTTCTGGGTTTTCAAAACGCAAGCATAAACACAGCAGAAATCATTCTACGACAGAAATCACTGTTTACTTTGTGTTTTGTTAGAATACTTCTAGTAGATTAACCTGCTAAAATACTTGGGGGTGGGGCTTTTAAAAGCTGCTTTGGCATTACAAAACGTGCAGTATCGGGCACAGGAGTGAAGGGAAAGGACTAAAACAAAGAACACAGTTGTCCATCATCAGAGCAGGCAAAGCAGGATCAGCTGCTTTTTGAAGACATTTTGGTTTTGTAAGGGACCTCACAGAGTCTCCAAGACTGTATTTTACTTTCCAGTCTCTGTGCAGTATTGGTGGCAGCGTGACTGTTAATCGGTACTAATTGTGAAGACAGGCTCTCAGGCAGGACCAGTTGTCTGCCATGAAGTCAGCTGAGCCAGTAACTTCATTTTAGCTTTTTCTAAGGGCTATCAGATGTTAGTGATTTCAGGTCATTAGCAGGAGTGGGTACATATGCATCCCTATCTACATCTAAACTTTAACCCAGCTAAAAACAGGATAAACTAACATTAAACCTGATTCCAATGTCTAGTCTAAGTGTAAAGTTTCTCACTCACAGCTGTCTTGCCCTTTAAAAAAGGGAAGGAAAAAAAAACACCAAGTAAACATTCTCTGTAGAGACATTTAAGATTCCCTTCCTTCCCCCTAGCAGCAGTAATGTATGTATCTTCATCTTTTGGACTTCTTCCAAAGTGCTTAACGTTGGAATTTACATATTATACTTGCCGCAGCAAGGGTCTCTCTAGACTAACGCTCCTCTCCTATACTGGTCTATATTCTGTCACTCCTTTTCCCCAGAGCTTGCAGTAATGAGCGGACAGCTTCTTTGCAGTAATTGTGGTCTGTCAGACAAAACAAAGGAGAGGAAGTATGTATCATTTGGCTGTCTACTTAATTTTAGTGTAACAATTCCATTTTTAGGTACACAGAGTCTGTAATAGAATGGTCATATCCGAGTTTAGCACACAAAGCTCTAAATAAGACTGCTACTTTACAAAACCACAGCACAGAATAGCAATTGTTTCTAGCATGGTAACCGCAGTGATTGAGAGATGCCCAAAGTAACTTGTTTTTTAAAGGAGAAACTTCAGTGTGTGGTGGTAAGCCCTGAAACCACCGATATAAATGGATTAGGCCATGAGCACAGCAAACAATAATTCCATTACTTTGGCTTAGGTCTGTTTTCACAAAGCTAGAGAGTACTTAAAAAAAAAAAAATAATAATCTCCTTGCTCTTTCCAATGTCACTGGAGGGCTGGGTCAAGAAAGAGATACTTTCTGCGAGCGCACACCAGGATACGCTAATATTATCAAGCCTTTTTGCTTTGTTGTTGGGCTATTCTTATTTTGCTTCTAATGCTGCATGAATGTTGATGGCTGTTTCCAGTCCACATAACAGCTATATTACTGGAGGTTCCAGTCTGTTTTTTTTCTTCGAAGCTAGGCTGCAGTCTTGGTTAATGTTTGCCCAGAAATATGTAATTGCAGACTTCCTCCTCATAAACCGTTCCAGAGCGCAGGCTGCCATCCTTCCATGTTATTATTATCTGTGTGCCTGCAGGCTAAAGCAGGGTGTGCTCTCACATTTGAGAGGACAGATAACCCTTTCCTTGCAGGGAAAGCACTGAATGCCTTTTGATTGCTGCAGCTGCTACTAGACTACCTGAAAGTTTTGCCCATGTCATTTTCTGCCCCTAGATTATAGAATAAAAAGAGTTTTAGTGCAGCCTTACTAGGACACAAATAGATCTAAGGGAAGCTGAGAATAAAATGGACTTCTCAAGCCACCTACTTCATAGCCACTACACATAGTTATTTATGCTTCTTAATTTTCTATTCTGCCCAATTGTCCACACATTAAAAAATCCAGCTGTTTGTTGTTTTGTTTTGTTTTGTTTTTTTTTTTTTTTTTAAAAAAAAAAGGCAGCTCATTGCTAAATCTTACCACCTATAGAAGGAAGGAAAAAACCTGGAGTAATTTTTTTTAATATATAAAGCTCAGATTTTCAAACAAAGCAATACAGTAATTCAGCATAAGAAATATTTTCTGGAAAAAACAACCAACAAACTGAACACTTGTTTTATTTTGGGCACAGGTATTCAGGCCAATACAGTGCCAGAAATGCAGTACCATCAAAGATAGTAAAGCCCCAGGCATTAGCAGAAAGGTAGGTAATGTTCAGAATTTACAGTGGTGAATATGGCCCAATAAAGCAAGCCCAATTCATTCTGAGCTACTGAAAATATCTTTTAAAATCTCTCCTCTCCTGGGAAATGCCCACATGTTTCAGGGCTAACATGAACAAACCATAGCACAATCTTTGCAACCTTACGAAAAATGACCAGAAGGTTTGCAATAAAACAAACTCAAGGAACCTGAGAAATTAAATGATGAAATCTCTTTAGATACTTTGTAGGTAAGAGGTCTTCTAAGGTCTTGCCCAGATCCCTGCTGGTGATAGTCTGGCATGTTTTCTAGTCTTGACATTCCCTCTTTGCCCTCAAACCATCCAGATCTGGGAGCTGTTGGAGTGTGTTAAGGCTCATACCCAGTCTACTCACCTGGTTTGCCTCTAAGGAGAAACAAGGGGAAAGTGGAAATCAGTTTGAGCCCAGAGTCTCATCTTAATACAGATTTCAGGGTATGTCTGACACATGCACCTCGTCCCAGGAACTGGGAAGACCTCCTGGGTCAAGTAATACAGGTGGTAGTCTAAGGGGTTCACTGTCCTTGAACAGGCAGATCACAGTAAACAGGGTGGACCAGGCAGAACTCGCACACTAAACAAAATAAACCTGTGTCCAGCTCCTCTGCTTTGAGAGATTAGTGGATGTCTAGAGTGCAATGAACTACAGCAGCTTCCTCCTCAGGTGGAGGAACAGTACAATGAAAAGCCTTCACTTCCTTCCAAATTAAAATTCTTCGACAAAAGCAACAGCTGGAAAAAGTTTAGCCATCACTTAAACCAAAAGGTATCTTTATTTCTAACAGCTGGTTTGGAAGCAGTTGATGTTTTTAGTAGATTTTAGATGCCTCTTCTTCCTGAGCTCGCTACAAACCATGTGACACTTTTGAGGCCTACGTCCCACATTAAAATGAGATACAGGAGAAAGATATTCTAACACAGAACAGAAAAATAGTGACAGCTTAGAAAACTTTGGACAGATCGACAGCTAAAACGTTAGTAAGGGAAGGAGGACTAAGCAAGTCTCAGAATAACAAGCCAGAATTCTACAGACATTCAGGACAGAGTCTCACAGAGAAATCACTGATGGACTAACAGTTTACTCTCAAATCAATTACAATTTGCCGTGCCAGAGAAGTCGTCTAGTCTAGTTGAAAGCGAGAAGGCTGTTGAGCACACATACAATAGAAATTATGTTCTGAATCAGTCATAGCTTTAGAAGACTGACAAACCCTACAGCGATGAAACACTGTCAGCTGTAACTAACATGTATGATAGTCATCCACATGTCTTTATTGACTGCCCTAAGACACCAGGGTCCCAGGATATCACACAGGCATAATCTTTGGTGTTACCTACAATCTCTCATCAGTGCAGTTCATGTCACAGGGGAAAAGAAAAAACTGCACATGTGACACACAATACTTAAGATGTTACTTGGGTACTGCTAAGCTCGCTTGACTTAGTAGCTTGATCACAAATATTTGCAGTAATTGTTCTACTTTCAATTAATAAATGCATTTTAGAGGTGCCTTTTAGTGAAATGAATTAATGCAAAATGCTTAATCATGTTACAGAGATCTCATGGGAAGTGATACTGAAATCTCGGGCTACCAATACTGGATGAAGTACTGAAGGAGACTTACAGCTGCACCTCACTGAAAGCATCACAAACTAAGTTACAGTGAAAGGTTGTATCTGGGCAGGTTTTTGTAAGTTTACAAAACTGTAATGTCTTGGATTCCATTTCATTAAATAGATACTATTTCTTTTTAAGCCTTCCCAGACGTCAGCGAATTCACATCTGAGGAAGGATCATCCTCATAAACTATCATGCTTTACTTTGAAAGCTTAGCTTATTTAATTTCTTAGTTTAGTTCCTACCACTAAAAACATGTGGATAGAGAAATATGTTTATATTAGGAAATGTCTGCTGGAAACTATCCATGAACTTAACAATAAAATTAATACAAAATAACAGCAAATTCTGCTTCTGATCCCAAACCATTCCAAGTCGCTGCCGTATACAGATTTGTAAGCATTCACACACTCATGACCCTGTATCCACACATGCTTAAACTAGATAGCACAGTTTTGCCGTCTTCATTGGGCCAAAGAGCAAAACTTTATAGCCACTGCTCTTAGAGAAAATGGTCTGGGATATTCAATAACTACCTAACAGGTAAAATCAAGATCAAGGAAGCATTTGGAGAAGCAGAACTCTCTTTTATCGCTTTTTGTAACTTTCCAGTAATGTGTAAATATCAAAATACAATGCCATAAATGAAGCATTAAAGATGCCTATTAGAATGTTGAAACCCATTCTATATAGCCCGTCTATAAACAGAAATACTTAGTTCAGCAAAATACTGAAAAGGTCAATAGGAGTTTGCTTCAGTAAGGAGTAGTAAAAACTAGAAGAGCTGCAGGACTGGGCTGCTGGCACACAGCAATCACAAAATTAGAAAAAAAAAAAAACTAGCGTGAGATAATTTTTCAGCATGAATTCCAACAAAGCCAGCTTGTTGCTAGAAGGCTGTTCAGCTACTGAAGATTTGTCCTTGAATTCCTGTTGAAATCAATCCATAAAAATCATATTAAAGGATTAGGCATCAAACATTTGCGTGTTGATGTGCGTAAGAAATTCTTCACTCGCAGACTGCTGACCTTACATTCTTAAGAGGATCTTTTACCCCATAATAAAGTGTTCACTGTCAACAGTAATTCTTGCGCTTCATGCATCTGTTGACAAACTCTGAACAGGAAGCTTTTCTTGCAGGTAAAATTTTCAAGTGCTGCACGTGTACAAAGCATGATGTAGGATTTGGACGTTTTGGTGGAGGGCAAAGTACTGATCTTGATATTTGTGCTACAAGTGAACTACAAAACAAACAGACGCTACACATTTACTTCAGAAGATTGATAACATACTCATTAGCTTCAGGAACTAAACAGCTATCCTTGCATATCCATACTTCTGTTACCATATATATTCTTTAGGCACAGACACACTCCTAACCACAAGTACGCAGAACAAGTTATGAACATACAACAGAGTGCTTGTAGTGTGCCAACAATCCTTGACTGATAAATTAATAGATCTACCCTGCACACATTTTAATAAAAATTCACTGTTTCAGGTGCCTGCAACACTGATTTCACACAGCACTGGAATCATCACTGTGCATAAGCATAACACTGAAGAACCATGAAATTTTAGCCTATGATGCAGAACTCCCAGCTCACCTTTTACAGCACTGGTACCATTCTGGTCTGCATTTAATGCATACCTCTACAGTTTAGCCCTCTTTGCATGTCAAATTGACATGTCCAGCATAAGGCACCTGTGTTAGTAGAGAGCTCAAAGCAAAGATATTTAATAGAGGGTCAGGAAAAACACTTTCTCTCTACAATTGCCTGACCAATTCCCAACAGTGCAAGTCCAGGGAAGAATCGGGCACAAAGCTGCCCCACAACTGCTCTGTAGGCTGCAACTACTCTGACAGATAAGGAACAAATGAAACTAGCTCATTGCAAACAAGATTGCACTCTCTACCTTCTTCCTTTCAAATCATGCAGAGTTCCTCTGCGCTTATTGGATTGAAATCCCTGCAGAAACACAAGGGGCAGCAAGGTCTGCGGCACTCTCTCAGTCTGTCAGTATCTTCAGTGGTGACAAGGTGTCTGTATTTTATCTTCTCTGGCCCTTCTGTCTGCTTAAATAAATAATAATAATAATCATCGTCATCATCATCATCAGAAGCAGCAGCATCTATACTCAGACTTCTACTTGCTGGCATCTCCAGATTGTTTCTTTGCTCACAGAATTGAATCACTTCACGTTAAAGCTCTCTGCAGATATCCATTGTTTTGCATGCCATACATTTAATTTCCATGAATTTAAACTATATGTACTCAGATAAAGAAGCTATATCAATTTAATTAGAACTGATTGTTAAGAAAAGTTGACCCAAGATGCCAACCAGAAATTCTATCTTCAATCCTCTGTAGATAATCACATACTGGGGCCCTTGTGAAAAAATCCTGCACAGTGGTAATTAAATTTACTGGAAGAAGATGGAAACAACAAACACATGAAAATAACAGTGCTTCATGTCTTTGGGTAAAATAGAGAGCTTGTGGCTTCCCTAGCTCCACATCTTTCCCTACTGTCCCTCATCTATCATCCCCAAAAGCATCTTTTACTTTTCAAAGAATAGATTACATTGGAAAGGACCCCTGGAGGTCATCTAGACCAACTCCCAGCTCCAAGCAGGTCCAGTTAGATCAGGTTGCTGAGGGACTTGTCCAGGAAATAAGAGATTCAGTATTAAAGAACTGGGAAAACCATGAAACATTTCAAAGGGAATCATGTAGAAAAGTAATTAAAGTTAACATATGGAGCCTGAAGAGAGGCACTGAGTTTGATTCCAGTTCCTAGCCTCACACATCAGCCATGTACCACAAATCCCACTCCTACTTTAGACCACAGGTGCTGAAACTAAGAGCTTTATATTCTACACATAGGATTAAAAAATTGAGCAGAGGTAACAATCACAACCACCCCTGCACAACACAAGGCGGTTTCACCAAGTGCTTATGCATCTTGGGAAATGCATTTTTAGGATAGCTGTTATTCACCTAAAAGTAAAGAGATCAGGCCCTACCCTGATGCATGCCAGTGCTTACTAGCTAACACCAACTGACAAACTGCCTCACAATTTGACTTTGTCGAGGAAGTACTTTCTCAGCAAAAAAATCTTGCATCTTCTACTGAAATGGAAGAGACAAGTGGATTATACCAAATACTGCCAGGTTTATACTGAACTATTGCTAGCGCATACATTTGAGTCTTACTCAAAAACAAAGGACAGAGTACAGGGCAACAAGCGATCAGTCACGTCTGACACATACAGTATTTCCACAGAATTACTCATCTTTGTATGGTCTGACACGTGTTAAAGGATTTTTCCCAATTCACACACAGATGCCTTGTAAATAGATGGCAACTATTCCTATGACTAAATAGCGACTTCATAGGTATTTTGACCTAAGTGCTCATGGAGTTTCCAATAATGCCATCTTCAAAACAAAAACTACGTACTTCCCCTCCTTTCACTTGTTTTTCAGGAAACCACATTTTCAGACTTCCTGTAGCTGACACAGCCTGGGTAAATCGGGTTGTGTTGTGTCACAGCCCACAGCATATGGCGGAATTTGAGCTTCCCACAGTAATGCACCACAATGTATCAGGTGAGAAAGTCACTCTAGAAAATGAAGAGGAGCTTTGATTTGTTTCAGGTTTTTTTCCTTCCTGGCATGACCTACAGTTAAACAAACTGGCTGCCAAGGGAAATAGGAAAGGGATGCTCTGAGCTTAGCAGTGTGGTTAGCACATTACATCTTTCTAGGAGTTAACATACAAAGCTAAACCAAAAAGATAAATTTGGGGATCTCTCTCTCTCTCATTCTCTCTCTCACTGGTTAACACCAACAGTCTTCAAGCCCTGACCTAGCTAATCCTAACCCTGCAGGTCTCTAGATTTTCATCAGCGGATAAATTCAGAACTTAAGTTCTAAAACACTATTTTCTCAGCTCCTCTTTTCTTCTGGTGGGATTTTCAGGCCAACTTTTCTTCTGCATGCTGCACTTGTAAGCCTTGCCCCAGAAAACACATTGACTGTGACCACAAGATAAGATCTACCCCCAGAAAACTTTCAGAAAGTCTTCTCGGCAGCAGCGAGATAGAGCAGGCATCCCCAGCATAGCTGACACCTGTATTCATACGGTTTCCATATCCCAAATGACTGATGATAGGGAAAGAAAAGTATAAACAGCAGGACAAGAGAAGAAAGATGAGGTGAGAAATTTGTATTCCAAATGTTCACAGAACAAGGAGCTGGTGTCCCCCTCTAGACAGCCAAGTATCCTAGACACCAGACCAGAGTACGACTGTATCTTTTTAGCTTCCCAAATGCTTGATTAAGAGCAGTAGAACAATCTCCAAAAGAGCAAACCAAGGGCAAATTCACACTCCCCAACAGTCTGCAAGTGAAGATACAAGTCAACACCACCCTGCAATCTGATCTGTTCATTCTACCTTAACAGCCAAAGTCTGTCCATCACCATGCAAACGCAATTCTAAACAATTATTTTCTTGCAAATAATTTTAGCAGAAACATCCTAACTAATGGACTCACCCCATTATTCAAGACAGCTTGAGACAGTGAACTAATCGTTATCCCAGGGTTTTGAGGGGGGAGACAGCAAATCTAATCAAGTCCCCACAGAATTTAATCACCTGGAATCGCAAGTTACAATTAAAAGCTTTGAGAATCATCTCCTGACAGCCATTTTTCTACCTTTCAAGCAATATCAATAAATCACATTATACACATACTGAAATATTCTCTCACTCCTCTACAGATTTATACAGTCATCAACACTGTTTTCTCCCTAGCAGAGGTGACAAATGAGAGAGACAAATCAGAATCCTTTCACAGTTACAGTTTCATGTCCACACACTTATAAGAGTGTTAGGTAATACAGGGGGTTGTGACAAAGGTATTACAGCCAGATATCACTAAGCTTCATTTATCTGCCTATTCCATTCTTATTAATTACTGTAAAAGAGTGTCTGGGGTCAGTGCTGTTTCAATATTCAGATTTTGCACCTGGAACAGATGCTCTCCACCTGGTCATTAATTGCTCTTCCTATGGTTAATAACACTACTTATCTGGGCCTTGTCTTCCAACACACAGTAGAGTTGTTCCATTTCTTATTGTATCCTTGTATTAGCAAAAAAGCCACCCCTGCAAGCTGAAGCTTTTGCTACACCCATGTACTGTACAGCTTAATAGCTATTAAATGGGCTACACCCTTTGCTCTGCACTTTTCACTAACATGTGCATTGCAGAACAAATAATCTGCTCCTTCGGTTAGGAATCCTTTGGTTCAATACACACACACACACACACACACACACACGAAAAAAAAACATCCCTTGTAAAATCTAGAGCATAAAGGGCAAAGGCAATGCAAGGAGAACTGAGCTTTTATTCTGTTTGTGTAGCTGTCTGCTGCATAAAGCCAGAATGTTCAACCAGAGCTGGAGAAACTGTTGTGGCACACAAAGCAATTCAGCTTCCAGACTAGTTCAGTCCTGCTTGGTTCTACCCAGTTGTATTCATGGATTACTACAAAGTGCGAGACTCAGAACTCCTTCGTGCAGATACTCAAGCTGGACAGACACAGCAAGAGAAGAGAGGTAAGTGCTCTCTCTTCAACTCAGGCAGCCACCCTCTCTTTTCTCACCTTGGTCCTCCCTTCCCCACATACTTCTCCACAGTAACTGCTGGGATATATAGCAGAATTTTGTTTAAATCTTTCTAACACCATGACTGTTAGAATGACTTAGGCAGCAAAAGTAGTAAGCCTACCTGCTTTAGGAGGAGACAGGATACATTCTTGCTTTGCTATATGATTTATTTGAACAGTAGCAGACCTGGAAAAAATTCTAAAAGGTAACACGGTCAGACATTATACACAAAGGCACTTCAAAAAACTAATAGCACAATATTAAACAAACGTGGCAAAGTGCACATTTGTCGTCTTATAAGGACTCAGTCCTGTATCTTTCTGCACCCACATCTCACTGGCCTCAAACAGATCACCACTAGCATAATCATGGGCATTACAGTTTGCCACGAAGGGTATGCTTCAAAATTCCAGAATTAGCTTGAAACACTACATCTCCATTTCTTTCAGCACATGTAATATTAGCAGTCAAGCTGCTCTTAGCACTGAATAAAAAAATGCACAAGGCACTTCGCTTTTGTTAACAATGCTTATTTTGGATATGCAACTCAAGCAATGGTTTGGATCTAAATTCACAGTAATCCTCAGTACAAAACTAGGCTTAAAAAAGTTACTGAAGTCCAGATGCTAAAATAAAGCCTTCAGGAACAGCCCTGATTAGCTGGTGGGGTGTAAGTGGCTCTATCCTTGGAATAGCTTGGCAAGGAATTGTCAGAATTCCTCCCTCCTCTTTCCTGGGGGGAGCGGATGCTGTAACAGCTCCCAAGAGGATGACACTCCCTTCCTTTCTCCTGCTCAGCTCCCTGCGGGGAACTGGTCTGGATTTGCTACACAGGACAGCAAGGGGAAGGGGGGATGTAATCCTCACTCTTCACTGAACATGGACACAGTTCAAGCTCAAATTATTGACTTGTAATGTTACCACAAAAGGAACTGCTTTAATTTTTGCTGTGTTACAAGGCCGTTACCAAAGTGCATGGGGCTTTCAGTGCCAAGTAAAGCCAAGATTTCAGAGGAGTCTCAAACGTAATCTTGCACTACAAAATAGCTTAAGGGCAGCGCGTATCAGCACTCACAGGCAGAAATCCACATACATAAATAACCAAACAGGATCATGAAAAACCCTGTAAAACTACCTGACTTGTGAGTTGCAGGGTTCAGGGGGTGGGGGTGTAATAGCTTTTTGTTGAACAAGTTCAGAACTTCTCCCGTCATCCTCTCCCAGCATGTCACAGACTTTCTTCATCCTGTGATGGTTGGTATTCTCTTTTTCTTTTGCCACTCACTGTTTTAGGCACTGGAACTTCAAGTATGGTTTACCCAAAGCTTTAGCATCACAGCTGTAACCTCAGAACACAGATGACGAACTTAAAGGACATAACAAGGAACACCTGTACAGCTTCATCTTGTTTGGACACCACACAGACAAAGCCTGACAGTACTGGACTTCTCAGGCTAAACCGTACAACCTTTGGTTCAAGGCATTTGCTCATACAAGCAACCTTCTGGGGTTACACACTGTGGGCTACACATCAGGGTCCTTTGATTACAGTGCTACATTCACCTCCACACCGTGCATCTCACAAAGCGTACAGTAAAACTAGGAAAAATCAGAGAAAGAGACAATGTGGAAAGTAACAGGTAGAGGACAACTTCTGGACAGGAAGAAACTAAATAAATTAGGACGTGCCAGCTAAGAGAGGACAGAATCAACATCTAGAAAATAATGAATGGAATGACATGGTAAAAAACGGAATTATTTACTCTACCTAATACTGAAAGCTAGGGATCCTGTTTCTTAAGCTGGCAGCAATTTAGAAACAAAAGGAAAGTGCTTTTTCATATAACAATTACAGTGTGGAACTCTGTGCCCACAGGGACTGGTCAAGGCAAAGAAGCACATAGGTTCAAAATGGAGATCAGAGAAATAAATGACAAACACATCCAGCAGCAGCTATCAAGCACAATGGTCTGAATGCAAACATCCGACTAGGAAGCTGCTATACGACTCTGCCAGAAGCTGAAAAGATACAGCAGGGGAAAGATAATTTCAAATGTATACCCCTTTCCTCAGGCCCTTTTATCAATCCCTCTCTCACAGGCCTCTGCTGGAGACAGGATACTTGGTCACAATAACATTTGATCTAATCTAGTGTGACAGTTACTCTGTTCTCATAAATTTCACTATTTGAGTAAGACTCATGCTGAACTTTACAGATCACTGAATCATTTTCAACGCTTGTTGTTACAGTGAGCAACAGGACACACGTTTCTTCTTTCATGATTTCTTGTTTTCTCCTGATGATCTCAAAGTACAAAACCAACTCCCTCTGTACAATTCACATTACAGCGGATATTATGGAGACCAAAGAAAGCCTTTTGCATATTATTCTGGTTTCACATATCAACAATGAAGACACAAAGGACTATATTGAAAACTTCCTATGAGATTTAGTGGGCCCTACATCTTCCTTAACAGAATTATGTTGCAGTTTCACTGTAGTAACCCATTACAGATACTCAGTGTAACATCTTTGGTGCTCTCTTGGCCAGGAAGCTACTTAGCAACACAGCTGCACAAAATTCACTGCAATCCTCCAGGTTTATGGAGTTATTTCATTTGAATGTAGCATGCTCCTTTTGTTTACCTGCTGTTTGGTCTCATGATGCAACCCAACATTCTTCAATCACTTCACAGTGCTTGTAACATAGCCAGAGGCTCTGTTACCCACAGGAGGTTGTGGTTGTAACAAATTCGTGCAGTCAGCCTTTGGTGAATTATTCTCACACACAATTAATAAAAAAAAATAAATAAATAAATAAAAAAAAATCACAGACCAGATCGTAGTTTTCTCCCTTCCACTCCACTCATATCCTTCTGGCCAAAAATGAAAACAGAGGGAGGCCAATGCACTGCAGCTGGTTAAAGGGGAGGGCTGAGCATCAGTCAATGGAACACAGCTGCCTGCCACATGACAAACACCCTAGTACCAGTGATGCACTACACTCATGGGCAAACTAATTGCCACTGTAGATCATCTTGTGATTATTTGCTACTCAATGCTTTCTCCCACTGCCCCCCCTAGAGAATTTTTGACTAAACATCGGAAAAAAGGCACTAATCATGAATAATGCAATTCCAGTTAAGTATTTGAAACATTCAGCTCAAAAATATGTTCTTACTACTTCCTTCAGCTTGCTGTTTAGGCAGTCCCATGTATGTCACTACAGCGGACACACTGCCGTGGATATGAAGTGATCAGAGTTAACTCCAAATTCCTCTGCTTTCATGAAACTGTTTAGTTTAATGATTAAAACCTCACGAGCGCTTGGATTCTGTGAACACCTGTCAGTGCACTCTGAAAGAAAAGGTATTTGCTTGCTTATTTATTTGAAAACACTAGCTACCCAGTAGTCAAAGGAATTTTATTTGGTTTTCAAACGAGAAGTGAGACGACAGTTTCAGCTAAAAAGCGAAGCTTCAGTGCAAAATCAGTTTCAGTACTTCGCTTTTGTTCATGTAAGTTCTAACTGCAAGCAGTTAGAACTGAGTACCACACCTTTAAACTTCCTACTGCTCTCCTTTTGTAGGTAGCTGTACTAATACCCCCACACCCCTGTGTATCTAGGAAGCCTGCATACTTAAACTGTAAAAAAAGAGAATTAGGATCTTAAGCATTTAAGGCTCCCTTCACAGTCTCAGCTCTGCCCTTCCACAGCACATTTGCATTACTTTTTGCACAAATGCAGATTATTTAGTAATAAAAATAATGTTCACCAAAAGTCTTTTCCCCTCTTTGACAGTCACATCCAGGCAACTGTCTACCTAAAGCTCGTTTTGACTCTGGATCTATTTTTCAAAAGTTTCAAGAGACTTTTTTCAAACAGGCAAGAGAGGTCCATTTCCTCAGCTCTCTCCAACGTTTGTATCCCTGCTTGGAAAATAAGTAAATTGTGACATGGCAGAGAACAAGCCATGTCAGATGTCCAAGAACAAGGAAAACATCAGCCCAACAGAGGCAATTTTGGAAAGCTGAAAACAAAGGATTACAATAGGAATGCTTATATAATCTTAATTATAAAGGATGCTTCTTCCATAACCACAATGGCATACACATGGCCTACAACTGCATATAACAGTAGCTATTCTGCTGGTTTCTCCCTCTGCTTACCTCCCTCTTGCCACAGTTAGCAGGGCAAAAGAAATTCACCTGCATCCCCTCCCCCCAAAATGAGAAGGTTAACTATAACTCTAAGGGGAGATGAAGGTGTTATCACTACTACAGAAGGGTATCTATCTAAAATAAACCTCACACTCAGTAAATCAATAGGATTTTTCTGGTTGCATAAGCAAGCTACACAGTGTTTGCATAGGGAAACAATCAATATGAATGTCATCCAAATACGGAACTGACAACAGCAGGGAACGTGATCTAAGGGAGGAGATGGGGGGAAGGAAGGGGGCTGCACAAGAGGAGAAAAGGAAAGGATTGAACGTGTTGGAGTCAGGAAAACCCTTCCAAGTTTTAGTGCCTCAGCAACCTCCATTCATGTCTTGAGAAATGTCAGAAATCAGGAAATATTACTTCGGGTTGCATGCTTCTGTCCTGGCCTATCAAACATGCAGAGTAGTAACAGCAAATTACTGGAAACTGCACTTTGAGCTTAGCCACTGGCAAGGATCCCAGTCAAACAGAAATGTAAAAGTTCCTTTCCTCCATGGGGCCTCTTGTATGGGGGTGTCCCCATAGACGTTCAATAGCTGGTTGCAACAGGTTGGAATGAGGCCCCGAGCCAGAAAAACAAGCCCTGACCAGTATTATTTCCTACTGACTATGTTGTTTATTAAAAAGATATTTTGGCACATTACTCCCAGCTTTGTTAGGCTATATTAGAGGATCGAGGCCCATCGAGGAAAAACTGGCACCATTTTCACAAACTGTTTACTCCTATTTTTCTTCCAGCATTCTACCTCATGCTTCCCTGTATGCCTGACTATAGGTGTAACATAAAGATATATTTAAAGAAGAATTAGAAACAGTCAGACTAGTGGCTAAGCAAAGGCTCTGTATTTCCTGGAAATAGAAAAGCAATTAGCCTCTAAACCTATCAATATTTCTAGCATAGATAGAAGAAACAACATTTTTCCACACACCAGACTTGTACAACATGGTATTTAAAAAAAAAAAAATAATATCCTATGACAAAGCATTCAGGAACAGTAACTTAATGTTATTAACAACCCAGAGAGTGCCCAGTGAGTGCAGAAAGGCATTGCAGATTTCCCCCTTCCGGAGGTGAAATGATCAAAAGATTGGCCTCTTTACAGTCTGTTATATTTCTGTCTAAGAAAACCCAATTTGCACAAGCAAATAAACTAGCTCATTATAAAACTAAGGGGTCAACCCGAGTCAGATAAACTCAAAAGTCAGACAGCTGAAGAAACAAACTTTTATTTAAGGCACAGCACAGGTGATCCTAGGAGGAAATGGTAAATCCCCATAGAGCCACAACTTCCACATTGGGCAATAGAGAGCATGAGGAATGGAGGTGTGGGGAGCGAGTATTTTGCAGTTTTCTAAAGGCACACAGCTCACCATACCTTTAATCAGGAACAACAGATCCCAGCTTTGCATTTAAAGGGGGGGGAAAAAAGCAAAGAGGAAAATCAAACGTCACAGTTGCAATGCAGCAAGTCAGAAGTTATTGCTCATACCTCACCATGCTTTGTTGTACTACAAATCATGTGTAATCAATTTCTTGCCTTTTTCCTCCTTTTTTAAAGAGACCAAGATTTCTTCTTATCCCTTCCTCTCCAGGAAAAAAAAAATAAAAAACACCAACAAAGAGCAAAAAAAGAAAAAAAAAACCACCAAAAGAAACCAAACAAACTCAAACAAACCAATCAACCCTTCTCTGCTCTTGGAGATTTGAAAGGAAAGGGAAGAAAAAAAAAAAAAAAAAGGCAAGAAAAGGACCATAGGAAGGATCACAGCACTTGTCAGATACTCTGTTTCTCCGTCTACATGTTTACCTTGGCCTTTTTGCCCCTTGTCATAATTGACGAGAACTTGTATCCTAAATATATCTACATGTCCTGCTCTCGTGATCATCCTGAACTCACATCTAATCACTCCTCCTACATATACCAGCCTATTAGGCAATACACCATCAGTGAGGTCTGCTGAGCGCAGGTTCCTTTTTTCACTTACTGATAAAAGGAAAAAAACCTGACCACATCAGGACTAGTGAAGAGGAATGATATTTAAAAAAAAAAAGACCTAAATGTCTTACCAAGCATCTTGAAAATAATATTTTTTTTTTAGTAGGTTTACATATAACCTTCCTGGTGGCCAATCAATAATATTTTGTCCATTTTGTAAGACTGGTATGCATTTCATTTTCGGAAAGCAACTTGTGCAAGAAAATAATACACTGAACCTCACAGATGTTTCTTTAGAGGTTCCAGATAACAAATCCTGCTTCCAATGAGACTTGCAAAGGCACATATCCAGACCTTATGAAAAAAAAAGAGTGTTTATGGCAACCTCAGCCTGTTATTGTATATCATAAGGACAGCACCATTTATGCTGTACTTAAAGCCTTTCTTCCCATCCACACTTTTTTTCCCCCCTCCCCTTTTTTTATTACTTTTCCCTTAAGTGGAGTTACAATGCAGTTTGCCACAAGAGAGATTTACCCCATTGACTGTCTTTTATGGAAAGCTAATCCTCATTGTTTAACATAAAATTTGCCAAAACTTCAGTGGGAGAAAGTACTTTACTCTGTATTAGCATGTAGTCTAATTTTGGTCTAAAAATAAATCTGTTTTTCCTGCACTTGCAAACTCAACACATGGAAAAAATGTAACATTTGAACTACCACAGACATTTCTGTAGAAAAAAACATTAGATCTCTGGTTTATGACACTCAATGTTTTTCCATGACACCATCTCAAACAAAACAATGTCATATATCAAAATAAGGCTAAATATTTTGTAATACCCGTACAGCAGAGGACAGAAAATTTTAGGCATTTAATAAATAAATAAATGTTTTCAGGCATTTACTGGTCTCCTTGAATGCAAGAAACATGCCACAGCTGGCAGTAACATGTCTTGTTTCAGGTGTCAGCCATGCTAGCACCCCGTTTCCCTGATTCTTCAACAGATATTTGCCTCAAGTACAATGAGTAACTGCTATTTAGAGCATGCTTTTGTATCTGTATGCAATCCAAAACCTTTGATAGGGTATGAGATTATGGTATCTAATAGGCTTTTAATTTCACTGAGCGCTGTCTCATGCATAAAGTTTTGCTAATAATTTTCATGTTACACACCAGCAAATTTTATTTCATGCTGTATTCTTGAGAAGGGCTCTAAGTAGTTAACACTAGTTTGGGGTTTGCTTGTTTTGAAACTATACTACTACCTTGCTTTAGATGATGTGGACTTATTGACAACAAACTTATAGAACAAAAACTGAACACTGAGCTGTTCCCACAGTGTTGAATTATAGATCTCATGAATCAGACCTGGAGCTACAGGTGAGCAGGTTAAGTAGGAGTAAACAGGAATTCAGTGAAGCACAGGTTTTTTACCAAAAAAAAGTTTTTCATGTTACTTTTCTGCACTGCTTGGACTTTATGGATCAGTGAATTTATCCCAGGGATAACGTTAGATGTCAACACAAATTCCACCGGTTAGCTTATTGCAACACACAGTAGTTGAGAAGTTACAGCTGACACACCATCAAATTAGAAAATCCATTGAAATAGGGAGCAAGGTTTGTCCTAGAGGATGAAAGCAGCAGCAAATTACCATTAAAAAAACCAGAAAAAAAAAGAGAGTTAGGCCACTATCAGAAAGTGTGTTACTAAACATTTTTCATTATTGGTATCAGGGTACTGACTTGGCACTTTCATCATGGAGATCGTACTATGTGCAGCATGCAAGCACATAACTGGTTTGAGGTTTTTTTTCCCCCATCACTTCTTCCCCCTCTAAAAAAAATAACCAAAACCCCCAAACTCATGCTGACATTAAAAGGACAGCGCAGAGTGAGTAAAGGATATTAAATCAAGGGCTTGATAGAAGTTGCTCAGTCATGATTATCTTGTTATATTCTCCCCCCTGCCCAGCTCAGACTTGGGAGGACTCATTTTTTAATACCATCTTAGCTTTTTATTTATAGCACTGCACTGGTTATTCTACTGTTGTATTTTAGATCTACCAGACTAACATTTCATTGGCCACCACAACATTTCGTTTCCTACTGTCAAAACTAGGTCTGACTCCATGTAAAAACGTGCTTATTGCCTGCGTACTTTTTCTATTTTTTTAGTTCTGTCTAAGCATTAGGTATATATCTCACTTGTCCCCTAATTTCCTGAATATGATATATATTTCCTCATTGAAGTCACGTGGCAACACAGGTCTACACTACAGCTACAGCAGCTTTGCTCTATCCTGTCAGAGGAATCAAGTTACCAGGAATGTTGATGGACCTCTAAGGAGGAGTGGGTTAGGGGAGAAAGACAAATATGTTTAGTAAGATTTTTCCAGAGAACACATGTTGCCCCAAGACAAACACTTTAGTACACAGCTGATTTTCTCCGTATAGACAATGAAAAGGGAAAAAAAAAAAAATGGGGGGTGGGTGGGGAGGTGGAAATGGTGTTTTTATCTGAAAATTTCCATTCCTTGAACATAATATATAGCAGTAGAGTTGATTGAGAATCTCCCCAAAGCAAATATGGAAGAGCCACCCTGAATGCTGGAAGACTGTACATGGTAACAGCCTGGACCATACCACACAATGGTTGGAAACGGTTTCCCAATATATTTCACTTGTCATGCACGGTCAAGGGATCAAATTCTCTTCCTAGTTGCACTGGGAAGCAGATAATCAGCGCTATAACACCACTGAGCTTGCTAGGGCAAATCTCAGATCTATAAAAGGGCACAGGAGAGACTGATTCCCTTTCAGAAGGAAACATTCTCTTCTCCAGCAGCTGAGCAGGCTCTGTATGCCATGAAGCACGCCGAGAGGAATGGAACAAGAATACACTCAAAAGAAACGTAATTGGGGGGCGGGTGGGGGATGTGGAGAACGTATAAAAATCACAGCTGATACCGTTTCTCTCATACACTAATACCTTGAGGAGTTCAAAGGTTTTCCATGCCTATGGCATTTGGCAATTATAATCGCACAGTAAAATACCTAAGGTTAATGAGTAACCTCTAAAGGAAGTTACTTCACATAATGACAGCAATTTCTCTGAACTAAATGTTAATAATCAGGCCTGTAATACGGTGAGAAGGAAATAGTGGGCAATTGGCAAATGAAACTCTGTTACCTAGTAACAAGTCCTTGAGGTATGAGCCTAAAAAATTTGGGCAGGCAAAACATTTCCAGGCAGGCTGAGCAGCTTGACAAACAGAAAACATTTTGTAAAACCAGCAACTGTCCATGACACAGAAAGTGGAAGCAGGTGCAGCAAATTATTTCCTTAACCGGCAGTCTGAGGTAGATATAGCTAATGACAAAATAAAGGAAATAGTGTCATGTAATAAGCAGCAAGAACCAGGCAACAAAGTTCACATTACTCTGCGCGAGCCATCGAGCAGCAGTGCAGCGATAAATGGGAATCCTCTTCCCTCACGCTTATATTGTCGGCCCTTGGCTCCCCTGCTCTTGTGCCCTTTTCCTGCCCACCACGCAATGCGCAGAGCGCCCTGCCTTAACTTTGGGCGCAGTATGTGCAAGCTTTGTGCAGTGCTGCCACTGGTGCAGTAATGCTGCTGAGTCAGCAAAAACACCCCGGCTACCAGGTTAGAGAAACTGTTGCAGAAAGGGTTTCGACACCTTTATTATATATGGGGTAATACCTGCTCTGATCCTAGTCAGGGTTATTGTAGTTTGTGATGAGGAAGAGCACCAGGATGATTGCCACACTCAAACACACAAAACAGGATTTCCCACACGTTCCTTTATAGCAACAAAGGTACTGTCAAAGTTGTCTTACAAATCCATCTCCTTTCAGTCACAGTTAAGGAAATCACGTATCCTCCTCATTCTCCATCTCACAAAATCCTTTTGATAGGTACAGGAACTGCACGGGGGGAGGGGGGGAATGAAAATTTTGCCAGCCTCCTTCACATGCTTTTTTTTTTTTTGTGATAAGCAAATCCCTTATTTTATCTGTAAAGCTGGACAAACTAGCTCTTCACAGAACATCAGCAAATCCCGCATAAACCACAACTGAAAAACATTTAGTACAGCAGGCAGCAGCCTTACCCTCCCAGAGCCAGCCCACCCCCTGTTCTTCGCTGATACGCTCAAAAGTGTGTCCAGAGCCATGCAAAGGCTTGGAGGCTTGGATTTGTATATTCACTTCTGACTCTCAATCAATGTCATTGATCATCATGAAAAAACAATACGATAGTGAAAGATGCCTCATTCAACCCTACCTCGTAAGATACAGAATATTTACTTCCAGAAGCAGCAAACTAACTGTCCTTAAAAATAAACCATGTATCTATGTAATAGCCTCATTTTCAGCCCCTAGATTCTATACTGATTTTTTTTCCTAACACTTCCTGGGAATTAAAGTCTGTCTGGAGTTACTGGCTAGGTTGGTACACCTTCATGTAAGTCTTGCTGCGAGTAATAATCTCTAGAAAAAACTGTGATAATATTAATATTGAAGCCTCTGAACAGAAGCAAACATCAGACATTTTGTTTTATAAGAGGAAAAAAACCATATTCCTGACTAAAATTGTTTATTGCTTTACAACTAGTAAGTGTGGCCAGTTTGTTTGTTTGCTTGTTTTAGTAAAATCTAATCAGAATTTGCCCCACCATGTTTTCTTGGTGAAATAAAATCCTGTTCTTCTTTATTTCCCCCTTTATCTAAAAAACAAACAAGGAAATTTGATTTTACGATGTGATGTTAATGCAAAAGTAGATATGATTTTGAAAATTCACAAAGGCCAGGACATTTGCAATTAACTGTAG
Organism: Falco punctatus; assembly: GCF_963210335.1. Lineage (NCBI taxonomy): Eukaryota > Metazoa > Chordata > Aves > Falconiformes > Falconidae > Falco > Falco punctatus. The sequence continues at coordinate 5,541,404 of NC_137580.1, read as the reverse complement.
TTCCAACCTGTAAAAAAAAAAAACAAAAAACAAAAAAACCAAACACAACAGCATAACAGCATTTTCATCTTACGATCACAGTTCTGGACAAGTTCACTGTCCAGTCCAGACACTGTTCAGTGGTATTATATTTGCATAAATTCAGATCTAAGACAATCCCTTCAGGAGATGACACCAGGAAAAGAAGCCACAGAGAAGCCAACACATCAGCTGAGGAGCTGGGGAAAGACAGGACCATTCTTGCTTGAGTGATAGACCATGCACCACAGCATCCTCCAGCTCCCCTTGATTTCACATCTTTCAGCAGAATTCCTTGCAAACAAAAGTTTTACTTAACTATCTGAAGATAGGTCATACCGTATAGCCTAAAAATAGCAATAAGGCAGAGCTAAATACTTAAATAATCTTGATATTGAAAACTTGGGATCAATCTGAATTTCGAGTCCCTCTGTAAGAATATTTCTCAAGGAGGAAATAGGTTTCAAGTGCTTATCACACATGCCCTTAATCCATCTGGTCTAATTTCATCAGCTTAAAATACTTAAATCAGCTATGTCTCCTCTTCATCATCTTTGGAATCAGAAGAGAGCTAGATAGGAGTGACCAAAGGAAACCATTCCTGCAAAAGTCACATAAAAGTCTTTTTAAACTATCAGGTCTTGCAGACATGCAAAAAAAATAAAAGATTTAGCAGAACTCCATGTTCTAACTAGTTTCCACTATCAGAAAGAGAACACATTTGCTCATTTAGTCAAAAAATCAATATCCTAAATCATGAAGCTATTGAAGCTATAGGCACAGCTACACGGATTGCTAAAGAAGGTGGGCCAAGTCTCATAGTAGTGCAGCGATGTTGTTTCTAACGCTTGAGCAGGTTCACTTTGTTATTTTATCCTATGTCAACAAGCTGTAGCACATATATGAGCAGGATGCTATTTGGTGAACAAAAGCACACAGGTAAAGCATCAGCTATAAAACCAGAGAATGATACATACAGAAATAATAACATCTGGCATTTATAAATAAAGGTTAGGCATCTGCCATTGTTCAGGTACCTGACTCCAGGAACAGTGAAGCTGACTGCTTTTCAGGAACTGCTTCGGCCCCTTTACGGCACCCAAAACCAGAAGCAATCAGAGTTCTAACTTGTTCCGATAGAAGCCAATATTCAGCGTTGCACGTTTTGGATAGCTGCCTTCAAGGAAGGCAAGGGAATGTGCAAGAATAAGGCGAGCCTCATATGGCCCACGAGCAAGCAGTGTACTTTATGTGCCAGAGCTATACTGAGGCATCTGGCAGCAGGACTAGATTGGCACAGGGGCGACTGGGCAATCAGAGTCTGCGCCCATGAAAAGCAGCAAGACAGCAGGAGTTACTAAAGCCAGTGCCACTAGGTCATCCTGGGACACGGCCACATACGCAGCCTTGTTCCTTTCCACAATGGCCGGAGCAATGAAGCTCCTGCAGAGCTGCTGGCAACACCACCTGCGAGCCATTCCTGGAACGCAGGCTCCGAGGTGCAGGGCTTATAGCCTGAAGCATCTGGCAACATCTTGGCTTTGGCAAGCAGCTTGCAAGGTCAGGAAAGCTGGCTGCCCCTCACCTAGAGTCTCACACAGGGCAGACTGAAGTAGCTAGGGGGGCCCTGGCTGCAAATAGTCTCACTTTCTTTCTTCACAGTCGAATTCACAGGATGCATAGCCATTCAGAAAAGGAAAAGGAGGTCGTCAGTTTTTTTAATAGTAAACAAAGGCTGCTGCTAAAAACCTTTCCTTCTCTACTATGTGCCCTTAGAAGACTTCACCCTGGAGGCTGACAATAAAGATGTTTCAAACAGAGACACTGGACTCATCATTTGCACGTCGGCACAATCCTGCCTTTGCGTAGAAGAACATACATTTATAGTAGAAGAATTCTTATCAACAGCCAATCTCAAGTGACTCATTTTACACTTGCGCTAGGGAGATCAGAAGGAAGGCTCGTGACTTATAATCCATAGTTAAAACTGCAAGAGCATTAAGACAAGTTATCTGACAAAATGAAAGTTAAATAAATACAGGTGCCTTGTGGTTGCTACTTGCTGATCTGGCAACAGTTGTTAGTTATTTCATCAGAAGGCCCATCTGCAAGGATCTAAGAGTCAAAAGCTTTGATTGTCTGCCCTTTATGTTGTCTGGCTCCTCTTCACTCATTCTCAAGAGCCAATGAAGGCTCAGAGTAGTAACAGAAACCTATCCAAGCCATGCTGTTCTGCAGATGTTTAAAAGATAAATGCACAAACTGTGAAGGAGCTCACACAATACATGGCAAATGTTTTGATTAACTGTCCTAACTGGAAGTCGTAGACTCTAGGCTCTCCTAGCGTGTGTTTTGGCTTTTAAGAAAGGAAGTTTGTAATGGGGTTTTCTGCGAGTGTCTGTCATTCTGAGATAGTTTAGAGCCAGGCTCAGCCCACTGCTCTGCAATGGGAGAAGGCTGCACTGTAGTGGAACTGATGTGCTTGTGCCGCAGGAAGAATGCAGGAATCTGATCCCTTTCAGGGAGACAGAGCAAGGACCTGGGATGCTGCATCCACCACTGGGCTCCAGCCAGCTTCTGGGGAGCAGCTCCACAACTTCAAAGGAATTCCTCCTCCTTGCTTCAGTCTGCCCAGTGGCCTGAATACACGGGGTCAGGCGTACAGCCCTGAGTTTGGCCCTTTGGGAATGACAAGAGGAAAGAACCATGGGGAACAAGTGGAGCATGAGGTGGCACGCAGGACTTCCTTCACAGCACGCTGGGGGTTGGAGGTTTGCAGGAAATCAAGTGACATGATGGTTATTTCTTCTCAGCCTTAAAATCCAGGTCAATACCCGCTATAAAGGATTTTGTGCCAAAAGAGAGAAACCAGCATCACATCCATAAAATGCCTTCACATGTCCAGCACTGAAACCGCCCCATGCAGCAAGCAACTTGCACCAGGGAAAAGACCACATCCACACATGGAACTTAGACGCTTGCTGCTGAAATGGTGTCTCTCAAATTTCCTGTTGTGAACAATATAGGACAGCCCCAGAGACACAGTAAGTATTGCAAAGGACGCTGGCACAAACTGACAGAAACCAAAAGAAATTCAAATTCAAGGCTGAAGCACTTTCCTTACCTCATCCCATTGTACTTAGTTATTTCAGCACATAATTGCTAACATCCTTCATTGATCTGAAATTCCTGTGGATACAATAAGACCAGCCACGGATGGATGCTAGCCTTCACTCTGGGTTTACATGCCTTTGTTACAGCCCCTAGGCTCAAAGTGTATAAAGCTTTCAAAGTGTCAGTGACCTAAATACACTTCTGAAAGCCCCGGGTGCGTTTGTGGGCGCCCCTCATGATGCATACAGCCCATTTCCTGCAACCACATGAAAAGCCTTAGGCTCCCCTGCACACGACAGCTCCTTTTCCTAGCCCTGTTTATTTGTCCTTTTTCCACTTGGTCATAAAATAATTTCCTCTTCCTCCTGAGCTCCACATTAGCCATGATTAACTGCCACAGAGCATCCCACTTTTAAATTCTCTGTGCAGCCCCATCTAAGGAGTTTGGTGTCACCGCTTGGAGATAAATATTCACTGGAGCATAAAGGTTTTCTTATTCTGAGAGTGGGGGCAGATGTACAGGTGATTTTTTTTCACTCCCAGAGTAAAAGAGAGCTATTGAGATTACTGTAACACACAAAAGCATAATTTAGAAGTACTGATATGTAAGAAAGAGGAAGAAATGGGAGACGCATATGAAATTTTTACATATTGGTATATTCTAAACACCAATATATAATCATATTTTTTTATAGAGATACGAATACCTTCCATTACTAAGGGATATATTAAATAAAAAATATTTCTCAGACCTTTGAGAAAAATTATGAGCATATTTTTATTTCAGTAGCCCACTTCTAAAATGCTAACATAGTACAAATTATTTGAACTCATATACAAAATACACTCCAAGGCGGCCTTTACAGTTATTTCCAATGGTTCATTAGAAATGTATGGTTCAGTAGAAATGTATTATCGATTTAGCCTGTATTTGAAAATTTTCAGTCCTAACCCATATATTAGAACCACACCACTGTCAAAGTGAGAAACATATTTTAAGTTTTTTTCCTGTTGCTTTCTAAAAACAGCTCAGAAGATGTTGGTGAAAGCAGCACAGAAATGATGGGTTTGCTTGAGAGCAATAGGATACACAAAAGAAAGGAAAAAACACTACATAGATGCAGGCCCTCCTTCCTGTATCCATCATGATTTGCTGAGATGGAAGGCTGTAATGCAAAAATACATCCAAGTCTCTAGTAAATCTACAATCAAACTAAGATAAAGCTAAAACAGACCAAACAGCTGAATTTCGCAGACACTGCAAGGTGTTCATTTTTAATAGCTGCTGACCACCCTTCCTCCCCTAGAATCAGTCTTGGATATTATAAAAACAGCCCTCTAAACCTAGATTTATCTAAACCATGGTGGTCCCTATGGTGAACAAAAATGCTGGAAAAGCACAGGTTTGTTCCAGAACTATTTTTTGTGATTTTTACGGTGACTCTGTAGTATCCACCTCAGCTTCTTTTCGCTTTTCAAATATTATTGACTAAGATACAAGACTCCCCTGCTAAGCACAGCTTCACTAAAACTCCTATTTCCTTTCCACACATCAACACTTTTTGGGGGAGGGACGCAGCTCAAACCCAGGCTGCCTCATGGCTAGCGCACTCGGCAGCAGCTGGGAAAATGGGTCATTTCACTGGCAGCTGACTGACCCCATTTGAAGCTGAACGGCAGGAGGTGTCCCAGCGGCTGGGGCATCACAGGGTTTATTTGCTGTTGGTGATGTTAGGGTTATCAGCACAGCTGGGAGCAGAAGCCACGGGAACTGCAGCAGGGCAACCTTGTGAGCAAAGGAAATGCTCCAGCAGCCCTGGCCAGTCTCTCCCTACTATTTGCAAGGTTATCACAAGGTAGATGTAAAACCTTCTTAACTCATGACTGAGCAACGTCACCCGAGCCCTCATGTCACACCACTCAGCCAGAAACATATAGCCCAAGGGCATAGGTGCCATCCTTCCCCTGGGGCCAGGCAGAGAGGTTCCCCCACATCACCACAGCCCTCCCTGGCCTTCAGCCACCTCCATGGACACCACCGACACACACCACCCACCCCCCAGCCTTCATGACGCGAGAGACAAAGCTGCAACGAAGCACACAGGGCTTTTCACGGCTCATGACCAGCCTGGTCCCAGGGGAGCAGGCTGCTGAGAAAAGCCTGTTTCCATATATTTTAAACAAAGGGGTTCCGCACCATCTGGCCCTGCTTGGGGTACCTCAGCCCGGGCGGGCCTGTGAGCGCCCTCAGGGGCGGGAAAGGCTTCCCGCGCCGCTGCCCGCCCCCCGCCACGTCCCGCCTGCGGCCTTGACCCGCGCGCCGGCAGAGCAGGGCGGAGAGGGGCGACACGCCGAGTCAACGGGGGCTCCCATTAAGATGCAAATGGCGCCGCGGCCGGCTGTGCCCACAACCATCGCCCTCCCCCTCAGCGGCCGCGGCTGGCCGCCGCCTCCGCAGCTCGGCGCACCGAGGGGGAAAGGGCCTTCTGCTATAATTCCTTCCCAAATCCGACTTACTCGTTCAGTGCCGCTGGCTCTGCTCTGAGCCTTTCTAGCTGTACTCATGCAGGTGGCACGCAGGGGCACCCGGGCGATAGCAAGATCCAGGTTTACAGGGTGTCTCACGCTTTGGATCACGAGTAAATTTAAAAACTCCAAGTCTACAGGCTGGCTCCCGCTAGATCCAGCAGGAGGAAGAAAAAAAAAAAATATATGAGACAAACTTGTATCACACCTTCCTCTGGCCTCACCTTCCCTCGGGCCTGGAGCAGCCCTCCCCTGGGTGAGGTGGTGTTACGGCCTTCGTACATAAAGTGGGCAAAGGGTCACCAAAATGCAGCCAGCTGACTCCGTTTTCTGTTATCTCCATAACGAGTATCTGTACTATCATCATAATTTTCTAAGAACTGGGGACAAAAAAGCCCCTCCAAGATGCTGACAGGTGCTTTGGCACACCGAGGCAGTGCCAGGGCTCCATGCCAGCCACGCAAGGCATCAGCCACGTGGAAATGTTTTTCCTACTGATCTCAGTGGACTTACAGTCACATCAGACCACTTAGTTTCACAGAGATAAATTCTTGTACCCGTAGTGACTCTATATGTAGCATTAGACCTTATTGCCACAAAAGGAATTTTTAATATGAAAGCAAACAACCCTTAAAAACCAAAATGCAATTCGGGCATCCGGAGATCATCACTTCATGGCGCACAACCAATGCCCCACATGTCCACGCTGTGCTGCAGTCTGTTACATGGGTTTACGTCCCTAGTGACTCACAATATCATTTCAATCCAATCAGTGTGCCAGGAGCTGTTTTATGGGAGGTGTCGGCAATTTTCACCATCTTTCTTCCCTCTTTTCCCTTCTCCCCCTTCCCCGCCCTCGCCCAAAGAGCCAACTTTCACACAAAACCCATTTTTTTCAGGTCATTCTGAAGAAGATACTGTTTCGACAGCACCCTGCATTTTCCTTCTTGCAAATTCTGTGAAAGCCCTGTCTAAGAAAGTGATATATGGACAGAAAGAGACCCTCACCCTCAAACCTAATTAGAAGCCTTAGCTGTTCAGCGGGGTTTCAAGAGGACAGCAGCCTGAGGCAGCTGGATGGAAATACAAACCATACCATGCTCAAACAGCTTTCTCATATTCATTCAGCAACCAAGATCCATCTGTTTATCATCAGCTGCAATACAGTCTGAGACAAAGTGCATTGTTAATAGGGTGTGTTTGAGAGAAGAGTCACAAGGAAGTGCCCTAAACTAAGTGATTTCTGAAAGTAATGGCTACAGAGCATATACCACACAGTAGCACTGCTCTGATGGATATTTTTCTTCAGTCATCGCTATTAACTGTGTGGTTTTGCTGGCAAGGTTAAAAAAAAAAAAAAAAAAGAAAATAAAAAACCAGGAGTGGCAAAGCACCTTCTGTAGTTAAGAGATAACTAGCTCCTAACACAATATTTTAAGATGCACAAAGATGGCTGCAAAATAACAGAGATACTTAAGAACGGAGAAAACAGAAAAAATGATGAATTCAATTAGGGATGCAGCCTTTCTTCTAGAAAAGTAGAGATTTTGGCCCTATGCAAAGATTTCAAACCTTTTTTTCACTTTGTCTCTTTAGCAGGTAATAAAAAGTGAAATTTTTATGTAACTAAAAGAACATAAGTGCATACACACATACACCAAAATAAGTAGGTTAAAACCTCAAAAAAACATATTCAGGCCTATGCATGCTCAAGGATTTGAACTTGAATTCTAATTTTGATTCCTTTTTCTTGTAAGGAAAATGGGGCTTGCCATACATTGTGAGAATAATAGTTCCTTTCGTCCATAAGCCTGTCTCTAACAGTAACCCAGGACAGCGTGAGACAGCATCGTGAACGTTCTGCAAATAGTTTTGCAGTACCTTGCACCTATGATTACATATACTAATTCCAAAGCATTCATTAGCTTAAAGATCTTTCATCACCCTTACTCAAGTTCCTCTGTCTCCAAAATATCACATCATATATTGTTGTATATGAATAACTACTGCATATTAGCTGCATACTACTGCATAGTAGCTGGAGATTGTGCTTTTAGGCCATAATCCAATTCTGTTCAGGAGGCCACACCACCACATTTCACTGAGGCACTGTGAAAGTGCAGCTGAACTGATGCCACTGAGGGGATGCTCCACTCTGAGACAGCTTGGGTATTAGGTTGATTGAGAGCTGCAGATTCTCTGCTGCTGAAAAAGCAACAGTCAAAAAGTCAATGGCCACCTAAAATAAGTAATTTTTTTTAAATTAAATTAACAACAATGTGAAAGGATGACAGAGTTCTTCCTACAGTCACATACCCACATATAGCTACTGAACTTCTATCAATTAAGTGTGGTGGCTGCACAGTCCCACTTGGACATGGGATGAAAAGGTAGACACCAGAAAAGCAGAGGCATGGTAACTGCGGGAAACTGAAGCATACAAGATGCAATCGAACCGTCAGGAGGCATTCAGTCAGCTTTCCCCAAAGCCTCTGTAACTCTGACATAGAGACATCTTGCAAGCAACACACCCTTTAGTTTAAAATCAAATATTTTATGGTGACTCTTTTTTCCTGTTGCCCTTGTTTCAGCTTTCAAAAATTTAACAGTGTTCTACACTATCAAAGCATTCATTCATCATCTTGATTTCTTGCCCCTCCCATTGTAAATGCTGTTCTACTACCTTTTACTAGCTTACACACAGTTGCAGGCTCACAGAGGGTTGTCTGGAGGCAAACAGACACTCTAACAAGTCAACCAAATTATTTCATCTGGTACCAGAGATTTTATATGGAGGTTTATTTTATAAAAGTTTGTACACTTATTTCATAAAAGATAGCTATAATAAAACCAAACAGTTTCCTTTTCTGTACATGCATACAAATGAAAGATGGCTTTGTTTGCTAACAGAAGTTTGAATGTCTGAGTTTGGAGTCAGGATAGAAATAAAAGCTCGGGCTGGATATTTTCCAACAGGACCTAAATCCAGAAGAATTGCAATAGTCTTGTGATACAGCAAGGAGTTATATCACACTTGCCATTGCCACGTAGCTATTTCTAAAGATGACATCACATTTGCTCCACAGTCCCGTTCTGTGTGTGAGGTGATTACTCGGCAGGTTTAAGCTGCTGTCTATTATTGGAACAGGTGAACCCAGCAAAAGAATCACTTTATTTCATAAATTCATGAAGTTAAAGCTAATGGAACTATTCTGTCACCTAAGATCCCATAGTCTGCACAAGAGGACATTTAATTGCATTTACTTCTCTGCTTATCCCAGCAGCTTGTGTTTGGTTTAAGCATCTCTTTTCAAGTAGGCCTGCAGTCCTGACCTGAATAAATCAAGAGCTGGGGAATTTATCACTTCACTTGGTAATTTATTGTAGTGGTTATTAAACCTCACTGCTAAAGACACATGCCTAGCTGAGTTTTCTGGTTCAAGTTCAGTCTTGTGACTTATCCTGCTAAATTACAGAGCCCTTCAGTACATATTTCCTCTCCACAAAGGTGCTTAAGCGCTGTAATCATGTTACTCCTCAAGCTTTTTTGTGATAAGCTAAATAGATTGAATTCTTGATCTCTTTCTCTCCATGGAAAACTCAAGCCTTTAAATTAGCTCTTAAGCTTTCTGCACTCTTCAGTCTTAACATCGTCCTAAAAGAACAGGCGTGCAGAGGGTATGCTGTACTCCAGTGCTGGTCTCACTGCTGTGCTGTTCATACATCAAGCATTACATTAACACTTTTGTCCCCTCTGAGCTCCAAATCCTTTCCCAGATATGTTTTATTGCATATAAGTCCCATTCAGGAGTCAAAACCTTAATTCGTTGCTCCTAGGTGAATAATTTCTCATTTAAGTACATTAGGGCACATTTTGTTTGAATGGGACCAGCTCCATAAGCTATCCACGTCACTCTGCAAGACAGCAGTCCCTTTGCTGTTGCTTTTCTTTCACTTGTACACCCTTCTCGCAGGCACTAAGGGAGACCAAGGCTTACATCACACAGGTTACGTCTGACCAGGGGAGGAAGCATACGCTGCAGCGTGCCCAGGCATTGAGGTCTCCACACCCCATCCTACTCTCTGTGCTGTGGCTGCCTTCTGGCCAGTGCTACCAAGTTTCGCACCTGCACAAACCAAAGGACTAGTGAAGGGATGCAGGAGGCCATGGGAAAAGGAAGTCAGTGCCTAGCCAACCAGTACCCCGGCAGCACTGCTGGCTCCTGCTTTAACTGCAGCCCTTGAACAGGGACACGCGTGGGTATCAATCATCTCCTCCCTGCCGCGGCAGGAACTCTTACACTGCCTTGGGAAACCCACGGCACTGCTGCCAGCCCTCTGTTTTCTCTCAGCTGGAGGACTCCAGCATAGGTAGCAGTGGAAAAGTGAATATGAAGCATCCCTGCTGATGCATGAGGGAGATAACAGTCATGTTCACCAGACAGGCACCAAAAGACAACCCCTTTTTAGAAAAAGAGGTAGAGAACAGGCTTAAGCATTTCTCCACAAGCATTAGCCCCTACTTCCTAGTTGCAGTCCCCATTAAAAGTATGATGTGAAGGAATAGAAAAATGCCACCTCACTCCAACTAACATGTGCAGACATGAATTTGGCCCCAGACCTATCAATCCCTTAGGTTTGTATACCTTGTTTTCTAGTGACCAAGGAATCTTCTTCACAGCCCTGTAACAGTACAATACTGTACAGATGCGGCATTGCCAAGAAAGAGGCTTTGAGCTCTCTTGTGATGAGTTTTTCCATCGAGAAAAATACAGCAAAATAAGCAAAGCAGTGCTGCGCTGCAGCCGCTGTGCCTGGTCTTGCAGCAGACCTTATTCACCAGAGCAGGCTCATCAGCTTTGTCAGGATGTGTCACGGGAGGAAGCAGAAGTGAAAGAAGCCAGGGCGCTGCTAGTAAGTGTTGGTATCCTTTTGTGGTGAGGGGGTGTAGAGGAAGGGGAGAAGCAGGGAAAGAGTAAGACACCTTCAACAGGGTTCAGGCAACAAATTTTTTGCCTCAAACTTTCTTGGGCTGCATGTTCTGGCCCAAAATCCAAAGCAACAGTTCTAGCTTAGCTACCCAGAAACAAATCCCAGCTGCAGAAGAGAAGGGCTGGGGAGAGGAGAATTCCCTCTTCATTTTGCAGAAGGCATTTAACTGGGGCTTGTTTTTAAACAGACCACCCTTTACACCCCGTTGCAACAGTCCTGACACTTTTCCCTTCAGCTTCCACTTGAATTGCCACTGAAACCACCATTAAATGGCAGCGTACTTCAGATTAAAGGAAATAAGGTCCAATTTACTTTGTATTGCAGATGACTTCGGAAGGAAAAGCACATTCTGACAGCTGTTTCCATTTCATTGTGCTTTCTTGTTTTTGAAGAAGACCATTTGTTTTCAATTTGTCTATAAATAATAGAGGAAAACACAGCTGAGGGGCCCAGTGCGATTTTTATAGAAAGTTCATTTTTAGAAATCTGATAAGCTTATAGCTACATATGGTTGAAATCACTGTAATATAAAGTACAGAAATTTAAAAAAAACTCCTTGTCAAGCAACCTAATATTTATTTTATTTAGCACTTTGCAGCATTTTCAAATATTGTGTGCCGGGGGCAACTGTGGCCGTGGATTCTGAAAGCACGAAGAAATATCTTGAGGATCTTCAACAAGGTATCGACCCAGAAGACATTTAACACATAAGTAGCCCCTATAGAGCCAAAAGGCTTGCTTGCCTGGACAGAGTTCAGGCACAATGATGTGCCTTAACAGACAGCTATTGCCTGCTACCTTGAGAAACAAACAGAGACAGAATCTGCACTGCTAATGAGATACCTGCCACCAACTGTCTGCTGTGACTTCAAGGTCTGTTTCAGTACCTCTGTCTGGAAAATGGAATTTACAGATTAGGACTTAACCTTTATGAGGTCAAAACTGTTGGGTTTTTCCCTAGATTGAGAGGGACCTCAACAAGCCAGCATGACAATTAATTATCTCATGTTTATCAAAATGGCTCATGAAGACAACGGACTATACCTTAATTCTACTCAAACTGCTTTGGTATAGATCAGACCTAGCAGCTTACCAACACCATCAGTAGCATCTGTTCCTCAGCTAGCAGAGGTAAATCTATTTTCAGATGCATAAGGAAGCCTAAACAAACCCCGATGACAGCCAGAGCAGAACAGCAAGGCTCCTAAGTAGTCACCTTATTTCCTCACGAAGACTGTAACACACACACACACGCATGAAAAGGAGTTATGCCACTACTAAACCAAGAGAAAATTCCCCAACCTGGAGTAAATTACCTGATCATTTAGGGAGGATTTCTGATCTACAGTGCTGATCTATAATACAGCAATCTACACAGACTGGAGCAAAAGGGGGAGAGGGACAGACACATAGCTCAAATGTAATAGTATACCTCAGAATATTAAGTTCTTTCTTACCAGTCCTAGTATTATAAAGATTGTTTATGAGCCTTGTTTGTCCTCTGTTTTACTTAAATATGATCAGTTTGTCACACCCATGCCATTTAATTGTTATACGGTTAAGCTTTTACTAGTAACGTAGCATTAAAGAATAGTTCTGATTTTACTTGAATTTTTAACCTGAGTAGCTGAAGCCGTTGGAAATGGTGTTCTTGGAAAAAGGCTGTTTTCAGCTTGCACCATAGCATGTGAAAGCTACAGGAAGCCATTAATAAACAGAAAGGTTTTATTGCAGAGGCTCTGGCTGCTACCTTGTAAGGTTTCCACAGAATCAGAAATCCAGCCTGTTTGTATCAGCACAGGGCCTGGAAAAGATACAGCATGCAGCCTGGAGAGGCTCCTAAATCTTCACAGGAGAGGTTGCACTTCCTATATAAGGAAGCAGGCTCTGCGTTAAAAGAAAAGTTAGACTTATGGAAAGATTTGAGGACGTAAGAACATGGTGCAGTTGGAGTCCAGCTCAGCCTCACACAGGGCACCGATTGTTGCAACACAAACAAACTAGTAAGCTGCAACAAGGCTTTTACCATCAGTCAAATTCTATTGTCTATGCTGTTCCTCCTTCCTCCAGAGAACATACTACATTGCTCCTCCTTAGGGCTATTTAACTACTTAGCGGAATGAGCTACAGCTGCACATCATCCAGGTCAATCAACCCACCACCTTCTAGGCAAGGCCACAGCTGCATATTATCAATGCTAATCAACCCACTGCCTTCATTCCTCTACAAGAACACTTTCCGCCAGGCCACTTGGGTGAAGTCATCTGGCCAACATGGGCAATACTCATAAGAGCTCACAGGAATAACCAGGCAGCATAAAAGACAAGTTCACTAAGGGGCTCAAGACAGTACAACAATCATCTCTTTTGTTTTGTCAGTGTCACATTCCTCCTGTAAGAGCAATGTGGGGTACAGAATAGCCCAAAGGTGGTTATTAGGAAGTCTAAGTGGAAGAAAGTGGGACAGCAGCCACTGCCACTACTGGCTATGTAGAGTAAGCCCTTCTTATATGCCTTTGAGAATTCCTTGCATTTTCTGTTTCTGTCTTAGTAACAAAAGCCATAGGAAGGCCAGATAAACTAACAGTGACATACAAGGATTCTTATTTAAGAAAAAAATATATATTTCCTAGGGTTTTAATGAGCTTGTGACTGCCTGGTACACACAGTTAAGGTGTCTGTTGGCCTGCCTAGTTGACAGTAGGGATTGCAGATTATATCGCATCTAGACTTCCAGAAAGACAGAAGGGGAATGGCTGTGTCCACAGTCTTCTCAGACTTTCCTTCAGGTGCTCTGCTGGCAGCAGGCTCTTCTGCTCCCCAGAGAGGCAAGCAATGCTCTTTAATGTAAAAATGCTAGTAGACAATAACTAGTCATTTCAAGAATATGTTCTGTTTTCAAATAAACATGTGGACAGGCTGCTTGATGAAGCAAGACTTTTTACACAGAGGAAGCTCTGCACTGCTCTCAGTGGACTTAATCTTGGTTGCACTTGCTTTGACACCAGCCAAAAGCAACTTCACTGTAACCCAAAGGGAGTATTTTAGCAAAGTTCATTAGGGCAGGTGGTTGCCTAAAGACCTCAGCTTTAGCCCCCAGTGACTTGGAAGCACTGAATTAGAAACCAACCCCCATAACCTCCTTGTTTGTAATATATTGATTCACATTGCCCACATACACACCCTGGGAGGACATGACTGATTTGTTCCCGTCATCTTTTACCACTCCTTAAGGAAAATATGTAACCAGCATCCCACCTGTCACATACTGAGTCACCTCCCAGTTAAATACATTTCTTATTGGTATTTTTTCTGTTCAGCAGATAAACACGTTTCATTTGTCAGTACAGCTCACTTCCTCAGGAAAAGAGCTGAAGGGTATGCTCCAACAGAATGCTAAACACCCACCAAAACACTTGCTCTAAGACATATGCTTATACTGTATCCCTAGGAACAATAAAAGGCATTGGGACTGATTTCAATCAGATGCTGTGGGGAGGGGGTCCTCTTAGACTGAAAAGGAGAGGGAATAGTTCACTTGGCATGGGGAACAGTTCTGTCACACAGAGCTACCATCCTGCTGTCGTGCAATGATTTAAGCGTGCTGTTTTTACACAGTACAACACGATTTATACCGTGGATGGCACGCTGTTAATGAGTCACCGCACCAGGCTGCTGTGTGCCACAGGAATGGGTAAGCTCTCTGTGGACCTAAGCTGTTCACAGCATCCCACAGGTACTAGGTCCCCACCCTGGCCGGGAGGTCTAAACCAGTGCAGAGTCCAAGCCTCATCCGCATGCAAGGCCAGTTGCACCATACTGCCCATGCTTGCCTCGGTAAGATGCTGCCATTTCCCTCCCCAAACCATTCAAGCACCCCCGTGACATGCAAAGATTCTGGCAACCTGCTCACAGGACCACGGAAGCTAACAACTCACGGTCTTGTGACAGGAGTTCCTACAGTGCATATTTATGATGATCATAAGACAAGCCAGGAGTGGGAAATTCCCAACAGTATTACACAAGCTACTCCTGAATTTTATTTACTGAAGATATTTTTCTCCAAGAATCTTCATACACCAAGCCTCCTCCACACATTACGGGTTATTATTTTCCATTCATAGGTGGGCACAAAGTTTAAGGATTAAAAATGGATTATTTGCTAGAGCTCTTGGAGAAATCTGGCAGCAGAATTAGGAGCAGGTTTGGCCTTCCCACTATCTTGGCTTTGTGCTTTAATCAAAATTTATATAAAACCAAGGAGGCCCAGGAACTGGCCATACTATCTCTAATGTCAAGAACTGATTACAAAGGCACCAGTGATTCTTGTTCTTGCCAATACAGCTCCAGTCTGATAGAAAATTATTTGACTGAGGGCTGGTTCAGAAAGGAGCCATAAACTGATAATACCCACATTACTACAGGAACAAAGAACTTAATCTCTGGTAGTTATTTTCCAAAGTAAATATTTAAATAAAGTGTCATCTAAAAAATAATAGAATGTGATTAGAGATAAGCAAGGTTATAGAAGTTACTCTCTCATAGGTTGTAGGAAATTTTATTTCCAAATCCCCTCAATTTACGATGGGTTTAAAAAAAAAATCACTGATACAGAAATAGACATTATAAATCTAAGGGTGGGTTTCCTCTTAATGCCAAAAAGCATTTCCTGCATTGGGAAGTTGTCAACGGGCCCATGTAGTGGCAAAACAGGGTTGGTTTATCTTAGTATTGTCTTTAAGGAACATTTGTATATCCTGCCGACATAATTGCACTTGCTTTCAGCATCCAGATTGATTTGCCACAATGGAAGACTCCAAGTCACTCATCATAAAAGGTGCAACTCTCATCCGATAATCCAGGAGGCATTATGAACCCACACATCTTCATTCTTGCTTTTTGTTTTCAAGATGAGAAAAGGTCTGGTTTTCTGCCCTAAAATTTCCTGATCTCTATTCCTCTATTTCAAAAATAAGCAGTCTCCATCACTCTGTCTGTTGCGTCTGCTCTTTATGTTCTTTAAACCCTCCAAAAACAACATGCCAAGAAAAAAAGAAATCCATAACAAAGCATTTTAGTCCCAGAACTGGGGAGTAGAGATGGCAGTGAACCGCAGCCAGGCAGGGCAGTGAGAGAGCGCATCAGCCTGGGTCTGCAGGCTGCCAGCTCCGCCGTCAGAGCTCGGGGAGGAAGAGGAGGAGCAGAGGCTGCAGCAGGTGTGGTGCTTCAATTCACAAGCACAGTGACCCTCCTAGGAGCATGGCAGGAATTTCAAATGGGATTAGCCACCCGGACAAGGGAAAGGTCATACTTGACATTTCCACTGAAATTCTAATGCAAATAGACCTCTGATACTCATGAGATTTTTTCACACACATCTAACATCTAATATGTAAAAGGAAAATGATAAAATGTGATGACTAATTTATGTAAATCTCATAAAGGCAGTAACACCAAGGGCTGACTACACAGAAACATTAGTCAGGCAAAGGAGCACAATATTGTTGTACTCCTCTTTTTTTTTGCTACCTTTTAAAATTGGCTTATTTTGATAGGGTTGTTATTTGTTTAACTTTCAAAAAGTCCTCAGTGCTGTACAAGGAGTAGGCCGCAGAACCCTTGCTCACACTAAGGAGCATAGTGATTTCTTAGCTTTATTTTGAATGTTGTTGGTTATTGCAGTGGGGCTAGGAGGCGGTCAAGGCAGAGGGAGAACCTAAGAGAGGAGTCTTATTTTGCCATCTAGGAAGCCAGTAATCGTGATAGCTTAACTCAGGCTTGAAGTTTTATACACTGTGAAGTCCTGGCTGAACACCCAGGGAAAGCATGCATTTTTGGAATTAGACCTTAGTGCAATTCAGGATGTGAACATGAAGATACTTACAACATGAAGATTACATGAAAAATAGCTCTGCTACAACAAAGTTTTCTCGTCTCAAGGAGCCTTACACGTGAGCACTAAGCGATGCCTAGCTGCTTCCAAACATTGCAACATTGGCTCACAGTTACGGCTATTTCTGCGCTATATCTTGATAAGCAAGTTTCCTGTCACAGTTGTCTTCTGTAGTCACCAAATTAGACAAAACACAAGTGCCTTGGTTAATCTACCTCAAGAAGAAATCAAATGTATTCAGCTGAACAACAGCGGAGGGGACAGATACTTTGGTTGTCGTGCTTTTGTTGTTATTTTACAAAGCAGACTAAACTGCACAGCAAACCGTTAGAAGCCCACTACGATATCTGCAAATCTCCCCATCCACAGGAAAATAAGTCAAAGATAAATATAAGCTAAGTAGAAAAATTCTAACACTGTCACAGTTCTTATTCAAAGTTTTACTTTCAATGCAACTAAGAGCAGATTTTACCCCACTTACTATCATCACCTGTTATATTTCAATAACTTTAACATTATTTCAAAGGGCAGTGCCTTGCTTTCCCCAGCTAGGGGTGGGGAAAACATTTATTAAACTTCTTAAAGCTTGTTTATTTTTCTTAAGGCTAATTACCTGCCTGCAATGACTTAATTTTGTTTATTACAAGTTTTAAAATGACAAGTTCATCTGAAACCGGAAAACAGTGATACTTTAGCAACAATAAAAGGCCACAATCCTGCAAGCACTGATGCATATGCTTCACGTTTTGCATGTAAATAGTCCCATTGACTAAATCCCAGTTCTTTGAAAGGGAAGAAAAGGCTGAAAGGGAATCATTGTTTTCCAGGCAAACAGTGCTAGAGAAGAAAGGAACAAGTTAGGAATATAGAAAATTAACTCATTTCCCGTCTCCCACCACATGCAGGCATATCCCCTGAAACTCATGAAATTACTTCAGGTATCCAAAACTCCTTCTGTATCCAGCCTAGTTTTGCAGCGTCTCAATGCTTTATTAATCTTCCAGTGCAAGTTATTTAGGCAGATCTAACTTTAAAAGATTATTCAAGACAAAATACTGTGAGCAAGCAAAGACCAGCTCTGTTATTCAGCCTCCTTGAAGTATTTTGAAAGAAAGAAGAAAAAAAAAATTAAACAAACCATCAAGGAAAACCATATTCAAACACTGTAGAAATGAAATAATTCATCCCACGCTTCCCTTAAGCATCCCACTTAGCTCCATCCCCATTATCCATCCTCCGTGCTGGATAACCACAGGTGTATCGCTGCAGTTAAAGTCACCTTAGGCTGGAGCTGGCAGGACTGATCAAAACAACGTAGCTGCCATAATGGGTGACACTCCAGTGGCATCAGGGCTGCGCCCAAATAACATGTCACAAGCTGAAAGTGGGCTTGAACCTAGTAGGGACAAGCTGGGGATAAGCAGCCCAGCCACAGCAATTTCCACCTGAGCACAAGGAATCTCCTAGGTGCGTGCCCTCTCTAGCTGAAGGGAGGAGCAGCTCACCACCTTAACCAGAAGCCCACTGCCCAGCAGAGGATGGGAAAGATCAGGCCCCAGTCCGAGAGAAACCTGTGGCTTGAGGCTTTCCAGAGCCAGGTAGTGCACAGTAAAAGCAATTCAACAGCCAGCTCAACATGGTAAAATCTGCAGCAAAGCAAAGGCAGGGAAGGAAGCGTGTGCTAAATACTACACCAAACCAAAACACAGGCGGCCCCGTGCACCATCAGTGAGTTACAAGGCACAAACTTTGCCTGTGCAAGCAAGCAGCAGCTTCTGGGAATATAGAAATTACTGTAAGAAGCCTATAACCCTTGATTTAGGGCATGAAATGACCGGTTGCTGATGTGGGTTAGAGCATGAGCTCCTCTGGGAGAGCGTTATCACAGATACTACAGGGAGAAGCTAGGTAAGATAGCCAACATTAAAGCCCACACTGCTGTGGTTAGCTTGCTGAAATCTCAGCTGGCCTGCCTGTCTCTGCACGACAACACTGCAGCCAGGAGTGTTGACATACAATTTAAGCCCCTTCGTGTGTGGGCATACCGTGAGAGCCGTGGGCTGCAGCCCAGCCTAGTGTGCCACAAGATGTAGTCAGTGGGTAAAGAGTTGTCATTATCTGTGGAAAAAGATCTGAAAACATGCACAGATAGCTTGAAAACAACATTACTAACATTCATGGGCATCTTATTGGCTAACAGTGGCAAAGACATTAGTAAATGGAAATAGCCTTATATTGCACATAAGTGGGTTCCTACACCGGACGATGAGAACTAGATATACTACTTCGCCTCAGACTGGCTTATGGTTTTTTCCACTTGATAAAAAGTCATGAGTTACTCTGAAGTTTCTTCTGCTATTATCAACTTCTTTCAAACTTTACTGAGTAACTATCATACTGCCATCACTGAACCCACGTGAGACATTTGACAAGTGGAAAGAATTAAAATAAATTTGCTAGCATGAATTTTCCTATAGCTGTTCTTCATCAATTCTCATTTTTTTAAAAAAAAAGTGTCCTGAACTTGCACAAATTAGAAACTGTGTAAAAGCAATTTAGACTGGAACTACTGCTTTGAGGTTCCTTCCAACCTAAAATCTTTTAAGGTTTAAATTCCTTATAATAGCAATAACTTAGGCACAGGGGAGAAGACAGAGCAGCAGTCATTACTCTGGTTACAACCAAAAGATATGGGTACAGCATCTGCAGAACGAATGAAGCTCTACAGCCTGTGTTAACTGAAATTTCTTGTAGCCTCAAAAGCTACAGCTGATACAACCTCTGCTTCTCAGCTGCACTCAAGTTACCACCTGACAAATCTTCCAAGCAGTGCAACTAAATCTATACAAATATTTCAATGTTTCTTACTGTCCAGAGATAACTTTTTAGTGGATCAAATGGGTGTGCAAGGGAAAAATGCATGGAGTTCATTAAGAATCATAAGCAAACTCTTCCTCACAGGAAAGTCCTCTGACATCTTACATCAGTGAAGCCAACAGGCTTCTATAGCAGATTGCCCTGAGAGCACTCCAACATTTTCTGGGCCTGGTGGTTTTGGGCTTGCTTCGGGAAATCTGAAAGAAATACTACAGAATATTTATCCCAATGTCACATGCCGAACAACAGCTCCTCCACCAGCCAGACACTTCACAGTTAAAATGATTCACACCAGAAACTGTGTATCACCACAATCATTGTGTAGTCATACAGTCACATAATGTAGTCCTGCTTTAGGATCTAACTTAATTCCAAATATTTCTGATTATTTCAGCAGGACTGGGTAAGGTCCATGCACACATTCACCGAGTGTGACATCCTCATTTTAACACATCCTTCTGGAAAAACAGAAGTGGTTACGGGAAAGAGGGCAGGATTTGCTCATCTGTGATCTGCTTGCACTTACAGACATGAACACATAAGCTTGTATCAGACCATGTTGTCCAAAAGACTAGTTCACAGGGTTACCATTACCACTCAAAGGCTCATAGGTAACAGCTTTTCCCTCATTGTCCAAGTGTCTCCACTTCACTTCCTAGTGATATTACTTATTCGGTGTCACTTCCATTACTTGCTAACACATTTTTTTTCCCACTTGCAAGCCTGCCTTTTGTGCGAAGATCTAAACATTGCTACTGACAGCACACTACTAAGTCACTTCCAACCCCTATTATCTTGCTTCTAATAGACCTCTTTCAAACAGCTCCCTGATGACATTTTCTTCTTCCACCCTTGGATTGACACAGAGAAGGCAGGAACTCCTCTCTCAGATATTAAAGATAGGAAGTGTTTTATCCACTCACCTCAGAAAAGATGAAACATCTGCTTGAAATTCTTTTGTTGCAATTAAAGCCAAGCCTGGCCAGACTTTCTTCATAACCCAGAGCCTAAACAATTTTACTTGCTGAGCTGCCAGTTTGTTGTAACAAAAGACACACAGCCCTTACCTTCTGCTGCTGAGCATGGCTCACACCATGTCACTGTGTGACATTAAAACAACGCCTGCAAATACACACTCATTGCTTCTAGGCATACACTGAAATCCTTCGTCACCTACCAGCTTTCACGTAGATGCTCAGCAACTCCTGGTCACGTATGCTGGGCATACACTATCAACAGCTAATCTGATTTTACCAGTGGCCTGTAACATCTCAGTCTAATTAAAAATGTCCTGATATTTACATATGAATATATATATATATATATATCTGTAGTCAAGTCACTGGCAGATTTTTGTATGTATGCATATACATCTATGTGTGTGTATATACACACATATGCACACCAAAAAAACCCACTAAATCAGCTGGATGCTTGAATGGCTTTAACACTTCCTCTGAAGAGGAACCTCCATAAGACAACATGTGGTTCTACCAGGTACAGAGCTAGCAAAAAACCAAACCAGAACATAAAAACTCCCCACAACCAAAACCCAACCAAGAAGCTCTCTAGCTCAGATCTCATACAAGCAATGAAAGTGCAGGCCTTTAAACACCAACATAGGTAGAAATCAGGAAACAGACCCCATATTTGCAGTACATACATTGTACATGTATTTTTACCCAAGGCTTATGAGATTAGCTGTTGCCAACATTGCCACTCACACTTAGGCTCACCAGCAAGTTACCATGCACAGCGATCTTTTGTATCAGACAAGAGAAAAATGGAAAGGGAACTCCAGCAATACACAAATAATTACCTGCTGCACTTGGGGAACAATTAGAGAGGAGGAAAGTAAAAAAAAAAAATCACCAAACAAAAACTACTCCAACCATCAACTAATGAACTTCATGAAGCTGCTCTTCCCTGCTAAATCAGCATGAACTGCCTCGTGTTTTCATATTGGGGCCCAAGGCTACGTTTCTCCCTGCAGGAAGACAGTGTTAGGCGTGACCCACAAATCTCCAAATACCTGGTCATGCAGGTGCCTCAACAGAAAGCACTTCAGAGTTTATTTTAGAACTTAATAAATACATTGTACTTAAGCATTTTATTCTTGGGATTGAACATTTTACAGCCTTAGAGTGCAATTAAATGCACCAAAAGAAGTGCAATATAATTCTTTTTCATGGGTCTTTCTGAAAGTCTATGAAGATACATGGATGTCTCTAATATGGAGAGGTATACAGAACTGAAAACGTTCACATCTAGACTAACTGGTGTTGCTTAGCAAGTAATTCTTTAACAGACTTTAAGCAGGAAAGAAACCTTAGCAAATGCACAGAGAAATGCCTCTAAGTTAGGAACAGCAACACTGTAGTTGTTTTTAACCTACCTGACTGCATCACACACAACACACGCGTAGCACGCACACACACTGCAAGTCTTGGATTGTGTGATTAGGTGCATTTTTTTTTCCTTATATCATCTCTGCCTCCTTTTATGTATACTAAGTGGAAAGGTGTTGGTTTTTACGCGTGCGCACACACATGTTGCCCTGTGTTGAAGCCTTGCTACGCAACATTCAAACCTCACGCTGCTGTCAGAATTATTATTCACCGCAACATTTTCCTGTGATGTGCAATGCTGTTCACCCCAGTTTGCTTCACATGCACTAATTTGTCTTAACAGTGCCTACAAGACAGATATCATTAACCGGCTTGTTTTAAAAGATAGAGCATAAAGCTAATTGGCTTTTGAGTAGCAAAATTCCGGCAGAAATCAGTTGTCCCCTTGATTACCAGCAGGCAGCTTAACAGAAACACACAGATCCCTCACCTTCCTCCCCACATTCCTTCATCATGTGAACCAGGTGACTATCAGCGCTCTTAAGTGCCAGCTCTGAGGGAGTCTTCCTCACCATGAAGGACACCGAGGTGGGGAAGGGAGTCAGCAATGTGAAACACATCCGTAAGACTTGGGGCTCAGTTTGAGATGCCTGGGAAGCAGCAAATGGCACATGATGGTAAGGCTCTCCAGCTACCTCCACAGGCTCAGAGGCACTGCGGGCCAGCTCCCTGGGGCTCCAGATCAGGCATCCAAAAGAAATAAAGAACACACGATTATTTGCAGCCTGCAAGAAATGAAATGGAAGTGACTGGGGTTAGAAAACACATACAACTGTCCAGGGCAACAACCGTTTACAGTAGACAGACTGCATCTCTTCTTTTCCTGCACCTGACTGCTGCGCTCAGCCTGCACAAGCACCAGCCTGGGGAAAGCCTCAGGGCAGGTCTGCTGCCTGCACCAGCTGAGGCTGGGGTCTCTCAACAAAAATAAAACTGCATGCGGTGTAACTGATGACGACATATGCCTACCCACAAACCGTGCATGGGAAGCCCTAACCCTGCTCATTCCTGGCTTGCAAGGGCTGACCAAAAAGCCTTAATGATGTTATTTTACTTCAGACTTCCAATGCCATTGAAAGCTTTTCATTCCTTCTGTAGGAGCTGGACTGCAATGAAGTCATGGCAGCCCAGAGAACCCCCCAGCCCTCAGGTGGAGGTACCTGCCCCAGCTCCCCACGATGATGGCACCTTGGCTGGACATCATTCCTCACTGGGTCCAGGTTTCCAGCAGCTGCAGCCCAGGCAGCTGGGGAACAGAGCTCGCAAACTGCTGTCGTGACACAGAACGTGTCCAATTCACACCGCAGACATTCATGTTGTTTCCCAAATGAAGGAGCAGCCTTGACAGAATTAGAAGGCTGCTGATGAATCAGTGAGTCCAAGAGAGCTAATACATTTTTTTAAAGGTTACTATTTAAGGGAGCAGCGTAGTGCACACCAGTAACAAAGGAATTGTGGTAATCGACAAATTATGCCCTGTGGAAAATTCCTACAAAATCAGGTAGTGACAGAACCCAAAAGAAGAGCTCCATCAGGGTAAAAAAATAAAAATAAAATTAAAAAACCAAACAGAAAAACAAACAATAAAATCCTTGCAGAGCAGTCATCATTCTTCTTTAACTTCTACAGGACTGGAAACCAGATGTATTTCTTCTATTTTTTTGTTTTATTATTTTGAAGACTAAGCTGTCTTGAACACATATTGAAAACCTAATAAAAAAAACCCCCACAAACCAAAACAAACAACCTAACTTTTTGATTATAGCTTTTGGATCACTGAGTAACCTACAGGATAACAGCTTCTCTCCTGCTATTTCTAAGTGAGTCCAGATCAAGCTGGAAGGGAAAGGTGGGCTTGAGGTTTGTTTGGTTTGGTTTTAGGCTAAAGCTCAAGGATGGTTTATCATTTAGGAAAGAGATTCCCACCCCTGCAAACAGATGCAGTATATTTTATGTTCAATAGAAAATAACATGAGTCTATAATTGATATGCCAAGTGAGGTATAATGCACAATCAGTTCTAGGTTTTGGGGTTTAAAATTTCTCTAGAAACCCCTATTTTTCTTCTTAGTACATTTCACAGAATTCCCTTAACTTTCCTTAAATACCACCTCTTTTCTGTCTACAAGTAACTGGGAAAGTCTCCTCTTCTTAAAGCTATCGAAGCTGCTTTTCGGAAAAAAAGAGGCACCAGCCATTTCTTTCAGGGGCTGAGAGCATCTCCCCAGAAATAACTCTTCTGGCCACCCTGTCAGGGAAACACAGCGATTCAAAGCTCACCACCAGCTGGAGAGTTTGGGACTCCTGGGTTTGGGGCAGGTTTTAGCTCACCTGCCTGCACAACCAGGCATGAAAACCCTGTAGAAGAGAAACAAGGAGTCGTTTTGCTCCTCACCATTGATGAGTAGCTAACAGCTTGGAAAGGACCACGCAGCAGTTCGCATCAGTGCACAAGATGAGTATAAAAACCAAACCAAAACACAATTTGTTTTGCAGTTTATTAAAGGAAGTGTTTTCATATAATTAATCATGGTCCGCAAGGCTGCTTTATACACCGCCGTTCCTCCCTACCCCCAGCCATCCCACATGAGGCCTTAGCCGGACTAAAATTTTGCAAAGCCTTGCATTGTTCTCCCTGACACCGGATCAGCGAACACAAAAAAGCAACTGCCAGCTCAAAAGCAATCCGGTGATAGAGCCTGGTGCTATCTAATCAAGGGCAAAAGGTCACTTCCGAACAACTGGGCAATAAAAGATTATTTCCAGCCACAGAACAGAAAGGCCCAGTGGTGGATGCTTGAAAGAGGGGGGTGGAAGGAGGGCAAAAGGGCTCCCGTCTGTGGGAGGAAGTGCATTGAATAAAGCCAGCAGACGGGAACCATCTGGCTTTGTGCGTGGTCTGTTCTTCAGAAGAGAGAGAAAGCCCCCTCAGCGGGGCCAGTGACTCCGCGCAATGATTCAAACTTTTTTTTTTTTTTTCTTTTTTTTTTGCAATTGAAGAGCAGCTTTCCCAGGCACCAAGAAACTGGAAAAGGGAACTTTCCCAACGGGCAGACACGTCAAGTGCTAGCTGCAAGATGGAGCCCACGTTTTAATTTGGTTCATGATAGATGGCTCTTATCAGGGAGCAAGGCCTGTGGATAACCAGACGGGGCTTTTTTGTTTGTTTTGTTTTTAAAGATGGCCTCGGAAGAAATCTCCCAGGGACCAAGCACATTCAAATTCCCAGCCCACCCAATACACTGAGTTTGGGCGTGTTTTCAAACAGCAAATGGCATTTTCAGTGGTATCACCTTTATTATGTATACTTCATGCATTTCCCCCCTTCCTCTGGCTCTCCACTTGTTATATGGCCTCATTTGAATGAAAGCAAGAAAATAAAAGGGCCAGATTACATTCAGTCCAGTTGCCATGGCCTGTGGGAGGGCAGAATTGCAAACACTTCAGTTCAAATGGTACAATCCCTCCTCCCTCCCTTCACCCCTGCAGTTGTCCTACATGTCCTCACTTTCCCTCGCTAAGTGGTTCGCACCGGAGGCCCTTGGCACTCAGCGCCAGGAGCTGAATCTATTCAAGCTCGCAGACACCTCCTCCGTTCACTAGTGAATTAACTTTAAGCATGCAAATCACACTAATCCAGAATTCACAGGAGAGGAAGTCAGGAGGGTTCCCAGTGCTCTGGGAAATATTTTTCCTTTCGGGAAGGGAATGGGAGGGGGGGGTCATTGCACTCTTCTTTACAGCTCGCTGCAGGTCACTCTGGCTCATCTCAAAGAAAGTTAGTTCAGAGGCTCAGCTTGACATTCATTGGTTTCTAAATCTGAAGCTCTTGAGCAATTGTCCCAGCAAGCCCAAGGATTGGGGCCTGTGCAAATAGCCACAGACTAATTCTGCTGTAGTAGGGGGGAAACGAAGCAGTTAAATGTCCAGTTTATCAACAGAAAACAACAACTGAGCCTTTGTCCTAACAGGGTGCATTAGGAAACCGTTTGGCAGGACTCATCTGCATGAGAAACCAAGGCAGCTGGGAAACACCGACATATGTTTCAGAGAGATCCATGAAGACATCAGATGAGAAAAATATTCCTGACATTGATTTTCTGTAAGGTCACCTTCAAAAAGGAAGAAAACCCTCAAGAACGCTGAATTAAGTCTGACACAGCTTGACATTTGAGGGGCTTTGTTTTAAAAACAACAACAACAACAACAAAAAAGAACAAAAAACCCCCACCCTCAACACCAAAAAGTCCACAAAGCAAGAGTTAGAAGTGAGAAACATGACACAGCAGGTTCTCTACCACAGCCTGCTTGCTACAGGACAGAAAAAACCCACTACCAACAGCAATTTGACCAAATGGTCACACCAAGGACTGCAACAGCTGCTGTATTTATTCTCTACAGCTTTGCAAAACTAAGGCACCGCGCAGAGACACCAGTGTTTCTGCTATAGTCTCAACAAAAGAGTAGATATCAAACAGATAGGGAAACGTGGAATATAATTTGGAGACACAAAGCCAACGAAGGAAAACTGTGGAGTTTAAGTGAGCCACTATAAAGTGGGTAAAGAAAACCCAATGGCACTCCCCCTACCTCTCACTTTTTTGTGTGTGTGTCACTCAGTACTGAGCTATTCTCAGGTTTTACCTGACTAAGGGTTTCTAATCAGTCACAGACATTTTTCTCTAATGATTTGTAGACACCTAGAAAATGTTGGAAGAGCACAGGCAAAGGACTTTCCCACCACATTCCCCGTTTCCTCAAGAGTGGAGCAAAAAGCCCTGTCCTCAGAGTGTTACACAACCCATACAACATGCATGGAAACTGCAAACCCAGTGGGAAAACAACTTGAAGGTGGAAAAAACACACCACATTTAAAGCAGGTGAGACTCAGGTTAAGGCTGCTGCTGCTTTAACAGCCACTTTCAACACTTAAAGTGAAATCGCTTATTGGAACAAGGTTCTGTGCAAGAAAGCAGTATCTAAGAAAACGTGTCCCCAGAGCATCTCATTTACACACAAGTCAAGGCTAGATGATGAGGTTATCATCAGGAAGATCGCAGCCTCAAACTCCTAGGTCACGACCTACAGCAGGAACTTGTGCGAAGCTTTTAAAGAGAAGCAAATCTAACCTTTCCTGGAGCACCCAAAAAAAAAGAAAAGTCCACCCGAAGGGATGCTTCCATGGCCCAGCAGTACAATATTCACATTCCAGTCACAACAGAGACAAACATCTTCACTGCAGTGGGGGGCAGTTCCTACTCCCATGTACCATGACTAAAAACCTAGAGACTCATAGTTATTTCGGAACTACACCAGCATCCTTTGAGGCCAGAGCATGCCCCATGAGCCCTACACTAAGCAGCCACCCTGGTTTCCACTTCACTTAGCATTAATTACAAGCCTTTTTCTTGGATAGCTTGGCAGCTTTGTGGTTCAAGGGGGAAAGAAAAAAAAAAATCTCATCCTATTAAGTGTAGCCCAGCGACCAAAAGAG
The DNA here is from genome assembly GCF_963210335.1 of Falco punctatus. Taxonomy (NCBI): domain Eukaryota; kingdom Metazoa; phylum Chordata; class Aves; order Falconiformes; family Falconidae; genus Falco; species Falco punctatus. The sequence continues at coordinate 5,514,084 of NC_137580.1, read as the reverse complement.
TCTGAAAGATAGGAAACCCTTCTCAGCAGGAACAAACAGCAGAGTTGCACTTGAAAATACAGGTTTTAATTGCAAGTGTCATTTCCAAGCTACCCTGCTCCTGGGGCCACCTCATTGTGGGCAAGGCATTCTATCAGACAGTTAACACCCTCAAACAACTTCCCATTCCCAGCCGCATACAGAGCTTGCAAGGTTTTAAACATGCACCATTTGTATCACAAAAGCCACTCAAAGCCCCTGTCCTGGACAAGGCTCATCTCTAATTAGGCACCCAACAAAGAATAAGTGTACCTTCCTTTGGTAAGTACCTTGCTTTGGTCTCTCTGTCAGTCTCAACACAAGCATTTTGCAGAGAGCAGGTACTGTAAATTCAGATAACCAAAACCCTGTAGCTTAATCATAGATCACAGGCCAGTTTTATTACCAACATGCTTTCCAAAGCCCGCACTACAGTATTCAATATCTTAGCAGAGCCTCACCAAATACATACCACATACTGCAGTATAGCTCCAGCAAAAAAGAAAGAGGCAGCAGGACTCCAGAAGGCATGCAGGAGCACAGTATACCTCTCCTGTAATAACTACCCTGGCTTTAAGGGTGCAGGTCATGTGGCAAGCCTGAAGAACATAAAGACAGACTACGGGCTGTGTCAAGAACAAGACTGCTTAATACCCTGACATAAAAGCAAAGGCTCCTCTCCCGGGTGTCCCCTCAGCTGTGGTAAATTTGCAGCTGCTCTTAAGGGGCAGAAATGAGCCTGCTGCAAGGGCCTCTGGTTGCTCTGAGCTTTCAGGGCTGGACTTTTCTCTTTTTACCCTGAATTTACGGATTCTGGAGCATTAGTCTACCATGTTCAGTATCCTAAACTGCTTCGCCAACAACCCCCACATGCACTGCTCTGTCTTGCTGATTTGGGTTCCTTTAGGTTTGTACCCTGAGGGAAAGATATATTCCCCTAATCTACTGTGCAGATTAGGCATGCAATCAGAATTTCTTACATCCAGTTGTAAATCACAGGGTTTCCTGCCTAGGTCTAGATAAGAATATAACCCTTAGGCTACGCACCAGCTGACAATACCAAGTCCTTTTGTTAAGGAAATGATAGCAGATGACTATGCTTTCACCTGTCTTCCTTTGCCAGGTAGCATCTCCTCTGTATGCTTGGACGGAGCTGAAGCTACTACAGACAAACAGCAGAAACTATTTCTCCACTACAAACTTGAGGCTGAGACTCTTTAGACAAGAAATGCTGTCGGGAGTCTGGCTAAGGGTCACAGCTCCCCTGTGACCAGAACAGGCACCGCACAGACAGGGCCAGGGAGCCCAGGTACCTCTACCACAAGGGATGATGAGGAGGAGACAGGACTAGAACATCCATCCAGCTGGGAAGGAATGGGAACCAGGGGCAAGGATAGTGCCACAGGGGCATCAAGGGAAGACCAAGGCAGGCAAGAAGAAGAAGGATTCAGGTTGGTGACTGCAACCAGCAAGCCAGTTGAGCAGCTGGGGTACGGACGGCAGCAGGCCATGTACTGGAGCAGTATTAGCAGGGTTTGCAGAGCAGTCCTGCGAGGCAGCGGTGGGACCAGCTGCAGTACAATGGCCCTACCAGCCTAAGCAGGGAAACCATGTGGCTGTCCCAAAGAGAGCAAATGCTGCCAAGCCAGCTGGTCAACAAGGTGCTGCCAATACTGGAACCAGTCCTGGCTGCTGGTCCTTCCAAGAAGATCACAGACCTGGGGATCTAGACTCTGGCATAAAACAAATTCTAAGACTATTTATCCTTGGGGAAGAGCTGCTGTCATCGTGCTCAAGGACAGCATAAAGAGCAATCAGAGATCACTCCAATGGTGTGGGAGAATTGCCACGGTCCCATAGCTCCAGCAGTGCAATCCTGGCCTGATTTTAATGGCCAGTGAGTCCTTGTGGTCTTAACCTGTCCTGTAGAGGTCAGCTGGAAAAAGGGGGCTTTGCCAAATACCTCCTCCCCACTGTTGAAGCCAAGGCTCAAAGGCTGTGTTAGTGGCGCTCCCTTAACTCTGACCTGGCCTTACAAATCATCCCTTCGTGTTTCCAGCACAAGAGGGCAAAAGAGTCAGAGCCACCTCCACTCAAAACGCTCCTTTTATAACTGTATCCTGGCGAGCTTTGGCTCCTGTGGCAGTGATTAACTCCAGTTATGTTTGAGCCTCACAGCCTTCAGCTTCCAGCCCTCTTCACACCCTGTGGCATCCCCGTTGAGAGGAGACTGCTTTAAAAGTAAGACGATTGTTGAAGAAGGACATATAGACTATGTTGCACAAAATCTTCAACCTTGCTCTGTGGAGTACAGTATTATGAAATGGTGCATAAAAGCACGGAAAGATGGGGAAGTAAAACCAACTGTTACCACTTACCCAAAAAATGCCAGGAAGACTGATATCCCTAAATAATAGGAGATAAAATCTCAAGTGTCTTCTGAAAATGTAATAAGCACAATGAAAGCTTTAAGATTGTCACCTTTGAGAATGTAATTTTTGGACCTGATGGCTCCCTTTGCATGCTCCCTTCTTACTAATGCCTGCAGAAAGCAGAACAAAAAATATGTCGTACAACTTAGATACATATGTAATAATTTTGCAGTGTGTTGTTGAAGTACAGTACCAACATAGAGCCGTAACATCTCCTAAAATACCCATTATGGTCAGAATTACCTGTACTGTGTGGAAACAGAGGTGGGAAGATGGGATGTTTTGCTGCTTGTCCCCAAACAAGGCTGAGATTTGAAGGCAGATCTTCCTGGCTCAGTCTTTTCATTCCCACTGCGTCCTACCTACATAAAGCGTAAGGTCACCATTTATCAGGACGACAGGGTTTTTTTCCAAGAAAAGAAGACTATGAAACAGGTTTCACTACTTCTTATTGTGACTGAGGGGTGAGAGTTGTCTCTATGGAAGGAAAACCTGGGCTCTGAGGGCCTGCTGACCTCCCTTCACACTTGCACCTCAGCCAAAGCTCAAGCTGACTTGGGGAATTTTAGAAAACATTTGCCCTTCTGACTCTGGTGTATCACCGCACAATCTTGTCCAACTCATCCATTGTTTTGTTGCCGTCGTTGCTTGCACTTCTTCTGCCTTTAGCCCTGTGACTCGGCAGTGACTGGGTTCGCCTCTGTAGGATGCTTACCACTGTAGCTGCAGGCTCCCTCCAGCACGCTGCAGGCATGAAACCAAAAACTCTGATGTCATGTCTTGTAACCCATCAAAAAGCACCTTGTTTAAAAGGGATGAGATCATTAGAAGTTTTAACTATTCTCTTTTTTTGGCATACCACCTACTTATCTGGGAGGCATTGCGAGAGGGTATTGTAAAGGTGACATAACATCAAAACAAAGTTGTCAGGCGTTCCCCTGCCCATCATTTGTTTTGGCAATTTTACATCCTCTGAAAAACATGATGGAGGCATCATTTTCTGCAGCAGAGCATCACGTATGAGCAAAGCCGACAGCAACCTGCCCAAATGCACTGGGGAGACTGTAGATGTAACAGAGGAAAAACTTTGGTTTATGCTAAATGCATATGCAAATATCCCCACATATCATCTTTGTGCCCACAGAATGCAAAAGCAGGAGAAGGAAAGAGTTATCTATCATATAGCTCATGTCACAGGACATACTTTTATCCTCAATTGTATTTTACATAAACACTCCAGAAGAGACAGAAAGACCCTTTGCCAACACACCTCAGTGAAAGTCAGAACGCAAGCCAGAGGAAGAGATGGGGGGGGAAATGCAAGAATAACGAATTTCACTGAGTTTAAATGATTGCGGGTGGGATTCACCTCACTTAAATTCAAACATCTGAATACTAGTTTTATCTGTTCAGCTGTGATTCCTCAACAGCCATCAGAGTGAGGTACCTCCACCGAGAGCTTCACCCCACCGACCTTAGGCTGGGTTGAACCACCCTCCAGTCCTACCTTTCCCATCCTTCCGATTGCAGGGGAAGCCCAGGCGAGCAGCCTGGCTGTCAGCAGTCGGAAAGCTGAGCATCTAGTAGCACAGCTGAATACCAGCCTACACAGCAAGGCTTTCAGATGGCCATAGCTCAGTGGGGAATCTAAATTAACTCCCTCCCCTCAAGGTTTTTATTTTGGCTATCTTTGCAAGCCTGCCATGCAGTTTATACCAGTGATTTATTTATAGATTAATTCAGTGCTGAAAAAGTCATGGGTGCAGTCTAGCAACATCAACCTAATTACCCAAACAGACTATCTGGCCGTGGCACCCTCCAGGTCAGACCAGAGGCTTCTTTGGCAAGGACAGTCACTGGCAGTGACAATGCTTGTGGCAGGAGGTGCTGCATAGAGGCAACGCTCGAATCTGGCTTGAACGCATTGATTTGCCTTTTCTTTAGAAAAAAACATAAGCTTAGACTCTCCTCTCACTCTACGATACCCTTATTAAGCTGGGTGGCAAGAACGTAAGAGCTGGTCCAGTTGAGAGGCACCAGCCCGATACCTGTACTCAAACCTGTGTGTCCTAAGTAAGAAGCGATAGCTGCAGTAAAATGGTAAAGAATTATTCAATAAGGGGAAAACATGTATTTTATCTCAGCAATTCTAAGTCAACTACCGTGCTGAGAAGCACCCATCAGCAGTATCATCCCCTGCCAAGAAAAGAGTTGTTTGAAAGAACATGAGTGTACTTATAACATGAAAAAATGCCCCATACCCCTGTAACAGAAGTACAAATGCAGTGAATGCCTATGGTGTCAAGTTGCAGGTGGACAAGAATTAAAAAAAAAATAGGGTTACAATTATGTTCTCTTGATGCAAAGAAGCAGGCTTTCTCGAACACACATGCAGCATCAAATCACTTTTCTTCCCATTGGTGTAATTAGCCTCAATGAAACTTCAAAAGCAAATTTTAACAGTACTAAAGTTTATAGAACCTCAAGTGCAAGCGCATACGTAAACAAAATGCATCTAAGCACTCTTTTTCATCTGCAGCCCTGCAATCCTTCCGTTCCCAGCACTTTTGTCACTGGTGTGGCCCTTATACATCAGAGACAATGACTGGTTTTTATCTTGACCATTTCAAGTTATCAATTAAAGGCAAAATGGACTTACAAGATCAGTATTTTTAAAGCCAGTAGCCAGTAATTAGTTTCTGAAATCTGTAAGCAGGAGCCAAGTTAAGTTGTTTTTCAGAAATTTTGAGGTTGCATCATCCAGAGAACAAGGCCAAATTTTAATACCCCCTATATATGGACCTGTGAGCTCTCATCCCACAGGATCCATTAAGCTGAATTTGCAACTGGACTCAGAGCACTTCTTTCTTTGTTTTACATGGAGCTGTTGAACCCGAAAAGTGCGTTTTTGTTCTCTCAGGTGTACAAACACAGGCTGGTCCATGTAACCTGTAATCACTTCTGCGACAACAGTGTAAATCAGGAACTCCTGGATGCTTTGGTGTGAATTCACTTTGAAAGAGGAAGAAAATAAATAGGAGATGGACACTCTCCTACTTCAGCTGGTATTTCCCTTACCTTTCTTTACTGGTGAGGCAATCCTTGCCACGTTTACTGGGCTGTGCTAAAAGTTAGCATTTGTGACTTCCAGATTTGAACCTTTACAGGAGCATGTCCCAACAGTCAGAGGAAGAGATCAGATACATCAGGATTTCTGCAAGTTTTAGCAATGGGTATTTATTTACCTTTCAGAAAGAGACCTGCAACACCCAGGGCATGTTTGGACATCTGAGGGAGGCATGTGGCTTCTGAGGGCAGGTGGAAGTGCTGTTGCAGTGGCAGGTGGGAAAGGTGATGGGCACATACCTGGGAAAGACTCTAACAGCTGGGGGACCACAGAGGTACAGCAGCCTGATCTCTGCAGCTGCACACCGGTCACCGAGGGCTAATTCTGCTTCCCCTCCGGAGAACAGAATCTAATAAACTTCAAAACTAAGTGCAGGCACACAGGAGGTACTTCCACTGCTACAGAATGAAATAGCGAACGGGGCAGGGCTGGATTTTCGGTGGACTGTTGTGGTCCAAAGCAGCTTGCCTTTACAAATACAGCTACGTCATAAATGTTAAGTTACATGTAAATATATCTAGTGCTACAGCAGCTCACATTTCCCTAACACAAGGGTAGGAGATTTAGGAGCAGTAGTAGCACAAGCCAGAATTATTGAATCTCTGCCAAAATGTATTGTGGTTTTCTGAAGAAAGGAATTTTTTTTTTTCATGCATATCTCCTGTACCATCCTAAATTATCTGCAAGAAACTGGGGAAAGGAGGAAATAAGCACAGTCTCATAACAAAGCTACCGGTGAGGCGATTTTACAGCTGGGCTCCAAGGCTCTGATCAGAATCTTTACTTCTTTGCAAAGTTCCCTATGAAGACAGGCAACAGAGGGCATGGCCATCCATTCATCTACTCCTGCTCTGGAGAAGATGCACATCCAAAGCGTTGCAACTCTGCCATCTTTTTCTCCTTCTGGGATAGTTTTTATTGTGAGATTTACAGTCTAAAAGATATCACTTGAGTGATAGAAGTAAGAGGGGCAGCTATGACAAGAAGGAGGAAAAACAGAAGTAGGTTATTGAGTCAGACAGTTTTTCCAAGTCTTGCAGATGGTGAGAACAAGAAGCAAAAGTCATGTTCACAGTTAAAGTTAATGAAATTCTACAAGCCTCAAGGGAAATTCAGAAACACAGGCACAACGAGCAGATTTGCTTCTTGTTTTCATTTCTTTTTTAATACTTTGCTTACTTGTTCAAATGCTCGTGGATGGAGTGCATGGACAGAATTTCCTCAGGTGCTGCTAGCTACATCCCTTTTTTTGCTCATAGCCCTACATCCATGTCTGCAGTCTCAGTAACCACAACCTACAAAGTCTTCAGGCAGGGAGGTAAGGAAGGAGATGTGACTGGCTCAGAGCCTGAGAGCACATGTAACACAGACAGGCAGCCCTAAAGAACATGTGCTGCCTCCAGGCATGGTACTGCATGAGATTTCCCCTGCCACCAGTCAAGCACAAGAAGTCCCTTCCCCCCCTTTTGCCTGGGTACCCTGGGTTTTTGAAACAGTTGCATCAGCATTACCAAGGGAGGCAGCAGCTTCTCAGGCCAGCAGTCCCACCACCAAGCTGGGCCCTTGCTGAGAAAGAGACAAAACCAGAAGCCACCTTGGTAAGGCAAACGTAGGAGAGAAGCTGAGCGCAAGCATGGTTTGCTAACAGTTTCACCCAGAGCAAAAATCTGAGGAGTGCTACTAGTATTAGCCAGGATTTACTGGAGCAGGTTTTACCAGATCGAGCTTTTCAATCTCTCCTCCAGCTTCTGCACAAATAAGGTTGACAGATACAGAACGCGAGTGGACATTTACATGCTGAGCAACTACATTATGTGTGTGCATGAATCTCCTGCATCCTCAGGGAGTTTCCACATATACAGCAAGGCCAAATGAACAGTTAGCTCTACATGCCCAAAGAGAAATTTCTGCAAACAGCATGTTCAAAGGTCTATTTTGATTTTTCCTGTTTCTTTTTGCAAAACTTGCCAGCATAATACCTCACAGCCTTTACAATGTGCAGTCATGAAATTCACTTCTGAGGACAGGTGACTCTTATTCTGATGTTTATCTCTTCCCTGCCACCTTTAAGGAGCCTGAGCATCCCAATTTAGGCATGTTCTGTCTGCCCCAACCCCCTTTTAGATAAATACTAATAAAGATGCAAAAGCATCTTTTTTTTTTGCATCTTCTTCCTAGGTGTCCACAGCCCTCCATTAACAAGATAAGGTTAAAACAACAGACACTTATATCTTTATGGGGTAAAACAAGCTTCTGTATTTAAGATAAACTTTACAGGACAGGTGGTTTCCTAGAATTAAATATACACATGAAAACATTTTACTATCCTACATAAATGTCAACAAGGTATGAGAAGCATGCACCTAATAAAGGAGATAGAGGATACAATAAAAAAGGGCCCTAAATCAAAGAGCAGGTTCACAACAGTAAACACTCACATACTGGGCTGATTGAAACAGGGAGCTTGTCCAGCCTTTGCTGCTTAGCCTTCATCACCGCTAGCAACCCAACAGCTCTTCTGTTCTGCTTTTTGGCTTGGAGGTACGTTTGCCCCAGCACCATCACCTTGCTAGGGTTATGTCTGGGGCTGCATCCACAAGCCTACTGGTGCAGTACCTATACTGGGAGCTCGGTGTGTACTTCTACCTTGATCAGGTTTTTTTTTTTTTAAAAAAAAAAGGGGGGGGGGGGGGGGGAAGGAACCGCAGAGCAAACATTATCTATTGTTAATTACCTGTAAAGTAGGGCTTTTGCCACTTCCCCAGTTTCTGAGAGCTCTGAAGTGAAACCTGAAAGAAGCCACCCATTGTTTCCAATTGTGCAAGAGCCAGGAGCAAATAGGGCTCAAATTGCAGCTCTGAAAGGCAACAGGAAATTGGCAGCCCGGTAATCTGCTCCCAACTATTCAGAGTAACAAAGGCTACATTCCTCCTCAAGTAGTCACCATTAGAAACCCAAGGCTGATCTATTTAGTAAGGCCCACAGAATAAATCTGTGGAAATAAAGAGTTTTAATTAGAAGGCCATAGGATATGGCTCTAGTTCCTAGCCCCGCAAGTAACATGTATTCTTTAGGCTCCTACCTGGTTTCCCACATATCCAGACGCTGACACCTGGAGATCAGGATCAGTGCCATTTTCAAATATTATTTAAAAATACCCTCTAAACCTAATAAATGTGGAGCTGTTCATTACCATGCTGTACAGCATGCTGTATCAAGAACATTTTAAGTTGGTCCCTGTTTTTTGCATCTTCTTCCTAGGTGTCCACAGCCCTCCATTAACAAGATAAGGTTAAAACAACAGACACTTATATCTTTATGTTTTATATATGTTTTTCCCCGGAAGAGAAAATACCTTTACTGCTTCTAAACCACCATAGTCAAACGATCTGTGGCATGTTACAATGTACAACTTCGAAATATCCTCCAGAAAGTGCTACCCTTTCAGGCGTGAAGAGGTTTTCCCATCTGCTTTTTAGGAAGAAAGCCTTAGTAAGTAAAACACCACCCTGCAGGGCAAAGGCTCCTGGTTGTGCTCGTGCCTCCCAGCGTGACTCCACGCAGCCCTCCGGCCTCAGTTTTCCCAGCAGCAAAAGGGAAATATTTTCCCCAGAGCTGTTTTATCAGGTATAGTTGATTTAAAAGAATTTAAGTCCGAGTGCAAAATGCTTTGGGCTACTTGTTAAGGAGCAATTGCAATTTTTGCCACCTGAACAGATGAAGTTATCCCAAAGCTGGTGTGTTAAGAGTTGTCAGCAGGAACAGCAAATCAGATTAACATTTACAGGGAATGTTATCTGCAGCTGGCAGCAGTGATGGATCACTCTGCAACTACCACAGCAAGTGCTCCTGCTCCAGTACAGGGCAAGGGATGGAAAGGGGGGAAACAAGCACAGAGGCTCGAAAGCTCAGGATCTGAAAGCCCATATGAAAATCACAGAATCATTTAGGTTGGAAAATACCTTTAACGGTCATCAAGTCCAACCGTTAACCCAGCACTGCCAAGTCCACCACTGAACCATGTCCCTGAGCACCACATCTGCACGTTATATAGGATGGTGACTGAACCCCGGCCCTGGGCAGCCTGTTCAGGTGCTTCACCACTCTTTCAGTGAAGAAGTTTTTCCTAACGTCCAACATAAACCTCCCCTGGTGCAACTTGAGGCTGTTTCCTCTTGTCCTGTCACTTATCTGGGAGAACAGAACGACCCCCACCTGCCTACAGCCCCTGTCAGGCAGGTGTAGAGAGCTATAAGGTCGTCTGTGTGTGTGTGTCTCCGCCACCCTCCTTTTCTCCAAAATAAACAGCCCCAAATCCCTATGGAGGTTCCAGAAGGGCTTCTTATATGTCTGCCACTTGCTCCCAGAGAGACCCTTTGACTATTTAGTGCAGCAGGACTGACGCATTTTCAACTACAACAGTACTTCCTCGCATATTCTTGCGGATCAGTAAACTCAAGACCAGACACCAGGTACCACCAAACTTTGGCAAAGCTCATACCTAGATCTGAACTTTGGACCCCAACAAAATCACGAGATCCAACTACACTGTATTTCCTACCCTGACTAACCAGGCTCATCCTCACCGTGATTCAGAAGAGATACAGAACACATAGAAATGTACTAAGTCAGCACGTGTAATAGCACAGTAATCGCACAGACGTCTCATGTAGTCATAGCATGTTTCATCCAGAAGAACTTTGCATGCTATGTAGAAAAATTAACAAGTGTACAATTATTCTTTAAAAAGAAGGGGTTGGATAAATGAGACTTGATTTTGGTAAGAAATAAATGTTGCTGAAAATGGATTTTGAGCAGGGGCAGCTAGAAGACATTGATATTAAAAAGAAGGTACTGTGCAATCTCCTAATATCCAGGTCAGAGAAGAGCCCCAGCACCTCCCCCGTCCTTCCAGGAAACTAGTTTATTCATTTTCATTTTGAAGTGTCCTATTCATAAAGTACACAGATCCAAAAGCATCAAATCAAACACGACACAAGAAATGATGCTTCGGAGAAGACCTTTACCAGGGCAGGTAACTTCAACTTTTTGACTCCTGCTTAAAAGTGTGGAAGAGGAATCCTCACAGCACTGGAAGAACTGTCAGATGGTTTGGAAGTTGAAGCATGTGCCCTAAGACAGGTGATTTCATTTACAGTATCCATTAAGTAGTTAATCAGTTACGCAATATCAGCATGGATTTGGGGTATTCCAGCTACTTCTCACAGTTACTTTATCATACAAACCAAGGACATCATAACACTTGTGGTTGCTAGACATTTGTAAGATGGTGTGTTGCATTAACCCACCCAATTAACAGACACAAAAAAAGGAGAAGACCCTACCACTGGCATCAAGTCCATTCAGAACTGCTTGCAGTGCCATTAGGTCCCAGTGTAAGTACGCTGTCACCTGGCCACCTTAATCAGTGGTGTAAATCCATCAACTTCATTCAGAAGAAATATTCCGCGGTGTAGCAGCAGTCATACGACGGTAGCGACCCTGAAGGGTCAGGCAGGACGCAAGTCCCTTTGTGCTCCTTATTGCACAAACACAATGAGGTTCAGCCCTTTGGGACAGAACCTCTGTTAAACGTTTGTGCCTTTTGACAATGTATTCTGTAGGATATTTGTTTTCAGATTCATAGCACTGTACATGTATACAAAGGTTTACAAAACGGGGCATGCTTATAATGCAAGAGAGGCATGGCTATCGGGCACACCTTTCTCTAAGAACTACTAAAATAAATGTATGTTTCTTTCCTTCAAAAAAAAAAAAAAAGAGCCACTCACAACAATTACATTTCCAAGCTGAAGATAGCTGATTTTGTAATACGCACAACAATGTCATTCCCTGGAAGTACACTTTTGCTTCTTTTGACAACACTGACCCGTGCACATGTCAGGAATATTGGAAGATCTGGATGAATTTCTGGTCCTTTTTTGAAGCTAAAGCCACAGGTTACTCAGAAAGACTAGGGTTTCATATATATATTCTACATTTTATATACTTAAACCTAAGAAATAAGACCATGTGTGGTCTGCAGGCAACCTGCCCTGTATCTGTGTTTATTGACAAGTAAATGAGGAAGTATCCCACCTCAAGACACCTTCATGAGAAGCGGGAGCTGCAAGCGTTATACCGGGAAAAACAGCACCGCATCTCTTTTATCACAAATATAACCCGAGCAGTAAATACCATGCCGGGAATAACACTTTGTTCCAACTCTGTTGGCTTCTAATACGGTGGCCAGTCCATCCATACTCTTTTAGCCTTTAGCAGGCACCAAGGCTGAATGTGACACTCCAGCCAAGAGACATTGCACCTAACAGGATAGACGCATACAGACACAGCAAGGTACTCCCCATCAGGCTGGAAGTCAGAGCAAATCAGTACCTCTCCACCGCTATCCGCGTAAGTTAAAACCCAAAGCTCATTTCAAAGCACATGCATACACATACACAGGCACAGAATATGCAACTGAAAAGTTTGTCATCGTGGTGCTTGCAGGGATCTGTGCCTCCGACAAGTGTTTGCTGAGGGCCTGGGTGGTGGGGACATGCACTGCAAGAGCTCTCAGCTTGTGGTGAGCCAGCGTCCCCACCGCAAGCATGCACAAAGAGCCGGAATAGCTCTGTGCTGGGATTTTTAAGTGCCAAGAGGGCACCAGAAAGCTGAGCCCGACTCACAGACCGTCCTTATGCCTCCACAGCAGAGCGGGGCATCAGTCCTGTGCACCTGTGACAGCCCAAGTCCATCCTCTAACGTGCAGGCAGAACATGCGGAAGGAAACTTTCTGGGTAGCTGGTAAGTTTTTTTGAATAGATCCTTCCAATAAGCATAAGGCTTGTTAACACAGGCCCCATACGGCTAGATGGTGAAGATATGGCTAGATATGCCATATGGCTAACTACAACAACAGCGGCAGAAGCCATGCCTCAGCTACTCCCATCAGTGAAAGAGAGGTGAAAAACAACCACAGTGAGGAAGTCCAAACGATTAAGACCTGCCCTAAAAGCAACTTGCCCACTGCTGAAAGCTAAACAGAAGACCTGTGCAACCCCTGCACTGTTAAGGCTGGTAAATCCAGCGGTACAATACCAGAACAAAAAGTTACTCCAGGTTTTTTTTGAAGCACCACCATGACTGACACAAATGTTCCAGTTGGAAGAAAGCCAACAATTAATCAAGATTCCTTAGAATCTGGAGGTAATTTTAGCAGAACAAGAAATACACGAGTATCAGTGAGTCCTGAACATTCCTCCAGGACAAAAATCTCTTACTTCATCTAAGTCCATTAAAACACTTCATCGAGCCCTTTTAATCCCTCTTAACAGATCTGCTTTAGCACAGAGGAGCTAATCTTCTCCCACCTGTCTTTATGATATGGAACCATAAACAAGAGCAAGTACTTTTCATTTGTTAAGCGCTATCCCCCCTTGGATAATGCTATCATCCACACTAGCATTAGTGTCGTGAAGCCATTTTTAGCGAAAACACCCCAACTCTCTCAAATTCACACCCTAGCCCTGTGTTACTCCAGCAGGGAACGCGGAACATTATACACCATCCATTTCCAACACTCATCTCCTACCACGAGTTTCAAGACACTAAGCAAACTGAGACTTGAATTCCAGCTTGCTGGAGGGACTTCCCTTTTTCCTTCATCCCAGACCTTATGCGACACACTTCAGGACTCTGCTGCATATAACCAGATGGCAAGCTTGTCCAAATCCATCACCAACCTATACAATTAGGTTAGTAGGTCAGCTGGACTTACCGCCTAATTACACGCTCATTTTATAGAGAGTTCCCTTTTATTTTTCAAAATAAGATCTCAAAGCTATCTGAAAAGAGTTAAGAACCGGGTTTTACGATCTACGTCGTAATGGACCTCTGACAGCCTGGCAGTCTCCAGACAGGTAGAAAGTAACCCTGAACAGCCCCGGCAAATCTGGGGCTGAAGAACTCAAACATACACCTCAGTCTCCTAATCGCCAGAAATCTCACCAGCCTTTAGCAAAGCCCCTCACAATAAACCACGTATCTCTAGGTGATCATTTCAGTCACTGTATTGCACAAAGTAGAACAGATTGTGATGACTGACCACTCAGGGCATACTTAAAAGTAATTTTTAGTCTATTCAAGTGGGGGAGGCTTACTTCATACATCTGTCAGCTTGCTCGTTTCTTTCCGCCAAGGAAGACATTCGTTTGCTCTCAGACAATCCTGCACGGTTCTGCGCCACAAAATCTGTCTGCCTGAAAGAAGTCACAGTCATTTCTGTAACGTAAGGCAACAACCCTACATTCCAGAGGACCTGAAAGTGAACTCAAATATAGAGATGTATAGTAAGTACAAACAATACAGCCTAATCTCGTTGCTTTAATGCTGCCTTCTCTAGGTAACACCTGGCAGAATGCCATTTAAGACATGTAAGGAACCGTCATCTTCTCATTACTGTGCAGGTCAAAATCAAAATTTTCCTCCTAAACTGCAACCTGCAGTTATTCCCAAAGTTTAGCTGGCAAAGGGAGCATAGGTTTTGTCGATTGTTTTTTAAGAAATCTGAAAAAGCACTGTGACATAGCTTGTGAAGGAAAATAATCATTAAAAGACAGAGTACATGTGAGTCCTTTGGGCTTTCTTCTCTTCTGCTAGGAAGCAAACCAAACCAAACCAAATTCCTACATCAATCTGATTAAACAAGGAAAAAAAAAAAAAAAAAAAAAGGCAGAGGTAAGCAGGACATTTTTCTTGAAGAGGAATAATCTAACACCCTTCAAGCAAACTTACTCAACACAGAGCTGGGTTGTATCCAGTTATGAAAAGGCAGTTGGCTCGGTATTTTTGAGTGTCAGTACAGAGTCTTAAAAATGGTCCCATCTGACGAATGGTGACTGTTTGACAAGGATTTCATTGTCTCCCAAGGGCTGTTTGCAGCTGTCACTGTTAGAGAAGTATCGGTGATAGGAAAGTAGTGCAAGGCAAGTCGCCTACTCCTCAGAAACATTCTTCTCTTGGCTGTGCTTCATCTCATGAAGAATAAATCTTGGAAAGCAGACTTTGTGTATATACACTGCCGCCCCACAAGCCTCCCAGCCTGTCAATTTTGTCACGCTGAGGCTAGGAGAGCAGTATTACCAACTGCGTACTGCAAAGCGAGTGGTTTCCTAGATGCAGCCAGACGACAATTTCACTTTACACCTCACAGAAGTCATCCGTGCCATTTAATAAAGAACGCAACTTTTCAATCAGCTCATTATATGACGCTGGATCAGCTTTGACAGAGTTAACTACAAAAGGTGAGCTAATTCAAATCGTCAATATGCTAGGAGTCAGAACAGCTTGAATACGGCAATTCAAAGCAGCAGGACTTCAAAACTCAAGATACGACACATCTGTCAAGTTATTACTGTGTTCTTAAAGTGGAGTTTCTCTAGAACCACTTACACAGCACCATGTGAAATTACATCCATTTAATAAACCTTTTACTTTCTAAGGATTGTGATGTTAGCCTTGACCCACAAGAACAGAAGAATGAGGTTCCCCCATTCACTCTTTAATTAAAAGCTTTTTTGTTGAGTATGTGTTAAATGGCCACAAGCAGCTGTGACACCTAGGTCACCCATAAGAGCCTTTAATTTAAGGGCAGAAGATAGATTCAGTTGACATTGGGAAAAACATATGGGAAAAGAACCAAACAAGCTGTAGACATAGGCACCAACACGCACAAAATTCAAAGCTAGCAAACTACAGCAACACAACCATTATTATTCACCCTGCCTCTTGCGTTTTATTTAGATTTGAGTTTGCTAGATTCATTACTTCAATTGACGTACAATTTAACCAGCCAAGAAGTTTTATATAGGAAAATTTAAAATAGGTTTACATGTTAATTTGGTGCTCTTTAGGACACCAAAACCCCCTTGAAGTTATGGTTTCCTCCTCCACAACCGTATTTACAAATGCTCTGGTAAATAAATAGGCCTACGCTTCTTGGCACTGTTAAGCCCAACATATACATTCAGTTGTTCTAAATATCACAAAGCAAAAGCTTACTTGATATATGGCTAGCAAGCTTAAAATTAGGTAAACTAAACTAGAGCACAGACTAGTGGTTTTGAAGTATCAATAGGGAGTTGTTTGCTACCTGACAGACCACAAAGAGGAGAAAACCCAACAACCCTGTAGTACGCATATGCAGCTCACACCCTGTCATTATAACAAAAGAACTCAAGAGCCATTTTCATTAATTAATATATTTTCTGCATTATAGTTAACATATGTACTTTCTTCGTGTCATCCTTATTTCATTAAGTATTGATATTTTGTTATATTCAGACATGAGTACATTTTTCAAAGTCTTTTGTAATAAATATCATAAAATAATAGAGATTCACATAATAAATATTCTTTACAATAAAAAAAAAGTTTTAACAGACTTTTGTCTTAAAAATAGTTGGGATTCAACTTTGTGTTTTATACATAAAATATACAAAAAAGGACCACAATTTGTGGCTAAGGCAATAAAACAGGGACAGAATAAAATTAGGAAGTACAGAGCAGAGCTAAATTCACTAAAGCAAAGGATCACAAGAAACTCAAAGGATTCAAGAGCATTTAGGTGACTCAATGACACCTGAAGGCTGTTTGGATACATGAACACCACCAATTTTAATATCAACTGATACTGGTAAGACTATAAAAACAGGAGTAAGAGGGTGGAGTGAGCAATATCCTTCAAAGACTTGACAGCAAAAGAAATAAATGAGTACGCTGCAGCCATAATGTCTCCAATGTGAAGATCTACATAGTGTAGCAAAAACTGAAGTTACATCGAAAACTTAAAAAAAGGGAGGCAGAGTAATTCTCAGGACTGAGAATGTTCCAAAAGTATAGACAAAGAAAAAGAGAGGGGGGAGGGGGGGGAAAAAAGCAGGCTGCTTATAGAAGAGTCAGGCCTTTCATTTGGTAAAGCCTTTATTTTACATCCCTCTCCAAAAGAACGCACACAAAAAGTTATTTCACAATCCAGCTCACTCATGAAAGTTACTCCTCCTTGGAACCCAGGGGAGTTAAGGAAAAAAACCAAACATATAAATGCCGAGAATGAAAAACATCTTTGGGAAGGTATTCACAGAGCAAGAAGCTTCAAGAGTCCAGTGAGCCCTCACTGTCTCTTTCAGGAGTGGTTCAGTTACAAACTCAAAAGACCCTGCCAAAGTGAGCGGCAGATGCAGATACCAGGTCCACACTTACCAAAGAGCAGCAACGACTATGGAAAACACTCCACATTCAGCCAAGTCAATAGGAAGAGGAGAGCAAAGATGCAAAGAACTTGTGTATTTTAAGTTGGGGAGACAGAAGGGAAAGCAAAAGAACAGCCCCCTCTCCCCCAAACTGGGGAAGGGGAAACAAAACAAAACAAAAAAAAAAAAAACAAAAAAAAGAAAGGAAAGGGAAAAACCCAAATCAGCTACAACCTGAAAAACTGAAGTTGGAAGAAGTAAACCTCCCTCCAAAAATCATGAGGGCTTGCCCTGACCCCGCGAGGGGCAGCTCTCCAGTTTACAATAGACCGTGTTGGAGTTCTTGCATCGGCAACCTGGACGATTGATGCGATCGTAACACCCTCGACAGAGTTTTAGGCATCCTTTCGCCGGAGGGTAGCAGAGCAAGCAAGGCAGAAACAAGGACATCGCTCCCATGCACAGGTACCTAGAACAGCAGTGTGACTGGGAACAAGAGCAGGGATTATCCGCGTAAGAGTCCCCTTCATCGTCGTTAGAACAGTGGTAGAAGATCCCTTTGACCAAACACATGCAGGTGCCGTACTCCACCATGCTCTCCGCAGAGCACAAGCACTGCCGGTTGCAGGCCAAGCAAGAGGGGAGGGCCCTCGGGGCCGTGCACTCGCCACACTTGCACTTCCCACACTGTTCGCAGATAAACTTGTGCTGCGTCAAGTCCTCTTTCAAAGGACCCTTCAGATCATCGACAATCAGAGACGACTGCTTGGGCTGCGTCCGGACTGTCCGGTCGGATCTGTGGCCCAAGCCCAGCCTGGATGGAGGCGACCGCCCCAGCAGTCCTTGCTCGGAGGAAGCGCTGCTGTTGCTCCCAGAGCTAGCCGCG
Source organism: Falco punctatus (assembly GCF_963210335.1). NCBI lineage: Eukaryota > Metazoa > Chordata > Aves > Falconiformes > Falconidae > Falco > Falco punctatus. The sequence goes on along the minus strand of NC_137580.1, from coordinate 5,496,369 downwards.
CTCCCCGTGCTGGTTGACCTGCTCAAGACGGGAGCCCGCGTGTTATGCTGATGCGCCACGTGCCCCACATGACTGGGTCTGTGTTCGTAATTATTATTCACATTAATTGGTATAATTTCGTGAGTCCTCTCATGCTTCTCTTGCCTCGGTGCTGTCCGCGGACCAGATTTTTTCACCACAGATGGACCTTCGGTGTATTCGTTGCTGCCCCTGATCGCCTTGATCTGGTCCAGCGACAAGATAGTTGTTGGCTGGCTCTCTCTTTCATAGTCCAACCGCTGCCGGCTGTCCAGGGAGGGCTGCTGAATCACCACTAGTGAACCGCCGCTGCCATGTTGACTTTGGGGCTCCATCTGTAGTGATCTCTACTTCTGGCATTCAGTGGGAACCTGGCATGCATCTGAAATCCTAAAATAATAACGAGACAGAAGGTATAAATAAACATTGTCTGCGTACATATATACACACGTACACAGGATCAAGGGCAAAAAAAGGAATAAAAAATTGGGATACTTTTTGAAAACAGAAATTATATGGCAAACCACAAATTGCCCTAGCCACCTGGTACTGATCTCTTTCAGCAGGGGATTACAACAACGCTGAGGATCTGGCCAAAGTCCAGTAACGGGGAGAGCCTGCGTATAGCATCATAGATGAGGAATGCAAATGCCATTTAAAAAAAAAAAAAAATTAAACTCAAAACCTCCAGTATTAACCTGTACGCTTACTTGCCAAGCCATGGAAAGTGCTTCTCAGTTGCTACGAAATTCAACATCTGTCTACCTAGCAACAGCAATTCTGAAAGCCCCCAAAGCTAAGTTGGAAACAGGCAATAACACCATCAAGTTCATGTTCTATATGGCAGAATAAAGAAGGTGCGTGATTCTCACTCTTCCGTCTGATCTGCAGCATCAGAAAGCTCAACAGATTTCCTTGCCAGTGCATTTGGAAAGCTTCCTTTTTAAAGTGACATACGTGCATCGCAGAGTCTCGAGCTAAGTCCTGTCAAGCAGCCAAGGCGTTTTCTGTAATAAAGTAACGCGGCATACAGATCTAATATGCTCCTTATAAATTCAAAGCAAGGGTGCAAAAGAGCCCGGTTTCAAGTATTTTCTGACCGGTGCAAAGGAAAAAGGGGTAGAAAAGGCTAAGATGAACTAGGTGTCAGATAAAAAGTGCCTAAGGATTTGCAAGAACATCAAGAGCAGATGACAAATAAAGCTCAAAAAATCCAACCGACCACAAGACACAATGAAAGAACAGATCCATTTTCGCAAGACAGATTAAAAGCTTCTCAAATAACTACATCATCTTCTAGCCTTATCTTTTAAATAAATGTTAAACGTTTTCATTGGTTTTCATTCTGCCTAGCTACCGACGCGAAGGCTGCAGTGCTGACCGAGAAGACTGCAGCGATGGTTCTGTACCTATATAAAAACTCATTTAAGTATTCGAAAGCCACATTTATATACAGAACCGAGAAAAACCACTTTCCTTTACTGACAGCTGGGGAAAAGTCCTCTGTCGTTCCACCGTGCCACCCCCCCCCCCCCCCCCGAGATGTCATGCATGTTCACCTGGAAGAGGAGAAAGGCAAGTGCTACCAAGCAGTTCCAAAACTCATTGAATACTGATGAGAAAGAGTCCGTCTTGCCACCCAGAGCACGGCCGGCACCGAGCTGTTCCCCACTCGGGAGGGGACACGGCAGAGTGGCGGGGGGGCAGAGGGCCAGGCAGGAGCAGGGAAGGTCCCTTCTAACAGGGAGGTGGCATCTCTGTCGCTCTGACCGCTAGGAAGTGGTGAGCGACAGCTTCTGCCAGGAGACAAAGTCTGTGCGCTCCTCCAGCGGCCGGAGATTTCATTTTACATCGAACGTCACGTCACCTGTGTGAGCTTCAGGGTCGCCAGACTGAAGGAAGACAAAAATCCCCAACGCGTTCACTTTAATCCACCCACAAAACGAGCCGCCTTCCTCGCAGCGCCGAATACGAATCCGCAGCAGCAGCGCAAGGGTGAATGGACGTGGGAAGGGGAAGATTTACAGCTGTGCCGGCCGGAGCCGGGCTCCCCGGGGCACGGAAAGTAAAATCCCGAGGAAATGCGAAAGACATCCAGTGCCATCTTTGGGGGGAAAGCGCAACACCAGCGCGGCCCGCAGAGTGACAGGGCCAGCTGCGGGCCGGCCGGAGAGCTGCACCCACCGCCCCCTCCCCGGTGCAAACGCGTCGCCCCCCCACCCTAAAATAAACCAACGTACAGCCAAGGCGGCGAGACCCCACGGCTCTGCACCCAGGGCGGGCACAGCCTGCAGTGCCCCCACCGCCAGGGTGTCACCGCTCCCGCTCCCACACCGACCCCCCCCCCCCCCAGCCGCTCGGCACAGCCAGCCCCCCCGGTCCCACCGGCAGCCCCGGGCGGGCGGCGGCGCGGCGCCCTCCGCGCCCCCAGCGGGAGCGGGGCACGGCGCTGGCGGGGAGGAAGGAAGAGGAGGGGAGAGGGGGGAGGAAAAAAAAAGTTATGAATGAAAACAAGGGCTTTCCCCCCCTCCTCCTTACATCTCCCCCGTTGGCAGGGGGAGGGCAGAGGCCGAGGCCGGCGCTGCCTCAGGAGGGCGGACTTCCCGGCATTTAAAGCGGCAGCGCCCGGCCGGCCGCTGCAGCGCCGGGGATTCCCCGCCGCCGCGGATGGGGGCCGCCGGCTGCCCCCCGCCAGCCCCTCCGCCTGAGGCCGCCCCCCGGCTCGGGGCCGCCCGCGACGCGGCGGCGGGTTCTGGGGCTGCTGTGGGGCGATGCCCGTGCGCGGCCGGCCCCTCCCCGCCCGCAAGGGCCGGCCCCGAGCGCGGCACCCCCCGCCGGGGGCTCACCGGGCCGCGGCCGCCGCGGGGTCCGTCAGGCCGCCCTGCTGCCCCCGCCAGCCGCCGCCCCCCGGGACCCAGGCGCAGAAGCCCGGTCGCCGCTGGCTCGTCTCGCCGGAGGGGGCCGGGGCCGAGGGGGCCGCCCTGCCCGCCCCTCGCCAGGCGGGCGCCGCGCCTCTGCGCCCCGCGGCACCTGCTCGCCGCTGCGGCCGCGGCCGTGCCAGCCCGAGGGCCGCGCCGGTGCCGCGGCACCACGAAGCCCCCCTCCACCCCCCCAACTTACTTATTTCCAAGGGGACACTAGCAATGGGAAACCCACCCGGCGGGGGGGCCCGCAGCCACAGCTCCTCGCCCTCCCAGCCCCGCGGGGCGGGGAAGGCGGCGGGCTGCGGTCCTCGGCTCCGCAAAGCCCCCGCAGCTCTCCCCGTCCCGCTCGGCGAGGGGGGGACAGGGGGAAATCCAGACCCGCAGCCCGCCGCCTCTCCCGGGGGTCAGCACTCGGCGGGCCGCCTTTCCCCGGGCTCGCTCCTCCGAGGGGCCGGACCCCTCCGCGCCGCTCTGGCGCCGACGGGGACCTAAACCGAGCCCGTTCCGCGAGCGGTCCGGTCCGCTCGGTGCGCGCAGGGCTGCGGCGGGCACCGGGGAGCGGGAGCGCTGCAGGTCTCCAAGTAAGCGCGGGGAAGGCGAGGCTCCTGCCCGGCTGTTACTTCCCTTTCCCGACGGGAGCAGAACCGGGCGATCCCCCTAAGCCGGGGGGAAGGGGGGGGGGAGCGCGACTGCCCAGCAGCGGTCCAGTGTCCGGTGCTCGGCGGCTTCACCGCATGGTCCTTGCCGCCAAGTCCATTCTGGCCGAGTGTAACCACAACCCCAAGTGCGAGATATTTTTTTTCCTTTTTTTTTTTTTTTTTTTGGAAAGTCACGAGGAGGCACTTGCACACCTCGGCAAGTTGCAAACGAAGCTGGAGGCAGAGCGCGATGGCCCTGCGAGCTCTCTGCACAGTGCCATGTGCTTGCTGTTGCTGTTGGAGGCTAATTGACAGGCTGGGAGCACGGTCAGCACGTCAGGCAGAACACGGCACCGCAGAGCAGCCCTGGGCACAGGAGTCTGGCACGGAAAGTCCCCGGAGCCTCCTCGGCATCTCGAGAGGCTCAGGCAAGGCTCCGGCGCGCAAGCGAGACCCCCGCGTTCGGCAGGGCAAGCAGTTACCCTGCTGGAAGTTTCCCCAATTCCCAGCAAACCGCGACAGGCTCAGCGCTGCTCGCTCGGGAAGCCCGGAGCCCCGGCGCTGCCGCCGCCGCCCGCCCGCGGCCGAGCACCGCTGCCCCGCAGAGCCCGCCGGCCGCCCGGCGTGCGGTGCGGAGGGGCGAGGGAGCAGCGCGGGCAGGTCGCCCCTCGCCCGCACCTCCCGCACGGCGGCGGCGGCGGAGCGGGGCCCCAGCTCGCAGCGCGGCCGCCCCGAAGCCCTCGGCCCTCCCCGCCGGCTGCAGGAACCCCCTCGCCGCCCGCCCGCACCTGATCCGCCGGGGCCGGGGCCCGGGGGGGCGCGGCGCGCACGGCCCGGGCTTACCTGAGGCCGAGGTGCACGCCTGCTCCCCGAGGCACATTGGCGGCCCCGGCGCGGAGTCCAGCCCGGGCAGTGTAGGCAGCCGCGCCGTCCCGCCGCCCGCTCCGCGCTGTCCCGCCGCCGTTCCGGAGTGACTCCGGCCGCGCCCCGCCGCCTTTCAGCGCGCAGCCCCCGCCCGCCGCCCGGCCGCGCCCCCGTGATGTCAATGTGTCACTGCGCGGCGCCCCCGAAATCCCGGAGTGGACTTCCCCGCCCTCCCGGGAGCCGCTCCCGCACGGGTCACGGCCGCCGGCGCCGAGCGGCCGCCGCGGGACGCCTCCCCGCCCCCCCGGGGCAGCCGGCGGCGGGGCGCCTGCGTGCGCGGGCGAGCCCGGCCCCCCCCCCCCCCGCCGCTGCCGCGTCCCGGGTGGCGGCGCCCGGCCCCGCGTCGCTGCGCCCCGCCGGCCCCGGTGCCGCCCCCGCCGCGGCCGGCCGGCAGGGGGAGCGCGGCAGAGCGGGCGCCGCCGGGGGGCTGCACCGGGGGGTGCGGGGGGGGGACGGGACACTGCCCCAGCCCGGCGCAGGTGCCGCGGCCCGGCGGGGGTCCCCGCAGCGGCGCAGACCGCCCGGTGCCCGCCTGCACCGACGGCCGCGCCGGGGCTGCCGCTGAGGCGGAGCGCGGCCCGTCCCGGGCACCGGCAGGCTGCGGGCTGCGGGCTGGGCCCCGCCGCGCTGCCCCGCCGGAGCGCTGCGTGGCTTTTAGCGTCAGCGCCCTGCAAGCAGCGCCCAGCGGGTGGGACGGGACGGCCGCTCACACACCCACCAACGCGTCCTGCCGCGCTCGGCCCGTTACCGGGGTAGCTGCGGGCTTCGCAAAGCGTTCACCCTCGTAATGCGCCCGTTAGGTGCGACACGGCCCCTCCCGCAGCCCCGCAGCCGGCGCCGCGGCACCGGGAGGTCGGTGGCCGCACCGGGAAGGTCGGTGGCCGCGCCCGGCTGCGCGCCCCGCAGCGCCGGCCCGCACGCTCCGGCCGCCCGCGCAGCACCGCTGCCTTCCGCCGTGGTGCTGAAGGGATCACAGCGACGCCTGCAAAACCAGTGCTTTTACGGCCACACGCTCTCTTTGATGTACGGTTGGTTTGGTCCTTTGGGTTTGGTTTTGTTGGTTTTGTCGTTTGGGTTTTTTTTAGTGACTAAAATGTTTTAAAAGGCAACTAACAGAAGGCAGGGAAATGATATAAAAAGAAAGCGAAATTCTGAGAATTATTTCATAACAACATGCAATGAGTTGGAACAGCTGGGACTTCCAGTGCTTGGCTAAACATCACCATAGCCCCAAGTTTATCTGAAACTGGCTTTTTACAATCTCTTTCACAAAAAAATACATGTTCTCCCACGTTTTGCCCCAAATAAGGAAAAAAAAAAAACCAACAAACCCAAACTGTATTAAGAATACATGGAGCTGCTTAGCAGGAACATTCATCCAAAAGCAAATAATCCCTACAAACAAGAACATTCCAGTACAAGAGTGTTCTGTGACACAGGCTGCCCACCCAGATCACGCTCATGGGTGTAGTACAATTTTTTTTTTTTTCCATTAAACTTCACTAAGCTTGGAAAGAAAATACCCAAACTGCATGATTTTTAAAATTTCTATCAGTACACAAAAACTTTACTTCAACCGTGTATTTCTCTATGAAGTAAAATCTTTATGCATGAAAGGTTATATACTGAATATCACAAACTTCTAAGTTTCTAATTAACAGACTGCTGATACAGACAAACTATAAATACTTTCTTCCAATTACAGAGGCTCAAGTGACAGACCGCAGCATACAAATCTTCAGCATGGTCATAAAAATACCCCAATTCTGCACTAATATTGCTAATGGATTTGGAAAATGTGATTGCTCACCACAAGCCTTCTCCGACACAGTAGGAGCACAAAACCGTTCTCAGTAAAATCCATCCGAAAACTTTGGAACCTAGCACGGTTCAAATGAACAGCAATTCCTACTGAAGAACAAAAATGATGAAGAAAACCAACAGCTGTCACTCCAGCAGGTTGGCGCTTAGCGGAGCAAATCTACTTTCTCCCGCTGTGTTTTAGATGTCTTTCCCCCAACAACCGTGTTTTGAATAAGGACAAGCCAAAAGACGCAGCATTTACGCAGGTGTGCAGCGTCCAGCAATCCCTGCAGCAGCACCGGCCGGGGGAGCGTCGGGGGCAGCGGTAGGTGAGTTGCCGCAGGTGAAAGTGGTCACCAAGCCGCTCAGCTCTGCTCTGCGGCGGCCAACGCTCACATTGAGCAACTGACCGTCTTCCCGCAGATGTCCCTATGTCATTTTCCTACGGTACTACCGTAAAAACATCGCTTACAACACCTTTCCTTCCCCATCTCTAAAGCCGGTGCTACCTTAAAAAAAACCCTATGCCAAGCGTAAGAGTTTGATTTTAGAAATATAATACTGGGCTTAAATGGGTCAGTAAACTAACCAAGAGTGCTGGCAGCAGCTTACCATCACTTGGCACCCGAATCAACACTTCACTGAAACAAGGGAAAACTTTACAGCTGCATCAGAAGGCTCTCCACGGATGCCAGCAAACAGTCAGCTCATTAGATTTTTCTTGGAAATTACAGCCGCGACAAGCTTTTGTTAGAAAAGGGAGAGCTAAAATTCTGGAGAATAAATTGGCAACTTGGAAGACGATTGACACACCTTATGACTACATCCTGGCACAGCCTTAATTTGAGGATTGACACACAGACAGGAATCCGATGCAACCAAGTTATTTTCCATCCCCAAACTGTCGTCTAAAAGTGCCTGCTTCCCCCACTGACAAGTGAAGAGAGACCAGCCCTCTGTGCCCAGAGTTAATCCTTCTGAAAAACTTCCAAGAATTAGGCTCGAGAGACTGAATGATAACTGATAGTTTCAGCTCGATGAAACTGAATGATGGTTTCCACTTTCACTTTGAGGATCACATACTGGAGATAACCTCTACCTTCTGCAGTCGTACGCTACTTCTCCCTCATGCAAGCTTTGGCAGGCCGAATGGCGTGTTTTATGGAACAAAAGCAGAGTCCATCATCAGTTTTTATTTGGTTTCCTTCCTAATCCACATCCAGAAGCAAGTTTCATCTCTAGGTCACTTGACTGACCTTTACAGGTAGTGACCTACACATTTCTGAAGATGAACTGAATAAACTGTGATCCTCCCGCTACCAGTAACGTGTAAGAGTGCTCCCGCATTGCATCCCACCTGGGAATACTGTTGTGTTTCCCCCAAAGTGGCACCTCCCAGCCCCTGCTAAGGCACAGATCCCGGCTGGGAGGGAGGACACGTACCCAGTCCCAGACACTGGGACTTCACTCCTCCTTCTAAGCGACGCGAGGTGGCTCAGTCTGTGAAAAGCAAGAACTATCTATCAGCACAGTATCATTTCAGACAGAAGAGGTGACAAACAACCTGTACTTGAAGTATTTGATATTTACTGTTCCCATCACTCATCTTCTGCAGTGATAACTATCTAGAGCCAATATGGCTTTGAGGAAACTCAGCAGAGAAAGTGTTTACCTTTACGCAAGTTATTTGTCAGTTAATAAACAATCTTCACAGCTGTAACAACATTTCCGAAGCTATAGAGGAATTCAAAAGCAGTTGAAAGAAACCACACGTCAGAATTCTTAACACAATTCTACATGAAATTGTTGAGCCAGTCTTACCTATAGAAAGTGTAAGTCATGTACTTCCCGCGCCGAGCCGTGCAGCGGTAACCTCGCGGAGGGGGGTGTTGGGAGAAACAACTGGAGCCTGCAGCTCCCAAAAGCGTTGGCATCAGCAGCTTTGACGTTGTGCCAGGCGGAACTTTGTGGGTGTCAGCATCTGGAGGCTCAGGACCCACAGCGTGCTCGGGGGGCCTCGGAAACTCTCAGTGCAAGGAAACAAGATGTGCCTGTTGGGATAAGACCGGCGTAACTCAATTTTTAACACTTATACTAGTAGGCCTATATATATATCAACGCCCCCCACCAAACAGCAAAATCAATCAACAACAACAACAATAACAAAGCTATTAAATATTACTGTAATAATAAGCATTGTGGATAGTTTCTTATCATCTCATTGAAAATCTCGGCGGTCCTGGCTTAAGCTGGCTGGGGCATGAGATGCAGCAAAGCTATTCGGAAGAGCTGAAGTGAAAACCGTAGGTGCGGTGGTGAAGGCATACCCCGAAAGGTACGGTGAATCATCTCAGGGAAAGGAAGAGAAAGTGAAGGATGGTGTGAGGCGTTTCCGATCACGCTTTCTCCGAGACAGGTTGACCTTTATCTGATATCAAAGGCACCAGCAGCTGGGGATTTCTTCAGCTTCTGTGCAAGGACTGTTCTTCAAGCTCTCCGAACAAGGTGCAGCCATGTACAGCCACTCCTCGCCGTCACTGCACAGGCTGGGGATAGGCACACAGGAAATCCTCAGCTGCAAAGAGTCTTCGGTTTTCTCTTTAGAAGATAACATCAGTTTTTCTTAGAGGCAGAAAAGATAGCAAAAGGCAGCAGCCAGGCAAACCTCTGAGAACAAAGGGACGAACCTCGACATGAACCTGCTTCATGAGCATTTGAATGTTGAATCAAAGTACAGGGGAAACGCTGCAGAGCTAGGGGTTTGGTCCATGCCCAAATTAAGCACAAATTAAAAAGAGAGAGAATGCAAAGGTTTGTAAATTAAGGTGAGAGTCTGAGAATGTGCTTCCCTTCCGCATCTCTTGCACCATGTCAGAGAAACCAAGGTTTTCCTTGGGTACTCCTCCCAGGCATGGTGAGCAGCTGGAGAGGCAGGGCTCGGTGGTTTAAAACAGCAGAGGAGCTGGCTGTTTTAATTACAGCTGATAAAGGTCAGCAATACACACTAGCTCTTTCTGAACCACTGACAGGTCAGTTTGGTAAATGGAGACTAGCGAGAAACACCGCAGGGCCTGAAACTTAGGTAGAATCTATATGAATTTTTGGCCTTTCCAAAGGGTAGGGGATTTATGCTATCTTGTTTTTGCTGTCAAAAACTTAACTGAAGACAAATAGCACTAAAGAAAATCTGCAGGGAAGAGTACACGTCGGTAAAGGCACCTAACAAGAGGCAAAACCCCCTTCACTCTCCCAAGTGCAGGCCACAGCACGTCTCTTCATTTTTCGCTACTCACTCACCATACAGCCAACCGGCACATTTACATTTCTCCTTCGGATATCCACAGTTACGTTTTTTGATGAAGTTTATTTCTTCCTTGGAGAACTGTCTCTGTAGACTTCACATTTAGCTGCTGTACTGATTGCCTACGCTTACACAACATACTCGACTAGGGTACTGATGATGTCTTCATTACTTTGTATATAATTTTTAACTCTTTCAGCAAATTAGCTAATATTACTTCATCTGCCTGTATAAAAAAACTTAGTGAGAAAGGAAAATTTTCATTATTGCTTAATACAGATAATAACTTACTTGTATTGTTCATGTCTTGTAATTTACATTATATGCAACTCATTGTTCCGTGTCTTAGCACTAAGCAAACTGCCTTTTACTATCCACTGAGACATGATTCCTTGCATGGAAATTAGACTAAGATCTGTTCTATTTCAGTTTTCACCAATAGGAGAGTACTCCTGACTTGAACTACATCATCACAAATGTATATATCTCATAGTTTTAACACTCCCAAGGAGAAGGAAACAAGGGTCTATGAAACTTAGAAACGGGCTAAGCGTTAAAAGCCCTTCTTTCTTTCTCTCTTTCTTGTCGTTTTGGATTGTGCATGTTTCAAAATGTCTCAGTCCTGACTCTGCTATCAGTTCTTTTGCTGTCAGAGACTGCAAAAACCCTAATCGCTGCAAAGCCACGTTATAAAAATGTTAGTCAGTTAAAGAGTAATTGTTTGGGTGTCTCCATCGACCTACCGCTTATTTGAAGGCCTGGTATCTGACTGAATGCTCAACTTTTTCTATTAAGATGTTACTGGGTGAAAATTTCATCCACACACGAGATGAAAGGGCTGAGCAAACCCCCGCTCCCCAGAAGGAAGCCACGTGTTCGAGCCCTTGAACAGAAAAGCCCGTTACGGTGGCAGGGGACACGGAGCAAGAACACGCTCGTGGAGCAGTTCTCACTTCTCTCCTTCAAGACAGCTCATTCCAACATTAATTATATTTTTGAAAAGTGCCACATTCCTGGATTATGGCATCAAATCCCAGTCTCCCCAGTTGTATCCTGCTGCGTTTCTAGCATGCAATTGAAGTAAGAAAACAACAACATTAATGTGAAAACTATACTGATTCGGTGGGTGGAGGAAACCTGGGTCATTTAATTTCTGCAACTGTACGTGGGGTTTTGGGTTGGTTTTTGGTTTTGGTTTGGGGTTTTTTTGGTTGTTTTTTTTTTAACACCAGTAAGCTTGTTTTTCAATTTCTCTTGCTTTCTTCTACAGCTGAGTCAGGTAACACACGGGTAGAGCTACAAAGATTCTCCTGGTGGGATTAAGTGCCGTAGATTTAGCTGTGTTAAGTATGTGCTGATAGCTGAGTGAAAGGAGGTGGCTGTTTTAATTACAGCTGATAAAAAACCTAGCCAGAGGAAACCCACCATGACTGAATAATAGCATTTAGCTTCAAAACCAACGGAGGAACAAACCTTTCCCTTTTCTGTTTGAGAAGTGGCCACTCCCCACATGTGGACTCCACTATCAGAAGAAGAAGTAAAGCTCTCTGCTAATTTAAATACATGGCTCTGTGTATGTTTTTATTACCTAACCACTTGTGGTGACTTGGGTTAGTACATCTCTAGGAATGCCTAATATTTATCAGGTTGTGCAATCCATCTCTGTCAGCTGGAGGAGGTCTCAGGAGCAGCGTTTCTAATTTGATTTAAAAATATACATGGAAACTTGAGACTGCTTTTAGCAAGAATGATGAAGTTGGCCTAATGAACACAATCTCTTTTGTCGTTTTCTCAAGAACAATGCGTCAACAACTAAGTTTAGGTTCCCCCCACAGCTGTAACAGCTTCTGTAGAGAAGCAGTAACTTAACGTCTAGGTCACGTTCCTGGTTCTGCTTTACCGATCGAAAGGCATTTCAATGAGATTTTAACAGACAGCCTTCAATTCCCGGGAATGCAAGCAGGCAGGAGGTTTTTCCATGGATCCTTGAAAAGAAGTTTGCACCAAGCAATGATTTTTTTTCACAGAAACTTCTTCCCCAGAACCTTAATACAGGTGTATGACACCCAATTATATAAGGCTACGAAAGTGTGTATCTAGAGAGCCAGTTCTCAGACAGTTAGGGTGTTGTCATTGCTTTTGGACCAGAAATTTGCTACAGAAAGATGACCATGCCACAGGACCTCTCTGTGGCAGAGCTGCGTGTATGTCTGGCTGTAGCATCATCCACTTCAACACATAGTATTTATGTATTTTGACTTCTCATGGGAAAAAAACAACCAACCAACCCCACACATTTCTTTTACTCTTTTACAGCTGAAAAGACATTGAAAAGATATTGAAAAGTTTTCTTACTGCAACTCTACAAGAGTACAGCAACATCGCTGGTAGTTTGCTGCATCCCAATAAGAGAATGAGAAGAATTTTCCTGTTGATTGGTTTGCGTTTGTTTTTTTTTTTTTCTTTTCCCCATTTTCTGGGTCTTACATCTCCAAAAGATTCTGTTTTGCAATTGGCAATTCAGGTATTAAGTGCCAAGATATCCCTTGCATGTGTGATGTGATTTGTTGTACTCTAGAAGAGCTTGCCAGTCACACCTTGAAATTTTACTCTATAATAACAACTACCTGTCAAGGAACATTCAGTGTCAAGGACCAGATTATGTTCCTAGGGAAATCAAAGTTAATCATGGTTTCCTTTGGGACTGAAAAAGTCAGGAGACGTCTGTATTTTGGAGATAGTTTGTGTGTTTGCTCTTTGTTCTAATTATATATCTAATATACCCAAGTATTTATTTTTATATATATATATATATATATATAAAATTAAAAAATACTATCCCTCAAGAGCTTTTGAGTTAAAAAGTCAGATTTCTTTCACCAAAAGGTTGGGATAAACCCTTGACAATAAAGAACGTAACACACACATGGCAATGCAGGTACTGTCATGCTGCTGATGAAAACCCCTCTCATTTCCACCAGGGTGGGAGACGGGCCGTAGAAGAGGCAGGAACTGTGCTGCCCTAACTTGACACAAGCTGAAAGGAAAGCTTATGTCACCTCTCACCCAGAACATGTACAGACACACAGCACATGCCACCAAAAATTGCGTGTTTGTGTGTGTGTGTGTGTGTTGGGGGTGTGTGTGGTCCCTCTTTCAGACTCCCTCAATAACTCCCTATTTTGAAACCACTACCATGATACTCGTTTCCTTCTGCAATTCATTAAACATGCTATTCTTGAGAAGCCAAAGAATTTCGATGTATAAAGGCCACATCCACTACCGAAATACACCCTGTTTAAAGCACCTCAAAGCCGAATTAGGATCTTGTACCTATTGCTTCCCAAGTTCAGGAAACCAAAGTTCAGTAGTTTTGAAAATTATGCAGAAAACGGATTTTCCCCCTAAAGCAGCACACTAACTTTCCAAACCATTGCAGTAACACTACTGCAAGATGACATTCCTTGGACCACTGCTGTAATACTGACATATTCACAAGGGAGGTTCTGTACTGTTGCTTACAGCTGTCTGCATAGATTTACAGTGGTAAATCCAGCCTAAAAGTAGCATCTGAATAAAGACAGAAATGCCAACTGTGCCCCGTTGAAAAATGCAAAACGCAATGCCTCTTCCCGCATTCTTACTGTGCATGTTTCCACTGCTTTTTATGTTAGCTTAGAAGTGCAGACACCATTGCCTGACTGAACTCAGCGTTTGCAGTAATTTCCCGTCCTTTTTATTAACTAAAGAAAAAAAACCCTGACAACAGTTCCCTAGTGGGAACAACAGTTCCATAGTCCTCTATGCATGGAAGGCTAGGCAGAGACCTCAGAGTATTCATAAAACGTCTTCTTCAGCCTCAGCAGATATTGAGGTTAACTGCTCCGTTGTTATTTATGGCCGTACCTCTTAAAGAAAGTGAAATAGCTGTCATCGCCAGACTGGGTTTCAGCTCTGTAGAGGGTAATTATCAAAACTTAAACATCAATCTGTTAGAACCTAAACACCACTCTCTTCTTACAGCAAACTAAGCCTACGTTGCTAATTCTTCTCCAAATGCCCCACCTCCAGAAAATTTAAACATAAGCCTATGATATTCTTACACAGATAAGATACTGTTTTCAGTATATTGCTACTATATCCTGAGTTTGCGTTGAAGGTATTGTACAGGTTGCACGTCAGGGCTCTCAGAAGTAGTGCCACTCATATTTCATCACACAGTGTGAAACATGGGAAGCAAATGGAAAACAACATTTTTGGAGCTGGACTGGTGTCAAAAATTACTTTTCAAAACCATTTGCTGTTCTTTTTTAAACTTGCCACATAAAAAAAAAAAAAATTGAATCAATTACGAACACTCCTGTAGACTCATTAGCTGCTGCAGACTTAATTTTCCAGGATGCCAATTACTTTAAGTAAAAGTGCTCAGCACTTCTTAGAAAGACACAGGAAGAATAAGTTGCTCAGAGAGTTCTTTCTAAGGCAGGAAGGGAGAATTCTTATCCATCTAACCTCCCTGGCCAGATCTTGAAAACCTTGTCTTTTATTCTTAGGAGTTACTGAAACATGCCGCCCTACTACTAAATGCTACCTAGATGTCAAGTCAATTCTACAGAAATTACCAATTTAAATCGGAACAAGTTACTGGTATCACCTTATATATACACACCGGTCATGGCAGCATTGAACATAAAAGATAACTCTACTGAAAGGTAGATGCAAAAAGTTGAAGCTTTTGAAAAAAACCCCTAAACTCACTCAAAAATAGAACTTTTACAAGTGTTTCTTACTGAAACCTAGGAAATATTTGATATTTAAAATAATATTAAAAGTTGAGTCCACCACTGCAACAGCTAAGAGCTGAATTTTCAGCTATCTCATCCTCACATTAACTGCAAACTAGTAGAAAGTCCAGATTATTTCTGATTGAAGGGAACAAATTAGTTTTCATCACGCAGGCTTTTCATCATGCCAGGAGATATCCTCCCCTGCCCCAAAGGAAAGAGAGATGGAAAGGAAGAACCATGTCACGAAAACCAAACAGGTCACCTGTCACGTGGAGAGAAAACCCACGTGGCATGCGGAAGATGGCACATCTGTGAGCAACTAGAAGAGAAAGATGACGTAGACACGTTACTGTGGAGACACTGAGAAGGCCACAGACAGCCACAAACCACGGAAATGTTTGAAGTGGAGGTGGATGTGAAATTCACTTCTTAAAAACAACTTATTACCTAGTTCCAGTGAGCTGATAATAATATCTGACTAGAGTGTCCTGCCAGCTCTTACTGCATCGGCGATAACCTTTTGTACCAATCAGGTTAAAAATTGTTATTTGTAAATGTCAGAGACTTTTTTAAGTATACAAAGAAGTATGCAAAAGATGAGTTTGCTTATGGGGAAAAACCAGCTCGTCATACTCACCACTGAATATGATAATCTTACCTTATCAAAGTAGCTATGCTCAAAATAGAGTATGGAAACCCAATGAGAAACACCTGAAAGCCATTGCTTCACGTTGGAGCGAGACTGGGAAATCAGGCTTGGGAAGAGAGACATATCAATAAAAGCACATTTAATCTCAAGTGCATTCGTAGGTTCCCTGTCAACTGATGTTGAGAACTTCTGAAGGTACGTATTCTCTAAATTACGTGCACCTTTCCATGTACTGTTAGGTACTCGGATACCAATACGTATACTAGTTTTACCTATAAAGATGCAAACTATATGTGAGAGATGTAGTAAATGTGAAACACTGTTTATTTCAGCTGTGCTCCTGGCAGAACAGCTAAACTAGCGGAACTATTGATATTAGAGGCAGACAGAAAACAGTTGGTCATTGCCTTTATTACAAACTTAGGTTTTGAACTAGAAGGAAAAACCTGAAAAATTTTTTTCTCATATATAAAAATATTTTCTCTGTGTCGTGAAAGATCACTTGATTTCAAGTGAAAACGCAATGCTGTGAGGAAGGAGCAGACAAACTTCAACATTTTCAAAACCATCAATCAAATTGTATTTTAAAGGCAGGATGAAGAACGGGCTCCAGAGCAAAGCCATCGAACAGCAGAATTCAGCCAGCACTGCAAATTCTCTTCATCCTTGCCAAGGTTGCATACGCAGTGCTCCAGAAAGAGAGCCCGCATTTTCTAGTGCTCTTTCAAGCTCTGTGGAAAAAAAAAAAGATCCTGGAGTTGCCAGTGCTGTGCCCTTCACTAACGTTCAATGCATTTTTATTCTTGATAATAAAAGATAAGTTGCATAGCCTTACTGAAAAGTGAAATCGCTGGATGCCAGTTGAGCTGTTTAAAGCCTGCTGGTGCGGCTCAAACCTCAGAGGCACTCTTCTGGGTCTTGAAGCAGGCCGTGATACAAGGCAAGACCCACAGCTGAGAAAACTCTATGGCCTTTCAGTGCCAACCTCACCAGGGCATTGTTTTCTCTAGCTCCCGACTGATTTCCTGACAAAGATCGTTACCAAAAGTAAACTTCTGAGGAAAACAAAAGCAAGGCCTTCATGAAGTACTTTGCAGTTGTTAGCAGGAGCCAATTCTGACAACACTGAACACACACTCAAGCTGGACCGTGCCCTAGTTTGCAAAAACAAATGCAATATAACTTTTTGCAATACACGTTCTCACAATTTACTTTCCCTGAAGAGAACTTTGTATCTTTATCAGAAGAATGGTCTGGTCATAAATGAAGAAAAGCAGAAAAGTCAAATCCCGATCTCCTCGTCGAGCTCTCTATCGCACAGATATCCCGCTGACTTCACCGGAAAGGATGCCTCAGTAAAAGCTTACGAATGTTACTGTATTGCACATTTGATGAAACATGCTGTGTCCCAAATCACTTCCACATCATCAATATTTTCAGCACTGCCTGCTGCTCTGCTA
Organism: Falco punctatus; assembly: GCF_963210335.1. Taxonomy (NCBI): domain Eukaryota; kingdom Metazoa; phylum Chordata; class Aves; order Falconiformes; family Falconidae; genus Falco; species Falco punctatus. Next base: position 5,479,865 of record NC_137580.1, on the reverse strand, counting down.
AGCTGTGTAGAGGAGAACAATCCTTTCTGGCAGGGAATGGGAAAGAAGCAGCGTAACGCCAGAAGAGAAAGGGGAGGGTGGAGAGGACCAAACAAAAGATGACAAAAGCTCAGCAGGAGGAGCAGATCGATACAGTCGGACTTGTCTTTTGACAAAAATGAGCTTCTTCCACGTTTCACAAATAATTCCTTTGTTTTCAGCACCTTTCCCCCATGGATCTAAACACCTTCATGGATCTAAACATGCTTCAAACCACTTGGCTCCAAGTTAGTCTCAGAGGAGAGGTAAGTGAATACCGTCTACGTATAAGACAGGCAGTGACTGAGCTCCTGGAAAAGAAATAGCTCTGTGGTATGATTCGTGCTCTATGTTATTAGCAGTCATCAAATTAATTGCTCTATCTGTAAGCAACAGAGCAAACACAAACCGACAGCCACCGTCTGTGTGGGTGACAGGGCCACACGCTAGACTGTTCCCATAGCACGGCAGCGTCCAGCCGAGAGAAGTGTGACTATTTTTCAATATAACATCTCAAAGCAGTGATTACTTACAAGACGAATACACCTAGAAGCCTTTCAGACTGCTGCTTGATGTCAAGAGGGAAATGCGATCGCACTAGGAAGGCTTTGTCGAAAGGCCTGCGCAGGAGCAAACCTCCCTCCATTCCTGCTTTGAATGCTCCATCACAGAAAGACTTTGGTCAGGCTACATTCTGTTCTAACTTTTTCTTTCACTGTTTCCCCACCCAGCTTCATACAAATTCTTATAAAGGTTATGTACAGACTTGTACAAAATGGAGACTGACACTAGCTCTTGGAGGATTTCCCAGAGCGAGTTTACCAGAGATTATATAACATGTTAAATCCGTGTTGCTTGGTTGTGTGTGTGTTTTGTTTTTTTTTTTTTTTTTTTTAATATAGATGTTATTACGCTACTAGTTTATTCTTCCCAGCTCAACCCTCCAACCACCCTTTCGAATAGTTAATTATGTTTTGCAGAGATTAAAAACCCAAGGTTATTGCACGCATTTTGTTTCCAGCCCTTACATAAGGCAGGACAAAGGTGTTACAACTGGAGGATCTTAGCAAGTCAGAACAACCGTTTTCCTTCCACACACACTACTATCAAAGTCATGAGGGGAGATCTTCAATTGATCTAACAGTGGAACTTTAGAATTAGCACAGAACTTCTATAGTCATTCATCGGAGATCTCAAAGTACTTTACAAAAGTGGGAGAAAGAAAATCTCATGGGGGAGAAATGACCTCCAGAGGTGACACAAGATGAGCCGACTAGGATAGCAATTCAACCTTCTTGCCTCCTAGCCTGAAAACCTTCCTACAGAATGGCAGCTTCTAGGTGAGGGGAAAGTAGTCTGGGTAAAAAAACCCAACAAAACACCACAACTTTAATTTAAATAAACAGCCTCAGCTTCAGAGAAAGAAAACTTGTCCTACATGGCTGTTTGATTTTACTCAGTAAAGAACAGTTTTAACATCCTGCGTGATTGGGAAGTACCGCACAATTTTCAGGAGCTTAACGCATCAGCGGGAATATAAGCTTAGATATATTTCGTGCACATAGATGTATTTATCTCCTGCCACCCCCAAGACAGGAGGATGGAACTAACCAGAAAGATGAAAAACAGACAGCTCAAGACCACAGGGGGACACGCACACAAACACAAGGCTTGCACAAAGCAGAGCACCCTTGGAGGTGTTTGTGAAGGAGCGATGATCAAGCCTCGGACCTCATGTTGCTCTGTTGCCGTGACTGCTCTTCGCCGCACAGAGTCCCTGCAGCTCTCTGATAACTGCAGCACACTCAGTGTTCAGAAAAGTTGGGGTTTTTTTTTCTTTTCTTTCTTTCTTTTTGGGGGCAGGGGCTGTGAGGCTTTCCTCCTGTCCCATGAGGACCAGTTGGTGTCTCTATCTATCCATACAGAGACCACTGAATGGAACTGCTAAAGAAATGAATGGAACTGCTACAGAAATGAATGGAGTTGCTGCAGTACATGGCAAGATGCCTCAAAAGAAAAATCAGCCTGAACACATTTTCCTCACACTTCAAGCTCCACAGGCTCCTTATTCACTTCAGAGCAGAGTTCAAAACCTTTATCATCTTGGTCTGCTAAGCTTTGTCTCAACTGCTTCAACGTCTTCTGTGGTCCCCCTGCAAGGCAATGCAATAGGATAAGCCCAGCTTAAAATCACAGGGCGCCCATAAAATTGAGGATATTGACTATTCCCCAAAAGTCAGGCTAAGTCCAATCCCAACAGAACTGACTGTAAAGTACACCTTTGTGCAAAGCCATCTCCAAGATGCTCTTCCAAGTAAGCACTTTTGAAAACAGACCCAAAGCAGTCAGCCATGCTTTATTCTGAAGGAACCACCAGACAAAACCCAGTTGTTTTTGTTGAATGTTCTTGACATTCATACACTTCCATTTTGGATACCATGATAACAGGCAGCTGCAATAACACAACATTTTCTTTTTTAAATTAAACTGCAGTCATTTCTTTTACAGGGTTAGGGCTTTTTTATTTTGTACTTAAGTGTAAAACTTGAGGACTTTAAAACAAACCAAATAAAAAGCCTAAGGGTTACCAACAATCCTCTCCTCCAGTCGACGCTCAGCATGAGGCTGATTTTGTCGCCATACTGTGCAAGCTTCTTCCGGAGTGAACGCGGACAACCTCACCTCAAATTAATTTGAAAGAGTCTCTGTGTCCATACCAGGGTGTATGCTACGTTGCTGGCAGGGGAAAAAAGTCAGAGGATTGCAACAGCAAATTTAGACGAGCTTTAGACCTCGTTTGGGCAGTGCAGTAGAGCTTACAAACAGTGACGGCGGCAGAAACGGGCAGGGCCCTGCCTCAGTTTCTCCTGAGGTCACTTGGGCGCAGGGAACACCAGCCCAAGGATGCTGCTGCTCCCAGAGCTCTGCTCGAGCTCTGCCTCTGGAGATGGCACAGAGCAACACAGCTGCTCTCACCCAGGCGAGGGTAGGGCAGAACAGAAGTTTTTTTACAAGTGCTGTTCTGGGACCCTGCTGCTCCCCACACCACCCTCTCTGCCTTGCATCACCTCTCCCCCACGGCTCCTCCTGTCTTGTGCAGCTTCCTCCACACAACTCACATCAGCTTCTTAGCATGTCCTTTTTCAAAAGCCACACATCTTCTATCAGGTCCTCTCAAGAGATGACCGAGCAGACTTACATGAAAACCAGCAGCAAGGAACAAAATGGTCTGCTGAAGGTACAAGATCCTTTTGCTGGCTACAAATGCTTCTAGAAAAATAAAACTTCTTTGAGCTTGCTATTGTTGCTGTGGGTTTTCCTTCTTCTCTATCCCATTGTTTTTTTCTTGTAGAATTTAGAAATAAACAATGAGAAGACTTAGAAGAAAGGAGGAAAATTTGCACACATGCTTTCTACTCACTTCTCTGCCTCCTCACTTTTTCATAGATTTTTACTCCCCTAACTTTTTCTCTCCTTCTCATTGAGAAAAAGGAAAATTCCCCTCCTCCCTCGTGATACCACTACCTGAAACTAAATATCTGAAAAATTCAGAAGAGAATCTACGGCTTCACTTTTTCTTCTAAAGTTTTTGCAGCTGTGCTGATCCCTGCCGATGATATGATAATGCAATATTTCCAGGAGGGAAAAAGAAATCTGTAAAACCTCTCTGCACATGGGGCTTGCCATACTTCAGGAGGGGTTGCGCCAAAGACTTCGGAGAGGTCTCACTTCCATACGCACCAAACACCATGTGCTGCCCTTAGTGCTGCCCTGCTGCAATCATTATCTTTTCTAGCCCAAAAAGCCCGTTTTAGAGGAAAGGGGGAAGATGTGAGAATTTCTTTTTCGGGAAAGAAAGCAACCGCAAGGGCGTTCTTCCTGCTGCATGCGAAACACTTGGCAAGACCAATGCAGAACCTAGGGCTGGCCTAGGAGAATTTAGTCTCTGGTGTCAAGAAAAAAACGAACCAACCAAGCAACCAACCCCATGAAGTATGAATCATAATGTCTGCCACTTTATATACACCTTAAGTCTCTGAAAGAGTCAAGCTCCAGGCACACATCTGCTAATCCAGTGCTGATGGGGTTAATGAGATCAAAGCCAGATGCCACTTTGTGCTTAGCAGGGAGACACTGCCTACCCAGGGCCACAGTGACAGCAGCCCTCCTTCAGCCCACCCTCACCTCCAAATCAGCATTAAAATAACACAAATCAGCCCCTCCTCTGATTATAATCACTTTCTGTCTCCTTCTAACTCCCATCAACCCCCACCTTTCCACATTAGAATCAGTCAGTGCTTAATTTCAGGGTAATCTTCCCCGATTCATGCGTTTTTTCCCAACCATTTTCTCTAATCTACCACCTCTCCCACCCTCCCCTCCCCACCCTCAATCAGTAAGGGCTTCAGCACCCTGATGCAGGCACTTACCTTCTCACCCAGCAGACAAAGCGATCCCCAAATTCAGATCCCCGACAGTCAAGTAGGTAAAGAACAGCTCTCCTACCATCTTCTTTTAAGCCCCTCCGGCAGGCGCAGGAAGGGACCTAACAAAGCTGTATGCAGCCAATTGTGTTATCAAGGCACTTGGCACTACCAGCTGATCCTTGATTACTATTCATCCCTCAGGAAAATAAAACACCCTTTTGTAGTAAAAGTGCAACCGGTTACTATGATGCATCGCCTATTAACAAAAGCAGCTTTTTACCAAAATTACAGATGATGGAAGCCTGGAAGTGGAATCAGACCAAGGTAATCAGTTGTTTCTACACGTTTCGGATAGAAAGCATACAGTTTAACCAAGATTTGTACAGTGCTAAGAAGAAAGTGGTGGGTGAGTTATGTCACATGTTTGTACATAACATGGTAGTGACTTCTGCAAAACAAGTTTTAAGGATAACACAAAACAAGTTTTAAGGATAACATTTTCTGCTGTAGTGACCTTTCCGGTGTGGCATCCTACGTATGCAACTGCCAGTACTGTAGTAACCTGTTTCCACAGGGTGTCTTTAGCATTTTTGTTCTTTTTTTGGAAATCTACAGAGAAGTTTTCAATATGCCTTCATATCTTCCTTTTTTTTTTTTTTTTTTTTTTTAACCTAAGAGGACTGCTTATGCAGAGCACGGTTATCTGAATGGCAAACTTTACACTAGGTAGAAGGGTAGAATTTGCTGGTTTGGTGGAATAATCCCTACTTAGGTGGTGAGGAAGCATTCCAGAATATTAAAGGATTTGTTTGTTTGCTAATCTACTTAAGCACCCGTAGGCCTTAACCCTCACAACTTGTGTGCTTTAGGGATCTTTCATGTCCATGGCCACTCTCCATGCACCAGCTCTGCATTGCGGCTGCAGATTCAGATTCTCAGCGGCGCAGCAAGCTGACTACGGGGACACTCACCTGAAAAGTGACATGGCTTTCGTCCACCCCGCACCGAACCCCGCTCTGCAGCCCTCATAAGCGGCTCCTGCCCGTACGCGGCCGCAGCAGCGCACGCCAAGCCACTCTGCTGCTCGCACCCCGCACCGCGGCATCAAACCAACCGAACCGTCCCTTCAGACAGCAACCCAAGCGCCGTGGAAATACCTCACACACGATGCAAATGAGGCTGTATGAAAACATTTCATACCCTCAGTTTGGGGAAAACTCGCTGACAGAGAAGGGGGGTAGCTTTAAATGGCATTAAGCAGAGCAGGCTTGATGTAAACAGCTACCCCTGTGTGAAATGTGAAGCTCTTGCCAGCGGTGTGGAGGAAAGACATGACCTCATTATTCCACAGCCCAGATAATCCGTTCCTGAATAAAGTGAGAGCTGACAAGTGTTTCACCTTGAAGGTTATCAAAGCCCTTTCCACACTCTCCTGATGCAGAGCCATTTACTTTACCAAAAAAGGATGTGAAAACTCCTCTGTGTTAGTAAAGGAGATAAAAAAACCAGGGGGTTGTGTGGCTAAGAGCACGCTGCCATGCCACACAGCCACATTTCCAGAACCCTTTATGCAAACAGGATGTATTTGCACAAGTTGCTAAAATACTTTTCTCAATATTTTGAGAGTTACTGCTCAGTTCCTTCCACCTACCTCTAGGTGCTTTCTCTAGGTAAGTGCCTAGCGGCATCTCTTGACATCAGCTACCCCTTCAGCACCTCCAGAAAGGTAGTTCAGCTCTTAGCTGGGATAAATCACAGTCTGGACCAGCTTGTAGTGTCTCTCCGGTGACTGCTGAGGGAACCGAGAGCAGTTCTGCCCCCCCCCCCCCCCCCCCAACTTTTTAGTTAGATGAATCCAAGCTTTAAGGCCGTGGGTTTTACACAGGCACATGCAGCCAACGTGCTAGCCTCGAATTTTGTTGGAAGGACCCGTAATCTGTCTGAGCAATGGCTCCACACTAGTTCAAGGGGAAAGAATGTCATCTGGTTGCCATTGCCTTCTCTTGCAACACCTGTGCTCTTGCTGGAGGCCTGCCACGCAAACACAGAGCGGGGCTCTCCCCCTCACCGGGCCGGCCCTTGGCGGGCTAGTTAACAGAGAAAACACACGTCTCCTTCTCCTATCAGGATTCTGGAGTCATTGGATTTATTGTCTTTCCGCAGGGAAGAATGACACCATTTAAAATATTTAACACAGAACATATAAAGCCCTGGAGAAAACGCGTGGCTGACTTTCCTACAGAAAAGATTAATAAACGAACAGGTAGCAGTTGCAGAAAGAGCAGACACAAACCCCAAGATCAGGGGTAGGTTTCAGCTGAAATATTTGTCTTCCAGATGTTAATTTGCCAATCAAAACATGCCCAACTACAACTGCAATTCTGCATGCCTCTTGCACCTACTCTCTAGGATTTTTTTTTTTATTAAATCGCACACATTAGATCACCTACAGTATTTTCTGCCATGTCAAAGGAAGAAAAATGCATCAGCAAAAAAAAAAAGAAAGATTTTGAGGTTCATAGCAGATAAAAATTATTGCAACTGACTACAACCATAACAACAACATTAAACACAAACACAAAGGTGTCACAAGGTAAACCCAATTGTCCAAATGCAACCCAAATGCAACTCTGTTACAGGCTAGCTCCGCATGGACCGGGACCTCAAGATAAAGGCTGGAGCAGCTATAAACATAGGCCACCTGGCTCCTGTGTCCAGTGGCCAATGTGTCCCTTTGGAGTAGCTAAAATGCACCGATCATCCACACTCCCTCACCCTGTCTCTCCTTCTGTGCTGGCTTTGTCAGTGGTGGCCAAGCAGTGGACCTCCCCATCACATAGGTCATGAGCAGGTTGAGGCACAGGTCCTAGCTACCACCTAGTTGTTGAGCTACCACAACCACCAGATGTTTGCGCTTCTAGTACTGGTAATACTGTTTCACCCACCCAGTCAACTGCTTTCTCTGGGAGAGCCAGAAACAACCAAAAGCCTCAAGGGCCATTCTCCTCCACAGCCCTGACACTTCCCTGCTGCAGTAAGACACTTCTCCTGCCCATGAACCATGTCCATCAGTTAACTTCAGCTCACTGGGCAGCACATGGCAAAACACGAGGCTTTACAATCCGTTTTTGTCTTTACCCCATCAGCACAGAGTGTGATGTTTGCTTCACAGGGGAAACATCACCCACAGACAGCCTTCCCACAGCACTAGACTGATGCTCAGTTACAGCAGCATTATGTTTGGCATATGCCCAGTTTCTGAAGGAGAAGAACCACACTTTGACATTAAAAATGAGTAAAGAAACTAAAAGGAAAGAGCCAGCATACACAAACCAGAGCAGTCAACTTTAAGCACACGATATTTGAAAGGGCTGACAAATACAACGACTTTGAATAACCACCTTTGAAAATTATCTTTGCTCTGTCCCTGATGTTCACCCTTGCACCTGAACTCAGTAAACCTCATGCTCTGTTCTCATTTACAGACTGCAGGAAAACTATCCACAATAAACTTCATTCTTTTTCCAGCATTAGGAATTGTATATTGTACTTGCAGTGAAAATCTGTTTTATGCATTAGGGAGAACACAGGACTGAACTTTTTTCAAGTTAAGTGAAGACATTTTTGCATTTTGATCATAAATATTCTCCTGGTCATTTTTGGCAAACCTGTCAAAAGACATTTTATGCCATTTTGCAAGACGTTGTTATTGGAGGAAAAAGTTAAACTTTGTATTTAAACAAAATGTGCCTGAAACTGATTTAATGTTAGCAATTCTGCAACTCAAGCAGTATTTGGGCCAAAAACTGGCTCCAAAAGATAATGGCAGGCAGGAAAAAGACTGTATTTCTAAGGAAAGTAAAGAAATACGTCTAGGAACCACTTCAGAAGTTAGAGAGGATGGGAGAGAGATGTGGTTCTCAGATGCCTTCTCTTCTGCTCGCTGAGCCTCTATCGTTTTATTAAAATTAAATCTTACGTAAACCTCCAAACAACAATAAACCTGATTAACCCAGCAGAAGAAAGAACACCCTTATCTTTGATTTACCCTGAAGCGTAGAGGTGTTCAGGCTCATATGGTTTCACAGTACAGGCAATTTGATTCTGTGCCAAGGCACAATGTGCTCAGTAAAACACGCTGTGAAAAGTTCAGCTCTGAATTAAACCCCACTCATTCAGATGACAGGCTAACAGAAGATACTTTGGAAGTGCTCTGTCCTACAGTGCCCTCATCAGTAAGTTCCAATGAGAGGCTGAGGGTGCAAAAGTGCTCACCGGGATGGATTATGATAGGACTACCTTGCCAATGTGCTTTGACCCAAACCGAATTTTTTGTTATTTTCCAGAATTCTGATAAGAGGGTTCCAAGTTGCTGGTCCGTGATAACAGTGATCTGTCATTACGGACAGGAAGGGGAATCATCATACCTTTCTTTAAATCCCAATTTATCTGTGGCTTTATCTGTGATGGAGTAAGATTTTGAATGGTATCAGACTAGCCAAATTTGCCAGACAGAATATTTGGGAGCAACAGAAACCTTCTAGGGACTTCAAAAATTTGCCATAACTTATTTTTTTTTAAGAGTATCTTCCTTTTTGAAAAATCGAGTTCCACGATCCCAGCAATACAAAGGGGAGCTTCCTACATTCAAAATCACTTCAGGCACGTAGGTATGTGTCAAGAGATTTGGTGCCCTATGGATAAATGTGGTACCACGCAGATGAGAGGATGTTTGCAGGGATGTTTTTTTCCCCCAAGGAACAAACAGCAGTCACGGGCCAGGATTCTCTTCTAAAGTCCGAAAATTCAATGTGCAAAATTCCTTCTGATGGCAACAGGAATCCAGCCAGCCAGCTCCTACCTGCCTCTCTCAGTTCAGATTCACACCTTGCTGCAGGCTCCCAAGGGATCTGAGCACTTCCCAAGGAACTGGCAATCCAGTTTTGCTACTCATCTGGAGCATCACATAGTGCTATTCTTAGGATACAAAATTACAAAGAGAATTCATCACTGGCAGTAAAAACTACAGTCTCTCTTTCCTTCCTTTGGGAACACATGCTGGGGGAAAGTGCTAGGGGATAACAGCATGGCATTTAATTTTTGGAAACATCAAAAATGTAATGTTTATGATAAATGGCTCGCATCCTGAGCTTCAAGTTAGAGTATATAGAATTTAGAAAAGGAAGATAAAGTAGTTTCAAATTCAGTCTTGATTCCCAAGGCAACTTATCCAGTTTATCATTTGCTTAATTCCCTCTGTCTGTTGTACTACTAAAGAGTCAAACAACGGAAAAAAAAAGAAAACAACCTGCGCATACATCAGATGAACTAAGTAAACGACTAAAAAAATGCTTTTCCTCATCCTCTAATCCTTTTCAGTCACAGTAAAATTAAATGCTAATTACAGCAAGAGGAGGTTAGAATAAAAGCAATAGAAAAGTTGTAGTTTAAAACCAGTAGATTTCTGTTTAAAAGCTACAAATGGTGTGCAGAGTGGAACTAAGTAAAGAAAAGCCATAATCAAGGCCAAGAGATTACTTTTTAAATTTCATATTGATAATATAAGTAAATATAGTAGAAATCTCTCTTAGTTCTATACAAATTTCTCATAAAATTATATAAATTTCTACAGAATTATTACTGGTTTATGAATACATATAAAATGACTGCAAGAAAGAAAAGTCTTCAGAACCATCAATAAACAAATCAAAAAAATAACTTTACATAAAGCCTGAAATTAAATTTCTTCTTTACTTCAAAGGTAAAAGCAGGACTTGGCTAAAATTTTGACCTGTAAATTCTTCTACTTACCTGCAAAACACCAGGAAAACACAGAACTACCCACTGAAAATCAGGTTTTTTAATATTTTTTTTTTTTTAAAGAAATCTGGTTTGTACTGGTTTTGCTTTACCTTGCCCGTTATTTTTCAGTCTGGAATAGAAAGGCTCGGTCATTCTGTTATGGGGAAAAAAGCTGAAAATGCGTTTGCTTAACTGCATTTCATACTGAGTGCAAGAGCAGAGAGCCCGTAAGGATCTGTTGTCGTTTCAACAGATGATATTATGAAGAAATGGGCTGAAAAGATTTTATCTGTCCCTGAACTATTTTGTGGTCATTTCTAACAGTTTTTGCAAGGAGGTTTTCTTACTCGTTAATTAAGATTCATTAGGAATTTAAATGGCCAGCTTTAAATTACCTATCAACATTCCTATTTATTTTGACGGAAGCAAACAAAACCCAAAAATCTTCCAGTGATGCCTGGCAGTGGTTTCAGGTTAGCCCGATGTACATTTTTTATGTATGTACAGTTTTTAAGGTGCCTACTCTCCGGTATGTGTAAAAAGGAGCTGTTTAAGACCAAAGATTAATGTTTCGCTGTAATCAGTCGGGATGCCTTAGCTTTATCTCGGAAAGCTCTATGTTCGGCAAGCCTGTTTGGCAGCTTTTCTGGAGATCATAAATCAAAAGATTCAGAATAATTTTCAGCATTTTTTGTAGTGAGGCCGCTCCCTAGGTCTGCGCCTCACTGGGATGGTCCCTGGGATTAAACTGTGGTTAAGGCAGGAACAAATGAAGATGGTAATGTCACTTGTTGCTACTCTCTTTAGGGCCAAGAATCCACCAAAAATTCAGAATTTGATAATTAACTGTATAATATATATTTTTGGATGATATCAGTTACACTCAAAACTTCCACACAGGCATTTATTATGATGACTCTGCCCTTCAGTTAACTTTGGACACTCCACTCCATACAAAATTCTTTGGCTTTTGACAGCTTCACAAAGGAAATTTGCTATTCACACCATGAATGGGGGCACGCATTAATTTGCTTTTCAGAGCATGTGCAGTCCACTTTGCTGCTGATAATCTGCATAAAACTGGATTAATGAATCGGGAATTCTTGGGGTCACGACAGTCAGCGCGTAGCGAAAGTGCCGTCCCATGATAGATTTGGCATGTATGTCTTCCTGAAGAGCTAAAAGGGCTGCTTCTCTACAGACTGCTGTTATCTGCAAAGAAACAATAAAAAAACAAAACACACAGCATTATTATTATTATAAAATACGTTACTTGAAAGGAAGAAAGCGAACACAAGAATATCAGCCTACTCCAAAAGCAAGATACTCATAAGGATAGTGTTTCTCCAATTTTTTTTTTTAAATAAATGAGGTTGTAGGTGATTAGGACATTCAAGAAACAGGATATAGCTCAAAACTCAAACCCCAGTAACACATTTCATATCACAGCATGTTGCAAATTAACTTGATAATCATATTACCTTGTGTTAAACTCCCCACAACACCTGATAAATTAAAACCCAAACAACCCGCGACACATTTTTCTGTCTCCAAAGAGCAAAGGCAGATATTCCCAGACACTTTTCTTTCTCAGCTTTACGCTGGGAAAGAAGTAAAAGCAATTAATTCAGAAAGGAAGGCTAGAAGGGGAGGGATGTGTGGAAGGGGAGGAGGGTTAAGGTCTCATACCCTGCAATGTGTTTTTAAGCTCTCCGGACTTCAGACAGCGGAAACAGACTGATGCCAGTGTCACTCTAAAGACACATTACTGTGGTGAAAAGAGCTTGTGGAATGAAAAGAGATATTGTGATTTCCAGTGCAACAGGGAAAACAGTGATTGATATTGACTGCTCCCTTATATCTGTAAATGAAAGAGCCAGCTGAAACACATTTGTCCAGCTATTCAGCATATTTTCTCTGTTTGTTCACTTACTGAAAGGAGTTCCCCCGCTTATGCTGTGCTAATGGTTGCCAAAGCCATTTAGTAGCTTTTTAGAGGATTTAGCAGCATGTTTAGGAAGCTTTCAGAAGAAAACATGCATGGATTTAGATGGCTTTGTCAAGTTACAACAATATTACTATTAGTTCTGTGCTGCTCTAATGAGCAGCGAAGCTAAACACTGCTGTTATGCATGTTAATGCTTTTCAGGACTTCAGAGACAGTTAAGCGTGGAAGTGTAGCTGAGATTCAGTGCACCAACTCCTTGCAGAGATTAATACATCATCTAGAAAGTTAATAGAGGGATCTCGGTCCTTCCGTTCAGGATTTTCTCTAAGTAGACAGTGTGACTATTTCCCTATCTCTAACACAAACCTAAAGCCACTCAAAGAAGAAACACCCAAGCAAGATCAAACTGCACACCACCCCCCCACCCCCCCCGTTGATGGAAAAACAGATCCAAGCGTTCTGGACTCTAAATCTGTGTTGGTCTTTGAAGCAGGGGTCCATTTTCTTTTGATAAACGCTGCATTCAGGGTGAGTTCACAAAATGAAGAGGAAGAGACCACCTGGGGGTTTTAACAAGCATTATTAAAAACCCCAAAATGCAGTACAGCAGGTTTTGACTGGCCCGTTCTGCTCACAGAGACCATCGCCGATCTACAGCACCGAAATGACAAAGGAGGGTATCACTGCAGCACAGGACATTCACTGGGTAGGAGCTGGTATGTTTTACTGAAGGAGAAGCTGAAGGAAAGACTGTCAAGTTGGCAGATCCAAAAAAGAAGGAACACCACTCACTGCCAGTCTTACTTCTTGTTTCATTTGTACGCTGATACGCTCAGGAGGAATTTGCCCATAAGCTCATACTTCTGATGATGCTTTTACATTTTGTCTATTCTCTGCCAAGTAACAGTGATGTAACATCGGTAACAGTGATGACAATTAACCTCCAAAGGATTTTTTTGTTTTAGTTTTATTCTTGAAGACTGAACCATAAGTTCTGTGATAACTGAAAATATATTAGACATGAGGACGCACCAGAAAACTGATTTTTTGGGATGTTTTTTTTTTTTTTTGCTTCCCAGGTACATTTAATCTGCTTTTAAGGGAAGTGGAAAAAAACTTTAAGGCATGAATTATTGTCCTCTCTTTTCCTGGCTGCACTCAAAATTTTTGTGGAATAAATCTTGTATACTTTATGGAGTAATAAACAGCAGGCATTATGGCTCAGTGTTTAAAATTTGGGTCCTCGCATCTGGTCACACAAGTCACATGGCATTATTTCCATTCCTTGGCTAACCCAGAGTATCAGGTTTCTGAGGTAAGAGATTTGACATGGCAAGTTTGATTATTTTTCTTCGTTCAAGTATGCAAACTTTAAAGAAAAAAGTCCTCACAAGCGTTCTCACTTGCTAGTAAAGCTAAATTACTCGTGCAAAGCAAACACAAGTAGTAATCTAACCACAGTGAAATGGGAGTGAATTAATCTGGTGAAATCTGCTGCATTATTGGCCTAAGGTCTTCTGGGTTTTCATAGGTATTTCTTGTCACAGTCACATTAGGACATTTCTTACTAGACCAAGTAACTGAAGGGTTTACAAATATAAATTTTGCCTAGATTAAAAAAACAACATAGATCGGGACAATTGAGGCCAAGGGGGCAGGTAGCAGAAGGGGCCATTTGACAACAATGGAAGTGATTCAGGATACTGTAACAGGTGCCGCTATCTCATCACGCGCTGTATAAAAAGCACTTTTCTTTGTCTTAAAACTGCTAATTTAACCAAGTGCCTCCTAGTTCACTGAGAACGGGGAATCATCCATTATTCCCCATCCACCTTCCCCGTATCGTCGATGATTTTACAGAGTTTTCCCTCACCCCCTCTCAGCCAAGACTTTGCAAGCTGAAGAGTCCTCAGTGAGTCGGTCCCTGCTCCTGCAGACCTTATCCATCCTTCAGCCCACCTGCCATGTCACCTTCACCAGTTCTGTTCCATCCCCTTGCTGTGGAGCGGCTGAAGCCTGGCAGGGCGTGGCTGGAGCCGTACCACGGCATAGCGATGTTTCTGGCTGGCTTGCAATTCCTTTCCTGTTATTGTATTTGCCATCGTATTAGCGCTGAGATATTTCTCAGAAAATTATCCATACTACCTCCGGTATCTTTTCCCGAGTGACGATATCTAAATTCAGTGGTATACTCATGAATTTGAAGTCTTGGTGATTTTCTTTTCTCTCCATTGCATTTATCAGCATGAATAGCTTCTGCCTATCTCTATAAATGAATGCTGTGAACTAACATCGCCTCTCTGCCAGTTTTAAGACATTTCTTAATTATTTTCAAATACAAATCCAAGGGGTAACCATTTTTACCTTTTCAGTATAAAAAAAAGAAGATAAAAAAAAAAGTGCAGTCTTTTGGATCTCTGTGTGTCATGAGGGATAGGAATAATGTCCTAGACCTGTTCCAAAGGCAAAATCGCAGCTCAGAGTACTGAGGAACAAAATAGATGTTCTTAACTGCATCTGAATATAGAGTGGCTTTCGTCATTGAGTGTGAAAGCAGTAATGAAGACATTAAGTGATTGTCAGAAACAACAGTGATTAAGCAGCAACAGACCAGGCACCAGGTAATTAAGCAATAACTACTGAGGTGTGGGGTGTTATTGCAGAAATGAATAGCCAGCCAGGTGTGGCTAAATGCTATTGAATCTATGAGTAGCACAATATACCCTAGTTGGATTACTAATATAATTATAAATGAAAGTTTAACAAACACGATTCTCAGTTTCAATGGAATAAGAGCAAATTACTGACCCATGCACGTCTGCTGTCCTCTCTCAACACAGAAATAATTTTGAATTCACGTATTTAAAACAGACTATAATTTTTTTAAAGGACTGATTTATCATTGGAATGGGTGCTTTAACATCAGAAAATAAACAACTGAGTTAGAATCCTACTTCAAAGTCAAAAAGGTGACTGTATCAAGTTATCCTGGGAGCTGGGAGGAAAGGAGAACTAAAACTTGCTATTTGAACAACACCACTCCCCCCCCCCCCCCCCCCCCCGACTGATCAGTAATAAGCAAAACCACACATAAGCTCACAGCTATGGTGCAAACAATGATGAGTCCCAAAAAGAAATGGATTTACACCTAATCGTTTCCTCCCTCCCCATTTCACTCTCAGCAACAATAAAATACCCAGTGCCAGTTACTGTCCCCCTGAATAAACAACATTCAGCATAACCCATCTTTCTCCCAAAACCAATGGTTACACTGGCTGATTCAGCTTGGCTGATTCTCCCCCATTCTGGCATTAAGCACCAACTCTCTCCTAGTGGACTGAAAGTCCTTTTCAGCTTCTTTGTATTTAAAGTGCTCTAAATAGCTTTAAAGAATCTTAAAAAAAAAAAAAAAAAGAAGAAAAAAAAGAAAAGGAAAAAAGAAATGAGCTTCTGTGTTAAAGACTTAGGTATTTTCAAGAAAGTGGTTTTGTTAGTGCAGAGTCTGTTGGGAACACCTGTGAATGTCGGGTTTAATTGGGCTGCAGCTGGTGTCGATTGTGTGCGCAGTAACTGGCAGCCACTGGCTGGCTGTACATTGTGTTTCATTTTCCTTTTTCCTTCCTTTTTAACTTGCTCCTCCACCCCGCCAGTTAAAGTTGTAAGGGATTGTGTGTAAGAGGGATTAGGAGCCTGGAAACAGAATAGTACCCTGCGGTTTGTGAATAGCACAAATTGTGGCGCTTCCTGGATGAAAACTACCTGCGAGGCTGTGCGCCCATGCGGTGCACGCCTGCTAGGCAGCGGCAAAGGAGGATTGTGTATAGGTTTGGGGAGTTTGCTTTCCCACTCTGTTAAGGAGAGATAAAAGGTTCATACATGGTATTTTAAAAAGATGTGAATAACTCCTGGGTCAGGGCATCTGTTTCTCACTCAGGGAAATTCCTACCCGTGTCAGGCACCTCCTCTCACCCCTGCATCAGAAGCTGCTCTAGGGAGAGCAATAACCTTATCCCCACAAAACTGGGGAAGTCAGAGAGCTCTCAGGACCCAGGGCTGTCGCCTGATTGAAGAAAGAGGTGGGCATAGACTCCTTGCCAAAGCGACAACAGAAAGCAAATCAGGAGAAGATGCACGGTAGGCAGAGAGGCTAAAAGGGAGTAACAGGGAAAGAGATTGCTGACTGTATTCTAAAATCCACATAAATATCTCAATTCAGTCACTCCAGCAGCACACAACTTTCCGCCCGGGATTTGTATGAGGCTCAGTGCGACGCTGGGCACAGATGATAAATACCTCTAGGTTTTTGCCACCGCTGGCAGGTCACTCCTGCCCAAAGTGCAGGATGCTGCAGCCTCTTTCCCCCTTCTCCTTTGTGCAGGCACCACCCGCTGCTGGCTGCAGCCTCCCACCCCTCTCTTGTGCTGGCTCCGGCACTAAGCTGGCCCTTTCATTAACTGATTCAATGCACCAGACCATCGGAAAACTAATCCAGAAAAAAAAAAGGGGGGGGGGGGGAAGCAAAAAAAAGCCTTAGCTTGCTGCTGGGGTAATGAGATGGGCTCACAGGGGGATTCAACAAGCACCAGTCGGCATGGGAGGCGTGGAGAGCACAGCAAGTGGGATGCCTCTTCCTCCAGTAGAAGAGAGCTGCTGGATGGCCTCATGACATTTTGTGCTCGCTTCCCCTGTTTTGGCATCCCTGCGCTGCTGCTGCTGCACACGGCCGTCTGTCTGCACCAGCTCAGGTAGCAGCACAGTGCCGGCTGCGCTAGAAACGTGCCCCACGGAACGCTTTTGTACAAACATAGTACTTTTAAAGATAAAAATACTACTTTAAGATGTCACAAATACCATTTTTGCTTTAAAACGAGCTAAACGGAGGGGCTTTTAATTGGTGACAGGTGCAGGTTTTTCAAAACAGCTTAAATCTAGTACTCTCGTGTTTCAACTTTCCTGTTTCATGTGCAAAACAGGGAAATATAAGGTAACATGACATTTTCTCTTCTCTGAGAAAATAAATTCTTACAGACCACTACAAAACTTGTTCTGTTTAGAAGATAAAGTTTCCAATACTATGAATTAATTGATCACCCTGTGATAAATTTTGATCTAATCTTTGAAAGACAAAGAACTGCCCGTTGTATGTGTAGCCCTTCATTCTGCTCAGTTCTATGAACTCCACATGTAAATGGGAGGGATTATACGTTTGGGCATTTTGCAAATGGAAAAGAATCTATTCTAACCCCAAAATGATAAAGTATATTAGCATAATGCTTTTCATACAGTATCCATTCATTCCTCAGATTCATATACTGTACCTACCACTGGAGCTTTGGAGTGAATTTACTTAACACATGATTGTCGCTCTATAAAACTTTCCTAACTCAAGCATGCGAGGCACTCACAGGCCACACAAGTGCCTCAGTGAGACACAGGCTTCCTTGATCTCTAAGCAACTGTGTTTTATGTTATTAGTTTTCCTCAAGTTAAAGTGCATACATCTACATGGTTCTGTATTCACAAACACTGCCTTGGAACAGATGAGTTCCTACTCACATTGCAGCCATCCTCTGCAATGATATCCTATAATTAAATATATTTTTTAATAAAAAGATAAGACTTCTTTCTTCCTTGTTTACTAAAGAGACATTCAATATGAGCAGACATTGGACAGCCTACTTTAAAACAGGTCTGTAGTTATGAAGCTGCACCTTTGCAATTCTTAAATAAAAAGGACAGGTATTACGCCTATCTCGTGGTATCTACTGATCCAACAGTAGATAAAAAGGACAGGTATTATGTCTGTCTTGTGATATCTACTGATCCAACAGTCTGGGCAAACAAGCCCTGCTGTCGCTGATTTAGGAGAAGTTGTTAAGAAAACGTAATTGAACAAAACCAGCTCTATTAATGATGTCTGTTAAGTGAACTTAGTTCAGAACAGATTGGCCCACATCTTCACTATTTAATCTACAGTTTGCTTATTTGTGTAATTCTGCAGAGTGGTGTGCACGTGACCATGCATGTGGGTGCTCACAGCTTACCTGAAGTGCTGCACAGGGATATAAAGTGGTTGTGCCACCTGCACACACCTGGTCTGACCAGGATGATGGTTCCCACTCAGCTTTTACCATGGCAGCCACAGCTGCCTTCAGGGGCTGCAGAAGAGACCAAATCCTCCTTCTGCCCCCTCCTCCCGGTCTCAGCTGGAAGGGCCAAGCTCCAGATTCACCTCAGCTACCTGCTGTGGTCACCTGGTACCAAAGAGCCTGGCATGGCTGAGCCAGACAGCTGGCCAGTTGCTCTTGTGGGACAGCGGCATCATAGCAACAATTTACAAGACAGCAGTGACCATAAAATGCTGCATTTAATTCCTCTTTCAGTACCAAAAACTGAGTGCAGGTTGTGCCTGTGCAGCAGACGGTATCGCATGTATCAGTAGCTCTTATTCTACAAAGTTTGAACACGCCCAGAGAAGGGAAAGATGAGGTATGTAGCCAAAATTAAGCATATGTATCATAACTATAGCACATGATGACAGCTAAGGAGAATAAACCAGAGCCTTCAGTGGTACATGTGAAGTGTCATCACACATACCTCTGCTCATCCTGACATGTTCTAACAGAGCAAAGCTTTGACTCCATCTGCAAGCTTTCTTTTTTCTTCTTTCCACTCTCTTAAAAAATATTACTGGATGTGGTATCCTTCCAAGCAATATATAAAACATGTAAATTCCAATTTAACTTTTGTAACTACAAGCCCAAAATGCAGCTATTTTCCAAAACGCACTCTGTCGATATGGCTCCCATCACTTTGGCAAAGACATGGCGTAGCTACACCTTTCACAAAGGAATTCCGTAACAAAACGAGTTTTTACATGCTAGGACTAAATATTTTTAAACAGTACTCTCTGCCAACTTCAAGTTTCAGCTATATTTGTGCAACAAAAAAAAAAAAAAATATCACACACATGTTTCTATACAAGATTAAGCTGCATTTCTGGTTAACCTCAGAATTATTTCATTTTTATATAAACATTTAATGAGAAAGTTTAACTTCTTCCCTTCAATGAGGAAAAGGAAGCCAAGCCACTAGAAAAACAGAGACTTTCTATGTGTGTGTGTGTGTGTGTGTGTGTGTGTGCGTGCGCGCACTCATTTTAATTAAAAGTAATTAACAGAATACTGCGTTCTCACTCACAGTATGCTGTTACTACAGAGGACCTGTACACAGAGCCAATGCTGTTTTGCCGAATGCCGCTAGCAAGACAGATTGAATTAAGCAAATAAAAATTTTAAACCAGAAGACTTGGAGGACACCATTAGCTGTAGCTGTCATGAGTTTCTCTCTAGAAAAACAAAACAAAAGAAAAAAACTGCAAAACAGATTCGGCAGCTTCCACCTTATGAAGCCTATAGCGTAGGTATTAAGTAGTTGTTGTATTTGCTTGCTTCCTTTTCAGATTTTGAAGCAGACAGATATGAGGTTGGGTGATACGTTCAGCATACTCTCTATTTCTTGCATTGAAAAATAATCCACGCTTTTGTTTCTCAAACCAGTAATTCCTTTCTCAAGTTTAACCTGGGAGAATAACAGCAGCCTTAGACTCCTATCAAAACAAACCAAATAAAAGCAATTCTGCAAAATTGGGAGAAGTGCCCTCCCTTCCTTAAAAATATTTTTTTTTCCTTAATAGAGCACAGCCAGTCTAGAACTGTCTTTCAACTCCTTTCAGCTCCAGCAGCATTTCTATTACATTATACCACCATTTAAAGATTGCTAGAGCCCTAAACTTTTGAATCCACCCAGCAAAAAGCAAAGTCAAAAATTCTTTTTTCATGGGTTTATTTAAGCCCTCCCTTTCATCCTGTCTTTGGAGCTGTGGCAAATACTGTCTCTGATTTGGATCTTGCATAGCAGGTTACTGGCAACTGGATCTGTAGTTACCTACGTTTCAGATACCCTAACACAGTATCGTAAAAGCAAACAAGCTCAGTTAAAAATAATGGCCAGGAAGTCTAGCAAATCTTCTGGAAGCTTAGTGTTTCTATCAGTTTGGACAGAAAGCATACAAATCCCATGATAGCCAGAAAAAGAGAGATGCCTCCTTCCTGGGTCTCTGTATGGCTATTTACACATGCATATACATCCCGAGTTGAGGCAGGGAGTGAGAAAAGACATTTGTTCTGTAGGGCCTTTAGATTGCAAGATGAAGAATGCCCTTAATGGAAGCTCTCTGGCTTTTCTTTGTTGGGTTCTCGGTTTCTGGAAGGTGTGAGATGTCTCCTGTGGAGTATCTATTTCCTTGGCAGAATGCTAGAGGAATTTCAAACTGTTTCTAAGTTTACCTCTTGGAGCTTCCCCGGTACCCAGCTGCTCATGTTTCCCAGGAAATTCAGGGAGGAGGACTACTGCACGCCTGTGTTCCGGGGAGGCAGAATACGGCTGGGAAGACAGTCAGAACTAGAAAGCAATGCTGTTAAGACACAGCTAGATGCCTCCATGTACAGCTATTACTCCTAAAGAAGGAAACAAAAAGGCTGGTAAAGAACTTTAAGATTTAACGCAAGTTGTGCTTGTGCAAGAAAAGAAAAGTATTTATAGCAAGAAAAAAAAAAATGTATCTAAGAAACCAGAAAAGCAGCGTATCAACAGTTACCTTGAGTTAAGGATTTATGTAAGGGGTATATTTTAATGGAATAGAAAATCAATAACATAGCATTAAAACAAACATGACAGTGTGACCTGTCTTCCCAACAGTCAGTCTAAACCAGCGATGCACGGCTCAACACCTCTTTTCATCTGGTCCCTTGATGAGCTTGTTCCAAATGCTAACCAGCAGGAACCTAATTCATCAACAGAGAAGGGAGTAGTTTTTACTGGTTTAGCACCCTGAACTGGCTCACCCAGGACACAGGCAGGAAGGCAGGCAAGGGAGGAAGGCTCTGAAGGCATGGAAAAGGATGAGACTGCAGCAGAAAGCAGGTTTAACGCACACCGAAGCTTAGAGATGTATTGATCCTAAACACAAATGCTTTCACTTGTGCAACTTCTTGTCACTCATCTGCCAATCCAAAAGCCTATGCAAGATTCATCTAATTAAGAAAAGTATATGCCTGGCATATAGAAAGGAATTCACTGGTGCAGGCAGCCTTTTGGATAGTCCTTTCAGGCGGGCAGCCCCCATGTTTCCTGTAAGGATCTGGATGTTCTCACTTGACATCCCTCTGTCTATTGGCTTTAAGATTTGCATGCTTCAAAAAAAAACACAGTATTTTGAGTTATTCAGTCAAAAAACAATAAAATTATATTGTCAATAACAGCACATCTGCTAATCACTTTCAGTTTCAATAAAAGCTTCAAACAACACATCTCAGGTGTATCCCTGTTGTGTCTACTGCATATAGTCCGTAGGGAAGTGCGAGCCACTGCTTCTGGTCTAAAATTAGCCAGCCCAGTGAATCACTGAGTGCCTGCTATGAGGGATTCATAGCACCATCCCAAAGTACCAGCTCCCTCACAAGTGGAACAGCCTGTCACCAGTATAGTTGCCCCCCATCACTCTGGCAACAAGCCAAAGAACAGAGCGAGGCAGCATAAGGTGAAATGCCCAAATGTAAGAACCTGTAGCCAGAGCTGTCACCTATCTTCAGTGAAAAGTTACGAGTGATCAGATTAACAAGGTATCTGATTTTGCATGGTTAACATTAAAACTTGTCATTTGAGTGCCCTCTTGCAGCTGAGAAAACGGAATCCACGTCATGTCTGAAAGTCACTTCAGTATTCTAGATAACCGGATCTGCTACTCCGTGGATAACAGATCCAATGTAGCAATTTCCCCCATTTCTTCTCTTTCATACCTGTAAACGCCTTCTCACTTTGTGCCATGTCATTATGAAAACCTCCTTAGTCTCTTGGGTTTTCTCCCCCTCCTTCCTTGTCTAGGCAAGACAATGTAATGCAGATTTTGAGCACTACGAAGACTTCGAAAATGGGTCACTTGCATTTTTCTTTACTTAACAAAGACGTTTTACATTCAAAATTTATGCTCAACATTTTTGCTAGTATGCATAGGAGAAAGCAGGGGAGGCTCCCTTCCCTTTCCTCCAGGTTGCATGCAGCTTGCTTTTTAATGTCAACAGCACTTCAGCTTCTAGAAAGTTGCAGACTGGCATGCTACTCAAAACAATTTAAGGCCAGAAATTTATGAAATTTATGCTTACTAGTGTTCAGCCATGAGGGCCGCCCCTCCAGCTCTGTGACATTTGCTGTCCTTGGCCACAGTGCTCTAGATGCAATGTCCCTCACTTCAAGCCCTTGCCTTTGTGCTCACATCTTAAAGCACAGTAGCTCTGGGCCCCCTGCACAGGAGGCACGAATCTGAAAGACCCCAGGAAGCCCCCCAGGCCACCCAAGCCCTGCAGAGAGTCACCTACCTTTTCCCAGCAGTGACACAGGGAGGTGAGAGTGATCACAGCCGTTAGGTAGGTGCTTAACATTTGAGGGAGGCTGTCTGTAGACGCTGTTGCATACAGCATTACTGTTCTCACAGTCACTGAGATAATGCCAGGTGTCTCCCACCTTTCCCGGAAACGGGAAGATTTGCGAGGATAGCATCTAACACCACTGCAGAGGCTGAGACCAAGGAGGGAGGGAACGATGCCCGAAGGAGCTGCTATAGCTGTAGCACAGCAGAGGATGCCAAGAGAGTGAGCTGAGAAAGGTCAACTATAACAGAACTAAGGACCACAGCTAAAAAACCCTCAAAAGCCACCAAGAAATGCTAATGCAACCAGCAACAGGACTGACCTGTGCAACTGAAGTGCTCCCCAGGTTTGAGGGACAGTTACAAACTGAAGTTACTGGAAGGTTTCCTGGAGGAGCGTGCCTCTTGCTATGTGGCTGTTTTCCCTACAGAGCGTAAACTCTGCCAGAGAAAAGATTCTGTTCCCCGTGGTTTCTACCACTACAGAAAGGCATCTTATCAGCTCTCTTTGTCCAAACGGCTACCAAGAAAAAGGAGGAAAGAAAGACGAAGGGAACAACTATTACGGAGAGCAACGGGAAAGTCAGACAGGACCCTTGGGCTGGGAGGGCTTTTGGTGGAAGAGAGGAAGGAGAAAAGGAGAAAAAAATACCAGTACTGTGGGTTGTACAGATCCCAGCCAGCTCTCAAATCTGTAGCCTGAAAAGTAAGTCAAAAAGCAGTCTTAGCCTGTGCTGCAAGCCTCTGCACAAGAAATATGCAAGCATGGATCTTCCCATTATCTAGCAGTCTTTTATGGGGGAAGCTGGGTGAAAACACAGGAAAAGATCACCTGCTCCTCTGTGCTGCGGATGCACTCCTCTTGATAGAGCCTGTAGCATAAGGATGCCTTCTCATGAAATTCCATAAATATTTCACTACGCTGAATCGTGCGGCCAAGTCATACAATTACACAATAAAGCACAACTGCTCTTTCTCAATGCCATTCTAGCCTATCTAGCAGGCTCAGAAATCACTTAGCAGTCCACTTTGCACAGCGCAGACTGTAGAGGAGGATGCTAAAGATGACAGCATCCAACAGCGCGGGCCAAGTGGCCATGAGTGGAAAAGGCAGAAAATAAAGGACACCTTAATTAGCGGGCAACACCGACACTGTCTTTAGCTCACACTGCTCTGCCTTCCTAGCACAGACTTCTACAACTGATATTGTCCCTAGCCCCTTGTCAAGAGATCCGTTCATAAGATTTGCTCAGGAATTGCCTGTGTGCATGAGAAAGCGTGAGAAAGTGTATTAAGTTTACTCATTTTATGTCAGATGCACAGACGCTAGGAGGACCGGGACAGCAAGTGTTTTAGCCTCTCTCCAAACACAGTAAATGATGATTTTAGAATGAAGACAGCACATACAGGACGCTACCACAGAAGCACTGGTATCCATACTGAACCAAAACACAACAGTATTTTCTCTCTGCTTTGTAATTATTCAGTACTGTACAGATCAGGAGATGTTCTTAACACTTCCTACTTGATATCAAATCTAATATTTTTCATACTATCTGGAAGACTTTGTGATATCGATTGTTTGCTTTGTGTGGTACGGGCAAGTTTGAAGTGCAAGAAATGTCATGGGGAAGCTGGATTTCGTTGCTTCCTTTCATCCGTGTGATGCCACACAACCGTTAATTTACCTCAGCAGCCCACATTTGTGAAGGCGCTTGTCTTAGCCCAAAGGGTACCTAGGAAAGTGCCTCGTCTCTGTGTTCACGGGCTGCAGCAGAAAGTGCAGGTTGTACAGCACAGCTGTAATGCAGAAAGCCTCGCTCGTGCTGTAATGCGCATCTCCTACTTACCAAGTGCAGTTATGACTTAAAAATCAAATACTAACTCTAAGAGACTTGGTAATGGGCGCAGTGTCACCGCCACACTCCAGCACCAACGTCCTCCCCACCCCTGCCAACGTAACCACATCGGGAACAGCAGCCACAGCACCCCGCAACAACGCGGGACTGTCACAGTCCATCATTAAATGCTATTTTGCTAAATTAAAGGCCACAAATAAGTCATATTGTATCCATAAGCATATGTATGCCGAAGGCCTCTCCCCTTCTGATATTTCCCTCAGCTGTGGATCATTCAAAATCCCATGGAAGACATATTTCAACTTTCATACTTTTTTTCTTTTTTGGTAAGAGGAGGACCTTCCACCCCTCAGTGGACACAGTATTCAAACTACACTGCCAAATATTATATGATGTCCTTTCCAGAGTTAATTTTTAATTTCCTGACTCTACTGCATGACAAATTTTCAAATTGTCTTGGCAGTCACTTCACTGCATGTGCAGACCTAATTGCAGAAGTGAATGCAGAGTCAGCCCAAATGAAAACCTCCGGACTAACTGAAGAATTTCTGCAGAATTAGTTACTTGGTTGAATTAAGTTCCAGCGAGCACCACAGCCCAAGAAACAATTGCAAACGTAACACAAAGGGTGCAAACCTTTCTTGCCCCAGCCTGCTGTGCAGTAAGGGGAGGCAGGTGTCTTCAACATGTCACTCAAAAGCCCAATGATTTTCCATTTTTGTTTTTTAATGCCACAATTCATAACCCACAGATGTTGTGCACAGCTATAAATCTTGGCACCCTTTCCACTATGAAAGAATTTCCCCTGGTATTCAATTTTCTTTGCTTTACCTTAAGTCACCCTAATCATGCTGACATCTACTATCGATGATTATATTAGCCCTAAAAGATCCTTAAACAAATGAAAAGGACTGACTTCCACTCCTAAAGTTCTGCTTCCAATTTTCTAAAGGAAATTAAATAATGTATAAATCAAATGCTGGGCGCAGGCCCAGGCAGCTGAACATCACTTTGTCCTTTCAAAGTGAAGATGAAGTGTCTGCTACAGAAGGGACAAGCCAAGAGAAATAAAGCTTAACCTCAGCTCCATGTGAAAGTGATTTGGGATAATCGGGGGAATCTGCAAAGAGGTTAAAAAGGGGACCACATACTAACAGGAGAACTTTACACGATGATCAAAAATATATCAAGAGCTGACCTTCACCTGGGGGAGCTGCACAGCACTGGCAGTCTGTTACACCAGAGCGGAGGACGAAGGGCAGGAGAAGGAAGAGATGAGCAGGAAGTCAAACATCTATTTATAGCTGGCATTTGTCATGTCATGGCAATCTTATCAGGGGTTTTTTCAGTTTGCAAGATTTATCAGTAAGTACTGCCTGACAACCTTTACATCAAGTCAGCAAGTCAGCCATGCAGTAAACGTACGTGCTACTTTCCAATTCTCCTTTAGCTAATACATACTACTTAGATTATTAAGTTGGCCACCAAGGGACTTCTTAATTTATGTACTACTGATGGACTGCTGATCCTTCTCTTTAACACAGTATATATCTGGAAGGGGAAAAAACCATTAAATATGTGTTAGATATTTCCCTGGTATTATTTTCTAAGCAAGCGATTGCTTTAATTGCCACAAGGCATTTCTTACAACTAATGGGAACAGATGTATTTTGTAATATGATTTTTCTATTAAAAGAAGATCCTGACAAGTTTACATGGCTTCAGCACAAGTTTATGCCGACATTTTCGCACACAGAAGAGTGAGTTTGAAATCTCAGGTCATTTACTAGACTTCATAATTAGGGTCAACATAACCCTGTTTGCATAACCCAAACTTTGATGGAGAGAAAAAGCTGTGGCATTCAGCTGTTAATGATACAACTAAGTACACTCTTGGCTATTTACAAAATCTTCCTCTCTTCACCTTTGAAAGATACAGGATATTTGAGATGCAATGCAAACAGCCCTTAAACTTAGATGGCAGAAGAGTATAGTCTTTACACTTCCCTGGGAAACCAGGAAAATTATTTTCAATGCTGCCATTTAGCAGTTGTTTGGTCTGTCACAACACTGAGTAGATGGCTAAGTAGGGATAACCACGCAACAGTTACATACACATGCTAATTCAACAAACATCCTGCCTAGCTGTTGCAAACATGTCAGGAAATGCTTTACTGTTAAAAAAACCACCAAACTTTAAAAAGTCAAGTCTATATATATACTCTTTGGTAGAGTTATTTTAAAGTATGTAATGAGTGCTACTGCCATTTAAATCTCAGGATACAAATTCATCTGAACATTAAGCACACTTGATTCAGAAGAACCAACAGGTTACTGGGTTCATGGACTTGTAGTCTACCCACAAGTATCCGTGTATTTCATGAGAGCCTAGAACAGAGCGAGGTTAGAATAGACTTCGGGCATGCCATTTCAGTATAAAGAGGCAATTCAATCAACTGTCATGAGCTGGGTGATTCCTTCCTATCCATCTCCCTGCTTCCTCTCTCCTAACAGACCCCCCTGCAAACAAAGCATTAGCCCATGCTAAGGCTGTGTTTAAAAAAGCAAACCAAGCAAAGGAACTAGGGGGCTTTAGCGGGACCACAGGGCTTTATACAAACACTACTAGAATAAACTCCTCTGTAAAGACCTCCAAGTTTCACATCACTTTGTCTCTGCAGGTTACCAAATATCAATAACAAGAAGAAAAAAACAAACCATAAAGAAGGATGGGAAGAAGTAGGAAGTTTTCACAGAATGCGGTTGTTTGCCATCCTTGAATTTAAACAAAACCAGACATGCAATATGTTACTCACACATGAAAAGAGGAGAGCCAAAAAGGGAAGGAGGGACTTCTCTCTTTTCCTCCCTCCTTGTTTCAAGGAAGCATCCCTGAAAGCACTCAGGCATCTGCTTCGGGTTCCCCTGACGTCAGTAAATATGACTGAAGCAAAGCACATGCTTTAATACATTCCAAAACACTTATCTGTTTCCAGTAATGAGAAGCTAAATGGAAACTATAAATCAATGAGCAGAACACGCTTAATCAACAACCAAGAAATTGTTTGACTTTAAGATGATGGTACTTACTGGTTCTGCAAAACTTTGGTCTCAGTAATACACATTATGAGAATTAGAGACAGTTTCTAGTGCAGGATTTAATCAGTTAATTTCTGAATGCTAAAATACATGCGCTGGTAACAGAAAGGAGTTGAGATTAATACCAGTCACATTTCTTTGGTGCTCTATATCTTAAACACAACATTAACATTAAATAGTTTAATTAGTTACAGCTAGGTTATTAAGTACAAAGCACCTATCAGAAGCAGTAGTATCCTGGGTTCCCAAAGTCCTGTGGAGTATGTATGTAACATAAAGATCTTCTACAAACTACCACACTTAATTTCCACAGCCACCCAAATCCTCTGTTCCCAAGGTGTAAACCCTCTGCATTTCACATCTAAGCTTGTTAAATACTCGACACAGAAAGCCAGGGCCTTCCACCAAGAACCAGAAGACAAGAGAAAGTAGGCAATGAAACAGTTAGTCACTAAGTGTTTCTACCTATTTTTTTTTTTTTAATATTGATGTCTCCAGTAAAAGGAGAATAGGAAAAAACATGAAGGTCTGGTACAAGTCTACTCACCCCTGCTGGATCATTTTGCTACGGCTGGTGGGCTGGAATGGTCAGCAGCTCAGGCAGGGTGCAGCTGGTGCTCTCGGAGAGGTTGGGAGAGGGGTACAAAATACGGGCTCTTCTGCTGGAGTGCAGGGGACATTACACACTGGGGACCCTGCTGGGGTTAAGCAACAGTTGCTCCGAACAGGAGCCAGCCATTTGACTATTCCTTTTCTAATGGACTGAACATAGGATTACAGGTCTTGGCTCTATCACAGATGTCGTTTTTCAGCACCTAGCAAGCTCTGCTGTCACCCAGAATGGCTTGCCTTCCTGGGATCAGTGCTCATTCACATCCTAAACCTCACGGACCATTATTAGCTCCCTGGGACAGGCTCCAGTTCGTTAGATCCTGTATAGCAATGTCTGTGCATGTGTGTCTCCTTTATACAGGTTCTCATTTGTATTTAAAATCTTATCATCTGCCTACTGGAAAAAAAACAGGACCTGCAATCTACAGTGACTTTGAGGTTGTCACCATCTGCTGCAACTGTTTATTATTTAAGCACAGGATATTGCCTCTAATGTCTCTTCTGATAACGAGGCGCACAAGACTGACCCAAAGCTGAACAAGTGTTAATATATACTTGAAACAGGCACAGAGGAATGCAGCGGGGAC
The DNA here is from genome assembly GCF_963210335.1 of Falco punctatus. Taxonomy (NCBI): domain Eukaryota; kingdom Metazoa; phylum Chordata; class Aves; order Falconiformes; family Falconidae; genus Falco; species Falco punctatus. The sequence continues at coordinate 5,451,027 of NC_137580.1, read as the reverse complement.
GCATGGCTGGCATGTGCAAGCCTGATGTGCCCGTCTCCAGCAGCTCCAGGACACCCCCTTGCTGGGAGCTGGTCTCTGCACGTGGGTTCGGTCCCTGCCACCCCGTTCTGCCCACAGGTAGCAGAGGGTGACAGGTACCAACCAGTACCTGGCATAGCAGGGACTGGTCCCAGGGACTGCCATGGGAATTACCGTAGTGGGATCTAATTCCCCAGTAACAGGCAGGATTGTGTCCTAAATTAGCAGTTTCTGGCTTTCATTTAGGTTTATTCATCCTCGGGCAAAGTTATCTGTTGGCACAACTCCCCTGGGTATTATGCCAGCAAAGACTTTGGCCTAATAATTTCAGATTGATTTCCATAGCACCATCTTTTTGTGGCTTTGGGAAGACTGTTTGTACACCCTGCTATAGACCTTACAGAAGCAAATACCAAATCTGAAGGAAGATTTTGACTATGCAACTACTCCTTCAAGTAAAAAAAAAAAAAAAAAAAAAAAAGAGTAGCCTAGACCATGGGCAAAAAATCCAGATTGAAATATATTTAACAAATATGGAAAGTTAATGCTCTCCTGTAGATTGCTTTGTGAGTTATTCGCACCTCAATATTCTCCACGGTTGAAAGTGTATGAATGAGTTGGAAGACAAAGCGATCTAATCACAAGAGATCAGCAGTAATTTATCCTGTGGAAGATTTACATGCAGCAGCCATGTGTGTTTGTTTATGATCTCTACATCTGGTAATGAGTTTTTGACATGATGGAAAGCTGCAGTAGAATAATGCACTCTGTTCCTCACACTGGCTAATTAATGATCTACTTAATCTGGAAAAAGGCATTTTAAAAATAAACATTAATTTTCAGCAGACGATAAAGAATAGGTAACAAGTGAATCACATAGCATAGGCCTGAAAACTGGTGTAGCAACCTCAAAAGCATAAAAAAAGGTAATTTTTAACTCCTAGAGTACCACACGAGTGTGTGTACATGTAACGCCTCTCCAACACTGCATACCCTACATTGACGTTTCAATTTTTTTCTAAAAAAGAAGTGCAGGCAGGCATTTTCTCCTTGCAGCAGTTTTCCTGTTGCATGGCTTCAAGAGCGACAGGCCTTAGGATACCTGCAGAGACGATCAAAGCCTCAGCTGTAATCTCTAGGAATGACAGTAAAAACCAGTAAGAGATGGATGGCAGAGCTAAAATATTCCCCATCGTTCACACGCCGGGTGTGAAACTACGGTTTGCATTCACAAGTTACCTGCAGTAACACTGCTGGCCATCATCCTCGACCTCATACTGACCATTAATAAAAGAAGCAGTAAATCACAATTTCCACAAGTGACGTTGACAGGAAAAGCAGCCGGTGCAGAGATGGTTAGACATCGGATCCCCACCAAAAAAAAAAAAAAAAAAAAAAAAAAAAGGCTGGGGAGATGGTGTTCAGCCTGTCCTCTGCCTGCAGGGCTGGCTGCTGGGGGGGAGCAGGGGGGGCTCCGTGTCCTCAGCTTCCACTAAAGTCATTCCATTGCTTTTAGTCACTTCACCAAGACCTTGTCTCCACAGGATGTTATGCTGGAACAGCTACTGCATTTACATTCACACCCTATCTCATTCCAGGATAACTTCCTCACATTGACGTGCCCTTAGAAGTACAAGAAAGAGCATTCGTCTGTGGCTGCATTTAGCCCTAGGCTGAAGTCTCACGAGGTAACAGAGATTTGGCTTTATCTTATAAACTGTGCTAATATATATCACCACCCTTTGGACTGAAACCAACTGCTTCTCTTTAATCTCCCAATCATTTCCCACAGAAAGCGTGTACTTTCTTTAGCCCACGAAAGAAGGCAAGGATGTTAGGAAAATCCGAGGGATTGCAGGGCACGGAAAGCCTGTATAAGCTGCATTCAAGAGCAGATTTCCCAGCCTCAGATACCAGGTGAGCTATGAAATCGCCCCTTTCGGCGATTAAGAAATTACCATGGTGGTGAAAAGAAAAACCGCTTAGGCTACAAGTACTGAGGAACACCACTGCAGAACCTTAATTCCCCAGCTGGAATTTAAGGTAAGTCAGGTAAAACAGATAAACGCAGAGCAAACAAAGGAGTAGAGACTGAAGCTTTTCACGTATACTGAAGTGACATCAAAATACGGTTTCTCCTGCCAAGCACAGCTCCCACCCTCCCACTCATACAGCCAGTATACCAAGCTTGTAACTCGGGAGGTTTTGCGTGCTCTTTAGCTGCAATAGAAAATGCATTTTTGCAGTCCTCACAGCTCAGACCCCTAATTATAACCCACAGAGACCACCTGCAAGGTCCCTGTCTCCCTGGCTCAGATTTCCCGACACGAGCACTGAGGCCGAAGCAGAGAACCACGTGTCTGACGGGGATATTCTGGCGGACAGGACCTGTGAGGTACGACCAGGTAAGGTCAATAATGACAGGAATGGTGAGTTATCAAAATGGAACCAGCAATCCCCTAAAACCACTTCAGTTTCAGGAAAAGAGGGTGCAGGCTGAAGTCTGCAGAGCAGCACCAGCCTCTGCTGCAGCACTAAGCCTAAGTGAGCCAACAGCATACCGTTTCTGAAAGGGACCCGTTTTCTCCACACTTCCATCAATGCTTTCCTGATACAGATTTTAATTACGTTTTTTGTCGGTGCCTGCAAGTCAGTGGGTTTCTAGGTCTGCAGAACATCTTTGTTGCACTTAGACTAACTCTTGCGTTTCCTTGGTGCGAAGAGAAAACAAGTTACGGCTTCAAACCGTGTAGGGCTGCAGTTTCAGTGCTGCAGAATCCCCACTTACCCGCTTCTTCTCTTTCCTCAATTCTCTATCTGATTTACAGTTTACTTAACAGACCATATGGGAAACATGTCGGGAAAGCATGCATCCGGGTTCATGTTCAGAATAAATACTTTTTATTAGTATTCCCATGACCTGCAGCAATAGACTAGATTAGTCACCCACAAATATGTATAATCATTCAATCATTTAAATATGTTTTCAAAACAGAATACATTTTAAGATATAGATCAACTAAATATTCCTCTAGAGCTTTCTAACACCTATTTCCTAAAACTTTACCATTTCCACCTGAGATAGAAAGCATTATCTTTCAAGTGTGGGGTCAATATAGATACAAGAACATAAACGCATGGGTCCATGTGAAAAGTGCAGCCTGCAGACTATTAGTGGTACCTGGTCTGCGCAGTTTTCTTAACAAAAGAACGATGAAGTGCAGCAGGAAAAGAGCTGAAAATGGATGCTGAAGTAAATTGCCATCTATCAAGACATGCAAAAACAAAATATTATTTTTTTTTATTCTCTGCCTGTTTCAAAAAAACCCAAACTCCCTCTAATTCTAGGTTCATCCAAAAGCAGAATTGTAAACACTTTCTGCTGAGCAGAGAATAGAATATTTTGCAAGCAGAATATATCATTTAATCCAAACCTAAGTAAACACAAAGGGTCAAATTCAATCTCACCCATCACACTTAGCAGCATCATTGAAAGAAAATCTTGAAAAAGTCATATTGAATTGAAATACTAAAAGTCTTTTCAAGCTTAAACATTCTGAACTCTACTTTTAATGTAAAAAATTAAGTCAATGACACAAACCGAAATAAATTGTCCAATTTAGTGTTTCTGAATAATTTTTTACCAGAAAAAAAGTCTAGAGAAATATTATAAAAGTAAAATAACGACTGCATTTTTTTCCTACTCCATCATATTCAGGAGGGTTTTGTTTTTGTTTTTTTGTTTGTTTTTGTTTTCTTTTCATTTTGTCATCAACCTCTGAGTTGAAGAAAAATCTGATGTGTCCCTTTTGCTTCAGGAAATGGTTCTGATAGTCTTTTAAGCGTTGTTGCACATGCAGTTGCCAGGAGTGAAGAATGCTTCTCTGCCACCTTCCCTCCCTACACTGTCCACTCTGCAGAAGCTAGCAAGCTCATCTACTGCAGGATATTTCCAGAACATCTCATCAGTCAAACTGACTGATTGCATCGTGTTACAAGACTTAACCAGAACGTATAGAGATCTTCCTTTTGTTAAAGCCATACCCAAAAGATGAAAAAAATGCAGATTTCACTAATTAACTTGGCTTTTTATAGCTCTTTTCTTTTTAATGAACTGTATGAAATGGAGGTTGGGTGTCATTTCTACAGGCAAATGTTGGAATACTGTTGTAACCCTCTAAAAAGGAAAGGGGTTTTGTTTTTCTTCTTTTTAAGAAATGCTTTTCCCATATGTTTCAGAGATGGTGTGCAAAGTACTGTAAAGTCTTTCCGTCTCACTGCAATGTTGCAGTTCAGCAAAACGCTCCAGCAAACTCTGCTGTAAGCACCTGAGTAAGTGTCTTCCTTGTCAGCATAAAGGATCCTGAAGGAGGAGGGACTTGCCCTCATTTTTGAAGTGAAGCGCATGGGGAACAGCTTTCCTGAGCTGAGTCCTTACAGGCGCACACAAGCCCGTGGTATCGACCGAGCTGCACAGAAAGTCAAGCGTTCCTGGAACAGTCAGCGATCAATCTCTGCCGGCTGGCTGCCTCCCTTCCCAGCTCCATCTAAACTTGGAAAACGCAGTATCTGAAAAATTATTTAAAACTGCAAATTTCCTTTCAATGGGTTTTCTTGTTGTTCTGCTTGTTTGGGGGGCAAAAGGCTGGAGCGGGAAGAGTCATTACATGGTGAAAAGCAAAAAAACACATTTCATTTGTGATTACTTCTATTAATATGTATCATTTTACATACATAGAACATCTACATATGGAACCTATTATTATTGAGGAAATGTTTTTTTAATGAGGAAGACCGAACAATACTTAAGAGAGAAAATGTTCAAACCAATGTTAATTTGCAGCAGAAGTAATAAAATATTTTAATAAAAACCAGTAAAAAGACTGGCCTTTGTATCCAGGATCAGCCTGGTCCTACGTTTACACCTTGAGAATACGATTTGACTTGTATGGCTTTTCCAAGCTTTGCAAACCGCTGAAGCTGAAATTTAAACTGACTCTTTCAAGGACTTTTAAGAGGAAGATCAGCTTCAGCTCTACAGAGAAACAGAGATAGCTCATTATATTTCTGTTTTCCAGATCCATGGAAGCATTTTTATTCCTTCCACCTTTTTTACAGAGTCTGTGCCTGCCCTCCCTTCCTTCCTAGCCCCTAAACCCATCCAAAAATAAGTATAAAAAATAAAAGGGGGGGCCCAGGGATTTAGGTAATACAATCACTTCTGTATAAATATAGCTAATTATATTCTCAATTACTGAGTTGCGTTTCCTCTCCCTGCATGCTGGGCTTAATTAAGTTTTCCTTAAACGTTGCATATGAATGAAGAAGGAACAAACAACAAAAAACCCTCACTATTTTCCAATGAAAAAAATCTGGTGCTAAAAAGTCCTGGCAGCCTAAACATTAGTCCAATCAAACTGCTGGATTTCAAATGGTAAAAATAAAGCGACTAAATGCTCTCTGTTTTAAAAACAAGATACTTTCCTACACTGAACAGTCTTTATTGAAAGAGACACCTTCTTTCAGGAATCATCTCAAAACCAAGAATGAATTATTAGTATCAAATAGAAACCTCAAAATAGACTCTCTCTGTTATCATAATGCAAATATTAATGTGTGTTTGCTATTCTTGCCAAACGTTATCAGTGTTGTTCCAACTTGCAGGGAACAACCTGTTCTATGCGGATCCTGACTGGGCTAGGACTGGACTAGGTTTATCATTTTAACACCAGTAATGTTGTTTTGTTCACCTTGAGAAACCACAGCACGAGCAATGATCGCAAGAGGATGCTGCATGGGTCTCTGCACTGGTTCTTTAGGAAAAGCCTTCGGAGCCCCGGGACTGTAGGATCAGTAGAGCAGCTTCTGTGGTCCAGGGAGCTGTCACTGGCCATGGCTCTTGCCACCTATGTTAACTTACCCTGCTTATTTACTCTTGTCAAGCCAGCTGTTTGAAGCACTTTTTTTTTTTTAATAGGATGAACTACTTCTGCTGTACTTTTTTTTTTTTTTTGTGTGTGTGTGTGTGTGTAATTTCGAAACATTCTAAGCTTCCTTGCTGTGTTTTCCCTGTCCTTCTTTCAATGGTATGGTATTGGAATGGCAGCAAAACCAGCATCAGCCATTCTACAGTGGCTTGATGCAACTTACTGGTAACACCCCACAGGAGCCAGGTTACTGAAATAAATGCGTGGCTGTTTGTAATAACGCCCCAGAGGTATTTCAAATGTAGTTCCTGATTCTGCATCTGCACACTGCAAAACCAGTCCTACTTGGTATATGGCAAGAAATAAGGCAAATTATCATTTGTGCTGTTACCTAGGTGGCACATAGATACTACCAAATGCAACCCTGAATGCCTTCCATGTCTTATGTAACAACAGATTTCAAATTGTAGGGTTTACTTGTTACCAAATACGATGTGTCAAATGATTTATCAAATTCGCAGGAAAGAAGAAACCAGTAAGACAGTCCAACCTATCTCCCAGCAAGTCCAGGACTGTTTCCAATGAAATGTAGACTGGCAGAAGAGAGATTTATTACCACAGTTTCTTAATGCTATGTTTTATAATTTAGCAAGCCTTCCTATCGTGTTCCACATAGTACTTACCAAGCACAATAGGCTCAGCTGGATTTCCATCGCCTGCCTGACTCAGTGGGTCACTCGTTGCTGGTACACCTTTGATGCTGCATCTTAGTAGCCGATTTCTACAGATGGAGCTATTTTTGAAAGAACTTACTGCACGGCAATCATCTCATGGGGGCAAGTTAAAAAAAAAATAAAATAGTTTGCTGCTTCAAAAAGATAAGAGTGCCAGGCTTGTTTTTAAAAGTCAGGCTGTTCCTTACCATGCCTACGGTAGCACTGAGGCCACGCTGAGCTATACTTAATTTCAAAATGCAGATTAAAAGGATTCATATGGCCACCGTTCCTCGTAAACACATACAGCCATGTCTCATACTAGACACATGTAAAAATCAATACTGAAAGACATGGCAATGTTTACAGTGGCTTAGCTTGGGAGAAACTGAAACCGAGAACATGCCTTCTTTCTGATGCCATTAAAATACAAGGGGTTTTCTAGGTCATGGAAAAATCACTTTGCTATATCAAAATCTAATCACACAAACCAGCATTAGGTAGTTCATGCATCAGTCAGTTTGCCAGAAATGAACTGTTAGGAAATTACAGGCTTGTAAGTGACAGTAATAGAATATGGCTGAAAAAATACATCATACCTTGAAAATTAAAAAATTAAGAAAAAACATACATCTTCTGATATTTCTGCTAATTAATAATATATATTAAAGTAGAAGACATTTTAATTTTTAGGAATTAAAGAAATAATCCTTGGATTTAGCAAGCTGAGACGTGTTTAAGTACATTAAATAATTCCATTTGTTGCAGGGAATTTTTTACACACATGAAAATCTTTGAAATGCTGTAGGGTAACAGTCTAAACTTTGACTAGGCTAGAAACGAGAAAGTATTAATAGTCTGGGTTTGGTTGAAGTGATAAAAGCGATGAAATTCAGCTGAAAGTTTACATTCAGATTTCAGACTCTCTCAGACTTTGAAGCTGTCCGACCAATTTCTAATTAGCTGTTAAGAAACAAATATCTTCCTTAGTGCAACACATATATGAAAGTAATGAAAAATATGTTCATGGTAGATAACAGTTGATTCAGACTCATAAGCACACACTGCAGACTATTTTTTAGTTCCTTGGTAAAGGACACATTGATTAGCACTGTGGTATCCTTACACTCTCACGACAAAGAAAACGTGAACAGTAACACACTTTCACAGATCGCACGCTAAGTCTTTAAAGAGCTAACGAGAGATCTTTTTTGTTCATGTTCATGATTAATTCCTACTTCTGTAGGTTTCACACACAAATTAGACAGCTCAGAACAGAAACTTTATAAGTAATTTATGCAATTCATTGCACATGCAGAATTGAAGGAAGCTGACTGCTGCAATACACATATAGTCAACTGGAACCCAGATAATGAAACCATTTTTGGTTTAATTAACTACAAAATCCAGTACATCTCCAGGACTACCTGGTTTTAAAATACCATGCCTGGCTGGATGATTCATTTGCAGCTTTTGCTGCTTCATCTTTAACACCAAATCCATTGTATGAGCTAGGGGATGTTCACTTCAGAGGGAGAGCTAGTATACTCGCTTTCAACACTGTGCATAACTAAGTGCTAAAGGTAACTTGAACTTTTATAGTACAACGTATATTGTACATATCACCCAGCTATGAATTTATGAAAAACCTAAATACTAGGGAAATAATTAAATATATGGTAAAAGCTCCTGTGTGGCTTCATAAGTAAGAAAGGACACACAAATATATTTACACCCATTTGTAAATAAAGGGTAACAGAAGTAGGACACAAAACCCAAATGAACACCCTGTTACTAGATAAGCAGGTCAAATGAATGCAGTGATAATACTACCTGAGTGATAATATTACTAATTAATTTCTTAAAAGTCTCTAACAAAAGTTGATATTTTTCAATCACATGACAGATACTTTTTGGCTGTATTTATACATCATCCTCAGTAAACCGGCTGAACTGCAAAGACAGAATGCTATCTAAGAACAATGAAAGAAAAATACTTCTGCTCAGGACTGACATTTATCAATATAAAATAGCCATTTTTGCCATTGTTTGAAGTAAGGGAAGTAATTAAAGTACGCAAAACCACTGTGACACCACCGCCCTATTTCCTGCACGTTAGTAACAAAATGCCTCCTGCCCGCTCCATACATGCTCTTCATTAACTCTCCACAATAAACATCATACTTCCATATCACACATTTGAAAGCACTCCTAAACTGGGAAGCAGGGCAGCCGCAGTGCTTTATGCAAAAACAGCCAAGTCCAGTCAGGAAACAGATTAATTTGGAAGTCTTAATTAATGACTGAACATTTATACAGCCAAGATTTATGAGTTACAAGGAAGTAAGTCCAAAACATAACACTCCCTCCTGCATGCAAGCTCTCTTTTTAATGGTAAACAATTAGCCTAGGGTAAGATACTGTCTAAATTCTCAAGTTCACTTTCTTCCTCCGACTTTCAAGCACTGATAATAGACAAATGAATTTCATGCTTTTTTCTTCCCTTTTTCCTGCTCTTCCATAGATAATTGTTATTAATAAACAAGGGCTAATGAAGACAGAATGTAGATTATTTTTAATAAACCAATGAGTTTCAAAAGATTATTTTTTTTCAGCACGCAAGTGCAAAAACAATATACAAGAAGAGAAAAGGAAAGAATAGAATACTTTCTGGATGGACAAGTTTATAGAACTTGTTTTCTATATACGCTTGCAGGAAATCATAAACAAGAAAAGGAAGGTCTTCATATATATATGTGTGTATAGATACATATATATACACAGACTTACTAAAAATAGATATAATCACATGCAAAAAACTCTTAAAATTAACAAAAAACCCAGGTTTTTCTTCCTTGAGTTTACTTCACTGAATTCACAAATACTTTTGCAAAGTTAGTAACAACAAATGTTAGAAATTAAAAGTAAATTTTCAGCTTTTAACATTTCAACTGTATTCCACTTCTGAAGAAAACTGACATCTTATTATGATGAGCGCTTAATGTTTGAATTAAAACAAGACTGCCAACTCTTTGGAAGTCCTCAGGCCTTAAACTAGAAAAGTCAAAATCAAGAGAAGTTTTGTTCTCTCTTGTTTATACTAAATTACTGAACACATTTTCTTGCCTGCAAATTTTGTTTCGCTAACAAAGGAGCGCGGTTTGTTTCTCCCTCCGGTTTATATGACTTGTAAATACACAAAAATGACCACAGAATGGCAACATCCCATAAAACGGTAACACGTCTGATTACAGGAGTCTACAATGAGCCCGCGTCCCTACAGCCACGCTGTACCCCTCCCTGGCAAGGGAGCTCCCCCGACCACCCCTCCCTAGGTACACAGCCACTACTGCAGCTTGCAGAGGTAACCAGAAATGCAAGTGGCATGTGGCTTTTGGCTTCGGGGTTGGGCTTTTTTTGCTTGCTTGGGGCGGCGTGGCAGCGCTGAACACCCAAGCCCCTTATCATTGCCTGTCATGAGAAGAATCCCCAACAATGTGTCCTCCTGGCTTCTTCTCTTCGGTTCTTCATTCTTAGCTGAATGACAAAAACCACGCCGTGCAAAGGGAAGTGGCTGCCAAAGAGAGATCGAGCGGAAAATTTTTTTCCTGACACAGATTCACAAATACTTGGAAAAATCCCACGGCAGATGCCCACTGAGTCTAACTTATGAGGCGGGTACATTCTCCCCACCTCCCCCTCCTTCTTCATCAGTTTCTCATCAAATGGGCACAGTTCCGGAAAAAGACAAAGTTGGTTTATCCCAGTAAAAAGCACAGTAAGACCAAAATATACAAGAGAAAACAGAAGACAGATTGTTGCTCTCCCCCTCCTTTTCCTCCAATGGTGCGTTTCACTGTGCAATGTTAAGTAGAATAGTATAGTATTTTACCACAAATTTGCTTTGTTTGCTCAGAAATGAAGTATCAAACACCACAAAGCCAATCTCTGTAAAATGCCAATCACTCTGAAATCATAACGCACCCCCCCTGCTTCCCTAAATAAGAGAATAACTCATCAAACAAACAAAATCCAAAGCAGCTCTTTTAAACCGGGCAAAATGCTCTTGGTTCCCCTCCGCTGACAATGGGGATGTCAAGACCAATTAGCAATTACAGTCATCTTGGCTTTTGCTTCCACTGCAAGTGGTCAACCCAGATCTGATGGCTCGCTTCTACACACGCAATGCCATGGACATATTACAGGAGACCAAGACCTGAAAGGGGTTTTTTTACTACCCGACTACCCTTGACATTTTCATTACTTAAAGACAGGAAATAAGATGGTTAAGCTGAGAATAGGTGAAAGTTTGAAAAGTTTAATTAAAAAGCAAAACAGTCCACGGAATTGCTGCTAACATTGCTAATAATTTGGGTTGTTATTGTACTGTTTCCATCTGCCAATAACCATTTAATCCTTTTGCCAAAGGCAATCTAAAGCTTTTTGTATTTCTATATATATTTAAGGGAAACCATAAAAGATAACTTGGAAATAACAACTTCCAGTTCCTGATGTACAAAAATCTGAGCTGCAGTAATGCGTGCACAGCTTTTCAGTCGTGCTGAGAAATGCTACTTGACAGCTTCTACTCCAGGCAATGATTTGAATGCTAAGACCAAAGTATTGTGCCAATACAAAATCTTTGTTAGGATTCAAGTACAAAACAAAGCCAGTTACAGATAGCTCCCCTTAAAGTGCCTTCTTCAATGGGATTGCAGCTCTCCTTCTCATGAGCAGCCAGCGTTCAGGCATGCTGTGAAAACAGAAGTTACATGGCAAGAATGAAAATTTCCCTGTTTGACAACATAGGTTTGGCTGCAAATACTTGAAAGCTTCCCTGTTCGCACATTCGGCATCAGTGACTACCTTAATTACTAGCAACTTCTCAAACCTTTTCAGAATTACTGCTGAGCAGCTTAATCTCACCAAAAAGCCTTCAACTCCAACAACTTTATTGCTAAAGTTTGTGGATAAAAAAAGAAGGGAGAACAAAAGCTGGTATTTCAACTATTCTTTCCCCCCAAAAATCTCACTTAGACAAATAAAATTATATATAACCAAAACCTCTTTGAAAGGAATACAGCAGAGTGCATTTTCAAACTCAAATAACTTCATGGGATAGTGACAAGTGCGTAAGCTTGTGGCTCATGCACATTTTTAGGGATGGAAAGTATTAAAGCATATCACAATTAAAATGTTAAGGAAAAAAACCCGCAAAAAACCTCTCCAAATACTGTATCAATGAGGATCATTCCACCTAAAATAAACTCAACATTTACTTTACACAAATGAAATATTATTTCTATTATAGCAGAACACAATGGAAGCAGAATAGTTGGCGCATGTTCTACACAAACGTAGGTTTAATGATGACAGCTTTTAAGTTTGAAATTTAATATATTGTCTAAGATATTCACAGTCTAACGGCACACTTACTGATTTTATTAGATGTTCTTTTGTTATTCATTATCAGGTTCCAAATTTTCATAACAGAAACAATTACTTCACTGACGACTGCAAAAGGCAAACATCCTATTTTATATATACACAAAGATACCAATAGATGTTCAAATACTTTAATTCATACACACACCCCTCTCCAATCTTTGCAGTTCAGTGAAGTGTAAACAGTTAGTGTTGTCATTAAAATACACGCTCTTCATTCACAGCAACAATGCTCGGGGAGATTAATAAGCTTTTATACCTGCGCTCTATTATTCCTCTGCCATTCATTAACATTTCTTCCACCTTGACAGCAATTTAACTGGCACAGTACCAGAAATACAAGTAGGTCAGCACAAGGTGTTCCTCTGTATGGTTTCATCTGGTATAAACATCCTATTTGAGTTAGCCTTCAGGTACTACATTTAAATATTCCTAGTGCCAATTAAGATAAAGATCAGAACTATTTTGGATATCGTTGTCCAAGTGCTACCCTTATTTTTGGAGGACTGGTTCTGTTAAGGATGGAAAATAAATTTTACTGCAGAAGTGGGCAGCCCTCTGCAGCTCTCCTGGCCAAGCTGATGCCTGAGATTATGCCTCAGTGCTACCTCCATGTGAAACTCTTGAAATTCTCAGCATATGCAAGCGGAAAATGTATATACACGAAAAGGTAAATTGAACACTGAGGTTTGAGAGTCAGACGTCATATACTATTAAAAGTAATCATAACAGGCACTTAAGCCAGTCAGACACATGCTAATCTTAATTGCATGAGAAATGCCAACGGATGTGTACGAATATTTACTTCTTTTCCTGTTCATGAAAGAAGTGGATACAAATCAGCAGTCTCACAGAAAGTGAAACAAAAAAAGCCTTTGGACTTAACTTTTGCTAATGTACCTAAGAAATATGCAGTATTTACAGCAACTTGTATACGTTGAAGTTAGTGTATAAAAGTCATGGACTGGGAATTAATTCTTTATGAAGTGTAATGACTTTTTGGTGACTTTCTCTAATTTGTATGCCTTGTCTTTAGGACTAGAGTTGAGTCAAACTCAAAGCCGCAAGCTCACTTCTAATTGCATACCCTGTGACACGCCATAACTTATAAGATCAAGTGCCAGCACTACAGGTTTAAATCAGAAAAATAGGTCAGTGTAAGGAGTAAGTGCTTAATTTTTTTTCTTTTCCTTTTTTTTTAACATAAAAGCAAATTGTGCCACTCTGAACTGATATAGGCATTTGCATTATGTAAATGAAAATACTTCAAAAGGCAGAAAAAACAACATTTAAATTCCTTTCTGATCACTGCAAATGCAGGTTTTACTTTGAGCATTACAGATCTCCGTTTGTGATCATTTGTATACCGAAAGTGTGTGCTTTAAGACATTGGAGAATAATCCCTGCTGTCTCATTTAAAAAAAAAAAAAAAAGAATGAATTAAATTAAAAGTTGCTAGAAATAACTCACAGGCAAAAAATAAAACTAAAAGAAAACAATAGCAGTAGCCTAAAAAGACATATTTTTTCCTTCAGGAATGAATTCCCATCTGCTTTTAAAGAGCAACATGTTTTTCCATTGCTGGGAATTACAGCCAAAACCAGGACAACAAAGCAGCAAAGCCACAGGCAAGAGCAGAAGGCAAGTGAAGCTGGCTGACGGAGTATCAGTCTAGGTCCCTCTTTTACAAGCCTGTGTTTCGGTGACAGCTCAACAGTCCCCTGCTGTGTTGGCAACACACTCCCCTCTGCCACCCTCGACAAAGGAGAGCTCCTGGTAACTCCGCCACATGCAAGGTGGTGTGGAAAAGGGAAGGCAAGGGCAGGGGAGGGAGGCAAACAGCACAGTCAGTGCTGCCGGTAAACACGGGCATCTCCCACGCCTCAGCTGGTTTGGTGGAACTAGAGCTGTTTTATACAAGCCCATCAGAAGCCAGCAGCCCTGTCGGCAGAGGATTGCTTACCCCTAGCACAAGTGATGCTCCTGTCACAGGTTCTTTCTCCTACCAGGCATGCAACGAGAAACAACCCCTCAAAGGCACAGGAAGGGCAAAAACAAACACATGAGCTCATTTACAGAACCTGGGCAGACAATACCATTAAAATAGCTAATGAAGACATAGAAAGGAAGAAAAAAACACAACACTGAAATTAGCAGTAGGGTTCCAGCACCCTAACTGTTTCTGCATTTAAAGAATCCAAACGTTCAGCTCTTTGGGCTGTGTGCAGGGAGAAAATCTCAAACTTGAGCAGCAGGCTAAATTTCATAACTCAGTGCTGTTCGGTGCTCCCTTGGGGGCTCATTCAAATTCCCTCTGGCATTTTCCCCAAGTTCCTCTGAGGATCACTGTTCTTTGAGTTACTTAGGAAGCAGTTTCAACTGTATCCTCCTGAGCTGTTAATGGGTCTGACCTTTTTGGAGACCCTGATGTCCCCTCAGCCAGATGCATTAAATCTCCTCTGCTTGATTAAACTATTAGCAAATCATTATCTCACTGAAGGATAAAATGTTCTTTCCCAGATAAGCTAGCCATGCATAGATTTCAGTGGAAACACTCTCCTGTATACCAAAGATTTTTTTTTTTTGCATAAACATGCTAATTGCCTGCCATATTTTATATACTCATAGGGTAAATGCATACAGTACTTTATCAGGTCTCAGCTGAGACAAGACATGATGAAAATCAGCCCGCTTAGGCAACAAGGCCACCACCCCATTTCTGAAAAATGCACGAGAGGAACTGGATCTTCCTAAACTGAGTAGAAAAAGGAGATCAGGCAGAGGCAGTGCAATGCCACACTCTTTCAGTTCAGCATCACCATGTCAGTGAGTGATTACCCAGACACTCGCGCTGCCCTTGTACCCGATCTGCCCAAGCACATTCTGCACGTACGAGGTTCTTGTGAGACCAGCAGTAAGCAAAATCCCATGGGAAGTCCTCTGTAGTTAGTTATTTCCTTTCCGGTGATTCATCCCGTTTATCCCAAACATTGACTTTCGGAAAACATTCTGGATGCCAGGTATTTCCTCACCTTCCAGCCACCTGTGCCAAACACATCCTTAGCACTGATAAACGTGTGTAGGAAGGTGGTGATCCCATATTACCCATACTGGATGAAGGCTGAGTCTCTTTTCCTCACCCACCCACACAAAAATGTTCACTTTTCAATGAGTGATATAAATTAATGGATCCTATGCATCATTCCAAGGGAAACTTCAGAGGTTCATCTGAGGCCCTAATCTTGCTGCATTTCAATTCGATGGCGTTCCTCACTTGGAAAACTGCATTTCACTGTAATCCCGTATCCTGGCGTGAAGCTAAGCAGAAGTCCTTCAGAAGAAAAGGCCACCCAGCAGAGTCAGGCCAGAGTAATTCAGCCACAGATGCTTTAACTACCAAAGTGTATTTTCAAATCACATATTTCTGATGAGACACATGCTTGGTTTTTTGGTTTTTTTTGGTTTTTTTTTTTGTGTGTGGTATCTTAGAAGTTCAAAATCTGAGGGCCAAGTCCCAAGGCATGATGCGCTGAGCGTCTTCCAACACCTGTTTAATTCAGTGAGAATTAAACATACTCTGCCTCTAACATAACTAAGCACAAAAAGAACAAACGTGGTCACATTTAAAAATCAAATCCCTGAGCTTCAGCCAGGACATGATTTGAAGTGTCTGCTGGGTTGGTTTGTTTTTTTCCCCATACAGAAACTTCACTCTTTTTTTGATACTTTCAACTCCCAAAAGCCCGTGTCTCATTTTAGACTATTATACAGGATTGGATCCATTGCCTTTTAAAAATGTTAAGCAGGAAGTCTTTTCCTGTAACTTTGGAAGGTATTTTCCTTCATGGAAAACTAGGTGTAAAGAAGACAGTACATCCTAATTTGTCAGTTGTCCTTTTTTCCTCTATATCTAAGCCCTCTCCCAACGTTACTGTAGATGCTCACCAGTGAAAAGCCAAATTTTTTCCAACCTCTTAAAAAACTGTTTACCCTCCTGTGCACCTACAATGGAATGCATCCTCACTTCTTCTGTAGCTGGTAACTTCCTCTATAAGAGGGGAAAATGAGGAGGTTTTGGTTGTTTGGGGTGTTTTATTATTAAAGTATATAGTTTAAATACGTCACTATCTGGTAAACAGGAACATGCATGTTTTGGAATACGTATTTTAAGAGTCAAAGACTTTAGCTGATTTGAGCTAGTGTGCTGCTGCAAAGATACTTTTTGGCATCAAATACACTGTCATTTGAGCCAGAGCAAACCTTCATTGGCTTGTTTTTTTTTCCCTTCATTCTCTGTGTTCCCATTGAGAGTTATTGCAAAGTGAGAAAGATATTTTTTACATTAACTATTTACTTCAGCTAAGAACCAGTGAAAGATTTACAGGTTCCCAGATTCCCGCTTTACTATTGTGTCCTGTAAACATGGAAACTGAGAATACTATAGAAACAATGCCAGTCTTCACTTTCACCATGACCTGCTTTCCAATTTAAAAGCAGTCATTCCCATTAGCTTACTTTTATAAGCACACTTGTCTTAAGAATATTGTCATCATATCCTGAATGTTTAATTTTTTATTACTTCTAACCAACTTCAAACTCAAAACAACTCAACACTTGGTTTCAGTTTCTGTCTAAAACCTCTCTCTCTGTGCTACTGCCTTCTAAACTGTAACAAAAGCATAATCTGACTGGGGCTCAGGCAATAAGAGAAGCTCTCTCACTCTACTAGGTTCTTCCTTTTTATCACCTACTTTCTGGCACAAAATATTTCTACAGTGGAGAAACACTGTCTTCTTCACTTGCTTGTCCGTTTTCACAGAGCAGACTCCAAGGATATGAAGACAGACACACTCCTTCCACTTCACAGGTCTAACAAAGACATGTCTTTCCATTTATAAAGGTGACACATCCTTCCTCTAGGTCAAGTCATAGTTCAGCTACAACCTTTCCTCCTTTCTGTTTGAGACAATGTATAACTTAAAAATTACAACACAAGCAATTTACTATCAGATACTGTCCACACGATTTTGTTCTTACTTGCACTAGAAAGTGCACTGAGACTATTGGTGTTTTCTGTTACAACAGCGAGCAGTCAATAATTATGAAAAACCTAATCTGAACCACAAACTAAAGAAGTAGAGCACCTGGATTTGTGGAAGGCCATCTTTCCTAAAGCAAGCTGGCTGTAGCTGCATCGTGAAAGCAAGCAAATGAGATCCAAAGAACTCATGCTGTTTGCAGTTTCAAACACTGCTTTTAAATACTTCTGTGGTTGGATCTTAAATTAATCATACGTTATAGCAAGCACAGTGAGAAATCACACAGATAGAATCATAGAATCGTTTAGGTTGGAAAAGACCCTTAAGATTGAGTCCAACTATTAACCCACTGCTGCCAAGCCCACCCCTACACCATGTCCCTAAGTGCCACATGTGCACGTCTTTTAAACGCCTCCAGGGATGGTGGTTCCACCACCTCCCTGGGCAGCCTGGTCCAGTGCTTGACCACCCTTTCAGTGAAGAAGCTTTTCCTGACACCCAACCTAAACCTCCCCTGGCGCAACTTGAGGCCGTTTCCCTTTGTCCCGTCACTTGTTATCTGGGGGAAGAGACCGACCCCCCCTGCCCACAGCCCCTGTCAGGCAGCTGCAGGGAGCGATCGGGTCCCCCCCCCAGCCCCCTCCTCTCCAGGCTGAGCCCCCCCAGGTCCCTCAGCCGCCCCTCACCAGCCCTGTGCCCCAGCCCCTGCCCCAGCCCCTGCCCGGCTCTGGCCACGCTCCAGCCGCTCCATGTCCCTCCTGCAGCGAGGGGCCCAAACCCCACCACAGGGTTCCAGGGGCGGCCTCGCCAGCGCCGGGCACAGGGGCACGGGCGCTGCCCTGCTCCTGCTGGCCATGCTATTTCAGATGCAAGCCGGGATGCTGCCGGCCGCCTTGGCCACCTGGGCACACCGCTGGCTCACGCCCGGCCGGCTGTTGACCAGCACCCCCAGGCCCTTTCCCACCAGGCAGCTTTCCAGCCGCTCTGCCCCAAGCCCGTAGTGTTGTGGGGGGTTGTTGTGACCCAAGGGCAGGACCCGGCACTTCTCCTTGCTGGAGCTCATGCAGTCGGCCTTGGCCCATGGGTCCGGCCTGTCCGGACCCCTCTGCAGAGCCTTCCTGCCCTCCAGCAGATCCCCAGAGTGGTGGTGTCTGCAAGCTGACTGAGGGTGTCAAGTAGGACCTGCCTTTCATAATCCAATGCCGGCTGGGCCCGATCCCCCTGTTGTCATGTGCCATGTGCCACATGATGTCACTCAGGATGATCTGCTCCATAACCTTCCCTGGCACTGATGTCACGCTGACAGGCCCGTAGGACCCTGGATCCTCTTTCCTGCCCTTCTTGAGGATGGGCGTCACATTTGCTAACTTCCCACCAGCGGGCGCCTCCCCCGTTAGCCAGGACTGCTGCTAAACAGTGGAAAGGGGGTCTGTGGGCACTTCCACAGCTCCCTCAGTACCCTCCAGCAGATCCCCTCTGGCCCCATAGACCTGTGCATGTCTAAGTGGTGTAGCAGGTCGCTAACCATTTCCCCTTGGATTATGGAGGCTTCGTTCTGTACCCGTCCCTGGCTTCTGGCCCAGGCTGCTGGGTACCTGGAGATCAACTGGTCTTACTATTAAAGACTGAGGCAAAGAAGGCATTAAGTAGCTCAGCCTTTTCCTCAACCTTTGTCACTACGTTTCTCTCCACATCCAATAAAGGATATAACTTCTCAGCATGAAGTATAACACTGAAAATGCTCTAGGAAAAAGCTATGATTAAACTGAACAATCTTTGAGTGAAGACATCCTAATTACATAAAACCATGGGGAAAAAAAAATCACTGGTTTTATAAAAGTTGGTTCTCCTGCCATTTTGCCCAAAATAAAATGCAGGAACACTAGAATACATCTTTATAAAAGTTTCAGTGCAGCATGACACTTGTTCTGTTAACTATTTTTATTACTTTTAAGGACTAGAGACTTCTCAGTGCCTACCAGTGCTCCTCACTAATGCTACAGCACCTGGAGGTGCCGGCGAGGCCAGCTTTGCCGCATAGCACAGCACAGCCTCCTGCCGAACCACGCCAGGTGTCAGCTGCCTGGCCATGGCCTTCAGTAGAAATTTGCTAGAAAAAAAAAAGCTGGGGACAAAGACCAGAGCAGTTCTGACTGCTCTTCCACCACACCGGTGAAACCCGTCGGCCTGCGTGCAAGGCCCAAAGAGACATATGGTTACTGCAGAGCTGTCCCTGCAGCAACCAGACCGACCCTGCGCACAGCTCGCTCACACCACTCAGCTAAAAAGAGTTTGAGGGGGTCCTGGGAAAAGGCAGATGTCTTCAGGGCAGAGATGCAGCCGAAGAAGTTGCCTTAGAGGGAGGAGGGAATGATCCTTGGTGTCATCAGCTCTGAGGCCAAACCTTGCTATTTAGAAACTTCTAAACCACCATTTTCTTACTTTTCTGATTTAGAGATACTGAAGTATCCCTGACGAAGAGCCTCAAGCGCTGCTGCAGAGCACTACTTCACATGGGCCTGAAAATGAAAATCAAACTCAAACTCAAACCCAAATATTTCTAGAAAGCTGAGGCTTTGTTTGACCTACACTATTTGCATAATAAAAGGTAATTATACAGACATTGCTCCTTTAATGCACTTTTTTTTGTACATTACACTTCACTTACACGTGAGAGAAGGAAATTGTAATTCACCCTCATAAATTATCTTCCATATTCTCTCACATGAAACAGTGGGAGGAAATCAGCCTGTTTCGCTATCTTGATATATCTTTAAAGGTACTCGTTAACAGAAACATACATCCAGCAGGTGAATAAAGATTACTGGTCATAAGGGATGACAGGCAAAAATACACAACTATCTGATCTGAAAAAAGGCCAGGCTGGAAGCCAGCTGCACACTGAACTATCCACTCTACTTGCTGTTTATTCAGCTCATGTCGGGATGATTCAACGCATCTTTACACACAACTCATACTATTCATACAACATCTTCTAGTCACAAAACCAAGCATTTTCCATTTCTTTTTCTAAACAAAGGATAGAACATTGAAACGGGAACTTGCCATTCAACAGCGGAAACTATTTGTAAAGCTGGGAAGCTGGAGACACTAGGAAGAAAAGGCTTTAATGAAACTGGCCACTGTGCGTGCCAACTGTCAAGACTTTTTATATATTCTTCCAAGGAACACTGACTGAGGCTTTTTCTGTATTTACTCTTTACATCCCCGTTATTATAATTCTTTGAATGATGCGAAGAACAAAATTAATGAGAAATGCTGTATTAGAAACAGGCAGGCTTTTTTCCCTCTGCAACTAATCTGTAGCTGCACTCAGTGACCCATTAACTTATTTTTGGTTCTGTACAAAGCCAGCACCAAGACATTTGTGACTCATTATCAACTAGGCACAGGAATTCACCACTAGAGCCTCAGCTGATCCAGATCCAAAGGAAATCCCCATATGCTTGGAATTTCTGTAATACAAGCATTATAGTTGTTGCCTGGTAAGAAGAGAGTTTCCATACACAACAGAGGATATGTTTATATTTATGTTTTTGGAGGCTTGTAACTCAGCCAGAGGCAGATATATTTTCTCATGGCAGCAAAAGTCATAGCACTGACATCCAGGTAAAAACATAGTACAGTTTCAAGTTGCTACTCCAAAGCGTGGAGACAGCCGAGCTGCAATAGTTTTCCAGACCAACATATAAGCCTGCAATCCTTCTTATTATTGCCTTTTTCTCATTATGAGATCCCACATTCCGTGGCAAAAAGATGTGCTACACAAAACAGCTTTGCTCACTATGCAGCTTTCATTCATTCGTTCCCAGAGCACAGTTTGTCCTGTGCCATAGAGGAGGAAACTTACTGCGGGTTTGACTTTGGTGTCCGTCATGACACAGCATCGTGGAATGAGCCTGGAGGTTAGCCCAGCCACCGCTGCTGCGGATGGCAAGGTCTGACCCCATCCCCCGGACATGGAGCACTCACAGCAGTGCCCTCACCAGCCCGAGGTTACTAGTAGGCAATGCAGCGTTTTACAACACACCAGCACTTACGTGATAGCTAAATGAGCAAAAGTCCTGCCTGACAGCACATCCAATGACCCGCCAGCTGAGAAGGGCCTTCAGCAATATAGGAATACACACTCCACAGTCACCCTCGCTTTTGGACCAAGGCAAAACTTTAGCTTACTTCCCTGCCTTTGTAAACAGCACAAAGGAAGATGGGGGAGCCAAGGCAGGCACATCACGTTTTCCACTCTGCTATGGAAAAACTAGAAGGTGACTATTTAATTAAAGATGGTGCGATAATGCATACACTAGGACAGGCTATGGTGAGGTGGAAATTTTAATTTTGGTATTTCATATCTTTTAAGAGCTTGAATTGGCAACTTTAATAACTCTGAATTTTTGAAGTCATACAATTACTTTCAATTAATCAAAATGAGGAAAGAATGAAATATCCTTTCACAACACACTGACATGAATAATATTCAGGGAGCAAAGTGTTGACCACTAGCATAGCAATGCACATTATAACTGCCAGGCAGCAGCATCTGAGAAAGTTCTTCCTTCTATGAAGGACAGGAAATAACTGTCTGGTGTCCACTGTCAGAAGCTGACTAACTAATAGCAAGGAGCTATAACAATAAGTGCTGCTGTGGGGTCTCGATTATACGGAATATGAAAATACAAGCTTCAAAGTGACCAGTGACTCCCTTGCAATTCCCCTACACTGTCTCATAACTCTGTCTCTCCTCCCTCCATCTGAGGCTCTGAGTCACAATCCTAAATGCAAAAGATCCTCATGGATGTGGGGAGACCCAGGTGAACTGTCTGAACAGTCTGGGGACACTTGCCCCCATCTCTCTCCACTCCTCCTGGCAGTGCACCCTTCATGAGGCCACCCATGATTGTACTAAGGCTCATGCTGGTAAAGAACCTTGCTCTGGCAATATTCCTCAGATGGACATCTTGAAAGAAAAATGCCCCAGACTGTATCATGTTTTCTGTGCAGAAACACAGAAATCTCAAACATTCCCTTTTGTAATTCCCACCACCACTTTGAGAAGACTCGAGGGATGATATCCGGGTGATACTTGATTTCAATTTTAAAAACACGGTTTTGTGCACTGACTCTGTGGCCATTACAATTCAGGAAGTTTTACCTCTGCTCCTGAGTACTTCTGTGTGTGCTCAATAAGCTCTGCTAAGCAGACTTCATCACTGACTGGCATGGACTGAAAATGAAGTTTGAAAATCTCCCCACGAGTGGCTGCGTCTGGCAATGGCACATAGATAATTCTGTCTATTCGTCCCGGTCTCAGCAAGGCCTGCAATGAAAGCATCACAGGAAAAGTTATAACACATGACGCATCACATCAAGAAAGTAAAATCCACAACTCAATGAAAAGCAACAGTGCCACCAAATACCCAACAATTTCAGCAAAAGCAAGATTCTGCAAAGGAACAATCAAGCTATGTGAAAGAGGTGTTATTCTCCTACGTCAGAATGGATCAGTCACTGAAAAAACAGTAAGGCTACTCAGCTTGTGAAATACCAGTTTATGGAAAAAAGGAATCATAAAGGAACCACAGTCATTTTCCTAAAATAATAATTTTAGGCTTGTTGCAAGGTGTGCTGGAATGTTAGGACTTGGCAGAAGGACAAGTGACAATGGACACATCCCATGTTCAGATCTTCAATCAAGACAAGTGGAGAACAAAAGTTTTTTGAAGTGAAGCTTACATTCTGGATTCATGTTGCTTTATCCCAAATTATTAGAGCCACACACACTTACAAAGAGCAGATTACTTGGACAGTTTTAAATGCAAAATAAGGTAACAACAGACAGAGGCCAGTGATGCTCAGCTTCAAAGAGAGAGAGGAAAAAACACAGACCCGCAAAAGCGCTATAGTTAATACATTTTAGCGTTAGCTTTGAACTGTTGGAAAAAATCTTGGTTTTTGCTTCTCTTGTGCCACAAGACAATTGAAAATGCAATACATGAATACAGTTACAAGCTAAGGCCCCAGCTTTGCAGTTTCATACACGGATATTGGCCCTTGCACTTTGGTTTCCCAGGGTTACTCAGATTATATATACACTGGGGAGCTGGGAGGATGACAGCAAACTCTGGGCAGCAGCAACAGACAACATGCGAGGGGACAACAAAAGGGCAGCGTTGACAGTTCAGAGCGGACGGGAATGGAAAAAAAATCTCTAGAAGAGATTCTCAGAAGAGAAGCGCAGGTCGTCAGGGAGCCTGGGGAAGCTCTGTCCTTGGGGATTTTGCAGCTCGACGAGATAAATCCAAGTCCTCCCTGATCTGGTGCTGGTGATAGTCCTGCCTTGTGCTGGAGGGGGACCGCAGGGCCTCTGGACCCCCCCCCCAACCAGCACTTCTGTGACTCTATGCTTTCCGGATGGGGTCAAAAAGTAAACATTAACTATATATAAAACAATTGTATCTGACACATAGGAGAAGCCAAGTTCTTAAATTTATGAGAAGAGAGGAAGCTCATTTCCCTATATTTGCAAAAATCTCCAAGATTTTTGAAAACCATCTACAATAAAAAAATTAAAAACCCTCCCAGCTTTTCTTACTTGACATTTGAAAAAGAACCAAAACCCTGTACAGAGTGAATGCAGATAAATAGTATTTAAACTATTTCTTAAAAACTGAACACAGTTTATAAGAACCAGCATGTAACCTAAATTGTTTCTATGCTATGGTTCTCCCTTGGGCAGAGTAGTTTGAGTTCCAGATGACTAGAGATATTGCATGGCTGTCCTGGGCTGTCAGCCAATAAGTCTTTTCCCAGCCTGATCATGTCAGTGAAAGTCATGCTGAAAAAATAGTAGGAAAGAGCTTTCCTTCCTGCACAGCATTGATCAAGTTAACACCCTTCCTAGAGTTTCTTTAAAAAGACTGTTGTGGTGCTTCAGAGTGGAAAAATGTATCCTGAATGTTAAGAGATGTCTTGTTATTTTTAAAACAGAATAAGAAAACACTCAGCAGAAAGTGCACAGCACTGCAGTGTTGCATCAGGCTATGTAAGGCTATAACAATGCTGCACTTCAAAGACTAAAGGTCCATACCCAGCCTGGTACCCTGTCCCTGGCAGTGGTTAATGCAGCATCCCAACAACTAAGAGCTAGAAGCAAGCCATCCACTGGTATCTCCTCAGCAGACCATGGTACTTTTCACAATACTCTTGATAGATTCACCAAAGAACTCCACTCACTGATGATAATTCAACCAGTGTGTAATTCAGTCTCTAAATCATGTGTGTATAAGGATGTTGCCATTTTTTGCCAACACACTTGAAAGAGAAATTTGCATGTTTCAAGACTAGGCTTGGAGGGAGAGGAATTATACTGCAATTGTGTTCTGCATGCTCTTAAGGAAATGCCCATAGCTAATTCTATTATTTAGAAGAAACAAGAGATGTTCACATGAGTACAGTGGTATGCCTCTTTTAAATCAAGGCAGGTTTAACCAGGACACCTAGATAATTAGAACATTTTCTAGAGCCAGCTTAGCTCGTGCTGATGAATGACCACGGCTGTTGTGCAAGTGGGACGGGAAAAATGCTTGATGCCAATCAGCTGGGAACAAGCACTCCATTGCGTTGCATTGGCTTTCAGTTCTGAGATAAAGTCTTCGAACACGACTGAGCATCACACTCACAAAGCACAACTGCAGATGTAAAAGAGTGAATGTATTTTTTTTTTTTTTGCTCAGTTACTAAAAATTGTATTTCCTCCAGTTTGTCTCAAATGCTTTGTGTTTTATATATAGTCATAGTTGGAGGCCCAAGCTTTAAACACACTATCATTTCTTTTTGCTACAGTCAGGCCTAGGGACCTTATCCAAGATGGCCAGATGTGCTGGGAACCGTACAAAAAAAGCACAAGTCAGTCAGTCTCTGCAGCGCTTGCTGCTTAAATAGACATAGACAAAAAGGAGAGGAGAGAAATAATTCTGTAACCTCACTTGAGAGAAGAGTCAAATCCCCCTCCAAATCCTTCTCTCTGGAGAGAAAGGCAGGTTAAAGTGAGAGCTGGGCTCCACCAGCCCTCCTGACAGTCCAGCCAGATGGGAAACGTGGTGACCCTGGGAGACCCTGGGCACAGCCTAACTGCTCCTCACTCTGCTGTCACCACCCTTTGTCCCTTTGGCAAGCTGCCGGCCTCCTTCCCTCTACGGTCCTGAGGAACTAAAAGCAGAGGGAGAGGGTGAGGAAGGGGCCTGCCTTGACCCATCCTGCATTACTGGAGGGTAAATCCCCAGTGAGGGGCTGTAGGTGGGCTTCAGAGCTGCTCTGCTGCCCGCTGGTCTGAAAGCAATTGCACAGCAATGACAAGTCAAGGCCGTTCTTGTTTGCAGGACTTCACGTTGCCCTCTCCGGCTTTTGGTTTCTGCATACTTCTCATGGAGATACTTTTCATTTCGGGCCAAAATAATTCAGGACTCGGAGCTGAGCTGCACATAGAGGTCAGCAATAAGGGAACACGATATCCTTCTTGACATTTTTGCACACTGAAGTTTCCTCCGGAGGAAAATGAGCTCTTTCTTGGTTGCTTAGAGAAGCCTACTGTGGCATTTGATGTGGACACCTGCAACAGTGGTGTCCGCTTTAACACCAAGGCCCAGGTCACGCTGACTTCTGCTGCTGGCAGCAGTGCTGAGTTTGATGGATGCTGAAACCACCTTTTTCCTCCACGCTGCTTTTCGTACAGACTCAGAGGCAATTTGTCTTCTCAGTGGGGTGTTGTGTGATGCAGGCTTCCCCACAGGAAGGGGTTTGGAGGCGGATGCTCCAAGCGTGCCACGACTTTCACAGGCTGTTCCAGAAGATGGAGCTTCAGTCTTGCAATATGCACTTTGAAAATCATGAGGAGAGCGATAAGGACACCCAGGTCACCTCTGGACCAGCCCCGCTGCCCACAGGGTGCATTGGGATCCTGCACTGCCCCACTATTGGCAAGGTGGAAGGTGAAGCCGCCTGGGATTGATCCTGGCTGCTGAGCCTGAGGAGGAGGAATTGAGCAGAAGGCGGTGGCTTGGCTCTGCAGGAGGACAGGCAGGTGGGGGAGGGTGAAGAGTTGAAGCAGGGCTGCAGGTTCAGGCAGATATGAGCTGCTGGGAGTAACAAAATTAACCGCTTGCGGCTGGGAGATGCAAAACTGATTTGAGGCTAGGAGCACACAGAAGGTGGGAAGTTGATGGGGCCAAAATTAATTGATGTGTGTGCAGAGCTACATAATTCACTGATGTTGAGATGTGAGGGTTGCATAATTTATGTAGGCCAGGAAGGGCACAAATTTAAGTAATTGGGGTTTTGGTAGAAACCAGAATACTTCATACCATTAAGCAATTCTTTTGCAAGTTTATGTAATTTTTTTTGTTGTTACCACAACAGTTATGAAAGGGGTCTAAGTGCATATGCATTGAAAGGTTACTAGTGGTACACAGATACAATACTCTTCCGGAGAGCACTAGGAAAGTGGGACAGTCATCACATAATATGTAGTATCATCAACAGCAAAACCACATTTTAATTAAGAAGAAACTGCTTCTCTTTCAAAAAGAAATGCTTAATTCTTTGGTAATTAAAATTGAGTATTATTTCAAAATATATCATTGGAAAAGGTAGCTGGTTCAAAAATGTGTATTTTGTGTGTAATTATGAAGATAATTACTTCAGGAAAGAAAACTTAAACAGGTAAAGCCAGTAAAATATTTGTGGTTCCTGTTAAGAATGGAGTAGAATTAACCTTAGGGCTTTGCCAGTTTTCCTCCTCTTTTCCCTTTTTTTTTTTTTTTTTAAAGCATCCATCTTTAGTTAGCTTTCACAAAAAATACCTGGTCATTTCAAGGACTGCATTGTCCAACAATGTAGAATCACAACTGACAGTAGCATACGCAGCTGATGAGCTTTCTGTGGGGTAGAAAAAATAGCCTTCCTACTGACATACTTCTACAGCCATGCCCACCAATACATCGAAATTATTCTTAATCGTATTTTCTAACAAAACATCATCATAAACAGAGAGTAACCTGACAATAGAAAAAATAAATATAACTACTACAAAAAAAAGATGTAGCAAACTGACAGTATTTTCATCAGCAAAACAACTTGCATAGCAAAATGTAAGCTGCCCAGTAAATGGCATTCTGAGGTGTGCAGGAAAAAGCGAGTTGGTTCAGCAAGTAACAAAACTCATCTGGACAATAAATGTTACTGCATGCTCTCTGCTGCAATCAATCTCCACAAGTAGGAACAGATTTTTATACTAAATTTAAGATATTTCCTTTCAAGTAAATACATTTATTTTCATGCAGAACCTAAAAAAGGCAAATAAAAATTTAATCCTGCTTTGGAGTCCATTGGGATTAGACTACAGATGAAAATGAGAGGATTAGAAATAACAGAACAACCTGTTTCCTTCATAACTAAATCCTTCCAACTTAAATTAACAATTGCTATTTACGAACCCAGACTCCGGAATACAAGCGGTACTCTATATCTTGTAACGTCACTTGGTAATGCAAATTTTTTTACTTTCATCATTACAGTATTTGATCGTATCTAAAACACTTTAAAGTCAGTCATATTCTTCATGTAGTCTGTGCAAGCAATAACTGTTTGTGAGAACCTTTCAGTGTTTTTGCCCACATGTCAGGACAGATGTGTTACAAGTGTGGAAAGTATTAAGGTTAAAGATAGGCTGAGGAAGTGAATTTGTTAACAGCGATGAAAGGGCCTTCTCATACCATCACATTTATCTCTTGCAGGAGTGAAGTCAGCTCCCATGAAGGTGCTTCTCCTACGCTTTCGAGGCTCACCTCGGTGCCTGGTATTTTCGTTCGCACTCTGTGCCAGAGCAGGTCACGCTCCCAACACAACAGACTAGGAAGCGTTTGGCATTTTAGGATCTTCGAAAGTTTCAAGTACAGGAAGCCCTTTTATCCTGTTTGCTAGACAGGCTACGGGAGGCTTTTTGCAACCATGGATTAATTACCAAAATTAGAAGGTGCTGAGGGCAAAAGACACATTACAGTATCACAATTAAGGACTTAAAAACCACAGTCCAGTGGAGAGCTAAATTTTATTGTTCCACAAGGTTTTAATTCCCCCTCCATCTGGCATGAGCTGCTTCAGGAGGCAACCTCAAATTCCTCCGTTTCAGGCGACACACTTATTTGCTGTGTCACAAGCCTGGAGTCTTGTAATTACAGGCTCCTGAGTCAAGCGATACTGCTTTTTTCTTGCCAAGAGCCCCTTTCCCCACGCTGCTCCTCCTCCCCACCTTCTTCCTTCTGTGCCAGCATCTGTCACCACCATCAGCACATGCCAACACCTCTAACCAGTTCCCCTCTTTGATGACTTGTTTGCTGGTCACCACCCTTGTACTTCTCCCAAGATCTGTGCAGATTACTCTCAGTTGTCGTTACACAACAGCTACAATTCCTCTCAGGGTGGAGCAGTTTG
Source organism: Falco punctatus (assembly GCF_963210335.1). Lineage (NCBI taxonomy): Eukaryota > Metazoa > Chordata > Aves > Falconiformes > Falconidae > Falco > Falco punctatus. Next base: position 5,422,377 of record NC_137580.1, on the reverse strand, counting down.
CTTCTTCTACCTACAGTATATCCACCGCTTCAAAAACTGCATTCACAAACAGAATTTTATTAGATATTATTGGAGACTAGCTCCTACAACATGTTGCAGTCTTCTATGGTCAGTCCTTACGCAAAGGCTTCACCTTCCATACAGAGTTCTAAAAATCAGGCTGTACAACCCTTCCATCATGTCAGTCTTGCTGAAGACCTGGAGCATTGTGCAAGGTGACAAAAAAAGACATGATAGGTTTGACAGCAGGTGTTCAGGAAGAATGTGCACTATCAGGTGGCAGTGAGCACAGCGGGAACGTTTAACTCAAGCATTAACCAGAAGTACTAATCAAAGGCACGGAACAAACACGTGGTTTGATACGCTGACAAACAGTAAACCAGCTTCAACAGGGAGACAGTTTGTATTATCTGAGTCCAAACCAAGATGAAGCGATACGGAGAGTTAACCATCTGAAAAATAAGAATGAATCTGTCCTCCACTGCCAAGCAGCCAAATGCCCCTGCTTGCGTAAGATTCATCTGCTTGCTTTGCTTATCCTCCAGGTCTACTACCATTAGTTAATCCTTTTCCTTCAACCACTGATTTTTACCTGTTTTCAGTTCATCTCGTCAACAGAGGGAAACTTTTCAGTGTAATTCAATGTATCTTCTGGAATTGCTCTGTTTGCTGCCTACCAATAGGAACTAACACCTTCAGCTATCACTACAGATCAGTCTCTTAGTTATTACAGCAAAACACAGTTTACCCTACAGTTCCAGTATGCAGAAAAATAACAAATTCATCTTTCCTTATAAAATGAAACCTGGGAAAAGAATGCCTTGAATCAATAGAAACCACTGGCATCACTTGCTTGAACGATATACCCTGCTTCTGCAAGTTTCACAGCAAATCAGACATTTCCACTAACAGTGGTGACTTAAACAGGTATCAGCATTACCTAAATAACTAAGTATAAGGCAGCACTAGAAGTGCTTCAAGAAAGCAAAACTTTCCTGAGTTGATGCAAAAGCATATCAAGCCTTCACACAGCCACAGCATTCAGAATCTCGCTGCCAGACCATCGGGGTTTGGGCTGCTCCGGGCTGGAGGTAGCTGTGCCTCTGCCTTTGGGGATATGGTACCAAAAGTGTAGCACCAGCGGTTATCCAGCTGCCTTATCTCACCTGTATAAGCTCAGGGAAGAAGCTGCTGTGTCCTCTCACCTCCTCCTAAGCTCACCTGGCCTGGTCCCTCCTGCACCATGGGCTGCACTCCCGCGCCAGGCAGCAGCCGCGGTCACGGACGGAGAAGGGGCTGCGGGGAACGGGGATAGGTGGTAGGGTTACTGCCTCTCCGCCATCTAAAGAAACCGCTTGTGGATGCGTAAGGAGAAAAACGCCACAAAAAGCCAGGCTTGTAATTCCAAACATGCACAATGATGGACGCACCAAAATTTTCTTATCTTTTTAATAAGAGTAACATCAGTGTCCCAACCGCTGTACCTCACAGTCTTGCCACTGACAGAGTTTGATTAATATAGCTAATTCAAGGGGAGCTATGGAGAAAGAAGACTTGAGGAGACTTGTTTCGTTGCAGCAATGAGGCCGTGTAAACACAACTGTGAGGAACAATATGCTCCTTGGCCCATGCAGACAATACCAGAGCATGTTTTTATGTGGTTTTGTTCAGATAGGATTAAAATATCTCAAGAAACCAAGTTTCAATCACTTATCTTGGCAGAAACATCTGCAGGCAGATACTCTGCAGCTGCAGAACCAGTATCTCCGTACTTTTTTTCCCCCTGATATTTCAAACAGTTAAATTGGCCAGTTGGCACAAATTACTGCAGTGCTCATTGGGAGCCAAGCTTCGCCCAGGCCTCCGTCTATAAAAGTCTAAACCTGTCAGTAACACAGCACATTTTCAATGCAGTAAAAGCAGTGCAAATCCAAGAAACCCTACTGATATGATTCCAGATACTCTAGTTTGGCACCACAGAAATTCAGCTCCAAATCAAGCCTCTTACGTCTATTCAAAGACATGGAGGCACCAACAGGGAACCCCTCCCCTGCTTTGTAAATATGGGTTCAGAAGAAACTGCAGCCATTCATAGCAGATTCTCCACAATCTGCCCATACTTTCAGGACACTCAAACACATGTTTTCAAGCCACAAACTGTAAGAAACTGCACCCGACCTCTCTCTCTATGCTCGTTCAGGCTGCAGCAGCGCCGTTCTCCCCTTGCACCCGTGCTGAGCAGCAAAGTCTTGGCTCAGGGCTGTGGCGCTGGCTTCCTTTGCAAGGTACATTTCAGACACAAGAACTTGTTCTCTCCCCATGTTCAATCTGAGCAGTCTTACCGCAGTGGTGTGCGGACAGTGGATGTCACAATTTTTGGCTGTTTCCCTGCAATTTTAGTAATGAGCAGGAGCGATCTAGTCCTTTGCTACTTGCTAGGTCTTGCAGAGAGGTTTTGGTATGAAGAGGGCACTGGAACTCCTCCTCTTCTCTAAATGCTACACAGCTATTCTTCCCTGATTTCTAATAAAATGATTTTTAGTAAAGTCAGTTTTAACTAAAGAAAAAAATTCTATCATCAGCTAATAAACAATGTAACACACCCTCTTCAGTGTATGTTTACATAAGAGAGTCCTCTGTGCTCCCGTCTAAGAGGTGCAAAACCTCAGGAATGTCAGTTCTTTTTTTTCTTTCCCTCTTTTTTTGGGGGGGTGGGGGTTTATTAAAAGAACCCCTTTAGAAAAGATAACAATTACATGTAATGGAACCTGGAACCAGACTCTTTTGGCAATTAATCACCCAGGAGCCGTTGCAATCCTGCAGGCTGTTTCTGACAGATTTTGAGAGCTTTACAGGAATCACTGGGATAAGATGTGCCTGGGCTGGCTTCTGACAGGGACTGATCATGTACAAAGTGGATTGTTGGTTTGGGTGGATTTTGTTTGTTGTTTTTGTTGGTTTTTTTTTTAGTTTGTATATTCATACATGCATGCACACACACACAGATGTGTGCACCCATACATACATTTCTATAAGTCTTTCTTTATGTACATGGAACAACTGCAGAACTCATTTATTAGCCCAGAGGCAAAAAATAAAAAGAAGAAAAAAAAAAAGAAAGAAAGAAAGAAAAAAAAGCCTTTTCTTCCTCTCAGCAAAGTAGAGCTATCCATCACTTAACAGAGATACTTCCTGTTTTCAAGCAGTTGGGAAGGCATGACTTCCAACCCAAATACTTGGCTTGGCAAACTATTCCTGTGTTGACAGATGCTTTTATAACCACTTCATTCCACCTGAAGTTTCAGTATAAAAGGAGGTGGGTTTTGCTGGTTTTGTTTTTTGGTGTTGTTTTTTGGATTTTTTTTTTTTTTTTTTCTGAGGGAGGAGAAAGGGAAAGCAGAAAGGAGAGGAAAGAGAAGGAAAAGGAAGGAAAATACCACAATTATAACAGCTGGAAGACAGAGGTTAGCATAGCTCTGACAGATGTTACCATGTAACCTCAAAATGACATGTTAGAGGAAAAAAATCACCACCAAACCTGTTCCTTGTAGGAAAGAGAATTTTGAACTCCTGCCAAAATATTACAATTCTCCTCAGAAGCTTTCGAACACTGTAACAATGATCTACTACATAATACAGTATTTTCCATACATAAACTATGCCTTTGCTCTGACTGATTGAATTACCAGCACAGGATGAGATTCTTTTCAGAGAGACAACTTAACCTCAAATGACAAAAATCCACAGCAGGCCAGCTCCATCAGGACCTGCCTTGTAACAGCTTTTCATCTCCTCTGTTCTGCCTCCACAGGACTCACTAACAGGGCACTCTCTAAATTCTCGAGACTGAATACTTCAGTGTGTGACAAACAGCAGAAAAAATGTTCCGCGCACAAGATGTATTTGTAAAGATGCGTGATCCATTTTATATAACCTTTTGTCGTATCAGTTTCTGTATTGCTTACACCTGGTTACTTCAGTAACTACCCCACCACAAACATCTTGATGACTTTACCTGGCTTGTGGCCAAACTTTACAGACCTGTCTGACAAACTACAAATAAACAAAGCGTAAAAGAAACATTCATAGATCAAGCCAGGTATGCGAAACAAGCTGCTTCTAAAGAATGAGGAGATCGGCAGAGAGGTAAGCAACATCAAGGAAACAATTCAGAAACAGTTTCAAAAGGAAATCAATGACTTTCCGTCATTACAGCCAACACTGTGGCAGGAAAAAAAATAAAATCGTTTCTGGTTTTCATTATTTGAAAGATCTTATTTTACTACCATGGCTCTGGAAGAGCATTTGAAGCAATGCAGTAGATACTGGTCACAATAACTTTAAGCTAAAGGAAAAGTCATTCAACTCGTAAAGAGAATAAAATCACAATATTAAGAAATATCACTCATTTGTACTTGAAATTGGAAACCAAGGTAATCGCGCCTTTTAGAAGTCTGTCTTGATGCTCATATTCCAAAAAGGCAGGGAGTGAATCAAACATACCCTGGTCTAAACCCCTCTCTTTGGGAAGTACAGCCCTCTTGCCCCTTTGTAACTAACACACACTGGGTACCATGCAGTTGCCAATACCATTTGAGACCTGCTGAACTATCTTGGGTATTTCCCTGAGGCTGATCCGCGTTTCCAGTGAGGCTTTCCCCCTGCCAAGGGGATAGCTGGTGGCCTGGCAGGAGCCTGCTGAGCAGAACAAATAGCACTGGATGCCTCTGTTCAGGTCACCGAACGCCAACCACTTGTTTCATATAGGAACAACCAGAAGATACACTACAGGTTTTTAACTCACTACCCAGCAGCCCAGATGTCAGAACATGAATGAAGCCCTCTCCTCCGTTCAAAAAAATGCATCTTAATCAATTTTGTAGTTACAAATTGAGGAGAGAAAAGAAGAAACAGATAAGTATATACAGTAGGAAAGAAACATCTAACCAGCATCTGCCAAGCAGTGCGCGTGCAGGGAAGCACTGCTTGATGTAGGACGTCCAGCAGCAGACATACAACATGAGTCTTTAAACACAGCCACACAGCTAAGGAGTCTTTCTGGGTCCAGAAGAGCATATCAGCGAAGACGACTTTTTGGGTCTTTGCACAGCCAGATGTGGTTACTGAGGATGCCACCAGCTTAACAGCATAGGTGACACAGTCCCAGAGATACTTTCTCAAAGTGCAGGTAATACGGAAGAACTGCACGCTTGATGATAAAAGCCCAGATAGCTACATGCCAGGGTATTAATATAGTCAAGACGCAGGCTGATTAACAGCAGCGGTGCACTGGCTGGGTCAGAAGCCAAGTTACTCTGCTTGAAGAAAAGGCCCCGGCAGACGTGCCTCCTCTCATTATTGCAAGCAGACAATCACTGACTTCCTCCACCCAGATGCAGGAAGACAACTGGTGGTTTTCTCCCTCATACCTGCAGAAACCACTTTGTGTGTTGATCTTAGGAACTTGTGGGTGGTGCTGAGTTTACATAAATTACAGTGCTTACTGCAGCTGCCAACTGCAAGTGACAGATAGAGCTTGGACTCGGATTAAAATATGTACTTTCTAGTCATTAGGCATGAAGCGGTGCTGATAAAAGTCCTGAAATAATTTTACAGGTCTGCCAAATGTTTATAGCCCCTAATAGACGTGAACTGTTAGATGAAAACCTTCAGTGCCACCCAACTCACGTTCTTTCCCTACACTGCCAAGAGTTCCTTCAAACATATACGAGACTGCTGATCACTGTCCATCTGGCTTTCTCCTTGACTGTCCCCCACTTTGTGAAGTCATCCATAATATTTCCCCTCTAAGCACTTTTAAATGGAGAAATAATTTTGGTCAGCCCCTTTTACATGTTCTACAGCCAGCCTGAAGGCATTCCTGCCATGGCAGACAGTCTGGCATCAGATCTGGCTTCATTCTTACCACATATCCTAGATATTTCCATCTTCATTTCTGGATAATTTAGGAGATTAAGTCTTGTTCAACTCCCTGACGAATCTCAGTATTTGTTATAAATTCATTCCATTTAATACCTACTATTTCCTCAAGGCATTTACTTTCAAAAGCTTTTAGACGGCTGTCTGTACCTTTGGTGGATTTCCAGCTTTCACATCCAACTGTTAAGGTGGAAACAAAATTTCAGTGGTACACCATAGATCGGTTTTAAATTGTGGATTATCAACACCTAAATCTTCTTTACGCTGGTAAATGCAGCTGCTACCTCACTGATGTATTATACTATTTCTTTCTGGACATCCTGTTTGTTCACATCTTGCTGCCATGCAACGAGAAGACGCCTGTTTTACGTATAGCTTGTTTTTGTATCACATTACCAGAGTTGAAAATTACTGTGGTTCTCATTATCTTTATTTTTTTTTTTAACCTGCCTTCTTCTTTTTTTTCTTTTTTTTTTTTTTTTTTTCTTTTTCTTTTTTCTTTCTTTCTTTTGTGCATGAGTCTCTGTTAGTTTGTTGAATCTAGGTTACCTGGAAAACAACCTAGCTGTGGTTTCTGCTAAGTAACATAACCCATGTCCTACCTGAGTCAACTTTTTATCTCCCACTCTTTCCCACTTAAATGAACAATGGCTCCAAATAGCAAAGGTAAAAAGATTGCACCTCTGCTTGATGTCATTGTCTGCATAAAGAAGTATTCATCCTGTCAATGTGCACATCAATCAAGTAAACTGCTCCTTGATCTAAAGCCTTGATGAGGCAATTACTTCTCCTAACATACCCTGTCATTTCAAGATGTTACAGACACAATCCTGACGGACACAGTCAAATATTATCTTTAAATCTGTAAGCATAATCTAGGTTATAAAACATGGGGGGGCAGGTGTTTCAAATGAGTGTTATGTTGAGTTATGGTGGGGATTAAATCTGATCAGCACATGATCTTCTATTCTACTGAACTTCAACTGATCCCTTTTATTCTGCCTGAAACAGCACAGAAGATGACCTTCTTCCAACACAAAAAGCACAGCATCATGCTAGTTACTACAGTAGTTCAGGCCATCTTTAATTTCTCCTATTCTTTATTTTGCCTTTTTTTTCCCCTCCTCGTCAATTACACTTTTGTTACTGACTCCATACTTAAAAAATTCATTCATTTTTAAGAATGACTTTTTTTCTGGGGCTGTATTCATTTATAGCTCTCCCTCTTTTCTGCTTTTGTATCAAGTCCTTCCCTTTATGATGTGAGCTTTATGATGCTACCTACTTATAGATCAATTATTTTCTAAGATAGATTATTGCACTGCTTCGCTGTTTAATATTACCATTGCTTATTTTCTTCCCTTTCTGTTATAAAAATTTGGGGTTTTCCTTAGTAGGCCTCCTCAAGTATATAAAAATACGCTGATACAATGTTTTCCTATCACCTTTACAACTACGCTTCTTTGCTAAGATAACCAGCGTATCTCTTTTCTTTTTATACTGCATGTGCTTGCGGTATAATTTACCGAAATTGGGGGTTTCCCCCTGAAAGAGTATGTTTGAACAGTTAGTTTGCATAACATGCACAACTTTTACATATATAAACCAACTATGATGTATTAATACTTGAATGACTGGAGAGCTGCACCTATTGTGCCAGCTATGAAGCTGTCAGGCAGAAAGGACCAAAACAAGCCATGCTGAGCTCCTGAGGGAAATCTGTTCTTCAGATAGGCTTTCCTGTTCAGCGTTCCCGGAGTTTTACTCTTCTTCAATTTACAGATGTCCAAATAGGTGTAAGCTTTCTAACTGAACAAGCCTACTCTCCTTATGGAATGCAAATTTTGGAAACCTTCAGTAATTTCAGAACATAAATCCTTAAGCTGCTGCCATACCCAAGCTGCACATTTTCTTAGCTAATACAGTGAGAAGCTGTTTCGGTCCCACCCTGCTGCCAGTGTCACAGAATGGCACTCTTCAGCACTGGGGAGCTGTAATGTATTAGCCAAGCAGAAAAAAAGTACTTGATCACATCATCACTTAAAAGAAGCATTGTGTTGTTCCTACTAAACTTCACTGGTGAGTTACTGCTTATTTGCAAAGTTGAAATAGGAAATATCTTCAGTGTTCATAGGTGAGGTCTTCCCAGAATTTAGCGGAGTTTGATCCTGAAAGCTTCTTAAGTAATTGGTTTGGGAGTCACTTTGAATATTTATCCTGGGCTCTAATCACTGTTTAGAAATAGATTTGAAGTGTAGTCAATTTAACGTAACCATTTCACTATTCCATCTGTCTTTCTGTAGTAATACTCTCAAGGTGTTTGTAGGCATGCAACATATCATTTAAGGCAGACAATGGCACAGTTCAGGATACAGTTTAGGAATAATATGCCCAGAGCTTGATGTTGGCCAAGGTCAACGTGGCTTGCGAGGAGACACCTATCTCTTTTTTTGTATTGATCTTGATTTCCTGAAGCATTTGCAAATTGCAGAAAGAGTATTGAGACATTTAGATTACTCTAACTTAATTCACAGGAACGTAAGTACTCAAAGCTGCCCTCTAACAAAGAGAAAATACAAGCAGTTGCCCTTTGAATAGGGAAAACTCTGGAGCTTTACCTTTAGGATTTATCAAACAAACCTAAGGAAAAAAAAAATCCTACTTCAAGTTAGTAGCTACATTTCTAACACTACAAGCTTCAAAACTATTGAAATGTCTTCCCATATATTCTTTAGCATTCAAAATTATACTCATATTCATTCTTCAAGTTTCTGAATCCATAAAGTCATGCTTTGACTGAAGGCTAGAATATGCAGGATCAAACAGAGAATTTGATTTTACTCAGGCTGCTCTGATAGGAAAATCAGAGTTTCAGGTTCTTTCTGGGGATGCAAAGATACAATCTTTTGGTACCAATAGCATATGTGTGCAGAAATTGGTCTCCAAGAAGTCTATGCCAGGATATTCAGCTCCTCTCATAACAGAATCAAAACTATCCCAGAAGCTGAACTGAATTGTCTGGGTGTTCCCTGAAGGCTTGCACATATTCCCAAACCCCAGATCTGGTACATACCAGATCCTTGTGAAGAATTGTCACCATCACTGGCTTAGCCTGTGCAAAGGTTGTCTGGGAACACAGTACATTAACGAGAACGCACCCTCAAAGCAAGTTCCATCCATGGACTTAAAGGGAAAACAGTGGACCTAAACAAAAAATGAAAGCCTTTTCTTGGCCACTATCACGTACCTAAGTGACCTCATTTTGAATTTCTCACACCCCAGATCCCATCAGGAGCAAAGCACATTGATCTAACTCTAGTCTCTGATGCAGACCACAGTGAACTCACAAGATGCCCCACACCCACGAGAAAATCCATTTAACGGGGACAGGGCCCTAGTGTACAGTAGTCAGGACACGCACAAAACATTTAGCAGCCTGAGGGCATGTGGGGATGGAGAAAGAAAAAGAAAGAAAGAAAGAAAAAGAAAGAAAGAAAGGAAGAAAAAGAAAGAAATAAAGAAAAAGCAAGCAAGCAAGAAAGAAAGAAAGGAGGAAGTTAAGAAAAAAAGAAACTATCAGTGTTTCCGAAAATTGAGGCCAGGGTCATGATACGTGGAACTGTGAGCCTGCCAGAAGTGGCATTCCCAGAGAAAAACAGGGTCACAACCGAGAAATGGTAAAATACCATTCTGGGAGGTCTCTCTGCTCTTGCAATAGACTTTGTATGTGAAGATGGATTGGGCTAACATGAAACTGCTGAAATCTGTTCATAAGATATTTGACTTCAACGAAGGGAAGGATTTCTTTTCTTTGTCTTTTTCAAAGGACTGAAGCTTCTTTTCAAATTTTGAAAAGCCTGGCACCGCTGGAACTTGGGCTAGTTAGGACACCATCTTACTGTAGACTTCCAGGCAGCAAAACCATACTTGGCTATGCAGCACTTTTCTACACTGAATGGCAGAAGCTCCATTTCTTGAAACTTTGTGACTAAACAACATCCTAAGATTTCTGGAGAGAAGTTTAATATATATGTGTGTGTGTGTGTATATATATATATATATCTGCACAGCACATGATGACATCTCCCAGCAGTTACTCTTTTAATCATTATCTGCATTTCTACCATTTTTTCAACCCAAAAAGCAGGAAACACTTTGCTTTTCAACAGGAATTACTAAAGAGATTTCTTGGTGCTGTAATTTCTGCCACAAAGGTGCTGACAATTAAACAAAACCCGTTTTTAAACACAAAAGTGAGGATAATTAAAATGTAAAGTGAGATATATCGTTCCCCAGACAGAGTTGGGGATTATGACTGTCAGACTTGGAAGCAACAACTTCTCATCTGCTCAAGGTAAGTTAAAACTCAGTTGTTGACATACAATTCAATCTCCTCTTGCAAACACACTTGGCTTAGCATCTCTTCGTGTTTTAAAAACAGTACTTGTATAACAGAGAACACAGCTGCAACACTCAGAAACCTTCCGTTCTTAAATCACAATTACAAAACTGCCAGCATTCAAAAGTAAGTGAATCAAAAAAATGCCACCCTACAATAATCTACACAGCTGGGTGTTGGGCTCTGCACTGGAGAACTCCTGCAGCAGCCAGTCTCCAGCAACAGCAGCACATCTCTGCAGACTTTATACTAATTTCTGGTACCCCCGCGTATAAACCAACATGAGTGTTTCATAACTCACAGGATTTCAGAATTGCTGGAAGATTTATTAGCTAAGGTGACACCCTTTTGCCCCTCTGAGAACACAAACATCCACAGACAAAAAGTTCACGAGGGGAGGTTGAAATGAATCTCAGTTAACATTGCTTTTTTATCCGGCTCTGCACATAGGAAGTGTTTCCAGAAAAATCCTCAAAGCCCTTGCACACGATGCAGAGGCTGCTCCTGTGGCACAGTACTTCAGGTTTTACGTCCTTACATCAGTCCAGCCCTAAGATGGACAAAAGCCTGTTTGGGTACAGCTGTGCTTAATTGCAGGGCTTTGCTGGGTGAGCAGTCCCAGTCCTGGCCCTCCACCTGTGAATCATGCTAACCAAAGACGAGAAAACATTTATCTGCAGAAGCTGAGGGAACTCTGGTGTGTCCCCTCAAACACCAGGCTTCCCCTGTTTAGAAAATGCTCGGATTTCATCATGAAGCATCCATTTGCCTCCTCCTGCCCAAGAAGAGCTCTCCTCAGTTCAGTATCCATAAACCTGCTTAGCCAGGCTGAATGGAAACCAGTTGCATCCCCGTCTTCCCTGCCTGTGCCAACGTGGCAGAAAAGTGCCTGGAGGAGAGAAAATATAAAGCCTACATCCCTCCCAAAACTCTGGAAGGGATGGGGCAAAGGTGATCTAATACAAAAGCCTGCACCTGGGAAAGAAGCAAGAGGTACTGTGCCCCAAATGTGATGCAGCCACTTGGACCTTATAATTTTATTTCCAAACAGTAAATTCCAAGCAATGGGAAGGGTAGTAAAATAATTATGATACTCTGCACCACAGGAGGGTATCATAGAACTCTCCCAAAAGCAATTTTGCTCCTATCTGGTAGGTAATACTAATAAGATGGCCTCTTACTTCAGTGGCCAGTTCAGGCATCAGATGGTGTCAGACCCTGCCCTGGGCTCAGGCTTTTGTGGTTGCACCTGGGCACACGCCAGCTTTGCATGATGCACAGCCTAGTCACAGCCCACCCATGCAACGGGACATTTAAACACACCACATGTTGTCTGCGCAGGCCTACATTAGACTGGAGATGTTTTTAACAAAGGAGATGGAGAGCGGATAGGCACAGGGGCCAGAGGGTACTCTTAATTGCAGCTATGCCCTTGTGTGTCCTCTTAAATCAAGTATGGAAGTGGTATGGTATGTTTAAAGTATTCACTGAGCACAGGAATAGAATGGCTAATGGCTGAGTCTGAATTTTTTTCCCAATTATTTGTTTAGTTGAGATTTCAGTATCACATTCGACATTTCCTTCACAAAGGGCTACTTTCAGGTAAACTGGAAGTAGATAACATACACCCAGAAAAACAGATATTGCCAGTGAATTCAAAATGAAAATAATTTGACAAAAGACCGCGTCGATGCATCTCTGCCTATGGAGATCTATGAAGAGACTGGTCCTTGTCTCAATTATTCATCTTTCTTCCTTGAACCCAGACTATAAATGCCCTAAATAACCCATTTTCTAAAAACTGGATTTGACATTAATTATTTGTTACAATGTCATATAACACTACTGCTTAAAGAACCATGCAGAGAGTAATATACACAAAGTAAGCAGAAACTGTTCTGATCCATTAGCAAAATCTACCTTACTCAAAGTGAAACAGTAAGAAACAATTTTTCCACCACTTCTATAATTATCACCACGAAACTACTGAATTTAACAAAATTAAGAACTATTTCTCACTTGTTTCTGAATTCTGACTTGATAAACCTGGAATAAAATAAAAAGTCTTTTAAATTTCTATTAATTATTATATACTAAAAGGATACTAAATTATCATAATACAGCTGATGTTGCTATTCACATTGCTGAAATGAAACTCGACACACTACAAGTTATATCAGGAACAATTCCTTCAACTTCCTATTTGTATTTTCTTTTAAATTAAGACAGACTCTTGGAATATCCCAAAAGAATTTTTTCTTTTTAACCATTACTTATTTCCTGCTTTTTTTTCTTCAGGTTTTCATTCCTGTGAATTTCAGTGAAGCAGCTGTAAGAGGTAACAATTACAGCAAAAACGCTTAATTACCCAACTAGCTTTTAAACAGTACCTGTGGGCACATACAGTCCTCACATGAAGTTACTTAAAAGTAAACCCACAGGAATTATTGTTAAATAATGGTACGATTATCAAAGAAAATTATTCTCTGTGAGTCATTTTACATTAATTACAATATATTATTTGAAAGGTAACATAGATGCAGTTTGTTCTGCAACGCTCCTAGGAGAGTTTAATGAGCAGTCCCATTAGGAACCATAGGCAGGAGCTGGACTGACACAGCTCTCACACGGACTCACTGCCTGCACTAAATCCCCCCCATGTATGCTGAAGTCTACACTGAACTTGGCAGGAATGAACTGAAGCAATAAAACTAATGAAAATCAGTTACAAGAGGCTACAAACAGCTGTAAAATATTTAGAGAAAACCATGGAATTGAAGACCTGACCAGACTCCCAAATCCCGTTTTCTAACATTCTTAAAATACCCACTCCACTTTTTAAAAATCTCTCCAAACAATGGTTTGATTTAAGAGTACACTTTAAAAAATCTGAGAATTAATTAAGAAAAAAGCTATTCAAATACCATTTATAACTGATGGGAGAGTATCACTTAGGCAACATTTATGAATGTATAAAGTAGAAAAGCAGCTGTTAATCTCTCTGATTTTCACCCTTCCATCAGGAAACTGTATCACACACGTCTTTTTTTAAGACAAAGAACCTCCTCTTCTACAGCAGCCATCATTTTAATATGAGATTTAATAGCACACATAGCTTACATATTACTCACATGTGCAATACTGTGTTTGTATGCATCAAGCTCAACTGGAGTGCTGATTGTTCAGTTCTATGAATTAGACTACAGAGAAAATTTTTTTCACAGCTTCCTTTGGATTATTATTATTCACAGCACCCTTCCATTACCTCCCCAAATTCCTCGCTGACAAGTCCACCAAAGGGAGAATCACTGTAACTATGTACACTTAAACTTATTAAGACGTAAGAGCCCCAGCCTGCTGTTGTAAACCAGAGTAGTTCCGCTGTTGTCTTCTGGCACTTTGCTAATATTTACAGCGGCAGAAGCTAGTCCCAGAAATTAAACACTGGCCAGTGGCTTCTCCATGATATGAATCAGCAAGTTTACATAACCTCAAAATCCTAAAACTTGGGTGGTTGAATATTACTCATTATCCCATCACCGACTCCTTTCGGCCAGCAGGGAATTCCAGAATTCGGAAATTATCTCTAACTCACTGTGATCAACACAAGGATTACAGACTGCTCTATTCTGCCCCAGGGAATTAAACCCCAAGTTAAAGAGCTTCCTTACCGGGCTAAAATGTAAACCAGCACTGTTTCTACCACAGAAGAAAAGCACCTGGAGTCAGAGCCAGACCATGGAGGAGGGAACACAGAAGAGTGGGAAAAACAGATGAGCAAGAAGAGAACAGGAAAAGCCGGAAAGAAGTAAGTAGAGACAGAATATTTTCCATTAAGATAATGTCAAAAGAGCCAAAGACGTCAATAGGATTCACGCACATGAGCAGTTCTTGAAAGGATCTGACACAGCACTTCGGTTTGTCAGTGAATGGAAATGAACACCAGTAGCTAGAGCTGCCCAGACTTTTGCATCCCTTCGTTTCCTGGGGAAGGCTTTAGGCTAAGAACTTTTGGGTCAGGAAAGGAAATAAAAGACTCAGAAATGGTAATAGGGTGCCTTCCTGGAGCTTCTGCTTGGATATCGTAAACTTTGGTGGAAACACGTTCTGCAAGTGTCCTGGCTGAGCTATGTCCCTTGGGATGCACGTGGCTGTCCCTTCTGCTGTGGACCACACAGCTCTGTGGGGCAGCTGGTGGCTGCATGGTCCCCGAGTGTCCCCTGTCCTGGTTCTGGGGACACCCAGCACTGACCAAGAGCAGACCAGGGAAGCACCTGAGCTACAGTACCTAGCAAGCACAGCAACATTTTCAAACCAAAGTACTTCTTCCAGTGAGCTAGGTACCTGACGTAAAAATAAGCAACTGGTTAGTCAAGAAAATCCTCATCTCTGCTAAAACAAACCAATCAGAAATATTAATTATTCCTATAAACCCCCTTTTTTTACCACAGGAACATCTCCGGAAAATTATCTGATGTTAGAAGAAAATGAAACCTGTTTTTCTTCAGTCAGATGGTTCTAGATATCTTGACTACACTTCAACAACTTTAGGTGAGATAAGGAAACTGCATCAGGTCTTTTCCATGTTAAAAGGAACTATTAACACAAAGTTAAGCTGTCGGCTTTCTAGAAATAAGCATGGTTAAAAATTCTAGCTTTTTCTATCCGGGCTAGCCAAGGGCAGACAATTTTAGAAATTATTCTTGATAATTTTTTGGGCATGGAAACTATGTACTAATATTTTACTGGAAGAAAAATTTTTTCAAGTTTTTTCACATTAACATGGTTTTTCATTTAGCACAGAGGTTCACAAAAGAAAGCACATCAATTGGTACATAAGACCTGCTCTGTATAACCATCAATGAAAGTTAATGTGAAAGATGAACAGTGTAACAATGCCTATTCTTTACATTCCTCTGATAAGCACATACTAGAACTCCAATATGCCCACATTTCCCTACTGTCTAAATACGTTATCCTGAAGTCTCTACTATCATACACATATAACAGAATGACAGGTTATCCTTGTATATTTTGACATAGCATTAGAAGCAGGACTTGCAAAGCTAGCCAAATACCTAAGGCTGAATCCCCAGCACATTAAAAGCCTATTTACTATTGCCTATAATGCTATTTTTTTTTTATATATATATATATGTGTGTATAAAAATGCAAAAGGAGATCCATATGGAATTAACTGTATTGTTAATTTTCTGTGCTTTTTTTTTTTTTTTTTTTTTTTTTTTACATAAAAGAACAAGGTCAGTGTTTTCCAGAATTACCCACTTGCTTTATATGATGAGAAACGAAAAATGTTCCTATTTACGAACATTGTTTGGGAGAAAACAATATAACATTTATGGGAATTTTTCTCATTTGACTTTAGAAAAGGAAACATAGTAGAAAAAACACGTGGAAGAGTACAAATTTTTATGTGAAATATCAGTACAGACATCTACCACTGGAGCTAATAAAAGCAGCAGCAGTCTCTTAGGTGGGTCGCTCACCACAGAAAAACAAAGAATATACTGTGCTCTTGGGCTTCACAGCTGCTTGATTTCATAAGTAGGTGGAGAAACCTAGATTCTATGTGACATTTAATGGACCAGTTACAAGATCCATCTGCTTGATTTTACCAGTATCAACTTCTACATCAGTTCTCTCCCATTTGTTTAGCTACTTGATACCCAGCTACATGGATGTCATTGTTCTCCACTCTTCTACAACTCTGGATGCCCCACTCTCAACTTTCAGTCCTCCGAGTGCATCAGCAATGCCAGAATAGATCACACCCAATGACAAGTGTTTAATTTAGATGCCATACTCCATCAAGCCTCTAGCATACATGCAGAAATCAAGGTTTACTGGGAAGTAAACTCTGCTCAAATCTGGACAGATCTTTGACAAAGATAACAAAGGGTACGCACATAACAAAAGTTCGAAGTCGCTCCTCTAGTGTACGAGGGGTGACAGAGCTCCTCAACAAAACCGCTGTCAAAAAACAAAACAAAACCAACCACTCGTATCAGTATGGGCAAGCCCAACAGCTGGGAGAAGACATTGTTTCCCTGTTAATTTTGTCCTGAGAAACACAGAAGTGGTGGTTTTGCTGACATGAAGAAAGCTTGAAGCAGGCAATGGTCACAATGGTCAAAGAATCATAATGTATAAAGATTCCTGTAACTGGCCCATTTGACAAAGATTTGGATAACTTTAAATATAAGACAGCGCTATCTAGATCACCTGTAATAATCCTAAAAAGCATCTAGGACTTCGGCTTCACTAAGGCAGGAAGCATGCTTGTGTCACCCTGCCTCGTCAGTGAAGAGGCAGTATTTTCAGAATTAGCTGATTGAAAGGAACTCCACAGACTTCACTGAAATGTCACGGGGGATGATGAACCGCTGTTACTTTCCCATGAGTTAAAAGAGGTGTTAAAACAATGAGCGATGTCTGTATGAACCCCATCGTCGATCCCACATTTACTTAAATATCTTTAAATCCATCCAATTCTGTCTGTTATCTATTTAAAATTAATATTAATTAGAGCTTTTAAATTAAAAAAGGAAATATATCCCTATGAGTAGAAGATGGTAGACAAATTGGTAACGTATGCGTTCAATGAGCCAAAGCACTGGTGTAGGTCATTCCCAAGAGTCATGCCCCACTTCTTTCCAGGCAAACGCTCGCTGCCGTAACATCAGTCCAAAGTCTAGAGAGCACAAAGAGGAACCCATCATTCCCCAGTATGTACCTTCTTTATTACCAGTTATTTATAAAAAACGCAGCCTCCAGAGATGCCACTAAGTCTTAAAACGCCATGGTGTATATACTTCATAACCATAGTTTATGCCTGTTAACAGTATCATGGGTAGACACCTACTTCTGCACACTGCCACAAACTACATCTAAGTCCCTTGTCAGTTTATGTCCAACGTATTTTGGTGGTGTTTGGCTTATTCTAAGGTTTATTTTATTTATTTTTCCAGTGCACTGACGTTCCAGATGACAGCTCCAGAAGTGCATTCACATTCCGCTACCTCTATTTAAAATATTTCAAAGGTTATAGTAAGCGGAGGAAAAGGTAGCAGATACAGATAAGTATAGTGAACCACATACAGCAAGGGAAAGTATTGCTTACCTTTGATGAGGTAAGTAAATAATTAGCTACACATAAGGCACTTCACTTTGAGTCTCTCAGAACAGTGTTACACAGGCAAAAGCTTCTGAAGACTTTAAGAAGGGAAACACTCAAAATTCATCATCTCCCTGTGCAGGCAACATATCATGCCTGCCAAACTAGACATAAGATCTTGAAATATTAAGCTGATTAAGGATGGGAACAGTTTTTCTTGATAGACTGCCTCATAAATAAAATCAGTAATTTTGCTAAACCCAAAGTATTTTTTCAGGAATGTGCTCACTTGGACAAAAGGGATGGGGGGTGGGGCAACGGCATAAGCACGTGAGACAAGGGCCTGAAGAAACCTTCTCTTCAGAATATTTCAGTGATTATTTATTTCTTATTTAAGGGGAGGATAAGTCAGACTGTTGTGTCATGACCATAAGTCTCTTAACTGTCCAATAATGCACCACAGTGAAATGGGGTTCATCTGGCTAAATATAGATACCTGTCTTCGAGCTTATCACCTTGAGCACCACTGATAGTCAGAGGAGCTCAAGGCGTAATTAATTTTTTCATTAAAAAAGATAAGTAAATTATGTTAATTATGTCCTGAAATCTCTATTTGACTATGAAAGTGCAATAGACTATAAAGGGAATCCGTTTGATTGGCTTAGTCAAATTGTTTTCTGTTCTTCACTGTTGGAACATTTATTTTCACCATCATGATCATCATTACAAACCCAAGGTAAATATGTAAGAAAAACCATAGCCATTTAGTATTACATGCTTTTACACTAATAAAATTATCATCTTATTTGTGTACCCCTTAACACGTATTCTACAAAGTAATTTCAGCCTCTGGATAATGAATAATACTATATAACAGCAAACTAAGAACAAAGCCTATTGAAAAGATCTGACTAGTGGCAAGATGCTAATGCAACAATAGATATTAAATAGGTGTAATATTTCAAATTATTTGGTATGTTTTATGTTAAACTATAAATGATG
Organism: Falco punctatus; assembly: GCF_963210335.1. NCBI lineage: Eukaryota > Metazoa > Chordata > Aves > Falconiformes > Falconidae > Falco > Falco punctatus. The sequence continues at coordinate 5,403,901 of NC_137580.1, read as the reverse complement.
AAAGTCCAAAAGTGCAATGAATATAATTTTGTTTTGTGTAGTCACAAGATAAATTTAGACAATTAAGCTCTCATTAGTGTTTTTTCTCATTTTATTTTAGTTTTTGCTATAATGACCATTCTTCATTTAAAGCCTGTTCTCTATAGTGGCTTATTTAGGGAAATTTTGCTGAACACAAATACTCCGTAGTAGATTACAGAAAGTCTAAAACTCTGTGAAAACAAAGGGTGCTCTGAGGATGGAAGAGAATTTGAGTCAAGAAATACTGGAAAAGTTCAGAATAAAAACAAGTTATCGAGCACTGATATCAGTTGCTAGGGCTTTATAAACCCTGTGCTGCCTCTTAGCCTTTTGCCTTGGGTGGTTTCCGGTTCTCTAGGAGCTACTGAAAGCACTTTTCACCTCCTATCAACATTTGGTACTATAGACCCTAAAGATGCTAAAGAATTTGTAGCCTTACTTGTCCTGTTTGTTACAGACTGTTTTTGTGTAAGATCCTGGCTTTCCCTAACCCCAAGTAGCATCTCACCAGTCTACAATATTTTGGTGTAGGCAAATAAAATTGTTTTATATTCTTGAGTCATTAAATGGTTTTTTAAAAAAAACAACACAACACTCAACACCCCACCAACTAACTAACATCAGAGCGTGATTTAAGACCAAGCAAGAAACATCAAAAGATATTACAACATTGTTTGATGCTCCTCTCTTGGCCATAAGCCTTCCCCAGTTTCACAAACAGAGGGTAAAACAAATGTTTCCAGTTACACGTATGCTCACACACTCTTGGCTAAGTGAGGCCAGACCTTTCTCTGTTGACTAAATTGGTATGCCTTAGTTGCCAACTGGCTTCGAATATTTCTCAGAAATACGAGGTTCCTCCTGCAGCAATACCTAGATAATGAGGGACGATTATGAGATGAAAACATACTGACTTCCAAAGGAGAATAAATGGATATGAATACAGTGCGATACAGTACGAAGAATTTTATCGCCACATAGGCGATCACAGAACACAAAATTCTCCTCAAGGAATTAAGATAATCACACAAAACCTATGGACTTGTAGGGGTAGTTGAAAGTCTGTGCTTCATTCAGAGGAAAGTAAACTGAGAATTACCCCCATCGCTTATATAAGCAAATGCTATCAGTGAAATGAGGGCCAGCTCCTCAGTGCATCCCATCCTCTCCATCGCCCCGTCCTGGCCTAGGCACCTCCGGACGACAGGCAGAGAGCCACAGGGATGCAGGAGCACGAACCTTTTGGTGCTGTTGCCTCTGAGATAACGAGAAAGACTGGATGTCACGTGAAGGAGAAGCAGCATGCTTGTGCTGTCAAAATTGTTCCAACAAACAGGTAGAAATTTCAAGAAAACATTTTACCCTTCGTTGCATGAAGTCCAAGCCTCACAGACATCAAACATTTTGAAATTATTTCCTAAAGATCCATCATTTAAAATGGTTTCTGGCTACAAAATTGTGCATAAATGAAGTGGAAAAATAAACTATTATGAAAGTACAGATATTTGCAAAGAAACAGATGTAAATACATCTCCGTGACAGAGGAAACACATGCAGAAAAATTTCTGCAAGATTTTCTTCTCCGAAACTAAAAATAATTAAAAAAAAATGTCAGAGGGAAACAATCAGAAAATGGGATACAGCTATTTTCTGAATAGCCACAGATGTCCAGAATTATCGAGAACATAAAATAAAAAACGAATTAAGGTATTTTCTACAGAATAACTGACAACAGTGTTTAATACTATTGCTTGATATTTCCTGAAATAGTTACTGCAACTTCCAGATTTTCAAAAAAGGTTTCCAGCATTTGTTTGTTTATGGGTGCCTCTAGTCTTTACCGTAAGGCAGTGACAGGCAGCCTTTAATGAAGTGGTGTATGGCTGAGTAAATGTATTCACTCCCTGACCTGCAAGCCCATTTGGATGCTTTTAGCCCCTCTGGAAGCAGTAGCGGCAGCATAAGGCACCAGCGAGATAAAGCAGTGTTGGCCAATTACCAACGGTGTCCTCTCACGTCACCTGACAAAACACAGCAGTTGCTTCTCCTGTTTTTGTACCTACAATGAACTTCGGTAATCTCCTCTCTCCACGTACGAGGGAACATCTTAAGGCGCCTGGAAGCCACAGAAGCTTGGCAAACCATTTGGCTCTGTTTTAAATATTATGTAGATTATAGAGGACAGAGAACAAGTTTTACTTTGTAAATACAATTAACAACTGTTAAATCTTTACCTTTGCACTCCGGTTTTTCATTTTAACAGTTTAATCTCTGAGTCATACAAGTGTGTCCTCGTTTTATTTGTCAGACACAGAAATCCACATTCTTTTCCCCAAAATGTTTGTATTCCCAGCCGCGGGCAAGACACACGCTTGCCATTCTGGTTTCTAGAATAAATTTGCAGCCTGGAAGACCAGACGGAGGCTCAGGGAAGCTACTGCCTGCTCATAACTAAGACGACTGAACTGTCTTCCAGTAAGGTCTTTCCATGTTTAAAAGCCAGTGAATAACTGTCTTTAAAATAAAGGACTTAAGTCTTTCCTTCGACCTTGGTTGATCAAAGTGCTCAAGCAAAGGATTTAAGATTGCCATTTTGAGAACCTTTTCCTCTCTTTTTCCAAGCCACAACAGCAAATCTAATAGTGCTGTAAGATCTCACCAGAACATGTATTTGAGAATAAAGGACTCCGGGAGACATGGGGGAGCTCTAACTGAAAAACTCAAACCTTGGTTAAGTATCGAAGGTACCTACATATCAACACAGGAGGCTGCCAGACAGGAAAGATAACTTCTGCTGCTTGAAAGGAGTAGATGCAACAGCAAAATGCCTGAGCTGGACAAATGGTAAAAGTCTACCTACTACCTTCTCAATGTAGAGCTGCTGGTAGCTGTGTGAACAGGCAGGAATCCTCTTGAGTGATAATGATCAGCAGATGTAGTAAGCACGGTATGTTTTTGCACAGTCTTTACCTCTGTGGTTATACTGTGGTCTTCCAAGGAACCTAATGGCTTTTCATGCACCTAGAAATCCAGAACACTAATCAAGCCTATTAAATATTAAGCCTATTAAAATGTTTTAGATTGATTTCTCAGTGCCTAGAATACTGTTCTCTAACTTTATATTGGCTAATAGAAATCAAGGACCTGGGTGTGCAATTCAACATGCAGGTTTTGGCAGTTGTAAACCTTTTTCTCCGCCTGCCTGCTTTAAATCTCTGTCTTACAAAACAAAATAAATGAAAACAAAAATTCAGAGAAGGTGAGACTGTAACAGGCTATGCAAAAAGCAAAAGGCTTTCAAATGCATGTGAAGCAGAGATGGAACCACTCATTTCAAATTAAGTAATGAATGAAATAAAAGTTTCCATTCTAATAAAAATAATTGTTAATTATTGATAGCTTCAGTGCATTAATCAGCTGCTTGAAAAAAATGTTCTCCAATCAAAATCAGGTGCAATTGCTTCTAAATCCTTCCATGCCCTTGCACATCATCTTGGAAAAAGAAGCAAAAGTAAAAAGTTTACTCAGAGAAACAGCACAGTCCTGACAGTTAAAAATACCAGAGAAGAAAGAACATTCTGCAATACACCAGCACACTTTTCCTTTGCTGTGCAGCTTCATCTGTGTAGACAACATAGTCCTAATTGATGTTTGTACAGAACACTGGTAATCTTGCCTTTGTGCATTGTATCAGGCACAGGTAAAATTAGTCCACGCCATGTGAGGACAGATAAGAGATTTAAGTAAGTCTTTCATTCCAAGCTGTCTAACTGGAAGAAGTAAGTCATTAGGAAAAAACATATTTGGAAATCTCCAAATATTTCTTTGACATGATACAACCTCTTTCCACAGAATAAAAATTTTACAGGAAAGCCTTCCTTCCACACGCACCTTCTATTTTTGTACACACCCACCCCATTTTTTAAATAACTGTAGCAAAACATATGAAAAATTAAAAAAACAATTGTTTGAGTTTTGGCAAAGCTTAAAAAAGTATAGGAAAGTCTAGAAAACAGAAAGCTAGCCACATGATAATGATAACTTCGTTCTTGTATATAGGATGAGTTGTTCTTAGCACTCTAATTCAGTCTTTGCCTGGATTCACAATTCCCAGGTTTCATACAAGGGTTTGTGTTTCTCTAGAAAGGTCAAGTCTGAGAGGTTTTTCATCCTGAAATAAAAGGACACTAGCACAAAGCTGCAACATACAAGGTAACGGAAATTTGCTTCAAGCAGGGTGTGACTTAGACCAATTACGTGTACCTGTTGCATGCCATCTCTCTGAAGAGGTGCCAAGCCCAGCCAGACTAAATCCCCAACGCACTGCTGGGTGCTAGGGAAGTTTCTGTGTTAAGCACTGACAGCACTACCCTCCACTTCGCTTCAGCCACACAGAACAGTCATGCATTAGGAAGGGGGTGGCTTGCAGGGCCTAAGAGGTTGTTTTCGTCTCTGCATTCCAATGGTGAAATTTAGAGATGTCCATCAGTAACCATGTATGCACAGGTGCTGCATCTGCTTTTCCCACGGATCCATGAATTTGGCTCTGTGACCTTTTGTTTACTAAATCAACTAGCTCTCCAATATCTTTTTAAGGACCCCATAGGTGTTAGTGTCTCTACTTGTTTTCTACTCTTTAAAAATTCTGTTTCCATATTAATAAACCAACTTGTTAATCGTTTCAGTTCAACTGCCTATTGGATGTCACATGCAGGAAATGTTCTACATAGCACTGTCAAGGAAAATGAACCTCCCACATGGAGGGAGGCAAAGGCGGGGCAGAATATGACAACGAATGCATATAAAATTATACAATCCATTATATAAAATGGATAAAAAAAGGTTGTAGACAGGTGGGGGTCAGTCTCTTCTCCCAGGTAACAAGCAACAGGACAAGGGGAAACCGCCTGAAGTTGCACCAGGGGAGGTTTAGGTTGGATATTAGGAAAACTTGTTCACTGAAAGGGTGGTCAAGCATTGGAACAGGCTGCCCAGGGAAGCGATGGAATCACCATCCCTGGAAGTGTTTAAAAAACAAGTAGATGTGGTGCTTAGGGTCGTGGTTTAGTGGTGGACCTGGCAGTGCTGGGTTAACGGTTGGACCTGATGATCTTAAAGGCCTTTTCCACCCAAATGATTCTATGACTATTTTCTCCAAAACATTCCACCAAAAAGCTAGTAGGGATTCTTTTGAATCATGACCATAGTTTGTTTAACTAGGATAAATCACAAAATGTGAGTAGGTAAGTCAGCTAGGGAAGGCATATCTAAATTTCATACCACATTTCAAAATTTTCCAAGGCACTTTAGGAGTGTGAGTCCCAAATCACCTGATTCTTTTTCACTTCTAGTGACAAGTCAGGCCCTTCACTCTGAAAAAGTTTGAGCAAAGTACTTTTGAAAGTGTCACCTTCAGTGAGACCATACCGTGCTGAATAAATAATATAATATAAAATATCTTTATTACCTAAAGAAACGACTACAGCTCAGGCAATTTTCTGGGACACCTTCAGCACAGTTACTAATAAAGTTTCATCAGCTGGAGGGCAAGGGGGAAGAGACAAGAAGAAGAGTAATTTCGGGAAAAGTAATTTTCCAAAAATTGTTTTGGGAATAACTCATTCCTGAGTGCTTGCAATCCAGGTATGTGCCACACATGACTTTGTGTTTAAAGTGCAGTTGAACTCCAAAGGGGAGATGGACGGAGGCTGAGAGATTTATGTGATTCCAGACTTGTTGGTTTTACTATTAGGTGGTGTGCAGCTCTGATTTAAGATGTGCCGAGCAGGCCTTTATATAAAATAGCAATAAATTAGTGATGCACATGTAGGTTTACGTGTCAGGAGTCCAGAGCACTGAATGCATGCTCAATGAGTTTTATAAATCTGTGTAAATAAATAGAAATGAAATCACACTGTGGGATGTCCCTGTCTTGTGTGTCTCAATAGTATCCAAATTAGACACAGTCTATTTTCAACGTGTTTAGAAATATGCTCACAGAAACACACTAATTATCAGCCTGAAAAATCAGCTTGGGTTTTGAGAACCGATTAAGTTCCCTGTGGGTTCATTTTTGTCAGGAAAGTCAGCAGAGACAACTCAAAACATACACAGGCAGTGTATCTGCTGCCTGAGATGAGATTTCTACAATTACTTTTTCTGACTATAAATACTCTTAGTTCATTTCTTCTTGCTAACTTTACATTTCCCATATATGATTCATGGTGTTATGCCAAGGTCACCCAGGTCCTTGGTATTAAAAGGTTATATAAACACATCCCTGAGGTAACTAAAATGAATCAGATAGGCAGCGGACAGAGTGCAGGCCTGAACTTGGAAAGGGAGGGGGTGTGAAAGCCAGACCCTTGACATTAACAAACAAACAAAAAAAATTAAAAAAAAAAAATTAAAAAAATCACTTTCATTTGTAACTTCAAATAAAACAAAAAGAAATGTGGTATTTCTGGGAAAGCAAATCAGCAGGAAATGTTTCCTTTAGGGAAGGGAGGAGCAGGGAGGCAAAAAGGCAACCCCCCCCCCCCCCCCCCCCCCCCAGTATTTGTGCCTCTAGAAACTACGTGAGGGGCTCTCAGTACCCTGCGTCCTCATGCTATGCCCCAACCCCTGCCTTAAATTCTGAGCACTGACAAGGACTTGAGGTTGGAGCCTAACCTCAAAGTGCCATTTTGGAGCTGGTTTTCTGTCGGGCAAGCTACTTCACAGGTGAAACAAAATTAGAAGATGAAAAAGTTGCACTCAGGACTACAAAAGGATCAAACAAATAATTTCCTTTTCTGTAGTATTTCTATTAACCTTGCTGCACTTAGCTACAATAACCAACATTGTGCATAAAAACGCTGATAAGAGGGATGGTGCAAAACAGTATCAGACAGTAAGACTAATAACTTACAACTCTACATCTTCAAAATATTGTAATATTAACAGCAACAGTTTATGTTTCTAACATCTCTGCAAAACAAGGCACATCACAGTTTTGCAAGTGTGGGAACTGGAGAGCACAGACTTTTAGTGGTTTGTCAGAAGCATCCTTCCTAGGAAGTCTGTGTTCAAATTAGAATTAATTAGCATACAGGTTTTTTGCTTCTAGTTTTTCATGTGTGCAGCTTTTTAATCCTAGGCCTCCAGCAATTCCTAAGTTCTTATAAACTTCTATATCACTGCCACAGATCAATCAAGAGCAACTCTAGCTCTGCAATAAAAGATCAACGTGGAAAAAGCAAGCTGCAGTGGCTGGCTTAGTAACAAGTTGTTGGTGAGCAGTTTGTGTAATAGCACAACACTGCTGGCCAACTTTGATCTCTATCACAGAAAAAAGACAAACCTTTATCACAGAAAACACGTATTTCCCTGAAACTTACACACACCAGCTCCAGCTACCATCTGATTCAGGTGATTTGGGCTTTGGCACTAGACTCGACCAAAGGAATCCCAGCAGAGGTGGGGATGCAAGCTCTGCCGCAAGCCCAAGTGGCCTGAGCAACACGTCCCTGTAAATTTGAGCTCCAGCTCAAGTGCAGGTCATGTTGCTGCTCATGGCTGCAGATCCTATGTTAAAAGTAAACACTGGTCCCTCTCCCAAACTAGCTATAGAGAATCTTTTCTTTTTTTGCCAAGATACTAGCTGAAGATGAGTAGGATGAAAAGGCTTTTACGTGCTCTGTGATTTCTGCAAGGATGAACTGGGCAGAGAAAAAATAAAACAAGAATACTTGAAAGCTCAAGCACACCAGTTTGAAACTCAAAAAGCAGTGGAGTATGTCACCCAGTATGCCTGAGCATTTCCCAAAAATCCTGTTTCCATCAGAAAAAAAAGCTCTCCATGAGACAGAAGTGATTTGTGCAGGAAGTCTGGGTTTGATTATGGTCCGAAGTGTTTTAAACACTTTAAGAGATTTTTACATTGTCCCTCCGTAAACCCTTGTTTTTCCCTCACTTAAATCAATATTCAAGTAGATCCGCAATAGCTACTGAGAGTCAATAAACAACCTATCTGCATACCCACACAAATATTTTTCATGGAAATATATATTACCCAGTCCCATTTTACTTCTTGCACTGCCTACGAGTAGGTGGACTTCTAAAATTCTAGTAGACTGTAAGTGTGAGAGGGAGTAAAAACTATTATTGTTCCCACCAACCAGTAATCAGCAAGCTCAGTATATCAACCCCAGAGATAAATTTTCTGATTTTGTTGGTTTATAGAACAGCCAGGTTCTGAGCACAACTCCTCGAAGTATGCTCATCTACATTTCTTCTTGCCTCAGTCTTGCCGTGAATTCCAAAAATCTCTCTCCCGATACTTGATTCTGCTTTGCTTTGAATGCCTGTTCTTTCTATTACTCATCAAATAAGACTCAAAGCATAAATGGAACGAGGTGGCAGAAACTAGCTTCCAGCTCTAAATTCCTGACAGTACAAACCAAAGTCTGTAATTTATAGTTTTAAAAAAAACAAAGCAATGACTTCTTGTTATTGTTACCTTTATTTGAGAGGTTACAGCCAAAAACTGTCCAAATTCCAGACAGTGCAGGAACAGTCACACTTTCTCCTGCCAACTTACAGCATGTTACGACAAGAATAACTTTTTGTAAGAGGACAACATGTTTGAGGCTTTTTCAGAGCAACAATTCTTTAAACAGTGAAATAAGAAGCACTATCTATATTCACTGACAAACTGATAACCAAACATCTGGCATGCAACTTGCATGCTCCCAACGAGATCAACACCCATTTCCTCTGCTCTTGTTCTTGTGCTATGGATCATCTTTTCTGGAAATCTCAAGATCTGGCTGATGTCCTCCACTGCAAGTTCATTCTCCCTTTTAATTTTTCCACATTCCGAGCTAAGTCAGCTCTGTTTCCTCCAACCTCAGTGAAAACAACTCCCCAAATCCTAAGACCCTTTTACCAAGTCTTCATTCAGTGCTCCTCCTTGCCTCCACTTCCTTCCCACAATCAATCTAGAAAACTTCTTCCCATAGAAATTATCAAAACATAATACCTTCATCTTTCCATTTTCCACATCACTTTTAACTACAAGTCTTTTTGCTTGCATTTCTGTGCCAGCTGTAGTTCCCCTGTTCTCACCCAGCCTCTTCATTCTCCTTTACACTCCTATACTTGTCCCTCTGGACTCATCCAACTTATCTGCTTAGGTCCTTCAAATCCACATCTGTCCTGTCCTCAGCCTTTTGGATTCTCTGACGCTCTGATTCCACAAAACAGAGTTTCTACCTCCCTAGAAATCATACTCTTTATCCCTCTGCCCCAAACCCAAGCCTCTTCCCACCTCTAGATTCTTCCAGTTCTCATCCCAGACTGTCTCTAATCGACATTTTCCACCTCAGCCTCTTTCAAACATGTTCTCTGATATCATGTTCCTCACCAATATTCACACTATTTTTCCCCATCTTCCAACAACGTCACCTGACATCGATACAGGTATGCATGGTCTTCCCAAAACTTGGCCGTAGGCATCCCTTCCACCAGTTTCCTACATTTTGATTTCCTGGTGTGTGTGTGTGTGTCTTGTGGCTCACTGCCTTTGCTACTTTTCTCTTCTCCCCTCACAAGCTGTGTTTCATCATGCTCAACCATAAACATAAATACAACTACCATTTTCATATTGAATACTCAGATTTTCTCTGTTGCATTTTTTTCACTCTCTTCTTCAAACTTATTGAGCAACAACTCAAAAAATCCTTGCACAGAGCCACAGTCAGCTTGGGAATGACATGGGTACAGCAGCTGATTTACCTCCATCGCTTTTACCACTCATTGAGAATGAGAAAATTATCCTGTCAATCAAGATCATAACCTGATCACCTCTGACTCAGCCTTTTTCCCCGAGTTCTTCACGCTTCACATGAGATCTAAACTTCACACGTTCTTTCTGCAAAATATTTCAAAATAGATTCGCTCATTATCAAAATACTGACTCCTGCTTCACCTCAGCCCATAATGATGTCCTCCATTACTGACTCATTGGATGCCTGGTGTACTTAAAAACAAACATACACAAAGCAAAATCTAAAACATGTTACATCGCCTCCAACACTTGGACTTCTGAGCGTTTTTTGCCAATAATCTTTATTCTGCATGTGTTATCTGCACTTCTTCAGACTCTTCATAGCTAGGAAATACATTCACATTAAATCCCACAATCTTTACAAAATTTGGTTCCTTAACATGCTGAGGCCAGTGTACGATGTCTTTGTTGCTCTGCTGTTTTCACCTTTTTGCCTGTAGTCATTTGTTGCCTCTAGTCTGGTACTGAGATTATCGGTCCTTTTGGTCAGAAACCTTATTGGCGCTTTGCCTCTGAGAAATGGGCTTGAGTCCTCAAATCAAGTCCAAAGACATTACCACTTGGTAAATAATGAAAAATTACAGTTTCTGCCCAACTATAATATTTCAAAATGAATTAATGTGTAGTTCTCTCCTGTATGCTAGGTATTAAAAGCCTAACCAGAATCTGCATTTCTGAGATTTTTGCAGCCCTTTAATACCTGTGTTATGCCTTTTTCCTACGGCAAAAGTATAAAAACAAAGCAAGTATGCCACTTCATGTTCCCCCACTAATTAAAAACAAGCAACTTCAGTTCTCTAAGCATAAGTATCAACGTTTCCAAGAAGCAAAAGTATTTCTAAAAACATCAGAACTTCCATTTTATAGATGGAGTAATGGAAGGTAGAAAAAATCAATTTGTTTCTACCAGCAAAATCATACAAGTTGAGAAACAGACCTTGAAATATAACCCCATCTGACGTCCTTTCATTTTGTGATCTATGCAGATAGGCATTACCCAACAAATTAAGCAAGAAGTACGAAAAGAGCAAAAGAAAAATAATCACGTCCATGATGAGAAAATATGGAATCACTGAGATTGAGCAATCAGATGAAGAAATACCTTCACGACTTGCTGATACCGATCAGATTCCTTGCCAATTAATATTGGTACAAGTAATTAATTTTAATCTAAAACAGAGTTCTTGAGAATGAAGTCCAGATTACTGAGAACATTCTCGGTTAAATTAGTGAGATTAAAATACAAAGCTTTTGTTTAAGTGCTAGTTTATACATTACAACATTATACATTATAACATTACAAGCCGTACTTGTGCTTTTCCATCTATCAAGAAGCAACAGAACCTTGTAGAAATAACTGCACAGCGACATACACTTGCAGTAGCACCTAACAAAAGCATAATGAAGCTTCATTTCATACTGAGGACTTCTAAAACACGAGGTACTGCATCAATGCATCCGGTACTAAATCATCATCTCTGGGGCGGAATCTAAGTACAGGTAAGAAAAATTAACGCTTTCCAGTGAAAGAAGCCGCCTTCCAAGCCATCATCCAGGTGAGCCTGTCTGGGGCCCGCACCGCTGAACTTCACACAGACACCGTTTGTCACAGAGCTGCTCTCAAAGCTGCCAAAAAATCCGCCCGCGACTCATGACAAACGTATGGGGGGACAAAGAGAGTTCTGGCCGCCGCGCAAGCTGGCACCGCCTGGGTGACTGCCAGCCCGCTCGGTTCAGGGGAGACGGGTAACCCCCCTCCCAGGAGCAGCGCCAGCACCAGCAGCGCGCCCCGGGGGTGCCGTCCCCTCCTGGGGGTAAGGGCTCCTCCAGCACCAGGCCCGGGCCCGGGCCAGCAACTCAGCTTCTGCCGGGGTCCCACCAGGCACCCTCCTCTGCCCTCCCTCGGGATTTATGCCGTGCTTTAAAGAAAAGTCTGGAAGCTCTTCCCTTCCCCACACGCACACATGGCACGGAGCGTGTACCAAGGCTAAACCCAGCCAGCCGCAGGCACCACCGGGCGAAAGCCTGGGGCTTCCTCCTGGCAACGCCATCAGGCGAAGCAGGCGCTCCATGGCCTGAACAAACAGAGCGGGCAGGGGGCGAATTACTGATATTTGGGGGTCTCAAGGGAGACCTCCAGAGCCTCAGCTCCCTTCCCGGGCAGACCGACTGCCGCCACGACTGCTGATGGGGAAAGGGAGAGCAAGGATGCTCTCCTTAGGGTGGGCAAGGGCCAGGGAGACAGACGGACAGAAGGAAAAACATATTTCTAATACCTCACAGGCTTCTGGCTTGGAGAAACCTGTTAGCTCAGCCTTTCCTTCTCCGCCCCCCCCCCCCCTTTTTTTTTTTTGTTATTTTATCGACACGATTAAGATTTTTATCTCAGTAAGCTATTTTCTTTAAGTTAAAAATCAATGTTACGCTACGGAAGACGGGGAGGCAAGATGGACTGAAAAGCCTGTGGCTGCCCACTCGCCCTGGCTGCCGTGCCCACCGGGACCGCAGCCCCCTGCACCCACAATTACCCCATCTGATCAAGTCATTTAGGAAAAAAAATAATAATTTAAACTACTCCACCCAAATCCAATTTTCTCCACTCAAAATGCAAGTTTTGTAGGGCAGAAAGACCAAAACGGAGGAAAAATGAAACAGTTTAGGGTCCTTAGGAAAAAAACCCTCCCTACTGTGTATCTAATTTAATAGTGCTTTCAGATTAAGACCATGGTATTTCAAAGGCTTTTCAGTGTTCCTGGAAACCTTCTGACTTCAAACTGCACAGCCCTGATTTCTCTACCTGTAGGCATTAGAGTGAAGGTGGAGACGAATAATTCCAGGAAAATAACTGCTGTTCTCAGATACAGAGATACATCTCCCTAGTCCTGGAGCTGCACTTCCAATATCACTTGCTTAACAGATGCAAAATTTCTTCAAGCTGGAGAGGACTGAATGGAGATAATTTCATCTTTTCAGAGTCCCCTCTTCTCCCTATTTCATTTGTGGTGTGTCTCAGTCTGGCTCCTTACCCTGGGGACCTGAGAAAGCAGGTGGTGCAGACCGTGGCTACGCAGGGCACACCGCTCACTGGGGTGCTCTCCTTGCTCACGAGAAATGGTTCAGCAGGACTCTGGCAAGCTTAACGTCCTTACAGAACCAATTACAAGCTCTCATCTTCAACAGAGATGTGAATCAGTCTCACCAAACTCAAATGCACAAAATGCCACAAACCACTTTCAATATATTGATCTACTGAAGAGCTCAGATGTCATTAATAAAAACAGCCTGTCATTTTCAAATTCATTTTAAAGCAGGGGGGAGGAGGGGGAGGAGCCTGTAAAAATGCTGAACATGTGCTACTTTTTTTTTTCTAAATGCAACGTAGAACGGTATTCCTTAGCTGCATCCTTTACTATCATTGTTATGACGCCTGTTTTCTTTCATCAGCTACTTGGAGGCAGCTATGCTTCAACAATGATTTACAAAATGCAACTATTACAACTAAATCTCTGCTCATTTGAATAGGCGTCTTCTAAAGTCTGTTGCTAAGTCGAGAAGAAAGAAGTGTGAAAATGTAGGCTACTTCATCCTTTCAAGAGGTTTTTCCACTACGTGCAGCAGCGCTTCGGAAATGCATTGTATCGAAGGGAGAACAAGCAAGCAAGCACGACGCAGCTGTCACACTCTAAAGGGCTTGTCACAGGCAACAAGTCTGTCCGTGTGCTCAACTAACACCTTCAACTGAGCACTTACCTTAACTCAGATTCTGCTTACGTTACGCTAACTGTTAAGGCCAGAATATGATATTCCTGGGACTACACAGGTCCTGTTTCATTAATGAAGAAGAAATATTTACAGTCTCACCAAAGGCATGAGAGGTAAGAGACAGATGGGAACAGCCTTGCCCTGCTGCCATGCACCCTTCCTGCCAAAGCACTTGGGACACCAGTTTCCAGCCCACTTGGCTTTCTTTTTTATTACAAAGTCTTCTGAGTGTTTGGGTAGCAAGGGTATGAGAGTGTGTGTGAGGCTGGTAGGCAAGATTTAACTAATGGTCAGGATAGAAAGTGTATGCACGTCTTAGTATCATAATGCTTTCTTCCCCCCCTCCCATATTACAGGTGTGGAACCAATTCTTTTGGTTTGTTTTGTGCAGTTTTTAACATACCACTACTTTTCTATGGTTTTCCCCTCAGAGCTGTCTTGACTTGACAGCAAAAGTAACACTACTATTAAAAAAAAAAATAAAATTCAGTCTCCTGTACTCTTTCTCTGACCCAGTGAACCTCTTCTGTAACTTTACACCAGAGAACAGCCCTGCTCTGTGTTTCAATCTTATTAAATGCTTTTAAGATTTTAATCATTCATTCATTGGCTGCTAAGTGAATATTATATCCCTTTCCTGTAGGCAATCAGATACCATAATGCTTTAATGTTAAAACTTGTTACTGCTGCATAGAAAAAAGTAACAAATAGTTTCTTATTTAGCGCTGGATTGGTATCCTGAACACCTCCTAACTAGCTGCAAATATCCTGGAGGCACCTTTATTAGTGGAGCTGATCCAACAATATTTGAAAACAAAATTGTAAAAGACAATGCTTACAAAGGAAAAATAGGCATAATTGTAAAACAGTAAGTAGTAGTTGTGACTTTGCATTTTTATGGGCAAACGCTAAAATTGTATCAGTGCTGTCCAATGATACTTTAAACAGTTTTAGTGGAAAGCTCTACTGCCACTGGGTTTTTTGTTTTGCAGTTCTCTCAGTAAATACACCATTTGGTTGCATATATTGTGGCAATTACTCTAATACATGAGAGAGAAAAAAACCCCGTAGATTATATTCCTGATAAACATGCTGGTGCTCTGTACATGCAAGGAGGAGCAAATTGGGAATGCAAGTAATTCTTGTATTCTTTCTTATACACCTATTCTTTGGCAACTACTAGAGCCCAGAAATGGGACTAGACGAATCCTTAGCCTAGTTACTTTTAATGCTCCCAAGATTTTAAAATAACCTGATAAATCAGCAGGGCTGTTGTGCACCACACACGGTGTGACGGGTACCTTACCAGCTGCAGCGTCAGCTCAGGAAACTGCTGCTGCTGCTGCTCCCCTCCTGACCAGGCATTCTCACCACCACATCCCCCCAGCCCTCTGCTGTCATAAGCACCTGTGTGTACCAAAACCAGGGAAATGGAAGTTACGTTTATTTTTGCTAAGCTCTTTTTTTTAGCTGAATTCCTCATTGCATGTTACTACCACACAGAGCAGGGGGCAGCAACAAACTGCTAGCAAACATGCAATCATAGCCTCAAGTATTAATGCATGCTCAGTTTCTTTCAAATGAATACCTTAAAATACAAAATTGCCATCAGCGTAAGACTGTATTTTAAGTCTTGAAATACAAAACTTTTTGTATCATGATTACTCAATAAATCCTTCATTTATGAAAAAATGTCAAAATTATTTCTCTTTACTCAGGGTTAAAACACTTTGAATTAAGCTATAATTTCACACACTAATCAAACAAGTAACAGAAAGCTGTTCTTTTTCAAACTCTTGGATTTTTTCATACTCCAAGGATCTGACCTCAAGCACAATAAATGAAAATCTTTCCACTATGTTCATCAGATTTTGGGTCGTGACCAAAGCTGGCTTCCCCCACCTGCTCCCCTCCATAATAGTTATAGGCAAAATAGACAGAATAACAACCTGTTGGCAGGTAATACTAGTTTACACTCAAATGAGAGGTAGAAGCATCACATAGAGATATGCTGTAAACTGAGCTCAATACTATTTGCAACTTATATAACTTCATGTCTCAGGTTTCTTTACAATCATAACAACAACTTTTTTTTTTTTTTTAAAGACAAGTTTTCCTCCAAATTATTATACCCTTTAAAACACTGGGTACCTCCTAGTCTGTCATCAAATAATAAAGAACACAATACATGAATAAAAAGTCAGATGGGAATCCTTTAATGTACTTTTACCAAGATGGTTTTGTCAGTTTTGCAGCTCAGATCATGCACTACAGGTTAATGAGACAAAGAGGCACATGACAACTTTTGAATTATGAACTCTTAAAAAATACTGTTTTAAAAACCTCCTTGCTACAAAGACACCTGAGTTAAAAGAAGGGGACATGGAGGGTGGCTGGGGGAAAGGCAACAATTCTTGCCCTACCAGCAATTCGAGTGAAGATTTTTCTTTCAACACATCCCCAAGCATGTTAATTCCCGCTCTATTCAATAATTCCATGAAGACAAACAAAATAATGCATTAGCTGATTTTAAATTCTGAATATATATATATTTGTGCATAAAGTATTTCTTTGCTGTATTACATACCTACAAATACCATTTCTAAATTTCAGGATACACTACTGAATTATATAGAAGGTATTTGTATATATCATTTTATACTAAATAATAACATCCTTCATACCAGATAAACCTTGATTCTGGCAATGGAGTCCCTTTATCTTTCAATAAGCTATTAAACCATAACAACCAGAAAGGCAACCATAACTTGTGGGGAAGCTCACAGCATCATTTACAAATATAAACACACCACCAGGCTTCTTCCTAACACCTTTATATTACTTGACTTGAGTGTGTGCGCATATATACAAGTAGGTACATAGTTCTGATGCTTAAAATGATGCTTCACAGCCACTAAGAGCCCTCCATTTAACAGCAAAAGTTGACAGGGAGGGGAAGGAAGAAAAGCTGGCATGAACCTGTGCTTTTGCTGGACTGCTGGACATGTCCATCCAACAATATAAATCAGTTCAGCTGCAGTGGAGTTGTTCCTCTGAGCTTCACACCAAGCACACACTGCTTTTTACATAAGTGAATGAGGGTATCATTAAGCCACCACACTAACCTAATAAAGAACATTCTTGGGAATGGGAAAGAAAAGTTATGTCTTCTTTTATTCTATTTAAAATAAACAGGAAATATGTGAATTAGGATAGAAACATCATGCTTCAAAGTCCCAAATTAATTGTAGCGTAACCTAGCTACTACCTTGCAACCAGAAAGGACTTTTCATCATTGCTACTGCCAGGAGCTAAAGCTGGCAATAAATTCAATGTTAAGACATTTTGGAGGTCACTGTCACCTTGACAATCTACCAGTAAGCTGTTATCAGAAAGCTGAAATAGCTGTAAACTCAGATGTAAACAACTTATATATCACTGAGAGTCACTAGGCTTTTCTTTTTCACCAGTTCAAGAAGTTGAATGGTGAAATCAATGTATACAAATCAATATATTAATCTGCATTGATGATCAAAGCATCTTGAACAGGTTCACACGCAAAACAGTTCAAAAAAAGCTATTGGAATCACATACTGAAAAACTCAAAGTCAAAAGGCCAGCAACATGGAACTAAATGTAACCTTTCAAGCAAAACAGAAAAAGACACGTTTGCAAGGCCAGGCACCGCTGAAATATTCTCATTTGCTTTCACTGCAAAAGTTTGAATAAACATTCTCAGCATAGTATTTGCCTTTCTGAAATCACCAACTGTAATATTTTGAACTTAAGCATCCATATATAAATATATTTGGGGTAATCAGGAATCATATAAAATCAAAATGAAAATAAATTTGGCAAGATAACAAAATGGGAGTTCTTGCCAACAACTACACCTAGCCTGCAAGATATACCAGTGCAGACTTCCAGACAGGTTTACTGTTTATAACTGAAACTCACCTTGAAACAATGCAAAGTAAAGATGCAAACTTAACCTAAAAAACACACAGATTTTTAATGAACCACACACTCAACTTTCTTCTCTTCAAGTTGTTTTGCAGCACATCCTTTCGTGAAGATACGTACACTGAACAATCGCAACAAAAGGGGCTCTGAAGAATTTTGTGGCTTAATTTTTCTACCTGTAATTGTCATATTGCCAAAGTAATGGGAAAGGTATGAGCAATTCTTTAAACAGTTGTGTTTTAATTCTGATGCCAAGTCTTTTGGTTATGAAGAATTTTTTTGACTGAGTTGAAAGTCTATCACAAGTACACAGAAAGACCTAGGGCAAGAACAAAGGTGCAGGGCAGAAGCTAGTTTATTCAGGCTTGTCAAGTTAAAACTTGTAAAATATGTACACATTTAATTGTTTTCATCATTTATATATGTTTCAAGCGTGGAGGGGGCCTCCTGAATCATTTAGGCAGAAGGCAAGCGCCAATTCTGGAAGCCCTGTTTGATCAGTGAAGAAGTCACTCATTTCTGGCACAATATGAAGCTTTAAAAGTGGTGAGCTTTTTTTTGTCACAGTAAACACAGACAATTTGGAACCATTTAATTTATTTCAAGCAAGAATATCTCAACAGCAGCTTGAACTTTGCAAGCAACCCTAAAGTGGGTTATACACGTTATAAAGGATTAAACAAAGCAATAAAGTAATGGGAAATAAAATGAGGGGCAATGAGCATGTGGGAGACACTGTAATTGAGAAAGCATTATAAAATGAGGCACCACTCGCAATAACTGCAGTAAAACGGTTAATGAAAGCACAGCACAAGTCTGGTTTCTCTCTCTTGTTGTCACTTATTTTTCTGAATGACTGGATTTGCTGCCTCTTTTCTTCTGAAAAAAAATAATGAAAGATTACAAAAGGGACACCTGGAAAAACACAGATGTGGTCTTTTCAGCTCCAGCCTACCTCCCTGACCCCCCCCACGCACACTCATCACTGCCCAGGCTCCTCCCCATCGTCTTTCTTTCCTCAAAAGCAGTTCCTCTCAGCCACAGGAATGCCAAGCCATTCTTTCAGGTAGCTCAGCCTCACCACTTCTCCTTTCACATGTCAGGATGTGCCACTCAACAGAGCTTTGTAGGTACATGCTGGGAGGGTTTTTTTCAGGTCGGTACCAGGAGTGCACGCAAGTGGTTTAAGAACAAAACAGGGAGCTCTCTGTACCAGCCTACCAGGTCCCCAGAAATATCTTATTGCTTTTACACCAAAAATTTTCTCTTATGCTCACCTCTTATCGTTATTCTGGCAAATGTTAACTACAAGAGGTCTGGGAGGGGGTAGAAGTTGCACATATTCTTCCACCAGCAATACTACTTTAAAGAGAAGAACAACCACCTCAGAGGAATCTTTCTTTTACAAGTTACTTGAGTTTTGAGTCTACCAATTGTAACACTGTAAAAGGCAGGTGGAAAAAACCAGAGCACATCCAGTATGTCCCCGCAGTCCTCATGCCGATGAGAAGAGAAACACAACAGCACATGCGGCGCTTTTTGGACGCTGAGCCGTTAACGGTGTTCATGAAAAATATCTTTTTCTTCCAACACCCTAAAGTGAGGCCCTTGGGCAGGTCTCCCATCAGCTTCTCCACACCCAAAAGGGAGTAAGGACTTAGCCTGCTTGGTAATCTGGCTTGCACTGTACAGCTAAAGAAGCAAGCACGTACAGAGTTCAGTGAGAAGAGTAGTAGCCAAGGATAAATACAGCAGTATTACTACACACTTAAGATGCTACTGGGAAAACTGTAGTTTAAGCAGTTTGTTCCCAAGTACATATTTCATGTAGCCTCTCACACCTGGAAGTGAGTATTCAGAAAAATAGCAGGATTGATACACGAGTCCTTGGTTATACAGAATTCCATCCTTGACGTGTGACTAAGCCAAATTGCATTCAAGACGTAGGATACGTAATTGAAATCATTATTTATGTCCTCAAAATTGACTAAACTGTTAAAAAGGTGACTCTTGGAACAAATGCAAAATAAAAAAAAATATATCTCAGTATTTACAGTACTGGAAAATATTGAACAATTTTTTCCATGGTATAAAGGACTGACATTTTTTACATAACCAAAAGTTCTGCAACACCCACATTGACAACAGAATGCAGTTTAGGTATGACATCTCCTAGTCCGGGATGGGAAGGATGGCCTAACTGAGACAAGACTATTCCGGGACAAGAGAAGCTTCTGTACAACCTTCTGCTCTAATTAAAAAAATTGCAGATATTTTGGGAGGTCTGAATTGGTGATGTTTGTGAAATAGCAATTAGGAAAGCAACAAAACTTTGCAGGATATTCTCAGAAATCATATGTATGCTGGGAGTCATAACAACTCACTAAAGGTACTCCTGGGACAGGCATTTACAAGACAGCAAAAGACATTGTTTACTTTTAAGAATACCAAGGAAAAGTGAGGGTCTCTGAGAACTTTTCCCGAAAATGCAACTAACAAGATTATCAGCACGCAGTGCAATACAATGGCAAAACAAGTACCGAAACAATTAGAAAAAGTGCTCTTCCCATCCTGTCTGCTGCCTGCAAAGCAAACGCTAAGCAAGCTTTAAGCCTCTTCTGCAATAATAATCAGGGCAGAGCCATAGTCTCATGTGTACCTCACATTCTTCCACAACAATCCTGAAGAATTAGGTGGGTGATTTCTTCCCACAGTGTTACCCAAGAATCAGTATCACATGGCAGGCGTCAACAGCCGTACCACTCCCATCTTAATTGCTTACCTTGCAAAGAAAAAGAAATTACTATTTATTTTTCCATATTAACAGAAGAATACTACAAGGGGATCCTTGTATCATGTCCCTCTTCCAAATTTCAAAATAGTTGCCAAAAATATAAGGTGTATATTGTTAATGGGGAAAAAAAATCCTGGGGGAAAGGTAGTGTGCATGTAGTTTCCGCTGTCTACCACATGGAATATTTAGGAAGCAAACATTCTTTTCCCTATAATGGCAAAACAAGTTATGCGATCAAGATGAAATGAATCACAAGTTTGGGCTTTATTCCAAACCCCCTACATATTAAACCCAACCATCAGGTGGATCACCATGTCTGTTTTCTAAAGAATATAATAGATGGAAATCTGCTTCTTAAACTGTTTTTCATATAACAGGAAACAGACAAAATAGCATCACAACCGTAACATTCACACAGGCAAAAGAAAGTACTGATCTTGAAATCAGAACTCTCCTGCTGAATGCTTTTTTCTGTAACAAAAATTGAGTGTATCACTTTCAGCAACAATGTGCAGCTCGGTTTGCTTCTATATCATGTGTTATATATATTTTTAAGGTATTTATAAAGAGCAAAACTGTCTGTTACAACGCTATACACAAGGCTTTTGTACATTCATGTCACACCAGTCTAAAAAACCACACACACAATATACACAGGCAAATATGTGCAGGAGCACCAACACAAAAACATGCACAAACGCACACACACAAATGAGGCTTAAAGTTTTAGAATGCTTTAAGGTATGTTTTTAGAACAAGTACCTTCTGACATTTATAGTGGAGAAACAAACCATTTCTGAAATGCTTCCTCCCTTCTCTGCCATGTAAAATTAGTTTAAGAAAAGTTAGAACTTCACATACTTTAGTACGTAACATTAAAAATAAAAATGGTTTTCCCCTGAAATTTTGTTATAATGGAATTAGGTGATCAAAATATGTATCTCACTGAAAAACAGAGATTCGCTTGCCCCAAAATAAAAACTGTTCAGTGGACAAAAATCAATGAACTTATCAGATACAATCTGGTAACTTCCTAGCCTCAACATTCAAGCTACCAGCACTATTACCCTCTTGAATAAACACAGCTTTTGGAAAGGTTAAACCTGTGAGGTCCTCATCGGAAAGTCCCTGAGTAAATTATAACATGTGATGATGACATTCCTGTGTCTTTTGGAACCAGCAAGGGGAAGTAAGGGTAGGTCATTATAAGCCACTTGCCTTTACAACCGGCTGTAAAAGACAATGAGGACAGGAAGCTTCCCACCGAGATCAAGGTGCACAATCCCCAGCTAAAAATAAACAAGCCCTGATAGTCACATCTGCTGGAAAATATCATTGGAGCCTGAATTCCCAGGTGCTGAAGCAACGGGAAGAGAATGCCTCGGTACAGCAGGCTCCCAAAGGATCACAAAATAATAATTACAGGGATTGGCAATGATCACTGTTCATGTTATTGCTGTAGATAAAAATATCAGAGCGCGTTAACTTGTTTAACCAGGGGAAAAAAGGGGAAATTAAAATAAAAAATCAGATTAAAAGAATTTAAATTTTCTTTAAATTTATCCTTGTCATCCTTTAGCTCCCAGACACAAGTCTTAGAGTCACTCTGTTGCAAAACCTTCCTATCAAAGGTAATCGGAGCAGGAGAAAAAGCAAACATTTCTCTATGACTTCTCACCAGGTGTTTCAACTCTTCCCACGACTAACATTCCCAGAGCAAAGTAGATGCTAACAGTGTGGCCCCAGCTAAAGTGTTCCTGCTATGTATGACATACCCTGCTTTAGTTACCAGCAGGTTTAGGACCACAGACGGCACGCTGCAGGACACTCCGGCAGGCTGCACTTTTCCTCTCCGAACAGATGGTGATCCCTTTCCTCACTTAAGTTCCCTTATCCTTAGCTAGTTAAGTCATCGAATTGGCCAGCGCTGAGTTAACATCAGCACACGTGCCCCCACGCAGCCTCCAACCCGTGCTGACACAGTGGAGGACCAGGTGAAGCAGGAGAGGTGCCTCTTTGCACAGAGCACGCCCGCGTCCAGCGCTTACAATAAACTCCGCTGCCACCAGGGCAGGGCATCACTTCCACGGGGTCTGAAGCTAACACAAACCAACATGAGCAGCCTGTGAGTGGCCTCCAGACCGACACAGGGCTTAAAAATTATCTTAACTTAGCTTATGTGATGTTTTTCATCTGTAGGACTCAACAGGTTTTATGACAAATTTGGGGTTTCATTTTATATGTCTATTCCAGAGAGCAGTGCCTTGCTCATCAGACAAGACTGCCTCCCGTGTATGCTGCCTGCCCCCAGGCACTCCCAGGCTAATCCCAGTCGCTTTGGGGATCAACAGCCACATGTCCGTGCCAAAAGATATGTACTCTTTGCGGAGAGAACAGAGTTGCCATAGCTGCTGAGGTCTCCAACCAAACTAGCTCTGCGGGCAGGCCTGGCACAGCTGATCAGCAGCGGACAAAAAGATGTATAACCTCATTTCTTAAAACCAGGGAAGTTCTTGCTGGCACAGCCATGTTTTCGTTGAGAAACGGAGGAGTTTTGTGCCTTAAGCATTTTTTTTTTTATTATTTTCACAGGGAGCAGAGATATTTCAGAAGGTAGGAAAAAAAAAAAAAAGGCAACTCTTGGGGAAGCAGCAATCCTGCAGTTTTCCAGCTACGGTGAGGCTGGTGGACAGCAAGCTCTTAACGTGCTCCAGCTCCTCAGGCAGAGAGGAGATACACGCCTGGCGGCCAGTTTTGTTTTGTTTGTTCGGGATTTTTGTTTATTTTGCTTGAACTTTGTGAAAAAAGTCAACCTTAAACATAGCTTTGAAAAAGGCAAAGGCTTAGACAAAAGGTGAGCTGCAGCCCCTCGCCTGCCAATCCGTGCTTTGAACTGGAGGACCATCCCTGAGGACTGGCGTGCCATTAGCAGGTTGGCTTCAGCAATGTGCCTACAAACAATGTGACTACAACCTGAGTCATATAATTCTTTCCTATTCTGATTTTTTGGCACTTCTTTCTGCACAGAAAGGCCTAGTGACAGGCTACAGTCTAGAGACTACAGTGGGAATAACGCAAGTTCAGAATGTTCCAAAAACTAATTCTGATGCCATTAATGAATAAATTTATTGGACCTGAGGCTGTTTCATTTAATTCATTGATACCCTTGAAAATTTTTAAAAATGATGGATTGGAAACCATTTCTGGCTGTCAGTACTAGGGAGAACTATGCATAGGAACATACCCTGAAACCTGATATAAAGATTACTTAAACAAAAACAAGACCTGGGACTAAAACACAGAATGAAAATATTCCAGTTGTGGAAGGGCAGGAGCAGCATTGTGTTTCAAACCTTTATAATGTTTTAATTACTTACATTTAACAGTGTACTGCTTGAAGCCTTCTGCTCTAAAGAAAAGCTTTTCACACTCCCAGTACTACTCCTCTGTACGCTTGGTGGGTTCACTATTTCTTCTGCTTCTTCAAACGGCTTTTAAAAACCTCTGTCTCATTCAGTGCCACTCAAGAACAACTACAATCGATGTGGAAGAGCTACTTCTACTGACTGGTGGTAACCATACACTCACTATATAATAATAGAATTGCATAATCATACAGGGAAGCTCTTTTTAAAATAGAATACCCGCATTCTAAGAACCAGCGAGAAGGGATGAAAAATAGAACTAGCGATGAAAAAAACTAGTTAGCCTTCTTTTTTTAAGTCTTCTTTCTACTTGATAACTATTTTTGCAGGTCTAACTTCTGCAAAGTGTTACTAGCTCATATATGTCACTATCCTACAGATTCTGCTGCACACTGTAACCCGAGAGCTATCACACACTCATCCTCTTGGACACACTTTCCATGTTATTTGAATATATCCTACCCTTAAAACTATTCTGGCATGACATTAAGGAAGTTGTGGCTCAGGTGGTAAATCCAGGACCATCTTGAAAGGCAAGCTGGTAAATTAAGTTATATTCAAATTAAATGGGAAACCACGGGTTGTTAAGATTTTACAAAACTACCCCTAAGAACAAAAGGCATTTAAAATTTTTGTTGACTGCCTAATAGCAGGAGCTATACTCTGGTTCCAAAGCGTTCATGCTACACTATAAGCAGCTCCTAGATAGCCCCCTGTGAGTACAGCTCAAGGTGTAGCAGCTCTAAGGCCCTGTTCTGACCCAGAGCTGGGTTCCCTCTCAGTAAGCAGCATCCTCAGACACGGAAGCCGTGCACTTGATGCAGTAGCGTTCTGTGTGTATCACCCTTTGGGTATTCGGCTCAAGCTGCAAGCAGCGTATGCATTTCTCATGCAGGTGAGGTACAGCTCTACCGTTCTTTTGCACCTCCTTTTGCATCTCCTCCCACCAGAGTCGCAAAAGCAATGAAGCAAAAAGCAAGGTTCAGTTTGCCCTTCAGCTACTCCTGCAGAGCAGCAGATGTTTCTAAATGACGTTCAATACAGCATTCAAACCATCTCAATCCTGTCCACTAATACCCAAACATTTCAGGTATCAACACAAAATGAAGTTCATTAGCTGAATTCTGTCATGGGTTTTGCTTTTTCCCCCCTCAATAACTTTACTTTTACAGGATTCAAATCTGCTGCATATAAAACATTCACAGCACCACTTCATCGCTTCCAACGGCATTCAGCATGGCCCGGGGTGTCAGACTCCTGGTGAGGGAAACCAGGGGGCAATTTCAGGGCCTCCCCTGGATCAAGATGATCACCCAGAAGGGAAAGTAAAGCTTACACAGAAGAGAGGTAAGTTACCCAAGTATTTTGCCAAATGATGTTGGTTTAAAAAACATTATTTCTTTTTTATATCTAACTTACCAAGACCCATAGTACTTTGGCTGTCTATCATATAAATATGCAAGCGCAGACAAACAGGTCAAGTTCATTTTCTAAGACTTAAGATTTTTGCAGCAAAAATCCCTGCAAAATAACTTTGTGCATGAAAACTCCCATCCTGAGGGTTTTACAGAAAAACAGTCAGAGCTTACTAAAAAAGTAATTCATTTCAGTACTCTTGTGTAAATCAGCTTGGTTGCCTTCACAGCTCAGTTATCTTCTCAGCTGCTTTTTTTCTCAATACCACCGTGCCCCCCCCTTGTTTTTTTAAAAACAGATTAATATTACAAAGCATGGACCAGATGCAGCAAGAAACTTCCCTAAGCCAGACAGATTTGGAGGACAGGCCCTTTAGTTGGATTGCTGCAGTGATGGAGATCAGAAATACAGCTTTGGGGGAAACATCTAATTTCACGTTTTAAACACCTGCATAAAATTAAAAAAAAATATCTCACTGATCAGAGGAATCAGGGGACTGGGATTTATGAGTAAGACTGTCAAGAGTATAAGAAACAGAATACAGTATTTCCAGCTCCCTTGCCAAATATGTATTATGACTTCAATTCATTTTACACAGATTCAAGCAAGCAACAAAAAAAAAAAAAAAAAGGAAAAGAAAAAGAAATAAAGAAAAAAACCCTGGTCTTACAGTCTACAGAAACATCAGGGATTAAATGTCAATAGCAAATCTCTCAGTACTTCCTGCTGCCACACCAAATAAAGCCTGCTTCCAAGCCAAACATCTGCTTTGTCTGTCCCAAACAGGAACTCATGAGAAGGAAATGTAGCACCCTTTACCACTGTGGTCAAAAGACAACATTTTAAAATTCCACTCCATTCAACAATCTACCTGCAAAATCTCTGAAAAAGTAAGTATTTAAAAAAAAATATATTCTCCTATTTGTACTCTGTTCCTCAAGAGCTTGCATGACCAAGACATCATTCATCAATCATGCAAATGTTGCATTGGCAAGAATATTCACCCAGGCTAATGCTTTTTACAGAAGTTCCAGTTCCACATACATTAATTCTGAAAGAATAAACCAGACTGACATTTATTATGTGCACATGTATATAGAACCCTCTCTCTCTTTTGCTCTCTAAAATACAAGATTATACAAAAATCAGGTGTTTCAATGACATTAACACTACTCTGGGAGTACAGTTTTCTCCCTAATGCTATCAAACCTCCACAATAACTACAGAGGATTCCATAGCATTCCTGTTTTCCTCCTCTTGGCTCCAATGAACAAATAATATCACTGTAAGCTAAAGTATGTACTGGAAATTGATGTGGCAAATTAAAATATACAAACACTTTTCTAAGCCAGGATTTCCAGTGGACTGCATGAACGCTTTTGTAGCAGAGCGTTTGGATATCCCAGGCAGTGGAGGCCTTTTGGGAATCGCATTTGAAATTCCTGCTGTCATTTATGAAGGCTGATGAAACATCTTCCTGATACACCATAAAACACCAACCTCTATGACAAGTTGAATAGATTTTTTACAATTTCAGGTAACAGGCTGCACTCCTCCCTTTTAGAAA